>NC_090937.1:1081766280-1084266280 GCF_040938575.1 Ambystoma mexicanum | reverse complement strand
ACATCACAAAAGTAGGCGGAACACGGGGCGTAACACTCGGAATGGGGAACAATGCATGAAAATATGGGCGTCATGGGGGAAGTACAGGAGGCAAGTGCGCGGAACGCCCACACGCTCGCCTACAACCCGTATTCATGGAATCAAATAGGGCAAACCAGCGCACTGTCAAAGACGCGCACAGGACCAAACAAGTACGCCACAAGAAAGCAGACGGTAGCGCCCCTGCGACTGAAAAAAATGTGCGCCAAAATGTGCGCTAACAAAAAGCACCCATATACAGCCATGATGAATGGGCCATACAGTGGCCCTCTAGGACAAATGAGGTGCAAAGGGGCACCGACAAACACGGACACCGGCTGTGTGAAAAATAGCGTGTGCGCGTGTTCCTGGGTGCGCAGGAAGTTCCACACGCGATTGGCCTGGGTACGTGTACTTCGGTGTGCGCGGGAAGTTCCACACGCGATTAGCCTGGGTACGTGTACTACGGGGTGCGCGGGAACATGCGATTGGCCTGGGTAGGTGTACTTCGGGGTGCGTGGGAAGGTCCACACGCGATTGGCCTGGGTATGTGTACTTCGGGGTGCGCGGGAAGTTCCACACGCGATTGGCCTGGGTACGTGTATTCCGAGGTGCGCGGGAAGATTCACACGCGATTTCAGCAGGGTACGTGTATTTCGGTGGTGCCGGGGAATGCTGCACGTGATTTGGCCATGTGGGTCCTCCCAGGTGTTCCCTCTACACCCTCCACGGCCCCTGCAGGCAGCCCACACCACAGGGTACTACCATGCACCCCTGCTCATGTCCCACAGGCAACCCATCCACCATGGCCATGCCCACCAGCCAACCCACATGTCACCTTGCACTACTGATCACCAACACATGTCTCCCATCACCCCCACCCCCCAGCCACCAGGGGCAGCCTCCACCAGGCCCCCACTCATGTCTCCCACCACCCTCACCCCCCAGCAGTGCAGGGGCAGCCTCCACCAGGCCACCACTCATGTCCCCTATCACCCCCACCCCCCAGCCACCAGGGGCAGCCACCACCAGGCCCCCACTCATGTCTCCCACCACCCCCACCCCCCAGCAGTGCAGGGGCAGCCTCCACCAGGCCACCACTCATGTCCCCTATCACCCCCACCCCCCAGCCACCAGGGGCAGCCTCCACCAGGCCCCCACTCATGTCCCCTATCACCCCCACCCCCCAGCCACCAGGGGCAGCCTCCACCAGGCCCCCACTCATGTCTACCACCACCCCCACCCCCCAGCAGTGCAGGGGAAGCCTCCACCAGGCCCCCACTCATGTCCAACTAATGTCTCCCTGCACCCCCACCCCCAGCCACCAGGGGCAGCCTCCACCAGGCCCCCACTCATGTCTCCCATCACCCCCACCCCCCAGCAGTGCAGGGGCAGCCTCCACCAGGCCCCCACTCATGTCTACCACCACCCCCAACCCCCAGGGGCAGCCTCCACCAGGACCCACCCATGTCTACTACCACCCCACCCCCCAGCAGTGCAGGGGCAGCATCCACCAGGCCCCCACCCATGTCTACCACCACCCCCACCCTCCAGCAGTGCAGGGGCAGCCTCCACCAGGCCCCCCTCATGTCTCCTATCACCCACACCCCCCAGCCACCAGGGGCAGCCTCCACCAGGCCCCCACTCATGTCTCCCATCACCCCCACCCCCCAGCCACCAGGGGCAGCCTCCACCAGGCCCCCACCCATGTCTACCACCACCCCCACCCCCCAGCAGTGCAGGGGCATCCTCCACCAGGCCCCCACTCATGTCTACCACCACCCCCGCCCCCCAGCAGTGCAGGGGCAGCCTCCACCAGGCCCCCACTCATGTCTACCACCACCCCCACCCCCCAGCAGTGCAGGGGCAGCCTCCACCATGCCCCGACTCATGTCTCCCATCACCCCCACCCCCCAGCCACCAGGGGCAGCCTCCACCAGGCCCCCACTCATGTCTCCCATCACCCCCACCCCCCAGCAGTGCAGGGGCAGCCTCCACCAGGCTCCCACACATGTCCCCCTGCACCCCCACCCCCAGCCACCAGGGGCAGCCTCCACCAGGCCCCCACTCATGTCTCCCATCACCCCCACCCCCCAGCCACCAGGGGCAGCCTCCACCAGGCCCCCACCCATGTCTACCACCACCCCACTCCCCAGAAGTGCAGGGGCAGCCTCTACCAGGCCCCCACTCATGTCTACCACCACCCCCACCCCCCAGCCACCAGGGGCAGCCTCCACCAGGCCCCCACTCATGTCTCCCATCACCCCCACCCCGAGCAGTGCAGGGGCAGCCTCCACCAGGCCACCACTCATGTCCCCTATCACCCCCACCCCCCAGCCACCAGGGGCAGCCTCCACCAGGCCCCCACTCATGTCCCCTATCACCCCCACCCCCCAGCCACCAGGGGCAGCCTCCACCAGGCCCCCACTCATGTCTACCACCACCCCCACCCCCCAGCAGTGCAGGGGAAGCCTCCACCAGGCCCCCACTCATGTCCAACTAATGTCTCCCTGCACCCCCACCCCCAGCCACCAGGGGCAGCCTCCACCAGGCCCCCACTCATGTCTCCCATCACCCCCACCCCCCAGCAGTGCAGGGGCAGCCTCCACCAGGCCCCCACTCATGTCTACCACCACCCCCACCCCCCAGCAGTGCAGGGGCAGCCTCCACCAGGCCCCCACTCATGTCTACCACCACCCCCACCCCCCAGCCACCAGGGGCAGCCTCCACCAGGCCCCCACCCATGTCTACTACCACCCCCACCCCCCAGCAGTGCAGGGGCAGCATCCACCAGGCCCCCACCCATGTCTACCACCACCCCCACCCTCCAGCAGTGCAGGGGCAGCCTCCACCAGGCCCCCCTCATGTCCCCTATCACCCACACCCCCCAGCCACCAGGGGCAGCCTCCACCAGGCCCCCACTCATGTCTCCCATCACCCCCACCCCCAGCCACCAGGGGCAGCCTCCACCAGGCCCCCACCCATGTCTACCACCACCCCCACCCCCCAGCAGTGCAGGGGCATCCTCCACCAGGCCCCCACTCATGTCTATCAACCCCCCCACCCCCCAGCAGTGCAGGGGCAGCCTCCACCAGGCTCCCACTCATGTCTACCACCACCCCCACCCCCACCCCCCAGCAGTGCAGGGGCAGCCTCCAGCATGCCCCCACTCATGTCTCCCATCACCCCCACCCCCCAGCCACCAGGGGCAGCCTCCACCAGGCCCCCACTCATGTCTCCCATCACCCCCACCCCCCAGCAGTGCAGGGGCAGCCTCCACCAGGCTCCCACACATGTCCCTCTGCACCCCCACCCCCAGCCACCAGGGGCAGCCTCCACCAGGCCCCCACTCATGTCTCCCATCACCCCCACCCCCCAGCCACCAGGGGCAGCTTCCACCAGGCCCCCACCCATGTCTACCACCACCCCCACCCCCCAGAAGTGCAGGGGCAGCCTCTACCAGGCCCCCACTCATGTCTACCACCACCCCGACCCCCCAGCCACCAGGGGCAGCCTCCACCAGGCTCCCACTCATGTCTCCCATCACTCCCACCCCCCAGCAGTGCAGTGGGGCAGCCTCCACCAGGCTCCCACACATGTCCCCCTGCACCCCCACCCCCCAGCCACCAGGGGCAGCCTCCACCAGGCCCCCACTCATGTCTCCCATCACCCCCACCCCCCAGGGGCAGCCTCCACCAAGCCCCCACTCATGTCTCCCTGCACCCCCACCCCCCAGCCACCAGGGGCAGCCTCCACCAGGCCCCCACTCATGTCTCCCATCACCCCCATCCCCCCAGCAGTGCAGGGGCAGCCTCCACCAGGCCCCCACTCATGTCTACCACCACCCACACCCCCCAGCCACCAGGGGCAGCCTCCACCAGGCCCCCACCCATGTCTACCACCACCCCCACCCCCCAGCAGTGCAGGGGCAGCCTCCACCAGGCCCCCACACATGTCCCCCTGCACCCCCACCCCCCAGCCACCAGGGGCAGCCTCCACCAGGCCCCCACTCAAGTCCCCCATCACCCCCACCCCCCAGGGGCAGCCTCCACCAGGCCCCCACTCATGTCTCCCATCACCCCCACCCCCCAGCCACCAGGGGCAGCCTCCACCAGGCCCCCACCCATGTCTACCACCACCCCCACCCCCCAGCAGTGCAGGGGCAGCCTCCACCAGGCCCCCACTCATGTCCAACTCATGTCTCCCTGCACCCCCACCCCCCAGCCACCAGGGGCAGCCTCCACCAGGCCCCCACTCATGTCTCCCATCACCCCCACCCCCAGCAGTGCAGGGGCAGCCTCCACCAGGCCCCCACTCATGTCTACCACCACCCCCACCCCCCAGCCACCAGGGGCAGCCTCCACCAGGCCCCCACCCATGTCCCCTATCACCCCCACCCCCAGCCACCAGGGGCAGCCTCCACCGGGCCCCCACTCATGTCTACCACCACCCCCACCCCCCAGCAGTGCAGGGGCAGCCTCCACCAGGCCCCCACTCATGTCCAACTCATGTCTCCCTGCACCCCCAACCCCCAGCCACCAGGGGCAGCCTCCACCAGGCCCCCACTCATGTCTCCCATCACCCCCACCCAGCAGTGCAGGGGCAGCCTCCACCAGGCCCCCACTCATGTCTACCACCACCCCCACCCCACAGCCACCAGGGGCAGCCTCCACCAGGCCCCCACCCATGTCTACCACCACCCCCACCCCCCAGCAGTGCATGGGCAGCCTCCACCAGGCCCCCACCCATGTCTACCACCACCCCCACCCCCCAGCAGTGCAGGGGCAGCCTCCACCAGGCCCCCACTCATGTCCCCTATCACCCCCACCCCCCAGCCACCAGGGGCAGCCTCCACCATGCCCCCACTCATGTCTCCCATCACCCCCACTCCCCAGCCACCAGGGGCAGCCTCCACCAGGCCCCCACCCATGTCTACCACCACCCCCACCCCCCAGCAGTGCAGGGGCAGCCTCCACCAGGCCCCCACTCATGTCTACCACCACCCCCACCCCCACCCCCCAGCAGTGCAGGGGCAGCCTCCACCAGGCCCCCACTCATGTCTCCCATCACCCCCACCCCCCAGCCACCAGGGGCAGCCTCCACCAGGCCCCCACTCATGTCTCCCATCACCCCCACCCCCAACAGTGCAGGGGCAGCCTCCACCAGGCTCCCACACATGTCCCACTGCACCCCCACCCCCCAGCCACCAGGGGCAGCCTTCACCAGGCCCCCACTCATGTCTCCCATCACCCCCACCCCCCAGCCACCAGGGGCAGCCTCCACCAGGCCCCCACTCATGTCTCCCATCACCCCCACCCCCAGCCACCAGGGGCAGCCACCACCAGGCCCCCACTCACGTCTACCACCACCCCCACCCCCCAGCCACCAGGGGCAGCCTCCACCAGGCCCCCACCCATGTCTACCACCACCCCCACCCCCTAGCAGTGCAGGGGCAGCCTCCACCAGGCCCCCACTCATGTCTACCACCACCCCCACCCCCCAGCCACCAGGGGCAGCCTCCACCAGGCCCCCACTCATGTCTCCCATCACCCCCACCCCCCAGCAGTGCAGGGGCAGCCTCCACCAGGCTCCCACATATGTCCCCCTGCACCCCCACGCCCCAGCCACCAGGGGCAGCCTCCACCAGGCCCCCACTCATGTCTCCCATCACCCCCACCCCCAGCCACCAGGGGCAGCCTCCACCAGGCCCCCACTCATGTCTCCCTGCACCCCCACCCCCCAGCCACCAGGGGCAGCCTCCACCAGGCCCCCACTCATGTCTCCCATCACCCCCACACCCCAGCAGTGCAGGGGCAGCCTCCACCAGGCCCCCACTCATGTCTACCACCACCCCTACCCCCCAGCCACCAGGGGCAGCCTTCACCAGGCCCCAACCCATGTCTACCACCACCCCACCCCCCAGCAGTGCAGGGGCAGCCTCCACCAGGCCCCCACACATGTCCCCCTGCACCCCCACCCCCCAGCCACCAGGGGCAGCCTCCACCAGGCCCCCACTCATGTCTCCCACCACCCCCACCCCCCAGCCACCAGGGGCAGCCTCCACCAGGCCCCCACTCATGTCTCCCATCACCCCCACCCCCCAGCCACCAGGGGCAGCCTTCACCAGGCCCCCACCCATGTCTACCACCACCCCCACCCCCCAGCAGTGCAGGGGCAGCCTCCACCAGGCCCCCACTCATGTCCAACTCATGTCTCCCTGCACCCCCACCCCCCAGCCACCAGGGGCAGCCTCCACCAGGCCCCCACTCATGTCTCCCATCACCCCCACCCCCCAGCAGTGCAGGGGCAGCCTCCATCTGGCCCCCACTCATGTCTACCACCACCCCCACCCCCCCAGCCACCAGGGGCAGCCTCCACCTGGCCCCCACTCATGTCTCCCATCACCCCCACCCCCCAGCAGTGCAGGGGCAGCCTCCACCAGGCCCCCACTCATGTCTACCACCACCCCTACCCCCCAGCCACCAGGGGCAGCCTTCCCCAGGCCCCAACCCATGTCTACCACCACCCCACCCCCCAGCAGTGCAGGGGCAGCCTCCACCAGGCCCCCACACATGTCCCCATGCACCCCCAGCCACCAGGGGCAGCCTCCACCAGGCCCCCACTCATGTCTCCCATCACCCCCACCCCCCAGCCACCAGGGGCAGCCTCTACCAGGCCCCCACTCATGTCTCCCATCACCCCCACCCCCCAGCCACCAGGGGCAGCCTCCACCAGGCCCCCACCCATGTCTACCACCACCCCCAACCCCCAGCAGTGTAGGGGCAGCCTCCACCAGGCCCCCACTCATGTCCAACTCATGTCTCCCTGCACCCCCACCCCCCAGCCACCAGGGGCAGCCTCCACCAGGCCCCCACTCATGTCTCCCATCACCCCCACCCCCCAGCAGTGCAGGGGCAGCCTCCACCAGGCCCCCACTCATGTCTACCACCACCCCCACTCCCCAGCCACCAGGGGCAGCCTCCACCAGGCCCCCACTCATGTCTCCCATCACCCCCACCCCCAGCAGTGCAGGGGCAGCCTCCACCAGGCCCCCACTCATGTCTCCCATCACCCCCACCCCCCAGCCGTGCGATTTGCCTGGGTACGTGTACTTCGGGGTGCGCGTGAACTTCCACACGCGATTGGCCTGGGTACGTGTACTACTGGGTGCGCGGGAAGTTCCACACGCGATTGGCCTGGGTATGTGTACTACGGGGTGCGCGGGAGGTTCCACACGCGATTGGCCTGGGTATGTGTACTTCGGGGTGCGCGTGAACTTCCACATGCGATTGGCCTGGGTACGTGTACTACGGGGTGCGCGGGAAGTTCCACACGCGATTCGCCTGGGTACGTGTACTACGGGGTGCGCGGGAGGTTCCACACGCGACTGGGCCTGTGAAAGTGGGCTACATGTATCCCAGGGGTGGGCGGGAATATTTACCCGCGACTGGGACTGGGAGAGCGTGCTACGTGTATTCCTGGGGTGGGCGGGAAGATTCACACGTTCGCCTACGACGTGCCGAAAAATAAATGGTCCAATCCTGAAACACGTACGCCAGCATGAAGCAGGCGTACGTCGACCCGCGCAGCATAAAAGTGCGCGCAAACAACAAACAAGCTCATACGCCAGGATGAATATACCGTTCCTAGCAGCAGAGGCCGTGGGTTACCAAAGGAGGAGGAGGAGGATAGTGAGGGCCCGAATTTTCACTCCCAGAACCAGCCTTTTTGGGATGCCTGATGACCAGGTGTATGGGAGGTACAGGTTTCCACCACACATAATACTGGACCTGGTCAGTGAGTGGGAGGATGACCTCACATCACCCACCCTGTGCTCCCAAGCACTCAGCCCCCTGGAGAAGGTCCTCAATGTACTGCACTTCTTGGCCACAGGATCATTTCAGCGGACAAGTGCCATAGTGGGTGGGGTGTCACAGGCCACGCAGTCATGCTGCCTACACCAGGTCTTGAACATCATCACTGCACGCCCATCAGTCCGTAGGCACATATACCTGCCCAGGACACCTGCAGAAAGGCAGGCTGCCACCCTCGATTTCTACGGTGTGGCACAATTCCCAAAAGTGCTAGGTGCCATTGACTGCACCCATGTGGCGCTACGTCCCCCCAGGGCATCTGAGCACATCTATAGGAACCGCAAGCACTGGCATTCCATCAACGTGCAGGTAGTATGTAATGCTAAGGGAATCATCACCTCAGTATATGCCAACTATCCAGGGTCCACCCACGACAGCTTCATTTACCGAATGTCTACCCTAAGCCGGGACCTAGAAGCTGGGCGGCATGGCGATACATGGCTGCTTGGTGAGTATGAATGCCACTGCACATGCATGCATGTCAGATGCAGAGTTATGTCACTACCCCAATAATGATACCCATCACCTCCTCACCAGGGGACAGTGCCTACCCTCTGAGCACCCACATGAGGACGCCAATTCAGAACCCCATCACGCCTCCAGAGGTAAGATACAACACAGCCCATTTGCAACCCGGGGCATAGTGGAGAGCACATTCGGAGTGCTCAAGTCACGCTTTCGCTCCCTTGACCGTTCTGGCGGGCAGCTGTTATATGCGCCCCCAGTAGTGTGCAGGATCATAGTGGCAGCATGTGTCCTGCACAATGTTGCAACACGCCAGGGCGTGGCTGTGGACATGGTGGTGCCCCCACATCCCCAACCACATGCACGCCCGCTGCGCATGGGAGGGGAGAGGGCACGGGGTGAGCCAGCCCGTACGCAGCTGGTGGCTAATTACTTCACATAGAAATCACACCCCAGTGGAGTGCACACAGGCCTGGCACATACCATCTGATAAGCAATGATGACTCGACCTGACAATTAAGACGAACAAAGGGACAGTACACTGTCAGAACCATAGCAGCCTGAGATTGTTCATGTGGAAGTGTCACAATGTGTGCATCCCTACCTACACAAACACCACCAATGAAGTGTCATCAAAAGACACTTCCATGCTGCAGAAATGAATACCCACTCGCAAAATACTACATGAAAACAGTGCCATGTCACCCAACCCCTCCCCGGCACGGCCACACAACACACCATGGCATGTCATGCAATGTGAGAGGAAAAAAATTAATCCCCACAACATGCCCCAAGTGTCACCAGCTACAGTGTCCCTAATGGAAACATGTCCACACATGAAATGCTCACAGTAATGCAGGATCTACAACCCACATTACCAAATACTTACCAAGAATACCAATCACCTACACAACCTCCAACCTACCTTAAACATGACATTACAGACTTAAAAATTTGCTAGCCTCACTACCTGATGATGACAGCCCTCCGAACACTTCCAAGTATACAGTGTTAGCGCCACGCAAGAGTGTAGGTGCACTGCTTTCAACATGGACTCCAGTTCCAAGGTGGACCGCATTGTGAAGACATGAGGAATGGACCTGCAAATTAGGAGGATGAGATAGATGCAGAGGCACATATCAATACACCATGCAGTGTACAATACAACAACAATATGCACTATGAATGTATACAAAGTATTGACTACAGACTGCCCACACAGCTCATGGGAGTCCAATGTCACCATGTACGTCAATGTCACTTGGGCACACCCTTTGCAAGCCCATGGAAACGGGAAGCAGGAGGGGTGTGTGTGACAAAAAACCCAAGCATCTGAACCAAATCCATGACAAGCCTGCATGTGCCCAGCCACAATGCAGCGTATGCCCACGGGAGCCACACAAGGCAACACACTGTCCCCAAAAAGAAAAAGAAAATCAAAAATGGCCATTAATGGGCCCGGGGGCGTGGGGGAGGCCACCCAGGAGGTCCGAGGACAGGGTGCACACCAAAACCCCTTGCGAGAAAAAAAAACACCTCCATGGGCTCATGGCCTACACGGCTACCCTATTGTGGGAGTATCACTGCTGTCGCTCTCCTCACCCTCTGCAGCTGCATCAGGAGGTGGTGGCACTGTGGGAGGCAGCCCACGCGAAGCCCTAGTCTGTTCCTCCATGGCTGCAAGCATGCGGGTGTGGTAGGTCTCGTTCTGGAGGATAAGTGTGCGGAGGTCCCCATGCAACAACTCACGGGATGCCCGGACCTCCGCCCTAGTTGCCTGCATCTCAGCTGAGAGCGTACGGGTGAGACGCTCCAGCTGCTGTTCTGTCCTTCTGTTTGTTGAAGCCTCAAGCTCAACAAGAGTCGTCCTGAGGTGAAGGAGTTCCACCCTCAGGGCTTCCCTGTGGCCCTGGGACTCTATGGAGATGGCTTCCTGCAGAGGTGCCAGTGCCGCCCGCCTGTCTCTGTCGGACGCCAACATGTCCTCCCTGTGTGACTGGCAGTTGGAGTTGGTTGCCTGCTGTAGTCGCTCCATCAGCCTTTCGGGGGGGACAATGGAAGTGGCCACCCTATCCATGGCCTGAGCCATCATCTCTGATGATGCTGCCTGTTGGGTTGCCATACCGTATATGGATTGCTCCCATGCGGTATTGCCAGGTGGCTGACGGCCACCACGTCGGCGGGCACCACACCTGTCTGGGGCAAGGCGAACTGCGCCTTGCTGTGCCGGCACTGCCTGAGGCTGCAGGACTGCATTCCCCCTCTGATCTGCTGGCACAGGAACAGGATCAGATGTCTCGGAGTGTGACCCTGCATCCGTAACCACCAAAGGCGTACCTGCCAACACTGACATCGCCATTGAGGGTTCTAACCCTGGTGCAGGTGGGTCGGACAGAACAGAATCCCTCCCAGGAACACTCACCTGCGACGGCACATAGGTCTCATCATCCGAATCGACACCTGAATACAGCTCGGGGGAGGTGCAGCCAGAGACACCCCTTGAGAGCACGACCTGCAGCAGTTGTGGGTTCTCACCCACCACCACACCACGTCCCTCACTGGTGGTCGGTCTGCCCTCAGACCCCTCCTGGGTCTGCACCATCTCCACAACCCCAGCAGTATCAAGTGTGTCATCCCCTGCAAAGACATAAAAGAAAACAAATGGAAACAGGCATTAGCACTATGGCACATAATTAGGGCTGAGAGGCTACAGAAACAGTACTTGATTGACACATGTCCCACATGACTAAAACCCTCCCATGCATGCACCGTCACTGCGTGTGATGGGGAGGCAGATGGCACACATTGATGACACCAAGATGGAAGATGAACACATTTGCTGCATGCTGCCTAGCAGTGGCATCACACATTGGCCAGTGATTGGCAGGTCAAATACACATGCCATCACACAGATGGCATGTACCCTAGCCATGAAGTGAAGAGGGAGAGGAGGTCACCAATTGTTCATTCAGTCGAGTTTGCTCATATAATTGATTTTTTCATTGAAATGGTTCAAATGTTTAACCTGCAGCTGCCAGTCCAAAATGGTCCTATAGCACAGGGACATGTCTAAACTAATCATGTCCAGGAAACTAAGCCAGTCCACTGTACCATAGCCATGTCATACATGTGACAATAGGACTGAGAAATCCCGAGTAAAAGTGGTTGTATGCAAACAATCTGCCTGAATAAACAGAGGTAAATAAGCAACAATGTTGTGGCAAGATGACACTCCAAGGGCAACTGGCGTGGTGTTGGGCTGGATGTCTAATGTTGGCAGAAGGGATGCTGCTATACCCAAATGCTGGTGCCAAGAATGTATAGGAAGAGGCACATGGGTGACCCGAACCACTCAGGCACACGCACCCTCACCTAGCACCCAAACAGAAGCCCTCCCACACACACCATGCACATGGATGACACACACATGTATGTGCACTCACCGGACAATGCCTCGTAATCTGCCAGTTCTCCCACGCCTTGGATCTGTTCCTCCGTGATGTAGGTCCCAGCAACCTGCTCATGTGGAGTGAGTTCTATGTCGTCTGCTGGAGACCCACCTCCAGTCACTAGAGTTGCGGCATGACTTGAGGCCAGCTTATTCTTTGCCCTGCGCTTCAGGTCATTCCAGCGCTTGTAGCATTCATTAGCTGTGCGCCTCACGATTCCAAGGGCACTTATGATGTCCGCAATGGTCTGCCAGTGTGCCTGACGTTGTGCAGGTGTGGTCTTGGATCCTGCAACAATCACCATTTCGTGGTCATGTGCGGACACATACTCTACAAGTGCATTCAGTTCGGCCTCATTGAAGCTGGGCTTCCTTGACGGGCCGGACTGTGAAGCCGTGTCTGGGGCATCAGCCTCTACTGGACGAGCACTCTTCCTCTTCCGCTTGGAAGGTGGTGGGGATCCTGAGTGTCCTACGCCGCTCTGGACACTAGGGGCAGGAGCGTGGGATTGCACACTCAGCATGGGAGTTGGTGCAGGCATTAGCTCAAGTGTGATGGTGTCAGGGGGAATGTCAGCATGATGGACTTGGACCGACACTGTCCTGGCTGGGTGTGTGAGAGGTGGGGTGGATGGAGCCGCAGCTGCCCCTGCAGCCTCCCCAGCCTGCCTACGTGGGGCAGCAGATGACCTAGCTGCCCCTGATCCACATGGCCTGATGACACCAACGTTCACCGGCGCACGTGGCCTAGACCTGCTGACCTGGAAGTCAGCCATGGAGTCACCCTGTGCCAGGTCTGGTTCCACAGTGGGCTGGTCCAACAAGGGCTGAGCATGGATGGTGTCAGCCACGTTAACCTCAACCAGGGGGGGGGCATGGGTGTCCCTGACTGCTCCTCCACACATGGGGGGCTAGGGGCACCCTGCAAGTCACGGCCACGTCCCCTACTGGAACCACCACGGCCACTACTTGGGGCTCGGCCACCTTTGCCACCCTTACGGCTTGGTTGCCTCCCAGCCATGGCACTGATGTTATTGTGCGTATGGGAGTCGATGTGAACTATTGTCCTGGGCAATTGGGGGTCAAAGAGGTTGGGTACCAGATGGTAATCGTACCCTAGTGCTCTAGCAAGGCTGTATGTCACCCCTGGGGAAAGATGACGGGTCACGCAATGGACAGGCATCCCAAAAAAGGGAAGTAAGGTGCACGCAACCCCTCCTAGACCACGTGCGTGGAAAAATAAACCTGCACTACGCTGTGGCACCCAGAAACACAAGAATGAACGTATGCGTGTCACACGCAGCCTAGAATGACCTCTGAAGGGGTACGCGACACACGGGGCAAGCACAGATGTTAAATACGTGCGCAACTCACCGTCTGCCAGGAACAAAAGCGTGAAAAATATGCGCGTGTGCGCGTTGGCAACACCCCCGCCAAAAGAAGAATTGTACGCTGTCTGAGGAGACAGGACAACAGTAGAAGGGAACGCTGTTTGAGGAAACAGGCCCAGGAAAAAGAGGAAAAGAGAAAAAGCTGTCAGAGGTGACAGGGAGTACGAACTGGAAACGCCGTGAAGTAAATCGCGTGTGAACCGACAAGAAGTACAGATTTCACCCACTCGCTCTCCACGAAAAGCACGTACAAGGAAATGGCGTTCTACACATACCTTTTATCCACACATCACAGACGCGCATACGCGATGAGGCCATTTCCACCAATTACGCGCTTTGACACTCGGACGTGTATCTCTTCATTTTTACACGCGCCATTCTCTACGGCCATGCGCGTACGTCACAGCTGCGCATGGTGGCCTTTGGGCCAATGAAATCGCATATGCGAGCACACGTGGTAAAACTGCACGTCCAAGTGTCATCGCGTGTAATCGGAGGGAAATGAGCGTACACGCGATTGGCCTGGGTACGTGTATTTCTGGGGTGCGCAGGAAGTTTCACACGCGATTGGTGGAAATCCACGTGTGCTCTGTCATCACGTGTAATGAGGGAAACTCCCGCGCGCGTCACGTCACTGAAGCGCTTACGCGCTAAGGGCCTTTGGTCCAATGAAATCGCATATGCGTGCTGACGTGCATACGCGCTAAGGGCCTTTCCTCCATTTACACGCAGACGTGCAGGATTTTCACGTGCCAAATCACTCCGTATCAAGCTGGCCATGCGTAAGCACACGGAAGACCACGCTCCTGCCCAGAAGGCCGAATTACTGCCCCCCAGAGCCCCGAGCACGCTCCCACCTGCCATCTGCTGCTGCCTGACTGCCTGCTGCCCACGTGCCCTGCCATTTGCTGCCTGCACATCAGCCAGGGGTGCTGTTGCTGTGACCACCCCTGCTGGAACCGAAGACTCCCGACTGGGATTCCATCGCTCCACAGCCCAGCCCCAGGACCCAGTTGCCCACCCACTCCTGCCTCTGGGGTTGTCATGTCGGGCACTGCAACATCTGGCACCACTGACAACCCCCGGCCAGAGAGGCAGAGGGGCACCAGCTTCAGTGCCAGGGAAGTTGGCGTCCTGGTGGAGCAAGTCCTGGGGCAGTATGATGCCCTCTACGGAAGTGTGGGCGCCGACAAGGAAGGACGGACTCGGATCTGGACGGATATCGTGACTCCATCAACGCGAAGGGGGTGGCAGTCCGCGACTTCCAACATGTCAAGAAGCGCTGGGAGGACTTCAGGTCCAGGACCCTGAACAAGGCCCGGCGCCTCTTGAAGGCAGCGGATGCTAAGGGGCGCCGGGGCCACTTGTCGGAAGATCAGATGAGGGTCCTGGAACGCATATCCCCAGCGCTCCACGTCCAGGTCCTTGAGAGGCAGACCCGTCTGGAGTCGAGCGGTAAGTGTACATGCATCATGATTGTAAGCTGTGCGTGTGGTGATGTGCCAGTAGTGTGCTGGTTGCACATCTGTTTGTATGGGGCCGAGTATGGGTGGGGGTGTACAGGACCGTGAGGCTAACACATGCGAGGGCTGTCATGTGTGAGACATGGATGGTGCTTGTGTGTGTTGGCTTGCATGCCAAATGCAGTTGTGTGGGCACACATGTTTGGATGAATGTGTATGTAAGTGGGCATGTTCGTGATGTCACGCATGTATGTTGTTTTCAGCTGCATGTATCAGCACTGTGTACATGTGCATGTGTGTGTATTTGACAAGGGTGCAACAGTGAGGCAACATGGCTGCATGTGACAGCGGGATGTGGAAGCCTGATTGGCAGATGTGACATGGATGCCCATCGGAACACTGCGACAGTTGGCTGAGGTGTAAACATGCATGCAAGTGTGGTGGTGTGCATGCATGTGTAGTGCACTCCCTCTGTTGCATGTGATGTCTGGCTCACCTTTGCCTGCTCATGCTGTTGTATGTGTATGGATGGTGCTGGCAGTTGCGATGTCGCTGTGGTATGGCTCATGTGTGCAAGTTGAAATGACATGTGTGTTGCCGATTGTGATGCCATGTCTGAGGTTTGCCAATGCCACTCATGTGCAACTGTCATGTGTATATGTGTCCATTGTACAGTGCTCTGATGCCTGTGTTTTATTTCTCCCTGTCTGCAGCGTCAACTGATGAAGAGGGCGGAGAAGGTGCTGTGGAGAACAGCGGCGGGGATCGCACCGCCAGCCGGAGACGCAAGGCCCGGCTCCCCTCCCAGGTTGTGATCTCGTCGGGGAGTGAGGAGTCCGGTGCCGCGTCCCAGGCCGCAGCTGCCGGGGGGAGGTCCAAGAGGCGGAGGTCGGAGTTGGACTCCTCGGCAGCAGAAGGGGCAGCTGGGACCCCACAGGGCCCAACGGGGGAAGATGGCACGGAGTCATCCAGGTTGGTGGGGGGTTTGTGGAGGAGGAGGCAGTGCAAGCAACAGAGACAGGGTCTGGAGGTGGGGATTCCACTGGTGCTAGTGGTGCAGTGCAGGACCAGGGACAGGAGGCAGCACAGGTCACCGCGGAGGTGCCTGTGTGCAACCCTGTCCCTGATCCTGTCACTGCATCATCTTGCACCAGCAGGGATGTCTACGTCCAGACCCGTTTTCAGGCAGGGTCTGAGCTGACGACAACTGGCCTTCCTCTGCCTGCAGACGTGGCTATCCGGTTCCGGGTTGAGCCTGTCCTGACTGGTGTGGCGTTGCGTCAACGGGCCATGCGAGGTGACCTGCAGTCTTTTCATGAGGAGACTGCACGTCATCTTGAATGGCTCATTGACCGCGTCGGCCTACTGGGACAGGTCACCCAGGCCAGATTCCTCCGTTTGATGGGGCTTGCTCAGACCCCCTCCTCAACTGAACCCCCTATGCGCCAGTCGTCCTCCGTGCCATCTTCCCACCCATCAGTCACCTGGGTGCCCTGTGGAGCTGCCTCTGACGGTGCGGCCAGGCTGGTGGAGGAGGCATCCCTGCCACAGTCGGGAGTCGGACGTCCAGCAGGGGTGGCCACATCAACGACTGCACCCCAGCCAGCGGAGGATGTGCAGGCAGCAGGAGGCAGTGCACGGGCAGAGGCGTAGCAGCAACGTGGTGGGAGCCATGATGGCTCGGGGCCTTCCACATCGGAGGGGCAGGCATCGGCCGGAGGGCAGGAGGACCCAGGACGGGAAGTGTCTTCCGTGTGGCAGCGGTTGGGCCACGCCATAGATGCGGAGCGGCAGCGGGCGGAAGAGGCACGGCTCACGATGGTCAGGGCGGAGAACTCCATGCAGAGGGCCCTGAGGCGTGCCGAGTGCCTTGAGGCAATCCGCAGGGAGTTTGGGGGGAACATGTGGACGGCCCTGCGGACCCTCGGGCCATGGAGGAGGAGCGCCTCCGGGACATTGAGCAGGAGTTCGATGATGCCCTGGCCCGGAACATCCCGAAGTGAGCTGTCGGACTAGCCCGCTGCCCTTGTAAATAGTTATATAGTTAGTGTTAGGTTTCCTTTGGTATAGCTTTTTTTTTGGACCTTTTGGACAATGGGCCACATTTTAGTATATAGTTATTTTTTTTAGGTAGTGTTATTAGATAGGTTTCATTTCTTCGGTTGGGATCATGGACCCTGGATAGTTTATCTGTACATAGTTGACTTTTGGATTTTCAATTTTTATTATGATTTCGCCATGGAGCAATGGTTTTCGATTTTAATTTTCCATTGGATTTACTTTTGTGGACTGTGACTTTGGACACCTTTCCTTTGCATTATGATTTGTGGTTTAGCATTATTTCAAGGACCTGCTGTTGTTTTTTTTAAAAAATTTCTATTATTGTTTGTTTATTTTTGATTCAATTTATGTTGCTTTTAATACATATTTTTTCGTCAAAGTTCAATGTGTAGTATCATCTCATTGGTTTCATGCATATCATGATATGGGTTTTGACATTCACTGAGACCCATTGGGTGTATGTGAGGGACATGTGTTCATTTCCAAACTTGCAATTGGGCTTCTGTCATGTTTTTGCCATTTCTAAGTGGGTGGATGCAACACTCGGGTGGGTGTTTGCCATTTGGAGGCTGACCATAAGAGACAGGGATCTACATTGTGGTGAAATGTTGGCTGGGAGACATGAGTGGGGGCCTGGTGGAGGCTGCCCCAGCACTGCTGGGGGGTGGGGGTGGTGGTAGACATGAGTGGGGGCCTGGTGGAGGCTGCCCCTGCACTGCTGGGGGGTGGGGGTGGTGGTAGACATGAGTGGGGGCCTGGTGGAGGCTGCCCCTGCACTGCTGGGGAGTGGGGGTGGTGGTAGACGTGAGTGGGGGCCTGGTGGAGGCTGCCCCTGGTGGCTGGGGGGTGGGGGTGATGGGAGACATGTGTTGGACATGGGTGGGGGCCTGGTGGAGGCTGCCCCTGCACTGCTGGGGGGTGGGGGTGCAGGGAGACATGCATGGGGGCCTGGTGGAGGCTGCCCCTGGTGGCTGGGGGGTTGGGGTGGTGGTAGACATGAGTGGGGGCCTGGTGGAGGCTGCCCCTGGTGGCTGGGGGGTGGGGGTGCAGGGAGACATGAGTTGGACATGAGTGGGGGCCTGGTGGAGGCTGCCCCTGCACTGCTGGGGGGTGGGGGTGCAGGGAGACATGAGTGGGGGCCTGGTGGAGGCTGCCCCTGGTGGCTGGGGGGTGGTGGTAGACATGGGTGGGGGCCTGGTGGAGGCTGCCCCTGGTGGCTGGGGGGTGGGGGTGCAGGGAGACATGAGTTGGACATGAGTGGGGGCCTGGTGGAGGCTGCCCCTGCACTGCTGGGGGGTGGGGGTGATGGGAGACATGAGTGGGGGCCTGGTGGAGGCTGCCCCTGGTGGCTGGGGGTGCAGGGAGACATGAGTTGGACATGAGTGGGGGCCTGGCGGAGGCTGCCCCTGCACTGCTGGGGGGTGGGGGTGCAGGGAGACATGAGTGGGGGCCTGGTGGAGGCTGCCCCTGGTGGCTGGGGGGTGGGGGTGGTGGTAGACATGGGTGGGGGCCTGGTGGAGGCTGCCCCTGGTGGCTGGGGGGTGGGGTGATGGGAGACATGAGTGGGGGCCTGGTGGAGGATGCCCTTGGTGGCTAGGGGGTGGGGGTGCAGGGAGACATGAGTTGGACATGAGTGGGGGCCTGGTAGAGGCTGCCCCTGCACTGCTGGGGGGTGGGGGTGATGGGAGACATGGGTGGGGGCCTTGTGGAGGCTGCCCCTGCACTGCTGGGGGGTGGGGATGGTGGCAGACATGGGTGGGGGCCTGGTGGAGGCTGCCCCTGCACTGCTGGGGGGTGGGGGTGGTGGTAGACATGAGTGGGGGCCTGGTGGAGGTTGCACCTGGTGGCTGGGGGGTGGTGGGAGACATGAGTGGGGGCCTGGTGGAGGCTGCCCCTGGTGGCTGGGGGGTGTGGGTGGTGGTAGACATGAGTGGGGGCCTGGTGGAGGCTGCCCCTGGTGGCTGGGGGTTGGGGGTGCAGGGAGACATGAGTTGGACATGAGTGGGGGCCTGGTGGAGGCTGCCCCTGCACTGCTGGGGGGTGGGGGTGCAGGGAGTCATGAGTGGGGGCCTGGTGGAGGCTGCCCCTGGTGGCTGGGGGGTGGGGGTGGTGGTAGACATGGGTGGGGGCCTGGTGGAGGCTGCCCCTGGTGGCTGGGGGTGATGGGAGACATGAGTGGGGGCCTGGTGGAGGCTGCCCCTAGTGGCTGGGGGTGCAGGGAGACATGAGTTGGACATGAGTGGGGGCCTGGTGGAGGCTGCCCCTGCACTGCTGGGGGTGATGGGAGACATGAGTGGGGGCCTGGTGGAGGCTGTCCCTGCACTGCTGGGGGGTGGGGGTGGTGGTAGACATGGGTGGGGGCCTGGTGGAGGCTGCCCATGCACTGCTGGGGGGCGGGGGTGGTGGTAGACATGAGTGGGGGCCTGGTGGAGGCTGCCCCTGGTGGCTGGGGGTGATAGGGGACATGAGTGGGGGCCTGGTGGAGGCTGCCCCTGCACTGCTGGGGGGTGGGGGTGATGGGAGACATGTGTGGGGGCCTGGTGGAGGCTGCCCCTGCACTGCTGGGGGTGGGGGTGGTGGTAGACATGGGTGGGGCCTGGTGGAGGCTGCCCCTGCACTGCTGGGGGGTGGGGGTGGTGGTAGACATGAGTGGGGGCCTGGTGGAGGCTGCCCCTGGTGGCTGGGGGGTGGGGGTGCTGGGAGACATGAGTGGGGGCCTGGTGGAGGCTGCCCCTGGTGGCTGGGGGGTGGGGGTGCAGGGAGACATGAGTTGGACATGAGTGGGGGCCTGGTGGAGGCTGCCCCTGCACTGCTGGGGGGTGGGGGTGGTGGTAGACATGGGTGGGGGCCTGGTGGAGGCTGCCCCTGCACTGCTGGGGGGTGGGGGTGGTGGTAGACATGAGTGGGGGCCTGGTGGAGGCTGCCCCTGGTGGCTGGGGGTTGGGGGTGGTGGTAGACATGGGTAGGGGCCTGGTGGAGGCTGCCCCTGCACTGCTTGGGGGCGGGGGTGGTGGTAGACATGGGTGGGGGCCTGGTGGAGGCTGCCCCTGCACTGCTGGGGGGTGGGGGTGGTGGTAGACATGAGTGGGGGCCTGGTGGAGGCTGCCCCTGGTGGCTGGGGGGTGGGGGTGCAGGGAGACATGAGTTGGACATGAGTGGGGGCCTGGTGGAGGCTTGCCGTGCACTGCTGGGGGGTGGGGGTGATGGGAGACATGAGTGTGGGCCTGGTGGAGGCTGCCCCTGCACTGCTGGGGGGTGGGTGTGGTGGTAGACATGGGTGGGGGCCTGGTGGAGGCTGCCCCTGCACTGCTGGGGGGTGGGGGTGCAAGGGGACATGTGTGGGAGCCTGGTGGAGGCTGCCCCTGCACTGCTGGGGGGTGGGGGTGATGGGAGACATGAGTGGGGGCCAGGTGGAGGCTGCCCCTGGTGGCTGGGGGGTGGGGGTGATGGGAGACATGAGTGGGGGCCTGATGGAGGCTGCCCCTGGTGGCTGGGGGTTCAGGGGGACATGCGTTGGTGGGCAGTAGTGCAAGGTGACATGTGGGTTGGCTGGGGGGCATGGCCATGGTGGATGGGGTGCCTGCAGTACATGTGCAGGGTAGGCCCCTGTGGTGTGGGCCACCTGCAGGGGCCGTGAAGGGTGTAGAGGGAACACCTGAGAGGACCCACACGTGCAATTCACGTGTGGTGCTCCCCGCGCACCCCTGTAATACACGTACCCTGATGGAATCACGTGTGATACTTCCCGCGCACCCCTGAAATACACGTACCCTGCTGCTTTTGCGTGTGATACTTCCCGTGCACCCCTGGAATACTCGTACCCTGCTGTTTTTGCATGTGATACTTCCCGCGCACCCCTGGAATACACGTACCCTGATGGAATCGCGTGTGATACTTCCCGCCCACCCCTAAAATACACGTACCCTGCTGCTTTTGCGTGTGATACTTCCCGTGCACCCCTGAAATACACGTACCCTGCTGTTTTTGCGTGTGATACTTCCCAAGCACCCCTGGAATACACGTACCCTGATGGAATCGCGTGTGATACTTCCCGCGCACCCCTGACATACACGTACCCTGCTGCTTTTGCGTGTGATACTTCCCGTGCACCCCTGGAATACACATACCCTGCTGTTTTTGCATGTGATACTTCCCGCGCACACCTGGAATACACGTACCCTGATGGAATCGCGTGTGATACTTCCCGCGCACCCCTGAGATACACGTACCCTGCTGCTTTTGCTGGTGATACTTCCCGCGCACCCCTGAAATACACGTACCCTGCTGTTTTTGCGTGTGATACTTCCCGCGCACCCCTGGAATACACGTACCCTGATGGAATCGCGTGTGATACTTCCCTCGCACCCCTGAGATACACGTACCCTGCTGCTTTTGCGTGTGATACTTCCCGCGCACCCCTGAAATACACGTACCCTGTTGCTTTTGCGTGTGATACTTCCCGCGCACCCCTGAAATACACGTACCCTGCTGATTTTGCGTGTGTTACTTCCCACGCACCCCTGATGCACACGTACACAGGACAATCGCGTGTGGAACTTCCCGCGAACCACTGAAATACACGTTCCCCGCTTGGCGTTTGCTGTTTGCCAGCCCTGTGAACTGGTCCAGGGTTAGCGCAGCCCTTTGCGATTATTTGGGGATTTTGGAGGCTTTTCTTTGCACGAGGGCGTTCTTGGGGGCGTAACTGGCGCTGCTGCAGGGTCGCTGCGCCACGCTGCGCCACGGCTGGTTTTGGATGCGAAAATCCATGAATACGCTGTGCGCGGAAATCTTTTTTAGCGCACGCGGCTGGCGCAGACATTCGCACGGGCACGCTGTGCGCCAGCCGCGTGCGCCACTTTTGTGCGAATTTCTATGAATTACCCTCTAAGTGTGGCAATAATATAGAAAATTACCTAGTTGTGCATATAGAAAACACTTACAACACACAAAAAACGGAGACTCTGGGGGATTGGCTTTGGCTTCCTCATAATTTGTGTCCCAATTCTTTTTTGAACGGTGTGAACAGGGCTTTAGCTCACGTAATGGTTGTGAAGAAACTAACAATCCAGTGTTGGAATACCCAGGGTTTAAAGGTTTTATGAATAACTAAGAAGGGAAACAAATATTACAAGATAATACATTAAGAATACTACAAGAGGTCTGGCTAACTGAATATATTGTTATAGATGGCTTCGTTATTATTCAAATCTAGAGGAGGACGCACGAATGGGGGTTTGTTAGTAGCAATAAATAACACCATAGAAGAAAAAGTTGAAATTTGGCAAACAAAACCATGAGAATATTAGCACTATTAGTATACCTTAAGAATTCAACAGGACATAGTCTGCTACTACTGGTAGACCTGTACTGGAATCTGGTCCAAATGGATGTAGAAGTATCTTTGATAAAACTTGAAGTCATTCTACAAAACGATTGTTGGCCAGGACATATGGATGACTGGTGACCTAAATGCAGATTGCACAGAAAAAGTGTGGTAAACATTAGCCCTAAGGCATAAGCACAGTGTATTGTGGAACGAGGTCCTTAAAAAATGTAGCTTAATATGAACACATGGGAATGTAAAAGGTAATTCTGCAAATACCGTAACATGGAAAAATGGGACTGTGTAAACGGTAATAGACTATAGATCATTATCTCTGTCCTATATGGAGTTTAATATCCCAGTCATTACTCTTAGTGACCACAATAAATTGAATATTAAACTCAATTATAACTGTGTTACTAACACGACAAGTATGCATACTGATTTAATTGTATCGCAGACGGGTAATCGCATATCAAGGTCGTTTACAAGTCTATCGCAGTTGAATGACTGTGTTAATGTATCTTTGAAAGAAACCTCATTAGAACAAAAACTCGAAAACTTCTCTAGTATTAATTTTGCATTCTTCTTTTGGAGGGGGGAGACTCTAAATAAATACCTAACAACACAACCAGTGCCAAAAGCATGCTTTCGACGTATGCGTATTGGAAAAAAAAGGGAATTGCAACGTAATCTAAGGATTATAAGGAAAATAAAACAGAGTAAGACAGAGACTATGGGCCTCATTACACGGTAGGCGGTAAACCATGGCTCTATTAGCGCCATGGTTCATGCTGGTAATTTACCGGTACCGCCTTGGAGGAAAGGGGAATTACCGCCATATTCCAAGGTTGGGAAGGCGGTAATTCCTCCTTCCTCCATTGCCCTTCCCCATTCCCATTTTTGCCCGATAGGGCATAATGGGAATGGAGAAGGCGCTAATTAAGGTACCGCAAATTGCGGTACCGTAATTAGCACCCCGGTCCCTTTACGGGTTCGTTTTTTAACGCCTGCTAATAGCAATGTACCAACCTGCAAAGGGACCTCGTAGTAAGGCAGTAAGGGTTTACCGGTACCAGTAAAATACCGGTACCGGTAAACCCTTACCGCCTACCGTGTAATGAGGCCCTATGAAATGCATTCTAAAGGAAAAGCAACCTTTTAAAAACTGGCCCACAAACGTTGTGTGAGGTTACAACCAAGAATACATGTAACTTTTGGGACCTCATAAACAAACTGAATAAACCGCAAGAAACCTTACAAATGAATGCAGTATGCGAAGACGTTTGGAAACCTAATTTTTTTTCATTTATTTTGCGGCACTATGGATCAGAGTTCCTAACCAAATGATGTAGGCCCTTGGGATCTAAGGTTTGACTGTGCGGACATAGAATATAGAATAACAAAAGCATCTACATCTGGGGCTCCCAGCCACAACAGAATTAGTAACTATATCCTGAAAAGCAACGCGAGACTCTGGGCAAACGTGTTAAATATACCTTTCAGGGATATTACAAAAAATAAAAGAATTCCAACTACCTAGACAGTATTTAACATAGTCCCTATCTTTAAGGAGGGCGATAGTTCTATAATTTGCAGGATTAGTCCTATCGCCCTCCTAGATGCTGAAAGTACGTTTTTTGTTAATTTGGGAGTTGGAAAGTTGGGCGGTAAACAGCGGTTGTCTGTGCAGGAACCAACAAGGTTTTAGAAAAGTTATGAACACTGTCTTATCTGGTTTTATTTGAGGGGGAATTCATAGAGAGATAATGCCTCAGCACTCTATGTTGCTATGATAGATATAAGTCAAGCATTCGACAGAGTC
Source organism: Ambystoma mexicanum (assembly GCF_040938575.1). Taxonomy (NCBI): domain Eukaryota; kingdom Metazoa; phylum Chordata; class Amphibia; order Caudata; family Ambystomatidae; genus Ambystoma; species Ambystoma mexicanum. The sequence goes on along the minus strand of NC_090937.1, from coordinate 1,084,242,409 downwards.
AGCGTGCAATCTTGTGGAAGAAGCTAGAAAGTTGGGGCATTCCATCCTCCCCTCTGTCAATCATTAGGCATCTGCATGAAAATACAGTTTTACAGGTTAGGTTGAGCAGGCTGGGTAGTCTTACAGAAGGAATCCCTGCTTCAAGAGGTTTGAGCAAGGTTTGAGCGAGGGATGTATATTAGCTCCCTGCCTGCTCAAACTTTACTTGTCGGTTTTACCCGTTTTACCCATAGCTCTCGCTGATGTATCTCTGGCGAGGCCGAAAATATCTGATTTGCCTATGCGGATGACTTGATGTTAGCTGGTTTGCAGAGATTGGTACACGCCACAGCAGATTATGCTGCGAGAAAGATTATTAATTTTAACATGAGCACTACTGCTCCATATTCTTTCAGATGGTCCATTAATAACAGTACATTGATTCCTGTTAAAACAGTGAAGTACTTGGATTTTTATTTTTCGGGTACCACAAATAAAAAGGCAATCATGGACCACATGAAAGCAAAAGCAGTACAGTTTGCATATCAAATGGGCAAAATGTACAGGAAATATTGCAGATTCACTATCCGGCCACTAATTGAATCCTACAAACTAAAGGTTGTTCCAGCCCTCCTGTACGGTGTGGAAGTAGAGCATCATCTACGAAAGTTTTATTGGAATCTGCTGGAGGGTGACATTTGGAAGAAGTCCCTTAATCTCCCCCTGAGTATGCCCATATGTTCACTTAGGTTTGAGTTGGGACTGAGTTCTTTAAACCATTGGTATACATGGAAAACCATATCATTATTTTATAAACTCTTAGTTCCCACTCCAGATTGCTTTTATGAGAACTTAAATGTGATGATGTTGGGCAATAAAACGTTTAGCTTAAATTATTTTAAACTGTTTGTTGATGGTTTACTTAACGATATACTATGTAATACTATGTACTAGTAATGATTTGATTAATAATCAGTCTTTAATTAAGAGACTATTGCTGGATTACGATTGGAATTGTACCATGGAGAAGATGAGAATTTATAAGCTACATCAAAGCTTCTCTGTGTTAGATAAGCCATTAGGACAACTCCCTGGCTACCTGTTTATGTTTCCTAGCAGGTATTGGTGGGATCTCTTTCTCAGATTTCGCATGAATGTATTACCAACACAAGAAATCCAAACTATTCGTAATAAGCAGGAGGTAACACAACAAAAAGGTAACCTTTGTGGTACATTGGGCGAAGGCCAAACATTACAACACCTGCTGCAAATTGACTTCATCTGCAACCTACCTACTCCGACTTTAGCAGCTTTTGCTGCACACGGATTTCAACCTTAAACCTACCTACTTTTTGTGCTTGGCAGCATCGTGTGGCAAATGCACCTTGTTGTAACTGTTATGCTCAGTCCTACACTGCGGACTGTTCTACTGCATTTGTACTGTAACCAGCACCTATATGCCTCTGGGTTTTGTGTGCTGCTATAAATATGAAAATAAATAAATACCCCACATTACAGGCATTAAGAGTTGAAAAATATTAGCGATGTGTGCATGATGTAATATGGTTGAAAACCAAGTCTTTTTGGGAGAGGGTGTCGAGTGGTAAGGAGGGGAAACTAACAATAGAGGTTTTAAAGTTTTTAGCAACAATGAACCTGGTAACCATTACATGGTAGATGAAATATGGAATAAGAAGTGTTTTGGTGTTTTAAAAATGTGTTGATATTAGTTTTCCTTTTATGTGGTCATATGTGTTTAACGATACAGAAATATGTGGATAATGTCGATTTATTTTGTTGTTAATTGTGTGAAAGATTGGTATGGCAACCAACGCACACTTAAAAAATAAACCATCATGACAATATTATGTTTTTTTAAAAACGTTGCAGAAACGTGTTAGGCAAAAGGAGAACGATTGTAACTTCTCCTTCATCAAGTGAAGTACAAAAGTAACAGAACAATAATTGATTTGAGCCTATCATCTATCATGTGGATTTTGCTATTGTTTTTTTAAGCTTCACCTACACACATACCTGTGGATTCATATTCTTGATGTGCAGAGTACCATTTGAAATTGTACAAACAAAGCAAACTGTTTTCTTATCAAATAAGCAGGCCTGAAAATAAGCTTGCTGGTGGCTTGTGACATTTAGTCAGAGCTTTTGTATCTGGGAACCCCTTCTTCTCAAATGACCTACTTGAAAAATAAAAGAGGCTGATGGGCTAGACAATGGTGCAAGGATATTAGAGGGCAAACCTTTTAATTCAAGACAGCACTCTAATAGACAAGAGATATGATGATTGGCCCCCGCATCACAATAACATCTACTGCCAAAGCTCAACACCTTGGATCCCCGATCTCGATTTTGACTACCCAATGAGTTCCACTGAATACCACTAAACCCCTCATTTTGGGTGGCTGCCTTTCTTTGCAGCCCTAGTTTTCTTTTGTAACACTGTAGGAGTTACTATCTGAAAATCTCAGAGAGAGGAAAGGCTGACAAAGCTTAGCGTGAATTTGGTAATGTGGTCAGGCATTTAACACAGATCTCTGCAACAAGTGTATAACACACAGGGCTACCTTCTGCACAAGAGTAGCACTCAAGTGTATTAATATGTATTTCGACTTTAGTTTTTGCACACAATCAATATATTCACCACAGGGCTTGACTTGTGCATAGTGAAAGAATACCCAGTATCTACTACGGTGAACACAGAGCACAATACAGGCTTAATTGATCAGATCGAAATGCACTATACGATACCATGACATGTTATTTTTATTACAAAAAAATGTTGGGCACTCGCTTCTTTGAAACCGGCAGCTATGTGGTGGCCCCTCCCAAGGCGTGCCCCCTAAACATGCACCCCTTTCCCTCTTGCACAATGACTTCACTGCCTCAATCTCATGCCAGAACTCTATTTGCTGCTGATGCACCCTGTTAAGAAATGCAGGATACAGCAGTAGGCTTGCACATGAACACAGATCACCTCAGAATGTGCTACTCCCACAGAACTGTCTTCTCAAACATCTTTCCACCCATGTATTAATATGCATTAAAAGCTGTTACAGTACATGATCAATATATTACCCGATGATATGTAAAAAGGTTACTCAAGTTTGGTTTCGATTGTAGGCATAAACATTATTTTTAGGGTACACAGAACACATTGACCGATTGATCAAAAAGGTCTTACCAGGGAACGTGGTCTGCCACAGACAAAGATGGCTGCTAAGCCTAGGAGCTCTAGCAGAACTCTCCCCTTCTCGTCACTTACCAGATGAAGAGCAGGCTCGGTGCGACGAAGATGGGTGCCATGGACACCAGCAGAGCGTAGCGCATCTGGGGCTACCACATCGAAGCAACGAGTGCATGGCGGTAGAGCTCCATCATGGCGGTGAATATTCTGGCATGTTTCTTATGGGACATCTCAATACACCCCAGGAGTATACACAAGCTCCACAGTAATAACTCTGATCCCCAGATAGACGGTGAGCTCTGCGCACAAAGCGGGAGAGATACAAGAGAAATCTCCCTGCTCGGAGACCCGCCTGAACTCAAGATGGTGGCACTGGGGCAGTGAAAGCTCTGTAATAATGAGGGGCTCCTGAGGCTTCAGGCTTAACTCTCTGACTGGAAAGGCAGGTATCTGAATACCACACTCACACAAGCAGCTAAACGGCCCACAGCAGACGCAAGAGAATCTCAAACCCATTGAAAACCACAAGGTAGTAAGAGAGCGCAAGGCACTCCTCACAGGCAGATCTAGGGCGAAAGACTTCATGGGATACCACTGAGTGGATCAACTGGATGGCCTGACGAAGCCATCAGACAGAGGAGATATCTGGTCCCCCAAACATAAATGAATTAACCTTTAAAGATAACAAAGCAAGTAGTTGGGCCCAGACTGAAACACAGAGACTAAAAGGCAAAATTCTTAAATTGAACTCTGAAAGAGCAACCTTGAAGATACGCAGGTGGGAGAATAGGCCCACATGCCAATAAAAAACAGGGGGTGAAACAAGTAAAGGGACCTTCCCTGTCCCGTTATTCCCTGAGTTGGCTGGTACTAAACTGAGCGCTCCTCTCCGCCAAGAAAAACATCCTTCACCGCAAGGAAAGACAATGCCACAAGAAAGTGGAATGCAGACCCTCACAAACAGACCTAATCGATGAGATGAAATCGGGAAACAATTCACTGATGAACTGCAAACTACAGTGCACACCATCACCTGCTCAACAGCTGACATTAAAAATGATATTGGAGTAATTACAGTCATTGATAATGCCAAGGAAGCAGCTATACAAGATTTACACAGCGGGTCCTCATTCACAGTAACAGCCATGGACGAGATGAATGAAAAAACTGAAATGATCTTGGGAAGAGACAAAGAACTTGAAAATCGGCACTGGAGAGAAAACCTGCAACTGAAGGGGCTCCTTGAATATACCGAAGGTTCTGACTTAGGAGCATGGATTCAACAACTGCTAGCATTCATTGTTCCTGAGTGGAAGGAATTATGCTTGATAGGGTCCAGAGGATTGGCCCAGTACGACAGAGCTCTGGCACAGGCCCTAAGACATGCAATGACATTTCACTTATATTAGATGAAAGAGCAAGTCTTAAAATGGGCTTAAAATGGGCTAATGAAATTGATGTGATAGTGTTTATTTAAAGCGAAAACACTACTAGATTATACTACATCGCTATGAGGTGTGGAGTGGGTGTACTGATGATTGAGAAACAGTGCAGGCATGACCATTCCTTTAAGGTCTTTCCACCTCGGTAAGGACAAAGTACACACACAAGTGACACTTCCCACCAAGATCGAATTAGTGGAAACAAATACTTGAATCAGTAACTAGGGTCTGCATCACTGTATATATTTTTCATTAGGTGATATGGTAAACGAAAACATTTACACCATAACAATCATTACATAACAATAAAATACAACCTTATTAAATAGAATTATTCGTCATAAAAGAAAAAGAAGAAAAAAGAAAAAGAACATACATACCTATATGTGCATCCTATAAAATACTTTAAAAGTCCTCATCGCTGATATTACATGTGCAAATATCTCATAAAAAATGTTAAGATCGTCATCGCCAACAATATAATTAATTCTCCATTAATCATGAAATTCATATATTTCTAAAAATACCTTTTTTCAATTAAAGTCCAGATATTATATGTAGCCGCATTTAAGAAAGAGCTTTCTCCTGAAAATACCATAGATTTAGTCTGTGCTGACATTTTCCATATTCAGAAATATAGTGCCATAGGCTTTATGATATAGTGCATCAAGAACAGTACAAGAGGTAAACAAATGTCAACGTGTTTCAACCTCGACCCTGCAGCATCTACAGAGTCTTTCTGGCCACAGAAAATTACTCCAAGCTCCCGTTCTGGGCAGCTGGTTAAAACGCAGTCTAGTTGTAAATCGTCTAATTTCAACATTTCTTGTCACAACAATATGTTTAAAAGGATGATTTGTTGGAAAACCCTGTTGTGCATACTGTTTAAATGTCTTCTTTTCAATCAATTTACGAGTATTGTTACTATGGTCCCATTATAGCAGCTTTATCTTTTATTTCTTTACATAGGACTGGCAGATTTGGATGACAAAGTTAGATTGATATCAGAATTGCCTAAAATCATTCAGCCAAGAGAAGAACAAGTTACTTAACAACTGTAATGTTCTTTCGACTGGATGTTCTTCCCATGTATTCCTCAACGGTCTGCGGAGTGTGTTGACGTCACCAGTCGTATAAGTAGCTTGTGCCACGCCCGTTGGCTTCAGTTCTGTTGTTTTGTGGTATTATTATAGGAACACCCAGGCGTGCCTCAGACTGTAAGCTTTTGGTGAAAGAGAAGTGTAAATAACGTAAACTGTACTGCAGGGTATGATGGGAGGGGCGATGAGGAATACGTGGGAGGAACATCCAGTCGAAAGAACGTTACAGTTGGTAAGTAACTTGTTCTTCGAACAGATTGTGTCCTCCCACGTATTCCTCATCTATAATGGACTCCCATAGCAGTAGTAAAATTTTGAGATGGGAGTACTAATTATTTTTTATCATGTACGGAATGAAGTACAGCTTTTGCAAACAGACCTTCCTGGGAAGAAGAGGCATCTAAGCATAATGCTTAAAAAAAGGTGTGCATTGATGCCCATGTTGCAGCTGAACAAATATCAATTACAGGGACACCCCTTTTCAGAGCCGCGGAAGTAGCCATACCCCTTGTGGAATGGGCACGAAGTCCCTCCGGTGGGTCTTTCCGAGCTAATCTGTAGCACTCAACTATAGTCAAAGTAATCCAGTGGTGTACGCAAGGGGGAGTGACCCCTGACCCGCCCATAGAGTCAGAGCTCGCCCTCTAGTACTTTAAGACAAGATAGCTGCACCTTGAGGTGGAAGGGGTGCAGGATTTCTTACTCCAACACCAATCAATAAGGACAACTCAATGGTTTGGCAAAGGGGAGTCCGTTTAATGACAAGCACAAAAAACGGGGAAACATGGAAATCAACAGTGATGCGATAGCCCGTCTCGCTTCAACTCCCAACGATCTTCATTCAAACAGTAACAGTTATACCCAAAATTCGTCATCATTGATGTGTAACACTCATAAGTTTGTCATGCAATTCTATTGGTTGGAAAAGGTAACTTAAGTATAGGTGCTATATCTGTATATGGTAACGGAGTGTGAGGATTGGATAACTTATTGGGTGGGCGTCTACGCCCTTCCCTCTAACATTACTCATGTAAACGTCACTATAAGTATGACGTCTGATTGGTTCTACTAGCTATAGGACCCTAGATTATTTGGTCCACTGTGATTGGGTTGGCTACAACCCCAAGCATAAATCTCCACTTTAATTATCAGCATGCAGAATAGACACCCAGATACAGGATGCCCCAAGATTCACCCAGCCTCCCTTCCATCTATCAGTACTTTATTGCTATGTGTCAATTAGTTGGCTGTTCTCAGCCTCGAAACTGTAGCTTCTTGTCAGGAAAAGTTATGGTATCTTCTGGTTTTGGGTGACATCAGACGTTGGTGCCTCTTCGGGCTTGGCTGCTCACGTGTTAGTACACCGTGAATCGGCTTTGTTTTCCTTCTATTTCTGCATAGCCTCCTTTCGGCCTGCCACCTGCCTGGGCCTCCTTATCTCGACCTTCATGGGGCAGGCTGATCTGCTCTTAAGTTTTGTTTCTCTGAAGTTACTGCCCGCCTCCCCTTCTTGGTTTGACCTCGATTTCCCAGGCACGGCCTGCTCCTTGCTGAGTTTCGATTCCGCCGTCTCTCTTCTTGTTTTAGCTGGAATAAGAATCCTGTCCTGTGTAACCTGGGTTAATTCTGCTTTTGTATAACGTGGACGTGCACTTATATAGTGTGCTTCATTGAGGTAGATATATAGTTGGCGCTTGCCGCTCTATTCTCCTAGTAAGCATAGCAAGCCGCACTGTTCTCTTAGCTTCTTGCGTTTCAAGCATATGTACAGGCGTTAACTGGTTGGATATTTTCATCCTGCTTTACAGTTTGAGTAGCAGATATTTCACATTACTTTTGTCAGGCTCTTTCAGCAAGAAGCATGATTCCTATGCAAAAGGATTCTGAGCGGTATAAATAAAACACTGATGTTTTGGCGATCAGGTCCAACAAGATGGCTGTCAGAGTCATTCCTAAGCACCCCTTTCTGTGCTCAATAAATTCCTCAGAGAGCCAGGCATACACTCAACAAGTGTGCAAGAGGCTCCTTTTCCACTGCCTATGAATATTGGCAGGCTTCTTCCTCCTGTCCCAAAACAAAATAGTATCAGCAGAATCCTACTATCCTATTCCCTGACAGTACCAACAGGCTCTGCCTCTTTCACTGCTTGTGTCTGTCAGTAGGCCCTTCCACTTTTTTTGCAATATAACCTTTTTTATTGGGTTTTCAAACAAAATAGGTACAGGACAAACTCAAGCGCAATCCCCATCCCCCCACCTCCTGTGTCAAATGCCACCCCACGCCCCTCATCCATTCGTCTCCAGCTATTTCCCCCAGATTTGTTCATGTTTGCGTGGGCACCTTCAGTCTCTGTACACTCGCTGCTCCACCTCACAACAGTGGTCCATTCCCTCAAGCCAGGTCGAACCCTGGGGGGCCTCCCGCTTCCCCAGTTTGCTGCAATGTCTCTATTTGCCACCATCAATGCAGTTCTTATCGGGCCTAATTATTTACCAGTGAAATCTGTGTCACCCCATATGTGCAGCAGACAAAGCCTTGGGCAGTTCCGTAGCGGTTTCACAGGCTCCAGCACCCTCCCCGGCCCTTGTACTTTTTGTGAATGAGCACAGACTCCTCCACCTCTTCTACTGTCTGTGAATCCCAGTAGGTGTCCCCTCGTTCATGATTCTTATGTACCAGCAGTTCCCACTTCCCCTTAAAATTAATGCGTCTGTAGGGTTTTCAGCCTTGATAATGGCTCTCACCATCCCTTACAGTTACAGCGGTGGGACCTCACTCCAGCCCCCTCAAACAATTGCCCACAAATACTCAAAAGTTAATTTGAATGTATTTATCTTTTTGGATATGCAACATTTCAAAATGGGAATCTAGACATGCATGATCTAAGCATTGCAGCATTTTTAAAAAGAGTACTAACAAATTGTTGCACAAATAACAGTGAAATATGTATTTTCTAAATAAAATTCATTGAGAGGCAACATTGATATGGTCCATTATTCTTAAAATGGCCTAATGCTCCTTTATATCCATTCCCAAACAGACTCAATGTGTAGGTATGTGTGCATTGCACCCCATGGCCTGGGGAGTCAAAAGTAGCTCCTGGACAATTAAAGATCTTACACATGGTGTATTACTCCAGGGCTAGCCTAAACATGTTGGATAAAGCAAAGAGCTATATCTGCCTGAAATAGGGGGTTGACTGAGGGACCTTCTACCATATGATTTGGGCATGGCCCAGAATTAAGAGTCTACTGGGAAAAGATCCAACTCATACTTTCCAAATTGGAGGGGGTGAAATACCAAGGTGCCCTAAAGTGACCGTTCTACATATATTAGAAAATGCAAGTGCACAGAGAACTAAACAGCTGATTAGCACGGGGCTAGTCCTGGCTAGAAGAGATTAAGCCACCAAATGGGGATCGGCCGAAATCCCGACAGTGGCAAAGTGGATGGAGGACATGGATCACTGCAGATCCCTAGAAGATATTGTTTATAGACACAGAGGCAACTCAGTTTATTTCATAATATTTGGGGGAAATGGAACACATAGGGTTGAAGGAACGAAATGGTTGGTAGTGGGTCACGGAATTCTTGGGAAACACGGGTGTGGGGACCTCTATGTAAACTGTTACTGAGCGAAAATTGTCATACCATGCGCTTCTGCCATGTTATGTTTTACTTAATAAAAATATTTATAAAAATAAGTAGCTCCTGGTAACTGTTGCCGTCCGACTAACCAGGCTCTTGAAGTGTACAAGCAAGAGCTAAAGTGGTCCCACTCATTACAATCCCTCAACAGGCAAGCCCAAGGTAGCACAACTCAACTCAATGTTTCACAACTTAACCCTCAGCCTCCACCTGAGTATGACAAACTTGCGTACCATATTCTGATCTAGGAGGCAGCTAAAAGACTCTGGGCCTGATTCACTAAGTGTTTTAATAAGATTTTTACATTGAAAAACGCATTGTTAATCAGGCACGTTAAGCTTTACAACCCCCCTAAAAAATTAAAGTGGTATGTTTGTGTGGCAAAACCACATACAAGTACCCTCTATTTGATGATGCTATCAAAAAGCCTAATGGAATCTGTGGAGATACCATTCATGTCCATCCAACATGTACTCATATACCTCTCCCTACAGGGCATTTAACAACTCTCTACCAGTAACCGTATCCACACGTTTTGCAGTTGGCGTATAGCAGCTTGTGACATACATTTTAATTTTTGGCATGACCTTTATATTTGGATGCAATAGGTTCAACGAGTCTCCCTCCCACCTCCACTTCTGACCTGTAATCCCCTTTATAGACAGTCTTATCTTCCTACTTCACCTCTCCCTATCATTTCCCCTTCCTTATTTTCCCCACCCATCTTTTTACCTTTTGTTTCCAATCTCCTTCTAATGGTATATTCTGAATTGTATACACTTGTCGTTTAGCAGTAGTGGTGTTGCATCAGTCAAAAACTAGAGGGCCTAGGGTATGGTTGTGTAAAGTGTTTTGATCTGGTATTTGTTCCACTTCTGACAGGTTTGAAGTCACAAGACTATTCCCACAGTATCAGCTGCACTGGCAGAGCTTGATGCTTTTATAGCACCGTGACAGGTGAATCATAAGTTTCATTTTTGAAAAAGCCCAGCTCTACATCATTCTATATTGTGCCTTGAATTAAGCTCCTGAAGACAACTAACAAGCAGTACCAGGCGGTCAATATACATTGCTAATATACACATAAAAACAAACACATCCACGCATGTGAAGCAGCACTTCATGGAATCAGGCTGCAGTAACATTGCCACCAATACACATAAGCAAACTGATATCTAAAGCCGACCCTCGTTGAGTCAGACTGCCTTAACATTTCCAATACACAAAAACAAAACCTGAAAACAGAAGCAGCACCTCACTGAGGCAACTGACATTGGAAATTGGACGGTGGTGAAGGTTTACTTACAGGTGGTCCCATTCAAGTCTATGGAATTCATGGAGCTTGTGGAAAGGTCCAAGTTAGGCAACGGGTGTTGAAACCATCCAAATGTGTATCAGTTGAAAGATATGGCAGATGTATTACATTATGTAGAAAGGGTGCTGTAAGGGGCACTTCCTGTCATGTCCAAGTTTCAGGCTTTGGTTCTTACCATGTACCTTTTCACTCCCTTCTGTACAAAATGGGAGCTAGTAGCAGCGGCACCTGTGGGCCAGTCCCACTAGTGGCACTCCTCCAGTTATGGTGAAGGCAAAACAGCAAGCTAAAGCAATTTAGCCTTGCACATATGTAGTAAACCCACTAATAGCAGTTCTGTTCCACCTCAGCCAAAACTAATACATGGTAGCCTACAAAACAAAATAAATGCTCATTGCAAAGTATATGATCTGGATAGGCATATAGAGGCCGATTCATGGAATTAATGTGCGCTGACATTTTCAGCGAAAGCGTGCGAATCGCAGTGCAAGTGCGAAAATCGCAGCGAAACCCACGCACAGCGATTCATGGAAGTCCGTGCGTGTGTACATCCCTGGATGTGCGCTAAAATTCTGTGTGGCCACGCTGGCGCACACGTCTCCAAACAGCGTGCGCTAAGCCCACAGCGAAAGCGCAGATAGCGCAGCGCACACAACAAAAGTAGGCGGATCAGGGGGCGTAACACGCGGAATGGGGAATAACGCGTGAAAATGTGGGCGTCACGGGGAAGTACAGGAGGCAAATGCGCGTAACGCCCACACGCGAGTCTACAACACATATTCATGGAATTGAACGGGGCTAATGCGTGCGCCAAAAAAGACGCGCTTATCCGGAAACACGTACGCCAGCAGGAAGCAGGCGTACGTGGACCCGTGCAGCATAAAAGTGCACGCAAACAACAAGCCAGACGCCAAGATGAATATACCGTTCCTAGCAGCAGTGGTACCGCAGGAGGAGGAGGAGGATAGTCAGGCCCAGAATTTTTACACCCAGAACCAGCCTTTTTGGGATGCCTGATGACCAGGTGTATGGGAGGTACAGGTTTCCACCTCACATAATACTCGACCTGGTGAGTGAGTGGGAGGATGACCTCACATCACCCACCCTGTGCTCCCAAGCACTCAGCCCCCTGGAGAAGGTCCTCAATGTACTGCACTTCTTGGCCACTGGATCATTTCAGCGGACAAGTGCTATAGTGGGGGGGGGGTGTCACAGGCCACGCAGTCACGCTGCCTACACCAGGTGTTGGCCATCATGACTGCACGCCCATCAGTCCGCAGGCACCTATACCTGCCCAGAACACCTGCAGAAAGGCAGGCTGCCGTCCAGGATTTTTATGGGGTGGCACAATTCCCCAAAGTGCTAGGTGCCATTGACTGCACCCATGTGGCTCTACATCCCCCCAGGGCATCTGAGCACATCTATAGAAACCGCAAGCACTGGCATTCCATCAACGTGCAGGTAGTATGTGATGCCAAGGGAATAATCACCTCAGTATATGCCAACTATCCAGGGTCCACCCACGACAGTTTCATCTACAGAATGTCAACCCTAAACCGGGACCTAGAAGCTGGGCGGCATGGCGATACATGGTTGCTTGGTGAGTATAAACGCCTCTGCACATGCATGCATGTCAGATACTGAGTAATGTCACAACCCCACTAATGATACCCATCACTACCTCCCCGGGGGACAGTGCCTACCCTCTGAGCACCCACATGATGACGCCAATTCGGAACCCCACCACACCACCCAAGGTAAGATACAACACAAACCCATATTGCAACCCGGGGTATAGTGGAGCGCACATTCGGAGTGCTCAAGTCACGCTTTCGCTCCCTTGACCGCTCTGGTGGGCAGCTGTTATATGCTCCCCCAGTAGTGTGCAGGATCATAGTGGCAGCATGTACCCTGCACAACGTTGCAACACGCTGGGGCCTGCCGGTGGACATGGTAGTGCCCCCACATCCCCAACCACATGCACGCCCGCTGCGCATGGGAGGGGAAAGGGCACATGGTGAGGCAGCCCGTACGCAGCTGGTGGCTAATTACTTCACCTAAAATCACACCCCTGTGGAGTGCACACAGCCCTGGCACATACCAGCAGACAAACAATGATGATGACATATGACATAAGGGACACTCAACTGTCACAACAATACCATCCTGAGATTGGTCACCTGGAAGTGTTACATTGTGTGCATCACTACCTACCCAAACACCAACAATGCTGTGCCATCAAAAGACATACATCTATGCTGCTAAATTCATTACCCCCTTGCTACATACAACATGAGAACAGTGCCATGTCACCCAACCCCTCCCCAGCTCCACCACCAAACACACCATGGCATGTCATGCAATGTGAAAGCAAAAAAGCAATGCACAAGACCTGACACAAGTGTCACAAAGTACACTGTCCCTAATGGAAACTGCCCACACGCAATATGCTCCAAGTAATGTATAACTAACAGCACACATTACCAAATACTTACAACCACCACAATGTTGCAACACAACATGTAAAAATGCAAAAACATGACAGTACTAAGTTCAAGTAGTGGTAGTCTTACAACCTGAATAAGCCAGCACATCGACCCCTTACAACTGTAGAGTGTTGCTGCCGCCCAAATGTCTCAGTGTACTGCATACAACATGAACTGCATCTGCAAAGTAGACGGCCTTGTGAAGACATGAGGAAGGAACCTGCAGATTAGGAGGAAGACATGGATGCACAAGCACATTTCAATACACCATGCAGTGTACAATACAACAACAATATCCACTAGGGATATCTACACAGTATTGACTACAGACTGCCCACACAGCTCATGGGAGCCCAACGTCACTGTGCAATTCGCTGTCACTTGGTCACACCCTTTGCAAGCCCATGGAAATGGGAAGCAGGAGGGGTGTGTGTCTCACGAACCCAAGCATCTAACCCAAACTCAGGACAAGCCTGCATGTGCCCAGCCGGAATACAGTGGATGCCCACGGGAGCCACACAAGACAACACACTGTAAAAAAAAAAATCCAAAATGGCCATGTGGGGGACAGGGGGGGTGGGGGAGGCACCCAGGAGGTTAGAGGTCAGGGTGCACACCAACACCCACCTGCGTGGATGTTGCAAAAAAAATAAATACCTCCTTGGGCTCATGGCCTGCACGGCTATGCCATTGTGGGAGAACTGCTGTCGCTCTGCTCATCCTCTGCTGCTGCATCAGGAGGCGGTGGCACTATGGGAGGCAGCCCACGCAAAGCCCTGGTATGGTCCTCCATGGCAGCAAGCATGCAGGTCTGGAAGGTCTGATTCTGGAGGATTAAAGTGCGGAGATACCCATGCAGCACATCACGGGTTGCCTACATTTCTGCACGCATGGCCTCGCGTGATGTCTGTATCTCCTCACGTGTTGTATGCAGCTCAGCTGAGAGCGAACGTGTGAGCTGCTCCAGCTGCTGTTCTGCCCTAACATTTCGGGAAGCCTCAAGTTCAAGCAGACTCTGCCTGAGGTTATGGAGTTCTACCCTCAGGGCTTCCCTGTGGCCCTGGGACTCTATTGATATGGATTCGCGCAGAGTCTCCAGTGCCGCCCGTCAGTCCCTGTTGGACGCCAACATGTCTTCCTTGTGTGATTAGCAAATGGAGTCAGTTGCCTGCTGTTGTTGCTACATCTGCCTTTCAGGGGGGATAATGGAAGTGGCCACCCTCGCCATTGCCTGAGCCATCATTTCTACTGATGCTGCCTGTTGGGGTACCATACTGTAAATGGAGTTTTCCCATACAGTATTGCCTGGTGGCGCACAGCCACCGCATCGACAGGCACCACACCTGTTTGGGGCAAGGCGATCTGCACCTTGCTGTGCTGGCACTGCCTGAGGCTGCAGGACTGCATTCCCCCTCTGATCTGCTGGCCCAGGAACAGGATCAGATGCTGTGGAGTGTGATCCTGCATCCGTAACCGCCAAAGGCAGACCTACCAACACTGACATCCCCATAGAGGTTTATACCCCTGGTCCAGGTGGGTTGGACAGAACAGAATCCCTGCCAGAAACACTTACCTGCAACGGCACATAAGTCTCATCATCCGACTCAGCACCTGAATAGAGGTCTGGGGAGGTGCACCTAGAGGCACCCCTGGACAGTATGGTCTGCAGTAACATTGGGTTTTCACCCACCACCACACCACGTCCCCCACTGGTGCCCAATCGTGCCTGAGATTCCTCCTGGGTCTGCACCATCTCCTCAACCTCAACAGCACCAAGTGCGTCATCACCTGCAAAAACATGAAAGACAACAAATGGAAACAGGCATGAGCACCATAGCACACACATAGGCCGTGACAAGCCAGAGATCCAGTACATGAATTACACATGTCCCACATGACTATAACCCTGCCATGCATGCACTGTCAAAGAGTTGGAAGTGGAGTCAAAAAAGTAGACACTGGGGAGAGCAAGATGGATATGCAACACATTTGCAGCATGTTGGGTAGCACTGGCATCACACATCAGGCTGTGAGTGGCATGTCCAATACACATACATGACACATGCCACCACACAGATGTCATGTAGCATACCCACGGTAAATTACAAAACTACAGCAATATGTCAGTGAATGAGTACTGTCACACATCCATGTCACATCGACATGATGCGAAGATTGATGCTGAATAGTGTTGCGAAATATGCATGTGCCACACACTGAAACACATCCAGTGTCCAATAACACAGTCATTGTGGGCTGATCAATGGTTGGTCACTTTAACATTACAGGAAACACCTGTGTTCTTCCACATGCAAACAGGCCGTAATAATAAATGTCTGCAGCCCAATACTCCATCGGCCGGAATGGTGTAATCATTAACATAACCAGGTAAAAGTAGTGGCCCGGTGTGGGCTGTAAACAATGACCGAAGCATATCACATATGTTGCAATAGGGCAGAATAATGTGTACTAAAAATAGGAGAGTGGAAACAATCAGCCTGAATGAACACTTACAAAATCTGACCAATGTAGTTGCAAGATGACAGTTCAAGGTAAAGTGCACTAATCTGGGCGTAATTGGCAACTGTGGGCAGAAGGGATACAGTCATACCCAAATCCAAGGCACGTGAATGTATGGGAGGAAGCAAATGGGTGACCCATAACACTCAGGAGTACACACCCTCACCTGGCACTCAATCAGAACCCGTCACCCAAACAACATACACATGGATTACACACACACGCATGAGCACTCACCAGACAATGCCTCGTAATCAGGTAGTTCTCCCACACCTTGGATCTGTTCCTCTGTGACGAAGGTCCCAGCAACAGACTCATGTTCAGTGAGTTTGTTGTCCTCTTGTGAAGACCCACCGCCAGTCACCAGAGTAGCGGCATGATTTGAGGCCAGCTTGTTCTTTGCTCTGCGCTTCAGGTCATTCCACCGCTTGTAGCAATCATCAGCTGTGCGCCTCACAAATCCAAGGGCACTTATGCGGTCCGCGATGGTCTGCCAGTGTGTCCTACGTTGACCAGGTGTGGTCTTGCACCCTGCAGTCACCAACATTTCGTGGCTATGTGCCGACACATAGGTCACAAGTGCATCAAGTTCCGGGTCCTTAAAGCTAGGCTTCCTTGTCATGCCGGAGTGTGTAGCCGTGTCTGGGGTCTCAGCCGGTTGTGCCAGAGCACCCTTCTTCCACTTTTTCAAAGGTGGAGTGGAGACTGAGTGGCTTACGCCGCTCTGGTCAGTAGGAGCAGAAGCACCGGTGGACTGGGTAGTAGGAGTGTGCGAATGGACAATGACCATAGGCCTTGCTAAAGGCATTGGCAGAAGTGTGATGTTGGCAGGGGGAACGTCAGTTTGATGGACCTGGACCTACACTGTCCTGGCTGGGAGACTCAGAGCTGTGGTGGATGGAGCTGCAGCTGCCCCTGCAGCCTCCCCACCCTGCCTACTTGGCATATGACATAGCTGCCCCAGATCCACGTGGCTTGGTGACACCAACTTGCACCACCACACGTGGCCTAGACTTGCTGACCTGGAAGTCAGCCTGGGAGTCATCCTGGCCAGGTCAGGTATCACAATGGGCTGGTCCAACAAGGGCTGAGCTGGGATGGTGTCAGCCACGTTTCCCTCAACCATGGGGGGGGCATGGGTGTCCCTGATTGGTCCTCCACACATGGGGGTCTAGGGGCACCCTGCAAATCCCGGCCACGTCCCCTACCGCGCCCACCACGCCCACCTTTTGAAGGTCGGCCACCTTTGCTTCCCTTACCGCTTGGTCGCCTCCCAACCATGGCACTGATGTTGTTGTGCGTATGGGAGTAGCAGTAAACTATTGTCCTGGGCAATTGGGAGTGAAAGGGGTAGGGTACTAGATGGAATTCGTACCCTAGTGCTCTAACAAGGCTGTCTGTGACCCCTGGGGGAAGATGACGGGTCACGCAACGCACAGGCAGCCCAAAATCAAAAAATAACGTGCACGCAACCCCTCGTAGGCCACGTGCGTGAAAAAATGAACCCGCACTACGCTGTGGCACCCAGAAACACAAAAATAAGCGTACGCGTAATACACGCAGCCTACAATCACCTCTGAAGGGGTACGCGACACACGGGGCAAGCAAAGTTGGTAAATTCGTGCACGACTCACCGTCTGCCTGGAAAAAACACATGAAAAAGACGCGCGTGTGCGCATTGGCAACACCCCCGCCAAAAGAAGAATTGTACGCTGTCTGAGGAGACAGGACAAAAGAAGAAGTGAACGCTGTTTGAGGAAACAGGCCCAAAAAGAATAAAGAACGCTGTCAGAGGTAACAGGGAGTACGAACTTGAAACGCTATGACGTAATCGCGTGTGAACCGACAAGAAGTACAGAATTCACCCACTCGCTCTCCACGAAAAGCACGTACAAGGGAATGGGGTCCTACACGTACCTTTTAAAGCGGCCCACACGTACAGCGTCACTTACGCGTGTATGCGCTAAGGCCCTTTCCTCCAATTACACGAGCTGACACTCGGAGGTGCAGTTTTTGGACGTGTACGATGAACATGCACCAGTGTAGAGCGAAACGCCCATGCGCATCACGTCACTTACGCGCGTAGGCCCTTTCCTCGGATTACACGCATCCACACGCGGATGTGCAGTTTTTCCACACACGCTGCCACGTCACGAGGGAAACGCCCATGCTTAACGTCACAGAAGCGCTTAAGCGCTAAGGGCCTTTGGTCCAATGAAACCGCATATGTGTGCTGACACGCTTACGAGCGAAGGGCCTTTCCTCGAATTACACGCTCACGTGCAAGATTTTCAAGTGCCAAATCACTCCGTATCAAGCTGGCCACGCAACAACACACGGAAGACCACGCGCCTGCCCAGAAGGCCGAATTACTGCCCCCCAGAGCCCCGAGCACGCTCCCACCTGCCATCTGCTACTACCTGACTGCCTGCTGCCCACGTGCCCTGCTATTTGCTGCCTGCACGTCAGCCAGGGGTGCAGTTGCTGTGACCATCCCTGCCTGAACCGAAGACTCCCGACTGGGATACCATCGCTCCACAGCCCAGCCCCAGGACCCAGTTGCCCACCCACTCTTGCCTCTGGGGTTGCCATGTCGGGCACAACACCATCTGGCACCACTGGCAACCCCCAGCCAGAGAGGTAGAGGGCCACCAGCTTCAGTGCCAGGGAACTTGGTGTCCTGGTGGAGCAAGTCCTGGGGCAGTATGATGCCCTCTTTGGAAGTTTGCGCGCCGACAATGAAGGACGGACCAGGATCTGGATGGACATCATGACTGCCGTCAACGCGGAGGGGGTGGCAGTCCGTGACTTACACCATGTCAAGAAGCGCTGGGAGGACTTCAGGTCCAGGACCCTCAAGAAGGCCCGGCGCCTCTTGAAGGCAGCGGATGCCAAAGGGCGCCGGGGCCACCTGTCCGACCACCAGATGAGGGTCCTGAAACACATATGCACAGCGCTCCACGTCCAGGTCCTTGAGAGGCAGACCCGTCTAGAGTTGAGCGGTAAGTGTACATGCATACTGATTGGACGCTGTGCGTGTGGTGGTGTGCCAGTAGTGTGCAGGTTGCACATGTGTTTTCGTAGGGCCATGTAGGGATGTGTATGAACAGGGGCGTGAGGCTGCCACGTGAGTCCTCTTAGGTGTGAGACACATCGATGGTGTATATGTTGGTAAGCATGCTGTGCAAATGCAGGTGTGGTAGCACACATGTTTGAATTTCTCTGTATGTACATTGGCATGGTTGTAGAGTCACACATGGATGGTGGTTCCTGCTGCATGTATCGGCACTGTGTACATGTGCATGTGTGTGTATTTGACAAGTGTGCAACTGTGATGCAACATGGATACACGTGACACTGATATGTAGAAGGCTGAATGCCAGATGTGACATGTACGACGATCACATCACTGCGACAGTTGGAGGAGATGTAGACATGCATGTAAGTGTGGTGGCATGTGTGCGTGTCTAGTGAACTCCCTGTGTTTCATGTGATGTCAGGCTCACCTTCGGCTGTTCAGGCTGTTGTATGTGTATGGATGTTGCTGCCTGGTGCAATATTGCTGTGG
Organism: Ambystoma mexicanum; assembly: GCF_040938575.1. Classification (NCBI taxonomy): domain Eukaryota; kingdom Metazoa; phylum Chordata; class Amphibia; order Caudata; family Ambystomatidae; genus Ambystoma; species Ambystoma mexicanum. The sequence goes on along the minus strand of NC_090937.1, from coordinate 1,084,223,148 downwards.
AAATGCTCATGTGTGTGAGTTGAAATGACATGTGTGTCGTGGAGTGTGATGCCATGTCTGAAGTTTGACACTGCCACTCATGTGCAACTGTCATGTGTGTATCAGTCCATTGTACAGTGTCCTGATGTCTGTGTTTTATCTCTCCCTGTCTGCAGCGTCAACTGATGAAGAGGGCGGAGAGGTTGCTGTGGAGCACAGCGGCAGGGATCGCACCACCAGCCGGAGACACAAGGCCCGGCTCCCCTCCCAGATTGTCATCTCGTCGGGCAGTGAGGAGTCTGGTGCCGCGTCCCAGGCCGCAGCTGCCGAGGGTAGGTCCAAGAGGCAGAGGTCGGAGGTGGACTCCTCGGCAGCAGAAGGGGCAGCTGAGACCCCACAGGGTCCCACGGAGGAAGATGGCACAGAGTCATCCAGGTTGGTGGGGGGTTTGGAGGAGCAGGAGGCCGCAAAAGGGACACACACGGGGTCTGGAGGTGGGGAGTCCACTGGTGCTAGTGGTGTAGTGCAGGGGCAGGGACGGGAGGCAGCACAGGCTGCCGCGGAGGTGCCTGTGTTTAATCCTGTCCCTGATCCTGTCACTGGATCATCTGGCACCAGCAGGGATGCCTACGTCCAGACCCGTTTTCAGGTAGGGGATGAGCGCACAACAACTGGTCTTCCTCTCCCTGCAGGCGTGGCTATCTGGGACAGTGTTGAGCCTATCCTGAGTGGGATAGCATTGCATCAACGGGGCATGCGAGGTGATCTGCAGTCTTTTCGTGGAGAGACTGCACGTCGTCTCGCATGCCTCTTTGACCACGTTGACCTACTGGGACGGGTCACCGGTGCTGGATTCCTACGTGTGCTGGACCTTCTTGCGACCCCCTCCTCACCTGAACCCCCTACGTGCCAGTCGTCCTCCATGCCATCTTCCCACCCATGTGTCACCTGGGTACCCTGTGGAGCTTCCCCTGACCCAGCGGCCAGGCTGGTGGAGGACACATCCCTGCCACAGTCGGGAGTCGGACGTCCAGCAGGGGTGGCCACCATGACAACTGCACCCCAGACGGAGGAGGACGTGCAGGCAGCAAGCGCCAGGGTGCAGTCACAGGCACCGCAGCAGCAACATGGTGGGAGCAATGATGGCTCGGGGCCTTCAACATTGGAGGGGCAGGCATCGGCCATAGGGCAGGAGGACCCCGGATTTCAAGTGTCTTCCGTGTGGCAGTGGTTGGGCCACGCCATAGATGCGGAGCGGCAGCGGGCGGAAGAGGCACAGCTCACAATGGTCAGGGCGGAGAACTCCACGCGGAGGGCCCTGAGGCGGGCAGAGTGCCTCGAGGCAATTCGCAGGGAGTTGAAGGTGAACATGTCATCATCCCTGCGAACCCTCGGGGCCATGGAAGAGGACCGCCTCCAGGACATTGAGCGGGAGTTCGATGATGCCCTGGCCCGGGACATCAATAAGTGAGCCGTCAGACTAGCCCGCTGCCATTGTAAATAGTTAGATAGTGTTAGGTTTCCTTTCTGTTTTTGTGTATTTTGGGGCAATTGGACAATGCACCACGTTTTTGTATACAGTTCTTTATTAGGTAGGTTTCATTTCATTTGTTGGGCTCATGGACCCTGGATTGGTGATTTGTATATAGTTGAACAGTGGATTTTCTTTTTTTTCTTTTCATTTCACCATGGAGCAATGGATTTCACTTATTTTTTTCCCTTAGATTTCCTTTGTTGGACTGAGACTTTGGACACATTTTCATTTGGATTTCTTTGGATTTTGATTTCATATTTTTCATTATTTTCTGGACATGCTGCGTTTTATTTCTTCTTCACATTATTGTGTGTTTTCTTTTCATTACATTCATTTTGGATTCAATACATTTTTTGTTTCATACTTCGGTGTGTGGTATTCTCTCATTGATTTCATGCATGTCATGATGTGGGTTTTCACATTCACTTGCACCCATTGTGTGTCTGTGACGGACATGTGTTCATTTACATACTTGCCATTCGGGTTGTATCATGTAATGGGCATTTCTATGTGGGTGGATGCAATACTTGGTTGGGTCTTTGGGCTGGGGTGGCATGGGGTGTGATGTGGCTGGCCATTAGGCCCATGATTGAGGATCGTCATGACGTGGGGGCAGGGGGACATGAGTGGGACATGAGTGGGGTCCTGCTGGCAGGTGCCCCTGACTGTTGGGGGGTGGGGGTGCTGGGGGACATGAGCGGGGGCCTGCTGGCAGGTGCCCCTGACTGCTGGGGGGTGGGGGTGCTGTGGGACATGAGTGGGGGCCTGCTGGCAGGTGCCCCTGACTGCTGGGGGGTGGGGGTGCAGGGGGACATGAGTGGGGGCCTGCTGGCAGGTGCCCCTGACTGCTGGGGGGTGCGGGTGCTGGGGGACATGAGTGGGGGCCTGCTGGCAGGTGCCCCTGACTGCTGGGGGGTGGGGGTGCAAGGGGACATGAGTGGGACATGAGTGGGGGCCTGCTGGCAGGTGCCCCTGACTGCTGAGGGGTGGGGGTGCTGCTGGACATGAGTGGGGGCCTGCTGGCAGGTGGCCCTGACTGCTGGGGGGTGTGGGTGCAGGGGGACATGAGTGGGACATGAGTGGGGGCCTGCTGGCAGGTGCCCCTGACTGCTGGGGTGTCCGGGTGCTGGGGGACATGAGTTGGTGATCAGTAGGGCAAGGTGACATGTGGTTCGGCTGGGGGGCATGCCCATGGTGGATGGGCTGCGTGCGGGACATGACCAGGGGTGCAGGGTAGTCCCCTGTGGTGTGGGCTGCCTGCAGGGGACGTGGAGGGTGTAGAGGGAACACCTGGGAGGACCCACACTGCCAATTCACGGGTAGGTAACTTCCTGCGCACCCCAGTTATACACATACCCCACTCGCACAGGGCCAATTGCGTGTGTAACTTCCTGCGAACCCTAGTAATCCACATACCCCACTCGCACAGGGCCAATCGCGTGTGACACTTTCTGCGCACCCCAGGAATACACGTACCCCACTCGCACAGGGCCAATCACGTGTGTAACTTCCCGCACACCCCAGTTATATACGTACCCCACTCGCACACGGCCTATCGTGTGTGTAACTTCCCGCGCACCCCAGTTATACACGTAGCCCACTCGCACAGGGCCAATCGCGTGTGAAACTTCTCATGCACCCCCGATTTACACGTACCCCGCTCCGATCGCGTGTGAAACCTCCCACGCACCCCAGAAATACACGCACCCCACTCGCACAGGGCCTATCGCGTGTGTAACTTCCCGCACACCCCAGTTATACATGTAGCCCACTTGCACAGGGACAATCGCGTATGAAACTTCCCGCGCACCCCCGAAATACACGTTCCCCGCTTGCCGTGTGCTGTGTGCAGCCCTGTATACTGGTACAGGGTTAGCGCAGCCCTTTGCGCTGGATTGGGGATTTTTATGGCTTTTCCATGCGCGAGGGCCGTTCTTGGGGGCGTAACTGGCGCTGATGCAGGGTCGCTGCGCCACTGTGCGCCACGACTGGTTTGGTAGCTAAAATCCATGAATGCGCTGTGCGCAGAAATGGATTTTAGCGCACGCGGCTGGCGCAGAAAGTCGCACCCGCACACTGTGCGCCAGCCGCGTGCGCCACTTGTGCGCTGAATTCTATGAATTACCCTGTTAGTTTCCAAAGAATCTTTAACTAGCAGCTGTACAAAGCTAGGATGATAATTTAAGACAGAAGTGCAATCATTTTTACATGAGTTTGAAGGACAAAATTGAATCAAATCGATTGTCAAAACGTTAACTGTAAGAGTCTCCTGGCATGTGCCAAAGGACCATACCCGTATTATCCTCATTTTTCTTTTCAATGGTTGTCAGTTATGCTGCCCAGCACCTGCCAAAAATCCATCCTTCCTCTCAGGTGAAAAGGTCCTGGAAATCGAAAGAGCAGAGAGACCAGAGCGATCACCATGCAGATGTTAAGTAGGCACAACATGCACCACCACACAGTTCTAATCTTCACTCAGGGAATGAGATGAGACCGGGGAGAGTCGGACAATGAAAAAAAAAAATTCACAGACACACAACACCTTTTTTGTGGATCTGTAATTAGCAAGACACATTCTTCTTTACCCTGATTCTAGACATAAAACAGGCCAAGTTCAGAAAATTGGACATTACTCACTTATAAAAAAAACTCTTTTCCGGTGGCTCTAGGCTGAGTCAGTCAATGAGAAACCACACCTTTCTTTGGAACCAGGTCATACAATGAGTCTGGGCGGGGACAGATGTGAGTGTAACATCACAGATACACAGCTCCTTTTTCGCCCGGTCTGACCAGAGCCAGTCAATGAGAAATAAGGCTGCAGCAACATTTAGCCGGAACACTGCATTAGGGTAGGAAAGGCTAGAACCTCCATGACTGCAGTGCAGGCAGGAAACAGAAGCCAACCCTCTGTATCCTTACACATTTACCGAAAGTTCAAGCTACTTGATTACTCGAAACTAAAAAGGAACAAAGGTAGTTTATCAAGGAATGTTACAGAACCATCGCAGAAAAGGACTGTAGCATTAATATCAAGCATTGTATTTAATTACAAATTCTGAAAGTCATATGGAAAAGACTGCCAGGGCCGTTTATAAAATGGTTAAACCGCACGAGACCTCTGCTCATTTTGATTGTGCAGAGTGGACAATTACTTCATCCTGCACAAGCCTCTAGTGTAACCAGGATGTCCTTCCAAGCAAAAAAAAATCTAGCCGCACATTATACTGATAAAACATATACATCAAAAAGGCCCTTCCGTGGAAAAACGTCAATTAATTTTAACAGGAATATTAAATGTGTCTTCATACTATGCATCGAAGTCAAAATAAATTATAGTTTTTGCTCTGAAATTATGGTTGAACAGACTACGGTGATCAAGAAACTAAACATACTCTAGATGGCAGTATATGTTCAGGATGGAAACACTCGCAAACTTGTAACGTCTGCTAATGAGTTCCGGTGCATTTATGATTTAGGTTCACAAGCCAGCAAAGCATTCCTGAGGCATATAACACTAAAAACAACACTTTTAGCGGAATTGCTTGACGTATCTATGATTTTCATTTTATAAATAATGTCTTTCTTGATAAAGATGCTTCAAAGGCAGACTACATGAACATGCAGTCTCCCTTGTCCACATATACATATGTACAAAGTTTTTAATGTTTCTTTTTCGTTTATGCTATGTTATGTTATGTTATTATATTTGTACTGTGTCAAAGCATGTGGGCATCCAGGTGCTGAGAGGCAGAAAGTAGAAAGTTATGACTGCAAGAGATTAGTCGTACTGATTGAATAAAACCGTTTTCAGCTGCTTTCTAAACGCGAGATAGTTCTCGGTTTTGCGTAGCTGTACTGGTAAGGCATTACATGCCCTTGCTCCCTGAATGTGGAAAGCCCAACCGAGTCCACAGGCTCGTTTAACGCGGTGTACTTCCAACCGGAAGCCCTCGGCTGATCTCAGATTTTTTTTAGGATGGTAAATATTTACCCTATCTTTCAGGTAAGTTGGGGCGTTTCCAAAGATGCATTTGTGGAATATGGAGAACAATTTAAAAGAATACGGGCTGCCACTGGGAGCCAATGCAGCTTTTTTTCTTGCTACAGTTGTTGGTTACATACGTTTCATCTGAAAGATAATACGGGTAGCGGCATTCTGAATTTTCTGCAGTTGTTGGATGTCAGACTTGTTAGCACCTCCCAATAGTGCATTGCAATAATCCACCTGCGGGAGGATCACTGCTCTCACAAGTTTGATACAGTTCTCTGTTGAGACCAATGGTGCTACTTGCTGAAGCACCTTGAGATGGTAATTGGTACTTGTAGAAATGGCTGTTACATGGGCATCACAATCAAAGCTTTCTTCCATGTAGGTGCCAAGCGTCTTAACCTTCTGCTCCACTTTGATCAGGCTACCACCAATGATGAAGCTGGCATACCTGTGGGCCTGCCAGGGACCAAACAACATGAGTTCGGTTTTACCCGCATTCAGACAGAGCCAGTTAGTTGACATCCAGAATTTGATGGTCTGGTAAACGGCATCCAATATCCATTGATCTTTCTCATGATCCCCAATGATCTCCAGAACCAGTTGGAAATCATCCGCATAATTGCAGAAAAATGTATCCAACTATTGAAGGTCCTTATACAAAGGAAGGATATAGATATTAAATAACAGAGGAGAAAGGCAGGCTGTTTACAAAGATTTACAGATTTGCTTTGTGATTTTGTGGTATAATGTTGATAAATGTGTGAGAGATTAAATGAGTGTACACTTGTGTGAGCTGGTTTGAGTGCCTGTATACGTGTGTGCATGTGTGTCCTGTTGAAGTGTGTTTGTGCTTGGTGGAGTTGGCGTGCCGCACGGACACCATGAACGTGCTTTATTGTAGCATGATGGCATGTATTCTAGACACCATTAAGAAGAACAAGTTACTTACCGTTCTTTCGACTGGATGTTCCTACCACGTATTCCTCATCTTTGATATATCCTAGTCTGCTTGCTGCTTGCTTCGGAAATTATTTTTTCATAGGGTCGAGCGTCGTCGCGTCATGGGGCCTCATTACGGGTTTTCCAGTCCGGAAACAACGGTACCTGTAAACTTGCTGGTACCGTTGTTTCCAGACCGGAAAACTACGCGTTCTGTGAGCGGGTACCTTTCAGCCTCCCAGGTCTGACATGGCGGGAGGAACGGCACCCGCTCGCAGACTTGACGGATGCACCGGCACTGTTGCACACAGTGCCGGTGCATCCGTCTTCCCCATTCCCATTGAGTCCAATGGGTCTCGATGGGAATGGGGATTTTCCGGCACAGCTACCGCCAGAGTCATAATGAGGTCCATGGTATTTGGCGGCCTCTGTAGAGTCTCTCAGCATGAAATCGATGCTGGTAAATGAAGCATGTGCAGTGACCGTTACCTCAGTTCTAGTTTTTCCCCCCTTTAATTTACATGCTTTGCCATAGGAGGAGACATTCTTGATGTTACGAGAAAGGAAGGTGTAAGACACGGAAATCCTAAGCAAGCAAGATGGGATGGATGAAAGGGCGATGAGGAATATGAACGTTACCATGGGTATGTAACTTACTCTTCAAATGGATTGTGTCCTCCCACGTATTCCTCATCTTCGATAAGACTCCCAAAGCAGTTTGTCTTAGGAGGTGGGTGCTAAGAATTTCAATTTGTTGATGTTATAGAGAACAGCCTTGCCAAATTCGGCCTCCTCTCCTGATAAAGAGTCTATACAGTAAAAGTTAGTTTAAGTATGAAGGGACCACCATGTTTACGCTCTGCAGATATGTCCTGCACTGGGACGCCTCTCTTTAGAGCTGAGGAAGCAGTCAACCCTCTAGTGGAATGTGCACTGAAACCTTTGGGCGAGTCTTTACCTGCCAGAGAGTAGAATTCCGTTATACACATGACAATCCATCTGGAAATTGTTTGTTTCGTGACCGCTAAACCTAATCTTTGTCCAGTGTATCCAAAGAAAATAGGGTCAAACTGGCGAATATTTGCTGCCTGTGTAATATAGTAACTTAATAACATCTTGGGGTCCATGCGATGGAGTCTCTATTCCTCTTTGGATGGGTCGGCAGGAGGATAAAAGGTTGGTAATACTATAAGTAACGAAAGGTGAAACTGACACAACTTTCGGAAGATAGGATTATTGAACTCTTAAAACTAGCTTGTCCTTGGAAAAGGATGTGAAAGGAGGCTTTGAAGACAGGGCTTGTAGCTCGTTTACCCTGCAGGCAGACATGATGGCTACTAAAAATGCAGTCTTTATCGTAAGCATTCTCAGTGGACAATCTGTAAGGGCTCGAAAGGAGCTCCCATAAGACATTTCAAAACTAGGTTCAAGTCCCATGTTGGCATGATAAAGGGAGTAGGCAGGAAGACATTTGTTAGAACCTTAAGGAATTGTACTACGATCCCTCATCTGGAGATCTCTTAAAAATTAACAATGGCACCAAGTAGCCCTTCACCGTGGCCACCTGTAACCCAGAGTGGGTCAAGTGGAGCAAGAAAGATACAAGAGTGGGAAGTTTACACGTAAAAGGATCACGTTTCTTTTCCCTATACCAGCTGAGAAACATATTCCAATGGCTGCGCTATAGGGATTTAGTTGCTGATTTCCTAGCTGAAAGCGACACCTCCATTATGTCTTCCGGAAGGTCCCAATCCTTATATCTCATCCTTTCAGATATCAGGCGTGAAGATTGAGTGTCCTGATCTCTGGGTGAAGAATGCGACCTCCCTCTTGCGAGAGTAGGTCCTCTCTTTGGGGAAGACTAATTGGAGGGCAGAAATATATATTTATTTTAGCATTTGTGGCAACGGCCAAACCCTGTGGTATCACGGCATCAGTATATTGTTAGTAGCATGTTACAGTAGAGTAAGATACATATGCATGACTGTTCAGTGATGACAATTCAGAACAAAAGCATAGGACAGGTTATTACTCATACCCATCGTACAGCCAGGTTTTGGCTATTTTTTTGAAGGCATGGAATGAGTGTTTGTTGCGAATGTGTGCTGGTAAAGCGTTCCAAAGTGTGGGAGCTATAATACGGAAGCTTGCACCGCCTGCTCTTTTTCTCTTAAAGCGGGGGGTGACCAAAGACAGTCTTGAACTGGATATGTGAGTGTGTGTGGCTACAGATTGAGATACTGGGGGGGCAACTCTGTGCACACAATGATGAATGATAGTTAGCGTTTAGAAGTCCACCCAGGCTTTGATAGGGGGCCAATGTGCTTCACGTCTGGTGGCCGAGATATGGTCGAATCCTTAGAGGCCGAGGGCGGCGTGCAGAGCTTTATTTTGGAGGAGTCAGAATTTTAATAGATATGTTTTTGAAGTTCCCATGAGTAGTACACTGCAGTAATCTAATTTAGATAGTATCAGTGCTCTAGCGAGAGTGATGCAGTTAGTTGATGACAGGAATTGACTACTTAGAGCAATGAGTCTTGATGTATAGGCTGTGGATGATGATAGGGCATTGGTTTGTCTATTCATGGAGAGATCGGCTCCAACGTAGAGTCCTAGTGTCTTTATTTGCTTGGAAACCGGGAGTGCCAGTGAGCCATTGATGAGAAGCTCAGTCTTCTCGTCATTTAGGCAGAGGTTGTGGGTGGGCCTCCAGTTTTGGATGGTGCTGTATACTTCATTAATTTTAGTGATATCAGTAACATAATCACCCGAGAGCAGGACAAGAATTTGAGTGTTGTCCGCGAAGTCGGTATAAATGAAGTCGCTGGAATCCAGTATGTTGAAGAGAGGTTTTGTATAGGTGTTATAGAGGGTAGGCGAGGGCAGGACCCTTGAGGTACACCTAATGTAGCTGGGATGTGTCGGCCGCCGGGTCCCCTATGGCCACTCGAGTGGTCCTACCACTAAGAAAGGATTTAATCCAGTCTGTGGCTTCATGTGTGAAGTGGAAGTGCTGCATTAGGTGCTGGCAAAGGACGTTATGATCGACCAGGTTGAAGGCCGCGGAGAGATCAAGCAGTAGGAGGATGGCTACGTTGCCAGAGTCCCTGATTGTTTTCATCCGTATTTTTTAACTCTAATAATGCGGTTTCTGTGCTGTGCTTACGGTGGAAGCTAGATTGTCTTATGCCTAGCAGGTGGTTATTTTCTAGGAATTTCTAGACTTGGCAATAGGCTAGACGGTCCAGGATTTAGTAGAAATGGAACATATGCGATGGGGCGGTACTTAGTTGGTATCGCACGGTCGAGGGTAGGTTTATTTAGTAGAGGTGTGATCCAGGCTGTTTTGATTGAGGAGGCCACAGTACTGGTTACGAATGAGGCATTGGCGAATTCAGTAATCATGGGCGCAAGTGATTGTGAGCAGAGCTTCACAATTTGGGCAGAAGTCACCTTTAAAATTGGATGACTTGAGGGTTCTGTTGATTGTTACTACTTGCTGTGCTGTAACTGGAGAGAAAGTGAACAAGGTGATGTTCGGTGAGGGAGCCTCTTTTGGGTGACTGATTAGATTGGGCAGCAGAGGTTTTGTTGGCAAGAATCGCCTTTTTGTCATTGATTTTAATCATAATGGAATCAATTTTGTGAGAGAGTGCATTCAGAATCGTCGTGCACCAGGCTTTGTCATCACAAACATTGGTGATATGGGCGATGGGAGTTTCTAGCTCACGGGGGATGGCAAAGAGTTCTTTGTCAATCTCTAGAAGGTCCGGGTACTACGTTCTCCTGGCCCAATCCGGAGATATCAGGATCAAGATTTTGCGAAACGTCTTCAACCTCCTTTCTATGTGAGGAATGACAGGGACTGGAGGAAACACATACAGCAGTCGAAACTCCCAGTCCACAACAAACGTGTCCCCTAGAGGTCCTCTCTAGGGAAATTCCCGGGAGCAGAACAGCTCACACTTCCTGTTGACACTGGTCGCAAACAGATTCTCTTGAGGGATTCTTCAAAGGGCAAAGAACTTCAGAAGGACTTCCTGAGCTTGCTCCCACTCGTAGGAGATCGTACTCTGCCTGCTCAGAGCGTCCGCTGCTGTGTTTCCTTCTCTGGCTAGATGAACTGCCAGAAGAGTGATTCCTTCTCTCAGTGCCCAGAACCAGAGTTGCATTGCATCTCTGCACAGGGGGAGCAACCCTATGCACCCTCTCTTGTTGATTTAGTGCAGGGGCACTGTGTTGTTCGTCATTATTAGGACACTACTCCCCCGTATTGAGGGCAGGAAGGCCATTAGCGCTAGGCTGATTGCCCTCAGCTCTAAAAGGTTGATATGGAGTCTAGACTCCGACTGAGACCAGTGTCCGCTTACTGAAAGATCTTTCATGTGCGACCCCCAATCCTGTGAGGGAGGCGTCTGTCACAACAGTCATCTCCGACCATGGTTGCCAAAAGGGTTCTCTTCTCATCACATTCACTCGTCTGGCCCAACACAGGAGATCCTGAGCGGCCTTTGTCGGGACCCAGAGAAGGTCCATCATTCTGTCGGAGAATTGAGACCACTGGGATCTGAGAGCCAGCTCATTCGCAGACGGGCTTCAGGCACCAAAAAAATACAGGAAGCCATGAGGCTGAGCAACCTTAGGAAGTTGTAGGCCGGGAGATGTTGGGCACTCTGACATTTTTGGACCATCTGCAAGAGATGTTGAGCCCTTAACTCAGGAGTTGAAGGTTTTCCTGAATCTGAATCCAGGACTGCCCCAATAAATTGAAGCTTCAGTGAAGGTGTCAAGTGGGACTTCTTGAAGTTCAGGGAGAAGCCCAGCTTGTTGAGGAAGTGGCACGTGTGATTGAGATGACTAACCACTCATCCAGGTAGGGGTAGATGTGAATCCCCTCCCTCCTTGTACTTGCTGCCAACACTGCCATAAGCTTGGTGAAGATCCTCGGGCTGAGGTGAGCCCGAATGGCAGTACCCGAAACTGATAGTGAGAACTGCCAACCGCGAACCTCAGATACTTTCTGTGCTTATGATGTATGGACAACTGAAAGTAAGCATCCTGAAGGTCTAATGACACCAACCAATCCTGGAGTCGAAGGGCCTGAAGGATCTGCAAACAGTTGCCATCTTGAACCTGTCCTTCCTGAGGAAATTATTCAAGCATTTCAAGTCCAAGATGGGACACACTCCTCTGTCCTTCTTTGGAATTAGGAAGTAGGAAGAGTACTAATCCTGCTTTCTCTCCACCGCAGGTACCAGCTCTATTGCACATTTCTCCAAAAGGATGAGAATCTACTGTTGGAGGAGCGGATCCAGAATCAAGGTTGATCTGGCTTTCGGGGGGCTGTGACAGTCTGCCTCCTACCACAGACATGTTGGTGAGAGTCATTTTGCTGCTCCACCTGCAGCAGAGGGTAACTGCGGGTGTTGCAAAGGGAGATCTACCCCCTCTGACTCTGGCTCTACGAGGAGCTCTCCTCTAACCCCTTTGGAGAATTGTCCTCTTCCTCTAGAGATGGAAGAATAGAAATCAAAAGAGCGTCCACTCCACCCTTGTCCTCAGGGTTCTGGTATCCGATTGCCGCCCCTAAAGATTTAGCTGCTGCCCTTGAAGCTTGCAGCTGCTCCAAACTGTTGTCAGCCTTTTCGCTGACAAGAAAAGTACCATCGAAGGGCATGTCTAGCAAACGTGCTTGGACATGCACCGAAAATTCTGACTTTCTCAGCCATGACATACGTCTTAACACAGTGCTGGCAGCCATGGATCTACTTATGGAATTCACAGTATCCAGGCTGAACTGTAAAGATTATCTCATAGCATCATTGCCGTTTTGAATTAGGCTTAAAAACCCATCCCTTTCTTCTCCCTCCAGTATATGGTCTGCTGCAAGGGCAGCTACACCCCAAAGGGTGTGTGTGTACTTCGCCAAGGCACTTGTAGAATTGACTGATTTCAGTGGCATGCTTCCTGCACTAAACATTCTCTTTCCCAATGAGTCAACCTTCCTATCGTCCTTGTTGGCAGGAATTGAAGGGTATGCCGCAGACTTAGTGGATACAGTTGCGGCCTGAACCACCAGGAACTCTGGTGTTGGATGCCTGCTGAGGAATGGAGGATCTACTGAAGCTGTTCTGAATTCCTTAGTTAACAGTTTATTAACGGGGTATGGAATCTGGCTTTAGCCAATTTTCCATTACTCTCTCCCTTAAGGGAGCATTAAAAGGGTAACAAAGATTACTTTACTGGACCACTATCTAAACTATTTGTAAGGTCCTCAGTTTCCACAATTGCAGCGGGCTTTGACCATCCTAAATATTCAGCAACTTTTCCTATCACTGAACTATAGGAAGGATCCGAATATCCAGCCACTTCTGGGTTCCCAAAGTCTATTTCAGGAGATGTCTCGCAACTCCTTGAGAGGGGCACTCAGTGGAGCCTGCCTCTGAAATATGTCAAGCATTTCTTAAGCGGAAATCTTACCATTCTGCCAGAGTCAAAGATTGTTTAGGGAAAGACACTATTGGCAGAGGAGGAAGAAGTCGACGAGGATCTGTGACGCCGCTTCTTACCCTTTTTTGTGAGAAGAGGACGACGAGCGTCTTCATCTCGAGCATATCCGATGTTTAGGACGCTTAGGACGCTTTCTTTCGGGGGATACATCACTCGAGTCGGAGGCCGAATATCTTTTGGACAGGGTAAGGGATGGAGATTTGGGAGAGGGCTTAGCTGCTCCAAGTTTCCCCTTCCTTTCCCAGAAGGCCTTGACTGTCATGGATTGACATGAGCCACAGTCGTCCACCTTGTGGCCTGTCCCCAAACACCACAGACAGACACTGGGAGGGTCTGTTACCGAAATCTTTGTCCCACAGTCTGCACACCTCTTAAAAGCAGTCTTCGGTGTCAATGCCATTTCAAACGAATATCAAATCGAACTTGATTGAAGTGGCAACACAATCGAAATTTTGCTGAGGCAATAGCTCCAAAGCACGCAGCAAAGCAGAAAAAACAGAACTGAGGTAACGGTCAATGCATGTGCTTCATATACCAGCGACGACGTCATAATGGGAGACGCTATGGAGGCCATCGAAGACCATGGGCCTCATTACAACTCTGGCGGTAGCCGTGCCCTTATAAAGGGCACGGCTGCCGCCGGAGTTGCGTTTTTTCCGGCACCCGTGAATGGGCAAGAACCGGGTCATGCCGAGCTTGGCGGACCCGGTAATGGCCCATTTGTGGGTGCGGGAATCAAGGGCCTCCCGATCCCCATTCTGCTCCATAGGGCTGAATGGGGATGGGGAGGGCGGATGCACCGGCACATACAGAGTTGTGCCGGTGCATCCGACGTGCTCTGCACGCGGGTGCCGTTACACCCGCCAGGAAAAACCTGCGAGCAGAGCATGTAGTATGGCGGTCCGGGAACTACGGTAACGGCATGCTTACCGGTACCTTAGTTACCGGACCGCCATGCTTGTAATGAGGCCCAATGACTCGAAGCTGCACGACGCTCGACCCTTTCAAAAAAATAAAATCGCAAGGAAGCTGCAAGCAGACTTGGTTATATCAAAGATGAGGAATATGTTGGAGGACATAACCTATTTGAAATATTTTTATAACAGAGATAATGTCACATATGGGCACAGGTAGCATGAAAAAGTGTTATGCATGTGTTGTAAACACAGGGCTCACCAAACTGGCTTTTACAGTGGGGGAGCTAGCATATATTTGGCACAGACACAATGAAAATGCATTTTAGAAGGCCCTACTGCCATATACTATGGACTGAGCCATCATGCAATGTGCTTTCAGGCCTCAGACCTTGCAATCATCACTAGTCATTGACAAGAGATAATTGGCACTTGTTAGTTAGAAAAGTTGTGCAGGTGAGGAACTGAGGGTGTGTGCGACATCTTATGCCCGATTAGTAGTCTACAAAAAGGCACTATCGGGAAAGGAGGAAGAAGTCGACGAGGATCTCTGACATGGTTTCTTACTTGTTTTCAGTTCTGGCATATAATGTGTGCACCATCCTGCCCGCATCGTCATACATTCCCAGTAGCACAGATTCCTTCCCACAAATGATTTGTTATTCCTTTCCCCCTCACGCTGTCATTCCTTCCTCAACTACGCTGTCAATCTATCCCCTCAGTGTGCTGTCATTCCCTCTACGTCTGTACTGCCATTCCTCCCCAACCAGCATTCATTGCATTTCTCTTCCTGCTGTCATTCCTGACGTCTCCACACTGTAAACCGTTCTCCGTTTGTGCCGTCATTCCCTTCACCTCCATAATGTCATTGCTTCCACCTGAGCTGTGATTCCTTCCCGCTTTGCACTGTATTTCTTTCCCACTCTGAGCTGTCATTCCTTTCCCATCGTTGCACTCCTTCCCTCTTTCATTTAGCTCTGCGTCTGTGTGCATTGTGTTCAAGGAAATTGAGTCTTGTGGGGAAACAGTGGGTAGATCTCTACAAGAAACGAGCAGGGATTCTGACCCCTGCACCAAACGCCTGACTGATAGTTGATAAACACTTTTCGTAGATCACACGGGTGTTGGCCTGATGGACAATAGTCCCAGCTGGCCACTGAACGCAGCAACTGTGGATGTTAGAGTGAGGTTTGAGGCTACCCCAAGCCTACAAGTCAAAATATTAAGGACGTTGTAAGGTAAACCCACAACCTGTTTGATAACCAATGAACCAAGTGGCAATAAAAGTGCACGTCGTTTCAAGAACTACAATTTTTATTCCATGCAAATATGGCTGGGGGCGTTAGACAGAACCTTGAAACTGAACTAACAACTTGTTCACCACGTTACAGCTTATATGCGTGGAAACCGCATATTTACATATCAGATACACAATTGTCCCATGTTTCCCATTGATCAACCCCTTTACAAGAACCCTAAACATTACATATATATATGGCTACTCCATTGGCTACTTTATAATCAAAAAACACAACCCCTAAAATGTACTCCAGAAAGTACCCCTACAAATTAAGTAATCAGCATGTGCTACTCCCATGTGATTGATCCCTGCTAATCAGGTAGTCAATTACAATGAGTTATGCATTCCATTGGTCATGGCAACTCAGCCAGTGTATGATGTGCACCTCCTTGGGACATCCCCTTATTAAAACAATGGCTCCTTCATGAGAACCAACATATTTGCACCCCCACACGGCCTCTTTGACCTTGCAGATTTGTTAATTGGCAACACCTCATGCGGTTCCCATACTGAAAGATATCACTGTCCTGGTATGCTAACTCCCCTCCCCCATCTGTGTGTAGGCCCAGATGGTTTATAAAAAATGCGGCCACGCACCGCTCTGTGAAATTAAAAGGGCAACGCACTGCCTGAAGTTCAAATGGGATGGCCATTACACATTGAGGGCAGTATAGTCTCACTTGCTCATTATGCCCCATTCTCACCAGATTCGGCCTTGCAGGTGACCAGATAATCTAGCATGCATAACTCACACTAATTAAAATGAATATTGTCCTTGGCTCCTGCAAGCCGCCAATCTCGGCCGTCTGCACACTCCCTGGGGGAAGAAGAAATCTTTCTGGTTTAGCAAAGATGTGCACAAATTTCAACTGCATTCTAATATCCTTATTATCAAATGCTGGACTTCCATCGTGGCCTACTTCAAAATTGCTGGACCCTGGATATCATGGCCTGCACACCTTAGGCTGCTCTTGTCCATGATAAACTATAGTTAAAGATCTAATACTGGCCACATATACTGCCCTACTATTAACTACAACATTTCCCTAAATACACTGTGTTACACATTCTATACTCTTTCCTATACATCAACCCACACTTGACTCGTAAAGCTGACAGCTGCAATCTTCTTGACTCCCTCTGGGTCTACCTTCTACTTTACAATGAACATTGTTGCTGCTCTGCCTTTCATCCTATAATGCCTCTTTCAATAACAAACGTGCTTGCATAGCTAAACCAAAGTGGCAACTACTTCTTGAAAAACACTCAGTGCACCACGCTTTGAGTCTGCATCCCAACAAAGATTAAACGGGTGCATGGGATTTCAAGAAGCCCTTTTTTTAAATTAAAGGTTCTCGGCTCTTCCAGCCCTTTTCATGCAGCTTATGGCAATGGAGTCAAGTTTCCAGACTGCCCCCTTCTGCCAACTGCCAATTCCCATACAATGTATATATATTTGAGAGACGGAAAGAGAGAAAGAGAGAGATAGAAGGGGTGGAGTAAGAGAGACTTTGCTAGTTGCAAGGGGAGAAGGTGAAATGGGATCTGCTTGCAAGAGAGCAGAGGTAGGAGTGTAAGGAGGACAACGGGCTGTTCTGCCGTGTAAGGGCTGCTTCGCTTTTCCCCCTGACTAATCATCTCCATCTAAGACACCTTACACTACACCCACAAATCTCCCACAAAGAGTTGCCACATGCCTTAATGTAGGGCCATTAACATTAATTGGGCTGTGACTAAGCTCTCTTCTCTAGCCCTATCACGCTCCACAGAATCAGTGGCTAACCAGACCCAAAGCACTGCTCTTTGTAGAACAAACTAACAAGTGTTTACACCAAACCCATAGAAGCCGAACTACATTCAGTTCTCAGGTATTTTGAACCAGCACCCATCAATACCACAGGGTTTGTATTGCCTCTCTTGCTATCCCACTAACAACCCCTATCCCTGTTTTCATGCACACTGAAGCCAAAAAACATGGTCAAATGGCGCTATGTAAGGTGCCACCCTCACACACAAATACTGAATCAGCATCCTTCTCCCATACTGTTCCAAGTTCACAGAAATGTATTCACACCACTCTCATCATCACTGAGGCCGACTACCCGAACGAGTGATAATACCTCGGGAAACACTGCGACAGCGACCCCAGCGCTACAGCGCCTCGCCTGATCCACTGTGATAGAGCTGGACACAGGAATTAGAAGGAATTTAAGATCTCCCAGCACTACAGCAACCCACTATTAATCAGCGGTTTGCCTTTGCTTGTGTGTTAACCACTAGACAACACACCATAATCTGAAGGGGACGACCACCCATTTTCAATTAGACTGTATTGTATACAGTCGATCCTTCTCCATTGAGAAGTTTATACTCAGAGGTACCCTACTCACCACGGGCATCACCTCTGTGTTTTTTGAATCCGTGTGGAACTACTCTTTCCTTACATGGCAGCACACACAGAGCAGTCCTTTCCGGCTTTTTCTCGTCCTGATGAAGGCCCGTTCAAGATTGGCTAGCACAACAGTAATTGAGGGCCGAAACACATATGTGTAGACAAGTCTTTAACCATAAGTGCAGTGCAAAATTGTTAAAACTGTTTTTCATTGACAATTCTCATGTTGCTTTCTTTATTTATGTAACCATTGTTTATTTGACCCCTGTTTGTGACACAACACATCAGTAGGCTTTGTATTGTCTTAACTTCACTGTACTGAACATTGAGTCTAAATTGACCTCAAATTGTTTGTTTGACAACATCATATTTGTTTTATGTCTCGAAATGGATAACTATCTTATATGTGTACTTTTAGACCATTTGGTCTCTACTTTGAATACATACACTTGTATACCAACTCAATAAGGTGTGTCTTCTTCCCTACAAAGTTTCATCACTAAACCAACAAGTATTTGCACATGCAATATACTGTTCTTTATACTCATCAATAGAAACATGTTAATAAAGCTTGCACGTTCTTGTTTAGCATTTATGTATACTCTTGTAGAGATATGAGCATTATAAAAAGTATAGTCAAACAATATGCAGTTCCTAATAATAGCAATAAAGAAATTTAGCCGATACCCATGATTCTACTCTTCTATTCACTTAACTACCAACAACCAATCAACAATGTGTGTGTGTTGCTATTGTGGCTCGGTAAAACCCACAATTATACTCACAATTGTGATACTGTGGATTGGCAAGCTAGTGGACAGGTGAGGCTATACAGACCAATGTCTGGATAGCCCGTTAGGTGGAAAGGTTAAGGAACAAGTTACTTACCTGTAACTGTTGTTCTCCAGCATGGGTCTGGCATGGATTCACACGCTCATGAATATTCCCCGTCGTCATTCGTGGGCAGGTGTAAGCCAATTCGATCAGTGTTCTCAACATATATTTTTCTTTTCCACAGGACTACTATTAAGAGACACCATAATGTATTTTTGTTAGGTTAGCCTTTCAACTTTTCCTGTGCTGGTGAAACACATAGTTGGGCAGGTACATGTTTTGGTACATTGTCTATATATTTCCTGTGCTACCCCTCTTACTTCTCTGGACAGGATAAGGGACACCATTACAGCACAGAGGATGGGCGAGAGGAATCCCTTGCAGGGTGTTTAAAATGCTTAACCTGTAATCTTTGTTTCATCCATGGCTTTAGATCACATTTAGGTTGTTCATAGTTAACTGCCCATTGCAGCCATGTTTTGTTACAGTGTTCTTTCTCCAGCATGGGGTCTGGCATGGATTCACACGCTCATGAATATTCCCCGTTGTCAGGCTGGGAATCCTCGGTAAAGAAAAAAATCAGTATCAGTTTCGTTTCTGATCTGTCTTTCTTAGTAATATCCAATCACTAGTCTCTGGGTCATACTTCCCCCAGCCAATGACTGCCCTCTCCCTAAGCCTCGCCCTTGGCAGCCATCCTCAGATTTGGTAGCATGAAAAGTGGCAGTATGACCAAGTGAAGAGCCGCAGAGGGGAAGGAGGGAGGGTTCGCATGTGAATCCATGCCAGACCCATGCTGGAGAACAACAGTTACAGGTAAGTAACTTGTTCCTTCTCCAGCATGGGATCTGGCATGGATTCACACGCTCATTAATATAAGAATACATAGCAGTACACACATGCACAACCACGGGAGGTGGCAAGGCTCAACATTAAGCGTTACTTAAAACTCAACATTAAGCATCTCTTACCTCCTCACCAGGCTCACCTCAAGCCAGAGGTCTTCAAACTGTTGGGCGCGCCCCCCAATGGGGGCGCGGCCACCTCCCAGAGGGGCGCCAGAGCCCAGCATGAAATGTAAAAAAAATATATATATATATTTTTTTTGGATTGGAGGAAATGGGAAGGGGCAGCTCATATGATCAGACTAGACCATAAAACGGTCTTAGGCACCAATGAAAAAATGGCCAGCAGTTGCAAATGGATATTCAGTCCCTTAGTCACAGACTGTTTGAATAGTACCCAACGGGTTGTTTTTTGTTCAAATGTAAACAAATGGTGATATTTAAAGAATATTTATTCAGCAACAATGGTCAAAACTACTAGCTGCATAGTGAAGTAACTCCTCAAACTGGCACACATTGATCAAAAAAGTGGCCCATTTTGACTGACCTACACTAGGATTTTGCATTTTTGGTACGGTCATCGCCCTATAGGCCAGTCCAAGCCTGCCGGCTCATCCATAATGGTTGAGGGGGCGTCCACCCACTGGCCACCTCACCCATTATGGAGGAGCCAAGTAGCCAGCCCAGTGAAACACTGAGCACTCGCTCAGCTGCTATTTCCAGCTAAGGGAGTGCTCCTGGGCTGGCTGAACTGTCAAAGGGAAACACTGTTTGCCTTTGACAGTTCATTTCCCCAGCCGCACATGATCACTGAGCCATGCAACGCTGGGGGTGTTTTGCTTTGCCAGCCTTGCATAGCTCATTTCAAATGCTGGCTGGGGCACTGCATGTATGTATGTGCGAGGGGGTGCTCCTGCGCCTCCTTGCACATATGGGCAGAGAAACCTGAAGCGGGGCATTTTAGAAACCATGCGCAGGCCCCTGCAGAAGGTACGTTTATGGCGATTTATTTTTTATTTAAATGTGTATGGATGTGTGTTTGTTTGTGTTATGGGACGGTGGTGGGAGCAGGATGGGCGGCAGCACTGGGATAGTGGTGGGAGTAGGCTGGGGAGAGCCCAGGGTCTGTACTGGGAGTAGGGTGCAGTGACGGCATGCACAAGTTCATTGCGATTTCTACATATTATCCATCTAGGACTTTTCGGGGGCCCGGCCTGCCCAAACTTTGCTCAGGGGGGGCCCAGGCCAAAAAAGTTTGAAGACCACTGCCTTAAGCGAACAGGTTGCGCAGCACTGCCTGGCCGACTCTGGACTCCTCCCTGGAATCCCGGTCGATGCAGTAGAATCTCGTGAAGGTGTGCGCCAACCTCCACGTAGCAGCCCTGCAGATGTCCAGCAGGGGCACACCAGACTAGAACGCTGTGGTAGCAGCGATTGCTCTGGTCGAATGGGCTCTCGGACGGCCGGGCAACGGTCGGTTTGCCAACTGATGACAGTGCATGATGCAGCCGGAGAGCCATCTGGAAATGGAAGCCTTCGAGAGAGCCTTCCCTTGGTTCACAGGTCCAAAGTTCACAAACAGCTGTGATGTCTTCTGAAAACTCTTTGTTCGATCCACGTAGAACTTCAGCGCTCTAGCTACATCCAGCAAGTGCAAAGTCCTCTCGGCCGGCGACGAAGGCGACGGGAAAAAGACTGGTAACACCAAGGGCTCGTTGAGATGGAAGTCCGACGGCACCTTGGGCATGAAAGAGGGGTGTGTCCTCAGCACCACCCTCGTCTCGTGGAAAGTCAATTATAGAGGCTTGCAGGAGAGGGCCTGAATCTCTCCCACGTGTCGTGCAGAGGTGATGGCCACAAGGAACGCCGTCTTCCACGACAGGAACTTCAACGGAGCCATATACAAGAGCTCAAATGGTGGGCCCATGAGCCTGGTCAGCACCACGTTGAGCTCCCACGCCGGGGCTGGAGCCTTCACCGGCAGGAACGATCGGAACAGTCCTTTCATAAACTCCTTCACCAGGCGATGAGACCAGAGGGGCGACCGTCCTGCAGTTCTGGTGTATCAGGAAATCTATGCCAGATGTATCTTGATGGAAGCGTGAGCTAGTCCAGCTTTGGCCAGCGACAGTAAGTACGGTAGCACTTGAGGGGCTGTAATCCGTAGAGGGTTAATCTTCTGTGCACGGCACCGGACAGAGAACCTCTTCCACTTGTGTCCGTAGCACTTGAGAGTTGAGGACGCCCTGGCCTTTGCAAGAACCTCTCTGCAGTGAGTCGGGATATCGTACCCTCCAAACTCTAGTGCTGCAGGAGCAAGGCCTGCAAGTTCAGCGACTCCGGGTCGTGATGAAGAATGGCGCCTCCTTCTCTGGAGAGGAGGTCTGCGTCCGTCGACAGTTTGACTGGTGGGGACGCTGACAAGTCCAGAAGGTCCGGGAACCATATCTGTCTCGGCCACCTCGGTGCGACGAGGATCATCCTGCACCGGGACCTCTTGAGTTGGTTGATGAGCCTGAGCAGCAACGGCAACGGCGGGAACGCATACAGGAACAGGCCATCCCAGGGGAACGAGAAAGCATCGCCCATGCTCTTCGGCTGGGGGAACCTGCTGGCGAACCTCTGGCACTTGGAGTTTGTCGCCGTCGCGAACAGGTCGATTTGGGGTTTGCTCCATCGCCAGAAGAGTTGATCCACTTGATCCTGGCGTAGTTCTTACTCGTGGCACGAGCGCAGCTGCCTGCTGAGTGATTCGGCGATGGTGTTTTTTATCTCTGCTAGATGAAAAGGCACCAGAAACCTCGCCTGGGCAACGGCCCAGTACCACAGATCCTGGGCTTCCTTGGACAGGGCTGTGGATCTGGTTCCTCCCTGCTTCCGGATGTAGAACATTGTGGTGGTGTTGTCGGTGAAGATCCTCACCACCTTGCCCTTGAGGGACGGGAGGAATGATTTGAGGGCCCAGAACACTGCTTGGAGCTCCAGTATGTTGATGTGGAGCAGCTTCTCCTCCGGGAGCCACAGGCCTCTTGCGTGAAGATCTCCGGTGTGCGCTCCCCACCCCTCCAGGGAGGCATCCGTCATCACTGTCACCTGGTATGCTGGGGTCTGAAAGTCTGTGCCCGCGGCGAGATGCGCGCGGGTGCTCCACCATTGAATTGCTTGGCGGAATACTTCGTTGAGCGAGATCTTGTCCTCGAAGCTGCCCGTCGCTTGCGTTCAACGGGCGTCGAGGAACTCCTGCAGAGGACGCCTCCGAAGCCTGCACAGGCGCACTAGATAGATGCAAGAGGACATCATCCCGAGAATGTCCGCGGCCAGCAGATGCTGTACCTTGCCCAGGATGGCCTGCGTTCTTTCCTCCGACGGCGAGGCCAACTGTGCTACTGTATCGAGCTTGGCTCCCAGAAACAGCGCGACCTGCAACGGAACCAGGTGGGATTTGGGGAAGTTGATGGAGAATCGCAGGTCCGTGAGCAGCCGGACAGTCTTTGCTGTGTGTTCGACAGTGAGTTCCCTTGTCCTTGCTTGGAAGAGCCAGTCGTCCAGGTAGGGGTAGACGTGGATCCCCTGCAGGCGCAGCCGTGCCGCCACTGGTGCTAGGCACTTGGTGAACACCCTGGGTGTCGACTTCAATCCGAATGGGAGGGCCTTGAACTACTAGTGCCGCCCTTGGACTACGAACCTGAGAAACATTCGGTGTCCTTTTAGGATGAGGATGTGAAAGTACGCATCCTCCAGATCCAACGACGATACGAAGTAGCCTTCTTCCAGCTGGCCCAGCATGTGCTGGAGGGTGACCACCCGGAACTTCTGTGCCCTGATGTATTTGTTTAGGCGACGCAAGTCCAGGATGGGACGCCAACTTCCTGTCTTCTTTCTGACGAGGAAGTATCTTGAGTATACTCCGGAGCCCGGAGCCACTTTGGGACAAGCTCGATGGCTCCTTTCTTGAGCATCGCCCCTACCTCTAACAGCAGTTGAGGGACGTGGTTTTCCTTCCTGGCCACGGGCGGAATTCGGGGGCACTTCTTTAGAAATTCCAGAGTGTGCCCGTGGGCCAGGGCATCCAGCTCCCAACTGTTGTTGGAAATGGACTCCCACATGCTGAAGAACTTTGTCAGCCGGCCTCCCACCGGGGGGGGCCTGACGCGACGGCCGGTTCAGTCTTGCTTGGAAGCAGCCTTGCCGCCTTAGCCTCCCTGGCGATGACGGCGAGATCCACCTGACTTGCCTCGTCCCCTGTAGGCTTCTTGCGACGAGGAGCGGGCCACCTGACGGTAGGTCGAGGAGCCGCTGCCAAATCCTTTGGCGGCACCTTGCTTGCCTCCGGAGTTCCGAAAGGGCGCCCGCTGTTGCTGCAGAACTCCCAAGGCCCGAGCCGTCTGCGTGTCGGTCTTGATGGCCTGCAGCGACTCATCCACAGTCTTACCAAACAGATTGTTCCCGTCGAAGGGCATGTCCAAAACCTTGGCTTGCACGTCCTGGCAGAAATCCGTCGCCTTGAGCCACAACCGCCGTCGAAGGCAAACGCTGTTGCCCAACTGGCGGAAACCGGTATCAGCAATGTCCATGGCCACAGTTATGGCGTGGTCCGACGCCACCTCACCCTCCTGTAGGATCGCCAGGGCCTCTGCGTTGTCCGGAAGCAAGTCCAACAGGGGGGCAATCTTGTACCACAATTCCCTGTTTTAGCGGGCCACAATCGCTAGGGCATTGGCCGCCTTAATCGTCACCGCCGACGACAAGATGACTCGTCGTCCCACGGCATCCAGCTTCTTTCCCTCGCCGTCCGGTGGGGAAGTTGAGGATGAAGCCGATGCCCCCTGCTTTCTTCTTGGCCGCTGCTGAGACGACCGAATCTGGGGTCGGCTGTGCCCTAAGGCACAACGGGGCAGCGCCGGGGACCCGGAACTTCTTCTCGTACCGGTCCCTCTTGGCAGGTGTCGTGGACGGGTTCTTGAGGAGGGAAAGTCCCTTGTCCCAGATGTCATCCAGCAACGGCACTGCGAGGACCGTCTTCCTCTTGGCCTCGCGCCGTTGGTAGAGGAAGCCTTCCTTCTTCTTCTCCTCAGGGCAGAGCTGAAAAAGCTCGGATGCCCTGGCAATCATGGCGTGGAAGGAGCCAATCTAATCGGGCGGGGACGCCCGAGGAATCGGAGATGGGAGGCCAGTCCCGTCGTCACCGCCGTCGTTATCCGTCCCCGTCATGGCCGTGTCCGTTCCCGTGTCATCCCTCGGGATCGGGGAAGGCGACAAAGGCTGAGAAGGCCGTGAGGGCTGAAGGGGCACTGGATGAATACTCCTCTTGTTCAGAGGGCTTCCCTACGGACCCGGTACAGCTGGGTCGTCCGTCGGGGGTAGGGGCAGTCCGGTTGTGTCGGTGTCCGTGACGGCCACCGGGGTCTTCACGGGGGTCTTTTTGATGGGCTTAAAAGAGGATTCCCTCCGCGGAGGCAGGGAAACTCTGGGCCCCGAGGTTGCCTCCACAGGCTTTGCCAGGGCCGCAGTGACTCCCTCGATAGATGCCTTAGCCGGGTGAATCAAGGCCTTCACCACCTTGGGCACGCTTGAGGCCTGCACCTTAGGGGGAGGGTCACCGCCTCGCTCCCCCTCGGCCCGTTCCTCCGCGATCGACCGGGGCCTCTCCAGAAGCTTAGCCGGGTTCTCGGATTTTCTCTTCCCCGAGCCAGAGCGTTGGATCACGGTTGATGGCGTCGGTGAAGGTGCGCCCTGCCTGGCAGCCGAGGAGCCTGACCGTTTGGCGCTCCCGGTGCCCGCAGACTCGCAGTGCTTTGCCTTCTGTTGGGCCCCCGTCACCGGGGTGCCCTCACAGGACTTAGAAGACAGCTCGACTTCTTCTTCTTCTTCTCACCTGCTGGGCTCTTGCCTTCCAGCCAGTTGGAGAGACTGGTCCGGCGATCCCTCATCGTCCGATCCGACATGTTAAAGCAAAATGCACAGTCCTTCTCCATGTGTGTTTTGTCCTTGTAGAGGCAGTAAAGGCATTTCGAATGCTCGTCCTCCTTGAACACATTTTGTAGGTTGCATCCCGGGCAGATCCTGAACAGCTTGCCGGGAGTCAAGCTTCCCTTCTCCTGGGCCATGTTCTTCTTGTCCACGAGGTAGGCCTCAGAAACTTCTGGAATTCTCCAAGAAGCGTAACTCGACGAAAACTTCACCCTTGAGGGTCATAGATAAATCCGAAATGGGTCCGAAGTAGAAACGGTGGAGCTTGAGGCTCGAATAAACCAAAAACTAAGATAAATCTCTTTGAAAAAGCGCAAAACGCAGTAAAAGCTCGAGAGCTATAGCACGAGGACTCCCAACACTTGAGCGTGCAGTAAAAATCTGAGGATGGCTGCCAGGGGCGGGGCTTAGGGAGAAGGCAGTCATTGGTTGGGGGCAGTATGACCCAGAGACCAGTGATTGGTTACTACTAAGAAAGACAGATCAGAAACGAAACTGATACTGATTTTTTCTTTACCAAGGATTCCCAGCCTGACAACGGGGAATATTCATGAGCGTGTGAATCCATGCCAGACCCCATGCTGGAGAAAGAACACTGTAACAAAACATGGCTGCAATGGGCAGTTAACTATGAACAACCTAAATGTGATCTACAGCCATGGATGAAACAAAGATTACAGGTTAAGCATTTTAAACACCCTGCAAGGGATTCCTCTCGCCCATCCTCTGTGCTGTAATGGTGTCCCTTATCCTGTCCAGAGAAGTAAGAGGGGTAGCACAGGAAATATATAGACAATGTACCAAAACATGTACCTGCCCAACTATGTGTTTCACCAGCACAGGAAAAGTTGAAAGGCTAACCTAACAAAAATACATTATGGTGTCTCTTAATAGTAGTCCTGTGGAAAAGAAAAATATATGTTGAGAACACTGATAGAATTGGCTTACACCTGCCCACGAATGATTGAAATAGTCAAATAATTTGAATTTGGAAAACCTGGCAAAGTGACAATTTTTAGCACAACAAACAGTTCACTGCCTCATAGTGAAGGCGTTTGAAAACGGTTTCCTGCTTGCTTTTCAAGGCAGTTCAGGTGGTATCATTTAATTTAGCTCTGCCTCCATATAATTGAAGCAAGCATGACAAAAAATTGTAAGGCTCATAGACTGCAATTACAGTCTTTGCCTAGTCATTAATGCTTCTCTGCAAATGCAGGGCCAAGTCCTAATGGTAACCAGTTGTCCTCCAGGCTCTGCCCCTCATGTTCTACAGGGTCTCATCCTTTGGTAAATTTTCAGGACCTCGCTCCAAATGTCTGAAAGAGCTATTAGCATAAGCTCCTCCCCTGTTAGCTAAATCCACTTCTACCAAAGGATGTCATTCATTTAATCAGTAGAACTGACCATCTTTTTTTGTTTCCATTTGAAATGTAGCAAGCTTTTCGTTATGTACCTTTGACAAATGATACACGACGCCATTGGTTATCCAAAACAATTTGAGCTATCAGTTTGCCCCAATTAAGAATGAGCTTCATTTGATAAACACTACTCATTTTATTTATTGGGAATTTATAGGGAGGAGGTGGTACAGGGAAGAAAAAAATCAATGTTCCTACTAGATCTTGAGACAATTTAGATCCTGCAAGTACAGTAACAGGAATTTAGGGTAAGAGGGGGAGCAGGGGTAGCGTAGGATGGGGATGATCAGGGAAGAAGACAAATAGTAACATTCCTACTAGGTAATGGGACAATTCGAAGCGTGCAAGTGCAGTGAACAGAAATGAGGGGAGAGGGGGATGAGGGGAAGTGTAGGAGGAGGTGAACCGGGAAAAGAGACCAACAATAGCATTTTTACTAGGCCCAAAGACAATTCGGAGCGTGAAAGTGCAGTACGAAGAGGGGAGAGAGGGAGGAGAAGGGTACATAAAGTGCAAGTGAACAGGTTCAAACACAGCATAAGCCTGGACATGAAGAAATGCCATTGGAGTGGGTGCACAATTTGCAAAAAGCCTCGGCCCATGGTGCAGGGGGCTACATCACATATGCAGGTACAAGTAGGTAAAGTGCAACAATGGAAAGCCTCACCCTATGGTGAAGGGGGCTACATCACGTATGCAGGTACAAGTGGGTAAAATGCAACAATGGAAAGCCTGTTAGGACTGACTTAGACGTATAGAAGGCTAACTTATATTGTGACAGGGACAACTCTGGGGAGCTGTAGCCAAACCAGTTCAGGTAACAGTGACAGGCGGTCTAGGCCAAGATCTTCAGAGGTGGTGAGCTTGTAAAGGGTCCACAAGGAGGTCACACAATGGGAATCACAAATTACACTTAGACAGGGTGTATACAAATACAGTTATTTATTTATGGCCAAAACACACTATGAAAAATGACTACTAGCAAGTCGAGGTATCACACAAGACTTATAAACATAGATACATATATACAGTCACTTGTAAAAAGGGCATAATATTCAACACAAACTCCTGCAAAGGAAAGGTATGGTTATATTTTGCACTCATAAGTCCGCAGAGATGATCCCTAACTAAAATTGTCCAGCCCTAAGTTGTCTGGGGCCTTTTGCCCAATAGTTCAGTTAAAAGAGCCACAGAAGTTATGAAGCAGGTACAAATGCAGGTAGGGTACTGGGGTCCAGGTGAAGGGTTCTAAGGTTTGGGGTTTAAGTTAGACTAATTCCCAACAGTAGCCTCAACAGTCAGATGTCGTGCGCAAGCAAGCAATGGCAAAGCCAATAATGTTAGAATTAAGGTTTATTATAAGCCCATTGACTTATAATGGGAGTTTAGGGGTAGGTTAGAAACTCTGTAACTTACCCCCCGTACTCCAATTCCTCCTCAGACTTGGCAGGACAAAGGACGCGGGTCCAGGTTTGCTTTTCCTGCCAAACGTCGCAGTCTTTGATTTGCAGGGGTTGCACGTTCAAGCTGATCTCCAGTTGGTGTCCTTCACTGTTGCAAGGACCCGGGATTGAAGAATGCAGCAAAACTCGATGCAGGACCCCTCTCAGGACTGGACTCGGGTCAGGTAAGCGATTTCAGACAGTAGTCACCGCAGCAAGGTGACGCAAAAGGACTCAGCAGCCGCGGTCGGACATTTCCTTCTATCTCGGGTTCCCTCAATGCTAGCATGCCTACATTTCACTGGGTAAGTCTCATAGGGCCAGCTGGGGATCCCTCAAATTTCAGGCTGATGCCGGCAACACTGTTTCCAAAAAACGAAGCTGGTCATCCACAGGACGGTTCCAGGGCACTTCCGAGTGCTTCCTTTGGCAGTGAACCAAGCAGACATCAGGAATTTATGGTCCCTCCACTCCCAAGGTCACAGCTCCTTCGCAGGACTGCTAAATTGGCAAGACGGGGCTCCTCTAGGACAGCAGCAGAAGTTGGTTACCAGGCCTCCTTCAGTCGGGTCTCAGGTTTCTTTGTGGGTCTCAAAGCTGGACAGGATACTTGGCTCCTTCTGGTTTCTCCAGGATCTCTGAAGAATGGGAGCAGGAGTCCTCTTCTTATCCTAAAAGTCAAATAAGAGCTGCTGTCCTCACTAGCCAATATCAGGGTTAGCCCACACACATACCTGGCGGGAACATTCATGCATACCACTCAGACACACCAAAACCAGTTTTTGTATTGGGAGTAGACAGCCCAGCCCACATCCTGCCAGCAAACACACATTGCAACCAGTAGCCTGCCAAAAGCTTCTACTTTCCCGGGCACTGGAAGTCCTTATAAGGATTTTCCTGGCCTCTCAAGCCAGGAAGAAGACTAAAAAACAAGATGGCAAAAGGACAGGCGAAAAAGCTTGTGGCACGGCCCTGTTTGACCAGTAGCCACATTTAGTAGCCAAACGCAGTAAACGCAGTAAGGCTAAAACAAAAATCCCCAAAAAGTGGGAAAAAGCCACTGCTGCCACCAGCTTATCATTTTAGCACACCTAGAGTAACCAAAAAATCCTCTGAGTGTTAGCCTAGGGCAAAACAAAAATGTACTCTATTGTACTGCAGTGTAAGCTGCATTGTACAATGATATAGAATTACCACAAGTGATACAAAAGTAACCAGTAACACGACTAAGGGAAACAAGGTTTCCCAGTACTGACAGTGTAAAGGACATGTCAGTTTCCGCTTGACATATGAGCAAAAGCCAGTGCAGTGAAGCTTAATGCTTCACTGCATTGTAAAATGTACAGGTCAGATTAAAAAATAAAATCACAAAGTTTGGGGGTTCCATATAGATGGAAGAAAATGTGCAGTAAAGAGAAATCTTTCCTAACACACACCCCTCGGACTAAGGGACAGGGGGAACTGATCCACCCCTGGATGGTTCCTCTATTCCAGTCGGTTATCCCTGTTGGACAGCCCATCATAATTGCTACATTTGGGATCTGGCCTATGCCCAATAGTGAAATTCAAGGCCTGCAGAATCATGAACCACCTTAGCCACTTTAGATTCTCTCCCTTAACATCTATCAACCACTTCAGACGTTTAGGGGGAGCGTACACAGTGAAGTGAGTCCCATGGAGGTAGGACCTCAACTTCCCAAGGCACCATACAATGGAAAAACAATTCTTCTCCCCCTGGGGCCAACTGAGTTCTCCACTCCTAAACTGGTAGCTGATTAGACATATAGGATGTTCATCACCTTTGTCCTTAAGCTGTGAAAGATGTCCATCTATCCCAGTGTCATAGGCATCTGTCTGCACTAAGAAAGGTCTCTTCCAATCAGGTGCTCTTAATCCAGGGGCCTGACCTAAGGGATATACAGTCTATATACCGAAATGAAATCATTTTTCTCAAGTCATGTAATGTATTAATATAAAATTAAAAAAACATTACATGTATTAATATAACAACTTTCTAGACCTTCCAGGATTTTGCGGCATGAAATGGCAAATTTTGCGGCATGAAATGGCAAATTTTGCGGCACAAACCTTTATTTATTGCAGCATTTTTGCAGGACATTTTGTATTAACTGGAGGGTGTAAGATTGCCACATTGCAGGAAATAGGCAGAGTGCAAGGCTACAAGAGAGCCAGGGTATCATTATTATGTATCTTTTGTATTGATTTAATAGGAAGAGTCCCAGATGTCTCTGGCATGGCAGAACAGTGTTGGATTTGGCTACATTTCTGGTTTAATGTTCATGCCTATTTAATAGTATTAACTAAATTGATCATTATCAATTGTAATGCTGAACATATTCCCCTTCTATGTTCTCCAATCCCCCAAACACCCACACACCTCTCTCACCAACACACATCTCACCAACTCTCCATCACAACTTACATTCCTTAACCTCTCACTCTGTCATACAAATACTCACGTGCTATGTCACACTGTCAAGTCACAATTTGCACTGCCCAGCCGCTGCCACAATCCAAATCATACTCCCAACTCACACCTTACACTCAACAATTATTCCCGCAATATACAGTCCTTCATTTTTTGTGCTGCTTCTGCATCTTGCATCCTTTCTCCCATGCTATCGCACTCTTCCCTCATCCTTTTTCCCAATCTGCAGCTCCCTGCCTCTTTCTGGCCAACCACTTCCTCTCTGCTTTCTGGCTCACTGAGCACACGCTCCCTCTACTTTCTGTACCTCTGCTCGCTCTTAGAATTCTCGCCCACCGCATCACTGCTTCCTCTGCTCTCTTGTGCAGCACTTCCTCCTCCGACCCACTGCTCTCCCTCTGCTTTCTTGACCATCACTTCACATCTCACCCATCACTCTCCCTCTCTCTCAAAGTGTGACCATTTTTTTTATTTTCTTTAATGTAGATTTTGACCCAGTTCCTCAAATAATGGGGCATTTAAAAAAAGAACGGAGGATATGCTATTTTTAGACAACCCATTTTTGGAAATGAGCACGTCACCTTATTCTCAAAGGTGAATGGCGCATTTCCACAGGCTTGAGCTGTAGCGCAAGCGCAAAATGTGCGCTCGCCAGCTGCCTTGAATGGTGCTCTGGGTTGTTTGACCAAAGTGTAATTATTTGCGGCGGAATTGACCGTAGTCAATTTCGCTGCGAATTGATTTGCACTTCAGCCAAACAACCCAAAATGTAGCTTTCACCACCACCCCACCGGCTCCCAAACTTAACTGCTTGGTCGCTGCCATTTCCCCTGCAACCCTGCGGTGCCATATCCGTCCCTTGAACGCGGGTCGGATCCGACTCCGCAGGGTCACTTTTTCGTTATTTTCTTTTTTTTCTGTCCCCGCCTCCAATTTTGAGGAAAAAGGGGAAAACACTTCTACAACCACCCACGACCAAAAATACTGAACATGGGGAGCGGGTGACACCCCCGCAACACAAGTTCAGTATTTATAAAAATCGATCGAATAGTACTGGACGAAATAGGTCAAATTGTAACATTCGATAGATTTTTGTCATCAAAATGGGCAGTACTTTGAATACAATCGCTCTCCCGACAGTGTTCTGCAAGCTCCCAGCGCCTTTCACAGGGACAGGCCCTCCAGGTGCCTGCCGCTGTAAAACGCGAACCAAAAAAATGCTTTTTTATCCTATTTGAGAAACAGAAATGCAAGCGACAGCAGCGGTTCATACCTTAAAAGAAATGCATGACAGGGTCAGGAAAGACCCTGTCATGCAGTGGCAGCCCCACATCCCGTGCGCGTAGGGTTGCCTACAATTTCTGCACATTTAAAAGTGCATCTTGCTTGGAAATGAGGGATGTGCTTTTAAATTGACAGAAACGCCACTTTATTTGTTCAAGAAGGTGAAAAAGGCCATCTGAATGGGCGTGCATATAAAATGTGCCCATTCATGTGTCCCTTGTGGATTGGGCTGCACTTTTTTGGGGCGCAAGTGATGAGATGTGTTAGCGCATTTCATTTCTTGTGTAAAAAGAAGTTGAGAACCTGGCACCCTGAGTATTATTTTTTTTAAAACAGTAATTTTTGCACATTACTTTAAAAAAAAAAATGTTAAAAAAACATTTTTTTAAAGATGCTGTTTTTGCACAAAACGGCTGTTTTTGCGGCATTTTGCACAAAACTGCTGTTTTCGCGGCATTTTGCGGGATCGCAAAATCGCAATAGGCTGGTAACTGGTTTGTTTCTAGAGGATATCTTTTTTTTACCACCTGGGGTCACTGTTTTTTCCATTTTTTCCATTGACTTGCATTGAAGGACATGTTTCGGCCATTTTGGAGGTGTTCCTGTGAAGACCAGGCTGTTTCTCTTTGGATTTCCTGTTTTCTTATGGTTTTTTCATCAGATCTCCTGCATTATTTTTCAGATTTGTTATATTTTTTTCCATTGATTTCTGCTTTTCCTCTACCGTGGATATGAATTTTTTGCTGGATTGGTGCTTATCCTGTTTTGTTTTGTTATGGTTTTTTCGCCGGTTAATCCGGTTAATTTCCTTGGATTATTGGATTTCTGGTTGTTTTGGATTCCTCTACCATGGATGTGGATTTCTTGCCAGATTCGTGTCTTTTCAAGTTTTCCAGTTTGATGTATTAAGTCCAATTTTTCTAATATTTAATACTTTATGTTGAACGCTATACTGTTCAGGTATATCATTTTTTCCTGTTTTTCGAATGATAAAACACGTTTTTTTAGTCTCTGTTGGCTATCACAATATTTTTTCCGTTGTGTTTGCGTTTTTCCGCGTAAAATGACTTGAGCAATTTGCATTTATTGGTGTGCTTGTTGCTTTTTTTATTGTTTAATAAAGCTACATAAGCTTGGATTACATGTTTTAAATGATTGTTTCAACCCATTGTGCCCAACCTTCTAATTTATTGATTGTTTTCGAAATTCCTTTTAAAGCGACAGTGTAACAATTCAAAATGTTCTTAGCAAAACGGGCTCTTCTACGATTTACACTTCTTGTCAATTGGCATATCCAGATGCTATCAAAATTATCCAAAAGATTTTTTGATTTTGATTATTTCTAAACGCGCACCAGGCAAACCAAACTGCATTTGGGCGCAGTTGTTAACTAAGAAATGAGATTTGGCTGTGAGGAGGTGAGGGGGGCTGTATATGCCCTATAGTTAGGTTCACTTGAATAGGTAGGTTTTCAACTCTTTCCTGAAACCCTCTAGAGACTTACATGATCGTATGGCAATGGGTAGCTCGTTCCATGCTTTTGGGCCAGATACAGAAAACGTCCTATCGCCTTTCGAGGTACATTTGGTACGTGGAACATCCACCAGAAGTTTATCTCCTGACCGGAGGTCTCTAGTAGGTTGGTGATGGTGAATTCTTGTGATCAGGTATCTGGGTGCAGTTTTATAGTAGCACTTATACATGAGGCATGCCACTTTAAATTTTACTCGATCCTCCACCATAAACCAATGGGGTGCTCTCCGAGATGTTGAAACATGATCTCTTTTCTTTACGTGGGCTATAAGTCTAACTGCTGCATTCTGTGCC
Organism: Ambystoma mexicanum; assembly: GCF_040938575.1. Classification (NCBI taxonomy): domain Eukaryota; kingdom Metazoa; phylum Chordata; class Amphibia; order Caudata; family Ambystomatidae; genus Ambystoma; species Ambystoma mexicanum. The sequence continues at coordinate 1,084,189,520 of NC_090937.1, read as the reverse complement.
CTCTGAAGTCTCAACATCTGTTTCGCTGGAATCCCTATCATCAGACTATTACAATAGTCAAGATGTGAGTTTACCAGCGCTCCTACAACCACAGAGTGATCTTGGGCTGCTATGAAGGGGAGTATGTTCCTGAGCATCCGTAAGGAATGGTATGCAGCTTTTACTTTGGCCCCTACCTGTGCCTCACTAGCCAGATTCTCTTGCCATATACATCCAAGGTTTTTCACTTTCTTTGCGAATGGAATCTCTTCGCCCAGAATCTGTGGTGTCATATTTAGTTCTATGTTTTTGTTCTTTTTCTCTGATTTGAACAGTATCACCTCTGTTTTTGCTGCATTAAGCTGCAACAGGTTGCATGCCATCCATTCTTTTTTATGTCTTGCATACATCTATTGATCCCTTCAAATGCTTTGGGCAGATTCACTGTCTCCACATAAATCTGTGTATCGTCGGATATGTTAGAGAGGTTAAAAGAGGTTAAAAAAAATGTTAATTGTTTTAAAAAAAATCAGTTTGGGTCAAGTGTTCGTAATACTCTTCTACATGATTTATAGGAACAAAAGCTAATGCAAACAGTCATTTTAACTTGTGTTGGAATTCCAAATCATCAACATATCGTGATTGCATGTTATTTTGTTGTAATTTCCGCCACACTGATTGGGTAAAGTGAAAAAAACAACCCTGTATTCTGCATGATGGAAAAATGTAATTTATAACTTTTATTTGCTGCATAATCTAAAACAATAATTTCTGTTTTTTTCTGTGTTATTTTTTCACTTATAAAACGATAAATATGCTTGCATAGTTCCTCTGTTTTGGATGGCATAAGGGCCAGTGTATCTTCTATCATTCCATGTATTGTGTAAAATTGTGCAAATGGCTTTGGGCGCACTTTGAATGTAGCATCTACATGTCATTGCTTTACATTTTTTAAATATCCCACATTTTGAGTTGTTCCAAACATTAGTATTCTTTGTTCGTTAACTTCTTCATCAATAAATAAAAAACCTTCATTTTTTTCTGTTAACAACATTTCCGGTGGCAACATTATATCGTGAAAGCTTTCAGGTACTTTAGGAAAATGCATTTTGGCTTGTCTGTGTTTACATAGTGTTGTAACACTTTCATTTGTGACGTGAAATGGTAGGTCTGCACATACTCGTTTAATGATTGATCTACTAGGTTCATCCACAATTCTCTCCAAGATCCTTAATTTTGCTAACCTTTTGTTTAATTAATACTTTTGTGCTATTAGGAAGGTGGTTGTGTTCCACTTCGTTTATTACATTCTCTCCATGAGTAACTGCCCTTCCCTTGCACTTATTGTTGTGGTATTCCGAACACTTCCAATACATTTTCTTGTTATTTTCCCTTTCTTTGTTCAGATTGTAACCTTTTACAACCAGTTGTTTTTTTCCCTTCTTTGAAAGTATATACTCCACAGGATCATTCATAGTGACGCACTCTAATGCAGGTCTCGGGAGGATAGCTCAGGTGCAACGCGCTCGCCTTGGAAGAAAGACGTGGAGCAACACAGGTTCGATCCCCAGGTCTGCGATTAGAAACCTCTGGTGCGTTATAAATAACTAATCATAACCATAATCTAAAACGATGGAGAAACACAATTTACTGTGTTATTTGAGTTTCAAAACCTTGAAATCCTATAATATTTGCACTATACTGACGTAAATAATGTTTTTATAGCACTATTATCAATGTTTCACACTAACCTGTGTCTGTTTATTATATTGTTTTCCTTTTCGGAATGGACTCGGCTTGGCCACTCTCAGTAATCATGTCACAGTCCTTCTATTCCTCAGAATGTTCGATTTCAGCTGTATTTTCATGTTCAAAGATTTCACTCAGGTAAGGTCCTTTTCTCAGACCTCTTAATGTATCATCGAAAATGGGATCTTTTCGATAAAAGATTTTCGGTATATAAACACTTTTCACTTTATGAATGAAAATTCGGTAAATCAGTTTTAGGTAAAAAGAATTTGGTAAAACATGCAGTCGATATATAATTTTCGATGTAAAGACATGTAACCGAGCTAAGGATTCTTTCAGTTCAGTGAAGTGCTTCTCACACTCAGGAATCCATAAGAACTCTTTAGGTCCCCTATGTTCAGTGAGGGCAGTCAGAGGGCCAGCTATTTTGCTATAGGTTGCCACTGTGCACCGGTGTTTCCCAGTGAGGCCCAGGAAAGTCCTCACTTGGGCTTGGGTAGTGGTGGTTGCCCAGTTCTGTACATGAAGCACTTCACTGACAAGAGGTTGCATCTTGTCCCCACATACACCAAATCATGCTTGAGGAAGGCCAATGGCTCCGGTTCAGATTGACACTTGGCTGTCTTCCTGAACAAGGTGGTCTGATGAAGGTCCTGACACCCAGTCTCTTGAGTTAGACCCAGTTCCTTCCAAGTGGGGGTTGAATCTGCCATGTCATCCAGACATGTATTGCTGAGATCCATTTTCCCATCCAGTACAGAGGCTCATTTGACTGGTGTCAGTTGCAGCCACCAATCCAGAAGTTCATACACTGAAGAAAGGCTCTGAAAAGGCCGGAACTGCTGTCTCCTCCTCAGCATTGACTGTAAGGGATATGTTGCCATACCCTGCAGAGAGATCCTGACAGCAGCTGTACTTTTCAGTACAGAGCTGATACACTAAATTGGTACCTCTTAGTGAAGAGCGTGCATCTGCCTTGGGGACAGAATACTGAGCTCTAGTGTCCATACAGAATTGGGGGGGGGCAGTAATCAGCACATCCAACCTGGCTGCTGGATGAGTCTAACTTCAAGGCCACGTGGAGTGTCAAAATAGGCCCAGCATGAGATGCATTACCGGCGGATGTGCACACTGCATGCAACAATCCATCATTACTCTGAATGCAATATTCCGTAACCTTCTCCAAACATATGTGAAAGTGCAAAGAGGCTAGATAGGCCATCAAAAGGCAAAGGTAGATGAGGAATAAGACCAAGGTACCTTACTACCCGCAACCTGCACATTAACAAACCTCACACATAGAACGGGACATGGCCATACACAGTGTTGCGAGTGCTTGAAATTTGGTAGTGTGTAGGTGTAATTCAAGGTGCAACACAGTCCAACACAGTGGTAGCGTGCCAAAGCACAAGGCCTTCACAGCCATGTCTCCAGCCATGTCAATATTTATGTGCATTGTCATGGACATGGTGGAGGGCATGGCATGGTGCACACATCCATGTGTCGGGGCTGTAGTGTGGGTGCATGTGTGGTGTGGGGACATGGTGTGAGCAGTGTCTATTGCCTGGGCTACTGGTGTTCGCCGGTTTTGGTGTTAGGGGCGTGCCACACAAGCTCTATGACATATGTCTAATTGTGAAACATGTGTTTCACATGTAACTGTTGCCTATGGCGGTTGCTGCGTTTATGGTGATTTAGCGGGATGTGACATGGTGGGTGGGACAAGTGTTCCACATTTGTCATTGATGTGTTCATCTTGTCATATGCTGGTGGTGAGGGTACGTGACACCTACGCGACTATGTCCATGTGGTAGCATGGCTGTGACAACAGCATTAGTGCATTGTCTGGGGGATGTGACCTGTGTGATGTGTGAGTGGTGTATGGGTGGAATGCCAGCAGGGACTCGGGTTCAACATACTTGACATATTGGGCTACCCATTTTCATTGGGTTTATAAGGTGTGTGATGTAACTTTAGCCTTACGGGGAACCGCCACCATCATTGGATGACACAGCTCCAACCTCTGCATCTCTGACTCCCTCTATCGCCTCCATGTACATGATACTGCTGCACCGTTCCTCCCATGCCTGCAGTTTAAAAGGGGATGGTGGTTCCCCTCCAGTGGTCGTGCCGTGGGCGCGCTGGGCGGCAAGGAGGTTGCGCACACGGAGCCGTAAATCATCCCACCTTTTTTTACATTCCTGCACTGTCCTGGGTGTTGTCCCCACTGCCGACACCTTCCGGGCAACCTCCTCCCAGATAGCCTTCTTCCAGCTCTGTGTTTGGCACCATAAATCAGTGCAGAACACCTCGGCAGAGTGTTCAACAAGTGTGTCCGCAAGCATGTTCAGTTCAGGTTCAGTGAACCTAGGCTTGCGCTTACAGACAGCAGGTTGTCTTGTAGACATGTCTGACAATTTAAGTAGTGCCTCAGATTTTGACTCACACTCCTGTGTACTGAGGATTGCAATGGATTGTGTTTCTATAATGGCCACCGGTACATTTCCTGTTCAGTCGATGACGTTATTTACGGCACCGGCAATACCAATACCAACGGCATGCGCAAGCCGGAATCTGAGTCAGTGGGAATGCCGGTATGGGGGGTTTTGGGCCTGTTACAGGCATGCTGGTGCTACCGTTTCCGGCATGCGCGTGCACGCTGGCTCGGAATCAACCGTTGATTCCGGCAGCAGTGCTACACGGACACGGTAGCACCGGCATGTGAGTATTTTTCCTTTTTTTACCGGACAACTCATAATGAGGGCCATAGTCTAACTACATAGTACAGTACAAAGCGTGAGCAGAATTGCTTTTTTGTGTAGATATTAGTAACCATAGGTAGAAGGGAAGACCTGCCTGCTACAAATGCGGCATTGCATGCACCAAGCCCAAATTCGCGAGACCAGAGAAATCCCCAGCCATGCCCGAGCTCCCATGAGGACAGCCCACACCCCCAACCACCACAACGCCTATTCATTGTTCTAACAGTGTTGCAAAGATGTGTTTTTTTACCTAAGAGGAATGTGCCCTCCCAGGCTACCATCAGAGACCGGTGCCTGGTGTGCATGTTATCTCACACTGGCCAAAGCATGACCTGGCCCATTCCTGAGTGACCACCAATTATAGCCCATATAACTGACTAAACCTTAAGATCCCTAAATTCCATGGCACCAGGTGTCCTTTGACCAGCAACCCCAAAGTAACAAGTCCTGAAATGTTCAAAGAGGACGGACAGGTCATATCATGTGATTTGTATTGAAAGGTGCTGGGAGGGATGCATTATAGTTCGAAAAGAGGGTGGAGACCTTGGAGACAGATGGCGCGGAGGGGAGTGAGTGAAATGTGTGTGTGAAGGTTAAAGTGCCCCGGAACCTCCTTTATGTCCTTATTAAGGCCTGCCACGTGCACCGTATGAGTGATAAAATATTCGTATGGTAGGAGTATAATTTGTTTTCTGAACTTTGACCTGAGAAGATGTGCCCCACAGAACCCACGTGATGGAAGACAGACGGACTGGGCTCCCTCATGGGTAAAGGTGTAACATGTATAGGGTCCACCCAATCAGCCGTGCAGGTTTTTTACTGCATGTTGTTGCGTCATTATGACGCTGTGTATCTTTAAAAGTTTCTGCTTGTACCTCTTAATGGCAGAAAATTTCTAGAAGCAGGGTTCATTGCTGTGGCTCTCATCTGTGTGAGAGATTACAACTTGTTATCCTTGCAAGATTGACTTGGGCCTTTCTTTCCTAGCAGTTTGTATTCTCTCTGGTGTAAGCGTTTAGGGGCGTGCCTTCAATTGGTGAGCCCGACCTGATCCCAGCATCCCTCTGTACCTGCGGATGCTTCCAGGCTGCTTCTCCAGAAGGAGCCAAGTCCACATACAGCGAACATGCCCAAAAAAAAAGTGTTCCGAGTGGTTTAGCAGGAGCCATTTTAAGAGAAGTTCTCTCTGCTCTTTGAAAAGGGGCACGGCTCCAAGGAGAGTGCAGGCCGGTGTTGGAACACCGTGCCAGAGGAGTTCGGGTGAGCACGCACATGTCAGTAGACTGTTGTAAGAGATAACAAGTAGGGAACAGAAGCATGGGGAAGTGTGAACTGTGTGAGCACATAGAGAGCGAGGTCGTCGTTGTGACGTGGATGAGGTCAGGGTAATTTGTTGTTAAAGTTCATATTATGAATAGTGTTTCGGTAAGGCAGGGAGCCTCTCCTCGGAAAGGGAGAGAAGGTGATACCACAAAGCAGTATAGTATTTAAAGGAGAAATATGGAAATAAAAAGTAGCAGTTTCGTATAAGTAGTAGGCCTGCAACAAGTGGTTGTTAGTTTAGTGTGTTGTTTTAGTTTATTGTGTTTGTGTTTCGTGGGTGAAGAACAGGCCCAAGGAGGGGTGGCAATTGTGTGCGTTGCGGTGCAGTGTAGTGTTGGATGATTTTGTGGAGTGGTGTGTGCGCGCAAGGAAGGGTGATAGAGAAGGGTGGGGGTTAATTTTGTTCTCTTTTGTTACAATCTCGCGGCAGTGTGTGCAGTGCGGTAGCAGGATTTTGCAGGGTTAGTAAGAGATAGATATCACTAGCATGGGGGGTGGAACAGCAATAGAACATATGTATAAGCCCCTGCCACTGTATCATGACAGGGTTTTAGGCAGAATTATATGCAGTACCCTTTGGGAACACCACACACAATTAAAACTACAAGTGACAGTACAAATTCAACTTTGGTACAAGCCTGTAATACACAGTAAAAGCGATGGCTGAGCAGCCAGACCTATCTCAAGAGCAAGTGAGCAGTATCAATAGTTACACAAAGGAGAGCAATTACTATGATTCAAACAAACACTGACTCAAGGTTTCTGAGTCAAATAATATACATTTATTTACACATCAGTTGTATAACATTTCACTAAAGTAAAGCAGTTTAAAATCACACTCTTAATACACCACACACTCCCAATAGGTTCCAGACAAGTTAAGCTCACAAATGAAGTGGGAGCAAAATGGCACTCCAGAAATTAAAAAGGGAGGGAAAGACAAAGATAGGCAGAAATTGAACAGCACCAACAGTAAGCAGGGCAATCTAGAAAGAGGAAAAACAGTGATGGAATCAAATCAAAAAGGCTTGGGGCCAAAGTCAATAGGACAAATGTCTTTTTCTCAAGATCACACAGCTTAGGGTAGTTCGCAGTTAAGTCCTTGCCAAGAGTTCTGGACGAAGAGTTGGTCGGCAGAAAAGCTAGTTTAAAGAGTGCAGAAGGACAAGCCCTCGGATTGGAGAAAGATTTCACACACTTTCACCGCGGCTGAACGAAACGAACAACCAGATTTGCACAGTACCTTTAAATGGAGAAGAAGCTTTAGCTGAGGCGGACGTTCCTGGCAGTTCCTGCAGGCTCACGGTTCCTGAAGCGACTGTTGGACTGACATGAAGTAGGAAGACTGGAGGGTCCTGCACTGCCCAGGGAAGAAACCAGCAGCAGAGCAAAGCAACAAATAAAAGGTGCGCTCCTTAAAACCCAAGCAGGTTCTGACCTACCTGGCTATCCGGCCCACTGTAGCTCTGTACAGCGAATTCGACCAGAGATGGGAGTCCTGGCTTGCAGTTTGGGTGAACTGGTTGGTCCCACCAGCTCAGGGGAAGAAGATTCCTGGAGGATCTTCTCTGTCATTGGAGTTCGAGGATTCGGACCTGCAGCAGGGCTTCACCGGGCGGTTCAGTCGTGGTAGGGGTCCTCTTCTTTCAGCTCCCCCTCGGTTCTTTCGTTCCAGTGGCGACTCTGCCTTTCCAGACCCAGAGCCCTGCTTTTTATGCAGTTTTCCCCCATTCACAAAGACTGGCTGTCAATCACACAGCAGGGTGGCTGTCCCGCCGGGACAGTCACCACAGCCAATCAGTTCAGAGTGTGACATGGGTCTCCAAGGAGACCCTTTGCAGGGAGTCCTAAACCTCAGAAGTCCGCGAAAGACGGTGAACAAAGGAACCAAACCTGGTTTGGCGCACAGAGTAAAACACGAGAAAGACATTTTCAAAAAGAAATGGTGAATAAACCCAGCCGGAACCGAAATAAAACATATATGGTCTAGCAGGTTTAAGTTCGAGGCTACCAAGATAGCCTAAAACAATACCAAGGTTATTTAAGATAACCGCGGTAGGAAAAATAGGGTACTTACCACTGCCACCAGCAAAGTCTTGATGAAAAGGGAGCAAAACAATGCTCCAAGAAAAACAGACAAAAAGGGATCAGTAATAACCCTTTCCAGTACTCCATGTAAGATGGTTTGTACTGGTTCTGTGGATTTAAGAAGACTAATAAAGTCAATGGCAACTTTACATGTTCTGTGAGACAGTAGTCAGTCCCGGGAAATGGAGTCTGAGTGGTGCTGTGTAACACACAGTAAAAAGATGATCCCTGTGGGGTAGGTGAGGCTCCACAGTCTAGGAACACAAAAATGTTGAACACACACCGCAAAACACATGTAAGAGTGGGAAAAAAGGCTCACACTCTTACCGGGTGAAAAAAATAAATCCTAGAAATCCAGTAAAGCTGCTAAGGGACTCAATAGGTAAGGGAAATTAGCCATTCTGGAGAATTTATCCCTAACACATGGTAGAGAAATATAAGCAGTGGATCGCAGAGACAGGAGGAGGAAGGATGCCCTGCCGATGGCTAGGGCAGGGCTCATACAACAAGAGCATCCTGGATCACATGTCCACATTTATAGTTAAAATAAAAGAAGGGAAAGCAGCTACAGAAGAGAAAAGGAATTCTAGATCTCTGGTGTATGTTCGAAGATGCAGAAGATCAAGGGAACAGAATAGAGGCACAGAGACAGAGAGATGGGAATTGCAGAAAGGGAGAAGGAGAGGGCGGGTGCCATTGAAGTGTTGGGAATTATATCCCTTGACAACATATCCTGCAGAAGGGTACACTAATCCAAGCTATCTACCCGCTGCGATAGGAACCCCTTCTGCTGCGGTAGGGTCTCCTGTAGCACCAATAAGACTACAAGCTACCGCTCTCCCACTTCTGTATACCCATCTGCCTGGTACCGGCACAACGCCTATTCATTGTTCTAACAGTGTTGCAAAGATGTGTTTTTTCACCCAAGAGGAATGTGCCCTACCAGGCCGCGATCAGAGACCAGCGCCTGGTGTGCATGTTATCTCACACTGGCCAAATCATGACCTAGCCCATTCCCGAGTGACCACGAGTTAACGCTCATATAACTGACTACACCTTAAGATCCCTGAATTCCATGGCACCAGGTGCCAGATTACACCTATATTAAAAAAATAGACATCTGTACACTGATCATGAAACGCTGAGCCTGATGATTGTGGCAAACCTTTCAGCAGGTTACAGGTCAAGGGAGTTTGAGGATAGGTTGACAGGATTGATAACAGAACTACAGACATCCCCGAGAACAGTAAGAGATATAGGGCCATCAAGAGAAGGGTCAGGAGAATTATTATTATTATTATGGATCAGCTATTGCTGTAAATCTCTGTGTGATATTGCTAGTACTGTTGTGAGTGTATTGGGGGAGGGTGTTATAGGGGGAGGGCCTATAAAGGGGGAATGGGTGAAATAGGATTGCATATTATCCAAATGGATCGATGCATTTAAATGTTAATAATACAAGTGGATTTACATATATTAGCACTAATGTGAATACTAACAATAATAGTGAAATTACTTTAATGACTCTAATATGCATAATACGACAGTGGGGGAAACGGAGAATAGGTTGTTTTCAGCAAGTAGGAGTTTGTATGACACGTATCAAGGGCTGGGTTTTGATGTGATTGAGGATATTTATCATTCAGAGTTCACTAACTCATGATACTCTGATGAGTGGTGTGGGGAGAAATGCTGTGAATGGAAGCTGATGTGTGTTTACTCATTCCACACACGCCAGGGGCTCTCAAGTTGTTAGTACCGCAAGCAGTCCCAATTATAGAGGCACACTGCCTAGTACATCTTGCGCTATGCAGCATATAAGAAAGGAACGTTCCAGGCACATAGTGTGCAACTACAAATGGTGTGCCCAGATTTTGTAAAGTGCAACGACGATCCAAAAAATATCAAATGTGTGGAGCTACCCTATCTGATGGTAAAAGGGCGGATACATATCAATAACAATTGGCAGGACATCACACTACCTTGCTTGGCTGAAGGACTGGTAATATATAGCAAGGAAAGGATAGCACGAGTGGACACTTTCTGTGCACAAGTCTGGACAGAGCATATCACAAAGCTGACGTGGATTGCAACAATGGAAAAGCTGGTACGAGTACACAAGGAAAAAGAATATAGACTCTGTTTCCCCAAAAAAGGGTATCGTTTTTGTTGGCTCAAATGAACATTGCAATAAGACTCTCTTGATCACAGACATGAAGAAAGGAACAGCAGCGCTGATGGATTAATACTGGGTCTGTGGCCGACAAGCTTACTTGCACCTCCCACCATCATGGAGGGGCTGTTTGTCGCTGGCCACATTGGACTCAGCGCTATTAGTAATCCCAGAAGAACATTGAAGGGGAGCACTGCCTGCAGAGGGACCAACTGGTCTCCCCACAGTAGAAAATGAAGATAGGGGCCTGGTGCCCACACAAGAGCCCCATATCCAGCCGGGAAAAGGACAGCTCCAACAACTGCAGAGGATGAGAAGATCGAACTACATATCCAAAGACTCTTCTAAATTGCTTACTAAAAAACGAGAAGAATACAGGCTCTGCAGCTCAGCAGAATCCTTTTTTGCATCTTTACTTTTGCCGGGAGTGCAGGCCGCAGCAAATTCCAAACAGCTGCAGATCGCAAGATGGGAACTGGTCCATCTCGCGAACGACACAGAGAATGGATTTAACGTGATCAAGGTTGAGTTGCGTGCATTGAGACTTATGACTATGCAAAATCGTTACATGTTGGACATGTTAACAGCAATGGAAGGTGGGGTTTGCAAAATGGTCAGTGATTCCTGCTGCACATTCGTGCCGCCAGAGGACGCAGAGAATGCATTATTATCTGACATAGTTGTAGCTGTCCATGACCTGGAGTAAGGAATACAGGACAGTGGGCCTCATTATTAGTGTGCCGGTCTGTTAACAACGGTGCCGGTAAGCCTACCGGCACCGTTATTACCGGGCCGGCACACTACAGGTCTGCTTGCCGGACTTGCTGTGCCTGGCAGGTGGGACCCTGCAGGCACAGCAGCCACGGTAAGCAGACCTACACGGATGCACTGGCACCATTTCTAACGGTGCCGGTGCTTCCGTGTTCCCCATTCCCATTGAGTCCTATGGGACTCAATGGGAATGGGGCTTAACATTTTCCAACGCCTGACTTCACGAACCGCCGGGGCTGTAATGCCCCAGTGTTTCAGTGAAGCCAGGCGCCAGAAAACTTCACAAGACCGGCAGCAGCCTGCCGGTTTTACCGGCACTTGTCAGCTGGTCCTTCGATGCTGTGCCAATGTGGCAACTGATAGCGCAAGAATGATGGTATAAATTGGGGTTCCAAAAGCACCTCGCGAAACAAAAAATATTGAAGTACAAACTGATATCCTACAGTATAAAATGCTCCCCACCCCATATGGAGATGAAGTTGATCCCCTATACCACACTATCATTTCCCCACCCCCTGACCCAGAAAATTACACAGACGTTTGGGTGGACCTGGCAGGGGGTTGAGGGGTATGCATCTATATATATAGCTCACATGAAGAGTATGCGCATAGGGGGTAGAGTTTATGATCAGTGTGTAGGGCCTGGGTGCCAATAAAAGGGACTCAGCCCTATATGGATGCAGAGACGGGGAAGCGGGAGCACATAGGTATCCCAGAGTTCATTACTGTAGAAGTAACGAAAGGGAGGAATGTTGGAAAGGGGACAGCCCCATCCCAAGCCCCCTAGATGCTTTAGAGTGAGGCGAGATGCATATGATGGGCCGGGGCGGAGTGGCTCGGTAAGAGGGACACCTTCCCGCTTAACAGGTCCCTACTTCAGAATAACCAAATATAGTCTTATCTACATAGTACAGTGCAAGGCGCAAGCAGCATTGCTATTTTGCGTAGATATTAGTAACCATAGGTAGAAGGGCAGACCTGTGCAGGAAATATGGCATTGCATGCACTAGGCCCAAATTCACAAGACCAGAGAAATCCCCAGCCATGCCCGTGCTCCCATGAGGACAGCCCACACTCCAAACCACCACAACGCCTATTCATTGTTCTAACAGTGTTCCAAAGATGTGTTTTTTACCATAGAGGAATGTGCCCTACAAGGCAGCGATCAGAGACCGGCGCCTGGTGTGCATGTTATCTCACACTGGCCAAAGCTTGACCCCGGCCCATTCCCGGGTGTCAGGTTTCTGGGCACTCAGGCTTTTAAATTGCTGATTAAGTGGATATGGGTTGAGTTCACAGTATTTCCTTGACCTCATGTTAGTCAGCTGCTGTCCTCCCAATTCCAGATGGTCAACTTCCTGCTCTGCAGTAATTGGCTACGGGCCACTGTGATGCAACTGTGATGCAGTTTGGAACTCCTGGAGAGGTTCTAAACTGCCTTTCATTCAAGACCTGTAAGGAAGTGGTCACAGCGCACAGGAGCACCAAAGAAGATAAAGAAACTATAGGAAAGTAACCACTATATCAGAAAGAAAGGACATCAGTACATCAGGAAAAGCCAGAGACAGTCTAAGAGAAGGTTCAGATAAGTGTCTGTAAATGTCTGTAAAAAGTTAGACTAAAAGATTAACTCAAAGGCAACTGAAAGTTCAGCATTGTTGTTATGATCGGTACACTGAAAGTTAAAGAAGAGTATTTAAATACAGTTTTCTCTTCAAGCATCTTTTGAAATTGTAAATATGGATGCAATGAAAGATGGTCAATTGAATGTGCGCGAGCACACGTTAGTTTGAAGTTAATGTTAAATTGCCCAAGTGTTTCATGAGCATAACTTTTGAATATGCACGTTTGTGTGCGCGCAGGCTTTTCGTTTTATTTGGAAGTTCCAGTTCGAGTTGCGCATTCGTTTTTAAGGCATTGCAATGACGTTCTTTTGTTCGTCGCACGTATTAGCCATATTAGAGGAAGGGATCTAGTGCCGTGGTCCGACGTGTTCATCAAGTCAGGAAATAAGCGTGCGGTTAACTGTCACTTTAGTCAGCTGTGTTACACAGAATAAATAACAGCTGAGAAGACCGAAGAATGGGGTTCCCTGAGTGTGCGTGTCATTTCTAGTTTCTTCATCTGTTAACACCAGAGGAAGCGCGGAAGAACAGTTTAAATACGTGTGATTCGAAACAACAGATGGTGAGAGGTCAGCTGTCATTTCCTCCACGCCATAGTGTGAGATCAGGTAAAGAATGAGTTTAAGTCTTCTGAAGGAGTTGGCAAGGCAAGGCAGGACTTTTTTAAATAGGGTGAAGTTTATTTACATAACTCTCTTAAGTTTTGAGCAAGAAGGAACTTAAAAGGGTATGTGCTGAGTAAAAGGAAAAGACATTGAAACACACACTAAGCAATCATTCCTAGGCCACATTACAGACAATAATAGAAGTTAAATAAGCAGTAAAAAGAAGGTTAAGAGAAGTAAATTAAAGCAGCAAGCACAAGAGAAGCTGAGTAAAAGTTGCAAGCACCAGCGAAAGAGTAATAAGCAAATTGAAGCAGAAGATTCAGTAGCTATAGTGGACAAGAGATTCAGAGAATCTCACTACAAGTTGGCAAGCAAGTTTTAAAGAACTAAGTACCACTGCATCCTCAAATATTGCCTCTAGGCATATTGCAGAGGCAGACAGTTAAAAGAGGGATTGGCAACAAGGTATATATGTCATACTTCTAGCAAAAGAGTATAGAGTCTAATGTACATATACTGTGTTATTTTCAGTGTATCCAGAGTTCAGAGTTGTCAGGAAGGTTGACGAAAACCAGAAGAATCCTGTCCGTTTGTTTTTTTCTCCACTTCCCCTTTTCCCCCGGTCTGGTCGATTCAGCAGTTGTTCCACTGGACTGTTGGGTGAACCGGTTTGGGGGATCTGATGGGCTATTCGTCTCCTCCTGCAGAATTTCGGCACTGGGACCTGAGACCAGATGACCACGAGTTATAGCCCATATAACTGACTAAAACTTAAGATCCCTGAATTCGATGGCATCAGGTGCCCTTTGACCACCAACCCCAAAGTAACAAGTCCTGAAATGTTCAAAGAGGACGGACATGGCATATTGTTGCAACGACAATCATGTGATTTGTATTGCAAAGTGCTGGGAGGGATACATTATAGTTCAAAATGAGGGCGATGACCTTGGAGCCGGATGGCGAGGAGGGGAGTGAGTGGAATGTGTGTGTGAAGGTTAGCGTGCCCCTGAACCAATTCATCCAATCAGCTGCGCAGGTTTTTTACTGTATGTTGTTGCGTCATTATGACGCTTTGTACCTTTAAAGGTTTCTGCTTGTACCTCTTTTTGGCAGAATGTTCTTAGCAGCAGAGTCCTTTGCGGTTGCTCTCATCTGCGTGTGAGATTAAAACTTGTTAAACTTACAAGATCGACTTGGGCCTATCTTCCATAGCGGGTTGTATTCTTTCTGGTGTGAGCGTTTAGGGACATGCCTTCAGGAATAAAACCAACCCAAAGGGGTGAATCAAAGTTAACATTTATACAACCAAAGCACCCTCTCAAACATGTTCTATGCATAGGGAAGTGTAGTGTGCGGCTCCAGGAAGAAGGTAAAGGATGCAGGTATCGGACAGGAGCCAGCAAGTACAAAATGTAGAAGTACTTTATTTATGTTTCAGGGTACAGATCATATGAAGAGGGAGAGCATAGGTAACATCTTCCTCTCAGTTGTGTCTCCCATACTGAATGAGTATGAACCCAGGGGTCCACCACTAGCCAACATTCCATGGCTTACATGCCATATGGCAATGAAAGCCCCACACTGCATATACCCCTTCCTTATAAGAATATAAGGAAGGGGTCAACGCACCCACACACACCACCAAACTAACCAGAACTGAGTTCCTGTCACACATCCAAGTTCTAAATCTACCAACAGAGGGTATTCCTACCATACCACTCCCACGGAGCACAGTGATAAGCAATGAAAGCAAAGAAAAACCACAAACACGTCAAAGAGCACCCAAAAAACATGACTGTACCGCAAATGGAACAGTGAGTCTAAAGATACACACACATATATGGGTTATTTGCTCCCACACATGTGTGCAATAAGACTAGATGGTAAAAGCAATAATAGCATGTTATTAGTAGGCCAAACATTTTACGTGCACCAAAAAGGATATCCTCACCTAACTAAGCTGTATATCTCAGATGTTCTAAGACATCCATTGCTTCTGCATACATCATGTTATAACTGTATAATGGACACCCATTGCAAACAACATCACACATATACCATAACTCTATGGTGCTTGGATGCTCTAAGACACCCATTGCACAGCGCATCACATACATCCCAACACTGTATAATGCTAGGATGCTCTACGACATCCATTGTATATTGTATCACACATATTCTATAACTCGATAGTGCCCGGATGCTCTAAGACACCCATTGCACAGCGTATCACATACATACCAACACTGTATAGCGCTAGGAAGCACTACTCGCCGAGAGAAAACAAAAAAACTCTACCCTATCATACCATTAGGCATTTCATCCTATCATATATATATAGTTATGGTTAAGTTGCTCATCTCATAGGAAGATCACTTTTTGGCCGGCTTATAACATCGCTCCCCCTGGACGAATTTGCATAAAACTTTGCAAAAAGAGTATATGGCCCGCACTGCATTTTCTGGGGAAGTTTGGTGAGGTTTCGCAGGGTGGCCAAAGTTATAGGGGGATCTCAAAAAATGTTTTTCCCCATAGACTGAATGGACATAAATTCTGTGCACACGTACAGCCCAAACCGCGGACGGATTTTCATTAAATTTGCGGCAGGAGCGGTGGCTTGATCCCGAAAGCCTGCTTTTGTAAAGTTTGTGATAATCAGTCCTGTACTTTTTTAAAAAGCAGGTAAAATGTACATCTAAAGAAATTACTGATATTTGTCCCATTTCCCGGTTCGCTCCGCGGTCAAAAGTCTAATTGGCCTGGAGTGTGGCGTGATGTCGGCGGAGATTGGACGTGCCCAGTGGTTGGCTAGAGGGAAACGTGATGTGCGTCATAAGTTTGGGTAATGCCGCCATGCTGTAGCCGAGGATAGTGCAGCGCCGAAAGGGGCTGGAAAACATGTGTTCCGGCATATGGTGGTGGGCAGAGGGGATGGAAAGGGTGGGTAAGTGTATCCGTGCATACTTCGCCAATTTGTGGTTACCTCCTCAGGGGACTAGCTTGTATGGTGACTGCAGGCAGCCTTTGTTACGGCACGATAGGTCCTGAGGCGAACTCTTTCTGTGGTGAGTGCTGGCAGGCTCAATTGTAGATGGGGAGTAGATTGCACACGACATGGCCATTTTCGCATAGGGTGTACTAGGCTGTGTTGTGTGTGGTAAGCCCCTAGCGCCTTGGATGTATGGATGGAGGTCTTGCACCAAAAAGTATGTCCACTGGTTGTAAGTAGGTTTCACATTGTTGCCTTGTGTGTGTGGTGTGTCAGCATTGTACATATTGTTGGTTGAATGGGTGTGGTGATTGTTAGCACAATTTACAGTTTTGGGTGCACGGCTGGCCATAATGGAGTCAACAGTCCTGCAGTGTGTCCACTGGGTGATGTGTTGGAATATTGTGTGTATAGAAGTGCATAGGGTTGCAGTGGATGTTTTATGTGGTTGGGTTGTGGCCATTGCACAGATTACAGAGTACTGCAGTGTATTATGATGTATTGCTTCTCTGTACTTAATACACTGCTGGGAGCAGGGGCAATGTTCTGAAGATTGAGGCCATTGATCACATTACTGATCACTGTACTGTACTATGCTGTATTGGTTCTGTCTACTTAATAGACTGCTGGGAGCAGGGGCAATGTTCTGAAGATTTTGTGGTTTGGTTGGTGGTAGTAAAAAACAGTGTGAGTGGAAGTGGGTAGAGGTGCCAGAGACTATGTTATGTTTGTGGATTCTGCTAACATGTTTGTATGCATGGCTGTATTATGGTGCAGGGGTTGGGTAGGAGTGCCGGTGGCTGTACTACGTTAGTGGGTTCTGGTACCTGGCCACATGTTCGCATGCCTGGCTGCATAATGTTGCAGTGGGTGTGGCCAAGGACTAGGCTCTTGGATGCATGGCCAAAGTCCGTAGGAGTGCTGGTGGCTGTATTACGTTTGTGGTTTCTGGTACCTGGCCACATGTTCGCATGCCTGGCTGCATAATGTTGCAGTGGGTGTGGCCAAGGCCTAGGCTCTTGGGTGCATGGCCAAAGGCCATAGGCTGTAGGAGTGACGGTGGCTGTATTACGTTTGTGAGTTCTGGTACCTGGCCACATGTTCTGTTGCATGGCTGCATAACATTGGGGTGGGTGTGGCCAAGGCCTAGGCCACACCCACCACAACGTTATGCAGCCATGCATGCCAACAGTGTGATACTGCTATATGGACTTTCTTTTTTAATTGCATAGAACCTTTACATTTGGCACAATTCATACGTTCCACTGAAGCCTATTTTACAATGAGCTCTTCCCCTGTTGATAGAGAGGTATGGGAGGTTTCCATTTCCTGCCACCATGCGGCTACAAAAACAAAATCAGGCGGCAACGTGTTACTGTGTCATCGTGCATTTCCAATGCTAAGTACTCCAGTTATGTACAACTTCCTTGTCCACTAGCTCCAAGTATGTTTCACATTGCTGCCTTGTGTGTGTGGTGTATCAGCATTGTACATATTGTTGGTTGAATGGGTGTGGTGAGTGTTGTTGCATCCTACAGTTTTGGGTCCATGGCTGGACATGATAGAGTCAACAGTTCTGCAGTGTATCCACTGGGTGATGTGTTGGAATACTGTGTGTATAGAAGTGCACAGGGTTCCAGTGGATGTTTTATGTGGTTGGGTTGTGGGAGTTGCGCAGATTACAGAGTACTGCACTGTACTATGATGTAATGGGTCTGTATACTTAATAGACTGCTGGGAGCAGGGGCAATGTTCTGAAGGATGTGGCCATTGTGCAGATTATTGAGTACTGTACTGTACTATGATATAGATATATTGGTTTTGTGTACTTAATAGACTGCTGGGAGGGGGGGCAATGCTCTGAAGATGTTGTGGTTTGGTTGGCAGCAGAAAAATACTATGTGAGTGGAAGTGGGTAGAGGTGCCGGAGGCTGTGTTATGTTTGCATGCATGGTTGTATTATGGTGCACGGGTAGGGTAGGAGTGCCGGTGGCTGTATTATGTTTGTGGGTTCTGGTACCTGGCCACATGTTCTGTTGCATGGCTGCATAACATTGGGGTGGGTGTGGCCAAGGCCTAGGCCACACCCACCACAACGTTATGCAGCCATGCATGCCAACAGTGTGATACTGCTATATGGACTTTCTTTTTTAATTGCATAGAACCTTTACATTTGGCACAATTCATACGTTCCACTGAAGCCTATTTTACAATGAGCTCTTCCCCTGTTGATAGAGAGGTATGGGAGGTTTCCATTTCCTGCCACCATGCGGCTACAAAAACAAAATCAGGCGGCAACGTGTTACTGTGTCATCGTGCATTTCCAATGCTAAGTACTCCAGTTATGTACAACTTCCTTGTCCACTAGCTCCAAGTATGTTTCACATTGCTGCCTTGTGTGTGTGGTGTATCAGCATTGTACATATTGTTGGTTGAATGGGTGTGGTGAGTGTTGTTGCATCCTACAGTTTTGGGTCCATGGCTGGACATGATAGAGTCAACAGTCCTGCAGTGTATCCACTGGGTGATGTGTTGGAATACTGTGTGTATAGAAGTGCACAGGGTTCCAGTGGATGTTTTATGTGGTTGGGTTGTGGGAGTTGCGCAGATTACAGAGTACTGCACTGTACTATGATGTAATGGGTCTGTATACTTAATAGACTGCTGGGAGCAGGGGCAATGTTCTGAAGAATGTGGCCATTGTGCAGATTATTGAGTACTGTACTGTACTATGATATAGATATATTGGTTTTGTGTACTTAATAGACTGCTGGGAGGTGGGGCAATGCTCTGAAGATGTTGTGGTTTGGTTGGCAGCAGAAAAATACTATGTGAGTGAAGTGGGTAGAGGTGCCGGAGGCTGTGTTATGTTTGCATGCATGGTTGTATTATGGTGCACGGGTAGGGTAGGAGTGCCGGTGGCTGTATTATGTTTGTGGGTTCTGGTACCTGGCCACATGTTCGCATGCATGGCTGCATAACTTTGCGGTGGGTGTGAAAGCGCAACTGGATTCTTATTTCTTTGGTCTGTCAGTTATTGAGCCCTGGCCAGCTTCAGGGCACATGAATCACAGTTAGCAGCTCACTATCAACATAAACCAATTTTCCAACCTAAGCATTTGAAACCAGAAAGGTGTAGCGCCAAGTGCTGACATTAAGCTGGTGTCACGCTATCATTTTTGAACACACAGCACAGGCAGTCTCCCTCAAAACCATCTTAATAAACTTAAAGATGTAAAACAATTACTCAAACAGAGACAAGGGGGCTGAACTATTGTTTTCAGGCCATAACACAGACCAAAGCAACTCTCAAGCAACAACTACGCAGTCACTCAAAAATCTCTTTATTCAACAAGAGAAATTGTTAAAACAGGAACTATCCCGATGGTGGGAGATAAGAACATTGGAAATATTTCTCCAGGTAGGCCGAATACCAAGAGGCCTACGCATCTGTATCTTTCCCCCATATGATGAAGATGATTTAGAGGGGCTCAAGGATTGGGATAAACTTCTAACAAATACTTCAAAAGAAATGATGCACACATTAATAATCAATGCAAAACAATAACATGATCAACTCATTAAAGACATCACTCAAATCATGGAGGACATAGAAAAACTGAATATACCGGAGAAAACATAAAAAAATAATCAGATTCTAGATGATATTATAGACCATTGTACTGAGGAAATCAAACTAAAAAAACAACATAAATTTCTACGAGACGAAATGGACTATAAATTTAAGTGAGTGTATACTTTTCAGAAACCAACGGGCAAAAGAATACCTGGAAAATGCAAACAAAATGTACCTACAGGCACCCAATCTACACCACCAATCTTACCATCTTCAGATACAGACTCATTAAGTGACACAGACCAATTCCAAATACCGCAAGCATCTACGGCAAGTGATCCAGTGAACCCTGACACATCCATATTGCCCTCACCTCCATCATCATCTTTTTTTAGAGGAGTTCATCCAGCACAAACACATGAGATAACACCCAGCAAGAAACCGCAATTGAGGAAATACATTGATTCAAACACCAAACTCAGGAGGACAAGGAGGGGCAGGAGGGGGAACAGGAAACAACCCAATGCAAGGAGAAACACAAGAAGTAGTTTGAACGCGATCCAAAAACCAACGCCCGCCTCGGAAGACCTAGTGGTCAACCTAACACAATAGGAGCTCTCACCACACCTTAGTTCAGCCCTCAAAAAAGGCTTGACTTTCTGCCCAACAAACAATTATGACTACTTTACAACTACTGTGGATCTTTATAATTTTTGCAGAAAGCTAAAATTGCAGAAACACTTTCTGCATACTACCAAACCCAAACAACCTTCCAATACAAACCTGTCATCTTATCTAACAGTATGACATGTGGAACAAACAGTAGATCTCTTAAACTTACCAGAAACAGACGATATTCACTCCAGTGAGGCATCTGCGGAAGAACAAAATATAATTCTGTGCCTCTCCAAAGAAACATCACTCAAACCCAAATCAATATTTATTCCAATCCTGACAGAGGACAACACAATTGATCTTTTCTATAAAGCAATGCAATCAGATCTCAGAAACATCTACCTCAAAGGACCACAGAAATTCACCCATCACAATTTAAGTCTACTTCAGTACCAAACACTCAAAGAACTCAAAGCAGACACAGACATTACAGTGAAAATAGCAGATAAAGGTGGCAAAATAGTACTGTTAGGCACAGAGGACTACATCAAGATAGCCACTGAACACTAGACAACACAGAATGCTCTGAAAAACTAACCAGTAACGCTATACCAACCCTACAGGCAGACTGGCACCTAATAAGTACAACTTGGCTAGAAAACAGACTACTTACTGAGGAAGAATACCAGTATATGAACATTTTGTCCCCAATCATTTCCGCAATTTACTTCATTCCCAAAATTCACAAATCTTATACAGATTTACCATCATGTCGGCCAATCATAAACAGAATTGGATCAATGACCGAAAGAATATCAGAATATATTGACCGTCAACTTCAACCTCTTGCAGCCAGTCTAGCACCCTTTATAAAAAACACAAAGCATATTATCCAGCAAATCGAATGCATACAGTGGGAACCCAAATATTGGTTAGTAACTTTCGATGTCACCGCACTCTATACCAGTATCCTTCACGATAAAGGCTTGGACACAACCAACTACTTCTTAAAAACCAGATCAGTGTCCTATTATCAACAAAACATGATGATTTTGGAAATGCTGCATTACACTCGCAATAACAATATGTTTACCTTCAACCACCAACTCTTTAAACCGAAACAAGGCACTGCAATGGGCACTAAGTTCGCCCCATCTTATGCAAACTTATATATGGGTCACTTTGAACTAGAACATGCGTGGCAACACCCAGCCTTCACTATCCACAATAACGTGGTATTTTGGGGAAGGTACATTGATGACATAACAATGATTTATAATTAATGGAGTACTACAATCACCTAAATCAAAATATGTACAATTTGAAATGAATAATTCTATCCAGTCAAGCGCACATCAACTTCTTGAACCTCCAACTATATGTCAAAAACAATACCATCCATACTACACTATACATCAAACCAACATCAGTCAACAGCATATTCCACGCGACAAGTAACCATCCAACCCACGTCATCCACAATATCCCATACGGAGAAATGTTACGAATCAAACAGAATTGTACAACCAATGAGGAATTTGATAAACATGCAACCAATTCCATACTGAAGTTTAGAAAGAGGCTATAATCCTCTGCATTTGAAAAAGTCATATGCCAAAACCTCAAATTTTACAAGACAAGAACTTTTACTTGACAAATCACCAGTTCGACAAACCTTCGCTAAACCAAGGTTCATCACACCATATAGCAACAACAGCCAACAAATCAAACACATTCTTAAGAAAAATTGGAATATACTAAAATTGGACTTAGAAGTAGACAACATACTGGATGATCAACCAACTATTACATTTCGCAAGTGCAAAAATCTGAGAGACATGCTGAGCCCTTCACATTTCAATCCTAAGAAATATACACAAACAACAACATCAACCTCATGGCTACAACCACCTACAACAGGATATTTTAAATGTGGACAATGCCAATTGTGCCATTTTTCAGAAAATTCCAAAAGCTCAATTCTCAAACCCAACGGCATAGAAGTACCCATCAAACAGCTTATCAACTGTAAGAGCAAGTTTGTAATCTATGGGATCAAATGCCTATGCAATAGAGTCTACATTGGGAGCACTATCAGAGCACTCAAAATACGTATAGGTGAGTGAGCACATCAGAGCCATTAAAAACAAAGATCTCAGATCACCCTTGGCAACACACTATATGAACAATCACAATATAGAACATCTGGCACAAATAAAAAATGTTGGAATTGAAAACAATGTCACCACCTCCAAGAGTAGGTAACTTGGAGAAAATGCTCCGCAAACGAGAAGCATTTTGGATAAACAATATGGACACCTGCCACATGGGTCTAAATTCTGACCAGGAACTACACCACTTCCTTTAAACGCCACAAAAATAAATATACAAAACACTAGTACTCACACTAAAATACCAAACGGGTGCACCAAACACAATTACAACTATTCGCAGCCTCTAATTGACCCCAACCAGACAATACAAAATCAATCAAAAATGCAATGATCAAATCCTACACCGAAATAGTACAACTAACAAACCCTCTTCAGGTTTAACCATTAATGCCTACTATGCACTCTATTAGTAATCACTACTCATTTTATCTATGGTCCAGCCTCCATGAATTCCGTGAAACTCAAGCACATACACTAAAAACATTTATTTGGAATCATTATCAAACTAAAAACAATAAGGGATGCACCCTATCAAACCAAGTTCCGCCCCAAAAACGTTTTTGTAATCAAGAAAATGTAACCTTTATTAAAACATTTTTTTTAAAAAAAGAAAACCCAATCCAAAATGGCATCTGTGCCAAACACCACAAAAATAAATATTCAAAACACTAGTACTCACACTACAATACCAAACGGGTGCACCAAACACAATTGCAACTATTCGCAGCCTCTAATTGACCCCAACCAGACAATACAAAATCAATCAAAAATGCAATGATCAAATCCTACACCGAAATAGTACAACTAACAAACCCTCTTCAGGTTTAACCATTAATGCCTACTATGCACTCTTTTAGTAATCACTACTCATTTTATCTATGGTCCAGCCTCCATGAATTCCGTGAAACTCACACATACACTAAAAACATTTATTTGGAATCATTATCAAACTAAAAACAATAAGGGATGCACCCTATCAAACCAAGTTCCGCCCCAAAAACTTTTTTGTAATCAAGAAAATGTAACCTTTATTAAAACATTTTAAAAAAAAAGAAAACCCAATCCAAAATGGCATCTGTGCGCATGAGGTCATCACGTAACGTTACGCAATGACGTCATTGCGCACTATAAAAAAAATGTAAAATCACTAAACAAACTTGGCAATCAGACCGCGGCAACCAGAAAAAGGCGAATCTACTAAAACAAGGTAACATTTCTTTTCCCCCAAATTAGATACCCTATGATCTCTTCCTTTTAACCAATTATACTCTTGATACTGCAACAATATGGGGAAAGAAATAGCTTAGAAAACAGAGTCATATTTCTCTTACAGGAAGCTAACTTTGATCTATTGGGCTTGAAACGAGACACTCCAATATACGCAATCCTCACTCCCAGGGTACTTAGAATTATCCCAACCAGTGGACAGCATAAGGATGAGAGCACATGAGTATCTCAGGTAAATTTTAAGACGTAGAATGCTACTAGTATGTTTAAAAACAAATGTTTACTTCTTTTGATGTCTTTGAAAACCAGAGTGAGGACATCTGTAGCCAATGTGCAAACCTAAACTATGCAATTCTGCCCTACAAGCTGAAATTCGAAAGTTAAAAATGGATTACAGCTATACCTATAATTTGAGGATTATGACAAAGTAATGCAATCAATGGAAAACCAATAAGAACATTTTTGCAACAATATCCTTTATCAACCCACAACTTGAAAACTTAGTAGTAAGTATCACAACAGATTTCTCTCCTTTTAAACAAATATAGCCCTAAACCCACGCAGCACACGTTTGGGACACATACATCCCAGTTTCATTCTTCTTCTCTTTTTCATCCTTAAGGGCATCTTTATATCATCAGACAGAATTATGCACCTCCTGATGAACCGCCATATCATAAGGCGGGGAAACACGTTTTGAGGAGCAAATCACAAAATAAATAGGAGAAACCTTTGTACCCATCAACAAATCACCAGAATTACAGTATACTCCTAACTACCTCAAAAGCAATGTGTAAGAACACAGAGTCATCATCACCTACCAATAAAGAAATCAGCAATTGATCGATATCCTATCCAACTATTTACTCAACTAAGGATCCACAAAGTTCAAGAACCCAAGAGTAAACAAATTGAAGGCAAAAACTGAATGACAATTCATTCAGTCGTGCAAAGAAATAAGGATCTAAAGGCAACAATTGAATGACATTAAATTCAATCATGCACTGAACCAAGGATCTAAAGGCAACAATTGAATGACATTAAAGCCTATTAAACATTGAACCAAGGATCCACAAACTCAATGAATAAGGAAGACAGCAACTGAATGATTCCCAATTCAATTGTCCGTCCGACATCGAATCCATTAACCTAATAAACTTGCATCCATAAACTTCAAGATTGAACCAAGGATCACACATTTTATGAATAAGGAAGACAGCAACTTAATGATTACCAATTCAATTGCTCCTCCTACATCGGATCCAATAACCTAATGAACTCAATATAGGATAGGTTTCAAAGAACTGCTAAAGACACAAGTGTATACATACCATACTACAGTGTGAATACTGTCATTATTTATATCTATTATCCAACAAATACAATTGCAACCAGTGAAAGCACAACTGGATTCTTATCTCTTTGGTCTATCGGCATTTCTGTGCAGACCTATTATTTGTAATCACAACTGGTAAGAGCCTTTTTAATAAATGTTTTAAAGAAATAGTGATATTTGCAATGCACCATTGCTTGCTACATTTGCATACTAATTTAAACCACTTGTGTAGGAAAATATGAATGGACCAGGCAGTATTGTGTCTGTGTACTTTTTGCTCACTACACTTTGTAAATGAGAATTTGTGCAGTACAATGGTGTGTTGCTAACATTTGGACATGATAGAAGGTGCTTTTGCAAACAGGTCCAGAAATAGAGGCTAACAAATGTCCTTGTTCTCCTGTGCATTTGCGCACTGGACAGGAGTTCGCAGTTTGTAATATTTTACTTTTTCCGTTGTTGCTGACTTTTATATGGTGCTTGAGGAACTGCTGCAACTACTTTATCGAGTTGTGGCGATCGTTACAAAATGATGTGCAAGGCGATTTGTAGATGCGCCACATTGGTTTGGTACCATAGACAGTGGCATCTAGGTTTGCTGGGGATATTTGTGAAAGCAGTGTTTATTCTTCCATTATGCTATTGTGTACCTTTTCATACCCTCGTGCAGTGCTATGTATGGCAATTTGGCTTCTTTGCTGTTGTTTGTATGATTTCTCATTGAAGTATGCCTCTGTGCTGGTGGTGTGCCTCCACTGACCTGTATTGATGTTGTGAAGATATCTATGCTGATACTGAGTTTGCTTCTAAGTAGCGGTGGCAGTTTACAGAGTAATGTTGTTAGTGGCTCCATTCTCATTAAATTTAATTGAAAGAAGTTTCGTTTTAAGAGCATTGCATTGTCTACAACAGTTTCCAGGATTACCTTTGTGCGGTAAGGTTTAAGGGATGAGCGTGATTTCTCCCCTCTACTTATTAGGTTCTGAAGGACTCTGTGGTGGAAAATATTTTGTAAACATACTTTTTTGGAATGCTTCCTTCTGGTGTCATTAGCATTTGAACATACTCCATTACCAGTAGTGACAGTTGCACTCTTTTCAGTACCTTTCACTACCTTTATTTTCATTTATACATTTTGATAGAGGCATTACATTCTCCTTACTGGTAGGTGCTTTCGTTTTACTTTGTGCCTGTATTAGCTGTTCTCGTTGAACCTTTCTGTACAAAATGTGCTAGGGTGCATGGCTACTTTCTATGGTTTTAGGTAGACATGGGCTATTTCTGCATTGTTTTCTACAGAGTTCCTTTTTGCTAGCCATTCTGTAGCAGCTGCTAGAGAAAAAAAGAAAAGTGTAGGTCTGCACATTTTGTGATGTATATGTGTGCATCTGTGCATGAATGGATGGATATGAGGGTAGATAAACAGTTATAGGTGTGTGATTGTGTAATGGTGTGTTAGTGTACGGTGGGAACAATATATTGCTATTTGGGAGTTACTATAATGCCGGAGACATGATAACAGAAAGTGAGCAACTGCTGAGGTGCACTTAGTAAGCATGAAGGAAATACTAGTGGGTTGATGCAATTGTGTACCTTAATATACAAGAACACTGCACTGTCTTAGTAAGAGGTCCACCTCCACGATACCATTGCACTTACTTTGTTGGCTGTTGAGAGTAGGCGTCCTTTGGGTTGCATTTTGAAGTTGACACAGCACGGACAGAGGTGGCTACTGCAACTGTTAAAGAAGACCGTAAAACAGTTTGTTTGGTAATGGCATACTGACTGCATTTGGAGAATGCATTACATAAAAGGGTAGGGGGATGTGTTGGCAGGAAGACAGTGTGTGTCTTTAATTGGATGGCTTTGTATTTGATTGGGGATTTGGGAGCATCAGCATTGTTGGTAAGGGGGTACGTGGTTCATTTGTAAGTATACCGTATGATGTGCCGTTTAGCAAGTGTGTACATTGGAGTAGGACTATTTACTTGGCAAATGGATTAGTCCTAGTTGTGAAAAAGTGAGAGAGAAAAAGGTTGGGAAAGGTGTACAGCTTGGAAAGGAAAATGTGTTTTTGTGTGAAATTCCATTAACTTTTCTGCACATATATGCTTCCTACATGAGTACAGCAATTTTTACACTTCTTGGATTTATGTATCCACATTTACGATTGGTACTGTTGTCAATGCACACTTATTTTTTGCCTTTGTAACTAATTTTACATTCTGTGAAGTGTGCAAGGTAAGTGGCAGGTACCCTGTTCTCATGCATCCAATGTATGTACTTGATTTAGGTTGGTAGGATACATTCAGTGCTGCTTTTGTGCGATCATTTTACGAATTTTGTAGGAGATGCGTTAGTGCACAAAGAAATTCGTACCATTGTCGGACGGAATGAAGAGAGTTCCTGTTTGGATATTACAATGGCTGATATGGGTAAATGAAAACTTTCAAAGCACGTACCATTGAAGTGGTACTTGATGGTAGGTGGTGGGAGAAATGACAGTATGCTTTTTGAGTATGTTATGGAGGTCCAGTGGCAGATACCCTGCTCAGAGGCACTTATAACAGAGTTGTAAAAATACTGTAGAAAAAAATATTTGTACATATACTTTGTGGTGATGGGTGCCGATGTGGATGAATCTGGATGCAGAAATCCTGGATAGTTTCACAGAACCTTCTACTGGAGGTGCTTTCGAATCACACAAGACTTGCACTCTGAATGTTTAACGGTACATATGGAGAGTTGTACAGGACTGATGGTGTTAGATGGAGAGGTCTTGGATGTGATTGGTGGATGTGTTTGTGATTATTTAACAGTACCCAATGAGGGAGTGCTGGAAAAAAACATTTTGGAAAGGGAAGAAGGACTGCTCCTGCTTTACTGGGGCGTGGCCCTCGCGGTAGTTGGGAAAGTGCACGTACCACATCCTGCCCTTCTCAGCATGCTGGGCATGGGAGTGGGACTGTGGGGATTATCCAATCAGGTGCTGAGGGTGTGCTTCACAGGAAGGGGCGGTAATACTTTTTTTTCATTACTCTGTGTAGTGAGGCTGGCAGAGATGGAGAGACGCACAGTGTTGATCGTGGGCAATGCCTTTGTGCTAGATCTGCACAGGTATGCCCTGGAAAGGGACTTTGATGGCAATTTCAATTTGGAAGGAGTGGAGCTTTGTGGTGCAGGGTTGATGTGTGCAGTTTCACCGTTGTGCTTGCACTTTGCAGAGAAGTGGCCACTTTCACTACTGTCCATGTTGTCGTGCATTATGGAAGCCTGCATTTGGGTTACATGGCTTGTTCAAGTTTGTTCCATCAACTAAAGAATTGATGAAAGCAGTGAAGCCGATTTCTCCCACTGCCAAGGTGGTTTTCTCCTCCATACCACCAAGAAGAGTATGGGACTATCCCAATGTACTTTGTCCCCAGCCAGAGGTCGCAAGGTGTCTTATCAACAGAAGCATTCTCCTGTGACAATGACATTGTTTATTCTCGAAATGTTTACCTTTTCAATGCAAATGGCATTTCTTTGTCCACCATTGGAAATGGTATTTTGTTTTACAACAAACCTGCAACATGAGGTAGTTGCTGAGGCCCTCCCTGCGTCTCATGGCCACTTTCCACTGCAAGAGTGGAAAGGCCCTGATGCCGTCCCTACTTTTGACACATGAATTGCCAAATACATTTTTGAAAGTATGGCAGTGTGAAAAGGCAATGAGGTGATAACACTTCTGTATACCCAAAGGGAAGTGACAGCCGCAAAGACTCCAGCAAATGCAGCTTGTAAAACGAGCGCTGCAAAGTGCACATTTAAAGCCCCACATTTAAAGCCCCACAACGAAAATAATATAGAGAGAAATATATTGCTGTGTTAGGAGACTGCTGGCTGAGAACATGGGACAGTTGCTGCCCCCCAGACCCCTCGTGCTCAGGGCTTCTTTCGACTGAAAGAGTGGAAAGGCCCTGATGCTGTAGTGAGAAGGAGCACTGTCTCAGAGCTCTGAACAAACAGTATGCATAGAAGAGCTCAGACAGGCAGCTCTGAGATGCACAGGATGTTTGTGGCCGGAGCTGCTACAGAAGTCTTCAACTTTTTGATCTCCAGATGTTTTGGACTACAAATCCCAATATCCCTCTGCATTGACAGTGATAGCTTGGGCTTATGGGAGCTGCAGTCCAAAACATCTGGCACGCCAAAGGTTGAAGCCTCTATGCTATTGTATTCTATATGAAACAATTTGAAGAAATTGGTTTAAAAGACAGAGGGCCTCATTACGAGTTTGGAGGTAGCCATGGTGCTATTAGCGCCATGGCTGCCTCCAAACTCGTGTCCGGGTTCCTTGAATGGGGACTTACTGGGTCATTCCAACCTTGGAGGACCCGGTAAGTCCTGAAGGCAAGCGTCCCCAACCAGCACGATCCTCCCCGCAATGAGAGACAATGATGGACTCTCCCAGGATGGGAATAAGGCCAAGACAAAGTGCGGGTGAGCGTAAATGGGAGTTTATCAATCAGAATAGGGCATGCAAAGAACTCTGCAAACTCCGAGAGCGCTCTGTCTGACAATAGCAAAGACAGGCGTATATATTTACAAAAAACGTCATCAGAACCTACATACTATAGGGGGCACAAGTTCAATGGGATTGGGTGGCGATGACTAGCTATAGGTGCTGCTGTGATGTGGTTGGCCTTGGCTGGAGGACGTCACTGGTCAGCCTCGTGGGTTGGGCTGGGCCTGGCGGGTCAGCTGGGTTCATCCGGGCGGTGTTGTTGTGCCACTGTAGCCAGTGTCAGAGATGAATGTCTTTTCCTGACTTCTTTGCCCTAGGCCATGCACACCGCAGTCATTCAGTCATTTGCAATATTATCTTCTTTAGTAAATATTCCAATAGGTTATTCTACAGGTTAATGCAACACAGGAGGAATGCACCTCGAGAGGGGGTTGATGGCGATTCATCAGTACATGGTTACCAGTGTCCTGTTGACCGGGTACCATAGGTCGTGGGGCTGGGTCTCAGGGCATGGGACAGGCGGTACATGTCGTCCTGTCTTGTTAGAAGTCATTATGAATGTGTTGCTGTAATGTTGCCATAATATTGGGTGTCCTAATTTTACAGGGGCCATTAACCTAAGGTGATCCGGTGGGTCGTGGGGCTTAAGAGAGGGCATCTCTGGATTTGTGTTTTCAGGCGGAGGTTTACTGCTGGGCTGTAAATAATACAGGTGGCGGGCCGTGGCCTTGGGTGCTGCAGAGGGAACTACAAATCTTTGAAGTGGCTCCAGCCGAGTTGGGGGAGGTGGAGCCGCGCGGCGCGGGCCTCTGCTCTCTCGTCTGGCAGGCTTCGCTGGGAGGGAGGGGGAATGGCCTTGCATATGCTCACAAAGGTACCTTCCTCGTGTGTTGCCGATTTTAGGTGAAAGTATCATAAACATTCAAATAATATACAACACTAATTGAGTCATTCCGAAGCTCACATTTTAACATTGCTAATGCCTCTCAAATATAGCCAGTGCAAGCACATTATTTCTACACTATGCTTTAACAACTACAACATTTTGTTATATGCATATACATTTGCAGTAAGTGAGGTAGTAGTGAGGTTGATGGAGCGCATAGAAACGACTCGCCACTGTACGTGACGGTAGTGGCACATAAGGGGCTTAAACATACACACATGAAGGGTGCATTTTCGTGCACCCTTTACATGATCCCTCAATATGGTTGCATTTTCTTTCTTTGCACTCTAGCAGCATTAGTTCGGTTATGGCGCGGGACCGTGGGGTGTACTCTTTTCAATGATACGCATAGCAAATAACCCCCCGGGACGCTTTTACTATTTGTACATAACTGCAGTGGTGTGGGTGCTTCATTGCTTATGCCATATGAACACGCATTCTGCCATATCTATATATTTTACAGGTTTTTTAGTCAAAGAGGTTTGTGGAGAAAATGCGTCCATCGCAGGTAGTTTTGTCATTAGTATTTGGGAACTTTTGCTTTTATCCAAGGACCGTTTTACAGTTCTCTTTCCACCCAGGCTCTGCTGGCCGGGTCATGCTGGGAGCAGCGATACACTGCGGAAGGTGAAAAGTTACAGTGTTGGTATCTTACACTAGCTCATGTCCGTCTTGTTCGTGGGAACGGGCTCAGAGCGGATCTGCCAGGGAGCTGCGGCCACAGGGGTAATTGAAACTCTCCAAAGGTGGGGGCCGTGCTGCAGTGCGCCGGGCTCACACCATCTTTATTAGACAAAAATGGTTTCTGAGGCCTAGCTAAATTCAATAGGGTTGGGCAATGTCTTCAGCAGGTGAACCATCCACCACCTGGGCCCTGGTGGTAAGGAGGGGACGCCTGACGAGCCATGGCCCTCACCGGGGGAGGGGATGTAGGCGAGGGGGGTCTTTTAGACCAATCCTCCCCTACATTTCCCCCCTTTCGTTACTTAAGTAACAAATTCTTTAAATCCTCCAATCTCCTGCACTCTTCCTCGTCAATTATTGCGTCATCCCATGCAGGTGTGCTTTTTATGGGCATCCATGCTCTGCACACCCCCCTCAAGCTCTCACCTCTCCTAGCATATTCATCTGGAGTACAAGTCAGGTTTATACATCCGCTCCCTGCTTCCAAGTCTACCCATACCTCCTCGTACCATTCTAGTATACGGGGCTCTCTAATGGTAGTGTGCCACAATTTATCTACTATATCCTTGTCTTGATACCTAGGCATTAGCTAATATCTCGGTGTGTCATCTGTTCCTGTTTGTACTTGCACTTCCTGCATAGCTTGTATTGTACCACGGGTGTTGCCCATTGTCACCATCATCATTGCACCATTCGGTACCGCGTTAGCACAACATCGAAGA
The DNA here is from genome assembly GCF_040938575.1 of Ambystoma mexicanum. Taxonomy (NCBI): domain Eukaryota; kingdom Metazoa; phylum Chordata; class Amphibia; order Caudata; family Ambystomatidae; genus Ambystoma; species Ambystoma mexicanum. The sequence continues at coordinate 1,084,157,665 of NC_090937.1, read as the reverse complement.
CCCACCTGGCACAGGCAAAAAATAAAGAGGAGGAACACCACAGCTGGCATCAAAAATTTCACAGTCATTCCCAGCCATGATGGAACCCAGGAGAAGATATTGTCAAACCACGTACTTTCTTCCGCTCCGCCTTCCATTCTCATTCTTTCTCCTAGGTTATGTACTGCTTCGATCACATGGGACAGGGAGCCGTTGTCTGCGTCTTCGGAAGGTACGAAAGTGCAGCAGGCACTTCCGATTTTTCGGCAAACACATCCATCCATTGCTGTCAACAGGTCCAAGACATACCTGTTTTGCATGGTCATCAGCTGTAATGCTCTTAGTTCCACTTTTATTACGTTGAACCCTTCTTCAGTGTCATTTGCCAGCTGGATCAGCTCACAACGTGTGATTTGGAGCCATTTTGCATTTGCTTGCGCCTGGATGCTTGGGATGAGTGAGGCGAAGAATGTTTCTGCAGAGCTGAATAATCGATACCTATCCGGGATCTGTGCCAGCAATTCTGACGATGCTTTTGATATGTAATTCGATGATCGTCTGTTTCGGGACAGCACCCCTTCCTTGTTCCCTGACGACAGGACATATACTTGTGACTCTGCAGTTGGCTGGGCCGCACTCTGTTGGGTGTTTTCTCGCGTCTTTCTGCTCCCATCAATGTGGCTTTCCGGGATTACCATTAGTGCTGAGTGTAGAGTGGCCATCAAGCAGCTGCCACTCCATGATTGTGGGAGGTGCAGGTATGCCTGGTTGCCACATACCCAATACGTGTCCATGAGGGCCGCTGTCCCTTTTCTTAAATCTGGGATGGTGAGGGTCTTGTTACAGTTCTTGTTTGCCCCCATGGAGGCTTTCCCCTCTCCTTTAAAGCACAGTTCATAGTCTATTTCCTTCTGCAGCTTGAAGGGTTTTTCAATGGCTGTTACCCAGGTTAGTTTCGAGATGTGTTCCTTCCATACTGGTGTGCACGTTTCTTCTATCCATTGCAGTTTCTCTGGTGCCACACCCCTCAGCGCTTCAGCCTTACACATTACTTCTTCGTCCTTCCACTTGTTGTCTGAAAAAAGTGTCCCTTGTATTATAAAAAATGGCTCTTCCAGACATACCACTCCTACTGTCTTTGGATAGCAGGTTTTCTCGTTCTGCAGCATTCTAAAAGTAACTTCATGTGCCTGGAAGGTGTTCTTAATTCTGCACAACTTGAGATGAAGGAGACATTGGGCATCTACAATAGGCAACTCTTTGGGTAACAATACTTTGGGCGTGCCTGAAGCATGGGGAATGAGGGAACAGACATAACAGCTCTCATTTGTTGTTTGTTTAGCTGTTGCACTCATATCCGCCTACCATTTATGTCTGGTGGGGGTGTCGCGGGTCTTCCATTTTATCTAGTCCTAACCCATAATACTCATCATACTTCCTCCTCCCCTCCTCCCTTTTTCGCCTGTTATTTCTTTTCCTAATGTACTTCCCGGCTTCATGGGCGATGGACAAGGTGGGCCCCCCTTTCTCCTTCCCGCCCCCCTTTGCCCAATCATCATATAATATTTCATAGTTTGCTGTCATTTTTTCATTTTCTTCCTTTATGTTATCTGACAGTGTGTTTTTGGTTACGGGGGCAGGCTGGCTGGTGGGGGGCTTATACAACCAGGATATGGCGGAGGGGTTTCGATCATTTAGACTGCGGGCATTGTAATTAAATATTTTTGCGGGATGCTGTGTTGTTTTGCATTTTTCCCTGCAGACCTTCATTTTTCGAGATAACAGCAGTGGATGGTGTGGTATAATATCCCCATACAAGTTTAGTTCCATCCCATACCAAAAAATCGCCTTCTTTAGTATTTACACTTGCTGTTGCATTAGTCACATTAGTGCTGTTAATCCCTCCCCCCTCCTTCATCTCGATAGAGATGAACGCTATGACCCAATACGTAACCAGGCAAAACATGATTGTAAAAAACAATGTAATGCATACAGATAATCCACACTCATACGAATATCTGCATCTCTCAGCTAACAATTCTCTATATCTAATAAATCTATCCGTTGCAGGCTGCCCGTTAGATGCCATGGTAGCTCCTGTTTTAGATATAAAAGTGCATTAAGTGCATTAATGTAAACATTTTTTTGGCATTACCAGTGCCAGGATATATTGAAAGGGAATGGAAGTGGGTAGGGCAGTAGGGTTGGGGATGTACAGACAAGGGAGCAGACACTATACATTTTTATCACATTATTATTTACATATAAGTTCACACATTTTTTTATTTTATTTTTTATTTTTTAAATACCCTTAAATGTGATTATTCTGGACAACAACTTTCTCAATCATGTGCATTTCTGCCACACACACATGTTCATATTCACTCATTATTTTCATTTGCATTGTTTGCTGTTGTCTGTGCCCCCTCATCCACCTCTTCCTGCACACTATTATATGCTCTTCGTACATCCGTCAAATGTATCCAATACTTGAGGCCCTTCACTTTTACAGCCGTAGGGGTGCAAAACACCACTTCGTATGGGCTATGGAACCGTGGTGCATTCCACCGGCGCACAAAAATCCGGACATAAATGAATTCACCCGGCATCAGTTGTACCTGTGTTTCAGGCTCCGTAACAGACCCTGTTGTGTTCCCCTCTTCTCTCGTGAATGGTGGGGAAAGCTGCTTTGATATTGCGCGCGCTGCCCTTGTTAATTTTTTCAAGTAGTCTGTGAACTCATCTCCCAATATCGCAGCGCTTCTGTGTGCATCTGAATGTTCGTGCAGTGGGGAGTGTGCTGTGTGCATTCGTCTCCCAGTCACGATTTCGTGCGGGGACAAATGGTGGTCCTTGCTTGGCTGATTTCTTAGCTCAAACAGTGCAAAGGGCAAACAGTAAATCCAGTTCTTTTTTAATGAGAAGCATAGTTTCAATAATCTTCCTTTTAACAGGCCGTTCATTTTTTCTACCACGCCATTACTTTGAGGATGATAAATCGAGCACAATTTATGCTTTATTCCTAACAGTGTCGTTACTTCCTTGAAGAGTTCATTCACAAAGTGAGTGCCGTTGTCTGAGTGAATCACGTCACAAATTCCCCAGCGCGGAAATACTTCCCTCACTAGGAACCTTGCAGCGCTTTTAGCATCAGGTCGTGCACATGGGCCTGCTTCCACCCATCTTGAAAATGGGCACACAACCACAATCATGTAACGTGCCCCATTACACCTTTCTCCCATGTCCGCGTAGTCAATGTGTAGTTCTCTGAATGGCCCAATCGGTTTTGGAATTATTCCCCTGAGTGTACGTAATGTCATTCCTGAACTGTATATCTGGCATGTTGTGCACTCCAGTGTCAATCTAGATAAGTGCTCCTGAAGACAGGGCACAAACCACTCTTCCTGTATCTCTGCTGCAATGTGTTGTTTCGTGTTGTGTGCTGGGAAGTGTAGCTGTTGAAACGCTATTTCTAATAACTTTACTGGCATTACCATGTTTCCTGAGTTATTCTGCCGCCAGAGTAAGTCTGTTGCTGATTGGCTGCACCCTCGTTTCACCCACATCATCTTTTCGTCCGCACTTGCTCCTTCCTGAAACTCTAGTATTTGTGATATAGGCATTGTATTGTACCCTTCTGGAAGCTCCTTGTTTGTCTTGTGCTGCAGCATGTACTCACCTGCTTCATATTTCTCAAAGTATGAGGCTTCTTTGGCAGCCGTGTCCGCTGCAGCGTTTCCTAAAGACACAACGTCTGTGTTGGACGTATGTGCTTGGCATTTCACTATTGCTACCACTGTGGGATCTCGTAGGGCTTCAATTAACTCCTTCAGTAATTCTGCATGTTGCACTGGAGTCCCATCTGTTTGTCGAAACCCCCTCCGCCCCCATCTGGCGAGACCTCCATGTACTGTTGTCGTCATGTAAACTGAATCTGTGTAAATTGTCACTGCGCATCCTTTAGCTGCATGTAATGCTTCTATTAGGGCAATGAGTTCTGCTGCTTGTGCTGAGAAATGTGATGGAAGGCGGTACTGCACTAGTGTCTCATACTCACCGTTTTCTAATCTCACCACTGCCATACCCACATGTTTTTCTCCTGTGTCCACGTCAATTGATGCTGACCCGTCTACAAAGTACACTTCCCCCTCGCTCAGGGCATCCTCGCACACCACTGTGTCCTCTCCTCTTTCTCCTGTGTAAGTTGCACAATCATGTTCCTGCATGTCCTCTAGTGTGCATGCTTCTGTAATGAATGTTGCTGGATTCACTGTCCTGCATCACACCACATGGATATTGGCGCTGGACAATATTATTTCATAGGCGGTTGCCCGCTGTGTGGTCAGTGTACTCTTTGACCTCTCGAGTATTGCAAATAATGAATTCTCCACAAACAATGTTACAGGGCACCCCATTACTATTGTGGCACTTTTCTCAATTGCGAACGCGGCTGCAGCGAGCGATTGCTCGCACGCGAAATGTCCTTGCATCACAGCATCCAAAGTGCCACTATAGTAAGCCAATGGTTTGTGTCCTAGGGATGTCTTTTGTGTCAGTACAGCTGTCATGAGTGTCCCCTTGCAGTGTGAGAACAGGTAAAATTTGCGTTCATAATCAGGGTTAGCGAGTACTGGAGCACTCGAAATCAATTCTTTTAATGATTTGATTGAGGCGCTCATTTCTTCCGACCATTCTATTTTCTTGTTCTCTTGTTGGGCCTCCTTGACTGCCTGTAGTAAGGGTCTGGTATAGGCTGCATAATCTAATATCCATGCTCTACAATAGTTGCACATTCCCAAGAATTTCTGCATCTCCTTCACTGTTGTGGGTTCCCTTACTGATCTTATTGCTTCTACCCTGTCGGGGATTATTCTTTTTCCGTCTCTTGATATTAGCTGCCCCAAGTATAGGACTTCTGTCAGACAATATTGTAGCTTTTCTTTGTCCACTTTGTACCCCTTATTTGCCAACAGGGTCATGAGTGTTATCAAATCTTTTCGGCATGTCTCTTCATCCTGTGCGCAGATGAGTAAATCGTCTACGTACTGAATGATTGTGCTTTCAACTGATACGTTTCCTAAGTCTTCATGTAGTATGCGGTTGAATATGCTTGGGCTCTCACAGTATCCTTGTGGTAGTCTACAATGTTCATATCTCTTCCCCCCTAGTGTAAATGCTGTCAGGTATCTGCTCTCTTCTGCCAAGGGGATGGAGAAGAATGCGTTTTTCAAATCGGCCACTGTGAAATGTAATGCCGTTTTTGGGATGCTGCATAATATTGATGCAGGGTTCGGGACCAACGGGAACTCTTTCTGTATTACATCATTTAGGGGGCGTAAATCCTGGATCATCCTCCAAGCCCCTCCCTTTGCTTTTTTAATCGGGTAAATACATGTGTTACATGGGGAGTTTGAAGGCACTATTATTCCTTGTGCTAGTAGTGCATTTATTGTCTCTTTTATCCCTTCTTCAGCTTCACGGGACAATGGATATTGTTTCACTCGGGGCAGAATCGCTCCTTGTTTGAGCTTTATTATCACTGGTTGTACTCCATGCAACAATCCTACATCATGGGGGCCTGTTGTCCACAAATTATTTGGTACTAGTGTCATCATCGAAAAATGACGGTGGTGCTCCCACCACCGCCATCAGCTGGACAGGAACCTCTCTAGCCTGAATCAAAATGTCACAGGGCATTGCTATTTCCATTACTATTTCGCCATCGCCTTCTAACTCTGAAAAGAGATCTTCGTCAGTTAAGTCTCGCAGGGCAATTTTGGCATTGGTACACAGTACTGTGCGCCACTCACATCCGTCTATGTCGATTCCAATCACAGAGATCCTTTTTGCGGATACCTGTACAGCATGCAAGTCTAATGATACCACTGATCCTGGTGCTATGTCAGGGTGCACTATTGGGCGGAAGAGGAACTCTGCCGGTATTCTCCAATCCATTCTTTTCAGCTCAGGAACTATGAGGGCCAGCGTCTTTAGTCCTTCAATAAACATTCTCTCATCCACTGGCAAACCACGTATTTCTGGTGCGGTTGTGTGAGCCTGTACTACCAGCATTACACGTAATGGGCATATTCCTGGTGTTGAACACACTATTCCTCTCTCAGTGAATGATATCGTCATGTTGAGTTTGCTAAGAAGATCCCTCCCTAGTAAATTTATTGGCAAATGTTCATAATATAGTAAGGGTGTTTTTACAGTTTTACCCCCTACCGTCACATCCAATGCTTCTGTGTAAGGAACTTCAATTACAGCCCCAGAGAACCCCTGCGTCTCTAACTTCCGGTTAGATAACGGGAACCGGCCCTCCCTAATACATGATTTCTCCGCTCCTGAATCCACCATGAATATGAACTGCTTGTCTCCTATCTGCGCCCCTACCAATGGTTCCTCTGCTGCATCGTAAGTGGTAGATAGAACTGGACACGCAAGTGTTCTCTGTGGGCTGTCCTATGCGGGGTGTCTCATTGCCCCCTTGGTTGAACACACTCCCTGAAACCACTGACACGCCACTATAGGGGGCTGGTGCTGGGGCTCTGTTTGCTGTTGTCGCGAAAGGGTTGCCTGGCGTGTAGTGCATAGTGTCATTGTTTTATGGGTGATTCTGTGTTCTGTATTGGTGTCCCTGCTGTTGCTCATTGTACCCCTGCCCTGGGTTCCTTTGTTGTTGTCCCATTGGGAGACCATATGGGCTCCCCGGATGGGGATGGCCATAGTGTTCTACCGCTGGAAATCCACTGTTTGGTCTGCTTCTGCACTCCCTAGAGTAATGTCCCCACCTCCCGCAGCTCCAACAGCTCCCTTGCGCACCTCTGGGACCCTGCCATCCATTTCCTCCCATTCCCCCGTACCCTTGTCCACCTCCTCTTCGGCCCCTGTACCCACCTCGTCCCCCTCGAGGGGCCTACTCCTGCCACTGCGGACCTCCGCCCTGCTCCTGCTCGTTCCACTGCCGCTGTCCTGCCCAATTAGTTGCCATCCTTCCTTGTATTGCTACCAGCCCCTCCTCTTCCTCATCTCCCTCCCTGCTGTGTGGGAGCGCGGCTACTGCTGCTGCGACCATCACCAACTTTGTTTGTACTAGTTTTGCTTCGTCTGCCAATCTTCTCTGCGCCACCTCCTTCTCCCTCTCTTTTATTCGCTTACAGTGGTGCACTATTATGCTCTGAATCTCAGGCCATCCTTTCGCTTCAATACCTGCTATTTTGTCGAGCGCCTTTTGCACCTCTTTTGGGAGCCCCCTCTTTATAATGAAGTAAAATAACAATGTCGATTGATGCCAGGGCGTGCCCGTTTCTGCTCTCCACATCTCTTGGACCCGAAAAATGTAATCCATAGCATCTTCCCCGTCATTCATTGTACATTGCAATACTGACTGCAAGTCTGGGGTATCTGGAAACGTTTCCCGCAAAGCATCCCACACCCTTGCACGCACTGTGTTGAAGGAGGCACCATCATGGCGATCGCAGTCTAACGTTACTCCCGGGAAACCAGCTTTGACCCATACTCTGTCAGCCTGATCCCCGACTGCTGATACTAGCAAGCTTTTCACGTCCCCTATTGCTAGGGGTACCCCGGCTGTGTGTTTCTCAAAGGCATATATCCACTTGCTCGCCCCTCCTGATAACGGGGGCAATAACTTTAGTAAGTTGGCCTTATCCATCTGAGCCCAGGGGATGTAATTCAGCCTCCCTCCTCCCCTATGTATTAGTGGGAGCTGCAACTTTCCCTTCGTCGTCGTATCTGTACTCACCCTCATTCCTGATTTTCCTAATGATGCCATTTTCCCCACCCGGTTCCTCAATCGCCCCGTCCACTCATCATCCAGCGTTCTCATTGAGCATGCACCATCCAACCCTTCACTTCCCCCTCCCATTGCCATACTTAATCTTTCGCTTTCTTCCAAATCATCCCTTATATCACATAGTAGCTCCTCCCTGTCTCCTATGGGTCTCTCTTCATTGTCAGTACATCCCTCTCTTTCCTCTAGTTCAATTATTCGTGTTGGTTCTTCCTGTATTCTGAACAGTATCTTGCCTTTTTTCCTCCCTTCTTCAAATGTTCTACTCTCGCTCTGCGCTCTGGACGCATGCTCTGATCTGGCTGCATTAAGTGCAGTCCGCTCACATATGCTTTTTATCCTTGAGAGCTCATCTTTGGCTATAGAGAGCCTTGATTCTAGATCGTCTGTTCATTTTTCTATGTCCACCTTTGGTGTGCTCACCTGAGCTCGCTCCCTATGACTCCCGTATGGAGGGGGTGCTGTTGGCCCTTGGGTTGTGATAGTTGTCGGTGGGGGCACATAAGTAGGGTCACTGTATCCCTCTGCGGGCACTGGCTTGTTTAGTATTGGGTACAACCTAGTTACCTCTATCGGTGGCTCTTCTTCTGGCAATACCTTATCATCTTTTTGTATCATTAGTGGATTATCAGTGGTAGATGGTAGATCAGGATCTAATTCCCTTGCCTTAGTAGGCGGTATCTCTTCAAACAGCCTCCAGAGGTCTAATATTTCTCTCCTATTATGCAACTGCTTCCCCTTGTATTTCAAACAAATGCATGTGGCTACCATATCTAGGACACTCTTGTCAAATGAACCCCCTTCGGGCCATATTTGAGGCAACCCCTTCCCCTTCAACTCTGTGATCCATTGGTCATGATATTTCTTAATCCGTTCCGCGTACCCAGGTAGGTTCTTGCAAATATGTGATAAGGGTGTTTCTGCCCCCATACCTTGTGCCCACCTGGTACTTATGTATCTCTATGTATCTCGATATCTCAATGTAAACTTATCACCATGTGAGTTCGCGTATTTTATGTCTTACTGAATCGTGGGGACCTTCGTTTTTCTCCCTCCGCCTGCACACCATAAGAACGGCTGCACACAGCCTCTATTCTATCCTCGTTGGGGGCACGTACAAGAGCAAACCGTCAGTAATCTCAACAATGTTACCCCACAAATCAAAAAGGTACACACTCACTTCACCACATTACTCTTGTCTTTATGATACTTTGTCTGGTCTCACTTACCATGACCACTCAATGGCTATACATTTCTGACCACTTTTACACAACCATTATACCAAATTACGTCCTGACACATACGATGTTCACACACCCCTATGTAGCACTCTATTCACAGTTCAGTTTGTCCTCCCTTTCCTCCCTAGCCGGCTGTCCGTCTTATTCAGTTACATGTATATATATATGGGTGTGTTCCTCAATTTTAGAGTAAAACTCTCTTTCTCTTTAGTTTATCTCTTTGGTTTTGTACTAACCCACCTTTATTTTTCCCGTAAACCTAAAGAAAAGAATGGAAAGAATGGCAGTCACTAATATATTCTCCGTGTCTCACTTTGCCAGGCACCTTTATCTTATTTTTCACTTCTTCATATATTCCCAGTACTAGTCAAGATAGCACTATGCGGCGCCGCCTTCCGCCCCCTCTCGGAGCTAGGTTCCCGTCACTTTTATCTCTTATTCACCTCTTAATCCTAATGGCCATATGCAAAGAAAAAGCAAAGAAAGTTTAAGATGGTCCTTAGTAGACCCAACGTGCCCCCTCTTACCCCGTCTCGTTCCCTGTCCTAAATTTACTTCTCTACTCCCTTTATGATCGCTCGCCCTCAATACTCACTTGCCCGTCTTGAACCGAGAGTCTCCGAAACTGGGTCCGTCCAGGCAGTGCTGCCGTACGCTCAACAGTCAGCCCTGGCTCCGGCGAGCGGTACTCAAAGGGGATTTTTCAACCGGGATCCCGTACCCTCTCTCTGTTGAGGGCGCACTTCTGAGCGTACCGGTCGCCGTTGGCGGGCAGCCTCCCGGAGCCGGCGCACCGTGCGTATCCCTTTTCGACTGGAGATTTTCGTGCCAAAGGGGACGGTAGGGATATGTTGGGAGAAAATAATAATCAAGCTTTCGGGGTCACCACTGAAGGCAAGCGTCCCCAACCAGCACGATCCTCCCCGCAATGAGAGACATAAGGATGGGAACAAGGCCAAGACAAAGTGCGGGTGAGCGTAAATGGGAGTTTATCAATCAGAATAGGGCATGCAAAGAACTCTGCAAACTCCGAGAGCGCTCTGTCTGACAATAGCAAAGACAGGCGTATATATTTACAGAAAACGTCATCAGAACCTACATACTATAGGGGGCACAAGTTCAATGGGATTGGGTGGCGGCAACTGGCTATAGGTGCTGCTGTGATGTGGTTGGCCTTGGCTGGAGGACGTCACTGGTCAGCCTCGTGGGTTGGGCTGGGCCTGGCGGGTCAGCTGGGTTCATCCAGGCGGTGTCGTTGTGCCACTGTAGCCAGTGTCAGAGATGAATGTCTTTTCCTGACTTCTTTGCCCTAGGCCATGCACACCACAGTCATTCAGTCATTAGCAATATTATCTTCTTTAGTAAATATTCCAATAGGTTATTCTACAGGTTAATGCAACACAGGAGGAATGCACCTCGAGAGGGGGTTGATGGCGATTCATCAGTACATGGTTACCTGTGTCCTGTTGACCGGGTACCATAGGTCGTGGGGCTGGGTCTCAGGGCATGGGACAGGCGGTACATGTCGTCCTGTCTTGTTAGAAGTCATTATGAATGTGTTGCTGTAATGTTGCCATAATATTGGGTGTCCTAATTTTACAGGGGCCATTAACCTAAGGTGATCCGGTGGGTCGTGGGGCTTAAGAGAGGGCATCTCTGGATTTGTGTTTTCAGGCGGAGGTTTACTGCTGGGCTGTAAATAATACAGGTGGCGGGCCGTGGCCTTGGGTGCTGCAGAGGGGACTACAAATCTTTGAAGTGGCTCCAGCCGAGTTGGGGGAGGTGGATCCGCGCGGCGCGGGCCTCTGCTCTCTCGTCTGGCAGGCTTCGCTGGGAGGGAGGGGGAATGGCCTTGCATATGCTCACAAAGGTACCTTCCTCGTGTGTTGCCGATTTTAGGTGAAAGTATCATAAACATTCAAATAATATACAATACTAATTGAGTCATTCCGAAGCTCACATTTTAACATTGCTAATGCCTCTCAAATATAGCCAGTGCGAGCACATTATTTCTACACTATGTTTTAACAACTACAACATTTTGTTATATGGATATACATTTGCAGTAAGTGAGGTTGATGGAGCGCATAGAAACGACTCGCCACTGTACGTGACGGTAGTGGCACATAAGGGGCTTAAACATACACACATGAAGGGTGCATTTTCGTGCACCCTTAACATGATCCCTCAATATGGTTGCATTTGTCTTTCTTTGCACTCTAGCAGCATTAGTTCGGTTATGGCGCGGGACCGTGGGGTGTAATCTTTTCAATGATACGCATAGCAAATAACCCCCCGCAACGCTTTTACTATTTGTACATAACTGCAGTGGTGTGGGTGCTTCATTGCTAATGCCATATGAACACGCATTCTGCCATATCTATATATTTTACAGGTTTTTTAGTCAAAGAGGTTTGTGGAGAAAATGCGTCCATCGCAGGTAGTTTTGTCATTAGTATTTGGGAACTTTTGCTTTTATCCGAGGGCCGTTTTACAGTTCTCTTTCCACCCAGGCTCTGCTGGCCGGGTCATGCTGGGAGCAGCGATACACTGCGGAAGGTGAAATGTTACAGTGTTGGTATCTTACACGAGCTCATGTCCGTCTTGTTCGTGGGAACGGGCTCACAGCGGATCTGCCACGGAGCTGCGGCCACAGGGGTAATTGAAACTCTCCAAAGGTGGGGGCCGCGCTGCAGTGCGCCGGGCTCACACCATCTTTATTAGACAAAAATGGTTTCTGAGGCCTAGCTAAATTCAATAGGGTTGGGCAATGTCTTCAGCAGGTGAGCCATCCACCACCTGGGCCCTGGTGGTAAGGAGGGGACGCCTGACGAGCCATGGCCCTCACCGGGGGAGGGGATGTAGGCGAGGGGGGTCTTTTAGACCAATCCTCCCCTACAGTCCCCATTCAAATAACGGCCCGTTATTAGCTCCCTGGTCCCTTAGCGGCTCCCGCTAAGGGACCTCGTAATGCAACAGTAAGGGGTTAACGACACCGGCGTCCTTACTGGCGCCGTTAACCCCTTACCGCCGCACTCATAATGGGGCCCAGAATCTTTGTTACTGTGCCCTGGAGCTGGGAGCCATTGCATTAGAAAACTGTTTAAAAACAAAAAGTAAAGCGTGCTTTTCTGGTTTGTTGTTGTCATTTTACTTTTCTCGTCTGTGTTTCTTTTAAAGGGAAAAAACACATGTGCACTGTCATGTCTACCTCATGTACAAACCCTTACCTGCTGAGCTACTGAAAAGGAGAGAGCATGGGAAAAGTGTCAGAGAAAGCTTCACAATAGTGAGAGTGACATTGAACAAACACCACAAAACACCAAGGGCCCAATGCATGGAATATTTTCACAGTTCAAAGTGAGTGCACGTGGTTATTTTTGCAGTACTAAATGACTTTGCACTGAGACTTTACACTGCAAAAATACACTTTGCACATTTCCATGAATCAGGGTTTGTGTCGGCAGTACAAAGTCATTTTTAAGCAGTACAAAATCACTTTGAATAGTGCAAAATGTCAATGAATTGGGCTCCAGGGTCTGATTAAAAAGTAACAGGAGTTGAAAGAAAAATACTGTCTGACATTACATAACCAGGTATCTGGAATATTTTTAGACTTGTTAAAAATGTGATTATGTGGTACTATCATTGTATCTATTTCCACATCTCAACCCAAATCTACTTTTCAAATGCATTTTAGACCGCTCTGTCATGTAAAGAAATCTGTCCCAAAACATAAGCATTGCTACTTCACTTTTTCAATTTTTGGGGGGCCCTTAAAAATGTAAGCGTGAATGTAAACTTTGTCAAAACCGTACTAGTCGAAAGCGAGTCGGAAGCGGCTGTGTGGCGTGAGGAGTGTCTCATAGTGTGGCTTGACTCGATTGACTCGATTGTCTCGAGGTCCCTTTCTCTAAAATCCTCTTGTGAGGAACGCGAGCTGTGTGCACTGAGCCGTCCTGCGCCGTGAGAGCCGAAGAGGGGTGCCAGTGTGTGTTGCAGTATTGCGGCAGCGGCGGTAAGCCTCTGTAAAGAGGTTTTTTTTTTCTCTCTTTCCGAGCTCCGCTTTTTTTTACCTTGCCTTGTTGCCATAGGTAAAGGTGCTCCTGCGAGCCCTAGTGCCCCCAGCACGTTGATCTTCCTAACCACCAAAACACAAAACAGGCAGATTTATCCCCCTTAACTTTTTATATTTTTATATTCTGTGGTTTTGATCCCTGATTTCTGCAACATACTGTATGTAATCTGTATGTAATCACAAAAACAGATTACAGATTACAGTTTTATATTTTAGCAACTGCCATGTTGGGGGGGCTGTGGGCTCTAGGGGCTCTGGCCTCTGACCCACACGGTTAGTAACTTTAACCCTGACAGGTAAAGGACTCTCTTTCCCTGTCCCTCATATTTTGTAAACGGGAGACTGTTGGGGCATAGTCCCCTTAGATACCGCCTTTTTGTGACATTTAATCACTGGTGTACACATTGTATACAGTGTGGGGGCCTGGTGATCGAAATCTCGAAGGCAAATCAGTGGCGGCAATAACGCTTGGAACTTCATTGTTGTGGGGGACAAGAGGGGCCTTCAAGCTCTCAGCAGACAACAGGAGCCATAACTGCAGGGGTTTTACAAAACACCACAGAGAACAACAAGTTAGAGAAGGCATCGCCTCGTGGAGTAAGTGCTCGGCCGTTACCCCTCCACGTAGTGAGCGAAGCCTTAAATCATAACGAGCAAACATGTCCATTCATGATCGAAGTAAACATTGGAAATCCAATGAACCAAATAACGGACGCTATTGAGTTACAGCCAGGAGCAGTCAAAGAGTTGGTGTCTACTACGATCATCACCTTGAGTAGGCAATTCCACAACGACATTCAGCTAGAGCAAGCATCCAGAGCTTTAGGTGATAAGGACAAGCCGGACATGAATAACGATCACACACCCATGGAGTTAATTCATGGAAACAACTCAAATGTATGTCAAAATGAACAAATAAATCAAGAAAGGAACAGGAAGAATTAATTACGAACATAAATAATAAACATTCAGATTTATCAAACTCTGCAGAGAGCACGAAAAAAGGCAGTCCCATTGGGTCTCACACTCACCGGGACACAGCATTAAGCTTACCAAGAGAAACAACGACCAAGGTGCAACAAAATGACCATACTACGTAACCTGATCAGTGACCTCTTGGGCAATCGTCCCTGATAAATGGGAAAAGAATTAGTTCAAAAACAGCTAAAATGGATCTTATACGATACACAGGTTCAGAGAGAAAGCCCTGGAAACCTCATTCTTTATCATCACCAAACGGCCAGGACAGAAATAATTACTTTTTGGGAAACAATCCTTATTAAATTTGGGCTGGGGTTACCGCATTCCGACTGGCAAAGAAGATTCTCCAAAAAATTCACAAACAAGTGAAATCTCAGACGACATATTGTTGGAGAAATCCTTATTAATGGAAAAAAATATTCTGTCCATAGAGGTAGCCACGTCAAACAACTTTGGGGGGAACAAAAAATCAACTCGTACAAACTATCCACCTAGAAGTACCACAATTGACAGAGGCCCCAACAATGTAAGAGTCCCCACAAACACTGACGGGTGATGGACTAAACAACGACTCAAATGAAGTAAGATCAGAAAAAGACAACTTTCTGATGGTCACAACAATGGCGGCAATCCTGGCTCCTTATATGAAACTGCATGAAGAAGCCACAGATACCTTAAAGGACCATACGACACTCCTTGTTATGGGACATCCAAAGACCATCTTTATTAAAGGATTTATCACAGCCCTACAAAACAACATGCTTAACGTGGAACAAAGAATTTCGCAAATACTGCAAACCCTCTTGGAACTTATCATGAAAGAAAAAAGGAGAACGATGGAGGAGTTTGAGAAGAGAATCAGTAGGGGGATTTGATAATCCCAGGTTCCAGGCGAGGGACATAGTGAAGGACCTACTTCAAAGAGAGCACAGGTCAACAATTTCCACCAGAGGAGTCCCTGCTAGGATCAACACAAGGAACAAACTTTGAGAATTCAGGAGTCACTAATTTGGATTCCATAATTCGGCCCATAAGTGAACCCAGTATCAAGACTATAAATCCAATTGAGACTGGTAGAGAGGAAGAGTAGGAGGGCACTTCCAACTTCCAACAACCCTCCATGGAACCAATCTTATTGGAACAACAGAACTTCATCTACAGAATCAAAGCCAGGAACCAAGCCAAAAAGTAGTACTCATAACGCCTCCCAAGTAGAAGCTAAAGGTGAATCTAGGAAAAGGGAAAACTCTAACCAAATGACACCCACACCCCAACAAATTAGGACTAAACATGACCTATCTACACTTGATAAATCGGTAGCAAGAATATGTGGAATTTAAGAAAAAAGCTGACTCGGTGCCGGCGATACCAGCTAAGCGGACAAAAGAAAAACCCACTACGGTTGACGTCGAAAAAAGAAGAGTCAGTAAGTTGCAAACGGTCAAGAAACCGAAAAATCAATCCAGCCAAAGGCCATGTAGTCAAACAAAGCAGAACATTCGTCAAGTGCCTGTCAATGCCAAAAGACATGAGTGGAGGAATGGCCAGTCAAAGATCCAGCCGAACTAAAGCTGATGAGCAGGCTGTAATAAACTTAGAGGAAGAAGAGAAAATAACAAAAGACATCTCGGAACCAGACTTAATGGAATTATCTACTTACTCAATTTCAGACGAAAATACATCAATTTCAACAGTAAATAGTTCTTTCGTTGGCTCGGGTGAAGAAGAAAACAAGCAGTAGCATCAGCAGGATGCAGGACGATCGGTTGGAAGTGGAAGAAAGGGGTCAAGAGGACCAAGAAGTAAACAAAGAGAAACCTTGAGCTTAGAACAAAAAACTATCATAAAGACGTCCAACAATGTAGACATGGGAACTAAAAGGAAAAGTGCCATGACACATTTAGAAAAAGAACCAAGGACCAAACGTAAAACAACTATGGACGGGGGGGCCGGGACCCCTAGTGGTTACCCCGGTGTTGGAGCTGAGAACTACCAGCCAGAAGAGCACATCGTGCACGTCTAAACAGCAAGACTACATCAAAGCTGACACTGACCAAAACACTGGAAAACAAAATGTCCTGATAAGTCCATTGAGACTACCTAAATCAAGACAACACCCTGAAGAAAAGGGCAGAGGACTACTTCTTGAAAGAACAACACATACAAATCATAGCCTAATTCTAAACAAAGCCAACGTGCTAAGACTGCTATATCATGTTCCAATACTGAGACTAATAAGCTCTACTGACATAGTCTAATCGAATTTCCAGATAAAACATACATGGAAGAGCGGTCGTTGTGGGGAATGGGCTTTAGGTTAACTGAACAAAATGAAGACAAAAACAAAGACCTAATGGCGGCCCCGATGAAAAAGATCACAGAATTTTAACAAAGGAAGAGGCATATGACACGCATAAAAGAGTCATGAAACCACTGCACCGGACTCAGTCTGCGGACGGAGAGCAGGCCGCTGAAAATATGAAATCTCAATAATGCCTAAAGGAATCTCAACCTGAAACATGGGCTCTCGTTCCATGGAACACAAGGGGATTCAGCCACTTATTGACAAAAAACGAATTCTTAAAAGATCCACCTGAAGTGTTATGTTTGCAAGAAACGTGGCTTAGAGAAACCCTGTTGATGGAAGG
Source organism: Ambystoma mexicanum (assembly GCF_040938575.1). Classification (NCBI taxonomy): domain Eukaryota; kingdom Metazoa; phylum Chordata; class Amphibia; order Caudata; family Ambystomatidae; genus Ambystoma; species Ambystoma mexicanum. Next base: position 1,084,140,922 of record NC_090937.1, on the reverse strand, counting down.
ATACTCTGTATTCATTAATGCAGCACTGAAAGGGCAAACAGGGAGACCAATGGCCGGCTTTTTGACGGTAATAAAGGACGAATTAAATTGGAAAGGGACATACTTTGCAAACCCGTCACCTTATATTCAAATATTGGGAGTGGAACTACCAAAAGAGCCAGGCGAATCTCACTCACAGCCTCTAATCCTCATCAATATATACTGGCTACCGGGAGCGAAATCAAACAAATCCCTTCCAAAAGATATCCTTACCATAATTGATGATCTAAGAGGGAAATTGCAAGATCCATGGATAATAATGGTTGGGGATCTTAATTGCACCTCCTTTGATGAAAGTAACAACGGAATCAGAGATGAATCAGTAAGAGCTACAACGAAACAAAAAAGAGGATTAGTCTGGAGGAATGGGGTACAATCACGGGACTGTATCATTTTAAATAGTTTAACATCTGGAGACATTCCAGGCAAGCCAACCTGGCGGGGCTCGAATTCAGAAGCGATACTCGATTACGTTATTGCCTCATCAAATCAAGATTTATAGAAAAACTAGAAGTAGGGAACACGAAATCGAGTGATCACAACCCAGTCAAGTTGACATGCTCCAATTTATCAACTAAAAGAAAATCGCAAATCTACCCTTTTGAGTTGAAAATCAAGGATACCCCTCAGGATGCCCTTACAGCCAATCTAATTCCAGGAACCCAATGGGTATCGTACTACAGACAAAGCCAACTTCCATTACAAACATCGAAAAGTAGATTGGCGTCAGGGAGAGAGGACGAAGGCCTACTCGACATCAACACATCTACATTGGAGCAGATCATTAGGAAACTGAAGAACTCCAGAGCCCCGGGCCCTGATGGTCTGACCAACAAGGGACTGAAAAGAGATCCAGTAGACTGGGCCAAAGTTCTACATCAACTCTTTAAATATGTCTTAGAATCTGGAAGAGTTCCAAATTCATGGAAGACAAGTATAGTGGTTCCCATATTAAAAAAAGGCCTACGAACTAACCCAGAAAATTACAGGCCAATTGCCTTACTGGACGTGGCAGGGAAAATCTATGCCACTATCCTGCTAAGAGCCCTGACTAAATGGGCGGTAATAACAGGTCCTAGAGACGAATGGCAATCAGGCTTTATAAAGGGACGAGGTACCCCATTGAATATATTCATCTTAAACCTATTAAAAGCTCGAACATTAAGAAACAAGGAGGTGAAATTCTTTGTGGCCTTTATCGACCTATCAAAGGCATTTGACACGGTGGATAGACCTGACTTGTGGAAAAAACTAAAAAAGTGGAACTGTCCGGAAGTGATTCTTAACAACATAAAAGGTCTACAAACAGATACCTCAATTAGACTGAGGTTAAACCAAGCAGGACTACTGTCTGAGTCTATCCCTACCACCATCGGGTTAAAGCAAGGCTGCCCATTGGCGCCTGAATTGTATAATCTCTATTCCTCAGACATGGAGGATGTGTTTGTATACAAGAATTTTTCCGACAAAAATAGCAAGCATGACAATTGGTCGATTAATCTACGCGGACGACATAGTCCTAATAGATCAGACCCCAATAGGCCCTCAACACCAGCTAAGTGCCCTTGAGAGCTATGTGGGCGCTAACAAAATGACTATCAACCCAGAAAAATCGAGAATTCTAAGATTTGGTAACGTGAAAAGGGGAAACAAACTGAAAAGAGAACAATGGTTCCTAAACAATAAGTCAATCACAGAGGTTTCCGCCTTCACATACCTAGGAGTTTGTGTCAACAACGATAAAAACGAACTACCCAGAAACATGGATCTGAGAAACAAAGCAAGAAACTTGACGGGACAAGCAAAGATTCTATTGACACGATTTTGCAGATTCTCTTTGAAACCATTGGTGGATTTCTACAGAGCAAAAGTGGTGTCAATCCTCACGTACGGAGCGGAAACTTCGCTCCTTTTGGATGCTAAAATATGGCCTACCGTAGAAGGAAAACTTTGGAGATCGACTCTTCAACTACTTAAATCCTATCCAATCCAAATAATACAAAGATAATTAGCACTATCTTCTCTGAAAGTTATTTCAGAGTGGAAAATCATGTCCTTTTTCAGGAAATGCTTGGAAGACCCGGAGACGGGAGGATTCTCAGTCCTGAAAAAAGCAATGGACAACCAGTCTGAGCCAATATTATCACAATGGGCTAAAAAATGTCAGGCAATCTCACGAAACCTGAATGAATCTGAAGAATCACTACTAAGCAATCCAGATCAGGTAAAGAGAAAACTTTACAGGCTTGACTAGATCGAAACAAATGAAGATCTCTATAAGTGCCAAGGATACGAAGACTGACAAAATACCTGCTGTTATTCCCTAATTGGTTCTTGAGATCTGGTTATCTGAGATTTCGCCTTAACTTATGGCCATATAGAGCTAACAACTATAGGAAGAGAACCAAAGATGAACCAAAGCACTGTAGTCTATGTCAAGACACAACAGTGATTGAATCCCTGAAACATCTGTCGTTGGAATGTCCGTTTCTCATAGATGAAAGACATATCTAATTGGGTCATATTTGGAAGGACCATTGGACCAAAGAGACTGATTTCCGGTGGAGAAATCTGTTGGAAGGGGAAAAGATCTCAGTCAACCCGGCGATAACAAAATTTCTCTTGATTATTTTTGCAAAAATAGAGGAAAATTGTGTGGAACCGTGATTGTAAGCACGAAACAACGGTTAAACGGATCGAGCACATATTGGTATAATGGGCTAACTTTGTCAAGGATGAAGACCGTTTGAAGAGACTACGATGAGATACTCACTATTGTTTTTATTCTTAAAGAAATCAGACTTCTTAATCAGAAACCTTGTTTCTTTTTTTTACTTTCTTGTTTTATGAAGATATTGATATTAATTTTGTTTGTGTATAACTGAGTATTTGTATAGCCAAAGGTTTTCCTTTCTTGTGTAAACCAAAGCGCTAATAAAAAAATAAAAATAAATATTATAGAAGTGAATATATTCTTGCAAGTAGGTAATTACAATAGCTATTAGAAAGCGTGGGCAGGGATTTGGACATGCATTGGGAATGAAAGCCCATGAGTTTAACTCACCCCCAACAACCTCTCTGTTGCCTCCTTCTTGCCTGTCAACAAAGCGACTGCTTTCAACATGGAGAAACGCAGCTTCATTACGTGGAGCAAGAAGATAATTAATCAGGCAGCCCCACGCGGCCACAATTCCTTTGAAATCACCACTGATATTCTTTGAGATTCGAAGATTCTGCTGTTTACTTAGATGTCTTTAGATTTAGTTGTATGGGAGTAACCAAGGATCAACAGCAATGCCATTTTCCAGACTGACTAGAGACTGTCACATTTGCAGTGAAATCCTTTCTGCAACTCTACAAACCGCAGGTGAGAACTTGACACTTTACCTCACGGTGCTCAGTGCAGAGACGGTGTGTCTGTTTCACGGGCCATGCAAGGGCAAGCAGCATATCAATCAAATTAATGGGCCATTTAACACGCACACTGTACACTGGTGGATGCTGTTCCTTGCTCCCACTGGGCCTCAGGCAGCCAGGCCTGCTGCAGCCATAAATCGGTAGGTTTGGACCGCAAAATCTGTAGGCGGTAGGACTGCTTGAAATGCGGTAGCCTACCACATCAATCGGTAGGGTTGGCGACAAGGGCAGTGTTACCAGGACACAGAGGATGACATCCGCATGTGCATAGCTGTGGAATGGACAGACGTGCGCTCCCACAACTAATTAAAAGTGCATTAGAAGATGCGGACATGAGGCCACTACTGGAGTCCTATGGATACCTGCATTGTGATTGCGCATACACCGGGCAGGTGCTGTCTCCCTAGGAAACCTCCATTTTGCTTACCTGCAGCCGTCTCAGACAGTACTGTGCGCCACAGACTCACCATGCAATTTTAACACAAAATGAAAAGCCACTCACACACTCACCAACACTTTACATGTACACCTTTAATTTCGAAGATACATAGAAACTATTAGGAAAGGGAAGGGGTAGCACAAATGTATACATACACGGGAATTTGGGATTTCAACAAGTTCATCATGAGGGGATCCAAGGTTTGAGGTCCCATCGTAACGTCTCTGCTCACAGGGATTTTGTTGGGGATGGTGGGCTGGGAAAATGGGGAAGGGGTACACATGAAGGTGGGGCAGTGATATTTCAAGTTTCCAATAATATGTCCTTGTACAACATGTTTTAAGGCGGCTAAATTGTTTATCAATTGTTCCATTTTGACGTCCAGGCTGTCTAGGTTGCTTTTTACAGCGTTTCCTTCATTTCCTGTGGCCATATGCTGTTGTGGAAGAGGTGCCGCTTGTGATGCATTCTTTTCATTTCCAGTATGTCCTGTTAAAGATAAAAAATATCTGCTAGGTGTATATGAAGCAATACATATTAACTGTCTTACTTTTTAGACTGTGCAGCGTACCAATGGCGCTACTATAGTTACTCATTTCGTCAAGAGGGAAATTCTCTCCCAGCCATTCTAGGGTGCTTCGCATTGCTGCGTACAAAAAACACCATCATGGTTTTTCACTGTTGTACACTGCACAAGCTGTTATATACAATTATAGGAGAAACTTCAGTGTACTTACCGCGTTGTAGTGACGTTCTGCTCTCACTACTTTGCAGTCCTTACTCTGCCATTTCCTTCTTCGTTTCTATGTAAGCAACCGTGCAGTAATATTGTTGGGCGCAGACGTTACTTCGCCTATTGGTGCATTCCATTATGGTGCATGCTCTGTGCCTTTGCTCTGTTCGTTTCATAAGTACAGAGTTTGTAGTCGTACTGTATTTTTCATTGTAATTCACGAATATGGGGCTGTTTGTATATGTTTAGTGTCTTCGCTGAATGGTACAACTATTTAAGAGAACCCCTGACCTTTTGAGCAGTTTGGATGCTACCCGATTTCCGCGAACAGGCACATAGTCCACGGCCACTGTGCCCATCAGCATCGAGCCCGCGGGGTCAGTATGTTGTATGGTACATCTATACAAACTAAGGGTATCCTGGTAAAAACCTATGGAATTCCGTGAAAAAACATTGTTAAAGGGACCTTACGGTTAAGTTACGCTACTAAAAACCTATCAAATTCAGTGCAAACACTTTTTTAAAGAAACATACTTACTTTGAACTAATAACAACCTATCCATATTATGGTTACAATTAAAATTAAAAAAAAACAGAAATTCGCCGGTTATGGTAAGCTAAGCAACCATAACTGGCGCTACCACTGTGCACTGCAAGGACTAACACCCATGACATCAAAGATGACATCACAAATGTTATTGATGACATCACATATGTATTTAGTTTTCATGAAAAGCTTCCACAAGGGATTGTCATTATAATGTTGGCAGAAAACTATCAGTGATCATTAGAAGAACGATCATGATATAAATAGTTCATTAAGCAATGCATTGTTATAAACACCATTGCATTACAGAGTTCTTTCCAGTAAATGAACCAACTCATGTAGAAACTTAGGCATTGTCTGCAGCATGCACCATAGAGGTGCAATATTCAAAATCTTCCCATGTTGGATAGTAAAATGATGAATCCTTTCGTTTCAGAGTTTTGCGCACTGTGAAACATGTAATAAGTAGCTAAGAATGCATCACTTTCTACATAATTGTACTACTATACACAAAACATAATGCACAAAACATAGAGACCACAACAAATACAAATATGAGCATATACAAGGAAAGTAAAGTAAGCAAAAAAGTAGCAGTATTACCAGAAAGTGTTTACAACCTAACTGATTATCTTCATACACAGAAATGATTGCTGTGTTTCAGGCTTGCTTCTTCCCCTATGTAAATGTATCATATGATGTGACTGAACCCTAAGGAAAGTAGTGTAAGAACATATGAGAAGGGTAAGGTCTACAAATACAGTACCTTTTGAATTTTTTGTTCCTGACTGTCAGTGAAGAAAAGCACCTGGCGTAGATATGTCAGTGAACAAATAAAGAGGGAGCCAGACATGTGAGGTCATCAGTGATGTCATCAATGACATTTGTGATGTCATTGTTGATGTCATGGGTGTTAGCCCTTGCAGTGCACAGTGTTAGCGCAAGCTATGCTTGCTTAGCTTACCATAACTGGCGAATTTCTGTTTTTTTTGGTTTTGATTGTAACCATAATATGGATAGGTTGTCATTCATGCAAAGTAAGTATAATGTCCCTTTATAAAAGTTTTTGCACTAAATTTGATAGGTTTTTCTTAGAGCAACTGAACCATACCGTCCCTTTAACAATGTTTTTTCACGGTATTTGATAGGTTTTTAGTAGCGTAACTTAACCATAATGTCCTGTTAACAACGTTTTTTCACTGAATATATATATATTACACAGCCCACAGTAGCAGGCGTATAGTTATGGTTAAGTTGCTAAACTCATAGGAAGAGCACCTTTTTGGCGACTTATAACTTCGCTCCCCCTGGAGGAATCGTCACCAAACTTTGCAATATAAGTATATGGCCGGTTCTGAATTTGTTGGCCAAGTTGGGTGAGGTTTCGTGCAGGGGGGGGTAAAGTTATAAGGGGGTCCCAAAACATGTTTTTTTCCATAGACTGACTGGGGAAAAACTTTGCGCACGGCTACAGAGCGAACGGCTGGACGGATTTTCACCAAATCTGCGGCAGGAGCGGTGGGTTGGGTCAGAAGAACAAGTTAATTACCAACTGTAACATTCTTTCAACTGGATGTTCCTCCCACATATTTCTTATGTTTGATAAATCCACTTCCAGCTTGCTGGGCTCGGAAAAAAAATGCACAGTAGAGGGTGCTGCGCGTCGACGTCCCTAGAGTCGGTGTCCTTCAAAGGCCTCTGTATCGGCGCCTACGTCACCATAGGTATAAATAGTCTGGCGCAGCGTCCGTTGCTCAGTTCTGTTTTGAGGTGCTGTTTTTGCCTTGTATGAGATGGTTAATACCCTTGAAGGAACATAGGCTGCAACTACAAGGGAAGTTTTACTGCAGGGAAGGATGGGAGGTGCGATAAGGAATACGTGGGAGGAACATCCAGTCGTAGAACATTACAGTTGGTAAGTAGCTTGTTCTTTGAATGGATAGTGTTCTCCCATGTATTCCCTATCTTTGATAGACTCCCAAAGCAGTAATGTGTAGAGGAGGCAGGGGTAAAACAAAATATTTCCCTTTAAAGATGCCAGAGTGGAACACAGCTTTTCCAAATCTTGTCTCCTGGCTAGAGGAGGAATCAAGACTGTAGAATTTGGTGAAAATATGTGCGGACGACCATGTGGCAGCCGCACATATGTGTTACGCTTACCTGGCTCCCACAGGGGCGTCGATCGGACCCGGACAGCTGCGGTCTCCTCCAACGTGATGTGTCTTGCAGAGATGACAGACTGGACTGGCCCGCCTAATCTCGTCTGCTTGACCCGTAGAAGTATTCTCCTGCAAGTGGAGAAAGGGATTTAGCCACCCGTGGATTCTAGTAATGGCACCCCACTGTTATTCCCACTAATCACCTCCGGTATTCCCTTCAGTAATCTCACCTTATGTTTTTGAAGGATGAGCTCTCCATCCTGCGTGGAATGCAGGAGCACGTAGATACCAGTTACGTCACTGGTTCGAAGGTGTTGCAAGAGTTCCGGATGAATATTGACTCTGAGGTTCCTGGCGAGAACCCGTAAGTATAAAGTCCAAAGAGTTCAATATGTCCGATGTTCACTCTTGTCCCATTCCCTTCTTGTGTTGCAGCCAGGTCCAAGAGAAGATTGTCTTGTGGCAGCTGATGGCGTTCAGGTAAGAGTCTGTATTACCCAACACTGTCCGGTAAAAGATGCGTGTATTTAACTTGTTGTTTTCTCTCTCCTTACAGGTCCGGCGTATGAAGTTGCGGGATGTTAAAGAATAATGCCTCTGGTGGTAAATCAGGTAAGTCTATGGTGGTAAAAAGAGATTGTATTTGTTGGCTCTCTCGGCTCACCTTATATTTCTTTGTCCCCTAGATGCTGGAGTTTGGCGAGGAAAATGATGGAGGCAGCGCCGAATCGAAAAATGCTGTGAGGACCGGTGAGTATGGCGCGGCCCTGCAGCTGGCGATGCGACGCGTGCGGAAATAATGTCTTTTCCAAGATCGAAGACGTGATGGATCCGGAATCAGGTAAGGAATTAAAATAAAGTCTGTGTTCTATCCTTTCCTTCTTCTTTCCTCTTTTTCTAGGAGCTCAGGATTCGAGGTGGGCGTGGCAGAAGACTGGATGCTGACTGCAGGGACGGTGAGCGTTACGCTGCTGGATGCAGAATAACGCGAAGCATGTGCTGCTGTTCGGGCGTGGTTTAAATAGCCTTCAAAGTAGTCCCAGGTAAGAAGTTCCCCCAGAACCACACCCGAGTAAAAAATAGTCACTGAAGTAAAGTAGTCCCATTCAGGCCTCACGTTGGCTTGACTTTATTGCCGCATGGTCTGCATGAGGTAAGTAATGTACATGAGCCTGGTGCCTTTGGCGCCAGGACTGATTTCCTCTATGAGCCTGGTGCCAATGGCGCCAGGACTGTACCCAGACAGCCCCTAGCCGGAGCTGCTGGGTTTTTTGTAAGCACCTGGATGCTGATGGGCTTGGTCTGGATGCCCGGGGGTAGGCATCATGACAATATGTCTTTAATTAGAACTCCTCTTTGGAGAGCTGAAGAGGCTGCAATACCCCTGGTTGAATGAGCCCTGAGGTGTTCAGGGGGCTCTTTTCCTGCCAATTTATAGAACTCTACAATAGTTAATATAATCCATCTTGAGATGGTCTGTTTCGTAATAGGTAAACCTAACTTATGCCCTGCATACCCCACAAACAATCGGTCTGCTTGCCTAATCCTCGAAGGTCTGCCAATGTAAAAACTCAAGGCACGCCTTGGATCCAGCCTGTGCAATCTCTCTTCCTCTTTCCCTGGATGGGGAGGAGGGTAAAATGAGGTTAAGGTTATTTTTTGTGTGATGTGGAATTCTGAGACCACCTTTGGGAGGAAATTCGGCTTCACTTACCTTTGTGAAAGATTGCATTTGGAGGTTTGCAAGACAAAGCTTGTAATTCGCTCACTCTTCTAGCAGAAGTTAAAGCCACTAGAAAGACTGTTTTAAGAGTGAGAAATTTTAATGAACAGGAATGAAGGAGATCGAATGGAGTACCCATTAGAAATTTCAAGACTAGGTTTAGGTCCCACAGTGGAACTTGAAAACGAGCTGGGGGAAAGACATTAGTTAACCCTTTCAGAAATTGACTGACTATGGGCAATTTGAAATATGAAGGCTCCTCCGCAGTGCGCTTAAAGATTGACAGCGCTGCGAGTTAACCCTTGATTGTGCCAACTTGAAGACCTGAATTTGCCAAGTATAGCAAAAAAGATAACACCATCGGTGTACTACATGAAAAAGGTTCAATATTCTTTTCTCTACACTAGTTACAAAATTTGTTCCAACGGCAGCGGTATAAAGATTTTGTTGCTGGCCTTCTGGCTGAAAGCAACACCTCCATTATGTCATCCGGGAGGTCCCAATCCTTGTATCTCAACCTTTCGGAAACCAGGTGTGAAGGTTGAGGGTCCTGATATCCAGATGGAGAACCCGACCTCCCTTCTGTGAAAGAAGAGCCTCTCTTTGCGGAAGACAAATTGGAGGTCAGATGGACATATCTAGAAGATCTGGGTACCACGTTCTCCTGGCCCAATCCGGGGCAATTAGGATCATGGGTTTCCGGAATCTCCTCAACCTTCTGATCATTTGAGGAATGACGGGGACTGGAGGAAACGCATGCAGAAGTGGAAACTCCCAGTACACCACAAACGCATCCCCTAGAGCTCCTCTCGGGGGAAATTCCCTTGAGCAATACTGATCGCACTTACAGTTGATACTGGTGGCAAACAGATCCACTTGAGGGGTTCCCCAAAGGGCGAAGATCTCTTGAAGGACTTCCTGAGCTAGTTCCCACTCGTAGGAGACTGTGTTCTGCCTGCTCAGAGCGCCCGCCGTTGAGTTCTTCTCTCCGGCTAGGTGAACTGCCGATAGAGAGATTCCTTCTTGAATTGCCCAGAACCAGAGCTGCGTCGCCTCTCTGCACAGTGGCAGTGACCCTACGCCTCCTCTTTTGTTGAGGTAAGGCATGGACACTGTGTTGTCCGTCATTATAAGGACATTATTTCCCTGTACTGATGGCAGGAAAGCCTTCAGCGCTAGTCTGATCGCTCTCAGTTCTAATAGGTTGATGTGTAGTCTGGACTCGATGGAGACCAACGACCGCTGATGGTCAAGTCATTGACATGGGCTCTCCACCCCGTGCGTGAAGCGTCCGTGACTACTGTTATCTCCGGCCATAGTTGCCAAAACTGTTCTCCTTTCAAGATGTTCTCCCGGCAGGCCCACCACTGAAGGTCTCGAGCCACTCTGTCCAGGATTAATAGGAGATGTGAAATCTTTCCTGAGAATTGTGACCACTGGGTCCTTAGCGCCCACTGGAGAGATCTCATTCTCAGGCGAGCCTCTGGCACTAGAAAAATGCAGGATGCCATAAGGCCGGGCAACCTCAAAAAGTCAAAGGCTGATAGATGCTGGGCATTTTGAAACTTGGTGACCATCTGTAGAATATCTTGAGCCCTCACCTATGGTGGCAAGGCTTTTCCCAAGGATGTGTCCAGGACTGCTCCAATGAACTGGAGTCTCTGTGATGGTATCATCTTTGACTTCTTTAAGTTGAGGGAGAAGCCCAGCTTGTGGAGGAAGTGGCAAACATAATCTAGATGGAGCTGAGCCTGTTCCGGGGACACTGCTCAGATCAACCAGTCGTCCAGGTAGGGGTAGACATGAATCCCTTCCCTCCTTATACTTGCAGCCACAACTGCCATTAGCTTGGTGAAGACCCTCGGGCGGAGGTCAGCCCAAATGGCAGAACTCGAAATTGATAATGAGAGTTGCCAATGGCAAACCTCAGGTGCTTCCTGTGCTTGTGATGGATTGGCACTTGAAAGTAAGCATCCTGAAGGTTTAGAGATACCAACCAGTTCTGAAGCTGGAGGGCATGAATGATCTGAGAAAGGGTTACCATCTTGAACTTTCGTTCCTGAGGAATTTGTTTAATTCTCGCAAGTTCAAGATGGGTCTCAATCCTCCGTCCTTCTTCGGTATTAGAAAATAAGGGGAATACCAACCCTTGTTCCTCTCTGCTACAGGTACCGGTTCTATGGCACCTTTCTCTAGCAGGTCTGAAATCTCCTTAATTAGGAGCGGGTCTGGAAGCTTCAAAGAGTTGTTTTCTGGTGGATGACTCTGAGGAGTGTGTAGAAAAGGCAGACAATAACCTTGGGCAACTGTTTCCAATGCCCAAGCATCTGACGTAATAGCCTGCCATTCTGTCAGATGTTGACTTAACCTGCCTCCTACTGGTGTTGTGTGAGGAGACCTTGGAGGGGTTTAGAAGCGGCTGACACAGATGCTGAAGGTAAAGCAGCACATGCGGATGCGGGTTTAGTACCTTTGACCCGTCCACCACCACCACCGCCTTTTCCGAATGCGGAGTAAAAATGAAAGGGCTTCCCCCTCTAGAACGTACCTGTGGGGCGATTTGGAGTTTGACGGATTGCAGCCCCAAGTGATTTCGCTACTGCCTTTGAGGTTTGCAATTTCTCCAGGCTGTCATCAGCTTTTTTGGCAAATAGAGAGGTGCCGTCAAAGGGCATATTCAGAAGCCTGGCCTGTACATCAGGAGCAAAACCAGACTTCCGCAACCATGCAAATCTGCGGATTGTGGTACTCGCCGCCATGGCTCTGCTGATGCTGTCAGCTGAGTCGATACCTGTTTGGAGGGATTCGCATATCTCATCCTTCCCATCCTTGATGATGTTCAAGAAGGCATCTCGTTCCAACCCTTCTGGGAGACAGTCAGCCGCTGATGAACCGCACTCCCAAAGGGTGTGGCTGAATCTAGCTAGCGTGCAAATGGCTTTAATAGATTTCAGAGCCATACTGCATGCTGAAAAGACATTTTTAGACATGGCATCACATCTTTTGTCGTCTGTCTTGTAGTATAGTGGGGTATGCCGACTTACTATTTGACGACGCCGCTGCCTGCCCTACTAAACTCTCTGGAGTTGGGTGCTTACTTAAATATTCAGGGTCTGAGGCGGGCACCCTGTACTTTGCAGAGAGCTTTTTATTTACTGCAGGGAGCACTTCAGGTGTTTCCCAATTTGCAGCTATGTTTCTTTGCAATGCAGCATGAAAAGGGACTATAGGGTCTTCTTGAGGCCCTTTATCTAAGATGTCCGTAAGATCATCTTGCTGGAAAGAGGGTCCAGGTGTTGTCCACCCCATAAATTGCATAATTCTTGCCATAAGGGCTCTGTAAGGCATTTCTGCATGTTCTCCAGGTTCTGGTCTCGCAAATTCTGCCTCTGGAGAGGTATCTATGCCACTGGCATCTTGTAAAGATTCTTGTAGATCTCTCAATTTATTCACCTCAGAAATTAGTTCCTTTGGAATGGGTACTCTTGTTGTTTGTAACCCAAGGGTCTCTCATTGTCAGAGTCCTCCCCTTCCTCATATTTAGAGGATAAAGTTCTGAAATAGTCAGATCTTGGATAAGGGGTGAAACCCATTTCCAGAGAAGGAGCCAAATTGGTGGATACTGCTTGGGAAAAAGTTGTGGTTGTCCATGCAGACGTTATCGGTCTCGACAAACCTGCAAATGGCGTCAAAAAACTCGAAAAGGGCCTTGATGTATTCGAGAGAACCGGAATCCTACTCAGTGTTGTCGATATTATCGATTCCACTTTCAACACCTCTGGTGCCAGTGGCACAGTTGAGGTTTGAGGCTTCGAGGACATATCCTTCATCGGGGGTCAACGACGGCGTCGATGACACTGACTTGTGCGTCGAAGGTACCTTCGACGATGGCGTCGATGACGCAGTTTTATTCGATTAATTTTTGTCTTTATTCGAGGGTTCATGATGCTCTCTGGGGTTTTTGTTCGCCGGGTTCGACGACTCACAGCATTTTTGTTTTTCGGGTCTTTCACCCGGGGTATCACCTCTAGGCATCTCCAAAGGGGTCAAGGCCGTGTTCTCGAAGACCCTAAGCATTTTCTTGCGAAATTCGTCCCACTTAGCTGGAGGGCTGCGTTTAGTGGGGCAGGTGACCCTTTCTGGGGAATTTGAGGATGAAGAGGAGGCAGATCTATGACGCCTCTTCTTAGAGTGTCTCGATCTCGAAGCGTGGTGGGAACCGCTTCGAGATCTCGATCGGGAATGTTTCTTTCGATGGTGAGAAGACGAATGTCTCGACTCAGCCAAGGACAATTTTGAAGGGGTAGAAGATTTAACTGCCTTACCTCTTTCTAGCTCCCCCCTACGCTCCTTCAAGGCTTTCACCGTCATAGACATGCAGTCCTCACATTCCGAACACTGGTGCTCTGATCCCAGGCACCACAAACAGATCCTGTGAAGATCCGTTAATGACATCTTTTTACCACAATCTCGAAATTTTTTGAATCCGGATAGTGGCATTGATGTTTCAGACGAAGATGCCATCGTAAGATATTGAGATTTTCGAAGATTTCGAAGATTTTCCATGAGTAGAAGAAGCGAGCGTTGCATCTCTGAGGCTTACGAAGCGTGGAAAAAACGGAACTGAGTAACGGACGCTGCGCAAGACTATTTATACCTATGGTGACGCCGGCTCCGATACAGAGGCCTTCAAGGGACACCAACTCGAGGGACGTCGACGCACAGGGCCCTCTACTGTGACCAGTAAGCTGGAAGTGGATTTATCAAAGATAAGGAATACGTGGGAGGACACTATCCATTCGAATACGTGCTTTTGTGTGTTTGGTGGAAATCTGACCAGTACTTTTGTTGCAAAGAACTGAAATGTATGTCCCAAAAAATGTGTGCTATCTGGGTCTGCTGCACGGACCCATTTCCCTGTTCGCTCCGTGGACCGAAGTCTCCTTGGCCTGCAGTATGCCGTGATGTCAGAGAACATTGGACGCTGCCGGTCGTTGGCTGGACGGAAGCACGCAGTGCGTCAAAGTTTTTGGGAAACGCTGCCATGGTGTATCGTAGGATAGTGTTGTGGTGTGTGTGGCAAGCGTCTAAGCCATTGTGTGCATGGGTGGGCCTATTGTACGCAGCAGTGTGCACACTAAAATTAGTCATATCTGGCTCCGCTCTGGCGTCCCATTTCCCTGTTCGCTGAGCCGGCAAGATTTTTATTGCACTGCAGTGTGCAGTGACGGGATGTGTGTCAAAAGTGTTCCATGACGGCGGCATGTTGTATCGGAGGACAATGTGGCGGTAAAAGGGCCTGAAAAATATAGTGTACGGCATCTGGTGGTGGGAAGAAGGGACGGAAAGGGTGTAGGGGTGAGAAGTGTTTCATGTGATATATCTCATTAGAAGAAGACGGTGGTGTGCCAGCGCTATCCGTGCATGCTCTGCCAATGCGCGTATACCTCAAGAGGCAACAGTCTTGTGTGGTCATTGCAGGCAGCCTTCGTTATGGAATGCCAGCTGCAGTGGCAATGTCTCTCTGTGATGAGTTGTGGCAGGCACATTTGCAGAAGGGGAGTGCATTCCAAGAGACATGAGGATTTAAACATAGCATGTACTATGGTGTGCTGTGTGAGGTAAGTCCGTAGCCCCTTCAATGCATGGCTGCAGCCCTAGCACAGAAAAGTATGTCCACTGGTTGAAAAGGTATGTCCAGTGGTTGAAAGTAGGTGCCACATTGTTGCTTTTTGTGTGTGGTTTGGCTGCAGTGCACACAATGTTGGTTGCATAGGTGTGGTGATTGGTAGAACAACCTACAGTTGTCAGTGTATGGGTGGAGATGCTGCACTGACCAGTCGTGCTGTGTATCCACTGGGTGCACTAACGGAATAGTGTACATATGGAAGAGGTCACAGGGCAACTGGCTCTTACATGTGCTTGTGCAGTGTGCATTGCGAAGATTAATAAGTGTTGCAGTGCACCACGCACCATTGGTTCTATGCACGTACTAGAGTGTTGGGAGCAGGCCCAATGTTGTGAAGATTGTCTTGTTTGGTTGGCATGCTTATAATACTTTGTGATTGGAAGTGGGTAGCGGTGCCAAACACAGCGATATGTTTCTGCATTACGGTAAGTGGAACACGTGCCGTTGCCCCCCTGCTTTATGGTGTGGCGGTTGGGTGGAAGTGCTGGTGCGTATGTTGCCTTTGTGATTTCTGGCACATGCTTACATGGTCGCCTGCATGGCTCTGCTATGCTGTGGTGAGTGTGGCCAAGGCCTAGACTGTTGGGTGCATGGCCGAAGGCCGTAGGGCATGCACCCATCAGCCTAAGCCTTCATCACAGCCACCACGACATAATGCAGCGATGCAGTTGTCACTCTGCATGCATTTGAAGTTGGTGAGTAGCACACAATGGTTGCGGAGGACATTGTACACTTGATAGAACAGCAGAAGTGAGCTGCTATGCGTACATTAGCATATGGTGTTCATCATTGCCCCTGTTGTACAATTGGGAGCCACATGTCACCATTTGCGTTTGCTATGGTTAGGCACTTATAAGACCCTTGCTTGAGAAAGTGTTTGAACACATTGCGCCATGAAAGGAAGTCATTAGCATCAGAAAGGTGCAATATGGACAATGTACACAGCCAATAACATACCGTCCAGCACAGGCAACACAACGGCATGGAGCCATGCATGTAAAGATGTGGCAAGGGTGAAAGTTGGCAGGCGCAATTGTAGATGAGGAGTAAAACATGGGTTGTAGTAGGGTGTGCTGTGTGTGGTGAGGCCCTAGCGGTCAGTGATGGTAGAGCAATGGCAGAAGGGGAGTACAATGAAGACCACATGAAACTTGAAACGTACATTGCAGTACGGTGTATTGCGTGTGCTAAGCCCATAGCCCCTTCGATGAATGGGTGGCCATCTTGCACCGCCAAACATGTGCCCTGGGGTAAAGTAGGTTTCACATTTTGCCTTCGGTGTGCGGTTTGTGATCATTGCATAAAATGTTGGTTTCATGGTTGTGGGGATTGGTTGCAATTCTTACACTGTGAAGCACATGCCTGGACCTGATGGAGTGATGACTCCTCTAGTGTGTCCTGTGGGTGCAGTGGTGAAGTAGTGGATGCTTAGAAGTGGGTAGGGGTGACCTGCATGTACCTGGCCACTTGTTCACCTGCATGACTCTGTTATGTTGTGCTGGGTATGGCCAAGGTCTGCAGTGTTGGGTGTATGGCAAAAGGCCATAGGCCATAGGCCAGGCACTGAAGATCCTAGGCCTGCACCATAGCACGCCACCATAACGCAGACATCCAGTTTTAAGTATGCAGGTCTCCGATGGTGGTGACGTTAAAAAAATGGTTCTGCAGGACCGTGTAAACGTGGTAGAACAGCACAAGTGACCGGATATGCGTCCAGTACCATATGGTGTAGATTATGCCACCACCTTGGACATTAGGGAGGCACATGGCGCTATTTGCGTTTGGCATGATTTGCCCTTTGCACCACCCATCCTATTTTACGTTTGTGGATTCTGGTATGTGGCAAATGTTCCCCTTCATGAGGCCATTATGTTGTGCTGGGTGTGGGTAAGGCCTAGACTATTGGGTACATGGCCAAAGGCCGTTGGCCATGCACCCACGAGCCTATCCCTTGACGACAGCCAGCACAGCATAATGCAGCCATGCAGAGTTGCCTCTCCATCGTCCGAGGATGGTGATCTTTGAATAATGGGTGCAGAGAGCATTTTACACTTGGTGGAACAACCAAAGTGAGGTGTATGCGTTCACAAGCACATGATGTAGGTCATTGCACGTGTTGCACATTAGGGAGCCATATGTTAGCATTTCCATTTGCTATGGGATGCCCTTTAAAAGACCCTTGCTTGAGGAAGTGTTTTAACATATTGGGCCTCATTACGACCCTGGCGGAGTGGGTTTACGCCAGCGGTATTCGCGGCGGACCCGTCCGCCCTACTACGAGTTCCCGTAGCGCCATGGAGCGTTTTCCGCCTGGTTTTTCCGGGCGGAGAAATCCATGGCGCTACGGGACCTTGTTGTTAATTACGCCACCGTATTTTACGGTGGCGTAATTAACGCCTTCCCCACTCCCATTATACCCTATGGGGCAAAAATGGGAATGGGGAAGGGTAAAATGGGGAATGGGGATTTACCGCCCCGCCAAGGTCGGAATGGGGCGGTAAATCCGCCAACCCCCATGGCGCTATCGGCAGCTTTCCGCCGTGCTCCATGGTGCATTTGGCGCCACGATTTCCGCCAGGGTCGTAATGAGGCCCATTGTAACCATAACGTCCCTGTAACAACGTTTGTCCATTGAATTTCATAGGTTTTTACTGGTGCAACTTAACCATAACGTCCCTTTAACAATGCACTTGGGAGGATCCGTGTATTTTGGTCGTTTTGGATTTTAAAGGATTTCCATGTTATTGTATTGTACGATTTCCCTGCAAGAAAAATAAAGGAAGGTAATTTTGGCTAACAAGGTGTGGATCCGGCAGCATTTTTGTCCTAATTGGGACGGGTTTTGCCTAACAAACACTGTGGAGAGTGCAGCTTGAATCTTCTGCATGAGAATGGCAGTATTTTAAACACACACACACACACATATATATATATATATATATATATATATATATATATATATATATATATATACACTAAAGTAATACTACATCACCATTTAATATGACAAGATGCAAGCAAATTGCGCTTAGTTTCTGAATAACAATACCATTTCTTAAAATGTCCCACCTGCAAAGAAAACATTTGTTTGATATATATTTTATATATAACAGTATACTTTTTACATATGCTATTTCGCTCTGTGAAAGTATAACAAGTATATACATTTATCATGTATATGTGTCCATCTGAAAATAAAACAATTACTTTGGATACAATACTACTGGCCCCTATTACCCTTTCACACCCAGATTCACATGTAACTGTAAACAGTGCCACTAAAGACCAGTACATTCAGAGTTGCCTATGGCTCTCTGAAACCATGCCTGCCTAGTAAGCAAAAAAGACAGAGCGTCATTATGTGGCTGCATGAAAAAAAAACAGATCCAAATTCTTTTCCAATTTACACACAAGACAGCCCAATCATCCCACATCAGTTCTGCCGCCATGCAAAAATATAAAATAGGCAGTGAGTGCCAGCATAAATCCAGTCACACAGCAAAGTTTAACTTCCTTCTCCCTGCGCCGCTGCATCAGTTCATTACCTCTACGTCCCTCTTCCTAGTCCCAGTACTTACCTCTGAGGCCCCGCCTCTGACCCAGGACCCTTTTTCTTTTCTTTCTGCTATAACACCTCCCCATTCCCCACAATCCTCAGTTAAAAGAGGTTCGCTTTTGCGGGGCGTTCAGGACCACTTCTGTGGGGCACGCTCCTAGTTCCCCTGCAGGGACTGGGGGGGCTAGTTGAGCGTGGAGGCTCTCCCCTGCTCCTTGCGGGGTGTTGGGGCTTGCGGTGGTGGCCATTGATGTCAATCGCCTGGTCATCGGGCCCGGGGCGTGCTGGTGAGTTTGTTGCTCAAGTTTTTCATGCTGGGCTGTGGTGCTTGAGACCAGCTGGCCCATGCTGTGGCTACGGTGGACCGGGAGTATCACGCCCCTTCCTGGCCTGTGGGGTTTGCAGGCAATTGTGATATTCTGATTGACGAAGCTGGGGCTGGGCAAAAGGCCACAGGGCTATAATTTCTGCCATTGGTTCCCGTCTGTCCTTTCCGTCGCTCACCCCATGGTTGGCTTCTTTGGGACTGGGGTGTTGTCTGGCGCCATGTTGCTTCTCTAGGGTGGGTTTATGTGCTGTGTTTCTGTTTTACAGTGCTTCTGACTCCCTGTGTTTCTCTGGGACCTCTCCCATTGGCTATACTTTGGTATATCTCAGAGGTAAGTACTGGGACAAGAAAGAGGGACGTGGAGGTAATGCTACGATTACTTACCAGCAATCGTCATTACTCCTAGTCCTACTCTTCCTCATCACAATACCAACGACCCTCCCCACCCTCCCTACGGGCAGGGTCCCATGCCCCGGCTTGGTTATACGGAACTGAGGATTGTGGGGAATGGGGAGGTGTTATAGCATAAATAAACTAAAGGAGGGTCCTGGGTCAGAGGCAGGGCCACAGAGGTAGGTACTGTGACGAGGAAGAGTATGACTAGGAGTAATGAACATTACCGGTAAGTAATTGTAGCAATAACAAGACTGGCAAAGTAACTTTAGAGCAGTGGTCTTCAAACTTTTTTGGCCAGGGCCCCCCTGAGCAAAATTTGGGCAGGTCGGGACCCCCCAGAAATGCCAAATGGACAGTATATATTGCACGCCGTCACCTGCTCCCATCAAAGTCGCTGGGCTCCCTCATCCCACTCCTACCCAGTCGCTGGTCTCTCCCCACCCCATCACACACCCAGGGCTCTCCCCACTCTGCTCCCATCACTATCCCATGGTTCCCGCCCATTGTGCTCCCACCATAGTCCCTCGGTTCCCCCATCCCGTTCCCAACACAGTCTGAGGGCCAGTGGCGGCTGGTGAATCTTTTTTAAGTGGAGGGGCATTAAGGGGAGGTTCGGGGGGGTTTCCCCCTGTGAATTGTTTTTTAAATAATAGGTTAAAATGTTGCATTGTAGAGCATACTTTTAACAAAAAATGGGTAAATTGCCAAACAGTTTGCAATTGTTGCTGGGAGTCCAGGGGGCAGGCATTGATATTTTATTTCTATCGCGCTCGTACACAAGTGTTTCAGAGCGTGACAAGGCAAGGGAGGGGAACAGAGGAGAATAAAACAGCGATCTTACTAGGCCCAGTGACATTGAGAACGCGCAAGTGTGAGGGGAAAAGTGCATGGAAGTGGGGAGAAGTGGAAAGTGCGAAGCAGAGGAGAAACAGATAAATAACAATAAATAAATAATAAAGGCAACAAACAGTGGCAGTGCAGCCAGCAATTTGCAAGTGCTACGTTTAAGGCAGCAGACAGGGTAGGTCTGATAAGTGCAGGAAGAAAGATGGTTCTCCTCAAGTTTTAGAGTGGCAGGGCGCTGTTCCAGAGGGAGGCCCCAGCCGAAGACGGAGATCTACCCCCAGCTCGTTTCTTTGATAAACGACTGACCCTGAGGGAGTTGGAGGTAGAGGAGTGAAGAGCTCGAGAGGGGAGGTATTTGCGGAGGAATAGCTGAAGGTATTTTGGACCGAGGCCCCAGAAAGCCTTGTGGACAAGGCAGAGGGTTTTGAATGATAGATGTCCGGTAAAAAGATACCATCCCTGTCCCCTGGGCCCCACTGGTCCTAACACAATGAACATGATTATGTGTATATGCAAGGTGCTGCACATTCATACAGCAATCACTCTATCATTCACATGAGCATCCATCACCATACACTCACTCATTACGCATCCATACACATGTTTAAATAAAAACAATGAACATAAACGTACCTTCTGCATTGGCCTGTGTGTGGGTGCTGCTCCAGCTGCTCTGTCCGTATGTGCGAGGAGGCGCAGGAGCTCCCCCTCGGACATACAGACATGCAGTGCCCCAGCCAGCATTTCCAATGAGCTATGCAATGCTGGCGAAGCAAAACACCCCAGCACTTGCATGGCTCAGTGAGCATGTGCGGCTGGGGAACTAAACTGAACTGTCAAAGGGAAACAGTGTTTCCCTTTGACAGTTCATCCAGCCCAGGAGCACTCCATTAGCTGGATAAAGCAGCTGAGGGAGTGCTCACTGTTTCACTGGGCTGGCTCCTTAGCTCCTCCATAATGGGTGAGGGGCCACTATGCAGTTATTAATGTTGACCATTGTTGCTGAATATATCACAATTTACTTACATTTTAACACATGATAATTGCCCTTTCGAAGGTGCCGGTAGATCCCCATTCCCATTTGAGCCCCATATGGAAGAGGGTGCATCCGACGAGCTGAGGTCAGACCTGGCGGGGGCTGTCAAGCACCCACGAGCACAACTCATACTATGGCGGAACGGTAGCAACGGTGCTGGTAGCTTACCAGCATCGTTGTTACTGGTCCGCCATAGTAGTAATGAGGCCCAGTCTGTGACTAAAGGAATGAATATCCATTTACAACTGTGGGCCACTTTTTCATTGTTGCCTGAGACAGTTTCATGCTTCAGCCCGCCCATTTCTTCCAATCTAAAAAAAAAAGAAAAAAAATCTTTTTTCATGCTGAGCTCTCAGGGCCCCCCTGGGATGCACCCGCGGACCCCTAGGGGGTCGCGGCCCACAGTTTGAATACCACTGCTTTAGAGTCTTGCTTCCAGCATTGCTGCAATAGTTTAAATGAAGAACCTAAATCTTCTTAAAAAATAAACAGTGTCACTGCTCTAATAATTGCATCCCCCAAAACACTTTGCTCCCATTCGCCAGGATGCCAACATCAATTAAGCAATAGGCCCTGAGCAGGGGGGGGCATTACCACTTCAGTTAATGCCCCAGGGCCCATAGCCTCAAGCCCAGAGATTGTATCTCTCCAGGACTGAAATCTCTGCACTGGCTCCTAGTGGCGGCGAGGATTAAGTTCAAAACCCTCTGCATTGTCCACAAGGCCTTCTGGAGCCTGGGACCTCAATACCTTCAACTCTCTCTTCGTAAATACCTTCCATCTCAAGCCCTTTGCTCATCCGTCTCCAACTCCCTCAGGGTTAGTCGCTTCTCCAAGCAGCGCGTTGGTGGTAGATCTCTTTCCTCTGCTGGGTCCTCCCTCTGGAACAGCCTCGCTGTCTCTCTGAAACTTGAGGAGAACCATCTCTGGTTCAGGAAGCGCCTCAAGACCTTCCTCTTTGCTTCTGCTTTCTCTCCTCCTCTCCCCTGCTGATCTCCTGGCTGATTCTGGAACTGCACTGGTTACCTGACTACCCTCTAATCCCTGGCCCAGGTCACCTTCCCACCAGTTGCACACCTGCACTACCCCCCTGGCAACCCTTGCACTCGGGGACTGTTCTGTATCCCTCAGCCCCTACTAGCACTTGACACCCGATGTCTGCACTTACCTGTGCACTTGCCACCAGTTGGCCGCACTTTTATTTATTATTGTCTTTATTTATTTTACTGTTATCCTATGTACTGCACTACCCCACCCTCTCCCCCCGCACTTTTTTCCGTTCCCCCCTCACCTGCACTTGCGCAATCTCAATATCACCTGGCCTAGTAGGATTGCTGTCTCTGTCTTCCCTCTATTTCCCCTCCCTTGCCTCGTCGTGCCTTGAAACACTTGTGTATAGACGCGTTATACATGCCATATCATATTAGTTACAAGCCCGAGCGAAGAGAGTGCCTTAACGAAGGCCCCAGGACACTACCTGAAGTGGTAATGCCCCCCCTGTGAGGTGCCTATTGCTATTAGTACCCTGGCCGTAAGATGGGGGTACTCAGAGCATCTTCTTTCGGTTCCGAAACGTTCCAAAAAAGTCAATAAAATGACCGTCGGGGAAGAGAAAACGAAGTCTGTTTTCCCTTTCAATGGCGGCCATTCAAAAAATAGGGAAAAATGTAAACATGTAAACAAAGAAAATGGGCACTATGGAAAGGAAGAAGAGCCTACATGTAGTCCCTTTTTCCTTTCCATGATGGCCTGTCGCAGATCGGTAGCGGACGCGCTGGGGACAGAAGTGTTCCTAGCACGTCCGCTTCCGAAATGGACAATAAAGAAGGCAAGTGGGAATGGGAGGGCATTCTTTGGATTGGGGTGGCGGGGGAGGGAACAACACTTACCTTGATCCCCGGCAGGGTGAAGATAGCAGCCTCCAGCCGTGTGGTAGCTCGGAGCGGGGATTACCCCGTTCCGAGCCACCTCATTGGCTGAGTGGCTATCACCCCTCCCCCCAGCCAGGGACAGCAAGGAAGGAACGTTATGGGAAGAGGGATTCCCGGTTAGGTAACACCCCGGCGAGTGCCAATGAGATTGCATGTTACAATATCATTGTCCCTCGCTGGGTACTAATAAACTAGAAACGGCAGCATGGTCTGTAGCAAGCCTGCATGTATCGTGTCTCGGAATAATCGCCCACACCTTCCGTGCACTTGCGCAATCTCAATGTCACTTGGCCTAGTAGGATCGCTCTCTCTGTCTTCCCTGTTTCCCCTCCCTTGCCTCGTCGTGCCTTGAAACCCTTGTGTATAGGCACGTTATACATGCCATATCATATTAGTTACAGGCCCGAGCCAAGAGAGTGCCTTAACGAAGGCCCCGGGGCACTACCTGAAGTGGTAATGCCCCCCCTGTTAGGTGCCTATTGCTATTAGTACCCCGGCCCGTAAGACCGGGGTACTAAGAGCATCTTCTTTCGGTTCCGAAAGGTTCCGAAAAAGTCAATAAAATGACCGCCGGGGAAGGGAAAACGAAGTCTGTTTTCCCTTTCAATGGCGGCCATTGAAAATGAATGGAAAAAGGTAAACAAACAAAATGGCCACCATGGAGTCCCTTTTCCCTTTCCATGGCAGCCATTCAAAAAATAGGGAAAAATGTAAACATGTAAACAAAGAAAATGGCCACTATGGAAAGGATAGAAGGGACTACGTGTAGTCCCTTCTTCCTTTCCATGATGGCCTGTCGCGGATCAGTAGCGGACGCGCTGGGGACAGAAGTGTTCCTAGCACGTCCGCTCCCGAAATGAAGATGGCAGCCTCCAGCCGGGTGGTGTCTCGGAGCGGGGATTACCCCGTTTAGAGCCTCCTCATTGGCTGATTGGCTGCCACCCCGAGCCCCAAGCTGGGGACAGAAAGGAAGGAACATTATGGGAAGAGGGATTCCCGGTTAGGTAACGCCCCGGCGAGGGCCAATGAGATTGCATGTTACAATATCATTGTCCCTCGCCGGGTACTAATAAACTAGAAACGGCAGCACAGTCTGTAGCAAGCCTGCATGTATCGTGTCTCGGAATAATCGCACACACCTTCCGTGCACGTCATCATGCGCTAGAGGGGCCTTTCCTCAAATCTTCAGCTTCACAGGGAAACAAATGGCTCCGGACATCCACCCGCCGCAGTGGAACATACGCCAGATATGAAACGCTGCAACAAACGTTTTAAAAGAAATGATGTTTTTAGTTTGATACTTCCTTATCACGGCATTACACTGGGTCATGGGAGAAGCACGGAACCTCCCACATAAAAAAAAATGCTCATTGCTCATTGCAGACAATTGCTTTGCGAAGCACATCTCCCAGAATGCAGTACTCTCAGCGCAATAACGGCATTTGGGCTGTGCATCGTTGTTTGCACCAGCGCCACGCATTATTGTATAGATAGGCACTGACCTGCCACATGTCTTTGGGCACTGGCAATGCAGATACGAATTCTGGAGCTCTAATTTTTCTAGTGCCCCTCACAGCACAGGCCTCCTCCTGTGAACAACCACACCACCTTGGAGCAACATCTGGGCAATCAATGATCTCATAGTGCAGCAGCATCAGGGGAATCCTCTCAGGGTCATCATCCCATCCTCATCGCTGATTTGTAGTGTGCAGTTCCAGGAGGAAGACACAGGATGAAAGTATGAGACAGGAGCCAGCAAGTACAAAATGTAGAAGTACTTTATTTATGTTTCAGGGTATAGAAAATTTGAAGAGGGAAAGCATAGGGAACATCCTCTTCTCAGTTGTGTCTCCCATCCTGAATCGGTAGGTTTCTATCACAAGCCAACATTCCATGGCTTGCATGCCATATGGCAATGCAAGGCCCACACTACAGGAAAAAACTTTTAAATGTGCCCGGAATTGCGAGAAGAGGCACCTTTTTGCTATGAGGCAATGCTGAGAAACTATATGGTTTAATGAGACTGACAGGAAACCATATCTGAGAAAGATGAGAGGAACATTTCTATTTGTGTTGGCGTAAGAAATTATGTGAATTCATTTGATATGTGAATGCAACAGAAAACCTGGAAAACCGATAGGGGCTGTTTCCAGAAACATTGGTTAGGAGGGGGTCATGCACCAGACGGTGCCAAGCAGAACACTTGTTTGAATTTGTTTAATGGTGACAGATTTATTAAGATAGACAATCTCTCCCATAGCAATGGGGGCGAGGTCAGGGATGTTCTTTTACTTTAATAACTCTGAAGTTTTACACACCCTGTCCAGTTGTTTGCTCCCTATCTCTGATTCACCACAATCCCCTGAGCAGAGAATGAGGTGAGAGTCTGGAGAAGATGGAAATGCCGAACAGGAGCACTTTGGAGGCAGAAGGAGCTGGAAAGGAGAGGAGGAGTCTCAAGTGGAGAAAACTAGAGTGGGGGAGATGCAATGGGAGAAGGGGGTAGGACACAGTAGGGGTAAGGAGGAATCAGAGAGGAACAGGAACAGGTGATGATGTGATAGGAGGTGCCAAATCAGTAGTATGGCGTGATTTAGGAGGAGGTGAAGTTTAAGACAGAGAGAGGAAGCTGGAGAAATAAGGTTGGAGAAGTGGCTGAAGAAAGACTGGAGGAAGTGGTGGTGAGTGTGACAGATGTAGCAGCAAAAGATTGAAGATTGAGATGGAGGAGTACCAGGTGGGTCATATAGACCGGAAAATTCAGAAAGATCACATACATGGGGTAAACATAAGAACATCAAGGGGAGAAGGATTAGAAAAGGAAGGCTTAGCCAGAAGAGGGAAGAAGGAACAAGTTACTTACCTGTAACTGTTGTTCTCCAGCATGGGTCTGGCATGGATTCACATGCTCATGAATATTCCCCGTCGTCAGGCTGGGAATCCTCGGTAAAGAAAAAACCAGTATCAGTTTCGTTTCTGATCTGTCTTTCGTAGTAATAACCAATCACTGGTCTCTGCGTCATACTGACCACAGCCAAGGACTGCCCTCTACCTAAGCACCGCCTCTGGCAGCCATCTTCAGATTTGGAAGCACGTGAAGTGGCAGTATGACCAAGTGAAGAGCCGCAGAGGGGTAGGCGGGAGGGTTCGCATGTGAATCCATGCCAGACCCATGCTGGAGAACAACAGTTACAGGTAAGTAACTTGTTCCTTCTCCAGCATGGGGTCTGGCATGGATTCACAAGCTCATGAATAAAGAATACATAGCAGTACACACATGCACAACCACGGGAGGTGGCAAAGGCTCAACATTAAGCATTACATCAAACTCAACATTAAGCATCTTACCTCCTCACCAGGCTCACCTCAGGCGAACAGGTTGCGCAGCACTGCTTGGCCGACCCTGGACTCCTCCCTGGAATCCCGATCGACGCAGTAGAACTTTGTGAAGGTGTGCGTCGACCTCCACGTAGCAGCCCTGCATATGTCCAGCAGGGGCACACCAGAAAGGAACGCTGTGGTAGCTGCGATCGCTCTGGTGGAATGGGCTCTCGGACGGCCAGGCAGCGGTCGGTTTGCCAACCGATGACAGTACATGATACAGCCGGAGAGCCATCTGGAAATGGAAGCCTTCGAGAGAGCCATCCCCTGATTGACAGGTCCAAAGTTCACAAAGAGTTGTGACGTCTTCCGAAAACCCTTCGTGCGGTCCACGTAGAACTTCAGCGCTCTAGCTACATCCAGCGAGTGCAAAGTCCTCTCAGCCGGCGACGAAGGCGACGGGAAGAACACAGGTAACACCAAGGGTTCGTTGAGATGGAAGTCCGACGGTACCTTGGGCATGAAGGAGGGGTGCGTCCTGAGCACTACCCTCGTGTCGTGGAAAGTCAAGTACGGGGCCTTGCAGGAAAGGGCCTGGATCTCTCCCACTCGTCGTGCGGAGGTGATGGCCACAAGAAAAGCTGTTTTCCACGATAGAAACTTCAACGGGGCCGAGTGCAGAGGCTCGAACGGAGGTCCCATGAGCTTGGTCAGCACCACGTTGAGCTCCCACGCCGGGGCCGGAGCCTTCACCGGCGGGAACGATCTGAACAGTCCCTTCATGAACTCTTTCACCAGACGATGAGACCACAAGGACGTCCGCCCCGTGGTTCTGGTGTATCGGGAGATCGCAGCAAGATGAATCTTGATGGACGCGTGTGCCAGACCAGCTTTGGCCAGCGTCAGCAGGTACGGCAGTACTTGGGGGGCCGTAATCCGTAGAGGGTTAATCTTCTGTGCGTGGCACCAGACAGAGAACCTCTTCCATTTGTGTCCGTAGCATTTAAGAGTCGAGGACGCCCTGGCCTTTGCAAGAACCTCTCTGCAATCGGCCGGTATGTCGTATCCTCCAAACTCTAGCGCTGCAGGAGCCAGGCCTGCCAGTTCAGCGAATTCGGGTCGTGGTGGAGGATGGCGCCTCCTTCCCTGGAGAGTAGATCCGCGTCCGCCGGCAGCTTGATCGGCGGGGACGCTGACAAGTCCAGAAGGTCCGGGAACCATATCTGCCTCGGCCACGCAGGTGCGACGAGGATCATCCTGCACCGTGACCTCTTGAGCTGGTTGACGAGCCGGATTAGCAGAGGCAAGGGAGGGAACGCGTAGAGGAACAGGCCCTCCCAGGGGAACGAGAAAGCATCGCCCATGCTCCTCGTCTGGGGAAACCTGCTGGTGAACCTCCGGCACTTGGTGTTCGTCGCCGTCGCGAACAGGTCGATCTGGGGTGTGCCCCACCGTCGGAAGAGGCGATCCACCAGATCCTGCCGTAGTTCCCACTCGTGGCACGAGCGCAGCTCCCTGCTGAGTGAGTCGGCGATGGTGTTTTTTATCCCTGCCAGATGAAACGGCACCAGAAAAATCCCTTGGGCAACGGCCCAATGCCACAGGTCCTGCGCCTCCTTGGACAGCGCTGGGGACCTGGTTCCGCCCTGTTTCCTGATGTAAAACATGGTGGTGGTGTTGTCGGTGAAGATCCTCACCACCTTGCCCTTGAGGGACGGAAGGAAGGACCTGAGGGCCCAAAACACTGCACGGAGCTCCAGGACGTTGATATGCAGGGACTTCTCAGTCGGGAGCCAGAGTCCCCTTGCGTGCAGATTTTCGGTGTGCGCTCCCCACCCTTCCAGGGAGGCATCCGTGGTCACGGTCTCCTGGTGGGCTGGGGTCTGGAAGTCCATGCCCGCCGTCAAATGCGCGCGGGTGCCCCACCACCGTATCGCTCGTCGGAAACTCTCGTCGAGCTTGATCCTTTCCTCGAAGCTGCCCGTCGTCTGGATCCAGCGCGCATCCAGGAATTCTTGCAACGGGCGCATCCGGAGCCTGCACATGGGAATGAGGTAGATGCAGGAAGACATCATCCCGAGGAGGGACTTGATGGACCTCACTTTGGCCGCGTCGGCCACCAACATCCGTTGCACCTTGCCCAAGATGGTCCTGGTCCTCTCCTCCGACGGGGAGGCCAGAAGGGACACTGTGTCGAGCCTGGCTCCCAGAAACAGTGCGACTTGCGCGGGCACCAGGTGGGATTTGGCGTAGTTCACGGAGAATCCCAGGTCCGTGAGGAGTTGGACGGTCCTTGCCGTGTGGACCACGGCGAGCTCCCTCGTCTTGGCGCGGATGAGCCAGTCGTCCAGGTAGGGGTAGACGTGAATCCCCTCGCGGCGCAGCTGCGCCGCCACCGGTGCGAGGCACTTGGTGAATACCCTGGGTGCCGACCGTAGTCCGAAGGGAAGGGCTTTGAACTGGTAATGACGCCCTTGGACCACGAATCTGAGGAATTTGCGGTGCCCCTTTAGGATGGGAATGTGGAAGTAGGCATCCTCCAAATCCAACGACGATAGGAAGTCTCCTTCCTCCAGCTGACCCAGGAAGTGCTGGAGGGTGACCATCCGGAACTTCTGCGCCTTGATGAAC
The DNA here is from genome assembly GCF_040938575.1 of Ambystoma mexicanum. Taxonomy (NCBI): domain Eukaryota; kingdom Metazoa; phylum Chordata; class Amphibia; order Caudata; family Ambystomatidae; genus Ambystoma; species Ambystoma mexicanum. The sequence goes on along the minus strand of NC_090937.1, from coordinate 1,084,112,131 downwards.
TTGTTCAGACGTCGCAGGTCCAGGATGGGGCGCCATCCTCCCGTCTTCTTCTTCACGAGGTAGTATCTCGAGTAGACTCCGGAGCCCCGAAGCCTCTTTGGGACGAGTTCGATGGCGCCCTTTCTGAGCATCGCCTTTACCTCCAGGAGAAGTTGAGGGACGTGAAGTTCTTTCCTGGCCACGGGGGGGACGCGCGGGCACCTTCTTTGAAACTCGAGCGCGTGGCCCCGGGCCAGGGCGTCCAGCACCCAACGGTCGGTGGAGATGGACTCCCACACGCTGACGAAGCCCGCCAGCCGGCCTCCCACCGGGATGCTTCGGTGGGGGCCCGACCCCACGGCCGGTTCAATCCTGCTTGGGCGCGGCCTTGCCGCCTTGACCTCCTTGGCGACGACGGCGGGGTCCGCTAGACTTGCCTCGTCCTCTGTAGGCCTCTTGCGACGACGAGCGGGCCGCTTGACGGTAGGAAGCGAAACCGCCGCCGGAACCTTTGGAGGCGCCCTTGCCTCCGCCGCTCCGAAAGGGCGTCCGTCGTTGCAGGACTCCAAGGGCCCGGGCCGTCTCAGTATCCGCCTTGATGGCCTTAAGGGAATCGTCCACTGTCTTCCCAAACAGGTTGTTCCCGTCGAAGGGCATGTCCAGGACTCTGGTCTGGACGTCCTGCCGGAAATCCGTAGCTTTGAGCCATCCACGACGTCGAAGGCAAACGCCGTTGCCCAGCTGGCGGAACCCGGTGTCGGCGATGTCCGTCGCCACGGTGATGGCGTGGTCCGAGGCCACCTCACCTTCCTGCAGGATCTCAAGGGCCTCCGCCCTCTTGTCGTCCGGCAGAAAATCCAGCAGGGGAGCTATCTTGTACCAGAGCTCCCTGTCATAGCGGGCCACGATAGCCAAGGCGCTGGCCGCTTTAATCGTCGTCGCTGCCGACGAGATGACTCTACGTCCCATAGCATCCAATTTCTTTCCCTCGCCGTCCGGCGGGGAAGTCGATGTGGAGGCCGCACCCCCCCCCGCTTTCTTCCTGGCTGCCGCGGAGACGACGGAGTCCGGGGTAGGCTGCGCCTGGAGGCACAGGGGGGCCGTGTCCGGGACCCGGTACTTTTTCTCGTACCGGTCTCTTCTAGCTGGCGTCGTGGAAGGGTTCTTGAGGAGGGAAAGGCCCTCATCCCAAATGTCGTCCAACAGAGGCACTGAGAGGACCGTCTTCCTCTTGGCCTCGCGCCGCTGATAAAGGAAGCCTTCCTTTTTCTTCTCCTCAGGGCAGAGTTGGAAAAGCTCGGAAGCCCTGGAGATCATGGAGTGGAAAGATCCGATCTCGTCGGGCGGAGAAGCCCTGGTGGGAGGCGACGACGGAAAATCCTCGTCGTATGCCTCGTCGTCCGTACCCTTCGCTGCCGTGTCAGTCCCCGTATCATCCCCTCGGGTGGACGGGGAGGAGGGCTGGAAGGGGCGCGACGGTTGAAAAGGAGGTGGTGGATGGATCCTTCTTTTCTTGGTAGGGGGAACACCAGAAGGTCCCGGTTCTGGATCCCCCGACGGGAGAGGTTCCTCCGTCGGTAACGGTAGCCTCGTCCTTATCTCGGAGCAGAAGGACTGTATGGCCAACAAAATGGCCGCCGAGTTGTCTTGCGGCGCTGGCAGAGGGGAATCCGACGGGCGAGCAGGGGCCCCGTCGGTATCCTCGACGATGTCGTCGTCGTCACCTGCGTCGGGGTCCATTCCGACGGGCTGGCCTTCTTCCACGCCTAGGCCGTGGCTTAAGACCTCGATCAGCTCCTCTTCTGAGGCTGAGGCCGAATCTCCGACGACGCCCTGCCCCCCCTTCTTCTTCCCCACGGAGGGTTTCACGGGGGTCCTATCGATGGGCACAAAGGAAGACTCCCTCCGAGGAGGCAGGGAGATTCTGGGCCCTGAGGTCGCCACCACTGGTGCAGCCACCACAGGCTGAGCCAGGGCCGCCGCGACCGTTTCGATAGAGGGCTTGGTCGGATGGATCAAGGCCTTCACCACCTTAGGTGCGCTCACCGCCTTATCCTTGAGGGAGGGGGCACTGCCACGCTCCTCCTCTGCCTTAGAGCTCGACCGGGGCCTCTCCAGGAGCTTCGCCGGGTGCTCGGCCTTCCTCTTACCCGACCCAGAGCGTTGGCTCGTGGTTGATGGTGCCGGGGAGGGTGCGCCCTGCCTGGCGCCCGTAGAGCCCGACCGTTCGGCGCTCCCGGTGCCAGCGGACTCGCGGTGCTTGGCCTTATGTTGGGCCCCCGTCGCCGGGGCGCCCTCAAAGGTCTTAGAAGACCGCTCGGATTTCTTCTTCTTCTCGCCGGACGGGCTCTTACCCTCCAGCCAGTTGGCGAGACGTTGATGGCGGTCCTTCATGGTCCGTTCCGACATGTTGCCGCAAAACGCACAGTCCTTCTCCACGTGCGTCTTGTCCTCATGAAGGCAGTAAAGGCAGAAAGAGTGTTCGTCCTCCTTGAAGACGTTCTGCAGCTGGCATCCAGGGCAGACCCTGAACAGCTTTCCGGGCGTCGAGCTTCCCTTCTCCTGGGCCATCTCCGAGACCGGGCCTGAGAAGCTTCTGGATTCCTCCGAAGTGTAGCTCGACGAAATCTTCACCCTTGAGGGGCACAGATGAATCCGACACGGGTCCCCGTTGATCGGATGTAGGATCGGTGGAGCTTGAGGCTCTTTGACCGAAAGAATCGAAGTTTTTTGTGAAAAAAGCGCGAAAAATAGCACTAACGCTCGAGAGCAATAGCACGAGGATCCCAACACATGAACGTGCGGTAAAAATCTGAAGATGGCTGCCAGAGGCGGTGCTTAGGTAGAGGGCAGTCATTGGCTGTGGTCAGTATGACGCAGAGACCAGTGATTGGTTATTACTACGAAAGACAGATCAGAAACGAAACTGATACTGGTTTTTTCTTTACCGAGGATTCCCAGCCTGACGACGGGGAATATTCATGAGCATGTGAATCCATGCCAGACCCCATGCTGGAGAACCCCATTTACATTACACACCTGGTGGATCAGAGTGGAGGAGGAATGAGCATGTAGCAAACTGTCCAGAAGGTGAAAAGAAAAGAGAGTCACGATCAGTGTGATAGGAGGAGAAGAGGGGCTAGTAGGAAAGAGTTCCTCAAAAATCCATCGCAAACATTAAGAAGGAAGAAGAGGTGAAGGGGTTGGCAATCAACATCAGATCCCAGGGTTCGAAAATGAGGGAAGCTGGGAGCTATTCAGTTCCTGCTTATAGCCTAGAAGAGTTTGGCTAGCTTAAACCAACAGTTACCAGGAGCTACATTTGGCTCCCCAGGCCAACTGATGCAGAACAAACACAACTATTTGAATGTAACTCTGGTTCAATCTACAAATAAACAATCAGCCACATCTATATAGCATTTAGAGCATAAGGGGTCATACAAACTGGATATAATTATAGGTTTGCATTTTATGTGGAAGATAGATTTTCATAACGCTAGTACTAGCCCCTCATTCACCAGTGGTAGCTCCTCATGATTGATTACTGATGGATACCCATTAGCTGTTAGGAGCTCCTGCTTTTCCAGTCTTAAATTCGAGTCCTGAGATCCCATAGGAAAGGGAAAGAGAACCCATATCTAGCCGGCCTGAGCCGCCCACAGCCTGCTGGACATTTTGGGGCTTGAGCATAGTGGCTTCTACTCTTCTCACCATCAGTCCTAAGGTCTGGACAACACATCTGATATCCTTTAAAGATAATTTCCCACCAACAAAGAGCAGAGAAGGCATCAAAAGTCAAGAAAAGAAAGAAGTGCAGTGGACAATAAAATTACCCAGACTATGAGGGAGTAAGAACTCCTAAGGATTTACATACAGATAGGGTGCCCAGATTGCAAGACTGGCTGATCCCCAAGACTTTGGGCCTCATTACACGGAAAGGCGGTAATCCACGGTGCTATTAGCACCCTGGACCATGGTAAATTACCGGCACCGCCTTGGTGGAAAGGGGAATTACCGCCCTATTGCAAGGTTGGCGGGGCGGTAATTCCCCCTTCCACCATTGCCCTTCCCCATTCCCATTTTTGCCCCATAGGGCATAATGGCAATGGGGAAGGAGCTAATTACGGCAACCCACTAAGATACCTTAGTGGGTTGGTTTTTAACGCCCGTTAACCATTACCGCCTTCCGTGTAATGAGGCCCTTTGTCTTGTTGAGACCCAAGGATGATCCATCCCGCTATTTAATTTAAGTCAATGCCATTCCATGTTAAAGTAAACAAATCCATATTTGGTTGAACCCTGCCGCTCTGGTGTATGTCTCTCAATGATCGTCATTTGGCATTATGGCAGTACATAACTGTGCAATCAAGGAGGGATGGTCAAACACACCTGAAGTATATGCATACTTGTCACATACTGAGCACAGCTTTGTTTTGAAATTTATGAGCACAGCTTTGTTTTGAAATTGAAAAGGTTCCATAAATCTTAACTGCAGGGAGGATACTGATCAAAAAGAAAATGCAGACATTTGTGAACATATAAAGAGGTTTCCAAAAACATTCACAACCCACATTCAAACCTATTAGTTGGTACTGTCAATGTTAAGCACCGTCCTATTTGGTCCATATTTAGTTTTAATTTATTTTCAATGCATATCGCTTTACCTGTATATTGCAATAGCTTTTTCATCCTCTTCATCAAACTCATCCTCAGCATCTTTTAACTCTTGAAGAGTCATTCTTTCATAAGGTTTCACTGCAAGAAAGACATAACAAATGCAGTAGAAAAATTCTGATTCCCCCTTTGACAGTTACACCATTTTCAGTGGCGTGTTTGACCGCCCCTGCTTTGCCTTGTTGGCGGTTTATTAAATAAAGAATGTGCGTGCAGTTTCTTTTCAATTTTTTGAGCACACAAATTAAAACTTGTAGCATTTCAAATCCCAAGATACTAACATGGAGATAATAGTGCAAAAAAGAAAAACATTCAGTTTATATTTGCTCAGAACACATACATCATATCATAGATAAGTTTACTATTTTATGCATATGCAATTCATATCACTTATACAATGTTTTGGTCTTCATTTTGAAAGTTGAGTTTACATATTTTATGTTTGAATGTTATAAGGAGATTTGCTTTTTATTCTTTTAAGTTAAGAAAAGTTTGTTTTTACTTGACTTAAAACACTAATGCATTTTCAAAGGAGCTATTAAACTATCAATCTTTGTTCTGCAAGGTAAATGGAAAAGTCACTGGGGTGTACACAAAGGCATCCAGTCTGCATACTATATGAGACAGAGCACAAAACAAATGTATCTGACCCTGGAGGAAATGAGGTACAAGTAAATGATAAAAATCTGTTAAATTAATTTTTGACTGATTAAGAGCTGCTGTCAAGATAATTTCCTTTCGCAAACAAATTGCTCAAGAGTACACAATAATTTATGGTTTATAAACCGTTCTTTAGAGTTAATAGATGTGTCATGTAGGTTTGAAACGGTTTCATGCTTGGCGAAATGTAAGGAAAAATCAACCATCAATCAAATTGAGTGTTACTTCAAGTTGTAGAAACCATGTTCGCTATCGATTGGAGAATAAAATGTATGTTGTTTCCCCACCATCTGGTCAGTGCCCCATGATTTTCAAGAGTCCACATCACAAACTCAGAGTTTCAGAATGCTATAGGTTTGCAGTTAACATGGGACCATGCAGGAACAAAAGAGTGCAATTTAAAATAACATTTGTTAAGATTAGATTGTAAGAATCCTCACAATTCCATTAATATTTGTCCTAAGAAATTTGGAAGTCTATTTTCAGAATCTCCATTAAATGTATAAGAGCTATATTCAGAAATGTTTATTTCTCTATATAATTAACACACACTGACAAAGTAATTCTCTGTGTCTTATGGGCTTCCAATCTATTGCTTGGGAATCAGCTCATATTCACCAATAATGTAATGTTATTAAACACAAATGAGGTTATACAAGACATACATACTTAAATAAGTCACTCTCAAAGATGGGTGTGAAATAGGAGTTTGAAACTGACACGCCAGTCTATTGGATAGTGGACATTCATTCCAATTTGCAGACAGGGAGCCAAGGCGGACCTGAGTACTGGAAAATTCACTGAGAGAGCCAAACTGGGGCAGAGCTTGGCATACGTTGTTACCTGGATTAAACAGTGAGACGGTGAATCAAATTCCCTTTTGCTCAGTCCTTGCTTATCTATCAAGGGTAGTAGGGGAAAGCAGTAGACAGAGGTTCCAGAATTATCCATCCCATTTATGCTGGTGCTTAACGCAATGTTTCTATCCGGCAATAAACAAAAAGTAAGTGCATAAATGCCCCGTTCATACATTTAGAGGTTACAATCCCTTAGAAATAGAATATTGGAGATGGTTCTTTATGCAGATAAAATAAATTATATAATTTGACTGGTTTGTTTCAGAAGCAAGAGTCTCAAGGTATCTGAATTCTGCAAGCATTAGAATTCAAATATGTAGCAATGGAAAATACTCTATTCCCTGTAAAAACCGTAGTCAAATTAATGTCATGACTTAGATTCACTTTTAGTAGTGTTTTAAACCCTGGGGAAAGGCATTGTTAAGGCATCAGGATCTTAGTAACCAGTTGTTCAAATTGAGTCCTCTTTTCTGTTATCCTTTCTTAAAACAAACAAAAAACATGTTGACACTTTCTTTTTACTTGTCCGTATTCAGATGAGTATCATTTACAATACAACCCTCTAATGATTTGCTAAGAAAGTGTCCTCTCATGCACAACTTTATATTAATGTTTAGTTGATTTTATGATATTCTTTCAACCAAAAGTTATTAACATGAATATATTTTACAGTATGACTATAAGTAGATTTTATATGATTTAGCCCAAATTTCAAGGCATTGCATTTCAATTAATATTACGATAATTGTGACTAAAGACAATGGTTTGCCATTATATTTGGAAAAGCCATTTGTACATTATTTGATTTTTCAGTTGATTTTTGTATGGCATTAATGACTGTGATTAATCCAATGAGCCATCACGGATTCCCCTACGGTGACGACCTCCTATGTGGGCAGGGGATGGCTGCCGCTACCTGAATCCTGACCCTGGGGGTGCCTTTATGAGGGAGGATCACATGGGGGGAGACAACTACCGGGCAGATGTCATGACTTCAATGGACGAGACGCGGTATCTCCCCCTTTCCCATGAGAAAGAACCTCTAATACCCAAGGCCCTAATGGCCTATTGTCAGCTGCATGTTCCCCCTTGTAGAGGAGGTATACAAAAAAACTCTTCTTTATACTTGGTCATACACTCACCTATGACATAAACACACAAATCTTCAAAACAACACATTTTGCTTCTGAGGTACCTTTATGTAAAAACATTGAAAATAACTATTTAAACACCATGGGCCTCATTACAAGTTTGGAGGTAGCCATGCCCTTAATAAAGGCATGGCTGCAACCAAACTCGGGTTCCCTGAATGGGGAAATACCGGGCCATTCCGACCTTGGAGGGCCCGGTATTTCCCCATTCAGGGAACCTGGATCCGGACCATCCCCATTTGAGCCCCCATAGGGCTCAATGGGAATGGCAAGCATGCTTACAACGGGCTCGTTAATGACAGGCCCATTGTTAGCATGCTGGGCCGCTCGCGGGACCCGCTAAGGACGTCTGCTGAAACCAGGCGTGCAGAGCGGGTCCCGCGAGCGGACCTCGTAATAGGGCGGTAAGGGGTTAACGGCTCTGGCACCTTTACCGCCCACCTCGTAATGAGGCCCCATGTGTCCAATGACACCTTTGGACTACAACTCCCAGAATCCTTCAAGTCCTGAGACGAAGAAGATGAAGGAGTCTGAACATGGAAACAAGCACTTGAAGCATAACATGCAGTCTAGTTTTCCAAATCACCTGTGTGTGGGACATTTAAACATGGAAAGCGCATTGCTAAGGGAGGTAGTGCGGAGAAGATGCTGGCACATCTGTGAAGGCTCAGAAATGCAAAGATCACGTACCAGTGTGGTGGAGCAGGGAAGGTTGCCAAATCAGAAGGGGAAGCGCTGTGCGTGAGACGAGTGCTGTGGAGATGCTGGGAGCCATGAGAGAAGTCCTAGGCATGTGGCAGCTCGCAAAGGCGGCTTTCTTCATTCCGGGACCTGAAGGCAAGCAGCGTGGGGTCAAAGCCGCGAAGGAAACCGGAAGGATGTCTGCACACTCCAGTGTGGAAAGCGGGTGAACTTCATGCTGCAGAAGCGTAAATTGGACCAGAGCCGCTGGAGAGAACAGGTGAGTCTACCTGAAGCCATTGGGGACCCGGGGGCATACCGGCAACCGTGCCAACAACAATTTGCACGTGATACCAAGAAGATTGTCTGAATATAGAAAAGGCAAAGGACAATACCCCATGAATTATGTATGCATTAAATGCAAGTGTGGGGCCAAACTTGAGCAAACCTTACCGCAAACATTTATACCAAGTCAAGAGCAATACGTACAATACTGGTGTAACTGAGAGATTGTGAAATGCATAAGAAGTCCCGACAAGGCCAACTACCAAGCAATTGAATCACATGAGAAATCCTGGCACGGCAAGACCCCAGGTAATTGAAAGCATGAGAAGTCCTGGCAAGGGAAAGAAACCAGACAAAGGAATTATATAGGAAGTCTTGACAGGGGAGTATACTAGGCAAGTGTAAAACCACAAGAGAAGTCCTGGCAGGAGAGTACACCAGGCAGCTGGAATTGCATAAAGAGTCCTGGAAGGGAAGTATACCAGGCAACTTGCAAAGTTTATCAGAAATCCTAAGGCCCTCATTACAAGTCAGGTGTTAAGGGTTTAACGGCGCCGTCGGCGCCGTTAACCTTTTACGCCTGATTCACATTTTAACGCCTGCTTTTTGCAGGCGTTAAAGTCCAAGGCGCTAAGCCCTATGGGGCAAAAATGGGAATGGGGAAGGGCAAATGGTGAATGGGGAATTACCGCCCCACTCACCTTGGAATGGGGCGGTAATTCCGCCATCCACCATGAGGGCCTAAAACAGTATTTTCTACACCATGGAGAAATTGATGTGAAAGAAAGACAGTGTTTTCTAATCTAAGGAGAAATTGATGTGAAAGAGTGTTTTCTAAACCAAGGATAAATTGTGTTAAAGAAAGACTGATACGGGGGGCGTGGCCAGCAGCCATGCTATAGAGACGCGTTTCTTCTTGTGCTCCTGAGATCCGACATGATCCGGCCTATTCTCTGGAAAATAGCAGGTTAAATCACCTGCAATTGCAGCTACCAAAGCATGGAGCCCGCAAGCAGAGTTGTATGCAAGAAAAAGAGCGTCGGAAGACAGACGGCTGAGTACGACGGAAAAGCAATTAGATTCCGGCTGGCGGCGGAGGAACAAAATGGCGGGCGCAAGGAGGGACCCCAGGCACATCGCACAACGAAGGAGCTGTGCAGGTCTGATTGGAACATGTTGAGAAAGAAGAGTCAGCTGCCCGGGGCCAAGGTGCGAGATCCGCTTTATGAGCGGAATAACATTTGAAAGGTCCAGCTGGAGGCAGCTCGTAACACTGTGCGGAGAAGGAGCTTGGTGTCCTAAACAGGATGTGGGCTCTGCCGGGACGCGGGTGACCACATGGAAGCAAGAGGCATCAAGCACTGAAGCAGGGAGCGGCGGTGTCGGCCCAAAGAACAGAAAGAAGCAGAACACTGGTGGTGCGGTGCGCTGCCCTGTTGGCGGTGCGGATGTCCAGGGACAAGAGGGACAGCGGACACGAGGCCCGCAGCGAAGTTGAGCAACCCGCATCGCAACAGCAAGGCTAAGCGCACCCAGTGCGCTCGGGTTGTAGCTACAGGAACCAAAATATAACGGAGGCGGACTGCGGTGGAAAGGGGCTACGGTGCAGATTGGGGCGGACCATGGGGGGAACTGTCCCCATTCACAACAAATGGGTGGACTGCATTGCACAACACATCAGCAAGTATTCAGAGGGGAAACAGGTTTCGGTTTCCAACGTGAGAACAGACGAGGTGATGGGCTGGCCCCCCACGCACTGGCAGTGAACACCAATGGCCCACGTTCAACAGCCCTGGGCAGCAGGCACAACGGATGCCAACATAGGCACAGCCTAAGGAAGGTATCTGGCCAGGAGGCACGTATTCCAACAGTTAAGCACACCATTCCGTAAGGGAATAAAGCACATAAACGCCAACCTCGGCCAGCATCATCATTCAATATACCCCAGGAGCAAAGGCATAGGGTAACAATAGATTGCCACGCAAGACAACTGGAGGTCCAGCCGATATCAAGGGCCAGCACAGAAGGGCAAGGATGTAGGTAAGCAAAACTTAGGCAAAAAGTAAAGAGCAACATCCGTAAGAGCACTTGGTAAAGAGGACTTATAGGAGGTTACTGGTTACGATCAGCCTCCATTGGATATAAACGGTCTCTGGACAAGACGGCAGTAAGCCAGTGCACAACAAGCACTAACGGGTTTGCATCCATTGGGGCGAACGGATGATCGTTGCAGAGGGGGAGGGGCCATCACACCGACTGTGCACGTAGCGAGCTCCCTTCAGGATCCTAATTGGAGGCAATAAGATTAGCAGAGCCCAGTGGACGTGGGAGAGCACAACCCACTCGCTGGACAATAGGGTGGATAGAAGACTCTGAAACAAAGCATAATACTCGGAGGTGGAGGGGAGTGGCTGAGCTGGGAGCAGGCATACGACACAAAGGACAAAAAAGGAGACCGGGCTACAGGAGGCTGCACGGGACATCAGCGTGGTCAGGGAAGACTGCTGGACAAGGGAATACATAACCTGACCAAGGGATTTAGACACCAAGAGGCAAGGCGAGGAAGAATCCGGGGACTGCGCCGTGCCTGGCTGGCCCGCATAGCAAAACAAGGGAGTTTGCGGCGATCAGTGACTTACACTTCTAGCATACCTGACCTATGGGTACAACATCACAGCTGCCAGGTCCAGAGCTCTGCCTGGTCTTGAAAGGAGGAAGCTACCCTTCGCCTGGTCATCTTAAACCTTACATATATGCTTACAACAAGTCAACACAGGAGGAGGACACTGTCTAGACACTGCTGGGACGCTGGGCAGGGTGAAGAAAGGAGTGGACGGCATGGTGTCAAACAGCAGAGAATGCCAGGCAAATCAAAAGGGGGGAAAGGCAGACAGACCAGCATTGAACATTTTGCCAGGAAGGCAGACAAGGACCAATCCACTCCATCAGACGCGGCCATGGCCTCGTCCAGTGCACAACACGAGAAGAGCGACAATGAGAACCCGATACTGGAAGCCACAGCGGCCCTGAGGACGTTGCTGGGAAACAGGATGGACACAGTCAAAGCGGCCCTGAAGATGTCCCTGGAAAATAAAATGGATACAGTGATGGTAGATGTAGGTCTCCTCCGACAAGACGTACGGACCCTGGCAGACCGAGTGGGTACGGCAGTACAACAGGTGCAGCAAAACACCAGCGATGCAGCAACCACCCGTACCCACATGTCAGATGTGCTCTGACAGGTAAAGATCCTGGAACAGAGAGTAGAGGATGCAGTAGGGAGGGCCCGCAGGAATAATATCCGGATCATCAGACTGCTTGAGTGAGATAAAGGTCAGGACCCCACAAACTATGTTGAGAACCTTCGCCAGCAGGAGATCGGGTGGGAGTTCTGTCCCAAGGTTTCGCGTTAGAGAGGGTCCTGACCCAGAGGCCCCAACCAGGAGCTCCCCCGAGATCAATGATTGCAAGAATCATGAACTTCAAAGATCGAAATAAAATATAGCCGTTCTCTAGAGAAGGGGGGGGTGATAACCAGAAATTCCTCTGGATTACGATCTACCCAGACTATACCATCTTGGTTCAAACAACGGGCATGGTATGGGCCCATCAAGGACCGGCTGAGGGCAGCGGGCATACATTACATGCTACTGTACCCGGCAAAGCTGCAGGTAATACGAGAGGGCAGGTTGCATTTCTTCGAGACAACAGAAGAAGCCCAGGCATGGATGGACCAACAAGGAATCCCGCAAGGGGGACCCAGAAATGCTAAAAATGACAGAGACCTACCCAGGGGTCAGCGGGAGGGAGCTTACCCTGCGAAGATGGTTCCGACGCCCTACATGCTATGCAAGTCAGATGGAATATATCTAAAGGAGCAATGAGATTCACTATTGCCATGGATGGCGGCAGGACACGCAACCCCAAGACATTTGTTCGTTTGGATGTCAGTTTTGAGGCATCACGCTGCCGTGAATTCACCCCACCCTGGTGGGCAGAGCAAGAGAAGCAGCGAGGCCCGTGCAGGGGGAGGGAGGCTGGGAATTTGTTTAATAGTTGTAGTTAGTGCGGGGTTAGTTAGGAGGAGTGACGGAACAAGTGAAAGAGGAAGTAGAATGAGTGAAGTAGTAGTTACTGGGTTTGTTTGCTTAGGAGATGGCACGAACGGAGGGAGAAGCATCAAACGACAAGGACAGGGCGGCAGTGAAGGGAGTGATCGATTAGAGCTATGTCCAAACACAGAAGTAGCACAAGAGCCCATGGGATCGAGCGGGCCCCCGGATCCAGTGAACACATGGGTCAGGAGGTGATAAATATAGTCACATGGAATGTCAGAGGGCTTAACACCTATGTCAAACTGAGGCCTGGCTGAATAGGACACAGGTCCACATTGCAATGCTACAGGAGACACACCTGATGGCCGAAAAGCAAGCTAAGATAGCCAAGAAATGGGGTGGCCAGATGTACAGTTAAATGTACTCTAACTACGCAAGGGGAGTGGTGACATGGATCGCTCCAGGGACCCCGTTCCAACTCATAAAACAAGAAACAAGAAAAGGACGCAGAGGGCAGGGTCCTGATCATACAGAGAAAGTTGGAGAATCGGGAGGTGTGCTTGGTGAATACGTATGCTCCCAAACACGAAGCAACAGAGTTCTTCAGGACACTTACGCCTCGGCTGGCCCCAAGTAGGATTGCAACATTTATTTGGGCAGGTGGCTTCAACTGTACGTTGGACCCCCGACTGGACAGGTCGGACACCAAGCAAGGAAACCAGCGCCGCCAGCCAGGGCACTACAGAAGATACTGGAGCAGCTCGAGCTAGAAGACGCCTGGAGAAAGGTACATAAGGGCAACAGGGGATACACACATTATAGCGCCCCGCACGGGAAAGTCACCTGAATAGACTATTTGCTCATGGGCAAAGAGCCACTGGGGGAATTCCCCGGGGCACACATCCATGCACGAACATTGTCCGACCATGTCCCGCTGGCAGTGGCATGGGCCCATACATACAGGAGAGCCCCCATATCCACATGGCGATTTAGGGCGGAAGTATTGTTGGATAGGGAATTCCAGGAGCACATCCAGAGCACGATAGATGATTATTTTGAGCATAACGCAGGGAGTGTGAATAGCACTGGAACCGTCTGGGAGGCCCTTAAGGTAGTGGTTTAGAGGAGCAGCAATGGAGAAGGCAGGAGGCCACCGGGGAGAGATTTTGGCCAAACTAGAGGGAGTACAACGGGAGGTCGAGAGGGCGGAAGCACAGGCGAGCGAGATGGGAGGAGAACTGGGAGATCTCATTACCTTGAGGCAACAGTGTATGGCAATCTGGGAGAGGCTGGGGAAGCTGGATTATGGGAAGTATACACAGAGGCTACATGCAGAGGGAGACAAAACCTGGCAGGCTCCTAGCCTGGCTAACTAGACAGGAGGGCAAGCGGGAACCGATAAAGGCAATTAAAGACGAACTGGGGGAGGTGACTATGACCCAGTCAGGCATAAACACGGTTTTCTCACGATTCTACGAGAAACTATACTCCTAGGTCCAGGAGGCGAAGTAAGGAGATAGAGCGGACGCTCTGGCGGAAATCAAACTTCCCCAACTAACAGAGGAGCAAGCCCAAATGTTAGATACGCCCCTCAGAGTGGAAGAAATGTCGGAGGCAGCTACCGACAGGGAAGTCCCCGGGACCCGACGAGCTGCCAGGGGAAGTCTACAAGAAATACAGGGACAGTCTGGCCCGAGACTACTGGAGACACTAGAAAAGGCATATGAGAGGTAGAGGCTCTAGAGTAGCATGTCAGAATCCATAATAGTGCCTATACTAAAACCAGGGAAGCTGCCCCTAGAGTGCAGGTCCTATAGACCATTTTCCCTGATAAACCAAGACTCCAAAATCCTCACAGCGGCCCTGGCCAATCGGCTCAACAGGGCCATAACCACATTGGTGCACCCGCACCAAACAGAGTATGTACCGGCAAGGAATACTACGTGGAACCTCTGCAGACTTCATTACGTCATAGACAACACAAATCAGGAAGAGGGGGGAAAGCGCAGTGGCATCACTAGATGCCATAAAGGCATTTGATTCGGTGAACTGGGATTGGCTTCTGGGGGTGCTCGCCCACTTTGGGATAGGAGAAAGGTTCCTATGTTGGGGTAGGAGAAGGGTTCCTATGTTGGATCAGGCCTTTATACAAAGATCCGAGGGCGAGGGTAAAGACAAGTAGACACGTTTCGGAGGAATGGAGTATAGCGCGGGGTACGAAGCAGGGGTGCCCACTGTCCCCGATGTTATATATCCTGGCCCTAGAACCGTTTGCAGTTTTTTTAAGGGGCGAGTACAGGGACGCCGGAATAGTGATAGATAGGGAAGTACACCAAATATCAATCTATGCACATGATATGCTACACTATGTCCAGAACCCGCAGGCTCACTTGCTGGAGCAGGCTATCGGGAATTACCATTAATAAGGAGAAATCCTCGCTGTTCCCCTTGGCGGGCCTGCAAAGTGTGACCCCAGACCGATTACCGGAATAAGGCCTCACATGGACCCCACTCACCTTCAGATATTTAGGAGTGGATATATACCACAATATTAAAGAGACACATATGGCTAATATGCAGGTGGCCCTGGATAAAATGGGGAAGGCCATGCAGTTTTAGAGGACACTACCGTTTGGGAATGATAGGTAGGGCGGCCCTGTTGAAGATGGCGGTCCTACCCCGCCTCCTGTACTATTTCACTAACATTCCTTACAACATCCCAGGGTCATTCTTTAAACAGCTACACACCATGGCAAGGGAGTTTCTGTGGGGAGGAGGGAGAAACAGGGTAGCACTGAATACACTACAAAGGTGCTATGAATGGGGGGGTGTCAGGCTCCCGGACTTTGAACGATATTATCTGGCAGCTCAGCTTCAATTGGTGGTGCAGTGGCTAGGCGAGGATACATTCATAGATTCAATACTTTTTCGATATTACCTGCGATAGCTCCTGTGGATAGACACAGCTTCAGCCAAAGCACTCCCCAGTATGGTTCTGCTGGGTCGAGCCCTATGGAAAAGAGCGTGGAAAATGCAAGACATAAGAGACCCTTGCTCCAGGCATATGCCACTAGCGGGATTAGTGGATGTCTGCATAGCAAACCTGGCAACGTTCAGAACACAGTGGGAAGACAAGGGCGTAGCCCAAATAGGAGATCTTTGGCAAAACGGACAACGGGTGGACTTCCAGATCCTGGTAGAAGAACAAGGCATACACAGGGGTCAATTCATATTGTACATTAGCTTGGTCAGAACGATAAGGAAGAGATGGGAGACCCTACCGGAGGCGGATGACACAGGGGGTGCACTATATGCGTGTAACGACATTTCGGAGGGGGGTCACACAGTGTCCCGGCTTTACGAACAATTACTAGGAACTAAGAACACGAGAGAACTACAAGCTCGAACTAAGTGGGAAGTAGAGCTTCCGAAACCCTTCAATATGCAAAGAAAGTCTCCAGGAACACAATGTTCAGGCAGATGTAGCTTTATCTCATACACAGAGCATTTCTAATGCCAATAAGAATGTCAAGCATGGGGAACAGACAGACCCGGATCTGCCCATGCTGTGAGGAGGAGCTGGCGGATATGGTGCATATGTTCTGGTCATGCCCAAGAATAACAAACTTTTGGGGCACTATCAAAAAAAGAACGCTAAAGGGGGGAATCCAAATGCAAGCATGGTCGCCGGCATCTTAACTATTGGGGCTGTTCCCAAGAGGAGACAGGCAGAGAACACACTTGGCAAAAAATGAAAGACTTGGACAATACTGGTGAAACGCTGCATAGCAATCGCGTGGAACACAAGTACGGGTCCTTCGATAAAGGGGTGGTGGGCAGGCCTGCTAAAATGGGCGATCGCCGAAACAATAGTGTTGACAAGGGCGGCACAAAGGGAAGAAGGCAATAGTGGGGCTAAGATACTCGCATGGAACACGCTTGTGCAGGACCTGTTCGGAAGCAATGAAAGGAACAGCATGAGCGAGTCAGGAGGCCTGGTTGAGGACTAATCAGCGATGGAGGATGATTGGGGATTACAAGCCGAAAAGAACCAATGAGTCAAGGAGAAGATGGATGGCCCATATGTACCTGGGTGGAATACACATGATTAGCGTACAGACATTACGGATGGAATGAATAGAACCTCGCCGCGAACCGAGCAGATAAGGAAGATATGGACTCTAACTCCAACTTGAAAGTGCCAGTAGAAAGGTGTTGTGTATTGTTGTTTAAGTAGTTTTGTGTTATGTTTTGTGTTGAAAAAAAAAAGAAAGACTGATACAGAACTTACTTAAACAGGAACCTTGTGAATCAAGGAGAGCCACAAAGGAACTGTTAGTAAAAGAGACATTTGCCATCCTCCTTAAGAATCCAGGGGAAGGGGTCCACCTTCGAGAACATTTCTGTTGCAGTTATTCTTATTTTCAGTCGTGAACACCTTTGCCATTATCAAGTGGAAGACCTTTCTGTGTACATTTTTATTGTTTTGTAGTGTGAGGGTCAGGTTAGGACGTTTTGAACAAAAGGACGGCTTTTCAGTTATTGACATCTTGACACAGATAGATCCTTAGTTTTAGAAATTCCTCTTTAGAATAGGGTCAGAGAGGCATTTTTCCAAACCATTATTGTTTAATAAAAGTCTTTTGAATGACGTTATGACAACCTTATGCCTGGCTTTCATTTCTGACCCCTCACATGACCCAATCATATCTAAGTGGTGGACAAAGAGAGACAAGCAGTTAGCAGTTGCCGGTCAAGTGGCACAGCGAGTAGAGCGCTCGCTTTGACATCCGTGCAGAGCCTGCTAACGCAGGTTCGAATCCCGGTGGGGCCAAACTCAGCCTTTCATCCTTCTGAGGTCGGTGGGTAATAACAAGCAGCGCTCAGATACCTGAGGGTTCGTAGCACTATATAAATGCGAAATTATTATTATTATTATTAGAAAAGGAAAGATAAGTTCTTCCTAAAGAGCAAAGGCCTTCTATATGTTGAAGCTCTTAAGGCAGGGAATTCCACTTTTTAACAATGGTTAACATAATGAATCTTCCCAGTGCTGTAGTGCATTGCTAATATGGGAAGTAGAGTATGACATTCGGACCTGCTAATGTCAATCTACCATTTAAACCAAGCATGGATCCTGGCTCAGCGAGTGGGAATTGGCAACTAACAAGATTTCAATTTTTGCTTGATTCATTACAAGACAATTATCTCTCATCAACCTATCTACTGCATGAATATCATTTGGATGTGAGATATATTAGTCTCTTGGTCAGCCTCTATACAGAAGATAATTGAGTACCATTGGCATAGTTCCAAGAAGATGGCACCTAGGTCTGTTAAAGGTCATCAAGAGGCTTAAGATAAATATTAAAGAGAAGGGGGAAGGGACAGGAGGCCTCAGGGACATCACATTCTACTTTTCCAGGCAGGGCTCACAAGGATTTCACCCTCGATATCCTGCTTCCTGGAAACACTAGGAACAACCCAACCCAGCTGGAGGGAGGTTTCTGACACCTTCTGACAACTTCACCACCTCTCCAATACAATGTATCAGGATAGGGTGGTTGAGGGTGTCAAAAGCCAAATATAAATCTAATAATATAAGTAGTAAGATCTTTCACAAATCTAAGATTTTGAGACAATTCGTCTTTACATCCTGAAGGGCAGACTCAGTGACCTATTTATGCAAAAACCAGAATGCAGGTCGTCGAACAGTGTATGTTCTTCCAGATGCATCTACAGCTGCTCGTTGGCTGTTTTTTCTGAGATCTTTGGTAAAAGGGTTTGTTGGTAATGGAACAATAAACAGACAATTGCCAGGGTCCAGGTTAGTGAGCCAAGCTTGTTTCAGGACTTCAGGAATAGAAGTGTGTCTGAAAAGGGGCATTTATGAATTGGGTTGTTAAAGGGGTCAAAGTATCCACACATTCCTGGACCACTCTGGAGCATTGGGAGGATGAGGGATAGGTGGGGTGTACCCCTGCAATTCTTGGTTAAAAAAAAGAAATCAGCTGCGAAAAAAGTAATGGGAAGCTGGGAAGGCGCCAGCAACCCCTCACCGGGTACTAATGAAATGTAATGCTTGGGCGAATATTAACTAGTCAGTTGAACTGTAATTTTAAGATTTTATCACATTTCCATTTCTATTTATGATATACGTACTTATGTTATATGCAAACATTGTTTGTACGCTGTGTTAGTGTGGGCCAAATGATTTGTGAATCGAATAAAGGCAATGATGATGATGAACCAGCAGGATTGCGGCTAGCAATAATGGCTCTTACCTCTGGCAGTGACAATTTTGAAATTAAATAAGGCACAAGCATGCTGGTCAAGGGAAGGAGGACTCCAGGATGTTGGAGTAATATCCGTATACAGCAGTGAAAGGCTATCTGAAATAAGATGTTGAATATTAGCCCTATATTCGTGATTTTATCACAAAAGCAAAATTGAATTTCATTTCACACTCTGTGGTGATCTGCATTTGAGGTGGAGAAACAGGTGGTGCTTTTAATTTTCTCAAGGTAGAACATATTTTGCTAGAGAAATTAGAGGCTTCATTCATCTCCTGTTGTAATAAAATTTGTGTAGGCTTTGTACATTGCTACTTTATAAGAGATACAAGCTTGAATAAACAGTAGGTGATTGTAAGGGGTAGTATCCTTTCTCAATATTGTTTGCTGTGTCTGCATAAAGTTTGGAGCCGATTACAGTTACTAATGTAGCACTTATTGCCTATTCAGCTGGATTTAATGAGTTTAGTTTTGAGGGGAGCAGCATTGTTGATTATTTTAGACAGAATAGTGTTATAAGTGGTAAGAATCAGAAAAAGGAACACTTTATTTCAGTGCAGGAGTGCTTTTACTTTATTTCAGTGCAGGAGTGCTTTTATTTTACAAGCACTTTCCAGGAGCTGAAAGCCTTTATTCCAGAGAACATCCTCATGTGCTGACTCATCGGGTGTGGCTCCCTAGGCCTGGTCTTCCTGTGTAGACTAATCTGGTGTGGCAGGGTGTGGCAGGCAGGCTGAACCTGGTGGGCGTGGCTTCAGAAGCTCAGCTATATAAGCTGCTCCATCCTTAAGGCCGGTGCTTCGCGTTACTGTGCACTCGCGTGCAACGTGATGCTCACCGCGTGTTGCTCACCGCCGCTTGGACCAGTTTACTTACCTTTGAAACCAGGCGTTCTCCTGCATACTCATCTCCTGACATCCAGTGATCTTGATCTTGATCTTGATACTGGTGCTTCATCGCTTCATCTGCAGACTCATCTCCTGACATCCAGTGATCTTGATCTCGACGCCGCAGCAGCGCCCTCCACATCCACGAACTCGGACCCTGTGAAGAAGAAAGACAAGGTTAGAACATCCGTCCCAGGGCCGCGCCGCATTTGAACCCCACGTGCTCCCTAGTTAACAACTCACCAGTTTCTGCACAGCTGCAGCTACGTTCCTCATTCCCTCCGGCTGTCGCCTCGAGCTCTGCAGCTTTTGCCAGGCCGGCAACATCACCTGCAAGGGAAGAAAGCAAAAGAGCAAACATCAAAAGTGAAACAGACAGCAATACAAGACAACAAACTTTACAATACAACAAAAACAGACCAGGAAAGACAAAGGCAAACAGGAACACTTACCTGAAGTATAGTGGCGTAGTCGCAGCAGGACAGGACTACCATGTGCGAGGGACCAGTGAAGGAACTCGGTCCAGATCATACAAGCACCCCTGCCAGAAGCAGCAGGACGGCATGCTCGCCAAAACTAATCAACAGGTGAGCTTTCCAGGGACAGCGCATCCCACGGGTACCACGGTTTGGGAGAAGGGGTCTGGAAGGGGATCAGGCACACAAGCTGGCATACTCATGCCACCTATTCTCCACGAAGGAGCAGTCCGAGCAGCATCACCTATTACCACCAGTCACCACATAAGCGCAGAGGGCGAAGTCGGGCCCGAGCGACCTCACCCCCGGGAGGGCTGCAACCGTGCCCCAACGCCTCTGCAGAGTCCAGGTGAGCGTAACAGAACGCGAAGCCTCTTCGAATCTCTGCCTGGGCGTTATGGAAACTTCTGAAACGGACCAGTTGGCCCGATTACTGGGAGAGTTACGGGCTGAAGTTCATGCCTCAAGACAGGAAACCAATGCCCTAAGGAGGGGTCTAATTGTGAACCGGAAGCAGACAGATGAACTAGCAAGGCAAATGCTCCAGGCACAGGCAGAACAGGTCCCACTGCCGGGGTATGCCCTTCCTGCCGCGCCTCCACAGCCCACGCCAGTACATGTGGTTCTTCCAGGGGGGATCCCCTGGCCCCACCAGAATGCTTCACAGGCGATCCGAATAAGAACGCCATTTTTATCAACCAATGTCACCTACATTTCTTGTGCATACCTGGGGCATTCCCCAACAACAATACTCTCATATTTGGGAGGTAGTGCAGCGGACTGCTCAATACCCTTGGTAAACCAGGATGATCCTTTGCTTCGAGACTTCAGAGGTTTCCAGCGTGAAATGGAGAAACTATTTGCACGGCATACTCAAGGGCGGGCTCTGGACAATGAACTATTATCACTACGGCAGGGTAATCAAGACCTACTAACATATATCGCTTCCTTCAATCGTCTGATAGCACAAACTAACTGGCCAGAGGAGAAAAGAACTACACTCTTTTACCGAGGCTTGCCAGGGGAACTTAAAGGCGCATTAGCCCAAATAGTAAATCCCCCGGAAAGAAGTGCTGAATACATTGAGCTGACAGTGCAGCTCGATCACAGACTGCAGGATCGGAAGATGGATCGGGCCAAGGCCGAGCGGCGGTCAGTCTATGTGCGACCCTGTGAGAATCAACCTAAATCACATGATCAGTCCGAGCCAATGCAAATTGGAGGGTTGCGGATGCCCACTCACCAAGGGTAAGAGGGAGAAAAGGAGACAGCAGCATATTTGTTTGTACTGTGGTAAGGCAGGTCACTATCTCCGAGAATGCCCAGTGAAACCACCCAGGAAAGCAGATGGAGCAACGGACAAGGGTGAAGAACAAGACTCTGGAAACTCCAATGCCCGTCAAGCTTAGGGGTCCACTTGTCGAGCGGTGAAAAGGAACCTATACAGACCTCACATCTAGTCATCCCTGTGCTCCTGGTAAACCACAAGCAACAGTCGAAAATACATGCCTTGGAGGCATACATTGGCAGCGGGGCTGTGGGAAATTATATGGACCAAGATCTGGCTACCCCGATAGGCCTTCCTCTCCGACAGAAGCAGGTTTCGGAAAACGTCACAGCAGTTGATGGATCTCAGCTATCATCCGGTCCAGTGACGCATTACACCGAGAAGGTCACGCTTCTGTGTCAGGACGGTCACCAAGAGGACATCACCTTCGATCTCATCGGCGCTCCTCAGTTCCAGATGATATTGGGAATGCCCTGGCTGGAGACCCACAATCCCAGGATTGACTGGCGCAAACGAGTTCTGACCTTTCCCCAAGATAGTGCCGACACCTGTAATAGCAAGCGATTCTCATTAAAAAGTCTTACCAACCCAGGTTCGTCCAAGAAATAAACCATACTGGGCCTCAGCAGTTCACTACCACCTGAATACCTGGATTACCAAGATGTCTTTCAAAAAGATCAAGCAAACACCCTACCTCCGCACAGACCATATGACTGCCAAATTGATCTGGTACCTGGAGCTCAAGTTCCCCGGAGCCGGATTTACGCCCAAACAGAACATGAAAACCAGCATCTAAAAACCTAGCTCGATCAGTATCTGGCAAATGGCTTAATTTGTCTGTCCAAGTCCCCTGCATCCTCGCCCCTCTTTTTTGTGCCTAAAAAGGAGGGAGACCTGAGAACTTGCATCGACTACAGAGAACTCAACCAGATCACGGTAAAAAAACAGTACCCATTACAGCTTATCCCAAGCTCTTGGATCAAGTTATACAAAACTAGACTTATGAGGGGCATACCATCTAGTAAGAGTCAAAAAAGGAGACGAGTGGAAGACGGCCTTTCGCACGAAATATGGCCTTTATGAATATCAGGTTATGCCCTTTGGACTATAAAATACCCCGGCAGCGTTCCAATTTTTCATGAATGACGTACTTTGCGAACTGTTGGACGTCTGTGCTCTTGTTTATATTGATGACATTCTTGTCTATTCGACCTCCAGGGAGGACCATGTCAAGCATGTCCGGGCAATTTTGGAGAAACTGCAGTAAATCCGGCTATATGCCAAATTGGAGAAATGCTTCTTTCATGTGACAGAGGTAGAATTCCTCAGCTTTATTCTCACACCACGGGCGTACCAATGGACATGCGCAAGGTAGACGCTATCCTTAACTGGCCCTCACCGACATCCATAAAGGGAGTACAAATGTACTCGGGTTAGCCAACTTTTATCGCCGGTTCATTCCTGGGTTCTCCCAGATCGTCCACCCAATCACCTCTTTACTACGGAAAAGTAAACAATTTAATTGGTCCGCAGAGGCAGAGAAAGCCTTCTAGGAGCTAAAACAAGCATTTAACACAGCACCAATTCTACAGCATCCTCAACCAGAACTGTCATGATCTCTGCTTCCAAAAGATCAGGACTTGCCCGACTCCCTTGGAAGCAGACCCATAACCCCGGTTCCGAGTGCCAGCCAGTCCCAATTGGGACCTTTTGGACGCAGTCCTGGCGTCAGTGGCACCAGGCTCATAAAGATGCCCAGTCCCAGCGCTGGAAGCGCCGGGCTCATAATGCTTGGGTGGACTTACCTGCAGCAGACCATGCTGCTTACTTACCTGCCAGTTGAACCCCTGATCCTCTTCTGTTTGGGACTACTTTTCCTGTTGGGTGGGGCAGGAGCCACTCCCTAGGTTCAGAACACTGGAACTCTTCTGGAAAGCAGGAACTCTTTTCTTACCTAGGCGTGGCTGTGGAAGGAGGCTGTCATGATCTCTGCTTCCAAAAGATCAGGACTTGCCCGACTCCCTTGGAAGCAGACCCATAACCCCGGTTCCGAGTGCCAGCCAGTCCCAATTGGGACCTTTTGGACCCTGTCCTGGCGCCAGTGGCACCAGGCTCATAAAGATGCCCAGTCCCAGCGCTGGAAGCGCCGGGCTCATAATGCTTGGGTGGACTTACCTGCAGCAGACCATGCTGCTTGCTTACCTGCCAGTTGAACCCCTGATCCTCTTCTGTTTGGGACTACTTTTCCTGTTGGGTGGGGCAGGAGCCACTCCCTAGGTTCAGAACACTGGAACTCTTCTGGAAAGCAGGAACTCTTTTCTTACCTAGGCGTGGCTGTGGAAGGAGAGACCTAAGCACTACAGGAGGCTATTTAAACCACACCCGATGGATGAATCTTGCTTTGTGTTATTCTGCATTCTCTGCAGCAGAACGCTCATTGTGTCTTCTGCTGATCCTGGGCCTAAGGGAACAAAGGCTTACCATCCTGGAATCCAGTCTTCAGCAGCACCTGTAAAGACAAAGAAAGAACAGGTTAGCACTAGGGTCTTCAGTGGCAGCGCATCTCTTACCTGGTCCATCGGCTGTCACCAACGCCTCGCGCTGCATTCCGGCATCTGAAAGACAAAGGCTTACCTACTCTTCGCATGCTCCGGAGGTCTTCGCACTGCATTCCGGCATCTGAAAGACAAAAGCTTACCAGCTCTTCGCACGCTCCGGAGGCCTTCGGCGCTGCATCGCGCATCTGAAAGACAAAAGAAGGTGCGTTTAAAGACATTGGGCAACTTTATTACTCACGTGCCATTACTCCTTCCCACGCCGAATCCAGTGGGTATTCCAGCACCCTTCAGCTTCTCTAAAGCTCCGAACTTGTACCTGCAAGATAAAAGGGACAGTTAGTGCGCATCGTGAAGCAGGCTACAAGCGCTTACTTACGTGCTTCCAGGCGCTTCTATTCCTCACGCGGGTTCGATCCTCAACTCTCATCAGCCCGCCATCCGCCATCGCCGGAACCCTGCAAAACAAGAGATATCATTACAAAAGACTTTTAAGACATTTGAAGTGCCCAGAACTTACCGTTCGTGCAGTTAACGACGGACAGCAGTCCTCTGAGGTCAAGAGGCCTGCACCCTTATCCAGTGAAGAAACTGGTTACGGCACCCTGCCCCGAGGCAGATGGAGAGCTCGGCGTTCACTTACCTAAGGTGAGGGCGTTAACCTTTGGGGTTCTACCTGAGAAGAGAAAGGGAAGAGGAGAGAGGCACCCAATAACCCCAGTTCATTAATCCCATATTTTCTATCTGCAGACATCTTACTCTTCGAGTCAGACATACAGTGCACAGAGGTCCAGCCCAAAGAGCCAACCGTGTGTCACACATCACCTTTGAAGATACGGCATTCACCCAGTCAAGACCGGCGCCTCTGCGGGAATCAGGTGAGCGTTACAGAACACAAAGCCTACCGCAAAACTCCCACCCAGGCGCTATGGAAACCTCGGATACCGACCAGCTAGCCCAGTTACTTGGGGAACTAAGAGCAGAAGTGCATGCAGCCCGTCAGGAAACGAATGCTCTAAGAAGGGAACTGATTATTTCCAAGGAGCGAACAGACGATCTCGCTAGACAATTGCTACAGTCACAAGCCGGACAAACTCTGTTACCCGCATCAGGGGCAAATCTTCCTTCAACATCCTCTACGAACCCAGTGCAGATCAACCTACCTGGGAATGTACCTCTGGCTCCGCCCGAACAATTTTCTGGTGACCCAAAGAGGTTTGCAGTATTTATTAATCAGTGCCGGTTGCACATCTAATGCCGGCCAGCAGCCTTTCAAACTGATCAAGCTAAGGTAGCTTTCGTGCTTTCGTACCTTAGTGGCAATGCGGCAGACTGGTCGATCCCTCTAGTTAATCAAGATGATCCGGTTCTCCATGATTTTCAAGCTTTTCAGCTCAGTATGGAAAAACTGTTTGCAAGACATTCACAGGGGCAGGCCTTGGACAATGAGCTCCTTTCATTGCGACAGGGTAATCAAGACCTTTTGGCTTATATTGCGTCTTTCAACAGACTGATAGTGGAAACTCGATGGCCTGAGGACAAAAGGATTACGCTGTTTTATAGAGGTCTACGTGGAGAGCTCAAAGATGTGTTAGCCCAAGTAGTGAATCCCCCGCAAGACTGTTCGGACTATATTGACTTAGTCGTTCAAATTGACCACAGACTGCAGAACAGGAAGGCCGATCGTTCCAAGTTTGATGCTCGAGTATTTTCCAAACCACCAACTCCTACCAAAGGAGTAGACTCCGGGGAACCCATGCAAATAGGGGGCCTGAAAGGACCACTAACACAAAAGGAGCGGGAAAGGAGAAAACAGCTGCAATTATGCCTCTATTGCGGAAACTCGGGGCACTTTCTTCAAGACTGTCCGGTGAAACCAGCCAAGAAGGCAGTAGGAGCTGCAGTTACCAGGGTCACAAACTCTGAGCAGGGAAACAACCTCGCCCGACAAGAATAGAGGTCCTCTTGCCGAGCGTTAAAACCAGTTCAGTGACCTCACATTTCGTGATACCTATGGTCCTCATTAGCCCTGAACATCCGGATCGATTACATGCGATTGAAGCTTACGTCGACAGCGGTGCCATTGGCAATTATGTGGATCATGAAATGGTTTTGAGGATGAATCTGACTCTTTGTCCAAAGGCTGTAAAGGACGTCATTACTACGGTGGATGGTACGGAGATAGCCTCCGGACCAGTAACGCATACCACCCAAGAAGTGACGCTAGTAAGTCAAGATGGACACCATGAGAAGATCGTGTTCGATGTGATCAAGGCCCCTCAGTTCCAGATTATTCTAGGAATTCCTTGGTTAGAGAAGCACAATCCTCAGATCGATTGGCGAGCAAGAACGGTTCAGTTTCCAGAATGTGTCTCTACTTGTCACCCTCGACCTGGTGTTGCACTGGCAGCAATTTCCTCGGAGGCTCCCCAGTTACCTCCTGAATACCTAGAATTCCAAGATGTTTTCCGGAAGGATCAGGCTAACTCTCTACCTCCTCATAGGTCTTATGACTGCCAGATAGACCTGATACCTGGATCTACTCCTCCTTGTAGTAGAATTTATGCCCTCACCGAGCCTGAGAATCTTCACCTCCGACAATACCTGGATCAATACCTAGCGAATGGGTTTATTCGTCCTTCCAAGTCCCCTGCTTCCTCAGCTTTGTTCTTCGTTCCAAAAAAAGAAGGGGACCTTAGAACTTGTATAGATTATCGCGCCCTGAACCAGATCACCGTTAAGAATAGATATCCGTTACCTTTGATCCCTGAACTCCTGGACCAAGTCAGAAAAGCATGCATAAATACAAAGCTGGATCTTAGAGGAGCCTACCACTTGGTACAAGTAAAAGAGGGCGATGAATGGAAGACGGCCTTCCACACCAAGTGTGGGCTATTTGAATATCAGGTCATGCCCTTCGGACTTTGCAATGCCCCGGCCGCCTTTCAATATTTTATGAACGATGTCCTCAGAGAGCTCATAGATGTGTGTGTTGTTGTTTACATTGATGACATCCTCGTTTATTCTTCATCGGAAACTGAACATCGGAAACACGTGAAAATGGTCCTCGAGAGATTGCGTCAACACAAACTTTTCACTAAGTTGGAAAAATGTGTTTTCAACGTGACTGAAGTTGAATTCTTGGGATTCATATTATCACCTAGCGGAGTGCGTATGGATTCAAAGAAGGTCGATGCAATTCTCAAATGGCCATCGCCATCCTCCGTAAAAGGTGTTCAAAGCATGTTAGGCTTTGCTAACTTTTACCGCAGGTTTATCCCCGAATTCTCTCGAATAGTCCAGCCCATCACCGCCTTGTTAAAGAAAAACAAACGTTTTGAATGGTCTACCGAGGCGGAACAAGCTTTCCAGAATTTGAAGACTAGATTTATCTCTGCACCGATCTTAAAACATCCTCGCCCAGAACTCCCCTACATCGTTGAAACTGATGCTTCGAGCCTTGCCATGGGGGCAGTTCTATCACAAAAGGACCCAGTAACCAATCAGTTGCATCCCGTGGCATTTTGGTCCCGCAACTTCTCGCCTCCTGAAATCAATTACACTATTACTGATAAGGAACTTCTAGCTATCAAGTCCGCCTTTAAGGCTTGGCGGCATTATCTTCTGGGGGCCCGACACACTGTTACTGTGATTACAGATCACCGAAACCTGCAATATTTGAAAACCGCAAAAGCTCAATCCTCTAGGCAACTCCGTTGGGCACTATTCTTTACCGAGTTTGACTTCATAATTACCTATCGACCTGGTACAAAAAACGGTAAAGCTGATGCCCTTTCTCGGATGGGAGTGGAAGAACATTTGATCAATCCTAAACCTGTACCTATCATTCCCGAACAAAGAATTCTAGGTGTAATCGCCACACAATCCATAGAGGAAGTTAAGGATAAAGCCAGGCTACTGGTAACTCCAGCAGACATACAGAATTGGCATCTGCAGGGAAAGGACTTTACGGTGAAGGACAACCTATTATATTTCCAAGAACGGTTATACCTGCCCAGCACAGATTTACAGAAAAAGGTAATCTCTTGTTATCACGATTCTTTAATGGAAGGACATCCCGGTATGACCAAGACCTCGGAAAAGATCAAGCGCTACTTCTGGTGGCCGTCTTGGAAAAAAGATATCAGAGACTTTATAATGTCCTGTGGAGTATGCGCCCAAAACAAGAGTCAAAAGGAAAAACCAGCCGGCCTCTTATGCCCTATTGGCATCCCGCCTCGCCCTTGGCATACGCTTTCTATGGACTTCATCACCGATCTACCTCCATGCTCCGGATACAATACGATCCTAGTAATCGTGGACCTATTCTCCAAGATGGCGCATTTCATTCCACTCAAAGGCTTACCAACAGCAGCAACTCTGGCCCGAGAATTTCTCGAAAACATCGTCCGACTGCACGGTTTTCCTTCAGTTCTAATTTCGGATCGAGGTAGTCAATTTATTTCTCATTTTTGGCGAAGTTGCTGTCGGTCGGCTCAAATTGATATGAGACTTTCGACCAGCCACCACCCTCAAACCGACGGACAAACCGAGAGGACCAATCAAACTCTTGAACAGTATTTGCGCTGCATGCTACAACAAACTGAAAAAATTGGAAAGATATCCTTTGGATAGCCGAATATGCCTACAATAACTCTGTCCACTCGGGAACTGGGAAGACCCTGTTTTTTCTTTTATACGGTAGTCACCCTCGAACCTCGGAGTTGGATCCACTCCAAGATCTTGGAACACCAGCAGTAGACCACCTGCATTCTACAATCACCCAAGCCTTTAAGGAAGCCGTTTCTCACCTTCAAAGGGCTAAAGAACAATACAAGAAAGGAGCAGACCAACATCGGAAGGAAGCCCCCCAATATCAAGTAGGAGATCAAGTCTGTTTATCCACCAAATATCTACCTCTAAAAGGACCACGCACATTCAACCCAAGATACCTTGGTCCCTATTCCATCACTACCATAGTAAATCCAGTAGCGGTCAAGTTGGACTTGCCCCCTCACATGAAGATACATCCGGTCTTCCACGTCTCTCTATTAAAACCTGTGCAACCTCAAACCCGACTAACTACATCTCCAAAACCTATTCTAGTTGATGGAGAACTCAAGTTTGAAGTCAAAAGCATCCTGGATTCCAAGATCTCCAAATCTAAACTATTTTACCTGATTGACTGGAAAGGCTACGGTCCCCAAGAAAGATCCTGGGAACCTGCAGAATATGTCCACGCGCCTCGTCTAATCAAAAGATTTCATCGAACATTTCCTAACAAGCCCAAACCCCCGGAGAAGCCCGGTTTGGAAGGGGCCTTGAGGGGGGGTGCTGTCATGATCTCTGCTTCCAAAAGATCAGGACTTGCCGACTCCCTTGGAAGCAGACCCATAACCCCGGTTCCGAGTGCCAGCCAGTCCCAATTGGGACATTTTGGACCCTGTCCTGGCGTCAGTGGCACCAGGCTCATAAAGATGCCCAGTCCCAGCGCTGGAAGCGCCGGGCTCATAATGCTTGGGTGGACTTACCTGCAGCAGACCATGCTGCTTGCTTACCTGCCAGTTGAACCCCTGATCCTCTTCTGTTTGGGACTACTTTTCCTGTTGGGTGGGGCAGGAGCCACTCCCTAGGTTCAGAACACTGGAACTCTTCTGGAAAGCAGGAACTCTTTTCTTACCTAGGCGTGGCTGTGGAAGGAGACACCTAAGCACTACAGGAGGCTATTTAAACCACACCCGATGGATGAATCTTGCTTTGTGTTATTCTGCATTCTCTGCAGCAGAACGCTCATCGTGTCTTCTGCTTCTGATCCTGGGCCTAAGGGAACAAAGGCTTACCATCCTGGAATCCAGTCTTCAGCAGCACCTGTAAAGACAAAGAAAGAACAGGTTAGCACTAGGGTCTTCAGTGGCAGCGCATCTCTTACCTGGTCCATCGGCTGTCACCAACGCCTCGCGCTGCATTCCGGCATCTGAAAGACAAAGGCTTACCTACTCTTCGCATGCTCCGGAGGTCTTCGCACTGCATTCCGGCATCTGAAAGACAAAAGCTTACCAGCTCTTCGCACGCTCCGGAGGCCTTCGGCGCTGCATCCCGCATCTGAAAGACAAAAGAAGGTGCGTTTAAAGACATTGGGCAACTTTATTACTCACGTGCCATTACTCCTTCCCACGCCGAATCCAGTGGGTATTCCAGCACCCTTCAGCTTCTCTAAAGCTCCGAACTTGTACCTGCAAGATAAAAGGGACAGTTAGTGCGCATCGTGAAGCAGGCTACAAGCGCTTACTTACGTGCTTCCAGGCGCTTCTATTCCTCACGCGGGTTCGATCCTCAACTCTCATCAGCCCGCCATCCGCCATCGCCGGAACCCTGCAAAACAAGAGATATCATTACAAAAGACTTTTAAGACATTTGAAGCGCCCAGAACTTACCGTTCGTGCAGTTAACGACGGACAGCAGTCCTCTGAGGTCAAGAGGCCTGCACCCTTATCCAGTGAAGAAACTGGTTACGGCACCCTGCCCCGAGGCAGATGGAGAGCTCGGCGTTCACTTACCTAAGGTGAGGGCGTTAACCTTTGGGGTTCTACAGGAGAAGAGAAAGGGAAGAGGAGAGAGGCACCCAATAACCCCAGTTCATTAATCCCATATTTTCTATCTGCAGACATCTTACTCTTCGAGTCAGACATACAGTGCACAGAGGTCCAGCCCAAAGAGCCAACCGTGTGTTACACATCACCTTTGAAGATACGTCATTCACCCAGTCAAGACCGGCGCCTCTGCGGGAATCAGGTGAGCGTTACAGAACTACCATACCTGGTCGAAACTGATGCTTCCAACATAGCAATGGGAGCAGTCCTGTCACAACGAGACCCTGAAACAGGTCAGTTGCATCCCATGGCATTCTGGTCTCGTAAGTTTTCAGGTCCTGAATTTAAATATGCAATCACTGATAAAGAACTGCTAGCAATTAAGGCAGCGTTCAAAGCCCAGAGACAGTGGGCCTCATTACAAGTCAGCCGGTCCGGAAACAACAGTGGCGGTAAATCCGCTGCCACCGTTGTTTTCGGACCGGCTAATTCCGAGTTCTGCAGGTGGGAGTTGTCACTCCCACCTGGTCTGACCTGGCGGGAGTAACGCCACCCGCCTGCAGGCGGAAATGGAAACACCGGCTCCGTCATAGACGGAACCAGTTTTTCCATTGTCCCCATCCCCATGGAGTCTTCTGGGACTCCATGGGAATGGGGATTTACGGAATACTGCCTCCGGAATTACCGGGTCACCGGGGTTGTAATGCCCCAGTGATTCCGGCAATCACAGAGGCAAATTGGTATTTCGGGTCCAGCTGCAGCCTGCCGGTTTTTCTCGCACGGCTACCGCCGGACTAGTAATGAGGCCCATTATCTTCTTGGAGCTAGACATACAGTTACCTTCATCATGGATCATCGCAATTTCCAATATCTGAAGACCACTAAAGCGCAATCATCACACCAAATCCGCTGGGATCTCTTCTTTGCGGAATATGACTTCATCATCACCTATAGACCCGGAGTATGCAATGGAAAAGCGGACGCCCTGTCTCGCATGAGTGAGGGAGAAGAGGCATTCACTACACCAGACCCTGTGGCTATCATCCCTGAAGGACGAATCCAAGGCATGATTGCCCCAACCACCACTCTAGACAACTTAAAATTTGACCTGCAACACTTGATGAGTCCACCAGCGCAACAGGAATGGCTAGAGAAGGGAGACCGGTATATGATCGTGGACAACCTACCATACTACCAAGGACGATTGTACATCCCATATAAGAAATTACAGAATCAAATCATCGCAAACTATCACGATTCATTAGTAGAAGGGCATCCGGGAATAGCCAAAACCCAAGCTAAAATAAAAGAAAAATCACTGGTGGCCAACTTGGCGAAAGGACATTGTCCAGTTCATCGAAACCTGAGGCACCAGTGCACAGCACACGTCCCAAAAACGAAGTCCCGCAGGTCTGCTACGTCCTCCTACGTCCCCCAGCACCTTGGCATATGCTATCAATGGATTTTATTACAGACCTTTGTCAAGGGTTTTGACCCATGTTGAATTATGAGACTGCGTAGATGTGGGGATGAGCCGTCGCCGCCCATCATTCTATCCCAGAACAAAACTAAATCAATAGACTGGGTGGATGTAGGGGTGAGCTGTCGCCGCCCATCATTCTATCCCAGAACCAGGAGAACCGCGTAGTTTTGCGCACACCAAAATGGTCGCCAATCCTGCCACCCACCAGTGCAAGCGTGATGGACCGGAAGCGCCAGGGGTGAAAGGTGGTGCCAAAAGTGCCTGTTAGATCAAAAGCGCCTTGAAATCACTGCTGTTTCTCTGAAGTGCAAGCTCAAAATGTCCATTTCAATTTGTTCAAAATCCGTTTTTAATTGATGCCAAAAAGTTGCTAAAATCATGGGCACAAGACCACTCTAAAGATTCAACCTTCTTGTGGGGGGTTCCACATCACCACTCTACTGTAAGGATGCCCATCAAAACAATGGCAGCAAGGATTAGAGCTGTCAAGCAAAATCCTCCTGTCAAATTCAAGACAACTCCTCAAAAAATGGGTGCAGTACCAGCATAGGACACAAGCCGGCACTAGCGGTCTAAACTCTGACAGTAGAACTGTATCTCAGGAATGCAAGAGGATCCAACTGTATCTCAGGAATGCAAGAGGATCCTGAGCTAACTGGGACTTCAAAGGTTTGTTCCCAGGAGGCAGGCTGATTCAATTAACAGTTCAAAAGGCCTCCATCCATGAGAAGCATTCACACCAGCCCTTACCAGCAACAGCCCAGGAGATCACATGGACATGCTAACCAAATGCAGAGTGGCCCCCTGGCCTGCTGACCTCAGCCGACACAGTAGACTCTTTCCATTGAATAAGATATGCTGATTTGGGTGTTGACTGTAAACAGAGCTCTGCCTGGTAAGAGAGACATGTGATCCCTGACTCTCCCAGTTCCTAGGGGCGGGCCATACTGGAGTGTGAATTCATATTGCAGCAAATGTATGTTTGATTAAATTGCTTATAAAATCTTGTATTAAGCTCACAGAAATGTGCAATTTGGGGGTCCACAAAATGGAAAATGTACCTACAATTTGAGTCTAAACTCAATTCCGTATGATGCTCTAGGACCAAACCCCGCTAATTATTAATACTGCAGACACTGTGCTTATGCTAGAGACCTAGTAAATTACTGGAATATGTGGAGAAGGGGGGTGTACATCTGGGTAATTTTTGGTAAAGATTTAACATTGGTAAACCAACTAAAAACGAAAATAAGTTGCCATTTTTGAATGCAAGCCCCCAGGAAGATCAGAGTTGGGCCAGAATGTACCTTAAGTCATCTGCAATCTGTACATGTAATGTCAACCACTTGTGCGTTTGGGAAATATGTTTAGTTATGAGAATGAATTCTAAAGCAAAAGCAAAGCGGCGTTTCTTCAATAGATTGTAAATGTCAGCATCACCCTGACTCACAACTCAGTTCCCCCAATCAAGGGAGAGAGGAGGAACTGACCAATAATAAGTTGAGAGGGTTGGGAATGCAGAATGAGCCGACCCACCCACTTTCTAAACACATAAAAGGATACTGTGCAGGACAGGTAGGGACATTCAATTTCCATTTCCTTGCGGAGCACGCTGACAGACAACTTCACATCCAGAGATCCGGACGGACTCCAGCAAGACAGAGACCAGAACTTAGAACTCTGCCTCCAGAACTCAAAGCAAAAGCCTAACCCACAAGCTGAGTTCTCTTCAGCAGGCCTCAAAACCTAACCAAACTATTCACAGCCGGGCGAGCTGTTTGAATTCTTTGCCAAGAACTTTTGCCAGAACCGGTAGCAGACCCAGAAAGCAGTGCTGTATCCAGAGAGACTAGAGGTCCAGAGATCCGTACAGTGCCGAGTGCCAGACCAGACCAGTAGAGCAGAGCTGACCCAGATCGCTGTGCGCAGAACCAGTACCAAGTGGCGAGAGAACCACAGCCAATCCTGACCCGATCCGTGACGAAGTTGCATTCCTGTCCAAAACATAGTGTGAGTACTCAGCCAGAACTGTGCAAAACCAATCTCTTAGTTTAAAATAATCTAATTCAAACTATTTTAACCTATCTAGAACTACACCATAGCATTGTGTGTCCTTCTGTGACTTTAAAGCTGCAAAACTGTCATCTGTCATTCTGAAACTTTAAAATTTCATTTCTGAAAATCTACCTCCACAAAATCATCCGTATCTCTTGAACCTTTTGTGATAGAAGCGAGACTTTTATTTTAAAGCTGAGATTCTAAGCTTTCCAACAAGCTCTAAACCGACTTGCTACTCCTTATACTTCCTCCATAATTGCGCTCGACGCACGCGACTAAATTGCAGCGATTTGATATTTTGCTTCATTTCAGCCACGTTTAAAAATATTTGTCTTTTATTTCCTTTGCTGAAATTCGTTTGCAACCTGACAATCATTCATAGAGCATTGCTAAAGTGATCCTGAACTAATTTAAAGTAGCTATCACCCACCCTGAATCTCTTATAGGGAATTAAAATCATCTTTAGCATATTTTTCCCTTCTTTGCATACCACCTTTAAAGTACTTTGCCTGTGTTTAAAATCATCCCTGTTTCGCTAAGCTTGCTAGGGGGGAACTGAATTTCGTATTGTATTGTGATTGTATCCCTGAAGACTGTGTGTGTTACTTCCATCTCCTTACATTGCATAGGGGGGGGGATCGAATTGTCCGCGAAAAAGTGATCATATTATCTTTTGCTGAAATCATATCAAGTTTATTTCTATACTGCCTTTTTCCACCTTGCATTTCCTTGAACCATATAAAGCATTCTCTGCTACCTTAGTCCTCTCTTCTTATTCATAAGTAACCATGAACGGTGCCACTGTAGGATTACCTATTGCTGATTACTGCTCATATTCACAAGTTGTTATCAATTATCAATTTGTTTATAAAAGTGTGGTATATATATATTGTTTAATTATTCAATAAATCTTTTAAATTGCAAAACAAACATACTTCTTGGCTCAGTGAGGTCAGCGGAATTCAAAGAGAGGGGTGTTATATAAGGGTTTATCATCCAGAGTATAACTTGTCATAAAAATATATAAATAAGGGCTTCCCTTGAGCAATCCCAGACAAGGCACTGACCTAGTGGGAATTCTTGATTGGAGTCATTAACACCTTCCCTCCAGTAACAGATACAATACCATCTTAGTCGTTGTAGATCTGTTTTCCAAAATGGCCCACTTTATTCCCCTGAAAGGTCTCCCGACTGCTTCTACTCTGGCTATCATGTTTTTGGAACAGATTGTCCAGCTACACGTGTTCCCATCAATATTGATATCAGACCGAGGAACTCAGTTTGTCTCTGCATTCTGGAAAAGGTGTTGTAAAATTACCAAAATTGACCTTCGGTTATCTACAGGCCATCACCCCCAAACCGACGGGCAGACCGAACAGACTAACCAGACCCTCGAGCAATACATAAGGTGTATGCTGCAACAAAGCGAGGATACCTGGAAGGACATAGTTTGGTTAGCTGAATACGCATATAACAACTCCATTCACACCAATACGGGACAAAGCCCATTCTACATAGTATACGGTCGACATCCACGGACATCTGTTTTTGACCCACTCGAATCATTAGAAATGCCTGCTGTAACGACCTTAAACAAAACCATCACACAGGTTTATAAGGAAGCAGCAGAGCATCTTGCCAGAGACGAAGAGAAACAGAAGCATTTTGCGGATCGACACCGAAGGAAAGCTCCCAACTACCAAGTCGGAGACAAGGTTTGGTTAGCATCCAAAAACATCCCCCTGAAAGGACTACAGCGTTCCGTCCCAGATATCTGGGACCCTACACTATCAAGGCTGTGATCAACCCTGCGGCCATGAAATTAGAATTACCGGCCCACAACCATTGAGACCAGGTACGCAGATCGATACTCCACCGGATCCGGAAATAGTTGAAGGAGAACCAAAATACAAAGTTAAAAGGATCCTAGACTCTAAGATGGTCCGGTCCAAGTTATACTACCTTATAGACTGGAAAGGTTATGGACCCCAACATCAGACCTGGGAACCTAGTGAGCATGTCCACGCTCCACGATTAAGCAGGCAGTTCAACCACAATAACCCCACTAAACCAGGGCCAGGGGTGACACCACATATAAGATGGGCCTTGAGGGGGAGTGCTGTCATGGCCACAGGCCCCAGAACACAAAAACCACACCATCTAGTGATGGGGCAATGGGTCACTTGACTCACTTATTTCCCTTTGGGACCTATAAATACAGGGGCCCTGGCTGGACTCAGTCCTAGCGTCTTTGGCGCCAGGCTCATATAGAGATGTGAGCAGGAATACTTTATTCCAGTGCAGCAGTGCTTTTATTTTACAAGAACTTTCCAGGAGCTGAAAGCCTTTATTCCAGAGAACATCTTCATGTGCTGACTCATTGGGTGTGGCTACCTAGGGCTGGTCTTCATGTGTTGACTCATCGGGTGTGGCAGGCAGGCTGAACCTGGTGGGCGTGGCTTCAGAAGCTCAGCTATATAAGCTGTTCCATCCTTAAGGCCGGTGCTTGGCGTTACTGTGCACTCGCGTGCAACGTGACGCTACCAGTTGCTTGGACCAGTTTACTTACCTTCGAAACCAGGCTTTCTCCTGCATACTCACCTCCAGGAAACAGGTGCTTCATCGCTTCATCTGCAGACTCACTCCTGACATCCAGTGATCTTGATCCCGACGCTGCAGCACCACACTCCGTATCCACGAACTCGGACCCTGTGAAGAAGAAAGACAAGGTTAGAACATCTGTCCTAGGGCCGCGCCGCATTTGAACCCTGCGCGTCCCCTATTTAACAACTTACCAGCTACTGTACCGCTGCAGCTTCGTTCCTTATTCCCTCCGGCTGTCGCCTCGAGCTCTGCAGCTTCTGCCTGGCCGGCAACATCACCTGCAAGGGAAGAAAGCAAAAGAGCAAACATCAAAAGTGGAACGGACAGCAATACAAGACAACAAACTTTACAATACAACAAAAACAGATGAGGACAAGACAAAGGCAAACAGGAACACTTACCTGAAGTATAGTGGCTTAGTCGCAGCAGGACTGGACTATCACGTGCGAGGGGCCAGTGAAGAAACTCGGTCCAGATCATACAAGCGCCCCTGCCAGAAGCAGCAGGACGGAGTGCTCGCCAAAACTAATCAACAGGTGAACTTTCCAGGGTCAGCGCATCCCACGGGTACCATGGTTTGGGAAAAGGGATCTGGAAGGGGATCAGGCGCACAAGCTGGCATACTCACGCCCCTTATTCTCCACGCAGGAGCAGTGCCGAGCAGCATCACCTATTACCACCAGTCACCACATAAGCGCAGAGGGCGAAGTCAGACCCGAGCGACCTCACCCCGGGAGGGCTGCAACCGTGCCCCAACGCCTCCGCAGAGACCAGGTGAGCGTAACAGACTTTCCCTAAGCCAAGTGACTATGAACAGCTCGAGCTTGAACACCCTATCAGAGCAGAGAAGATAAGTGAAGCCATTCTACCCTACAAAAGGATAAAACCCAGAGCCAAGATGGTTTTTCGAAATCTTTTTTTAATAAAACATTCAAACCTTTTCCCTTAGGTCCAATGACCTCTATTTCAATGCTATCCACAGATTTGTTTGAGAAAAAAAAACGAATGGTAAATTTGTTCAAATTGCAGCCGTACATAAAAACCGAACAGCTGAAAATTTCAAATAAATGTACCATTCGGTGCCTTTATAGTGAACAAGGGGAGCAGGGGTGTCCCCCGCACCCTTATTCACTATAAAGGTGTCAGGGGTATAATAAAGTTAAAGAAAAGAAGAGGACCCTGCAGTGCCGATTCGCAAGCACGGAAGTGAAGGGAACCGGCGTCGCACAGAGATGCAGGAGACGGCGGCACATGAGGATATGTGCTGCCCACAGGTTAGTAAGGGGGTTGGGGAAAGTGGGTTATCATAAATGTTCGGGGGAGTGAAAACCAAAGGTTTTTTTCATTCAAATGACTTTTGTTTTTTTTTCCCTCGAACACATCTAATTCGTTTAATTCATGGTAATCCATTCTCAATTCCTACCCAACATTTCATGAGGTGGCTCCCATGATGTCTGAATCAGTCACAGCCTTAATGTTAAAACCTGGTAAGTAGGCCAGCGATTGCGGGTCTTATTGCCCTATAAGCCTACTAAACATTGATGGCCAAATATGCTCCAAATTGCTAGCCACATGACTCGCAAGGTTTCTCCCCAAGCTAATTAATCCTGACCAGACTGGGTTACTCTACAACCGCATTGTCAACATCTGAAGACTTCTGAATATCTTGGAGTCAAGGAAAAGTATACAAATGTAATCATTGGACCTTGACACGAATAATGCTTACAATAGTTTAGATTGGCTGCTTATTTACAAAATGTAACAGGTTGGTTTTAGTCCTTCTAGCTTATGTTGCCACCAATTGTGCATTCCCTTCAACTTATCTCTGCGTAAATGGCTCCATATCTACCCCAATACCAATGGGTTGCTTATCAACACTTCTCTTCACCTTATCAAAGGAGATTTTCACACATAAAATTAGGCCTAATGAAAAAAGACAATGGTTCCTGGGTAAATCCAGGGCTTATAAAATGCCACTATATGGTGACAATATCCTAAGCTTAGCCCCTAAAAAAGGACACCAAAACAGGGGGTACAATTATTTTATTTAATGTTTTAGTGTTGAGCTGTATGTAGTTGTTTATTAGGAGACTTACCTGGTCTCTATGGACTGAACCATACAGCCCCAGTGTGGTGCTTATTGGAATGTTACTGAAGGAACAGACAGTGGACTAGCCAGAGGAGAGATTTTTTTTCCTGTTGTCGGGGCTCTAAAGAATATACACGCTGGGCACATATTCAAGGAGCAGATCAGCTGAACCGTGGTCCTGGGCTGCGAGCGTGGTGCAGCCCAGGCACCCATGTGGCCTGCCATCATATCTGCCCACCTGAGGGCCAAGCCCGGCATATCCAGAAGAAGAAAAGAGTTGGGCTACATGGACCAGACTGCGCGAGTGACGTGGCCCGTGACCATGCGGTGCAGCATGCTTCCTGACAGTCCATCCCAGGACCAGACAGGAAGGGCCCTGTAGACAGTTGCTCCCAAGCGCCGTACGTCAGGAGTGGCTGGGTGCATGGCAGCAAGCGGCTTGAAGTCCGCCCCTGCTCGGTGTCAAGTTGATGCAGTGATGAGGTTTTAAAGTCTCTGGCCACGATGATGCAACTGACCCAGGTGAAGAAGCTTCTGCACTCCCATCCATGCCAGAATGGGGAAAGGACGGAGGCAGGCCCGCACGTCTGCGCCACACAGGCACAATGACAGAGCGGGTGGGCAACTCCCTGGCCGGAAGTGGTGGAGAACTGCAGTAGAAGAGAACTTGGATGGGGCAAAGGCAGTAATTGTGCAATCCCTCCAGGCAACTGGGCGCCTCCTAAAAGATGCAACTCCCTGAGCACCTTGCATTAGTGACAGTGGAGGTACTCCACGTGGACAGATGACAATCCCATAACAAATTAAAGCACCCGGGGTAGGCCAGTCCACCCCAAAGATGACCATCTTATCAAGATACTGTGGTGGCCTTCTAACCACTAAAGGGTGCTAGGGTTGGCTGACCGGAGCAGCCACAACCCTACCTATAATGTACATGCTCGTTTAAGTATTTCTGTGTTTAGTTATTTCTGTGTATATTTCTTCAAATAAATATATTTATATATTCACAGAAAAAACTTTAGTTAAAGTTTTGTTAAGTTGACCAGATTTATCACAACCAAATCCCTTGAAATTCAGTGGATGTGGGAAGTCATGACTGACTTAACTCAGCGTGCCCCCATTGATATCCCCCCATAATGCTATATCCCCCATAATGTCATTTTGTATGTGATTGTGAATTCCTTCTTTTTTAATATGTATGTGCTCACAGGCTTTGCAAATGGGAACGCGCCGAGTGAAATCGGTCATGACTTCCCACATATGCTGAATTTCAACGCTTTTGGTGCAATAAATCTGGTCAACTTAACTAAACTTTAAAGCTTTTTTCAGTGAATTTCAAGGGTTTTGTATACCATATTTTTGTTATGTGCCACTGGCCACAGCCTTTGGCCATAACCACTGTATGTGCTCCCTCAATATGTTTCTTTTACACCCACTAGGTGGCCACAGCCTTCAGCAGTGGCCACTTTCCATGCCTTTGTCCCTGACTAGAGAGCACGTCCTTAGGCCGTGCCCACTCTATATTTTAAAACACTACTGGGCCACTAGCCAAGGCCACTGTACATGTTGCCCCTCTCTTCTGAGCACACTAGCCAGGGGATTTTTAAACACTTCGAGCCCACAAGCCGTGACCTTTAGCCGTGTCCACTTTTCACCCCCCCACCTCACTGTAGCTGTCCAAATACTTTTTTCTTTATTCTCTTTTTTTCCCCTTTAACTTTTCCCCATAACCACGGCTATAATAGCAAGGACTACAGATAGCCCTAGTTATCGGTAAAAGCTACAACAACAAAAAAGGTTTCCCTGCCCTCCCAGTCACTCACCAGGTGCCCTTCTCCTACTGGCATGCTCCCCGAATCCCCTAAACCCATGTTTCTCTCGCTAGCCCTCCACATGGCCCCCAATCCTCACTGTTCCGTGTGACGCACTTTCATTCCCAATCTCGTTTTCTTTTGCAGCTGCAGTTTTCCCATCGAAAATGTGCGGCTATGAGAAAGCAATTGTGCTCTTAACTGGGTCTCTAGCCTCCCTCCAACACCCCAACTTCACATGGTGTACCCCCCCCCCACCTCTAGCCTGGTGCCAGTGCATTGTTTTTCCTCCATAAAATGGCATGTTTCTACATTTTCCTGTTTAGGTAGCCGCAGGTATAGCCACTGCTTTTTAATTTCTGAAAAGCCTTTCTGCTGCGAAGCACCATGGGAGTTATCACTATAATTTTGGGAGAATGGGGCACCCGTCAGATATTTTAACAACTACTAAATGCAATAACCCCAGACTACCCCCAGAAATCGAGTCAACGCTTTGTGACAAATTGTTTCGTACCTGGTCTAATGTACAGCGGTTTTCCCAGTGTGATCAAGCAAACATCTGACTTTTTCCTCCATGGGAAAATAATTAGGGACTTTGCCCAAAATACATTTTTTTGCTTTCTTAATAACTTCTTTATTTTTTTAACAGATCTTTCCCAAAATGTCCCGTCTAAGGGGCCCGTAAATACAATTTTCTTTGCTATAGTTCCTCCAAATCTGTCATACGAATCAAAACTTAAGAGCAATTCATTTTTCGGGTTTTCTATGGTACTTGATACTCAATGTAAGTATAGTGCAGCAACTGCCGCACTATGATATATATTACATGGGCTGCGTTAGCGGCAATGTAGTTATGGTTAAGTTGATCAGCTCATAGGAAGAGCACTTTTCGGGCGGCTTATAACTTAGCTCCCCCTGTACGAACCCTCGCCAAACTTTGCAAAAAAAGTATATGGGCCACTCTGAATTCTCTTGTTTGGTGAGGTTTGGTCCGGGGGGGCAAAGTTATAGGGGGGTCCCAAATTTCTTTTTTTCCCCATAGACATAATGGGAAAATACTTTGCTCATTGCTTACAGCTCAAACCGCTGTATGGATTTCCACCAATTATGTGGCAATTGCGACGGCTTAATCCCGAAAGCGTGCTTTTGTTAATTTGGTGTAAATCCGTCCAGTAGTTTTTTTAAATTACCAAAACATACGGCACTAAAATTAGTGATATCTATGTCCGCTCTGCGGGCACACTTCCCTGTTTGCTCAGGACCCCGATTGGTTAAACGGCTAGCGTCATGTCCGCGGATACGCAACATGTTCGCTGATTGGCTGGAGTGAGGCGTGAGATGCGTCACACTGTTTCGATGCACCCGCCATATTGGATGCGCGGACATGCGCTGAAGTGAGCATAAATTCCATTTTGGGGAGTGTGTTGGCGTGTATGAGTGCTTTGAGAGGGTGGGGGTGTAAGAGATGGGTCAAATGCTGTATTTGTTTAGGTGGCAGGTGCCCCTGATGCGTTCGCCATTTCCGCGGTCTTCGCGGCTGTCTGCGGACATAATAAATGCACTACTAGCTATTCTACTTTACGATGATGTTGGTTTTGGGTTGTTAGTAGAGCATTGATTGTAATTAATATCCCCTATAAGCAGCCCACATACCACAGTCAAAATGTTTGGTAACATAGGTGTGTTATGCTGCGGTGGTTGTGGCCAGGGCCTAGAGTCTTGGGCGCATAGCAGAAGGCTGTAGGTCGTAGGCCATGCACCCAAGACTCTAGGCCCTGGCCACAACCATAGCAGCATAACCCACCCATAGAATCAAACACCCATCAAATAT
Source organism: Ambystoma mexicanum (assembly GCF_040938575.1). Taxonomy (NCBI): domain Eukaryota; kingdom Metazoa; phylum Chordata; class Amphibia; order Caudata; family Ambystomatidae; genus Ambystoma; species Ambystoma mexicanum. The sequence goes on along the minus strand of NC_090937.1, from coordinate 1,084,069,824 downwards.
CCACAACCCAAAAGTTTATGTACTGTTTCATTTGTAGAGTTTGTATGTGAAGTTTTGGCTAGGCTATGCAGTTAAGATTGTAGAGTTTGCAACAAGGACTGAATCATAAGATACCCATCGAAGCAAACATTTTGGATTGTGGTGTATGGTTAGATGTTTTACTTAAATGGGTGTGTTAGGCAGCGGTGTTTGTGAGTCAATTTATTTTATACTTACTGGTTGAGGTTTTTGTGGTTGTATGCAGTTTTTTCTTGACATGGGTAATTGGACCAGACATACTTTTTCGATCTCTGTGATAAAAGAAAAGATCATATGTTAGAGTAGGTAGTTCATGAGTTATTGCATTGCATAATAGACATTTCTGTATTTTTTTTACCCTCATATTTAGTACTTTACAAGTACTATCGTTCAAACCAGTGTACTGCGCAATTTGCTCAGTTTTTGTGTTAGTTTTCTAAATCATTGGGTCTGTGGGAAAAAAATCCATGCTGGATTAAAAAAAAAACTTCTATGTTGTGGTACAATATATTTCTTTCGTTGTTTTACTGTTTATTTCTAGTTTCTTGCTAATCTTCTATCTGTTGGGTTGTTGCAGATTTTTTGGGGCAGTTAGATACCTGTTGGCGTATTGTAACTGTATATTTCTTGTTTGATTTTAGTGGTATTTATTTATCTGTTTGCTTGTTGCAGAATCTTGGGGCAGTTAGATACAGGTTGGCGTACTCTAATTGTGGACAGTTTTGAAGTTGATGTTTTGCTTATGTTCATACACAGATTACATATTACATTTTGGTTTTAAGAATATTAAGTAAGCTTCTACAAGATTTTCTCGTAATCTCTGCTTTAGAGTAATGGTACTATCATCACATTCGAACCATCCACAATTCTTTTTTATATATGCAGTGTAGTGACCTGCATTGTTTGTGGCTCCTCCTTGGTAGATTATACCTATTGTTGTGTGAAGGTTTTCTTACCAAGTGATACTTGACCATGTGTGAATCCAGTCAGCTTACAGTTGTTTTTGGTACCATCCGCATTTTAACGTAAAAGCATTACTATTACGTATTTACTATGTGTCTGTATTTGTAAGGTGGAGCGATTATCTGAATTGCAGGCAGCACATAATCTGCCATGGTTTGCATTTTTTACAAGTTGCTGAAATGGAAAGGATTGACAGTTAGGTATGGATACATACACGAAGCGTTCATTAGGGACTTGTTCCTGTGCCACATGGCTGCAGAGAGTGCATGTCTGTTTCCACATGTATGAAATCTAGAAGATTTCATTTATAGGTATGTTTTTGTTTTCCAGTACTTGTAGTAAGTATATTAGAAATTCTTGTGGATCTTCTTGTGAGTTTATAGTGAACTTCACCATTCCAGCACAGTAGTCCAATTCTTGTCTTATTCCACGAACACTGTAAGTGTTGTCAGGAATGTTGGTTGCATTTCTATGAAGGACTAACATTTGCAAACACAATTGGTCTGTACTGTGTAAGTAAATGTTGTCAATAATTGGTGGCAATTGGAATAGAATATTTATTGCTACATTTGCGTAGCAATTTACACCAATTGTATTTGAAAATTTGAATGGACCTGACAGTTCTGTGTCGAAGTCATTGGTTCTGAGTGTGCGTTGCTTCTTTGCAGAAGTATTTGAGTTACGTTGAGCAGTAGATTCTTCTTTGGCTGCGGTACTTGATGAAGTATTAGCTTCTTTTACTCTCTTTGGAGGGATTCCAGTGAGATCCTGTATCGTTTCAGTTTGAAGTAGTTTTCTTTTACAACGTTTTGCTTTTTGCGGAACAGGATAGATTTTTAGATGGGGTGTAGAGTGAACGCAGTCTATTGTATTCTAGAATGCAAGGAATATCAGCATTTACTTTACTTGCATCAAAGTTGATTAGAAATAGCCCGTCAAATGTACGTAAGCGTAATAGTGCTACATAGCTCATGCCTTCTTTAAAGACTGTGCTACCAATATCTATCAATGCTTTTTCTAGGGTAAAACCTTGTGATTTGTGAATGGTAACTGCCTATGCTAGAGTTAGTGAAAATTGTTCTCTGCGTACATACATGTCTTTGAAAAGAAGGAAGCGTGCTGTTGAGCGTCCTATCCTTTTTTGTCAAAAAGAATATAGACAAATTGAATGTTGTTGTCACGTGGGTATGTTTGAAAGCCAACAACTGTACTCCATTAAGTAGTCCTTGCTCCACGTCAAGGTTATGTTTAAGCATTACTCTACAGTTTAAAGATAATTTTAATATTTTCTCCAAACCAGGTGTGTTGGAGATAGAGTTTTCTAAGGTATTTAGTCTTGCTGTGGCTTGTTGACACATGGGTGTTGTCATACCATGTACGTCCAGTTTATCTGTGGAGCAAATTTCAATTATTGGTTGCATTTCTTTTTTCAACATTGTTTCATTGAATTTTGAACAGCTTGCAAAAGTTGGCATCAAGGACATACACCTGACATTTTTGTGTGCTAATTGTTCCATGACATCAGTAGCACATGAGTTATGGCCATAGAGTGCATGTTTGTGCCTGGATTTTAATATTGATTGTGTTTCTTGAGAGAGTACACCATCTCTAATACTTTTTAAAATGTTGGCGTATGTGAGGTCTGCAGACTGGCACATGTTTTCTGTTAATTCTCTGTATTGGAAATGTTGCCAAAGTTGATATTTCCTATGCTGCCAAGAGTTTTACAGCACAGTTTGTGCCCTAAGGTTTTAAAAATAGGTTCACCTTTCACTGGTGTCAATTGAAGAAGATCTCCGAAAACAATAATGTGTTTTCCTGCAAAGAGCTCCTCGTAGTCTGTTTTGAGGACCTCTTGTAATCTGAGGTGAATCAAAGCCAACATTAGGTTGGAGACCATGCTCACCTCATATATTAGCAGTATTTTCATTTATTTGAAAACTCTGCGTAGTTCCATTGCAGCTTCCGTTGAAAATTTGTAATAGTCTAATTTGTTTAGGTGTTCTACTAGAAGGAGTAGTAATCGGTGTAAAGTGACACCACCTATGTTGTAGGCAGCTAAACCTGTGGGGGCAGTTACAACAGCTGACAGTTTGTTGTTTGTCAATTGTTGGAGGAACTTGCTGATGTTTTTGATTAAGAATGTTTTGCCTATACCAGCTTAACCACTCACGTATAACAGTATAGGTTTGTAGTCTTGGCATGGTACCATTTTTATTTTCATGTTGGACACCATGTTCAATTTGTTTTTTTATTTCTTAGAAAATGCTACGCTGCTCATTGTTCAGTTGTGATTTCAGTACAGCAAAGTTTTCTGTAGCTTGTTCACACTGACACATGGGGCCTCATTACAAGTGAGGCAGACCGGGTTAGCGGGACCCGCTAAAGGAGGCAAACCCGTTAAACCCGTTCCGCCTCATTACAAGCTGCCCTTGCGGGCCCGGTAAGTAACGCCTGGTCAAACCAGGTGTGCTTACCGGGTCCCGCGAGGAGAAGAGGGAGCAAACAACGGGCCGCTCATAATCGGCCCATTGTTTGCTCCCTCCCCCATTCCCATTCAGCCCTATTGGGGCTGAAATGGGACTGGGGAAGGTCCTGGCCCGGGTTCCTGGAGGGAGGAATTACCGGGCCCTCCAAACTCGGAATGGCCTGGTAATTCCCCATTCTGGGAACCCGGACCCGATTTTGGCAGCAGCCATGCTGCCAATAGCAGCATGGCTACCGCCAAAATCGTAATGAGGCCCATGGTGTTTTCTACTTCTGTCATGGCTAATTCTACCTCATTTGCAATTAATGGCTGTCCAAGTGGTTCTTGGCTTCCTGTTACAAAAGGTTGACTACTGTCGGGAGTGTCCACTTCTAGTTGGGCCTGGAGTTCTTCTTCGTGTTGCTGTTCATAGTGCAACATTGTTTGGTACTGTGTAAAGTTTACGTCTGTTATAGTGCTTTCATTTGCTTTGAAAGCGTCTTCATAGGAGTCATATGTATCCAGTAACTCTTCTTCTTTTCTCCATGTTTTAAAAAGTTGTAGCAGGGACATGTAATACAGTTCTTTATGTTGAGGAGTTTTTAATGACAATTTGATATGATTGATCTGATTAATTAAGCAGCCTTCACAATTTACAACTCTGTATATACCTTTCTGTTCATCTGGTTGAATATTATTTTTGTATATGAAGTTTTGGGCTACGTGGTAGAGACACATGGTTTCCAAAGTGGTATTCCTGTTTGGGTAGTATGTGTCTATTCAATTGTTTTTCAAAATGTCTTGGCTATTGGGATCATTTTTGGCTATTGTTTCTATGTCCTCATATGATTTGAGAACTCTTTTTCTAGATTTAGCAGGACCAAGACTTAGCCATACAATATTGTCAGATTTTCCATAAAAGGCAGTACCAGTTAAATGGTCTGCAGCTTCATGGCAGCCACATTCTCTATGAGAGAGCATTTTTATGCCTAAACTGTACAATTTCTGTGATAGTGTTTTGTCAGATGATATGTCATCACAGAGGTCCTGAAGTTCTGTTTTCTCTGCTTTTGTTAAGTAGGCTGTGACATATCGTGCAACTGCAGTGAAATTGTCTGAAATGTACTGCACATCTATGTTTGCATTCCATAGGAGGGCAATGATTGCATTGTAATCATTGATGTATTTTGATTCTTCTGTTCTTTTCATGTGATACTTTGACACTATGTCTGCCTGAAGACATGAAGTTGTTTACTTGACCTGTTGCTGAAACTGGTCTAGGGAAACCAAAGCGGCATTTGGTGTAGTATTTCCCTATTATTTTATATTTGCGACCACAATATTTCCCACATTTGTGTCTTTGAAATTGTAAAATGTGTGCATGAAGGTCACTATCTGTTGTTTGTGAAGGAATTTCACAAGTGACATATTTTTGGATGAACTGCAAAACAGTGGCATCACTGTCTTGACCAACTTTAGCAGCATCTTTAATCCATAATAGCATGTGGATGTGTGGTGTTTCTCTGGCTTGGTATTCTTTTCTCCAAAAGAAGTGTTGAACTTCTCCAAGGGGAGGAACAGTCTTATTACAAATAAAGTGTAGCATAGCAATGAAGCGATGATGGAAATATCTTGATATATTTACAGGATCTAGAGAGCAGAGTTCTCCTGGTGTTTCTATATCTGTTTGTTTTGATTTTGTTTGCTATGCATAGGAAATCGTGTAAATCTTCCCATGCATATTCTGAACAACTTAATGTAACAAACCAAGTGGGTAGGCCAAGGTTTCTTATCATACAGCATACATCTCCGTGACATCGGAACCAGTATTCATTTGGACCACGCATATTTGCTAAAAGTATTTGTAATAATTGACTGTAAAACCTCATCTTTTTCTTGCACTTTTTGTAATAATTGCATAGATGACATATTTTGAAAATGGGTACCTGATTTTAATGTGTGTGCAACTCCGTAGCATAGAATTGCTTGTTTACTTTCAAAGATAAGGTGGAATATGTATTCCACGTTTTGTCTGAATCTGGGGTGTTCAGAATACATTCGTAAAGAGCGATATTCTGATGCTGTTATCTGTGTGAGTCTATCATCGTACCTTCCTCCGTTTCCAGTAGGAAAGAGTAGAGGAAATGCCCGTGCCTCTATACTTTTTTCCCATATGCTGATTGGAGATCCTTTGGCTTGTCGCATTTGGTATCTTTCCAGTGCATCATCTATAGTGTCTTTAGAGTGTAAAGGATGAATTGTATAATGGTTTAAAATATTGGATTCTGTAGCAGGATTTAGAAGTTCAAATTGACCAGTTTCTGGTGACTCTTGAATTGGTTTCTCTCAGGTTTTCTTCAATAATAATTTCTTTGTAGTATTCATTGTTGTTTTTTAGATATTGCAGGGCTTGTCTAACTTATGTAAGCCCACGAGTTGTTGCCAATTTTTTTTGTCTTTTGTAGGTACGCCATTTACTAAGATAATTAAAGATTGATCTATTGGCCGTTGCACTCCCAGAGCGTGTACATTTTCTTTGAGATCTAATGGTAAATAAACTACTTTGCCACGAATGCCTTTCACTAATTCAGAGGGAGGTAATTTTGCTGTTTTTGGTTGAAGGCATATTATTGCTTGAAATGGGTGCACTGTTTGAATTATGATGCTCTCATATAAATTTAGTTGTTGCAGAGGTTCTGGTAGTAGGAATAATTCCAAGTTATTTGTGATAGCACGTGAAGGTGTTTGGTTGTTGTCAAGTTTTGCAGTGCAGTAATTGCAAAGAATTAAGGGGTCAGTAATTTCGTATTTGTTTTCTGCTATAAGGTAGAGAGCTAACTGGAACCATTTGGAATCTTCATTGTCTTCTATTTTGTATGTTATGTCTACAGTTTTTGTGCTACTTTTATAAAATGTCCTGCGGCAACACACACATGGTTTGGTACTTCAGCGGAGGTACTTTTAAACTTTAGTATTTCTTTTTTGTATGTGTTTAATAGAAGGTTTCTATTTGTACAGTAGTTGCTAGTTTGTTGTACAGCTATTGCATTTTGTATGTGGCTTTCACTTCCAAAATATTTTCTCTGGATATGCTCTATTTCTTCGAGTAGTTGTTTAGCTGTACCATGTAGAATATTGTTATTTAAATTGTCTAGTGCTAAAGCAGGACTTTTAGCATAGTAAAGTTTATGGACCAGATTTCTTATAGTTGAATGATGTGTTGATATCATTTTGATATGATGGAATGTACTTTTGCAAATAGGTCCTGAAATGCAGGCTAATGAATGTCCTTGTAGTCCTGTGTATTTGCGCACTGGACAGGCATCCATATTTTGTAGTAGTTTCATTTTGAATTTGTCTTTGCTTTTCACATACTGATTGAGGAACTGGCGTAAAGATTTAAAAGATGTTTTAGCAATGTTACACATTGATGTGCACAGCAATTTGTAGACTGGACGTTTTGGTTCAGTAGAATGGAGAGGTGACACTGAGTTTTCTGGGGCTATTTTTCTGAGCAGAGTTTCTTGTTCCATAATTGTGTTATTAAGTTTTTCATACCGTCGTCCACTGCTATGTATAGCAATTGGGTTTGTTTCCTTTTGTTTATATGCTTCTTCATTAAAATATGGTTATGTGCTCGTGGTGAGACTCCATTCACCTCCACAGATGTTTAAGAAGCTATTTTTGTTGATATTCCGTTTATTGAGAAGTCTTTTTTGTACTTTAGTAGTTAGTTTTGTTAGTGGTTTCATTCTGTTTAAAACTAAAATAAATATCTTCCTTTTGAGAAGGATTGCACTGTCTTTGAGAGCTTCTAGGATGATTTTTCTACGGTAGGTTTTAAGGGTTGTGCATGTTTTCTCTCCTGTTTTTATAAGGTTCTGAAGGACTTTGTGGCGGAACATTTTTTGGTATGGTGACTTGCCACTACATCAAGATTTATAGGTGCAGAGTTAGCAGTAGTGGTAGGTGACGTCTTGTTAATCAATTTCTGTTTCGTTTTACATTTTGATAGAGGAGGCAAAGTTTTTGTACTGGAAGCTGGTTTTGTTTCGCTTAATGACTGTATTAGCTGGTTTGTTTGAACTTTTTGTACACAATCTGCTAGAGATGGATGCTTATTTTGGACACTTTTATTTTGATTTGCTCTACTTCTGCATTGCTTTCTACAGAGTTGCTTTTTGGTAAGCATTCTTTGGGGTCTGTTGGAGAAAAAAAGAAAGTGTAGGATGGGCTGTTGTGCAGGGTATGCGTGCTTTGTGCATGAGTGTGTGAGTATGATGGTAAGGATGATTGTGGAGGTGTGTGATTGCGCAATGGGCAGCTACATCAAGTTGGGAAGGCTATTCTTGTATTTGTGTGTTACTATACTGGGCTTCAGATGACAATATAAAGTATGCAGCTGGTAAGGGGAAGCACTAATACTACATCTAATGGTAAAGGGTTAATATACTTGTTTGTTCTACAATACTAAAATGCTAGTTTGTTTGAGTAACAGTTAGAACATTATGTTAGTATTGTACTTACTTTTGTGTATGGAAAGAGTAGGTGTCTTCCAAGTTCTTGTTCGTACTTCAGACGCTGCTGCTTTTTTTCCAGAGAGTGGTCTTCACTGCAATTGTAAAAGAAAGAAGTTAGTGACTATGTTTGTTTATAGCACTTTTGTTAATGTAGACATTGGGCCTCATTACAAGTGCTCCGGTCCGGAATTAACGCAGCCGGTATAACCATACTGGCACCGTTTCCACGTCCGCCTAATCATGACCTGCGAACCCGGAAATAGCACCACCTACAACCGCCACCGCGGAGTTAAAGCTCCCGTAAACTCCGCCTGCACGGAAACTCCTCCATTGCCGGCAATACGAAACACCGCGAGCATCACAACTAGCGTGGACATGGAAACTCTGACAACAAAATGGCAGTAAAAAAGTGATCACGGTGGCGGTACCGCCGCCACAACGAACATGACGTTAAACTGTGCCTGGTGTCCTGAATCAGGCCACAGGTGCACCAATTCAGCCCAGCTGGACCCAGCAGGCCACTGGATGTGTACAAAAGGGCCACACCCAGCCCAACTCAAAACAGACCCATGCAGGCAGCAGCTCTAGTAGCTTTGGGACTGGGCCTACTCAACCAACAGGCAGCACTGCACATGATGGCAGTAATGTTGCAGAGGAGGAGGAGGAGGAGGAGGCGGTTGGAGGTGGTGCTATTTCCGGGTTCGCAGGTCATGATTAGGCTACGTGGAAACGGTGCCAGTATGGTTATACCGGCTGCGTTAATTCCAGAGGCGCAGGCGGCAACCAGCTAACTCTGTACCCATGGCAAACCCCATTGTCCAGCCGACAGCACCCCGCAGGCAGCCTGCAATACCACGCATCAGGGCCTCACCCTGGAACCTCACCCCAGGACAGATCCACACATTATACCGGCTAGACCGTCCAACAATCCTGTACATCACTGGCCTGATAGAGGATGACATCAGCAGCCACATAGACACCCCCACCGCTACCCCCCCCTCCTGAAGGTCGTGTCTGTACTGCACTTTCTTGACACCGGTACCTATCAACACACAGTCGGTGAGCTGCACGGCCTATCACAACCCTGTTTCTCAATAATCCTGGTTCAGGTACTGGATGCCCTGTTGCACCATGTGTCTGAACAGATTGCCCTACCCCGTAACCTCCCCCAGGTGATTGCCACCAAGTTGGCCTTCCATGCCATAGCAGGCATGCCAAATTGCATAGGTGAAGTCGACTGCACCCACATTGAGCTGACAGTACCACATGCAATTGAAATGGTGTTCCGCAATAGGAAACAGTACCACTCACTGAATGTACAGATGGTATGTGATGCGACGCAAGTGATTACACATTGCTGCGCACGTTTCCCGGGCTCAACTCATGACTCAATGGTACTGCGGAATTCAACATTGCCACGGTACATGCAACGCTATGCTGGACAAAGCACATGGCTATTGGGTGAGTACAGCTGCCAATGCTCCGGACCTGTGTAAGTGGGGTGTGTGTGTGACATGGGCAATGAGCTACGTGAGTGGGCTGCTGCGACTGCACATGCATCACCCCCCGCCCATCCACTGAATAGACAGCTGAACCCAAACTTCACAAAGCAACACATGACAGGTAGCCACAGTGTGGCCGTACACACCCTGCCACCTGACACACAAAGCCTGAACTCCCGCTGGCACACACACCTGGAGCCACAGCAAACCCCCCCCATAATATGCAACACAGCACTCACAATGCACATGATGGCTGTACATGAGACGTCCTGCATCTACTATATCATCACTGTGGAGTGACCCTGCCATGTGTGCACATCACTGCACAATGCCATACTCACAAGCCACATGCACACGAATGCATTGGTCAATGTCCAGCTGCCAACCCCCACTATGATGGCCATATAAGACTAACACCCATCTGTGAAAACACTGAATGACACATACGCATGAATGACCAATGACAAAAGATTGCACTGCATTTGATGAAGATATGATACTACCAACACTGACCTGTCTCCCACATATACATCCCATGTAGGAGATTCCGGATATGCACTCACGCCATGGCTGATGACGCCTGTAGGGAGGCCAAGGAACAGGCATGAGGATGCGTACAACAGGGCACATGTCCGCACACGTGGCATGATTGAGAGGACATTTGGACTACTGAAGGCCCGGTTCCGCTGTTTAAGCAGATCTGGCGGATCACTGCTGTGTCAGGATTCCATGGCATATTTCTAAATATTCAAGGAGAAATTACTATAGAAAATCTGCATTAAAAAGAATTAAGTAAACATTTATTTTTAAAACTTCATTATTACATTATTAGTAAGAGTATTGGTTGAGTGATGTTGAATTCGGGTTCAGTGTTTTACATATGTCAATATTGTAATAAGTTTCCTTAATGTTAAATATACAGGAAGTACCAAATTCCCCAAACCAAGATGGAGGTTCAGTTCAACACCAATGATTGGTGGAAAATAATTGTGAGGTAGTTTGGAACAGTTACCAACATTCTAAACTGCCTTTCATTCCAGTTTCTTTAGAGGAAGGTTGCAGTTTATTTAGCTCTGATAATATTTAGTATAAGCAGTATTAAAATTCCTTTTTGAAGAAGAATATCCAGTGAGTTTTGAATCTACAGAAGTTCGTGTTAGAAGAAGTCCGTGTTTCAACTTCAAGATCTACGTACAGATGAAGAAAGCTAAGTTTTCTTAAAGTGAAATGTTCATATCTTCGGTTTTACTCAAGAAGAAGTTTAATTTTAATTATTAAGAACTGTACTTGTCGGCAATTAATTTTTATGAACAATTACTTGAATACAACAGCGCGCGTATTTTTTGAAAGAAAACACTGTTGTGCGTTTATTTTCTCTTTTCGCGGCTGCGTGTGTGGGAAATGATATTGAGGTGTAAAATTATAATGCAAGTTAGTTAGCGCATTACTTGTGAAATATTGGTTCAGTATTATTCTCCTTATTGTACGCGTGTTATTTTTTAGGAGTATTGTGAAGTATCTAGTATAACACGTCTCGTTATATTTGCTTTCACTGTTGGTCAGTTCCAGTAAGGAATTCGGTTGCGTATTCTAATTATGCTACGCACGCTTCATTTTAATGTTTACTTCCTGGTTTGACGTGCTAGTGTTTTCTAGTAACGTTTCTATTGGCAGCGAGTTGAGTCCCGGCAATTCCTAGTGAATACATTACTTGGTGGAGCGGACGAGTGTATTATGTGTTGCAGTAAGTTTAATGACCGTTTTAGAGTGCGGTTAAGTATTACGTGTTGCAGTGAGTTCAGTGACCGTGTTATAGTGCGGTGGTTTTTGGCGTCGTGTCATCATATTCTACTCCGTTCTGATTGCGCGCACGTCGCCGCGTTCCTCAATTCTGATGAACTTTTCATTTACTGTGCATCAAGCCATCTAACTGAACCCTGGAGCATCAGAAAATAACAGTACAGTTTTGACATCTAGTTACATGTGCAGATTACAAAAGTAATGCTGAAAGTTAAATAATTCAGAAGCGTTTAATTTGTCAATGACTTAAGAACTATATAGAACATTAATTCTTCAAGCAAGTCAGTTTGAAACCATCTGCAACTTATATTCAAAGAATTTCAAAGTGTTTCAAGAATATAAAATATTGACAGTCATTGTAAATTATTATAAGTTATCAGAAGATCATCTAAATAATACAAAAGAAAAAGCTATTAATGCCTATCAGCTATCAAGCATATGCAGCAGGTCTATGATAATAGTTTTTTAATATTTAAAAAAGCAGAAGCCAACATACAGAACAGAGTGTAATTAATCTGTGTATTTTTGTGCTTAGATTTCACAGAGACACATTACTGATGGCACTTCCTCAATCCAGTTCCAAAGAGTAATCATTTCCTGAGTCTAACATTCTGGGAACCAGTGTCGTGTCTTAAGAAAAAGTGATGATCTGCAGTTGTTATTTTTTCCTCCATTCCCCTTTCCCCTTGGGTTTTCCAGTTTGGTAGTTTTATATTTTATGAACTATTGATCAGGCATATCAAGGGGGTCTGGTGGGCCAGCATCACTCCTGCAAGAAAATCCAAGATATGGACCTGACATGCTGTACAGTCCAGTGAAGACGGGCAAATTTACGCTCGTTTGTGCCATGCTGCACAATCTGTGCCAGCGTAGGAACATTCCAATGCCCCCAGACGGAGATGATGAAGATGGGGATGGTGACAGAGGCAGGGATGTGGATGGGATGGCACAACCACCTCCTGGGGGTCCACTAGATGGACGAGTATGGGATGCACTGATTCGCATTTACTTTTGAGAGACAGCACATCCACAGCATTTCAGGGATATGGTGATGCTACTAAATGAATAAAGAGCATTTCCGTGACCAAATTCTAATTGTCCCTACGGGTCGGCCATGTGTTTTCAGGCATGGATCTGTCGCTCGTAGAAACATTTCAAATGGACCTTACCCGACTTTTCGTCCACTAAACAAACGATAAATCAGGCTTCTGTGTGCCGACATTAGGTGATAATCCTATCACTTGCCCCATCGCCCTGGCTGACCTGCTTTTGCAGCACCAAATCATATCCCCCGCCCGCAAACCTGACATCAACAAAGCATTCATATTCCCCGCCTCTTTCAGTGACGTTACTGGGCTGCGTAGCCAAACGCGCCCAGTCGACTTCTAAGCGACTTCACACAGAACCCATAAAACAACACAGATCATCTCACAACACAGCGCACCACAATTTGGAATATGAAACTGTGGTTTAAAAGCAAACAGCAAGATTGTACAATTGGTAAAGTACATTTATTTGACGTCAAATGTTTAGAGAATATTCAGCGATTCGCATTTGTCTTTGCTCTCGATCCGCAAAAGATCATCTTGAGTCACGCGCTGTTCCTTTGCGGTACGCAGGGTGTTGTTTTATGATAAAAGAAGCACAATAGTCGCACTGATAATCACAAAGCTGTTCCAACAACGAGGCACTACACCACCGTAACGGTTGGGATGTTGCTTCTAGCCGCTAGTACTGTGTAAGGGCATATTGGTCTTTGCCGATCGTCCCATAAAATGGTCAGGGTGGTGAAGTTGTTGACATGGAGCTGCACCCGGCAGCTGAAGAACCCGTCGGCCGGGGTCTGGAAATGATGGCATTGGCAGAATGGAAGGATGTACCTGTATTAAAAACATAAATTAGTCTCTCCAGCCGATCTTCATTAAAATTATTCATTTTATTTATTGGGCCTGAAACTATTTTGTAAGCGAAGATAGTGCAACGGAGTATGTTACGTTATTCCCACTAACCCACCCCCTCTCCTCCGCCTTTTTCAGAGCCGCCTGGGCGCCAGGGGAGCACTTCGGCGTTGATAGTGCGCAGTACAAAATGCCACATTTAACAAACAAGTACAACTTAACAGGCCTTTAACGCTACTCTATTGTTAATATAATCCGGCATAAAATCATCTAAAGGGTTACTTACATTATATTTGCATGTTCCATTGTCTAGGCGTAATGCAGTCCCTAAATACCACTCCGTCTGTGCCAACGATCTTTCATATAGTGAACAAACATGAAAATCGTTCTCGTTTCTGAAATTTCATCCTTATCATCTCTTACATTATTGCACCCCTCCTTCAAAAGAAGTCTTTAGGCACGGTGCCTGTCTGTCAAGGTCAAAAAACAATAGAACTTTATACTGCGCGTCGTGGGCCACTCCGGCCCGTGAGCAATAAATCGAAGCAGCTGACCTTCACTGTGAACGTGCATACATTCTTACTTTGCAACATTCTGTGTAAAGCCATCCCTGAGAACTTGATTTTTACACTCCATCTTTGTATATTGTCCGCGTGCTTTGCAGCCCTAGAGAACCATAAATATGGAGATAATTGTCTATTTATGTAAAAGTGAGATTTATCGTTTGTTTAGTGGACGAAAGGTCAGGTAGGGTCCATAGCAAATGTTACTACGATCGACCGATTAATGCTTAAAAACACATGGCCGACCCGTAGGGACAATTAAAATTTAGGACCGGAAATACCATTTAATTCTAATGCATATGAAATGACAGATGTACACTCATTATGGTACTTTTCTAAGGTGTTGTATTTTCGATAAACCAGGTAAGAAAGTGCATTGGGTAGGTAAGCTGTACACCCGTGCCCACCCAGCACCCAAACGTACACACCCCCAACCAGGCCCCAAACAACTAACCCCCTAATGGACCTCCCCCACCACCCAAACGTACCCACCCCCCTACACCCATGGTGTCCCCAAATGTCATGTTGACTGGCATCCCCACATGCCACTATTTGCGGGGGTGCTTATGCGGTGCTGTGTCCTTGCAGGCGGCTCCAGTCACCCGACCAGAACGCCTCTGTGTCCTGGCAGTGGTAGAGCTGGATGGGGTGGTGCTGGCTGAGGTGACTGTCGGTGTGACTGTGGGCAAGCGCCCTTGAAACGCCTGCTGGGCTACCAACATTGACTGAGCAATGCTGGATTGCACACTGTTCCCTTCCCTGACATGGGCTGCCAGGGTGACAATGGTGGCCGCAAATCGTCCAATCGACCTGGAGAGCCGCCGCACCGACGTAGAATTGCTCTCACGCTGCAGCCTGGCCTCCTCCCGCTGATGCACAGCCTCCTCACGCTGCAGCCTGGCCTCCTCCAGCTGACTTTCCACCAGCTGCGTCAGCGTGGCCTGCTTTTGCTCAAAGTGCTGCAAGCGTGTACTGAGCTCAGCCATGGAGGGAGTTGGGGAGCGCATGGGGCTGTGCAGTTCTTGGGGGCTGAACTGTAGGCCATGGATGGGTGACACCTCATCCATGTTGTCCCCCTCACCCTGTTGTACTGCTTCGGCCTGCATGGCCGGGGCACTTCCATCACTTGATGCAGCCTCCTCAGCTGTGCAGATGGGCTGCGATTCATCATCCGGGCTAGGGTGGGTGCCTGCATGTTGATCGTGGCGTATGCTGGAGTGCCTGATGTAGCCGGTGTGCCTGATGTAGCCGGTGTGCCTGATGCAGCCGGTGTGGCTGATGTAGCCGGTGTGCCTGATGCAGCCGGTGCTTGTGTGCTGGAGCAGCTAGCATCATCCTCCTGGGCAGAAGTGCTGAGTTGGGCGCGTGCAGGTGGCCGCTGCGTTGCCTCTTGGCCGTCGCTGTCACTTGTCTCGACTGTGGGGATACAGAGGGCATGCTGTTAGTTGTGTGATGTTACTAGATGTGTCCATCACATGCATCCAACATGATAATCCAATACCATTTGCATGTACACACTTGTGACTATTGATGCACTCAGGTGTGTGTGTGCCTGCTTCGAGTCAGGCACGCACTGTGTGCATTTCCATGGTTCATGCTTTGGAGATGTGTTACTTGTCATCTCAGTCAGTGGGTCCATTGGGTCACTCCTGCCCTGTTGGGGGGGGGGAGGCATTGTGAGTGGGTCCATTGGGTAACTCCTGCCCTGTTGGGAGGGCATTGTGAGTGGGTCCATTGGGTCACTCCTGCCCTGTTGGGGGGGGCATTGTGAGTGGGTCCATTGGGTCACTCCCATTCACACATGGCTTTGTACTATGTGCACTTACCAGCATGTGCAGGTGGGCTCACTCCGGCCTCTGCCTCTCCTATGCCGTGGATGCCTTCGAGGTGCATGACACTGCTGCAGCGCTCCTCCCACGGTTGCAACTTGAGAGGGGATGCAGGGCCTCCACCAGTGCCAGTGCTGTGTTGGCGGCGTGCAGTCATGAGGTTGCGCACCCGGAGCCTGAGGTCATCCCACCTCTTATGGCAGTCCTTCACAGAGCGTGTGGTCACACCAACCGCTGTGCACTTGCGTGCTGCCTCCGCCCACACCTCCTTGCGCCGTTGCTGAGTAGCACGCCGCTGATCTGCACTAAAGAGCATTTCCGCATGCTCAACAATGTGGTTCACCAGAACTGTGAGCTCAGCCTCGCTAAAGCGCGGCTTTCGCTGTCTGCGTGCTGGTATCCTGGATGCCATTCGATGACTTGTCAGTCTCAGGGAGGTAATCTGACCTGTGGTGTCTGAGGATGGCAGTCGATTGTGCTTTATATAATGGCCTCCTCTCTATTTCCGTTTTTTTCCCGCGGTCATGCTGTTTCCGCTTCCGGTGTTGGTGTTTCCGCTTCCGGTGTTTCCGTGTCGGCGGGGGCGGACACGGGTTTAGCACCGTTTTCTGTGGCGTAAAGTCCATGTGCATGGGTGTTTACATGACGGCAGTGACTCCATTTCCGCCTCGGTGTGTTGCGCGCGACCCAAGTGCCGTAATTGGCCCTTCTTTCCGCAACCTTGCGGTCGCGGAAGTGGAGTATTCGTCATCACGGAATCACCGGATTCCGGCACGGCCGACTCGTAATGAGGCCCATTGTTTTTTTTTTTGTAGTAGCAGTGTTTTCTTATAACTGAGCATAATATACACATGCACTTTCTTTGCCTATGTGCATCCTGTATATTTTATTTAGAATCTGTTAGTTGAATATGTTTTACAAATGAGTATAATAATAAACGTATAGAGCACACTGTTTTTTTCAATGTTATGTTATTGGATGTTAAGAGATAGAAGAAATAATCATATGCATTTTTTGCTATTTTTACAGGGTGAATGGCAGATATTGTACAGAAAAACATGCAATGTATGCATTTGTGAAGGTGTGGGAAATCAAGCAGAAGGATTTCATATAGAGGCAGTGGTGTTATTTGAGCTGGGAGCCTTTCTAATGATATTGTCTGTGTGTGTGCTTGAATGAAGATGCATGTACTCATCCTGGCTGCGTGTAATTTTATAACACACTGGACAGCCTTTTTCATAATTATACTGTTATTTCTCCCATCTTTTAATATGAAATAACATTTTATTTTTAAATAGCTGTGTGTGGAAACAAAAATTTGGAGAGCAGAAAGGTTTGCAATTGACATTTCATCATAGCAGATGGGAGAAATGACATAAGTTCATTTTACGGTTTATACAGGGAAAGTGGCAGTTACTCTCTTTATATGTATTCCTAGAAGAGCAAGTACTGTGTAAAAAATATTCATACCTGTAGTCTGTGTTCATGCATGTGGATGTACATGAATCTGCAAGCAGAAATCTTGGGGAGTTTTATAGTAGTTGTTGCTGTAGGTCCTTTGCAGTCACAGCCGAATTGTACTGAGAGTGATCAATAATGCATCTAAAGTGCTGATAAATGATGATAGAGTTAGATGTAGAGTTCTTGGATGTGATTGGTGGACGATTGTGTGACTGCTTAACAGTAGCCAATGAGGAAATGGTGCAGAGAGTGAAGTGGAAAGGGTAGAAGGGCTGCCCCAGTGTTACGCGTTACGCAGATACCTCGGCTGTTCACAGTCAGGGTGTGCCACATACGGGGTTTCTCAGCAAATCCAGCATGGAAAGGGGACTGTAGGGATCAGCCAATCAGATGTTGAGGTTGTGGTTTGTGTTGAAAGAGGCTGAGTGTAGTGAAGATGGCAGAGGTGGAGAAAGTCAGGATGTTGGTGGTTGGAGATATGTTTGTGCATGGTTTGGAGCAGTATGCTAAATGCAGGAATGTGGCAAACAATAAAGATTGTCCACGCTAATAGCTTAGGAAAGTCCTCATTTTATTAAAGACAAGGAGGCGAGCATTATGCTTTATCTTTATCTTTCTTTAATACTGCCATATCAGCATTTTAAAACTTCAACTTTTAACTTTTATGTTTTGGTTTTTCTTACATGTTACTTGGGAAAAAACAAAGCAGGAAGTTACAAGTTTCATCTCTCAACTGAATCAACTAGGTTTTAGAAACCACACTTCCCATAATCCTGAGGCCCTTTGTAGTCCTGACCTCTACTCCCACACCAATCAGTGGCCAGATAGGGGTATAAACACTGGCTCCCCTAGGTCCATTCCTCTTTCTTTTGCCATCAGAGTTCTAGAAGTACAGAGAGTCCCTCAAAATGTCAAACACAATCCATAAGGCCTCCACTCGATCCGCAGCTGGCGTGACTGTTCGGTCCAACGGGACAACTTGCCAGAAGATCCTCGGTGCATATCCTGACATGCTCATGTCGCCTTCTGATCGTCTCCTATGAGAACAGAAAAATCATATGAGGGCGGGAATGAACTACAAATGGAACACCATGCATGACAGTTTTCATTCGCTCAGTCATTGCTCTCATTTGTTTCATACATTAGGGTGGGATATAATGCTCGCCACCTTGTCTTTAATAGAATGAAGACTTTCCTGAGCTATTAGCGTGGGCAATCTTTATTCTATGACAAGACAGGAGGCTCGCATTATGCTTGTTCAAAGCTTGCTATTACTCTATTCGGTATATCAGATACTGGCTTTAAATAAAAAGTCTTAAAAGTGGATTCAGAAGACCAATCAGTAGATTTCATAATATCTTGTAGGGCTACTCCTGTCGCAAACGCTCTAGAAGCCATTGCTCCCCTAGCGGAATGTGCACCAAATAAGGATTAGTCTATCCCTGCCCACTGCATGACCTCCCTCACCCATCTCGCAATGGTCACTGTCGCTACTGCGTGGTGAGGTTTCCTACGCGCTATAAGCAACTGCGTTACGCCGCGCGGTCTGAGATGCGCTGTAGCTGATTCATAATCTTTGATATATTGAGCTACGCATAACTTCTTATTCTCTGCAAAATATGGGTAGGAAATTACTTTGGAGTCGGTCTTTGTTCTTTTCGCGATAGTAAACGCTACTCCTTCTGGATAAAATATCTTTCTATCGATTTCCAATGCTTTCACGTCTGACACTCTCCTGCACGCTACTAGACATAAAGCATAGCTAATTTGCCTGATAATTGTGACCGGGATAAAGCTTCATTTTCCGGCCACCTAAGGAATAATTGAAAAACATCTCTAACGTCCCATAAAACGCATACTTTGGCCCTGGCGGCTTTCTCAGTTTTATACCTTTGAGGAGCCGTAAGATTGCTGGGTGCTCTCCTACTGGATTATTTTCTATCTTCTTGTGCCCTGCTGAAATTGTGGATCTGTATACTCCAATTGTTCTGTAAGCAGAACCCTCCTGGAATTTTGAAGCCAAAAAGTTCAGGATGCTCACTAGAGGTGCTATAATGGGATCCAGACTGTGTTCTGAACACCACTGCGCCCAACCGTTCCAAGCTGTGTTATAGCCCCTAATGGTGGAAGGCGCCCAGGAATCTCGGATACAATCTGCAGCGATGTTCGAAATTCCTGGCAAGTTCCATCTTCTCCTGAAACCCTGCAGGCAATAAGCTGCAGGGAACCCGCTTCTATGAGCGGGTGAACCCGACCGGTCGGGTCGAGTAGAAGGTCCTGGATGCTCGGAACTATCCTCGGAAAATCCGTAGAAAGTTCCATTGCTACTGGAAACCAGGCCTGCGCTCTCCAACAGGGTAGCACCATCACCACTTCCGCTTTGTCTCTGCGGACCTTCGCTAGAGCTCTTGTGATCATTGCGAATGGCGGGAAGGCATAGTGAACTGCTCCGTTCCATGGATGTAGAAAATCATCCATACCCGCTGCTCCTGGATCTATCCTCCAACTGAAATATTTCTGCGTCTGCGCATTCAGTCTGGACGCAAACAGATCTATGTATAGGGGTCCCCATATGTCTTGGAGGCGCTTGAAAACTAGAGGGTGTAGCTTCCAATCGCTGGAGTCTACAAGATACCGAGAGTTCCAGTCTGCTATACTGTTCTGGCTCCCTGGAAGATATTCCGCGGTCACCGCAATGTCGTTCTGAAGGCAATAATGCCAGAAATCTTTCGCTAATTCCGCTAGCATTCTGGATCTCGTTCCCCCTAATTTGTTGATGTAGCGGACTGCTGAGATGTTGTCCATCTTGAGCAATACGCAACATCTTATTTTGTCCTTCGTGAATGCCCGAACTGCGAAGGATCCTGCAAGAAGTTCTAGACAATTTATGTGGAGATTCAACTCTTCGCCGGACCATTTCCCACCTGTCTGGGCTTGTTCGCACCTGGCTCCCCAACCTAACCTGCTTGCGTCTGACTCGATGGTCAGTTCTGGAACATCTCCGAAGATCGCTTGCCCGTTCCAGGCTTCCATGTTCTCTAGCCTCCACCGTAGCTCTGTCATGGCTTCTTGGTCTAGGTTCACTAGCTGATGGTATTTTAGGCCTCCGCGGAGATGCTTGATCTTGAGCCTCTGTAACGCTCGATAATGTAACGGTCCCGGGAAGATGGCCTGAATGGAGGCTGCAAGCAGGCCTACTATTCTGGCCAGGTTCCGGAGCGAAATTACTCGCTTTGCAATCACTGTCCTGAGCTCCTTCTTTATCGCTCTCACTTTGTGACTTGGAGGCTCTAGAGTCGCTTTCACGGTATCTATGGTGAAGCCTAAAAACTCCAACCTCTGAACTGGCGCTAATTGGGACTTCTCTAAATTCATTAAGAATCCCAGAGATGATAGGAACTTGAAAATCCACTGCACATCTCTTGTTAGGGTCTCTTTGCTTGATCCCATCACCAGGATATCGTCCAGATAGCTAATCATACGAATACCTCTCTCCATGATAGCTGCAGCTACTGGCTTCATCACTTTCGTGAACGCCCACGGTGCCGACGCCAGCCCGAACGGCAGGCATGCAAAGCGCCAAATCTCTCCTTCCCATCGGAATTGGAGATACTTCCGAAAGGTAGTTGCTATCGGAATCGCTAGATAGGCGTCTTTGAGGTCTAGACGGGCTAGCCAATCTCCTGAACGCAATAGGTCTTGGAGGAGATGGATGCCTTCCATCTTGAAATGGTTGTATTGCAGCCAACTGTTCAACTCTTTTAGATTTATGACTGGACAAATCTTTTCCCCTCTGCGCACCAGGAACATATTGCTGAGGAAAAACTGTCTTTCTGTGCTCTCGCGCTCTATTGCGTTTTTCTCTACTAATTTGCTTAACTCGCTGTGTAAGGAACAAGTTACTTACCTGTAACTGTTGTTCTCCAGCATGGGTCTGGCATGGATTCACATGCTCATGAATATTCCCCGTCGTCAGGCTGGGAATCCTCGGTAAAGAAAAAATCAGTATCAGTTTCGTTTCTGATCTGTCTTTCGTAGTAGTAATCAATCACTGATCTCTGCGTCATACTGACCACAGCCAATGACTGCCCTCTACCTAAGCCCCGCCTCTGGCAGCCATCTTCAGATTTGGTAGCACGTGAAGTGGCAGTATGACCAAGTGAAGAGCCGCAGAGGGGTCGGCGGGAGGGTTCGCATGTGATTCCATGCCAGACCCATGCTGGAGAACAACAGTTACAGGTAAGTAACTTGTTCCTTCTCCACCATGGGGTCTGGCATGGATTCACATGCTCATGAATAAAGAATACATAGCAGTACACACATGCACAACCACAGGAGGTGGCAAAGGCTCAACATGAAGCATTACATCAAACTCAACATTAAGCAATTCTTACCTCCTCACCAGGCTCACCTTAGGCGAACAGATTGCGCAGCACTGCTTGGCCGACCATGGACTCCTCCCTGGAATCCCGATCGACGCAATAGAATTTCGTGAAGGTGTGCGTCGACCTCCACGTAGCAGCCCTGCAGATGTCCAGCAAGGGCACACCAGATAGGAACGCCGTGGTAGCTGCGATCGCTCTGGTGGAATGGGCTCTCGGACGGCCAGGCAGCGGTCGGTTTGCCAACCGATGACAGTACATGATACAGCCGGAGAGCCATCTGGAAATGGAGGCCTTTGAGAGAGCCTTCCCCTGATTGACAGGTCCAAAGTTCACAAAAAGTTGTGACGTCTTCCGAAAACACTTCGTGCGGTCCACGTAAAACTTCAGCGCTCTAGCCACATCCAGCAAGTGCAAAGTCCTTTCGGCCGGCGACGAAGGCGACGGGAAGAAAACAGGCAACACCAAGGGTTCATTGAGGTGGTAGTCTGACGGCACCTTGGGCATGAAGGAGGGGTGCGTCCTGAGCACTACCCTTGTGTCGTGAAAAGTCAAGTACGGGGGCTTGCAGGAAAGGGCCTGGATCTCTCCCACTCTTCGTGTGGAGGTGATGGCCACAAGAAACGCCGTTTTCCACGACAAGAACAACGGAGCCGAGTGCAGAGGCTCGAACGGCGGTCCCATGAGCTTGGTCAGCACCACGTTGAGCTCCCACGCCGGGGCTGGAGCCTTCACCGGCGGGAACGATCTGAACAGTCCCTTCATGAATTCTTTCACCAGACGATGAGACCACAAAGACGTCCGCCCCGTGGTTCTGGTGTATCGGGAGATCGCAGCAAGATGAATCTTGATGGACGCGTGCGCCAGTCCAGCCTTGGCCAGCGTCAGAAGGTACTGCAGTACCTGGGGAGCCGTAATCCGTAGAGGGTTAATCTTCTGTGCGTGGCACCAGACAGAGAACCTCTTCCATTTGTGTCCATGGCATTTAAGAGTTGAGGACGCCCTGGTCTTTGCAAGAACCTCTCTGCAGTCGGCCGGTATGTCGTATCCTCCAAACTCTAACGCTGCAGGAGCCAGTCCTGCAAGTTCAGCGACTTCGGATCGTGATGGAGGATGGCGCCTCCTTCCCTGGAGAGAAGATCCGCGTCCACTGGCAGCTTGATTGATGGGGACGCTGACAAGTCCAGAAGGTCCGGGAACCATATCTGCCTCGGCCACGCAGGTGCGACGAGGATCATCCTGCACCGTGACCTCTTGAGCTGGTTGATGAGCCTGATCAGCAATGGCAATGGAGGGAACGCATATAGAAACAGGCCCTCCCAGGGGAACGAGAAAGCATCGCCCATGCTCCTCGGCTGGGGAAACCTGCTGGCGAACTTCCGGCACTTGGAGTTCGTCGCCGTCGCGAACAGATCGATCTGGGGTGTGCCCCACCGTCGGAAGAGGCGGTCCACTAGATCCTGTCGTAGTTCCCACTCGTGGCATGAGCGCAGCTCTCTGCTGAGCGAGTCGGCGATGGTGTTTTTTATCCCTGCCAGATGAAACAGCACCAGAAACATCCCTTGGGCGACGGCCCAATGCCACAGATCCTGCGCCTCCTTGGACAGGGCTGGGGATCTGGTACCGCCCTGCTTCCTGATGTAGAACATGGTGGTGGTGTTGTCAGTGAAGATCCTCACCACCTTGCCCTTGAGGGACGAAAGAAAGGACCTGAGGGCCCAAAACACTGCACGGAGCTCCAGGACGTTGATATGGAGGGACTTCTCCGTGGAAGCCAAAGGCCTCTCGCGTGCTGATTTTCGGTGTGCGCTCCCCACCCTTCCAGGGAGGCATCCGTGGTCATTGTCTCCTGGTGGCCGGGGGTCTAGAAGTCCATGCCCGCCGTCAGATGCGCGCGGGTGCCCCACCATCGGATCGCCCGTCGGAAACTTTTGTCGAGTGTGATCCTCTCCTCGAAGCTGCCCGTCGTCTGGATCCAGCGCGCGTCCAGGAACTCCTGCAACGGGCGCATCCGGAGCCTGCACAGGCGGATGAGATAAATGCAAGAAGACATCATTCCGAGGAGGGACTTGATGGACCTCACCCTGGCCGCGTCCGCAACCAGCATCCGCTGCACCTTGCCCAAGATGGCCCTCGTCCTTCCCTCCGATGGAGAGGCCAGAAGCGACACTGTGTGGTGCTTCGCTCCCAGAAACAGTACGTCTTGCACGGGCACCAGGTGGGACTTGGCGTAGTTTATGGAGAATCCCAGGTCCGTGAGCAGTTGGACGGTCCTTGCCGTGCGCTCCACTGCGAGCTCCTTCGTCTTTGCTCGGATGAGCCAGTTGTCCAGTTAGGGGTAGACGTGGATCCCCTCTCGGCGCAGCTGCGCCGCCACCGGTGCGAGGCACTTGGTGAACACCCTGGGTGCCGACTTCAATCCGAAGGGAAGGGCTCTGAACTGGTAGTGACGCCCTTGGACCACGAACCTGAGAAACTTTCGGTGTCCCTTTAGGATGGGAATATGGAAGTAGGCATCCTCCAAATCCAACGACGACAGGAAATCGCCCTCCTCCAGTTGACCCAGGACGTGTTTGTAACGCTCACCTGATTCTCGCAGAGGCGCCGGTCTTGACTGGGCGACTACCGTATCTTCAAAGGTGATGTGTAGCACCCGGTTGGCTCTTTGGGCTGGACCTCTGTGCACTGTATGCCTGACGTGTAGAGTAAGATGTCTGCAGATAGAAAATATGGGGTTAATGAACTGGGGTTATTGGGGTGTCCCTATCTCTTTCCTCTTCTCCTCTCCTGTAGACCCCCAAAGGTTAACGCTCTCACCTTAGGTAAGTGAATGCCGAGCTCTCCATCTGCCTCGGGGCAGGGTGCTGTAACCAGTTTCTTCACTGGATAGGTAGCGCAGGCCTCTTGACTTCAGAGGACTGCTGTCCGTCGTTTACTGCACGAACGGTAAGTTTCGAGTCATTCAAATGTCTTTAAAGTCTTTAGTAATGATGTCTCTTGTTTTGCAGGGTTCCGGCGATGGCGGATGACGGGCTGAAGTGAGTTGAAGATGGAGCCCGTGTGATGAATAGAAGCGCCTGGAAGCACGTAAGTAAGCGCTTGTTGCCTGCTTCACTATGCGCTCTAACTGTCTTTTTATTTTGCAGGTACGAGTTCGGAGCGGCTGCAGGGTGCCGGAATACCCACTGGATTAGATGTGGAAAGGAGTAATGGCACGTGAGTATTAAAGTTCCCCAATGTCTTTAAACGCACCTTGTTTTGTCTTTCAAATGCGGGATGCAGCGCCGAAGGCCTCCGGAGCGTGCGAAGAGTTGGTAAACTTTTGTCTTTCAGATGCCGGAATGCAGTGTGAAGACCTCCGGAGCGCACGAAGAGTAGGTAAGCCTTTGCCTTTCAGATGCCGGAATGCTAACCTGTTCTTTCTTGTCTTTATAGGTGTTGCTGAAGACTGGATTCAGGATGGTAAGCCTTTGCCTTTCAGATGCCGGAATGCTAACCTGTTCTTTCTTGTCTTTATAGGTGTTGCTGAAGACTGGATTCAGGATGGTAAGCCTTTTTCCTTAGGCCCAGGACCGGATGCAGAAGACACGATGAGCGTTCTGCTGCAGAGGTTGCAGAATAACGCAAAGCAAGATTCATCCACCGGGTGTGGTTTAAATAGCCTCCTGTAGTGCTTAGGTGTCTCCTTCCACAGCCACGCCTAAGTAAGAAAAGAGTTCCTGGTAAGAAAAGAGTTCCTGCCTTCCAGAAGAGTTCCAGTGTTCTGAATCTAGGGAGTGGCTCCAGTCCCACCCAACAGGAAAAGTAGTTCCAAACAGAAGAGGATCAGAGGCTCAACTGGCAGGCAAGTAAGCAGCATGGTCTGCTGAAGGTAAGTCCACCCAAGCATTATGAGCCCGGCGCTTCCAGCGCTGGGACTGGGCATATTTATGAGCCTGGTGCCACTGGCGCCAGGACTGGGTCCAAAAGGTCCCAATTGGGACTGGTTGGCACTCGGAACCTGGGTTATGGATCTGCTTCCAAGGGAGTTGGGAAAACCCTGACCTTTTGGAAGCAGAGATCATGACAGTGTTGGAGGGTGACCATCCGGAACATCTGTGCCTTGATGAATTTGTTCAGTCGTCGTAGGTCCAGGATGGGACGCCATCCTCCCGTCTTCTTCTTCACGAGGAAGTATCTTGAGTAAACTCCGGAGCCCCGAAGCCTCTTTGGGATGAGCTCGATGGCGCCCTTCTTGAGCATCGCCTTTACCTCAAAGAGAAGTTGAGGGACGTGATGTTCTTTCCTGGCTACAGGGGGCATGCGCGGGCACCTCTTTAGAAACTGGAGCGCGTGACCCTGAGCTAGGGCGTCCAGCACCCAACGGTCGGTGGAGATGGACTCCCACACGCTGATGAAGCTCGCCAGCTGGCCTCCCACCGGGGTGCTTCGGTGGGGGCCCGACCCCACGGCCGGTTCAGTCCTGCTTCGACGAGGCTTTGCCGCCTTGTCCTCCTTGGCGACGACGGCGGGGTCCGCCTGACTTGCCTCGTCCCCTGTAAGCTTCCTGTGACGACGAACGGACCGCTTGACGGTAGGTGGAAAATCCGCCGCTGGAACCTTTGGAGGCACCCTGTTTGCCTCCGCCGCTCCGAAAGGGCGGCCGCCGTTGCTGGAGAACCCCAAGAGCCCGGGCCGTCTCCGTGTCCGCCTTGATGGCTGGAAGGGAATCGTCCACTGTTTTCCCAAACAGGTTGTTTCCGTCGAACGGCATGTCCAAGACTCTGGTCTGCACGTCCTGACGGAAGTCAGTAGCCTTGAGCCATCCACGCCGCCTAAGGCACACGCCGTTGCCCAACTGGCGAAATCCAGTGTCAGCGATGTCCGTCGCAATCGTAATGGCGTGGTCCGACGCCACCTCTCCTTCCTGCAGGATCTCTAGGGCTTCCGCCCTCTTGTCGTCTGGTAGGAAGTCCAGCAGGGGGGCCAGTTTGTACCACAACTCCCTGTCGTAGCGGGCTACGATAGCCAAGGCGTTGGCCGCCTTAATCGTCGTCGCTGCCGACGAGATGACTCTGCATCCCATTGTGTCTAATTTCTTTCCCTCGCCATCCGGCGGGGAGGTTGACGTAGAGGCCGCGCCCCCCCGCTTTCTTCCTGGCCGCCGCGGAGACGACCGAGTCTGGGGTCGGCTGTGCCCGAAGGCACAAGGGGGCCGCGTCCGGGACCCGGTACTTCTTCTCGTACCGATCCCTTCTAGCCGGCGTCGTGGATGGGTTCTTGAGGAGGGCGAGGCCCTCATCCCAAATATCGTCTAGTAGAGGTACAGCGAGGACCGTCTTCCTCTTGGTCTTGTGCCGTTGATAAAGGAAACCTTCCTTCTTCTTCTCTTCCTGGCAGAGCTGGAAAAGCTCGGATGCCCTGGCGATCATGGAGCGAAACGATCCAATCTCGTCGGGCGGGGAAGCCCGGGTGGGAGGTGACGACGGGAGATCCTCGTCGTAACCTCGTTGTCTGTACCCGTCGCGGCCGTGTCAGTCCCCGTATCATCCCCACGTGTCGTGGACGGGGAGGAGGGCTGAACAGGGCGCGATGGCTGAAAAGGAGGTGGAGGATGAATCCTTCTTCTCTTAGGGGGAGGGCTCCCAGAAGGGCCTGGTTCCGGGTCCCCCGTCGGGAGCGGTTCCTCCGTTGGTGGTAACGGCAGTCTCGTCCTTATCTCCGAGCATAAGGACTGTATAGCCAACAAAATGGCCGCCGAGTTGTCTTGCGGCACTGGTTGAGGGAGATCCGACGGGCGATCAGGAGCCCCGTCGGCATCCTCGACGCCCTCGTCGTCTTCCACGTCAGGGTCCCTCCCGACAGGATGGCCTTCTTCCACGCCAGAGCCGTGGCCTAAGAATTCGATCAGCTCCTCCTCAGAGGTTGGGGCCGAGTCCACGACGACCTCCTGCCCCCCCTTTTTCTTCTCCGTCGGAGGTTTCACAGGGGTCCTGTCGATGGGCATGAAAGAGGACTCCCTCCGCAGTGGCAGGGAGATCTTGGGCCCCGGGGTCGCCACCACTGGTGTAGCCTCCACAGGCTGAGCCAGGGCCGCCGCAACTGTCTCGATAGAGGCCTTGGCCGGATGGATCAAGGCTTTCACCACCTTAGGTGCGCTCACCGCCTTCTCCTTGGGGGGAGGGTCACCACCTCGCTCCCCCTCCGATGGGGCCCTAGGGCACGACCGGGGTCTCTCCAGGAGTTTCGCCGGGTGCTCGGCCTTCCTCTTACCCGAGCCAGAGCGTTGGCTCGTGGTTGATGGCGCCGGGGAGGATGCGCCCTGCCTGGCGCCCTTAGAGCCCGACCGTTTGGCGCTCCCGGTGCCAGCGGACTTGCGGTGCTTGGCCTTCTGTTGGACCCCCGTCGCCGGGGCGCCCTCAAAGGTCTTAGAAGACCGCTCGGACTTATTCTTCTTCTTCTCGCCTGACGGGCTCTTTCCTTCCAGCCAGTTGTCGAGACGTTGATGGCGGTCCTTCATGGTCCGCTCCGACATATTGCCACAAAACGCACAGTCCTTCTCCACGTGCGTTTTGTCCTCATGTAGGCAGTAAAGGCAAAGTGAGTGTTCGTCCTCCTTGAAGACATTCTGAAGCTGGCATCCAGGGCAGACCCTGAACAGCTTTCCGGGCGTCGAGCTTCCCTTCTCCTGGGCCATGTCCGAGATGGGCCTGAGAAACTTCTGGAGTCCTCCAAAAGCGTGGCTCGACAAAATCTTCACCCTTGAGGGGCGTAGACGAATCCGACACGGGTCCCCGTTGAGTGGATGAAGAAACGGGGGAGCTTGAGGCTCTTTTGACCGAAAAAAGAGACATTTTTCTGAGAAAAAACGTGAATAAATAGCACTAACGCTCGAGAGCAATAGCACGAGGATCCCAACACTTGAACGTGCGGTAAAAATCTGAAGATGGCTGCCAGAGGCGGGGCTTAGGTAGAGGGCAGTCATTGGCTGTGGTCAGTATGACGCAGAGATCAGTGATTGGTTACTACTACGAAAGACAGATCAGAAACGAAACTGATACTGATTTTTTCTTTACCGAGGATTCCCAGCCTGACGACGGGGAATATTCATGAGCATGTGAATCCATGCCAGACCCCATGCTGGAGAAAAGCGCTTTCTCTTCTAGTGGCATACAAATGGGGACAGGTTCTCTGTACTGCTTTGGGATGTCTATGAAATCTAGGTGAAGGCCCGCTACTGCTTGTAAAACCCAAGCATCGCTTGACAAAGGTTGCCATTCTCTCAGAAAATGGAGAGTTCTGCCTCCGATAGGAACAATTGGTGTACTCACCGCCTGCTGCGCCGGGCTGACGGAAGGAACCTCTTCCTCTGCGGCCTCTTGGATGTCTTCCTCTGGCCGGGAAAAAGGTGTCCTGTTGACGGTTTTCCCAATATTGAGCGCGTGGACCTTGAGGCCTTTTTTGATAGTTGTAGCGACCGGACCAACGACCTCTGACTCATCCGGTCCCAGCAAAAACACGACTGGGAAATATCTTCTTCATAGAGCTTTGAGCTCTCTCAAGGGCTGAGTAGGTGCCAACAAATTGAGACATTTCCTTAGCGAAGGCCTACCCGAAAAGCAGGCCTTTGGCGCCCTCCCCTGCTTCATACGTGGCTAGATCGCTGAGCTTATTGTCGGTCTTTCGGAGGATGCCTCTTCTACGCTCCAAAGAGAGTGCACAGTTGGCGTTACCCAACAAGCACACTGCCCTTTGAGCCCAGTTACCTAGGGCGTGAATATCTACTGGGGTACCAGTATCTTTTGATTTTTCGACAAGGTCCATAATCTTTGCCAGTGGACCCGCTAAGTCCAAGAGCTTATCTTGACACCCTTTCCACGCACTCTTCTTCCTCGCCGCCTTCGTCGTCGGGGGCATATCCCTCTTCATATTCCCCTGAATTGTCCACCCCTGGGGGAGGGGTCTGATGTGGCCATCTGCTAATGTTGCTAGAAAGGCTTCTTTCAATCTGGCGACTGGGTCGCTTTCACTTTGGGGAACAGAGTCAACCCTATCTTTTTTGCCCGAGGGGGTCAAAGAGTCAGCGCTCTTCCGGGCTTTTTTACCTCCCTTATTTTCAACCCTCTCCTGAGGGTGTCCAGCTGACGTCCCTTCTCCAGGGCTGTCGGCCCGTCTCTTCCTGGCCACTAGCTGTTCCCGCTGCTCAGCCATGCATGCTTCGAGCATTTCTAACCTTTCAGTCAAAGGTTGCACCCCTTGGGAGACTGCTTGAGAAAGTGAATCTCCCAGTACCCTCTTGAAGCTGAGGGATAAATCTGTGTCTTGCCAGGTGGGTTCTTCCTCCCACTCTTGTTCACTCCACTCTGGTGAGGTGGACTGGGAATCTCTCGGGTGCGATGAGTGAGCCATTGAATACTGTTAGCAGCGCTAACTTCTCGGGGTCCGCTGAAAATTAAGGCTCTAAATCAGAGTTTACCTCCTGTGCACTCTGCGCCTTCTAGCCTATCTGTGAACTGTTTCACGTTCTCTGTAGATCCAACAGACGCCACCAAGGAATGTCTTTTTCCTTTTTTTTTTTTTTTCTTTTAAAAAATTCCTCTCCGGTACTGACTCACACGACCCTCCGCTCCGCGTATAATGTAGGCTGCCGCAGGGTCCTAGAGTCTTCGCGAGCGAAGACTTCGGGTACGCCGGAGGAGAATGGGGCGGCAGCCAGAAGCGAGCAGCTTTGCCCGCGGCTCTGCCCCGCCTCTCCTCACTCCCGTTCCTTGTTAAAATTGAAATAAAAGCATGACGGGGGAAACCACCGGTAATACGCGCGCACGCGCTTCCTACACAACGGTACAAACGCTGTAAAATAAGCTCTCGACAGCCATCAATCAAACACTTTTTAGTCTATCAGCTAACTATCATTGATAATGAGTACATTTAGAGACTAAATCATAATAGGCAACGATAATTTAAGAACAGAAACATGAGACATAACACTTATCTCAGTATGGCAGCAAAAAGAAAGAGGAATGGACCTAGGCCACTGATTGGTGTGGGAGTAGAGGTCAGGACTACAAAGGGCCTAAGGATTATGGGAAGCGTGGTTTCTAAAACCTAGTTGATTCAGTTGAGAGATGAAACTTGTAACTTCCTGCTTTGTTTTTTCCCAAGTAACATGTAAGAAAAACCAAAACATAAAAGTTAAAAGTTGAAGTTTTGAAATGCTGATGTGGCAGTATTAAAGAAAGATAAAGATAAAGCATAATGCGAGCCTCCTGTCTTGTCATAGAATTCTGATGTTAAAGGAGTGGAGGTGGTGTGAGCACTGTGCCTTGTTTCAATGTGCAGGGAATTGTACACGTTTGTGGAGATATGGGCAGGGTGAACAGTCCACATGTCGTTTTGCACTGTGGTGTTTTGCATTTGGGCTATGTCAGTGCCCCTACTTTGTAGGCAGTAATGAAAATACTTCCAAATGCCAAGGTTAGTTTTTTTAGTTTAGTACTTTGAGCAATATGGGACAATAGTTTTATTTTTTGTCCTCAATAGGTGGAGAGAGGAAGATGTGGGGTTGGCCTTATTGAGGTAGGTCGCAGACCTTCTCATTCTCTGTTTTACAGTAATGTTAGTATCATTACATTTGACCCATCCACACTTCTTTTTAATATATGCAGTGTAGTGACCCGCATTGGTTGTGGCTCCTGCGTGGTAGATTATACCTACTGTTGTGAAGGCTTTCTTACCAAGTGATAATTTACCATGTGTGAATCCAGTTAACTTGCAGTTGTTTTTGGTACCATCTGCATTATAACGTAGAAGCATTACTATTACGTATTTACTATGTGTCTGTATTTGTAAGGTGGCAAGACCCCCACACCGTTCATTTCGCTAGTGACCGAAAGTGGGCTAGTACAAACACACATGTGCAAATTATAGGCCTCTAATATATAACTGCGGTCATGGGGTCAGGGCACCGCGGCCTGGCCGAAGAGGGTTGCAGCAGGGTTTGCTTGGACATTCTCATATGAGCACATTTTGTTAGGGCTCGAGACATGCTCCTTTGAAAATTTTTTACGTGATTTGCCATGTGAAGAGGAGATGGGCTGAGCTGACGGGTGGTGTGGCCTGGCTGTGGGAGTCGCTGGGAGAGTGCCAAGTACTCCAGAGGAACAAAGTAAATCCGTGGAAATGTTACCCGCATTGCTGAATGGTAGCAAACAATTCATATGTTTTTCAAAAATATTTGTAATGCCACTATGGTCTGAAGGGCTATTGACTCCCATTATGAGTGAAGGTCAGCGCCGTTGAATTTTTGCTTCCGAGCTGAGCAAACCCACGCATAGTACACAGTATAAGGTTCAATTGTTTTTCGACCTTGAAACAAAGGGAGGATTCTGAAAGGAATGCATGAAGGCAGGGATGTAACACTGTCAAATAAGATAACGTTCACCATTCCAAAACTGGACAAAGGAACATGTAATTTGATTTTATGAAAATTTGTTGACCTGAACGGAGTGTCTGCCTTATGCCAACAGAATGGAAATACAGAATATTATGTACGTTTTACTTTCAACGATTTTATAGACCAACGAGTCAACTTATCACTCGCCGACCATTATTGCTGGCTTACATTGTACTTGGTTGTTGTTTGTGGCATATTGCAACGACACTCAATTACAGCCTGTGTGTGTACTTGGCTTTGTCCTGGGCACATGGGCAGTCCAGCATCGAGATGCGTGTAGTCCACTAGCTGGTTCCCACAGGTTCCATAAACGTGTAATTCAATGCTAATATTTAATTAAAATTCCATCTAAGTGTTCTTCTTGCCCTTAGCTTGCTCCCTGATTGTAGCGCCAGCGTCCGCATCACATTTCGAGCTGAACATACCCCACAACAGTAACCTCTGAAGCAAATTGTAGACTACTTTCCACATTGTTTTCTCTGTGTTCCCATTGTTTCACATCCGTGTTCATCAATAGTTTTAACACAGGGCCAAATTAATGGTTAAAATGATAAACTGTAATAAAGATCGGCTACTGAGATTTCTGTTATCTTTTTTAAACAGCTACATCCTGCCTTTCTGCGATTGTCATCGATTCCAGTTACGAACTGACAGGTTTTTTAACTGGCAGCTGCAATGCACGTCAATGGCTGGATCACCATGACGCTGTTTTGGGACGATCGCCACGGGCCGATATGCCCTTACGCAGTACCAGAGATAAGAAGCAACCTGACATCGTTTACAGAGGCCTAGCGCCAAGCTGATGCCAAAGCCTTGCGATTCACAGTGCGTCCAATGTGCTTCTTATACCCAAAAGGAAAAACGTGTGACTCACGATAAACATTTGTGGATCAAGAACAAAGAAATAAATTACCCATTTGCTTGAATATGGCAATCGCCGGATGTTCTCGGAGCATTTATTGTGAAATAAAAGTACTTTACAAATTGTACAGTATTGCCATTTCCTTTAAAAGTATGGTTTTATATTCAAAATTGGGACGCGCTGTGCTGTGAGATGATGTGCGTTGATATTCCGGGTTCTGCGTCAACTAACCTTATCACAAAGGTGATGACTGGGTGCATTTCGCTATACTGCCCAGTAATGTCCTGGAGACGGGCAGAGAATATCACTAGGTTTGGTGATGTCAGCATCAGGGGCGGGGCATATGAATTAGTGCCGCCAGGGCAGTCCACCTTGGGTGATGCGGCAACGGATAAGATTATCACAAGATGGTCGAGCCCTGCTGCCTGATTTCTCATGTGTAAAAAAGAGGAAATCTACTGTAAGGTGCATAGGAAATGTTTGTACGATCGATCAAAGTATGCTTAGAAATACATGCCCGAACCCTCGGGACAATCATATTTCTGAGCGCACAATTCCTTTAATAGATACATTTTTTGCTCCATTCGCTGCAGATGATTTTGTGAGGTCTCTGTTTCTGTATTATTTTTAATGTCTGTATGGTGTGGTAAGTACACATAAACTAATGGGTAATAATTGGTTTATATAGAGAAGTGTAGTGTCTACCATTAGTATCACTGTTTTCACTCATTTCATCACGAGGAAAATTTTCTTCCAACCATTCCAAAGTACTAGACCTTTCTTTGCATCCAGGGGAAGCCGGCGGGCGCATGTGAATCCATGAAAGATACCAACGCTGGAGAAATGGAGTTACAGGTAAGAAACTACTCCCTTCTCCAGCATTGGATCTTTCATGGATTCACATGCTTAGAATATATTACATTGCAGTAATCATCATACATGGTGGCGTGTAATGCAAACCAATACATTAGGAAAGCAACACATACTAGCAGCAAGAAACATTAGCCATAGTAACATTGAAACAGGTACCCCACGCCGTGGGGCTTACCTTACTGAAAGAGGCGTTGCAGGACTGCAGGTCCCATCTGTACATCTGCACCATGTTGCTGCTCCAGGCAATAATGCAAATATATGCAGCACCGACCAGGAGGCCGCTTGACAGATGTCCACCAGCGGAATCCACGACCATAATGCCGCTGATGACGCGGTGGATCTTGTTGAGTGCGCCTTCGGGTGCCTCTCCAAAGGCTTTCCCGCCATAGAGTGACAGAAGGAAATGGCTGATGAGACCCAGCGCGATAGGCCTTGCTTGGAGATTGCCCTTCTCTTTACTGAAGGTCCATAAGCCACAAACAGTTGTCTTGAACGCCTGAATTCCTGAGTATGACTTAGATAAAATTTCAATGCTCTTTTAACGTCCAGTGTATGCAGCGCCTTCTCTGCCGATGAGGAAGCCGATGCGAAGAATGATGGTAGCACAATAGAAGAGAGTTTATGAAACGTAGTTGGCACCTTTGGAATAAAGTGCAGGTTAGTAGCTAACACCACCTTGTCTTTGAAGAAACCTGAGTACGGAGGATCAATCACTAGAGCTTGCAACTCTGAAATTCTTCTTGCTGAAGTAATAGCCACTAAAACCGCCATTTTCCACAACAAAAATTTCAGAGCATCGACGACATAGGTTCAAACGGGGCTTTCATCAGAGCCGATAGCACCAGATTGAGACTCCAGCCAGGAGGGAACTTCTTAGCCGGAGGAAAAGTCTGAAACAATCCTCTTAGAAAATGTTTAATGAGACGATCACTGAACAGCGGGGTATTGTGCCTCTTCCGAGTGAATCTAGAAATGGCAGCCAGGAGAACCTTTATGGAGGAGAATGCCAAACCTTTCTTTGCCAAGTGTAGTAAGTAGGGAAGAATTTGCTCCGATTAAATGTTTAAAGGGTCTATCCCAGGTTGATCCTTACACCACACACAAAACCTTTTCCATTTGCATGCATAGGAGACATTCGTGGACGGAGCTCTAGCCGCCTCTAAAATGCGGCGACAATCCCTAGGAATGTTTAGTAATCCAAACTCGGAGAAGTCAGGAGCCAAGCCGTCGGGCTGAGAGAGCCTGGGTCGTGGTGCCAAACTGCCCCCTTCGCTTGAAACAGAAGGTCCGGCGTCACTTGAAACCACACTGGTTCTTATACGAATAGATGAAGTAGGCCTGAGAACCACGGCTGCCTGGCTCAGTAAGGGGCCACCAGAATCACACCACATGGGTATTTCTGAATCCGCTGAATGAGTGGAAACGGAGGGAATGCGTACACGAACCTGCCCGTCCACGGGAACGAGAACGCATCCCCCAGCGACTTTGTCTGAGGCCATCTACTGGCAAACTGCTTGGACTTTTTGTTCTCTCGGGTGGCGAAGAGATCCAGTGAAGGATCGACCCCATTTCTTGAAAATGCTCAACACCTGCTGATCCTTCAGTTGACACTCGTGGAGCTGGTTCATTTCCCTGCTGAGAAAGTCTGCCTGTACATTCATCACCCCTGGTAGATAAACAAGACATCAATATTGTGGCATCTTGAGGGCCCAATGCCATAGTTCCTGAGCCTCTTTCGAGAGGGTTCTGGAATGCGTGCCCCCCTGCTTCCTGAGGTAAAACATTGTGGTTGTATTATCCGTTAACGCCCTCACGACCGAGCCTCGTATGCGCAGAAAAAATGATTTTAGGGCCCAATGAACCGCCCTCAGTTCCATCACATTGATATGAAGACTCGATTCGACTGGAGACCCCCGATCCTTGAACTTGGAAGGACCCCAGATGAGCTACCCACCCTGTTTGAGAGGCATCCATCACAATTGTAGTTTGAAATTCCGGCTCCAGTAACGGCATTCCCCGCGTCAGATTGTCTGAGAGTTGCCACCACCAAAGCGCTTCCTGCAAGTCGCTGTTGATCACCACCTTGCTGGTCCGTAATCCGCGACTCTGAGCCCACCGGTCTGCCAGAAATTCCTTCACTGGTCTCATGAAGAGACGACAGTCCTTCACCAACGGAATACATGATGCCATGGCTCCCAGCAGCGACATGTAGTTCCTGACCGATACTCTTGTTCCGACTCTTCACTCTGCCGCTTTCTGCTTGAGTTTTTGAATTCTCTCGACAGAAGGCTTCACCAGACCTGACTGAGTCTGGAATTCCACGCCAAAAAACACCAAGCTCCTGGAGGGAGACAGAAATTATTTTTCGAAGTTGACCGCAAAGCCCAACCGTTGCAACAGTTGCATGGTAACGTTGAGACTTGTCTGCGTCACTGCCGGAGACGAGCCCCGTATCAGCCAGTGGTCCAGGAAAGGATAGACGTGATGACCTTCTCGTCTGAGCCACGCCGCCACAGGCGCTAAACTTTTCGTAAACGTCCTGGTAGACGATTTTAGACCGAACGGGAGCACTCGGAATTGGTAATGATTCTGACCCCCCACAAACCGTACGAATTTTCTGTGTCGTTGATGCATAGGTATGTGGAAATACGCGTCTTGCAAATCCAACAACGCCAGAAATTCTCCCGGTTGCACCGACCGGATGACTTCCTGAAGTGTAAGCATCTTGAACTTCAGGCGTTGCAGAGTCTTGTTCAGGGCCCGAAGGTCCAGAATGGGTCGCCACTTGCGGTTGGGTTTTTTAACACAAATTAACGGGAGTAAACCTCCTGACCTCTCTAGGCCACTGGAACCAATTCTATAGCCCCTTTCTGCGGAATAAGTACAACCTCCTGCTGTAAGATGTGAAGATGAGGTTGCGCAGAATACACAGGATTAATCGGAAGTGGTGGGTCCTTGAATTCTAGAGGGTGGCCCAGCCTGACCGTGTACAATACCCAACGGTCCGATGTAATGTTTTCCCATTCGTCGACGTGTAGGGCCACTCTGCCTCCCAGGACATCTCGAAGACTGTCATTGCAGCGATTTTGTTTGCTTACTCTTGGCGGAAGAAGGCTGTCCTCCTTTCCTTCTGGATGTTGGAAAATCACGGCTTCTTGGTGTAGCCTGAACTGCTTGTCTGTATCCTTGTGAGGAGTATCCAGACCGATTGTAGTTTCGGTCTCTGGATGCAGCAAATCCACGTTTGCCCGCTTTGTAAAGCTCCCAGTGACCTCGCCGTATCGGAGTCGTCTTTCATGCCTTTGAGGGCTTCATCTATTTTTTCCCCAAACAATTGTTCCCCCTCGCAGGGCATGTCCAGCACTTTGTAATGGACCTCCAGTCTAAAGTCTGTGCACTGTAGCCAGGCCTGCCTCCTTAGTATCACACCATTATTTATCTGCTTGAACCCCGATTCTGCTAAATCTAAAGCGACGCTAATGCTGTGATTTGATGCCTCCTCCCCTTCACGCACCAGTAGCATGGCTGCCTTTCGGTGTTCTTCCGGCAGATGTTCCAATTTGGGGGCCATGCGAGGCCACATTTCGCGGTCGTAGTGTGCCATAATCGCTAACGAGTTAGCGGCCTTGACTATCGTCGCCCACACTGTTAAGACCTTCTTTCCGAAGGCATCTTGCCTTCTAGCTTCACTGTCAGGAGGTGTTGTGCATTTGTGCTCTGTTCTTGCTTTCCTGCTAGCCGCCGCTGACATCACTGATTCAGGAGAAGGTTGTGCAACCAAATACTTTGGCGTAGAGTCCGGGGCCTTGAATTTTTTCTCTAACCTGCCCTTAACTACAGGCTCCGAAAATGGATGGTGCATGTTACGTAATCCTTCTTGCCAAACGTGGTCCAGGTTCAGAACGGAGAAAACTGCTTTTCTTCTCTTTCCCATGTGGTCAAATAAGAAACACTCTTTCCTTTCTTCCTCTGGGGTCAGACCAAACTCAACACAGGCTTTTGCCATCATGGCATGAAAAGCCCCAATGTCATCCGGGGGAGACGGTTGCGCCAGACTCCTAGGAGCCTCTATTTCCTTGTCCGACTCCCACGTTGGGTCTTGTGATGGTGACAATGAAATGTCCGAGATGGAGTCCCTAGGTCTGTGGTCTGACTCAGAGTCCTGTAGCGCACCCTCCTCCGGGTGGGAACGAGGAGGTTCTGTGCTCATCGGCCGGGAAGCCGGCAACTCAGCCGTGGATGCTGAACGCGGAGGAGCACCTGCCGCGTCGACAACAGGTGTTACCGGAGGCGTACCCATAGGAGGCAGTCTGGCATCTAGCTGACTTAAAAGGGACTGCAGTGTAGATAACACCCGAAGAGACAGCACTGACTGCTGTTTCAACAGAGGAGACGCAGGTGGAACATTCTGCGCTCCCGCCGTCGTCGAAGGGCCCACACACTGTAAACCGAGATTTGTTGGATGAACCACAGGCTCTCGTTCCTCCTCCATCGACGACACCTAGAGGGCGGACTCCTGTTGCAGTAGGGTATCCGGTAGAATGGCGTCATGCGCCGAAGGTTGCCAAGACCCTGGTACATCGACCGTCGACGATGAAAACCTGGGGCCCTTGTCGATTGCCGCCACTGGGGCCGACGGCACCACTGTAGAGACCGATAGTGCAGCCGGCAGCGAAGCCGTCAACGACGGGACTCCCGTTGACAGCGCTGGCAATTGTGGCGCAGACTTGTCAGGCAATCCCACCTTTTTCGAGTCTCTGGACAGGTGCTTCGAAGATTCTCTACTCGAGGAAGACCTATGATGGTCTCCTGAGGAGGGGCATCTCAAAGAGTCCTTTTTGTCCTTTTTCGAAGTAGTAGAAGAAGAAGACTTTTCAGGCTTTTGGGAGTGGTCAGACCATGTTTTGGCAATGAAGGAGCCCCTTTCGTCAGATGTTTCCCCGAAGAGGGATGACTCTTTTCTGTAGGCCGTGGGTTCTTTGCCGGAGGCTCAGCCGACACTGACCAGCGAGGAACTGCGGGGGAAGGCCTCTCCGATGCTAGACTGCGCGTCGATCCTACCTCAGATGGAGGGTAGGCCCCTTCGTTCAGCCACGATATCAGACGCCAATTGCGGTCCTTCAACGTTTTCTACGAGAAACCTTTGCAGATGTCACAGGTATCCACGGAGTGATGAGGGTAGAGGCAATAGAGGCAGACTATGTGCCCGTCCCCTTCATAAACCTTTTTCATTCCGCACGTAGCACACGGGCGAAACAATGCTTTCCCCGACATTGGGAAAGAAATGACTACAACCCACAAAAGTGTAGAAAGCACGAGGTGATCCCGACACTTTGGAGACGGTTGAAATCTGAGGAGAAGCCGCGGGGGCAGGTCTATTTATTATTTATGCCCTACATCCTATTGGGTGGTGCGTAAGCGTCCCAAAAGGACGTCGATAGGACACTAAAGATTCGAAGTTTTCCAAAGGAAAACGCTTTTTTTTAAAAAGACCCAGGGTTCCCGGCCTGACGACAGGGAATATTCTAAGCATGTGAATCCATGAAAGATCCAATGCTGGAGAAATATATATATTCAGTGAAAATAACTTTGTTAAAGGGACGTTATGGTTAAGTTGCACTACTAAAAACCTATGAAATTCAGTAAAAAAAAAACTTTGTTAAAGGGACGTTATGGTTCCATGTAAAACCGAAAAAACCTTGAAATTTGCCAGTTATGGTAAGCTAAGCAACCATAACTCACGCCAACACCGTGCACTGCTAAGTCTAACACCCAGGACATCAAAGATGATATCGCAAATGTCATTGATGACATCACTCATGACATCACATGTCTGGCTCCCTCTTTGTTCCTTTACTGACATATCTAGGCCAGTAACAGTCGGGAACAAAACATTCATATACTCATAATTCATATTCAAGTACTATATTTGTAGAGTTATACTTCAAATATGCTCTTGCAGTAATTCACTTGGGGTTCACACACAGCATATGAAACATATACATAGGGGAAAACACAGATTTGGAAAACAGCAATGCTTTGTGTGTATAAAGATAATCAGTAAGGTTATCAACCCTTCCTTATAGTTCTGCCTTTTTTTATTACTTTACTTTCCTGGATTTGCTCATATTTGTATACATTGTATGCACACTACTCTCCTTAAGGTCCACTACTCTCCTTAGGGTCTGAGTTGCCGGCTTCCCGGCCGCTGAGCACAGAAACTCCTCGTTCCCACCCGGAGGAGGGTGAGCTACAGGACTCCGAGTCGGACCAAGGTCCTAGGGACTCCATCTCGGACATTTCATCGTCACCATCAAGAGTCCCAACGTGGGAGTCTGACGGGGAAATAGAGGCTCCTAGGAGTCCGGCGCAGCCGTCTCCCCTAGATGACATTGGGGCTTTTCATGCCATGATGGCAAAAGCCTGTGTTGAGCTTGGAGTGACCAGAGAGGAAGAACGGAAAGAGTGTTTCTTATTTGTCCACATGGGAAAGAGAAGTGGCAAGCGCCATCGTACCATGTGCCATCCATTTTCAGAGCCTGTAGTTAAGGGCAGGTTAGAGAAAAAATTCAAGGCCCCGTTCAAGTATTCAAGTATAACTCTACAAATATAGTACTTGAATATGAATTATGAGTATATGAATGTTTTGTTCCTGACTGTTACTGGCCTAGATATGTCAGTAAAGGAAAAAAGAGGGAGCCAGACATGTGATGTCATCAGTGAAATCATCAATGGCATTTGTGATGTCATCTTTGATGTCCTGGGTGTTAGTTTTAGCAGTGCACGCTGGTGGCGCGAGTTATGGTTGCTTAGCTTACCATAACTGGAGAATTTCAAGGGTTTTTCGGTTTTACTTGGAACCATAACGTCCCTTTGACAACGTTTTTTTTACTGACTTTCATGGGTTTTTAGTAGCGCAACTTAACCATAACGTCCCTTTAACAAAGATTTTTTCACAGAATTTCATAGGTTTTTAGTAGCGCAACTTAACCATAAAGTCCCTTTAGCAAAGTTTTTTCACTGACTATATATGGAATACATTACTCACCGTAACCGTATTTCTGATGCTTGCATCTGCTTAGATTCACATGCTGTGCATAGGCTGGCGTCTACTGGAAGCTGCAGAGTATTAGGGCGTGCCAGTAATACTATCCCTAGTGTGACGTCCCCTGTACCCATGATCCCTCACGCGTGTAGGACCCTCAGATTGTATTTCTTCTGACATGAGGTAGCGTGAGTACAGAGTATCCAAGCAGATAAGATAGATAAGACTACAAGCATCCATGTGCATTCTCTCAGAGGGGAGGAAGGATGGGCGCATGTGAATCTAAGCAGATACAAGCATCAGAAATACGATTACGGTGAGTAATGTATCCCTTCTGAGGCTTGTGGAATCTGCTTAGATCGCATGCTGTGCATAGATTAGCAAGCAGTGTTAGAAGAAGGAGGTG
Source organism: Ambystoma mexicanum (assembly GCF_040938575.1). Classification (NCBI taxonomy): domain Eukaryota; kingdom Metazoa; phylum Chordata; class Amphibia; order Caudata; family Ambystomatidae; genus Ambystoma; species Ambystoma mexicanum. Next base: position 1,084,028,803 of record NC_090937.1, on the reverse strand, counting down.
GGATGTGAGAAGGGTCATGAGCGAACAAATGTCTTAGAACCGCTTGTCCCACTTGAGTATCTGTCTTGGAATGAGTGTCAATGCAGTAGTGCTGAGTAAAGGTGTGAATAGAGCGCAATGTAGCTGCTTTGCAAATGGTATCAAGGGGTACATTTGCAATGAAAGCCAGAGTGGCTCCATTACCTCTTGTAGAGTGGGCCCTTGGCGTAAAAGGCAGTGTCTTATTTGAAAGGGAATAGCACAGTTGGATACATCCGACTATCTCCCTAGAGATGGCATTCTTAGAGACGCGATCTCCCTCTCTGCCTGGAACTGTGGAGACAAACAGTTGATCTGTCTTTCTTAGCGACCTGGTCTTGTCTACGTAGTAGAGGACCGCCCTCCTCACATCTAGTGTGTGGAGTTTCACCTCAGCCGAGCTTTTGAGCTCTTGGAAGAAGGCCGGTAGCTCGATAGACTGGTTAACATGGAATTTGGAAATGAACTTCGGTGAGAACCTAGGGTGGGTGCGTAAAACCAGTTTATCCTTATGAACAGTAAAGAAAGGATCCTGCACTGACAGAGCTTGAATTTCACTGACCCTTCTTATGGAGGTGATGGCTACTAAGAAGGCAGTCTTATAAGTCAAGTGTTTGAGACTAGATTTGTGCATGGGCTCAAAGGGGGGTCCCATGAGCTTAGCAAGTACCACATTAAGATCCCAACCTACTGGTGGGTTATAAATTGGAGGGTGGAGTCTCTTTACCCCTTCCATAAATGCTTTGCCAACTGAAACTTTCCACCATGACACCTTGTTATAGGAAGTGGTGCAGGCTGATAGAGCTGCCAGGTGTACTTTAAGTGAGTTAAACACTAACCCTGCATCCAATAGGTGGAGCATATAGGTGACGACATTAGAAGGAGAATAATCAATTGGGTTGATTTGCTTATTCTGGCACCAAATAACAAATCGTTTCCATTTGTCATAGTAACAGTGCCTTGTGTTAGGTTTTCTTGACTCTTTCAAGATAGCCATACATCTCTGGGGCAAATTGAGATGTCCGAACTCTATGACTTCAGGATCCATGCTGCCAGGTTCATTGAGTTGGGCTGAGGATGCACTGGTAGTCCCACGTACTGGGAGATTAGGTTGTACCGGCACGGGAGTCTGATGGGGTCGCACACCGCCAACTTGCGTAGGTGTGGGTACCACGGTTGTCTCGCCCACATAGGAGCAACTAGGATGAATGTTATCGATTCCCTGTGGATCTTGTTGACCACCTTCCTCATCAGAGGGGTTGGTGGAAAAGTGTAGGCAAACATCCCTGACCAATTCATCCATAGGGCGTTCCCCTTGGATCCTTGCTGGGGGAACCTGGATGCGAAGTCTGGGCATTGCCTGTTTTCGCTTGTGGCGAATAAGTCTATAGTGGGGAAACCCCACTGAGAGAAGAGGTCTCCTACGACTTCTTCATGTAGTGTCCACTTGTGTTCTTCTGGAAGGGGATCCCTGCTCAGAGCATCTGCTAGACAGTTGAGATTCCCTGGAACATGTTGGGATAACAAGTAAATCTTCTGTTTTGTTTGATTGCCCATCTTCAAATTGTCTGGGCAAGTTTGGACAGATTTGGCGAACAAGTGCCCCCTTGTTTGTTTAAGTAAAACATCGCAGTCGTGCTGTCTGTTAGGATCTGTACTGACAGGTTGGATAGGAGTGGTTCGAATGCCCGAAGCGCTCTGAAGACTGCCAGAAGTTCTAGCAGATTGATGTGGTTTTGAGCCACTGTGTGAGACCAGAGACCCTGAGCTGTGTGATGAAGGTAGTGAGCTCCCCACCCTGCCAGGGAGGCGTCTGTTGTGAGGACGGCCTGTATCTCTGGATCGTAGAAGGGTTTCCCCTTCGTCAGATTTTCTCTTGTCCACCAGCGAAGACTTTGCATTAGTGTTGGCGAAACGACCACTAGATCGTCCCACTGAGCGCTTGCTTGAGACCACTGTTTCGCCAACCATTCCTGCATGGGTTGCATGCGCAGGCGCACATGGGGAACCAGGTAATTGCAAGGTGCCATCATGCCTAGCAAACGCATCACTTTGCGCACCATTATTTGGCGACCGGCCAGATATTGAGGAATTTGCAGCAACAGATTTCGAATTCTTACCTCTGATGGAAAGGCTCCCTCTTGGGTGTTTAGAACAGCTCTTAGGAACTGTTTTGAGGTGCTTGGCACCAAGCTTGATTTTTTCTCGTTGATTGAGAAGCCCAATTGGAAGAGGAGGTTGATTGTTCTTTGAATGTTTACCCTGCAAATTAAGGGGGTTTCCCCTGTGATAAGTCGTCCAGGTAAGGGTACACTGGGATTGCCTTCCTCCGTAGGTTCGCCGCCACCACCGCCAGTACCCTGGTGAACACCCTTGGAGCCGAGGCTATACCGAAGCGCAGCACCTTGAACTGGTAATGCTGGTTGTCTATCTTGAAACGCAAGACTCTTCTGTGCTCTGAGAACATTGAAATATGAAAATAGGCATCTTTCATATCCAATGTTGCCATGTAATCCCCCTTTTTTAGTAGGGGGATTACCTCTTGGAGTGTAGTCATGCAGAATTTTTGTGGCTTGACATACTTGTTTGCAGGGCGCAAATCTAATATTGGGCGCATTGTTAGATCTTTCTTTGAATAAATACCCCTGTTTACCTGGTTGCCTGGGATGAGTTCTATGACGTCCTTTGCAAGTAGAGTGGGGATTTCCTCGAGAAGGATTTTCTGGTGCTCCAACAAGTGTACCTTCTGTCTTGGAGGATGGTCGTGGGGGTGCGCTAATAGTTCTATACAGTATCCTGCGGACACTGTGGACAGCACCCATCTGTCCGAAGTGATCCCCTCCCATGCGTGGGTGAAGGTGGAAATGCGCCCCCCTACTGGGGATGCGTGGGAGGGGACCCGAAGCAGAATGTCACTCTTTACTGGCACCCCTGGCGGGGCTGCCTCTACCGCTAGTGCAGCCCCTGCGCTGGCCTCTGGTGCATCTCTGTGATGTTTGGAGCTGATTGTTGCCCCACGAGGTTCCTTGATTTTGGTAGTAGTTGGAACCCCTCTGTGAGCTTTGGCCACGAAAGCGACGAAAACTATTATTTCCCCTTTGACTTGGGGGTTTATTTGTGAGTTGGCCGAGCGATTTTAGGGTCTCATTCTCATCTTTAGTGTCTCTTCCACTGCCTTACCGAATAGAACTTTATGCTCTACCGGCATGTCTATAAGCGTGGCTTTGGTCTCGGGTTTAAACCCTGACAGCCTGAGCCAAGTGTGGCACTTTATTACTGTGCCTTCTGCTATTAATCTTCCTGCGTTATCTGCTGCATCGAAATTTGCTTTAAGGATGCATCCAGACACAGACCCTCCGTCTGATGCAAGTTGGGCCAACTAGCTCTTTAGTGGTTCAGGTGCAGAGGCTACTAGAGCAGCTACTTGTTCCCAATGGTGGCAGTTATAGCTTGCTAAAAGAGTGGTACTATTAGCAATACGTGCCTGGTAGGCTGACGTGGATGCAACTTTCCTCCCCAGAGCATATATCCTTTTGCTCTCTTTATCGGGAGGTGCTTCTGAAGAAGCTATTGGTGTGCCTGTCCTCTTTCTGGTGGTTGTTTCTACCAGGGAGTTGGGTTTGAATTGACCCCTTATGTACATGGGATTGGAGGGAGCGGCCCGGAATAAATTTTCCATTTGTGGATTCACTGCACGAGTAAGATTTGGGGTTACCAGCGAGGGATCAATTCTACGCTGGATTGATTTTAATATGGGGATGGCTTGGGTAATGGCTCTCCTGTCCCCTAGGATTTTTTCTGCAAAAATCTCTATCTTCTTGGACACCCTGTGTGTCTATTTGAAAATGAGCTGCTGCTTTAGCCAGTACCTCATTGAGGAGTGGCTGATTATCAATCAGTGAGTCATTCACTGGGGGTTCCTTAGGAATAGGGGAGTCAAGATTGTAGGCTTCCGTCTCATCTTCCTCTTCCTGGTCCTCATCATCCCCATAATAAGCAACCCCTGTCTGGTCATCCAGCATCTGTGTTTCTGTCTCCTCACCATATGACTCTGGATGGTAAGGTTCAATTAGCATAGGGTCTGAAACCAATCCCTGCGCTGGAGTCTCAGAGCGGAGCTTTTTAGTAGGGGATTGAGAGACCTTGGATCCCGAAGGGGCAGAGGTAGCTGGTGTGTTTGCATAGCTGTTAAGACGGATTTCTGAACTCTGTCCTGGTGGCGCAGAAGTTCAGAAGGCCAACCTAATTACTTGGAACAGGGTAACCTCTGGACGAGCCAGACCAATCAAGGTAGCGATCGCGGCGGTCAAGACTAGGTCTCAAGAGGGGTGAGGGTGACTGAAAGCCTGCAATGAGCACACAAAGCAAGATCACTTACAAACTACTCCAAACAGTTGTTATATTAAAAATATGTACACATTTATTTAAAGGCCTTTAAAACAATGACCGTAGCGAGAAAATCACAATATAACGATAGTAAACCAACACATACCATATCAACACAATATATATACAAATACGACAGTCTCAAGGGTTAGATGCACCAAATGGGTAGTCCACCTAAAAGGGAAGGAAGACAGGCAGTGCGAAATAATGCTTAGACCCAGTTCACCTTCAGAGGCACCTAACTAGATGGAAGTCCGAGCCCTGCGAAGAGTGGAGCCTTGTGCTCAAAAGTACCTGCACGCGCTGGTGCCAACGGGCAAAAGGGGAAGCTCTTCGAGGGAAATCAGGCAGTTCAGTTTAGAGCACAAAAGAAGAAGAACAAGTTCCGCGACTCAAGCGCAGCCTCCACAGTGGGCAGAAGCAGAGCGCGAGTGCGAAAAAGGGTGCTGTTTGACACAGCGGGGAAAAGCAATGGGCTCCTGCAGGAGGGCGACCAGATCCTAGCTATGCTACTCTCCGGTCCCCGATGCAAGCAGACCCAGGCTTCTCCGCGTCCGTTTCAGTAGCTGGCAGGTTCAGAAGAGCAGGGAACGCCTCGTCGTCGTGTTGAGTAAAAAGACGTCCCAATCGAAGAAACCCGCACAGTTTGTTACCACAGCAGGGCAACGAAGCGGCCGTGTGTATCTGAGCCAAATGTACACTACTCACTTCAGACCTGGGAACGCCAAGTGTACGAAGCGTGTGAGAGTGACAAGGACTCGAAATACTACACCACCTGGCGGCGGTTAAAGAGCAAGACTCCCGTGTAAGCTGGTCAGTCAGCTGGATGGCCCAGAGACGCTTCCGAAGGCTTACTGGCAGGAGATGGTGAAGATGCCGAGAATAGCTGTTCCCGCTATTCCAAGGGTCAAAGTACCAGTACAGGCCTTCTGGTTCGATCAAAGGTGAAAAGGGTTTCACAAGGCGACAGCAGTGCAGAGGAGAAGTCCTTCAGCGGGTCACCAGCGATTCCTCGGTCCAGCCTCTTGGTTGCAGGATATTTGGCTCCTGTATTCCTTCGTTCGTGAGAACTCAGGAGATCGACATAGTGTTTCCAGCCCCCTCTTATCCACGGTTCCCTTCGCGCCAAAACGGAGGGGACCCAACGGGAGATCCGCTCATCAACACTCACACCATTCGTGGACCAATCACGGACCACGGTGGTCCCAGGCATTCACACCACCCTAGACTCTCTGGCACCCAGGATGTGTATTGGGACCAGACATCCCAGCCCACATCCTGGAGGCACACACAAGACATGTAGAAGCCCGCGAAAGCATCCGTGTTTCGCGGGAAAGTACATGCCCAAATAAGGAAGGCCCCGGGTCGGCTCGACCTGAGGAAGGTGAAGGGAGCAAGACGGTCAGCGGACAGGACAAAGGAGCCTCATAGTCTGGCCATTTTGGGAGCCAGGCCACCATTTTGGGTTAAGCGCGAGAAACGCGCTTAGAACGCCAAAAGGAGCTCAAAACACAAGAAACGATCGCTGCCACCATTCCCGTCCCTGAATCACTTGCACCGATCAGATACAATCCTAAACGAGTATCTAGGGCCTGTAGATGGCTAGAGACTCAAGAGAGCTGTAACTTAGCTTACAGTGCCCTCTTGTGTCATGTTGCACGAAAGCCGCAACATGATAAAAGAAACTACGGGAAACAGCGTTCCCCGGTACTGACTGTTTTAAGGGCATGTCAAATTCCCCGTAAGAAAGGAGCGAAAGCCCAGAGGAGTGCGGCAGAAGGCTGCACTTCTCTGGCAAAGCCAAGAACAAGGTGAAAAACAACAGCAAAAAGTTTAGGGGTTGCCACATGGAAGGAAAATTACCTACAATTACGAAATCTTTCCTAACACTCGCCCCTCCCAGACTATGGACAGGGGGAACTAATCCACCCCTGGATGAGTCTCTTGTTCAGGTCGGTTAAACATTCTGGACAACCCATCAGCATTGCTATGTTGGACACCTGGCCTATGCTCAATAGTGAAGTCGAAGCCTTGTAGACTTATGGACCACCTAAGCAACTTTGGATTCTCCCCCTTCATGTTCATTAGCCACTTTAACGGCTTATGGTCAGTTTGCACAGTGAAATGGGTCCCATAGAGCTAGGGCCTCAGCTTCTTTAGGGCCCACACAACAGAGAAACATTCTTTCTCTACCGTGGACCATCTGAGCTCTCTGCCCTTAAGCTGGCGGCTAATAAAACCAATAGGGTGTTCCTTACCCTTCTCATCTACTTGTGATAGTACAGCTCCTATCCCAGTGTCAGAGGTGTCCGTCTGCACGATAAAAGGTCTTTGATAATCAGGGGCCCTGAGGACAGGGCCCTGGCACAAGGAGTCTTTTAAGCCATTGAAGGCCTTCTCACACTCGTCGGTCCAAGTTACCTTCTTGGGTTTCTTCGGAGTTGTGAGGGCAGTCAGAGGGGCAGCTATGGTGCTATAGTCTGCCACAAAATTGCGGTAATACCCCGTGAGTCCTAAGAAGGCTCTCACTTGGGTTTGTGTAGTGGGGGTAGGCCAGTCTTGTACTGCTTGTACTTTACTGGGAAGAGGCTGTATCCTCCCTCCACCTACTTCATGTCCAAGGTAAACCACTGAGCCTTGTCCAATCTGGCATTTACTAGCTTTTATGGTCAAGTGTGCTTTTTTTGGGGTGGGGCCAAGCCTGATTTGCATATGGTCTTTCCCCTTCTGTAATGGCTTGGCAGGCGAAGAACGATGGTCTGGAGGGTTGCCCCGAGCAATGCCAGTGGTTAAGATTCAGTCTAAACCTTCCAGCCATCACCTCTTTGTTTTTGCTTTGTTCTGAAGAGCCTGGAGCACAATCCCAAGGTCTTTCACATGGTCTTCCCAGGTGGCACTGAAAACTGCTATATCGTCCAGATATGCAAGACAGAATTCGTCCAACCCATTCAACACATGATTCACAAGCCTCTGGAAAGTGGCAGGTGCATTCTTCAACCCGAACGTCATTACCCGGAATTGGTAAAGGCCGTCTGGAGTAGAAAATGCTGTCTTCTCCTTGGCATGTTCTGCTAAAGCTATTTGCCAATAGCCAGCAGTGAGGTCAAACGTGCTGAGGTACTTGGAGGCACCCAAAGTATCCACCAGCTCATCTGTTCGAGGCAAGGGGTGTGCATCTGTCTTGGTGACAGCATTCAGAGCCCTGTAATCCACGCAGAACCTCAATTCAGAAGTGCCTGCCTTTGGAACCAAAACCACAGGGCTGGACCAAGGACTACTAGAGGGTTCAATCACCCCAAGGTCTAACATCTTGTTGACCTCGGTCTTAATATAAGACCGTACTTTGTCTGACATCCTGTATCCCCTACTTTTGGTAGGTACACTGTCTCCTGTGTCAATGTTATGTTTGCACCAAGGTGTCAAACCAGGCGACTGTGAAAACAGGGGGGAAAACTGCCTAAGCAAACTTTTCACCTCAGCCTGCTGATCAGAAGTCAGGTGAGGGGCCACTGGGACACCCTCAAAAGAGCTATCTGAAGGACCGCTTTGGAACAGGTCGGGGAGAGGTTCGGACTCCTCTTCCTCAACGTCTGAAGCCAGTAGCAGTGCTGCGATTTCGACTCTTGGGACGAAAGCCTTCACCCTATTCACGTGAAACACTTTTGGAGCCTGTCCAGGCCTTCCAAGGTCCACTAAATAGTTAACCTCACCCAGGGGCTCCACCACTGTGTAAGGGCCTGACCATTTGTCCTGTAAAGCTCGAGGCCTTATGGGATTCATGATCAGGACTTGCTGACCAGGTGTAAAGTTGATGAGGGAAGCTTTCTGGTCGTACCAATGTTTCACCAGCGCTTGTCCTGCCTTCAATTTATCACTAGCCAAGCCCATCAGAAGTACCATCCGTTTTCTGAGCCCTAGCACATAATCAACTACGTTGGTAGTAACAGGGGGAGTGGGCATCTCCCATCCCTCTTTGACGATGGCTAAGGGTCCCCGTACGGGATGACCGAACAGAAGTTCGAAGGGGCTGAAGCCAACACCCTCCTGTGGTACCTCTCGGTAGGCAAACAGTAAGCATGGTAAAAGAAGATCCCATTTTCTTCTCTGAGGTTCCTCCAGAGCCCCAATCATGCTCTTTAACGTTCTGTTGAAACGTTCCACCAGACCATTGGTCTGGGGGTGGTATGCAGAAGAGAACTTGTAGGTGACCCCACATTCTTTCCACATAGCCTGCATATACTTCGACATAAAGTTGCTGCCACGATCCGACACAACTTCTTTAGGGAAGCCAACCCTAGTAAATATGCCAAGTAAAGCTTTTGCAACTGACTTGGCAGTTACAGTTTTCAATGGGATGGCCTCAGGATATCTGGTTGCATGGTCGACCAGCACCAGGATAAACCTATTGCCTGAGGATGTTTGCGGGTCAAGGGGACCAACGATGTCGATCCCTACCCTTTCAAATGGTACCCCCACAACTGGGAGCGGTACCAACGGAGCTTGGATTGTCGCGCCAACCTTACCAGACAACTGGCAGGAGGCACAACTCCTGCAGTGACTTTCTACTTGCACCCCCATCTTGGGCCAGTAGAAGTGCATGGATAACCTTTGCTTGGTCCTCTTCATACCAAGGTGACCAGCAAGGGGAACTTCATGCGCCAACTGCAGGAGGAAGGGCCTAACAGCAAGGGGAACCACCAACCTCCTATGGTCTCCTTCTGTAGACTCTGTGGGCTCACTCTACAGGAGTCCACCTTCCCAATAAATCCTATGCGTCCCAGGAGGTTCACCCTCAAGCTGGGAGCAGGCTTGTCTCCTTAGGCCTTCCAGAGATGGGCACTCACGTTGGCCTTTACTGAATTCGTCCCTATCAGGACCTCCTTCAACTAACAAGTCTTTTAGTTCAGGATGATCGTTGGGGTCAAATACTTCAGGCATTGCCACCTCCTCGTCAGGCCCTGGCGATTGACCAACTTCTTCCACCGCAGTGGTAGGCGAGCTCGGGGGAATATTCTCTTTCCCTCGTCTTGACTTGTCGACACCTTTCGCCTTGGGTTTCCCCTTCGGCTGGGGCAGCGTATTGGTCTTGGCCAATGCTGCCCGTGCTTGAGACCGTGTGTAGGGTCTTTCGGCAGTGTCTCCTACGAGCCCTAAAGCTCTGAGATCATTACCTAACAAGACCTTTCCCGGGACGTTTCTCTGAATGCTCACTGGAATCCTGACTGCTGTACCATTTAAAGTAAGATTTACAGGTATTACTGGGAACATACGGAGTGGGCCGTCAGCCAACTTAGTGGGCATCAGAGTAGCTCTGGCAACTTCCTCTGAGTCTACCAAGGTAGAATCCACTACAGTGCGACTGCACCCACTATCCCTAAGAGCTGGAGTATCTACTCCATTGATCAGCACACTGTCTTTAAAGTAGTGCTTGGTATTATCCGGAATCCTAGCATAAGCCTCTGCGACTTTAGGCTCCCAGGAACCCAGGGAAACTAAAACTACCTCAGCCTCTATCCCGCTGGGAAATGAGTCTGAGGAGACGGATGCTCCTGTAATCTCTTCTTCCTCGTAGGAGGAGAAGGCCAGATTAGCGGAGTGGACCCCCAAAGGTCTAACCTTACACCGGGGATCCCCCTTCACGTGGTCAGTTGCTCCACAAGCAAAACAAGATCCATTGGGTCTGTTTACATAGGGAGGCTTAGTGTAACCAAAGTTCTGTTTCGGAGGCGGACCTCCACTACCCTGTGAGTTCTCTTGTGTCTTACCCTTATTTTTCTTTTTGTGGCCCTTATGAGAAGAAGATTTATCAGATTCTCCACCCTCCTTATCTTTGGACTTTTTCCCTTCCTCCTGCTTTCCAGGATGAGTTTTGTCCTTATGGGACACTCGATGTGACACCCATAAGTCTGCTGCAATGGCCAGCTTCTTAGGATCTATCTCCTTCGAATCGGCCAAATGCTGCTTAAGCTCCGGGGAAGAAGATGCAAAAATGTGTTCCAGCATGACAAGATTTATCATGCCTTCGAAGGTAGAAACCTTATAACCTTCGACCCAGCCAGTTAAGTTTTTCAAGGATTCAGTGACATAAGATACCCAAGTACCACCTTCCTTTTTCTTATACTCTCTGAAACGTTTCAAATATTGGGCCGGAGTCTTCCCAAACTTTAAAATGAGAGTTTGCTTTAACATTGCGAAATCTGCTCGCTCAGCCTTCGACATTTCCATAATGGCACTACAGCCAGAATGGGGCAGTCTGCTGAGTAACCAGGCAATCTTATCAGCATTGTCAACTTCTTGAACTTCGCATGCATACTCAAACGCATTCAGCCAGTCCATAATGTCAGTCCTTTCTTCATACACACTGAGCAGATCTTTCGGAAACCGTGGATGAGAGGAGGCCCCAGACCCATGTCCAGGACCCTTGGACCCATTTGCAAACTGAAGCTTGGCCAGTTCCAACTGGTGATCCCTGTCTTTTTGTTTTTCTGCCTGTTCGATTTTTAGTTTGGCTATGCTGAATTCAAGCTCCTGCTGCCTAAACCGCAGCTCTTGCTTCTTGAATTCAAGCATAGCCTCCCCATCAGCACTGGCAGAGGAAACATTAGACATCTCGTCCTCCCTGTCCTCGTGGTCGCGATGGATCAGTGCAGCGGCAGAACCGTCAGTTCTACCAGTGAGAGCAGCCCCACCACCTTCCGCACTGTCCTCAGAAGTTATAGCGTCAAGCTGTGCTTCTTGCCACGCCACGATTCTTTGGATCATTTCCAATTTCGTGCCTTGAGAGGAAACACCTCTCTCCGCACACATCTTTTTCAATGTTTCTGATTTGGAAGCATTTAAAGTTAACAAGGTATTTGTTTCCATACTGTTAGATAGGACTATGGCCTTTTTAAAGTTATACTACAACAATTCACTACGTGTCCTGGTTGGAAAAACCTGAAATGCCTTAGTTCGTGCGCAACACTGGATACCTTCAGTCGTATCCCACCGCTGTACACCAATTTGTTAAGACGGATTTCTGAACTCTGTCCTGGTGGCGCAGAAGTTCAGAAGGCCAACCTAATTACTTGGAACAGGGTAACCTCTGGACGAGCCAGACCAATCAAGGTAGCGATCGCGGCGGTCAAGACTAGGTCTCAAGAGGGGTGAGGGTGACTGAAATCCCGCAATGAGCACACAAACAAGATCACTTACAAACTACTCCAAACAGTTGTTATATTAAAAATATATACACATTTATTTCAAGGCCTTTAAAACAATGACCGTAGCGAGAAAATCACAATATAACGATAGTAAACCAACACATACCATATCAACACAATATATATACAAATACGACAGTCTCAAGCATTAGATGCACCAAATGGGTAGTCCACCTAAAAGGGAAGGAAGACAGGCAGTGCGAAATAATGCTTAGACCCAGTTCACCTTCAGAGGCACCTAACTAGATGGAAGTCCGAGCCCTGCGAAGAGTGGAGCCTTGTGCTCAAAAGTACCTGCACGCGCTGGTGCCAACGGGCAAAAGGAGAAGCTCTTCGAGGGAAATCAGGCAGTTCAGTTTAGAGCACAAAAGAAGAAGAACAAGTTCCGCGACTCAAGCGCAGCCTCCACAGTGGGCAGAAGCAGAGCGCGAGTGCGAAAAAGGGTGCTGTTTGACACAGCGGGGAAAAGCAATGGGCTCCTGCAGGAGGGCGACCAGATCCTAGCTATGCTACTCACCGGTCCCCGATGCAAGCAGACCCAGGCTTCTCCGCGTCCGTTTCAGTAGCTGGCAGGTTCAGAAGAGCAGGGAACGCCTCGTCGTCGTGTTGAGTAAAAAGACGTCCCAATCGAAGAAACCCGCACAGTTTGTTACCACAGCAGGGCAACGGAGCGGCCGTGTGTATCTGAGCCAAATGTACACTAGTCACTTCAGACTTGGGAACGCCAAGTGTACGAAGCGTGTGAGAGTGACAAGTACTCGAAATACTACACAACCTGGCGGCGGTTACAGAGCAAGACTCCCGTGTAAGCTGGTCAGTCAGCTGGATGGCCCAGAGACGCTTCCGAAGGCTTACTGGCAGGAGATGGTGAAGATGCCGAGAATAGCTGTTCCCGCTATTCCAAGGGTCGAAGTACCAGTACAGGCCTTCTGGTTCGATCAAAGGTGAAAAGTGTTGCACAAGGCGACAGCAGTGCAGAGGAGAAGTCCTTCAGCGGGTCACCAGCGATTCCTCGGTCCAGCCTCTTGGTTGCAGGATACTTGGCTCCTGTATTCCTTCGTTCGTGAGAACTCAGGAGATCGACATGGTAGTGGTGTTTCCAGCCCCCTCTTATCCACGGTTCCCTTCGCGCCAAAACGGAGGGGACCCAATGGGAGATCCGCTCATCAACACTCACACCATTCGTGGACCAATCACGGACCACAGTGGTCCCAGGCATTCACACCACCCCAGACTCTCTGGCACCCAGGATGTGTATTGGGACCAGACATCCCAGCCCACATCCTGGAGGCACACACAAGACATGTAGAAGCCCGCGAAAGCATCCGTGTTTCGCGGGAAAGTACATGCCCAAATAAGGAAGGCCCCGGGTCGGCTCGACCTGGGGAAGGTGAAGGGAGCAAGACGGTCAGCGGACAGGACAAAGGAGCCTCGTGGTCTGGCCATTTTGGGAGCCAGGCCACCATTTTGGGTTAAGCGCAAGAAACGCGCTTAGAACGCCAAAAGGAGCTCAAAACACAAGAAACGATCGCTGCCACCATTCCCGTTCCTGAATCACTTGCACCGATCAGATACAATCCTAAACGAGTATCTAGGGCCTGTAGAAGGCTAGAGACCCAAGAGAGCTGTAACTTAGCTTACAGTGCCCTCTTGTGTCATGTTGCACGAAAGCCGCAACATGATAAAAGAAACTACGGGAAACAGCGTTCCCCGGTACTGACTGTCTTAAGGGCATGTCAGTTTCCCCGTAAGAAAGGAGCGAAAGCCCAGAGGAGTGCGGCAGAAGGCTGCACTTCTCTGGCAAAGCCAAGAACAAGGTGAAAAACAACAGCAAAAAGTTTAGGGGTTGCCACATGGAAGGAAAATTACCTACAATTACGAAATCTTTCCTAACAATAGCTATGGAAATAATTAGGGTCCTTTACGTAGAAGTCTAAAAAAAAGGACATCCTTCTCATTACCCTATCAATATCAGCCGAGTTCCATTCCTTGGAACTGGGAATAAACCTCTCTTGCTCTGGTTCCTCATCCATGCCCACATCATGAGGAGTGGGAGGGGCAATTTCTCCCTTAGGAGTAGTGTCAGGGACCTTGGACTTTTCAGGGGCCTTCTGTTTTTCTTTATGGTGTTCTGAAGGTCTCTTGTGCTGTTTATCCCCCTTCCCGTGACTAGAGGAATGCTTTCCAGAGGTTTTCGGGGCTTCCGAGGGTTTCGACGCATTGTGTCGTGATTCGGGGGTGGTAGAAGGAGGGTGTTGAATCTCAGGAGTAGACGCTACCCGCTTAGACTTGGGAGCATAGAGGTCCGAATCGCCTTCCGACGACCGAGCCTCTACAACTATTGGTAGTGCGGCACTCTTTCCAAACCGTGGACGGTTGGTCCTTGTCATGTGGCGATCGTGAACGGGAACGCCCAGAGGACACAGAATCATTAGACCGCTCTCTCAGTGCCTTCCATTGCTGATGGCTCGACCAGCGTGGAGAGTCACTGCTGGGGCTGATGTGCTTAGTGGGAGTGGTGTGGGTTGCACTTTTGCCTCCGGGTATTGTCCCCATAACTGGACGGCTGGCCAGTCCTCCGAGGTCGGGGGCTTGCGTGTGGGTGTCTAAAGTCACCCTTCCGCCCTCGCCATCCGATACATCGGGTTGCTGCCATCGCTAAAGGTCCCTTCGGCATCCATGGCCTCTCGTTGCCTGGCGTAGTGGGCCCAGCGTTTAATGGTCTTTAAGTGTTTTCGGCTTGAAGAGCTTACAAGCTCGACAGGTAGCCTCTGGATGGTCTCGTGGGAGACACAAATTGCACGTATTGTGCTTACCTACCCAGGGGAACTTCCTGTTACACTTCGGGCAGAATTTGAAAGGAGTACTCTCCATATGTATTAATTTGGCAGCGGCGAGTATATGTAGGAAATAAAGGTGGGAGCCTGTATGACCACCCCCCCACTCTCCCTACTTGTACAGGGCCGAGGCCAGAGGCCTTCCAAGGCCCGGGCCGAGGCCAGAGGCCTTCCGAGGCCCAGAGTCCATCGTGGAGTTTCGACGGCTGTTGGCCACGATCTTCACCGGCGCCAATCTTCGGCGTAGGGTGGAAAGAACGGGGAATTTTTAACAATAATATATGCATAATTGGCTAATGCCAATGGAACTCCGCAATATGTGTCCGACTGGAATGGCGGAAAAAAACAATCTGAGGGTCCTACACGCATGAGAGATCATGGGTACAGTGGACGTCACACTAGGGATAGTATTACTGGCACGCCCTAGTTCGACGCCCCTTTTCGAGTTTTGAAAGACAAACTGTAATACTCCACAGCTTCCACTAGATGTCGGCCTATGCACAGCATGTGATGTAAGCATATTCCACACGCCTCAGAAATATATATATGTTACTTCCATTCATGCTAATTACTCCCAGGTGAAGCCCTGAGGTGGAAAGGGCTGAGGACGCTGAGCTGTTTGGCTGTGGCGAGTGAGAAGGAAGCAGAGAGACTCTCAACTCATTCAACTCTTTCAAGCCCATAAAAAAGGGTAGAGGGACGCAGAGCTGTTTGGCGAGTGGGCGAGCAATGGCTGCTGCACCGTCCCCTGTATTGAGGACTCGGGCTCAGAGGCGTTGTGATTGTGCCGGTTTAACGGAGGACACAGCTGCACAATGTCCTCTATTCATCCCGAAAGTAAGTCCCTATCATTCCTGCTCCTCTGATGTAGCCGACTGTAATTCGGATCCTAATCTCGAACATGATCCTGAACTTGATGCTGCTAAACACACACATATACTTTGTGACATGGAATTCGAGGCATCAATTGCCTCAATTGAACCCGCATACTCGTGGGTGGGAATTCATCTGACTCACGGCGCCGCTGAGAAGAGCAGTACTGCTCCAGGTAGTGGTGCTGAATGTGCTGCAAGTGCAAGCGCCGAGCACAGTGACTCCTCGGTAGCGCCTTGCTTCGACAATGCAGCCGTGACTGGAAACAAGTGTCCCGATTACAACGTCAATATTCCCACTCCTACAACAGTGGTCGCTAACACTCACCTGCTCAATGGTCCCGTGGACGCAGTCTCAGAAGGGGCGGGGTACGGTGGGAGGAAGAGCTCGCTTCAGCGCGACCAGAGTACCGCTGGGCGTGAAGTTGAAACTGGCTGTTGTGGGGAGGGAGAGGCTCCCCCTGGTGGAGACTGTCTAGAAGGAAAGGAAACTGAGTAGTTGAAAGATTGCAACCCATCAGAATTACTGAAAGCAGCTTCGGGTCTGAATGACCTCTCATTCTCTAGCCTGGGCTGCGAGGACTCGATGCACACCATAAAGGAGGCAGAAGCATCGTTCACTGCGAGTTCTCCAGTGTGTGCCAGGGCAAAATTGGACACTGGGTCCTCTCATGAAGATAACGTTAATGATTCTAGTCAGCAGCAAATTAATTTAAATTCAGAGGGGCAACGTCGAGAACAGAGTTCGAATCTTGGCAGCCTGATTGAGTCGGATGCGAGCCAAAAAAATGCTGCAAGAAGAGACTCACTGGGGGTTGTGAATAACATCCTACAGAATCTAGTGCTCTTGAACAAAGCATGTTCAAATAAGCAACCTAAAGAACACAGGACTCCTGTAGATACTAAGGCTAAAACAGCCCTAAAACGAAATAATAGTCAGTTGTTGGGGGCAACGGGCGACATAGGGTCGGAGGTTTGCTACAAACGGCTGAAGACATACGAACACCTGCCCAATGGGGAGTCGCGGCATGAGATATCTGACATTCACTTGACTTCCCAAAAAAGACATTCCATTTCAAATAGGAATGCAAATGAGGCTACTGAGGAAATGTATTGCAATGAGCACTCTTCACACGACTCTATGGATTCATCTTTGATGGAACGTCCGTTCCCTAAAATTCGCTGTGACAAGAAGCACCACTCCGGTAGGATGCCGAAGCTCCATGCACAAACCACAAGAGCAGAAATACTGTCTGTGTTGCCCCCGACTGAATTGCAAGCCCTTCTATTGGCATCCTCATCGATTTCATTGGCTCCTTTTATGAAACTCCATGAGAATATACATGAGGCAATTAAAGACTTAACGACTGTTGTGGCAATGATGAATTCAAAACTGATTCAACTGGAAAAAACCTGTGATCACTCATATGTAGAACAACACGAGGGCAACAAAAGACTGGATGTAGCCTTCAACCTATTAAGCGAGAGCAGAAAAAGCGATTCAACCGATAAAAGGCTGTTCGCTGAAGTTGCCCGGGAGACACTTGCCCTATTTAAATACGATCCAAATCATTCACTCCGGCAAAGGTCTTCTGAGTGCTCCAACCTTGATGGAGGGCAAATTAGTGCTAAGCCCAGAACCCAAGCTGAGCAAGAGCATAACAGGTTATTACAACACCATCATCTTCAAGCTGATGCTTTGATCTTTTTGCAAGAACAGCAACGTCTTCAGTCTTCAATCCCAATGCAGCTCACTCCGGTGGGTGAGGAGCCCGCAGTAGAGGTCATGAAGGGCGTTACAGTTCCAGTGGACGCAGGAAATAAGGCCTCAGTTTCATCGGCGAAGACTGGTCCTTGCTCATCGGTAATCTCTTTTACAACAAACGTTGCAGACTTGTCATTCCACACAGCATTTGAGCAGGCTAGATGTGCCGCTAACAAAACCTGCCAGGACACTCAAATGGCATCGACCTCAGGAGTCAGCATTCAAACGGAACCGACTTCAAAAGACTGATTAACTCCTTCCACAGTGGGGCAGCCTAATGTTTATTCAATCTTTACTGGAGGGCCCCAGGCCTTGGGAAAGTCTGAGAAATCGCCACCAAAATCTAAACTTGCTGTTAAAATAACCAGTAAGAAATCAAAAAATCAAAAGGCAAGGAAAAATAATACTTTAAATGGAGCTCGGAAGTTCATGCGGAACATCAAAATGGTCCAGGCAGTGTCTACTGACTTGGAAAATCATTCTCAAACTCAAGGTAAAAGTGTAAACTTAATACCTGTTAAACAGATACAAACGAAGAGTACCACACGAACCATAGATATCGCGGTGGAGCTACTGGACCTGTCAACGTACGATGAGCTGGAATACGTGGATCTGGAAGCTGCATCATCAATAGGCAAAGATTTGCCGCACAACATGGGAGCTCAACCAAGTGCGACGCCTATTCAATGTAAGGATAATCCTGTACAGCCGACAGCCAAAATAATCTTGGACAAGCCTGTGACAATTCAATCACGCATCGTTAAGGACTGCAGAAATCCCGCTATAAAATGCGGGTTACATGAAAGGTCTTGTGAAATCATTGAAGCACGAGATAACAACTCACTGCCTCCTCCTTTACTCAGTCCGGTGTTCCTTACAATGGATGAGAAGAGAAAACAATGCCTAGCTAATTTTCAAGCTGATAGACCAGGGAGGTTACGGTCGAACTCAGGACGAAGCGACAAATCAGCTAATGAAAATTATTTCCATGGGCCCTCGACCAGATGCACTGACGTCGAGTCTTCGAAAAACAATCGAAGAAAGGTGAAAGGGCTTGTGGCTGACAGACGTCCGCAAACATCAAAGGAAAGTCTTTTAAAGTCAGTCCCAAATAAGAGCATCACTCACAATGTGAAAATTGAGAGCTTGGAATCAATTGATAACTTGATTTTGAATCGAGGAACTGTACTTAAGTTACTTCATCTTGTTCCAAGCCTACGTGCCATAACTTCAAATGATCTAAAAATCGTGGAGTTTCCAGTTGAAGGCACGAAGGACAAGGTGGTGCTCCACCTAACCTCGCACTTACTTGTTACATCTATATTGGAGGAAATTGTTGCGTTGTTTTCACTGGGCTTCGACGTTTACAAAGGTATTGAGCCCGAGGCGTCTTGACCAACCTCCAAGGTCAAAGGGAAGCGTCCTTGAGCCTATCTATAGCACCGGCTCCAACAAGAGACATGGCGATGAAGGATTCACAAGGGCATTCGAGTTTGTCGCAAGCTATGGATCAGAAACATATGCAATCACTGTTTCCGTTAAGGATAACTCAAACATCAACGAGTGATGGAGGAGTGGCATCTGATGGTCAAAATGCGCAAATAAGAATCACAATTAAAAGAAAAGGACTTTCTGAGGATAACATCAAAGAGGGTCCTCAAACTACAACCTCCGCCCCTGGAAATCATGAATGGCATTGGTTAGCAGGGGCCTTAAACATAAAAAATAACCAATAATGCCAGGAGCTTGAACCCCCCATGGAGTGCTGTTTAGCTTCCTGGAACACAGAAGGGTTTATACATCTGTTTAATACAATCTGGCTAGACAATCTCCATATCGTGTATTTACAGGAGACATGGTTAAGCGAGCTGCCGGTAACCTCGGAGTTTGAGATTGCAATAAATCCGGAGATCCTTATTCAAAAACGAAGGATGCGTGCTGCACTTAGGAGAGCTCAGTCTCTAGATGCTGCTGCTCGAAAACTGGAAAAAAAGGCGGTGAAACAAAAATATAAGAACTGTTTGAAGATGCATAAACATGCCTTAGTGCAAAACGATGCAGAGCAGATGCTAGCTACATTGAAGAATAAAAACTCGAGGGACTTCTGGAGTTTCATTAACAACTTTCAAGCTCCTCAAATTGCATTGCAGTCTTGCATGGTCTCGGAATCCTCTTGGATAGCCCATTTTGAAGCCCTTTACAAAGCAAAGGCTCAAGGAATTGTCCCATTGGAAACATCTTCGAAACTGTGGGCCCCGACTTTTCCGAGAGAAGACATTGTGTTAATAATCAAGAATGCAAAAAACTCCCGAGCACCAGGCCCTGATGGCCTTACCAACTTTACTATTAAACAGCATCCTGAGCTATGGGCATCTATATGCGTAGCCCTATTTGATAGAATAAGTAAGTGCCGTAGGACCCCAAAATCCTAGAAATCTGCTGTCATTGTCCCTATATTTAAGAAGGGAGACAGAACATGCCCAAAAAATTATCGCCCAGTTGCACTATTGGACGTTCTGGGGAAAATGTATGCCACAATGTTGCAGCAAAAACTGGTGGCATGGGCAGTCGAGTCTAATCATGTAGACAAAAGGCAATCTGGATTTGTAAAACAAGTAGGCTGCTCACTAAATCTGCTACTTTTGAACCAGATGAAAATGGAGGCGATAAAGTCGAACACGAAGGTCTATTTGGCCTTCATTGATGTGCATTTGATACCATCGACAGGCCACTTTTGTGGTTAAAACTAAAAAGTTGGGGATGTCCGGTTGATTTAGTAGCAGCAATCCGGGATCTCCACTCTGAAACTTCAATAAAAATCTGTTTGGATCGTTCTGGAAATCTAACAGCACCAAGCAAAACCTATAAAGGGGTAAAACAAGGCTGTCCCCTAGTTGCCGCTATATTCAGCTTATTTTTATCGGACATAGGTTTATCGATCAATTCAGTAAGTTCTTTTCCACCAAAAGTAGCTAAGTCACATCTAAGCTGGCTGTTATATGCCGATGACTTTGTCCTGATGGACCTAACACCTGTCGGCCTCCAGAGGAAACTGAATGCGGTTGACCAATATGTTGCAACTAACCATTTGGTGATAAACACAAACAAATTAGAAACCCTGGTGTTAAAGAACCTGAACAGCCAGGGAGGGAAATAATCGAAACAACTGAGATGGTTCCTAGGTCAGGATTCTATTCAGATAGCCCAGAGCGTAAAATACCTCGGCATGTTAATAAATTCATCAGTCAACGATGGGCCATGGATTACTGAAATCAAAAGGAAATGCAAGCAATTGGCAAGTCAAGCTGTCATCATGCAAAATAAATTTGGGAAATTCTCAATAAAACCAGTGCTAACATGGGCATCGCTGGAGAACTGTTTCTGGTCTAAGGTATTGGCTCTCCCAAGGGGAATTCTGACAGCATGTGTGAGATATGAACTGTCGCTCATATCGCTCCATGCTAGGGTATGCTGGACCCTGGTGAGCTTGTTTTGCAAAACTCGCCATTGCGAGCAAATACCGCAATTCGACATCTTTCACGATCTAACACCAACAAATAACAGCATTGTGTCACTGTGGTCTAAGAGATGCGAAGAGATTCTGAGTGAACATGGAATCAGTTTGGACATGCTTCATAATGACCCGAATGCTGCCAAACTAAAAATCTGGCGTGCGGATTGGGATCGAACTTGTACACAACGAGCTGCAGCAAAAATGATGAGTGAGGCGCCGCTCGAAACTCGGGCATTTAATTCTCCACAAAGCTACATTGAGTTGTTTCCAGATCCTCAGGCACAAAGACTGTTCATGATGCTGCGTCTAAACATATTTAAATCCAAAGAACGGTTGGCCTTATGGAAATGTAATAAAATCACAAATCCATTGTGTAGACTATGCACTAAAGACAAGGAAACCCTTAAGCATTTGGTGCTATTTTGCACGACACTTCGATCAGAAAGGACAATCCATCTGGGCCCTTGGGGCCTAAATTACCCCTCCCTTTGTGCCGACGATTGGTGGGCCAATATGTTTCAAGGATCGGACATGAAATTGATACTACCATTGACTCGTTTTTTAATGATAATTGAAAATCGTTTGAATTTATCGTTGGTTGATGAGTAATGAGGATAGTGATTAGACCGCACGGAAGAGCAAATGGGAGGGGTATTTCTGAAGGACTGTGATTCTTCGATGTGTTGTGTTTTGTGTTTTGTTTGTAAATATTTTAAAGGTTTGTGATAAACTGATACAATTAAATTAAAAAAAAAGAAAAAAAGAAAATTACTCCCAGACTTCTCCTTTGGAATATCTAGTGAGAAGAATACCAAACACACAAGCAAGAACTTGCCCAACAACAAAAATGGTAATCAGCAAATGAGGCAAGCTGCCCCCACATTAATGCCCCACTGCACCATGGTCAGTTGGACTGGAACACAGGGAATTCCTTTTGGTAAACATAACATCCTTCAGAGTGAGGGAGGGAGGGGGGTTCAAGATGGCCATGGATTAGAGGAGCTCTGATCCAGGCAAGAGATTGTTTAAATATATGTACCAGCACTGAAGTCATCGAGAGACCGATGTGACATCAAGGACGCTGGAGAAAGAACCCGAATGCATTAGACCCTACGTAGGTGCAAGGGGACAGAGGGGAGCTCAATTTCCTAGGATTGTGAACTACAGTTTTCAGCGACCAGGAAGCTGCCATCAGTTAGACCTCTGCTGACAGCTTGGCTGAGGGAGACATCATGGACCTCACTGGTTTGACTCTTAGGGAACCAATTTACGAATTATATTCATGTCTCCTTTAATAAACTTTTATATTGAAAGGCGTGGCCTTGCATTTAGACCATCTTTGCTCAATCAGCATTTCTTATTTTACTGAATCTTTCTACTTAAGTGATTTGGAGATGAATCAAAGAGGGGAATTTGAAAGAGATTACAAGTAAAATAATGTGAATAATTACATCTGATCTCTATACAACCTGGTGCAAGGACTTAACATATAATTGATGATGGTGAAGCTTCAGATATAATGCTGTTTGTTACATTTATAAGGTTTATATGTGTGAAATGTAGCAGTCTGACCTCTGATTACTTGTATTCAACCAGACTATAAATCTTTAATAAATGTATTTTTTTTTAAAAAAGAACCACCTGACTACTGCCCAAGGAAAGCAGAAGACACTGCATGAATGGAAACGTGAAGGGGTGCCATCTAGTAAGGGTGTAAAAGCCCTAACCTTTTTATTTTTTTATTAAATATACAATGATGCATGGAACCCATTTCAGAAACGGTGGCCTGATAACAAAATCCCCCTTTCATTAAACTCCAGGCCAAGAGCATAATGTATACCTGTGGCCTGCTGCATTAGCATCCTGATCTGCGGCTACTGCTCTCCGGTGGAAGAGAGCGGGTTCAAACGTCACAGATCCCCTCTTTGACAGCTGCTGTGACAGCCCAGTCACTACAGTGCAGAGGTTGCATTTAAATCTATACATCTGTCCCGAATCTATCATAATCAATGAAAAGCACCCACAAAGTGGCAGGATAATCTTGAAATATAAGCCATACATATTTGGGTATGGTGGCTGGTAAGTCGAATAATAATTAAAGCTACATCTGATTTATAGCATATCAGTGCCACCCATGTGAGATCAGACAGCTGTGGCAGGCTATGTGGATTTCAGGCACCTGCCGGACTGCAATCTAATGGATTTTTTATTGACTGCCAGGCAGGAAAGGCAACATCCCTTGTCAGGTCTGGGATCTCCCAGCCGGAGACACCCTGTGAGCCTGGCTTCGAAGACCAAAGTCACACTAGAGGGCTAAATACCAGCGAGCCTTTGAAGCTGCTGGCTGGAAAAGGGACAAGTTAGGACAGCCAAGGAACACAGGTGGATTTGACAAGGATTCCACCATCATTCTGCATCATTCTCTTTTGAGAGACTAGATCTTTCCAAAGCTCTCAGCCATTGAGGGGAAGAAAGAGTTCTGCAAGGCAAAGGGAGGGCTTTGCTCCCTACCTCCTCCAATGGCAGAGTGGGGGTGACTCTTGCTAAGGACTAAGGCGTGCCACTCTACTTGCAAACCACTGTAGGCTGGGGAAGGTACAGACTAAAAAGGACTCCACTTGTCCTGGAGCCCTAGCAGCATCCCGAGACCCAGAACAGCCAGGATCCCTATTTTCATTGCCTCAAACTGATCGAACCACATGCGAATCAGCAGGACCCATTGGTGCTACCTTTGCCACTTAAACTTTGAACCACTGATGATTGCATAATCAAAATGGCTCAACGCCTCATCACCCTAGCAGAGCCTTGTTTCCTGTCCGTCTTAAAAACCAGCACACAGTGCAGATCAACCACTGCATCAAACCAACCATCGCACCACCAGGTCTTCACATTGAAGCTCAATCCGCTGGACCATCACGTCACTTGTCGACATGAACTAGCATTACTCATCGTTTCTAACCACGATCAATCTTTGAACCATGCCTGGTGATCTTTTCTACCTGCATCACTAGATGCCGCCTCCAACTGCACGGAATACCCACTAGAATCCAACTCGCCACCTGGGATCAAAGCAACTCAACACCATCGACCTTGGACCCTGTTCGACCCACAAGCACAACTGCTTGAAGGCTTGTTCAGCACCGTCCAATCGCCTAAAATTGGAAGAAGGTACCCCCTGGTCAACCGTTTGGGGCTCTAGAGACTATGTCCATTTTACACTGATTTCTACCAAAGACATATCCTTTTGAATTACATTGATGCATTTCTTGCCTGTTTCCCCCATGACAATGTATCGAGAGTGCTTAATCATTTCTGTTCTGCATCTTCTGTCATCTTTTGCAGGGGGAAGTTTTTTGATCGTGTTAGTTGTCTGATTGTTTTGTTTAATTAAAAGTATACATTTGTATAAAACCTTGATTGGACATTCTTTTGTTTTGGAATTGTTTACTATTGCTGTTGGAGTTGCTACTGTCTCAAATGCAAACCACTTCTGAGAGCATAGCCTTCACTTGGCTCACATTCAGAGGTCGCAGTGCTACCATACTTTTTATTTTAAGTTTCACTGTTCCTATACTTTTATTTTAAAAATAATCCGTTCTGGAATGGTTTAGTTTTAATATAAACGTGTAGGAAGAAGTTGAAGCTTCCACTTCAGTAAGCTGCACTGAACAGTCCCTTAAATAGCAGGTGTGTTTGTTTGGGGGTTTGAATTGTGTGTGGGAGGGGGTTCAGCGATGGGATGTGTGGAGAGTGGGGCAGGCCAGCAAGGAACATAGTTCCACTACTTCTTTTTGTACACTTCGACCACTGCCCACATTAAAGTGAAGGAGTTATATCTCTTAGCTGAGCATTTTTTACCTTTATGATTGGGATAATTGTTGGTTTGTAAAAGTGTGGAGCCTGAGTAGACAGTTTAGCCTCTCTCTACTCATCCTTGTACTCCTGCAGAGCAGAAGTTATTTCATCACAGGAATACCTGCCTCCGTAGCTTCCAAGTAGATGATGTTTTAGTTTATCTCACATCATAAAATAAGCTCCTAGCAAAATAGCATGAGCCTTATGTCAGCATAAAAGTAGTGGGTCAGTTGGACTACCAAGTAAGAAAGAGCAGTCAAAGACATCTTCTGACTGAGTGTAAATAGACCAATATCACCACTACCTCCATGGTAACTCACTGGCAGGTCCCTGGGCAACAGAAAGTGTAGGTTTGCAATTACCAATTACCAATGGTGTTTATTGTCCCAGCTCAAGATGCAGTACTTCCTGTTCAGCAGTAATTGGTTGAAGACTATTGTGTTGCAGATTGGAACCTCAGGAGAGGTTCTAAACTGCCTTTCATTCGAGACCTGCTTTGGAGTGGTCACAGCGCTCAAGAGCTACTTAGAAGCCAATAGAAAACTGCAGTAAAGAAATCACTTCCAGGAAGGAAAAGCATCAGAGAGTGTCAGAGACTAAATTCAGATAAGTGACAGTAAAATGAACTTGTGCTTACAGTAAAACCAGGTGGAAATTGCATGTACAATATTGTTGTGAAGAGTAGTTACAAGAAGTCAAAATAAAAGTATCCGCTTGTTTAGTAGAACTTAAGGTATCCATTGGAGTTATAAATAATGTATAATATATATATTGTTTAGGAAATTAATGCGCGCGCAGCATTAGTTGGAATGAGATACCGTGTTCGGTTAGCACGTGAGTAAGGAGCATTGCGATGTAATTTCGTTTGCGTTGTATGACAAGCTGTGTCAGAGGAAAGGACCAAGTAACGTGGTCCTGCGCGTCTCTGAAGGCTGATGGTGCGTCGCTTATCGAGCCCCCGAAGTCAGCTGTGTTGCGCAGTTGAGAGACAGCTGAGGGAATCGGATTCTGGCTTTCCAAGTGTGCGGCTCGAGTAAGAAGAAGCGTTTCTCACCAACAGAGTAGGCACGGCATGCCAGCTGTTAGGGCGAGTGTATTTTAGGATGCGCGGTTCAAGTGAGAAGAAGCGTATCTCATTATCAGATCAGGCGCGGTGAGTCAGCTGTTCGGCATGCATTCCGAATTGCAGATTGGAACGAAAAGCGACAGAAAAGAATATTTTAGTGTTCACTGCAACATCATCAAGAGTAATACCAAGATAGGTTCAGAAATGTTCATACTCAAACAGTGAAACCCACACAATTTGTAGAACTACAATTCTGTTAAAAAAGTAATGAACATGAGATGGCATTGTTACAAGGAAACATTCAGAGACATTGAATAGTTTGGGAATGAGGCAGCAATCGGAAAATAAAGTTTAGTTTGTTTCCTTTTAAGAGAAAAGCAAAGGTCTTGAGGAGCTGAATTAGCTTTAAGGCAAATGTTATGGAACATTAAAATTACACTGCTTTCAGAGGGAAGACTAGTTCCCAGTTTTAACTGTTGAGAAAAGTAAACGCAAAAAGAAAATGTTTTGAAGTTAAAAAGACAACGTTGTGCAGAAGGAATCAGTAACCACAGTGGGCACTTCTGTTTAAGTTGACCAAGCAAGTTTACAGAATTGTTCCTTAAAGGCATGGTCTAGTAAAAATGTTTATTGTCCCAACGGGTCGGCCATGTTTTTTTAAGCCTAAGTGGCTCGATTTTAGAAAACTTTCCTATGGACCTTACCCGGATTTTCGTCCATTAAACGCACGCGAAAACAAGCACCAGGGAGCCGCCATTTTCTGATAATCCTATCTTTTCCCCGATCGCCCTGGCTGACCTGCTTTTGCGGCACTAAATCAATTCCCCCGCCCCTGAGCCTGTCATCAGCAGACTCGCACCGCCCATTTCCCAACGCCAAAGCACGTCTCGTGTCAACATTCGCTGCGCTTCAGCTAATGACGTGTCGCCATGGAAATGGCAGGACGCCTCTCTCCTCAATAAGTATAAACAGACAGTTTCACAACACACAGCAGCCGATTTTCGATTCCATTACTCTCTCTGTGTTACTTTGAGTATTCTGTGACTTGTTTCTGTGCTCTGGTCAGCTACCTTTGCCGCTTGTAGCCCGTGTGAACAGGTATCAGTACCACAGCTATAAATTATTTTAGTTTGTTTAACACACAATGGCTACAATAATGCCCTACATGTACGAGCACAAGTATACCGAGGAGGAACTACTGGAAAGGGAAGCACGCGAAAACGATGGGGATTCGGACGGCAGTTGGCAGGACGAATCAACAGATGAAGAGCCTGGGCCTAGTCGAATGGACGGCGTCTCCACCTGGTGCACATGCAATCGGTGCGAGCTAATGCCAACTGAGGACGAGAACTGCTGCTGCCGAGAAAACTCGGGATGCCTGGCCTACATTTCGGAAGGCGAGCCACGACCGCAATGCATCACCGAGCTGCCAGACTTCAGGGCAGCCTGCCTCACACGGGCCGTGTTGAGAATAATGATGGTGCTTATGCACGAACTTCGAGCAACTGTCCGTCCTCGTAATCCGAGTAACGAGTAAGTATACTCTGCTTGTCATGCCACTCCTATTTCATGTTCTTCTACTATATCCAAAATTACATCTACATATCATTGTAACGCATGTAAGTCATTCAATAGTGTGCATAGTGTAGATAGCATTTGTCCGTGTAAAATGCCATTAGTTACAAGAATTGTCATTGACAACAAACGTTTATTAAACTTATCTCGGTCATTTAAAAACAGTTTGTTTCATTCCTTTTCACAGGTGGTACAGGCTGATGGCCTATCGTTCCTTTACATGGTGGCTTCACGGGAGGCTTGGACACCGCGTTCGAAGAGTGATACCCGCCTGTGCCGTTCGTGCCATTAGAGAAACGTTCCCGAGTGACAGCGGTCAGTACAGGGGATTTTCTCTCGCTGTGCTGCAACCTGACCTGTATAACCTTTAAAGTCTTCTATTTTTGTGTCATGAAAATAAGATACAAAATAAAACACCACATATATTTTAACAACGTTTGTCTCAATTTTTTAAATGAATCAAGTGTGTCTCCATTCAAGGATGGACGTCAGACACCTGTGCAGGGTGGTCACTATCTATCTAAGCTAACATAACATATTCTCGATAATGCATGCACTAAATAACACTTGTTCAAAGTCTTTCAGTAGGTTATGTGTCTATAAAAGTCACACATATATCTATACTAACAATTACCATTGGATTATACAGGCCCTAGGGTCTTGGCCACTATAATACACCAGTTGAAGTGTGGGTCTGTGCTCACAAGAATCTCCGGTATGTGGCATTTGTTATTGATAAGCAACGATATACTATCATTGATATAAAGGCGATATACTGTATATTGATATAAAGGCGGTTCGCGCCGGTGGATGCACGCTGGCATGGGGGCTGTGGCGGGCGCGAAAGGCCAAGGTGCCAAACTGCATGTACACTTCAAAAGGTGTCCCACACCAAGGGGCCATCGGTCACATGGCCTCCTCAGACCCCGTGACTCCAGGCAGGCCTCCCCCGAGGCAGGCCGCCCCCCTGCAATCCACATAAGTGTGTCTCCATTCAGCAGCCTTCCTGTGCCTTATCTGCACGCCCCAGGGCCATCCATCCCACCCCCCTGTATCAAAGGCGATTCGCGCCGGTGGATGCGCGCTGGCATGGGGGGGCTGTGACGGGCGCAAACGGCCAAGGTGCCAAACTGCATGTACACTTCAAAAGGTGTCCCACGCCAAGGGGCCATCGGTCACATGGCCTCCTCAGACCCCGTGTCTCCAGGCAGGCCTCCCCCGAGGCAGGCCGCCCCCCTGCAATCCACATAAGTGTGTCTCCATTCAGCAGTCTTCCTGTGCCTTATCTGAACCCCCCAGGCCCATCCATCCCACCCCCCTGTATCAAAGGCGGTTCGCGCCGGTGGATGCGCGCTGGCATGGGGGGGCTGTGACGGGCGCAAACGGCCAAGGTGCCAAACTGCATGTACACTTCAAAAGGAGTCCCACGCCAAGGGGCCATCAGTCACATGGCCTCCTCAGACCCCGTGTCTCCAGGCAGGCCTCCCCCGAGGCAGGCCGCCCCCCTGCAATCCACATAAGTGTGTCTCCATTCAGCAGTCTTCCTGTGCCTTATCTGCACGCCCCAGGGCCATCCATCCCACCCCCCTGTATCAAAGGCGGTTCACACCCGGGGATGAGCGCTGGCATGGGGGGCTGTCCAGGGCGCGAAAGGCCAAGGTGCCAAACTGCATGTACACTTCAAAAGGTGTCCCACGCCAAGGGGCCATCGGTCACATGGCCTCCTCAGACCCCGTGTCTCCAGGCAGGCCTCCCCCGAGGCAGGCCGCCCCCCTGCAATCCACATAAGTGTGTCTCCATTCAGCAGTCTTCCTGTGCCTTATCTGCACGCCCCAGGGCCATCTATCCCACCCCCCTGTATCAAAGGCGGTTCGCGCCGGTGGATGCGCGCTGGCATGGGGGGGCTGTGACGGGCGCAAACGGCCAAGGTGCCAAACTGCATGTACACTTCAAAAGGTGTCCCACGCCAAGGGGCCATCGGTCACATGGCCTCCTCAGACCCCGTGTCTCCAGGAAGGCCTCCCCCCTAGTACCACGACATACATACGTCATTCATTCACAAACACACCCCAGTTTCTAATACTTTAAAAACCACTCGATATGTCTCATGAGAACATCTTTGTGCTTTGCAACTCAACTCTTGAACGTGCTACCTGGGAACCACTGAGATCTATGCTAATCTGCTTGTCGTGCTATCCGTGAACTCTGTGACCAACCGCTTCGAGCATACCCATCAGTGCGCTACCTGTGGCCATCCACCTATTCTCCCGCAACATACTGCTCTGCTTGCTGAACCCAACTGTTTGTTGGTCAAGGTAAGGCCATGTATCCTGGTTATAATTTGCAGATTTTTAAATTTCTATCTATTTTCCAGTAGAGTACAAAATAGTGCTATGTTCATTGGTCTCATTGGTATTGACTTGAGTTTCCATTGCTATGCTATCAATAGATCTATTTATTTTCATCTGTGACTATTGTGATTGAATTGCATCCTTCGGGGGTCCAGTCAATAATGTTAGCATGTTTCCTTCTCGTGCAAGACAGAACATCCAAGGGACGAGTCACATGTTCATATTTCAGACACATCAATTATACATTTCTGCAACTTATGCAAATACTAAGCAGCGCATAATGAACTGGTATAGTTCCTGCGACCAAAACAAACCTTGCATTGATCATTGTATGATTCATTTACTTTTGTATCAAATCTTTACTCTTGAAGATTGTATAATAATGTCGATATTTACTTTTCAGATTCATCAACAATGCCTGCCTGTTCGATTAGCGGTTGCCCTTCGAAGACCCATGCGAAATCTGAAGGAACTACAATGCATGTATTCCCGAAAACTGTTGATCGAATAAGAGAATGGGTCAGACATTGCGGATATCCACTGGATGAGCTGGAAAGTAGAGTCCAACAAGTCTTACAGGACAAGAGGGGTGATCGATACCGCATCTGCAGCCGGCACTTTTCCTTGGACATGTACACAACTTCTTGGGTAACAAAGAAGAATAAACGGCGAACGACACGGAAATTGCGCGAAAACGCTATTCCCACTCTATTCGTCCACATTCCGCCACTGGTGAGTCAAGTGTCCGGATTTGGCTTTAGGCCTTGCGGTGGTGTGTAGCCGAATGGATTAATAGATATTGTAGGTGTTCTATCCCTTGTAATAATTTCGATATTGATATGAGTGTATACTTTTTTGAATAATGACATTTATCAATATATTCTTTTTCGATTTCATAACCCACAAACGCAATGTATATATATATGGGGAGAGGGAACTGTGCTGTATTGAGCATTTTTCAGGTATTCTGTCGGCTTACATGGCTATTTTTAATATTGGCATTTCATTATCAATCATTAATTGACCTTTACAACTTCTTGACTATCCCTTGAATCTGAAGCAAGAACATTCTACATCCTTGACGTGGCCGCAGTTATCAACCACTTCTAGCGCGTATCAGGTAATCTTACTAGGCTAATCCGCTACAGACTTGTTTTATGCATGTCAAGTAATAGTTTTATTCTATCGTGTAATTATTTTACAGAATGTTTGTTTACTGCTTTCCAATTAATATACACCTTAGTTATCGTTCACTGGTGTTTGTTTTCAGTTATAATTAGTGTTTTCCATACTAATGCAAGTACTGTCTTTCAGGGAGATGCTGAAGCGTCCGCCACATCTACAACGTTTCTAGATGTTCCTCACCAGCAGGAGGTATGGATACTGACAGCTCCATCGAGCGTCATCATAAGAGCTGGAATTCTTGTCGTTTGATTGTTCTACACAATGTTTCATTCGTGGTTAGCCGTTGATATGTACCTGTGCTGTCGACCCTAGGTGTATTTTATGTTTTCGCAATTGTAATCCTCACTAATGCAAGTACTATGTTTCAGGCAGTTGATGGAGCGTCAACCCCTGCACTTGATGCAGAGCCTGACATTCAAGTATACGAATCGGCGCAACAGCTTTCGGAAGTGCGCACTACATTTGCAACATCCATAGATATTCTTCAGCAGCACGAGGTATGGATAATGACAGCTCCATCATGCGTGATCGTATAACGTGATTCCATTTGCTATACTTTCTTCCCTATTAACGCAAGTGCTGTGTTTCAGGGAGACGACGGAGCTTCCACCACAATCAAAACATCTCATTTAGATGATGCAGATGTAAAGGAATCGTTGAAATAAGTCGATGAAATGTGATCATATTTGGATTTTCCTTGATTCTTTTGGACAATGCATCTTTCGCGGTTATCTCCTTATATGTACCTGTGCGTTCGACCACAAGTGTGTGTTATGTTTCCAATATTGAAAACCATACTAATCCAAGTGCTGTGTTTCAGGGAGACGACGGAGCTTCCACCACAATCACAACATCTCATTTAGATGATGCAGATGTAAAGGAATCGTTGAAATAAGTCGATGAAATGTGATCATATTTGGATTTTCCTTCATTCTTTTGGACAATGCATCTTTCGCGGTTATCTCCTTATATGTACCTGTGCGTTCGACCACAAGTGTGTGTTATGTTTCCAATATTGAAAACCATACTAATCCAAGTGCTGTGTTTCAGGGAGACGACGGAGCTTCCACCACAATCACAACATCTCATTTAGATGATGCAGATGTAAAGGAATCGTTGAAATAAGTCGATGAAATGTGATCATATTTGGATTTTCCTTCATTCTTTTGGACAATGCATCATTTGCGGTTATCTCTTTATATATACCTGTGCCGTCGACCCCAAGTGTGTGTTGTGTTTCCAATATTGAAAAGCATACTAATGCAAGTACTGTGTTTCAGGGAGATGCGGATGCCTCCTCTCCAATACAACCATTCATGGCAGTCCATGCAGAGCCAGAGGTATGGATACTGACAGTTCCATCGAAATAGATCATCACTGGTCGAATACTTGTCCTTTGATTGTTGCACACAATGTTTAAATCGTATTTGGCTATTGAGATGTACCTGTGTGTTCGTCCTCACGTGTGTTTTATGCTAACAATATTTTGATACATAGTAATGAAAGTACTATGTTTCAGGGAGACGATGGAGCCTCATTCCGTGCTGTCTATGCGGATACAGAAAATATAGTCCTTGCAGCGCAAGAGGAAGGGAGGACATGCGGAAACGAATCGGAGCTACAGCGTGCAGATGTTGAAGGTCGAGTCAAAAAAGTTGCAAAGAAAAAAAATCAAAAAAAGGTTAGTTACAAACAGTTAATAACTTTAAAATAAAATTTGTGGTGGGGACTATTTTATGTTTTTTTCCAGTCAATTCTACTACACTCCATCTTGTGTTTAAACTGAACATCCCTTTTCCAATCTCTCCTCCAGTTACCCGTGGGCGTCAGAACTATACACACACAGACAGTGAAGCGAATGAGAGATGTGGCTTGCCAGACCATGTACACTATGGAGGAACTATTAATTGAGGCGAGGCGTGTTCAGGCTCGAGATGTTCATGTCCAATGGCCAGAACATGAATTAGCTGTGTTTGGAGACTACAGCAAAGTTGCATTGGATCATAGCTACAGTGCGACCGGACCACCACAAGAAGATGTTATTGAATGTATTGAAGATAGCTCTGAAGTAGTTGCAGATCAATTTACACAATCTACACCCGCCAAAAAATTGCCACCAAAAAACATGTCGACATTGTTGTGTTCTCCCATCAATGTTGAATTAGCAGATGTTGAAATGAGAGAGAATGAACCAGCCGCAGCATCCATAGACGCAACAATACTTGATAGCAGCGATATTACTTTCCAATGTGTTGAAATCTCCACAACGTCAAAGGCCGAAACAACGTTGACGCTGGATGACAGTATAATGAAAGAGAGCAAATACATTGTATTCGACATTTGTTTGATGGAAATTATAAGTTTGCTGAAATGTGTGCGTTCCATTAGAGGGAATGTATGTGGGAAGCCATTGATTAATGTGACTTGTCAAATAAAAGGCAGTAACGTCAAAATAAATGCCGCCTCTAGATTAAATCATAGGTTCTCATGGTCTGCACAACCAATTCTGGGGAAAATGCCAGCAGGCAATCTACTGTGTGCAGCTGCATCACTTTTTAGCGGCTCCAGTTTTAGAAAGTTAGAGGTTTTCTTTCAGTTTGTGGGACTCCATTTCATTTCTAAAGCGCTGTACTACATATACCAACGTGATTATCCGTTTCCGGCCATTAGTGATGCTTGGAAAATTGAACAATTGTCTCTAGCAAGTACATTCGAAGGCAAACGATTCAGGCTAGCCGGCGATGGACAGTGCGACAGCCCTGGATTTTCTGCCAAGTACTGCACCTACCACTTTCAGGACATGGATAGTAAGAAAATTGTGAGTTCGGTGGTCGTGCAGGTAACACAATGTACATCCTCAGTGGCCATGGAGAAACTAGGTTTTATAAAATCAGTGGAATATCTACAATCGAGGGGAATGCACATCGACCTCATAGCCACGGATAGACACGTTTCAATTGCCAAGACAATGAGAGAGCAGTTCCCACATATTAAACATCAATTTGACGTATGGCATCTTGCTAAATCAATCAATAAGAAAATGTCGGCTGCAGGGAAAAAAAAAGGTTTTGAAAGTATTTTGCAGTGGTCACATTCTATCACCAACCATCTTTGGTGGAGCTCAAAAACTTGTGAGGGGTCAGTGGAAATACTACTTGAAAAATGGCGGTCACTGATGCACCACTGTACCAACGTTCACCGCTGGACAGCAAATGAACATTTCCACCAATGTGAACATGGCCCTTTGTCCCCAGAGGAGGCACGGAAGAAGAAGTGGTTGATTCCATCTTCACCGACACACAAAGCCATTGAGAAGATTGTTTTCGACAAAACTCTATCAAGAGATTTGAGAGGACTTACAGAATTCTGTCACACAGGAGATTTGGAGGTGTTCCACAATATGTGCCTAAAGTACAGGCCAAAGCGCTTGCATTTTATCTTTCGGGGCATGAAACATCGCACTCTACTAGCGGTCTTGGCCCATAACAGCAATGTCGGGCGTGAACAATCTAGGACTAGGGGTAAAGTAAGGATGCCTCGCTACACTAAGGTGTTTTCAAAACGAAGTAAGCAATGGGTGATCAAACCAGTCTATGATGAAATGCAGTTCGACTTTGTGAAAGGCCTTATTGTTGCTGTGTTAGAGAAGCACAGATATGGAATTTTGGACGTTTCTTCTGTACAGAGCAGTGATCCATTGCCACCAAACATTGCGACTGTGCCACGCCCACCCGATACACAGCTGATTGTGAAGTACAAATCCCGGTTTAAATAATTGCAATACGATTGTCTTTTTGTAAATAAATGTTATTGTACAGTGTACCTGTAAACCTAACCCCTAACTTCACCATCATGGGTGGCGAACAAGCTGGGTGTCATCTTTGAATTCTCTCTATTCACCTCACATATGTGTATGTATATATTTTTCTCATGTCTCATCTCATGTAAATGTAAATGCTGCGCACTGTTAACGGAGGGGAGGCTTGCGTATTGCAAATAATAAAACAAACAAACAATAAATCTCACTTTTAACTCAACTTCTGTGGTACTTTATACTTTCCCTGACCTTCCGCCAATAATTAAATGTCTCAATTTGGGCTGCAAAGCTCGCAGACAACGGTGACAAAATTGGGGCACTTTGAACGCGCCAGCCAAGCGGGCCGTGGCATTTGGGAGAGAAGCCAGTTCCCATTTGCACATTGAGGCGCACTACATAGACGGATTCTAAACTTCAAGTTCTCATAGATGCCTATACTACGTGATGTTGCAAATAAAGAATGCGAAGGACAGCGCCCAGATGAGGCCCACAAGTCGCACTGGAAGTATAAGGGTCTATTGTTTTTTTACCTTGAGACAGGGACCATGCCGAAAGAACTACAATTGAAAGGAAGTGCTCAATAACGTAAGAGACGATACGGCAGAAAATTCAGAAACTAGACCGAGTTTCAGTTTTAGGTCAGTATACGAAAAATCATTGTTAAGAGCACGGTCCGTTTTACAGACTGCATTACGAAGAGACACAATGGAAATTTCAAATATAATGTAAGTAAATCTTTACACGCTTTTATACCGGAATGAAGATTTAATGAATGGATGCATGAATAAATGAATGAATGAAGAGCTAGGAAAAGCAAGTAAAACTGTTTGTAGTGGGCACATGGGCATGCAGGTCCACTGGTCTCAACGATCTCGCTCCATGGCCCAGCCACTTTTCCCTGCACTACGGGACTGTCTCTGTATCCTTCAGCCCCTTCTCCCGGCATTTACCTTGCACTTGCCACCAGCTGGCCCTATTATTTAATTTGTATTCAACTAACCTTGTACAGCCCATCCCCATGCGCGATCAGAAAGACACCTGGCCTAGTAGGATCGTTGTCTGTCTGCCCTTGTTCCCCACCTGCCTCGTCACGCCTAGAAACACTTGAGTATAGGCGCGTTACAAATGCCATATCATATATCATATCATTCCTCACGCATGTAGACTGTCGTTTATCATTGTGTGTTGGCCTCGATTTATCTCGTTACTTTTCGCATTTATTTTAGAGACAAACATACTCCATTGAACTACCCTTGCAAGCAAATAGTTTCTGATCGGCCGTAATAAATAAAATGAGTAATATTAATGAAGTTCGGCTAGTGAGACTAATTATCATTTTTTTGTTTTCATAACAGGTATTTGATCCCTTACTGCCACTGCCATCTGTTTGAGACACCGGCGGATGGATTCTTCAGCAGACACCTGCAGCTTCGTGTCAACAACTGGAGCACGATCACCATATTATGGGACGATCGCCAAGGGCCCACATGCCCTTACGCTGTACTAGTGGCTAGAAGCAACATAACAACCTTTAGGCTGGACTAGTGCCTATTTGATGGAACAGCCTTGCGGTTCACCGCACTTCCAAAGTGATTCTTTTTACGAAAATGAACACCCTGTGTACCATAAAGGAACACCGCGTGACTCAAGATGAAACAGAACAG
The DNA here is from genome assembly GCF_040938575.1 of Ambystoma mexicanum. Taxonomy (NCBI): domain Eukaryota; kingdom Metazoa; phylum Chordata; class Amphibia; order Caudata; family Ambystomatidae; genus Ambystoma; species Ambystoma mexicanum. The sequence continues at coordinate 1,083,992,696 of NC_090937.1, read as the reverse complement.
TTATTGCGGATACAGATAAAAGAAAATAAATGGCTTCCGGAGTTCATATGGCAATTGCTGAATATTCTCTAAACATTTAATGTCAAATAAATGTACTTTACCAAATGTACCGTGTTGCTGTTTCATTGTAAAGTACAGTTTCATATTCCGAATTGTGGCGCGCTGTGTTGTGAGTTAATCTGTGTTGGTTTCCGGGTTCTGTGTGGAGTCGCGCAGAAGACGACTGGGCGCGTTTGCCTACGCAGCACAGTAACGTCACGGGGAGAGGCGGGGAATATGAATGTTTTGATAATGTCAGGCTCAGCGGCGGGGGAATTGATTTAGTGCCGCAAAAGCAGGTCAGCCAGGGCGATCGGGGAAAAGATAGGATTATCAGAAAATGGCAGCTCCCTGGTGTTTGTTTTCGCGTGCGTTTAATGGACGAAAACTCGGGTAAGGTCCATAGGAAAGTTTTCTAAAATCGAGCCACTTAGGCTTAAAAAAACATGGCCGACCCGTTGGGACAATAAACATTTTTACTAGACCATGCCTTTAAAAGGATTGTGTTGTATTCTGCATTTGGCATGTGTGGAATGTTGTTCCATGTTTATGGGTCAACATTCCACACGGGCCAGTTGGTTGCTTGTACGATTGCTGAGCGGTGGCCTCCTCCTTTGGGGGTTCAGAATAAACTGTTAAACTCTTACCTGGTGTCCGTGAATTACCACATTGGTGACGAGGAGTCTGGACCCCTTTCGCCCCACGCGTGTGAGGTTGTCGTGGTCGGCCTGTTGTCTTGGCAGGAGCGGGGACTGCGAAAGGTGTCGATCCCGCAGAAGGTCTCTGCCCTGGGGCCTGACGCCGTCTTCTTCAACCAGCCTGTGGGTGGCTGGCGCTGGCGTTGCTGAAACTGTTTGGTCTCCGTTGGATGTGTTGTGCTGGAGGTTTCCTTAGACGGAGGGGCTGCTGCTGCCTGCTGCGGTCTACGTACCCTGCCTTTCTGGATGCGGGGTGCCCCTCGGCGCAGCTGTTGGTCCGTTAGGCGGTCTTGGTGTCCCGCTGCCTAAGCCGGACTGTGAGGCGGTCCCAAGTGGGGGGCGGCCGCAATCCTGGTGTCTTCCTGCTGAGTTGGGTGCTGGTACCGCACCCGTTGCAGCGGTCGCGGCAGGAGGGAGGAAGCCGTCCCTGCGGAGCACAGCAGCTGCTCCTAGGAGGGGGCAGCTGTGCACATTTGCACAGCGACGCAGACGCGCAGTCACCAGTGCAACGTCCCGGAAGCGGCTGGGATGTACCAGTGATCAGCCTCCAGCGTCATCACATCCGGAGGCGTGGTCCTGGTTTAAGGTCGAGGGCTGAGCCGTCCACAATACGTTTACGGCTGGAAGGAGGGACCAAACAACGTGTGTTTTGCGAGTGACTTCAGTTGCTTGCAGTGCAGAGGAGGGTGTTCTCTTCCCAAAGGTACTGTCAGCGCTGTATTAGTTGAGTGGACAGCAGTCTGTGTGGAGCCCATACACACCTTGTTAGGTGTGTTGCAGTGCATTTGGGGGGCGTTCCCTCTTTGAAAATACTGTATATGTTGACCAGCTTACACGTCGTCAATCATAATTGGCAGGTGAGGGGGCATCATCTGACGGCTTGCTTCATGGCTTCGTGTTGTGACAGCTGAGGATCCCTGTGATCACATACTTTGATGTCCTACTTGTAAGAGATCTCTGGAGAGTACATTGCTTCTGCATTTGTTTAGCTTGATGCATAGGACATGTGGCACTCTGCTGCTAGACCCCCCTGCATTTTTGCCAACCCCAGGTGAGCCAGTCGCCCCGTGGGACCAGTGGATTGATTCCTTTGAAATATATTTGTGGGCAGCTGGAGGGGCAAAGTTTTCTAATGATGAGAAAGAAGCAGCGCTGCTCAACTGCATAGGCACTGAAGGGCTGCATGTCTTCCGTCATCTACCTGGGGAGGTGGTGCTTGTGCCTGGTAGTGGGGAGGGGGAAAGAGTGGTGAGCGCGTATGGAACTTCTCTGAAGAAATTGGAGGCTTGTTTTGGTAGGAGAATAAGCGTGGTATTGGAGTGTTATAAATTCTTCTCTAGGGCACGAGTGTCGGGCGAATCCATAGGCGCCTATGTCACAGAATTGCGGACCCTTATGGCCACTTGTAAGTTCTCAGGGATTGTAGATGAGTACATCAGGGATCAAATAATGATGAAAACAAGTAACCAGAAGATCAGGGAGAGACTTTGGATAGAAAGTGACCCGCCATTGGAGAAGGTGGTCAAGATCGCCAGGGCTATTGAAGCTTCCAGAGCGAGCGTGCAAATAGTCACCGAGCGAGAGGGTTCCAGAGATGCCATTCAGGCTATTTTGCCACGAGGAAAAGGAGGTGGTGGAGATAACAGAAAGAAGCCCATTAAAAGTGACATTTAGGGTGGAAGGTCACTTAATGGCAAGGAGCCTTGTAAGAAATGTGGCTGGCCGAGTCATTTGACTGGCTCCAAGGAGTGTCCTGCAGCTAATGTTGTGTGTAGAAAATGCAAATGTAAAAGACACTATGCTCGTGTGTGCAAATTCAATGGTGTGGTTGGTGTGGTATCGGATGGATGTGTTTCTGATCAAGAGAGGTTGAGTCTGTGCCCAAGGTAGAGCAAGGAGTAATTTTACACGTGGAAGGAGCTTCACGGAAAGGTCTATGGGTCTCTTTGAAGGTGGATGGGCATTCTTTGGACATGTTAGTGGATTCGGGCTCTCCCTTTACCATTGTGTCTCCAGAGACTGTGTCTCCAGAGACATCTTTAGAAAAGCTGGGCAAGGAGATATCAACCTTGTGTGCATCTGACATTAGTCCCAGTGCTTATGGGCAGAATCCTATTTGTGTGCTAGGCTATGATCGATCTTGCATTGAATTCCGGGGTCGACAGACTATGGGCAAGCTGTATGGTGCACTTAAGGGTACCAGTGTGTTGGGATGGGATGAATAAGCTGCTTTGGACATTGAAATTCACCCAGGGAAGGAGGTGCCAGTGTTGAGCATTCACAAGGGTGTGGATGCAAGGAGGCATGTGACGTCTGAATCACTTGGAGTTGAGTTTCCTGAAGTGTTTTCTGATCAGTTGGGGAAACTTAAAGGATTTTCGCATCGCATCATTCTAAAAAGGGGTGCAGTGCCTAAGGTACATAAGGTGAGGGGTGTCCCAGTCTTGGCAAGGGATGGTCTCAGGTTAGAATTGGATAAGCTGATGGCGGCAGGAGTCATCGAACCTATTGAATCCTCTGAATGGTTGTTTCCGGTGGTGTTGGTCAAGAAAGGTGATGGTAATATTAGGATGTGTGTGGATTTGCGTGAGCTCAATTCGAGTATTTGGGTTGATCGCCATCCTTTGCCAAACATTAACGAATTGCTGCTCACCTTAGGTGAAGCCAAATACTTTTCTACGTTTGACTTGTCAGTGGCATACCACCAAATTGATCTACATGTAGATTCGAGGCCCCTTACATCCTTTGTGACCCCATTTGGTGCGTATCGCTTTTGCCGCATGCCTTTCGGTCTTGCATCTGCATCGGCTGTGTTTCAGCGTTTGATGCAAGAACTATTTGGCGGCCTGTTTGAGGTATGTTATTTCCAGGACGACATTTTGGTGTGGGCTGGTAGTAGGGAGGAACATGATTGTAGGGTGCGCGAGGTGATGAATATTTTAAAAAAGAAGGGTTTGACAGTAAAATTGGCAAAGTGTCATGTGGGAGTGGATAAAGTGACATATTTGGGTCATATCCTTAGTGCCTGAGGAAGCAGTCCCAAAGCTGAGCTGGTGCAAGTGTTGAAGGATACCCCGGTGCCCACCAGTAAGGATCAGCTCCAGGCATTTCTTGGGTTAGCTGAGTACTATGTGAAGTGTATTCCTCACTATTCTGACAAGACCATTTGCATGAGAGCACTGTTAAAGAACAATGTCAGGTTTCAATGGTATGACAAGTGTGGTGAGGAGTTTGAGGCTGTGAAGAATAGTGTGGATACTGCCCCATGTTTAAGGTCTTTTGACCCCAAATACAAAACCATTCTCACTGTAGACGCCAGCGAAGTGGGGTTGGGTGTGGTTTTGGAACAATTGTGTGAAGGGGAGTGCAAACCAGTGGCTTTTGTGTCTAGAACTTTGAGGGGGGCTGAAGCAAGGTATTCTGTGATTGAGCGTGAAGCTTTGGCGGTGACCTGGGCGTCCAAACATTTCAGGACGTTTCTTTGGGGTATTCCATACATGGTTAGGACTGACCAAAAACCTCTGGTGCATGTGTTCTCCACCAAAGGGGTTGGGGTGGTATCTCCAAGGATGCCAGGTGGTCTGTCGAGTTGCATGAGTATTACTTCACCATGCAGTATGTGCCCGGTAGACAAAATGTGGTGGCTGATTGCTTGTCATGGTTGCCAACTGTAGAATTGGGGAATTCCCAGGGCGATGGTATGGAAGAAGAGGAGGAGTTCCAAGTCTCATGCGTCATCCCTGCCATTGATAAGTCGCTTTGGACCATTGAAAGTGAAAATGATGCTGAGTTGTGTTGGATCAACGAGGGTCTTAGCAAAGGTTGGGAGGTGATTAAGGATAGGGCAGAGGGCAGGGGTTATTTCCAAGTTTTGGACGAGTTAGCAGTGAGTCTTTGGGGTGTATCGAGAGGAGCAAAATTGATCCCACCCATTAGCTTGAGGGGGAGAATTGTTGCGTTGGCCCATGAGGGGTATTTGGGTCATTATTTGACCAAAAGAAGAATTAGGGAGGAATATTGGTGGCCTGCCATGGACCGAGATGTGGAGTTGGTGGTGAAGGAATGTCATGCCTGTGCCATGAGTGACAAGAGCAGGGTGGTTCACCCTCAGCCTATCCACCCGGTTGATATTCCCAGGGAAGTGTGGTCAAAGGTGGCTTTAGATATCATGGGCCCTTTCGAATGTTTGGAACCAGAGTCCAGGTTCCTTTTGGTTTTGGTGGACTATACATCCAAATGGGTTGAGGTTGCTGCATTTGGCAGGGTGACCACGCAGCGTGTCATAGCTTTTCTGAAGAAGATATTTGATAGGGAAGGGATTCCTGCTAATTTGGTTACGGACAACGGTGTGCAGTTTACATCTAAACTCATGAAGGAATTTTTGGTGCCGTATGGTATAGAACACAATCGCACTGCTTTATACAACCCAAGAGCCAATGGCTTGGTGGATAGGGTCAATGGTATAATTAAGAATGCCATTCAGTTAGCTTTGACGAGTGAGCTTGAGTGGCAAGGTGTGGTGTTGGAATATCTATCAGCTTATCGCAGCACCCCTTCTGTTAGCACGGGTAGGACACCTTTTTGAATTGATGAGGGGAAGGAAACCTGGAACCACTTTGAGATCCATGGCCCTGGGTGGTGGTAGTCCATGTGAATTGAACCTGGACAATGTTCAGCAGAGGATCCCGGCGCGCCAGGAAGCTGTAAGGTTGTCCCAGAGGAATAGGGAGGAGTTGCAAGTCGAGTAGGGAGATCTTGTCTATGTAAAGAATCCCAGATTTGTCCAAAAAGGGGGTAGTGTATTCTTTCCTCCTAAGAAAGTTGTCAAGTATGATAAAGGTTATGTGCGGTTGGAGGATGGTTCAGTATGGAGTAAGAGACGGGTAGTGGCGGTTGGTGGATCTATAACCAATTCTGTACGTTTGGGGAACAGTGATAGTTTGGATGGGGATGAAAGTGATCTGTTTGATTATGCACCTGGAGAGAGGAGCGCCAGTGTTCCAGAGTGTGCCATAGGAAGTCAGGCTTCAGGGGCTGTAGTGGATGAACAGAGTATGAGTAGATCTGGGGATGGTAATGTGTTGAGTAGCTCTGGAGATGCTAATGTGTGGAGAGGAGGGGTTGTAGAGCGTGGGAGGCCTGTGAGAAGGTGTGGACCTCCTATTAGACTCAGAGACTTTGTGCGTTAATGTACATTATCTTTGGATGTCACATTAAAGGAATATAGGTTAATGATGTTCTGATGTACATTTATGACTGTGTTCATCCTGTACTTGCTTGTGTTTCTTTGCTAATTGTTTTTGTTCAAAATGTGTCATTTCTTTCAATTTATAATGTTAATGTGGGATGTTTCCCTATAAGGGAAGGAGATATGTTGTATTCTGCATTGGGCGCGTGTGGAATGTTGTTCCATGTTTATGGGTCAACATTCCACACAGGCCAGTTGGTTGCTTGTACGATTGCCGAGCGCTGGCCTGCTCCTTTGGGGGTCCAGAATAAACTGTTAAACTCTTACCCTGTGTCCGTGAATTACCACAGATTGCCTCTGGGCTGTTAGCAGGGGCAGACAAGTAAGGAGGGTTTGGAAGAAAAATATATTTATTTTAAAGGCAACAGAGTGTGGTAAATGCTAATCAATACTGATTTGTTTACAGGGTTTCCAGTGTTCTGAGTCGTCAGGAAGCAGAAGGGAACCAGAAGAATATTGTCCGTTTGTTATTTTCTCCACTTTCCCTTTTCCCCCCCGTCTGGTCAACTCAATAGTTGTTTCCATTAACTGTTGGGTTTACTTGTTAGGGGGATCTGGTGGGCATTCGTTTGTTCCTGCAGGATTTTGGCGCTGGGACCTGAGACTCTTATGACTTCCGAGACTACACCCTGTCCCATCCTGGAGTATCTAGGTCAGCAAGAAAAACAAAACCTTTAGGATTTATTGGAGCAATTCCCTTATCTCTTTCTCTGAAAGTCCCGGGAGAGTCAAGAGGTTTCTACAATAAAATGTGAACGCCTCTAGAACAACAGGTCCACCTGAAATCTTATAGAATACCCAAGCCTTTACGGGAAATCATCAAGAAAGAGGTTGATGAAATGCTACTTCTCCAAGTTATAGAACCATCCATCAGGCTAGTGGTCATTACCAATAGTGCTTGTTGGAAAACCTAACGGAAACTGGCAGTCTCTATCTCTTTTTGAAGTGTAGGCTATAGGCCTCATTAGAAGGTTGGCGGAATGGGTTTACCGGCACCGGTAAAGGTGCCGGTAAACCCGTTCCGCCCTATTACGAGGTCTCCTTGCGGGACCCGCAATGGGCGCCTGGAAAAACCAGGCGTCCTTACCGGGTCCCGCAAGGGGACCACGGAGCTAACAACGGGCCCGTCATTAACGGGCCCGTTGTTAGCTCCATCCCCATTCCCATTGAGCCCTATGGGGGCTCGAATGGGAATGGGGATGGACCGGGTCCGGGTTCCTCGGACGGGGAATTACCGGGTCCGCCAAGGTTGCGATGGCCCGGTAATTCCTCATTCGAGGAACCCAGGCCCGGATTGCGGTATGGAGGCAATCATGCCGCTAAAAAAGGCATGGTTACCTCCAACCTTCTAATGAGGCCCTATGTCCTCTTGTGGTGTCTATTAGATGCCCCACATAAATGGATCAACTGGAAAATTAGGGATTGCAAAGTTCATTTTCACATTAGACCTGGCCAAAAGTTATGTTCCGTTACCCGCTGATGATACAAAAAGACGTAATGTCCCAACCCCAGAGCACTGTTCAACTTCACAGTGCTTCCCTTTGGGGTTCATGTAGCTCCTGCCACATTCCAAACGCTATTAGACCTGATTCTACAACCCTATTGCTCCTTTTCCTGTGCTTATCTGGATGACATCCTTATATATAGTCAAAACTGGGCAAACCATATGCACCATCTACACGTCATCTCTTGAGCCCTTAAGCTAGAAGTCTCAATGCCAGCCAAGCCAAATGCCATATAGCCAGGGGTGGCATGTCCATAATGGGTGACAGGCCGCTGACCCACCCATGTTGGACGAGCCTCCAAGTCAGCGCAGTGAAAACATTAAGTGCTCCCTCAGCTGGCAGAAGGAAACGTGGTATTTCTTTGAGAGTTCTCACACCAGTGCGCAAGACCAATGGGCCATACAAGGCCAAGGGTGTTTTGCTTCCCCAGCCGTGCATAGCCCATTGGGGATGCAGGCTGAGGTACAGCATATTTAAATGTGCACAGGGGGCACTCCTGTGCCTCCCCACACATTCAGAGCGACTGGGGCATATTGCAGGGTGTCCTCTGGCTCCTCTGCGTATGTGCAGGAACCAGAAAGCGCTCTGCTTCCTATTCATTCGATGTTGCATGGGAGCATGGGAGACGTGCCTCCTGATGGTGGCAAAGCAGATTCTAGACTGTGCTGCAGGAAAAAAAGAAAAATGAGAAGGTGTGCATGGCTACGTGTGCAGGAATGAGTGAATGATTGGGTGTGCGCACAAATTAAAAAGTGTATGTTGTGTGGGTGTGTTTGTATATTATTGGTGCATGGGTTAAAGAGTTATGAATGCTGTGAATGTGTATGAATGCGTGTGGTTGATTGCTTGAATGCTGGTTAGCGGGCCTATATTTGGGGTGCGAAGCAGAGGGTGCTTTTCTTACCAGGCATCAAGTTTAAAACAAACATAAATAACTGTTGTTACATAGATCAACTAGACTGCATTGCTGCAGCAAGGCCAGTCTGGCCATGTTTTCTGCTTGTAGAATGGCATTTGTAATAGGGATCATGGTGAAAGCAAACACGACAAGGGCCTCATTATAAGCATGGCGCTCCCGTAATGAAGGATGTCGGTATGGGACCGGCACCCTTCCTTACAGGGCACCCTATTACGAGGTTCCCTTTGCGGGACCTGGTAAGGACGCCTGGTAAAACTAGGCGTTCTTAGCGGGTCCCGCGAGGGGAACAGGGAGCTAATAACGGGCCGTTATTAATGGCACCCTTATTAACTTCCTCCCCATTCCCATTGAGCCCTAAAGGGGCTCAATGGGAATGGGGAGGGTTCCTTCAAGGAGGAATTACCCGGTTATTCCTCATTGAAGGAACCCGGTACTGGGACCCGGTATGGAGGAAGCCATGCCCTTATTAAGGGCATGGCTGCCTCCATACTCGTAAAGAGGCCCGACAAGTGTTATTACACGGCTAGACTGACCTGCGTTTTCTTACTGTGTCATTGGAATTTTGTACTGGGTATCAAGGTTAAACCAAACATGGTAAGTGTTTTTATGTGGCTAGATGGGCCTACATTGCAGCAACCAGTCTAGTTACATTTTATTATTTTGGCAATGGCATGGCATTTTTTAATGGGCTTCAAGGGTATTATGAGTGTGATTGTGGCTAGACTGAACGATATTGGCACAGCTTGTCTGGATTTATTTTGTAACTGTGGCATGGTTTTACTGCCATGTATTAGTGAAGTCTGCATGGATATCTATGGGCAGAGTCAGTATGAAAATGTTTTTTGTACTGGCATATTTTGTGAGCAAAGCAATTATGGAAATGCTCTTTGTGCTATTGGATATTTTCATGAACCAAATGTAAACTGTGTGGGTTTTCACCCACTTTTTCACAGATGGTATGCTGCAATATTGACCATTTTAATACATTATTATTTTTTTTAAAGTTCTTGGTGGGAGAACGCACCCAGACCCTTCTTGGTTGGTATGCCCTTACTCGCTTCTGCATTTTCGTGGGAAAGATTTATGCCCTCCAATTAAAATATTTGCCAGCCGCCGCTGCACATAGCCAGAAATGCAGTATAGTGCCTGGGGTTTTTCATAGGGACTGGGTTTTCCCAACTCACCCAGTGAACACAGGCAGCCGTGGAGCACTGCTGAGCCACAAACTCGCACACAGGGAATTTTTAAATGGCTTTGATGCCACAGGATATACTTAAGGACGTGCAACCCTAGTTGAGAATAACAAAATCAATTCACCTCCTACCCCACGCGAGGAGGGTAGCATAATTGTATAAAGAGCCTGCTATGGTCATAATGGAGAAGGGGCCAATCCGACAACCCGAGACAAGCTGCATAGAGATAGACCAATCCCGGGCCAGCTGCTAAGGGGTGCAGACCGGGAGGAAGCACACATGTAACTCGCCATTCCTTGGGCAAGGATCAGTGCTGTGCAGGAGGTGGAGACCACACCTGGGTTCTATTGCAGAAGCCTGCAATACATTGGGGGGCCTGAAGACTGTGCTAAGTAGAAAGAATCCTGAAAAGGAAAGACCACTTGCAGGAGAGTACTAATACTGATTGCCTGACAAGGACCCCAATTGAGATGGAGGAGGGGGAGAGAATGCGCTTGGTATCTAAAGGAGACAAATGTCTGCGTATCACTGCAAATCCAAGGGCAATAGACAGAGTGAGTACCCTGGTCTATGGAAAAATCAATTTCTAAAAAGAAACTAGGAGGCAGTGGAATGGTGTGGGGATGAGAAAGACTGTGCAGAGGACTTGCGAGGAAACTGAAAGACAGTGGAGGGGCCTGAAATAGAAACAGAGACTTTGACGAGGTCTAAATAAAGGAAGAAGAAACAAAGACTGTGAAAAGCGGACTATAGTCAGTAAGGGCCAGGAAACCATGCTGAGGTAAGAATTTTAAGTACTTTCTGGCAAAGATTTCACAGGGAACAATATTGTTTGATTATTTGCAGACTAAAGTTGGACATTGAAAGGCTAGGTTTCTGTTTAGTTTTTTTGGCCAAGAGTCAGGAACATTTCTTTTATACACATAGAGTTAGCCAAAACGTAAGAGGATAGTGTTGGGAGGAGAGCTCAGGGGCAATGCGTTTGTCTTGGAAGCAAGACGGTGCAGAGCAACACAGGTTCGATCCCCAGGTCTGCGCTTAGAAACCTCTGAGTATTAAGCAAGTTAAAAATAACCCATCACAATTTACAATTTAAGAGAAGGATATAAATTGGCAGTGCGGGAAAAATGGCGGTAACAAAATTACTGCCACTTTTTTCTTGCACCGCCAACCTCATAATCAGGTCCCTAATGTTTGTAATGGCTTTGTCCTCAGTCTCTCTTAGTCTCAACCTCAGTTTGCATTGGGCAATTTGCCTTCCAAATACGGTATATTCATCTTCATTTTTACAATGGTTCTTAGTCCTTCACTGGAGATTAGCACTTTTGCTATATCGTATCTCAGAAAACAGCAACTACTCCAGTACTCCGCGCCCCATTACAATCACTCCCTATAATTGAAATTCCAATTCGTCCACATAGCTATTGACATTGTAGGGCCATTAGAGATATCCAGATTGGGCAATAAATTCATCCTAGTTGTAGTTGACTATGGTACTCTGTATCCCGAAGCGTTTCGACTAAGGAATGACACAAGTCAACACATTCTGAAACATTTACTCCCCTTTTTCTCCTGGGTGGGGTTCTCTAAAGAGAGCCTCATGGATCAAGGTACCACCTTTATGTCCACATTAATGCACCTTTAAGAAATCCTACAAATTAAAATTGTAAGAACCTCAGTGTAGCAGCCTAAGACCGACCGACTTGTGGAGTGAGTTAATCATACCCTCAAGAGGATCCTTCACAAGTTGGTAGAGACTGATGGCCCTAATTGGCACGTAATGATTCTTTGGGCTCTATTTGCTGTAAGCCAAACACCCTGGGCATCCTTAGGCTATTTTCCCCTCAAACTATTATATGGACAGGAACCAAGGGACGTCTTAGACATGCTTAAAGAAACTTGGTAGGAAAGGGAAAAAGGCTCCCTTATCCATCTCCAAGACTTCCCAGAAGCTTACGGGCAATATAGCCACAGTCCGAGAAATCGTAAAACCCAATTTAAGCAGAGCCCAAGAACACTAAAAGGCTCTACATGATAAACAGGCTGTGGCCCTGTCCCTTCCCATAGCAGACTCTGTTTTAGTACTGTTACCAATATCAGAAAATAAAATAGTCTACAAATGATATACCCCTTACAAGATCCTAGGGAAAAAAGGCTCCCTAAATTACGTGGTACCACATCCTGACTTATCGTAAAAAACTCAAATATATCAGGCCAACCTCTTAAAGCAAAAACAAAGAGGTGATGGCTGGAAGGTTTAGACTGAATCTTAACCACTGGCATTGCTCGGGGCAACCCTGCAGACCATCGTTCTTCGCCTGCCAAGCCATTACAGAAGGGTAAAGACCATATGCAAATCAGGCTTGGCCCCACCCCAAAAGGGGCAGTCCAGCCCGAACTGCTAGGTCACATCCCTTCTGCACGAGACCACAAGCATCCCCAAACATGCTTCACCGCTGTTGGGGCTCATCAGTGAGGAGTAGCTTGGGTCTCTAGGCCCAGCAGGCACAGGACCCACGTCTGGGCATACCCGTCCCACTTGGGGTGACAAACCAAAAACAAAGAGGTGATGGCTGGAAGGTTTAGACTGAATCTTAACCACTGGCATTGCTCGGGGCAACCCTCCAGACCATCGTTCTTCGCCAGGACAAAGACTGATATGTTTGGGATATTTCTTCTCTGTGAAAAATAGTGAGCTAAAGACTCTGGGTAAGTCTCTCGTAACCAGGACTAATGTCTGGCAGAGGGACTCCCAGGACCCCCCTTGTTAATTTGCATATTTAAGTAACTTTGGGTGTCACCCTAAATTACTAGGGGAATCCAGACGTGGACCCCTTGCTCACTATTCTTAGAGAGGCACAGATCCACCCTGCTGATGGGGTCCAACCAGACCGAAACACGTGTCTGGGGTTTCTGTTGGTACTCTTGTTCAGAGGAGAATTGCGTAGCATTTCGGTGCTGGACTGCCCCAGGGCAGTACAAAGACTGATATGTTTGGGATATTTCTTCTCTGTGAAAGATAGTGAGCTAAAGACTCTGGGTAAGTCTCACGTAACCTGGACTAATGTCTGGCAGAGGGACTCCCAGGACCCCCCTTGTTAATTTACAACCTCATAAAGGAGCAGAAGATTGATCCTTTAAAGGACTCTACTATTATGGCCACCCTCTTAACAGACCAAGAAGGAGATGTTCAATTAATTCCCAAGAACCAGCAACAGTAAGACGTCCATGATCTATTAAAGCAATTTCCACAAGTCTTCTCCGAAGAACCCGGTTGAGTACACAATGTCTTCCATTTTATCCGTCCTTCGCATGGACAAACAGTACATTTCAAACCAGATAGAATTCTTGAAGCTCGAAGAAAGATCATTGAGGAAGAACTCTCATCCATGCTGAAGGTGGATATAATTGAACACTCTGAGAGTCCCTGGTCCTCCCTTATAGTTTTAGTGGTGAAACCGGATGGTAACTGGAGATTCTGCACATGATTTTTGAAAACTCAATTCAATATCGAGTTTCCATAATTATCCTATGCCCAGAATGGTCCTGATACATATCTACATTAGATTTGACAAAGGGATAAAGGCATGTTCCCCTGAATCCAACTGACAGGGGGAAGACTGTTTTCTACACTTCAGGGGTTCTTCTAGTTTAAAGTCCTTCCCTTTGAGTTACACAGGGCCACCGCCACATTTCAAAGACTCGTGGACAAAGTGCTTAGACCAGCCCTCTAGATAAGGTGCGTATTGAGCCTTTTTATGCATGTTATTATAACAAATACGGATGATTTCATGTTTTACTGTACCATTTATGCTGTATTTATTCATTTAAAAAACATACTTTCCACCACTAGATGGCACTGAAGCGTTTCATTTGTCACCAGCAGAATAGCCTAGGCGGTTCAACACATTTCATATGCATTTAAACACCCAAGTGTTATTTAATTAATCAATGTTTCTATACACAATCGCTTCCCTTTGATCCCTTCCCTGGTGATGATGATTTCTTTAGCACGGATGGTGGTGAAGCAGAAACAAATTCCAAACCTGAAACACCCTCTCCTCTTTCATCAAGACACGTGAGATGACGCATTCTAAGAGGTTGTCCCACTAGAAAATCAGATGAACTCTTGTGCTTTCTTGTTTGTAGAATATGGACTGAGAACGGTTTGTTTTAGCTCCGCTGTCAGCTATAAATTAGAAAGCATGCTTATTTCCATTATCAAGTGGAGTGATGTGCTGTTACTATGTGCTCAGACGGGATGTGCCGTTTGCATGTGGAGTGAAGGCCTCTGCGCAAGCCAGACAACTTTGATCTACAACTCTTTGGGTCTACGGGTCTGATTTTGCATATGCATTGGGTGTATGTGCTGGATACGTTTTACTCTCTTGCAGAGGAGAAAACCCATTTTTACTCTCTTGAAATTGCATTTACTCTCTAATTTGAAAAATCATGCGTAAAATACTCCCACCCCAAAATCTTATCTGGAGCACTGACTTAGACCCTACTCTGATTTCGCAGGGGTCCATCTTGACGATTAACAAAGTTACTCACTGTAGTGACTACCTTACTCCTAGTCAATAGTCCCCTTTCCGCCATACTTTTGGGCCATTCTGTCCATTGGGACGGGACCGGAGCACTTTTGAAGCATCAACAATATTAAGTTGTCCTCCTTTTACCACATGTGACCGTAGCCCGATTCCTGAGCTCTGCCCCGCACATGACCCTTCAGTCCTTTTCTATTGCTAAAGTCGAAGGACCATTAGCAAAATATAGGATACTTATTAGAGGGGACAGCGGGCATATGGAGGAAAGGGGACTATGGACTAGGAGTAAGGTAGTCACTACGGTGAGTAACTTCGTTATACTCATACTTCCCGTCCATGTTCCTCCATACTTTTGGGATATTCCCAAGCACTGACCAAAGAAACGGGAGGATGAAAACTTCCCTTACTGGAACAGGTTCTTAAGAACTGCCTGGCCAAACTGGACATAAACTGGGCGTGCATTTCATGCCAATAGTGTCTGCAAACAGCTGAAGGAGAAGCCCATGTAGCAGCCTTGCCTATGGACTCCCAAGGGCATATTTCTGGAAGGCAACAGCAGCCACTTTGCCACGGACCAAATTTGCATTAACTCCCTTTGGGGGCTGAAGGCCTAGAATTGTGTAAGCCTCTGAGATGCATGAAACGATCCAGCGTTAGATGGACACTTTTGAAACAGGTTTCCCTTTTGGGTCACCAAAAGTAACAAAGAGTTGTGAAGAACTTCCAAGTTCGCTTGTTCTGTCGAGGTAAAACTTCAGAGCTGGTCTGACATCTAGGTTAAGTAGAACCCTATCTGCATCCAAGAACGGACTCGGAAAGAAAACCATCAAGGATATTGATTGATTTATGAGGATCTCTGAGACAAAGGGGGTCATTATGAGTTGGGAGGCAAGAGATTACCGGCACCGGTAAGGAGACCAGTGCCGGTAATCCCCTACCGTCCAATTCCGAGGTCCCTTAGCAGGAACCGTAAAGGACGCGTGGTAGGACCACCGGTCCTTTACGGGTACCGCTAAGGGACCAGGGTGCTAATAACAGGCTTGCTTTTCGCTAGCCCGTTATTAGCGCCCTCCCCATTCCCATTGAGACCTATAGGGGCTCAAATGGGAATGGGGAATGGTTTGTTCAATGGGAACTTACCGGTCCCTCCAGGGTCGGAATGCAACGGTAGGTCCCCATTGAACAAGACCGTTGCCGGACTCGTAATTGGAGGCAGCCATAGCGCAAATAGCACCATGGCTACCTCCAATCTCCGAATGAGGATGGATGTTTGGAAGGAAAGAAGGAGGAGTGCAAAGCACAACCTTATCCTTGTGCAAAGTTAGGAACAGATCTTCGACAGAGAGCTTGAAGCTCACTTATTCTTCTCGCAGATGTTACCTCAATAAAGAAGGTCACTTTCCAAGAAAGGAACTTGAGCTCGTTAGTGGCCATAGGTTCAAATGGCCTGTGACACAAAGCAGTGACGACCACGTTCAGATCCCAATTCGGGTGAGGAGGCCTGACCGGCGGAAAGAGGTGAAGAAGACCTGCAAAGTGCCTCTTGATTACTGGGTTTGCCTGTGAAAAAGAGCAACTGTCTGTAGACAGATTAACTGCAATGGCTGATAGATAGTTATGTTCTGCACGATAAGACGTAAATGCAAGAGGCCGCAAGGTGAGATTGAAAGGACAAAGCACAGTCAATAGAAGCCTGCCAAAGATGAAGCTGTTTAGCTAGACAACAATGCCAAAAATGAAGCCATTTCCTTTTGTACTGAGCCCTCGTAGAAGGCTTACGTGCTGCCTGAATTATGCGCATGTTATCCCCTGAAAGATTAAACTGCGCTAAGGACCTGAACTCAGGTACCAGGCCTCCAAGCTGAAGGATTGTGGGGAGGGGTGCCACACCTGCTGATTGCTCTGGTGAAGAAGGTCGGGAATCTGCGGCAACCTGATCGGATTGCATATCGATAGGTGCTGCAGCTACAAAAACCAGAACCTGGCTGGCCACCAAGGAGCTAAGAATAGGAGAGTGCAGTTGGAGGCACTCTTGAGTTTCCATAGCAACTGATGAATCATCCCATGTTTTCCCCACTTAGCAAGCCCCACCCACCTGGTGCCTTCCCGGTTGCCGCTCGTTTTCCCTACTTAAGGATCCCTCCAGCCTCTTTTCCTTTGCAGATGGGGAGCAGGTGCAAGTGGATCTAGGTCACCTGGCCTAAGCACCACCCACCTTTTTAGCCCTGCCTCTTCCTTCCTGCTCTTAACTCTTAGATTAAGGGTGTCTCTCGCCCAGGCATCCAAAGCGAAGGGCCGATGAAGAAAAGGGCAATTCCTGTTTGGACCTGTTCGGACTCAGGGCCCAAACCCCTGCTCAGACAGCAGGTAAGCATGCACCAACATTTGTTTACTCACTCTGTCCCCTCAGCCCATCCCCACCCCCTCAAGTCCCCCTGTGATGTTCCCTTGTGCCCCCCACCCTTCTCGCACACAGGTGTTGCTTGTTTTGCTCGATTCATCTACCCTGCTCCCCCACCCCAGCCTACTTCTGCAGGAGTCTGTCTTGATACATTCTGGTTTGACCATCACCGGCTTGTGGCCAATGCTGAACTTGACTTTTATGGACTTCATTGTTTCACTGTGCGTCACCCTTTCTCAACTCCCATGCTGGAATTCCTTTGCATCTTGTACTCATGGTGGCTTGCAACATTATGTGTTACTACTGACATCTGCAATTGTATTTGCTCTCCCCTCTTGCTTCTCCACTCTTTTTGACTGTTTACTCTCTGTTTGCTCCTTCTCTCGCTTTCTCCCTTTTCCCATCTCCTCCCCTTACTTTCTTCTAGACACTTACTCTATCAGAATTCTCCCTGGACCTAGTATGATAGAAACCTCGTCTGTCTCCTCCCCGCCCCTTACTTGCCCCCCTCCAGCACTATCTGAAATGTCATCAGGTCTGTTAGGCAGAAACCTGTGCAGTTCCCTTAGGGACCACTGCAAAAGGCTTAGGACTACAGGTGTTGGCAGTAAACCCAATTGGTAGCAGTCTGCACCACCCAGATTTGCCTGGTAGCTGTGGCTGAACAGTCAGACTTCTCTCAAGAAGAGTTAGACAGTATATAGAGTATACAAAATAGGTACCAAAATACAGTAGCACAAGCAAACACTGACCAGAGCTTTGGTATAAAAGTATATAATTATTTATTTAAAAACACACTTGTAAAATACACTAACACTAATATGGCAAGCAAGTTCAGACACAGTCACTATTAATATATATACATCCCTGATTACTTATTGAACAAGTCTTAGTTAAAACACCGCTTATTTGCAGACAGAGGTGAGCGCTTAACCTAAGATGGCACTCCAATAAGTTAGTTAAAAAGCGGGGGGGAACAGGATTAGGAAAGCACACAATACCAACACTTTTAAAAGAACCACAGGAAGTCAGAAAGGGCAGAGTCTACTGAGGAGCAAGAAAGTTCATAGGCCAGGCCCACTCTTGGAGAGAGCAAGGCGGAATGTGTCCAAGATCACACAGTTGAATGATACTTTACCAGTCTTTGCAGATAGTTCAAAAAGGGTTGGATCAGTTCAGAAAAAGTTAGTTAGCAGGTCCCAGGTCACCCCAGGATAGAGAGTCAAGGATTTACGGGACATCTTGAACAGTCTGTTGCAAGGGAGACCAGGCAGGACACAGTACCTGAAATGGTGAGAAAGCTCCAGTGGGGGCAGTTGTTCCTGGCAGCGGGTGCCAGTCCGTGCTTCGTCCAGGGGAAGAGAAGATCTCGACATGGAGGAAAGCTGGAGGTCGTTGCACTGCCAGGGAAGAAACCAGCCGCAGAGTTTTCCGGTAAGAAAAGGTACTACCTTTTTATTCACGGTAGTGGTGAAGCGTGGATATCCGGCCGCCGGGGTGCTTGACACGGGCGATTCGACCACGAGACGATCCAGGAAGGCGAAAAGAGGGCAAACTGGTTATCCCCACCAGTTCAGAGGAAGAAGACTTTCCGGGATGAAGATCTTCTCTGTTGTCGGGAAGTGGTGAGGCGGTTCAGCAGGGCTCCACCGGTGGTGTCGTCGTTGCAGGTCAGCTCAGCTTCTCCCTCTTCGGATTCTTTGGTCCTGTGGCGACTTCTGAAGTTCCAGTCCCCAAAGCCCTGCTTTTATGCAGAAAACCCCCATTCATCAGTCCTAGCTGTCACTCAAACATGCTAAGTGGTGAGCCGGGCGGCTCACCACTGGTCCAATCACACAAGAATGCGGCTTGAGTTGCCGAGGCAACTCAGTCCAGGGTGCCTAAACCCCCCTCCCACACATCCTGTAGACCCAGACAGAGTGGCACCACTTTTGGAGGCTTCTGGGCAGAAGCCCGCCAAAAAGTGGAACAAAGGGCTCGACTTGGGTTAGAGTTACAAAAGCGAACACAGACGCCATTTTGGCACCGAGTTCTGGCAAAAAATCCCAACCGGTGAATTAATATTAATTTAATAAACCGGCGGTATGTTTGAGGAATATATTCGCAGTCGAATATAAAAAGTAGTATCCACTGCCACCAGCCAAAACTCGATCAGGGGGGACTGGACAGTGCCCCCTCGAACAACAGACCCAGGGGCAATCGAATTGCCCCTACCAGTACGTCCACAATATGATGGTTTGTACTGGTTCTGTTCACAATTTAGGACTAGTAAAGCCAATGGTGACTTCAAATGCCCTGGGAGACAGTAGTCAGTCCCAGGGTACAGAGTCTATGTTTGGGGATCACTATGACACCCCTGTGTTACTGCACGGAGGGTGCTGTGTAACACACATACCAAAAACACATGAAGCCATATGGAGTAAAGGACCCCATAGCCCATAAAACACATTACAAAGTCAAAGGATATCTCAAATCATGTCTAAGAGTGGGGAGAAAAAGAGTCTCACTCTAAGCAGGAGAAAAAAATAAACCCCAAAAATCCAGCAAAGCTGCTGGGGGACTCACTAGGTTTGGGAAATTAGCCTATACAGAGAATTCTCCCTAACACTCGGCCCCCGCCTCCCCTCCAGACTAAGGGACAGGAGGATTTAATCCACTCCTGGATGAATCTCCTATCTCTAGTCGATGACATACATCCTAGAGAGACCATCAGCATTTTGGTGGTGACACCCTGACCTGTGCTCAATGGTGAAATCAAACCCTTGAAGGCAGATTGACCATCTCAATAGTTTTGGGTTTACCCCTTTCATTTGCATCAACCATCTCAAGGGTTGGTGGTCAGTCTGAATGACAAAAGTAGAACCATACAAGTATGGCCTAGACTTCTTCAGTGCCCACACAATAGCAAAACATTCTCTTTCAATTGTTGCCCACCTTGTCTCAGGATCCTTCAGCTTTCTGTTGATGAAGCAAATGGGGTACTCCCTACCTTTCTCATCCAGTTGGCTAAGGACTGCACCTATACCTACATTAGAAGCATCTGTCTGCACAATGAAAGTTTGGTGGTAGTCAGGAGCTCTCAGTACTGGTGCTTGGCAAAGAGCTTTCTTCAGGTTTTCAAAGGCCTGATTGCACTCCTCATTCCATCTGACCTTCTTAGGGAATTTTGGAGAGGAGATCACATTCAGTGGAGAAGCTATGGTCCCCTAGTTCTCAATGAAATTCCTGTAATACCCAGTGAGGCCTAGGAAGGCTCTCACCTGAGTTTGAGTAGTAGGTGTTGTCCAATTTTGCACAGCTTCAATTTTACTGAGCAAAGGCCTTATTTCTCCACCTCCTACCTCATGCCCAAGGTAGACCACCTTACTCTGACCAATCTGGCATTTACTTGCCTTTATGGTCAGATTGGCCTGTCCAAGAGCCTGCAAAACATGTCCTAGGTCGTTAACATGCTCTTCCCAGGATTGGCTGAATACTGCAATGTCATCCAAGTATGATATGATATGGCATTTGTAACGCGCCTATACACAAATGTTTCAAGGCGCGACGAGGCAGGGAGGGAGAACAAGGGGAAGACAGACAACGATCCTACTAGGCCAGGTGTCATTCAGACCGCGCAAGTGCAGGGGTAGGGGGAAGGGAAAAAGTGCATGGGGAAGGGGGAGGGGGTGGGGGGAGTGCAGTACAAATAAGTAGAATAGAAATAAAATAATAAATAAATAGGGCCAGCTGGTGGCAAGTGCAAGGTAAGTGCAGACAAGTGCTGGGGGGGGGGCTGTAGTGATACAGAGACAGTCCCGCAGTGCAGGGGTTGCCAGGGAGGCAGTGCAAGTGAAGAGTGACTGGGCCCAGGACCGAGGTCGGTGAGAGTGGCCCAGTTGCAGAATCAGTGCAGTTTTGGTGAAAAATTTAGCAGGGGAGAGGGAGAGAGAAAGCAGAAGTGAAGAGGAAGGTTTTGAGGTGCTTCCGGAACCGGAGATGGTTCTCCTCCAGTTTCAGGGAGGGAGGAAGGCTGTTCCAGAGGGAGGCCCCTGCCGCGGGGAGAGATCTACCCCCAGCTCGTTGCTTCGAGAAGCGGCTGACCCTGAGGGAGTTGGAGACGGATGAGCGTAGGGCTCGGGAAGGAAGATATTTAGGAAGAGAGAGTTGAAAGTAGTTAGGCCACAGGCCCCAGAAGGCCTTGTGGACAATGCAGAGTGTTTTGAACTTAATCCTCGCAGCCACTGGGAGCCAGTGTAGAGATTTCAGTCCTGGAGAGATACGGTCCCTGGGCTTGAGGCCAAGGACAAGTCTCGCAGTTCTGTTCTGGATGAGTTGCAGAGGGCGGAGAGTGGAGGCAGGCAGATTAAGATAGAGGCTGTTACAGTATACCATGCAGAAGTCCTCCATCGCAGCCAGAACATGATTTACCATCCTTTGGAATGTTGCAGGTGAATTTTTCAGTCCAAAAGGCATAACCTTAAATTGGTATAAGCCAACTGGGGTAGAAAATGCAGTTTTCTCCTTGGCATGGTCTGTCAGGGCTATTTGCCAATAGCCTGACATCAAGTCAAATGTGCTGAGGAACTTGGCTGAACCAAGTCTATCCACCAACTCATCTGTCCTTGGCAAAGGGTGGGCATCAGTCTTTGTGACTGCATTAAGAGCTCTATAGTCCACACATAGGGCCTCATTACACGGATGGCGGTAAGGATTTACCGGTACCGGTAAAATACCGGTACCGGTAAATCCTTACCGCCTTACTACGAGGTCCCTTTGCGGGTTGGGGGATTTAACGCCTGCTTTTTGCAGGCGTTAAAAACCAACCCGCAAAGGGACCCAGGGAGCTAATTACGGTACCGCAATTTGCGGTACCGTAATTAGCACCTTCCCCATTCCCATTGAGCCCTATGGGCCAAAAATGGGAATGGGGAAGGGCAATGGTGGAAGGGGGAATTACCGCCCCGCCAACCTTGGAATTGGGCGGTAATTCCCCTTTCCGCCAAGGCGGTGCCGGTATTTTACCGGCATGGTTCTCCGCCATCCGTGTAATGAGGCCCATAATCTCAGTTCCTTGGATCCTGCTTTTGGTACTAACACAACTGGGCTAGACCATGGACTAGTAGAGGGCTCTATTACCCCGAGATCAAGCATCTTCTTGACCTCCCCTTTGATGTGGGTTCTTACATTTTCTGACATTCTATATCCTCTGCTTTTGACTGGCAGACAGTCACCAGTGAGTATATCATGCTGGCCCCGAGGAGATCAGGGAGAGCTTCACTCTCTTCTTCCTCTTCTGTTAAAGCTAGAAGCAATGCTCCTACGTCAGGCCTGGAGACATACGCCTTTAGTCTGTTGGTGTGGAAGACTCAGGGAGCCTCCTTGGGATTTCCCAAGTCCACCAGATAGTTCACCTCTCCAAGTTTACCCAGAACCTTGAAGGGTCCCATCCATTTATCTTGCAAGGCCCTCTGCCTTGTTGGGATCATAACTAGAACTAGCGGGTCTTGTGTGAACTCAACCATGTTAGCCTTTTGGTCATGCCAATGCTTGACCAAAGCTTGCCCAGCTTTCAGGTTTTCACTAGCTTCTGCCATCATGTGTGACATTCTCCTACAGAGACCTATAACATAGTCAGTCACTCTGACTGGCTTGGGGGAAGGAGCACTCTCCAACCCCTCCTTAATCAGGTCAATGGACCTCTGACTGGATGGCCATAAAGAAGTTCAAAGGGAGAATAACCTACTCCCTCCTGAGGGACCTCTCTATAAGCAAAGAGAAGGCATGGCACTAGAAGGTCCCACTTTCTTTTAAGGGGATCTTCTAAAGCACCTATCATGCTCTTCATGGCTCTGTTGAACCTTTCTACCAAACCATTTGTCTGAGGGTGGTATGCGGTAGAGAACTTGTAAGTAACTCCACAGGTTTTACACATGGCTTTCATGTAGTGGGACATAACATTTGACCCCTGTCAGAGATTACTTCCTTAGGAAACCCAACCCTGGTAAAAATACCAAGGAGGGCCTTAGCCACAGCCTGAGCTGTAACAGTCCTCATAGGAATTGCCTCAGGGTATCTAGTAGCATGGTCTACTACAACAAGGATAAACCTGTTGCCTGAGGAGGTTGGGGGATCAAGGGGACCAACAATGTCAATCCCTACCCTCTCAAATGGGACTCCCACTACTGGGAGAGGCACTAAAGGTGCCACATTCTTGGAACCAACCTTACCAGAGGTTTGGCAGGTGTGGCAGCTCTTGCAAAACTTATCTACCTCAGCCCCCATCTTTGGCCAATAAAAGTAGAGTGAGATCCTTTCCTTGGTCTTCTTGAAACTCAAGTAACCAGCCAAAGGAATCTCATGGGCCAGTTGCAAGAACTGTTGTCTGTTTTCTTGAGGTACTACAAGTCGCTTGTAGTCCCCAGGTGCTTACTCGGTCAGTTCACTGTAGAAGAGGCCATCTTCCCAGTGCAACCTATACTTCCCAGGCTCTTGCCCATCAGCCTGAGAAGCTGCCTGTTGGCGAAGACTTTCTAGAGTTGGACATTCTCTCTGTCCCTTACTGAAGTCTGCCCTGTTGGGTCCACCTTCTGCCAGTAAAGACTGCAGCTCAGGATGGTCAACAGGATCCAGATCTCCAATGAGTTCTTGGCCTTCCACTAACTCCTCTTCAGAGTCTAGCTCAACCACACAAGGTTGTATCTCCCTCTCAGCCTCAGCTGGAGGTGGAGTTACAGGTGTAACTTTGGACAACCTAGGGGAAGTCCTTGTTGGAAGCACTGGAGTACTTGCTGCTGGCTGTTTCCTAGAAGTCCTAGGTTTCCCCTTTGCTTCTTGTTGTCCAGAGATGGCAAGTTGTAACTCCAGTGGAATAGGAGTGATATCCTTCTTCATCATCTCCTTGGGAGTACCTCTCATGGTTCTCTCTCTTACAGGTCTGGTGAGCTCCTGTAACCTTTTACTAGGAGGTCTGGGGGTATGTGACACTACTCCAAGAGTGTTCAGGTCATTTCCTAACAGAACCCTTCCTGGTACCTCACTTTGTATGCTGACAGGTATCTTCACAGTCATGTCATTACACTGGATGAGAACTGGTAACTGGGGAAGCATCTGCACAAGCCCTCCAGCTAACTTGGTGAGGCGTTTGGGTGCCTTAGCAACATCTTCTGCCTGATAAAATGATTTATCCACCACAGTTATGCTGGCCCCAGTGTCCCTAATGGCAGGAGTCTCCTGACCATTCACCTGGACACTGTCCTTGTAATACTCTTTAGTATTATCTGGGATAGAATTATGTACATCTAAATTCTGTTGTTCCCACAACCCAGAGACACTAAAGAAACACTAGCTGAGACTCCAATGGGTTCATCAGCTAGTAACAGAAAGTTTCCACTGGCCATCTGTACTTCCTCCTCTGAAGCGAAGGCTAAGGAGACAGTGTGGACCCCTGAAGGTTTACCCTTACATCTGGGATCCCCTTTCACATGGTCAGGCGAGCTACAAACATAGCATTTACCAAATGCTTTCTGGAATGGTGGCTTGCTCTGACCTCCTTCTGGTTTGGCACCAGAAGGTACACTAGCATGATTCGGTTTCCCTTGTGGCTTACCCTTATTGTTTTGTTTGGGGCCCTCTTTGGGATTGGAATTATTATAATTCTCTTTGGAGTCCTTTTTAGGCTGTTTCCCCTCATCCTTTTTCTGAGTTACCCCAGAGTCCTTGTGAGTAGCCCTGTTGGCAACCCACAAGTCAGCAGCCTTAGCTAGTTTTCTGGAATCTAATTCCTTTGAATCAGCCAAGTGCTGTCTGAGCTCAGGAGAGCAGGCATCATAGATTGACTCCAACATCACAAGATTCTTCATTCCCTCATAAGTGTTCACCTTGTAACCCTTAGTCCATCCCTCTAATTTCTTCAAACTTTCACTCACCCAGGTAGCCCAAGGGGTACCATCATGCTTTTTGAGGGTCCTAAACCTCTTAAGGTACTGGGAAGGGGTCTTCCCAAATCTAGCTATCAAAGCTAGCTTCACACATTCATAATCCTTCTTATCCTCCTCCCCCAACTCCATTATCACATCAGTTGCAACAGGGGGGAGCCTAGAGAACAACCAGGAAAGTAACTCATTTCCTGTAATGTTCTGGAGCCCATGATTATACTCAAACAGACTCAACCAATCCAACACATCCAACTTAGGTTCATACATACCCACAAGCTCTTTAGGCATCCGGGATCTTTTGGGACTGGAACTCCTAGAGGATCCCGAGAGAGAAGCATTTTCAACAGACAATTTCTTCATCTCTAGCTCATGCTTGAGCTCCATTTCTCGGAGCCTTAGTTCTTGATTCGGTTCTTGGTGTCTTTGTTCTGCTTAAGTATTAAGTCTCTTAAACTCTAATTCAAGTTTCATTTTCTCTAGTTCTAAATATTGAGGACTAAATGTGGGACCTGGCAAAGGTCCAGTAGGTACAGCTGGCAGAGCAGGCAGAGGCCTAGGGGGGACAACTTCATCCTCCTCACCCTCCTCTTCTACTTCTGACCCATGGTTATCAATACATTGATCAATATAAATATCATTACTGGTATCTACATTTGCTGGAGTGGTAGGTTCCTCTGAACCACCATCCATACTTTGGTTTGCTAACAACCTTTCTATTAGCTCCATTTTCTTGCCTTTAGTCAGGAGATTCTTATGCTTACAGAGAACTCTTAAACAATCAGCAGTTTTTGTAGCAAGGGACTCTTGACTATAACTTTCCATAGTTGACAGGTTAGAAAACAAACTTTTTAGTGCTAAGCTTTGTGGTTAGTTGCACTAAGGTATCTATCAGCACACTAAAATGTATACTCAATACAAATCCCACCTCTGCCACCAGTGTTAGGCAGAAACCTGTGCAGTTCCCTTAGGGACCACTGCCAAAGGCTTAGGACTACAGGTGTTGGCAGTAAACCCAATTGGTAGCAGTCTGCACCACCCAGATTTACCTGGTAGCTGTGGCTGAGCAGTCAGACTTCTCTCAAGAAGAGATAGACAGTATATAGAGTATACAAAATAGGTACCAAAATACAGTAGCACAAGAAAACACTGACCATAGCTTTGGTATAAAAGTATATAATTATTTATTTAAAAACACACTTATAAAATACACTAACACTAATATGGCAAGCAAGTTCAGACACAGTCACTATTAATATATATACATCCATGATTACTTATTGAACAAGTCTTAGTTAAAACACCGCTTATTTGCAGACAGAGGTGAGCGCTTAACCTAAGATGGCACTCCAATAAGTTTGTTAAAAAGGGAGGGAAAAAAACAGGATTAGGAGAGCACACAATACCAACACTTTTAAAAGAACCACAGCAAGTCAGAAAGAGCAGAGTCTACTGAGGAGCAAGAAAGTTCATAGGCCAGGCCCACTCTTGGAGAGAGCAAGGCGGAATGTGTCCAAGATCACACAGTTGAATGATACTTTAACATTCTTTGCAGATAGTTCAAAAAGGGTTGGATCAGTTCAGAAAAAGTTAGTTAGCAGGTCCCAGGTCACCCCAGGATAGAGAGTCAAGGATTTACGGGACACCTTGAACAGTCTGTTGCAAGGGAGACCTGGCGGGACACAGTACCTGAAATGGTGAGAAAGCTCCAGCGGGGCAGTTGTTCCTGGCAGCGGGTGCAAATCGGTGCTTCGTCCAGGGGAAGAGAAGATCTCGACGTGGAGGAAAGCTTGAGGTCGTTGCACTGCCAGGGAAGAAATCAGCTGCTGAGTTTCCCGGTAAGAAAAGGTACTACCCTTTTATTCGCGGTAGTGGTGAAGCGTGGCTATCCGGCCGCCGGGGTGCTTGGCACGGGCGATTCGACCACGAGACGATCCAGGAAGGCGAAAAGAGGGCGAACTGGTTATCCCCACCAGTTCAGAGGAAGAAGACTCTCCGGGATGAAGATCTTCTCTGTCATCGGGAAGTGGTGAGGCGGTTCAGCTTCTCCCTCTTCGGATTCTTTGGTCCTGTGGCGACTTCTGCAGTTCCAGTCCCCAAAGCCCTGCTTTTATGCAGAAAACCCCCATTCATCAGTCCTAGCTGTCACTCAAACATGCTAAGTGGTGCGGCTCACCACTGGCCCAATCACACAAGAGTGCGACTTGAGTTGCCGAGGCAACTCAGTCCAGGGTACCTAAACCCCCCCCTCCCACACATCCTGTAGACCCAGACAGAGTGGCATCACTTTTGGAGGCTTCTGGGGAGAAGCCCGCCAAAAAGTGGAACAAAGGGCTCGACTTAGGTTAGAGGTACAAAAGTGAACACAGACGCCATTTTGGGCCAGAGTTCTGGCAAAAAATCCCAACCGGTGAATTAATATTAATTTAATAAACCGGCGGTATGTTTGACGCTATTGTAAAAAGTGGTAGCCTCGAACAATGGGAAAATCCCATAGGAATGTATTTGCGGTTGAATATAAAAAGTAGTATCCACTGCCACCAGCCAAAACTCGATCAGGGGGGACTGGACAGTGCCCCCTCGAACAACAGACCCAGGGGCAATCAGTAGTCAGTCCCAGGGTACAGAGTCTATGTTTGGGGGTCACTATGACACCCCTGTGTTACTGCACGGAGGGTGCTGTGTAACACACATACCAAAAACATATGAAGCCCTATGGAGTAAAGGACACCATAGCCCATGAAACACATTACAAAGTCAAAGGATATCTCAAATCATGTCTAAGAGTGGGGAGAAAAAGAGTCTCACTCTTAGCAGGAGAAAAAAATAAACTCCAAAAATCCAGCAAAGCTGCTGGGGGACTCACTAGATTTGGGAAATTAGCCTATACAGGAAATTCTCCCTAACAAGGCCTAGTACGAAAGTCACTTGTTTGTGCCAGCGTTGTAATGGGAGGGGAGGTGCAGTGGGGTGTGGGGAGTGGGCGTGCATTCTAGGCAGCTTTGCCTCTCTGAAGTTGTGTAAGTGGCATGCCATGGCTAGAGGCAGTTACATGTCTCAATCATGGCCTTGCTTATTTATTTATTTGGACAATGTTTGTCGGGTCCGTGGATCCGATTAATTAATTTATTTCTGCAATGTTGGTCCCGACCAACATCGTGGAAATAAATAAATTAATCGGGTCCACAGAACCAAAAAACATTGTCCAAATAAATAAATAAACAAGGCCGTGGCAGAGGAGCAGGACGTGGGTAGCACTGTTACAGCCTCAGAGGCAGTGACAGGCCTCAGCCACGGCCTTGTTTATTTATTTATTTGGACAATGTTTGTCAGGTCCAGGGATCCGATTAATTCATTTATTTCTGCAATGTTGGTCCCGACCAACATCGCGGAAATAAATAAATTAATCTGGTCCACGGACCCGAAAAACATTGTCCAAATAAATAAATAAACAAGGCCGTGGCAGAGGAGCAGGACGTGTGCAGGACTGTTACAGCCTCTGGTGCCCCCTGCAAGGGGGCACCAGAGGCAGTGACAGGCCTCAGCCACGGCCTTGTTTATTTATTTAGTTGGACAATGTTTGTCAGGTCCGTGGATCCGATTAATTTATTTATTTATGCAATGTTGGTCCCGACTTCCCTGCTCCACCTCTCCTCCCACCCCTCCCAGCTACCACCTCTCTCCTTCCAACCCCTGCAAGATGACACCTCTCCACCCCCGCCTGCTACTACTTTTCTCCTCCACCCCCTGCCCACTACCACCTCTAACCCCCTGCCAGCTACCACCTCTCTCCTCCACCCCCTGCAAGATGCCACATCTCTCCTCCACCCCCTGCCCACTACCGCCACCTGCCCACTACCACCTCTAACCCCCTCCCAGCTACCACTTCTCTGCTCCATTCCCTGCCAGTTACCACCTCTCCTCCCTCCCCTCCCAGCTAACACTTCTCTGCTCCCTCCCCTCCCAGCTACCACTTCTCTGCTCCCCCCTGCCAGCTACCACCTCTCTCCTCCCACCACCTGCCCACTACCACCTCTAACCCCCTCCCAGCTACCACTTCTCTGCTCCATCCCCTGCCAGCTACCACCTCTCCTCCCTCCCCTCCCAGCTAACACTTCTCTGCTCCCTCCCCTCCCAGCTACCACTTCTCTGCTCCACCCTGCCAGCTACCACCTCTCTCCTCCCACCATCTGCCCACTACCACCTCTAACCCCTGCCAGCTACTACCTCTCTCCTCCACCCCCTGCAAGATGCCATCTCTCTCCTCCACCCTCTGCCCACTACCACCTCTCTCCTCCCACCACCTGCCCACTACCACCTATAACGCCCTGCCCACTACCACCTCTTTCCCCATCCCAGGGCTTACACCCTCCAGGCACTTGCATTCTTATATGAGTGTCGTATTTATAAATTTGATGGAGATATTGGCCTTGTGTTAAGTTCTATACCCCACAGTCTTGCAGGCCATGGGATATTTTTCAAATACAATAAATAAAAAGCTTTAGATCAGCCACGAACCATGGCCTGCAAGATTCTGAGGCTTGGAACTTAACCACAAGACCAAAGTGCTCTTGTGCCTGGAGCAGCAAAATTACATATTTAAACGCCATGATACAACAGTCTAATAAAAATAAAGAGCATTAGAGTATTTCACAATAGAAATGACTAAACCGTCCCAAATGAGACTTTGAAAAAGAGAATGAAAGATAAATAATGTCACCTCTCTCCTCGGGCAAAAAACAGTAATGTCACCCCTGGAGAAACCTCTGCAAAAACACAGTAATGAGACTATCCCGTGCCAAAAGATCCCTGCGTCCAAACATTGCAGCACCGAACTGGGCCTGCCAAAATGGGCGCGCCCAATTGTCTCCTGCGCCGAAGCCCGTGTCCAGTGCCAATGTGGAACGGTCTTTTTCCCAAATAAAAGTCTTTCTGGGAAGAAAAGAAAGGGCACAGATGGGCAAAGAGTCCTTGAAGAAGTATTGCATGATTTATTACAATAATTTTGACTTGTAGGAATGCAACAGGTTACTGGATTAACATGAATTGTTTAGAACATCCCGCATTGAGAGATTACCCTACATATGCACGCAATGAAGCAATAAAATAACATTTCTGTGTTTACACCTGGAAAAACTGTTGTCCGCGATTTTTTGAAAGGGGCAAACAGGAAAACACTGATATACACAGAATCTGACATTTTTTGAAAACAATGGAAAAACACCCCCGGAAGAAAAATAAATAACAAACCCCTAAAACAGGAAACCCTAATCATATCATATCATCAACGGCAAAGACAGGAAGGCATAAGCCTTCATGTTGTCCCAAGAAATCTCAAGGGCACTCTATTCGAGAACAATAGAGTGGTAGTTTCCTGTTTGTTGCAGTCGCAAAGAGGTCCACCATTGGAGAACCCCAATGCTGGAAAAGTTTGGTAAGAATATGGCTGTTCATTTCCCATTCGTAATTCGCCGCAGACTGGTGGCTCAGGGAATCTGCAACAATATTGATCTGACCCAGAATGTGCACGGCCTGTAGCCAGACATTGTGTTGGACTGCCCAAAGAAATGTCAGTGCAAATTCGCACCACTCTGCCAATGATAGAAGGCTGGAAAGCTGTCAATGCTAGAAAGATTGCCAAGAGTTCTAGGTAGTTGATTTGAGACATTCTGTCCAGGGGCGTCCACAGATCGTACACCTCGCAGTGCCCCAGCGTCGCTCCCCACCCTAGGAGGGAGGAGTCTGTTGTAACCGTAATCTGTGGGCAGGGCTCCTGGAAGGAGGTTCCCACTAAAAGTTTGCTGGCAGTTAAAAACCATAGAAGATCTGCCTCATGGAGGATGGTATCAGAATCATTTTGGAGTCTGAGTCCACAGCTTGGGACCAGCAGCCCCAAAGCGCTAGCTGTGGGCCCTCGTTGTCAGCCTCACAAGAGGTAGGGCTGACACGCAAGAAGCCATCAGGCCCATGATTCTCTGGAACCACCAGGCTGACATGTGGGAGGAATTAAGGAAAAAATGGCATGTGGCCGATAAATCCGCAATTCTGTCCTCAGTCAGGAACACTCTGGCACTGACAGAATCCCAATAGAAATCTAGAAAAATCAGGTCTTGAGCAACCGTCATAGACCATTTCCGCCAGTTCACCGACAGCCCCAGTTGGAACAGGAGCTGGACGAGTGACTGAAGATTGACTGTTGCAGCCCATGGACAAGGACTCTGCAGAAGCCAATCGTCCAAATATGAATAGACGTGAACTCCCGGCAGTCTGAGGAATGCTGAGATAACCGCCATCATCTTTGAGAAGACACGTGGTGCTGAGCTGAGACCAAATGGCAGCACTCGATACTGGAAGCGTTCCGTTCCCATGGAAAACGGAAGGTATTTCCGATGTGGGCCCCAGATCAGGATGTACATGTAAGCGTCCTGAAGATCTACCACACTGAGCCAATCGCCCTTCTGGAGAGAGGACCTTATCTAGCTGGGCGTGATCATCTTGAATTTGGGTTTGGGGACTGTAAACAGATGGGAGTAATAGCCCTCCCCTTGCTCCCAGAAGGGAACAGGTTCCACTACTCTGCGGTCCAGATGTTTCTGTACCTCGGCTCTGAGGGAGGGAGACCCAATCTGCTTAAGAGGCGGGGGAGAGGGTGGGGTATGAGCGGGGGGCAAGTAGAAGCCTGCCCGGGCGACGGACAAAACCGATTGGTCGTCTGATGGTCTGACACGCCTCCAGATGAGACGATACACGACCTTCCACCGGAGTCTCGTGTGAGCGATGGAAAACATAATTTGGATGGTTTGTCAGCAGCGAGACCACCTGTTGCCAAAGAGGAGGCTGATGACCAAGAGAAAAACTGGCCACTTTGCATTTGCTGCTTGCGACATGGTGCACCAGAGGAACTTTCTGCCCAGCATGCTTGATGTTTTTGGAACCCTCTGAATCCTGAGAAGGACATTGTCTGGGTCCCCAACCTCTGCGTATAGGCCGGTTCAGCTGGGGGGGTGACAAGGACCGACAAAGATTTAGCCATTTGTGTGCTTGCCTTTGTTTTATTGAGCTCCTCATAGTGGAGGAGTGGAACAGCGCTTTACCTTCGAAAGGAATATCAAGTACTTTGTCAGGAACTTTGTAGTATGCAACCACACTTGGCGGCAGATGCCTACTCCCACCATAAGGCCCAGAGCAGAAATGTCTACGTGATGGGCCGCGGCCTCCAGCAGGTCCTAAGCCAGAACTCTGGCATCAGATATACCCTCTTTAAAATCTTCCAGCGTGTCCTGAGGGATACATTCCTGAAATTCGGTAAGCTCCTTCCACAGCTTAATGTTTGCCACTGCAAGGATGGCTTTGGTATATTCGCCTGGCGCAGCTGAAGAACGGAATAGGAAAATACTGTTCTCCCAATGGCGTCAAGAAGTTTGTCCTCTTTTGATAGAGCCGAACCCTCCTTCTGGTCTTTCAGATCCAAAGTGAAAGAATAGCTCCTTACATAACTATCCCTTTGGCCATACTTGAACTTATGACAAACCAGGCCCACTTCGGTCATCTAACCACCTCAACGGCCACACTTGGATTTAAGACACCTTTTCATCTTTAATTTGACACTATTGGCCTAGCATCTCTGTTATTGATCTTGTTATTCACCAAGTCATTCATTTGACTCTGCTCTTTCGTATTGTACACTGTATATCCAGGAATACTAGATTTTATGTAAATGATGCTGTCTCTTTTCATGCCTTTATTGACTGTTTCTACTGTCAAGCTGACCACTTGTAACCCGGTCCCCAGTACTATCCTGTCTGATGCAAATGTATCTGTAACTCTTCTTCTATGCACAGCGCCCAGATACCTCAGGGTTAGGCACACTATATAAATAATAAACTAAACTAAACAGGACCTGAGAGGCAGCCATAGAGGATGTTGAGGACGGCTTAGACTGGAGCGTAGCTGCTGCCACCACTGCTGATGAGGGGAGTGGACATGCAGTCAAGGGTATATCTTCTGACGAGTATAGCTTGTGGCGGGCATCAATTTTCCTATTTATGTGCTGCCCGGAGTGAGGCTTTTCCCAGACCCTGCAGACTTCAGCAAGCACATCCCTTTGAAGGAAAAGGCTTGTGCGCTCCTGTGCCATAAGCGTTAAGGCTCCTGAATTACACCACCTTGTGGAGCCAGAGGCTCGCGTATTGGAATATCCAGCAATGCCATCATATCCACGACCTGGTCATGAAAGACTCTGAGCAGGGCAGGTCTTCGCTATTCTGGTCCGCTTGGTCGTCAGTTGTGGCGGGAAAAGAACACAGACCTCACACACTGTGGGTTTACTTGTCTGAGCAGCTGGTGTCTGAAGCACTGGTGAAAGTGGAGGCAGTGGGCCCCACCGGAAGAGGAGGGGGAGGCACTATCGAAACCTGCTGTGGGGTAGTAGGAGCAGGCTGCGGCTCGAGAGGCTTAGGATACCTTTCTTTGAATAGATCCTTAAAGTATGCCCTTATTGGGTCAGAGTGCATAAGGGCCTGGAACTTGCCAAAGAACGCATCCTCAGAGGAAGGTCTAGGCAGAGGAGAGGGTAGAGGCTGCTCTGGAGGGGCATACCCCCAGGATTGTAAAGAGGCTAGTTGCCAGGATGGCCCTCCACCAACTGGATCCACATAAACCAAGGGAGCAGACTCAGGAGGAAGCAAGACTGTGTGTGGCAGCGGAAACTGAGCTCACCAATCCATTGGAGGGCGGAAAGGATTCCTATTGTTCACATTCCGTAGAAAATGCTGCACGGCCCCAACATAGCTGCCTCAGACCGCGTAGGTTGAATCGCCATTTTGTCACTGCCTGAGGTGATCTGCATCACAGGTTTCAGTGATGCCATTGCCACCACAGGGGCTTCAGGGGATTTTTTAATCCATTTTAGCCTTGTGACAGGGAACCTCGGCAGATACGGTATTAGCATATATAGGGCGCTTTTGAGCCCCTTTGGATTCTGCAGAAGAATTAGCCCTCAGTGAGGGAACTTCGGCTGTGCCGGTACTGGAAGACTTAGGGCCTTTGCCCTCCTTCTTTGCCCCCTCAGCAGGATCGGTTCGACCACAAGATTGTTTGTGGGAAGGCTTAGGGTCACACCTCGTAGCCAGAGCCGCTGGAGAAGGCCCCTTGATCTTTCCGGTTTTAATTATAGCCCCCAATTGGGGATCCTCTGCGATAACCCCGATACCTTTAGTCACTGTACAGAAAACCTCAAGACTAGGCTCGGTACGTTTAGTTCCAGACTTGGAAACCTCGTGAATAATCCCAGTCAAAACAGCCACAGAAAGGTTGGGCTAATCCTTAGCCCCAGATGGGGAACCTCGGATGAATATCCAGTCCTGACAGCCCCTTGACAGGGAGCCTCGGAGCAAACTCGGGAATCCAGGTTAGATCCCTTTTGTGATGCCTCAGGGATAAACCTGGTACCAGAGCCACTTGGGCCCCTCCCAGAACCAGAAGACCCTGAGAAGGAGTCCCAAGGCCATTATGCCCTAAAAAGGAAGGATTTTAACGGATGCTTCCTTTTTTCGTCTATGTACTGCTGTACATGTGGAGGAGGAATCCGTTGGAACACTTCCTCCCACCTGACAAGCCTTTGCTGGAGTGCCAAGACAGAGAGGGAGTCGTAGTTTTCAACTAACGCTCTCTACAGCCATGCCTCTCTGAAATAGAACCTGCCCCGCATCTGACTCTCTTGCCCATGTTGGTCACCTGTCCTGTGTTTTTTTGTTGCTGTTTCCTTTGTTTGAGTTTGCGCGCCCTGATGCCTGTGGGCTTCGGCGCCCTACAAATAAATAAATAGGAGCAAGAGTCCCAACGATGTTCTGGGCCCAAGCACTCCAGACAGAGAGAATAGGGATCCGCCCTCGCAAAACAACGTTTGCACTAAGCAAAGGACATAAATCCCAGGCGCTCTGGCATAGACGGAGGAAAGAAGACCGAAGAACAGGAGCAGGAAGATGAAGGACAATGGAACAAAAAAGAAATGTTCCTACGATGCAAGTGTGTCCGACCTCGACCGCGCAGAGAAAAGGACTGAAGGGTGATGCGCGGGGCAGAGCTCAGGAAGGCGAGGCTACAGTCACATGCGGTTTCCCCATGTAAAAATAGGACAAACTGTTATTTTTGATGACTCAAAAGTGCTCCGGTCCTGTCCCGATGGACGGAATGTCCCAAAAGTATGAAGGAAAGGGGACAAGATGTAGGAGTAATAGTCATACATAGTAACACCAGGCCTGAACATATGTACCATCTATATGAGATAACTTGTGCCTTGCAGAATGCAGGCCTGCACGCAAACCCAAAAAGATATCACCTTGTGCAATCAGCAGTAAAGTATCTAGAATATTCTTTGGGGAATCAGTTGATTCAGCCCCAAGCGGAAACGGTCAAGTCAGTCCAGTCCACATCCATTCCTAAGACTAAACGGGATCCCCGTGCAATCCTGGGTCTGACAGGATATTACCAGAGGTTTATTCCTAATTATTCCACCTTAGCCGCCAGTCTCTCAGATAAACTGAAGAATTTCAACCACAAAAGCTTATCTGTGGGAAGGCAGATCAACAATGTTTTGAAGGCATGATACAAAAACTCTGTCTGGAACCTGTTTTAAAGATGCCAGACTTCAACCAGGAGTTTATACTTCAAACCGAAATCTCCAAAGCAGGCTTGGGGGCAGTGCTTTAACAGTAGCATACAGACTAGAACATCCCGTCCTATTTACCAGCAAGAAGTTGTTTCCCAGGGAACAGACCTATGCCACAGTTGAATTGGAAGCCCTAGCCATCAAATGGACAGCAGTCAGCCTTTGCTACTAATTGACTGGAAGAAAATTCCAAATGGTGACTGACCATTCACCCCTAACCTGGATGAGTCTCAGAAAAGATTCAAATGCCTGGGTATGAGGTGGTTTCTGGATCTACAATCTTTTTTATTTTTCTGTGGAACATCGGAAAGGAAAAGCAGGGGAATATAGGGTTACTCAGCCGTTTCTCAGGGGGCGCCTCTCCCATAACAGGAGGGCTATGTGCGAATCTGGAGACTTCCTCCCTTCTTCCCTTTATTATTATTGTATTTCTTGTGAGCAGACCTAGCTTCGAGTATCAACAGGGTGCTTTGCGAAAGTATACAACAGTACAGATGCATTACGGAGCAGTTTCCAGAGGTAGCAACAGAACAGAATGCAGCGGGTGGTAGAATACAGAGGAACACAGAGGAGGGGTACAGCTGTACAGGGTGGCGGGAGGAGAGGGGCAGACAGCATCTAGCAAGTCAGGTAGCGCTGGGGCCATGTGATGGCCTAGGTGTTGAGGAGGAGAGACTCCTTAAAGATGTGGGTCTAGAGTTATTTTCTAAATTGCAGGAGCGTGGAGGCAAGTCGGATGCTTACAGGGAGGAGGTTCCATAGCCTTGGGGGTTAAGGCTTCTTTTTCTGATCCTTTCCTTCTTGCAGCAGCAGATTTCAAGTCTGCACATGCCCTGGCTTCTGGTGGTACGCTGTCCGCCGGAGATGCAGAGTTTCTCCGCGAGATAACTGGGTGACTGGGTGACTTTAGGGTGACTGCTTTATAGATGATGCAGCAAGACTTGAAGGTGATTTGTGCATGCAGTAGGAGCCAGTGAAGGTTGATGAGGGCCAGCGTAATGTGGTCCTATCTGCATAGACACTTGATGAGGCATGCAGCTGCATGTAGGACACTTCTCAGGGGCACAAGGGAAGACGGCAGGAGATCTTTGAGGAGGACATTGCCCCCATCCAGGTGGGATAGGACCAGTGCTTGAGTGGTAGATCTAAAACTGTCGGGAGGTAGGAAGGGCTTGACTTTCCGCAGGAGGGAGAGCGGATACCAAGCTGTCTGAGTTTTCCTAGCAATAAGCTTCTTGAAGGAGAGTTGTTTGCCGATGTCGAACCCGTGGCACATGGCGCAGGAGGTGTGCTTGTGTGTGTGTAGCACTAAAGGTTCATGGTTGATAGCCAGGTCTGTCTGTATGTCTGGGTGTTCAGTGTTGTTGGTGAGGAGTAGGAATTCGGCCTTGGAGTACAGTACACTAAGGCCTTTCGGTGTTTAGTCTGGGGGTCTAGACATTTTCTCGAGCCTCCCTTTTAAAGCCGGTTCTGAAATCAGGCACTTCATGGTGAGGAGGCCTACTCCCACACATATTCCAAGATAGGGATGGAGACTACTGATTTTCTGTGCTTCTTCATATGATCGAATATGAAGCAGTCTTTCTTCTCCTCCGTTAGGGTCATCCCAAATTCTTCACATGCCTTCGTGATCACTGCCTGAAACGCCCCCACTCATCAGGTGGTTATTGTTTTGCTTTGCTGGTTTCTCTGGTATATCTCCCTTGGGGCTGTTATCCATGTCCCAGTGATCGTCCCTGACTGTATGACGTAGATGTGGAGTACTCTGTGTCCCTTGAGTCGTCATCTGTGTCTGTTTGCAGCAATTTGCTCTCCTCCCGATCTACCCGGTTGAGTGGGGAATGTGTAGGGTGTCTATCCTGGCACTCAGGAGATATGGGTTGGCTTGGAGACTTTGATGGTCTTGGGGATCTGGATGTGGGAATGCGTGACCCGCTTGGTAAACTCCTTCCTGGTGACTTTGCTCACAATCTGGGTGACCACAAACTTGGCATTGGTGACCTTAATCCTTGTCTGGGCGATGTATGGAAGGCATGGTATCAACCGTAGGACAGACACAAGTGACCACAATTCAAGGGTGTATATTAAACTTAAAAAGGGATTGGAAATCGCCCATCTAATGCTAAATCTACAGATGGGATCAAGCTATGACCATCAAATAATAATAACACAGTCCTAGTAGTGTCTTGTCAAAATAAAAGGGCCTATACTTATACACCTATTGCCAATCCTTACCTCTAAATACAAATAGTGTGGGAAACGATGTTACAAAAAAGAAGGAAGTATGTCAGGATGTTCAGGCCGTTGACCTCCCTTTGCCACGTTTTCAGCATGGGACAAGGCGGCACTTTATCTGGCTCCTCTAGCACGAGGATACAGTTCAATCATTTGCATCATGGCCTTCTGTGCTCAAGTCTCTTTGCCTTTCAAAGTCTCTTCATTCAGAGCGCCTGATGCGACAAACAATCAATAAGTTCCTTTCCTCTTAAAGATTTTCATAAGTACTCAATTTCTTAGGCGATTCACCATTCACCTCGGATCCCCCTCAGCCGGGCTCACATGCTCTCAACACAATGTTCATAAATTATTTATGCATCCAATTTCTCGTAGGATATTCTTTCTCTGGCGGTTCACCACTGATACCCCTCAGCCGGGCTTAGATCCTGGATCGCCCTGTCGGGCTGAGATCTCCCTAAATCAGGCTCAGATCTCGGATTCCCCTCAGCCACATATGCTTCATACACTGTTCTCTTCAGTTTTCACGATACAATGTTGCCGCTTGCAACCTTGGCTTCAACACAGACCAGTCTGGTATCAGTCTCCCCAACTCACTGGCTGTGCTGACTTCACTGGCGCTGCTTTGTTGTAGGAGCCAAGGACATTACCACAACGCCAAACGATTCTCCTCGCCTTGACTATCGCCCCCGGAGAGCCCCGGGTACCTCCAACACACAATGCTGGATGTTTCAGCCTTGATTCCTGGTCTTACCTTTCCTTTTCTGGAAGGTTCATGAAAGTAATGGTCTTTCATTGGAAAGGTCAAGGGCACTTCCGTGATTGCAATCCTCTTCGGTCTTGCCGGCTTTCGCTTTGTATTAACCTGCCAACTTGGAACTGCTGCTTCCTCATGTGCTTTGCCTTGCTCAGCGTGTGCTTTCCTGCTCCACCTTTTATCTGTGTGGGGAAGTGGCATCTAAGGGGGGCGCCTGAGGAGTTGATGCTGGCATTTGTGGCACTTGTGGTAGTAAAGACTGTGGGCCTCATTACGAGGTGGGCGGTAAGGGGTGAACGGCGCAGGTAAAGGTGCCAGAGCCGTTAACCCCTTACCGCCCTATTACAAGGTCTGCTCGCGGCACCCGCTCTGGACGCCTGGTTTTACCAGACGTCCTTAGAGGGTCCCGCGAGCGGCCCAGCATGCTAACAACGGCCCGTCATTAACAGGCCCGTTGTTAGCATGCTCCCCATTCCCATTGAGCCATATGGGGGCTCAAATGGGAATGGGGATGGTCCGGGTTTCCTGATTGGGGAAATACCGGGCCCTCCAAGGTCAGAATGGCCCAGTATTTCCCCATTCAGGGAACCCGGACCCTAGTTTGGAGGTAGCCATGCCCTTATAAAGGGCATGGCTACCTCCAAACTCGTAATGAGGCCCTGTATGCCTATGGTGCAGACGTTTGTGGCAACGCACTGCTTTCCTCCTTTTTAGGGGACTGGGCCCTTTTTGATATTATTACTAACTCATCTGAGTCTGAGAACCTTGGAGAGCACCCTTTTTAGGGGACTGGGCCCTTTTTGATATTATTACTAACTCATATGAGTCTGAGAACCTTGGAGAGCACCCATGTTGTGCTTCAAAATTTGAGTCAATGTGGTGTTGCAATATCTGATTAGGCATAACCTCTGAGGATGTGATTGGTCACATTGCTGGAGATATTGGGCCTCATTCGGAGGTGGGCGCAAAGGGATACCGGGCACCGTTAAGGGCATTGGTGCCGGTAATCCCTTTGCGCCCTATTCCGAGATCCCTTAGCGGGAGCCGCTAAGGGACCAGAGAGCTAATAACGATACCGCAAATTGCGGTACCGTTATTAGCTACTTCCCCATTTCCAGTGAGCCCTACAGGGGCTCAATTGGGAATGGGGAATGGATATTTCAATGGGGACTTACCGGTCCCTCCAGGGTCGGAATGGACCGGTAAGTCCCCATTGAACCAGGTCGGACCCGGACCCGGTATGGGAGGTAGTTATGGCGCAAATAGCGCCATGACTACCTCCATACTCGGAATGAGGCCCATTGGCACTTGTGGGGAATGCAGCTGTACTTCCTTTTCCTGCTGCTCCCCCAAGTTAGCTTGCACATTTTGCGCTGTAGTCATGGACGAGCTTTTGGAGAATATCGTCAACAAAGCTGTTTCCGTCAGCAGTTGCACAATGTGTGCAGCCTTTGATAGTTCCAGGCCGCTTGTCGACTGCCTGAGACTTTGTCGATGATCAGTGCTCCAGCGCCTTCGTAGACGGCATGCTTTCGGTATCTTCAACACTATTGTCAACATATTTTTGGCTGTTGACGCCTTGCCCGATTATACCACTGTTTTTGTCGACGGAGTGAGCGCGGTTGGCGACGATGACCCTTTTGATATCAACTTTTCTGTAGATTGTCTGTCATCGGTTTCTGACAGCAGTGGCAGGGATGAAATGTTGACATCCCTCTGGTAGACAGTGTCTGGCTCCCCGTACACAGTTGTGTTCACCTTGGTTAATAGACCTTGGACACCCAGTGGAAGACTGTCTGTTGACAAGCAATGGCAACTCGACAGTGGGATATTCACTATCTTTTAAAAAAAAAAAAGTTTATTGAATTTAGCTGAGAAAACTCACTTTTATCAAAATTTAAAACAATTCAATAACATTTCTCTATTTACAATTTAATAATTTACAACAAAAGTTACAAAACGGTTACGAAACACCCAAGGCAAAAAACTAAAATTAACAAAGTGTACTATCATAAAAACAAAATAAAGCACCATCATTGAACCGTGGGTTTTTGTCGACGAGCTGATACTCGCCATCGGTACGTCGGGTCCATGGTGAGTTTTCTGCTCCTTGTGCTTTTCTGGTTTGCAGGGTCTTTCTTCAGACCATGACATTTTGTGAGTGGGAAGAGGCTCTCTCAGACACTCTTGCAACCGCCACACTCTTCAAAGACTCTGCATCAGAGGGTGGGTATTCGCCAGTCAGCATATTAATCTTCCGTGCCTCTCTGTGTTTTTGTGCTAAATCCCTGGCATGTTTCACAATCTTCGCTGGTGTGGTTTAGGTATAAGCAATGAATAAAACCTTCATGCTTATAACCCTCAAACAATTTTCAAACCAAAGGAGGAGCAGGCTCTGAAGAGGGATTTGTTAGACCAGCTATCCTTCATAAGTGACATCTAAAAGACTTATCTGAAAAAATCAGTGTTTGAAATTTCTGTAGAAGAGGTTTTTTTCTGGAAGGAAGGTTTGAGGACTGTGTAACAGAGCATGTGATTAGTGACATTGCTGGAGATATTGGCACTTGTAGGGAATGCAGCTGCAGTTCCTTTTCCTGCTGCTCCTCCCAGTTAGCTTTCATGTTTTGCGCTGTAGCCATGGACAAGCTTTTGGAGAATGTCATCAACAAAGCTGTTTGCACCAATGTTTCCGTTGGCAGTTTTAAAATGTGTGCAGCCTTTGATAGTTCCTGGCTGCTCGTTGACTGCCTCTGATCGACGAGGTAGCATGTTTTCTTGACAAGGATGGCAACGACTTGTCATGTTTCTAGGACTTCTTTGTCGATTCCGTCGATGACCGGTGCTCCAGTGTCTTCGTACACACCTCAGATGCCAGGTAGTAAGATTCTTTAGATAATCCGGAACTGTAGAGCAGTGTTGGAATACAAAATTGATTTGGTAGGTAGAAATGTCTCCCTTGATCTGAGAACAGACTCTAAATGGGTCTCCACATTTGGAAGAAGACTACTGAATATAAGGTAAAGATTAAAGTGCCAGAGCAACAGCTTAACCACACACATACTTGTACTAAAGTATTAGAGCAGAGGGTGGAGGATAAGAGCCAACATTAGGTTGGTGGGTCTGCCAAAAGGGGAGGAGGGTAGGGACCCAAATCATTTCCTTGAGAGGCTGCTATTGAAGGAGACAGGAGAATCTCATCTGTCACCGGTATTCACTGTTGAAAGAGCTTGCAGTGCACTTGTGAAGTTCCTTCCCCCAGCAGTCTCCCCTTGGGCATACATTGCCAAAATCCCCAATTATCGAGATAAAGAGGCAACTTTATGGCATTCAAAGCTAAAATGACACATCCAGCATGGATCAGCTTTACCATTCATTTACCCAGACTATACATAAGAAGTCCAAAATGTGTACAGCTCTTTTAATGAGGTGAAATGATCACTACAAAGAAATTAAGTTAAATATAGGCAGATGTACTCATCAAAACTCGAAATTATACATGGCAATAAGACAGTGTTCCTTGGGACACCACAGGAAGCATCACATTGGGTTGAGATTGAGACAAAAGAGCAGCAGGCGCAACACGATGGAGGGAAGAATGGCCATGGCTTGTGAAATTCCCATAGGATACAACAATCAGGCATGATCAGCATGGGCCGAAGAGCGTCAAATGTTAGTCTGACTTTGGATCTTCAAGCATCCCACAACTAGAGGGGAGTTCCACTGAGTGTGAAGAGTCTGAACAATCAAATTAACTGACTGGATCAGAAGGGAGTGAAGCTTCACCTGGGCAGAAGGTTGCATTTTTACAAGACTCATTTACCAGCAGAGGCACACTTCAAACTTAAGAAATGGGGATTTAAGATGTGTGGTACTATGTGAGGAGTGTGCTAATCTGGGTGTCACTCTGGAGGTGGATAAGACGAATTTGATTTGGGGAGAAAGGAGGTCAAGAGTATTCCTGTGCACATTATGTTGCACTCTGGAAGACAGTAGGGTTAAAGTTTCTGACTTTCAATTTTATTATCTAGCATCACAGCTCTAATGTACTGCCAAATGGCTAGACCAGGGGGAGAATACAGACAAATTACTATTACGTATAACACAACAATCCATGATCTGGGGATGTGAGTGGTAAGGGTAATCTTATACGAAGAATTGCCAGATTTGGGTCCTACAACTGTTCTTTAGTGCAGCATCTGAATTGGATTTTTGATCATGACAGCAGGGAGCAAACTGTTATTTCAGATTTATTTATTTATTGAAGTTATTTTTAGTTCAAAGAATCTATACAACTGTTACAATTACTTTCACATAAAATACATAAAATGTTCAGAAGTGTACAAAAATGTTTGAACTTTATGTTTAAAAAGAGGCCATTTCATAAAAGATTCCAAGATGGCGAAAACTGCTCGAAATAGCTGGTCTGGTTTCACCTGTTATATAAAACATTGCTTTGAGGCCTGTGGCTTGGAGCGCCAACGATGTGGCTGCTCCCCTGAGGCCCACCGTGCGAAGCCCGCCGCTTTTGGGCCCCTAATGCGGCTCTACGCCTCGATACCGGAGCCCAGCTGA
Organism: Ambystoma mexicanum; assembly: GCF_040938575.1. NCBI lineage: Eukaryota > Metazoa > Chordata > Amphibia > Caudata > Ambystomatidae > Ambystoma > Ambystoma mexicanum. The sequence goes on along the minus strand of NC_090937.1, from coordinate 1,083,950,000 downwards.
TCCTATGGACGTCGGAGGACCTGGGGCTCATGCAGGCTGAAGCGGGGACCATGACGCCCAGCGGGGACGAAGTTATCCGCCCCGGTTCCCCGAGCCGTCTTCAGCGACGAACTTCCAAGATGGCGGCCGAGCTCATCTCCCGGCCCAGGAGGGCGGAGAGAGCTTCTTGAAGCCGCATCCAGACGCGGCTCGGCTCCTCGAGTGCCCGGGGCGCGGCGAAACGACATCAGCCCCCCGGACTTTCCCTCCGGTGGCCTCCCCGAAGCGACCTTTGCGCAGCTGTGCCACCCGCGGGGGGCCCCCGCTTCCCGCGCTACCGGCCCAGGCCTGCTCGCGGCCACCTGACGAAGAACGGCACGGACGGTGCCTATCAGGTAGGGGCTGCTGGGGGTGAGGACCCGGGTGGGGGGCTGGCCTCCCATCCCTCTGAGGCCACACGAGAGAAGCCCTCCGGCGCCTGAGGTGGGGGCCGCACCATCACCGCCCCCCCCCTCCGCCCTCCGGTGGGCTCCTGCCCCCACTCCTCGCTGCCCAATACCCGGAGATCCGGACCCCATACGCCGCATTCCTGGGGCGCACCGGCCCATATCAACATCTGGGGCCTCCGCCCAGGCCCGGGACCTGGAGGTCCCCTCCCACTATCATCCCCAAGCCTGAATCCACAGAGGAGGAGTGGTCCTAGCCGGCCCACGCTGAGGGACCCACAGCTGCAAGCCCCGAGGAGGGCCTGACCTACGCACCACGTACCAACGCCATCCACCTGGAGCCCCGGCCCAAGGCCCTCACTGACGCCCCCCGACGCGGCTAGGCTAACCCCCGGGCCTGGCCGCACCTCCATCCCGGGCTACCCCTGACTCCGGAGGGGTAGCCCCCTTCAGCCTCAGAAGCGACGTGACTGCGTATTTCCTGGGGCGCCCCGGCCCACTGTATCACCCGCTCTTTCTCTCCGGCCCAGTCCCAAGTGGGCGCACATCAATCTAGCTACCCACCGGGACCTACGCCCCACACATTTGCCCACCACCAAGTTCTGGAGGGCTCACCCCCCTATTTGAAGCCACGGTGCACCGGCCAAGCTTAGAACCAGCATTCCCTCTCCTCAATCAGGAGCCCTGACGCCCGTCTACAGGGTGCGCCTTCCAAACCATCTCCCCACCCACGATTCGCCAACATGTCTAGACAGTCGAAAGCTACTAAAAACGTGGACATTGCTACCATGCTCACCGCTCCTGATAAGGGAAAGAAACCGGACTCAGTTAATCTCACCCCAACGATCTCCCAGGAGGAGGGTGACACCCCAGCTACCAGAGGTGATCTACTGGCGTTTATGGCGGACATCAAAGCCGAGTTTCGGTCCTGCATGTCGGAACTCACCACCAAACTGGAACAAACGGACCACAGGGTGACCGAAGTGGAGCAGAGGCTGAGTGAGATCGAGGACCGCTCCCAAGACCAAACATCTGCCATGGGAGATATCCAGCAAACAGTAAGAGCCCTCCAAGACAGATGCGAAATCCTCGAATACAAACAAGAGGACTTGGAAAACAGAGCCCGTCGGAATAACCTCCGAATTCGGGGAGTTCAGCCCTCAGTCCCCGACCAAAATCTTGCAGACTACATAGGAGACCTCTTCCAAACCCTCCTCCCACAACTAGACAAATCCCAACTGCTGCTGGATCGGACTCACAGACTGCGTCCGCGTCGGGGAGTAGACTCCGACCGGTCCCCGGATGTCATTACGAGAGTTCACTATTTCTCCACAAAAGAAGCTATCTCCGCTATCAGTCGGTCCGGAGATGAACTCTCCTTTCAAGGTCACCCTCTTCAAATTTATCAGGATCTCTCCCTCTCAACCCTACAGAAAAGAAGGGCTCTCCGACCTTTAGCCCTCTTCCTCCAAGAGCGTCAAGTCAAATACAGATGGCTCTTCCCCACAGCATTGCAATTTTCTTATAATGGCTCCCTCCGGAGAATATCCCATTTAGAAGATGCCGCTAAAATCATGCAGATATCCTCCTCCCCTGAAGGAACTACCTCCCCAGACCTGGAGGCCTCAGGGAGCCCTACGTCAGCCCTTCCCCCCCAACCCAGGCGTCCCCCATGGTCCAGGGCCTCCCGAAACAGGAAAAGATAGCCGGAGCCCGAGCGGCCCTAGATGTCCTCCACTCCTCAGCTAAACTCAGAAGCAGTAACTCCGGCCCAACACAGTCCTATATTCGCCCGGTGCGGCGGGCTTCCTTCACGGCCTATGCCCCCCTCCAAGGTCCGCTCCATCTTAGAGTCCTTGGATGCATACGTTACCTTTTCAGATACAATTGGCCCTGTTGGCCTGGAGTGGGGTTACACCCACAAGGTTTCCCACCCCCCCCAGTTAAGAAGTTGGCCTCCCGTTGGGGGCCTCTGTTAAAATTGCAAGTGCGGTACAGATCGCCTCTACACCCTCTTCAAGATGGCAGCTAATGGACAACCTGGAGTCCCCCCTCCATCCCCCAAGCATGGAACCTCTAGCTCCCTGATCCCGGAACACCAGACGCTGAGATGCCTCTCCTGGAATGTTAACGGACTCAACTCTCCCCCCAAGCGCAAATCGATTCTCCAGAAGCTACAAGATGAGGAGGCCGGTGTGGTGTTCCTTCAAGAGACTCATCTCCTCCCGGCAGACTTTGGTCGTCTCCGATCTAGCATGTACCCACGCCAGTTCTTCGCCTCGGGGAACTCTAAAAAGGGGGGCACAGCAATTATGTTCCGGAAAGACCTGCGCCCCCAGATCTTAGACTCCATGATGTGCCCGGAGGGCCGCTTCGTGGCCATCAAGTGCCTCCTACTGGGGGACCTCTACACCTTGGTATCGGCATATGCACCCAACTCGGGAAAGGCAACTTTCTATGACTCTCTGGGCTCCTCCCTCTCAAGCTTTGCGGAAGGCCAGACAATAATTGGAGGGGACTTCAATGGGGTTCCAGACCCCACTAAGGACAAATCCCACCCCCCTGCTCTTGGCGAGTTCGGTCAGGCCCTCAGTCTGCTGCGGCTCTTCAGAACCCTAGAGGTGGTGGATACCTGGCGGGTGCTTCACCCCACCGAGAAAGACTACTCCTTCTTCTCGGGCGTTCACCGAACTTATTCCACAATTGACCTCCTCCTATCTTCCCCCCAAACTCTCGCCCTCGCTAATGAGGTATCTATAGGCCAGCGAATTCTATCAGACCATGCTCCGATAATAATGGAACTAAGCACTCAGAACACCCACGCTAAGGCATCACGCAGATGGGCGCTCTACGACCCAATCCTCAATGATATGTCAATCAGAGACAATATAACTACCACCATCAAGAACTTCTTTGAGGAGAATCCAGCCGCGGACACCTCTCTAGCCAACAACTGGGATGCAATGAAAGCTGTAGTTAGGGGATCCTTGATAGCCCAAGGCGTAGCATACCATCGAAACCGGAAACACGTCCGTCTATCCTTGGAGGAGGACTTGCGAGCAGCTGAGGAAGCCCAGAAAAAGAGTGGCTGGTCCCCCAGAACGCAGAGAGCGCTCCGTTCGGCCAGGAAGAAACTGGAGGCCCATTATGCGGAACACTCTGCGCAACTTTTGGCGAAGACCAAACAATTCTACTATGTCAAAAGCAACAAGGCCAACAAGTTGCTGGTAGCCAAGCTAGCTAAAACAAGACGGACCAATACAATTATAGGGCTCCGAGACCCACAGGGGGTGATACATCACTCCGAACAGATGAAACTACAACTAGCTTCGGACCACTTAACCCAGGTCATGACAGCACCCCCTCGAGATCGGACGAAGCAGGAGGCATACCTGCGGAACGCAGCCTTGACGCGTCTCCCAGACTCCACACGAGAGCGGTTGGAAGCCCCGATAACAGATGAAGAAGTCGACGAAGCCATCAAGGCCCTCAAATCGCGAGCCCCGGGCCCAGACGGATTCTCCCCGAGGTTCTATAAGACATTTAAGCTCCAGCTTATCCCTCACATGGTGGCTCTTTTCAACTCCTTCCAGGTCTCGGGATCTGTAACCCCCACAATGCAAGAGTCGGTGACGATCCTCCTTCCTAAGCCGGGGAAAGACCCGAGGGATCCGGCGTCATACAGACCCATCGCCCTACTAAATATCGACGCCAACCTGTATTCGAAGATTTTGGCTAACCGCCTGGCACTTATCCTCCCGGAAATAATCCACCCCGACCAATCAGGCTTCATTCTTCATCGAGCAGCAGGGGACAACATCCGGCGGACTCTGAACCTAGTGGACATCGCCCACCGCAACTCCCAAGGCCTTGCCTTATTGGCCCTAGACGCAACCAAAGCCTTTGACAGAGTCGATTGGTCCTATCTGGAATGTACCCTGGAAGCATTTGGGTTCGGCCCCACAGCCCGAGCCATGATCCTAGCGAACTACAAGCAGCCCAAAACCATCCTCAGGATCAATGGCGCCCACTCAGCCCCGATATCTCTGACGTGTGGGACAAGGCAGGGCTGCCCGCTGTCACCCCTACTCTTCGCCCTCACAATGGAGCCCTTCGCCCAGAAGATCAGGCGGAATGAGTCCATCAAGGGACTTCAGGTGGGCCCTTCCCACCACAAAATCGCTCTCTACGCGGACGATGTACTATTGACACTCACGGAAGCCAGTACCTCAGCGAAGCAAGCCCTGGCCGAAATAAAGGAATTGGGGGAGGTCACCGGCTTTACTGTTAACTTCGCCAAATCAGCGGCCCTGGGAATCGGCCTCCTCCCAAAGGAAAAAGAGGCGTTAACGGGTCTATGCCCGATTGAATGGCGGGACCACTCGATCCCCTACCTAGGAGTTCTCATTCCAGCGAACCCAAAGGAGACCTATCAGGCGAACTTTCCCAAACTGATCAAGGAGCTGGAGGGAGACCTGAAGCGCTGGACCACGCAAGAGATCTCACTAATGGGCCGGATCACAGCCGTCAAAATGAACTTGCTCCCTAGGTTCCTCTATGCCTGCTCGTCCCTATCGGTGCCCTTCCCGGCCCAGACCCTCCACGACTTACAGAGGAAGATATCGAAATTCATATGGAAAGGCAAAAAGGCCAGGATCCCCCACAAGACCCTGATTGGTAATGCCAGGCTAGGAGGCCTAGGGGTCCCGGACCTGCAGGCCTATAGGACAGCGGCGCAACTATCACACCTACACGCCTGGCAGTCGAGCACAGCTCGCCCCAGATGGGTGGAACTGGAGCAAGCCCAGCTTCCGCTCCCCCTCCGGTTCCTCCCTCACATCCAACCCTCCCTCAGGGCACGTTGGAAGGACGTCCTACTGACAACGAAGCAGACCCTAAGCTCCTGGGACTGGGCTCTAAAGCAGAAAGGAATCCCGAGGGGCCGGGGCCCCCTCTCGCCGATCTTTCACAATCCCGACTTCTCCCCGGGAACTCATCCCCGCAACTTCCAGAATTGGATAGACGGGGGCCTTGAAACCCTGGGGCAGATGTACTCCGAAAACAAACCCCGGACCTTCGAACAGTGCAAGGAGACTTTTCGGCTTCAAGAGAGGGACAGATTCACGTACTGCCAGCTCCGCCACTGGTGTTCACACCCCCAGACCCTCCAGGCGGCAACTCGCCCTCCGACTCCTCTGGAGCTAACTCTCGCGGATCTGCCGGCTAGAGGAAGAACTTCAGTCATATATAGACGCTTCTCGGGGGACTTTCTGGTGGCAAAAACTCGATCCATGGCCCAGTGGGAAGCGGACCTAGGCCACCCGATTGATGACCAAACTTGGGTGGACATATGGTCCCGCACCCACTCCTCCTCCACCTGCGTCACCAACAAAGAATGTGCATACAAACTCACCCTGCGTTGGTATTACCCCCCCCTTAGACTCCACCACATGAATCCACGAGTGGACCCCGTCTGTTGGAGAGGCTGCACTCAACCAGGCTCTTACTTTCACATGTGGTGGACTTGCCCCAAGATCCAGCAATTCTGGACCAGGTGTCTCTCAACCATTGAACAAATCACCGGCTCCGCCCTCCCACTGGACCCTGAAACAATTCTGCTGGGGATCCCGGTCCCCGGAATCTACCCCCGCTTCGGCAATAGGGCTAAGCTCCTCACACAATGCCTCTTGGCGGGCAAGACAGTTCTGGCCCGTTTCTGGAAGTCGCAGGACGGCCCCTGCCTAGCCCACTGGTAGGGAAAATTGTGGGACATCTTAATAGCGGAAAAGGTCACCGCAGCGAGAGCAGGGACTCTGCACCGCTTCCAGAATATATGGGCCCCAGTGCTGGACTATGATCAGCGATTTCCTGCAATGACGTTCAAACCAATCAACGCCCGTTGGGCCCTGAGGGACCAGGAGAGTACGCACCAGGTGGGGGCGATGGACTGAATCTCCGGCCCGGGAAAACCGGAATGATGGGGGGAAAAGGGACACTAAGCCAGAATCTTTCCTTTGCTATGTTACACTGCCATCCGATACTGTTTGTAACCTATACTGCCTTGCTATAAATAAACATATTTAAAAAAAAAAAACATTGCTTTGAATTGAAACATCAAGTAAGTAATGTAAAAGCACCGAATCTATTGAAAATGAAAATGCACCAGTTATTCATCTTCAAGGGAAAAATGCTACGGGAAGGGGGGGTCGGGAAGAGGAAGTGCCAGGGAGACGGAAAGGGGAAGTGCAATCAGGGCAGCATTGTTCTGAGCAAATGCAGCCAGGGCGGCACGGCTCTGGGTAAGTGCAAGGAGGCAGGGGACTATTGGTTTACAGTTACAGCCCCTAAGCGCTTGGTAGGCCTAGAGGCAGTGTGGGGGCAACTGGTACTGGAGGAGCCTGGTACCCAGTGAGACTCTGGGGGTAGCCAGTCCACCAGTAAGCGCAACAGACAGGTAGGTCAGCAGGGGAGAGAGAGAGAGAAAGCAGAGGCGAAAAGGAAGGTGCTTGAGCTTCTTCCCGAAGTTCAGGTGGTCTGGTTCAAGTTTGAAAGGAACAGCAAGGCCATTCCAGAGGGAGGCACCTGCAGAGCAGAGAGATCTACCCCCCCACTCTCTGTCTGAAGAAGCATCTGACCCTCAGAGAGTTAGGTGTTTTTGAAGAGAGAGTTGCATGTAGTGCGGGCCCGGACCCCAGAAAGCCTTGTGGACGATGCAGAGGGTCTAGATCTTGGTGCTTGCAGCCACCGGCAGCCAGTGGAGAGATTTCAGGGCTGGAGAGATACGGTCCCTGGGCTTGAGACCAACGACAAGTCTTGCAGTCCTGTTCTGGATAAGCTGCAGAGGGCAGAGAGTGGAGGACGGCAGATTGAGAAAGAGGCTGTTGCAGTAATCCAGCCTAGATAGAACCAGGGCTCCCTGGTTTAATGACCAACACAGGCACCAAAGTAGGTCCTACATTTGGAATCAAAAGAGGGTGTCTTGAATGCTGGAAAATTGTATGCAAAAATGCAAGCATACAGGAAACTTAAAAAAAAAGAATACAATTTATTGAACCAAAATGTGAGCTGTTGGACAAGGCAATTCAGTAAAATAACTCCAAAGCATTGTGGAAGTTGGTTCCAAAAGGCTACTAGGAAAAGAGGGAGGGTGAGGTGAGCTCTATTCCCCCATCAGCAGTGAAAGCATCTAATACAAACCATCGTCTGCCAAAGCATCGACAACCTATATTTTACATGTAAAAGTGCAATTCCATCTAAACCAGTCCATCGACAATATACATGGACTGTTTCAAAGGAAATGCACTTTTACATGTAAAAAGTTGCATTTCCATGCTTTTTCTGTAACTTTAAAACGTTACATGGCGCTGTCCAGTGCTGAAATTTCAGCACTGGCCAGTTCCTTGTAACGTTTTTAAGTACTGGGGGGGACCCCACCCAATCCCCACACCCACCCCCCAACCCTAACCCTAGCCCTAGCCCTAACCCTAATGTAACCCTAGCCCCAACCCTAACCCTATTGTAACCCCTAATGTAACCCTAGCCCCAACCCTAACCCCAACACAACCCTAAACCTAATCTAACCCCTAATCATAACTTTACATTTCGATGGATCTATCAAATTTTATTCAACGAAATGGGCATTCTATGGAATGGTATTTCGATGAAAAAAAATTGATGGTTTGTTGTTAGATGCATTGTTATTCGGTGGAATGACTGGATACCTAATACAGGCATGGCTGCCGCGCCATTTTATTTTTTGCGGCGGCCAGAAATGGGCAATTACCAGGAGGCTTTGGGCCTCATTACGACCATGTCGGTCCAGTAACAATGGTGCCAGTAAGCCTACTGGCACGGTTGTTACCGGACCGGCATAGAACTCTTGTTCTCCAGCATGGTCCTGGCATGGATTCACATGTTCATTCATGAATATTCCCTGTCGTCAGGCTAGGAATCCTCAGCGAAAAGAAAACAGTTTCACTTTAGCTTGAAAACTGCATTTCTCCTCTAAAACAATCACTGTACTCTGGGTCATACTGCCCCTATCCAATGACAGTCCTCTCCCTAAACTCCATCCCTAATGGCCATCATTAGATTTGGTAAGCACGTAAAGAGGCAGTATGAACCAAGAAGAGCCACAGAGAGGAAGGAGAGAGGGTTCCCCTGTGAATCCATGGCAAACCCATGCTGGAGAACAAGAGTTACAGGTAAGCAACTTAAACCTTCGTAAGCATGAGCTCTGGCATGGATTCACATGCTCATGAATAATGATTACACAGCAGTACATATACACAACCACAGGAGGTGGCAAGGCTCAACAGAAGTAAAAACACTCTTCCCTGGAACAGACTCACCTCAAGTGAACAGGTTGTGTAGCACTGCTTGGCCGACCCGGGACTCCTCCCTGAAATCCCCGTTGACGCAGTAGAACCTTGTGAAGGTGTGCATGGACCGCCACGTAGCAGCCCTGCAGATGTGGAGCAAGGGCACACCAGAGACCAGAGATGTGGAGTAGGGGCACACCAGAGAGAAACAATGCAGTTGCTGCAATGGCTGTGGTGGAATGGGCTCTCAGCGAGCCTGGAAGAGATCTGTTAGCCAGCCGATGACAGTGCATGATGCAGCCAGAGAGCCACCTAGAGACGGAAGCCTTCAACAAGGCCTTCCCTTGATGCACAGGTCCAAAACTGATGAACAAGTGAGAAGTCTTCCAAAAACCCTTTGTGCGTGCCACGTAAAACCTCAAGGTACGTAAAACTCCCAGTGAATGCAAAGCCCTCTACACTGGCGATAACAGATTCGGGAAGAAGACAGGCAACACCAAAGGCTCGTTGAGGTGGAACTCTGACGGCACCTTCGGAATAAAGGTTGGGTGTGTACCCAGCACCACCCTAGTAGCGTGGAAGGACAGACACTTTGGAGGGGCCTGATGCATCAGTTCAAAGGGGGCCGATGAGTTTAGTCAAGACCACATTGAGTTCCCAAGCTAGGGCCGGAGCATTCACTGGTGGAAGAGGCCCTTGAGGAACTCCTAGCCAAGTTTGTGTGACCATAGAGAAGGTCTACCCGGCGTCCTGGTGTAATGGGATATGGTGGCCAGGTACACCTTGATAGAGGCTTGAGCCAGTCCAGCCCTGGCCAAGGAAAGCAAGTATGGCAGGAGCTGCGGGGCTGTGACGCGCAGAGGAGTAATCTTCTGAGCCAGGCACCACATGGAGAAGCATTCCGCTGATGGCTGTACCACGTCAATGTCAACGAAACTCTGTCCCTTACATTTCGATGGCAGGGAATAATGACCAAACTATAGGGCTGCAGGAGCCAGGCCCTGAGGCTAAGCGACGCCGGGTCGTGGTGCAGAATCTGGCGAGAAAATTGGGAAGTAGAGGCAGCCTGAAGGATGCGGCTGACGACAGACGTAGCAGGTCTGGAAACCAGAACATTTGCAGCCACGCTGGAGCGATCAGTAGCATCCTGCAGTGACATCGAGTGTGTTGATCCCATACCCAGTGTAGCCAATGTTAATAAGGCTCAGTGAATTGATGGCGGGATCCACACAGACAGCTACATAGGGTGCTCACAGCACACCACGCCAGACACTGCGCTTGGGATTGTCTTAATTGAAAAATGCTTTTTACATCAGGCCCTCGCTGTTAGAGCATGCACACTACAGCCCCTTTAATGTGGGCCGGCAACCACCACCTTGCAGAGGTGGTGGACTTGTTTACAAAGTGACTTATGCAAGTTTGTGCAGGGGCGGGAATGCTAACCAGCACAACCAGGAATACCCTACTCTTCTCATCGGTGCAGCGTTCAGAGAAGATGCTCCTGTGCACAAAGAGGAGGGTGTGTACTGGCCACGTAACGCGTTTGGTCGGGATCTAACGGTGCATTATGTTTCCGCATTGGATTCTGTAAGGGCAGAGGACTGGATGTGCGCTTGAGAGACGTGTTTTGCAATGGAAGAAATATGGGTTGTCCAGATGTAAAGTTCACTGCACAGTATGCAGGCACTATTAGTCTGAGGGAACATCCTAAAACACTTCCTGGCATATTTTTGTTGAGCCAGTATCTGGAAAACATTAGCTGTCAGTGGGCTTTGTAGTTGAACTAAAGTTAATGCTTGGTACTGCGAAATGGTGCACCCATGTAGCTAAAGGGCACAGGCCCTTAAGCTAGGGGAGCTGACCCTCGGGTACACCTCCCCCCTGTTTCCCTGATGCTGTCTCTCAGGCATAGCCTGAAACAAAGGGCTGGTGAGGGCAACCAAAAGGTGCTAATGGGCAGTGGGCAACCGCACCAAAACCCACAGCATCTCTTCCCCTCTTGGGGAAGAGAATAAATAGACAAATATGTCGGGGGGGGCGAGCAGGAATCCACACACCTAGGTGTGAGGTGGCTGTCAGCATCAGCTGGCAAGTTGGTGCCTGGAGCCAGCAGGCAAATGCACAGCTCCAGGCCATTTATTTACTATATATGCCGGGCTGCTGGAGCAGCTGTGCACAAATAACACTGTTCAGAGTGCAACAAGTATTCTGCGAACACACAACTCTATTTCATTTGTTTTCTTGTCACTTTGCTGCTCAGCTTTTCTCCCTGAACGGGGTTGGAGGCTGCTGTAAGGTAGCGGAGGAACCAGCCCAGCTGCACTGCTGGAGTCTTAGCCTCTGGTGCATTGCTCGCTGCATGTTTTTGTTAAGTGGTTTCCCAGCAAAGTGGCTTTTCTCCCCGCACTGAGTTTTTTGGGAGCTACAATAGACAGCTGCAACAAGTCCCGGCGGGGCCCCTGTGACAGCGTTTGCATGCATGTCATGCTTGGCAGGGAAGGAAGCGGCCCACAACCAGGAGCAAGCGTTCCAATCTTGCAGCACGGTCAAAATGGGACCGCAAGGAATAAAGCCAGCAGCACAGGCAGACACCTGGTCGCAGAGAAAACAGACCCGACAAAACCAGACCAGCATGGCCCACACCGCACGGGTGCAGCACTCCCCCCCACCTTTCAGCCTACAGAAAACGTATTGACCATACACAGTGGGACAGGTGGCATGAAAGGCATTGTGTACTGCTGCCAACAGCAACTCCAGTTTGAACGAGGGACTCAGTGGCACTCCGTGAGCAAGATTAAGAAGCCGAAGCAAGTCCAGGGCAAAAGTAACAATTTTGCTCAGGAAGCACACACGTTGCTGCAGCAACGCAGCCCGGCAAGTAGAGCAAGCTGTAAGGCATTTTTCTAAAAAACCAAGCGGAGAGGCACCACAGAAGGATCAGCACCTTCCCGGGTGAATGTAGCAACAAGGAAACATTGCAAGAGCAAGGCCAGCAGCAGTTTTTTGAAAAACAAACTATAAGGAGAATTTGTTCGCAAAGTGGAAACAAAGCAAAAGGCAGCAGCAGATATTTTGGGAAACGAACCAGAAACGAAAATTGTGTTCACAATTTACAACTAAATAGTGAGGGAGAATCCTTGCAAACACAATGGCAGGTACCTCACGGGAATAAAAGACAAAATGTGAGGCCAAACTACTTGAATGGGCTGCTACAGCAGAGAAGGGTTCTGGCTGGGCCAGAAGGAAACCAGGCAGAGAACCATCAGATGAAGATGACAGCGGCAGACTGGTGGAATGAAAATACGGAGAGGGCCACCAATGCAACCCAGGACATCGAAGGAAAGAAGCACACCGAGATGAAGAATAGAGGTAAAAAGGGAATGAAAATGAATTTTTTTTCTTAAAGTACTGTTTGAATACAAAGTTTTGCAAGAGCTTGAAATGCTGGAGAAAACGGAAAGGATGGAAAAAATTGTGGCAGAATTGGGCCAAGTTAAGGGGTTAACCAACAATAAAGAGGCAGGCACAGATAACACAGGCAGCAGGGGTGCGGATATGGAGCACCTCAGAGCCTCGGGAGAAGGAGCAGCCCCTGCCCCTTGTGTTCAAGTTAACCACATAGCCAGTGGAGCTCGAACACAGAGCACACCACCAATTGCCACCATGGCACAAGTTATACCCACAGCCAGTGGAACTCTCAACCAGAGCACACTACCAACTGCCACTATTACATAAGTTATCCCTACAGCCAGTGGAGCTCTCACCCAGATCACAGCAGCAATGACAACAACACAGTGCTGTTAATACAAATACACCCACAGAGACATCACTGACAAGCCCAGCAGGAAATAGGGCATTCAGCCAAAATGTGGGAGGCCCACACCGGGGCATGAGCCACAGAAAAAGTTTAAAAGGACACTTAGCCTGGCACATAGAACTAAAAGTAAAAGAGATGATATGGAGAAAGTTCATAGAAATATTTACACTGTTAGAATTCAAACAGAGGGGGCACGACGCCGTGAAAGAAGATAGGAAGGAGGAGGACAAAAGCACAACAAAACAGAACACAGGTGGAGCAAAGCTTTTTAAGAACTGGCTGAGGGCCTTTCACAAATTGGTAACCAACATAATGGAAATATTCCCAGAAGAAGGGGAATCACTTATGGCATACCAGGACAAGATCTTAGAGGTCAACGATACCTTTGGTGGGGAGGCCTGGCTTAATTACGACAGGGCGTTCGGGATGTGGTGGACAGATACCCTGACCAAGGCTGGGATAAGGTTGAGGCCAATCTATACATCCATAAGGTATTAAAAACGAGATTGCTACCACCCAGCACACAAACACAAGGCAACAGGCAGGGAAATCCCTGCAGCCAGTCCCAAGCAGAAACAATAAAAATGACCAGCAGCACAACAAAGGAGGGCAGCCCTTTGGGAAGAAACAGCCTTGTGGGGCTAGGTCACATACCCGCAACACAAACGCAACAAAAGTGCACACCTCGAATTGGAACACCACAATTTGTTGAAAATAGCACATGCGGTATAACACAAGGTCAGACAGGTCACTGTGAATGGCCTCATATACTAAGGGGCTGGTTACACAGGTGACAGTATTCAGGTGACCTGTAAGTGTATTCTGAGACGCCAAGGATAAGTGGACCCTGGCAAGCACCATCCTTCAGCAACATTTTCTTCTCACCCCGGGGACTGGTTCCAAAAAAGGAACAAGGTAAATACAGATTCATTCAACAACTGTCATTTCCCCCAGGCAGGTCAGTGAATGACAGCCTATCAGAGCTGGACACAGCAGTGTCTTACAACTGCTTTCAAGAACCAATTTGATCAATCAAAAAGGCAGGAAAAAGCGCCCACCTAGCCAAGCCAGACATTGAAGCCGCCTTCAGGTTATTGCCAGTACACCTTAGATCACAGCCATGGCTATGTTCTCAATTTTAAAACAGGATATGGGTGGATAAATGCCTCCCCATGGGCTGTGTGATCACCTGTGGTTTCATTGAGAAGTTTAGTTGCTTCCTCCAATGATCCTTCCAAAGGCACATGCTTGAGGCTTCCATGGTCCATTACCTAGATGATTTCTTAGTCATAGGGCCCAGGGAATCAGACAATTGTAAACAGGCGTTAGTGGAATGTATACAATTTACAAAGCATTTAAGGGCATCCCCTTAGTCCACGAAAAAACATCAGGCCCAGCCAATGTGATATCCTGTTTAGGGATTGAAATATACACTGATTTGGGGAAATACAGGATTCCCAAAGAATAAATGGAAAGCCTACTGAAGACAATAAGGAGTTTAAAACAGAAGGACAAAGGGAAAGTCAGAGAAATAAGGTTACTGGCTCGCGGTCTCAACTTTGCAGCAAGGGTGATACCGCAAGGAGGTTTTATTTTCTAGAAGTTTAGAACTAAAAACCAGAGGCTTCAGAAAACCACACCTTTACACATAAGATCGGGAGAAGAGGGCAGAAATTATTTTGCCACATGGGAAAACATTTTGAAGAATTTCAATGGGGCACTCAAATGGCAAACGCCATTAAACACAGAAATAAAAAGAGTATTATTCACAGATGCTGCCGGCAGCGAGGGTTTTGGTGTAATTTTGAAAAAAAGTTGGTTTGCGGGCCCTTGGCCAAAGGTATGGCACAATCACGGTTGACCAGGAATATAATGCTTCTGGAAATCTTCCCTATGTGAATTACCCTAAAGCGATGGGTTGCAGATTTGAGCAATAAAGAGCTGGTAGTCTGGTCGGATAATTTAGCAGTAGTTAGCATCACCAACAAAAGAACAACGTCATGCCAATGGGTTCTGAAAGTACTAAGGGCAATGACCACAATTTCTCTGAACAACAACATAGAAATAAAGGCAAAACAAATTGCAGAGGCAAAGATTGATGTTGCAGATGCTTTATCTCGCCTACAGTGGGATACATTCCGGCGCCTCCGACCAGATGCACACCAAACAATGACAAGAGTGCCAAAAGAGGTTTGGGAAGTTCAGCTGATTAGTCAACGCCAAACGGCCGGGACCAGAAGGATAAATCAGTGGGAAAACGCACCTTAGATAAGGGTTCTGACATAAGTCCACCTCCGGTCAGACAGCCGGAGGCCCCCCAAGGGTCTTCATGGAGCTAGCTAACAAGGCTTTAGCAAAGAAAACAGCCAAACAATACAGTAAGTGCCTGGCTACAGTAAAAAAATGGCAAATGTTGCACACACAAAAGACATAAATGAGAATGAAGTTAACGCATTTGTAGCATGGGCTTATAACCAGAAGAAGAAAGCATGGGCTAGGATGCACCCGTCAGCCATAGCACACTTCGTAAAATTCGCTTGGGGACAGACCCAACACACTGTGCACTGATAGACTGTGAGTTAGGTGTGGGGTAAACTCAAAGGGCCAGCCAAAGACAGAAGACGACCCTGAATTTTGGAAATATTTAAACAATATTGTTAAACCAGGGTGAAATATGTCCACAGAAATATCAGACTAAACTATTCAGAGCAGCTTTTGCGCTGGCCTACTTTGGGGCCTTCAGGGTCAGCGATTTAATAGCATCTAATGCAAGGGCCAATGAAGGTTTAGCCATGATAGGCGTGCGCATGGGGCGGGACTGCATGACAATAGAGACAAAAGACAAAAAAAGGAAATGGTAGGTTGATCAACCTATACTGCATTGAAGATAGGGATAACTGCCCTATATGTATCACAAATTATTTCCTCGCTACTCGCCCCCACCTCGGGGGCCAGTTCTTAATACACAGGGAGCACGGCCCTCAGCCGGTTTCAGTTCCAGGACATCTTCAAAAAAGCTATTGCTCAGGCTGGCTGGGATAGCACAGAATAAGGAACCCACTTCTTCAGAATAGGTGCAGCTACATCTGCATGGAGTGGGGGCATGGGGCCACAGGGGGGTCAAGAAAATAGGGGGCTGGACATTGGGGTGTTTCAGAAGATACATAAAGACAGAGCTAATTTAACAAATATTAATCAACAGACGAAGAAGCCCCCTACAAGTCGTCCTGGTTTGTGGGGCACTCCTTTGTGGTAAGGACAGGAAGGTGGACTGAGGAAACAAAAGAAAAACTACCCTTTAGAAGCACCATCACCTCCTGGTGGGGCATCTGGGGCATGAAATGGGATGACATACACAAGAGAATACCAGACCCAGTAGGTTTGTTTCAGAGACCCCCAGAATACCTAGTAATACACATGGGGGGCAACGATCTAGTAAAAGTAGGAAAAAAGCAGCTAACAGAGGACATCTGTGCATCCCTAACGTGAATAGCAAGAAGCTTGAAAGAAACTGAGATATTTATGTCAAATATATTGCCCAGGAAAATATGGAGAGGTGCCTTTTCAAACAGAGCTATTGACATAGCTAGGAAGAAGTTGAATTTCATCAGGCACAGGAGCATAGCTTTTTCCGACCGGGATGTATTTCACAGAGATGGAAACCACCTGTCAGTGAAAGGGATGGAGTTATTTCAGGGATCCTGAACACTTTAGCAACAAGGGGGTGTAGGTAAACAAGGGTCCTTTTGTGGGAACCTGAGTGGGCTCAAGGCCACTCGGGTTCTGAACGCTTTAGCAACAAGGAGGTGTAGGTAGAGCAAGGAACCCGAGTGGCCGTGAGCCCACTCAGGTGTGATGGCATGGGCCTGGAAGGAAACTGCCATCAGGCACAGGAGTGCTGCACCAGCCAATTTACAGGTACCAAATACACAGAACTGGAAGCTGACGCTGGTGGCACCCTGGGAACAAGGAAGGGCAACTTCTGGTTCCTGGCCCAAGTGCCGAAACGTACAGAACTAAGAAGACACTGCACACCTGTTGGTTTGGAAATATCCATAACACTCAGTTAGGTTTATTAGTATTATGTATAATAAAAAACCACAGCCTTTTTATTCCCATCACAAAAAAGGTTTCTGAGTGATGTTTTATGGTGATGGGATAAGTACAAATAGGTGTTGTGTCCCATAGGTTTAGCGGTTCCTCAGCTTATGGTTAACCCGTTCTGCATGTGTCAGGAACGATTGAAGTATCCCAACGTGCACTGATACCATTGAGCAGGGCCTGTATGTTTCCATGGCAGCAACATGACCTTTGTGATCCTAAAGTAAGAAATCCAGCCTTTCCCTGCAGTGTCTGATTATCTTTGCGTGTGTCATGTCATTGCCATGCCACATCCTCTTGGTCGGGTGTTGTTAACCTGCCTCGTTGCGTGACTGCCAGAGTTGTCTATACATTTTCACATGGACTTTCTGCAGCTTTTCCAGTTGAGAGGCAGTCACGTTCTGATATGTGTGGTGTGTACGAGTAGAGGAGTTTGCGTTGCAAACCTGGCCAGACAGGAAGCTGCACTTGCTAATAGGGGACTGAGCCATACAAAGGTATTGTGCCATGCTTTCTGTTCCACTGACGTGCTTGGTGGTGTCTTACAAGTACAGCTTCTCCATAGGGACTTCTATGTGCACAATTGCATTACTTCTGAGGGATGAGGCAGTCATGATTGGCCTTGCGCTTGGAAAGTTGGACTTGCAGGCATATGAAGTAATTGTTTATTGTTTTTTATTTTCATTTGGTGGCAGAGCGCCCATTCTGACTTGTTCCTGGAGCTGCTGTACTTTCATTCTGCTACCTCCCATCCATTTGTTGATTTCTTTGAACGCTTGCCCGCCCACAAGCCATGCTCCCTAGAAGGATAGTTTTCACTTTGTGGATATATTAGACTGGGAGGGCACAATACAATGGAGTCAAGGTTCAAGTGCCAACAACAGCTTGGAACACATTACATGGGGCATGCTCATGCGTTTACATGAGTGGTCTTATTGTCTTTTAGAAGCAGTTAATCATCTCCATTGAAATCTGAAAGTATCATGTATTGAATTTGTTTAATTAACTTTGTGGGGAGTGACCTGGAGTGTGTTACAGTGTGGAAACCTTTGTTGCCGGAGCTATTGGTGCCGTCTCTTCTCTTCCTTCTTCACTGCAGGAGGAGGGCTGTATACATTAAATACTTGTTTCCTAAGCGGAGCGACATGGAGTGACCTGGAGTGTGATACCGTGTTTCCGTGGGTTCAGGGGCATGCATCGGTAACGGCTTGCAGTGGTAAGCGATTCTTCCACATTGATGTGCGAGATATAATATTTAAATCCTTAACTCGAACCCTGGGGAAAATGTTACTTTTGGGCCAGAAAGGTTAAGGTTTGATTGTCGTTATTCCCCCTGCAATCTTGCAGCCGTAGTCAGTAGGTGCAGCGAGTGACTGACCAGCCGTGATACTTAAAAACATCAGTTTTTGTGTTGAATTAATCTTGCATTAATTTTGACATAATGGGTGCAGGACTTCCTTGTTAAACCGGGTTCAATTTACAGCACAGACTATTGTCAATTACTGTGAGCATTAGTATCCTGGTAAACTTAATTCTGTCAAATGTAATTTCGGGCTCACAGGAAAGCGAGTTACCGGTTGTCCAGTTGTAGAGATGCCCAGCTTCTCTCTACTCTACTCCGTGTGTGTGAGAGGTGATAACTGTGTACTCCAGTGCCCCCCACTTGGAGTGCAGAAGATCGGGTCACAACGGTGCTGCGTTGCAGTGCTTTATGGGGGATTTTTAGTTTGTGACTTAAAGACATTCAAAGAGATTAAGTGCACTAGGCCAAAATCCTGGTTGTAGTGGGAAAAAGGTATGATCTAAGGAGTGGGAAGTTGGCAATGCTTCCTCAACAAAAATAGAATTACATCTCTGATGCAGAAATGTTCATTGCCAGAAATCTTCCACTCCTTGAGTCACCGGACCATGTGTCTACTCCAGGTCTACAAAAAGGAGTTGTGGACAAGGTAACTGAGCCAGATGGTTCTATGGTCTGAATTGCTCATCAGTTCCTAAGTCAAAAAACCTTTCAAAGCAGATTACGTCTTTTTTTCTCCCGATGGCAAAGCCCATATTAAAAATCAGTGACGAGAGGTGTCTGTTGACATTTCCTTAACAGCTGGGACTGATTTATTTGGGGTAAATCTGCTAGACGATACAATTAGTGCAACTAGTGATCCAAATATCTCAGATGGGAGGATTAAAGCACCATCTTCGACTGTGTTGGAATTACAAATCCCTGCTCACCTAGTGCAATGCCAAATGATGATAGCTTTATGGATACTCCCCCGGCTGTTGGAGAACATGCGTGCCTGACTTTGATTCGTTACTCTCATCAATAAACTTGTCTCAATCATTTGCTCCGTCAAGGAATACCTGTACACATTTCCAGAAATAAACTGTAACTGAGAGAACCACTCTGAACAGACTATGACTGAAATAAACCAGTTTCAATGTATTTTAGTCTCATTATATGGGAATATCGAAAATGTAGGTTAAATTGAATCACTGCTATTTAAATTTGATAACGTGATAACATGAGACTTCACGTAGCTGCTGAAGAGTTCTTATGCAATCAAAACTCAAAAAAGTTAGCAGCGCAGAATGACCTACAAATGGAAAATATTGACGCGGGTTAAACAATGAATCTGTGGTTCTTGTAGACAAAGGCACCCCTCAAAAGCTTCTACATTGTGACCCTGTACTTTTTCCTAATGACATCAGAGGGGAAAAGATTTTGGTTAATAATAATAATTGCATAATTACAAGAGAAAATGGTTTAAGTCTTCCCCTTCTGCATTGATCCCTGTGCAAGGACTAACTATTGATAACAATTAGGTTAATGGGGTGTCTGCGCCGGACACAGTTGGTTAACGTGCTGGCCTACAGGTCATTCATATTGAGGAAGAACCAGTTCAGACTTTAACAACTTGGCTAACTGGTATAAGAAAAAAGGAATGTTAACAGCCCAAAAAAACAAAGAATCATCAAGCTCCAAAGAGACAAAATGACGTTTCTAAAGGTTTCCTGAGGAACTTGTTACAGCCAAATGTTCAAGCACTTTTTTCTATGCCCCCCTTAATGGTACCCACTGTTGCTTCATCTAATGTCGTAGTGGCAGACCCTATTGATCCGACTACTGTTCCCCCCCTTTGTACTACCTGTAAATCTTACACAGAGCCCAACTCAGATTGGTTCCTCTAGTAACCTGGGTATTTCTCCGAGTAGAAAGCAACATCTTACAGAGTAGGAGTGGGACAAAATACGGGTTGAGGGGCGACTGTATAATTGTAATGAAGACAATCATGATGCTGGAAATCAACAGAATGTAGGCTATCATATCCAACGTGTGCAGCAAGGAGTAGGTAATCAAACGACTCAAGGTGCAAACGGTGTGAAAAGATCCTCTAATTTGCAGGGTAATCAATGTAACTTTGGGGTTTTCTAGCAATCAATTATATTCAGGGGTGGTTCAGGATTCACAAATACAGACGAGTGGTCGACCCCTGATCACTGGCCAAAGGGCCCATTGGCAGTACTGGGAGTAAGTGGGAATACCACAAAGTCAACCTCTGAACACATAATAAAAACTGACGATAAGGCAGAAAATTGTTGTGAACATCCCTTTGTAATCTTGTTTGAAGAGGTTATTCCCGGAAATAAGTCAGTGATCTTAAGACACTCATCAGTCCTGAACCTTCTTTCCGGTATCCCAAGTTTGATGGGGATCTCAACTGGCAGGTGCAGAACTGATCGTTCAATAGTTTACTTAAACTCGCAATTGGGTTTCAACACAATTATGAATGAGAGAGTTTGAGAATACGTGGTTTTGATATTTCCCATTATAAGGTAATGCTTAGAAAAGGTAGCACAATGAAATTGTTGGAAGATGATAATTTGTGTGGGGGAGAGGTTGAACATTTAAAACAAAGAATGAGGGAGTCCGAGAAAACTAAAGACTGGCCATGGTTGCTGAATGCGACGCCAACACCGAGGCTGACCATGTAGTGTTTTCCTCAGGTTCTGAGAAAGAACAACTTTCTATTCTGTCTTAGAACACATGGGCCATTTTCACCTACTCTCCAATCCAGCAATAGGTATGAAATTTAAGACACATAAAATCATTGCTTTAGAAGAAACATGGCTGATGAGTTCTCTGGCTTTGGATAGTTATGCAGTTTCATTGCAGTCATCCAAAAAGGGTTTATTGGGTCGCCCATTTGGCGTCCTTCTAACCCTGGTTAAATCTAGTAGAAATATTACAGTACAGAGAGAGTCATTATAAGCTTTGGCATTCTGTCTACTCCTAGTGTAATGACATTATGAGTATTATCAAGACCTTTTCATAGTAAATATCTACTGGAATGATGGCATTAATGACTTGAATGAAACTATAGAGACTCTTACTCACTATGTACATTTCTGGATTGACCTTTTCCCAGGTGGCCGTATTGGGATTGTCTGTGATTTTATTTCTGACTGTTCTAACATTGGTCTATGGGAAGATACCTTACCTTCTAAGTCAGGAAACAACAGTAAACGTGTAAATGGTAGATGATGGTTGAAAGGCATGACTGGTTCAGGGTTGTCGTCACTGAATATTATTACTTGACACTGGCCCTTTGCTGCTCCAAAGTGGTCAGTGGACCTGCTCAGTCCACAATTGATTAGATTTTTGTGGACAGTTGGCTGTTGTTGAAGTGTCTTGATTTTGATGTTATCTGCTCACGTTACAGTGATCATTCAACGTTTGAGGCCTGATTTAACATCTTTTAGGAACCTCGAAAGTTGCAAGAAGTGGGTGTGACAGGCTTGACTACAAATGCGGCAGGGAATCGGATAAGCTGGAATGCTCCTATAACGCTTAGAGTAAATAGCCAACTTACACAACTGCTGCAATAATATTCTTCGAACTATTGGAAACTCCATACTTTTAGACCAGAACATTTTGTCATCTTTGTGAGTACCCTTTTGGAATCAAGTAGAGTTTGTGGAATATGGAAAAATATTAATCAAAACAAAAAGCATCATCACGTGTATAGTGAGGAGGCAGGGTGAGGAGGTGACATCAAGAAAAAGGGAATTTAGGCGAGACATTAGGAGGCTGTCGAAACAAAAAGATCTATCTTTGGGAGAGAGAATTTTGTCATACTCAAGTAATTCGGCAATCCCATAAGAATTGGCTCCATCAAACCCGTGCAAACAGGCTCCAGCAAGATGCGAAAGTCTCAGGATAGCTAAGGGGCAACGTGCTCGCCTTGGAAGCAAGACGACACGGAGCACCACAGGTTTGAACCCCGGGTCCGCGCTCATAAACCTCTGGGTATTAAGCGCGTTTTAAATAACCTATCATATCATATATCGAGTCATATTGTACACGTTAAAAAATAAAAAAAACCAGGCCTTTTGGCACCTCATGAATGGGGTAGATTTGTCAACAGCTGGTACACAGTTGAATGCGGTAGAAGAAGAAAATTGGATATCCCATTTTTCTTCTATATATATGCAGAGCTGAATCTAGTCCCCACCAAATTTGTTTTCAATATGAGTAAAGAAGAATACTTTCTTATTTCCAATTTTGGTCCTGAGGAGGTTGAATATGTGATAAATAAAATCAGTGTGTCTCGTGCACTGGGCCCTAATGGGCTTTCAAATTTTGCATTTAAAAAAGATCCTGAAATATGGGCACAAGCGCTATCACATCTTTTTCAGAATAACATAGTAACCAACACCTTTCCGCATACCTGGTGACCTGCCCATAAGAGTACCTATATTTAAAAAGGGAGAGATAACTGAACCCCATAATTACAGACCCAAATCTATCCTCGATGCGGATAGTAAGGTTTTTGCCACACTTCTCGAAACATCTGGAAAAGTGGGCAAAAGAGACACACAAGCTTGAAAAGTGGCAAATTGGATATAGGCGTGATATTGGTACTTCTTTAAACGGCCTAATGCTGAATTGTATCCAAGATTTAGCTTGGGATGGGAAATATAAATCTATATACGTAGCCTCAGAGGACCTCTCAGCTGCCTTTGATGCAGTCAATCGAAACCTATTATGGAAGAAACTTCAGCTATGGGGTATTCCCACAGCCCTACTGAGACTCAATGTTGGTCTTAACACACAATTCAATGTCCAAGTTCGGCTGAACAAATCTGGGCAGTTGTCCCGCTCAATTCAAACTTTTGGGGGGTTTGGCAGGGATGCATTTTAGCTCCCTGCCTATTTAATTTATATATGGCAGACATTGGAGAATATCTGAAACGGGCCACTTTTGTCACCCCAAAGCTAAAGAATTTGAGTCTTTTTTGGTTATCTTAAGCAGATGATTTTTTGGTCTTTGATTGTACTGCCTTGGGTCTTCAACGCCTTATCAATGCCTTTTCCACCTATGTTGATGCTAATTCCTAGAAAATGAATACTTCTAAAACGAAGGTCATTGAAATAACCAAAGGCAAGAAGGGGACAACAATTTGCTGGAGGATTGGTAGAGAATCTTTGGCTAAAGTGCAGTACCTAATATTTCTTGGTTTTCCGATTACATCAAATCCAAGTTTGGGTAAACTGTATATGTGGATTAAGGATAGAGCTTCTTCAATGACCAATCAAGTGGTAAGAGTTGATGCAAGATATAGGAAGTTCTCCTTATGGCCAGTCTTACGATATTTGCCATTTTAGATTATCTAATAGCGGTCGAAGCTGCAATATGGATAAAAATGTTACGACTACCCAACTCTGTCCTGATTAGTGCCATCCGATATGAATTGGGGGTTGTATCTTTAAAAACTCGAGCACAATGGTGAATACTTTCTCTCCTGCTGAAAATATTGGGCCAGTGGAGGAATCCTTGTTTGTTGACCTGAATGCTATTATGAGGGAAAAGGGAAGTACTAAGATAGAGGAAATGTCAGAATTCTGTCAAGATCTTCTTCTTAAATAGGTAATACTAATACAGAATTGGTGGAAAATCAGACTAAAGTTAAGAGGCTCCTGTTCGATTATGATTGGCTGATCACTATGGACACTATGCATCAATACCCCTCCTTAAGCCATCTGCAGAACTACTACAATAAGTTTGGTATTAATGCCCCTTTCTGAGCCATTTATCCAGATAAAGCAAGCAGGTCCTTTTTCCTGCGATTTCGCTGGAATATAATTTTAACAAAACAGACGAGATATGCAATGTTATCATCGGAACAAATTGCTTGCCGTTTTTGTAAGGAGGAGGGTCAAAGTGAAACCCTTAGGCATTTGATGTTGTGTTGTCCTGCAATCAAGGGCAATAAAGAGAGCTTCTTAAAGATATTGTTGGGATTGTTTTTATTTGTGAATTAGAAACAATTTAGTCTATATGTTTAGCTGATCAAAATACCTCAATAGTAATTGCAGTTACTGGTTAATAAAATTGGGTCCTATGATAAATTAATTTTGTAACATGTATGACTAATTTTGATGTAATTGTGTTTGTAATAACGTTTTTGTGGTATGTGATTTAAATCTTGAAATTTCTGTAATGCATTTTTGATGCATATCTAATGGATAAGGTATGTATATTTTCAATGTTCTCAATTTATTCTATTCTTTTATCAGATATGTTAAAGGTTACTTTATTAACCAAATAACTATTATAAAAAAGTTTATTAACTTTGTGCACTTCTCAAATGTCGATTCACAGCATGTGTCCTTTAATCCACCCTTTTACTGCATTGACTTTTTAAGATATGCTTGCCTCTAATATGTTTCTATATAGTCAGGTTCACTTATAAGCCCATGGCGTTTCACAGAAAAGTCAACCAAATTATAGGCTACAATTTTTGGTGGGTGGCGAGATTCTCTGGGAGATTTGTCCCTGAAAGACTACGTAAATCGATCTTGCATCTTGTCTCCAGATTTAAATCAGATTGCTGTAACTTTTTATGGCAATAATTTCTACCCATTGCACAATACATATTGCACAATACATGTTTGGGTGGGAGGCTTGGGAAATTTGCTTGATGTCACAATTCATATTTGTTTGGCATTTGGATGGATTTATGTGATTTTTGTATCAAACTACTGAAGGAGCAGGTGCATCATTTTAAAACAGAAAAACTGGATTCCTCACATTGCCAAAAATGTGTGACCCTGGGCAAATCACATTTGCTTTATGTCCCTCAGTTTACTTAAGTTTCAAAAATAAGAGTACATAAAACAAGGGCCACCTTAACTTGATCTTTGTGTAAACAAGTGGTCTTCAAACTAAGGGGTTGGCCCCCCTAGCGGGGCCTGAAGGATGCACGTGGAGGCGCAAGGCTCTTCAAAAAAAGGAATACAATGACTGCTTACAATAGAAAATATAGCAGATGTGGCATCTGGGGGGATGCAACAATATATATATTTTTTAAACCAACATTATTTTTTGATCAAAGGCATACAAGTAAATACGACATAACACTTACAATCAGTTATTGAATAAGTTCTGTATCTTTCTTGTGTTCGTACCATTCAGTTTGTTGAATTTTCCTTAGCTCTGAGGGTTTTCCAATTTCCCCTCTCCCCTCCTCCCCAGCCCCCTAGCCCTTCCACCCCACTCCCCCTTCAGCTTTAACGACTACTTTGCAATACTAGGTTCAATGGATAAAAGTTATTTCCCTGACGGTTGAGACCCAGATTCTTTACGTCTGTTAGGCCTCAGATAATATGTGTGTTCCAGAGAAGGCGAGGTTTGAAGAATTGGGCTTCTCTAACCCGCACCAGTTCACGGAAAGGGTTCCAGACACACAAGAATTTTAGATATTTTCCAGTACTAAGTGCACATATCTTCTCCATGGCCATTACTCGCCAAACCTTGATCCACCACCATAGTGAAGTCGGGCCCGCTTAGATTTTCCAGTTTTGTGCAAGGGACATTCTTGCCGCTGATAACAGGTGAGTGATGAGGGTAGCTGTCGCTCCTGACATTGCATATTTTCCTTCTATAGAGACTCCTAAGAGAATTGCTTTTGGGGACAACAGCAATTCAACTCCAGAAATGTCCTTTATGTGGCTTAATATTTCCTTCCAGTAAGCCACAGCTTTAGGACAAGTCCATCACATGGAATGGGTCTCCCCTCTCACTGCAGTTCCTCCAGCAATTTGGTGAGTATGACTTTGTAATTTTATGAATGCGGTTCGGGGACATATACCATCTAAGGCATAGTTTATAAGCTGATTCCTTAATCGTAGTGCATCTGGAGGTGGTGTGTGCACGTGTCCATATCTGGTTGGATTCCTCCTCCGTTAGCGGCTCTTGCATGTCTCTTTCCCAGTTCACTTTGTATAGGAGTCTGTCAGTCGATTGATCGTTGGAGAGCAGTCTGTAGAGTCTGGTGACCCCCTTTGTTGTGTGGCCCTCCTGCAGGGTCAGTTCTAGGCCTGACGGCGTTCTTGCGCTTGCCCTCTTCACCGTTGGGTGGGTTATCCAGTGCCTTATTTGGGCGCATCTATATCGCTCATTTTCTCCTATGTTGAATTTCTGCTGACAGTCTGTGAAGAGTAATGGAGAACTGACATTGTACAGGTCTCTCAGGTACAGGGTCTCGGTACCCGACCATGACGCCCAATACTTTCGTTGGAGACCCGGTGTGAAATCGGGGTTGTGCATCAACAGCGTGTATGGGCCCAATCCGCTCGGGATGCGTTTCTTTTACCGTGCTTTGTCCCAGCTTTGCAGTGACCATTTTGTCATTTCCAAAAGCGTACCCCCTCTCTCGTTTTTTTTCTTTCAGGCTCAACAGGGTTATTAGGGGAGTTGACGAGGCTGATTGTTTAATTCTACACCATCCCTTGTGATTCTCAGGTTCTGCCCATCTCAACATTGGCACTAGCTGTGCTGCCAAGATAGATCTGTCCATTTCTGGAACTCCCAGGCCTCCCAGGAGCGAGGGGCGCATTAGGATTTGTTTCTGAATCCTGGGTTTCTTCACTAGCCATTATAAATTTAAATATCGCATTTTGCAACTCTTGGATCTTAGCTTGCAGTATAGGCACCGGTATTGCACCTATTACATAGAGAAGTCGAGGGAGGATAGTCATTTTGACAGCTGTGATGCGAGCGAACTGTGACTGCTCCTGAGATTCCTATCTGAGCATGTCTTCCTGTAACTGTTTCCACAGGGGAGTTATGTTTGCCTGATATAGCTTATGTGGTTCTCTAGTAAGGTGGATCCCTAAGTATTCCAGTGTTTCCCCCACCCAGCTCATCGGGAATGTCCTCTCCAACGTCTCAGTCACTTCTCTCCTTGCCGTGATGTTAATCGCTTTTGATTTGGAGAAGTTTATGGAGAATCCCGAGACCTGCCTGAATTCCTCCAGAAGGGCCGTTGCTCTGGGCATCATAGTTTCCAGGTCTCCCATGAAGAGCATGATGTCGTCAGCATACAGCACTATTTTCTGGGTCTCCTGCTCACATCTTGTCAGAACTGCATTGTACATGGTTCCATTCTCTTCTCGTCCTTAGGGAGTAGGTGCGTCTCCTGTAGGAGCCCTATCGCCATCTGCATTGCTTTCAGCCTGTCCAGAACCACCCAACGTTTTATTGGCGAGTTCAGGCCCTGTAAATTCAGCGATATCATCTTTGACTCAGCCATTTCTGTGTAAAGGAAGTTGCGCTATTTTGGGCTGAGATTGGGGCTCTCTGGTGTCTCCCTCGCCTTTCGCTTCCATCCCCTGGGCCTCTAGCCTGTTCTCTAGCTGTGACTCTTAGTTCCTTCATCCTTCCCCCAACCCTCGCCCCGTACCCCTTCCCCATTTCCACCACCCACTCTCTATCTGAAGATCCATGTGGCCCAGATTCGAGGGAATCCTCCCGTCTCTCCTCACTGTGTGTTGGGCCTTAACTTGACCCCAGATGTTGATCTGCCAGGGTTTAACCTTATCCTGATGCAACATCCAAGATGTGTTATTCTTCTTCCTCCATGCGGATTCCGTACAAATCTGTGTATTGTAGTCTGCGACCATCGTTCTAAGGATATTAACTCTCTTGTTGGTTGCTTCTCTTGATGTTCTTCCACTGCCAGTTATTCCTGGCTATGTGGCAGAACCTTGGACTTTTCTGCTTTCCTTGACTTTCGCCTTTTTTCGGTTGACCATTCCCAAGGTTTACTCGCTGTGCCTGGAGGGTTGGGTCTTGGTCGGTCGTCCGGGCGACCTTGGTCTTCCTCCAGCTGTAGGATTGAATGGCCATCCTCACAGGTGTTAATTTTCTGCTGTTTGCCCTCCCATGTAAAGGATAGGCCAAACAGATGCGTCCACCTGTATTGTATCTGCTTTGCTTTGAGTGCTTTTGTAATTGGCTGCATCATTCTTCTTTTGCGGAGGGTGACCAAAGCTAGGTCTAGGTATAATTGAATGCGAGAGCCGTTGATTGTGAGATCCTTGTGGGGCCTTGCTGCTCTCAGGATGTCTTCTTTCAGGCAGTAGGACATTACTGCTATCAGGACATCTCTAGGCCTTGCTCCGGGGTCGTTCCGTTTTGGGCCAACTCTGTGTATTCGTTCAAACCCAATTTGCTCTGGCTGCTTGTCCGGGAGCATGCTGCTGAAACATTGTTGCATAGTGTCTTTGAGGTCTTTATCCTGGATTGTTTCGGTCAGGCCTTTGACCCTGATGTTAGACCTTCTTGCGCGGTTCTCAAGGTCTTCCGCCTGTAGTTCCAGGTTGGTTGTTGCGTTAGCTGGCTGGTCTAGTAGGATGCTGTTCTGGTAGTTTCTTCTGCTACATTTGACAGACCATTTTCAACAATATCTATTCTGCCTCCCAGGTCCGCCATTTCTCTGCTTACCTCCTGGAAGGTGGATTTCAGATCCTCCTTCATCTGTTCCAACTGATTGTGAAACGTATTTGTGAGGTTGGCTTCCATCCCCTTCAGAAAATGTAGGAGTTCCTTCTTGTCTGACGCCATGGTGTTTAGTGGTGATGCCACTGCTTAGTTAAGTCGTTCCAGTGGGGGGAGGAGGTGATTCGCTGTCCGTTCGTCGTCCCTGTCTCCAGCACTTTTCCACTTGGCCTTCTTGGGTTTTGGCCGGTGTTCTCATTTTCGACTGTCCGGATCTCGCTTTAGCCCCTGGCATCTGAATTGTTTCTGTTGGGAGCAGTCAGAGCCACTCGGGATCCGAGGGGTTACCCTCTTGGGTGTCAGAACAAAAGGGGTCACATAACCTATGGTGGGGGAGCTTCTTTAGTGCCTCTTTTGGGGGTTCCAGATTTTCTTTTGTACAATATGGGCTCTACTCTGTTTTGCTTGGACACTTTGTGTTCGTGTTTCTTGTCCTGTAGAGGATTGCCTGCCCAACTTTGCTCTCAGGGCACCATGGGTCTCTCCTATGGCTTACTTCCTCCGAGTTAGAGGAAGTACCCAGCTAAAACAAGTTTTTAGTGGTGGTTTGCCTTTATTTGTGGACTGGTGTCTCTTCTGGATCTCCCTTCTTCCACCTGCAGGTCCTCTCTCCTGGGGCAGATGCAGTTTTGCCTGTCTGGGACCCTATGGCTGCACACCTCGGTGGGGGTCGATGGCACCACCCCCCGGGGCGAATTGTTGAGTCTGTGTTTCCCCCTCTTGGAATGGGTCTGTTACAGGGGCAGCGCAGCTCTCGGCGCTGTTGGTGTTGGTGTTCTTTGGGAACGATGTGCCCACAGGGAAGTTATCTTTTCTTAGGCGTGGCGGGGGTGCTTTCATTTGCCAGTTCTGAATCTGTCCCGGGGGGGCCCGCATGCAACGCTTCCGCTTACTTGCGGGGTGTTTTGGGCTCCAGTGCCGGAGCTCCAACCAGGGACTGACCTTTCGCGTTGCTACGGGCCTCCTCAGACCCAGAATTAGGTGCGGAGCAGTCCGTGCTGCACCACGGGCCCCCGGACCGAGCACAGGGTCGTCATTGGGACGCTGGATGCCAACCACTTCCCCCAGATGAAGTGAGGCTGGCGCCTGTAGTCAACAACGGAGCCCTGGGTGCCACTTAGCCTTGCGTTTGTACCAAGTGCGGAGGGCGTACTTGGTCTACGTCACGTACATTATTTACATTTCGCAGTCCTTGTGAGGGCTCCCCTCGACCCGTGCGCCCAGATTGCTCGCTCCTACCACACACGTTGGTCGCCGGGGAGGGGGAGCCCGTGTGCTGGCAGCTGCAGTGTGTGTGTTCTGGCCTGCAATTCACCGGCGGCAGCATGCAACAATATTTTAACTCAAGTGGGGGCTTAGCAGCAATGTTTTCACTGAAAGGGAGTTCAGGATAAACAATTTTGAAAACCACTGGTGTAGACAGTGGGCTTTCGAGAAGCTACACACTGAGAGTACCAGACTGTGGCAGGTACGCTGTTCTGAAAAGAAGTGCAATGCTCTACAAGACAGCAGAACCGCCAAACAGTCTTGTTTCCCTGCAGCAGCAGGAACCCTGTACAATCCTCAAATTTTCCATAGAAAAGAACCCAGTGTGCAAGTTGAAGTGCTTTGGCAAAATCGCTATCAATAACTAATCATGAACTCTCCATAACTTCCATAAGTAGCATATTCTGTAAAGTCCTGAAATGCTGCGATTAACGTTTGAGGGCCCCTTTTATTTTGGGGTGCCAGGCCTATTTCTTGTCCAGACCCTGTGAAAATTACACATATTGATGCTGTTAATTTTGATTGTTTAACTTACATAGTCAAATTACACATTTCAAATATTCGTCCATTCTGGTCAGATAGTTAGGCCAATGCTGTTGATTCAATTGATTCCTATGCAGGACCTATGAGTGTGTATAGTCCATGTCACATAATGTAAATAACATTATTAGTTGTATGAAAAAATAGTGTCTCATTTTGAGTTTGTCCTTATTCCACACTTACCACATGTGATATATCCATGCAACAGGTTGCAAGCAGCCATGTTTTACAAGCTCTGCTGTTCTGCATGCATCACAGAGTGCCATTTTGAAAATATACGTATATGTAAGTAGTGACATCATCACGCGATGAGTGTGACATCACCAGTAAACATTGCGCTGTCACTGCGTTTCATGACTCGACAAATTGTGAAGTTTCATGTGTATCTAAAAATCTTCCTCAATGTGGTGAAATATTGGAATTGATTTTACAAAAAGAACTGTTTCCAATTATAAAACAGATGCTAACCTAAATTGATTCATGGGCATAAATCATGTAGTAATGGTATTAAATATACGTTGTTGACAACTACAAGGTTAAAGCTGTATCACATAGTAAATAGTTTGACATTGGAAAAGTCCATAACGCTGCCCCAATCAAAATACATACTTGTATGTAAGTAGTGATGTCATCACGTGATGCATGTGATGTCATCAGTAAACAGAACACCGTCATTGCGGTTTATGACTCTACAAATTGCGTAGTTCTGCATATATCTGAAAATCTTCCCTAACGCAGTCAAACTTTGGTATTGATGTTAAAAAAAGGACTAGGTTTTCTATTATAAAACAGATGCTATCCTAAATGGATTTGTAGGCATAGTTTATGTAGTAATAGTTGTTTAATATACTTTGGTGGTGGCAACTACAAGGTTAAAGCTGTATTATGTTTGACATTGCAATAGTCAGTCAATAATGCTCCTTACAACCAGCTAGGATGCATTTAGTCGCTGCACTTTATCGACAGATTCATTACTGCTGTCAAAACAATTATAAAACCCTTTATTGTATATAATTATCTTCAATTTAAAAATCATCCTTACGATAGTACATTACAAGAGCTCACATGGCTTACAATTCTAGGTCGGTTTAGTACTAATTTAAGAGTTCTATACTAGCATTGAAAGGCAGAGAAACCATACATTGATAGGATAGTGTCCTTAGGGTGTCACTCATAATTGCTGGTGTCCTTGTAGTTTAGAGAAATATTCCAAGCTCATTGTCTGTATTAAGACCGAGAATTGCAGTACGCAATCTACAGATGTATCTTGCCTCCATTTTTCTTAGACTGTTCTCTCTGTTTCCACCTCTCAGTGTTTGTTTCACTTGATCAACTGCCAGGAATCTAATTTCCCTTTTATTATCCAGTTGGTGTATTTCATTGCAATGGTGTACCAGTAGTAATCTTGGATCCTGGCTGTCAATAGTACTGATGTGTTCGTGTATTTGAGTCTGTAATTCTCCTATGGTATTAACTTCATACAATTTCCCAAACACATATATGATAATGTAAACAACATATTTACTAAGACAATTAAATGAAAACCACATTTGTGAAAGCCCTTAATTAGTTGTGCATCCTCCAACCAACACTAACTGATATTTCTGGCTCCATATAACTGAGGGAAGGTTTGTTGTGTAAGGTTGGGGCTCTGCGATAAACCATTTTGGGATTTGTTCTTCTGTAAGAATGTAGCATGTCATTTATAGTGAGTAGATGCCAATGTCCATTAAGAAACCCATACATCTGGGAACGTTAGCTACTATAGCCAGTGATAAACCTAAACTTCTCATGTGCTCTGTCTTTATTCCTTTCTTTGTTGCCCTTATTGGAAATTTGCTCATCTCTGGTATTAGTTATAGCTTTCTGTATTGCTGTTTGTATGTTACCTTTCTGTGTAACCCCTTTGCCTGAATCTTTTGAACAACATTGATCACGTCCTCAGTTATACTCATTTCACTACAGTTGCGTTGTGCTCTAATGATTTGCCAGTATATTCTGTATTTTGCTTCTCAATTGACAACTTGATGCCAACAAGGTCGAATTTACCTCTGTTGCTTTGCGTTAGGTACATGGCTCTATATTGTTGTTCTTGATGTATACTGTGAGGTTCAGAAATGAAATCTGCAGGGGAAATTGGCAGTTCCACAGCACCCGACCTTTTTGGGAGGTGGGTTTGGGGTAACATGCCCAAAGTTGCCATGTTTGGCCAGATTGAGTCTATCTGGGGCCCAAGGGAGGGAGCATCTACCTTGGCTTTGTCAGCAGTAAAAACTGAGGGTGGACTCCTTGAGACATTGGGAGGAACAGAGTAGGAAAACCAATGTGAAAATGACGCTACTTGGAACAGAGTAGTTGGGGTACCTTTACTTTTTACTTTACTTTAATATACTTGTATAGCGCAGCCATGAACCCGAAGGCATGAGGGATTACAAAAACACATATAACAGATAACACGAAACGGTTTCAGGAGGCAGGGCTGAGCGGGTGAAATCATGGACCAGAAGGTCATTTAATGAAACAGATGTGTCTTTAGTCTTTTTTTAAAGAGTTCTAAAGATTCGATGGATCTTAGCTCCAGCGGGAGAGCATTCCAGGCTCTAGGGCCAACAGAGAAGAAGGCCGAGTCGGCTGTTCTGACAGTGTTGCACTTAGGTTCAGATAGAAGGAACAAGTCATTCGACCTAAGTGCTCTTGTGTTAGATCTTATGGGTAGTAGTTGTTGTAAGTAACCAGGCATCTTACCAGATCTGCACTTATGGACAATCGTTAGGATGCGAAATAGCGATCTGGCGGCTACAGGCAGCCTGTGTAGCTCACGTCTCGCTGGTGTGACATGATCTTTATGTTTGAGTTTCATAATGGCTCTAATAGCCCCATTTTGACAGGTTTGCAGCCTATTACTTTCGGATTTGTTAATTCCCATCAGAAGGCTTGAACAGTAGTCTATTTTTGAGCCTACAATTGCTCTCGCGATAGTTTCCGCGTTATCCTGAGAAATGAGAGGCCTTAGGTGTGTTAAGAGTTTAATGTAGTATAAACAAGACGACACAATACTACTAACATGCTGTTTCATAGACAAGTGTTGGTCAAAGGTTACTCCTAAGGTTTTTACTTTTTTCAAAGTTTTGATTGATTCTTCACTCAGCTGAAAGTTGTCATACTGTGAGCCAAGTTTAGTAATGGTGTGTGGTGAACCAACTACCAATAGTTCGGTTTTGGATTTGTTTAGTGCTAACTTGTTATGAACCATCCAGGTTTCAATTATAGTGAAAACTTTATTAATGGCCATTTCATCCAGTTTGTGAGATCCAAGAAGCGGGATGACACATTGAGTGTCATCCGCGTAATTGGTAAATATAATATTCTCATGGTCTAACCTTGCAAACAGAGGAGCCGTGAATATATTGTAAAAGCAAGGGGAAGTGCAGGCACCCTGTGGGACACCGCAGGTAGTAAGAATGGGCTCAGATTCGGCGTTGCCTTGGAAGACTCTGCTAACTCGGTTGCTAAGAAATGACAAAACCCATTTGCAAGCTAGTGGGGAGAAGTTAGCCACTTCAGACAACCTGGTCGAAGGCTGCGGAGAGATCTAATAACATAAGCAGAGAAGCCTCCTTGTTATCCATGCGAGCCATCAATTTGGATTTAAGTTCGAGCAATGCGGTTTCAGTGCCATATCCAACTCGAAAGCCCGACTGATGGTCATTGAGGATGGAGTATGACTTTAGGTGCTCAGCAATCTGTATATATGCCACCCGGTCCAGAATCTTAAGCAAAAATGCTGTGTTGGTGATAGGGCGGTAATTGTTTGGCATATTGATTGAGAGTCCAGGTTTCTTCAGAATGGGCATGACCCATGATTTCTTAAGGTCCTGAGGGACCGTGCCGGTGGAGATAGAGGTGTTGACAAATTGGCATATGGAGGTGATAAGCGAAGGGGCACAGGTCTTAATTATCATAGTGGTGTGTATATCATTTTTGCATCTTGTGGACTTAAGTTGGGTGATAATACTTTCTAAGTTCTTTTCTGTTATGGGGGAAAGATTAAAAATAGGAATCGTTGAAGCTCTGTGAAAGGACCAATCTGAGGGAGTAGTCATAGTGCATTTTAGATTGTTACTTTTCTCAAGTATATTCACCTTGATGTTTTCTAGTTTTTTGTGCATAGCTTGTTGCATGACGTTGCACCAAGTAACATCGTCTGAGATGGATCTATCTGGGGTAGTGTTGTTGGTCCTTTCTTGTTCTTTCAGGATACGAAAAAGCTCTTTAGTATTATGCTGGGCATTTTGTATTCGATCATTAAAGAAGCAGGATTTAGCCTTGATAATGGCCTTTTTATAAGTTGAGATAGTGGCTTTATATTTGTTGAGAAGCAGTGGTGTGCTATCCTTTTTCCACAAATGATATGATTTGGTAGCCAGTGATTTTAATGACTGAAGCTCAGGCGTAAACCATAAGTTGTGTTTAATGCCGGTTTTAATCGTCTTCATCTTTATGGGAGCAAGGATTTGAGCAATGTTTTCTAAATTGGACGAAATCCTGTTTTCTAGGTTTTCCGGAGAGTCAGATGTGGGCTCAGTTCTAATATTGAGGATGGCTTCTACCAATAGATGTACACGAGGATATGGGGGAGGGGCAGCTTGGACAATTACCCTCTCTTGTGAACATTGGTGTGAGATCTTTCCACCCTGGGGCGGGAAGTAGAAAAGGTAATTCTCGGAAAATGGCAGAGCCTGTAGTTCCGCCACCGATGTCTAACTATCCTCGAGTGGCAACGGGAGTTAAGGATCTGCTCCAACGCTTACACCTTCCCTCAAGATATGCTTCGAGGGATAGCATTAATGAGCAACGCCCCACAGTATGGGATCCTCGTAGTACATTATCAAATCCACGAGTGGCTGATACTTGGAGTGCAAAGATTAGGGATATACCTGGCATCAAGTTGAAGGATAACTGTGCTAGTCGGGGGTACCAATAAATTAATATTAGAATGACTAGTGTGCTGGGCCCTGATTACGCGGTATGTTTGAATCAATCTAACATCCTGTTGATTTTCTCAGAAATACCATCTCTGGCGCTGATTGGTTCATCTGATATTGAGAGAGTGGCCTTCCCCGATAGAGATCATCTGGACATCTACACCACATATTTTAACTCTCCGTTAGTGAAGGAACTGATTCTCAGTGAGGAGCTACTAAATCTAGGGTTTGAAGTTAAGCAGGAGGAGATGGAAAAGGGGGGCCCCCACTGTAAATACGACAAGCTGAGAAATGTGCTCCTTCAGGAGGGGAATGGGAATGTGGGTGTGGGATGTGGGAATGGGAAAGCTGAAGGTAAAGAAATAGATTGGGCTGCCATTATCTCCTCTTTGTGTCAGAAATTGGTCCCGTAAAAAACAAATCTGTGGAGGCAGTGAGTGGAAAAATGTTTCGTTATGCCTACAATCTTGGAATACTCATGGTAGTGTACATCTTTTTACCAATCCTATTTTCCTGGCCAATCTACGAGAGGCCAACTGTGTCAGTCTACAAGAGACGTGGTTGACCTCTGTACCCATCTTGGATGGCTATAAGATATTTACTCAATCAGCAAAAGCAAGTGCGGATGGGAGGCCCTCAGGGGGTTTGCTGATTGCAATAGAAAATTATCTGGGCCTTAGTGGGTGAACTATTGAAAATGTGCCCTTTGGTATACTGGGTTGAATCTCACTTCCGGGATGGTGCTCTGAAGATCTTGATCCTCAACACATATTGGCATAAAAGTATCTCATTGGTGGATTCCTTTGTTGATAAAGTGTGCCAGGTTATTGATGAGTGGTCAGGGAGGTTCTTTAATGATATGGTCTTAGTGGTGGGGGATCTAAACGCTGACTGTGGATCCCAGATAAACCTGTGGGATCTAGATTTGGATCAGACTGGTCACTCTGGGAAGCAACAACTGGAGAGAATTTGGCATATGGGACTGGGTGGCATGAGTCTACAACCCTTGGTGGGGAATACGTTTCGGAATTATAAGGAGTGCGATTGGCACACTTGGCATAGGGGGAATAGCTCCTCCATACTGGATTACATCTGTTTAGATCACTTTCTTATGAATCATTGTATATCGATTAAGGTGTTGAAGAATGATTCGAGTGAACATTATATATTAATGGCAACCTTCGATCTGATGGTAAATACCAGAGAATTCCGACTTCAGCCCCAGGTTGCCGATACTGTGGCGGGCCATGCAATAAGAGGGAAAGATATTAATATCTGTATTCTGAATCAGAATTTGAGGGATTCCCTTAATCTACCATTGATTGGATTTGGCCCCTGCGAAAACTACCATGGGTAGGGATGAGATTGATCCTTCGGATGAACATGGATGAGGGCACTAGACATGAGCATGTTAGGAAAATGAAGCAGTCCTATACAAATTATTCCAAGTTAATAAAAATATACTGTTGCAACAGGATGCTGAGACTATATTGGGTGTCCTGATCAATGCTGAGGTCAGTGCTTTCAGACAGCTTATCAATGGGCAGGATCCAAATGTTGTAGTCTCCCAACTAAACACAATCTCAGAGTTGGAGTGGGTTGAGTTTTTTGAGGAAAAGTTTGGTACATCAATGACTAATCCTTCTGTGAAAGCTGGCTATTCGGATAGCAACATTTGGGACCCTTCTCTGGATATTAGTGACATCTACTCCCTGATAGCCAAATGTAAAAAATCCAGAGCACCGGGCCCAAATGGCCTAACAAATAACACCTTCAAGGCTGATGAAAACATCAGGGCGAATTTATTATTCCTGGAATTTAAGGACTTCATTTGTACAGGGGTAATGCCACAGACTTGGAGCACGGCCCATCTGATACCCATCTACAAGTGCGGGAGTAGGGCTGACCCAACGAACTATCGGTCTATTTCCCTCATAGACACCGGCTTTCTTACTCTCTCACCTGGAAGAGTGGGCTGAAATGCCTCATCCTCTTGATCGGTTACAGACCGGTTTTAGGAAGGGCCACTTGACAAACATCAATGGGCTTGTACTCATATGCATCCAGAAAGATGCTTGGAGGAGCCCGAAGGGCTGTACATCTATGGCCTCGATTGACAAATCGGCCGCATTTGACTGAAGATGGCGGTAAACTTTGGGCAAAACTAGCTAATTGGGGTTTACCAGGGGGACTGTTGAGGTTTATTAGGGGGTTATATGAGAATTGCGGGATCCAAGTCTGCCTAAATCAGAAGGGGGATGTATCTCAGAGAATTAGATTCTACTTGGGGGTCAGACAGGGCTGTGTTCTTGCCCCATGGCTGTTCAACCAATACATGTTGGATGTTGTATATGCTCTGGCTAAGGAAGGGAAGATTGCACCTAAAGTTGGGCAGGCAAAAATCACATGGCTTGCCTATGCAGACGATTTTTTGATCTTCGACCTAAGCAGGGTCGGTCTGCAGAGGCTTCTAAATAAATTTGCAGAATATGCAAAAGAAAATGGGCTCACTATTAATCGGCCGCATTTGACTGTGAAGATGGCGGTAAACTTTGGGCAAAACTAGCTAATTGGGGTTTACCGGGGGGACTGTCGAGGTTTTTAGGGGGTTATATGAGAATTGCGGGATCCAAGTCCACCTAAATCAGAAGGGGGATGTATCTAAGAGAATTAGATTCTACTTGGGGGTCAGGCAGGGCTGTGTTCTTGCCCCCTGGCTGTTCAACCAATACATGTCGGATGTTGTATATGCTCTGGCTAAGGAAGGGCAGATTGCACCTAAAGTTGGGCAGGCAAAAATAACATGGCTTGCCTATGCAGATGATTTTTTGATCTTCGACCTAAGCAGGGTCAGTCTGCAGAGGCTTCTAAATAAATTTGCGGAATATGCAAAAGAAAATGGGCTCATTATTAACCCTAACAAAACAAAAATCCTTGCCTTTAGAAAAACGAGGGTGAAGAATAACCATTATGCGGGGTATATTGAACGTGTGGCCCTAAAACTTTCTGAGAGTGTCAGGTATCTGGGCTTCAATTTTGGAGCACATAAGGGCTCTAAAATCGGTTTTCCGAAGCATTGTTGTGTAAGGCCAAGCGTCTAGAGTCTGAGATCATAAAAATCGACCGTAAATAATTTACCAATAAACCGGCCTTAATGTTTTTTGAAGGCAAGATTGCGCCATAATTAACATATGGTCTCAAATTACTATCAGATAAAGTGCAGAAAACATCGGATAAAATTGAGGACAGAATATGGAGGTGGATACTCGACGTGTCTAATGTAGTGCCATTATCTGCATTAAGATTTGAATTAGGTGTTTTTTCACTCTGGGCAAGGGTGCAATGGCGCTGTCTGACTATTTGCGAAAATCATGGGCCCCATGCCTGATTCCCTGTAACAACTGTTGGGTGAAAATGTATTCTCTTCAGTAGAGTTTACTGCACTCGGGGAAAGATGTGAACTTATTCTCCATGACATTGGTTTGAATCTGGAGACCATGGTCTCTAACCCTCTGAAGGTAAAAGGGGCTCTGCTCGACCTTCATTGGGTCCAAACTACGGATGACTTTCATTCATACATATCTCTAAGTCATCTTGTGCATGAGCATAAACGCTGAGGATCTCCATCTTATATTCTACTCCAATTTCCGATTAGGTATTATCATGTGATCCCACTAAAGGCACAGTGGAAGCTTCTACCTACCAAGTAATCCAGTTTAGGAGCAAGATTATAATGAAGGAGGCAGTGGGTTGTAGGTTTTGATTGCTGAAACCTGAGTCGCTACGACATTTGGTCCTGGAGTGTGATTCACTAAAGTACTTAAGGGCTAAATATCTGCCGGCTCTAGAGTTGAATCGCCTATTTATTTCATGTGGATATGGCATGGAAGCACTGCCTTTGTACCCACAATGTACATGAGGGATTGGCCTTATCAGGTTTCATTAAAATTCTTAATTTGTAGAGCCCGGGTAGCTGAGGGTTAACTGATTCTTTAGGGGATTGGTTTGGGATATTGATATTCCAATCCTTCCTGTTTTGAACTTTTTAGGTAAAGGTTGGAATGGCTGTAAACTTCCACCTGGATTTCTTTTATTGTATTACAATATGTTGCTCTTTTTATCAATTCTTTTAGAGGCCTTGTTTGTATATTTATCCATGTTTTTTCTATGATACTCAATTTTGTTCTTTAGGATTTCATGGATATTTTATGGATTTGTCTACTTTACGTTTATTTTGGTTTCTGATTTCCCTTTTCTTATTTGGTTCTGTTTAATTTTATATTATAATGGTTGTTTGATTTTATTGTGATTGTGTGTTCATTTCTTTTTAAGAAATTATAAAGGTTTAATTAAACCATATGTAATAAAAATAAAAAAATAAAAACGCTCTGCACTTTGTCAATGTGTCCCACTAACTCAAGTCCAAAATAATTCCTGCTTAGATTTTCATTGTTTGTTTGTTTCGTTTGTTTATTATTTATAGGGCGCCCCAAACCCTTAGGAAGCTGGGCACACAACATGACAAGAATACTTAAAGCATGGTTACAGTTTGCTTAGTTACAGGTATATACAGGTAAAGAGGATATGTACAGGCACAGTAGCACAGTTACAACAGTTGGTGCATGAGAGGCAGGACATGAGAGCAGACATCCAAGGTCATGGGTCTAGTGGTCATTGTGGCGTAGCCAGGTGCGGGTGTTGCATCTAAAACTGTCATACGGCTGGTCCCTTCTTAGCTCAACTTGTTTTTATACAGAATTTGGGTATTTGGAGGTAATGGGAGTTGGCTGTCCTGGTTGGTCGTGCAGTAGATTTTCTTGTTATTCTATCCTTCGGGTATGGGGGGGCTGCTTTATTTAGACATTTGAAGGTTAATGTAACAGTTTTGAAGAGGATCCTATCGCTGATTTTTAGCCAATTGTAGTTTCTCCTAACGTTAGATATATGCTCTCTAGTAGGTAGGTTTAGGGCCATTCTGAGCGCATTGTTTTGCAGTGTTTGTAGTTTGTTGATGATGTATTTATTAGCTCCTACATACAGTGCATTGCAGTAGTCCAATTCTGATAAGATAAAGGCACTGGCTAGAATAATACAGCTTGCTAGTGAGAGGAAGGGTCTGCATGCTTTAATAAGTTTGCCAGTGTAGGCAGTGGATGAGGCCAGGGAATGTACTTGTTTTTTTAAGGATAGCGTGGAATCCAGATAGAAGCCAAGAGTCTTGACTTCTTTGGCAACTGAAATTATGTTGCCGTCGATGTTGAAGGCGCTGTAGTTAGTGTCAAGTTTTTTTAGGTTGTTGGAAGAGACAAGGATAAGGATATCTGTTTTATCGTCGTTCGGGCAGAGGCCATGGGATGCCATCCATGCATGAATGAGGATGTAGATTTCGTTTACTAAGGCTGTATCCGCAGTGAAATTTCCCGAAAGGGGAATGAGGATCTGGGTGTCATCTGCATAGTTTGTGTAGGTGACACCCAGTCTGTCCAATTTGTCGAATAAAGGCTTAGTAAAGATAATATACATAGTTGGCGAGACACATGAGCCCTGGGGAACTCCACATGTTGTTTGCATAGGGTCTGCCGAAGCTGAGGTGGAGAAGACTTGCATACTTCTATTGTCAAGAAAGGATTGGACCCAGGCTATAGCTTCACTTGAGAAGTGGGCAGCCGATGCTAAGTGTTTTCAAAGTACTGCATGGTCCACCAAGTTGTATGCCGCCGACAGATCAAGGAGGAGTAGCATAGCTGTGTTTCCTTTGTCGTTAAGCTCATCAATTTGGGCTTTGAGATCTATTAGTGCAGTCTCAGTGCCGTGCTGAGGTCTGAACCCAGATTGTCGAACGCCTAGTAGTTGGTTGGTCTCAAGGTACTTTTGAATTTGAAGATAGGCCACTCTATCTATTATCTTCAGGAGGAATTGGACTGTTGTGATGGGCCTGTAGTTTTTAGGGATGGAGGGGTCTAAGGTTTGTTTTTTAAGCAGGGGTAGAACCCAGGATTCTTTTAAGCTGCTTGGGACGGTGTTGGATAGAAAAGAGGCATTGATGAGTTTAGTGATAAAGGGTGCTAGGTCTCTGGCTGCACCCTTGAGTATTTGGGCTGGGCAGTTGTCACCTTTGCAATTTGATGGCTTTAGTGAGGCAATGATTTTTTCAGTTTCCTGAGTGGAGACTTTAGAGAATTTGAATGGTGCTAGGTTGGGTTTGTTAATAGGTCTAGAGATAGTAGGAGTTTCCATGAGTGGAAGCGAGGCTTTTATTTGTGCAATTTTGGATTGTAGTGTTTTTATTTTGTTTGCTAAGGCATTTTGGATATTGGTACACCATTGCTTGTCTTTAGGTACGTTATCAGGTAGGGGTATGGGAGATTCTAATTCTCGCAGGATCATAAATAGTTCCTTGGTATTGGAACATGCTTTGGAGATTCTTTCATTGTAAATTTCTTTTTTAGTTTGGATAATTTCTTTCTTATAGTTGGTGGCACAAAGTCTGAGTTTTAGTTTATTTTCTTCCGTTGGGGTGTGTTGCCATATGGTTTCTAACTTCCTTTTTTCCTTTTATTGTATTCAATAAATTCTGCTGGTGTAACATACCATATTAAGAGTATTTCAGTGATATTGCAACACCAATTGCGTAAGTGTCTGGTGATGTAACCTGGTAGAAGTGCATGTGTGTGCTCATAATGAGTCATAAAGAGGTTAGCCAATGAGGGTGGATAGCATGCTTACATTGCTACTCCTTCTCTATGCTGATAATATTCTCCATTGAAAATAAAAATAAGTAAAGTAGTTCTTTTATCATCTTAAAATGTAAGTAATAAGTGGCTGACAATCCTGAGAAATGGTAAGTAAATGTCTTCATGGCTAAAGAGTGGTCTAGAGATGTATAAAGTGCCTTGACAGCTGTTTGAAGGAGTTGCGTGTGATTTGCTCACCAGGTCCTCAAATGCACCTATCAGAGGGATCATTTCCTCTACCACTGACACACATGGATTACAGAGATTTAAAGAACCTACAAATAGTTCACTTTCAGTTTCTTCTATAATGACACCTTTGCGATGAATCACGATTCAACTACACTGATATTTTCAGTGTCTCTATCTTTGTGTACCAATTCTGAATTTACATTGTGTTGCACTGATGAAGAATTGGTTGGGCTCAATTTGTGGCGGCTTCTATCCGTGAACTCGAAACAGCTGTTTTGAGCATCAGTAAATGCAGATTACCGATTTGAGCACTGCCTCTAGGATGTCGAAACACATGTCGGCTTTGTCAATGATTTTCAGGATTCTCTAATGTTTACAATCATGGTTTCTTTTGACAACTGTTTTCAATCATGTATAGAATTAGCTGCAAGTGAGTGGGTGAATGAACAAGGCATAGAGTAGAAGGGGTTACACAGAAGGGAACATACAGCCAGCAACACGGAAAGCTAGAACTAAGACCAGAGATGAGCTAATGGCCATTAAGGGCAACAAAGAAGGGAATCAAGACAGAGCACATGAGAAGAACAAATGACTTACCCATGGTAATGTTATTTCTACTGGATGTTCCTCCCATGTATTCCTCATCTTTGATATTTCCAATATCCTGCGTGCAGCTTTGGAAACTTTGACTCGTGGTTCCTCAGCGGTGTCCATCCCACTCTCACCCAGGGCATCGACACTGGTATAAGGAGCATGCACCGCGCCCATTGCCTCAGTTTATGTTTTACCCCCTGACTCCTTTAATCACAGCCGTCATGAAGGTCAAAGAAAACCAGACGTTGAAAGAGAGGAAGGTGTCATAATGGAAATTCTCGTAAAGATAGAGTGGTAGAGACGGAGGGCAATGAGGAATACATTGGAGGAACATCCAGTAGAAAGAACATGGATAAGTAATCTGTTCTTCTAATGGCTGGTGTCCTCCCACGTATTCCTAATCTTTGACAGACTCCCATAGCAGTATGTAGATGGAGATGGGGAAAAAGAGAATTTACTTCTGATTTACGCTGTGAAGAACAGCTTTGCCAAATTTAGCCTCCTGACCAGTTACAGAATGAAGTCAGTAATGTTTTGTACAAGTGTGCAGCGAAGACCAGGTTGCAGCAGTGCAAATGTCCTGCATCAGCACCCCTCTTTATAGAGCTGAAAAAGCAGCTACCCCTCCTGTGCAATGCGCTCTCAGACCATCAGGGACCTCCTTTCCAGCCAGAATGTAACATTAGGTAATACACAAACGATCCAGGGAGACACAGTGTGTTTAGTAACAGCCTGTCCCAGCCTATGACCAGTATAGCCCAAAAAGAACCAATCACCTTGTCTAACATTAGAGAGCCTGCCAATGCAAAAGCTAAGCGCTCTTTTGGGATCCAAGCAATGAAGCCTCTCTTCATCCTCGAAGGATGCAGAGGTGGTGTGAGGGACCTGAGGGCTTCCTCACATCTACTACCCTTGGATACTCGTCTCAGGTGGACAGGTAAAGGCCAATGCACTTGGATCCCGACGCTGGGGCTGGAGATGCAAGGGAGGATCACCTGGGTGGAGGGACCTTGGGGAGAGGATGTCTTTGGGTGGGACATGGTATCCCCTTTTCCCTTGTAAGAATAAACCCTCCCCTCCCCCTACCTTCAAAGGTTATTGCCAGTCATTTCCTCTTACTTCCACTCAGTCACACCACTCTAGTACTGGGACGAGGAGGAGGCCACTAGGAGTTATACACACCA
This sequence comes from Ambystoma mexicanum, assembly GCF_040938575.1. Taxonomy (NCBI): domain Eukaryota; kingdom Metazoa; phylum Chordata; class Amphibia; order Caudata; family Ambystomatidae; genus Ambystoma; species Ambystoma mexicanum. The sequence goes on along the minus strand of NC_090937.1, from coordinate 1,083,906,004 downwards.
ACATTAATTTACACCACTCTGGTACTGAGTCGAGGAAGAGGCTTGAAGACTATTGCGGGGATCAGGCATGTCCAGAGAATAGAAATAATTGTGGTCAGACAATTGAAATCAAGGACTTGCACCTGCAACCTGTTAACAGGTCACAGGTGCATAAAAGGTGGAGCCACCAGCAAGCAGGGAGAACCCGACAAGAGAGAAACCAGACTGGGAGAGACCGGCAGGAGAGAAGCTGAATCCTGGCGAGAAGCGAGCTGCTGAGGAGGGTCCTGCCTGGCGGACAGGACACCGGCTTCTGCAAAGGAGAGACTTTGACACTGGGGCCAGAGCAGGCCATGAGATGGTCGAAACTGCTGGAGTCTCCATTGCCTTGCACCCATAGCAGGAGCTGTGGGGTATGGAAGACTTCCAAGTACTTTAGGCCACCGGTAGTGTACACAAGTGAAGAGCGGGGTTCGATGAAGGCGAGCGCTGCTCAACGGGCTCCCAAGAAGTGTACGCAGAGCTGAAGGACGCCGGAAGAAAGAAGAGAGATGACGCTCGGAGGAGCGGCCTAGTACCGGTGAGTGAAATAGAGATAACACTCATACTGGGGCACTCCTGTGGCTACAGCTGGGTATATGGTTATGCCGACTTAACTGGAACGTGTAGCAATTAATGGTGAACCCAAAGTGATGGGTTTTGGATATTGAGTAAGCTGTGAATTACAATTAAATAAACTTGAATATGAATCAAGTATTATTGAATACCAAATTAAAGGAAAGGAGGTGGAAGAGCCCCGAGATCCCCTTGGAACAAGACTGGCTACAGAAAGTGTGGGACATAGTGGCCTTGGAGTGGGCAATTTACGCCATGGAAGATAAAGTGCAAAGTTTTGCTGCGGATTGGGCGGAGATTATGTCTTTTCTTAAAGATGACTATAGAGTGATGTGGTGTCCGCAGCGCCTGAGACTGCTTGAGCTACAATAGGGTGGAGGAACTATTTGAAAGGAGGAGGATGTGGACTTTGAATGCTCGTCACTTTGGGGGGGGTGGGAGGATTGGGAGGGAATGTTTTCTCTGTTTTCTTTGTCTTGACCTGTTGTTTAATATAGTAGAATTCAATAAAAAGAGTTAAAAAAAAAATGTTTAAGGAAAGGTCTGATGAGCCTACAAGTGAAGTGAAAAATAGTGTGAAACATAAGTAATGAACATTTATGAAGTAAACGTTTTCGAACCACATGAAAATGCAAGTGATGAATATTTAAAGGCAAATGAGGAATCTTTTTGAATAAAGTGAAAAGCAAGTGATGAGCACTTATGAATACGATGAAAGCAAGGTGGTGGAAGAGAGTGAGCAGCATGGAGTGAGTTGTGTGGAAGAACATATTGTGGCAAAGCCAAGAGACTACTAAGGAGAACCAAAAGTGAATGTAAATCAAAACACAAGTGCAGTGAGAGAGAAACTTGTGTTAACAGGAAAACCTAAATGACACTGAAAGCAAAGAGCAGCATGGGTTAGCGGTTGCGTGACCTGAATGGGTGGACCGTGTGGGCTGACAACTGTGCCTAGACCGAGGATACCCTTCTTGGAATAAGCCAAGGAAAGTAAAGATAAAGAATTTACACTTGTGAATAGGATTGCTGAAGTGAATGGAAAAGAGAACAATCTGCATGAACTATTAAAGAGCCTGACGGATTGTAAAGTTTGACCCGGAACTGGTTTTGAAAACTAAGACTTGAGCTGATGGTAGGTTTACAAGCTGGAAGAACGGACATCTTTGGGAAGGGAAATCCGAGACTTGGTGAACTGTGTTTTCGTCTTGGGGAAGGAAACCCCTGAGACCTTTTTGGAACTGTTTTGAACTTGGGAAAGAGGAGCTGGAAAGTTGTTTAGCAAGGGCAAGTACAGGTTTTGGACACAGACAGACTTTTAAATTGAACTTACTTACTCAGACTATCCTTAGTTTCTTTAGGTAGGGAAATCCCACCTTAGCATAGGGCAAGTTAGGCCCTACACCATCCTGTTATTTAAGTAAATTGTCTGTGTCTTGCTTCATGATGCCTTCAAAGTGGATAAAAAGAGGGAAAGAGGGCAAGAAATGTTTTTTGCCAGGTGAAACTCTGACACAGAAGTGAAGGACGAACCCTCAAAACCAGCTTACCCTGACAGTGGTTTGAAAGACAAAGTTTGAAGCTCGCTCACCCTGCGAGCCGAGGTGATCGCTGTCAGAAAGACAGACTTCAAAGTCTGCATCCTAATAGAACACAAAACAAGGGGCTCTAAAGGAGCACCCATCAAGAAGCGTAACACCAAATTGAGTTGCCAATTCGGAACAATAAAAGGAACTGGCGGGAAGATGTTTGTCAGTTCCATCAGGAACTGGATCACAATAGGAAGTTTAAAAGAAGAGCCTTGTTAAGGAGAGCGTCTGAAAATGGCGACTGCTGCCAAATAGCCCTTAGCAGTGGAAACCTGTAGCCCTTGATGGGCAGGATACAACCTGAAAGCAACACCTCCATTACATCCAGCGGGAGATCCCAATCTCTGTACCTCATCCTTTCAGAAACCAGGCATGAAGATTCTGATTACTGGGTGAAGAATACAACCTCCCTTCTGAGTGATCTGGTCTGCTATTCAAGGAAGGCGAATCGGAGGGTAGATGGACATTTCTAGAAGGTCCGGGTACCACGTCTTCCTGTTCCAATCCAGAGCGATCAGGATCATGGGTTTCACAAACTTCCTCTGGAACCTCTTGATGACATGAGGCATGATGGTGGGGACTGGTGGGAGATCTCTAGAAGGACTTCCTGAGCCAACTCCCACTCGTGGGAGACTGATCTGCCTGCTCAGAGTGTCTACCACTGTGTTCTCTTTTCTGGCTCGGTAAACGGCCCATAGAAAGATTCCTTTCCAAAGAGCCCAAAACCAGAGCTGCATTGCCTCTCTAAACAGTGGTAGGGACCCTAAACCACCTCTCTTGTTGAGGTAATGCATGGCCACTCATTATCAGGACATCCTTCCCTCGCACAGAGGGTAGAAAGGCCATCAGCACCAGTCTGATTGCACTCAGCTCTAAAAGGTTTATGGGTAGTCTGGACTCCGATGGAGACCAACGACCTCTGATTGCGAGATCGTTTACATGAACGCCCCAACCTATGGGGGAGGTGTCAGTAACTTTTGTTATCTCCGGCCATGGTTGTCATAACATTCTCCTTGCAGGCCTACCACAGAAGATCCTATGCGACCTTGTTCGGGAGCTGAAGAAGGTCTGTCATTCTGACGTAAAATTGTGACCATTGTGATCTGAGGGCTCACTGAAAGGAAATAATCCTCAGTCGAGCCTCTGGCACCAGGAAAATGCAGAATGCCATGAGGCAGAGCAATCTCAGAAAATTGAAGGCCTGTAAATGTTGGCCATTTTGAAATTTCATGACCATCTACAGAATATGCTGAGCCCTCACTTTGGGTGGCGAAGCTTTCCTTGAGGAAGCATCCAATACCTCTCCAATACATTGTAGCTTTTGAGAAGGTATCATGTGGGACTTGTGTCAACATCTTGGTGAAGACCCTCAGGCGGAGGGGAGCCCGAATGGCTGAACACAAAAAGTGGGAACTGCCAATGGCAACATCAGGTACTTCCTGTGCTTGGAATGTATGAGCACATGGAAGTAAGCATCCTGAAGATCAAGTGACACCATCCACTCCTGGAGCTGAAAGGCCTGGAGGATTTGCGAAAGAGTGACCATTTTGAACCTGTCCTTCCTGGAGAACTTATTCAAGTGTCTGAATTCCAAAATGGGTCGCAGTCCTCTGTCCTTCGTGAGAATTAGCAAGTAGGGAAGTACCATCATTGGTTCCTCGCCACTGCAGGTACCAATTCTATTGCACCTTTCTCTAACAGTGCAACAATCTCCTCTAAGAGGAGCAAACTCTGGATATTTTAAGGAGTGCCTGCTTGGCAGAGAATTTGGAGGCCCAAGCATCTAAAGTAGTGCTGTGACAGTCGGTCTCCCACCACAGTCCTGTGGATTAAGGCCTCATAAAGGTTTTGGTGTTGTGGCTGTTGCGGACGGCAAAGAGGTAGAGGTTGTTTGGTCAGCTCTACCCACCCGTTCTCGTGAACCACAAGGTAGTCTCCTCTCCTCTTTCCCATTTGAGAGAATTGTCCCCTTGTTATTCCGCTGAAGAATAGATCCAAAAGAACTGACCCCCTCCAATTCTGAGAGGCCGAATGTGATTGCTTTGGTCGCTGAATCGCCATTCCCAACAATTTTTCAGCCGCTTTGGAAAAGTTTGCAGTTTTTCCAAACTCTCATCTGCCTTTGGACTGAACAACTGTGAGCCATCACAGAGCATATCCAATAGCCTCGCTATTGCTGCACAATGTTGAGGAAGCCTTCCCTTTCTTCACCCTCAGGAATGTGTTCTGTGGCCATTGGCAAAGCCTCCCACAAAGTGTAAGAATACTTTGCTAGGACACAAGCAGTATTAATGGCTTTGGTCGCCATGCTACACGCCGAAAACACCCTTTTCCCCAGGGGATCAAGTTTTTTGTTGTCTATATCTCAAGGGAATGTGGGACATGCAGCCACCTTTGAGGTTGATGTGGCCGCCTGAACAACCAGACTTTCTGGAGATGGCTGTCTCGACAGACATTCTGGATCTTTAACTGAAGGTCTATACTTCTTAGTAAAGTCCTTATTTACTGCTGGGGTAGTATCAGGCTTTTTCCAGTTTTCTAAGACTCTGTTGTTCAGTGTTTTATGGAAAGGTAGAATAGGATCCTTTGGAGGCCCCTTATCAAGCCTATACAACAGGTGAACCCAAACTTTGTTTTTTAACGAGGGGTCTGTGTTACAGTTGGGTTAACGTAACAATGAGGAAAAAGAGGGGAACACAGACTGCTTCCTACTCCTGCATTGTGTGAAAAGAGACATACATTACTCAATCTCTAAACCAAGCTGAAACCCACAGACATTGTGGGCAAAGGACAACTTCTTTAAACAAAACCAGGCCTTTTTCAAAACAGAGAGATAGTGCGATTCATAGGAGCCTGCCGGGTCCAAACATGTTTTATTAACCTGTCTTCATTAGGTTCCTATTTATCAAAGTATACAAAGTGACTCACCGATTCCAAGATGGCCGCCGGCTGGTAAGCACCCCGACGCCCAAGCTCCGTGACCCGCTCAGGCCTTGATGGTGCCGCCCGAGACTTAATTATTTCTAGAAGCCCTCTCCGGCTGATTTTGTTTTCCCCACCTTCTGGGCAGCGGAGCGGGGGGCCCTCAAACCCAGATTTGTTGGCTGCTGGTGGCGGTGAGTGCCTGGGTGACTTCCCAGAGGAGACCCGCGGCCACTTGGAGTGGTGGTACGGCAGTCCCGCATAACAGCCCCTGCTGGTCCCTGGCGGTGAGTGGGGGGGCCCCTGCTGCGGCCGTAGGACCCAGGGCAGAGCGGGACACCTGTGGCGCGGTCCACTCACGGAAGGATCGTGGGCGGCAGCGGGGTGTCCGCAGCGCAGAAAAGGAAAAGTACAGCGGGCTGCCCTGGGACAACTGACCCGCACAGCAGAAGCGGCGCGGCCCCGGCGGCTCTCGGAGAGCAACAGCCCAAGGCGAGGTGCGGCCCCCCAGCGGAGACGGGCGGCCACTGTGGGACCAGGGTCTGGAGGAGCTGCTCAGAGGGGGGGCCCCTTTGCATTGCCGGCCGACAAGTAAGGAGCAAGGGAGGAGGGGGGACTCTGGAGAGCGGTCCGTTGTTGAGGGCGGAGGCAGTCAGCATTAGGAGTACACGGGCCTCTCCAGACCTCCCCAGGTGACGGACGGGGTAGAGACTGCTCCGGGGCACGCAGGCTGAGACAGCCTTCTTCAAGTTAGGGGGGCCCAGATTATTCTCACTTGACCCAGCCGGGGACGGCCACCACCACTCTTGTGGAGAGCCAATCAGACTCATAAATCCCGGCCTGGAGGCTTGATCGGGTTTGGCCTCTGGGGAGGAGTTGCACCATTGAGCCCATAGCGGACTATCCAAAAGAGGGAGCAGGCTTTAGTCCACAATAAAAACAGGTTCCAGGCGGTCCCTGCAGCGGTATGAAGTAACCCCTACAATGTCTAGGAATAAAGTCAAAGATCCCTCCTCAGGGGTGAAGAGCCTGAAAAGTCCCAGGATGGGACACTCACCAGAATTTGGTCACAGGAGTCTGAAACGGAGGGGGGCTGCTAGGGGAGAAGGGTGCAGGTGGTGCATCACAAGCCTCCATCCAGATCTCTCAAGATGCATTGGTTACACATGCAATGCTGAAACCATTTTTGGGGGAAATGGTCGACAAAATTACTGCGGCAGGCCAAAGGCAGATGGATACCCTGAGGGAGGATTTGGCGGAAAGACTCAAGGAAATCAAACAAGACATTAATACAGTGGAGGAGAGGGTCGACATTAACGAAAGGGCCATTCAAGAGATGACCGAAGATGCACAGAAGACGGAAATCTTACTGGAGACCCTAGCGGTTGCAACTCATAATCTAGAGCTGTAGGCTGAGGAGTTGGAGAACCGTTCCAGGTGGAGTAATATCCGGGTTAAAGCCTTTCCGGAGGCTATCCAGGCCCAAGACCTGACGCAAACCCTCACAAATATATTCATGGATCTTCTAGAGGAAGAGAAGAGTCGGGCTTGGACCTTTCAGTTTGACAGAATACACAGGTTGGGGGCGCCCCGGGCCGAACCCGGCGCTAGGCCGAGGGACGTCTTGGTGGCCCTCCATAACTATATCACTAAGGAGGCAATTTTGCGGAAGGCCAGAAAGGCGGGCAGCGTCAGTTACAATGGTTCAGAGATCTTTCTTTATCAAGATCTGGCGCAGGTGACTTTAGCTAAGAGAAGGTGAATGAGCCCAGTTTTAGCATCTTAGGGCACAACAAGTTAAATATAGATGGTCTCACCCTTTTGGACTGACATTCACCTGGCAGGGAAAGTGCACAACGTCCGTGCACACAACAAAAAGGGGGCGGGACACGGGGCGTAACACGCAGAATGGGGAACAACGTGTGAAAAAGACGGCGTAACTGGCGAAACGCCCACACGCACGCAAACAACCCGTATTCATGGATTGGAATACGAGGAACCCGCGCATGGCAAAAGACGCGCATAGGTGTCAACGCGTCCGCCACAGGAAGGCAGGCGGAAGCGTCCCCGCGCACAGTATAAAAGTGCGCGCAAACAACAAACAGGTATATACAGCTACGATGAATGCCCCATTTGTTGCAGCACTGATCGTGGGACACCGCAGGAGGAAGAGAATAGCCAGGGCCTGCATTTTCTTTCCCCCCGGACCAGCCTTTTTGGGATGCCTGACGACCACGTCTATGGCAGGTATAGGTTTCCACCTCGTATCATCCTAGACCTCGTCAGGGAGTGGGAAGATGACCTTACATCCCCTACCCTGTGCTCCCAAGCATTGAGCCCCCTGGAGAAGGTGCTCTATGTCCTCCATTTTTTGGCCACTGGGTCATTTCAGCGGACTACTGCCATAGTGGGGGGGGTCTCACAGGCCACGCAGTCACGCTGCTTACACGAGGTGTTGGCAATCATCACTGCACACCCCTCATTCCGCAGGCACATATACATGCCCAGAACACCCACAGAAAGGCAGGTCGTGGTCCATGACTTTTACAGGGTGGCACATGCACCCATGTGGCCCTACGTCCAGCTAGGGCCACTGAGCACATCTATCGAAACCACAAGCACTGGCATTCCATCAACGTGCAGGTTGTATGCAATGCTAAAGGAATCATCACCTCTGTCTATGCAAACTACTCTGGCTCCACCCATGACAGTTTCATATACAGAATGTCCGCCCTGAGCCGGGCCCTGGAAGCTGGGCAGCATGGCGACACATGGCTCCTAGGTGAGTACAAATGCCTGTGCACATGCATGCAAGTCACACACAGACAAATACCCAAACCATAATAATCTCAACTATTATCACCTCCCCAGGGGACAGTGCCTACCCTCTGAGCAACCACATGACGACGCCAATCCGGAACCCCACCACACCACCCCAGGTAAGATACAATGATGCCCGTATTGCAACCAGTGGCATAGTGGAGCGCACATTCGGAGTGCTCAAGTCACGCTTCCGCTCCCTTGACCGCTCTGGTGGGCAGCTATTATATGCACCCCCAGTAGCGTGCAGGATCATTGTGGCAGCATGTGTCCTGCACAATGTTGCAACACGGCGGGAGGTACCGGTGGACATGATGGTGCCTCCACATCCCCAACCACAGGCACAGGCGCTGCCCATGGAAGGGGACAGGGCACGTGGCAAGGCAGCCCGGACCCAGCTTGTGGCCACATTCTTCACCTAAACTCCCACCCCTGCGGAGTGCACACAGTCCTGGCATATACCAGGTGACAATTGATGATGACAAAGAAACAGTCAACTGTCACAACCTTACCACCATGATCCCTAGCTACTTAAACATAACCAATCCTGTGTGACCAAAAGGAACACATGCAAGGTGTGTCTCACACGCCCCTGCAAAACAGTCCATCACAATCCCTGGTATGTCACCCAAACCCTCCCAAACCACATCACCCTTGTCTGCCACACCATGACATGGCATGCAATAGCAAAAGGCCAACACATGACCAATAATATACAAAGTGAGATGTCATAAATGAAAACTGACATGATACAATGATGCCTGACATGGAATTAGATGAAATGACTGACCAACAACCTCCCACACATACAAAGTCAGACACAAATGCTTTCCAACAGTCGTAGCATGAACACAACACTGAATGCCCGTTCACATGCACATTGGGCATGGCAAAATCCCGACTCCCGAACCCGTGTGCTGTGTGTGTCTCCTGCAACACACTGCTCAGCACACAGCACTTTGAGCAGCCATTGTGTTGCAGATACACCTTGAGCATCACATGAAAAAGACTAATGAAATCTACAACCAAATGATGCATGTACAGGGTACCCAAATGGTAATAGATCATGTGCTGCATGGACACCGCAGGCCTGAGAATGCAATCTGTGTGCACCTGTGGCCATGGAACGGTGGATGTACGTGTGGTGGATCATTGTGCAACTGTGTGTGTCATTAAGACATGCACTCAATAAATGCATGTGAAATCAAGTGATCCTCACTGTCCTGTACACATCACATGTGAACATTGGCCATGTGAACACCCCAGCATGTCAAACCACACCAATCCCCTGACACCTGAAAAGTAAAGACAACACAGGAACAGGCATTGAGCAGCACAACACATCATGTACATAGTACCCCACAATTACAATGTCAGAGTGCCCAAAACACTGTAGGCCAAGCCAACTGTGCAACAACAAAAGGCCCTCCCTTACACATCACTGTGACCTTCTGAACAACTGTCTCTGGGGTATGTAGCATTCTCCCATCAAGTCTACCTGGCTACAGGATCACCATACCCCTTGCTCTCCATGTTCCAGCTTGCGTGTAAATAGGTTCCAGCCCCCTCAGAGGCCACCTTGACTGGTAAAAATGCCAAATCGCAGAGAACTCACAAACCAGGGAAAAAGGCTGTAGGCACCAAAAAACCCTGGAAGAGTCTCCAGTAGATGACTTGAAGTAGCAGGAAATGTCAAAGGTAGCACAGTTGAACAATGGTCCAACAGGATGGGTACCATTTACGGTACATAACATACAACGATGATGCAACAACTGATGGGTACTGTCACAGCTCCGGTGTCCAGGCGCAGGAGAGGCACGAACCAACCACCCCCTCCGTGGTCTGGGCGCCTGCAAGGTCAAACTAACACAGGCCTCTGAAACCACAGCGGGGAAGGAGGGTCAGGGATATGTTGCATGGACAGGGATTGGTATTCAGGATAACCAGAAAGAGGGGCAGGAGAGTGGATGTGGATTTGCAAGGGAAAGTAGGCAAAATATAACTATTCACAAAAACACATACTCAATTAGAGAAAACATGTTCATCATGCACATTGTACCAAATTAGTCAAAAGCAAGCCAAAGAGAGACTTATCTCTGGGGTGAGTACTGGCCTCCCACCTGCGCACTCTCAGGTCCGGTAACAGGAGCACTTCAATGCTGCAAAGAGAGCGTGAGTTACTAATCTGAATGTGTGTTTACAACACACACACACACACACACAACCCCATCCATGCCCCAAAGTAAGTGACTTCTCCACAAACAAACACCCTTGTCTGCTGCTATGTACCCATACGTTAGCTTGGCCCACCAATGGTACATACACTGTCAATGCAGTAAGGCCAGCGCATGTAGGCGCGCGGGAAATGGAAGACCCATGGGTCAAGAATCACACATGATACAATGGTCCCTGGGTGAGCTGCTAGACGCGTATAGCAAGGTGCAACTTCAGTACAAGTTGTGTTCTGGCTGCTGCAGATTTAAATAGGTAGCGCACGTGGCAATTTGCACATGCAAATGACATGCACTCACCATGAGTCTGAGCCTCACTGGTTGTCGCTGTGCGCTGTATCAGTTTCTGGCTGGGAACGCTACTACCCTAATTACTCGACTTCAATGGAGCAGGGGGTACTCGAGGATGTGTTTGATGGCCCCTGCGTGTGCCCCTGACAACATGTAAAGCCACTTGGCATTTGGCCCTCAACGCATGTCAGCTGTACTGTATGCTTCTCCAACAATGCATGGGAAAGCTCCCCAGCACTGGTGCTACTTAGCATCCATGTGCAGGTGGCCTGGTGGAAGGTAGTCTGCGGTGTGGGCCCTTGTGTTGCTCACCTTGCCAGGAGCTCATGGAAACACGTCTGCTTCTGTCGGACGTCTGAGCACAAGCCCTGTGCTTCTGCTTGCGCACATATCCACACGTCTGCACCACCGAACGGGGCCAGTTTTCTGGATTAGTCGTCCTTGTGTCTGCTGGCAAAGGTAGTCTGGAGGCTCATCTTCCTGCAGAAAGGGCATCAAATAAATCAATAAGGCTGGAAAGTTCCCTGTGTGTGTGTGTCTACATGCTGGTTGTCACTGGGCCAGGTTACAGACCTACATACAAACTCCTCCCACCATCAGTGTCACTTTGACAGGCCAAGGGTGCAGGCTACTGTCTACAGCATGAAGTGCATCAAGCACATATACAGGCAAGAAAATAACATACATCACAATCCACATGAATTAATGGAGAGATCAATCACATACTCACCCAAATTGATTACAGACATGGGGTGGATCAAACGCAACCAGTCCCCACTAGGGGTGTTAACACAAGTAGTACAGCAGCAGACAGACCAAAGCCCAGACCAAAGCCCTTGTGTACAATTTTGTAACACCGAACCATCCTAGCGAGCCCATTGATAAGGGAAGCAGGAGTGGCCTATGTGAGTCAGGACCCCAAGCTGCAAACACATACAAAAGACAAGCTTGAAGGGCCCAGCTGGATCATACAGTGGATGCTTTCAAAAGCCACAAAGCACCACACCGTCACATAAATGAACAATAGACAAACAATATTAAACTATATTAACTAATTAAACTAACAATGAACAACCTACATAACCTAATTAAAATAACTATAGTTAATATTAACTAACTAAACTAAAAGCAAAAATCAAAAATGGCCACATACGACCCCGGGGGAGAGGCACCAAGAGGGGGCGAGGTACAGCGTGCACCTCAACACCCACATGCGATGATGTTGAGACAAAAAAAAACCAAAAAAAAAAAACACGCCTAGGCGCAGCTTGCCCCTCGTCGGCAGCAAGTCTGCCGGACAGGTGAGCCTGGTTCTGTGCAGCAATGACACTGAGGTCTGCATGCAGAACCTCCCGTGATACACGTGCGTCCTCTTGCAAGGTAACACAGAGTTCTTACTGCGTGGTCTGCCTGGACAACTGATGCACCTCCCGGCTCAGCCGAGATGGTACGCTCAAGCTGCTCAAACCTCTCCTCTGACCGTACCCTCTGGAACGTCAAGAGGGCACCCAGAGTGGATCTGAGTGACTCATACTCAGCCCTCAGGGCCTCCATGTGTGCCTCTGCGTGAGCAGTAATTGCTTGATGCAGACACAACATTTCAGACTGGCGTGCCCTGTCAGAGGCGCCATGCCCAGCCTGAGCGAGTGGGCCGTGGACTGCACTGCCTGAGCATGGATTGGGCCACACGTTCCATGCTCACAGCGATGTTATCAAGTGCTGCCCCTGACGTTCTGAATTGGCAGTCATGTCTTGCTGCCACTCAGTATACCTCGGTGGCGTGCGGCCACCGCGTTGCTGGGCTTGACACCTGCGGGACCCAAGGACCGGGCGTCCTTGTTGGGTTGGCACTGCCCGCGGCTGCACGACTACATGCCCCGTCTACGTGATGCCCCAGGCACATCAGCGACTGGTTTGGAGGCTGACCCTGCATCCCGATCCACCACAGGCGGAGGTCCCACCACTGTCTGGCCCCTCAGTGTAGGTGTCGCGGACAGAGGAGTGTCCACATCAGAATCACTCACCCCTGACGTATGGACCTGATGCACATCCAACTCGACATGGGCGTCAGAGTGGTCATTTGGGCTGGACTCATTGCCAGCCAAAGACAAGATGGTCTGTAGCACACCTGGGTTCTCGTGGTCTACCACCCCACGACCCCCACTTGTGCCGGGTTATGGTTGTGATAACAACCCTGTGCCTGGCATGACAACACCATCGTCTTGCTCCATTGCGTCATCAGAAAAGTGGAGAGAAAAAAACATTAGTACACATGTTAGAAGTACATAACACACTCACACATGGACATCACACAGACAGCCAACACATGAAGCAGACATGTCACACACAAAAGAGAACCTGCCATGCATGCCTGGTCAATTTGACATTGCATCATTGAGTACGCATGTAGAACAGTGTTACATGGCTAAGAAGTGGGTTGATGCAGTGCAGAACATGTGTACGTTACTCACTATCTACATGAACAAGTACTTCATGATGTGTATCAAAAAACGTGAAGGCAGTGCATGGGCAAGTTCAGGCATCATGTGCAAGGTGCATGCAATGGGTTGCATGGCTACAAGCAGCCCCCTCCTCGCCCCCCCCGAGTGAAAATGCAGGGATGCCTTGCATGGTAGCAAAAGGGTGACCAGAGACTTGTGTATTGGCAGTGTTGACTAGCATCAATGTCATCAACTGGGACAGTAAGCAGGACACATGACGAACCCTCAGTAGTACACCCATGTGTGCAAAACCCACTACACCAGTTGGACAGAGTCACTGGGCCTGAAACTGGGGGAGGACTGTGCCCCACACAGACTGTGACACCCTAAACATGTGTGTGATGCAGGGTCTCGTGCAGAAGGGATGTGACCTAGCAGTTTGGGCTGGACTGCCCCTTTTGGGGTGGGGCCAAGCCTGATTTGCATATGGTCTTTCCCCTTCTGTAATGGCTTGGCAGGCGAAGAACGGTGGTCTGGAGGGTTGCCCCAAAGCAACGCCAGTGGTTAAGATTCATTCTCAACCTTCCAGCCATCACCTCTGTTTTTGCATTGTCACCCCGAGTGGGACAGGTATGCCCAGATGTGGGTCCCGTGCCTGCTCGGCCTAGAGACCCAAGCTACTCCTCACTGATGAGCCCCAACAAGGGCGAAACATGTTTGGGGAAGCTTGTGGTCTCGTGCAGAAGGGATGTGACCTAGCAGTTCGGGCTGGACTGCCCCTTTTTGGGTGGGGCAAAGCCTGATTTGCATATGGTCTTTCCCCTTCTGTAATGGCTTGGCAGGCGAAGAACGGTGGTCTGGAGGGTTGCCCAGAGCAACACCAGTGGTTAAGATTCATTCTAAACCTTCCAGCCATCACCTCTTTGTTTTTGCTTTGATGCAGGACTGGGCCAGAGTGGGCATGGGATGGCTGAAGATATGCCATGAAATGTTGCTCATCAAAGACACGTACTACAATGATCATCCAGTCAAGGACACATAGGGGCATGCATGGAATGCACATGGAGCATGAATGGGCACTCCGGTCCCTGTGGAGCATTAGCCATCTGCACAGTCCAAGTGACACACCCTGCATGAAGGGCAGAGGATGTACCCCACTGCACGTGTCTGGCAGGTTGGCTGGTGGAAGTCAGCATGTACACAGGAGGCTTGAACAGGCCAATGCATTATGCCAAAATGATGACACCAGTGCAATGGTGTAATTGGGGTGCAGGGAGGGTGGAGGGGCAAGGGGGCATGCCTACGTGGAGTTCCTCCATGCAGGCAGAGGACACATGCACGTCAGTCATGCAATGACATAGTCCCAGTGCTGAGAGGAAAGACACCCCTAGCTACATGAAGAAGGGCTGGAACATGGACCGGAGGGGAATCTGGGTGACTAGAATGTGAGCAGGGTGCAAGTGTGGTGATGAGGACAGTCCCCGTCTGCTCTACATGTCCACCATCCTGCACAGCATGCACGCATCAGTGAAGCATTGCATGACTGGCACATGAGAACCATGTAGACATTGCATGTAGTGGCAGTCAAGCACAACACATCACACAGGCAAACCACACATGGGCTGGACATACACGCAACAATACTCACTGGACGGGGCATCAAAGTCCTGCATCTCTCCCACTCCTTCGACCAATTCTTCTGGTATGAACTCCGCAACGAGTGCCTCGTGAGGAGGGAGGTCATCCTCCTCAGGTGGTGGCCCACCGCCAGTCACGAGAGTCATGTTGTAATCTGAGGCACGCTTGGCGTTAGTGCTGCGTTTGAGGTCATTCCAACGCTTCTTGCACTCGGCAGCTGTGCGCACCTCATGGCCGAATGCACTCACATTATCCGCAACATGCTTCCAGTGGGTATTCCGATGGGCAGCCGTAGTTTTACAATTCGGCCCCACTAGCATGTCACGGCTGTGGGCCCGCACGTAGTCCACAAGGGAGTCCAGTTCCTGCGCACAGAAAGGCTTCTTCCTTGACGTGCAGGAGGCCGTGGCTGTGTCTGGGGTCTCAGCTTGTGCCGCAGATGCAACCTTCCTCCTCTTGGATAGTGGCGCGGACCCTGGCTGGCGAATGCCGCCCTGATCAGGATGGCCAGTGGCACCGGAGGATTGAAGCAAGGGAGTGGCCGGTGGAAGGACGGCCGAAGGCCTGACTTGCGTCAGTGGCTGCTGGGTGCCCTGGAATGGACCCTGCGCAGCAACATCTTCTGTGCCAGGGTCATTGACCGCGACGACTGTCCTAGTTGGTAGACTCACAACCGGGGTGTTGTTGGCTGCATCTGCCCCTGCACTTGCCAACCCCCAGCTGGTTGGGGCAGCAGATGACATCACTGCCCCAGGGACACGTGTCTCGGTCAGGGCAGCCCTGCGTGCCCCTACGGTCTTCCTCCTGACCTGCTGGAAATCCTCCATGGACTCTTCAAGTGCCAACGCAGCCTGCGCTGGCAGACCCTGAGCCTGGGTGGTGGTGTCCACAGCTGCACCTGGAGCTACCACTACCCTTGGGCCCATGGCAGTCGATGAAACAGACTGCCGGGTCACACGGGCGCCAGTGCCAGATGCAAGTACTGCATCTCACGGAGCCGCAGGGGGTGGTGGCATGACTGCACCAACACGTGGCACAACATCGTCACGAGCTGCCGCACCCCTGCCTCTTCCCCCTCTGCAGCCACCCTGGACACCCTGGAGTCCCCCCACTCCCTGGTCACCCCGGCCACGTCCCTGAACACGCCCGCCATGAGGAGTACGCCCAGCTGAGGCGCCCCTCACCTTTAGTGACCTCCCAACCATGGCACAGATGGAGTAGTGCTGGCACAGATGGAGAAGTGCCAATGGGAGGTGTCCTGGGCAATTGGGGTGAAGGGGGTAGGATACAAGATGTTATAAGCACCCCTGCACCTGCAAGGCTTACGAGACCCCAGTGATGAAGTGAAGGGTCACACAATGCTCAGGCACCCCAAAATTGCAGTAGAGCCGTGCACGCACCCCGGTAGCCCTTGTGTGTGGAATTAACCTCCTGCAGCACGCGGTGTCACCCAGGGACACGAAAATGTGGAACACGCAGGCTACTATGACCTCGAAAACGGGTATGCGATACACAGGGGCACCCGCAGTGGGAAAAATAGTGTGCGTGACTCACCGTCAGACTAGCGTGATAATGAAAAACACACGTAGCCAATACCCCCGCCAAAAGAAGAGATACATCCTTGATCCGCTGTGAAGTAATGATGGTGCGCGAAACAACACGAAGTAGCAACACACATGTCGGTCTCCACGAAAGGCACGTACAGCGAACTGCTGGGAGCCGCTCTCCTTTAACCTATGCTGAGGGAAACGCCCGCGCGTGTCACTTCACTTACGCGCGTAGGCCCTTTCCTCGGATTACACGTATTGACACACGGACGTGCTGTTTTTTCACGTGCTGAATCACTATGCACCCGTCACGAGGGAAACGGCCACGCGCGTAACATCACAGACGCGGTTACGCGCTAATGTCCTTGCCTCGATTTACACGCTGACTTGCACTTTTTTCACGTGCCAAATCACTCCGTATCAAGCTGACCATGCGAAAACACACTGAAGACCACACTCCTGCCCAAAAGGCCATTTTCCTGCCCCCCAGAGCCCCAAGCACGCTCCCAACTGCCATCTGCTGCTGCCTGCTGCCCACGTGCCCTGCTATTTGGTGCCTGGTCTTCAGCCATCTGCAGGGGTCCAGTTGCTGTGTCCACCCCTGCTGGAACAGAAGACTCCCGACTGGGATACCATCGCTCCACAACCCAGCCCCAGGACCCAGGTGCACACCCACACCTGCCTCGGGGGTCGCCATGTCGGGGCAAACACCATCCGAGACCATTGGCGACCCCCAGCCAGAGAGGCAGAGGGCCACCAGCTTCAGCAACAAGGAAGTTGGTGTCCTGGTGAAGCAAGTTCTGGGGCATTATGATGCCCTCTTCACACCATCGCGCGCCAACAAGGAAGGACGGGAGAGAATCTGGGATGACGTAATGGTTGCCATCAACGCGGAGGGGGTGGCAACCCACAACATCAAGCACGTCTGGGAGCACTGGGAGGACTTCAGGTCCAGGACCCTCAGCAAGGCCCGGCACCTCATGAAGGCAGAGGATGCAGAGGGGTGCTGGGTCAGCCTGAGCAACATCCAGATGAGGGTCCTGGAACGCATTAGCCCAGTGCTCCACGCCCAGGTCCTTGACAGGCAGACCCGTCTGGAGTTGAGCGGTAAGTGGCCATGCATTGCTGTGTGAAACAGGGCATGTTGCAGTGTGCTGGTAGTCAGCTGCTTGCCTGTATGTGTGACATGGGGCATGTACCGATGTGTGTGGCAAGGAACATCATGGTGCTGCATGTGAGACCAGTCATGCAGGAACCACATGGATGGTGCATGTCTTCCGATGCAACATGGTGAGCTGCATGCGGAATGCACACATGAATGCATGCCTGTCTCTGTTCTTGGACATGGATGGGGGGTGGGAGACGGGTGCTGCTCTCATGTACATGTATGGTGTACATGTCTGTGTGTCTGAGAAGCGTGTGTGACTTTGAAACGCCATGGATGCATGACACATGTCCGTGACGATGTGTTGATTCACTTATGCAGTCTAGTCACCCTTGTATCCACTGTGTCTGTGCTGTACGAGCCCTGATGCATGACCCTCTGGTGATGTGTGTGCATGATGCATGTGAGTTTGAAGCCAAATCTTTATGTCAATAGAGGCCCTTGTACATGGATGCTGATGTTGATTGCATGCGCCGTGCCTGTTTCTGCATGTGTGTTGCCTGCATTGACCCATGTGTTGTGGAGGGACAGGATGGAAGTGACATTTGACAGTGCCACTCATGTGTTATTGCTTCCTGTCTAGGGGACTATTGTACAGTACTCTGATGCTTGTGTTCCATGTCTCCCTCTACGCAGCGTCGAGTGAAGAAGAGGGCGGAGACGGCGCTGTGGAGCAAAGCTGAAAGATATGCTGAATGCTTACTAATGCCTTTTTTCTGTTATTTTCCCTTTTCCTTAGGAAGCGGCGTGCCGGGATGGGAATGACACCCCCGAAGATGCCCGCAGAACAGAAGAAGCGATGAATGATGGGCAGAAGCGCCGCAAGGTAAGGCTGTTCCCAACAGTGTTCTTGTACTTGCAGGAGCTGAGCGCTGAAGAAAGATGCAGGCCTACTGGAGACCGATCCAAACACGGTGAGTGTCACGCTGCAGGTGCAGAAAACACAAAGCATGTTTCACAGCCTGGGCGTGGCTTAAATAGTCTCTGGATATCCCGGGTGTCTCTGGGCTGAACCACACCCAAAAGACTAGTCTGCACATGCAGTTCTGGGAACCGAAATATGTGGGAGCATCCATCTTGTCCCCATCAAAGCACTACAAGTACAATCCCCAATGTTATCCTATGGAAGTGAGTGAGTCTGGTGCCACAAGCGCCAAGTCTGACTCCAAGACTGGGTCTTTGGAGGGATGGAGAGGCCCTTGAGGGCCATGTAGGTGATCGTGGCCTGGCTCCAACCTGACATCTTGGAGAGCTGGGGACATGAGGGGCAGGAATCATGACAAATGTTTTGAGCCCTCACCTCTGGGTGGCACGCTCTTTCCCAAGTATGTATTCAATACAACCCCGATGAACTTGAGCTTTTGAGAAGGTGTCATATCGGACCTCTTGTAATTGAGGGAGAAGCCCAGTCTGTGAAGAGAGTGGCAGGTCACGTTGAGATGATCCAGGACTTGTGCGGGAGAACGTGCCCTGATCAGCCAATCGTCCAGGTAGGGGTAGAGGTGAATCCCCCCTCTCCTGAGACTCGCTCCCGCTACCGCCACCGCCATCAGCTTGGTGAAAACCCTCCAGGCAGAGGTCAGCCCAAATGGCAGAACTCGAAACTGATAATGTGAACCGCCAACGGCGAACCTCAGGTATTTTCTGTGCTTGAGATGGATTGGCACATGAAATTAAGCATCCTGAAGGTCCAATGACACCATCCAATGCTGGAGTTGGAGGGCCTAAAGGATCTGAGAAAATGTGGCGATCTTGAATGTGTCCTTCCTGAGGAACTTGTTCAAGTTTCTCAAATGCAAAATGGCTGTCAGTCCTCCGTCCTTCTTGGGTATTAGGAAATAAGTAGAGTACCATCCTGTGTTCCTTTCCACTACAGGCACCGGCTCTGTAGCGCCTTTCCCTAGCAGGGTCAACATTTCCTTCACAAGGAGCGGATCTAGAACCCTCAAAGAGTGGCTCCCCGGTGGATGGTTCTGAGGTCTCTGAATGAAAGGAAGGCAGTAACCGTGGCCTATAGTTTCCAATCCCCAAGCATCAGAAGTAATGTCTCACCATTCTTTCAGATGCTGAGACAGCCTGCCTCCCACTGGTGTTTTGTGACTCAAGAACTCAAGGATGCCCCTGCTTGAACGGGCTTTGCACCTCTCCCTCATCCACCATGAGGGAATCTTCTTTGGCCTCTTTGACTAGCCATTCCTCTCGCTCTTGCAACTGAGGAGTAGTAGCGAAAAGATCCACCCGTCCAAGGCTGTCCACTGGGGTGAAAAGGCTGTCGCTGCCTAAGAGCGGCACCTAAGGATTTGGCTGCCGCCTTTGAGGTCTGCAAATTCTCAAGGCTTTCGTCAGCCTTGTTGCCAAAAAGGCGAGGCCTGTCAAAAAGCATGTTGAGGAGTCTGGATTGCACATCCTGCGCACATCAGGACTTCTTCAACCATGCAAATCTATGTATTACGGTGCTTGTTGCCATGGCTCTGCTGATGCCGTCAAGAGATTCACACATGGCTTCCTTGCCATCTCTAACAATAGCCAGGAACCTGTCTCTTTCCTCCCCTCTGGAATGTGCTCTGCCGCCATGGAAATACAGTCCCATAGAGTGAATGAGGATTTTGAAAGGGCACATGTGGAGTTGGCTGATTTAAGAGTCATGCTCCCTGCAGAAAATACGTTTCTTGCTCATCAAGCTACTCTTGTCATCCCTATCTGGAGGGATAGTGGGATAATCTGCCGGCATGGAAGTTGCAGCAGCTGCCTGTACCACCAGACTCTCTGGAGTGGGGTGTTTTGACAGGTAGTTGGGGTCACTACTGGAAGGGCAGTATTTTTTGTCAGTCTCTGGCGTCTCCCAACTTGCTGCCACCCTTTTTGGAGAGTGATATGAAATGGTAAAATAGGATCCATTTGCAGACCCTCATCAAGGATGTCCATCAGATCATCCTGTTCAAAAAAGTAGGGTAGGCCTACTCCGCCCCAAATAGTCTACACCATTGGACATTAGTAGTCTATATGAAGCATCTGCATGCTCACCAGCTTCAGGTCTACCAAAATCCAGCTCTGATGAGGAGTCTACCCCACTGGCCATTTGTAAATTATCATAAAGATCTATCAATCTAGAGTCTTTCCGAAATAAAGCTCTCAGGCACATTTGGTGTACCAAAGTGAAGACCAAAAGGCGCATCATTGTCTGATGGCTAATTTTCCTCATAAATTGAGGTAAGAGATTTTAAATAATCTCTCCTGAAAAATATAGGTCTTGTCTGGGGTAGGCATCAAAGGCTGAATAAACTAAACTCAACGCTTGAGGAGTCGTCAAAATCTTCTTCGCGCCATTGTTTTAGATGGCGTGGATGGCTTTGACGGTACGGATGGTGTTGAAGGTGCAGCTGGCGTCGATGGCGCAGCTGGCGTCAATGGTACCGCCGGTGTCGAGGGCGCAGGTGGCATCGATGATGTTGATGGTATCGACGACCTCCAAGTCCTCGACTTTTGTTTGGACTTATAGCTCGAAGGATCCTTCAATGACTTGTCATTGCTTCGAGGCATCAGCGGCTCTCGGTAAGGATCTGGCTTTCTTCCTGAGCTCAAGGGCGCGTGGGATTTGACTTGAGACCTTTTCTTACCAGCTTCTTTGGAAGGTGCCGTAGGAGCATGGTTTGTCAAGGGTTTAGTCTTTTGAAATATTTTTAGCATTTCAAAACGAAATGCTTCCCATTCTCCAGGTGTGGAGCTTTCGTGGGACAAGATGCTCTCTCAGGGGGGGTTATCTGATGATGAAGTTGAAGAAGGCTACCTGTGGTGCCTCTTTTCCGAATTCCTCAACGACGATGAGTGGTGGGAGCCACTCCTCGACCTAGATCTTTTAACCTTCTTCCTTTTAGGAGAGTCACCTCTCGGCTCGTTGGACGAAGGTTTCTTCGACGGGTAGTCAATGGCGATTTTCTGGGGTTTCTACCTACCACCAATTTCCCCTTTCGCTTCTTCAGAGCCTTTCCGGTCATTGGGTGGAATATGAAGCAGGCCAAGGTCTTATGCTCCACCTCGAGACACCACAGACAAACTGGGTGTGGGTCAGTTAACAACATCTTAGAATCCCAATCGCGCCACTTCTTGAATCCGGTCTTCGGCGTAGTAGGTGTCAAGGAAAAAGACATTATCGTGAATGTTAGAACAAAAGAAGCACACCATAGTTTCTCGAAGCGTTGGCTACGTGGAAAAACTGAACTGAAGCCAACAGGTGCTGCGCGTGCCATATATACCTTCGATGACATCATCCTCGAGAGGGAGGCCCTCGAGGGACATTGAGTCAACCGCATCGACGCACAGTGTCCTCTGCCAAAAAAAACATTCCAAAGCAGCTGAAGCTGCATATCGAATGTCAAAGATGAGGAATACGTGGGATGACTCAATCCATTCAAAATGTCTTTAGTACAGCAAAGATATCCACTGATGAATGCCCAAACAAAGAACATGTGGACATATCTCGCAACCGAAGCTTCTGAACATTTCATATTTCTGTTTTACAGATGTGAACAATGCGATGGATCTGCTAACTACATATCTAGTCGCAGTGCCAACATCTGCTTCAATTTTGAGACACATTTTTGGAGTTATGTTATGCATATTGACTCTTTAGTAGAGGATTCTGCAGTTTGGTAGTTGTTTTGCATTCACAAATACTGCATAGTCTGCCAAGAAACAAAGCAAAAGTGGAGAAATCTTACCCAGATAGTGACATACAATATCACCCAAGGGGATGTCTGTTACATAATGACCTGTAAACGTAAGGAGGTTGGCAAATGTCAACAGCTGAACATTACCCAAGAGAAAAACCGAACTGTGTTTGAGACGCAGTTGTGTTCATGCACTCCAAGCACATGCACCAACGTTAATAATACTATGATTTGTAATCATACAGTTGTAGCTGCTAGTCATTTGAACCATGTAATACCTCTGATAGGATGGCTTTTTCGTGTGTTAACATTACCTGTACTTATAATACAGCTAACAATTCCAGAGGACTGTGTGCACTAACACGACTTGCTTTAATGACGTTTCCTTTGCAGCCATCATTACAGCGAATGAAAAAATCAACTTTTGAATCTATGGGGCTATCCCCAGATTGTGTATTTGTTGTCAGAATCAAAGGTTTTGGCCCTTGCATATTCATGGTGGGAGTTTTGGGGTTTAGCTGCCACGGGCTTTAAATCTTTGATTACATTAGCATGCTTAGTAGTGAAAGGGTTGAATCATACCTCTCAAGCCTTAGAGGAACTGCTTCTAGACAGCCAACCTCTGAGAAAAGCAGCCTTGCTGAATAGAGCTGCTATTAATTATCTGTTATTGAAGCATCATTTTGGGGTGAAATGCATTTGTAGGAATGTGTTGTTCAGTCTGTGGAAAATCACATCCAAAGCTTGAATGACTTGACAAAACAAGTAACACAATAGCACACTGAAAATTGGTGGGATTGGCTGTTTTTTGGGATTTCAGATGTTGAAGAAATGTTACGTATCCCTTTGCTTATTGCATGTTTAATGTCATGATTTAAATGTTCTGTTGTTTCCAATATATTTCTATCCTAGTTATAATGTTTAGTTAATTTCAGAAGCCGACTTTAGTGCCACTGAGTTATGGAAATCAAAAGTCCAAGGGTGGCTTGTAATGCTTTTTTACCCAAACAAATGGTGTCTGTGTGCAGTGCATTTTGGGTGTTCCCAGAGCCATAATGGAAATATTTCTTCAGGCTTCAGTGAAAGCTGCATTTTGATGTGAACCCTTTACGTGGTTTGTAGTATTTCTTTGCAGCCAGCATTTCACTGGCAAACATATGTTCTTGCTTCTGCATTGCTTCAAGGAATGTTTTGCCAGCTGGTGCCTGATAACGTTTTAGAGCCGAATGAAAGTTATGCTGATTTTTCGCTCTTCCATCAGAAAAGGTTTGCCACTTAAGGTTGTCATGGGTCACATTGGCCAGGGGTAACATGGGAACTGGAAACAGGTAGACTTTGATAGCCAAAAAGTTCTGGAAAATGCCATCACACATTTGTGGGAGGCTTAAAACGAGGGGCACAACATCAGTTAGGCAGAAAGCCTCTGTGGAAGGGTGGACACACTGATTCCATTTCCCATTGACATGGGTATCTCTCTGCCAACCCGTGGTGGGGGCTTTTCATTGCGGTTCTGGCGAGATGAGGATTTCTTTGGCTGTGGCTTCAACAGTGAAGTATGTTTAAACTCTTTATATTCCTTATATGTGTAGTAATCATTTATTAATTCATTATTTTTACTGCATTTAGTCATTTATGTATGCTGAGTTGAGAATAAAGGGCCATAAAGAGCCATTTTACATTCTAGCTGAGAGTCCTGTGTGAATAATTGCCCTTCAGCGTGTAAAGATTCTTTATCCTGTGCGCTGGGGCTGTAAAAAATTGCTTTGCACGTTTGAAGCGCAAAACAGACCCTCAACCATATTAAGACCAAGTTCTGTGCCGTAGAGGTCTTCCCCAATGTGGTGGGGCTGTGACCTGCACGCACGTAGCCATTATGCCAATTAGATCAGGAGTGCAGGTTTACATTAGCAGGCCTATGCAGCACCCCATCAACCTTTAGATCGTCTTTGATGTGTACCAGTTCTTCCACATAATTCCATGGGTCCACCCACAACAGCAAGATTCGGACTCGCAGCAACCTGCCAACAATCTTGGAGGGATTACCTCTACACGGGTATAGTAACACAGCGTGATTTGGGGTTTTGTAGCAAAACCTCTTTGGGAGTTAAAAGAGAGTGGATTGGAGTATAGTGGCTACATTCCCTGTGGGATTCCAGTGCGGAGCTCAAGATGTTAAATAGAATGCAGTTTTTCACATCAAGCCAGTGAATGGATTTTCACTCCTTCTGAAACATGGTTCAGTTTTATGGCAGACTGCTGAGTTTTACAACCTGTAACTTGTCGATGGATGATGAAAAAATACCAGCAAGTAGGGAATTGGAGTAATCATGGCCCTTATTAGGTATCAGGTAATAATGTCCCCATACATAATGTCACCGGGAAAAGCCATTGGAAACATTTTATATGGTGACATTATGTATGGGGACGGGTTGCAGGGGTGTCCCCTGCTCCCCTTGTAAAAAATAATTAAATTGAGGGGTTATGAGGGAGTCCCCCGCATGTTCAATGTAATAATGTCTCTGCAAAAAACTGGGACTTTTTTGTCAGGAGACATTTTTGCAGGGACATTATTACATGGAACCCCTCATTACCACTACAGTCTTCTTTAGGAAGGAAATGCAGATTTTGCTTCAGAAGTGTGAGCTGAAAAAAATACATAAACCTACATAAACAGGTGAACGCTACAGCCTCAGCTACAGCATACACCGGGAAACTAATCATGACATGCAAACCCTTACTCTTCAAGGAAAGCTGCATTACACTCGCCAGAGCATTAATATTGTCTAAATTGAATTCTGAAATTGACTTTATTTAGGAGCCAGCAATTATGTGCTCAATAAACTACAAACCTTACAAAACAATGCTCTCAGGTCAGCTCTGACCAGCTCAAGAAGAGCTCACATTTCGGAAAAAAGCAGACAACATAAATGGCTATCAATCAAAGACAAGATCCAACTCAAAACTATGTCCCTTACATATAAAGCACTGAATCAGACGGCCCCCCTGTATCTAACAGAAAGATTTAAATTAAATCCATCCACCCGAGCCACAGGGTCAATTGATACACTCAGTTTAATAGTCCCAAAACACAAATTCTGGTGGGACCAGCTTGCCAGTCATGGCTGCTCTGCTGTGGAACACGCACCCACTATCCCTAAAGAGATTGAAATAATTCGCCAACTTCAGAAGCAACTCCATCAAATAGCTAACCAAGTAGTTTTACCTTACCCTATCCCGGACCCTTGACAGCAAAACCTGATTAACAGATTATCCACTGTATCGTTTATGTTGTAATAATGTAATTATGGGTTGTATACGAATTGTTCGTATTACAACTGTTCGAATTACAATTGACCTTTTCACAATTGACCGAATTGTGAAGGTCAATTGTAACATATATGCGGGGTGAAACCCCCCGCAACCCTTCACACAACCCAAACCACATATATATATATATATATATATATATATATATTACCAAAGCGATATATATATATGGTCAATTGTGAAAAGGTCAATTGTGACCCTTTAAAAACGGTCAATTGTTAATTCGAACAATTGTAAACGAACAATTTGGTGTATACTAATTATGTAATTCTGTAACTATGATCTTTCCACTGCAAATCTGCTTTATTACATGGCCACGGTAGTGGCTATGTAGTTATGGTTAAGTTGCTGTTTACATAGGAAGAGCACTTTTTGGGCGGCTTATAACTCGGCTCCCCCTGGACGAATCCTTACCAAAGTATATGGGCCACTCTGAATGTTTCCCCAAAGTTTGGTAACGATTCGTAAAAGGGGGGCAAAGTTATAGGGGGGGTCCCAAAACTTCTTTTTTTCCCATAGAGCGAATGGGGCAAAAACTTTGCACACGGCTACAGGGAAAACCACTGGACAGCTTGTCATCAATTTTGCGGCAGGGGCTTGTTCTAGAAAGCGTGCTTTTGTACATTTTGTGAGAAATCATACTGTACTTTCCTTTAAAACGATCAAAAAGTAGCAGTGTAAGAATTAGTGATATCTATGTCCGCTCCCCGGTCCCACTTCCCTGTTCGCTCAGTGGAGAAGAT
Source organism: Ambystoma mexicanum (assembly GCF_040938575.1). Lineage (NCBI taxonomy): Eukaryota > Metazoa > Chordata > Amphibia > Caudata > Ambystomatidae > Ambystoma > Ambystoma mexicanum. The sequence goes on along the minus strand of NC_090937.1, from coordinate 1,083,880,032 downwards.
TTCTATTGGCTAATCTATGGCATGCTATACGTCAAGATGAACAAGTTACTTCTTACCTTGTAACGTTCTTTCGACGGGATGTTCCTCCGACGTATTCCTCATCTTAGATATCTCCTTCCAGCTCTGCTGGCCTCGGAAATTTTTTTCTCTAGAGGGCGCTGCGCGTCGACGTCCTCCGAGTCGATGTCCCTCGACAGCCGCCGTATCGACGTCGACGTCATCCTGCCTATAAAGGCCGCGCGCATCGTCCGTTGCTCAGTTCCGTTTTGTAGCCCACAATAATTCTTTCTGGACTAGACTAATCACCCTGAAGGAGCGTAAGCTGCAACAACAAGGGAAGTAGAACTGCGGGGATGGATGGGAGGGTCGATGAGGAATACGTCGGAGGAACATCCCGTCGAAAGAACGTTACAAGGTAAGAAGTAACTTGTTCTTCGAAGGGATTGTGTCCTCCGACGTATTCCTCATCTTAGATAGGCTCCCATAGCAGTATTCTATTATCGGAGGAGGGAGTACTGATTTCATGCTGTCTTCTATTGATGAATAGAATGCAGTACAGCCCTTCCAAACCTAGTCTCTTGACTGGAGGAGGAATCCAAGTTGTAAAATCGTGTAAAGGTATGGACAGACGACCATGTAGCGGCCGCACAGATCTCTTTAACCGGCACACCTCTTTTGAGGGCTGATGAAGCTGCAATACCTCTGGTCGAATGAGCCCTAAGGTTTTGAGGGGGCTCTTTCCCTGCCAGTTTATAACATTCCAGAATGGCTAGAATGATCCATCTGGAAATGGTCTGCTTAGTTATTGGTAACCCCAGCTTGTGACCTGTGTAACCTACAAACAGCTGGTCTGCCTGTCTTATCCTGGCTAGTCTACTGATGTAAAAACTTAAAGCCCTTCTAGGGTCTAGCCTGTGTAACCTCTCTTCCTCTTTCCCCGGATGAGGAGGAGGATAGAAAGATGGTAGGGTAATCTTCTGAGTGATATGGAATTCCGAAACCACCTTTGGGAGGAAATTAGGCTTCACTTGCAGGACAACTTTGTCTTTGTGAAATATTGTGTGAGGAGGTTTACAAGAAAGAGCTTGTAATTCGCTCACCCTTCTAGCAGATGTAAGTGCTATTAATAAAACAGTTTTAAGGGTAAGGAATCTTAACGAACAAGAATGGAGAGGTTCGAAAGGTGTGCCCATCAGGAAAGTTAGTACTAAGTTTAAATCCCATAGGGGAACTTGGAATGGTCTTGGGGGAAAAACATTAGTTAACCCCTTTAGAAACTGTATTACCAAGGGTAATTTGAAATAGGATGGTTCTTCCGCAGTGCGCTTAAAGATGGATAGCGCTGCGAGATAGCCCTTAATGGTGCCAACTTGAAGGCCTGAATTCGCCAAATATAGAAGGAAGGGCAAAACCATTGGTGTACCACATGAAAAAGGGTCGATATTCTGTTCTCTACACCAGCTGCAAAATCTGTTCCAACGGCAGCGGTATAAAGACTTTGTTGCTGGCCTCCTTGCCGAAAGCAACACCTCCATAACATCATCAGGGAGGTCCCAATCCTTGTACCTCAACCTTTCAGAAGCCAAGCGTGAAGGTTGAGGGTTTTGATGTCTGGATGGAGAACCTGACCTCCCTTCTGTGAGAGTAGGTTCTCTCTGAGTGGAAGTCGAATTGGAGGGCAGATGGACAAGTCTAGAAGGTCCGGGTACCACGTTCTCCTGGCCCAATCCGGGGCAATTAGGATCATGGTTCTCCGGAATCTTCTCAACCTCCTGATCATTTGAGGAATGACAGGGACCGGTGGGAACGCGTACAGAAGCGGAAACTCCCAGTCCACTATGAACGCGTCTCCCAGAGCTCCTCTCGGGGGAAATTCCCTTGAGCAGAACAGATCGCATTTCCTGTTGACGCTGGTGGCGAACAGATCCACCTGAGGGGTTCCCCAAAGGGCGAAGATCTCTTGAAGGACTTCCTGAGCTAGTTCCCACTCGTGGGAGACTGTGCTCTGCCTGCTCAGAGCGTCCGCTGTCAAGTTCTTCTCTCCGGCTAGGTGAACTGCCGATAGAGAGATTCCTTCTTGGATTGCCCAAAACCAGAGCCGCATCGCCTCTCTGCACAGGGGTAGTGATCCTACGCCTCCTCTTTTGTTGAGGTAATGCATGGCCACTGTGTTGTCCGTCATTATCAGGACGTTTTTCCCTTGTACAGCTGGTAGGAACGCCTTCAGCGCAAGTCTGATGGCTCTCAGCTCTAACAGGTTGATATGTAGTCTGGACTCCGATGGAGACCAACGACCGCTGATGGTCAAGTCCTTGGCGTGGGCTCCCCACCCCGTGAGTGAGGCATCCGTGACTACTGTTATCTCCGACCAGGGTTGCCAAAAATGTTCTCCTTTCAGAATGTTCTCCTGACAGGCCCACCACTGAAGGTCTCGAGCTACTCTGTCGGGAACCTGAAGAAGATCTGTCATTCTCCCTGAGAATTGTGACCCCTGAGTCCTCAGTGCCCACTGGAGGGATCTCATTCTCAGGCGAGCCTCTGGCACTAGGAAAATGTAGGATGCCATGAGGCCTAGCAACCTCAAAAAGTCGAAGGCTGGGAGACGTTGGGCATGTTGAAACTTGGTAACCATCTGTAGAATATCTTGAGCTCTCACCTCTCGTGGCGAGGCTTTTCCCAGGGAAGTGTCCAGGATTGCTCCTATGAACTGGAGTCTCTGCGATGGTATCATTTGTGACTTCTTTAAATTGAGGGAGAAGCCCAGTCTGTGAAGGGAGTGGCACACGTGATTTAGTTGGATCTGAGCTTGTTCTGAAGAAACAGCCCTGATCAACCAATCGTCCAGGTAGGGGTAGACGTGAATCCCTTCCCTCCTTAGACTTGCTGCCACTACCGACATTAACTTGGTGAAGACCCTTGGGGTGGAGGTCAGCCCAAATGGCAGCACTCGAAATTGATAATGAGAGTTGCCAATTGCGAACCTCAGGTATTTCCTGTGTTTGAGATGGATAGGCACATGGAAATAAGCGTCCTGAAGGTCCAGAGATACCAACCAGTCCTGGAACTGAAGGGCCTGGAGGATCTGAGAAAGAGTGACCATCTTGAATTTGTCTTTTCTGAGGAATTTGTTCAATTCTCGCAAGTCCAAGATGGGTCTCAGTCCTCCGTCTTTCTTTGGAATGAGAAAGTAAGGGGAGTACCAGCCCTTGTTCCTCTCCGCTACAGGTACCGGTTCTATGGCACCTTTCTCTAGCAGGTCCAAAATTTCCTGCAAGAGGAGCGGATCTGGAGCTTTCTGAGAGCTGATCCCGGTGGATGACTCTGAGGTATACGTAGGAAAGGCAGGCAGTAACCTTGGGCAACTGTTTCCAATGCCCAAGCATCTGACGTGATAACCTGCCATACCGCCAGATGTTGAGTCAACCTGCCTCCTACAGGTGTCCTGTGAGGGAAGTCCTCAGAGTGGTTTTGGGGTGGCTGATGCAGATGCCGATGGTAAAGAGGCACCTGCTGCTGCTGCGGCTTTTGAATATCTACCCCGTCCACCTCGGGTAGTTCTTCTTTGTCCCCTTCAAGCCGGTTGTCCTCTACCTCTTCCGAATGCGGAGTAGAAGCGAAAGGACTTGCCCCTCGCAGAGGTTCCTGTAGGACGAAAAGGAGTTTGACGGATTGCAGCTCCTAGGGATTTTGCTGCTGCTTTTGAAGTTTGCAGTTTTTCTAAACTGTCATCCGCCTTTTTCCCAAACAAAGAAGAGCCATCGAATGGCATGTTCAAGAGCCTGGCTTGCACATCTGGGGCAAAACCAGACTTTCTCAACCTAGCGAATCTCCTGGTTGATGTACTTGCCGCCATTGCTCTGCTGATACTGTCAGCCGAATCAATGCCCGTCTGGAGGGATTCGCACATAGCGTCTTTACCGTCCTGTATAATATTCAGGAACGCATCCCTTTCTTCTCCCTCCGGGATGCAGTCAGCCACTGTAGAAGCACACTCCCAAAGTGTATGGCTGAACCTAGCAAGGGTGCAAGTAGCATTAACAGATTTTAACGCCATGCTACATGCTGAAAAGACTTTCTTTGCCATAGCATCATATTTTTTATCGTCCCTGTCCTGTGGGACGGTAGGATAAGCCGTCTTGACATCGGTAGAGGATGCTGCCTGTACCACCAGACTTTCTGGGGATCGGTGTTTAGACAAAAACTCCGGGTCTGTAGAGGATACCCTGTACTTAGTAGACAGTTTTTTATTTACTGCTGGTACGACATCTGGGGTTTCCCAGTTTGTCATGACCTTCCTCTGAAGAGCTTTATGAAAAGGCACCACAGGATCCTCCTGTGGGCCTTTGTCAAGAATATCCGTGAGGTCATCTTGTTGGAAAGATTGTGAAGGTGCAGACCACCCCATGAACTCTGTGATCCTGGCCATTAAGGCTCTATAGGGGTTTTCAGCATGCTCCCCCGGGTCTGGCCTAGCAAACTCCACCTCAGGGGAAGTGTCTAACCCACTTGCCTCATGTAAGGAATCATGAAGATCCTTTAACCTGCGTTCTTCAGAGGAAAATTCCTCTCTAATTGGGGTTACAGGTCCCTGCAACTCAAATGTGTCTTCCTGTTCAGACAATTCACCCTCTTCCAAAATTGAGGACATAGTTCTCAATTGTTCTGAACTCATAAAGGGAGTAAATCCCATTTCCAGGGCAGAGGGTGCCGAGCTTGTCATTATCGGCCTCGAAAACGTCGAAGTCGTCGACGCCGACGTCGAAGGCTTCGAGCGTGGCTTCGAAAACAAAGGCGGAGGCTTCGATGACCTCGACAGAATTGGGATTCTACTCGACAATCTCGAAGCCATCGCCATCGAGGACCTGGGGATAGTCACTGGGTGTGTCGTGACCGTGACTTTTCTTGGCATCGACGCCGGTGTCGAAGCTGGCGTCGAGTCGACAGACCCATGTGTCGAAGGTTCCTTCGACAACGGCGTCGAAGACACCGACCTCGGCGTCGACGGAACCCTCGTCGACGGCGTCGACGGAACCTTTGAGGAAGGTTTGGAGGTCATAGTCCTACTCGAGGGTTCGAGACGCGCTCGAGAGTTTTCCTTCGCCAGGTACTGCGACTCGCGGCGTTTTTGACCTTCGGGTCTTTCGACCAGAGCATCGCTCTCGGCAGTCTTCGAGGGGGTCGAGGCCGCTTTCTCGAAGACGCTCATCATATTTTTGCGGAATTCCTCCCATTCCGCCCGGGAACTATGTTTCGTGGGGCAAGGGATTCTTTTTGGCGAAACAGAGGAAGATGAAGACGGAGAAGGGGATCTTCGACGTCTCCTCTTCGAGTGCTTCGATCTCGAGGAGTGATGGGACCCACTCTGAGACCTGGAGCGCGAATGGTGACGAGGAGACGAATGTCTCGACTTCGTCGACGAAGAAGAAGCTTTAAAAGTCTTACCTTTCTCCAGCTTCCCCCTACGCTCCTTCAGGGGTTTAGCTGTCATGGACATACAGTCCTCGCACTCCGAACAATGATGTTCAGCTCCCAAACACCACAGATAAACTCTGTGAGGGTCAGTCAGCGACATCTTTTTCCCACAATCTCGGCATTTTTTGAAGCCGGATCGAGGAGTTGTCAGTTCCGACGAGGAAGCCATCGAGTACGGATCGAATAACTCGAGGTAAATAAGATTAATCTGACAAGAACTGAGCAACGGTATTCCGAGGCACTGAGTAAGCGCGGAAAAACGGAACTGAGCAACGGACGCTGCGCGCGGCCTTTATAGGCAGGATGACGTCGACGTCGATACGGCGGCTTTCGAGGGACATCGACTCGGAAGACTTCGACGCGCAGCGCCCTCTAGAGAAAAATTTTTCCGAGGCCAGCAGAGCTGGAAGGAGATATCTAAGATGAGGAATACGTCGGAGGACACAATCCCTTTGAAGTAGCGCTTTCACCGATTGGTTCTGCCGCAGCGTCAAGTGCGTAGCATTTTTTTGATACGGCCGCCATGGTCGGTTAGTTTTTGTGTTGAACGCCGAAATTCACACAAACATACCTTCTTGAAACACTGTGTCGAAAGGTAAGCATTAGTTATATGTGGTAGTACAAAAGTGAAACAGTGCATTATTCTTGTTACCAATATCGTCCGGTACAGTGAAACTTGGTAGGCAACGTACGACAAGCACTTACTGCGTCTATGTAAGAAGCCACCACCAAAAGTAGTGCGGTTAGACTGGCGTCCTATGTTTTGGAATCCGAGGCAGCCACCTGCACGGATTCGTAAACACCGCGCGTCTGCACGAGGTCGGGAGTAACGGTTCTCATTATTGATTGCTGATATGTTGTTGCAAAATGAGAATGTATTTGCGTTCTGAGTGAAGGTCAGTTCATTTCATTTCATTTTTTAAGTAGGCGCTCAGTATGGCCGCACATGTAGCAAACCTCATAAGGGTCAATTGTTTTTCGACCTTGACGTACACCGAACAGAGACAGAAAGAATGTAGGGAGTCACAGTTTGTGAAACATTCCCTTTGATAAGTTATGCTTCAAAAAAGGTTTGTGAAGCTCATGAAATACCAGTTCCCGAGGACGTCTTACTGAAAACAACTACTGTGTGACTGCGGAGGCCGAAATGGAGCAGGTGCACATAATGTAAGCTTTTTTCTCAGGCCTGTACACCAAACTGCCATTATTTAATTAGTGTGGAGAAAAAAAAAATGTTTTTACTAGCAATGCATTTGGAAGTTTGTGTGCTGTTGAAGTTTCAGATTGCACATTACCATTACTAGTAATGCATTTGGAAGTTTGTGTGCCGTTGAAATTTCAGATTGCACATTACCGCCATCTGTACGATGTCACTACAATTTCCACTATTACCTACGACATTTATGTGGCACTGATACTTTTTACCTAGTATGTCTATTGCACATTGTCGCCGTTTGTAGGGAGTCAGTACATTTCCTCATATAATATTCATTATTTATAGAGATGCTATGTAGTACACCTTACATTTCCGCAAAGGCTTCATATTGATAGATGTTTTTTGTCATTTTTCCCTCAGCTACTTCCTTCCGTATTGCAAGTGTCATGGATTGCAGCGTCCGAGTGACAGGTTTTTTAATCGTCAATTGCAGCTATTCGTCACCGGTTGTATGTGCGTCATCATTGAATGGGATGACCGTATCGGACCTCTATGTCCCTACGCAGTTGTAGCAGTAAGAAGCAACATACCCTCCTTTCTGGTGTCATAGTTCTCAGCTATTCATGTCGCCTTGTAAATCACTGTGACAGGAATACGCCTACTGTGTCAACAACGCATAATTTATGTGTGGTTAAACCACAACGTCACCATTGGCACTAACATTATACTTTCTGATGGACTACATCACAGCGATTGACGGCATCTTGCCAATGATTGTGAGAGGAGACCTACTAATGTGCCGGCACTGCACACTGTGTGCATGATAAAAACTGTGGCGCCAACGCATGGTGACTTTGTGGGAAAACATGAACGTGACCGTCAAAATTAACATTTTCATTGTGCGGCAGAGACACAAACTTCAAATTTCCTTGCAACTGAGAAAAGGGCGATGATTTAGCACTTTGCATTGTGAAATAAAAGTACATTACTACTTTTTACATGTGAGTGTGTTTTTTAATAATTTCATGTTCCCCTTCCCAATCTGCTATGGTACATTGCAGTATGTTCTTTAATAGGTGCCGTATGACGGTGCATAAGCCTTTAAGAAAGCATTTGTTTACTCTGCAAAGGTACGTTATCCAGAGCGCTATTGCACACCACTTGCTTTGGCAAGGTAAGGCTCAGGCCCATCTATTATGCTTTCGTGCCGTTTGGGTACTTTCTGTTACCCAGCTGCCCTAATTACAAAGATTAGTTCTGCATGAAGACGCTATGTTGTCAGATTTGGTATCTTTCTAAAAGTGGAAAAATGAGATCAGGTGCACTGAAAGTGATTGCTGTACAGAAACGTTTCAAAAGCAATGCTTCCTTATACCTTCGCACTACACATTTCTTCACTTTTCACCTTGTGGCAGTTATACAAAAATGCGTGCACAGGTCAGTGGTAAGGGTGTTATGATATGATATGATATGGCATTTATAACGCACCTATACACAAGTGTTTCAAGGCGCGACGAGGCAAGGGGGGGAACAATGGGAGGACAAACAACGATCCTACTAGGCCAGGTGTCATTCAGATCGCGCAAGTGCATGGGAAGGGGGGAAAGGAAAAGTGCGCAGGGGGAAGGGAGAGGGGAAGTGCAGTACATGGGAGGTGGAAGTGGAATAAATATGACACAAACAGCCAGCTAGTGGCAAGTGCAAGGAAGTGCAGACGTAAGTGCTAGTAGGGGGGACTGAAGGGATATAGAAAACGGTCCCCAAGTGCAGGGGTTGCCAGGGAGGCAGTGCAGGTGGTTAATTGACGGGGCCTGGGCCAGAGATCAAAAGGATGGCCAGGTAGCCAGTGCAACTTCGGTCAGGAATTCAGCAAGGGAGGGGAGGAGAGAAAGCAGAATCAAAGAGGAAGGTTTTGAGGTGTTTCTGGAACCGGAGATGGTTCTCCTCAAGTCTCAGGGAGGCAGGAAGGCTGTTCCAGAGAGAGGCCCCTGCTGAAGAGAGTAATCTGCCACCAACTCGTTGCTTGGAAAAGTGACTGACCCTAAGGGAGTTGGAGGCAGATGAGCGAAGAACTCGAGAAGGGAGATATTTAGGTAGAGAGAGTTGAAGGTATTTTGGTCCGAGACCCCAGAAGGCCTTGTGTACAATGCAGAGGGTTTTGAACTTAATCCTCGCAGCCACTGGGAGCCAGTGCAGAGATTTCAGTCCTGGAGAGATACGATCCCTGAGCTTGAGGCCAACGACAAGTCTCTCAGTCCTGTTCTGGATAAGTTGCAGAGGGCGGAGAGTAGAGGGAGGCAGATTTAGATAGAGGCTGTTACAGTAGTCCAGCTTGGAGAGGACCAGGGCTCTGGAAACAGTGAGCTTCTGGGGGAAGGAGAGGAAAGGAAGAATACCTCTAAGAAGGTGGAGCTGCTAGTGTGACTTCTTGGAGACGTCAGAGATGTGAGGGGAGAAGGAGAGTGCAGAGTCGAAGATGAACCCGAGGTTTTTAGCCTTGCAGGTGGGAGTGGGAGGAGGGCCAAGAGAGGCTGGCCAGAGAGCTGCAGGGAAGGAGGGAGTGGGTGTGCCGATGAGTAGAATCTCAGTCTTACTGGCATTAATGCAGAGGTCGTTGGCAGCACACCATTCCTGAATGGCAGACAGACAGTCAGCGATGAGTGAAGGAGAGGAGGAGGCTGAGGGTAGCCTGAAAATGAGCTGAGTATCATCCGCATAGCACTGAAAGTTGGGACAGAGATCGGCGATGCGGTCGGCAAGGAGTGCCAGGTATTGGTTGAATAGCCAGGGAGAGAGGTTAGATCCCTGAGGGACACCACAGGTAGAGAAAAAGATGACGGAGAGGAAGGACCCAAGTTGGACCTGGGAGGGTCGGTCGGAGAGGAAAGAAGTCAGCCACGCCAGAGCCTGACCATTGATACCCAGGTTATCACGGAGACGGTTGAGCAGGATGGCATGGTTGACCGTGTCAAAGGCAGAAGAGAGATCAAGCCGGATAAGAACGCAAGGGGTGTTAGAGTCGAGGTTGGTGAGCAGGTCTTCACGGATGTTCAGGAGAGCAGTTTCCGTGCTTCTGGCAGCTCTGAAGCCAGACTGATGGTCATGAAGACAACCAACAGATTCAGTGTGGAGATTGAGCTGGGAGATGGCCAGTTTCACCAGGCGCTTGCCCAGGAAGGGAGTGATGGAGATTGGGCGATAGTTAGCCGGGCAGGAGGGGTCGGCAGAGTGTTTCCTAAGAAGAGGGTGCACAAGGGAGTGCTTCAGGGGGGAAGGGAAGACTCCAGTGGCGAAGGAGTGATTGCAGAAATCTGCCAGGGCAGGCGCCAGGGAGACGATGTGATCCTTGATAGTTTTGGAGGAACAGGGGTGAACCTGTTTCGACGAGACTTTCATAGATCGGACTTGTCTAGAAACCTTGTCTGGAGAGAAAAGGGGAAAGGCAGAGAAGGAGGGAGTAGGGGTGGCTGCAGAAGGGCCAGAGGAAGAGCAGGGAATAGCGGGAGGGGGGTGAGAGAGGGAGAGTGAGGACAGGATGTCCTGAGTTTTTTAAATGAAGTGAGAAGCCGTGCAGAGGGCCTGGGAAGGGACAGGAGAGGTAGAGACTGCGGCAGGATTAACCAGTTCCTTGCAGATTTTAAAGAGTTCTGCCGAGTTGTTAGATGCCGCAGAGACGTGGGCTTGGATGTGGGCTCTCTTCTTGGTGAAGACGGAGAGCCGGTATTGCCTTTGCAGCAGACGGCATGCCAGTTTGTCAGAGGATGAACCTGAAGCACGCCATTTCCTCTCGGCAACCCTACACTTGCGTTTAAGGGTGACGAGGTCTGAGTCATACCAGGAGTTACACTAGGCTTTGGGCTTCAGGCAGATTCTCATGACAGGGGCAAGGATATCGAGAGTATCAGATATAGAAGAGTGGAGCGTGGAGAGGGCTGTGTCAGGGTGAGAGTCAGCCAGGGGGGAGGAGGGTGTGAGACGGTGGCGGCGAAAGCCTCAACTGACACACGCTTCATGGGTCGGGTGACCGAGAAGATGGGTGGCAGTGACGGAGGTGGCTTGGCCTGCGGGGTATGGAGGGTGCGGTGGGAGGATAGGAGAAAGTGGTCACTCCAGGAGAGAGGAGTGGAGAGAGGGACAGAGAGGGGAAGGTCTGAAGAGATCAGAACATCAAGAGTGTGCCCTGCAGAATGAGTCGGGCCATAGTTGAGAATGGTGAGTGAGAGAGAGTCGCAGAAGTCACGAAAGAGTTCAGAGGGGGGACAGGAGGCATCCAGGTGGATGTTTAAGTCTCCAAGAAGGAGGAGTTGAGTGGTTGAGGCCAGGAGTGAGGAGGAGAGGTCAGCCCACTCAGAGAGGAAGGAAGAAACCTGACCAGTTGGCCGATAGATGGTAGCCACAGTGAGGGAGTGGCTAGGCAAAAAAGAGAGAGCCTGCAGACGAGGCATTCAAAAGAGGAGTAGGCCTGCGTAGGGATGACACAGGCAGGAATCCACTCAGGGAAGATAAGGGCTACGCCACCCCCAGAGCGATTGGGCCTGGGCGCAGAGAGGATCTTGTAGCCATCAGGTAGGAGCGTGTCAAAGCTGGTGACAGAGCTGGCCGTAAACCATGTCTCAGTGAGACCGAGGACATCAAGGTCAAGTTCTTCAAGAAGGCGGCAGATATCAGAGGAGTGTTTGACAACGGAGCGGGAGTTAAGAGTGGCAATGTGGAGAAGGTTGCCCACCTTGAAGGACTTCCGGGGAGGGGTACAGATCAGAGGTGCGTCAAGCGGAAGTGTAGAGAGCACCCGAGAGGGGGCAGAGAGGGAGGGGGAAGGCAAGGTAGCCAAGGAAAGGGAGGAGGGGACAGCAGGAGAGGAAAGGAAGTTGATGAGGCGCGGAAAGCGTCTATCAAAGAGATGAAGGTTGGCCTGAGGGCCTTGGACCAAGACGGTCCCATTAGAGTAGACATTAATGGTGACCTTAGAGGATAGGAAGGAGGCCAGGAGGGCGTCCCAACGGGTACCACCATTAATGGGAGAAGAGGAGAAAGGAGAGAGAACAGAGACCATATGAGGGGTCCATAGATCTGGTGAAGGAACGGCGAAGAGGATGTCGGTGAGAGTTTCCTTGGAGGAGGCACTGACGTAGGTGTCTGCGATAAGGAGGCCTGGGTTGGAGACCAGGATGTCCTTTTTAAACCTTTTCCTACCAGACTTAGTGAGGAGAGCAGGATAGTCAATAGAGAAGCAGTGTGAAAAAATAGGGGAGACAGAGAGCAACATAGAGTAGGTTGGGGTGGAGGGGGGGTCTAGGGGGTAGACAGACAAGTCAGCGAGAGGCAAGTGCGCAGGAGAGTGGACAAGACGATGGCAGGAGGTGAGCGTAGAAAGGCACAGGACATTCAGGACAGGAAAGAAGACATACCTAAATTTGAGAATCCTAGAGAGGGAGAAAAGGCCTAGGTTTCAACAATGCAGTTTCAGTGGAGGTAGCAATACAAATAGCTAAGCGCCACCTAAATTTGAGAATCCTAGAGAGGGAGAAAAGGCCTAGGTTTCAACAATGCAGTTTCAGTGGTGGTAGCAGTACAAACAGTTAAGCACCACCTAAATTTGAGAATCCTAGAGAGGGAGAAAAAGGCCTAGGTTTCAACAATGCAGTTTCAGTGGTGGTAGCAGTACAAATAGTTAAGCGCCACCTAAATTTGAGAATCCTAGAGAGGGAGAAAAAAGGCCTAGCTTTCAACAATGCGGTACTAAGTCAGGCGGATTTGTGCATGAAGAACAGCAGAGGTGAACAGCTAGTGGGCGAAAGGAAGGGGTGAGCAGGAGGTCGAAGGGAGAGGGCTGGCGCCTGGCGTCCCCTGCGGACACCTGAAGACACAACAGGAGCCGCAGCAGTGGGAGCCACCCTTTGCCTAAGGGGCCCTTAGCCGAGGGGGCTGCCGGGCAGGGGGGCTGCCCTGGAGCGTCAGTTAAACCAGGAAGGCACCCAATAGGAAGGGGGGCAGGGGGGTGGGCGGGCAGGAAGGCGGGAGGGAGGACCAGGAAGAGGCTGCAGGGGGAGGGGGGTGAACAAGCGCTCGGAGCGCTGGTCCTAAATGCAATATCAAACAACAATTCCCCCAAAAACACTCACTGGAGGCCCACGGGGGCCGTGCAGGGGTTAACCTGCAGGCTGGGCACAGCAAACGGCGACTGCTCACACCCCCTCCGCTCAACAAGAAGCAAGCGGGGAGAGCAGCCGTCGAGTAGTCCTGGAGAGACTACTGTCGGCACCAATCAGAGGGGGGGGGTGACCGGGCAGGTGGGAGGGAGGGAGGGAGGACCAGGAAGAGGCTGCAGGGGAAGGGGGGAGGCTGGAGAACAAGCGCTTGGAGCTTGGGGCATAAATGCAATATCAAACAACAATTCCCCCAAAAACACTAACTTGCTTGCCATATTTCTGCCATTAGTCCACTTCACTTCACAGGGGTTGTTGTGAGTTTGTCCACATATGAGAGGATTACTTTTCAGCGTTCTGCATGCTCAATTTTTGCCAAACATATTCCCTGTATATTCCACACATTTATGTAAAGGTCATTGCGCACGTACAAACACCTTTGTATTTTACATGTCGTAGTGTTTTCATACTTCACAAGTGTCGTCATGTTCATAAGCAATCAACTGTAAGCCTTTCGTCTCAGAAGGGTACGCTGTAGGTATGCTTACTGACCACAGTGTCGGGGAAGTAAATACTTCCATTTACAGGTTGGGACACAACATTGCATTGCAGTCGACATGTCCACCAGACACTGGCTTTCTGTTAAAGGTGTTGCTGATAACCACACATTTTCGAACGAATAAAAATCTTCTTCGCCCACTACGGTCACACGTTTTCTTTTTTAAATTTCTGGCAGCTGTAATGGAAAGCGGAAAAATACTTTCTATGCAACGGCCGCTTTCCCTTTCCATGGTGGCCATCTTGGAAAAGGATTTGTTTTCTTCAAACGGGATCGCCGGTGGCGTTCCGGTTGAAGATAAAAAATCCTTTTTTTTGGTGGAATGGGTTAGTGCCGTAAAATCTATATTGGTATTTTAAGGGTGGAATGGGGTTTACTGAATCAAAGACTTCGGTATGCACTCTTGCTTCTATTGTGGTGCAAACCTACCCTGTTGAGTTGTGAACGGGAAGTGTTGCAGTTACAAGTTCGTACAACAATACACAATGTCCTTCTGCACTATCAACGACTCACCCATATTATTGTGCAGTGTGTATGCATTCTGCACCATGTGACCATGCTGTGCAACAGCATATGGTACTGTGCAAATCATAAGATTCAAAAGATGGGCAGTGAAGTAACATGTTGCTTTACGTTATGCTTATGTGTTACTATTGGAATCCTTCTAAATGCTCAATAAAAATTTTAGTCAACTTATGTTATGCATCACGTACAGTAGTGCCAACCTATGCAAATCGTTAAAAAAATGTCATCAATGACATTTGTCATGTCATCTTTGATATCCTGGGTGTTAGTCTTAGCAGTGCACGGTGGTGGCGTGAGTTATGGTTGCTTAGCTGACATAAAAGAAAGAGGCTAAAGATGGGATGGCGTCAATGATGGCATCAATGCCATGTGTGGTGGCATCTTCTATGGTCGGGGTGGTAGTGGTAGCAGTGGAGAGTGCAGATGGGAAAAAATGCGTGAATAGCCTACCATAACTCCCGGATTTCAGGGGTTTTTAGATTGTAAAAAGGATGTTATGATTACAAGTACAAAGTTTTTGTACAGAATGGCATAGGTCTTTAATAGGGCAACTTAACCATAACGTCCCTTTAACAAAGTTTTTTTTGTAGTGAATATTATATATGCATATCTGTAAATTTGCTTTATATTATATATGTATGTCTGTAAAATCTGCAACCTTCGAATGCACCCAGATACCCCGAGGTTAAGGCGCGCTATAGAAATAAATAAATCATACAAACAAACAAGCATCTCCTTGGTAAGATCATGCCGGACCTGAAAACATGCAAGACGGTGGAACTGATTAGAGTACTTGACACCTCCAACCTTGATTACCGCAACTCTATTTACTTGCGTCTAACAAAATTACAAACCCACCAAATAAAGGTAATTCCGAATTGCGCAACCTGGCAGAATTTTAGTTTTGGCTTTCGCTACAATGTCTTACCAGTCCTCAAGACCCGTCATTGGCTACACTTCTATTTCAGAATGTCTTTTAAAGTGCTGTTTGACACACAAAAACCTATAAAACAAGAGGTTCAAATACCTCAGAACCTTTCTTTCACTATAGACCCTAGCCAGGAATTTCAAATCCCTGGGTGAGAACTTCCTGAGGAATCCTAAATTCAAAAAGCTAAGACAAGGAGGTAGGTCCCTAGGCTCTGGAACAAACTACCTAAAGCTCTCAGAATCGAAACAAATGTTCATAGATTTAAAACGAGCATGAACAAGACCCTTTATCAGACTGGCTTTCCCTCGTGAATAAACCCCTCTGTTAAGGTTCCTGTGGCACTACTCCTTCCCGTGCCCGTCCCATCCTATCCCTTGAGTACCTCATCCTCGCTTCCATCTTAGTTGGCTGTGTGAATTTTTCCTCCTCGACACTATCAGTATGATGCTATGTTTTTACTTCTTCTGCTTAAAAAGAAATATACCAGGTATGGCCTGTTCAGCGGCTGATGGAGTCTTAGACCTGTGAGATCCTCTGCCCTGGCGCTATATATGCAGTTTTATGGCATCCTTACATTATTTGGTGCTCTAACAACAACAGTTCCTGTTGCTGATGACCCTGGTGCGGCCTTGCAGAGGTTTTAGAAGTGTGCAGACTCCTGTAACCGGAGCTATCAGCGTTCCCCACCGGAGTGCAGGCCGGACTTAAAGAAGATGACAGCGTCCCGCTAACGGCTGGCAGGGAAGGAGAGCGAGTGGCAGTGGAGGCGCACTGGCCCCGAGCTGAGTGTGCTTGGCAGCGCTATTTAAGCTGGAGTAAGCTGGGGGAGCTGGTAGGCCTGGTCGTGCCGTGTGCGAGGACTGTTGACCCAAGCTGGGCCTTCACTGTGGCCCGGACGGGGTATGGTGACCCCCATGCTGTGACGACAGCGGACGCCGCATAAGAGACCGAGAGGAGGAAGAGGCGCTGAAGCGGGTGGCTTCCCCAGCGACTGACTGATGAGTTGTGAGCTCAGCAGGGTGGTGGATGTTATCCTGTGGCTCTGGGGGTGAGGGGAGGCCACAGTTGGGATATGGCCAGCCCCATGGACTTGCGGATAGCCCTTGAGCGGTGGGCCTGCTCTTTGTTGACAGCCTTGGCTTTCTCTACAGTGGGGCTGCAGGCATCGCTCCTTGGCAGGATACTGAAACGGATCCCATTATATCCAGCAGACTGCTATTTCCATGCCAAAGGTGTAGACCTGCTTCTGATTACAAGGCAGGTTTTCTGTGTTACTGGAGAGGGTGAACCCCAGGGACAATCTGTTCTATGATTTCTGGTAAATATCCTACTCCTGCTGTCTCTGATTGGGTACCCACCTACTCCAGACCCTAAGTGGATTGCACTTCTGTTTAACTGTGCCCCTCATTCTCATTGGAGAAACAGTGCAGTATTGGGTCTCAGCAATTTCCAATCCCACGCAGTTCCCTCAGTTGGTCTTAATCTACGATTGCAGTGTGTAAAGTGGTCTTCAGAGCATTCTCTGATTGACAGCGGTCCTAACGCCTCCTCTGGCTCTGAGCTGTGCTTGTGGTGTGGTCAGCAGGTTCTATAAAGTGAGCTGTGAAGGTGGTGTGCAAGCACATCTGAACATGAAATCTAGCAAATCCAGGGAGAAGTCAGCTTCCTCGATTAAGGACCTGTTGCAGTCAGCTAGGCCAGCAGCATCTGGACAGGGGTCATAGAACCGCATTCTGCATCAGACCACGACTCGCAGTCAGCTACCAAGGGCGACATTGCGCAGCTCATGCAGTCCATTCAAAAGGAGATGGCATCCACTCTGCAAGAACTGAAGAGATCATTCCAGGAGCTGTCCCATAATGTCCTCCGGGCGGAGCATCGACTGAGTGATCTCCAGATGGCCTTTTGCGACTAAGCTCACTCCCAGGACCAACTAGAGCAGCGGGTGGCAGCACTGAGGTACAGAGCAGCCACAAATGAGCGGCTGGAAAATACAGAGAATAGTTCCCCAAGAAATAATCTCTGGATTTGTGGGATCCCGCTGGAAATCCTTGACCGGGATCTGGAGATGTACGTGAGTGATCTCTTTCGTCATAATCTGCGGGAAGAAGAGCAAACTGGCTTGACTTTAGATCGCACTCAAGAGTTTATTCGAACTTCCAGCAGCGCCAGAACCTCCTCCCAGAGGTACTATCTCGGATCCATTTTTTTCGCATTAAAGAGCTAATCTTTCAGAAGGCTAGATTACAGCATAGCATTACCATCAGAGGTGCCGAACTGCAAATATTTCAAGATCTAGCGCAAGGAATGATCCAGAGGTGCCATCAAATGAAGCCGCTTACTCAATGGTTGCTGCAGAATAGCGTCCAATACAGGTGGGAATACCCCTTTCGTATTCAGTTTAACTATGAAGGGATTCAGCACCATTTCCCTGGCCGCTTCGTTGGTTTCACTTGAGGACGTTTATGAAGCTGCTTAATGTTTATGCGTTCATGTGTACATGGGCAGGGCAAAAGGAGTACCCGCCGTTCTTGGGTTCTATAGTGACCCAATGTATGTCCCATTTGGGATATGTTATTTTTGGTTTTGGTGGGGGGTTTTTTTGTTGATCATTGCAGCACTGGGGTTTATTCTCTGTGACCTATTTTTGGTCAGGTGGTCCATGTTGTGCTGGATTTGCTGATGGGTACTGGGGGCGCATCCGGGTTTGGAACTATGTTGAAATGCAGGAGAGGTTGCCGAATTGCAGCATTACCTGATAAATAGGTGATTTTAAAGTGATTTCATTAAATGTGCAGGGGCTTAACTCCCCTATAAAGAGGAAGAGTGTGCTTGCCAAACTGGTGTAATTGAAAGCCGATGTAGTCCTGTTGCAGGAGACGCATTTACTAATGGCAGATTGGCCTCGGCTCAGCTCTAAGTGGTACCCCCGCCAGTATTTTGTGTCACCCCGTCCAAGTGAGAAGGTGTTACTATTTTAGTTGATCAATCCCTGAATTTCAGTGTTGAAGTCATTTAAAGATCCGCAGGGCCAATATTTGAGATAGCAAGTTCGGGTTGGGAATGTGGATTTTACTTTCTTCTCAGTGTATGGAACTAATCAATCGCAAAAAACACATTTTTTGGTCAAGCACTCCTACATATCGCTCAATTCCACGTGGGCAAACTTATCATGGGAGAGGATTTTAATGTTGTGCTTGACAGGAGGCTGGACGGGTGCGGATTGGCAGGAGGGACAAATGCCACTAGATCTGAATCACTTAGACAGGCTATTGATGACTTGCTATTGGTGGACATCTGGATGCTGCAACACCCCCAAGAGCGGGATTATACCAATTTGTCCCAGGTTCTTCTTAGCCATTCTCGGCTTGACTTTTTCCTAGTGTCCCACACCCTGACCCCAAAAGTGGTTGATACCTCCATTTGTCTGGCAGTGGTCTCTGACCATGCTCCAGTAATACTCCAGCTGGACATAATGGCGCTGGGGGCCGGAAGGGCATTTCTATGCAAGGTGAATGACTTGCTGCTGGATGATGTGGCCTGCTGGAAAACCTTACCTTACTGGCAAGTTACCAATTACAACTGTTTGGGATGCACTGAAGCCCATGTTACATGGGGAACCTATTAGTTTGGATTCTGCTAGGAAACAGCTTCTGGTGTCTAAACATGAGGAAATGTTAGAGCTGGAAACATTGTATTAAAGGGATGGGGCCCGTAGAATCTATAGACAGCTTCAAGAAGCTAGGGCTGAGCTTAAAGCTCTATGGGCATCAGATATTTCTTACAAATTGCTCCAGACCTAACCATTTTATTTTAGCACCTCTAATAAGGTCTTACGTCTCCTGGCATACAAATTGAAAGCCCAAAAACCTAGGAATGCTATTGCTCAGCTGCGGAATGTTTCGGGGCGGTTGGAGGACGATGAGGATTCTAAGATGTGCATCCTGGTCGAGTATTATAAGTCTCTTTTTAGTGTTGATAGAGGAGATGAGGAGGCTCAGGAATTATTCATTAGGGAGTGACAGTTGCCCCTCATCTCCCCGCGAAGACCGCCAGGCATTGGAGAATCCTATCACGTTGGAAAAGGTGGCCCTGGTTATACGGTCCCTTCCTAATAAGGCTCCAGGGACGGATGCATATTCAGCTCTATTTTACTAAAGGTTTGCGGACCATCTTGCCCCCGATTAGTTTAGCTTTTTAATAGCTTTGCTAACACGCAGCATCTACGCCCCCTATGGGCGAATACCTGCTTTTGCTTATAGGTAAAGCAGATATAAGGATCCCACACTTGGCACATCGTATCACACTATCACAGTTCTAAATTATGATGCTCGATTCTATTCCAAGGTTCTCGCAGCCCGCCTTACTGTAGTCCTTCCAGGTATAGTTCAGATGGACCAAATGGGGTTTGTCTCAGGGCATCAAACCTTTGATAATGTTCGGACTACCCTGGATGTTACTATGCAAAGAGACATGCTACCTTCTATGCTACCCATTTGGAGAAAATGCTGATCTTAAATCAACAAATGGGAGCCCAGCAGCCTATATCCACCACTGCCTCAAAAGGTTCACAAACCGATTGTGCAGTGAGGGACTTGATCCCTGTAGGTAAGTCTTATGCCCAGGCACTCCAGGGTGCATCTTCTCAGGTCACCGCACTATCAAAGGATGAAACCATAAACCTGCTGGCAGTGGCCAAATTGCATCATGATCGCATTCTGCAAGTTGAGCAATTTCTGTTCGATGCCGTTTCGAAAAGTTCCACCTCTATAGGCGAGGAGGCTTCGAATGGACCGCTCGACAATGATGAAAAGACAAAAGATTCACCTGATAGCCCGTTTGCACTAACTGCCATTATCGATCAACAAGAAGCAACAAAGCTCCAAAAGGCCGAATTACAGCATCAAATCCACCAAAAGGATCTAGCTCATTCAGGGTCGCATTTTATTTCTCGGAAGGCTAAGAAGTCATTCCTCAAAGCACAGAAAAGGTTAAACCTTTCTAAAGGCAAATCAAAAGACACTCTGGTTAAAACCTCCAAAGTCGAAGGAATAGATCCCCTCAAAGCTACTGTAGCAGTGTCAAATTCGAAAATCAATTCAAATGCGATTGATCGAGCTCTCAATCTATTAGAATTGAATGAAGAGAGCAAGTGGCACCTACAAATTAAACCTACAGTTCAGTCTGAAGTGACAGCCCCCTCCTCTAGGCCACCGGCCAAGATCGTGTAAAAGACGCAAGTCCAACTTCATAACTTCTCTTCAATTATCCATAATAAAAAGGCAGGCAACTTGAGCACAGTCGAGGACTGCGCCCCAGAAGTCGAGCAGGCTGATGCACCTGCAGCACAGACACCGCTCGTCTGTCAACAGGTGGCAATGGACATGCAGCAGGCGCATCCCAAGACTTCCCCTAAGACTGCGGCCATGGAGACTATTGGAATGGAACCCAAGAAAGATTCTATGTCTCCAATAGCAAACAAATTCACACTCAATTTGCATCAAACTTGCGAGGACGACCCCGATTTACAGGGAAAACAGACTCCAGAGCTTTTTGAGTTGTCCAAGGAGATGAAACACATCATTGGATGGGAAAGTGAGTCGAACATAAATGGAACTACACGGATCAATAGATCCTTTTTGATGAACGCTTTCTACCAGATTCCATCTTTACGAATTCTCGCCACAAAAGACATCGAGTGGGTCAAACTTGTGAACGAGAGCAATTATAGAGGATTGTGCAAACTACAATACCCTATAATTACTAAGTCGATATTGGATCATAAAGATGATCTTGAGACCTTGGGCCTCCATCCCTATATCTTTAGAGATGGAAACCGCCTGGGCCTTTCTGGAATTCCTTCCCCCGGCCCCAATGGAGAGGGCACCCAAAGGGCCGCTTCAGCAACCACCATCCGAATCCAACAGTGAATTACGGGACCAGCTTGCCTTGCTAACTAAAGCTCTTAAGGGGCTAAATTGGATGGAACCACTTCTCAAAGCGGCAGTTACCACAAATAATCCAACTGCTTCCTCATAACTATCAGAATTAGCAATACTATCCTGGAACTGCTGCGGGGCAAAGAACCTCCATGCATGGCTCAAATTGGTGGTCAAGTGGCACAGCGAGTAGAGCGCTCGCTTTGACATCAGTGCAGAGCCTGCGAATGCAGGTTCGAATCCCGGCAGCGCCAAACTCAGCGTTTCATCCTTCCGAGGTCGATAAATGAGCACCACACACCGTGGGTAATAAGCAGTGCTCAGATACCTGAGGGTTCGTAGCGCTATATAAATGCCAAATTATTATTATTATTATTATTATATGCCCGAGATATTGATATTGCAGGAAACAATGGCACTGACGGAAATTATCATGGATTTTTTTTTTTTTTTCCAAACCAAACATGCAGTGCATTGTATAATAGTTCAACTGTTCATTGAATAATCATGTGCACTGCTCCCCCCCTTCCCTCCCCCCTTATGAGCCTATTCCTTCTTCGCGCTCTGTATTCGCTGCGTGTGGCGGGGTATCACTCCCTGTGGATTCTGCCAGGTCTTGTATCGTACCAAATAATTTTGCTATTAATGACTTCCATGCCATCAGGTTTCCTGCCCCCTCCTCCCCCCCTGCGCTACTCGCCTCTTGCCATACCACCGTTTCAGCCTCTGCCCACTTCTGCAGCTCCCTCCACCATACCTCTATTCGTGGCTTGTGACACGTTTTCCACCGCATGGCAATTCTCCTGTTCGCAAGCACGTACGCTAAGTCCTTGAGCTTTCCAACATGTTTAAGTTTTTGTGATCTGGGGAACCCTCCCAGCAAGCAGGCCCAAGCAGTGTCTATGATGATCGTAACCCCCTTTTCCGCTAATTTCTGTGCCACTTCACCCCAAAAACGCCCAATTACTGGGCATGACCAAAACATATGCGTCATATCTGCCCCTTCTTCATCGCATTTGGGACACGCCTGTCTACCAGCCTTCGTAAACCTGGATATCCTCAAAGGTGTCAAGTATGCTCTGTGTGTCACATACAATTGTATTTGTTTTAATCTCGCATTCCTAGACACCTTTTTGTGGTACCCTAGGGCACGTTCCCACATCCCATCTTCCATCGGGGCTCCCACCTCCACCTCCCAGTCTAATCTTAACTGCGTCGGCTCCTTCCCGACCTTATGCATCACCATCTCATACAGTCTAGAGATCTCGTGCCCTCCTTCAGAAATGTCATATATTGCCCCTGTGGAAGTATCCGGCTCCTCTTCCAATACAGTTTCAGGTCACGTGTTCTGAATTCTACGTACGAGTCTATGATATGTAATATAATGGCCCGAATGCAACCCCACTTCTTCCTCAAGCACTCCGAACTCCGTAATGGCTCCCTCCTGCCATATATCCCCCAATGCCACCAACCCCAGTGATTCCCAGTGGGTCCGAATAATCAACCGCAGTTGATCATCATCCCCTACCAGTGCGGCCAGCGGCACCTGCTGGGAGCACGGGAATGGATTTTCCATCATCTGACACGCTCTGCGCCACATTCTCCACCCAAGCATCATCATGTTTGAGCACTGACTCATTTCCGACTCAGGCAACCAGATCACTTCCGTCAAGTGGAATGGGGCGCAGTCCCGTCCAAACAACCGTAGTTCGGGGGTCGTTTCATCTGAGAGCCAGTTAGCCACATATTGTAGCTGACTCGCCACATAATAGACCTCAAAATTAGGCAGTTTGATCCCCCCTTTTTCATAAAAGTTTTGCAACTTCCATAACGCCACTCTGTTTCGAGTACCTTGCCACAGGAAGTCCCTACACATACTATTCAGTTTAATGAAAAACCTCTTAGGTATCATATATGGGATATTACTAAAATAGTGTAGGAGCCTAGGAAGGACCACCATCTTCAACATTGCCCCGCGTCCCATCATTGCCAGGGGCAACTTCACCCAGATGTTTATGCATTTCTCAATTTTCGCAACCGCTACCTCAGTATTTTGCCTATGCTCCTCTTCCACCGTGTGGTACACATCCACCCCAAGATATTGGAAAGAGCTGACCGCCCACGGTGTTTGTAGCACCAGTAATCGTCCCACAGGGGTGCTCGCGTAACTGCCCAGCAGAAAAATGCTGGATTTCTGTGGATTAACTGCTATCCCAGACAGCCTCGCGTACCTCTCCATCACCTCCAGGATATACTGGAGATTTTCTTCCGGGTACCTCAAGTATAGTAATAAGTCATCCGCATACAGGGATATCTGTATCGTTCTCCCCCTACCACAATACCTACCGCATCATATTGTTGCCGGAGGTATATAGCCAGGGGCTCCAAGGCTAAAATGTAAAGCATCGGGGACCAGGGGCACCCCTGCCTGGTGCCTCTACTTAGTTGCCACTTTTTGGATATTACCGCTCCCGTTTTTACTCTGGGTAGCGGCTCACTATATAACATCTTTGCCCATCGAATATAGCCAGGCCCTATCCCATATCCCTCTAGGGCCGCCAGCAGCCACGGCCACTTGACTGAGTCAAAAGCTTTCACTGCGTCCAAGGACACAATCGCCATCTCTCCATCATTCTTACTACCCCATTCTATCACCCGTCGGAGTCGTCTATGATTGTGGGTTATGTTCCTGTTTGGGACATAGCCCGTCTGGTCAGGGTGTATCAACTTGCTAATTATTCGCCGTAATCTGTTTGCCAGGACAGCCGTCAATATTTTGCCATCCTGGTTTAGCATCGACAGAGGCCTGTATGAGCTGCAGCTGTGCCCTGGTTTATTAGGCTTGGGAAGCGGTATTATGATCGCCTCTCTGAGCGACTCCGGCAGCCGTCCTATCTCATATGCCTCATTAAGCATTTCCAACATTGGGGGGAGAACTTCCTCTCTATATATTTTATAAAATTCACTCGGGAACCCATCCGCCCCCGGGGTCTTGCCAGTAGGCAACTGTCTCACCACTTCTTCTTGCTCCTCAAGAGTAATCGGTGCATCGAACTCCTCCTTTTCCTCCTCACTTATCTTAGGCAGTCCTATATCCTCCAATGTTTTTGTTATCTCTTCTAGGCTGCAACCCTCTTCGTCCCCATATAGCACTTTGTAGTAGTTCGCAAACTCCTTGTTTACTCCTTCTTGAGTGTCCACTACCTCTCCATCCTCTGTCATTATTGTCCTGATAGGGATTCTAGGAGTTTCACTTTTATACAGCCATGCTAAAAGGCGTCCCGTTTTGTCCCCTCCCGCGTCTTGTCTCTCTATATATTTTTTATAGTTGAGATTGCAAAGCCTCTCCCAGTGCTCCACACACTCCTGTTGTAGTTTAGTTGCCCGCTCTATATCCACACTGCCACCCTTCAACACTTTCTCCAGTTCTCTTTCTGTTTTTCCCAGGTCCGCCAGGATCCCGCCCTTTGATTTGGCAATGGCAACCCCTCGCATCACTACTTTGAAGGCTTCCCATAACGTGCTCGCAGAATCCACACTACCCGTATTCACCTCAAAATAGTTAAGGATCTCTTCCCTGACGTCTTCTCTAAAAAAACTGGATCTTTAAGCGCCTCTGCACGAAGCCGCCATGTCGGAATCCGCGCTCTCGGGGGGCAGTATTGCCACCCGAGAACCAATGGCGAGTGATCCGAAAGGACCCTTGCTTTATATTCTATCCTGGTAATCTCAGTAAGAATATCAGCCGTGGCAAAAACATAATCAAGCCTCGTGTGTAGCTGCTGCGGGGCAGAATAGTGCGAATACTGTCTCTCTCGGGGGAATTTTGTTCTCCACCCATCTGTCAGACCGAAGTCGTCCAACAGTGTCCGCAGTGCCCTAGCTGCTGGGGCAGGCCGGTCAATTTTGTCATCTGACCTACCTACTTTGGGGTCAATCACACAGTTAAAATCCCCGCCCCAGATCACCGCACTACCCACACACTTACTAAGGTTGGTGCACAGCGTTCTAAAATATGTTGCTGGGTTTTGATTGGGGACATATAAATTTACGATACTTATCTCTCTATTCTCGACCAGCCCCCTCAATATAACCAACCGCCCGTCCGTCTCCACCACCTCTTGCAATAACCGGAACGGGACATGCGGCGCCACCCAGGTAAGTACCCCTCTAGCATAAGCAGAATACGGCGAACCCACCACAACCCCCTTCCATTTCTTCACCACCGTCTCCATCTTTTCACGCGTCAGGTGTGTCTCCTGCAACAGTGCAATATCTATCTTCTGCCTCCGCAGATACAGCATGACTTTATTCCTTTTCAAATAACTATTGAGACCTCTGACATTCCACGTAATTACCTTCAACTCGCCCATGGCTCAATAATCTTCCTCCTCACCTCTGATCGACCCCCCCTTCCCCCGCGATACAGATTCATCCTAGCTCTTCCAGGTAGGCCCATATTTAGACTCAGACTCCCCATAACTATAACCCTCTCCCTCCCCCTCCCAACACCCCATTCCTCAACTTCAAACCACTGCACACCCCCCTCACCATCCCCTTCCTCTCCCTGTCTACAACCCCAACCCCAACAAGTGCCCAGCTCCATTCCTGGATCTCAGGCCCCCCCGCGTTTGGTTCTGTCCCAGAAAGCCCGGCCCAAAACCCAGCAGGGTGTCACCGACCTAGCAGTGACCTAACTTATAATATGTTATAGGGGTACGAGGTCATGCTCCATGTAGCTCCCATATTTACCGCAGTTTCTCATGCCTCTATAGCTAAAGCTCTCAACCCACTTCTCCACCTTTGGTTTGCAATGCTATATTCAAGTCCCAATGTCAGCAGCTGCGGCACCTAAGGCGCTACAGTCGCATGTTACTTATCTTCTCCGTCAGTTCCCCGGACATCCGATTCCTGGGGGCAGCTCTGCACATCCAACCATCCCATAGCATTCTCCGGGGTGTCGAAAAACCAAGTTCTGCCCTTATGGAATACCTTCAGTTTAGCTGGGTAGAGCAGCATGTATCTATGGCCCGCTTCATGCAATCTTATTTTCACGGACCCAAAGTTCATGCGACTGCGCTGTACTTGCAAGGTATAGTCCGGATATGCCGTTATGTTCACCGCCCCTCTCTGTATCGTGCCACCTTTCCGAAAGTGTTCAAGGATTTTTTCCCGGTCTCGATAGTTCAAAATCTTGGCAATTACCGGCCTAGGGGGGTTCCCCGGCGGCGGCTTCCTCGTCAGGGCCCTGTGCGCCCTCTGAACCGCGAACCCCTGGGACAGGGCTCTTCCCGTTATCTCCTGCAATAACATTGACTCGATAAATTCCGTAGGGTTAGACTCCTCAGCTCCTTCCGGCAATCCAATGATACAGATGTTGTTTCTTCGGGCATGTCCCTCCGCCTCCTCTGCCCTACTCTCCAGGTTGCCCACATGTTGTGTCAAGGCGTGCAGTTCAGATTTGTGGGACGCGCAGGCCGCCGTGTTCGGGGCCACCTCTTTTTCAAGTTCCCCTGTGCGTTCCGCAAGCGATCTCACATCCTGCCGGAGAAGATTCACATCCTCCTGCACCTCCCCGACTTTGAGCTCCAGTGCTGCTCTCAGTTCAGCCATTTCCAGGCCCAGTCTGGTTTCCAGGGCCACTTTCAGGTCTGCAATGGCCGCTAATACTTCTCGATTGCTCATAACAACCGGACCATCGACCGGACCATCAACCGGAGTCTTGTCTTTCATCCTGGCCCCTTCCGCACCCGGCGGTGTTTTAGCAAATACATCCAGTGTGGGTTGCTTGCTTTTCACTCTGATGGGCTTGCTAGACATCTCGCCACGGTAGGGTGAGGTGGGCTAGTCCCCCCACGCACTGTCCTCCCTTCAAACTTGCCAAATTGCCCCCCCCCCTTTTCAAGCTTGCCAAACCGCACAGGGGTGCCCTTCAGCGACTGTTCCTCTGTCCGGAATGGACTACGTCCTCCCACGTAACCTGGTGGGTTGGCTCCCACCTCACAGGGCTCTGGATCTTGCCCAGCCGGACCAGATTCCAGGGTTTCCGCCCAGCTCCAGTGTGGCTCTGTAGGTCTAATGGCCACCCTCGTCAGTCCCCACTTGCAAGAGACGACCCGTGCTCTTTCATCCGCAGTTGTCAGTGCAGCAATACCGGGCTCACCATGCGCGCTTATACATGCCCACTCTCCGTGACTGCTTGTCACTGTTTTTCTATGTGAACATGTCCATGCCCCACAAGTGGTGGAATCACATCTATAAGTAATTTCGTTTAGTCGTGCCGTATACTGGCTAACCTCCTCAGGATGACGCCATGGTGCTTGCTGACCGTGGGATTAGAAGTGTGGGCGTATGCTTTTCTATTCCTTACTGCGGCACCATATTGAATGAGCCCAGGCTATTTGGTATAATGCAGCTGTCTATTGCCAGCTACTGTTCACGTAACCTAGCTCCCATTTCCTTCACAAGGGAGGCAGGCGCTTCCAGCAGTTTCACATGCAGCGTGAGCTGTTCTATGCGATCCACCGAGGGCGTCTCAGCGCACCTCTGTGTTCGCTTGTATCTCCGTGCATCCAGTCCGGGCACTGGCAGTCCACGCAGGATCTCATGCGCCGACGTCCGGGGCCGCGCGTTCGCGTTCCCCCAAGTGCGCCTAGGCAAGCCATCCTGAACCGCCTTCCTCCGCCGGTTTCAGGCTCCTGAGCAGGCGCCCCGTACCTCGCTGGGCTCTATGCCACGTCCCCCGCCGCCGGGTCGCCGACCGTGCGCACCTCGCTCACAGCGCCAGTCTCAGCCGAGCATCAGGTGCAGGTCCGCTCATGCCCCCTCACAGCCCGCCGCGTGCAGCAGTCGCGCAACATCCATTAAGTTCTCAGCGCTCCCATTCCTCCAGTGCTCGCTCAGCTTGCCCATAAGCAGCCACCCACACACGGGCTCCTCGCTTCGGATCAAGCCCTTTGTCTTCTCCGGGCCGCCATCTTGGCTCGCTCGTCTCCGAGCTGCTGCACTTTTCGCTCGGCTGGATGCGGCGAATCACCGCAGCAAGCCATTCTGCTTCCAGCTCCAGTCATATCCAGATCACTTATAGTTGTGCATACGCAATGCCAGTCCTTGCAGTTGATTTTACATGGCTATTTCAGCCGGATCAGTTCAGGATCGATGGGAGCTCACGGCAAACACGTCCTCCTACATGGCTTTGTAGCCACGTCCCCCGGAAATTATCATGGATGGATTTATTTCATATTGTGTTCCAGCTCGCCGTGCTTTAGTGGGACGTCCTAGTGGCGGACTTGCTGTTCTTATAAGGAACGACCTCAGATTCACAACCAAAATCTTGGATTATACAGAGAACTTTTTGATGGTTGTTTTGACTAAGGTGGGAAACACTGCCCAGAAGCTATTGCTCACTTCAATTTACTGGAATCCTATGGCGACATCTTTAGAAACGACCTTCCAACATCTAAACAAGGCAATGACTAATGCCATGCTCCAGTACCCAAAGCATGAAATCTTCATTGGGGTGATTTCAACTCCAGTCTAGAAATGGAAGCAACTACATCTGCCCGCCCTAATACGTCGACCTACGAAAAGCAGGCTCGAGTTAGGGGTAGGCTCTGGCGAGACTTCTTTGAAGCATGGAATATTTATCCTTTGACTCTGGCAACATTAAGCACCTAACCTCTTGGCAGCAAGGCACTTCTTCTTTGATCGATTTCCTTCTGGCATCAAGTGAACTGTCCGGCCACCTTGCTGCTGCTCGGATTTCTCATGTAGGCTTGGGTGATCATAGCACATTGGACACTGTTTTGTATTTCTCTTGCCAAACTTACGGCACCTCGGCTCATACTGCTCGTATGGAGAGTGATCATTTTGCCCTTTCTGTTCGCTGGAACGCAAGCACTTGTAGAAAACTCATATTCTTGGCCAATAGGGACATTCTGACTGGTGACGACAACCTGGAATCACCATCCTATTTAGAAAGTGTCACTAACAGGAATTTAAAGATTATTCAAGAACACCTCAAAGCACTATACAAACTGCCCGTGAAACATCGGACACCCTACGGCTCTTCCAAACACTTGATTGAAATAACAGCCCTGAAATGCACAAAAAATCGTGACTTAAGAATAGTGAGACGAATGTCTCCAACTTACACCTTATACACATCAATCAAAAGCGGCATTCTGGCAAAGTATAGAACTAAAATAAAATAAATACGCCATGCGCGTTACATGTTGGATAATCAAAAAATGATTGAGTTATTATGCAAACGCAACACTAGGGAAATATGGGCAACCCTCAGAAACCCCTTGAGCAAGCAAGTGACTTGCATGGTTGCAGGCATAGATGGGATTACCAGGCAAAACTACTTCAAGCCAAGTACACCTTACCACCTGAGCATGTGAAACAGGAATCCGAAGCCCTAAATATAACCATGGCAACTACATGTACCTGGACACTGAAGGACTTGATCTGGGTGATTTCCAAACTCTCGTTCTCCAGGTCAGCAGGCCCAGACAGGCTCCCTCCGTGTGTCATCAAAAATGATCCTCACTTCTGGGCAAAACACCTACTCATTCTGTTCCAGTTAGTATTCCGGACAAGAGCAATTCCGCCTTCGTGTGTTTGACTGCCACAATTATCCCTATCCACAAAAAGGGTCCACTAGACAACCCGGTAATTTCCGGCCTATCGTCCTAATTGACGTTGCGGCAAACATATTTTCTCGTTTAGTTCTGAACAACTTAGAAGCCTTTATGATCGCTTCTCCAGTTCTATCGAAAGTACAAGTGGGTTTTCGCAAGGAAATGGGCACCCCTTTGAACACGACCATCCTTGCTCATTTGTTGAGGACATCGCAAAATGCTTCCAGTGGGCCCATATATATGGCCTCACTGGACCTTTCATCTGCGTTTGACAGCGTGTTACGCAACCGTTTATGGACAAAAATGTTAGCATATGGAATTCCGTCGCATATTGTAGCATTGATTGCCCACCTTCACACAAAGACTTCCTACAGGGTGCGTATTAACGTTGCAGGCTTACTGTCTGATTATATTATCACTCAAACTCGTGTAAAGCAAGGCTGCAATCTTGCTGTAGTTCTCTTTAATCTGTATCTTGCAGATATCGGCAACATCTGGAAAGCGCCTGATCTCTTTCCTGTGAAATTGGGACATTTACATCTAAGCTGGTTAGCCTTTGCTGACGATGTAATTCTCTTCGATAGAACTCGATTTGAGCATTTTGCACCAATTTATAACTTTAAGATGTTTTTTTAAAGATGTATTATGTATGTTGCTTGATTTTATGTGAATCAATGGCCGCACAGATGGGCATCTATGCTGTCATATGCAGACACCCATCTACGGGGAAGTTGTATTCTCGTGTATCTACGATAGTATCTTCTGTTGACCTACAATAGAGCTGCTTTTACCTCTATTGCTGCTTAATGATTACTTGATTTGCAATCCCTGCACACTGCATTTTGTGAAGCCCAAAAACTTGTCTTTGCTTCTCTTGGTTATAATAATCAAAAATAATCAGGATGTGAGATCCTACAAAAAAGCAAGCTACGGTTCTGAACAAAAGAGTTTATTTCAGAAAACCACAAGTTTTATTGTTCATTTAGTTTACATAGCTTTCGATAAGCATGAAAGGCTCAAAAAGAATGGACAAGAGTGATTGATTTTGGTGGAAATACAGATTGAGTATTAACCTCTTTTTTGTGGAGGTACAGAGTTCCACCTAAGGGCACATTGGTATACAACAGTTAGAAGAACATATATTTATACAGTAGTGCACCCGGACATAGGGTGGTCCAGGGCATCGTAAACACGGGGTGTACACAACATAATCTACAAGACATACACGAAAAAGGGTATTTGCAGTTGTGTCACTGGGGATCAACACAGGTGTGTTTCGGCCAGGAAGGCAGAATTGTTGCCTGGATGGTGTTTGGCCTTCTTCAGGATGAGCACCAAATGTGGTGTAGTCCGTTTTTTCTGCTGCTCTGGTAGCAGTGGTGATGCTGTACAGAACCATCCAAGGATTAGTGCTGGATGGTTGGTGTGAGACTGCACTAGGGGGGGCCGTGGGTTCCTGAGGTATCCATTTGGTCAGGATCCTATTGGCTAGAGGAGGGCCTAGAAAGGTCCCTCGTCGCGAGCCGCGAGAGCAACGTGCGTCGTCGGGGGATCTGCTGCTGTAATGGTAGCTACTTGCATTTCTGTTTAAATTTGTACCTTTTAAACAAAAATCCTCATCTTCTTAAAAGATTTGATAGGGTAGCTTATGCGTCATGTTGGTTTTATGTGTATTTGGCTGATGCAAAGCAGTTTTAATATATTTGTAAAGGTTCTGTAAACCAAAAACAAATAGAAAAAAAGAGACATGACCAAGAATTGGCGGTACTTAGTAGCTGAAAAAGCATTTGACCGTATATATTGTTCATAACTCTTAAGTGCTTGGTGAGTTTACATACGGACTGCTTTTTATTAAAAGAATACAAGCTGAGGACCACTAGAGGGAGCGAAGATGTAAGTCGCTCTCTGTGTCTCTCCCCACTAACGTGCCGAATTCGGGACCAGAGCCCCCCAGTAGAGCCCTAGTGCGAGGTGCCAACTCCCCCCACCCCGAGCCACTATACATTGGGGGCTGCCCACAAGCAACTCTGACCTCTGGGGACTCACGGAGTGAAGAGATCCATCATCGAGTTCTGGTGGCGCAGTGAGCCCGTCCTTCAACCGCCTCCGAAGACTGTGCCGCTCCCCGTCAGCGCCCCGCAGAGTTAGCCGGCGGAGCAGGGGGCCTGGCGTGGCGAGGGGACGTCCTCTGTGTGCCCCCAATTGGCCTTCCAAAATCACCTGTCAACCCCCCCCCTCTGCTACGGTGGGATGCCGCATCCACCATCTGGAAGGCCTGACACAGACAGAGCCTGGAAAGACCTCCTCCTGCTCCTCTGAGTGCCGGAGCAACGCGACGACAATACCAGTCAAAGAGAGAGAGAGGGGTGGACTAATCCCCGGCAGGTACAGCCCCTCAGAACCCCCCCGGGACAGCAGCGCATTAACTTAAGGTGCCAGGCGGCTCCTCAACGGCTCACTGAAGCCATAGAATTGGTCCCTTCAGGGCCACTGCTGAGCCCCGGCCCTGGGAGCTGCACAAGTGGGGGCCGGCCTGCCGTGTCAATGCGCAGGCCATAGCTGGTCAGCCTCCCCACATAATCCAGCGCCAGCCAAACACTAGAGTGCCATCCAGCAATTGGGCGCCTAGGCGGGGGCCCCTGAGGTGCAGTCCTGACCCCCAACCTGCATTTGAGCTGAGTTGCAAATTACTTTTAAGGGACACTTCCCCTAAAATACCCATCTGGTCTCTGTGTCAAAGAGAGGAGTGGGCCTGGGGGTGGAGGGACCTGCCTGAACTGAATAGGGGAGACCTGCGGGGGGGAGGAGACAAGCTTTGTACAACCTGACAAGCGAACTTCGCGAACCCCCCCAGGGAGTCATAAGTCTCTTGACCTACCCCCCATGACTGGGCAAGTACACTTTTGGGGACAGCCCCTCCCCATTGAAGTTTGAGGAGCCCCAAGCTAAAGTCCTTTTGTACAGGTGGCCCCACGCCTTAGGACCAAATATGAGACGGGCAGCCGCTCTAAAGAAGTATCAGTTCAACCAGCTGCCCCAGTGTGTTTAGGACACCATGCCCAACACTGCACCACCAGCCCTGGAGGAGCACAACTCGGTGAGCAAAGGCATGACAGCGCTCCTAGAGGAAAGAAGGGGCTTTAGGGCAGATATTACAAATAGACTGGATGTTCTCGACAAGAAAGTGGATAACATGGAGGACCGCATCCAGGGTCTTCAAGCAAACCAATCATCAGTGGACATTCTAGAATCACAGATTGACATGCTCTTGTCTGAGCTGGAAAGGAGGGAAGAGAAGTGTGCACTGAAGATGGGCGATTTTAAAAAACGCGAGTGCAAAAATAATCTAAAGTTCTTTGGCTTTCCAGAGCGTGAAGGAGAGACGCAGACTGACATTACGAAAGCCATCAACGAAGTTGGCAGGAAGCTTTTCAATGAAGGGAACACCTGTGAACCCACCACTGACAGGGCCCACAGATCGGGTGGGGGATCATGTGGTCCAAGAACGGTCCTTGCCAAGTTTCACTATTACACGTAAAAAACATAAATCTTGTACATGGCAAAGAAGAAGGGCCGGCGGAATGGGAGGCTTTGCAAATCACCATATTCCAGGATCTCTCAACCTTCACCCTATGCAGAAATTGGGCTTCATTACGAGGTTGGCGCAAAAAACTCAGCCCTTAACGGCATGCCATTAATAACATGTCCGTCTTGGTTCGAACCCGCAAATAGCGGGTGATTAAGAGTGCGTGAGGACCCCTGCATGCCGGTAACGGACGTATCGGCATGCCGGTAATGACCCTCAAACCTCCAGATAGCTGCATCAACGAATGCGCACATAACGCCTCTGCCCTCGGCAACCCCTAAATAGCGGTACTGGTATTAGCATAGTGCTAAGAACGGGCCCGTTATTACCAGACCCGGAAGTAACATCATCACGCCGGCACAGGAAATGCTTTGGCGGCCATCTTCAAAAACACAATCCATTGCCAACCTCCACATACTGGACCTTCACCACCAGAACTCCTAGCACACTACGGTCAAAATGTCTAAGTCTACCCAGAAAGGCACTGCCCGCCTGCGTAAACCACGGTTCAAGGATGAGGAACTGAACATGTTAGCTGACACCCTAGTGGCGAATGCTGATGTGGTGTTCTGCAGCGACCTCAGGCGTCCAGCCCAGCTGAAGAAGGCCATCTGGGAAGAAGTAGCCCGGAAAGTAAGTGCAGTCGGCACCACCGCACGCACAGTGCGCGATTGTAAAAAGCGATGGGATGACCACAGGCTGAGAGTTTGGAACATCTTGTCGGCCAATCGGAGCCAGGAGCTGGCAACAGGTGGAGGACCTCACTCACCAGTGAAATTGGCCAGATCGGAGGAGACTTGCATGTCATAGATGTGGAATCAATTGAAGGAGTCGGTGGAGCTGGGGTGCTTGATCTGGGCGCCTGTCGGTCGCACTGGAGCATGGTGATGGTGTAGGTGCATGACGCGGGTGCACCGAGGTCATTAAGGACACCCAGTCCTGCGAGGCCGACGGCGTGGACCTGGGAAGGGAGCAGGGCCTGATCGAAGATACTTTATACCCGGATCGTGCGGTGTGACCGGGAACTGTGCCCCGGGCCCTTTGTGGCCTAAAGTGGACCTCAGAGGGTGAGACGCGACCTGGCCTAGCTAGGTAACAGACAAGATGGCCGGGGGTGCCGGAGGACAGAGGAACTTAGTGTCAGAGAAGTGGTGATAACAACGGGGCACCCGCAGGGCGCACTGTGAAACCCTGCCCCAGATCCGAGCGGGGATTGAAGGACGTGAGACATGTCTAACAAGCCCCTGAAAGCGAAGACCAAACAGCACACGCTCGACGAATACGCTAAAACGCCTCCCGGCCCAGACGGAGCCAAAAGCAAGGACAAAACGCAAGCCAAGGAAATGGCCGCTGGGGGTGCGAACCACAAGGTCCTCGCTGCGATCGCAGACCTGAAAGCGACCTGGGAGACCAAGCTCCAGCTCGCTGTGGCTGAACTGAAGACCGCAATGGAACTCCAGGTCGGGGCAGTACAGGAGGACGTGAACCTCCTAAGGCAGGACGTGCGTACCCTGGCAGAGCGTACAGAGACTTTGGAGAAAGAATTGGGCCCTACCGCGGCGGACTGCGCTGTGCATAAGCGTGAACTCCATGCCCTGGTGCAACGCGTGGGCAACTTGGAGAGTAGGGCGGAGGAGGCAGAAGGGCGCGCCCGGAGGAACAACATTCGCATCGTAGGCCTGCCGGAGGGAACTGAGGGCCACAATCCAACGGAATTTATTGAAAACATGCTACTGCAGGAGATCACGGGAGGCACCCTGTCGCAGGGTTTTGCGGTTGAGAGAGCGCACAGGGCCTTAACTAGGAAGCCACCACCGGGAAACCCGCCCAGGCCAGTGATAGCTAAGATCTTTAATTACCGGGACCGAGAAAGGATCCTTGAACACTTCCGCAAGGGAGGCACAATACAACGAGGAGCGGCGAATATAACGGCCTATCCCGACTACACCCTGCAGGTACAGCGCAGTCGTATGAACTTCGGAACGGTGAAGAGGAGATTGCGGGAAGCGGGGCTTAAATACATGTTGCTCTATCCGGCCAAACTGAAGGTTTTCTTTCAGAGCAAGCTACTGTTCTTTGTCACCCCGGAGGATGCTATGGAGTGGTTGGATGCACACAACTGCCCTCAGGAGTCAGATGTTCAGACGGCCGGTGGAAAATAAAGGACGAGATAAGTAACGCTGTAGGCCCGGTCGGGTCATGAACATTGGGACTAGATTATAGTCACTGAACTCGCTTGAGAACATGCGCGCGTCAGGGGTTATGAAACGTGGTCCTTGCGCGGACATGGTTGAGAAGTTGTGGAGCCGCCCGAAGCCACCCTTCACACCCCCTTTTTGTGTTTAGTTTAGTCACTGTTAGTAGGGTGACACCCTGTCGGGTTCTCTATTTGGGTTTCCAAGGAGGACCGAACACAGGGATGCCTGAGATCCAGGGATGGAGCTGGGCAGTGGTTGGGGGTAGGGGTTTGGGGGGGAGTTTTAGTTTTTGTATGAGCCTGAGGGTGAAACCGGGAGTGGGTGTTCGCAAAGTGGGGAGGGATTGCCTTGGATGGGGGGAGGAAACTACTGATAGGCCATGGGAGACCTTAGGATACTAACGTGGAACGTTAGGGGGCTTAACAGTTACCTCAAGCGAAATAAAGTCATGTTGTATCTCAAGAGGCAGAAGATAGACGTAGCCCTGCTACAGGAGACACATCTAAAGCGCGAGAAACTGGAGCTGGTAGGGAGGAAGTGGAAGGGAACAGTGGTAGGATCAACGTACTCCGCCTATGCCAGAGGAGTGCTGGTGTGGGTGGCGCCACACGTCCCATTCAAGCTAATTGAGGAGGTTGTGGAGGAGGATGGGAGGTTGGTTATGGTGAGGGGGCTGGTAGAGAACAAAGTAGTGTGCATTGTAAATACATACGCGCCTAACCAGGAAACGGCGACATATTTTAGGACGCTGTGCACCAAGCTCAGTGTTGGGATGGGGGGCACGGTGATATGGGGTGGTGACTTTAATTGCGTGTTGAACCCCAAGGAGGATAGGTCGGATGACAAGATGGCTGGGCCCGGTCCGGCGGCTAGGGTATTGCAGAAGCTGCTGGCGGATTTTGGCCTAGTTGATGTGTGGAGAGCGAAACACCCGAGCGCGAGACAATACTCGCACTATTCGGCTCCGCATCTACTGCACACGAGGCTTGACTACTTTTTCACCACGCCAGACATAGTCGCGGAGTGCGACCATATAGAATACAGGGCGAGGGTCCTCTCTGACCACTCACCCCTGGTCATGCGATGGCAACTGTATCCCCCACGAGCGCGTATACCAACATGGCGCCTAAGAGCGGAGGCGCTCGAAGACCCCGCCTTCAGAGAGGATATCAGGGAAGAGATAATTGCTTATTTTGAGGTGAATAAAGGGAGCGTTAAGTCGGCTGGCACCTTATGGGAGGCCTTTAAGGTCGTAATGCGGGGGATCGCCATTGCGAAGTCTAAGGGATTGATGGGGGGAGTCCTGGCGGATTTGCATAGAGCTGAGACCGCGCTGGAGGAGGAGTTGAAAGGTGGTGGGACAGATGCAGAGGCGGTCTCTAAATTGCAACAAGAGTGTGCGGAACATTGGGACAGGCTCTGTAATTTGAATTATAGAAAGTATACTGAGAGACTGCATGCGGGGGGAGATAAAACGGGCCGACTCTTAGCTTGGCTGTACAAGAGTGAGACCCCACGATCCCCGATCAGAATGGTAACCAATGAAAAGGGGGAGGAGGTAGACACCCAAGAAGGCGTGAACAGGGCATTCGTGGAATACTATAAGGTCCTATACGAAGATTGCGAGGGGGGCAGCCAGGAGGAGATAGACGAAGTGCTGGAAGATGTAGGCTTGCCCAAGGTCAGCGATGAGGAGCGAGAGGAGCTGGATGCTCCGATCACCCTGGAAGAGCTGAAGGAGATTGTGAGACAGTTGCCCACTAGTAAGACCCCAGCGGCAGATGGGTTCCCCAGTGAATTTTATAAAGTTTATGCAGAGGAAGTGCTCCCGCCCGTGTTGGAAATGCTCAACGAAGCGTACGAGATGGGATGGTTGCCGGAGTCACTTAGGGAGGCAATTATAATACCGCTCCCCAAGCCAAATAAACCGGGACATGATTGTGGCTCCTACAGGCCCCTGTCGATGTTGAACCAAGATAGTAAGATCCTGACAGCTGTCCTGGCTACTAGAATGCGTAGAGTGATCGGCAGGTTGATCCACCCTGACCAGACGGGCTATGTCCCTAATAGGAACATCACTCACAACCACAGGCGCCTCCACAGGGTGGTCGAGTGGGGGGGTGGTGAGGACGGCGAAATGGCGATAGTAGCATTGGACGCGGTTAAGGCGTTCGACTCTGTTCGATGGCCTTGGCTGCTAGCGGCTCTGAAAGGGTACGGGATGGGACCAGGTTATGTTAGGTGGGCCGAGATGTTATACAGTGCACCACTGGCCAGGGTCCGTACGGGCGCAGTGGTGTCAGAGAGATGGCAGTTGGGCAGAGGCACTAGGCAGGGGTGTCCTTGGTCCCCTATGTTGTACATCCTGGCCCTAGAACCCTTGGCGATTTACCTCCGGCAGCAATATGACCCGGTCGGCATCGAGGTGGGAGGAGAGTGTCACCTTATATCCCTGTATGCGGATGATATGCTGTTATACCTAAGATACCCAGAAGAAAATTTGCAGTATGTCTTAGAGGTGATGGGGAGGTACGCCTGGTTGTCCGGTATAGCGGTAAACCCTCAGAAATCCACTCTATTTCCGCTGGGGGGCTATGTGGGGACTCCAGTGGAGAGGTTGCCAGTGTTGCAGATCCCGTGGGCGACGAGATCCTTTAGATACTTGGGGATTGATGTGTATCATACGACCGTGGAGCACAAGTATAACACTGAACTTGCTGTGGGGAAGATCGAGAAATGTATGAGGTTCTGGGAAAGATTGCCACTAGCGATGATGGGCCGAGGAGCCATGCTTAAAATGGTGGTGCTGCCCAGGCTTCTGCATTATTTTAACAACATCCCCTACATGATTCCTAAGAAGTTTTTTGTGAGGCTACACAGTGTTTGCAGAGAATTCCTGTGGCACGGCATGCGCAACAGAGTCGCACTGTGGAAGCTGCAGAACTTCTATGAGAAGGGCGGAATCAAGCTGCCGAACTTTGAGGCATATTATGTAGCAGCGCAGCTACAATATGTGTCCAGGTGGCTCTCTGATGAAGAGACCCCTGAACACAGGCTGTTTGGGAGGGATTGCTCCCCTTTTTACTTGCGAGAGGTGATCTGGGTGGCTAATGCATGTATGAGGGAGCGGCCTAGTATGCTAGCTTTGGGACGGAACATGTGGAAACGGGCCTGCCGGATGATGGGCAACCCTTTGCCGTGTGTATTGCAGTTCCCATTGGTCGCACTGGCGAGGGGAGATGGGCAGCTCAGGGCAACCATTCGGATATACTGGGAGTCAGTGGGGTTGGTCACCATGGGAGATATTTGGCAGGATGGGACCATCTTGGAGTTCGAAGAATTAGAGGCAGGGTCGGGACTGCACAGGGGTCAATATATGACATATCACAGGATAGTGCAGGAGATCCGGAATAGGTGGCCCGAAACTACCCTGGCCGATGAACCGGATGCCCCGGTGGAGATACTATATGACACATCGGAGGGCGGGCACGAGGTCTCTAGGTTGTATGAGATGTTGATGATGAAGGCTGGGAGCGATTTAGGGCACTTGAGACTGGAATGGGAAACGGAGATGGGGGCCCCGATGACAGATGGGTTGTGGGAGCGAGCCCTTGGGTATCATAAAAAAGTATCGAGAAATGCCAGGTTCAAGCAAATACAGCTTTATATAACGCATAGAGCATACCTGACCCCTTTGAGAATATCCAAATTTCGGGGTGTTGGACGCCAGGCGTGCCCCAAGTGCGACGAGGAGAATGCAGACATGATACACATGTTTTGGGCGTGCCCAGTAATTGCAAGCTATTGGGGCGAAGTGGCGCAGAAGCTGGCAGGAAAGGGTGTTACACTCAAAGTGGATTCAGCTTGGGCCTGCTTACTGGGGGGATATCCCAGAGCGCGTAAACTTAGACATGTCGATAAATTGAAAGATCTGGCTTATGTGCTTGCTAAACGTAGGATTGCCATGGGTTGGAAGGAGTGTCATAAACCACGAACGGAGGTCTGGTGGAGGGATCTCCAAAAATGGGCGGAGGCCGAGACGGCTGTGTGGCGAGATGCCAGTATCGCAGGGGAAGACGAGGAAATGTGCTCTCTTGCGGCATGGAAACTGTTGATAGCCGAACTGTTTGGAACGGGGTTAGCTTCAATTGACTCTGAGAGTGCTGACGCCCCCTCGCCCACAGCGGATACCAATGGCGAACACCATACAGGCTCATAGGGGGGAGGGATGGGGATTGCAGTGTTGTTTGTTGTTAAACGTGTTTATTTATGTTCAAGTTGCAATGTTGTGTGGTTTATATATATAAAATAAAATATATTTAAAAAAAAAAAAAAAGGAGTCGGTGGAGCGGAGTTTGGCGTGCCAACATCGGCAGATGAAGGTGAGTGTCCCTACAAACACACGACAACCAATCATCACCATTGACCTCCAAATGTGACAGCAACGCCAGCCAATACATGGCCCATCATGCACACCTACACATATCCATATACACATGCTGGGCCCACCACTATCACATCCCAATGAATGCTGCATGCCGCGCACATACACAAATACATACCCGACACAAAGATGACCTGCACTTGTCACACAGCACGTCAGTCACAACACACATCAAGGCCCAACAGCAGCCGCCATGGTGTACATGTGAACACCTGCACGATTGCAAACAGCACCCCCCAACCTTGCATGTACCCAGTCCGCTGCAAAGCCAGGCATGCAACTGATCACATGGCGCCAACCACACAAAGACAAACGCATGCATGATGCAAGCACCACCATCTCTGATGCCCTGCCACTCTCTGTCTCCCATAGGTACGGATGCAGACACCGAAGAAGCACAGGGAAGTGCACAAAGCACAACACCATCCAAAATGGCAAGGAGCCAAGGAGCCATCCAAAATGGCAAGGAGCCAAGATGGCACAGGACCATCTACTTCGAGTGGACCAAGGATGGGCCAAGCGGCACGCAGGACAACAACCAGTGCCCTACCAGCCACACTGCAACACACCAGCAGACACCTGCCCCTGCACCCCTGGACACACAATCGACACAGGCCGAGGACACATCTGGCATGGACAATGATGGCACACAGTCTGCTGCTGCAAGCACAATTGGGGAGATGGCTGCATAGGCATAGCATAGTGTCGACAAGGAAGCTGACCTGACGATTATGGCAATGCAGGACTCATCCGTTCCGAGCCTGTAGGTCGAACACCAAGCCCGCAGGTCACCCCACAGGACACCCCTCGCCAGGATTCATCCGAACAGGGCAGCCACGGAGAGTGGTCTCCGACATTGCACAGCCCCATATTGCATGCAGTATCACCACATAACCCACCAACCACCACCCACACTGCCATACAGGACCTTGAGGGACGTCTGTCCAGGATGGAGGACCGGCAGGAGGAGATGCAAGGCTATGTCAAGCAGTACCTTGCTGAAGGGGAGTCAACACGCAGTGTCATCCGTGACAGCACTGTTGCCGTAATCCCGGCCATCAACTCAGGTGCACAGCAAGTGCGTGATGGCTTCAATGCCTTGGGACAGATCCTCACCAGGATTGCTGACAGCATGGAGCAGCGGCAAACTCCGGCTTTGGGGTCACAACCATCTGGCTCATCCACATCGACCACGCCAGTGAGTTCCAGGCAGACCAGCCCCGTGCGCAGGTCCCTGCGAAGTGCACAGCGCTCAGATATCCAACCCCCACCTCCAAAGGGGGCTGTAGCAGAGCCACCATGCAGAATCGCTTTAGGAATACATCCAGACATGTTGTGCCATTACTGACTTTGGGTGTTAGGGGGAGGGTGGTGGTGGGTGTAGTACTTGGGGTGTTGGGGGGTGTGGGAAAAGCGTGTGGGTGTGGGGGGGAGGGGTGTATGGGGGCGTGGATTGTTGAATCATGTTGTACAAAACATCACTTTAATACACCTGTTGTGTACAAAACATCACATGAGCGGACATTGCTTCTTTGGTGTTTGTCAATTTATTGCTTCATAGTGCACTGTGCCCATATACCCACACACCCAGTGCCCACAGTTCCCAACACATGGCACCCTCTGCATCCCTGTACATCAGAATGATTGGTCTATGACCAATTGGCGCACTGCGCAACCCTCAAGTGTATCGCGTACTGGCCTATGTCCAACATCTACTCCTTCCTCTCCTTCTGCTTCAGCAGGTCGTGGCAGCTCCATGTCAGGTGGCAGGGGTACGTTCCGCCGGATGCACATGTTATGCAGCATTGCACATGCCATGATGATCTTGCCCACCTTCTCAGGCCCGTATATGAGTGCACCTCCCGACCTGCTGAGGCAGCGAAACCGTGCCTTCAACAGGCCAAACGTCTGCTCAATGACCACACGTGTGCGTTTATGTGTACGATTGAAGTCCTCTTCGTGCCTGTTCTGTGGATTCCTGACAGGGGTGAGTAGCCACGCCTTCAGAGGATAACCAGCATCACCTGCATGGGAGCAGAAGGGGGTAAGTGTAAGGATAATGCTCAATTGCCATATGTGCTCAGCCTGTACATCTTTCAAGTTCACATGCACTATCCCGTCAATAGCAACCACATCCACATGACTATCAGCCCTGTACAGTACATGCCAATCCATGGTGTGAGCCTTGGGTGACATACATGACTTAGGGGCCTAGACATTTAAACCACCAGGCACCCCGATGCATTTTGGCTAGGTCCATAATGTACGCACATGAGAGGGCTGTGTGGCTGGTGATAACTCAAGATACTTTCAGGCCCCCCATCCCTCTCCTCCCATGGCCGAGAGGGCATTCCCCTTGCATATGCATGTAGCCGCCCCATCCCTCTCCTCCCATGGGCCAGAGGGCATTCCCCTTGCATATGCATGTAGCCCCCCCCATCCCTTTCCTCCCATGGCCCAGAGGGCAGACTTACCCAACAGCCAGCCACTTCGTACGACGTCTCTTTCCATGTGGCGGGGTAGTGAGGAGTTCCGCAGCACCATGGCATCATGCATGGATCCTGGGTATCTGGCACAGAAATGTGTTATTATCTGGCTGGCATCACACACCATCTGCACATTGATGGAGTGGTATAGCTTCCAATTGTGGTACACCACCTCCACGGCATGTGGGACTACCAACTCTACGTGGGTGAAGTCGAGGGCACCAATTAAATTGGGCATGCCTGCCAGTACATGGAATGCTATTTTGGTGGCATTTGCCTCCTGTGGTGTCCGTGGTAGGGATATGTAGGCACTTGCTTGCTTCAGTAGTGCATCCAGCACTTGGTTTAGCACAATGGAGAAGCATGATTGCGACATGCCATGCATTTGGCCCACTGTGTGTTGGTAAGTGCCTGTGGCAAGGAAGTGGAGCACAGATGCCACCTTCAGCAGAGGGGGGATGGCTGTGCGGAT
Source organism: Ambystoma mexicanum (assembly GCF_040938575.1). Lineage (NCBI taxonomy): Eukaryota > Metazoa > Chordata > Amphibia > Caudata > Ambystomatidae > Ambystoma > Ambystoma mexicanum. The sequence goes on along the minus strand of NC_090937.1, from coordinate 1,083,837,473 downwards.
ATTGATCAGGCTGACCAAGTCTTCCTGTAGTAATTCCACTATGTTGCTGATGGTGTCCCTGTCCAGCCGGTACAGGGTGTGAATCTGTGCTGGGGTTAGGTCAAATGGATTGGCCCTTATACATGGAATTGATGGCTGTCTGTGGGAAACAACTACCTGCACTGGTGGGATTTGCTGGCCCAGTCACACCCTCCATCTCCTCCTGCCTCTCCTCTGTGTTGCGTGTTGTACTGCCTGCTCAAGGAGTAGCAGTGCAGGCATGTCCTCCAGCCCCAGTATGGCAAGTGCAAGTGGAAGCATTTTGGTTTGGGAAGGAGTGTGGTGTGTGGGTGTGCTCCTTTTGTGCTGGCCCTGACTCCATTGCCTCCACCTGTGCTGATTCTGTGCATCTGTGGCACTTGGTTACACAGCAGATTGCTGTTAACGGGTGATCCGTGATGCCGGTATTGCCGGCATCATGGTGGCCCTTCTTACAGGCATCTCGATGCCGGTATGTACATGTCCATGTGACTCGTGGTGTCCTCTTCGTTGCGGGATGCCGATATTACGGGCACACCAGCCGCGTGCGCGCCTGCATGCCGGCACGGTGGTGCACGGCCAAAGCAGATCCTTGTCCATGCCGGTGGGATCGGCGTCTACGGTCGTAATTCTACAGACCGGTAATGGAGGCAGGTATTGCCTTACCGGCTTTGTTAGTACCGGACTACCAACCTCGTAATGAGGCCTATAGACTCTGCTCTCGGCTCACGAAAGGGCTGAGTTCCAAGGGAGTCTGTTAGAGATGGGGCTTCCTTTTGCTCTCACTTTCGAACTTGATAGCTACAAATACCACCTGGTGTCGGAGGATGACATAAACAGAGTACTGCAGGAACTCCTGGATGAATCAGCCCCAAAATTCACTCTGAAGCCCCGGGGGAGCTCACGGAACGAAAAACAGCCGACATAGGCTTCGTGGGCAGATGCCGGGCCAGGGGCCACCGCAAATTCAAGAAACTGAGCCCCCCACGCAGTGGTGAGAGGTAGCCCCAGTCTTCCTGCTGGATTGAAAGGGGAGACACAAAGTTTCTAGTATTGTACCCTGGATGATGCCGTGGTCCCACTTCCCACTCTGAAGTTGAGAGCTGAGGAGGAGCTTAATACTCTGGGGAGAGATGGGAGGCCTGGGACAAAACCCAAACGAGAATTTCTACTTGAGTTTACTTGTTGGTGTGTTTTCGAGGTGGTTTTATGTTGTGTGGGTTGGGGGGAGTGGCGAGTAGAGATTCTAAAGAAAGCGCCCTGGTGAGGGGCTCATAGGTGCTAATCTAAGCTTGGTAGCCCGAGGGTGGTGGAGCAGACAGTGGCCTGGCCCAGTGACGTTGCTGATGTCGCGTGGAGTCCAGGCGGGGAAGGAGGGATCTCACAGGAGAGTTGGGGGGTTACTTTTGATCAAGTGGGTCTTATGGGTTGACAAGTTAAATATACTTCAGGCAACTCACCCAGAGTTAGTAACTATAGCACGGGCCAGTAAGAGGCCTATAAAATGCATTCTCAGGCACAGCAGAGTCAATACACAGTGTTTATTGAAAAGGTCATCTTGTCCAAATGGTTAGAACAATAGGCAATGTGGCAGTGGGTTCTCTCAACACAAGAGGCCTGAATTCCCCCCCATAAAAGATTGCTGACCATCCGTGAGTTCAATCGCTTGAAACTAGATCTGATGTTCCTTCAAGAGACACACTGGCAGAGTAGGAGGCAGCCATTTCTGAAGTTGAAATCCATAGGGGAAGCATCTTGTGCTTATAAAAGAAGAGGCGTAGGCCAAAAGCACATCTGAAAGACCTTGACGGCTTTGTGATGGTAAAAGGGGAGGTGAGAGGGCATGCTTTAACTATAGACTCCATTTACTGCCCCAACGATGACCAGGAACAGTATTGGGAATCAATTAGGGACAAGCGCAGGGGTTTGTGGAAGGTGCCCTGATAATAGGGGGTGATTTCAAAATAGTCCTGGACCCCGACCTGGATAGGAAAAAAACAACCCACCACAACCCCAGATCCCCCCCCCCATGCCCCCACAGCTTCGGAGAGCTGCCTGATTTCAGCAAGTCAACTCTGATCTAGGGTGGTGGATTCTTACATCGGGTACGAGGCAGTGACCCCCCGTTCACCTATTACTCAAGGGTGCACGACTCTTCGATTATATCCTCGGAGACTCCTCCTGCCACAGTGGGGTCCAGGAATCCACAACAGATTCCATCCCATGGCCGGACCACGACCTAGTGAAGGATAGAATAGAGGAATTCCCTACACAGAAGCTAGAATCCAGGTGCTCTTGCAACAACCTGTTACTGAGAGACAATGAGCCTCATTACGACTTTGGAGGTAGCCATGCTGCTATTGACCCAAAATCGGGTCCTGGTTCGGGTTCCCTGAATGGGGAATTACCGGGCCATTCTGAGTTTGGAGGGCCCGGTAATTCCTCCTTCAGGGAACCCGGGGCCGGACCTTCCCCATTCCCATTTGAGCCCCCATAGGGCTCAATGGGAATGGGTGCAGGGAGCTAACAATGGGCCGATTACGACCGGCCCCGGCCCGTTGTTAGCTCACTGGTCCCCTTGCGGGACCCGGTAAGGACGTCTAGTAAAACCAGACATCCACATCGGGACCCGCGAGGGAACCTCGTAATTTTGCGGAATGGGTTTAACGGGTCCGCCACCATTAGCGGCACCCGTTAACCCATTCCGCCAGGGTAGTAATGAGGCCCAATGAGTTAGCTCTGGTGGTACTAGATTAGAGACTACTTCGATCTGAATGATAATGGAGAGGTGAAGGTCAAGGGCGTATGTGTCATGGCCACGTGCCCAGGATCACAAGTGTGGTACCATCAAGTGGAGGGAGCAGGCAGCATTATGGGACGTTTATGCATGGGGGCCTGGTTAGACACAGTCCCGGCGCCTTTGGCGCCAGGCTCATGGTAGGATTTAAACAGGACATTTCTATTATGGGCAGAAGTGCTTAGAATAAACAGGAACTCTTAATATGAGCAAGAATACTCTCAAGAACTCTCATTCATGTAACTAGTCCGGGTGTGGTCTTCATTGCATCTTCTTACTTCTAGGAGTGGCAGGGTGTGGCATGCAGAACTTGTTAAGGGGCATGGCCTTAAGAGAACAGCTATAAAAGCCAGCCCAGCCCCAAGGCACACACTTCACGTTATTCTGCACCTCCGTGCAGCGCAACGCTCACCGTCGCCTGGGATTTCATTTTACCTGGAGTTATCCTGCCATCTTCACCCGTGCTTGTCACTGGAGAATCCTGCTCTTACCTGCACGCTTCCTCCTGGTACCGCAGCTCATCTGTAAAACATCTCGGAGTGCAGACATCTTTTTCCTGGCACCGCGGCTCACCTGCAATTATCTCAGAGCGCAAACATCTTCTTCCTGACAATGCGGGTCACCGGCAAACTCCCCGGAACGCAGACAGTATCATCCAGGCACCGCGGCACGACGCACTCCATCCAAACTCGCAGCACCTGCAAAGAAAAGGCAAAAGACAAGGTTAGACACTTAACAGACATTACGTTAAGAGCCCGCTGCCATTAAAACCTTGCGCCTTCCCTAAATCCAACACTCACATGCTGCTGGACATCGCGGTCAGATCCATCTTCCGCTCAGCCGCGTTCAGCTCCTCCACAGCTGTTGGTAGGCCGCATTTCCACCTATTTGGGAGAAAACAGAGAGAAACGTTACTCAGTGCAAAGCAACCACTCTGAGAGCAATAACATCAAGACATTGAGAGGGAAAAGACAAAGACATTGAAAAAAAGCAGAAATAAGGGAAAAGACAAAGACATTGAGAGAAAAGCAGAAAGAGGAACTAGTCACAGCCGGACTGGACTAATACTCAGGAATTAGTGAAGAAACTAGATTCCACCAACAAGCGCCCCTGCTAGAAGTAGCAGGACAGACAGCTCATCGTTCACATTAATCAGGTGAGACTTATGGGCCGGTACGTGCCCACAGAAATCGCACCTTGAGTGGAAGGGGTTGGGAGATACCACAGTCACCTACCAGCGCATTCACGTTTTCCCATATCCATGCAGGAGCAGAGCCAATTGTCGCCGCCCATAGCTTATCCGCAGGCGACGAAACCAGAAGGGGGAGATCTAACACCAGGGAGGGCTGCAACCATGCCCCAATGCCTCCGCAGAGACCTGATGAGCATAACAGAATGCGAAGCCTCAACAACTCTCTGCCTGGGCGTTATGGAAACTTTTGAGTCAGATCTGTTGGCCCAATTACTAGAGGAATTACGGGCTGAAGTACATGCCTCACGACAAGAGACCAGTACATTAAGACGGGACCTTATCGTAACCCGGGAAAGGACTGATGATATAGCAAGGCAGGTGCTGCAGGCACAAGCAGGACAGGTTCCCTTGCCTGGGATAAGCCACGCTGCTCCGCCACAACAATCCACACCGGTTCAGGTAGTCCTCCCAGGGGCAGTGCCCTTAGCCCCGCCCGAACGCTTCAATGGCGACCCAAACAAGTTCGCCATATTCATGAACCAATGTCGTCTACCCCATTGGTGTATGAACAAATATTCCCACTGGGGTGTTACTGATACTTACTATGATCATATAATGTTGAAAAAAGTATTTGTTACCTTTTTCCAGTGTTGATGTTTCTACATTGGGAGAAATATTTCCTTATTTTGGTTTATGTCTCATTGATTTTTCCATTTTTCCTTCTTTCTTTTTTATCTAACATTCATGATTTCTGTTTAGCAATTTTGCATTCTGATTCATACTAAGAAGGATTGTTTTTCATATGTATGTAACCTTGTAAATGTTTTATTGATTGTATTTGTACGGATGTTTGCACATAAAGTTTTGTCTTTAACTTACAATAATTTGCATGACTATCCTTGATGTGTTGTACTATGATGGATACTAATTATATGTAGATGCTATTACCCCAAAGGGGTACTTAGGTTTGGACCAGGGGTAGGACCTTAATTCATTCACACCTTCCTATAGGCCAACCTACATACGTACTAGTACCTTGTGTTAATATTAGTTTCTCTTGCCCTCCTACTGGTACGTTAGCCCACGGGCACAACCACAGCCACAACAGTGTGGCCTTTTTCGTTGTTGAATGTGTTATTGGACAACCCTGGTCTACATTTCTTATGCAGGCCGGTAGCCTTCCCCAATGATCAAGCCAAAGTGGCATTTGTACTTTCATATCTAGGGGGTAATGCAGTGGACTGGTCAATACCATTAGTAACCCAAGATGATCCTCTGCTTCGGAACTTTGGGGGTTTCCAACACGAAATGGAGAAATTGTTTGCCCGACATGCTCAGGGACAAGCTCTGGACAACAAACTACTGTCGCTCAGACATGGAAATCAAGACCTATTAACCTACATTGCATCTTTCAATCGTCTCGTAGCTCAAACCAACTGGCCAGAAGAGACAAGAACTACAATCTTATCGAGGGCTACGTTGGGAACTTAAGGATGTTTTTGCGCAAGTTGTGAACTCACCTGAGGGGTGTGCAGACTACATAGAGCTCACAGTGCAACTCGACAATAGGTTGCAGAATAGGAAAATTGATAGAGTCAGATCAGAAGGGAGGACCCTTTTTTGTGCGACCCCGAGAGACCCACAACAAAACGCATGAGCACTCAGAACCAATCCAAATCGGTGGGTTACCGAGTCCGCTAACCAAGGCAGAGAAAGAAAAATGAAGACAACAATAACTTTGTGTATATTGTGGGAAAGCAGGCCATTTTCTCTGAGATTGCCCAGTGAAACCTCCAAAGAAAATGGTTGGGGCAACCGATAAAAACAATGAAGAAGAAGAAGAAACACCAGACTCGGGAAACTCCAACGCCCGGCAAGTGTAGGGGTCCATTTGTCGAGCGAGAAAAAGGAATGCGCACAGACCTCACATCTAGTCCTTCCAGTACTTTTGGTAAATCACAAACAGCCGTCAAAAATACATGCCTTGGAGGCATACATTGACAGTGGGGCAATAGGAAACTGCATTGACAAAGATCTGGAAGCACGGATAGGCCTTCCTCTTCGACAAAAGCCCGGCAGTGGATGGATCTCAGTTATCATCCGGCCCGGTGACACAATGCACCGAGAAAGTCAAGCTTCTGTTGCAGGATGGACACCAAGAAGACATAATCTTTGACCTCATTGGTGCTACTCAGTTCCAGATGATATTGGGGATGCCCTGGTTAGAGACCCATAATCCTAAAATCGACTGGAGAAAACGAGTTCTGACCTTTCCTCAAGACTGCACCAACACCTGCTACACCAAAGACATCATTAACCAAAGACCCAAGAAGAGTATCGTGTTGGGCCTTACTGGCACCTTACCACCCGAATATCACTGTTACCAAGATATCTTCCAAAAAGAACAAGCTAACATCTTGCCCCCGCTAAGACCCTCCGATTGCCAAATAGACCTCGTGCCCTGAGCCCAAATTCCCTGCAGCCGGATTTACGCAGTAACAGAGCAAGAAAACCAGCACCTTAAAGCGTACCTGGATCAGTATCTGGCAAATGGTTTTATCCGCCCGTCCAAGTCTCCTGCCTCCTCGCCCCTCTTCTTCGTGCCTAAGAAGGCGGGGTACTTGAGAACCGGTATTGATTACTTAGCAATCAACCAGATTATCATTAAAAACCGCTATCCTTTGCCACTTATACCCGAGCTCCTGGATGAAGTGAAACACGCTCAGATTTACACCAATTTGGATTTGCGAGGGGCCTTCCAACTTGTAAGAGTAAAAAAAGGATACGAATGGAAGACGGCCTTTCGCCCAAAGTATGGTCTCTGAATACCAAGTCATGCCTTTTGGGTTATGCAACGCCCCTGCAGCGTTTCAATTCTTTATGAATGATGTACTCCGTGAGTTATTGATATTTGCGTACTTGTCTACATAGATGGCATTCTCATCTACTCCAATTCCAAGGAAGAACATGTCAGTCATGTCCGAGCAGTTTTGGAAAAACTTCGACAACACCAATTATATGCCAAGCTAGAAAAATGTTTCTTCCATGTGACCGAACTCGAATGTCTTGGTTTCATGCTTACACCGCAGGGAGTACATATGGACACACGGAAAGTTAACGCAATCCTCCAGTGGCCCTCACCAACTTCCACGAAAGAAGTACAAAGTGTGCTCGGCTTCGCTAATTTCTACCGTTGATTCATTCCTGGGTTCTCGCAAATTGTTCACCCAATCACTTCATTGCTGAAGAAGAACAAGAAATTCCATTGGTCCACAGAAGCTGAATAAGCCTTCCAGAAACTGAAACTAGCGTTTACCACAGCACTGGTTCTTCGACACCCCCATCCAGACCTACCATACATAGTAGAAACCGACGCTTCAAACACAGCCATGGGAGCAGTATTATCCCAAAGAAACCCGGAAACTGGACAGTTACATCCAGTCGCATTCTGGTCCCGCAAATTCTCGGCTCCCAAACTGAACCACGCAATTACGGATAAGGAACTGTTAGGGAGAATTCTCTTATAAGGCTAATTTCCCAAACCTAGTGAGTCCCCCAGCAGCTTTGCTGGATTTTTGGGGTTTGTTTTTTTCTCCTGCTAAGAGTGAGACTCTTTTACTCCCACTCTTAGACATGATTTGAGGTATGTCTTTGACTTGTTATGTGTTTATGGGCTGTGGGGTTTCTTTTTACTCCATAGGGTATCATCTGTTTTTCTGTATGTGTGGTACACAGCACCCTCAGTGCAGTACCACAGGGGTGTCACAGTGACCCCCAAACATAGACTCCATACCCTGGGACTGACTACTGTCTCCCAGGGCATGTAAAGTCACCATTGGCTTTACCAGTCCAAAATTGTGAACTAGTACAAACCATGATATTGTGGAAGTACTGGTAAGGGGTAATTCGATTGCCCCTGGGTCTGTTTTCGAGGGGGCACTGTCCCGTCCCCCCTCGTCGAGTTTCTCTCTGGTGGCAGTGGTTACCACACAAAATATTCCTCCGGAATATTCTCTATGGGATTTTCCCTTTGATTTTAAACGCACCACTTTTTGGTGCAATGTTAAAGATACTGCCGGTTTGTTTATTTAATATTAAATCACCGGTGGGGTCTTTTTGCCAGAACTCGATTCTAAAATGGCATTTGTGTCCGTCTCTGTAACTCTGACCAAGGTCGAGCTCTTTGTTCCACTATTTTGGCGGGCTTCTCCACAGAAGCCCTCCAAATGGTGCCACTCTGTCTGGGTTCCACAGGAAGGGTGGAGGGGGGAATTGGCACCCTGGACTGCGTTGCCTTAGCAACCCAAGTCGCACTCTACTCTGATTGGCCCAGTGGTGAGCCGCCCAGCTCACCACTTAGCATGTGTGATTGACAGCTAGGCTAATGAATGGGGGGTTTTCTGCATAAAAGAAGGGCCTTTGGGACTAGAACTGCAGAAGTCGCCACAGGACCTAGGAATCCGAAGAGGGAAGAAGCTGAGCCACCTGCAACCGACGACACCACCGGTGAAGCCCTGCTGCAACAAACTCACCACTTTTCCAACGACAAGAGAAGATCTTCTGCTGGAGAGTCTTCTCCATTTCAGCTGGTAGGACCACCCAGTTCGCCCTTTTTAGCTTCCAAAGGCGTCACTTGGTCGAATCGCCCGTGCCAAGCATCCCGGCGGCCGGATAGCCAAGCTCACCACTTTTGACCGTGAATAAAAGGACCGCATCTTTTAATCGGGAACTCCGCAGCTGGTTTCATCCCTGTGCAGTGCAACAACTCCACGTTTCCTCCTCGACGAGATCTTCTCTTCCCCTGGTCGGAACCACGAACTTCAACCACTGCCAGGAACAACTTCCCCCGCTGGAGCTTCCTTTCTCTTTAGGGTACTGAGTCCTGCCTGGCCTCCCTTTCTACAGATTGCTAAAGGTGACCCTTAAATCCTTGGCTTCTAAACTGGGTTGGCTCCAGGCCTTCTAACTATATCTTTTGAATCACACCAACCTCTTTTGAGCACTCTGCAAAGACTTTCAGTGTACTTTAAACCGTGTGATCCTGGGCACATTTCGCTTTGCTCCATTTAAAGTTGGCCTGACCTATGAACTTTGGCTCTACAGTATAACCTGCCATTCTCCGCTTGCTCTGAACTCTTAAAAGTTTTGGGAACTGTTTTATTTTATGCTCTGCCTTTTCTCTCCCTTTTTAACCTAGACTATTGGAGTGCCATCTAGGTTAAGCGCTCACTTCTGTCTTAACAAATAGGTGTGCTTTAACCCTGACTTGTCTGATAGTTAACAAGGGAGGTGTGTATACTTACCTGACTGTGTTTTAAATTACTTTTCATTGAGAGTGCTAGTGTATTACCTAAAGTGTGTTTTAAATAAATAATTATATACTTTTTATACAAAGCTCTGGTTAGTGTTTGTTTGCTCTACTGGGTTTTGGCCCTATTGTGTATACTCTGCATACTGCCCTACTCTTCTTGAGAGATGTCTGACTGCTCAGCCACAGCTACCAGGTAAATCTGGGTGGTGCAGACTGCTACCAATTGGGTTTACTGCTTACTCCTGTAGTCTTAATCTTTTTGCAGTGTTCCCCAAGGGAACTGCACAGGATTCTGCCTAACAGGAACCACTGGCAATCAAAGCTGCATTTAAGGCCTGGAAACATTATCTCCTTGGGGCACGACACACGGTCACCGTCATCACAGATCATCGTAACTTACAATACTTAAAAACTGCCAAAGTGCAATCCTCACGCCAACTTCGTTGGGCGCTCTTTCTGGCAGAATACGACTTTATCGTTACCTATAGACCTGGAGTGCGGAATGGAAAATCAGGCGCATTATCACAGATGAGTGAGGGGAAAAAGGCCTTTTCAGCATCCGATCCCGTGGCCATCATTCCGGAAGAACTAATTCAAACCACGATCGCTGTTACCACGTGTGTAAATGACTTAAAATCCAGCTTACAGTCACAGATGACTCAGGTAAAACAACCGGAATGGCTTTTAAGGGGGGACTGGTACACCATCAAGAACAATTTACCATATTTCCAAGGACGGTTATATATCCAGGACCAGAAACTGCAAACTCAAACCATCGTAAACTATCCTGATTCCTTAGTGGAAGGACACCCTGGAATAGCCAAGACACAAGCTAAGGTAAAACAAACCTATTGGTGGCCTACTTGGAGGAAAGACGTTGCCCGATTTGTTACAACCTGTGGTGTTTGTGTACAGCCCAAATCTCAGAAGCAAAACCCTGCTGGGTTACTACGTCCGTTAATGATTCCACCAGCACCTTATCATACACTATCAATGGATTTTATCCCAGATCTTCCTCCCTGCAATGGTTACAACACCATATTGTCATCGTAGATTTATTCTCAAAGATGGCCCATTTCATCCCTCTGAAAGGACTTCCAACTGCATCCACTCTCGCCACTGTGTTCTTGGAACAAATTGTCTGGTTACATGGATTTCCATCAATCTTGATATCGGATCGAGGGACACAATTTGTTTCCACCTTTTGGAGAAGGTGTTGTGCGATTGCCAAAATCGATCTCTGGTTGTCCACTAGCCACCACCCTCAAACCGATGGACAAACCGAGCGCACCAATCAGACGCTTGAACAATATTTAAGATGTATGCTTCAGCACTCCGAAAGCTTCTGGAAAGACATACTTTGGGTAGCCGAGTATGCCTACAACAATTCGGTTCATGCAATCACTGGGCAAACTCCATTCTATACCCTGCACAAGAGACACCCACAGACATCAGTGTTTGATCCACCTGACAGTTTGGAAATGTCAGCAATGAAAACCTTACACAGATCCATCATTCAAGTTCTTGAAGAAGCAACAGAACAATTGAACAAGGCCAAAGAAAGACAAAAACTGTTTGCTGACCGGCACTGAAAAGAAGCTCCCAATTACCAGATTGGAGATAAAGGGACTCATTACGAGGCTTGCGCTCCCGTAATGAAGGGTGCCAGTATGGGACCGGCACCGTTCATTATGGGATGCGCAATTATGAGGTTCACAAAAGCGGGACGCGGAACAGAGGTCTGGTAAAACCAGACGTCCTTTCTGGGTCCCGCGAGGGGGCCAAGGAGCTAATTAGCATTATTAGCTCCGTCCCCATTCCCATTGAGCCCTATGGGGGCTCATATGGGAATGGGGATCGGCTCCTTCAAGGAGGAATTACCGGGTCTTCCAATGTTGGAATGACCTGGTTATTCCTCATTGAAGGAACCCGGTGCTGGAACACGGTATGGAGGCCCAAAGTCTGGTTAGCATCCAGACACATACCTTTGAAAGGACCATGGGCCTTCTGCCCCAGATATCTGGGCCCCTACACTATCAAAGCCATAATCAACCCAGCCGCCATGAATTTGGAGTTACCATTGCACATGAAAATCCACCCGGTATTCCATGTTTCACTCCTCAAACCCATGAAACCAAATACACAGATTGATTCTCCGCCAGAGCCCGAATTACTAAATGGGGAACCCGAATACGAAGTTAAGTCTATCTTGGATTCCAAGGTGGTTAGATCCAAACTGTATTACCTAATTGACCAAACCTGGGAACCCAGCGAATATGTTCATGCTCCTTGATTGGTCAGGCAATTCCATCGTAATAACCCCACCAAGCCAGGGCCGGGAGGATGATCACCCTTGAGAGGGGCCTTAAGGGGGAGTGCTGTCATGGCCACGTGCCCAGGATCACAAGAGTGGTACCATCAAGTGGAGGGAGCATCATGGGTCACACATGCATGGGAGGCTTGGTTGGACACATTCCTGGCGCCATGGTAGGATTTAAACACAACATTTCTATTATGGGCAGAAGTGCTTAGAATAAACAGGAACTCTTAATATGAGCAAGAATACGCTCAAGAACTCTCATTCGTGTAACTAGTCCGGGTGTGGTCTCCATCTTTATCTGCATCTGCACATGCATCTTCTAACTTCTAGGAGTGGCAGGGTGTGGCATGCAGAACTTGTTAGGGGGTGTGGCCTTAAGAGCTCAGCTATAAAAGCCAGCCCAGCCCCAATGCACACGCTTCGCGTTATTCTGCACCAATGTGCAGCGTAACGCTCACCGTCGCCTGGGATTTCATCTTACCTGGACTTATCCTGCCATCTTTACCCATGATTGTCACTGGGGAACCCTGCTCTTACCTGCACGCTTCCTCCTGGTACCGCCTGCAAACATCTCGTAGCGCAGACATCTTCCTGGCACCACGGCTCATCTGCAAACATCTCGGAGCGCAGACATCTTCTTCCTGACAATGCGGCTCACCGGCAAACTCCCCGGAACGCAGACAGTATCATCCAGGCACCGCGGCACGATGCACTCCATCCAAACTCGCAGCACCTGCAAAGAAAAGGCAAAAGACAAGGTTAGACAGTTAACAGACATTACGTTAAGGGCTCGCTGCCATTAAAACCTTGTGCCTTCCCTAAATCCATCACTCACCTGCTGCTGGACATCGTGGTCGCATCCATCTTCCACTCAGCCGCGTTCAGCTCCTCCACAGCCGTTGGTAGGCTGTATTTCCACCTATTTGGGAGAAAACAGAGAGAAACATTATTCAGTGCAAAGCAACCACATTGAGAGCAATAATATCAAGACATTGAGAGGGAAAAGACAAAGGGGGTCATTACGAGGTTGGAGGTAGCCATGGCGCTATTAGCGCTATGGCTACCCCCTTACCGCATACCGGGTTCCCTGAATGGGGAATTACCAGGCCATTCCAACCTTGGAGGACCCGGTATTTCCCCATTCAGGGAACCCATCCCCATTCGAGTCCCCATAGGGCTCAATGAGAATGGGGACCATGCTAACAACGGGCCCGTTAATAACGGGCCCGTTGTTAGCTGCTGGTCCTTTAGCAGCTCCCACTAAGGGTGCCTGGTAAAACCAGCCGCCCTTAGCGGGAACCGCTAAAGGACCTCATAATGCAGCGGTAAGGGGTTGATGGCTCCGGCACCCTTACCGGCGTTGTTAACCCCTTACCGCCAACCTCGGAATGAGCCCCAAAGACATTAAAAAGAAAGTAGAAATAAGAGAAATGACAAAGGGCCTCATTACAAGTTTCGAGGTAGCCATGCCCCTATTTGCGGCATGGCTGCCTCCAAACTTGGGTCCGGGTTCCTTGGATGAGGAATTACCGGGCCATTCCAACCTTGGAGGACCTGGTAATTCCTCATTCAATTTACCCATCCCCATTCCCATTGAGCCCCCATAGGGCTCAATGGGAATGGGGAGGGAGCTAACAACGGGCCCGTTAATAACGGGCCCGTTGTTAGCTCCCTGGTCCTTTAGCGGCTCCCACTAAGGGTGCCTGGTAAAACCAGCCGCCCTTAGCGGGACCCGCTAAAGGACCTCATAATGCAGTGGTAAGGGGTTAACGGCACCGGCACCCTTACCAGCGCCGTTAACACCTTACCGCCAACCTCAGAGTGAGGCACAAAGACATTGAGAGAAAAGCAGAAAGAGGAACTAGTCACAGCCGGACTGGACTAATACTCAGGAATCAGTGAAGAAACTAGATTCCACCAACAAGCGCCCCTGCCAGAAGTAGCAGGACGGAGAGCTCATCGTTCACATTAATTAGGTAAGACTTATGGGCCGGTACGTGCCCACAGAAATCTCACCTTGAGTGGAAGGGGTTGGCAGATACCACAGTCACCTACCAGCGCTTTCACGTTTTCCCATATCCACGCAGGAGCAGAGCCAATTGTCACCGCCCATAGCTGATCCGCAGGGGACGAAACCAGACAGGGGAGATCTAACACCAGGGAGGGCTGCAACCGTGCCCCAACGCCTCCGCAGAGACCAGGTGAGCGTAACAGTATGGGAGGCCTTTAAAGCCACGTTGAAAGGAATACTGATAAGAATGGGGGCCAGTAGGAAAAGAAAAAAAATAGCAGAAGAGAATACACTGAGGGGGAAAATTGAAGCCCTACAGCTGGGATGGAAGTTGAAATCCCAAATGCTCCCAGGAGATTTGAGAAAACCCCAGGAATGTAGGGCCAAATTAAAGGCCCTACTGGTTGTCCAAATTAAACTTGAGCTGGCCTTCCTTAAGCAGAAATACATGGAAAGAGGGGAGATAGCAGATAAAATGTTGGCATGGCGACTTCGGGAGCAGAGAAATAATAAAAGAGTGGCGATGATTCACCCGGTGGGAGGAGAGCGGCTCCTTGAGGATGCCCACATTGCGGAAGAATTCAGACGGTACTACGAATCCCTCTACAATTCTGAGTACAAGTGAGACGAACACATCTAGAACGGTTTCCAGAGACCCTGCCGATCCCTAGCCTACCCCCAGACAATGCAGCAACCTTGGAAGCACCTATTTCAGAGCAAGAGATCATAGACACCATTGCTGGTATGAAGGAGGGTATGACCCCGGGGGAAGACGGCTTCACAGTTTATTTTTAGAAATGATTTTGATCTACGTTAGCCCTCTTTATGGGTAGATTATCCAATGAGGCGATGGCATCAGGCTCCCTCCCAAGGTCCATACTATCAGCCCTTATCTTAGTCATTCACAATCCTACCACCCTATTTCCCTACTTAATACGGATGTCAAAATCATGGTAACGGTATTGGCTAATAGACTTAGTCACCTCATGACCACTCTTGTTCACGGAGACCAGGTGGGATTCATCCCGGGCCGTCAAGGCGCAGATGTGTGTGTAAAACGATTGACTTGATGCACGAGGTGGTACGCCAACAAACAAGGGCTACCTTGGTCTCCATAGATTCGGAAAAAGCCTTTGACCGGGTCGAGTGGGGCTATATGGGAAAAGTCCTGCAAAAAATGGGTTTTGTTGGGAACTTTAGATGTGGAATCGCTGCCCTGTATAATTCCCCCACAGCTACAGTGGCAGTGAATGGTATGCTCTCCTCTCCCCACCAACTCTCCAGAGGAAAAAGGCAGGGATGTCCTATCTCCCCCCTGCTCTACGCCCCACTATGCAGCCCCTGGCCAATGCAATTAGGGAGAACGCAGGTTTCACGGGAATATGATGTGGGGCAACCGACTTTAAGCTCTCTCCTTTTGCCGACAACATTCTCTGTTACCTAACCAATGTTGAAGCAGCCCTTCCAGAACTCCTCAACCAGATAAACAGATTTGGTGGCTTCTCGGGACTTAAAATAAACATCTCTAAATCTAATGTTATACCCATAGGAGAAAACGATCCCGCCACAGACGTAGGAGGACATTCTGTGGCATGAGAGTCGAAAATGTGGCTACACCTTACCTAGAAATTAAATTGCCCTGCGACCTGTCAAAACTGGGGGAGGTGAACTTCGCTCCCCTAATTGAAAAAATAAAGACGGACCTGGCACGGTGGACTCCTCTTATGTTGGCATGGTTCGGACGCATGGTGACGGTGTAGATGAACGTCCCCCCCCCACCTGCTTTACATGTTTACCGTGCTCCCTGTGTCCCTTGCACAGTCCTTCTTTGATAAACTAAAATCCATGATCAATGCGTTTGTAAGCCAGGGTAAAAGACAGAGAATCAGATCCACAACCTTAACTCTCCCTAGAGACTTGGGCGGGTTTGGCTTCCCAGACTTCTGGCGTTATTACAAGGCGGCACAGTTGTGAGTCCTTCTGGAGCATCTGAGAGATGACCAAGGAAATGATTGGACCTATCGGGAAGATGTATCCACCGACTCCAAAAAAAGTCAGGGATCTACTGTGGTCCCAGAAAAAGGTGATTCCAGACCAAATCAAAACCCACCAAAATCTTGCATTGCTCTGGTTCCTATGGAAATTAAATAAGACAAACGTACACCTTTCCTCTTGGCCATCCCCGTTGATTTCAATATGGGGGGACCCCTTTGACTTGGGACGCAGGGGCTTCCGTTTCATGCAAACGTGGTCGGGCAGGGGTCTGGAGAGAGTAGGCCAGCTTTTCCCGGGCAGAACCTTCATTGAATATGAATCCTTGAGTGAAATCCTGGGGAAAGACTCCATGACTGTGTTTGAATAGCTGCGCCTAAAGAGCCTCAAGTCCGATCCCAAATGGCTCTCGGAGATTTTGCGACCGCTCACACGCTTCGAGAAATCCCTTAGTGAAGCCCCCGTGAGGAACGGTATACTGTCCAGATTATACAAGGTGCTGGTAACCTTGGAACTAGATGGTAGGCAGAGTTTTAAACAATTCTGGGTGGAAAAAATGGGGAGGGAAATCCCAGACCCTACCTGGCAAGTGATTTACAAACTAATGTTCTCGGGGAACCTATACACCTCAGCAATGGAGCACAACTTTAAAACTGCTCCACTGCTGGCACCTCCCCCCTTTGAAATTGCCAAAGATGTTCGCGGGATCCTCCCCGCTCTGTCCCAGGGAATGTGGTCTGGTGGGGTTGTGGTACCATGTGTGGTGGGAATATCCAAAAGGTGAGAGTATATTGTGCCAAGGTACTTAGTTGGATCAAAGAGACGGTGGGAATTGCCCTGGGATTGGATCATCTCCAGGTCCTTCTAGGTACCCCTGACATTGATTGAAAATGGGGAATTCAGACTTCCAAAACGAGTAGAATCAATGTTGAGAGCGGCGAGACTAGCCCTGGCCCAAACTCACACGATCAACCAATCAACTGATGACGAAATTATGGGAAATCTATACATATGAAAAACTGGTGGCGATGGTCAATGACGGCGTAGAGTCATTCTCCCTGGAATGGTGTACCTTTATGTTGAAATGGGGGTGCAGAAGTACAGGCCTTTGACAGGGCTCCTGGTGTGAAAGCCACCAGAGGAACATAGTGTTGAATCTAGGAGTCTACCAGTAGACCCCTTGCCTAGGCCATGTGAGCCAACTGTGCCTAACTGCGTATTTATTTTCTCTTGTCACCTGGAGTAGTCATCATGTTGTTTTTTCCCTAATTACATGAGGGAGGTGGGCAACAGGGTGGGGGTCAGGGGATGCAGAAAGTTGTGGTTTTCACTCTTGTTGACCTATGGTGCTTGAGTATCTTTTCAAAAATGCTAATAAACATCAAAGTAAAAAAAAAAAAAACAATACACGCTAACTGCGCACCCAACCACTGGTATAAAGTTAAATGGGGCTTTTACCAAGTCATTGACTCCGACTAGGGGGACTCGCCAGGGGTGTCCATTGTCCACAATGTTATTTGCCCTTAGCGAGTAAGGTTAGGGTGACGGAAAGCATCTGCGGTATCACAATAGATTCCCAGTGGACGGAAATTTCCCTCAAGTATTTGGGGGTCCAGATTACACCTTTGCACTCCCATTTATATGCACAGAACAATCCTGGTATTTTCCCCTCTGCCAAGGCTGACCTTCTCCGATGGGCGCAGACCGATGTCTCATGGTTGGGAGCGGTTTGCAGCCCTTAAAATAATGCCACAGTCACGCCTGCTTTATGTTTTTCAGGCCTTCCGGTTTGGGTTCCCAAACAGGTTCTTACAGACCTGCAAACCTCCATTTTTAGATTTCTGGGGGTTTGGGGATTCCAGATATCGAATGTTTTTTTAAAAAAAAGTTTTTATTGGTTTTTACAACAGTCAACATTCAACAAAACCAGCAGTACTTATCATAATACTTTAACATCTTGTACATAACATTAAGTATCTGCTGTTTGCCCTTTGGCCTCCCCCCCCCAACTCGAGCCTACTCCACTTCGCATTCTGCTTCTCCTCCTTCCTGGAGAAATTCCACGACCGCATTCTCAGCAGATTCCTTGTCGCTTAAGCCGTCCTGGGTGGATCCATACAGTGTAGCCACTAAATGTTTCCAGGCCGTCAGGGTTTCTGCCTCCTCCTCGCCCCTCTGCTGCCCGCTTCCTGCCACACTACCGTTTCAGCTTCAGTCCATTTCTGAAGCTCTCGCCACCAGACTTCTACTCTCGGTCTATTGCATGCTTTCCACCGCATGGCAATTCTGCGCTTGGCAAGTATATATGCCAAGTCCTTAAGTTTGCTCACATGTTTCAATTGGCACGGTCTAGGGAACCCCCCTACCATGCATGCCCATACGGATTCAACATTTATCTTGATCCCTTTCTCATTTAGCCGGTGGGCCACTTCTCCCCAGAACTTCCCCATTTCTGGACATGGCCAAAACATATGTGTCATCCCTGCGTTTACTTCACCACATTTGGGGCATGTTTGTCGTTCGGCGTTCTTAAATCTAGCTGTCCGTTGGGGGGTCATGAATGCCCTGTGGGTTACATATAGTTGTATTTGCTGTAGTCTCGCGTTTCTAGACACTTTTTTATGGTACCCTTGGGCCCTTTTCCATAGCCCGTCAGACATCGGTTCCCCGACCTCTTCTTCCCAGTCTAGTCATAATTGGGCCACTTCTTTCCCAACCCTGGACATTAAGAGCTCATAGATTCTGGAAATCTCATGTCCCACATCTGCCATACCATATATCGTTTCTATGGCCTTGTCAGGTTGCTCTTCTAGTATTATTTCTGACCATGTCTCCCTGATCCGCTGTACCATTCTAGTATAAGTGATGTATTGCCCCATGTGTAGACCGGTTTCCTCCACCAACACCCCAAATTCCTTTATCTCCCCCTCCTGCCATATGTCTCCCACTGTTACGATCCCCACCGGTTCCCGTTGCCTATGAACCACTCTCCTCAGTTGTCCATCCCCTCCGGTCAGTGCCACTAACGGCACTTGCAGAGACCATGGGGCTGGGTTCTCCATGACCTGACATGCTTTACGCCATAACTTCCATCCCAACACCAACATCCCCGGGCGCACTTTCAACTCTAATTTGGGGAGCCATATCACTTTGTTCAGGAAATCTGAGGCACACTCCAATCTCAACAGTCTGGACTCTGAAGTCCAGTCTTCAGATAACCATTTGGCCACGTGTTGCAATTGACTAGCTAAGTAATAGATCTCAAAATTCGGCAGTTTTATACCTCCTTTATCATACGTGTTCTGCAACTTCCAGAGGGCAATTCTATTCCTAGTTCCATGCCAAAGAAATCCCCTGCATGTGCTCTGAAGTTTAACAAAAAATTGCTTCAGTATCATATATGGTTTGTTCCCGAAAAAATGTAGTAATCTGGGCAATACAACCATCTTCAGCAGCGCCCCCCTTCCCATCATGGCCAAGGGGAGCTTGGTCCAGAACTTCATACTATTTTCAATGTTCGCTACCGCTTTCTCTGTGTTGTGCTTGTGTTCTGCTTCCACCGTATGATAAATGTCTATCCCCAGGTATCTGAAAGTGTTGGTCTCCCATGGTATATGTAAGACTGGCAATTGTTCCTTCGGGACCCCTGCATACCTCCCCATTGGGAATATATACGATTTCTTGGGGTTAACAGCAATGCCTGACAGCGACACAAATCGCTCCATTATTTCTAGAATTTATTGGAGGTTTTCCTCAGGGTATCTTAAGTACAGCAACATGTCATCTGCATATAACGAAATTAGGTGCGGCTCCCCTTTTGTAAAGATCCCGATTACCTCATATTGCTGTCTCAAGAATATCACCACAGGTTCCAGCGCTAGGATATACAACATTGGTGACCACGGGCATCCCTGTCTGGTACCTTTACTGAGTTGCCACCTCTCCGGAATGCACGCTCCCATCTTAACTCTGGCTAGCGGTGCACTATACAATAATTTCACCCATCTAAGGTACCCAGGACCCATCCCATATTTACTCAGAGCTGCCATCAGCCAGGGCCATTTGACGGAGTCAAAGGCTTTTATTGCATCAAGTGATACAATTGCAATCTCGCTCGGGTCTCCTTTTGTGTGCTCTATGACCCGGTGAAGCCGTCTAAGGTTGTCTGATATGCTTCTGCACGGGCCATATCCAGTTTGATCAGAGTGTATTAAGTTGCTTATGACTCGTCTCATTCTGTTTGCCAACACCGCAGTAAGTATTTTGCTGTCCTGGTTCAGAATGGGATAAAAATCGCTTTTCTCAGGGATTGTGGTAGCGTCCCTATTTCAAACGCCTCATCCAACATTGCAAGCAGTGGGAGGGAGCACCTCATTCCTATAAATTTTGTACAACTCACTGGGGAGTCCATCAGCTCCCGGAGTCTTGCCAGTGGGCAGTTGCACAACCACCTCTTCTAGTTCTTCTATTGTGATTGGGGCTTCTAGGCCCTCTCGCTCTTCAGCACTTATTTTTGGCAGGCCAATGTCCTCCGGCGTCTCCATTATCTCTTCACTGTCGCTCCCTCCTTCATCACCGTACAATCGCTTATAAAATTTAAGGAACTCTCTGTTTACGCCCTCTTGGGTATCCACTATTTGCCCACTCTCCCCTACTACAGCTTTAATCGCTGGTCTGGGGGTCTCATTTTTAATAAAACCATGTCAGCATTCTCCCCAGTTTGTCTCCACCCGCATGCTGCCTCTCTATATATTTCTTAGAGCTTAAATTGCACAATCTCTCCCAGTGCCCTGCACATTCCTGCTGCAGTTGGCTTATGGTTTCAGCTACCTCCTCGGAGTGCCCTCCTTTGCCCATCACTGTCTCTAGTTTTGTATCTGCTTTCTGCAGTTCCTTCAGTATACCTCCCTGCAGCCCTTTGGATTTGTCAATAGCTGATCCTCTCATCACCACCTTAAAACCTTCCCATAGAATGCCAACCGAATCTTCACTCCCAGTGTCATTTTCAAAGTAATCTATAATTTCTTCTCTCAGGTCCTCTCTGAACACTTTGGGCCTCATTACGAGTGCGGCGGTAAGGGGTTAACGGCACCGGTAAGGATGCCGGTGCCGTTAACCCCCTACCGCCACATTCCGAGGTCCCTTAGCGGGTCCCACTAAGGCTGGCTGGTTTTACCAGCCACCCTTAGCGGGAGCCGCTAAGTGACCAGGGCGCTAATAACAGGCCCGCTATTTGCGGGCCAGTTATTAGCTCCTACCCCATTCCCATTGAGCCCTATGGGGGCTCGAATGGGAATGGGGAATGGTTTTCAGAATGGGAATTTACCGGGTCCTCCAAGGTTGGAATGACCCGGTAAGTCCCTATTCCGACAACCCTGACCCGAACACGAGTTTGGAGGCAGCCACGGCGTTAATAGCACCATGGCTACCTCCAAACTCGTAATGAGGCCCTGTATCTTTTAATGCTTCAGCTCTGAGTTGCCACGATCGGATCCTAGCCCTTGGAGGCAGATATTGCCATGTTAGAACCAATGGCAAGTGGTCCGATAGGACCCTCGCCTTGTACTCTGTTCGCACTTTTCCGCCATCATCTCCGGTGTGGCAAACATTTATTTTTAAATGCTTTTATTGGCATTTGTATTAAACATCACCAATTCGGTGTACATTTATTAGTATCAGTCAACGTGCGCATGGTAAAGCACAAGTTTGCTGTAGCCAATACCTAATGGAGAAAAAGAAACAAACAAACCTGTCTTCGTAGCCACATTATCGTTCTAGGGTTCATAACCCCTCCTATAGAACAGTCTGGACATCTGGAACTGGTGAATATTGGTCAGGCAAGGGGTGCCAGGCCCAGGTGCTCCCCAGCTGGGCCTCGGGTATTGTTTATTTAGCTACTTACAGTCCCGGTGGGTAGGGGCAGTTCATGGGGTTTGTCGTTGGATGGGTGAAACACATCCCAGATTAGGGCATTCAATCCTCATATGCTGGGCTTGCCTTCCCTCCTGCTTTGGCCACTCCTTCACTCCATACTGTTGTCTCCGCTCCTGTCCAGTGTTCAAGTTCCTTGTGCCACCTGTGGTACTGTGGGCCCTTCGCAGATTTCCATGACATTGCTATTGATCTTTTGGCCAGCACACATACCATGTCCATCAATTTCACTATATGTCTCAGTTTGCTTATTCTTGTATATGCTGCCAGGAGGCATTCCTTCGGAGACCATTCGTATCGTACCACCCGAGCTCTTCTACTGTTCCATTTTGGCCCAGAAAGTCTGAGTTTTCGGGCAGCTCCAGAACATGTGTGTCATGCCTGCCCTTTCTGAGTTGCATCGGGGGCACAGGGGATAAGTGTTTCGACTGAATTTGGCTATCCTGCCTGTTGTCATGTATGTTCTATACAGGATCTGTAATTGGATTAGCCTAAACCTAGCATTCCTTGACACCTCTCGGGGGTACAACAGGATCCTCTCCCATTCCTTTTCAGTTAGGTCTATCCCAAGGTCCGCCTCCCACTTTGATTTCAGGGCCTCGCTTTTAGGGTTAGGTCTATCCGCTAGTTGGCCGTAGAGTCTAGAGATTGGTCTCCACCCGACCCCTAGATTGTATAGCAGTGTTAGTAGTTGATCCTGATCAGGTTCGCCCGGCCACTCTTTCCACTGCTTCTTGGCACCCTCCCTCACCCTCCCGCACCACAGGAACTGGCTTTCGGGTAGGCCCTCTTTCGTCACCATGCATTCGAAGTCTCTAAAGGTCCCATCTTCGTATGTGTCCACCCAGTTGTAAATACCATACCCTTCTCATATTCTCATCCAGGCTAGGTCCGCTTTCCCTTTGCACACTCCTGCCGCAATCGGGATATCTGAAGAGCAGGGATGTGCCCCCCCATGAGTTTCAGAGTCCTGACCCAAATCTTCCTGGCCAGTTCAGCTAACATTGGAGCCCTCCCCAGGCATCCCTTCGGGACCCATAGTATTTCTTTCAGGTTCGCTGGCATCAGTGGTTGCTTGAGCAATCTGGTTTCAGAGGAAGACTCACCCGCTAGCCACTTGGCCACATGGCTCATCTGGGCTGCCAGATAATACCTTCCAAGGTCAAGTCGTTGGATACCTCCCGCTTTATATGGTAGTGTTAGCGTGACAAGGGATATCTTGTGTCTGGTGTTGCCCCATAGTAGCTCCCTTATTAACTTCTCTAGCAAACGAAAGAAGGAGGCTGGGATGCAGCAGTGTACATTATGGAAGAGATATAGGAACCTCGGTAGTACTATCATTTTAACCACTGGGGCCCTACCCATCACCGATAGTGGTAATTATAAAACTTCCGTTGATTTCCTTAGCCCATGTACCGCGATCTGGGTGTTACCACTGTGCATCTGTTCAGGTGTGTGCCAGATGTTAACCCCCAGATATCTGAATGTGTGTAGCTTCCATTGGATACCAACTATTGGGAGGTCGGCCTCATCTTCCCCAACCAGTCCTGCCAACGGGAATGCACTGGACTTCTCTCTATTGAAGACGATCCCTGACACTCTGGCAAAATTCTCTAGGACCGCTAGGACTGTTGGCAAGTTAAGATGGTGGTCCTTCAGGTATAGCAGTACATCGTCTGCGTAAAATGAGACAATGTGGTACTCGCTCCCTATTCTGATGCCAGCATCAAATAACTGTTTGCTCATGTATATGGCTAGTGGTTCCAGGCCTAGAATATCTAACATTGGGGACAGTGGACAACCGTGTCCGGTGCCCCTCTGGATATCCCGCAGTCCTGACACTATCCTCCCAGTCTTTACCCTGGCTACCGGTGATTGGAATAGTATTTTTATCCATCGGATAAAGGGTTCCCCAATCCGAATTTTATTATGACCTCTAGCAGCCACTCCCAGTATATGGAGTCAAAGGCTTTTGTGGCGTCAAGGGATACCACTGAGTATGATTCTTGTGAGCCATTTGTCTGTGCTATTATGTGTTGCAGCCTACGTAGGTTCCCTGTGGTGTTCCAGCCTGGCATAAACCCATTTTGGTCCTCTTGCACTATTGTCCCTATCACTTTTGTCAGCCTTTTGGCTAATATGGTTGTTAATATTTTTAATATCATAGTTGAGCATGGCCAACGGCATGTTCGAGCCGCATTCATCTTTGGGTTTCCCTGGTTTAAGTATCGGTACCACAAGTGTCTCCCTCATGCTGCTCGGCAGCGTCCCTTTGTCATATGATTTATTAAACACTTCCAGGAGGGTGGGGGCCAGATCAGCAACGTATGCCTTGTAGAACTCAGGGGTCAAACCGTCGCTGCCGGAGTCTTACTCGTGGACAGTGATGTGATTGCCTCGGTTATGTCTTCCACTGTCAGGCCCTCCTTTAAGGGGGCTTGTTGGGCTTCATTCAATGTTGGTAGGCCAATCTCGTCTAGTGTGCCTAGGATGTCTTTCTGTGGTACCACCGTGGCAAGGCCATACAGCCGAGTGTAGAATTGCTTAACCTTTTAAGTGCCAAGGGCGAAATAGCTCGTCCTTGGGATT
This sequence comes from Ambystoma mexicanum, assembly GCF_040938575.1. Taxonomy (NCBI): domain Eukaryota; kingdom Metazoa; phylum Chordata; class Amphibia; order Caudata; family Ambystomatidae; genus Ambystoma; species Ambystoma mexicanum. The sequence continues at coordinate 1,083,813,312 of NC_090937.1, read as the reverse complement.
ACCTCCCCATTGCCAAGGACGAGAAGCTCGTCCTTGGCACTTAAGGGGTTAATGTAGGAGAAAATGTTAGAAGGCTTTGAATGGTGAAATCCCGAAATCATCAAAAAAGGCCTTGGCACTGGGGGGGAAACTCATGGCAGTTAAAAGGTTTTAAACACTTTATTGAGGTCCAGCTGTGATGCGAGAACTTCGCCATTGAAGTCCTTAATTTCGGTAATTGGGAGTTTCGGGTGTTCCCTCTTGCATAGGCACGACAGAAGTCTACTTGGGTTATCACCCTCAGCATGTGCCCTCGTGGACTTGGTTATGTAGTCAAACTTCGCTAATCTGGCCCATGCACTTTGACAGTCGCTTCTGACTGCAGAGAGTTCCTCCTCTGCCTCCCTTGTCTTGGGTGCAGTGGTTTCCAGCTATGTAATCCGGCTCTCCCCGCCTCAAGTTCGTTCCTTAGTGTCTTCCTGATTCCCCCAGCCTTAGCAATGGCCTCCCCCCGAACCACCACCTTTAATGCTTACCAGATCATGTCCCAGCTTTTCATGCTCCCCACATTGATGTCTAAATATCCTTGTATTTTGTCTCGGAGGTCTTCTCTGAAAGCGCAGTCTGTGAGGGCTTCTTTCGGCATTCGCCAAATTGGTATGGGTGGTTTAGGTCCACGTATTTTCCACACCATTAGGAGTGGGGAGTGATCAGATATCGATCTTCCAAAGTAAGATATGGGCCTCATTACGACCCTGGTGGAAGACCATGGTGCTATTAGCACCATGGTCCATGGCGGTAAGTTACCGACTATGCCATGGAGAAAGGGGGAATTACCACCCCATTACCAGGTTGGCGGGGCAGTAATTCCCTCTCCCTCAATGGCCCTTCCCCATTCCCATTTTTGCCCCATAGGGCTCAATGGGAATGGGGAAGGCGCTAAGTACGGTGCGGCACCGTAATTAGCACCAAGGTCCCTTTGCGAGTCCCCACTTTAACGGCTGCTCTACACCAGCCGTTAAGGTCGGGTCCCGCAAAGGGACCTCGTAATTAGGCGCTAATAGGTTAACGGCGCCGCAGCCTTTTACGGCGCCGTTAACCTATTAGCGCCTGGGTCGTAATGAGGCCCATTGCCTCCACTTGGGGTAGGTGTTGCGTGTCTATCAATAAGTAATCAATTCGAGTATAAAGTGCGTGGGGTGATGAGAAGTAAGAGTATTCTCTATCATTTGGGTGTAGCTCTCTCCAGACCTCTACCAGGTCCAAGTTCTCAAGTATTTTGTTTAATGTGGAGTGGGTTTGGGTAGGTTGTGGCGTTGGAGGGTGGGGGGGTCAATCTGTCCAGTCTGTAGTCGCGTATGCAATTGAAATCCCCTCCCCATATGAAGAAGCAGTCTCGGTAAGGTGCTAGCTTAACACCTAGCTTGGTCAGGTATGTCGAGGTCCCGTTGTTGGGGAGATAGGAGTTGACAATGCATATGTCCAGTTGTCCAATACTGCCCCTTAGTATCAGGTACCTTCTGTCTGTATCCACCTCTTTCGACAGCAGTTTAAACAGTATTGCACCATCTATCCATGTGTACACTCCATGCGCGTATTTGGGGTACGCTATGCCGTAGCCCTGCCCCCCCCAACACTCAGACACTTTGGCAGTGTTCTCTGCGGTTAAGTGAGTCTCTTGCAGGAGTGCGATTGAAACGTGCTTTCTCTTCAAGAAGGATCTGATCCTGTTCCTGCGCATGTAGGAGCCCATCCCTCTGACGTTCCATGTCAGCACTTTGATGTCAGCCGCCATCTCCGTGTTGCAGTGTCCATTTTATCAGTTCCGATGTCCATTGTTCCTGTGAGCATATTGTGGCGAAGACTGGGAAACATTTCAAACAACAATTCGGTAAACTTAACCAACTGCACCTAGCAGTTGTGCCATCTGGGCAACACTCAGGTGCCCATGCCACTTCTCGACCTTTCCAGGTTGTCTTTGGCAGGTTATGGTGCACCAGCAACAGGCCGGTACCAGTCCTTTCTCGGGATTGTGCCATCCTGCTTGGATGACAGGGTATGACAGGCTTCCCATCTTTTGGCAATACATTGGTGTGGTTTGTCTACTCTTTGGAAGCTATCTGTCCCCAGCTGGGTCCCTCAGCGGTCTGCTTTCTGTCTCACGGCTGCATCTTCTCCACTTGCCATATTATTGTGCTCAAGCCACATATTTGCTGTTAGCCCTCCCTTTGTGTATAATCTTGAGTCTGGAAGGGTAGAGCAGCATGTACTTGAGGTTCAGTTGTCGTGGTCTGGCTTTGATTGGGACAAAGGAGTTTCTCGCCCTCTGAACCGCCGGGGTGTAATCCGGGTATATTGTCATTTTAGCATTGTCTGTGGTTATCGCACCCCCCTCTTGTGAGTGGCATTGTATGACCTCCCTATCCTGAAAGTTAAGGATCTTAGCTATGATTGGGTGGGGGTACGAGCCTGGTGGTGGCTTTTTCTGGAGGTCCCTGTGCGCTCTTTCAACAGCAAACCAGACGTTGTTGCATCTGGATCGGCCTTCTGCATCTTCGGCCCTTTCCTCCATTATCCTGTTGCGTCTCTACAATTCCACAATTCTTTCTTGTACATCTTTTAGCATAGTGGACATTTCGCGTTGCTCTGACACTGTAGTTGTTACTTATTCTGCAAAGTTGCGCATATCTTGGCACATTAGTTGCTTGTCCGCCTTCACCTCCTCTATATTGCCTCTAGTATTTGTGTATCCTTGGTGTGTTCTTCGGGAGCTTGTTGGGCTATTTTGGTCCCTTTGGTTTCTATCTTTTGTTCCTTCGGTCTAACTGTGGCAAAGGATTCCATAAAGCTGTTTTTCTTTTTCCCTTTGGGAGGGGACATGTCCATGCGCCGCAGGTTGGGGCTGTGGTGGGCCGCCAGTCAAGCTGTTGTGCGTGGGGTCGGTTTGCACATGTGCTTCTGTGAGGACCTCTTCAGTGGTCTGTGGTCCGGGCCCTCCTGTTGTTGCTAGCGGACCTGCAGGTGACACTGCCCCAGCAAGAAGTCGGACGGAGTGGGCTGCTGCGCCTGCCCGCTTTGTTGTTTGGTGTGCGCACTAGGGCCAGATGTGCCTCCTCCCTGCGTCGTCGTACCCCTGTGCAGTGTCGCTTGGTTCCAGGTGTTGCTTGGTTCCAAGTATCGCTGTTCCTTTCGTTTTGAGCTGCCGTCTGTTCTAGTGAGGCAGTGTGGATCCCAATGGGTGAGGGCAGGTGGTTTTCAGGGGCTAACCGGCTGATAAGTGGTGCAGGTGCTAAGCTATGAGTGCAGTCCGGCCATTAAGTGGTGTGGGCTTGAGGTGGGCAGGTGCAATTTAATCCTGTGTTTCCCTTATTTATTTGTGCAGTGCCCAGCTTGCTTAAGCATTGCCATTATCCGTGGATGGTTGCGTGAGGCTGAGCGAGTGTGTTCCGTGCCTCTCGGCTGCTATATAGACTGCAGCGTATGCTTGGTAGGCACAGGATGGTGTCCCTTTGTGGTGGGCTAGGGGGTAGTGCGCCTCTGCTGACCTCGCCCCCGCCTGGGCCCGCATCTGTTTGCGCTGAATAGGGCGTCTCCAGGTGGGGGTAGCAGGTCTGTGCCTGGCTCATGCTACGTTCGCCAAGCACCTCTCCTTGGGAGTCTGCTGTATGTTGTGGGGGTAGCTCTATTCAGGGCGCGCTGTCTGGCCCCCTCCCCCAACCTCTGCTCGCCTGCTTTCTGCTTTACGCGGGCCGCTTCAATCTGGGCAGCTGGGCCTCCCACCGGCTCCGGTGTATTCACTGCACGGTCCAGGCTTGATGAGTTTACCGTCTGCAGCGTGTGTAGTAAGCTGCCCCCGGTCTCCTGTGCTGCTCCCATTAGTGCTGCGGCTCTTCGGGCTTCTCAGTGGCTGTCCGCCTAAGGATCTCTGGTCACTCCCTGTGGTGCCGCCTGCCTCGCTGCTGTCGGGCGGTCCGATCTCAGACCCCCACTCACCCAAGTTGTCCAGATGCCTCCGTTGGTCTCTTCAGCGTCCGGGCAAGCCGCTCCGGGGCAGGGCTCCTCTGCATTGGCACCCGCCTTTTTCGTGCTGACAGGGGCCCGCTCTCTGTGCTCTGTCCTTTTGCTGCAATCGGCCTCGGGACTCCGCTCCGCCCGCCATCTTGGATTCCACCAGGGCACTTCTTCGGTGGGCCGGCGTATCTGGTTGTTGGGTCGGGTTCACTTCGTGCTTTTCCTCACCCGTGCAGTGCTGGTTCCGTCACGTTAATATCCGCAAATTAACTTCTTCCGTAACTCCTAGGCCATTAGTTTTGAAGGATCTATAAAGGATCTGGACGGGAGCTTCATCTCAACACGTCCTCACATCTCGAGCTCAGGCCACGCCCCCCTTTTGTGTGGCAAACATGTGGTCTAACCTCGTGTGCAAATTCTGTGGGGCAGAGTAGTGCAAGTACTGTCGATCGTGTGTGTGGTGTACCCTCCACATATCCTCCAGCCAGAGATCTGGCAACAGGGTCTTCAGGGCTTTGGCAGCGGGGGCGGGTTTGTCTAATTTCCTGTCTGACCTATCTACCCTTGGATCTAATGTACAATTAAAATCACCTCCCCATATCATCGCCCCCCCTAGGTATGGATTAATTTTGTTGTATAGGGTCTTGAAGTAAGCCACTGTGTCCTGATTCGGGGCATATGTATTGATAATACATATTTCTCTATTTTCTACCAGCCCCCGTATTGCCACCATCCTCCCATCTGCATCTATTGTGGTCTGTAACAATTGGAAGGCGACATGCAGTGCTACCCAAGTGATCACCCCCCTGGCATAGGCTGAGTACTTTGCACCAATGACAGTCCCCTTCCATTTCTTCTGAATCACCTCCTGTTTCTCTTTCGTGAGGTGTGTTTCCTGTATTAGGGCAATATCTATTTTCTTCCTTTTTAAGTACATCATAATCTTGTTCCTTTTCAAATAACTATTGAGCCCCCTGACATTCCAGGTAATTACTTTAAGGTCCCCCATATTTCAGCCATATCCAGTCCCCTCCATCGCCATTCCCTGTCATCTGCTTTAAGCGCAGGTGCGCATGTGTGTGAGCTTGTTTCCCCCCATATAAACTACACCAAACAAATAACACCACAACTCCCCCAACTTCCCTCCCGCCCACCACCCTTCCCATCCCCAACTGTTGCCCAGCTCCATCCCTGGATCTCAGGCGATCCTGCATTTAGTCCCGTCCTGGATTACCGATACTAGGAATTCAGCAGGAGGCAACCATACTATCGGTAGCCTATCTAAACTAACTTCAGGGGTGTGAGAGTGTGACCATTGTGTCTCCCGCACATCTGCTTCATTATATTACGTGCGCTCAAATTCTTTTATCCAAAACCTAGCAAATTCCAGTCTATGTGCACTACACTATATTCTAGTCCCAATGTCATAGTTATACAGCACCTCAGCCTCCGGGGCAATCATATCACTTCTCTGTAACGTCTTCCTTCTGTGTGTCCATCCCAGAGGTTCAGTGCTGTGCATCCAGCCACTCCGTCGCATCCTCTGGGGTGTCAAAAAACGAGGCCCTATTCCTGTGAAACACTTTCAGCTTCGCCGGATACATCAGCATGCACTTAAAGCCTGCCGCACGCAACCTCTTCTTCACTGTTCCATAATTCAACCTCTTCCTCTGCACCAGGAGAGTATAGTCTGGGTATGCTGTAATAGGAGCTGATGCCCTATGTTTCGTGCCTCCTTTTCGGAAGAACTCCAAGATCTTCTCCCTATCTCGGTAATTCAGGATTTTGGCTATTATCGGACTCGGAGGGCTCCAGGTGGGGGTTTCCTCGTCAGTGCCCTGTGTGCTCTCTCCACCGCAAATCCCTGGGTGAGTGCCCCACCTTCTATTTCCTGCAATAGCATGGTCTCAATATAGTCCGTGGGGTTGGGTCCTTCTCCTTCAGGGAGCCCCACAATGCGTATATTGTTTCTTCGGGCCCGTCCTTCCCCTTCCTATGCTCTGTTTTCCAAGTTATTCACTTGTTGCTATAGTATGTGGATCTCCGATGTATGTAACGCGCAGGCAGCTGTGTTTGACGTTGATTCCTTCTCCAGTTTGCCTGTGCGTTCCGCTATTTTCTTCACGTCTTGTCTCAATAGTGACATCCTCTTGTACCGCTCCTATGTTGAGGTCCAACGATGCTCTGATTTCGCTCATAGCTGCCTCCAGTTTAGTTTCCCATGCAAATTTCAGGTCCGCAATCGCGTCCAGGATTTGTTGATCATTTCGCACTGGTACAGCGTCCGTTTGCGGGTTCCTATCCTTGTTTCTGGCTCCATCAGATGATTGGGGCGTTTGTGCAAAATCTTCCATTGTCGGTTGCTTTCTTTTCGTTTTGGGTAACTTGGACGCCATCCTAATACTCTCAGTGTCTGCTCTCCGTTACCAGGGCTAGTCTCCTGGCCTCTCCTTCCGGTCTCAGCCCATATGGTGCTCGGGTTTGTTGGAGGCTGTCACCAGGGCCTGCCGGATGCAGGATGCGTATTCAACTGTTAGTGCTGCAATAGTTGCCCCACCTTAATCCGGGTTAGTTCTCTTAGGCTCTATTCACTATAGTTTGATTGCGTTCATCATGGTGTTGTTCTCTGCATTATTCGCAATTGCTTTGCACTGGGCCATGCTCATTGTGGCTGTCGCGTGAATGTCTTCATGGACATGGTAGGCTCATCCTGCCCCAGGGGGACTCCTCAAGTATTGGTCCAAATCACATACATATCTTGTTGCTTCCCACTTCCTATTAGCCCTGGTACTCTTCAGGGCTTATGTTCACATTAGAAAGCAACTGCCATTGCGGCAATCACCATGACTTTACACTGGACCACATGCCAGTGCTCCAGGATTAATGAGGCCTAGTCCGCACATCGGCTCCAGGATCGCTCTGTTCCTTAGTTGTCTGTTTCAGTCAGTGCGCGCTTCCCTCTGCACCCAGGCCCTCCTCATACGGCCGCTTCACCTCGGGCAACCACGATGTATCCGTGTGCTTTCAGTGCTCCTTCCGAATTGCCTCGGAGCGTGCCGCGGCTGATCTATTCAAGTCGGCCCCGGAGAGGAAGCTACACTGTATCTTCCCGAGAGCAGGATCTCACTTTCTCGCTCGCGTATGTTAGGCAGAAACCTGTGCAGTTCCCTTTGGGAACACTGCAAAAGATTTAGGACTACAGGTGTTAGCAGTAAACCCTCTTGGTAGCAGTCTGTAGCACCCAGATTTACCTGGTAGCTGTGGTTGAGCCGTCAGACTTCCCTCAAGCAGAGTTAGGCAGTATGCAAAGTATACACAATAGGCACTCAGATACAACAATACAAGCAAACACTGACCAGAGCTTTGGTATCAAAGTATATAATTATTTATTTAAAAACACACTGTTTGAAACACTCCAGCACTCTTATCATAAAACACTCTAAACACAGTTACTATTATAGTACATACAATCCTTATTCCTTATCAGATAAGTCTTAGTTAACACCACTTATTTTCATACAGAGGTGAGCGCTTAACTATAGATGGCACTCCAACAAGTTCATGAAGAAGGGAGGGGAAAAGACAGAATATGGGAAGGTACACCACTCTAAGCTTTAGGAACACAATTAGCAAGGCAGAAGAGCAAAAGTCACTTGTGAGCCAAAGTGCATAGGCTGGGCCCACTCTTAGAGAGAGCAGAGCACAAATGCACCCAAGATCACACAGTTACACTAGGCTTAGAAAGTTACAGAGAGTTCAAAAAGAGTTTAGAGAAGCTCAGAAAAGTTTAGCCAGGGTGTCCCAGGCTAACCCAGGTTCGAAAGCCGGGGGCTAAATCTACCCCGTACAGTCGGTGGCAAGGGAAGCCAGGCGGGACACAGTACCTTAAGTGGGAAGGATCGTCCAGCGGTGGCAGTTGTTCCTGGCAGCGGGTGCAAGTCTCGTCGTCGTCCAGGGGAAGAGAAGATCTCGACTTGGAGGAAAGATGAAGGTCGTTGCACTGCCAGGGAAGAAACCAGGCGCAGAGTTTTCCGGTTAAAGGTATTACCCTTTAATTTGCGGTCGTGGTAAAACGTGGTATCCCGGTTGCCGGGGTGCTTGGCACAGGCAAGGCGGCCACGAGATACGTTGGGAAGGCGAAAAGACGGTGAAACTGGTTATCCCCACCAGTCAAAGGAAGAAGACTCTCCGGCGGGAGATCTCCTCTGTCGTTGGGAAAAGTGATGCGACGGTCCAGCAGGGCTCCACCGACAGTGTCGTCGTGGCAGGTCGGCTCAGTTTCTCCCTCATCGGATTCTTAGGTCCTGTGGCTACTTCTGAAGTTCCAGTCCCCAAAGCCCTGCTTTTATGCAGAAAACCCACATTCACTCAGCCTAGCTGTCACTCAAACATGCTAAGTGGCAACTCAGTCCAGGGTGCCTAAATCCCCCTCCACTCCTCCTAAGTACCCCAGACAGAGTGGCACCACTTTGGAGGGCTTCTGTGGAGAAGCCCGCCAAAAAGTGGAACAAAGGGCTCGACTTGGGTTGGAGTCACAGAAGCGAACACAGACGCCATTTTAGAACCGAGTTTTGGCAAAAAATACCAACCGGAGAATTAATATTAATTAAATAAACCGGGGGGGCGCTGTTGAGCAGCCGACAAGATGGCTGCCTAGCCTTTCAGCTCCGTGTGCTGCCGCTTTACATCTGCTTCCATCTGCGGTTTGCTACTCTGCCCCGTCTCCGGACTTGGCCCACGCATAGCTGACACTCGGGGCCACCCGCCTGTGAAATCTGGCCCTGAATCGGACCTTCTGACCCGGTGTTCGCGGTGCTTCGAACCAGGCCCGTGTGCTGCCGGTCGACGCGGCGGACGGTGTCGCAGCTGGCGACCCGGCGGGCCGCCTCCCTATCTATCGCCACCGCGCCCACCTGCTTTGCGACTGGGGCCGGGCGCGGGGGCCGCCTGTGCGGCCTACGCCGATACGCGTGGGCCGACCCGGCGCGGCGCCGCGGAAGGCTCCGCTGAAGACTCCGCTGAAGACGCTCCTGGCCTGAACCAACTAACGACTGCGAACCGAGCCTGAGGTGAGGAGCTGGTGGGCCCTGTATGTGCGGCATTTCTCCACAACCCCTTGGGTCAATCTGTATGCCGCCCTAAGAGCCGTGCGGGGCTCCGTCAGAACGAACCTCTCGCCCGCTACCTCCGGCACTCGGTTTTAAGGTCCTCCACGCCGCACCGGTGCATTGCCCCGTCTCACGATAACCTCACGAGTCTGACTCCCTGGAACACGCCACGATGTCCAACAGGTCCAGGAACACCGGTAAATCTGGCGCCATGGACAAGTTTGCTAAGGCCACCCCGAGACCCGACTCGGCCCATACATCATGCGATCAAATCGAAGCACCGCTCCCTGCAGAGGCCCCCCCCGCAGACCTGACGGTCGTTATGGAATCCATGGCCAGAAACTTCGCAGCTTTTCACGAGAAGCTAGATGACATTAATGCAAATGTGGCATCTCTACGAACCAAACTGGACCAACAAGGGTCGCGTATCACCGAAACCGAAAACAGGATCAGCTCCAACGAGGACAATATTAACACGCTGCAAAGCACGGTTGCCACCCTTGTCACGGACATGAAACTAGTGCGCGCTAAATGCGACGACCTCGAATCTAGATCACGGAGGAATAACATACGCATCATTGGAGTCCCGGAAAATGCACTGAAGGGCCGACTTGAATCCGCAGTCGAGAACCTCCTGAAAGACCTATTGGGCAATCCGGAATTGTCCCCCTTCTTCACAATCGAAAGGGCCCACAGGGCGTTAGCCCCACGCCCCAAACCAGGAGACTTCCCGCGGCCCATCATCGCTAAAATTCTGAGTTTTAGAGATCGGGACCAAATCCTCCGCCTTGCGCGGGAGAAGGGTGAACTCAGATTGGACTCGCAGGTGATCCGAATCTTCCCCGACTTCTCGATTGCAGTACAGCAGGAACGCCGCCAATTTCTCGGGGTCAAGAACCTGCTCAGGGAGAGAAGCATCCCATACGCCATCCTGTTCCCGGCCCGTCTAAAGTTCACATTTAACAACAAACTTTATTTCTTCACGGTGCCCTCAGAAGCGGTGAAATTCATAGAGGCACACATCCCTCTGCATCCACCTGCCGGAGATGATATGGAAAATGACTGAACTTAATTTGAAACTTGCTCTCCCGGATCGCCGCCTACTTGAGCGGTCTGAGGGCTTCATCATCCATGGACTGCCCGCACTACCACCCTACTGTTTTATTCCTACTTTTCACGCTCTCCGGGCTGCACTCACAGTTCCTTAGCCCTCAGATACGCACTTTCTATTTTGCATGTTGTTGGTCCACTCATAGTGATCATATTGATTCCTGTCTTCATCAAATGCAATATCTCCCCATTTCGCATTCAGGCCGGCGCGGCCACAGGTAATGGCTGTGACATGCATCACTAAACCGCAAACACTGTTTATTTTCTCACGGACGCCTTAGTGTCCCAAGCGTGCTAACACACGGCAATAGCGCACCCCATTGCGATTGCACTGCTTCCTATTTCTTTGTTTTTGGTTCGCCCCTGTTGGGCTCTTGCACAGGCTGGATCAAGTTGGGGTCGGTCCGACTGTGCACTGTTGGAGATGGGTGGGATGTACACTGCTGATCATGGGTTGGTGGTGAGGGTGGGGGGGGGAAACTGGGTGTTATCTACAAAAGGCACACGGGGTTGCATGTGGCCGGCACTAATGGGCCACGGTCGTAAATTTTGCCCCTTCCCTTGGGGCGCACACTATTGTTGGGTCCGAGACGTTCATTGAGAACACGTGTTACATAATGAGATACCTGGCACAGGTATGGCAACCGTCTTAATGTCATGGAATATCCGAGGGGTAAGCAATCACACTAAGGCGCGCAAAATCATGGCATATGCCAACAGACATAATTGCAAGATACTGTTCCTGCAGGAGACACACTCCAATGGCCACATCCCCAGAACAATGGCCCCGGCATGGGGACCTACTAGATTTTTTACCTCCTACTCCACTCAATCCAGGGGGGTTCTAACCATGATCCATAAATCCATCAAGTTCACACTGCATAAAAACTACACTGACCCTGAAGGACGCTATGTCATACTACATTGCACTTTGGCCAACACAGAATATCTACTCGTCAACACCTATTGCCCCAATATCGATTCTCCTGATTTTTTTGACAAGATCGCCACTATACTGCTGGGATACGTGGGAACTCTGGTCATTTGGGCGGGAGATCTGAATGTTATCCTTGATGCAGCCCTGGATAGGACTGGATCCAACCCACGGCCTCTGTCCAGCGCCGCACGCAGGCTGCACTCTCACATTAAGACCCTCGACATTTGCGATGCCTGGAGGTCGCTGCACCCACATCTTAGAGACTACACTTACTACTCATCAGTGCATGGGAGCTCTTCTAGGATAGACTTGTTTCTTGTCTCGAAAGGTGTCATGGGAGGGGTGTTGGGCTCCCGGATCTTACCCCGCACGCTTTCTGATCATGCCCCGATCACACTCACAGCCAGACTAGGAGTACCCGTCCCGACGTTCAGCACCTGGCGTTTTAAATCCGACGCCCTGCGAGATGTGGTATTTAAGGCTGAAATACTCGACGATATTCTGTCTTTCTTCGAACTAAATACTCTCCGAGATACCTCTGCCGCCGTGAGGTGGGACGCCTTTAAGGTGTACATCAGGGGAATGTCTATCTCCCGGGAAGCTGGGGTGCTGAAATCAATCAGAACAGCGCTGAGCCGTTCAGAAAGCAAACTGAAACAACTGGAACTGCAGGGCGCCTCTGGTGCCGTCCCCGCCACTCTTGCCCAGATCTCTGAGGAACTCCAAGCTTTCAACAAACTCGCCGTCAGCGAGATACATTTCCTTGGTCGCCCTCAAGCGGCCAGGAGATATGGTGAGGGAGAGAGGCCCGGGAGAACGTTAGCGACACTAACTAAATGGGAATCTGGCCGAACGCAAATCACCTCACTTAAAGATGAACAGGGTAATACCCAATGGGCTGACCTACAAATCCTGAACACATTTACCGAATTCTACAAATCTCTCTACTCCCAGCCTGCTGAGCACACTGAACAGCACATGCGGGAACTCCTTGACTCGATCCCCACCACTGAGATCTCCTCCGCTACCCGTGACGAACTGGACTCTCCAGTCACGCTTGACGAGATAGTAACAGCCATCTCTGACCTACCCAAAGGCAAAGCCCCGGGGCCCGACGGTCTGACTGCCGATTTCTATCAAGAACACGTCGCTATACTCGCCCCCAAGCTACTCGAGGTCTGGGATGAATCGCTCCGCGTCTCTATTCTTCCCCTCTCTATGCGCGAGGCAGTCATTACGGTGCTGCTCAAGCCCGATAAGCCCGACGACGAATGTGGGTCCTATAGACCCCTCTCCCTAATGAACCTCGACACAAAGATCTTTGCAAAAATTATAGCGAACCGATTTCTGCCCATTATGACATATCTGGTCCATGATGACCAGGCCGGCTTTGTACCGGGCAGGTCCACCTCCCACAACATCAGGAGACTGTTTAATGTAATGTCCCGCATTGATCAAAAGGCACAAGCAGTGGCGGTCACACTGGACGCCCAGAAGGCCTTCGATATGGTCTCCTGGAGATACACTTGGCTGGTCCTTGAGAATATGGGTATTGGCCCGAACATGATTAAGTTTATAAAATTACTTTACACTTCTCCTGTGGCACGGGTTAGGATCAATACATTAACTTCTGATCTTTTCACACTGTTCAGAGGTACCCGACAGGGATGTCCCTTCTCTCCAATACTGTTCGCCTTAGCAATTGAACCAATGGCAGACTATGTCCGTGCTCACCACGCCCGCAAGGGTATAAGACTGAAAGACAGCCCCGAAATTATATCCCTATATGCGGACGATGTTCTCTTATACATCAGAGACCCTGCAACACACCTTGACTCAATACTAAGGGACATTACTCGCATAGGCACTCACTCCGGCTTCACTATCAATTATTCTAAGTCGGAGATTTTCCCGCTCACTAAGGCCACCCAGCAACCTGCCTCTGAATACCCCCTCCGTTGGTCACCGAATGGTTTTAGATATTTGGGCGTGCACATATCCTTGGCCAAGTCCTCCCTTCTCGCTGACAATTACTCGGCGGTAACACGCATGGCCGAAACTAAAATCCTCAGGTGGCGTGCCCTCCCGCTCTCCGTTGCTGGTCGGCTCTCCCTCATTAAAATGATTCTGCTCCCCAAACTTCTCTACATATTTAGCAACGTACCCGTGTGGCCTGGGAACAACTACTTTACCAGACTGCACACACTGTTTGCTCAGTTCCTTTGGCACGCGGGCGCAGTACGCAAAAAGTGGACGGACATGACACTTCCATACAAACTAGGGGGACTCACAGCCCCGAATATATCACTTTACTGGCACGCAGCTCAGGCCCAACATGCCACCCACTGGTATCCTGGTGCACCAACGCGTCCCCATGTCAAACTGGAGAGATTGGCGACCACTGGCATCGACCTAATGTCCGCGCTACTGCATTACCAGTACATACCCGACTCTCCTATCGACCCTCTCTACACAACCCTCTTGGCCTGGTCTCGCATGTTTTCCCAGACGCCTGGAGCCTTCCCGTACTACAAGTGGCTTCCTGTGTGGGCCTTTCCTGGCCTGGAACCCACACACGACGCAGCGCTGGCCCGACACTGGGGGGAGCTGGGATACCATGCACTGACGGACTTCTACCCTGAAGGCAGCTTTATTGACCCCCGATCTTGGAAACCGGGTCATACCGGGACCGCTTTGGAAACCCTCCAATAGACTGCGGGCCGCGTTTAGGTCCAAATGGCCCACATTCCCGGACGAGCCCCCAGACAACCCAGCCATCGCATACATTGCCAACTCAGGGGGCGCCCGCGGCGTGGTCTCCTCACTCTACAAGATATTTCAGGCTGCTTCCCCTACTCCCACCCTCAAGGCACGCGATGACTGGGCCGACGACCTGGGCCTGGAAATATCAGATGGGGCCTGGGAGAACATGTGCCTGCACACCCAACGAGTCTCCCTCAACTTCCGTTTTCGCGCCATGCAGTACAAACTCCTAAATAGACTTTATTATACTCCGTACAGAACCTCTAGGTTCGCTCACACTGCTACACGCCCCTGCCCCCGCTGCGGGGCGACAGAGGCCGATCACCTACACATGTTTTGGTCCTGTAACAAACTGCTTGGTTTCTGGGAGGGCATCCTAGAAACTCTCTCTGCTATCATTGGGGTTGTTGTTGACCCAGATCCTCTGGCCGTCCTCTTTGGCGCCTGGACGACCGATGACACTAGATGTTCAGCTAGATTTTTGAATATTGCATGTATGGTTGCCAAGAAATGCGTCCTTCAGAATTGGAAAAATCCCTCCCCTCCGGCTCACCGGAAATGGCTCCATATGCTTACCTGGTCACGCAATTGCGAGGAGGAATTCATATCCATGCTCCCTGTTACATCTCGCCCCCGTAACATCTGGACAGAATTCAACACATACCTTAACAATAGAAGCACAAGTGCCTCCAGCTCTGACTTGTCTCCCACCCCTGTGTAATTACCCCTACTATGTGCACACTTATTTGTATATATTCCATGCGACCACTGCCTTGTATTGCTGTGTCCAATGTACCATGTTAAATGTACTGTATTGTTACGTCTTTTACACGGGCTGGACTCGTGCCCTTGTTGCCTGCACCATGTAACCTTGTGCCGCAAAAAATAAAAGTTTAAAAAAAAAAATTAAATAAACCGGCGGTATGTTTGAGGCTATCGTAATTAAATAAATAAATAAAGATAGTAGCCTCGAACAATGGGAAAATCCCATAGAGAAATATTCGCGGTTGAATATAAAAAGTAGTATCCACTGCCACTAGCCAAAACTCAATCAGGGGGGACTGAGACGTGCCCCCTCGACTAACAGACCCCGGGGCAATCGAATTGCCCCAGCCAGTACGTCCACAATATGATGGTTTGTACTGGTTCTGTTCAGAATCTAAGACTAGTAAAGTCAATGGTGACTTTACAGACCCTGGGAGACAGTAGTCAGTCCCAGGGTATGGAGTCTATACTGGGGAGTCACTATGACACCCCTGTGTTACTGCACTGAGGGTGCTGTGTAACACACATCACAAAAACACATGAAGCCCTATGGAGTAAAAGACCCCATAGCCCATTAAACACATCTAGAGTCAAAGAAACACACTCAAATCATGTCCAAGAGTGAGGGTAAAAGAGTCTCACTCTTGGCAGAAGAAAAAAATAAACCCCAAAATCCAGCAAAGCTGCTGGGGGACTCACTAGGTTAGGAAATTCAGCCTAAACAGAGAATTCTCCCTAACAGCGTAGGCACCGCTCATTTGACCCTTCCGTTGTCTCTAATGGAGCGGATTAGTTTCCCTGGCCGCGTTCCCTGTTGTGCTCCGTTTTGCATTGCAATTGTATTAATTATTTGCTGCATACGCGGTCTGAGTTTTTTGATGGCCGGGGGACCGTCGCTATAACGGGTTGCAGAATTTCCATCCCAAAAAAACCTGATCCTTCTGTGTTCGCGGCCATTCCTTTGTCTGCTAGGTGGCGGCCATCTTCTTTTGTTTGGCTACGAACATCCTGGCAAACTCTTCTGGGTGCTGTCAATCGCCCACTCCGCAGACTAACTTCGGCTTGCCTCTCCTTGTGCCCAGAGGCTTCCCACGCTCGATCCTTTATTCTGTGGACAGTTGCTTCAGTTTTCGCACAGTATTTTGCAGGATAACAGCAGGATCAACAGGAGCCCAATGGAAGTCACGTCTTCTTACATGGCTCCTCGGCCACGCCCCCCAGATATCGAAAGTTATCTTTATTCAGCGCAGTTAGCCCCTTTCTTTGATAGTATGAACGCAAACCAAAACCCTAAACACTGGTTGGCTATAGAACAATCTAGGCTGCAAATTCCCCTACATGATTGGTGCTGGAGGTCTCCCTTGGTTCGTAAGAAGGAGGCTGGCCTCCTCTCGGCGACCCAGGTTTTAATGGACTAATGGGACAAGGCAGGTTGCAAGTATCAAGGGACGACGTTCCCTTCCCCTCTTAGTCGCATATGGAATACACCTGAGTTTCCACCAGGTTGCCAGCAGGGGAAGTTCACTAGATAGGTGGAAGGGCGTCTGGAGCACTTGGGTCAGCTTTTTGAGTCTGATCTTCCTTTGACCTTTGATAAACGTAAGCAAACCTTTACAGTCTGGGACATAGATAAATACTCCTACATACAACTCTGCCATTGGGTATCTAGCGTGAAAGTCTCTCAGCAGCCTAAGATGGATACCACTCCATTTGAGGATATTTTTGGTGGGGATCTCCTTCTTGCAGGGTTTCTTCACTGTACAAGGTCCTCAACACATGTCGTTTCAAGCCCCTGCATGCCTATATGTTGTGCTGGGAGGAAGAGATGAATATCCCCATAGGAGATCTTACGTGGTACAATGCTTGGAATAGGCTGTTAAATCGTGTGTACTGTTAAAGGAAAACAGTTACTGTTTCAATGGTATCTCATCATCTCATGGCTCCATAAAATGGACCCTGTTATACCAGATTGTTGATTGTGCTGCAAGTGTGCGCAGTCCCCAGGCACCCTGTATCATATTTGGTGATCTTGTGCTGTGATTCAGCCTTATTGGAAGAAGATCTTGGCTCAAATGAATTAGATTAAGGAGCTGGACCTCCCTCTTGCACCTTTCACACTGCTCCTGGTAGATAAAGACCCTGAAGGGCATTATAAATTATCCGCCAAGTCAGCCAGTTTACTCGCACACTTTCTCGCACAGAATTGGAGGTCACCTACTGCACCTGATATTAAGGAGTAGTGGGTTAAATTGTGGTTTATAGCAGCTATGTGTAAAATAGAAGCCGCGCTGAAAGGTGAAAAGCCCACATTTCGGGCTGAATGGAAGCCTTTCATTCAGTTTGTGGCTCGTAACGACAACCCTAGTCTCCATCATAAGCCCCATGATATGATTTAGTTCATGCTATCATGATGCTCATAATTTGTTAGTGATTCTTTTCTCTCCCCAGTGCTATGTTTAGATATGATAGATTTCTTGTTGTTATTCTTCTTCTCCTTTTTTCCCCTCTTTTTTCCCTGTACTGTAAAAGTTGAATGTTTTGTCTCACTTGATCGTCAATCTTTTCATGTTAGTCAATGATGATGTTATGTCCATTGATGTTGCTCTAAACTTCTGTATTTGGCGAAATGCTTGAGCCTGCAGAGCTGTGTACTGTTCTATGCTCTAAATTTCGATAAAATTTGAATGAGAAAAAAAAAGGAATGTACCCATTTACTATGTATGATGGTGTGCACTCCCTGGAATGCTCTTTCAGTGATATAAAACAATGTATATCGTAATTTAGTTAGAATCTGAAATATAAATGTGCTGTGGCAAACAAATTATTGATGCACGATTATAGAAATAACATTTAAAGTGGATATAGTTTGCAATTTCAACTGCCTTTGTACCGTTTGTTACCTGCTGCTTCTTTCTGCATCTGTAAAACCATTTCTTCAGTCTCATCTTTTACCACTTCTTTTGGAGGAATAATTCCAAATTCTCTCAATATATCGTTCCACTCTGTATCTTCATTAGGATCCTAAGTACAAGTTAGAATTACTGTACATACCACTTTTAGACACACTAAGTTAATGTATTTAATTACAAGTTAGGTCAACAGAATAGATCAGCAGAATCAAAATGGATAGAAATAATTGTGTACAAAATCATACCATAACATGAAATAGAAATCTGAAAAATATATCAACGCTGAAATAAAAGGAGTGACTAAAAAAGGATTAAGATATCATACTGTGAATCTAATTCTACTAAATCAACCCACATGACATCTCTTTTCTATTCCCATCCAATGAGACAGATTCTGAAGCAAAATACGAATAATCAGTAGTACAGCAGCATTACACAAGCTACGCTCCTGAGGGAATATATTACTTAGGGATTTTTTGCCAAATGAAGCTTCACTTTTAAAAATGGGAATAAAGGAAGTAACGTTGAAAAAAGCATTGTGTCGTGACTAATAATCAGCCACGTTTCTTTTTTGCATTTCCTTTTTTCTTTAACGTTTTGCATGTTAGGCATGTGATTCAATCACAATTTCAACAGTACTATGCATGACACAAATCACACTTTCAATCAGATAACATATGGGCTCACAAGCTGACCTGTTTTGGCAGATGTGTAACTATAATCATTTTGTAAACCAGTTCCTATGTTTTCATCCTCATGTTCGATCAGGACATGGTTTTAGAACACCATTAATGCTGTATATGTTTCTGTTAGTTGTGCACACATGCATTCAGAAAGAAGAGATCCATACAGCTCATTTGAAGTTAGAATGCCAGGTATAATAAATATCACCTTTGTTGTGAATTTGGTACTCTTGGAGTGTAGCTCTTCTCCTTGCCAACCTGCAGGGAACTTACCTTACTGGTACTCAGAATAGGCAGTATAGCTCTGATCAATTCAAAACTCCAGCTGTGACCATCCCTCTATACTACAGGGATCCACACCTAAGTACAGTCACCAGTGTGCCAACAATCAGTATCATTAGGTTTAACAGAAAGCAAAGATGTAATAGTGGAATATGCGTGAGGGAACGTAAGCACAACAGTTGTGAAGGAGAGTGCTGGTGACAACAAGTAACCAGTCTGGAAGATAGATCCAGTGATTAATACTGCAAGAAGGTGTGATGTAGCCCACAGGGCTGCCCTAAAAAACTCTGCGATGGATGTGTCTCAATAAAGCAATGGGTTCTCCACTTTATCTGTTGGGGTGAGGTCTAACATTTTGTGTAGTTGGACCACCATGGAATGCTTCGGCCACAAACCACCTGGCAATTGTGTCCTTAGCTGACATGTGCCACAGCACCATACCGGAAAGACAAAAAGCCTAACAAACGTACTTAATATTCCCATTACGTCTAAATAATACTTTAGTCCTCGTTGACTACACATTGTGATTAGCTTTTTCAGGTGGAAATATTGCGGTCTAGGCTAGTTGAAAAATAGGAAGATAAATCTCCTGATACAATTGGAAATCTGAAAAAAGTTCAGAAAGGAAACATGCTCAAAATACACTTTACCTGCCCCGAAAATATATGTTTATTTAGAGGCTAAAGGCAATGAAAATCATAGGCTCAAAACATTTTTCCCATAAGTAAATCCCAAACCATACTCAATCTCACGTTTGGTTAGGTTGCCCAACAGGAAGGTAACGTTGAAGCAAATTGTCAAAATGATACTTAAATATTTGGCGACCCTGGTCAAACAAAGGACAAAAGCTATAACAATGTGTACTGGATTAAAATTAAATGTCAGTGCTGACCAAATAAGACATGAACAACATTCAATTATCAATTTCCACAGTAAACGGATTCATGTTTTTATCTGACAAAGTTGACACGCCTGAATTTCTACAATTTAACGTGAATCCTTGTGGTTAGTGGCAAGGCTTATAGAGTCGTATGTGACTGTTGTCTGCCATAGATCCCCAGCCCTTTTTACCTTTATCTGTCCATGAACCAAGAACATTTGGGATTCTGTTCTGACACACTCAACCATTGAAAATGTATCTTACGCACTCTGAGTTTGGGACAAGTAGCCGATAAATGCAATAATCCCCAACAAGATGCCCAAAATACCTGTGAAAAAGTTCTGATTATTTTGCATGTACAAAAATGATCAGATCATCTCCATCTATGGTAGCAATCCTTTCTGCAGTAGGAAAAGCCATTTCCTGCTATATATCCATAATCATTCCCAGAAAATGTAGTCTCTCTGCAGCCTTTCCTTTGATTTCTGGTAATCCCTATATTAATCAAAGTGTTCAAGACTACCTGGATATTGTCCACAAGAAGATACGTGAAAATGGATCCGATTAGTCCGTCAGATAGGTAGGAATTTAAATGAATTACCTTAAGACTAAGATGCGCTGCTACTGATAAAATAGACACTGCTAAACACTCTGACTGCACCCTAAAGGCCAAGAGGAAAGCACCTGTATCCTCCATCAACGTGTTTCTATCACAAGGGACTTTCCGATCAACACTCAAAACAGACTTAATATGCCTGCTTGCCAGAAAAACGAGGCTGGATGCAGATTATCTCACAAACTACTGTCTGATCACAAGTCTTGCTTTTCTAGGAAAGATCATTGAAAAGACTGAGTGTGGTTTAGACCCAGATGCAATACTGAAACAACAGCCATTCAGATTGTAGAAGACGTACTGTGCTTCATGGACAATGGCGATGCATGTTTCCTGGTCTTGCGCAACCTCCCCACAATGTTTGATACTGTGAGCAAAACTACTACTCGCACTTCTAACTGCAGGTACAGAAAAATCACTTCATTAAGACTGCCCCTTAACAACTCGTTAGTGGATTACTTTAACAAAAAAGGAAAAGCAACCCATGAACTTGTAAGTGAACTCTCAGACGTGGAGATATTAGAAGGTGCTGAGGTACTATTAGAGCGAGAAGCATTAAGAGATCTAAATCTCTTCCCGCTACCTCAGACGCAGAATAGAAGTGCTTCAGTGATGAGTGACAAAACCTCAACACCAATAAGATGGCACTTCAGCAGACTGCATGGGACAAAATGTGTGCCCTCGGGTAAGAATCCTGGTGGTAACTTGGCGCTAACAAAAAGAACCTTGCAAAACACTAGTACACTTGAGAAGGAAGGTATTGAGGCCCCACTATGGCCAGTAACACCACAGGGCTCATACAATCCAATACCTGAAGACAAAGATCAATACACCTACAAACCCAGAACCAGTCCGACATCGAAGGGTATTCCCCTCATCGCCGTAGAAGACACAGGGCAGATAACGAAAAGATTACTGTCCGAA
Organism: Ambystoma mexicanum; assembly: GCF_040938575.1. NCBI lineage: Eukaryota > Metazoa > Chordata > Amphibia > Caudata > Ambystomatidae > Ambystoma > Ambystoma mexicanum. Next base: position 1,083,792,348 of record NC_090937.1, on the reverse strand, counting down.
TTTGAGAAACCTACGACAGGCGAAAAACTTTGGCCGATCCTAAATAAGGACATTTCCGTTATACCACCAACACCAAACACTTCTACAATCACGTCACCTCGAAATAGGCAACTGAGTGGGATTCCTCAGACGATTGGTAAAGAAACTCAGACAAAAAAAAACAGACTTGTTTGCCATCATGTCAGCAGTTACCATTGCACTGGCCACATTTAGTAAGCTTTATGAGGCACTGAATGACACGCTAAAAGACCACACTACAATGGCTGCCCTGATGCACAGCTAATATATTTAGAGGGATACGTTATGGCAATGGAAGCTCAAAAGGGCATCACGAAAGATCAAGAAACTCTAACCTCTACCCCTGAGATGAGTGCTCAAGAATATGTGCAGCCGGAAACCGCACCTGAAAGGCGGCATCTATCCTCAACTGGTACTCAAACAACTGAAGATGCCACAACAATAGCAGCCTCTTCCAAACTGAGAAGTGCAGATCAAGGAGACTTATCCTCGGACAGACCCCAGACACAAGAATGCAAAACAATAAACCAGCTGGCACTCCCAATGGAACAGTCCGAACAAGCTGGCTTACAAACAGGTCAAACGAAGAAGATCATCTTTAAAAGACATGAAACTCCACAAACGAGGGCATCAAATGCCTGTATAGTTCTTGAAAAAAACATTAAGCTACTAAATTTTAGATGATCTACTGAGGTCTCAAATATGGAAGCCCAAGCTAATGCAAATAACCAAACCAAAAGGTATGCCATTTTTTCAGAACAAAGTAAATCAAGTCACAATGACAGCATCGCACCAAAGGAGATTCACGAGATAATCTTGTTCCGATAACAAATAAGGAAACTGTGAAGGGGACTTATGTTGCTTCTTTACCAGTTTCGAGAAAATCATGCTAAAGAAATCGACCACTGGAGTCAGCTGAAGTACTAGACAATCCAGAAACAGCTATGGACCTGATGGATATCAGTCAATGTACCATCGTAGAATCCGAATCAGAATTGGTTAACAAGCCCCAGCAGAAGAGAAAAGTGGATTCTAAAAAGGTAAAGCCTGCTGCCTCGAGAACCAAAGAAGAACGTCATGATAACTGAGCCTTATTCTCCGGTCTTTTTGACATTGGATGAAAAACGCCAAATGATGTCGAAGACGATAAATGAAGTAGAAGACGCCCGAGACGCTAGCCAATCACGTACCAAAAGGCATAATAAGAAAACCTAAAAGCCCTCGGAAACGAGATCTCTGTCTAGGTGGAAAGAACACGGACCGTTGAACAGTCGCCCCAAAAAAGGTATCTATGAAACTTCAGCAAGATTACATGACTCTGCTCTCAAACATCGTGACAAGAGATAACAAATGATGGACAGGAACAAGTCAAATTAAAAAAAAAAACGTAGCAGTCGCACCTTTAAGCTGGAGTGTATATGGGATAGAGGTGACAAACTGATTCTAAATAGAAAAACAATCATGCACCCATTTAAACACATCCCAAACTTGAGGCAACTGTGCTCACACGATTTAAAGAGGGTGGAATTCAGTCTAAAGATATGAACGGACAGTGTATACCTTCACATTCTTTCACCGGGGGTGAAGGGAATTGTACTGGATGCAGTGGAGAGCCTTTTAATATTAGGCTATGATCTGAGTGAAACTAAGTCCCCATTGAGAGAGAGTATGAACAGCGACCCTCACTCCCTGCTCATTGACCTTCGATTTTTAAGGAGGTCGCAAACTCAAGAGACCAGAAAACAGAAAATTCAAACCCTGTAAATGCAGCCAAATTAAAATATGACCAGAGGAAAAAAAGAGGGTCAGAACCAGTAGCCTCTTTAGCAAACAGCTGCAACACAAGTGACAGGTACACTGACGCCTCTACACACAATTCTAGTGACAACGAAAACTTTGGTGATGCCTTGGGCATTGGTCGAAAGCCCGGTGGGCCTCTTCCTAAATTGAAAATAACCTTTGAACAAGATCTTTTGTAATCCCATTGAGGAGAAACAACTATAAATTCGACCAAAAGCTCTGATAATGAGGACCAAAAGAAGTGGCAGTGGATCCCGGAGGCTTTAGCGAGTCAAGCAAAGAACTAGCCATCAAATATTGCGCACTACCAACTGTTGCGAAAGGAGGAGCTGACAAATAATCATCTAGTTTATAAGCCATTATGCATGGGCTCTTGGAATACGAGAGGCTTCAGCCACTTGACCACCCACAGCGACGTAAACTTTGGAAAATACAACATTTATGTCTATAAGAGACATGGATCACGACTAGACCAAACCTGGATGCATGGCTTCAAATAAGGCGAGTACCAGGCCTTTTTACGCATGAAAATCTTGTCAATACGCCAGCTTTATTATTTTTCTGAGTACATTTACACACAGGTTTAGAGCAGAGGGCAGTGCAAAGGTCAGGTTACTTGACAGAAACCAGAAGGCTTCTTGTGATTTGTATCTACATGGATGTAGTTGCAAGCCACCTCTGAAACAAAATGTATTTCTATGAAGCCTTTAAAAAAAAAAACTGCACACTGATAAAAGGAATGGTTTCTTTCCATTCAGCTTCAGAAGCACTGTGCATGCAGAATTTTAGGATTGTATAATTAATAAGATGGAAAACTAAGTTGCAATTGAGAATTAGTATTTTTTTTAACAAGTTATGCTTTTTTTCCAGTGAAAGCAAAACAGTATTGCACAATTGTATTTTTTAGAGTTCCGGTGCTGTGTGCATAATCAAGCAGAGGCAGATCATTTTTACACTTCTAATTTAATTTACAGTCTTATTATAAAAACAGTGTGTAAAATGATGACTATGCACAGTCTAGTTTACATCCATTCAACCTTGCAGTCAATGGGGTACATTACTATGAATGGCCAGTGGCAGCAGAGTCTTTGCTCAAGGGTGAGTAATTGTCGTTACACTGATCACAGGTGTTCTAGCCTCTCAAATCTTCAAAACTACAAATAAAACATCCAAAACCTGACTCAAGAAAGTGTAAGCGCTGTTCAAAAACAAACAAATGAAAGTTACATTGGTAATTGAAATAGAAACTCAGCAGAAACATGTCCCTGCGATAATCCAGATAGGTATTTAACTTTATGTAGCACTTCAGAAATGGTTTGTCAGACATCTAGGTACTGTGATCATTATACCTCATTAGATACTCAGTTAACCAACCACTGATGGATGTTAGCTAATAAGATGGCTCAGCCGGTTGAGCACTCGTTGCTGCAATCTCTGCGTGATCTGTGGGTTGCGGGTTCGAATCCTGGAAAGTCCAACTCAGCCTTTCATCCTTTCGAGGTCGATAAAGGAGTACCGACTTTGGTTTGGTGGTTATTGTGATAAATATGTTCTATGTACAGCGCTTTGCCAAAAGAGCTACTTAAATAACCATTTGACCACTAACTTAGATATAGAATTTAGCATGGAGTCCTTGGCTCTCTGCGCGGTTGTATCATAACATTGGCATACCATTAGGTAGTAATAGCTCCAGGAAATTAGGACTTTCATTAAACATCAAAAGACAATTCTGCTATCGAATTTCAAAACACGCAATACAAATTCATGTATGCTTTACTATATAAGTGGCTATGTTTTTGTGATTTCAACATTTAAATATATACAGCAGAGATCAAATGGCCAGAAATAATGAAAGGTGTATTCTGTCACAATGCAGAAAGCTGCCGCATAGTAATGATTTCCATACAGTTTTTTCACACGTCAGCTGGACGTTGCATACATTTAAAAATGGAGAGTAAAATACTCCCACCTCAAAATCTTACCTGAAGCACTGCCTGGATGGCTACGAAATCGTCATTTCACCAGCCCAAAAGGGTGTTAAAGGCCACCCTACTTCAGGCTTAATAACAGCCATACGTTCTGTAAGTGATCTATAGCACAAGTAAACAATAATTACAAACACATTTATACAAGCAATATTGGATTCCTGGCGACATCCAAAGTCATCAGCAAATGACAGCAGGGATGAAACGTTGATGTTACTAATTCATACTGGAACCCCTGTGCCATTTCTAACAAATCCTTCCTAAGAATGATGGAAAAATTGATTGACGAAGCCAGTAGTGTACATCAAGCACACCACATAATCAGGCCGATTCATGGAATAAATGTGCGCGAAAATACCGGCGCAGAGGGGCCTATACGTGCACTGCGCCGAAAAATAGCGAAAAGCGCAGGGAAACCAGCGCACGTCGATTCATGGAAGTGCGTGCGTAAGAAAAGCATAGGACGTGCGCTGAAAAAGTGCGCGGCGCACGCCGGCGCACAGGTCAACCAACGGCGTGCGCCACGGCCACTGCGCTATCACTCCGAGCGCAGTGCACAGCTCTAAAGTAGGTGGAACACAGGGCGGGACACTCGGAATGGGGAATAAAATGGGGCACAACACTCGGAATGGGGAAGAATGTGGGCGGCACGGGGAAGTACAGGAGGCAAGTGCGCGGAACGCCCACACGCTCTCCGGCAACACGTATTCATGGATTCGAACAGGGCAAAACAGCGCTCGATCAAACCAGCGCACAGGCCCAAAAACGTACGCCACAAGTAAGCAGGCGGTAGCGTCCCGACGCACTTAACGAAAGTGCGCCAAAACCTGCGCCAACAAATACCACCCACATACAGCAATGGGCCATACCGTGACCCCAAAAGACAAATGAGGTGCAAAGGTGTACGCCATTAACACGGACACCCACTGTTCAACAATTCGCGCGTGTGTGTACAACGGGTTGCGCGAGAAGTCACTCGCGCGATTGCCCTGGGTACGTGTATCCCGGGGTGCGGGGAAGTCCCACACGCGATTGCCCTGGCCACGTCGATATCAGGGGTGCGTGTGAAGTTCCACACGCGAAAAGCCAGGGTACGTCAATTACAGGGGTGCGCGGGAAGTTTCACACGCGAAAAGCTAGGCTACGGGAATTCCAGGGGTGCGCGTGAAATCCTACACGCGAAAAACTAGGGTACGTCATTTACAGGGGTGCGCGGGAAGTCTCACACGCGAATAGGCTGGGCGCGTGTATTACAGGGGTGCGCGGGAAGTCCCACACGCGATTACAGCAGGGTACGTGTATTTCAGGGGTGCGCGGGAATTTCCACACGCGAATAGGCTGGGCGCGTGTATTTCAGGGTGCGGGGAAGTCCCACACGCGATTGCCCTGGCCACGTCGATATCAGGGGTGCGTGTGAAGTTCCACACGCGAAAAGCCAGGGTACGTCAATTACAGGGGTGCGCGGGAAGTTTCACACGCGAAAAGCTAGGCTACGGGAATTCCAGGGGTGCGCGTGAAATCCTACACGCGAAAAACTAGGGTACGTCATTTACAGGGGTGCGTGGGAAGTCTCACACGCGAATAGGCTGGGCGCGTGTATTACAGGGGTGCGCGGGAAGTCCCACACGCGATTACTGCAGGGTACGTGTATTTCAGGGGTGCGCGGGAATTTCCACACGCGAATAGGCTGGGCGCGTGTATTTCAGGGGTGCGCGGGAAGTCCCACACGCGATTACAGCAGGGTACGTGTATTTCAGGGGTGCGCGGGAATTTCCACACGCGAATAGGCTGGGCGCGTGTATTTCAGGGGTGCGGGGAAGTCCCACACGCGATTGCCCTGGCCACGTCGATATCAGGGGTGCGTGTGAAGTTCCACACGCGAAAAGCCAGGGTACGTCAATTACAGGGGTGCGCGGGAAGTTTCACACGCGAAAAGCTAGGCTACGGGAATTCCAGGGGTGCGCGTGAAATCCTACACGCGAAAAACTAGGGTACGTCATTTACAGGGGTGCGCGGGAAGTCTCACACGCGAATAGGCTGGGGGCGTGTATTACAGGGGTGCGCGGGAAGTCCCACACGCGATTACTGCAGGGTACGTGTATTTCAGGGGTGCGCGGGAATTTCCACACGCGAATAGGCTGGGCGCGTGTATTTCAGGGGTGCGCGGGAATTATCACACGCGATTTGGCTTGGTACGTGTATTACAGGGGTGCGTGCGAAGTTACACACGCGATTAGGCTGGGTGGGTCCTGTCACCCTCGACGGCCCCTGCAGGCAGCCCACAAAACAGGGGACTACCCTGCACACCTGCTCATGTCTCCCACCACCCCCACCCCCCACCATCCAGGGGCACCCTCCACCAGGCCCCCACTCATGTCCCCTATCACCCCCACCCTCCCGCCACCAGGGGCAGCCTCCACCAGGCCCCCACTCATGTCTCCCACCACCCCCACCCCCCCGCCACCAGGGGCAGCCTCCACCAGGCCCCCACCCATGTCTCCCACCACCCCCACCCTCCCGCCACCAGGGGCAGCCTCCACCAGGCCCCCACCCATGTCTCCCACCACCCCCACCCTCCCGCCACCAGGGGCAGCCTCCACCAGGCCCCCACCCATGCCCCCCACCACCCCCACCCCCCTGCCACCAGGGGCACCCTCCACCAGGCCCCCACTCATGTCCCCCTGCATCCCCACCCCCCAGCAGTCATGGGGCACCTGCCAGCAGGCCCCCACTTATGTCCCACTCATGCCTCCCACCACCCCCACCCCCCAGCACTGTGGGGCACCTGCCAGCAGGCCCCCACTTATGTCCCACTCATGCCTCCCACCACCCCCACCCCCCAGCACTGTGGGGCACCTGCCAGCAGGCCCCCACCCATGTCCCACTCATGCCTCCCACCACCCCCACCCCCCAGCACTGTGGGGCACCTGCCAGCAGGCCCCCACTTATGTCCCACTCATGCCTCCCACCACACCCACCCCCCAGCAGTCATGGGGCACCCTCCACCAGGCCCCCACTTATGTCCCACTCATGCCTCCCACCACCCCCACCCCCCAGCACTGTGGGGCACCTGCCAGCAGGCCCCCACTTATGTCCCACTCATGTCTCCCACCAACCCCACCCCCCAGCACTGTGGGGCACCTGCCAGCAGGCCCCCACTTATGTCCCACTCATGTCTCCCACCAACCCCACCCCCCAGCAGTCATGGGGCACCCTCCACCAGGCCCCCACCCATGTCCCACTCATGCCTCCCACCACCCCCACCCCCCAGCACTGTGGGGCACCTGCCAGCAGGCCCCCACTTATGTCCCACTCATGCCTCCCACCACCCCCACCCCCCAGCACTGTGGGGCACCTGCCAGCAGGCCCCCACCCATGTCCCACTCATGCCTCCCACCAACCCCACCCCCCAGCACTGTGGGGCACCTGCCAGCAGGCCCCCACTTATGTCCCACTCATGCCTCCCACCACACCCACCCCCGATCAGTCATGGGGCACCCTCCACCAGGCCCCCACTTATGTCCCACTCATGCCTCCCACCACCCCCACCCCCCAGCACTGTGGGGCACATGCCAGCAGGCCCCCACCCATGTCCCACTCATGCCTCCCACCACCCCCACCCCCCAGCACTGTGGGGCACCTGCCAGCAGGCCCCCACTTATGTCCCACTCATGCCTCCCACCACACCCACCCCCCAGCAGTCATGGGGCACCCTCCACCAGGCCCCCACTTATGTCCCACTCATGCCTCCCACCACCCCCACCCCCCAGCACTGTGGGGCACCTGCCAGCAGGCCCCCACCCATGTCCCACTCATGCCTCCCACCACCCCCACCCCCCAGCACTGTGGGGCACCTGCCAGCAGGCCCCCACTTATGTCCCACTCATGCCTCCCACCACACCCACCCCCCAGCAGTCATGGGGCACCCTCCACCAGGCCCCCACTTATGTCCCACTCATGCCTCCCACCACCCCCACCCCCCAGCACTGTGGGGCACCTGCCAGCAGGCCCCCACCCATGTCCCACTCATGCCTCCCACCACCCCCACCCCCCAGCACTGTGGGGCACCTGCCAGCAGGCCCCCACTTATGTCCCACTCATGTCTCCCACCAACCCCACCCCCCAGCAGTCATGGGGCACCCTCCACCAGGCCCACACAGATGTTCCCCTGCCAATAGGAAATCACAATACAGATCCCAGGATCCCATGGGCAACCACATCCCACCCCATGTCACCCCAGTCCATACACACATCCAAGGTACACATCCATTCAAAAATCAAATACCCATTACATGATACATAACCAATGAGCAGTATGCGCATGAGTCCAAGTCCGTCAGACTCACACAATGGCAACACATGACTGTGAAAACCCAGATTGTGACAGTCAACAAACCAATGAGAGAAGTCCACACAATAGAATCAAAAGAACAATGTATTAAAATGTAAGAAGGAAAAAAAAGAAACACCTAAATGAATACACAAAGTAACAGGTAAAAAACAAAAAAAATCTAATGAAAGGTGAAATCCAAAAGAACGGGTGCAAAGTCAATCAAAATGGAAATCAAAATCAAACACATTGCCCCATGGTCCAAATAATAAAATCGAAAATATCCACAAACTATGTACAAAGATGATTGTCCGGGTCCAATATCCCTAAAAACCATAAAATGAAACCTACCCAAAACCTAACTAATGCTAACTATATACAAAAAACGTGGGCCATTGTCCAATCAACCCAAATAATAAATAAAAATAAAGGAAACCTACTATCTACATAACTATATACAAAGGCGGCGGGCCAGTCCTGCGGCTCACTGAGAGATGTTATGGGCCAGGGCATCATCGAACTCCCTTTCTATCTCCCCGAGGCGTTCATCCTCAATGGCCCCGAGGGCCCGCAGGGCTGACGCAGTGTCCACCTCCAAGCCCCTGCGGATCTCCTCGAGGCACTCGGCACGCCTCAGGGCCCTCTGCATGGAGTCCACCGCCCTGACCATAGCGAGCCGCCCCTCTTCTGCCCGCCGCCTCTCCGCATCTATTGCGTGGCCTAACCGCTGCCACACGGAAGACACATTCTGTCCAGGGTCCTCCTGCCCTCCAGCCGATGGCTGCCCCTCCGATGTTGATGGCCCCGAGCCATGACGCCTCCCACGTCGCTGCCGCTGCCTCTGCAGCCACTGCCTCTGCCAGCACGACGGCATCCAGGCTGATGGTATCCACCGACGACGTCGTGCACGTGCCCTGCCTGATGATGCCGGCACATCCTCCACCTGCAGGGGTCCAGTTGCCATGGTGTCCACACCAGCTGGACCACCGACTCCCGACTGTGGCAGGGATGGGATCCCCACTGAGCCGGCTGCATTGGTCGGGGCAGGTCCACAGGGGGCCCTGGTGTCAACTGGGCCGGAAGACGGCAAGGAGAACGACCGGCGCATACTTTCCACAGAGGAGGAGATGCCCGACACATTGGCCATCACCTGCAGAAAACCCGCGCCAATGGCAGATCCCAACTGGGCCACGTCGGCACGGTGCTCTTCGTGATGATGTGCGTGCTCCTCCCGGGAAGCACGCACGTCATCACGAATGACCCCCGTGCGCAACGCGACCCCAATCAGGACCTTTTCCATGCGCCCACGGGTCCCCTCGTCCGCAGGTGGAGGGGAGTCAGATGACATAGACACCCCCTCCACCTGCGGACGGGCCTGGGACGGGGCATCCATGCTGGTGCATGGTGGTGCACTCACAGGGTCAGGGACAGCGACATGCACAGGCACCTCCACGGCGACCTGTGCTGCTTCCTGCCCCTGGCCCTGGACTGCACCACTTGCACCAGCAGGGATGCCCCCACCAGGCCTCAGGTGTGCCTCATTCTCGGCCGCCTCCTCCTCTGTAGAAACCACCAACCTGGATGGCTCCTTGCCCTCTTCCGCTGTAGCTGGCCCCTTTGGGGGCTCACCCACCCTTTCCGCCGCAGCCGTGGGGGCATCCCCGCCGTCTACCTCCACAGCGCCGTCTCCGCCCTCTCCATCACTAGCCGCTGCATAGAGGGAGACATAGAACTCAAGTATCAGGGCACTGTACAATGGTCCCCTACACAGGAAGCAATATCAGATGACTGGCAATGGTAAAGTACACTTCTATCATGTCCCTCCACAACACATGGGTCAGGCAATACACACACGCAACACCCATGGTCCATGGCATGCACATCAACATACATGTCCACTGCACTCTTCTAAAGTACGATGTCATGGAACTCACATGCATCATTGGTCATGCAAATCACACGCACACACTTCACCTCTGTCACATCCATGTGGCCTCGTACATCACAAACACAGTGGATACAAGGATGATTAGGCAGCATCAGTGAATCTGTACAGTGTCACAGACATGTGTCATGCATCCATGCCATTCAAAAGTCACAGACATGCAGGTCAAGCACACCGACCTCGACACCATACATGTACCTGGCATCAGCATCCATCCCTCACCCACACCCATGTCCACGAACATACACTTGCATGCTCACATGTGTCCAATCTGCATAGGCCTCCTCAGGTTGCATAGCAACACATACAACAACCATGTGATCCACAAATTACAGGTCGCACATGCATCGCCATGACAACACTGCACACATACATGCCTACAAGGCCCATTCCACACATACAGCATCACACAACCAGCACACTGTAACATGCACTGTCTCACACAGCAATGCCTGCACACTTACCGCTCAACTCCAGACGGGTCTCCCTCTCAAGGACCTGGGAGTGGAGCGCTGGGTGTATGCGTGCCAGGACCCTCATTTGGATCGAACTCATGTGGCCCCGGCCCCCCTCCACGAGGCGCCGGGCCTTTGAGAGGGTCCTGGACCTGCAGTCCTCCCAACGCTTCCTGACATGTCGGTTGTCGCGGACTGCCACCCCCTCCGCGTTGATGGCAGTCACGATGTCGTCCCAGATCCGAGTCCGTCCTTCATAGTTGGCGCGGCTACTTCCGAAGAGGGCATCATACTGCCCCAGGAATCGCTCCACCAGGACCCCAACCTCGGTGACACTGAAGCTGGGGCCCCTCTGCCTCTCTGGCTGGGGGTTGCCAGTGGTGCCAGATGTTTCAGTGCCCGACATGGCAACCCCAGAGGCAGGAGTGGGTGGGCAACTTGGTCCTGGGGCTGGGCTGTGGAGTGGTGTTCTTCCAGTCGGGAGTCTTCAGTTCCAGCAGGGGTGGACACAGCAACTGTACGCCTGCAGATGGCTGATGTGCAGGCACCAAATGGCAGGGCACGGTGGCAGCAGGCAGGCAGGCAGGCAGCAGCAGATGGCACGTGGGAGGCTGCTCGGGGCACTGGGGGGCAGTAACTCGGCCTTCTGGGCAGGAGCGTGGTCTTCCGTGTGTGAACGCATGGCCAGCTTGATACGGAGTGAATTGGCACGTGAAAATCATGCACGTCTGCGTGGAATCCGAGGAATGGCCCTCAGCGCGTAAGCACGTCAGCACGCGTACGCGATTTCATTGGTCCAAAGGGCCAGGCGCGTAAGCGCGCCTATGACGCACGGGTGTTCCCAACCCATGTGAAAAAAATACACGTGCCGCGCGAGCGCGTCAGCACGCGTACGCGATTTCATTGGTCCAAAGGGCCAGGCGCGTAAGCGCGCCTATGACGCACGGGTGTTTCCCAACCCACGTGAAAAAAATACACGTGCCGCGCGAGCGCGTCAGCACGCGTACGCGATTTCATTGGTCCAAAGGGCCAGGCGCGTAAGCGCGCCTATGACGCACGGGTGTTTCCCAACCCACGTGAAAAAAATACACGTGCCGCGCGAGCGCGTCAGCACGCGTACCCGATTTCATTGGTCCAAAGGCACACAGCGAGTAATCGCATATTCAACAGCGCGCGTGAAAAACGCCCGGTTACCATTTACATCTGAATACAATTACAATATTAATAACGTACATTTAACCTGGTAAACCTCGAGCATGTAGTCACACACGCTCGGCCACGACACGTGCAAAATTACAACAGGCAATACGGAAAGACGTACGCCTGCAGGAAGCAGGCGTACGTGACCCGGCACGTCTAAATATTCACGTGAAAACATCCTACAAGCTCAGTGCAAAGATGAACATACCGTTCCTAGCAGCAGTGGCTGTGGGTTACCAAAGGAGGAGGAGGAGGAGAGTCAGGGCCAGAATTTTCTCACCCAGAACCAGCCTATTCGGGATGCCTGATGACCAGGTGTATGGGAGGTACAGGTTTCCAGCACACATCATACTGGACCTGGTCAGTGAGTGGGAGGATGACCTCACATCACCCACCCTGTGCTCCCAAGCACTCAGCCCCCTGCAGAAGGTCCTGAATGTACTGCACTTCTTGGGCACTGGATCCTTTCAGCGGACAAGTGCCATAGTGGGTGGTGTGTCACAGGCCACGCAGTCACGCTGTCTACACCAGGTCTTGAACATCATCACTGCACGGCCATCAGTCCGCAGGCACATATATCTCCCCAGGACTCCTGCAGAAAGGCGGGCGTGCATCCAGGAATTCTATGGTGTGGCTCAATTCCCCAAAGTGCTTGGTGCAATTGACTGCACCCATGTGGCTCTACGTCCCCCCAGGGCAACAGAGCACATCTATAGAAACCGCAAGCACTGGCATTCCATCAACGTGCAAGTTGTATGCAATGCCAAGGGAATCATCACATCAGTATATGCCAACTATCCCGGGTCCACCCACGACAGCTTCATCTACAGAATGTCTACCCTAAGCCGGGACCTAGAGGCTGGCCGGCATGGAGATACATGGCTGCTTGGTGAGCATGAATGCCACTGCACATGCATGCATGTCAGATACAGGGTCATGTCACAACACCACTAATGATACCCATCACCACCTCCGCAGGGGACAGTGCCTACCCTATCAGCCCCCACATGATGACCCCAATCCGGAACCCCACCACGCCACCCGAGGTAAGGTACAACACAGCCCACATTGCAACCCGGGGCATAGTGGAGCGCACATTCGGAGTGCTGAAGTCACGCTTTCGCTCCCTTGACCGTTCTGGCGGGCAGCTGTTATATGCTCCCCCACTAGTGTGCAGGATCATAGTGGCAGCATGTGTCCTGCACAACGTTGCAACACGCCGGGGCCTGCCCGTGGACATGGTGGTGCCCCCACATCCACAACCACATGCACGCCCGCTGCGCATGGGAGGGGAAAGGGCACGGGGGGAGGCAGCCCGTACGCAACTGGTGGCCAACTTCTTCACCTAGGAATCACAGTGCTGGCTAGTGCACACTGCTCTGGCACATACCATCTGACGATCAATGATGACACTACCTGACAATGTCACAAAATGTCTTGACAATAAACTGTCAGAAACACATCAGCCTGAGATTGTTAACATGGAAGTGTCACTATGTGTGCACCCCTACCTACACATACACCAGCAATGCATAACTATGAAAAGACACAACTCCATTCATCAAATATGCATTGGCACAGGCGAATTGCTACATGACAACATTGCCATGTCACCCAATCCCTTCACAGTCCCGCCACAGAGGACACCATGTCATGGTATGTGAGAGCAAACAAACTGACCCTCACAACATGACACCGGTGTCACAAATTGCAGTGCCCCAAATGGAACATAGCCGCACTTGAACAGCTAACCGTGATGGAGGCACTACTACACACCTGTGTAAGAGTCATTTCAATCAAATTACACACCAACCCACCCTGAAGCCCACCAAAACAAGACACAATGCATGTAATCAATGGTAGTCTCAATACCTGATTGTGCTGGTATGTCCACACCGTCCAGATGTACAGTGATGGCGCCACGCAAAAGTGTCACTGCACATCTACCGACATGTAGTCTGACTCCAGAGAGTATGCCCGTGTGAAGAACTGTGTGAAATACCTGCAAAACATGAGTAACATATGTAAGTTGAGGCACATATCAAACCATCATGCATAGTTAGGTGCAACAACAATGTACACTATGAATGTCTACACAGTATTGACTATGGACTGCCCAACAGCTCATGGGAGTCCAATGTCACCGTGTAATTTGCTGTCACTTGGGCACACCCTTTGCAAGCCCATGGAAACGGAAGCAGGAGGGGTGTGGATGTCAGGTACCCAAGCATTGAAACCAAACTCAGGACAAGCCTGCATGTGCCCAGCCACAATACAGTGTATGCCCAGGTACCCACACAAGGCAACACACTTGAAAAAGAAAAATATGATAAGAAAAAATGGCCATGAAAGGGCCGGCGGGGAGGGGGGGGCCACCTATGAGGTCCGAGGACAGGATGCACGCCACAATCCACCTGTGTGGATCATGGGAAATTAAAACACCCCATAGGCTCGTGGCCCACACGGCTACTCTGTTGTGGGAGATGAGTCGCTATCGTTCTGGCCAGACCCTGCAGCTGACTCAGGAGGTGGGGGAGCTGCCTCAGAAGATGGTGTGACAATGGGAGGCAGCCCACGCAAAGCCCGAGTTTGCTCCTCCATGGCTGCAAGCAGGCGGGTCTGGAAGGTCTGGTTCTGGATCATAATCATGCGGAGGTCCCCATGCAGTAACTTCCGGGATGACCTGACCTCCGCACGAGTTGCCTGCATCTCGGCCGAGAGCGTCCGTGTCAGACGCTCCAGCAGCTCCTCTGTCCTTCTATGGGATGAAGCCTCAAGCTCCAACAGGGTCGACCTGAGGTGATGGAATTCTTCCCTCAGGCCTTCCCTGTGGCTCTGGGACTCCATGGAAAGTGATTCCCGCAGAGTCGCCAGTCCTGCCCGCCTGTCCATGTTGGACGCCAACATGTCCTCCCTGTGTGCCTGGCAGATGGACTCTGTAGCCTGCTCCAGTCGCTCCATCAGCCTTTCTGGGGGGACAATGGAAGTGGCCACCCTATCCATGGCCTGTGCAATCATCTCGGATGATGCTGCCTGTTGGGTGGCCATACCGTAGATGGATTGCTCCCAAGCGGTATTGCCAGGTGGCATACGGCCACCACGTTGGCGGGCACCACACCTGCCTGGGGCAAGGCGGACTGCGCCTTGCTGTGCCGGCAAAGCCTCAGGCTGCAGGACTGCATTCCCTCTCTGATCTGCAGCCCCAGGAACAGGATCAGAGATTGTGTGGTGTGGCCCTGCATCCGTAACCACCGGAGGCTGAGCTGCCGACACTGACATCCCCATTGAGGGCAATAACCCGGCTGCAGGTGGGTCGGACAGAGGAGATTCTCTCCCAAGAACACTCACCTGCGACTGCACATAGGTGTCATCCTCCGAGTCTACACCTGAATACTGCTCGGGGGAGGAACCCCCAGAGACACCCCTCGACAGCACGACCTGCAGCACTTGTGGGTTTTCACCCACAAACACACCACGTCCCTCACTTGTGGAAGGTCGGCCCGGGTTGCCCTCCTGGGACGGCTCCACCACCACATCCCCAGCATCAACAAGTGCGTCGTCCCCTGCAAAGACATGAAAGAGAGAAATGGAAACAGGCATTAGCACCATGGCATACAACAAGGGCTGATGAACAACAGAGCCAGTAGTTCAATGACACATGTCCCACATGACTGGGAAACCTCCTAGGCATTCACCATCACTGGGTCTGGAGGGGAGGCTCAGGGCACACAATGATGACACAGAGAATGGAGAGCAACGCCTGCTCCCCATGCTGCCTAGCACTGGCATCACACATTGGCCGGTGATTGCCATGTCAAATGCACATGCCATCACACACATGGCATGTGACATAGCCACCAAGTGAAGAGGGAGAGGAGGGCAACTAATTTGGATTTTGGCCACTCTGGTCCTGACATTGCTTCATCACATCAAGAAGTTAACATGTTGGACATGGATCTGCTAGTCCCAATTGGCCACGATGCACAGTGCCTTGTCAACATTAACAAAATGCAGTAAACAATGAGATTCCACCTCCCCATCACCTGTAATGGATTCATATAGCATTCGTGAAGCACCTGTACAGAAATGTATGAAGGTACAGCGGAGCACTGAGGGGTCGTGGGGCAGAAGGGGATGCCATTCAACAATCCTACTGGTGCTGGTGTCATTCATGTAACGCAAGTGCAGAGGTGGGTGGCACAATGAAGTGCAAGGGGAAGTTGCGGCTGGAAGTGCTGTACAAGGTAAGTAGGACTTAACGTCGAGGGCAGATGGTGGTAGGCGCAGACAAGTGCTGGGGGGGTGGCCTATAGGGGTACAGAGACAGTCATGCAGTGCTGTGGGCTCGGAGGGGACAGGGGAGGTACACACTGCATCTGGCTCGGCAAGGTCCTTGCAGATTTCAATGTGTCCTGCAGAGTTGTCAGATGCCGCAGATATGTGCCCTTGGATTGGGGCTCTCATCTTGGTGAGAAGGGTGAGACGCTATTGCCTTTGGAGCAGGCGGCAGGCCAGTTTGCCAGAGGATGAGCATGATGCAGGCCATTTCCTCTCTGCCACCCGGCACCTGTGTTTTGGGTTCACAAGATCCGAGTCATGCCAGGAGTCAGCATTGGCATGGGGCTTCAGGCGGATTGTCATGACCGTGGCAAAGACATCCAGTGTACCTGACATGGAGTGGAGCATGGAGTGGGCCCTGTCAGGATGGGAGTGAGCCTAAGGGGGAGCTGGATGGGGGGGAGATTTTGGCAGCATAAGCCTCGACTGACACACACTTCATGGGTTGGAATACCAAGAAGGTGTGTGACAGTGGTGAGGGTGGCTTTGCCTGTGGGGTGGTGAGGGTGAGGTGGGAGGAGAGGAGAAAGTGATCACTCCAGGAGAGAGGAGTGCAGAGAGGGATGGAGAGGGGAAGGTCAGATGAGATCAGAGCATCAAGAGTGTGCCCTGCAGAATGAGTAGGGACAGATGGGAGTTTAGAGGGTGATAGGGAGTTGCTGAGGTCACGGAAAAGTCACGTGGGGGGGACAACAAGCATGCAGGTGGATGCGTACATCACCAAGGAAGAGGATTTCAGTGTCTGGGGACATGAGTGAGGAGGAGAGGTGAGGCCACTCGGAAAGGAAGTAGTACATTTGACCAGTTTTCCGATACACAGTACGCACAGTTTGTGAATGTCGAGGTGAGATGGAGAGAGACGTCACACAAGCCATTCCAGAGGGGAGTAGGTCTACGTAGGAGTGACAGTGGCAGGAATACCCTCAGGGAAGGCAAGGGCACACCCCCCCCCCTGCACAGTAGTGCCGGGCCAAGGAGAGGATCTCCTGAACGTCAGGTAGGAGTGTGTCAAAGATGCAGACAGAGCTGGCCGTCAGACATGTTTCCATGAGACCAAGGATGTCAAGGTGCATTACCTCATGTAAGTGACATATATTGGAGGAATGCCTGATGCAGCGGCAGAGTAAGGAGTGTAAATGTGGAGGAGGTTGACAGCCTTGTAGGACTTACGGGGAGTGCTACAGATCAGAGGTGCAGCATGTGTAGGAGTTGGAGTGGGAGGCGGAGAAGGATCATGGGAGGGTGCAGGGAGGCAGTGCAGGATAGATGAGGAGAGAGGAGGGGGGACAGCAGGAGAGGAAAGGGAGTTGATGAGATGTGGGTAGCATTTGTCAAGGAGAATAAGGTTGGCCTGAGGGCCTTGGACTGAGATGCTCCCATTACCATACACATCAATTGTGGCCTCTGAGGATTGGAAGGAGGCCAAGAGTACACCCCAACGGGTCACACCATTGATGGTGGAAGAGGAGCAAGGAGAGAGGACTGGGACCATGTGAAGGGTCCATGGGACAGGCAAAGGCATGTATGAGCAGATGTCAGTGAGAGTTAACCTTGAGTAGGCTCAGATGTACTTGTCAGCAATAGGGTGGGTCGCATTGGAGGGCAGGGTGCCCTCATTTGACTGTTTGCAAGCAGGTGTCGTGAGTAGGGCACAATGGTCTGAACAGTAGAAGTCAGGGAAGATAGACCATGAAGAGCAGCATGGAGTGTGAGGGAATGGGGCTTGAAACCAGACGGAACAAGAGCACACAGGTAGGAGGTGGGTGTCAAGGCAAATTCCAGAGTATGACAGCATGTTGAGTGCCATGTATATACAGAGGACGCATTAGCATGTGGTATCATTGCATGTCAGGCATGTGACGATGGAACTTGAATGGCTGGGGGAAAGTGTAGGAATGGTATGTAAGACATAAGATGAATAGACAGGGGAGAATGAGCAACAATGTTGTGACAAAATGACAATTCAAGGGGAACTTCCATGGTGTAGGGCCATATGTGCACTGTTGGCAGTAGGGATAGTGCTGTGGGCACATGGTGTTGCACTGAACATACTGGATGAGGCACATGGGTGACACTATCAACTCTGCCACACACCCCCTTGACAGGCACCCAACATGAAGGCTTCGCACACACACCATGCACATGGATATAACACACATGCATGTGCACTCACCGGATGATGCCTCGTAATCAGGGAGATCTCCCACACCTTGGAGTTGTCCCTCGGTGACGTAGGATCCAGCTACGGACTCGTGTGGTGTGAGTTCTATTTCCTGTGCTGGGGACCCACCTCCAGTCACCAAGGTTGCGGCATGACTTGAGGCCAGCTTATCCTTTGCCCTGCGCTTAAGGTCATTCCAGCGCTTCTGGCAATCACTAGCTGTGCGCCTCACTACTCCAAGGGCACTTATTTTGTCAGCAATGGTCTGCCAGTGTGCCTGGCGTCTGGCATGTGTGGTCTTGGACCCTGCAACGATGAGCATTTCCCTATCATGGTCTGACACATACTGAACAAGTGCATTCAGTTCGGCGTCTGTGAAGCTGGGCTTCCTTGATGGGCCGGACTGTGCAGCCGTGCCTGGGGCATCATCCTGTGCCGGACGTGCACTCTTCCTCTTCCGCTTGGAAGGGGGTGGGGATCCAGAGTGTCCTACGCCGCTGTGGACACTAGGGGCAGGAGCCGTGGTGGACTCAGTACTGGGTGTGTGGGATTGCACACTCAGCATGGGAGTAGGTGCAGGCATTGGGGGTAGAGGGATAGGGTCAGGCCTGATCTGAGGTGCATGAACTAGGACCGACACAGTCTTGGCAGGGTGTATGAGAGGTGGGGTGGATGGAGCCACACCCTGCCCACGGGGGGCAGCAGATGACCTATCTGGCATAGATGCGCGTGTCCTGATGACACCAATGTGCACCGGTGCACGTGCAGTGGACCTGCTGACCTGGATGTCAGCGATGGAGTCACCCTCGGACAGGTCTGGTGCCACAATGGGCTGGTCCAACAAGGGCTGATCAGGGTTGGTATCAGCCACATGACCCTCAACCTGGGGGGGACAGGGGAGGGGGGGGCGCATGGGTGTCCCTGACTGGTCCTCCAGACTGGGGGGGACAGGGGCACCCTGCAAGTCACAACCACGTCCCCTAGTGGATCCTCCACGGCCACCACGTGTGGCTCGGCCACCTTTGCCACCCTTACGGCTTGCACGCCTCCCAACCATGGCACTGATGTTATTGTGCGTGTGGGTGTGCACAATTGTCCTGGGCAATTGGGTGTCAAAGGGGTTGGGTACCAGATGGTATTCGTACCCTAGTGCAGTGGCAAGGCTATATGACACCCCTGGGGAAAGATGACGGGTCACGCAACGCACAGGCACCCCAAAAAAGTTAAGGAACGTGCACGATACCCCTCCTAGACCACGTGTGCGTATAAAAAAACCTGCACTACGCTGTGGCATCCAGTAACACAAGAATGAACGTATGCGTGTCACACGCAGCCTAGATTGACCTCTGAAGAGGTACGTGACACACGGGGCAAGCACAGATGATAGATGCGTGCGCAACTCACCGTCTGCCAGGGAGAAATGCGTCAAAAAGACGCGCGTGTGCGCGTTGGCAACACCCCCGCCAAAAGAAGAATGGGACGCTGTCTGAGGAGACAGGACAACAGTAGAAGGGAACGCTGTGTGAGGAAACAGGCCCAGGAAAAAGAGCAGAAGAGAAAAAGCTGTCAGAGGTAACAGGGAGTACGACCTTTGAACGCCGTGAAGTAAATCGCGTGTCAACTGACAAGAAGTACAGAATACACCAACTCGCTCTCCACGAAAAGCACGTACAAGGAAATGGCGTTCTACATGTACCTTTTATGCTTGCCCACAGGTCCTGCGTCACTTCCGCGTGTAGGCGCTGAAGGGCCAGCCTCCAATCACACGCATTGACACTGGCTTGTGTTTCTTTCACGCGGGATGGGAAACGGCCGTGCGTTGTAGACGCGCTTACGCGCCTGGCCCTTTGGACCAATGAGATCGCGTACGCGTGCTGACGCGCTCGCGCGGGAGGTTTATTTTTTCACGCGGGTTGGGAAACGGCCGTGCGTTGTAGACGCGCTTACGCGCCTGGCCCTTTGGACCAATGAAATCGCGTACGCGTGCTGACGTGCTTACGCGGCCTTTCCTCGGATTCCACGCAGACGTGCATGATTTTCACGTGCCAATTCACTCCGTATCAAGCTGGCCACGCGTTCACACACGGAGGACCACGCTCCTGCCCCGAAGGCCGGAATCCTGCCCCCCAGAGCCCCGAGCACGCTCCCACCTGCCATCTGCTGCTGCCTGACTGCCTGCTGCCCACGTGCCCTGCTGTTTGCTGCCTGCACATCAGCCAGGGGTGCAGTTGCTGTGACCACCCCTGCTGGAACCAAAGACTCCCGACAGCCGTACCATCGCTCCACAGCCCAGCCCCAGGACCCAGTTGCCCACCCACTCCTGCCTCTGGGGTTGCCATGTCAGGGAGCACAACATCTGGCACGACTGGCAACCCCCGGCCAGGGAGGCAGAGGGGCACCAGCTTCAGTGCCACCGAAGTTGGTGTCCTGGTGGAGCGAGTCCTGGGGCAGTATGATGCCCTCTACGGACGGATGCGCCTCGACAAGGAAGGACGGACCAGGATCTGGACGGACATTGTGACTGCCATCAACGCAGAGGGGGTGGCAGTCCGAGAATTCCATCAAGTCAAGAAGCGCTGGGAGGACTACAGGTCCAGGACCCTGAACAAGGCCCGGCGCCTCGTGAAGGCAGTGGATGCCAAGGGGCGGCGGGGCCACTTGTCGCAAGATGAACTTCGGGTCCTGGAACGCATATCCCCAGCGCTCCATGTCCAGGTCCTTGGGAGGCAGACCCGTCTGGAGTCGAGCGGTGAGTGTACATGCATACTGGTTGTAAGCTGTGTGTGTGGTGGTGTGCCAGGAGTGTGCATGTTGCACATGTCTTTGTGTGGCCATGTATAAATGTGTGTGTGCAGGGCTGTGAGACAAGCACATGTGTGCCTGTGATGTGTGAGACAAGGATGGTGCATGTGTGTGTGTGTGTGCTTGCAGTGCAAATGCTTGTGTGTGGGCACATGTGTTTGACTGTGCATGTGAGTTGGCATGCTTGTGGTGTGACACATGGATGTTGATTCCAGGTGCATTAGTCTGCAGCGTGTGCGTGTGTGTAGTTGTGAAGGGTGCAACAGTGTTGCTACATGGATGCAGGTGACACTGTCATGTTGGAGAGTGAATTGCAAATGTGACATGGATGTTCATCTCATGACTGACAGTTTGCGGAGTGGTACACATGCTTGGATGTGTGCTTTGCATGTGTGCATGTGTATTTGAGTCCGTGTGTATCATGTGATGTGTGGCTCACCTTTGTCTGCTCATGCTGCTGTATGTGAATGTATGTAGCGGGCTGTAGCAATATGGCTGTTGAATGACTCATGTGTGTGCGTTGAGGAGACATGTGTGTTGGGGATTGTGATGCCAGGTCTGGAGTATGACAATGCCACTCTTGTACAACTGTTATGTGTGTGAGTCAATTGTACAGTGTCCTGATGCCTGTCTCCTGTCTCTCCCTGCCGGCAGCATCATCTGATGTGGAGGGCGGAGAAGGTGCTGTGGAGCACAGCGGCAGGGATGCCACCGCCAGCCGGAGACGCAAGGCCCGGCTCCCCTCCCCTGTTGTCATCTCGTCGGGGAGTGAGGAGTCCGGTGCTGTGTCCCAGGTCGCAGCTGCCGAGGGGAGGTCCAGGAGGCGCAGGAGGAAGTTGGACTCCTCGGCAGCAGAAGGGGCAGCTGAGACCCCACAGGGTTCCGCGGCGGAAGATGGCAGGGAGTCATCCAGGTTGGTGGTGGGTTTGGTGGAGGAGGAGGCCGTGCAAGGGACTGAGATGGGGTCTGGAGGTGGGCATTCCACTGGTGCTAGTGGTGCAGCACAGGGGCAGGGACAGGAGGCAGCACAGGCCGCCGCGGAGGTGCCTGTGTGTAATCCTGTCCCCGGTCCTGTGTCTGCATCATCTTGCACCAGCAGGGTTGCCCACGTCCGGACCCATTCTCAGGGAGACCAGGCTGTGTTCCTCCATACACTGGGCCTTGTTCCGACCCCCTCCTCACCTGAACCCCCTATGCGCCAGTCGTCCTCCGTGCCATCTTCCTACCCATCTGTCACCTGGGTGCCCTGTGGAGCTGCCTCTGACGATGGGGCCAGGCTGGTGGAGGACACATCCCTGCCCCAGTCGGGAGTCGTGAGTCCAGCAGGGGTGGCCACCGCAACAACAGCACCCCAAACAATGGAGGATGTGCAGGCAGCAGGTGTCAGGGCACCGGCACCAGCACGTCAGCAGCAGGAGGAAGAAGGTGGGAGCCTTGATGGCTCGGGGCCATCACCATCAGAGGGGCAGGCATCAGCCGGAGGGCAGGAGGACCCTGGACGTCAAGTGTCTTCCGTGTGGCAGTGGTTGGGCCATGCCATAGATGCGGAGCGGCGGCGGGCGGAAGAGGCGCGGCTCGCTATGGTCAGGGCGGAGAACTCCATGCGGAGGGCCCTGAGGCGGGCCGAGTGCCTCGAGGCCATCCGCAGGGAGTTGGAGGTGGGTACATCGGCGTCCCTGCGGACCCTCGGGGCTGTGGAACGGGGCCCCCTCCGGGACATCGAGCGGGAGTTCGATGATGCCCTGGCCCGGAACAACAATCAGTGAGCCGCAGGACTTGCCTGCCGCCTTTGTATATAGTTCTGTAGTTTAGTTGTAGTTAGGTTTCCTTTGTTTTAATGTTATTATTTGGTTGCCAAAGGACAATGCACCACATTTTTGTATAGAGACATTTTCTTACTTAGTGTAAATAGTTAGGTTTCATTTATTAGGGCTCATGGACCCGGATCATCATGTTGATAGTTTGAGGGATGTTAATATTGGTTTTAATTTTTCACATGAGGCAATGTGTTTCTTCTTTCATTTGTACTTGGATTTAATTTTGGACTTTGACTTTGGACCCCTATTTTACTTTATTTTTGTTAATTAGTGTTCCTGATTTTTTTGGTTGTACTTTTTTATTATTTAGTATGCATTGCATGTTTATTGTTATTTTTTATTTTTACCATCCTTTGCTTTCATGCATGACATGTGGGGTGTTTGGACATTCACTTGCAACATCTGTGTGTGACAGACATGTGTTCATTCATACGATTTACATTGGGTGTGTCACATGTCATTGTGTTTGATATGTGGGTGGATGGGATAGTTGTTTGGGAATTCTTGCAGGGCAGACTGTCCATTACGGTCATGATTGTGTGGGGTTGTGACCCAGGTGAAGGTGGACATGGATGGTACATGGGTGGGGGCCTTCTGGTAGGTGCCCCTGACTGCGGGGGGGGGTGGGGGTGGTGGTAGACATGGGTGGGGGCCTTCTGGCAGGTGCCCCTGACTGCGGGGGGGGTGGGGGTGGTGGTAGACATGGGTGGGGGCCTGCTGGAAGGTGCCCCTGACTGCTGGGGGGGTGGGGGTGATAGGGGACATGAGTGGGGGCCTGGTGGAGGCTGCCCCTGGTGGCGGGAGGGTGGGGGTGGTGGGAGACATGAGTGGGGGCCTGGTGGAGGCTGCCCCTGGTGGCGGGGGGGGTGGGTGTGGTGGGAGGCATGAGTGGGACATGGGTGGGGGCCTGCTGGCAGGTGCCCCACAGTGCTGGGGGGTGGGGGTGGTGGGAGGCATGAGTGGGACATGGGTGGGGGCCTGGTGGAGGGTGCCCCATGACTGCTGGGGGGTGGGGTTGGTGGGAGACATGAGTGGGACATAAGTGGGGGCCTGCTGGCAGGTGCCCCACAGTGCTGGGGGGTGGGGGGGGTGGGAGGCATGAGTGGGACATGGGTGGGGGCCTGCTGGCAGGTGCCCCACAGTGCTGGGGGTTGGGGGTGGTGGGAGGCATGAGTGGGACATAAGTGGGGGCCTGGTGGAGGGTGCCCCATGACTGCTGGGGGGTGGGTGTGGTGGGAGGCATGAGTGGGACATGAGTGGGGGCCTGCTGGCAGGTGCCCCACAGTGCTGGGGGGTGGGGGTGGTGGGAGGCATGAGTGGGACATGGGTGGGGGCCTGGTGGAGGGTGCCCCATGACTGCTGGGGGGTGGGAGTCATGAGCAGGTGTGCAGGGTAATCCCCTGTGGTGTGGACTGCATGCAGGGGACATGGAGGCTGTACAGGGAAGACCTGTGAAGACCCAACGATCGGAGTAGCGTGTTCAACTATCCACGCCCCCCTGAAATGGACGTAGCCTGGGATTTCGCGTGTGAAACGTTCCCGCGCACCCCTGAAATGGAAGTAGCCTGGGATTTCGCGTGTGGGACTTCCCGCGCACCCCTGGTATTCCCGTAGCCTAGCTTTTCGCGTGTGAAACGTTCCCGCGCACCCCTGAAATGGAAGTAGCCTGGGATTTCGCGTGTGAAACTTCCCGCGAACCCCTGTAATGGACGTACCCTGGCATTTCGCGTGTGGGACTTCCCGCGCACCCCTGGTATTCCCGTAGCCTAGCTTTTCGCGTGTGAAACGTTCCCGCGCACCCCTGAAATGGAAGTAGCCTGGGATTTCCCGTGTGAAACTTCCCGCGCACCCCTGTAATGGACGTACCCTGGCATTTCGCGTGTGGGACTTCCCGCGCACCCCTGGTATTCCCGTAGCCTAGCTTTTCGCGTGTGGAACTTCCTGCGAACCCCTGTAATGGACGTACCCTGGCTTTTCGCGTGTGGGACTTCCCGCGCACCCCTGGTATTCCCGTAGCCTAGCTTTTCGCGTGTGGAACTTCCCGCGAACCCCTGTAATGGACGTACCCTGGCTTTTCGCGTGTGGGACTTCCCGCGCACCCCTGGTATTCCCGTAGCCTAGCTTTTCGCGTGTGACACTTCCCGCGCACCCCTGTAATGGACGTACCCTGGCTTTTCGCGTGTGGGACTTCCCGCGCACCCCTGGTATTCCCGTAGCCTAGCTTTTCGCGTGTGAAACTTCCCGCGCACCCCTGTAATGGACGTACCCTGGCATTTCGCGTGTGAAACTTCCCGCGCACCCTTGAAAATCGCATGGGCCGCTTGCCGTGATGGTCCAGGGTTAGCGCAGCCCCTTGCGCTGGTTTGGGATTTTTATGAGATTTCCCAGCGCAAGGGGCGTTCCTGGGGGCGTAACTGGCGCTGCAGCGAGTCGCTGCGCCACTGTGCGCCACGGCTGCCTGGGGAAGCTAAAATCCATGAATACGCTGTGCGCCGGATTCGGTTTTGGCGCACGCGGCTGGCGCAGACTATCGCACGCGCACGCTGTGCGCCAGCCGCGTGCGCTACTTGTGCGCTGGATTCTATGAATTACCCTCGTAATGTGGTGACCTAAACGCAACTTGCCCAGATTTCGGTGAAAAAAAGTGAACGTCGTAAAAACATCAGCCTCAGCAGTGAGAGGTTCCCAATGGTCAGCACTAATAGATTCCAGAGATCTTCATAACCTCCATCAGATGACTGATAAAAACAAACTACCAAAACTTCTGATCCAACATCATTATGTGGCTGAAATCTAATGACCAGTAAATGATAACTCCTGCTAACCAAGCAGCTAGGATGCACTGCTACGGTACCTTATGCCTGCATGGAGTGTATCCTTCCTGGCTTCTCTCGCCCTGCTACCCTTATGGTAACTACAACTGCCCTACTCTTTGCCAGTATACTTGTACTTTCTTAGCCCCCCCCCCCCGGTTATATCTTTAAACACCTTAAACCTGTATATATTGCTTCTGTAACATATCTGCATCATTTGTATATACCCCTCTTGTATCCTACGCCTGTAAATAGGTACCATCTGTATATATACCCTCTTGTAACTAATGACTTGTATGTAGATTTTATACCTTTTCTGTTGTAACTAAGCCTTGCATATATGAGTAACTGCTGCGCCCTGATACCCCCCCGGGTATGATGCGCATTATAAATAACAAAACAAACAAACAACAAACAAACTACAAATTCCAACATGGGAACATGATGGACGAGGAGCAATAATCAACCATATATATGTGTCGAGAGAATTCTACTCTCTAATCACTACATTTAAAGTAAAAGAGAACTAAATATAGTGACCACAACATGCTGACCACTTCATGGAAAGCATGGAAAACGCCACAATTTAAAATGACGGCCCATGTGGAAGATTGTAATGATGGCACTCACTTAAGGTTAAGCAAAGAGGCAATCACTAAAATGACAAAGAAGTACTTGGCCAATAGCAACTGGAAAGACAAGAGTCTTGGCACAGTAGGCGTGGAATACTACCCTCTCCTAACTCCGTACCGATTCAAAAAAGAAAATAGAATAAACGTCTCAAAACCGCATGCCCATGCATATAGCATGCTTCTGGTGGAAAAGAGAAGAGCCCTGAGACAATGAAAACGCATGACAAAAGAAAAAACCTCCTCAGAAAACATTGAAACAGTAAAGGTGGCAGTTAAGGCCTATAAAAACTGGCTAAGGCATTACCGGGTAAAAATGTATCAAGAAGACTCAGCAGTATTGCTTTGCACGATATGTGGGAAAAAAATCAAGAGAATTCAGGTCTTTAATACAACCCACCTCTAAAGGAGCCAACAACTCCCAGCAAAACAACGTAGGAGTACAGAAATGGGTGAAACATTTTTCTGATCTTTTTCAAAGACCGGTAACGGAACCTGACGTCTCCAAAGAACAATCATCGTCAACCTGGGCTATTCCATACGATGTCGAGACGATCTTGAGCAAAATTGTAAAGCTTAACAACTCGAGGGCTCCCGCCACGACGGGATCACTAACATCGACTTAAAAATAACCCGGAAGAATGGGCCCACTTCATTTATGAAGTAGTCAAACAAAGTCAATCCCAACATCTTGGAGGACCGCTAACGTGGTTCCAATCTTTGAAAAGGGCAAGAAAGAAAACCCGGCGATCTATCGCCCAACTGCCTTATTGGACATCATCAGCAAACTCTTTGGATCTTTGGGACTAGACAATTTTCAACAGTGGGCAAAACAGGTTGAGTGTACTGACCCTTTTCAGGCGGGATTTGTTAAAAACATGGGTACAACAGCAAATATACTGCTACTCAGCACATTGAAGGCCAATATCATTGTATCATTGAGGGAAGCCCAAGAGTTTTTGTAGCCTTTGTTGACCTGGTCCAGGCTTTCGACCAGGTCAACCATGAAATACTATGGAGAAAACTGGCAATGTGGAATTGTCCAAACACGATTTTGGAACCCATAAAAGCCCTTTACTCCGGAACATCGATGAGAGTGAGGCTCAGCCGGGCGGGACAACTGTCTAAGGAGATTGTGACAGCAAGAGGGGTAAAACAGGGATGTCCTCTCGTGCCAGTCTTGTATAACTCATACACGGGAGACGTGAAAGACTTTGAGCAAAAAACAAGATCTTTTTCTCCAACAATAGGAGGTCAAAATCACGAGTCTTCTATACGCAGACAACATCATCTTACTAGACCAGGCTGCTGTCGGCCTCCAGCGACAATTGACAACGTAGCAGCTTTTATAAAGGAAAACAACCTGGAGCTTAACAAAGACACAAGTAAAATCATGCTTTTTGAAAAAACAATAAAGAAATCCGAAAAGCTAAAATGGTATTTGGACAGAGAACAGCTGGATAAAGTAAAATACTTTAAATATTTGGAGTAACACTGAATAACAGCACTAGGGAAAACGCAATGCAGGAAACCCTCTACAAAAAGATTAAAATACTAGTCTCTCAGACAAAGGCTGTAGATAAGAAACTATCACTATTCTAAACTTATACAAAGCAAAAGTGATCCCATCATTGTCCTATGGAGTTAAAGTAATGCCTTATATCCCAGTGAAAATCTGGCAAAAGTTGGAGGGCTACTTCTGGCGCAAAGTACTGGGTCTACCATCATCGACCCCCGTAGCATCCATTAGCTGGGAATTGAGTTTAGTCTCATTCAAAACGATGATTGATTGGAATGGCTGTTATACAGGAAGACCCTACTCATGTTTCGTCCCAAACTTTTTGACATTATTCAAAGAGAAATTGTGGGAGGAAAAAAAAAATGCTAAAAAACGGGTTGAATTGGAAGACATGCCTGCTGGAAGAGATAGGAATCACGGAAGACGAACTCCTGCAAAATCCAACCAAAGTTAAAAAAAAAAAACGACAAATGGGATTGGATAAGGACTCTCGAAGTAACATCCAAAAACAAACTAACTACAAGCCTCCCGACAAACACAAAGAAAGTAAATCAAGTTGCGGGGTAATTGTCAAAATTTCCAAACAGAGTACTTCGGAACACTTTCTTGCAAGCTCACCTGAACCTCTTGAAAACCAATGAAATCTTGCCCATCAGAGGCAAATCAAGCACTAACAAATGTCGTTGCTGTGGAAGGAAAGATCAGGTGGAAACAATGAGACATTTACTGTTATCATGCTTGGAAACAAGTGACTTTAGAAACACTTATCTGGGTCACCACTTTGCAGATCTACAGATATATGACGAAGAGGATTTGTGGACTTGTCTGATGAGTGGCGACAAGACATCCTTTGCGATTGCCGTAGCTGTGTTCTTTCAGAACATTGGCCTAGAACCAGAACAAGGAAAGGTACATACAGTGGAGAGGAAGGGAAGAGCACAACAATCGGATTACACAAAGTCACCACGACATGGAGATGAGCTTGCAAATGGAATGAACTTGAAAGACAAGACTGGACCTTGTCCTATGGGACTAGTCATTACCGTTTGTCTTTCCTTTTGTTTCTGCTCTCCCTTTTTGTTTTGTGAAATTTGAAAATGGAATGGGGAATTCTTCACCAAAGTAACAGTCTTGTAAAAATTGTTAATCAATGAAACCAAGTAAAAAAAAAAAAATGTTTTAAAAAGGCTCTATGACCTTCATCTTGGTAGATCCCCCCGAGAGTCTAGTTTGTTCTCTAGGCTCCTAATTTCCCTGCCCAGTTTCCCCTCCTGCAGCCTACGCTCTTGTTTCTTCCTCGCTCCTTCTCTTATTAGGGCCCCCCCATGTTGCTTTTCATGCCTCCCACAGCGTAGTCTCCTCTACTTCCCTATTATCATTGATCTGGAAATATTCCTCTATTACTGTGGCGAGTTCCTGGGCGAAGAGCTTATCTCGCCACAGATACTCGTTGCTGCGCCACTTGGAGTCGCCTCTGCTTATGTCTTCCATGTTGAGGTCCACAGTGACCATGTCATGGTCCGACCAGCCGACCGGGCGGATTGTGCCATTTCTTATTCGAGATTTATGCTCTCTCCTTAGTAGCAAATAATCAATTCTGGTGAAGGTTGCCTGCACACTAGATAGAAATGTGTATCCCTTCCCGTCCGGGTGCTGTGACCTCCAGACATCCAGTAGGCCTCCGCTTCCTAAGCTCCTTCTGAATTTGTCTCCTCCCCCCTGTGGCAGGTCCCCACGTTCCGCTCTCGTCACTTGTGGGTCAGCCCATGTGTTGAAGTCCCCTCCTATTATGACTATCCGCTTACTCCTGGTTAGTATGGCAGTGAGGACCTCCTCGTTAAAAGCACCAGGACCTCAGTTGGGGGTGTAAACTCCAGCTAGGGTTACCCAGTTCCCCTGGACAAGCAAGAACCTGCCTCCCATTAATGAGTGCAGCCCGGGGTTTAACAGCCGGACCCACCTGTTTAGTATGAGACCTACTCCTCCTTTTTTCTGCGTAGTCAAGGCTCAATGGGTCTGTCCCATCCCTTTCCCTCTCAGTGTCCTTTCCTCCTCGGCTTTCAATCTGGTCTCTTGAATGAAGAGGAAATTGACCAAAGCCCTCTCAAATTCTCGTGCTATCAGGGAGCTTTTGGTGGGAGAGTTAATTCTCTTGACATTTAGTGTACCCACTTTCAGGAGGCTGCATCCCTTTATTTCGACTAATTTTCCTTCCATTTCTGGGCAACCTCTTCCCGTTTGTGACCCCATACGGTGCGCTTTCCACTTCCCCACCTGTACTTCTTCAACCCTTCACTTTCTCCCAGTCTCGATCCCCACTATGTTCCCATTTCCCCCCTCATGGTAACTGATAACATAAATAAGAAAATGTTCTAACAATTGTGTACCCAAACAGTGGTATCCTGCGTGGAGACGCCCTCCTTCAACTGAGGGCCAATAGGTTAGGAATTCCCCCCTGCCCGGGGTCTTTTTTAAATTTGTTCCCTTCGCCTTTCCGGTTTACCTCCTGGATTTTCCCTTTTTAAATGCAGCCTCGATGCCCCTTTCTGGATCAGTGTGGATTCGACTGACAGGAGGCTCAGTTTCACGTACTTTCTTCCTGCTTTACTTCTTTTGCATCTCTGGGGCCTCATCTCCACTTGCATTGACCTTGGCGAGAGCGCCCCCTGCGGACCTGACAGGGCTCCTGTTTCTGCGCTTTCTGCTAGGTGTCGCAGGACTTGTTTTGCTTCCTCTGCTGTGGTTATTCTGTACTCCTCTCCTTTGACCTCGAATAGCAGTGTGAATGGGGTAACCCCACCTGTAACGTATTCGTTTGTCCATGAGCCATGTGGTGAGTGGTCTGCAGTCTCTCCTATGCCCCAACATGAGGCCCAATGGATCTTGGTATATTTTTAACTTAGAACCCTGGTAGTTGATTTCTTGTGCCTGCTTAGCCCTGAGGAGGACTTCTGTTTTTTTTTTGTATTTCAGAAATGTCACTACTAAAGAGTGTGGCCCGCCGCTGAACGCTCTTCCTCCTCTGTGGGCTCTTTATATCTGTACTTTTTCCCTCCTTCTGCTTGATAGAGGAGGTTCACAATGTCTGGTTGTGCTCGAGGTTTTCCAGCTTTCCTCCATTTTCTTCACCTTTCCTCGCAGCTCCGCAATGGATGTTTGGAAGTCCGTGCGCGCCATTACCCCTGCTATATCTTCCTTTATGGACGCTTTGCCCATTTTTGGGGCCAACCTGAGAGTGTCTCTCGTGTGGAGGGCCTCTTTCCTTCTTTATTGTTGCAGCGCTTCCAGGCCACTTTGGTGGGGGCCTTGCATCGGCCGTCGTTCTGGCCTTTGTGAGTCCATAGTGGAGCTTTGCTTGTCCTACCCCCACAAGATTTGCTGCCGGTTGGTGCCTTTCCCCTGCCGCCCTGCTGCGCTGGGCGCTGTCTTGTGTCCTTCGGGTGGGCGGGGTTTGGCCTTCTCTCCTTGGTGTTCCCCTGTTCCCCTCGTGGCGTAACTCTATTGGAGTCCTTCCTTGGTGGAGCTTTTCCCAGGGGCCTGTCTGCTGCCTCTTTTCTCTTTGTGTACTTATTGCTGCTTTGGGCGAAGCCGTCATGGGGCCTGCCCCAGCCCTTTTATTGCAGGTTGCTTTTTGGGGGGTTTGTCAAATGGCGTGGCCGCTACAGCCTCCTTGGTTGGTCATCTCTTTCCTTTCCCCCACCCCCCTCACCTTCTCTTTTGTATGTGGGCTCCACAGGTTTTCCTCTTCCCTGGTTCTCCCGTGTCCTGAAGTGGAGGCTTTGTTACTTCTAGGGCCCACACCTGACATCTTAATATGTTTCCCTGTGGTGTCCGCCTTTGGGGGTGGACTCCGCTATTTCCATTGGATTTTAGGGAGGTGTGGTCGGTCTTCCCTGCGAGAGTCAGCATGGAGGCCCCGTGAGGTTGTGAGTGTGATTCCTGATTTTGACTGAATTGTGTGGGAGTCGTGCTCTAGGACCTTGTTTTTGTCTGCTGCCCCCAGGGTTTGAATGCGCTCTCTGAGGTCGGGGGCTCTCAGCCCTGTGCCCTACTCGCACTGTTCCCTTGGCTGTGTTGTAGTGGGGGGGGCTTATATGGAGTATGGCCCCTCCCCCCCGCGCATGCTGCGTTCTCTGTGGGTTGGGGCACCCAGGATCTCTCACCTTCCTGAACTTGCCGGGGCCCGATGGTCGTTCCTCTTGACTTCCCTGACAGCAGCCTCCAGTGTTCTTTCTCGACCACTGCGGGCTGATTGTTCGGAGAGCAGCGGGTCCCTTGACAGCTGCCATCGCTACTCTATCCCGTCCTCCGCGGGCTGGGAGACGGAGGTCTCTCCCGCCTGGCCTCGATCTTCAAGTTCCTCCTCTGCTGCCGGTGGGGTCGTGGGCTGTGATTCGCCCGCACTGACCCCTGGGTCGCCACCTTTCTCCCTGCTCCTCTCCGGATTTCACCCATGAGGGGCTACTTGTAATGCTCACCTGATATCCCCGGGGGCGTCTGGAAGGCTCTGAGATCTGGAACCCTGGATGCGTAGTTGCCCAGTGCTGAATAATGAATCTGCAATTACAGAAGAGAGGATTTGTGAGAACTGTCTCTAATGGGTGAATCTCCCACCTCCCTCTGACCGATTCCCTTCCCACTGGGTTCTTTTCTCACCTTAGTTATTTGTAGGGCGAGTTATACGTCCTGCGTTTCTTGTACAGGGGCGCTTGACGTTTGTTGGCGAGCTGCCCGAGTTGCTTCACTGGTGCAGTACGCCTTCCTTGGGCCCAGGCCTGGTGCGACCCCACATCTGCTGGTAGGCAGGTAGATTTGTTAATTGTAAGTCTTTGTTCTGTTTATGCTGGGAATTTGTTAATGTCTTTATCTCCTTCTTTTAAGGTGCAAAGGTCTTGATGCTGGCGTGCCGGATGGAGAGGCACGTTTAGGTAGGAGAAAGCGCAAAGTGCAGCGCCTTTATTGTATTTTAAAGCTAGCCTGTGTTTTCTTCTCCTCACAGGCCACTGTGGTGCTGAGAGCGCGATGAAAAACAGGCCCCCGGAATCCGTTAAGGTAAGTACAGCGCTGTGCGGTTGTTTAATATTGAAAGCGAACCTGAATATGTCTTTTTTCCTTTGAAGATGTTGCTGTGGTGCTCCGGATGGAAACGTGGCATAGCGTGATGAATTCCGGTAAGACTGTTGGAATTCGATGTTTCTTTTTCTCTCGGTTTCCACAGATTGCAGCCCAGTTGAGATGCTGAGTGCTGGATGGTGTTTTCTCAGGTAAAACAGAATAATCTTGTTCTCTTTCTTGCAGGATTACAGGAAGATGCTGAAGACCAGGAGCTGGACACGGTAAGCGTCACTCTGCGGTTGCAGAATAACACGAAGCGTGTTCTGCGTGTTCTGCAGTCAGGGTGTGGTTTATATAGCCCAGGTAAAGCAGTACCAGGGAAAGTAGTTCCAGGTCTGCCATACCCAAAACACTAGACCGCATGGCTTGGTTCTTAGAATTGGACTATGTGGGTGCTTCCATGTTGGATTTAAAGGCCCATGTACATAAATGGGACCTATTTGAACAGCCCTTCCTTCCTACATAGGACCCTGGTGCCAAAGGCGACAGGACTGGCTCCAGGAACCCTTTTGCAGTGGTTTTAAGGCCCTCAGGGTTCTGGTGGGAGCCTGCTTGTGGCACAACTCGTGCCCCCTCACAGTGGTCATGACACTACTCACCCACGGCGGGGGGCACTCTTCGGCTGGATCCCCGCCGGACCACCCGATGCTACGATTCCTTCCGGGGCACAGCATGTCCCCCTCGACACCGCTCCACTCCTTCACCATTGCGGGTTGGGGGTTTAAGTTTATTTCTTTGTGTGGGGACTCCGTTCTGGGCTCCGGAGTGTTGCCCCTCCCCCTGCCTTCTTCTTGGGTTCCCGCTCTTGGCGCCCGTTGGATGTGGCAGGGCCACGGCGTTGGCTACTCTGCGCAGCAGTTTTGGCGCATTTGGTGAGGTCAGCCTTCATTTTGGGGAGCTCTGAGTCCTCTTGGGTCCCTATGGGGTCTCGTCCTCCGTTACAGCCGTTGTTTGGCTTCAGGATTCGCTCTTTATCATCTCATTCGCCCCTCTGGCTTGTGGAGCTCTGCTTCAGGCAGCCATTGCCATCCGCGCGGCTGAACTGAAAAGTGCTATGTTAGGAAAAGCAATGTGTGTTGAGTACACAATTTAGTTTTATGGATTATGAATTAATCAATTTATAAGAACAACACAAATCAAATTAATAAATATTTATTTTGTCAGAGGAGGGATCAAGAACACTTTTTTACACAACATTTATCCCCCTCTTGCTTCAAGAGCACATGCAGAAAAGGTTTTGTGAAACACAACCAGACAATGGGAAAGGAGCAGGAAGAGCAAATATGGTTAGTGAGAAAATGCTTGAAACACTTCAGAGAATTACAGGATGAATTATATATTTTTGTTAAACATTTTTATATATATGTTTAGATAAAGCGTGGACAAGACAGCAGAATCCGTTGGACACGGGCAGCACGGCTGCCGCATTTTAAAATTTTTAGAAGGTCTGCTCCTATTGTGTTTCTTTAAGCACGTTTATCGTGCAAGCAGGTGACTGGACGCCACTGTATCAAATTACTTTGTCTTTGATGCTATTTCATTGTATTGCTTATTATTTTCCTTGTATTGCCGTCCTCGGCAGGAAGTGCCCTGGCTTCCTTCCCAAAGACACGCTTAGCCGTCTGTTGTTTGTTTCCACTCCTCTGTGAGTGGGAAGAGCTTGGCTAGTGCGATAATGTGTGCATTTAATGCATTACTTTCTCGCCCGCGCGATGGATGGGTGCAGCGGGCAAAGGCCTTGCACGCCAAAGTCCAGCCCGTCTGTGCTCGTCCATGCACAGTATGGGCAATATATGGATGCCAATATACTGTGTTACTCCCGTAAGGAGATTTTAGATCTAGCCCCCTGCATATGCATCTCCCAAACAATTAGAACATCGTCCTAGTATCTGTGTGTGGCGCTGCCCCGTGACGGGACGTGCACGCGGCGGCGTGAAGTTGCACGCCGCCACGTGCTGTATAAATAAACGGGGCGTTCCCGGCCGCGGCAGAGCGACTGGGAAGCCCGAACTGTAAGGACGTATGTCGTGTGGTCCTTACAGGGTGGGGGCTTACGGGCATCGCGTGGGGACGCTGCACACCCCCCCAACACTGTGAGTAATGCTGTAAAGGAGGTGGATACATTGGTTGAGGTAATGTTAATCAATGCACGCTCTCTAATTGTGCAAAATGACTTCGCACACAACCTTTTAGATGCTCGGTCTCCAGATTTCATGTGTTTGACAGAGACCTGGTTGGGGCATCCTCTGCTCCCGTCTTGCTACAAGCACTCCCATCTAATTACAACATTTTTCACCTGCACAGGGTTGCATCCCACCCTGGGGTTGGTGTTGCCTTTATATATATATATATAAATCCAATTTCAATGTATTATTGGGTTCACTCTCTCTTCAGTCTGCACTGTGCATGTTCTGTTAATTTATAGGCCCCCCGGTTACGATACGGGGTTCCTTGACCCTTTTCTTGAACTGGCAGCAGATTGTCAAATCAAGTATCCTAAACTCAATATCTTGAGCAATTTCTATATTAAATGTAATTGCCCTTGTGCTCCCATCCTTAGTCAGTTCTTTGACTCCCTATTGGATCTGGGTTTCTGTCAATATATCATGGTGCCTACTCACTCCTTGGGGAATACTCTCAATCTGGTATTCTCTTCCACGTCTAAGTCTCAAATGACCCCTTATTTGGTCTGACCATTTTTTGGTGCCAATTACCTTCCATATTACTGCCCTCCCTTCTAATGCTCCTACTGTGTCCGTTTTGAGATGCAATTGGCGCTCTGTGGATCAGATGGTCCTTCTGGCCAATGTGCTGGAAGAATGCCATAGCTGCCCATCTATTCATCTATCAGCATTGAGGGAAGCAACGGATTTGGCTGCACCTTTGAAGCCCACGCGGCTTCATAATCACCCATCTAATTCATGGTTCACAGATGAACTCAGAGCAGCTTGTCTGGGGGTTAGACGGCGGAACACTAATGGCGGTGCTCTTACGGTATAACAGAGAGGACAGCTTATAGGCTTGTGGCTAAAGCCTATCATAAGTCTATAGTCACTGCAAAGCAGACCTTCTTTACTCAGAAAGTCACTAGTGTTCTCCATCAACCTAAAGAGCTGTTTTCTATTGTGAAATGTTTGTCGTCCACTGAAAAGCTCTCACTAGCTGTGATCCCCTGGCAAACTCTTTGTGATTCTTGGGCCAATTTTTCCTTTCTACGATTGATAACATTAGGACTGAAATTCACGGCCGTTATGGGAGTACCATCGACAACTCGTGGGATATTGAAGCTGGTGGTATTGCTCATCAGTGGTCCAAGTTTCCAGTATTTTCGGAGGACATGATTGAGAAGGCTGTTTTCCAGCCTCCCGTTCAGATCCTCTGCCTTTTGCAGTTTTTAAGGACATAATTCCTGGCTTAATTACCTGGGTTTCTGAGGCAGTTAATGTGTCTTGCCAGTTGGGGGTTATTCCAGTGAAGCTGAAACAGGGTATAGTTATCCCCCTTCTTAAGAAGCTCTCACTGGATCCTACTTTGCCTGCTAATTTCCGTCCTATCTCACTTCTAGCTCTATTTATGAAACTTCCGGAAAATCTGGTTTATTCTCTTCTCTCGTCCTTGTTGGAAAGCACACTGT
The DNA here is from genome assembly GCF_040938575.1 of Ambystoma mexicanum. Taxonomy (NCBI): domain Eukaryota; kingdom Metazoa; phylum Chordata; class Amphibia; order Caudata; family Ambystomatidae; genus Ambystoma; species Ambystoma mexicanum. The sequence continues at coordinate 1,083,755,787 of NC_090937.1, read as the reverse complement.
TTTTCTTAACCCTTTTAAATCGGGTTTTCCTCTGGAAAGAGGCACAGAGAGTGTCCTGGTCTCCGTCGTCGGCAACCTGGCTCGATTGGTGGACGGCCGTGGAATGGCTGCTCTGGTATGGTTAGATGTTTCTGCAGCCTTTGACACCATCGACCATCCGATCTTGCTGTCTCCTCTGGTGTCAGCAGGCCTCTCTGGGTCTGTCTTGGCCTGGTTTTCCTCCTTCCTGACAGACAGGGACCAATCCCTTTCTCTTTCCTCTTTTACTTCTACTCTTTATCTTGTAGTGTCCCTCAGGGTTCTTCCTTGTCCCCTTTACTTTTTAATACGTACATCCAGCCTCTGGTCCGCCTCATCCGCTCCCTGGCTTCAGGTACTACTCTTATGCCGACGGCACCCAGATCCTGGCTCGATTAGATCTGAACCAGGCGGAGGTCTCGTTGCACTTGAGTCAGTGCCTGGCGGCCGCAGGGGACTGGATGAGTAGGAACTGGCTGAAGTTAAATGGGGACAGAACTGAAGTCTTTGTGGTGGGTTCCCCTCCTAATCCAGCTCTTTGGTCCCCATCTTTCTGGCCTGTGGCACTGGGTGACTTTCCTCTTCCTGTGTCGGTTGTTAACAATCTGGGGATCACTTGATCATCCACACTCTCTATGGTCATTCAGGTCAGAACAGTGTGTAAGGCTGAACACTTCCACTTGAGGATTTTTCGTAGGGTGCTCCCATTTCTGCCATGTCATCTTAGACCTCTGGTGGTGGCCTCTCTGGTGATGAGCCGTTTAGACTACTGTAACTCCTTGTTCCTGGCTCAGCCAGTGGCACTGATCCACCGGCTACAGCTGCTGCAGTATTTGGCAGCCAGGGTGGCCACTAAGACTCCTTACGGTACCCATATTACTCCAGTCCTATGTTCCCACCACTGGCTTCCTGTCACCAGGCGTATAGAATTTAAGGCCCTTTGTTTAGTCCATCAAGACTTCTATCTCAAGGGGCAGATTATCTATGGGAGAAACTCTCCATATATCATCTAAGCCGAGCTCTTCGCTCGGCAAATGCCTGCTTGATTTCTATTCCTAGAGTTCGCCTATCAAGAGTTGGCGGCCGCGCCTTTTCAGTGGCGGCCTCCAAACTATGGAATACACATCCTTTTGTCTTGAGAGGTAACTCAAACCATTTACAATTCAGGCATCTCTTGAAAACACTCCCCTTCTGAAGTATAGTAGACTGTGTAGTTGTGCTTCATGCTTTAGCGCTAGGATGCCTTTGGGCCTATAAGTACTTTTAACATAACAGAACATAACAAGACTCCAAAAGGCATCAGAGCACCTTTCATAAGTGACGTGAAATAAACGCAAATACCAGGAGAAGAAAGCATTCTGGATGTATGTGCGCAAGATGAAAAGGGTGAAGTGATAGATCGAATAGAACCACCATAAACAATAAGTGGATGGATTTGCCCCCTTCTGTGGCCCCTTATGTGGTGGTTTTGGTACAGGTCCCCATTAGGACCAGAAATGGTGTTGAAACCACAGAAACATTTATCAATAGATGTAGCCATTGGGTCAACACTAAGCTGAATGGTTGGGCCTAAACAGCAAAGAATTGGGAGGTGACTACATTGTTCTTACTTTTGATAATCCCCATACTGGCGCTATTTGTCTGAATCCAGCTTAGCCTATTGTGGGTTGGGGGGGTGCTGTTGAGTGGCGAGCCAAGATGGTGAACATCTCGTGAGCTCCATACTTTACACTTGATCCAATCTGCCATTGTTAGCCTTCACTGACTGGAGATATTTGACTTTGGGAAGGTGTTGGGCACAGTCCGATTCGCCAGAGGGCCCCCGCAGTGCACGGGAGTCTGTGAAATCTGCTGCTTTTGATGCACGGACTGCCTGGGACAGACCCATCTTTTCGCTGCCGACCGAGCTGTGTGGCAGAGAGGAAAGTCCTGGGCGGCGCTAACTATCGGCCTGAGCTGGGCTCGGGGATAGCGCCCGCAATTACTGCGCACCAGTTTTACTGGACGGGTGGGCCGGGAGAAAGGCAGGCTGCATCTGCTACGATTGCGTGCCTCAAAGAGCCAGCAGGGAGTGGCTGCAGCGACACAGCGCGGGGGTATGTGGCGTGCCCCCTATAGATTAACCTGGGCCCATCTATCATAGCGGTCAGCGCCCCCTAGTAGATTTCAAGTCCTACGCGCGCTGAGTTGTGTGAGAAACCTGAGGGCATCCTCCAATCTACTCCCCTTGGATTCTCTTCTCAGGTGGTCAGGGAAAGGCCATCACTCTTGGATACCGATCCTGGGGTGGAGAAGCTAGGGAGAATCACCCGGGTAGAGGGTAGTTGGGAATTAAGGAGACGGCGACCCTGAGAGAGATGCAATATTTCCCTCTTTCATGCCATAATAAACCCACAGTCACAGAAACCTTTGTAGGTTGTTGTTACCCCATTTCCTTTGGTCCGAGTAACGTCACGAGGAATGATAAGTCTCAAAGACGCAGAAGGAAAGTGAGAAAGAGCGGGGTGCACTGAGGTGACTCATGGCATCCCCCTTTCCTATTGAAGACCACCCTAGCCCTCCCCGACCTTTATGGACTATTATAAACCAGCTCCCCTCATTTCCCCAAATGTGATACTTGACAGTGCTGAGACGAGGAAAAGGAGACTGAGAGTAATGCACACTATACCATATCACCACTTTAGTACTGGGATGAGGAAGATACCTGCAAAGTGTAGTGAAGGTCAGGCATGTCGTCTTAATCATAGTCAGGCAAATCCAATTGAAGTTCACACCTGCAACCTGTCAAAGGGTTGCAGGTGTATACAGGGTGACAAAATATGCAGCCGAGGGCAAAACAGGGAGGCCTGTTGGAAGGCGAACAGCAGGGGACCCAGTACTGGAGGTGGCGCTGTGGCGGGAGCTGGGGAGTAGCCAGGACGCCGGCGGGAAACCCAGAAACCTACCCAGCTCAAAGCAAGCTGGGCCGTTAGGCTTTTGCAGGAGCCCCTTTGGCAAGAAACCAGCAGCCCGAGCTGCGGGAGTGCAGGAGAGAGCTGGATGTTGTCCACATCCAGGCAGAGGCAGCGGAACAACCAGCAAGGGCAAGACAAGCCCCGAATTGCAAGCGGGGATCATAGCAGCTGGCCCGCCGACCTGCGAGACTGTAAGGAAGCCATGGAAACCGCTGAGGAACAACGCCGTAGACCGTGGAGTGTCGGGAACAGCAACTCGGGAGCCGGGGCATTCCAGCGGGCTGCCAAGAGGCAATGTTTTATCCAAGTGAAGGGAAAACTTTAACTTAACCATGCTAGATGCATACGGAAGGCCTAACCAAATGGAAACTTGATAATTAAGCATAACTAACATTTGTTAAACATCGAACAGAGTGAAACTTTACAATTAAGCATTGAATATTTGGTGAATACCGAGAGGAATGAAATCTCGCAATTAAGCTTGTTGAATAGAAAATTAAGTGAAACTTTATTGGTAAAGCAAATAACAAAAAGGGAAAGTGCACAAATGACAACATGCAAGAAAAAGCTCAAGTGTGAAAGAAAGCCATACAAATGTGGAACAGGAGTAAAACCACCACAAAGTGAACTTTACAAACAAATACGGGGCAGCAAGGCCAAAAACTGGCAAGAGGTGTGAGACATACTCTGGCAGAGCCATGAGGCTACCAAGGAGAAGCCAGAGAGGTGTTAATATTATCCATAAAGCCAAGAGGCTAACATAGAGAGGGATCCTGGTTGCGCAACCTGTGATGGGTGGACCCTGTGGTCTGACAACTGCGGCTAGACCAGTGAGGCCCTGAACTGTGAGAAACAAAAGACATTGGGCTTCATTACGACCCTGCCGGTCCGGAAACAAGGGTGCCGGTAAACTTACCGGCACTGTTGTTTCCGGACTGGCACATTACAGGTCTGCCTGCCGGAGCCGATGTGCCCGACAGGTCTGACCCTGCCAGTGCTTCCGTGTCCCCCCTCCATAGAGTCCTATTGGGCTCTATGGGAATGAGGACTTAAATTTTACCGGCGCCTGACTTCCAGGCCACCGGGGTTGTTATCTCCCGGTGGCACCGGGAAGTCAGGCGCTGGTAAATATTTACAGGTCCGGTGGCAACCTGCCAGTAGCACCGGCACCGTTACCGCCGGACTCATAATGAGACCCATTATGGAATAGACTAAGAAGGGGCACTGCCAGTGAATGGATGAGGCAATCCAGGAACAGGGACAAGCTGACCTTTAGCTATGTTAAACCGTTTGTTTGAAAGACTGAAACAGGTATAAATAGCGGAGCTGAAGTCTTGGGGAAGGGAGCCCTGAGACTTGAGGAGCTACATTTGTTGTCTTGAGAACAAATTCTCAAGACCATCTTTCCTTTGAACTGTGCTGCTTGGAAATTGAGGAAGGGAACCCCGAGGAGTGTGGTCTGGAGAGGATGCCACATTGCAATTCTATGTCAAGACTGGTTGCTCAGATTATGCTCTTCTTTCTTTACTTCAAACTCGAGAAGCATGATAACAACCAACAATATATAAACATCAACACAATAAAAAGAACTACATTTTCCAAGAAATAGTCCTTTTTTGTAGTGCACTTTTGATATGTCATGACTTGGAACATGTGTCTTTAACCAATCCCTTCTCTGCGAGCCCATAACCTTCTCTTCCTTCCTTTGTCCTTCCTCTTTATTTGCTGCTCAGGCAGCAGTTAAGTACTCATTCTATTTTCCATATATGCTTATGTAAGGTGTAAAATGATTGTGTAACATTACCGTTTACATTGTTTTATTATAAGGAGCATGCATGCGTGAACTTGGGCTTACGATGGAGCGCCCCCGTGTAGACCCAGAGGACAATTAGGCGCGATGGGCCAGGAGAAAGTCCGGCGCTGACATTTCTATAACAAGAGGACACTATCTCACGGAAGACAGGGCGACACAAGGGGATATCAATTTTTGGCGCAGCAGTAGTGTCATTTACATGAGAGGAGCGTGTTAGGACTAAACATAATTGACAAAAAGGCGTAGCGGGCGGTTTAATACAAATAAACAATGTAGCATCTTAGAGTGTTGTTACAGGACCGGAGGCCCTGCGTTACTGAGCAAGGACATGGCCAGCCATTCAGAGCCCACAGCGAAGTGAGGCGAGCTTAGTTTTAATGTGAGCTAGCGCCATCTTTTGCACATATTAAAAAGACGTTTGTCTAATAACAAATTGCCTGCACTGAAAGCAGAGATCAGGCAGCTTATTGAGATTACTGTGTGTGAACAGCACAGCACAGCAGACGGGCACAGACTCAAGCCAACCTGCAACAGAGTGAGACAACACAGACCCACGTTGAGCTGCATACTGACAGGGACAGGCCCAAGATTCCTGTAGAGACCCACCAGAGTGTCAAGATGCACAGCTTCAGTGACGAATATGAGGAGCTCCATGACAGCAGAAAGTGGGCAGAGCCCAGCAGGAGGCATGCAGTACAAAGAGTACTGCGTGCAGGCCTGGGATCATTTACACAAGGCAGGAGCTTGGTGGAGGACTTGATCTTGTTCTCCCAGGGGATGCAAGCCATGAGAGGAGAGGCCCCAGACAGAAATCATGCGTGGGACGGGGAAGAAAGAAAGCCCGACCCCACCGGGCACGCAACGCAAAAAGAGTAGTGGTGAGGAAAGAGTGAGGTCTTAGGGAAGGAGGGGCAGATGTTACACTGATGAGTCCACGTCAGATGAACTGGACAAGTGGGATTGGGACGAAACATCCAAAAAAAGCTCTGAGGAGAGAGAGTTATCATCCCCAAGCCCTCCTATAAAGCATAAGGCTGCCAAGGAAAGAAAATGCTAAAGGGAGGAGGAGGAGCTGGGCGAGATGTTCGACCCGGACTCTCTCATCCATCCCAGGTCAGCGGAGTGGGAGACCCCCGCCAAAATTGCCAATTACATCAAGAGGAGGATTCCAAATCCTCTGGCAAAAGAGGTCAGGAGCAAACTCTGGGCGGAATGCCCCAAGCCACATGTGCCAGACGTTGTGGGGGAAACGCCAGAGATCGACGAAAATGTTTTATCCTTCATGGGAAGGTTCGGCAGAGACATCAAGAAGGGCATAGATAGATCCTGGCGATCATGCCAGGATAACGTCTAAGATATCGTAGGCCCTCTAACAAAGATTTGGCAAATGGCTGAAGAGGCAAAACAGCCAGAACAGAAAGTGGACCCCGAGATCCTAGCTGGATGGGTGCAGAGGGCAATATGCCTACTCGGCAATGCCAACAGCGCCCTGACAACAGAAAGGCGGAGCTCTATCTTGGTTAAGATAGACCCCAAGATGAGTGAGCTGGCCACCTCAGAGACAGCGTCATACAGTAAAGTCAGGTTCTTTGGGGATGCCTTCATTAAAGAGATGGCGAAATTTGACAATACTTATGCCACTATCGACAAAGTTCAGGCCTCATTGTAAAGAGTGTTTGGGCAGGTTTTTGGAAAGGCTGGCAGAGGAAGGGGCCACTCAGCCTTCCGCTATTCCTCATACAGGCCCAATTACAATAGCAGGAGCAAGTGGAGAAATCAAGTGGAGTGCAGACCCAACCCCTTCTTTTAGTCAAAGGTCGAGGTGAGAATGAGCCCAAAATCACAGATTCGGCGAGGAAAGCCAAGGACCCCAGAGGTAGGAGAGCGGACTGCACAATTCTTAAAAAAGTGGAAAGAATTAACAGGAGATGCATGGGTCAAACAGACTGTACAGGGTTTCCAATTACAATTCTCTCAGGAACTGGTCCAATCAGATTACCCGAGACCTATAGAGTTCAACAAAGAAGATAAAGCTATGTTAGACAAAGAGATATTAGATCTAGAGTTAAAGAGGGCCATCGCACAGGCGTCCAACTCCTCGTTCGGGTTTATAAGCAACATGTTCTTGGTAAAGGGCAGAAGAAAAACCAGACCAGTGATAAACCTGAGAAATGTGAACGCATTCATCACTTACAGACATTGGCTGGTGAGGATAGACCTTAAAGATGCGATTGGGATCATTAAGTAGGCAAGAGAACACCAGGGGTTCCTTCAATTCTGTTGGGGAGGTCAGAAGTGGGAATTCACATGTCTCCTGTTCGGGCTGGCATCAGCACCTTCAGCTTTTACGAAACTAATGAGGACAGGAGGCAGTCACCTGAGAAAGCAGGGCATGAGGTTGATAGTATATTTAGACAACTTCTGTCTGATGGGGCAGGACAAACTAATGCTAGAACAACAAGTGAAGGTAGCAATCCAACTGTTGCAGAGCGTGGGATTTTTAATAAATTGGGAAAAGTCTGAATCAGAGCAGGCTCAATCGCTAGAGTTCCTAGGCTTCGTGATAGACATGAGGGTGGCCACGCTTAGTTTATCGATACCAAAGGTGAATCTGATCAAGAAAGAGATCAAGACAATACTAACTAGGGAAGAGATCTCACTGAGAAAACTGGCCAGATTGGTAGGGAGACTCGCATCATCCATTCAGGTGATCTTTCCATGGCCCCTACATTACAGGGCACTGCACCACCTGAAAATTCAGGACCTACAGTCACCGTTGCGGTGAGGTGTTGGACCCAGGACAGCATGAACTGTTGCGTGTTACTGAAAATTGACGTCTCCGCAGTACGTGACATAAACAGTTTGGGTGGGACGGAGTGCAAGATGCTAGAAGAACTAGCGAAAGATTTCTGGCACATGTGCCTACAGAACAGGATCAGCTTTACAGCGGAATATCTCCCAGGTCTGCAGAAAGAAGTGGCAGACTGGAATTCAAGACACTTCAGGGATGCCAGCGATTGGCAACTAAACAGAACAGGATTTCAGACCCTAATGAACCTGAGGGGTCCATGCAGGACAGATCTGTTCGCATCCTGGCTGAATGCTCAGCCGTTTTTCAGCTGGAGACCGGACCCAGCAGCGGAAGTGACAGAAGCCTTTCTACCGAAGTGGGGCCCAAAAAGAGAGTATGCATTCACACCGTTCGCAATGATTCTGAGAACGGTAGCTCAAGTCAGACGACAGCAGGCAACTTTAGTTCTAGTGACGCAAGACTGGAAGAGTCAGGTGTGGTTCCCGGACCTTCTTGAATTATCAAATTGACAAAACCACTGTTACTCCTGCAATTCAGAGAGATAATTCAGGGTCCAGAGGGAGAGATTCATCCCCTGATAGAAGAAGGAAACCTGAGACTGATAGCAGGGGCGATTTCTGGGGAGACTGGCAGAGGCCTGGACTTCGGGAGACCTTGAGAAATTCATTGAAGAGGCGTGTGCACCAGGTACCAGGAAGGCCTACAGGTCAGCCTGGTCAGGTTGGAACAGCTGGTGTGTGGAAGGGCACATAGATCCCAGAAAACATAATTCAGATAGTGAATTTTCTACAGGACAATGAATACTTGTAGATCAGCCATAGCAGCTGGTCACCCCAAAATAGAGAATGCGCCGGTAGGGGAACACCCGCTAGTATGCAGACTCCATAGAGGGGTAAGGCTTTTGAAGCCACCGATGCCCAAAATATTCCCAGACATGGGATGTTAATGTGGTCCTGAATTTGTTTATTCACTGGCCGATAATTACCAGTTTTCAAGGAAGGCATTATTAGCAAAGCTCACTACACTGCTTTGCCTCATATCCTGTAAAACGGTATCAGACGTTAAAGCACTAGAAGTGGACCGAAAATCATTCAACCCTTCGGGAGTCACGTTCTAGGTTAACAAGTGGATTAATACAGGTATCAACACCGTCTCCTACACGGCTTTTCCAGATCAACCCAACCTATGTCCGGTTTGCTGTCTGAAGACTTACGAGGATAGTGTGGAAGTGGTAGGCAGGCCAAAATGGGGGATGCCATGTGGGAGACCTCAGTCAGAGCCACAGTTTTGGACCAGGGAGTAAACAGACCTGGTTGGGGTGCGCTGTGTACGCAGATGGACTGGGTCCCCCCTCTGGCAACAATAGGCAGGCTGCACTGAAAAGTGGGAACACAATGAAGGCACCAACGTCTTTGTAGAAACCAGGAACAGATTGATTACAGGAAGAAGAGTAAACTCATTGCCAGCAGCATAGATTAGACACACTGTACTAGCTAGGCACACCCACTGGCATGGAACCCGGGGCCTGCGGAGTACCCTTGGATGCAGGGTGAGCACCAAGGGAGAAAGGAAAGGGCTGGAGTGGGAGTGGAGAGGGGGTTGGTAGAGATACTGGGGGGGGAGAGAAAGAGTGACAGGCGCAGAGAAGCACAGAGAGAGACAACAGGGACAGACATGGGCACATGAAGACAGATACAGAGACACAGGCTGAGACAAGGGCACAGGGGTAGAGACCCTGGAGAGACAAGGGGACAGATACACAGACACAGAGACACAGACATGGGACAGATACAGAGACACAGACAGGGGACAGATACAGAGACACAGACACAGAGACACAGGGGCACAGACACAGACAGGGCTACAGACACAGACAGGGGGACACAGAGTCACAGGGAGAAACACAGACTGAGGGGAAGCAGGGCAGAGAGGAGAAATATAAGAGTTTGGGGAAGAGGGAGAAGATGAAGGGTAGACTGGGGACAATGGTACCTTAGATAGGAGGCCTCTCTGCCCTCAACTCCCACAGCCAGCACACACCGCCAGCAGCCAAAAAGAGAATAATGCCCCCTGTCTCTCTCCACAGGTCTTATATAAGGCTGTCGCTCCCACCCAGGAACAGAACATGTGGTTACCATGTGTGTGGTCTCTAGGGAAAGGGAGACCAGGCAATTGGGTTGTTTGGTTGTTCAGAGACATGCTTTGTTTGGTTTCTAGGGCAGACAGGATGCAGGACAGAACACACACTTTCAGGTATTCTGTGTGATTCTGGGGTCAGGGAGTTGCCAGTTTGAGCCCAAAGGGGATGTTAATTGTGGGGCATGGGGAGATGAAATTATACAGTGCAGGACATTTGGGACCAAAGGGCAAGCTAATTGTTGGGTGGGGACAAGTGGCTTTCCAGAGCCCCAACCCATGATGGATACAACAAGTGGACTGATCAGTTTAAAACGCAGGCCAACTGACACTGGGTATTGGTGGAGGGTCTTAGGAAAAGGGAGTAAAGATTCAGCCCTAAGTGGCAGATTACACTGGAGCTGGTTTCTGGCTCCAGGGAGCAGAGCAGGTTTTTCGACAAGGAGTTGGCCAGGCCTTTGGGAGGAATGTGACCCTCTGTTACTGGCTGTAAGCTGGTTGCCTAGGGTGGGGGAAGGGAGCAATGTCCAGTGTGCCAGAAACAATAAACTATAGGGATTATTAAAGTACAAAATGTAAGCAGCTAGCATAAACAGTGGAGTGAATATACAATCATATGCAGTGCAAGGTGGGAAATACTTTTGGGAACTACGAAAGTCACACACAGAAATTTCCACAGCCCACTCTGGCCCCGAAAGTGGCCACATCAACTAGGATGGGGCCCAGCGTCACACCTCGATCCGGGAGAGTCTGTAAAGTCCTTGGTTTAGGCAGTCTGGATTCCAAGATGTGAGGAGGATATGAGCCATGGTCAGTAGGGTCCAGGGCTTTGACAACGGTTTGATATGAGGCGCCACAGTAGTTTGCAGATACCAATTAGTGCAACCAACCAACAGCATACAAGATATATGAAAGCAGCTTTCCCGAGAAGGAGCTGAACCAGTCTTTTATTCCTTCTATAAAGTCTTTGGATGTGTCCTTGGGGGTGGCCCCAAGGGAGGTGATGTGAGGGGCATGGTCAAAGAGGTCATCAGCGGAGTATGGTGCAAATACACAACACTCTGACCCAACAAGTGCACACACTCTGCCATGGGAAGCCAATATCATGTCGAGGACCATATGATTTTGGATAGCCAGCTTTCTCAACTCCCTCTGCTCTGTGGCCAATGTCTCCAGTGACACAGCAGTCTCATTCGCCACAACCTCCCGAATTGTTTACCTCCAGATAGACAGCCCATCCTACTCTCATTACACCCATCTGTGGCACTAATGTGGTCCCATAGTGCTGTGCGTCCTTTAAAGGCGTGTAGGTGTTCACTATGTCACAGGCTTGTTGGAGGTCACGTGCATTTTGGATCTCGGTGACCCTAATGGCGGGCACCATTTGTCCTAGGTCGTAGCTGCCACTCCATGGCTGAGGAAGCTGCTTGTATGCTTTGCTGCCGCAGATCCAGAAGAGGTCTTCAGATACCAACCAGGTGCCTGTTGGCTGGCACTCAGGCAAGGGTAGCTTCCATGCCCGGTAGCTTCCATGCCCGGTAGGCAATGTAAGGTAGGAGGCGGGTTGTATTGCTGAAAAGTTAGTTCGGGCGTTTTCACAGGGAGAGGACGTTCAGTTAGCTGGATTGCCAGGACAGTCCATGTTAGATTGCGCCGGTTTCTTCACAACCAGGGGGCATTTGTGCGACCGGAGTACCATGGACAAAGGAAGGAAGAGAAGGTTATGGACTCACAGAAAAGGGATTGGTTCAAGATATCACATGTTCCAAGTCATAACATTTCAAAAGTGGACTACTAAAAAGGACTATTTCTTGGGAAATGTATATATATTTTTTTTTAATTGGTTAAACATCAATATCTTTAGCACATTTTACATAGCAACAGATGAATTATACAACGCAAAAGTGAAAAGTATTGTATCGTAACTAGTTCAGATTACACATAAAAGACTATGCAGACAATAAAATGATCAATACCAAGGCGCAACATTTTAAGCTGTGACTAAAAATCATGTTATTTACAATTAAATACAGTGTGACAATACTATATAAACAGACGTAACGCCTCTTTCCGAATATAAAACGGTGAAGTGGTTACAGCCGTAGAATTAGCACAAAAGATGTCATTCCAAAATTGATTTGATTGGATGAATTCCATAGGAGTCAAGATGGTAGTAGCAGCCTGCTGCTGCTACTACCCTCCAGGTCTGCACTGCCTCCTACTGCCACCCTCGTCCTGAGACCTGCCACCAAAGCCTTCCACCTCCACCTACTGGTCTTTGGGGCTGCTTGCGCCGCCCAACTAGTGCCTCATCACCTACAGTGCCCGGGTTCTCCCTCCATCGGCCCTCTCCATAGCGTATTCCCTCCACCTCTGTCCTATTTCCCCTGAATGCAACTCCTTGCTGAGCCGGGCCCCTACCAATCCCTCCTTCCTGAGCCCCATGTCCTCCCCACACCTACTACTCTCCTTCTCAAGCATACTCCCATTAGCTTCTTCTCGACCCATTGACCAACTTCCTATCATTCTCCCTGTTATGCTTCCTTCCCTTTCTCATTACCGCCCCACTCCCTTTCCCTCCCCCCTCTCTCCTGCCCTTTCCCCCCCTCAAATTACTCTGCATTCTCCTAATGGCTATCTCCTCTCTCTAATGCCGCAACCTCATCTATCCTCATCTCACTAACACCTCCAAAAACTTGGACGTCGCCCTCTGGAACGCCAGGTCGATCTGTGACAAAACCACAGCTGTTCTTGACCTTTTCCTACGCCTTAACCTTCAATTTCTCTGTATCACTGGATCCCTCCTCACAACACCTCTGTACCTGCCTCCCTCATTCCTCCTCTTCCTCCTTTGAACATGTCCCCCGTTCTTCTGGCCGCAGAGGTGGTCTAGGCCTTCTCTTTCGGCCACATTTCACCTCTTTTCCCTCTCATACTTCTCCACCTACTTTCTCTTCCTTTGAATTCATGTTCAAAATCTTTAATTCTCATCATGCTATCTCATTCCTAATCATCTACCGCCCCCCTGGCCCAGTCGGCCCCTTTTATGAGGATATTGACCATCTCCTCAGTCTCATTTCCCCCAGCCCCACTCCTCTACTTGTACTTGGCGATTTTAATCTCCATCTCTCTTCTAACCCTCCCTCCTCTCCTCTCTTCTCCATCCTTGACTCCTACCTCCTCTCTCCCCTCCCCTCCCCTCCTACTCACCAATCTGGCTCTACTATTGATCTCATCTTTACCTCCTCATTCATCGCCTCCCCTGTATCCTCCCTTCCCACCTACCTATCTGATCACTCTTTACTTTAATTTTCCCTCTCCCCTCCCTCCCCTTCTCCTCCTCCCCCTCCATCCTCCACCTCCTTCCGGCGTGACCTACAAAGCTTTAACCCCTCTCTATTTCTTGCATCCCTCTCCTCTTCCCTCCCCCCCTCTTCCACTTCTCCTCTCTCTCTGCCTCTGATGCCTCCTCCATTTTAACTTCCTCTCTCTCTTCTACTCTCAATCTTCTCTACCCCCTCTCCTCATCTTGCCCCTCTCGCCGGCCTGCTCAACCTTGGCTTTCATCTCACCTCTCCTCCATGCGCCGCCTCCTTAGGCGCCTTGAACGTCAATGGCTCAAACACCCCACCCCCTCTAACCAATCTGCATACTTCTCCTATCGTATCCTCTATGACTCCTGCCTCAACTCCGCTAAACGCACCTACTTCTCGGACCTTCTCCAGTCTCAATCTTCCCACCCACGCTGCATTTTTCAAACTTTAGCCCAACTTCTCTCTCCATCTTCCATCTATCCTGATCCTTCCATCACCTCTCCTCTCTCTGCTACTGATCTAGCCTCCTCCTTTTCTAACAAAGTCCTCAATCTCCGTCAAACAATCCTCTCCTCCCCCCTCCTACTCTCTTCCTCCTCCTCCTTCTTCTATGTCCTCTTTCTCTCCTGTCACTAATTCTGATGCTACCCTCCTTCTAACCAACACTCATCCTACTGCTTCTCCCGCTGACCTCATTCCTACCCCATCCCTAAAATCTACCCCCTCCTTATACCCCATCTCACCTCCTTCTTCAAAGTCTGCCTCTCAACTTCCACTTTTCCTACTCCTTTTAAACACGCAACTATCATCCCTATTCTCAAAAGACCCAACTGCTAATCCCCATCTTGCTTCCAATTATCACCCATCTCTCTCCTACCCTTCCTCTCCAAACTTCTCGAATGCATTGTCTATTCTCAACTCTCTTCCTTCATCTCTAACCACTGCCTCCTTCCCTCTACCCAATCCGGTTTCCGCCCTCTGCACTCCACTGAAACTGCCCACATCTCTGTTCTTAACTCTCTCCTCTCTGCACGCTACTCAAAACACTCCTCCATTCTTATTCTCCTTGACCTTTCCGCTGCTTTTGGACCATCCTCTTCTCCTCAATTCCCTCTCCTCATTTGGCTTCAAGGACACTGTTCTCAACTGGCCCTCCACTTATTTCTCTAACTGCACCTTTTCTGTCTACTGGGGGGGCTTCACCTCTCCCACATATCCTCTCAACCACAGAGTTCCCCAAGGTTATGCCCTTGGCCCCTTTCTTTTCTCACTTTATACTTCCTTCTTAGCTCCTATCATCTCCTCTTTTGGTATCTCGCACCATTTCTACGCTGATGAAACCCAGCTTCTCCTCTCCTTCTCCTCCTTCGCTCCCGACATTCACAATAAACTCTCTTCTTGCCTTTCTGCTATTAAATCCTGGATGTCCTCTCACTTCCTTCATCTTAATGCTGAAAAAACTGAATTCCTTTTCTTCCATGCCAACACTCTTCCTCCTCCCTCCCCTCCCCCTTCCATTCTCTTTCCCCCTCCCAGCTCTCCTTCTCTCCCCATGCCCGTAACCTTGGTCTTCATATTGACCCTCACTTCTCTCTATCTCACCACATTTCTCTTACTGCCAAGTCTTGTCGTTTTCACCTCTACAACATTCGTAAAATTCAACCCCTCCTTACCTTTCACGCTATTAAACTCTTAATCATCTCCCTCATCTTCTCCAGACTCTTCTACTGTTCCTCTTTGGACTCCCCTCCTCTCATCTCTCCCCACTCAAATCTGTCAACCACTCTGCCATCTGCTCCCTCTGCCTTCTCCCACCTCTTGATTCCATCTCCTCTTCTCACACCTCTCTAAGTTGGCTCTCTTTTCACTCCCTGCTCAAATTCAAGTTCCTCTGTCTTGTTTTCAAATCCCTCTATAGTCTTGCCTTACCCCACCTCTCTTCCCTTCTTACTTTCTATACCCCTTCTCGTTCTCTCCGCTCTGCTAATCTTTTCCTACTCTCTCCTCCTCCACGACCCTGCTCCCCCTCCCGCTTCCGCTCTTTCCAACTCCTCGCTCCTTTCCACTGGAACCGCCTCCCCCGCCACATTTGCTCTTCTCCCTCCTACCCTTCCTTTTGCTCTTCTGTAAAATCTTATCTTTTTCACTCCCCTCCCTAACACCCTTTGCTTCCTCTTCTTCTCCCACCCCCTCATTCCTCCCCTCCTACTTCTGCTCTTCCTTACCCTCTTCATCCTCTCTACCTCCTTCTTCCCCACCCCTGCTCTCATCTAGTCTTACTCTTTCCTCTCTTCTTCCTCACACCTTCTTGCCTTCCCTCTTACTTCTGCTCTTACCTCCACTAATAGCTACCATTCCCTCGCACACCTCTGCCCCTCCCTACTCCCTCCTCACTCAGAACTACTGTAAATTGTTCCTTATACTGTTTTTGAGTTGTAATTCAATTGCCATCTTATGCTTGTTGTATTTTTGCTTGTTCTCATGTAAAGCACTTAAGGGCTATATAAATTTGATAAAATACAAATGGAGGAATATCCCTTAGTATATATAGGCTGCAGATAAAATCGGACAACTTGTTAGAATGTTACGGGAAGTTTCGATAGCACCATAACATAGTCGACAAGTTCTGTCTTCATACAGAGACCCATTGCAACTACTCAAGTATTCTCTAGTACGAAGAATATTTGATCTCAGATAAACAATACATCGTTTTAACTAAATACTGCCAGGTTTAGTCAAATACAAAGACGATTATCAGTGTTCCAAATAGTAGTTCTCTTCTTCAATAAGTGCTCAGCAGTAAACAAATCCGCCACCTGTAATCCCAAATTATCAAAATGGTGGAAGAAGGTGGTGCGCATTTCATGCAGAAATATGCAGGTGTGCGTTAATAAAAACTGCTTAGCAATGGAGCCCAGTGGGCTATCATGAGGAGTAGACACAGCGTACAGAGACAATATGAATTTGTAACGCTGTATATGTCAAATGGACCTCAGAGAGGGGAGACCAAGTTCAACTCTCGAGGCTTCCACCGCAACAGCAAAGGGGACACCAAGAATAGATCTCAGATGTTTTCTTTCTAGGAGCTCTAGCCATTTCAATTTAGACTTGGATAATAATAACCATAGAGAATGCCCTGTAAAATGCTGGTGCGATAGAGACTAATCCCTCAATATTAAAACCACCAAGTTTACAAATGAATTATTTTATTGTGTTGATGTTTGTATATTGATGGTTGTTATAATGCTGCTCGAATTTGAAGTAAAGAAAGAAGAGCATAATCCTTTGCCTTTGTGCCTTTAATAGCATCTTGACTTTCGATAACGCTAGTATGGAAAATCAGTATTCTACCTGTGAGAGTGGCAGTGTTTGCCAAAAATATATGGCATCTCCTATACCACTGAGTGACCTGCCACTATTGTGTTGAAATGTTTTATCTAATGAGTGGAAAATGTGTATACCCAAAAAGACTAATTCCCAGCAGATTCCCCGATCCAGAAGCATATCACTAAGTTTACCCTTGAATCCCACTAACCCGGAAGATGTTCAATTGTTCCCCCATGTATTTTTAATCCTCATGTCTCCCCAAAAATTCTTAATCACTATTTCTCAAGCAGATTAAATTCTGGAGTAACCGGGCGGGGTCGCAATACATCACTGACAAGGATGACGTGCTCAGAAACTACTATGGTAGTGATTTGGCGCAGTATGAAAGCAGAGTAACATAAGATACCTTCTACATAAGAGCTATGTTAGATAACAGGTCCCGAACTACATTGTCTGCGCAAATTAAGTTGCATTAGTCTGGGTGTTTTCAACAGCATTGGGGCAATTATTTTTGCCAGGATTTTTATGTCTAGGTTTAGTAATGAGATTGTGCGATACACATCGCAACACTTGGGGTCTTTGACTAGCTTTAACAAAACAACAACTATCATTGCTTTTCTCATGGACTCTGGAAGGATACCAAGTTGCAGGGCACAGTCGTAGGTTGCTTAAGTTTCATGGATAAAATCTCTGCATACGTTTTGTAGAATTCAGCCAGGAGGTTGTCGCTTCCTAGTGTCTTCCCACCCTTTAGGCAAATAGTTTATATATTTCACACTCCTATATAGCTTCCTCCAGGTTAGTCCAAGTAGCCTCAGCCAGTCTAGCCAGACCAGCCTGCTCAAGTTTCTCGGTTTCTTCATATACGTTACATATTTCCCTGCTGAAGTATAATGTTTCATAATATTTGTAGAACTGTTTATTTATTGTATTCTGCATAGTGGCTTTGGAGCCATATTCGCTTAAGACCTGCTTGACAATCATATGTGTTGCCGCTATTTTTAAGAACCATGCCAGTAGCCGCCAAGCATTATCCCCTTCCCCATGGGTTCCATTTGTGTAGTTAGCATCGTCAAAGATGACCCAGAGTTTCTTGTTGTATCTTAAGCTCCGTAATGCGTGTGGCACCTCAGAGGTTCCCAATTACTATCTCCACTTCAATCTCATCTTTGTTACCTTCCGTTTTTTGTAATGCTTTAAGGTGTACCGCTCTTCTTCTACAGGTGGTGGCTATACAAGTTCCGCTTATTGAGACCTTAAAAGCCTCCAATACTGTTGCAACATTTTCCTTTTTCAACTATCTTTATATTGATCTTTCAAACAAGACACAATAATAATAGTTGACAATTTACCAGAAACATGAGAAGGAGCCCAAACAACGTATGATGCATATATGGTGAAGTTGCATTTAAAAAAAAAAACACAGGTCAGTAAGTAAGGTTGCAAGGTACTACACATCACAATCATCATACATGTCTTGTCCAGATGGTGCAATTTAGATTAAGGAATTACGTAAATAAGCTGTAAATGCTGCCCAGATATTTTTAGGGTGGGAGCTAAGGTCAGACAAAATAAATGTTTGCAATAATTCATCACAGCCATTCTCATACAATTTATTTACTGAGCATTTGTTAGGCGCCTATACAAGAAAATGGTGTTTCCATGCTCCACAAGGCAAAGTGGGGAGGGAACAGGGGAGTAAACAATAAAGGCAAAAGAAAGCAATAATATACATTCCAAGTCCTACTAGGCCTTGTGACATTCGGACATGCAAGTGCAGTGAGGAGAAGTGCTGGAGATAAGGGTGCTCGGGAGGGGGAGCAAGGTATGGACACGTGCTAGTGATTTTGGACCTACACAGGCTTCCTGACTAGCACTGAGTTTCTTTAGTTTAGGCAGGGAAATCCCATAAAAGTTAAGGACAGGTAGGTTTATTCACCATTGCACCTCTTGGTCAATCTCGTCATTCCTTGTTGCCACAAAACATAAAAGCCTACTCCAAAGAATCAAAAGCTTTCTCAGCATCAACTAATCTGGTTAATGCATTTATTTTGGGGTTAAGGATAATACAATAAAAGCTTACAAATGTTGGAGATAGTACACCACCCCGGGACAAATCTGCATTGGTCAAGTAGAATCATTGATGGAAGCCGGGGAAAAGGGTGCTTGGCTAATATTTTGGCAAAATTCTTATTGTCTAGGTTACCCATTGAGAGGGGTGGGTGGAATTTACAACTTAGTCCATCTTGGTTAGGTTTAGACAAAACAACTGCGAGCATCTCTTGTGAAGTAAGCAGTGTTATGAATTGTTGAAGAGCCTCCTGATACGCCTGCAGTAACCGACGCGCTAATATGCCACCAAATATGTTGAAGAACTCAGCAGGCAACAAGTCTAAGTTAGGAGCTTTGCCGGAACTGAGAAATTGCAGTCAAGATCTCCCCCAGGGACATGAGCATATTCAACGGGGCCCTCCGCAACTCATCAAGTTAGAGCAACTTGGCTCACTCAATATAGGGGTCCATCCTAGAAGTGGCAAATGTGGTTTTGGTAGAGAATGCCTTAATGTAATAATCAGCGAATACTCAGTTAATAGCCTGCAGGATGTGGATGAGCAGGAGTTTTTACCCCCTCGATTTCTGTCCGTCCTGCAATATTGAATCTTCACCATCCACCCACTACCCTCACTATGCACAACCCTGATAGCCAGGGCAATTCCCAGTATTTGACATGGCCCCAATTTCCCAGGCAGGATTTCAGGCACATCTGCCATAGGGTGACTCGTAAGCAGGCCCAGGCCTACCATAAGCGATATGTTTGGCTGTCATTGTATGATCTGGTGCAAGGTGTAGCAGTAGTAGCGCGGGTCACGCAATTCAGCCAATATATAATGATATAAGAATATAGTACCTGTCCGCTGCAGTAACTGGATGTTTTGATATTGGCAGTTATAAACTGCATGGCATCCACAGAGGTTGTGAAGAAATTGGTCTTGTTATTCTGTATGATCTTCAGCCTAGCTGGGAACAGCAATCATATTGTATGTTACATTCACAGATTATCTGCTGAACCTCATCAAACCTTTTTCTCATAGACTGTACGGTCGGGCTGTAGTCTGGAAAAATCATGATCTTGGATGATTGGAATTGTAGGTATCCCTTGTCTCCAGCATTCTTAAGGCTAAGGTCGCCGTCTCTATAGATGAACACGTGTGTAATAATAGGGCGAGGTGGCAATCCAGGTTCATGACACAGAACCAATAATCTATGTGCACATTCTATTTTAAAGGGACTAGGGAATATGGGGTGACCGAGAAGCTCCAGTAGCATCTTTTCCAGGAATGGTCCTGACTCCGATCCGGACTGAATGGACCGGAGCTAGTGGATTATCCGTATGTTGTTACGCCTGGATCTACTTTCTAAATGTTCGTTTTTGGCTTTATTTGCTGCCCTTTAAAGTAGAAGGTTCACCCTCTATGCTCCGAGTTGCCATTGTAGTGCCAAGTTGTTCAATCTTAACATTTCTCCTTTCAACTGTGGATGCTAAATTTTCAATCATCTGGTCAATCCCATGTACACTTTGTTGGAGCTGCAGCATTATTTGCATAATCTCTGGTGACAGAACCTGAGTGGTCGAAACTTCTGATGCAGAGTGTTCAGCATGGAACAATTTGGTGGGGTTGTATGATTTTTCGTATATGAATCCAGTTTGCCTTATTTTTTTAGAAGCACTGGATTTACTCGTCATGATGGGCGCTCAATCTTAGTGTAAAGAACAAGACTCACTTGGTATGTAGCTACCATAGCGCCTGATCAGGAATCTCAGAGCACATAACTTTCAGCACGTGGGAGGCACTAGAGAAAATACACCTCAAACAGCAAACCATCTATCCGCAGCAGCAGTGTTAAATCCACAGCTGAAAGCAGGGAAACCCAGCTATCACCTTCCGGGCAATGCTCAGTACTCCTGCAGCTCAGGAGCACAACCAGTTGCCACCGGATTGCCCTCGCTGTGTACATTGTGACACTCTGACAGGGAGCCACGGGCAGATGGTCTGCCTGCTGCCCCGCTAGGTGAGGGCCCCAATGCTACAGGTGGCGCTAATCACCAGCGGTACTTCTCCCCTGGGGCTATGTGCAGGTAAGATCTCTCTGTCGCTATGGAGCCTATTCCTCAGTCCTCTCTCCTGCTCAGGTCACATGGGGATACTACATGCAGTCACCACTGTCAGCGCACCGTGAGAGGTCAGATTGCTCAGAATCTTCTGCTGCACCTGTTTCTCCACTGGCCTCAGCGATATTATGGGGTACCCACTAGATCTCACCAATGGGCTCTGTCACCAGTTGTCAGGAGTGAGTTCAATTAGCCAGCGCGTGAGTAGCTTGCTTGGTCTCTGGAGGGCCTCACTGTTATTGTTGTGCTTTCACAGCATGCTGTCGGCATTTAAGCCCCATGTACGTGGGTAGATGATATCAATGCAACTGGTTGCTATTAATTAATTCTTATATTTAATTCAGCTCCACAATATTGATAAAGGATAAGAGGGCCTTTCATTGAGCTTTCCCTTTATGCAGCCATCTTAGTTGGATGCTTACATGCGCCCACCACTGTTCCAACATTTTCAACTGAGCCTTCATTCTGAGCAAAATAAGCCTTATATTTGCTTTACCTTGAGTAGAGTAAGAAAGTATATACAGATTAGTGCCACAAATGTTGCCCACTCAAGCCACATAATAAAACGTATCATGTTTGCTTTACCCTTGATGCACAGTAGAAAATGCCATGATACAGAAAGAATATATGGACAATGTCACCAGCGTAGGCCAGTCTATGCACTTAATAACACTTAGGACGTTTGCTTTACACGTGGTGCACAGTAAAGGTTCTCCCATGCAAATAAAGCACACCGGTAGACTGTGCTGTATGGCACTAAAGCAAGGGGATGGCACCCACACGATCGCATTGATAAGGTGCCTGAAAGTTTAAAATAATCATCAAGGGATGTTGGTACAATGCAGCTGGACATGCACCATTACCACCACCAAATATGCGGTCTAGTTGCATCCGTGGGGAGCGTTCGAGACTTCATACTTTCCAAGTCTCACACATCTAGAGCTGCATACACTTGTATGCACTCTGTCGCATTACAGCAAGCCAGGGAAAATGTCACACAAAGGAAAGGTTCCAGAGCATTCAATAATATAGCTACATGTATTGGTCTCACTCAAGATACCTGTAGTTTATCAGCAATCTTTCATAGCCCTTACCTACTATCTGGCAATCTCCCTGCTCTCCTACCTAGCCCCTATACCCATAAAATACCTCCTCTCTGCCATCATCCACAGTGGGTTCATTTGTAGACATTAGGCTTTTTCCGTCTAAGCCCCTCCATGTGTCACTCAAATTCTCACACCAATGATTTGTCACAAAAAGTCATTGCACATATGGAAGTGTCAAACATATACAAGATGAACGTGTGGCACATCTGAAACACCTTTACAATGTTGCCAGGTAATCTCCACCCAGCCTTCAAAGCATTGATAATAACCTGCCTGGGAGTATGCCCAATGGAGGGCGTTTCCATTTAAATATGGTGGCACAGTGGTCCCAGGAGCCAATTTCTGCAGGCCCTACACCAAATAATTGTCAGCAGAATGATTCTTCAGGGTCAGCCTCAGTCTCCTGACAGAAGTTAAGCCCTGGCTAGTTGGTCTTTCTTAGTATGTGTCTCATTTCTAGAGGTCCAGAGAATGATTGAGGGGCACAAGGCAAAAGTACAAGGTGTTGTCCGCCATTCCCAATTGCCACACCTCTAACGTGACACTCACATATTGTAATGCACTCTGCTGTATTCCAGAAAGCCAAGATAAATGCCAGATTTGTAGCAGGGTACACAATTGGTGCAGCTAGGAAATATTTATGTACTTGTTATGGCCAAGGAGAGCCCAGTTGGCTTTAGAATGACAGCTATCAGGAGCTAGATTTGACTCCCTACGCCACCTGATGCCATACAAATGTATATATTTATCTATTGTTTATTTGTACAGCGCTTATACACAGGTGAAGTGCTTCAAAGCGGGAAGGGAGTAAGGGGATACAATAGTCATTCTTAGGCCTTAAAGTTTCTGAATGATCTAACAAAATATAATAACTAGCATGGTAGGCCTGACAGCATTTCTACTAGTGCAAGTAAGTGTATGACAAGAAGGGAGAGGATGCGGGGGAAGGGACATATAATCATGCAAGTGCGCGGATGGAAGTGGGAGGTAGGGGGATGAGGGATGAGCAAGTGTGCCCAGTCCGGCAGGGCCCTGCGTTAAGTGTAGAGAAGTTACCTCATCGACGGATAGAGCAGAAGTGCTGAGAATAGTGCAGCGGCCCGTAGGCAAGTGCAAACAGTGGCGTGGGAGCCTGGGACCTGTGAGGCTGTGGAGGTGCACCAGGCAACCAGTCAACAAACTGAGCAGAGTTAGGAAAGGGAAGGCGGAGGGAAACAGGAGAGAAAGAGGAGGTTAGCAGGGGAGAGAAAGAGGAAGCTATTGAGGAGTTTCCAGAATTTAAGGGGGTCTGGCTCAAGACAGAGGGAGGCAGGGAGACTGTTCCAGAGGGAGGCGCCGGCAGAGGAAATAAACAGCTCACTCGCAGAGAGTTGGAGGAGGCCGAGCATAGGGCTCTGGAAGGAGATTATTTAGGAAGAAAATGTCGTAGATAGTGGAGCCCCTGGCCCCAGATAGCCTTGTGGACTATGCAGAGGGACTTGAACTTGATCTTTGCAGCCACAGGGAGCCATTGGAGGGATTTCAGCCCCAGAGAGATGCGGTCCCTGGGCTTGAGGCCAAGAATAAACCATGCAGTTCTGTTCTGGATAAGCTGTAGAGAACGGAGGGTGGAAGTAGGAAGAGTGAGAAAGAGGCTGTTACAGTAGTCCAGCCTAGAGAGAACCAGGGCTCTGGAGACAGTGAGCCTCTGGGGGAAAGTGAGAAAAGGTAGAATACCTCTGAGGTGCAGCTGGTAGTGGGACTTTTTGAAGATGTCCGAGATGTGAGAAGAGAAGGAGAGTGGAGTCGAAGATGACCCCCAGGTTTTTTGCATCACTAGCAGGTGAGGGCGCAGGCCCAAGGGTGGCCGGCCAGAGTGAGAGTGGGGAAGCAGGAGCAGGGGACCCAATGAAGATGATCTCTGTTTTACTGGCATTGAGGCAGAGATCATTTGCAGCACACCAAGACTGAATTGCGGACAGTGAGGAATGAGCGAGGAAGAGGCTGAGGGTAACATGAGCAAGAGCAGCTTGTCATCCACATAACAATGAAAGTTAGAGGTGAAGGTAATGTACAAACGTATTTACTCTGTGTATTTGGGAACAGGGTGCAAAATGTGCACTTACTTCTGGCTATTGATATAAGAAATGGTGTGTCAGTGTGCATGTATAAAATCCCAGTTTAAATAATTGTTTTTAAAATTAACATTGCAAGAGCTCACAGCAGCCCTTTATGGCAGAGCATGCAGGACAGAGGATCTGGAAACAAAAGCAGTGGTTGAACACCTGTGGATTTAAAAGGAAAGTGTTTGAGGCATGAAACACTCATCACTGCTGACTATCTCTTTGGTTTCTCCTTTGCCAAACACCAGATTTAGGTCTAGATCTGTTTGCTGAGTTGAAGATGGTAATCGTGCATTGCGTTTTGGGATGAAAATCTCAGTTTAAATAGATTTGGAAATAATACTGAATTCACCTTCAAAGAGAATTGTAATTTGTAGGTCTCTCAAGCCTTCCTGTGCTTCCCATTAGATAGAGGTTCTCAAAATACTCTTTCACACACCAAATACTCTGCACTAAAAGGCTTATACTAGTTGCCTCACAGAGGGCAACCTTTCAAAGTTGACATGAGAGAGTCTCCTCATCGGCACACTTGCTCCCTCCTTTCCCGTTGCCCTCTGTGCGGCCTCTCTTGGCCCTCTTCCTTCTCCCACCTATGAGGCTAAAAACCTCCAGGTCATCTTCGACTCCACTCTCTCCTTCTCTCCCCACATCTTTGACGTCTCTAAGAAGTCACACTACCAGCTGCACCTCCTCAGAGGTATTCTTCATTTCCTCTCCTTCCCCCAGAAGCACACCGTCTCCAGAGCTCTGGTTCTCTCTAGGCTGAACTACTGCAACAGCCTCTTTCTAAATTGACCTGCTTCTACTGTCCGTCCTCGGCAACTCATCCAGAACAGGACTGTGAGACTTCTCCTTGGCCTCAAGCCCAGGGTCTGGTTCTCTCTAGGCTGAACTACTGCAACAGCCTCTTTCTAAATTGACCTGCTTCTACTGTCCGTCCTCGGCAACTCATCCAGAACAGGACTGTGAGACTTCTCCTTGGCCTCAAGCCCAGGGATCGTATCTCTCCAGGACTAGAATCTCTGCACTGGCTCCCAGTGGCTGCGAGGATTGAGTTCAAAACCCTCTGCATTGTCCAGAGGGTCTTCTGGGGCCTCAATATGTCCAACTCTCTCTTCCTAAATATCTTCCTTCTCAAGCTCTTGGCTCATCTGCCTCCAACTCTCTCAGGGTCAGTCGCTTCGCCAAGCAACGAGTTGGTGGTAGATCTCTTTCTTCGGCTGGGGCCTCCCTCTGGAACAGCCTCCCTGAAACTTGAGGAGAACCATCTCCAGTTCTGGAAGTACCTCAAGACCTTCCTCTTTGCCTCTGCTTTCTCTCCACCTCTCCCCTGCTGTACTCCTGACTGAAACTGCACTGGTCACCTGGCTACCCTCTGATCTCGGGCCCAGGTCCCTTCCCCCACCAGCTGCACTCCTGCACTACCTCCCGGGTAACCCCTGCACTTGGGGGCTGTTTCTGTATCCCTACAGTCCCCAAAAGCTCTTAACACTTGATGTATGTACGTACTCCTGCATTTTCCACTAGCTGGCTGCACTTTTACCTGCTGTTTTTATTTATTCTTTACTGTTGTACCCATGTATTGCACTGCCCCCTCCCCCTAACCCCCGCACTTACCCTTTCCCCCCTTCCCCTGCACTTGCGCGATCTCAATGTCAGCTGGTTTAGTAAGATCGCTGTCTTTGTCTTTCCTCAGTTCCTCCTCCCTTGCCTCATCACACCTTGAAACACTTGTGGATAGGCGTGTTATAAATGCCATATCATATGAGATTCCTTTGATTGGGAAATGTATGTGCAAGTGGCGCTTTGGTGAGAACTTCCCATTAAGTTTAATTGCCCTGAAAGAATATTTTGGGGGCGGCAGCAGGAATCGCACAAGATTTAGATAATGGTCAGGCAGCAGATGTTTTTAGTTATATATGGATGTATAAGTGGTATGTTTTGTTTTAAATAATGCAATAAGCCACACTGGGAACATTTGTAGACATTAATTTGCTCATTTGCTAGCTGTTGTATATCTGGCAATGGGGAATGAATGTTGGTAGCCTGAAGCCATAATGAGAAAGGAATCGATGATAGTTCACATTATCCTCACCAACAAGGGAATGATATATATAGATCATACATCTGGTGCGTGAAGCTTGTTTTATTTATTTGTTTACACGTGGGCGGGGCAAATAGGTGAAGTCTTAAGCACATTTGAACAGTCATAAACACCCTTGGGCGTGGCATCGCGTGACAAGTTTAAGGATTTTTGATTTTCAAATGTAGGCAGGTCTAATTTAACTGTCAACCATACATAAAATGCAACCATGCGAATATCACACATACACTTACTGGAAACGTGGACACCCGGTTAATGTAAAAGTCCTTCTGGAGTTGGCCAAAGTTGGGCGTGGCTATCTCATTTAGTCCACTTACTTTGCTTTGCATTCTTGATCTGTAGCACACGTCACTTCCCTCTCCACTTCACCCCGCCCCTCACCCTACATGTAGACTGTCAACGTGACCAACACATATTTACAAAACACGAGAAAATCACGAAATGATACATTTTTCGCGCCTGAAGTGGGGCGAGAAGCGTGCAATGTTTGCATACATTCCACGGTGTTAATGGACTTTACTGCAGGACGCTGGACGGGGACGAGGAGTTAGTTTATACCGGGTGGTACCTAGCGTGAATGGCATTTACGTCCAGGAACAGCTAACACCGACTTCTATATAGAAAGGGTTATCACAAGTACGAGGGAATTGCCTTCGTCCCTATAGTCCGCAGATATGATATATGCCAGGGACGCGCAAGACCCAAGCAACGTACATCCATGTTCTTCGGCCCGCACTACTTCCGGTGATGGGTGGGAACACAGAAATACGAGGCCGAACTGTATACCTTACCTGCATGTCGCTCTCTGCGCAAAGACTGGCGCCCCAAACAAGCACTGTCCAGGTTTAGTTTTGTTTAGGAGTCCTGTATACCAGGTATGTTTTTTTTTATTGGGCTGACGATTTTCCTGCTGCAGCCTTTGACGGTTGATGGCACGTGACTTCCTTCCAACTCTTGCATGGTCTCTCGTGCCAGAGAGGCACGCAACCACTACAGACTTTCAAAATCATGATTAAATCGACGAAATTATAATTGCATGTCCTTTTGATCATTTAATTTCCACTATTTTACTTTGCTCTTTAGACGTATGTAGTAGTTCATATTTTTAAAAACAAGTTATACGATGGAAAACATGTTATTTACCTTACCTTTGTGACAAATCACTTTGCTGTTATAATATTTAAACTATTACATGATTAGGTTCACAAACGGATACATTATTAAATGGTCATATTTATGAAAACATAAAGGGAAATAAAATACGTACCTTTAGTTCTTATAATAGTTTATTTTTTATTTTTCTGTTGGCTGAGAGGTGTTGCAAATAGTGTGTGGAAACTATTGATATGAGAGCGTAGATAGAATAATGATGGATATGAGGAGGGGATACACATAACAGAGCTTGAATGTGTTTGGCTATGGCAAATTCAGAGGCCATGATGGAATGGGCACTTTCTCAGTGTAAACCAATGGAGGCTTCATCGTGAAGCACTTAAGACTTACGGTTTTCGACTTCACCGGATCATTTCTTATTCATAAAGTTGTAAAAGGGTGACCTCTTCCCCTAGGGACAACCGTCTGGGGATTCACGCCTCGCTGCACCACATAAATAAAGACTGAGCCGCCGCCTTTAGTTCTACAAGATCGAGAAAGTACTCCCGTGCTCACGCCCCGCACCCTGTCACTTCAACCTCTCTGCCTCTCATTCCACCCTGTGCCCCGGAACCTGAATGTCAACATGACCCACACCCCCAATTAAACAGTTTCCCCTTATGGCTTTAACATGAACTGGAGTGTAGAATGATCAACCCATTTCTTCAATGAGTCAACAAGGTCTATTCCTCACTCTCTAAGGTCTGGCGTCACGGGTCGCTGGGGAACCCCTTCCCTCTGATCGTCCTCTGTCTTCGGCACTCGACGCAGCAGTGTCCTCTCAATCTCCCTGATAATATTAATCAGACAGATAGACCTCCATCCCCTCTTCCTATCGACTCGTTCTCCGAGGGCTGGTTAATGGAAGTTTTTTAAAGTACGAGGAGTTTCGAGTGGTGTGTCCATGATCTCCTGGAGCGTGATCATCGAGCCCTTCCTGTTCATGATGATTAGGGCCTCATCTTTAAAGGCTGAGGTGCTCTTGTGCGTCTGAGGTTGCTTGACGGTCACCACGTCTCCTACCTCCAGCATGGCCTCTTTGTCATTCCGTCGCACGTCCGCGTACTCCTTCATATGTTGTTTGGCAAATCTGTCTCGTGTTCTCAGATCGGCGTCAGCAGGCTGGTCCCTTTCTTGGGGTCCCATTTGTGGTAGTCGGGTACGCACATTCCGGCCAAACATAACTTCGCCCGGACTCTTCCCGGTGGAGCTTTGTGGGGTACTCCTGTAATCTCTCAGCAATTGATGCAGAACTTGCTCATAAGGTTGAACTGTGAGCCGGGCCACTTGTAGCGCCTGTTTTAGGTTGGCCGTTCGATCATACCATTGGCCTGCGGCCACAGTCGCATGATCTTTTGGTGATGAAAGCCTATGTACTTGCTGAAGCGAGCAAAATCCTGGCCAGTGAACACAGGACCGTTGTCTGTCTTTAGCATCCGGTGAATGCTGAACGCAGTGAAAATGCGGTCCATTACAGGTATGACATGATGAACCGCTGTTGAGGATATCAGCTGGGCTTCCAGGTATTGGGAGGAGTATTCATCCATGACGGCTATGACATATATCCCCCCTTCGATAGGCCCAAAGAAGTCGGCAGCTACTGCTTCCCACACCTCTTCCGGGAGTTCAGACATGCGCAATGGCTCAGGATGTCGATTGGGCTTGATGAGGCAGCATGTCGGACAGTCTTCCAGAATTTCCTCCACAAGAGAGTCCAGTAGTGGGAGCCACACTTTTTGTCTTAGCACACGTTTTGTGAACACGATTCCTCTGTGCTCTTCATGGGCTAGTTCCACTACTTTCCTTTTCAGCGATGCCGGGATCACCATCTTGTGCCCTTTTAGTAGAATGTTGTCCTCTGACAGGGCTAGTTCCTCCTTTACCTGTAACACTATCACCACCTCCTTCCTAATGTCCTCCTGTTTGAAATGACCCCTCTCCTTAGCTCTTCTCCACTGTCCAGATTGTAGTCCCTCACACACTATCTGGCACGCGACTTCTGCCTCGACCTCTTGCACCAGGTGAACAGGGTTTATACCCTATGGGATCGCTTGTTGGATGGCATAGCGAAGGTAGCGATCCGCCACAGAGGGTTCTGGGGTGCTCCCCTCCTTGGATGAGGGGATAGGAAGTCAGCCGGGTTCTCTTCCTTGCCCAGTCGGTGTACGATTTTGAATGAATAATTCCTGCAACCTAAGACCCCACCTGGTAATTCGGGGCGACATCTTGTCTTAGGGACTACAGAACAGGAACAATAAGGCCTGATTGTCCGTCACCACTTTGAAGGGCTTGCCGTGGACAAAAAGATGAAAGTGACATGTTCTCTGCGCAAGCCACTCTGTCACGTATTGTGGTGAAGGCACATTGGCAATCCACAGACTAGTTAAACACAACATTTTGTTTGGTCAGGGCTCTCAGGGGTTCACGGACCATGGCAAAGTCCTTGATGTACCCCGTACAATAACTGGCAAGGCCTAAAAACAGTGGTCGAAGTGTACGAAAAGAAGCAGTGGAACTATGTTCCCTGCTGGCCTGCACCCACTCCCCACAAACCCCATTATCACATCCCCTCCCACACACAATACACACCACCAAACACTTGCACTTGCCGTTTAAGGGAACGTTCAGTGCAGTGCACTGAAAGGGCAAATTTCAACTGCTTCCTACACTTTTATTTTAAAACAAAACCATTCCGGAAAAGTTTCTTTTTAAAATAAAAGTATAGGAGCTCACTTCGACCACTGCCTAAAAATGACCCTAGCTCTGAAATGTTTGTTGGTGGTGGTGTCTCGTTTAATGCTGTGACCTTCTGTGGGTCCGGATTCATGCCATTCTCTGAAAAAAGATGCGCCTGAAGAACTTCAACGTACCCTTCCAAAATTCGTATTTTTCGGGGTTGAGTGTGAGATTGGCTGCCTGAAAGATTTCAGCTGCGGAGGACATGCTGAAACATAGTCTTTTATACCTGTAAAATCCCATGTGGGTAACAAAAGTTGTGATATTCCGGCTCTCTTGGGCTTAGTACTTACTGGAGATAGCCCTTTTGCAAGTCCAACTTTGAAAACACCTTGGCACCATTGAGCAGGTGTATCATATCAGTGATACGCAGGGCCATGTGTCTCTCCTTCCTGATGGCTTAGTTGGGCCTTCACATGTCTACACACAGTCTGAGCGCATCTGATCCTTTCTTGGGGATAGGGACGATGGGGGATAACCATGTGGTGGGTCCCGTGGCGGGTTCACTTATATCCTGTTCTAATAGCTTGTGTAATTCTTTTTCCACCTTCTGTTGGATATTTACTAGTATTCCCCTGAAGTGCTGCGCTACTGGTGGAATGTCTTCATCTATGTGCAATTTGATCTGTTTATTGCGCAATTTGCTGGTCCCTTTGAATAGGGTTTGATTTAATTCCTTAATCATGTGCACCGGGTCAATGTACCTGTGCACCATCAACTTGTTCAGCACATGTATTAGGCCCATGTCGACGGCTGTCTGGAAGCTAATTATGCATCCGCTCTCACTTTCTGTAGCCAGCACGTGTACGAGTAGTCTCTTCTCTTTTGACTTATAGCGACCAGTGCCCTCAAACTGTCCAAGACACTTCAGGGGAGGCTTTGCTCCATACTGATAGATGTCCACTGTGGCCGGTCTGAGCTTCGGAGATCGCTGCAGTTTCCACGTAGGCCTGCTCGCATATCACATTCACTATGGCACCAGTGTCTATTAGGAATTCTGTTGGTTGTTTGTTCAGTTCCATCAGAAGTTCCTCTGTTTGCCATCTGATGAGCTGACCTCCATATCTGACAGTGATTGTTGTACAAGTTATCTCAGGTGTTGCCTTGATCTCCATTCTGGACGAGCACGTGTGACGTACCTCCTTCTCTCTCTCATCTCTTTCCGCAATTTGTCAGCACCCGATTCCTATTTTCTGGGCTCGGGTTCTCTTGGTCTGTGCTGCGATGGCGGTGTTGCTAGTGATGCCTGCGAAGAGTAGAGGTCTTGGCCTGTACCGAGTTGCGGTTTCTCTTCCTCTGTCTCACCCCGTCTCTCTGGCTAGGAAACACACCGCCTTGAAATGTCCTTCCTCGCCACAAGCAGAGCACCTCCATCCTATGGCTGGGCAGGTTCCATAGTGTGGATACTCGTAGCAAAAGGGTTCCTCCTGCCTCCTGTCATTCTGCAGCCTATTAATGGACTCCGCCTGTGCGTTTGTGTTGAAACTTTCGACTTGCGTATCAACTGCCAGTTCAGCCCTGGCCAGCATTAAGATCTCATCAAGGGTTCGGGCTTTTTGGAGTAGTTTCTGTCTAAAAGCTTGAGACTCGCAGCCTGCAATGATTTGGGAGCACAGGGCCCCTGTGTTTGAATAGTTAGTGTAGTCACAGTGCTTCATTTTGATACTGATGCGCATGACCTATGCTTCCATGGTTTCACCCTTGGCCTGCTTCGTGCTTTGGAACACATGGCGCTCATAGTCTACGTTGGTGTGTGGGGTGAACTAAGCAGACAATGCGCCTTTCAAATCCTGAATGGAGTCTGTGGAAATTGCTGGCTTTTCTTCTATGATGTCCCTTGTCGCAGGCCCTACCACTAGTATGAGTAGGCATTTTTGTTTTTCTTCATCCACTGGCCCCATGGCTCCCATGTATAGATCAAAGTCCTGGATCCATCTGGACCATCTTGGGCCCATGTTGCTTGTGTCAGCCACAACGAAAGTGCCTGGCAGCTGCACTGCCAAAGAATCAGGAAGCCTGTAGGGGGCAGTAGCCTGTTGGGGGTTCAGACCTTGCCCCTGCATGTCCTGGTTGGCCACCTGGGGGCTCTCCTGATCAGACATGTTTCTTTCTTGCTCTGTTTTTGCAGTGCCCCTTTTAAATGACAATTAGTTTCCTAGTCCACCACACGGCCGCCGCAGGGGCACGAGCACCGGTGAAAAGCTCCTTGTCTGGTCTTAGGGCCACCCAGAGACGTTGTTGTGGAGGGAAGGCTGCCTTAAGGCACAAGCACCATCCCCTCCTTGTTCTTGCCACTCCCTCACTCACTGCCTCTTGTTGGCGAGACACCGCCACAGCCCGGTCTTTTTTTTTTGTAGCCTCCTGCCATCTCCGTTGTGAGGGCGGGGCTCTGCTTTCACCGCTGCTGCCCGGGCGGCATCACTGCCATTGGTCCTGCACACCCTGCTGTGCGTTATTGCCACTTGGGGCCATCCGCGCCTCATGCGCGCCTCGTCACCATTGTAAAAGGGTGACCTCTTTCCCTAGGGACAACCGTTTGGGGATTTGCGCTTTGCTGCGCCACATAAATAAAGACAGAACCGCCATGCTCTTAACAACGTCTTTATTCCTTCAAGACCTCCTCCCAACCCGCGCCCGTGCCACAGAACCTGAATGTCAACATGCCAAAACTGTAGTTGAAACATGCCAATATTAATATTACTAAAATGTGAGGGATATGTGTCAATAGAAGTACATTTATGATGATCCAGTTTCATACATCAAACAATAAGCACCACGTGGGAATGAGCTTTTGTCACTGAAAGTGGGAGAATTGAATTTTCCCATTGGGTTTTATTGGGGGTTAGAATTATTTTACGAGGGAGAAAGTAAAAAATAGCAACATTTTAAAAAGAAAAATCAGGAGTCTCCTGCATAAATTGGGATGGTTGGCATGTATGCAATTTGTATTTTTTTGGGTGTCAATGGCCAAGTTGCAGACACTAACTTGTTATGCTTGACAAACCCAAATATAGTCCCTAATTCTATGTCAAGACCCAGAGGCTCGGATTATGCTCATCTCAACTCTTTATTTCTCGAGCAGCCAATCAAAATTTAACACAACCATAAAACAAACTACGATTCTCATTACACTCAGTGATTTAGAAGTTTGTTTTTAATTGGTTCTTCTTCCCACATAACTTCTTCTGTCCAGTCACATTCCTTATTCCAGTATAAAACTTTAATTCCTATTAACTTGTATATTTGAAATGGTAGAGCGTGTGGTGATTGCATAGATTAGGCGCAGCGTGTGTCTATGTCTTGGCGGAGCACATCCGCAGGAGTCAAGGGAAGAACACAACGCGGCTTGCACAGCTCCGGTGTCCAGATTAGTCAGTAGGAGGCAGTAGCCTCACAGAAGTTGCAGAACGGTGCAACAGGACCTTCAGAGGTTCCGGCGCCAGTGCATACTTCCGTGAGGAGCGGCGATCAGTGAGAAAGCTCAGCGTTCCCCATTCCACATAAGCTGTGCGGAAGCAACTATCTGCAGCAGCGGTCAACGCATTAAGCGTGTATCTCGTGTAACAAGATACAGGGAATCGCACTGTGCAACGAACCAGGAACGCCTTCCCATGGGAAACTGGAAACAGCTCCTCAAGGTAACAAGCCCAGGAGCAGCTCCTGACAGATGGGCACCGTCCCAAGCAAAACTGTGTGGAGTAAGCTATCTGGCCTACCTAGCTGTGAAATAAAGCAGAATTAGACGGGACATGTCAAGTGAACTACATACCAAAGGTAATTGAACTGCATAGTCAAGAAATATGAGCAGAGAGTTCTCAGAGGGTGACTCTGACGGCCCACATGTCAGTGGCGTCAGGATGAGCCAAGCGGCTCAAAGGGCACTCAATGTCGGCAGAGG
Source organism: Ambystoma mexicanum (assembly GCF_040938575.1). Classification (NCBI taxonomy): domain Eukaryota; kingdom Metazoa; phylum Chordata; class Amphibia; order Caudata; family Ambystomatidae; genus Ambystoma; species Ambystoma mexicanum. The sequence goes on along the minus strand of NC_090937.1, from coordinate 1,083,722,144 downwards.
GCCGTGGCAGGAGAGCAGGGGCATTATGGAGGATCCCTGGCCTTCTCTCAAGGTATGGTGGAGTTGAGGAGAGATTCACATAGAGGTAAAGGGGGAAGACAAAAGACCTGTAGGGCACGCAGCTCCCAGACCCCCCCCTCGGGCCGACACGGGAGCGCGCCCGGGGATCCCACACTCTCCCCTCTCTCCCCCATAGTGCGGCGGGGTTCCGTGGAAGCGACATCTACCCACAGCCCCGCAAACGAGGTGGAGGAAAGTCGCAGAGGGCGTACGCCGAGCTGCGGCAGCACTGGGAGCAGAACGCGGCCCACCAACATTATAAAGGTAGGAACCAGCGCCACAGGGAGAAAGCCAGCACGAATAGCGACATTTTCTCTCACATTCTCATAATACGTGGGAGGATACAGTACATCCAGGAGAGGGCCAGAAAAGTGTCGACAACTTGAAACCCCATCTATTGACGTTGGTTGAGGAACACTGGTGGAACAGCCCAACAGCACCTGATATCACGAGGGGTCTATAACTTTACATACTTGGGCCTGCACTCGGCTATAATTCAAGCCTGCACGTGGGTGGAACACGCGGATTACAGGAGCAATTCTGGCCCACAGCAGCACCAACTGCCGCACCTCCAACACCCCTGGCCCGAAAATAAACTGTCCCTGTCTTACAGGATCACACATCTCCAAATAAACCCGCGATTAACCCTGAAGACTGGGGACATTTGTGCTTGGCCCACGAGAGGTCCCAACGAGAGAGGGGATCATAGCTCCTCCACCACCACTGTTTGCTTTGGAGTGCTAGAAGGCCACAAGACAACTTACCCTTGCAAATAAGCTTTAACTAAACGAGGGCCTGCCTCCCAAAAGCAATCAACATTGTCCTCGGCCAATAGCAGGGGTCCGACCCATGTGAAGGCGAATCAAACGCAACTCGGACAGAGCCATCCCCTAGTGAAGACCCACGAAAACAAGTGTCAGGAGACCCACACGGAGTCTCAACGAGAAGTGAACCTGATGCCCGGGATTAAAGGGAAAACTCCCCACGCAAGAACCAAAACACCAGCGAAAAACCAAACTTGCTTGCTAGAAAGCTGCTGGAACACAACACAACAAAGTCCCCCTCAAGAACCTCCGGAACAGGGAGAATCAACGACGCCTAACAATTCTGACATGGCTATAAATAAGGAAGAACTACTTGACTGCCTTAGGGGCATGGAATCCAGGATAACAAACACTCTCCAGAACCAACTAGAAAAAATGAAAGAAGCGCTGAAGACGTCCCTGAAAGAGGTACGACAAGAGATAGACGAACTTGGAGGCAGAGTGGACACACTCGAAAATGGACTCTCACATATGACAAAGGAAGCAAAGCAATACAATGGCCTGCTAGACCAAGTTGCCAGAGCTACAAATAACCTAGAGATCCAAACCGAAGATTTGGAAAATCGCTCACGAAGATCCAATATCCGGGTCAAGGGCCTCCCAGAAACGATATGGACCTGAACCTTACAAGATGTGAGGAAAAATGGATTTACAACCTAGACACAGTCAAATATGGCCTAAACATCGCCATAGAATGGAATGCACTCCTTTAATGCAACCAATAGGTAACCTGGTCCTCTACCCTAATAATGCCGTCTTGCACCAGCACCCCTAACGCTAAGCATAACTATGCCAGCATATTACTATGATTACAACCATTAAATTAATTATACTAGCACAGACTACAGCGGTCGTTCAATCAAGCTATAACAAGCATGGTACGATTGTGGGGTATAATTTCCATCCATTTCTCTTTATAATGACGAGTCACTAATCCTGCATAATGACTTGATAGTCTCCGACCACGTCTATGTTTATCATCGTGGATAATGACAAATAGCTTCATTAGAAGGAATATGTATGTCCTTTTCTAATTCTACTTTTCAAAGAGTGGAAACACAGTTAATCATTTCGGCACCCTCTCCATACATTTAAGAGGCGTGATATAAGTGCTAACATCACATGGCCAAACAATATGTCTGGTGCAAACCAGCACAGAATACGGTGACTCTAAGACGCAGCTGTTGTCAATGGTGATAACACATTAATTAAATGTGTCTCACCAACATAAGATACGCGACCAATGCAGTGCTCTTAAAAATAGTTTAAAGAATAATAAAACACGGCACCTTTCTGGTAATATACTACAAGTTACAGCAACCCCGCAACCGGGCTGTAATATGCCGTGAGATCACAGACCACGTGACTCCATTTAAACACGCCATCACCCTGCAACACGAGTTCTTGCCGACTCGCCGACTCGCAGAGACAGGGTTCCATTCCAGTGCACACAAGGCACACACTAAGGTAAGCGTGGTAGAAGCTTTTAGCTCCCACAATATTTAGAACTAAAATGCGTATTTAACATCTCATGCCTGTCAATTTAGACGACACTTTTGATGCATGTGCTTTTTAAATTCGATCGTTTTCAACAATAAGCAGGTTCAACACCAATATCTGATGCATGTTTTAAGTACAGGCTAAGCGGCCAATTTCGGGAACAAGGTTTGTTTACAGGCTGGTCACACTGTTGCAAATAAGCATAAATAAGGTGTGTGACATCATGCAAAGGTAGCGGATACGAATATTGGGAAGTACAATAAGGTGCTCCTTTTACTAAGATGTGAACTTCCCGTCTAGAAAATGACTATGACAAACCACAGTAGAACATTATGTATAAGGCATGCTCACATATTGCATTCAGCCTTGAGTGACAATCTGTTCGATATGGGGAACTAAGATATCATTGCGCTCCCTTTTGATTTAATTCAGGTAACACACCAGCTACTGGAACAAATGTTCATGTTAAGCCTTTGAATGGTACCTGGCCGAATCAAGTTAAACCAAGACCGGCTCCTCAGACATACAAACAGAAGCTGCTTACCTGTAAGTTCCTTTTCCTTTAGCAAATATTCATCAAATATAATTTAGATACCAGTAGGATCATAACATCAATAGTCCAAACTACAGTTTATGGACTATAGGTGGGTTTAGTGTGTGTGTCTAGAATAGTATGAACTAGCCATCGCCTTGATCCAGTTCAGTTGAGATATACAACCTTTCTGTCTCTTTTTTATATTAATACGTGTACACTTATATTTTTTAGATGTGCTAGTGTGCTGAATGGGGAACAAGATTGATCCACTAAAAAGTAATCGTTGTCCTGAAGATGGCCCCATACTCATCTATGTGACCACTGCTGACATAAGTGGTATACTATTACGGGCTGAAACATATGTCGACTGCCAAAGGAAAATCTAATGTTTTTTTCCCATGTCATGAATGCATATTATGATCAAGTGTTATGCATCAAGCCTTTTTTAGCTTTAGTACTCCCCTGTTAGAATAGAATGATGACTGAATGGTATGATTGAAAATCATGTCTGTAATGTTTTTTAAGATATTTTTATAATCATTAAAGAGATAGATATTTTGTAATAAGTTGCAGTGTTCTGGCAAATTTTTCTCAACAAGACGAAAACCTAATTAAAAAAGTATATAGGTTTACCTTCACCTTCACCTGTGATCCATACAGGACTAAAAGAGAGGGGTAGTCAATCTGTTTTTCACATATTCTCCTCCCAGAAACGATCCAGGATAAAGACCTACGGGACACCATGCAACACTGCTTCAGCAACATCCTGAACGACACCCCCCCCCCAGAGAGATTCGAATTTGACAGAATCCACCGAGTGGGCCCAAAAAGAAATGTACCAGGAATGAGACCTAGAGATGTTCTTATCGCCATGACCTCTTATAGCCTGAAAGAGGACATCTTGAGAGCCGCACGTACCCACAAAGAACTAACAATCAATGGAGGGCGAATCCAACTGTACCAAGACCTAGCGTCGATTACCCTACATAAGAGGAAGCTTATGCAACCAATCACAAAAGCACTACAATCTGAACAAATCGCATACAGATGGACATTCCCCTTTGGACTAGCCTTCCCCCGGAAAGGGAAACAAAGAAGGATCAGTACATGTGAGGAAGGCCTGGCGTTACTACAAATTGAGGAAGAACAAAGCCAAACCGGAACTAGCCCACAAAATAGCACACCCAGCAGCCAAAACAACCAATGGGAATGGTCATCAGAAAGGAAAAGAAGACATAACAGAGAAAAGAAACTGGCAGGCCCCTTCAAATATCACGAACGAAACACCCTGAAGAAGACACTAAATAAAGAAGCGACTGGAGGAGACACAGAGGAAGCACCTGACCACGGCAGGTGGGCCACTTCAAATTAACCCAAAACAAAACACACTAGGAGACAGAAGCAACAAACATATCCCGTACAAAAATGGCAGAGACACTGATCGTCTCGCTAAATGTACAAGGGCTGAACTCCCCCGGGAAACGACGAGCGATTCTCAACAGGCTCGAGATGTTGCCTGCAAAGGTAGCTATCCTGCAAGAGACCCACCTCCTGAAAACGGATGAAAAAAGAATGCGTAACAAGGCATTCCCACAAGAATACTTCGCCTCCAGCGGCTCGAAAACAAAAGGGGTCGCAATACTGTTGGCCAAGGGACTGAATTTCTGAAAACAACAGATAATTAGTGATACTGAAGGGAGATACCTGGGAATCAAGGGAACTATCAAAGGGAAGACCTACACGATCTTGGCGATATACGCCCCTAACGACAAACAAGACCGATACATCACAGTTCTCTTACTGAAAATAGGGAGTTGGTGCGAAGGCCAAACGATTTTAGGAGGGGACTTCAACTGCATAATGGACCCTAGCCTCGATAAAACCCTGCCCCCTACAGTAGCCGACCAGAGAAACAGACAGGCGTTGGGAAAGTTCCTCAGAGAGCTAGAAGTAATCGAGACCTGGCGCTTCTTCCAAGGAGACACGAGAGAATACACTCACTATTCTGCAGTACACAGAGGATACTCCAGAATAGACATGATCCTGGTCTCAGCAACTATAATCCCCCAAGTGACTAAGGTGGAAATAGGAACACAATACATTTCGGACCACGCCCCAGTACTGGTTAGCCTGGAAATAGATGGAGGGGAAAACAAACACCGCCCGCCGTGGAGACTCAACGACCTGATCCTGCACGACCTAGCGCTTAGGGCACACATGGAAGAAACTATAAACAACTATTTTGAAGAGAACGACAACGGCGAGGTTGACTGGAAAACAGTCTGGGATGCGGGGAGAGCTGTAATCCGAGGAGAATTCATGGCCCAGGCAGCGATATACTGTAGGGAACGGGCGATACTAACCCGGAGGATGGAACTAGCCCTAAAAGAGGCAGAGAAAAACCACAAGTCCCGACAAACGCAGAAATCCTGGCGAGAATTAAAGAAGGTTCGTGCCCAAATAGAAGGTCACACTGCGGATGCGGTAGCACAGACGCTGCTTAACACTAAGCAATCCTACTACGTCCACGGAGGCAAGGCAAATAAATTCCTGGCGGCCAAATTAAACAAACAGAAATCCCGTAACTATATAGCTGCCCTAAGAAATGAAAAAGGGGACATGATGACAAAAGAGGAAGAGAAACTGGAAATAATGGTCCGGTTCCATGAAGAACTACTACAGGGAGCAAACCTAAATGCGACAGACCAAAAATCTTATCTACTGGCTACCCATCTACCCCAAATCTCGGACAAGGACACAGCAATCCTGGGAAGGCCATTCACAGCCCAAGAAATCAACAAAGCTATCTCTTCATTACCAAGGAACAAGACCCCAGGCCCAGATGGCTTCGGAAATGCGTACTACAAAACGTTCTGAACACAACTACTAGGCCCCCTCACCCGACTTTTCAACACAATCAGAGAGACTGAATCGATCTCCCCAGATATGGCAAGATCATCAACAATCCTTGTGCTAAAACCAAATAAGGATCCCGCCGAATGTTCAAGTTACCGCCCGATAGCACTCCTAAACACAGATGCAAAGCTATACACAAAGATACTAGCGAATAGACTATTGCTGATCCTCCCAGATATCATCCACGCAGATCAAGCAGGTTTTGTTAGGGGACGCCACACCCAAGATAACGTTAGAAGAGCCATAAATGTAATTGAATGGGGGAGACGTACAAATCAGAAATTTGCAATAGCGGCCCTAGACGCTTCATGCGCTTTCGACAGCTTGGACTGGGAATACCTTTGGATGATCCTGGAGAAATTCGGATGCGGGACACAATTCAGCAGGATGATCCTGGCAAACTTTCAACGCCCATCTACATCATTCCGGATAAACACCCTCGACTCAAAACAAGTGGAGATACGGAGGGGTACACGCCAGGGCTGCTCCCTATCCCCACTAATATTTGCAATGGCTATGGAGCCACTAGCAGCGCGGTACAGAGGAGACCCCGCTATTAAAGGAGTGCAAATCAAGGAGACCCCGCAGAAAATAGCATTATACGCTGACGATGTGATGCTCTATATTGGAGACACTAAGAACACACTACCGAGACCCGGATTCACAATCAACTACAATAAATCAAAGGCATTAAACATAACGGAGGACGCAAATACAATAAACAGCATGAAGCAGAGATTCCCCCTGAGATGGGAGGAAAACACTCTAGAATACCTGGGAGTTCACCTGGCAAAGAAATTTGAGGACTTATATAAATCAAACCTCCCCCCTCTTTGGAAACAACTACAAGCGGACCTGCTGAGATGGGATAACCAGATACTGTCGTGGTTTGCCAGAATAGCAGCGGTAAAGATGACCCTTCTCCCCCGCCTAATATATGTGACCAGTTCAATACCCGCAGAGATCCCGCCACAGATGATCAAAGAACTTCAAAACGCAGTATTTAGATTCATATGGGCAAATAAGAGACCCAGAATACAGAGACGTATACTGACCCGTCCTCCGCTCCTGGGAGGCCTGGGAGTTCCAGACTTGGGCAGATACATCATGGCAGCGCACTTGGCCCCCATACTACAGTGGGCTAACCCAGCCGACACCAAAGGATGGAGAGCCATAGAGCAAGCAATCACACAGATCCCGATAACAGCGCTACTAGCACTGAACCCCTAGGCCTGCGAAACAGAAGGAAAACTACTAGGAGCTACTAAAACAGCCCTGAGGAACTGGGACAGAGCCATGCAAATGAAAAAGATCAAACGAGGGTTGGGCCCATTATCCCCAATAGCACATAACATCGATTTCACCCCAGGCTTGAAGAAGAATTTCTGGGTAGGGTGGAAAGGCGCAGACACCCTAACACTGCAGGACATGTACCAAAACGGTGACCCAATCCCTTTCTTAGAATGCAAAAAGAAATTCGATCTGGGGGAAAATGAAAGGTTCAGATACATGCAAATACGACACTGGATCTCCCACCCATCAGTGAAAAGAGCGGGTACAAGAACACTAACAGGCTTGGAACTAACAATGCAAGAGGGGAAACCAGAGAGAGGGATATCTAGAATTTACAGGCTACTCGATGGAGCACAACCAACGGACAACCTAAGATATAAGGAGAATTGGGAAAAAGATATAGGAGAGCCGATAACGGAAAGAGAGTGGGACCAGATATGGACGAGAGCTCATAGATCCTCCAAATGTACAGCAATTAAAGAAGCTGCATATAAATTATGCTACAGATGGTACATGTCCCCCCACAGACTACATAAAATAAACTCAGAATATCCCCCAAACTGTTGGAGACAATGTAGAGGGAGAGGAGACCTGTTCCACATGTGGTGGACATGCCCCAAGGCGATTACCTATTGGAAGGAGATACTGGGACACATCAAAGACATTACTGGCAGAAAATTACCACTATCACCTAAAGTGATCCTGCTGGGAGCGGAGGCAGAGGGTATATATGCGGCATCAGGGCATATATCCACTCTAATAACACACTTACTATCGGCGGCACAAATGACATTGGCACAAAGGTGGAAAACGCTAGAGGGCCCAACGACACCATGGTGGTGGGTGAAAATATGGGGAGTAATGGCAATGGAGAAGGTAACTGCCATAAGAAAAGAGACTTACAAGAGATACTTGTCCATATGGTCCCGTTTAGAGACTTGGTCAGAGACAGGGAAGCCCATTTCTGTTAACCACGCAACCTCAGAAATATATCGATCACCTAACAACCCAGAGCGAAGAAAGAGAGAAAGAATCAGCATGACGAGAAAAAAGAACAAGGCGAAAAGTAAATGGGGGGGAGGGAGTTAACTGTCTAAGTGATACACTCAAGAACCTATGTATGAAAGAAATTATCACTGCAGAGACTTTAGCCTACTGGCTCCCCCTCACGAATCTTTGTCGAAAAAAAAGGGAAGCCTATTTCTTCAAACCTCAGATTCCCAAAACGTTTATACCCCCTGACAGCCAGAAACACAGAAGAAGTGGAATCCTCATATGGGGACGGATTCACGGAAAGGTCAAAAGACTCTGGAACCTAGAGATAAAGGACTTGCGTGGGGGGTGAGGAAATAAAATTAAGAATGAACCGATAAAACTGAAAATTTAAGTTAAGACGCGGTCTCTTATCGTCAAAAGCTATACTCTTGAACATTTGTTGAAAGTAAAATAATAATTTATAGTTTAAAAATTGGAGGCAATTTACACAACCTCGGGTGACATTAAACCTGAATGAAAATTTGTTTTTTTGCATTGTGTTAACAAAGTATAATGATTATATGTTGTAATTGACTATGCTTCTATCAAAAATAAAAATGGTAAAAAACAAAAAAGAATCCTACTCTGAGTTTCTTACAGATATTGCATAGTCAGTCGAAATGGGAAGCAAATGTGTAAAAAATTGTTTAAGAAAACAAAAGGTCCCACTGAGATCCAGATGGTGATAACAGAACTCAATGAAGAGGCCTCAACCAGTGAGTGTGAAGAACTAGAATTTGCACTAGTATAAAAATATAGACCAGGAAGACCAGACAGTAAAATTTAAGGTAAAAAGAACAGCCCTAGCAAGTGGTTTTAGGAGACACAAGTAAACAAATACAGGAATCACTCCAATGTGGATGCTCTGGGTGGCAGAGGAACATATTCTTCGACACAAATTGGCGTGCCTCAAGTGCAGACTGAAAGGATATTTTGCAAACATGTGTTGAAGTAGCTAGTGGTCCAAAATGAGGACTGTATATGAATATGGCAATACTGAGATAGGTTTTTAGATTGACTATCATGGGCTCCAGAACAAGAGGGCCATTGGACTGTGTGGACATTGTTGGAAAACCCCTGAAAATGTTTCTGAACTCAGAGTCACGATATATGATAATAGATTGGTAGTTGGGTGTCCCATTGTTTTGCTGAATAAAATGCTGTGTGGTACTTCAACAAAACTACATAGTGGGGAAGTAAATATATATGTATTAATGGGGCACAGGCATAGGTAGGGTGTGAAGAGTGGAGGCTGGGTGGGAGCGGGCTAGGGAGTTGTGAGATAGTCCCCCATTTAACAAAACAAAAGGGAAACAAAAAAAACAAATCAAGTCGTTTTGTCAAAGTAAAGCACCATAAAGTATTTTATTTGGCAAAACCATGTAGAACCGGTAGTTGTTTCAAAGTGCTTTATTCGATAAACGAGAAGACTTAAGGAAAATCGACATCAAGCCTGCATACACATAATGGGACGAAAGTGGGTAACTCTGCCATTCCAGGGGCGTTGAGGCCGTTTACAGATCTATTCAGGGAAACAAGAGACTCCCATAGTTGGGTCGGACAGACCGTATTAGAGAAAAAGTTAGATCCTGTTGAAGTTTGTCCCATTCTCAGAATGTTTCCAGAAAAACTGCAAGAATCCCAGCACCTTTAATAAGAATCCCCAGAGGTGTTCATTGACAATATTGGATTACTCAAGGAATTTAAATACAAGATAAAGGGAGGTGCCAAGGCAACCATGCACAAAGTAATTCAAGTCCCGATAGGGATCAAACAGTAATTAAAAATAGGACCAGAGAAGCTTAGTAAATGGGCACTAATAAACCCCATTGAACGATCAGAGTGGCTCCCTCCTGTGGTTTTAGTGGGAAAGCCTAATACTGCTCTCAGGATGTGTGTAGGTCTCATGGGATCAACACGTGTATATGGGTCGACACACACTGCTTACTAAACATAAATTATGTGGTAGCTACTATGAGACCAACAACAATGTTTACAATACTTGCTATGTCCTCAGCTTATTACCAAATGGGGCTGTGTGAAGACTAGAGACATCTCACCTCCTCCATTTGGTTTGGTATTGACAGCTGCTGTATTCAACGTCTATGCAGGAACTGTTTGTGGGCATGGATGGCCTTTGTTTCTTTCAGGACAATATTTTGGTGACTAGGAAAGACACAAGAGAACGATGCAGGCTGCAAGGAGTTTTAAACATAATCAGAGCAAATGGACTTACTTAAAATTGGAGAAATCTCAGTTCTGGGTGAGTGAAGTGACATACTTGGGGCACACCATTTGTGAGGGCATCATATCAAAAAATTATCTAGCTGACACCATTCCAAGAGTACAGCAACAAGACAAGATTCAGTCCTGGTCCATTTTTGGCATCATAGAATACCATGCCTAATTTCTGACAGACTTTGCAAAGAGAACCTCAAACGTGTGAATTCTTATAGAAAAATGTGAAACTCATGTTTAGATAACTGTTGAGTCAAATTTGAGAGCTAAACAGGGCACTCATTGGCAACGTTCAATATGCCGGCTAAGAAATATATCATTGCTTATTCAGGCAAACAACGGACTTGGGGAGTTCTCACCCAAATACAAAAACCTACCAAGAGCTCACCATAGCTTTTGCCTCATGAGCACTAAAAGGAGCAGAAAACAAATACTTGACTGCAGAAAGGGAAGCACTGTGGTTGTTCAGATGCTTTAAACACTTCAATACGCGTGTGTGAAGCCTACAAGTATCAATAAAAACAGACCAAAAGCCTCTAGTACATACGCTAAATACCAAAGGTATGTCAACGGATTCACGCAGAATATGCAGATAGGATATGGACAGAATTGAGTTTAATATGAAATGAGTCTATGTACCATGGTATAAAAACATAGTTACCCCTCCATATTGTCCAATGAAGAGAGGGAGCAACGTGCAAGGAATGTTGTTAAATCCATGAAACGAGTTACCTGAATATGAAGAAATTCTATCCAATATTTCAGGTGGCGATTGAGGAATACTTAGGGGGGGAAATGTTAATCTCTCGTGTGGAGTTGAGAAAGAAGGTCATGGGGCTGGTCCATGAACGACATCTAGATTGCAGCATAACCAAGCAAGGGGCACAAGAGAAATACTGGAAGCCAGCCATGAATTCTGGCATTGAAGTGTTGATAAGAGGATGTGATCCCTATGGTTTGAGCGACATCAAACAAAACAAAACACAGGTCAGACCCTTCAAATAGTGGCAGTACCAAAAAAGGTAAGGACAAAGGCAGCCTTGGATATTGTTGGGTCATTTAGAACAAAATATACATAATAGTACTGAATGGCAATACTTCTGAGTGGATGGAAGTGGGTGTGGTGAGGAGTGTTTTGAAACCAAAATGTTATCAAATTCTCACATCTGTATTTGACAGTGATGGAATTCCAGATACTTTGTTGACTGATAACAGAGGCCAATTCACTTCTGTAGAGATGCAAGTGTTTTTTTAATTATGACAACACAACACAACACGTATGTGTACCTCCTTGTATCATCCATCAACAAATGGCCTAATTGAGAGGATGAATTGGTTTCTGAAGAGCAGCATACACGTAGCAGTAGCAAGCTCATTAGACAGGAAGGAAGTACTTCGGGAGACATTCAGTGACTCACCCCTCACTCGCGATCAGGTGTGGTTGTAATGAAGAGAGGTCAGAAGGCAGCCAACAGGCTAAATTGTCCATGGTTATCAAGAATCTAAGGGGTGAATGTAGTTCTGAAGTGAATTAAGATGAAACAAGCTTCATTCAAGTTATATCATGAGACAGCAAGGTGAGGCAAAGAGAGTAATGTTCAACCAGGTGGCTACGTTCAAGTCAATGAAGCCAGACATGATCCCAAGCAGGTCTAGAGATGATGTCCTCCCCAGCTAGTGGTTGGCAAGGAGAAGAGCACAGTCACACTTGAAGGTAGAGAACAGCCGTCCTGCATTGACGTTACATAGTACAAATCAAATGGTTGCCAGATAGAAAGTTGATTGATTATGGTCACACCAAAGAGACCACTTGACTATTAAGAAGCGCTAGACAGAGGAGGCTGGCTTCTGGATATTGAGATTTTGTTAACCTCATGTTATCCCTCCCCATTCCCTTTCTGTCTTTCATTGTCTTTTTAAGTGTTCCTCAATGGGTAAAGAGGCAAGATGTCTTGATCCTAGCATGTAGTTCTGCAGAATTCTCGTGCTTCGGTGACATCTTGAAAGACCATTCCATTGGAGAGCCCTGCCATCTGAGTTAAATGTGAGGTCAGGTGCTACACGGTTCTTTGAATAAAACTTCAAGATAAACGTAAACCTTGTATCACGTATTTCAATACTTTTGGCAACATGAGACTCTGGGGTTCCTATGCCTTAATATCAAAGTCTCCCAAAGAGGTCTGCAGATGTGGTCACTTCTCAAGCTTGTTTTCGGGTTCTATGTCATTTCATTGACACCTGTTTTTACGACAAGTGTTTTTACGAAGAGCTTTTTCCGAAAAAACTCACAGACATTTTATTTTCATGTGTTTCTAGGCGCGACAAGACCAGGGACAGAAGACAGAGGGATGACAAGACAAACTATCTTCCTAGGCCTTGTCTCATTCAGATCGTGCAAGTGCCTTGATGTAAAGTGCAGGGGGGTGGGAGGAGTCGGAAAGTGCCAGGCAGAGGGAATGTGGGGAAGTGCAATCAGGGCAGCACTGCTCTGAGTAAGTGCAGCCAGGTCAGCACAGCTCAGGCTAAGTGCAAGGAGGCAGGGGCCTGATGGTGACAGTTGCTGCCCCTAAGTGCACAGTAGGTCCGGAGGCAAGGCAGGGGAGGATGATCATGGAGGAACCCGATACCCAGTGGACTCTGAGGGTAGTCAAGAAACCAGTCGGCGCAGGAGACAGGTAGGTCAGCAGGGGAGAGAGAGAGAGAAAGCAGAGGAGAAAAGGAAGGTATTGAGCTGCTTACCGAACTTCAGGTGGTCTGGCACAAGTTTGAGAGGGGCAGAGAGGCCATTCCAGAAGGAGGCACATAGAGAGGAGAGAGATCTACCCCCCACTCTTTGCCTGGATACATTTCTGACCTTCAGAGAGTTTCAGGTAGCTAAGCGAAGGGCTCGAGAAGGAAGGTATTTTGGATGTAGTGCGGTCTCCTGCCATAGAAAGCCTGGTGGACGTTTCAGAGGGTCTTGAACTTGATCTATGGAGTTTCCAGGAGCCAGTGTGGAGAGATTTCAGGGCTGGAGAGATACGATCCATTAGTGTGAGGGCAAGGACAAGTCTCAGAGTCCTGTTCTGGATTGGTTGCGGAGGGCGGAGTGTAGAGGAAGGCAGATTGAGATAGAGGCTGTTGCAATCGTCCAGCCTAGAGAGAACCAGGGCTCTGGAGACAGTGATCCTGTGGGGGAAAGTGAGAAAAGGAAGAATAGCTGGTAGTGGGCTTTCTTGGCAAGGTCTGGGATGTGAGGAGAGAAGGAGAGACTGGAGTCAAAGATGAAACCAAGGTTTTTAGCCTCACAGGAAGGCAAAGGAAGAGGGCCCAAGGAGGGAGGCCAGAGTAAGAGAGGGAAAGCGGGAGCAGGGGTCCAAATGAGAAAGATCTCCATCTTACTGGCATTAAGGCAGAGCTCATTGGAGATGCACCAATCCTGAATCCCAGATGGATAGTTAGGAATGAGCGAAAGAGAATAGGAGACTGAGACGAGCCTGAAAGAGAGCTGAGTGTCATCAGCATAACACTGAAAGTTAGAGCAGAAGGTAGCAATGAGGTGTGCCAACAGTGCTAAGTAGACATTGAAGAGCCATGATGAGAGAATATGGCCCTGGGGAACACCACATGTGGAGAGAGAGGTGATGAAGAGAAAGGATTCAAGTTGGACCTGGGAGGGTTGGTCCAGGAGGAAGGAGGTCAACAACTCCAGGGCCTGATCCATGATGCCCAGGTTCTCACTGATGGCCCGATTCTCATCTTGGTACAGTGAGGGTGCTAAATAGCACAACTCACTGCGCCATTTCCTGACGCCCAGGCACCACTGCTATTCTCATGTGGGCCTGGGCATCTTCGCAAAGCACAACAGTGCTTTCACTGTAATCTGCCTGTTTCTAATAGGAACCGGCGGATTGCAGAACCTCGGCAGCATTTTCATTAAATAACGAGGGAATTGTTATTTAACGGAAATGCTGCTCATACACCAAAGTGAGCAGCTTCAACATTGCAGGATGTTGAAGCTGCTGGCTTTGGTGTAAATGAAAGTGTTCATATACACCCGTGTGGTGTACATGAACACTTTTATTTACACCAAAGCGAGCCGGCTTCAACGTTGCAGGATGCAACGTTGAAGCTTCTTGTTTTGGTGTACATGAAAGTTTCCATATACAACACGGGTGTATATGGACACTTCCATTTACACCAAACAAGGCTTCTTGTGCCACTCCTCCAGTTTGACGGCACCAAAGGGTACCATATATGTGCGCTAGTTTAGCGCACATATTAAACTGGAGGAGTGCTACAAGAATAGGCCTCCAAAAAGCCAGTTTACAAATGTGGCGGTTTCTTAGATTGGTTTCCATCCTAGCAACCGCCACATGTATTCCGAAAGTGGCGCATTCCTTCCGACTTCGGACGAATACGCCACCTTCTTAATAGGTCTTAAGAACCGAAAAGGTTGTTAACTCTTTTGTTGCATATGAACAATTTCATTTAAAACGAGCAGCTTCAACGTATGCACCCGTGCGGTGTATATGAACACTTTCATTTACACCAAATCCAGCAGCTTCAACATTGCAGAATGTAACGTTGAAGCTGCTCGCATTTGTTTAAATAAAAGTGTTCCTATACACTCGTGCGGTGTATATGAACACTTTCATTGAAAGCGAGAAACATCAACGTTGCATGCAGCAACGTTGAAGCTGCTTGTTTTGGTGTACATGAAAGTGTCCATATACAACACGGGTGTATATTTACACTTCCATTTACACCAATCAAGGCTTCTTGTGGCACCGCTCCAGTTTAACAGCACCGAAAGGGTACCGTATGTGCGCGCTAGTTTAGCGCACATATTAAACTGGAGGAGTGCCACAAGAATAGGCTTCCAAAAAGCCAGTTCACAAATGTGGCGGTTGCTAGGTTGGTTTCCAACCCATCCTAGCAACCGCCACATGTATTACGAAAGTGGTAGATTCCTTCCGACTTCGGAAGAATGCGCCACCTTCAGAATAGGTCTTAAGTACCGAAAACGTGGTTAACCCTTTTAACGTCCTTTTCTGTACTTAACACCTTGATGAGAATCGGGGCCTGAGTTGTTTGATCAGGATGGCAGGATTGATCGTGTCAAAGACAGAGGCAAGGTCAAGGAGAATGAGGACAGAAGGAAGGCTAAATTTGAGATTAGTGAGCACATCTTCACAGGTGTTCAGGAGAGCAGTTTCCGTGCCTCTGGCTGCTCTGAAGCCAGACTGATGGTCATGGAGATAACCAAATGTTTCAGTGTGGAGAGTAAGCTGAGAGATGGCCAGCTTTTCCAAGAGTTTGCCCAGGAAAGGAGTGATAGGGATTGGGCTTTTTAAGGAGGGTGTGCACAAGGCAGTGCTTGAGGAGAGAGGGGAAGAATCCAGTAGTGAAAGAATGATTGCAGAAACTGTCCAAGGCTGGAGCGACGGTATCAATGTAGTCCTTGATGTTTCTGGAGGAGCAGGGAAGCACCTGCTTGGACGACACTTTCATAGATCGGACTTGTCTAGAAACATCATCAGGTGTTTTAAGAGAAAGAGGAGAAAGGATGAGGAGAGGGAGAGGCGGCCAGAGTGGGGCCACGAGAGGTAAAGGGAGAGGAAGAGGAGAGAGAGGAGAGGATGCCCTGAGTTTTAGTGGTGAAGTGATAAGCCAGAGCCATACAGAGGGTCTGGGAGGGAACAGGAGAGTGGAGACTGCAGAAGAATGGGCCAGCTCCTTGCAGATTTTAAAGAGTTTGGCCATGTTGTTAGAGGCCGCAGAGATGCTGGCTTGGATGTGGAATCTCTTTTCGGACAGAACAGAGAGTCTGTATTGCCTTTGAAGAAGGCGGTAGCCCAGTTTATTAGAGGATGCACCTGAGGCCCTCCACTTCCTCCCAGCCACCCTGCACTTCCGTTTCAAGGTGCCAAAGCCGGAGGCATACCGAGAGTTGCACTTGAAGGTAGGCTTCATACGGATTCTCATGACAGTGGCAAGAACATCCAGAGCATTGAGTATGGAAAGATAAAGGTTGGAGCGGGCTTTGTCAGAGTGTGAAGCAGCCACAGGCGTAAGAGGAGCAGAGAAAGTAGCAGCAAAGGCATCCACTGACACACGCTTCATGGGCTGAATGACCGAGAAGGTAGATGGCAGTGCTGGGGTTGCCTAGCCTGAGCGACAGAGAGTTTCAGGTGAGAGGAGAGCAGAAAGTGGTGAGTCCAGGAGAGAGGAGTGGCGAGAGGGTTTGAGATGGGCATGTCGGAAGAGAAGAGAGCATCCATGGTGTGACCGGCAGAGTGTGTCGGACCAGAGGGTAGAATGAAAAGAGAGAGAGAGGGTTGCAGAGGTTGTGGAAGAGCCCAGAGGAGGGATTAGAAGCATCCAGGTAGATGTTGAGGTCTCTGAGGAGGAGAAGTTGAGAGCTAGAGGCAAGGAGAGAAAATTAGAGGTCAGCCCACTCTGAGAGGTAGAGGACAACCTGGCTAGGTGGCCTGTAGATGGTGGCCACAGCCAGAGAGAGGCCGGGAGAAATAAAAAACCTGCATAGCAGGCATTTAAAGAGGAGTAGGCCTGTGTGGGAATGACAGAGGCAGGGACCCACTCCGGAAAGATCAGGGCTACTCCTCCTCCAGGTTGGTTGGATCTGTGTTCAGAGAGGATTTTGTAGCCATCAGGGAGGAGAGTGTCAAAATCTTGTGACAGAGCTGGCTGTGAACCATGTCTCGGTGAGAGCGAGGACATACAGGCCAAGTTCTTGGAGAAGGTGGCAGATGTCAGAGGAGTGTTTGACAGCAGAGCGATAGTTAAGAGTAGAGACGTGGAGCTGGTTGCCACATTTGAAAGACTTCCGTGTTGGGGTACAGGCTTGAGGTACACCCAGTGGAGGAGGTGGAGGGGCCCGAGAGTAGGCAGGGGTGGAGGCAGGAGGTGGAATAGAAGCCAGAGAGGACGAGGAAGGTGCCAGAGAGGTAGCGGAAGAAGGAGGAGGCAGAGGAGCTAGAGAGGTACCAGGAGTAGTTGCCGGAGAAGGAAGGACATTGATAAGACATGGGAGACGCCTGTCGAAAAGGAGGAGATTGGGCTCAGGATAATGATCTTGGAGGAGTGGAAGGAGGCCAAGAGGGCCTGCCGCTGAGTGCCACCATTAATGTGAGAGGAAGAGATAGGAGAGAGAGCCAAGACATATGAGAGGTCCCTGGTGAGGGAACGACAAAGATGATGTAAGTGAGAGTCTGTCTGGAGGAAGCACTGATATAGGTATCAGCGATCGGGAGGCCTGGGTTGGAGACTAGATGTCCCTCTTGAACTTCTTCCTTCCAGACCTAGTGCGAGGGATAAGACAGGAGACAGAATAGCAATTAGAAAAGATAGGAAAAACTGAGAGCACCATAGGGGTGCAAGGAGTAAAGTAGGAGGAGGGAGTGAGAGAGAGAATGGAGAGATGAACGGCACAGCAATGCGCAACGCAGGGTACGTAGAAGGGGGGTCACACAGAAGGGAGCACACAGGAGGAGCAGACAGGTGACACAACACAGTAGAAGCGGTACCCCCGCGGGTGGGGTCCTACAGAGTGAGAGAGGGTCAAACGGACACAGCTTACAGTACAATAGTAACCACAGTTGAGAGGGGACCTAGAGAGTGGGAGAGAGCCTAATGGGGTACAGTTCACAGCACAAAAGTAACCACAGATGATGGGGACCTAGAGAGTGGGAGAGAGCCTAATGGGGCACAGTTCCAGCACAAGAGTAACCACAGATGAAGGGGACCTAGAGAGTGGAAGAGAGCCTAATGGGACACAATTCACAGCACAAAAGTAACCGCAATTGAAGGGGACCTAGGGAAAGGACACAAAAACACAAATACGGCTAACCGATAAGGGGAGAGCCTAGGGTTGTGCAGAGAACGTTATGTCAGATGGGAGGTGACAACTTCTATTTTTCTACAACTTTAAATTACATCTTAGCTTTTTAACGTGTAATTCACACCCTCCCCTTATCTTACTTACAGTCACCCAAAATCTGTCCCTTCACCTCACTCTTCTTCTTTGCATACTCATTCTTGTATTCAGTAATATTCCCTTTGCTGTCTCCTTACCAAACCATATCCCGACCCCGCCCTCCCTTATATGCCATACATTCTGATATTGCTGCCAATCTGCCTTACCCAAGCCTGATTTGCATATCGTTTTTCCCCTTCTGTAATGGCTTGGCAGGCTGAAAAACGATGGTCTGGTGGGTTGCCCAGAGCTGTGCCTGTGGTTATGATTAATTCAGAACCTTACAGCCATCTCCTTTGTGTTCTGCTGCAGTAGTCTAGACTGGAGAGAACCAGAGCTGCAGACACAGGAAGCTTCTGGGGGAAGGATAGGAACAGAAGAATACCACTGAGGAGGTGCAGTTGGTAGTTTGACTTCTTAGAGGCGTCATTGATGTGTGGAGAAAAGGAGAGCGTGGAGTTGTCACACTTCACACTTCCAACCTCCTCTATGCCAACTTTGCTACCACCTCCACCTCACAACGTTATTTCCTCCACCCTCTCACTATGACTCTCGCTCTCTGATGCTAGTGCCTCTATATGACCTCCTTCCCTTTGGATTTTATCATCTCCCCTGCTCTTCACTGCTACCTCGCCAGTCTCTTCCGTCTCTGCAGACTCTTCTTTTCCACTGCTCACCAACCTCTAGCCTTTTTGTTAGCTTGCTGCTTTTAAATTGTATTCTTTGTGTTCCTGGTCTATAGCTTTCCAAGCATTCTGCTCTTTTTGCCATTTATTTCTTTATTTTTAAATCTTTGTTTTACGTTTTAAATCATCACATTTCAAAAACATCACATATAGGTGTATAACAAGGAAAACAATACAAAACAGAAAACAAAAAGAAAAAACAGGGCAACAGCAGGGTCACATAGGCCTTAAGGTATAGCATTCTGACAGTATGCACAAAAAAATAACGAAGAGGCATCTGAGGTCTCAGGTCTCCATCCAAGGGGCCCAGTACTACACAGCACACAGAGCCCACAAGGTCAATGCAACAAATTATCTTCCAGATATTCCACATCCATACGTAAGTGGCAGCAGCCTTTCAAACGGGTCTCTCGTCAGAATGGCAGAACATTGCCTGCAGAAGAGCACTTCAAGCCTCCAAATTCACAGTGGGCTCACTCATACCCTTCTTCAGCACCCTGGATGACTCAACCCTCTGAGCCGTAGACCATCACAATAAATCCTTCCACCACATATTGTAGCTAGGGCCCGTATCTACCCTCCATGACATGAGCCTGACCGTATGTCTAGTCTTATCTGGGTGGGAATATATGCCGAGAAGGCACTCCAAAGGGGTCCATGTGTATCTCCTCGCACCCGCCTCTTCCATGGACTACTGTATTTGGAGCTAAAAAGCGTCCACCTTTGGGCAACGCCAAAACATATGTAAAACATCTGCTGGCTCACCACCACACCATGGGCAACCTGGACGCGCCTGCTTGTCAAATCGTTCAACCCTGTGCGTGGTCATATATGTCCTAAACAATACATTTCACTGCACCCTCTTGGGAACAGTAAGGCTACGACACATTGTTTGTCATCCAGCACACATTGCAGATCCGTCTACCATGCAACCTTAATTCTGAATACCCGAACAGCCATCTTCCAGTTCATACATTGTGGACAATATGTTTTCACATTTGTTTTTTTTTTTATCAGCCTCTGTTTATTCGTTTTTACAAGTAAACATACATTGATACATGTAAACCAAGAGAAAAACAAACTGTTCGTAAGTACAAAACTAATCGGGATGTAAAAAAGTCATGTAGGACAGTGATTCCCCCTTAGTGTGACTCCGACAGTAGTTTGAGATTGCCGTGAAGATCATTGGCCTATTCTCCCGAGATTGGGCCAGGGTTCGGGAGGGGGGTCACAGGAGCTGCTCCAGGATTTCTTCAAAGCGATGACCTCTGGAAGGATTGGCCATAGTTTGTCTTTTGTAGGCTGCACATTCCAGGCGACAAAGTTTGGCGAGTGACTGTGACCATTCAGTGTCTGTCGGCGGTTGAGATGCTTTCCAGTGGGTGAGCAGCAGTTTCCTAGCCGCGAACATGATGAGGGAGATTAGTTTGTTTGTCTGTGAGTATTGGTGCCAATCTGTGCCATCGTCCCCCAGTACCATCGTTAGTGGGGAGAAGGGAACATTTGCTCCATCGATTGTGTTAAGTGTCCGGCTCACCCGTTGCCAGTATGAAGTGATCTTTGGGCATGACCATATCAAGTGGCCCAGTGTCCCTATGCCCTCACAGTTCCTCCAGCATTTGTTGGTAGGGTGGATTCCCATCTTGTGCATTTTGTCGGGAGTGTAGTAAAGGCGTTGTAGTATTTTGAATTGGATTTCTCTATTTCTGAGGTTGAGAGAGATCATAGGGATTGCTGCAAAGCTTCTTTGTATGTCAGCTGATCATTGGTGTGTTTAAGTCCTCCGTCCAGGCTGCTGCTAGGTAGTTTAGTCTGTGGTGGTTGTTGGGAGTGGCCATCCGATAGAAGGTGCGGATGCGTGGGAAGTCCTCTGGATTTTGATCCATTGCTATTTCACATGGAAGGGGGGGTTGAAGTCTGGACTCCTGAGTTGTGTGTTGGAGAATCATTTTCTGGATCGAGTGGTAGAAGAGCCAATCCCCTGGTCCCAGGCCCAATATTGCCTGAGCCTCCGGGAAGCTCACCAGGGTTCCATCCTCACATATGTCCATTATGCGAATCGTGGCCCATTGGCCCGCCCGTCGCTGCTGTTGCGACTGTGTCGATGCTCCTGCCAAAACTGATCGTATACTGGCCCAGGCTGGTGAGTATCTTGTTTGCGCCCCCTGTGCCGCTCTGAGTCTGTGCCATTGTTGGAGGGTCGGTCTTATAATGGGGTGCGATTTAATATGGTCCGGTAGTTTGCGGAGCGGGGTCGCCATGATTTCGATGGGGATCATCGGGGCCATGATGGAGGTTTCTATGTTATGCCAGCTTGTGTCTTCATTCCGATTGAGCCATCGTTTCACCCACATTAACTGGGCCGCTTGGCAGTATGTCCTGAAGGAGGGGACCGCCAAACCCCCCACTGGTTTATATACTTGTAAGATGGTGAGACGGACCTGAGCTTTCTTGGTCCTCCAGATAAATTTGCTGATGGCCTTGTTGAGATCTTTGAACATGCGTGTGGTCGGGGCAGTGGGTATCATTGTTGCAATATATATTATATGAGTTTGGGGAAGGAGTTCATTTTCAGGGCGTTTATTCTTCCTGTTTGTGAGAGCGTTAGCATGTCCCATCGTTCTAGGTCTTTGTGGATGTTGTCCAGCGCCTGGGGGTAGTTGAGATCTCTGAGTTCGGATATGGAGGCGCTCATTTGTATCCCCAGGTATTTCAGGGAGTGTGGTTGGAATGTGAAGGGCGTAACCCCGCTGGGGTCGCATGGAATGTCACTTTGAAGAGGCATAACTTCTGTCTTGCTCCAGTTCACCCTATAGCCTACCATCGGGACGATCCCCGTAAGTAGGGATCGGACGTGGGCAATGATTCCGGGCAATTGCTGATGTAAAATAGGAGGTTGTCCGCATATAAGAAGACTTTGTGCTCTTCCGGACCTTGATGAATTCCTGCCATGTCATATCCGTGCGCTTTTTTATGGCCATTGGTTGAATAGATAGAGCATATAGGAGCGGTGATGGTGGGCAGCCTTAGCTCGTGCCTGACTGTAGTGTGAATTTTTCAGATGCGATTCCATTTGTGACCACAGACGCTGTAGGTTCGGTGTAGAGGATTTTAATGAGTTGAATCAGTCTTGGGGGGAAGCCGTATTTATGAAGGGCTTTGAACATGAAAACCCACTGCACCTTGTCGAATGCTTTCTCGGCATCCACCGCTATTATAGCATCCTGTGGGTCTCTGTTCCCTACGATTATATGAAGTAGGCGAGGGATGTTGTCCCCTGAGTGGCGTCCTTTGATGAAGTCTGTTTGATCTTTATGGACCAGCAGTGGCATGAGATTTTCTAGTCTTTGGGCCAGGCACTTTGCTAAGATTTTAGCATCAGCGTTTATCAGCGAGATCGGTCTGTACGACCCGCATAGTTCTGTGTCTTTCCCTTTTTTGTGGAATACAATTATATTGGCACCTAGCATGGATTTGGGGAGGCGTTTGTGGATGAGTGCTTCCTTGAAGACCTCGGCCAGGTAAGGGGCGATATCGTCTGCTAGGAGCTTGTATAGGTCGATTGGGATGCCATCGGGACCTGAGGCCTTCCCCCCGTTTAGAGATTGTATGGCCCGGGAGATTTCTTCGGGCGATATGGGTTCGTTTAGGGTATTTGCCTGTTCTGCCATAATACAGGGCATATGGTATTGATTCCAGAAACGCCTCAGCTTGGTGGGGTGTGCAGGCTGCAGTGTCCGTATAAAGTTTGCAGTAGAACTTGGCAAACCTGGCGTTGATACGATCATCCCCTTCAAGCAGGGTGTTGGTGTCATCGTTGATAGCCGTGATTAGTTGGGTGGCCTGGCGCTGTTTGAGGGCTAGTGCCATTCTCCTCAAGGGTCCGTTGCTTTCCAAGTAATAGTTCTGTGCCCAACTGGTATATGCCTTCTGTGCTCTTTCTATTGTTATTCGTTTTATTTCACCACTGATCTTCGCCATTTGGGGCCTAAGAAGGGAGTTCCGTGTCGATTTGTGCTCTTTTTCCAGTTTCTTCAGCTCTTTCAGTAGGGATGCCTCCCTTTCTCCCCAACCTTTCATTTTGTGGGCCCATCATGAAATGCATTGTCCCCTGATGAATGAATTATAGGCGTCCCAACATCTATATGGGGTAAAATCTGGGGTCTGCCCAAAACTTGCCTGTGTCATCAGCTAGGTGACCCACTATATCCGGGTACTGCAGCATTCTAAGATTGAGTTGCCAGGAGGGGGGTTTCCGGGGGGCTTCTGGGAGTTTGAGGCAGAGCAGTACGGGGGTATGATCTGAGAGGGTAATCGGCTTTGTTTCACAGCTGGTGGCCATATAGGTGGTATTGGTGGGCATTAGCCAGTAGTCTAGACGGGAGTAGCTATCGTGACGGTTGGAGTAGTGGGTGAAGTCGTGGCCGTCTGGGTGTGTGTGTCTCCAGACATCCGTTAAGTAGAGATCGGCCATTAGCGAGTTTAGGGCCTGCCTTTTCTTGATGTTGTTCTTACTCGTTATTGCAGGTCCCCTGCGGTCCCTGTCCGGGTCTAGGGTCAAGTTGAGGTCCCCTCCTATAATCGTGAGGTTGCCCATGAATGAGGCACATTCTGCAAATGAATTGACAAAGAAAACCGGGGAGTCTGTGGTAGGGGCATAGAGGTTTAGGAGTGTGATTGGGTGGTTGAAGAGTAATTCTTGGATGGGTATGTATCGCCCTGCCTTATCACATGCAGTATGTTGGATCTGTAGTGTAGTCCTTTTGTGGACCAGTATTGAGACTCCATATTTGCCATGGTGTGATGAGTGTATGGCAGTCCCCACCCAGCCCCTTGCTAGTTTTCCTGCTTCATGCCCGTTTAGGTGTGTCTCTTGAAGAAAGATGATGTCCCCCTGCATGTCCCTCATTAGATTCAGCATATGTCTGCTCTTTATGGGGTGGCCTAGACCCTGGATATTGAGAGTCACATATGTAATCTCAGCCATTGGGGCGAAGAGGGGGGCTTGCTGTGGTAGGGGTCCCTTCTTTGTTCTCCTTCCAATGCCATTGCCGTGTGTGAGATACGACCAATCTTTCCGAGGGGGCAATCTTGGGGGGAGGGGTTGTGCATCCCTAAACCGTGAGGTCTAAACTGTGACCTCTGTTTAACCTATAACATGAACTTGAACATAGGATGTGCCCGTCTTTGGGCGCCCACCCAATACTGGGTTGTGATCCCGTATATGAGCTTGGCCAACGAGGGTTGATGTCTCGCCCGCGTTGCTCATATTTCACAACAGGTCTCTATGGGGTGGGGGAAGCAGGCGGGGAAGTGCAAGCATGGTAGGCTTAGGAGTTTGTGGCCTACCTGAGAGTATTTCACTCTCTAACCGAAGTGATGTTTGAGGGGGAATGGTGAGGTTGAGTTGCTTCTACGGTGTGCCTTGGGGTCAGGGTCCTCATGTGTTGTGTTTGCGATTCTTGCTGCTAGCATATCGATCCCGTGGTCCCCTGCCTGCCCGTTGCCATCGGCCGACCTGTTCTTGACGGTCAGCTTGAAACGGTGAGGCGCAAGGCCATGTGGTTGTTTCTGAAATTGCTGGGCTGAATTCCGTTGTCACAATGTTGTGTTGATGGAGAAATCGCCACACCAGTTCTGGGTCTGTGAATGAGTGCCAATGTCTTTCCAAGTGTATGCACCATGTGGACGGGAATCTGAGATAGTGCCTATGGTCTGTAGCCTGAAGTACCTCAAAAATAGGATTGAAGGACTTTCTTCGTTTCAACACCTCTACCGAGTAGTCGTTGAATATCTTGATGTCTGAATTGTGCTTGCGTATCGGGGGTGCTGATTTGTATGCCTTTAGTATGAGAACTTTATGCTGGAAGTTTAGCAGCCGCAAAGTGATGACTCGAGGGCGTTCGGTTGGTGCTGGCTTTGGGATCGGCGCCCAGTGGTCCCTTTCGATGATGAAATCTTTGGCGTTGGTGATGTGAAGGTCGTTTTGTAGGAGGGCCAGTATGTACCCTTTCAGGTCTGTGCCTTTGGCGTTTTCGGGTATTCAAACCACCTGAAGGTTATTTCTGTGGGAGCAATTTTCCTGAACTTCTAGTTTCTCCCCCAGCCGTTGCACTTCTCTGATGACCCCATCGAGGTCAGTTTCCGCTGTAGTCAGGTTGTCTTCCAGCGCACTGATGCGCTGCTCGTTATCAGTAGTTCTTTCTGCCTGGGTGGCAAGTTGAGCGTGTGCGTCCTGGAGGTCCTTCCTGATCCCCTGGACTGTACAGTTCATCTCATGGGTCCTTTGGCCGATTAGTTTTATTTCGCCCAGGATGGCCTGTAGTTGTGCCTGCACTTCCATGTCTGATCTGTTGCGTGTGGAGCGCCTGGGTGTGGAATCTGCTTTGTCCTGGTCTGTGGAACTTTTTGCCTTTATGGTGTTCGCGGGTTGTTGCATGCCCTTTTGTGCTATCCTCACCGGAGGTCCCAGCTTGTGCGGAGGAATGGTCACGGGAGTGCTGTTGCGCCCTTAGTTTGGGTGGTTTCCAGAGAGGGGAGTCGCCCCCAGCGGGTCCTCGGGTTATCGCGCAGTGGGTCACTGTGGGTCCTCCGAGTGTCCCGGCCTGCTCCGCACCCTGCGTGGTGTGGTCAACAGTAGTGGGCGTCACCAAGGTTGTGTTGGTCTCCCCCGGTCACTGAGTGGCTAGGGGTGTTCTGTCTCCCTGTGATATGCCTCCAGCCAATCAGCGGGGACGCCAGCTGCCGCCCTCTAGTTTCTTTTACTTGCCACGATGGGGGTGATGTTATCAATGTTGTCTTTGTGCCCCTACTTCCTTTTTTCTTGTGTATCCGGTTGCCTGGTAGTTGTGGCGGGCATCTAGGGCACTGCTGTGTATTGGGGCATTAGTGGTCTCTTGAGTCTGGTCTGGCTGTGGCTGGTTTGGCTGCAGTCACCAGACGGCAGGGGTCTGGTCCGCGGCGGGCCTTCTTTTGTCTATTATTTTATTAAATTGCTAGTTTCTACCTTTGGTGGCTACGTACACTTGGATGATGGAGCTGTGGTGGGGCGCTGCACTTTGTGCGCAGTTCTACTGGCCCTTGGAAAGGATCGCGGGCGTGTGGCCACCGCTCCCTGTTGCGGGGCTGATGAGTGTAATCTGGCGTTCAGTGGCCCCTCGGCCGTGGCCCCCCCCGTGCCAACTGGGCAATGCTGAAGAGGTTGTTTTCCGGTAGTCGTAGGGCTGGGGCTTATTGGCACCGCAGCCTGGTGTTGTGACCGCCACCTCGATGTTGTCTGTGCCCCTGCCCAGTGGTTGTGACCGCCACCTCGATGTTGTCTGTGCCCCTGCCCAGTGGTTGTGGGCTGGGGACCGATAAGAATAGGGGGAGCACCTCCCCGGAGACAGCGTTGGGCGCCGAGCGGCCGGGACCTGGTGGGTCTTCTTAACCCAGTATAATTGTGTGGGCCTGTGGGTGGGCACAGTTCTTCCCAGACCATAGGTGGGTTGCGCGTGGGAGCGGGATAGGGGCAGACGTGCTGATCGCGATGGATTGTTCAGATGCCCCTTCCCTGCTCCGAGAGCACCGCGCACTTACTTCATTGCGTGGCTCCGCTGCTCTGCTCGCTGATCCTCCCCGTCAGTGGTGAGAGCAAGGTTGTGGCGGGGATCAGCGTCTCCTCAGGCCTCGGCGGCAGGGTGGGATCCGTCTCAAGCCTCCAGTCTTCGACTGGGCAGTTTGCGTGTCCTGTCCGCCCAGCTCGCCGGCGCCCCTCACCTCCGAGACGCTGCCTCTGGGTGGCGAGACCCTGTGTCGCATGTTTTTGGCGGGCTGCCTGCCGCGGCGGCCCCTCTAGGTGTGGGGCGGTCTTGGTGTTGCGGTTCCTCACGGAGGGGAGAGCGAGGTTTCGGCGGGGGTCGGCGTCGCCCTGGGTCTAAGCGGCAGAACGGGCTTTGTCTCACACCTCCGGTCCTCGATTGCGCAGTTTGTGCCTTTCTCCCCATATGGCCTCACTAGATGAGGAGCCGTCGGGAGGTCAGCGGGCTCATTCTCTGTATCTGATGCGGCGATCGATCTGAAACTTTCAGCGCTTGTGGCTGACAGTTTGCTTTTACTATTCCTCCTTTACATTGTAGTCATATGCGTTCGTTGGGGGTAGAGAGCCGAGCATTGGTCTTCACCCGCCGGAGCTCATCTAGAAAGCTGCCATCTTGTTTGGGCTCTCCACATTTGGGTTTGTACTGGGGAGACCCCCGTCCGGCCCATAGAGTCGGGGTTTGCTCCGCAGTACTTTAAAACGAGATAGCTGCACCTTTGCGATGGATGGGGGTGCAGGTATATTACTCCAACACCAATCAATAAGAACAACTCAATGGTTTGGCAAAGGGGAGTCCGTTTAATGACAAGTACAAGAAACAGGGAAACATGGAAATCAACATTGATGCGATAGTCCGTCTTGCTTCAACTCCCCCGAACTTCATACAAACAGTAACATTTATACCCAAAACTCGTCATCATTGACGTGTAACGCTCAAAAGTTAACATGCAATTCTATTGGTTAGGAAAAGGTAACTTTACTATAGGTACTATATCTGTATATGGTAACTGAGTGAGAGGATTGGATAAACTCTATCAGGTGGGCGTCTAAGCCATTCCTTCTAACATTACTCTTGTAGACGTCACTAAGAGTACGACGTCCCATTGGTTCTACTATCTATAGGACCCTAGATTATTTGGTCCATTGTGATTGGGTTGGCTTCAACCCCATGCATAAATCTCCACTTTAATTAGCAACACGCAGAATGGTCAGCCTGGTGCAGGGTGCCCCAAGATTCACCCGGCCTTCCTTCAATCCATCATTACTTTAGTGGCTATGTGTCAATTAGTTGGCTGTGGTCGGCCTCGAAACTGTATCTTCTTGTCAGGAAAAGTTATGATATCTTTGTCTGGGCGGCAGCCAGGGGTAGGTGTGAACCTGTGCTCCTTCTCGCTCACATGGTCACGTGCTACTCACACCGTGAATCTGCCTAGTTTCCTTCAATTTGTGCATTTATTCTTATTCGGCTTGCCACCTGCCTATGCCTCCTTATCTCGGCCTTCCTGAGATAGGCTATTCTGTTCTTAAGTTTCGATTCCGCAAAGCTACTGTTCGCTCCTTCCTTTGGTCTGACCTTGGCTCTTCCTGGCTCACATTGCCTCTGCTGAGTTTCGATTCAGCCATCTCTTCTCGTTTTAGCTGGAATATGAATCCTGTCCTGTTTGACCTCTATTAACCTGAGTTAATTCTGTTTTTGTGTTAAGTGGACTCGCACTTGTATAGTGTGCTTCGTTGAGGTAGATATGTATAGGTGGCGCTTGCCACGGTCTATCTTCTACTAAGCATAGCAAGCCGCACTGTTTTCTCAGCTTTTCTTGCGGTTTCAAGCATATGTACAGGCGTTAGCTGGTTGAATTACTTTATCCTGCTTTATAGCTTAAGTTTCTTTATATTTCAACATTGTCTCTCCTTCTAGGTTCACAATATCCTTATTCATGACGTTTTGTCTCTGTTTGCCATTTTTTTGGTTCTGCACGTTAGTCCGGGCCCTCGTGACGTCACCATTCGTCTTCCATGAATGCCTTTTGAGTTTCTTCTGGGACAGTGTTTAGGCTATCTTCATTTCGTCTTACTTGCTGGTAGGGTTTTCTCAATGGATACCTTACTGTCCATGGTTTTCTAGGTATCGGTACTTAAACAGGTGTTCTTCTCCTGATAGACACTGGGCAGAGCCCAACAACGGCTCTCTGCTGGTTTATTTGCTCATCATATGTCACATATTTCGGTGTGAACATTCCTGGTACTTCAAAATGGGCGACTGGAGTGCAGGCTTTATTTGGGACATCCTCTACACTCCACCCTCTGGTCGATTCATCAACCACTTCCGCTTCCTCTTTTGGATTCATCTTACTTGGTTCTTCTGTACTGATCTTCACGTCATCTTCTGGGTTCATTCCTTCTTCATGTTCTGGGTTTGTACATGATGGTTTGAAGAAATGTCTCTTTGGAGTCCATATTTTTATCACTCCTTTCAGGCTTCCTGCCGTTTTTACATGTTCATCTTTATTCCATGTCATTAATTGGCATTGTCCATTTGGGCTGCATTAAATCAATTTTCCTTCATAGTTTGTGCGTTTCCTGGTATAAAGAAACGTTGTACCTTCTGGTGGGTGCTCGCTGGCCTTCACAAAGTCTCTAATTTCATCATCAGTTAGATCTCTAGGCCTCCATCCTGGCTTGACATCATTCATGATTTTCACCCCTTCGCAGTTTTCTGGCATTGCGAGATTATTATCTTGATGACACAAAATCCTAGTAATATCATCAATAGCAGGGCTCCCAGAAACTTGAATATGTCTGCCACCCATTGTGGGACCCACGAGAATAGTGATCCAAACCAGCTGGCATCGTCAACTGCGTCAGTTTCGTCGATCATCTGGTTCTGTAGCTTCGTCAGCTTGCCTATGGCTTCTGTTAAAGTTCCATTTTCCTCGTCGTGAGAAGGTATAAATGTGCAACATGATTCTCCAATTTTTGCAAAAACTCCTCCATCCATAGCTTTAATCATGTCGAGGACATATCTGTTCTGGAGAATCATCAGTCGGATTGCTCTTAACTCCTCCTTAATTGCATTGAATCATTTTATGGTCATGCTGATTGTCTGTAGCAATTCCCATCTGGTTATCTGCAACCATTTAGTGTTTACTCCAACTTGGATTCTTGGCATAAAAATCATTGTGAACAGTGATGAGGTGAGGCTGAACAGCCTGTGTTCATATGGGATTGCATGAAATGCTTCTTCTGATTTGGCGGGAAAGTCATTTTCTCTATTTATTCAAGTTATCACTTCCACAGATCTCCTCTTCCTCAGGTGAGCATCTGCTTTCGGGAAACTGTCAATGTTCAGGTCACTTTTCAGGATTACTAATGCTGGAACGTGGACATTCACTATTGTTCATATGCCTCTCCAGTTTTTCGGCAGTCTGATGTATGCTTTGGGTCCGCATGCCCAATAATGATCCATAATTACTGCGGTTCCGTGATCCATTCCTGGAGCATCAAAAATGTGTCCACAGTTCTGATTCTCTCCCATCTTTCTTGTGCCATTGTTCCTGAAGTACAATTTCAGACTTTCTAGTGGCACTATCTGCAAGAGTCCTCCTCTGTCTTCGACCCATTTCAGTAGTTTTGCAAGCTTGGCCACACTGGCTTGCACAGTCTTTGTGAGTTTTCGATGGCTTCCTTGCAGGCTCCGAGGACCATCCATGCTCGGCAGATCACTACTCCTTGCTCCCATCCATTTGGTGAAAGTACTGTTCCCCAAATCTGCATTTGGCCTCTGTTTTTCCAAATTTGAGCCTTTTCTGGAGTTTTCCCTTGGACGTTCAGTCTCGGGTTTACTTCCCATCTTATTCCTGCTCCTTTAACCTCAGGTTTCTCGTATCTAATCACATGATTCCTAGTGTGAGCTCTGTTTCTTGTTTTAATCTCATGGACATGATCATCTTCATTAGGATAAGCAGTTTCAGTTGCCCATATCAATGAGGCGTCACTTCCCATAAACTGGACTCTGGTCTTACACATTGCTATGTGTGAGAGACAGTGTGCTGTCGGGACATAAATTCCTACAGCTACGAAGATCTTGGACTTCCCCATGCTGTACGGTAGAAATGCACAAACAAAGCATTCTCCTTCCGAATTTCATCTTCCAACTTCTTTCATGTGCTGGTACCAAATGTTGTTTCCCAGATGTGCTGTGCTGTCCAGGTAGTCGTTTAGTTCATTGTCATCTTCATGTATGCTTCTCTTGATTCTTAAGGTTTTCCTGTAGTTCGCTATAACTACATCTCTGAATGCCTCTGTATGGCTTTTCCTTGCTGGAGGATCTTCAGGTATCCCGGTCCATGGTGCAGGTCTCCTCATCTGCGCCATTTGAGTGGACAAGAGTCTGGCAGCTCTTTCCTGGTCCTCATGCATCTTTTCTCTGCTGCGTGCAAATGTCCATGCCAACCAGCCTGACACTGGTCCGGTATATGGCTGTATTGTAGACCTGGTATTTGTCCCTTGTGTCAGAACATGTGTGCTTGTCAATACAGTTTTTGCTGTTTTGTTCTTCATTTCCTCTTGTAGTTTCCTTGCTCTGGCTGTGTATGGGAATAATGAGTCTACTATCAGTTGTGTTCTTGTAGAGAGTTTAACTGAGGCTGCTTCTCTTTTCTTAAGGGTTTCTGATATGACTGCTTCTGTTGGTCTTTCTCTTAAGTCTTCTTGTTTTCTCACATTATCTTCTGTGAAGGTTTTTATGGCAGGCAGTCTCATCTTCTCTGCTGCTTTCATTTGTGGTTCTGCGGTCATTGACACTTGGCCTGTTTCGTGTGCATTCAGTGTGTGTGTGTGTGTGTGTGTGTGTGTGTAGTTGTCAGTGTTTTTTCTTCATTCATTTCATGCCGACCCTGTCTCTGGCTTTCCTGCTCATTCGTTACCATAAGTGTGTGCATATCACTATTAAACACGTTCATTTCAAGTTCATTTACTCTACCATCTGATTTTCTAGGCACTGGAATTCCTATATAAGGTCTGGGTGCTTTTGTGGGTTTCATGCGTGTATCATCAGGTGGGTGCACTGAAATTGAACCGCTTTGTGCACCAATAAAGAATACAGTTCTGATTGTTAATTACAGAAAAATAATGACAAATATGATGCATAAGTACATTATGGCCTTCTAGGTCAAGCGGCAGCATTTTCTTCCAGAGAAGCGGGGGTGCCTCTCTGCTTGTGGGAGGATCAGGTTGCTGCTCTGGACCCCCATCTCGATCATTCGCCAAAATGTCAAATTTATTATATTCCCTTAACCAATATCGTCTTTCAGATTTTATCGTTATGAATGTCAGGTGCTTCACAAGTGTCCCCTTCTTGTAAATGACAAATTGTCTCTTATTTCAGGATGCAGTTCCTTTGCTAGATTATGGGGAAAAAAATCAAATTAAATAATACTTCCGTAAGTCCCTTTACTGTGCATGTTCAAAGTAGGTAAGCTCCCAGTCCACCCCTCGAATCTGCTTCAGTCCTGAGGACATATTGGACACTGATCAGTATGAAGAAATAGGGAGAAAATAACAACAAGTATAACAAGTGAAGTTCTTGAATCTGCTCCTTCAATCTGTCCCTCGGCAGAAGACCTTTTTAAAATCTCCTCAGATAATCTCTCTGATGGTTGGAAAGTTCCACTTGGAATATGATTCCATGCAGGAGCATTCCCATCTGTGCGACATTAGCTGGATCTCTGATGAAGGTGAGGATGTCAACCTCAATAGGTCTCCCCACCAGCTCTGGAAAGTCAGTGACTAGGCAAAAAAGGACATTGTGCGCCAATCTGCTGTCTTCTGGTGACAGGGACATCTGTCCTGTCTTGCTGGATTCAGGATTATGTTTTTTCCTTGATGTAAACAATGTCTGCACTGTCCGGTCGCGTGGAGTGCGACTAAAATAACAATCTTATTTGAAAGATGGCTTAAATGTTCAGTGTTTGCAGGGTCTCGAAGAAACGTGAGTGTGTCTGTTGTTCTTCCAATAAGAGTTGGACAGTCTTCGATTATGCAAAAGAACAGTGTGTTGACAAGCTCATTTATTTCCACCTGCATTAGGAACATTTGATTCTTTCTCACTGTACTCAGGGAGTAGGATGAGTTGTTCGGCAATGACAGTGAGGAGTTGTCTTATTGTCTTTTCGTTCTCGGGATCTTGTAAAAAGTCTGTGACACTGGTGAGCCTCCCTACCAGTGACGGGTATGACCTCAGTACTAAGTCGAAATAGGTGACTATGTCCTTTGTGATGTCTCTACTGTGGACCACCATAAGTGATTCCAAATAAGGTCTCGGTACTGAATGAATCGGGATACTGTATTAGCTTCCAATGTAAATATCCAAAATTTGGCATAGTCTTTTTCTCATCAAGGCTTAAGTGTGCCTCAGTTCAAAGTTCAAATCAACAGAATATGTTGTGGTTTATACGTGCAATTTCCTTCTTCACCCTGCAACTAGGATGCACAGAGTGTCCATTTTTATGTCCTTATCCCCTTTTTTGCTTAGAGGAAGTGTCCAAATTAAACCACAAGTTCTTTGTCTTTACTTTGCTGGTCATGCGTCCTTCTTCCTCTTCATGGATCTCGTCTGCACGTACTGTGGTTTTTCCCCGTCGCTCATCGCTTCCTCTCGTTGGGGTGCAGGCAGGGGGCCTTCTCCGATGTAGGGTTTGATATCACCGAGAAAAATCCATGCTCTCCTGCCCTGTAGCTTCACAGCAGATGGAGTGCAGTCCTCTACGATAAAAGGACCGTTGAATCTTGGCTCGTCCCACCTTTTCCTTGTATGGTTTTTCACAAAGACGGCATCTCCAGGGAAGACCAAGAAGAAAAGGAGAGAAGGGTACAGAAAGGAAAAAAGAAGGTGAGGAGCTAGGGGAGGGTGGAGAATCGGAAACAACGTTCTCTGATGAGGATATCTCTGATCCCAGTGACAGTTTGCAACGCCAAAAGAGTGAGATCACGATGGCTACGCCGCAGCAAGTACAAGAACTTGTAGCAGCAGTTCAGAGTCTAAACGTGGAGATGCAGAATCTAAAAGCCGCTAATGCCGCCCTACAGCAAAGGATGACTGAGAGAGAACGACCATCGACTGACTTACCACCGCTTCCCCTTGTGTCGGCAAGTTTGATGGCTCACCAAAGAGGGTCAAAGAGTTCTTGGATGCCTGCAATTTACACTTCTCATTTCGCCCCCAAACCTTTGCCTCGGACCATGCCAAGGTGGGGTTTATGATCACTCATATGACAGGTAACGCCCTTGCATGGGCCACCCTGCTTGTGAACCAGCCTGACCCAGTCCTGCAGGACTATGACGCGTTCAAAGCTTTGATGCAGCTGACCTTTCTGCATACAGAAAGCACTTTCTTGGCATCAGAAGATCTTCTTGATATCCATCAAGGAAATTCAGATCTGCTGACGTACATTACCGCCTTTAAACAGGTGGCAGCTGAAGCCGGTTGGCAGGAGCAGGCTCAGTATGCCATTTTCCGCCAAGGTTTGAGAGAAGACTTAAAGGATGAGCTAGCCAGATTGAAAGACCTGTATCCTTTGCTGACGGCTACCTCCGAATTGACTTCCGCATGACGGAACAACACATGGAAAAGAAAAAAACCAAGATAAATGTACCCCCACTTTCAGAAACTCACCCGGCTACGTCCGTACCCTTCCCACGAACCACCAAGGAAGAGCCAATGCAGATTGGAACAACTCGAGCCCCGCTCACACCAGAGGAACGCAAACGGCGCAGGGATGGCGGCCTGTGCATATATTTTGGGGCATCTACACATTTGTTTCGAGACTGTCTGGATGTTCCACCCAGGAGGTCGGGAAACGCTCGCCCTCGGTAAGTGTTGGGACTCACTATCGAGGGGCTGGTCCAAGTCCTTATGCTCCTCTATCTGTCTCCTCGTCGGAAGTCTCTGAGGACTCCCGTTTGATGGTTCTCACGGTTACTCTTAAATTAGAGTTAACTGAAGTGACTACCTTGGCTCTACTGGATTGTGGGGCAGCCGGCAACTTCATAGATACCCAATGGGCTGAACAAAATGGTGTTAAAAGAATTGCCAAACAAGAAGACCAGAAAGTAGAAGGGGTGGACGGTGAACCATTGAGCTCTGGCTTGATCACCCACACCACAGAAGAACTTACCTTGTCGATACAACAACACTCTGAAAGGATCGTTTTTGACATCATCAGAGCCGAGCACTTCCCCATCATCCTGGGAATATGCTGGCTACGCAAGCACAACCCCAATATTGACTGGTCAAGAAACTTACTGAATTTTCAGTCCCTCTATTGCAAATCTGAGTGTTTACCCAAACCAAAATTTGAAACTGTCAAGACTACTAACAGCTGTGAGACCAAGACCGTCCATTGCTTGCCCCATTACCTAAAAGAGTTTACGGAGGTAGTTACAGAGAAGAAACCCATCGAGCTACCTCCAAATCGTCCTGAGGATGGTAGCATTGAATTAACTCCGGGAGCTCTGGTACCATTCTGCAGAATGTTTCCATTGTCATTAGAGGAGAAACAATATGTCAGAGAATATTTGGACAGCAACACGGCCAATGGCCTCATAAGACCTTCAAAGTCTCCCGCAGGGGCCTCCATGTTTTTTATTTCCAAGAAGGAATCCAAGGAATTGAGGCCATGCATTGACTATAGAGGCCTTAATAAGGTCACAGTGAAGGATCGATATCCTATGCCTTTGATAACAGAAATCCTACAAGCTGTCCACGGAGCCAAGATTTTTACCAAACTTGATTTGAGAAACGCCTACCACCTTCTCCGCATACAGCAAGGAGACAAATGGAAAACTGCCTTCCGGACTCCGTTCGGACTCTTTGAATATCAAGTGATGCCGTTCAGGTCGGCGAATGCACCTTCAGTTTTTCAACGTTTTATGGACAGACTGTTTTCTGATTTGTTATGTCAAACCACTCTAGTATATCTCGACGATATCTTAGTATACTCCAACAGTCCTGAAGAACACGAAGGCCATGTCAAGGAGGTTTTCCGGAGACTTAGAGATAACCATCTATCAGTCAAACTCGCTAAATGTGTGTTTTCAGCTTCGTCTATCCCCTATCTGGGGTTTATCCTGTCTAACCAGGGTATTTCAATGGATCCCAACAAAGTGTCTTCCATACTAGAATGGCTTCCACCCTCTTCGGTAAAAGAAATCCAAAGATTCTTGGGTTTGGCTAACTTTTATCAGAGGTTCATTTCTAATTTTTCTCAGAAGATCCTACCCATTACTTCACTTCTCAAGAAGTCCTCAAACCCATTCAGAAGGTCTGCTGAGGCCGAAGACAGCTTTAAAGACCTTAAGAATGCATTTTGTACTGCATCCATCTTACTACAGCCTGATCAAGATCTGCCCTTCGTCCTTGAAACCGACGCCTCATCAGCAGCCATAGGAGCTGTCCTACTCCAAGAAATTCAGGGAGTAGAGCATCCAGTCGCATACTTCTCGAAGACTCTTAACGACAGTCAAAGAAACTACTCTGTAATCGAACGTGAATTACTAGCCATGAAATCTGCCTGTGTGGAATGGCGTCATCTCCTTCAGGGAGGCAGACATCCATTTACCATCCGGACCGACCATAAGAACCTGCAGGTCTTGAAGCAATTCGAGTGTTATAACACTCGACAGGCCCGTTGGGCTCATTTCTTCGCCCAATTTGATTTCCATATCACTTACATCCCTGGGAGATTGAATGTGCTGGCAGATTCTCTTTCATGTCGTTGTGATTATACGCCAGAATCAGACTCTCCTCCTGAACGTATGTTCCCTCAACCCAAGTGTATCGGAGTGGTTTCCACGTTTCTCAGACAGGTAAAGGACGAGTCGGGAGGGCGTTTTGAGGTTGAGAGACATCCTAAGGATCTGGCGTATGAAATAAGAGATGGTCTCTACTTGGTAAAGGGCAGACTCTACTTACCCACGCCCGCCTTTCGCAAGAAGGCCTTGAGCTGGTGTCATGACTCTAAACTTGCAGGCCATCGAGGCGGAACAGGCACCCTTGAGTATCTACAACGACACTTCTACTGGCCGAGAATGAAGGAGGATGTGGATTGTTATGTCCAGTCTTGTATCGTCTGTCTTCGAAGCAAGTCTTCCCGCCAACGACCGATCGGATTACTTGAATCTTGTGCAGTACCTGAAGGCCCTTGCAGCTCTGTTTCAACAGATTTCATAGTGGATCTGCCCATTTCTCAGGGATGCACGTGTATTATGGTGGTAGTAGATTCATATTCCAAGATGGCTCACTTTTCCCCTTTGCCCGGAGTCCCTACAGCCGCCAGAATGGCTGAAGTGTTCCTCCAAGATATCTTCAGATTGCACGGAATGCCCTATAAAATCATCTCTGACAGGGGCAATCAATACACCTCCCGCTTTTGGAAAGCCCTCTGTGAGCGGCTGGGTATAGAAAGAGCTCTCACTTCGGGTTTTCACCCGCAGTCCAATGGACAAACTGATCGGCTAACTGGAACTCTTGAACAATACCTGAGGTGCTTTGCCAACTCCCAGCAGGACAATTGGTGCTCGTTGTTGGCTTTGGCTGAATTCTCCTACAATAACTCTCTACATTCTGCTCTAGGGTTCAGTCTATTTTTCTGTACCTATGGCTACCATCCTCGGTGTATTCTTCCTATCTCCTGTCTCTCTACCAATGTGCCATCTGTTGATTCCTCTCTCACTCTCCTTAGAGAAATACATAAGAAGGCAGGGGAAAGTCTTAGGGCAGCGCAAGATCGATACCGGTCTCAAGCCAATAAACACCGTCAACTTGTCCCTGGCTGGGGAGTGGGATCTCAAGTTATGCTTTCCACCAGATACCTCCCACGATGGGCCCATCCATCCAAGCTTTCTCCTAAATTCTTAGGGCCCTTCAAGATTATATAAAAAATCAACCCTGTGGCCTTTCGTCTCAAACTTCCAACCAGCCTTAACCGAGTCCATCCGGTCTTCCATTCATCACAGCTAAAAGACTTTCATGTCGACACCTGGACTCGTCAAACTGAGAGAGTTACAATGCCTTTGGCTTCCACTCAGGAGGAATAGGAGGTAGCTCAGATTTGCGACTCCAGGTACCGCAGAGGCAAATTGGAATATTTGGTACAATGGAAAGGCTTCCCATCCTCGGAGAACTCCTGGGAACCCATCTCCCATATTACAGCCCCTTCCCTGTTGCACAAATTTCATTTATTTCATCCAGGTAAACCAGGGGGAGGATCCATACAGAGGGGGCATACTGTCATGCCGCGAGGCGGGTGGAGCCTGTGGAGCCGCTGGTGGCGCAGATACTAGCCCGTTACACGCTCCGCTCACCCGTCACGTTCTCCTTTAGCACCGTTCTACGCTTCCGGTTTCCTTTTCCGATGGTGCTCTACGCTCTGTGCTTTTCGCAGCTTTCACGCTCGTGTATTTTCTCTGTCGGTCCCCGATCGCTATTCGGGTTCCGTTCCTCCTCTCTTACTTGCCTGCTCCTCATTGCTCTGAGCTTTTTCCCCCCTGTTTGTTTCTGCTCCTCTCATTCCCCCTTCCTCTCCTTCCAGTCTTCTAGCCCACCCCCGTCCCATCTTTCCTTCACTCTGTGTTCCTTACCTATTCTCCGTTCTGTCTTCCTGTACCAGTCTCCTCCTCTCATCTTCCTGCCGGATTCCCTGTGTACCGGACCCGGCCTGTTGATTTCGGATTGTCTACTCTACCGCTTGGTCACCTTCTTCTGTTGCTTCCCAGTGTACCGGATCGTGGCCTGCTATTGGACTGCCGACTTCTCCTGGTTCTCTTTTCTTGAACTGGGTTTCTCCCTGTGAACACCCTTTACCTCTTGGACTGCCTTCCTCCGGAGGTCCTCCAGAATATCTCCGCGGACCATCTCTTCAGCCTGGCCCCGTCTCAAGACTACATCTCAGGGGTCGCTCAGGGTTTTTTTGTGCCTTAGGGCTTTTTCCCCTTTTTGGCGTTCCCGGAGGGGGGCCCCGGGCACCCTTTTCGGGTAGCACGGTGGCTTCCTTTCCGTGGCCGTCCTTATCTACACAAAAAAAAGGAGCGACCAAGAAGAAAAGGAGAGAAGGGTACGGAAAGGAAAGAAGAAGGTGAGGAGCTAGGGGTTGGTGGAGAATCGGAAACAACGTTCTCTGATGAGGATATCTCTGATCCCAGTGACACATAGGCAAAGTCATTGTACACCGTTACTTCCTGGTCTGTGTGATTCTCAATGGCGAGTATCAATGCCAATAATTCTGCAGCCTGTGCTGAATAATGAGATGGTATTCGCGCACTAACAAGTATTCGAAATTCTCCATTTGCTATGTGTTTCACCACAGCGACGCTTGTATATCTTTGTCCATCATTTTGATTGATCCTTGAAGACCCGTCAATAAAGACAATCTCTCCTCCTGCCAGGGCATGTTCTCTCCCCTGTGGATTTCATCATAGAATTCTTCATAATTTGCACAGTCATGTATGGGCTCTCCCTCAGCGACTGGCTCTGATATGAACATGGCTGGGTTCACTATTTTACATTGGACTATTTTTATCGAGGGATTCAATATGATCACTTCATAAGCAGAAGCTCTCTGAAATGTCAATGTGCCTTTTGGTTTCTCTAGAATAGCAAATAATGAGTGCTCGACGTACAATGTCATTGAGCATCCCATTACAATGGTTGTCACCTTCTCTATGGCGAACGCTGCGGCAGCTAAACTTTGTTTGCATGGGAAGTGGCCTCTCATTACTGGGTCCAGATTCCCACTGTAATAAGCCAGAGGCTTGTACCCCAACAAGGTTGTTTGAGCGAGCACTGCCGTCATGACGCTGCCATTTGTGTGTGAAAACAAGTAAAATCCCTCTGCATAATTGGGGATCCCTAGAACTAGAGCTGTGCAAATAGCGCTTTTGAGTTCAGCAAATTCTTTCCCCATGGTCTTGGACCATTCAATATTTTCTTTCGTCACTTGTGCCTTCTTTAGGGCCTGAAGTAAAGGCTTAGTGTAAGAGCTGTAGTCGAAGACCCATGCTCTGACATAGTGGCATAGGCCTAAAAAGCTCTGCATCTGCTTTATCGTGTGCGGCTTAGCCGTGTTCAATATGGCTTCAGCCCTTTCTGGGGTTACCTTCTTTCCCTCTTGTGAGATCAGCTGGCCTATGTACAGCACTTCCTGTTGACAATATTGTAACTTTTCCTTGTCAACCTTATATCCTCTCTCAGCCAGTATAGTCAATTGTTGAATAGAATCGTGCCTGCATTGCTCTTCTGTTGTTCTGCAGATTAGGATGTCATCCACATACTGCAATACGACACCTTTTACTGCAATATTGCTTAAGTCCATCTGCAGGACTCTGTTGAAAATAGAAGGGGACTCACAGTACCCCTGTGGCAGCCTCGTGCTTTTCAGATGCATTTGTCTGAACGTGATTGTCATCAGATCTTGTGAGTCACGGTGCAACGGGATTGAGAAAAATGCTTTTTTCAAGTCAATCACCGTGAAATATTTTGCCTCAACAGGTATATTACATAGAATTGTAGCCTGTTTAGGGACTAAAGGGAACTCAGCCTCACCAATATCATTTATTGGGCGTAAATCCTGAATTAAACGCCAAGACATTCCCTTTGATTTTTTGACAGGATACACTGACGTATTACATGGTGACTCTGACGTCACTAAGATGCCATGGTCCATCATGTCGAATATTGTCTTAAAAATCCCTTCATTTGCCTCTTTGGACATGGGATATTGTCGGGCTCTTGGTAGAATTGCTCCTGGTTTCAGTTTAATCCTTCTCCAACCCCCTTCAAGAGACCCACGTCATAGGGTCCGGTAGTCCACACTGAGACATGCACTTTAGCTATATCGTCATCAAAATATTCAGGACGTTTTAGTGCCAACATCATTCTCTGAGGTACTTCTCTTTTAATCATCTTTACCCAAAAGGTGAGACTCACATCCACCATTGCCTCTCTCATTTCTGCTTGTTCTTCAAACAGATCGTCATTGGTGACGTCAGTCACTCGATATCCTTCTTCAATGGCAATTATTGCGCACCGTTATCTGCCTTCATCATCGTAACCGTCAACCAAGACCACTTTCCCTCGCACTGCAGCTGTGTGTATCATCAAGGGAAATACTTCTCCTCATGCATAGGTATTCATGGTCTGAATAAAAACTCATCAGGGGTTCTCATGATCCTGTCTGCAAGATCTAGCAATGGTGCCGTAGCACACGCATGCCATAAGCGAAGATTTCTGGCTCTAATGGTATGGCCCTCATGGCTATGTGTCCTGAGTATGCTCTAACCATTTCACATACATTTGAATAGTGCATTCCTGGAGTGAAGCATACTATGCCCTCCTCCATGAACGAAATTGTCATGTTCAACTTTGTCATTAAGTCTCGACCCAAAATGTTTACTGGGGTCTGATGTGAATATAATAAAGGTACATTCATTTTGCATTCTCCTATGGAGACTGGGAGTGTGTTTTGTATAGGGAACTCGACTGTGAGCTCCTGTATAACTCTGAGTATCTATGGCCACGCTGGACAAGGAAAACTTGCCTTCACGTATGCGCGAGCGTGTCGCGCCCGTGTCAACTAGGAAGAAATATTCTTTATCCCCTATAATGACATCCACCCAGGCTCCCTATGAGGGTCTGGTGTCACTGATAGGATAGAGCACATCAGGGTTCCCAGTGAGCTGTTCTAACTTATATATAAATTCGGCCCACCGTGTGCTGGTGGATTTCCCACATTCCCATTGTTACCTCCTATTCCAGGGTTCATGGTCTGTGATAGTTGCAGCGGTGCCTGTTGATTGTCCTTGTGGAAAATTCCCCATGCTTTGTGGTTGCACCCCTTGCTGCACTCCTTGTGTTTGTTGTTGCACCGTGTGATTCTGTCACCACCCTGCTGTAAAACTGCAGGTGGATTTACGCGCCAAATGCCCTGTCATTCCACACAGCCAACAAACTGGCAGTGGTCGGACCATTTGTCCATTTGGCATATCTTGGTTACCATTTTACATATTTTGAAAGCCTCCTTGAGTATTTTGGGAACCTCCCTGATTGCTCTGCCATCCCCTTCCCCTAAATCCTCTTCCCCTGGGATAGAATCCCTTATTGCCCTGATTATTTTGCTGTGGATTAGCCACCTGCTGCATGCCTGATTCAGCTGTGCTAGTTATCATGGCTACCTCAAGAGCATACTTTGACAATTTCTTTTGCACCAACTTCGCTTGCTCACCCTTACGAGTCACTTCCTTTTTGCAATTCTTTTTTTGCAACAGCCTATACTAATGTGCGATGGTCAACTATATTTCTGCCCAAGGCTTGGCTTCTATTCCCACCAATTTCTTGAGTTGTTTTTGCACCGGCTCTGGCTGCCCTTGGCACAATATATGGTAAAACACAGGTATAGATTTCGTCCAAGATTCATACGTTTCGAGTACCCATGCGTCTTGGAAATTCTGTATATAAATCAACGGATCTTCTGACTCCTTCATTTTGTGAGTCATTATAGCTCCCACATCGAAAGTATCTTGGTAAAGTACTCGTAACGCTTTCCATACTGCGGCTCTACAATTCTTAAATGGAGCTCCGTAATGCGAGGTATTAATTGTGGTTACACCAGGGTAACCTGCTAGTGCCCATACATCGTCTGCTCTCTCACCAAGTATGGCGATCAGGAGGCCTTGGATGTCCCCTATAGCTAGTGTGTTGCCTCCTTTCATTTTTTATAACCCATGTATCCATTTTCCGGATCCCGATGTCAGCATTGGAAGCTTGTTTTTCAAATTTTCTCGTGTGTGGCCATGGAATATATTGTGGTCTTACTCCCCCCTTCTCTAGTAGAGGAAATTGGAATACGTAGCCCTCTTTCTCTTCTCTAATTGTTCTTCTGTCTATTGCAGGGGTAATATTCCTGCATCGCCGTCTACCTGGCAATGGGCCTCATTACGACCCAGGCGGTAAGTTACCGCCTGGGCCGTCACTTTACCACCATGGCGTAAACTATGTTTACGCCATGGTGGTTGGCGGACTTACCGCCCCATTCCGACCTTGGCGGGGCGGTAAGTCCCCAATCCCCATTTACCCTTCCCCATTCCCATTTTTGCCCCATAGGGCATAATGGGAGTGGGGAAGGCGTTAATTACGCCACCGTAAATTACGGTGGCGTAATTAACTCCATGGTCCCTTAGCGCCATGGATTTTAACACCCGCTAAAAGCGGGTGTTAAAAGCTCCATGGCGCTAAGGGACCTCGTAATTGGCGGTAAGGGGTCGGCGCAGCTAACGATGGCGTAAACCCCTTACCGCCAGGGTCGTAATGAGGCCCAATGTCTTTAGTCTATCTACGTAAGCTTCTGACCATCTTATTTCCTTTTCCCTCGGGATTCGCCTTTCACTTTGCCTCACTTCTTCGTTTTCTTCGCGCTCTTCCCTTTCGTAGTCGGACATTGTCTGTCCCCAATTCATGCTACTTCTCGTATTCTCCTTGTTCCTGCTTATTTCTAATCTATCCAGGGATAGCTCTCTATTCCCACTACTTCGGGTGACATCCTCAGTGTCGTACAGCTGAGTGCTGACCAGGGGCTCCTCTTCCCCCACCCCTTGGGTGTCTGTTCTAGCCCCATTTCATCATATATTCTATCAATCGTTTCTCTGATGCTTCTGGTGTCGAAGTCATCTTCAATATTTGCCCTAAACGTGCCTGGTACTGAATCGTATGCAGGAAAGAATTCTTTGATGTCTTCCCAATCTACTACTGGAGCGGGTTTTATAACCTCTCTCCCCAGATATTCAGAATCGCGTGCTCTCTGTCTTCACTTACGTTCGATATCGTCATCAAATTCTTTGTGCTTCCTCGCCTCTTCTCTGACCCTATCTTCTTCCTTTCTCTTTTCATTTCTTCGTTCATCTGCCCTTCGAATTTCCTCATCTCTTCATCTCCTTATTCTTTTCTCACGTATCCTTTGCTCTTCTTCTAACCTTTGCTGTTTCTGTCTGTCTTGATCGTGGGCCGCTCTTATGTTGCGATCAAACTGTTTTTCTTGCTCTTCACAATATAGCTA
Source organism: Ambystoma mexicanum (assembly GCF_040938575.1). Taxonomy (NCBI): domain Eukaryota; kingdom Metazoa; phylum Chordata; class Amphibia; order Caudata; family Ambystomatidae; genus Ambystoma; species Ambystoma mexicanum. The sequence goes on along the minus strand of NC_090937.1, from coordinate 1,083,678,401 downwards.
TTCTCGCCTTTGTCTGTCTTTCCTTCTTATCCTTTCGTCTCTTAACTCCTTCTCTTTCCCCTCTCTCTGTGTCTCATCTAACCTCTCCTTTTGTCTTGCATCATTAATGCCTTTCCCATCGAGTTTCAATAAAATGTGTCCTCCCAACCATTCATCTTTTGCGAATGCTGTCTCATCAGTTCTGCCTTCGTTTCCCTTCCATCTCTTCCCTTCTCTCCCCTTGTCGAGAGATGCACTTGTCTGTGCCTGATCTTTCCTTTCGTCATCGCGTTTCCGCTTCTCCCTTGGGACTGCGGAGGTAATATTCTTGTACTTATCTTTCCCTTGATTCTCGTCACTACTATGTGTGGGTGACTCACATGTGGGGTTGCTGTACCCCGTGGCTGCTTTAAGTTCCCTTAACGGGTATAATCCCTCGTCCTTATTTTCTTCAGCTCTCATTTTGGGTGGGGCAGGTGGCGCGGTAGGCAACTCACCCCCCTCTGTGCATACATTAAGTATCCAATCTGTTGGCGGCTCTTCCTCCTTTACCTGTTCGTACATTTTCCCCAACTCGAGAACAGCAAGGCTTTTTTCTAACTTCTTTCCTGTATATGTGGCGTGCAAATATGTCATCATATGCTGTAAAACGGCTTTGGATAAAGACCCACTTTGTGGCCATGGCATAAACATCTTGTGGGCGGTACCCTTAACCCACTCGGTACTATATTTCTTTAGCTTGGGTGCGTGTTTTGGCAATTGCTTGCATAAGTGTGCCAATGGAGTTATGTCTTCCATGCTCAAATCTATTCCCTTTCCTCTTATATAACACTTGTCAATGCTTTTGTGTGGTATAAACAGCTTCTAACAATATGTGCGAGCACCAAATATCGCAAGCTCCAACCCAAATTCTCCACAAAAAGTTTGTACTACCGATTTGTTCAAAAAACATCAATTCATGTGTGATTCTGTCTCAGCTATCAAATTGCAAAAATGTTTAAATCAGTTTTCTCAAAACATTTTCAATACATCTCTGTGACGTCACAACAGAGAAACATGTAAGACAGACACTTAACAGACTAGACGGACACCAGCTGGACACAAATATCTCTGCCTCTAATCATTACCCCTTCATGGAGTGTAAACGTACCCCTTTCACAACGTCTTTAAACATTGTGGTAGCCAAGTCGTTCCCCATTATGTGGGACTCAGGGTACATGTTTCTTCTAGCCGCTCTATTAAAGCGCAGGAATAAGGCGAATCCTCTCTCTTCTCGGGTGTCTACCCCGGTAACCTCTCTCTTCTCGGGTGTCTACCCCGGTAACCTCTCTCTTTTATTACTCTCGAGTCATTATCCCCTTATATATATATATATACAGTCTTCTCTACTTCTAACTATATTTTGTTTTCCCTCCTCTCTCCGTTACCTTTTCCCTTTACTTGTTCTAAGGCATTTTTTGCTTCACTCACCGTTCGCATGGTTCGTCTCTGGACCCTCGGGATCACCGCCTTTGTTACCGCCTTCTTCAGCTTTTTGCTCGCTCAGCTGCCCATAGGAATGGGAAGGGAAGTGTGGGAAAACGGGTCCCTTCAGGCCCTTTCTGCAGACTCTTGCTTACGCTACCATTGTCTACGGGGAGCTTCACGGCCTACTCAGCCGAATGGCAAAGGACTCGCGATATTGCCGAAGACCTAGAGTTACTTTATGTCGATGGTCAATAGGTGTCTTACTTTAGTCAAATAATCGATAGTCGATAACCATCAAATCTCTGCTACCAAGTGTACTGGGGAGACCCCCAGCCGGCCCATAGAGTCGGGGTTTGCTCCACAGTACTTTAAGATGAGATAGCTGCACCTTTGAGATGGATTGGGCTGCAGGAATATTACTACAACACCAATCAATAAGGACAACTCAATGGTTTGGCAAAGGGTAGTCCGTTTAATGACAAGTATAAGAAATGGGGAAACATGGAAATCAACAGTGATGCAATAGTCCGTCTCGCTTCAACTCCCCCGAACTTCATACAAACAGTAACATTTATACCCAAAACTCGTCATCATTGACATGTAACGCTCAAAAGTTAACATGCAATTCTATTGGTTAGGAAAAGGTAACTTTACTATAGGTACATGGTAACGGAGTGAGAGGATTGGATAAACACTATCAGATGGGCGTTTAAGCCCTTGCTTCTAAAATTACTCTTGTAGACGTCACTAAGAGTACGACATCCCATTGGTTCTACTATCTATAGGACCCTAGATTATTTGGTCCATTGTGATTGGGTTGGCTTCAACCCTATGCATAAATCTCCACTTTACGTAGCAGCACACAGAATGGTCAGCCAGGTGCAGGGTGCCCCAAGATTCATCTTCAATCCATCATTACTTTAGTGGCTATGTATCAATTAGTTGGCTGTGGTCGGCCTTGAAACTGTATCTTCTTGTCAGGAAAAGTTATGATATCTCTGTCTGGGCAGCAGCCAGGCATAGGTGTAAACCTGTGCTCCTTCTCACTTGAATGATCACGTGCTACTCACACCATAAATCTGCCTAGTTTCCTTCAATTTGTGCATTTATTCTTATTCGGCTTGCCACCTGCCTTCGCCTCCTTATCTCGGGCACCTTAGATAGACTATTCTGTTCTTAAGTTTCAATTCCGCAAAGCTACTGCTCGCTCCTTCCATTGGTCTGACCTTGGCTCTTCCTGGCTCACGTTGCCTCTGCTGAGTTTCGATTCCGCCATCTCTTCACGCTTAAGCTGGAATACGAATCCTGTTCTGTTTGACCTCTAGTAAACTGAGTTCATTCTTCTTTTGTGTAAAGTGGACTCGCACTTGTATAGTTTGCTTCGTTGAGGTATATATGTATAGGTGGTGCTTGCCGCGGTCTATCTTCTACTAAGCATATCAAGCCGCACTGTTTTCTCAGCTTTCTTGTGGTTTCAAGCATATGTACAGACATTAGCTGGTTGAATTACTTTATCCTGCTTTATAGCTTAAGTTTCTTTATATTTCAACATCGTCGCTCCTTCTAGGTTCACGATATCCTTATTCATGGCGTTTCGTCTCTGTGTGTCATTTTTTGGTTCTGCACATTAGTTCGGGCCCTCGTGACGTCACCATTCGTCTTCCATTAAGGCCTTTTGAGTTTCTTCCGGGACAGTGTTTAGGCTATCTTCATTTCGTCTTACTTGCTGGTAGAGTTTTCTCAATGGATACATTACTGCACATGGTTTTCTAGGTATCGGTACTTCAATAGGTGATGTTCTCCTGATAGGCACTGGGCAGAGCCCTACTGCGGCTCTCTGCTGGTTTATTTGCTCATCATACGTCACATATCTCGGTGTGAAGGTTCCTGGTACTTCAAAATGGGCGAATGGATCCACTGCAAACACAGCTGCTGTATCCCAAAGCGGTGGGTAGGGGCCCACCACCCGCACTGCTGCAAAGCTCCACCGCATTCAGGACACAACGCCACACTTCTTTTTTCCCCCCCTCAGGCAGCATGCCCTCACTCTGTATGTAGTCCCCAGCTCCTACCAGGAGCCAAACCCCTGGCCAGCGGCCTTTACCAGGCTCCCCAATCCCCTTCATGTTATGTTATTTTATTTGTAACGCACATCCCAGAGGCATATTGGTGCACATAAACAGAAAGAAAAAGCTGACAGAACATACTTAAATGTATGCAAGATGGCTGCCGGTCAGAAGGTTAAATATATGACTCATCTAGGAACGACCATACCTGAATATGTAGGTCTTTAGTTTCTTCTAGACTCAGTCCCCTGAGATCAGGCGAAATTTAATTCCAAGCTATTGGGGCTGCTGCAAAGAAGGCACCTTTGCTAACCATCGTCATTTTAGTCCTGGGTACTATCAACAGATTGGTATTGTTAGATCTTAAGGAACTTACCTGAGGTTTTCTCTTTAGAATTTCTTTCAGCTATGTCAGGCTGCTCCCTGCTAGACATTTGTTGTGTGTAATGGTTAGTAGGCTATTCTAGCTTCTATAGGACGCCAATAAAGTTTTCTTCTAGTTTCAGACACATGGGCTATTTCAACTGCTCTGACCACACTATTCTGAATTGTCTGCAGCTTGGCACAATCCCTAACTAACAGGCTACTACAACAGTGCACTTTTGTGCTTATTATGTCTCTAGCAACTGTGACATAACATTTCTGGGATAGAAACAGCCCTATCTGGGACAACAGTCTAATATGATTGGCAGTAGCAGATACCATGCTTTTAACTTGTGTCTGCATATTTACAGTATGATTCAAGAATACCCCCAAAGTCTTTACTTTTCGCTGGGTAGCAATCTTGCATCCTGCCAACTGAACGTGTTGGTGCACTGCGTCCAGTTTAGGTATCCTGGTCGGTGAGTCTACCACTATCAGCTCTGTTTTTTCATAATTAAGTGCAAGACCATTCTGGATCATCCAGGTCTGGATCAATCTATATACTTTATTGACCATCTTTATGTCCTCATCATATACTTCGGAGAGGGGGATTACACATTGGGTGTCATCTGCGTAATCTGTAAAACACACTCCCCTCTGCTCGAGCAATTGAAAGAGTGGGACAGTAGGGATGGGGAGAGACAAGCCCCCTAGGGACCCTGTTTTGCAGTCATTCAGGAGTTGTTTCTGCACTGCTGCTTTGACCATTATCAATTGATTGTAGCATAGAGGATTTAAGATCTAGCAATGCAGTCTCTGTCCCATAACCCGGCCTAAATCCAGATTTCCATTAATGTAGGATGTCATTTTTTACCAGGTGATCTAGAATTTGCTCGTATGCCACTCGATCGAGTATTTTTTGCAAGACAGGTGTGTTGGTAATAGGTCTATCATTTGCAGAGACCAAGGGGTCAAGGTTTGGGTTTTTTGAAAGTGCCGTGATGCACGCATCTTTTTTCTTTTTTTTAATAACTTCTTTTTATTAAGTATTCGCGGAGCATACAATAAACAGTTGTACATGGCCCTTCGGCCTGGAACATAGGCTGGGTTGTAAAATCAACAATCCAACATCACTGCCCCCTTTCCCTTTTCCAATACGTTAATAATAAATCACCCTCCCCCACCCAAAGAATAATACACAACTTTATTTGTGACAGTGAAAATAACCATCATAATACACACACACTGAAGTACTTTAGACTATACATTCCCAGAAAATCTGACAGGGGTCCTCTGTTAGCACAATTAGAATCACTTCACAGTTAACTGTGGCCTGTGATGAGGGGCCTTGTGTGGAGGAGGATTATGAACAATTGTACTAGCACCTTAGATAATCAGTGCATCTACGAGGGATCTATGACCAACAGGCTCCTGCTTGGCTGGTCACCTTATTCGATATATGTGTCCAATACTTCTTAAAGGCGCTCTGTTTGTTCTGGTCTGCCTCGCTGTCTCAATACGAAGAATTCGAGCAAGCAGATCTTGGTAATCATCGATATGCATGCATGTTTGGCAGGGGCTTTGGGTGCTTTCCATTGCATAATAAGGAGCTTGCAGTCAGAGAAGAGCACTGTATGAGCCAGTTTTCTTATAATTGGATTTGTGTGCCAGTGTGCTTCATCTGCCCCAAACAGCATTGGTCCCGGGGCGTGGTCAATCGTCTATATTGGGTATGTGGGAGATCCATCTGTGGACTGTTTCCCAGTATGTTTTGATTAGAGGGCATGACCATAGAATATGGCCCATTGTGCCTACATCTAGATCTTTACATTGGGCCTCATTACGACCCTGGCGGAAGACCATGGTGCTATTAGCACCATGGTCCATGCTGGTAAGTTACCCACTCTGCCATGGAGAAAGGGGGAATTACCACCCCATTACAAGGTTGGCGGGGCAGTAATTCCCCCTTCCTCCATGGCCCTTCCCCATTCCCATTTTTGCCCCATAGGGCTTAATGGGAATGGGGAAGGCGCTAAGTACGGTGCCGCAAATTGCTCAAAGTGCTGAAGCCGGAGTACTTTGCTAGCTTCTTGGCGCCCTATCGGTACATCCCCATCCCCCATCATATAAATCTTGTACTCTGATCTTGGGCCAGTATGAGTCCTGATGCTTGTTTAGTGTGTGATCTAAGCCGTACGAGAGCATGGATTCAATGCTGATGCAGGCTGGGGACGCCCGCATGTCAGAGCACAACTGCTGTCTCATCCTAAGCCATTGTGTCAGTGTTGGGCCAATAATTGAGTGCGATCCGATACGCGTAGAGCATTTATTTAGTGGGATGGCTAGAGTTTCTGCTGGGGTATGTAAGAAGGGAGAGTTCCATCGACCTCCAGCTAAATGTGTCTGATGTGTCGAACCATCTTTTGGCCCAGTATATTTGGCCGGACTGGAAATAGGTCTACCAGGAAGGTACTGCCAATCCACCATCATCCTTAGAGGCCTGTAAAACCTCCAGCCTGTCCCTTGCCCTTTTGCCTCATTAGATGAATTTGTACAGTTGTAAATCAAGATTTTTGTACATTTGTTGCGTTGGTATCTGGACCTTCCATCGAAAATGAATTCATCGAATTCCTTTCAATTTAATTTTATTAATTGAAAATAATTTCCATCTAAATACAATTTCATTGAATAAAATTCAATGGATTCCATTGGATTTTAGGCTTAGGGTTAAGGTTAGGGCAAGGGTTGGAAGTAAGGTTAAGGTTAGGTCAAGGGTTAGAATTAGGGGTTGGGTTAGGGTTAGGGTTAGGGTTTGGGTTAGGGTTGGGTTAGGGTTTGGGTTAGGGTTAGGATTAGTGTTTGGTTAGGGTTAGGGGCGTGCCCGTGTGGTTTGGGGGAGTTTGGGGGGGACCGCCCATTATATAATACACACTAAATGTTACATGAAGTTTTCAGCACTGGACAGCTCCATGCAACGTTTTAACATGTAAAATAAATGCATGGAAATGCCATCTTTTACATTTAAAAGTACATATCCATCAAAATCTGTCCATTCCTATATTCGATGGACAAGTAAGAGTATAATTTGCTATAATATTCTGCGAAGCAATTGATGATGTCTTTTTCACTAGTTAACAGATTCCCAGACCAATTCCGGATGGCAGTTATGTGTTGGGCAGCTTGTCTGGTGCAGAGCGGCAGCACCATTAGGTGAAGAAGTCTGTTTGCGTCATGGTAATAGGTCTGTGACCAGCTAGTGAACTATTTTATTTTTGTACTCTTTGGGTGGTGATTTATTTGAGCTCCACTCTTAATTTATTAAGTTGAGGATAGGTGCTGGGATTTTGGGCCCATTTGTGTTGGGATTCTTCTAGTGTGATATTGAAAGTGATCTGGTGTTTCCCGCTCCTTCCATATCTTCAGTTTGTGGGCACATCGTGAAATGCATTTCACGATAAGGAAGGCTTTTAAATGCATCCCATAGGTGGTGGGGGAAAAGCCTGGGGTCAGGTTCTTTTGCCAGAACAGATCCATATCTTTATTAAGATGTTCGAGGAAATCTGGGTATGCCACTGCCCTTAAATTAAGACGCCAAGGTGATCTAACGGGTGGGTCTCCTGGGAGTTCCACCTGAAGAAGTACCAGTGCATGGTCGGAGACCGTCATAGGGAGTATTGTGCAATGAATGGTTTGTAAAAGGGCCATCCCGGGGTCACCCAGTAGTCCAGCCTAGAGTATGATCTACGACACTGTAAGTAGAAAGTGTAATCTCGGCGATGTGGGTGAAGAGTCTGCCATATATCTAATAATCCTAAATCGGTCATAAGGGCCAGTAAGGTAGCATGCTTGCAGGGGGTTATGGGTTGTAATAGGGAAGTGTCCTGGCAGTCCAGTGTTACATCAAGAATCGTATTCCAATCCCCTTCCATGAACGTGAGGTTCCCCATGTATTGTGCACATTTTGTGAAGATCTGTATGAAGAACATGGAGGGGGAGGGTCTTTGGTTGGGGCGTATATGTTCAGTAGAGTAACGGGGTGTTGTCGGATCAGGCCCTGAATTAGGACATATCTTACTAGGGTGTGGAGTACCTGGAGCGTGGAGCGTTTGTGAATCAGGATTGCCACTCCTCTTTTTCCTCTATGCGGCGAGTCTGCAGATGTCCCGACCCAACCTCGGTTCAATTTCCCTGATTCATGTGCATCAAGGTGTGTTTCTTGTAGAAACGCAATATCGCACTGTGTGTCTTGCAGGTAGTTGAGGACTGGACGCCGTTTGATTGGGTGACGAAGCCCTTGTACATTCAGTGTCACTAGGCGCAGTTCAGCCATTACCACGCAGCTTAGTTTTTTGTGCGAGTGGGAGTAGATTATTGTGGATAAGGTTTTGCCCGGGATAGCAGTGCTGTAAGTGATTTCAATCCGGCACACACCTAAGTCTCGCCTAGCATGTAGTGCACAATTAAAACCCTTATTTATTTTTATCTATAAGTTCAATATTCTGAACGATATACCACTCGTATCACACCCTTCACCTGGAACCCCCCTGTCACACTGAACCAGGAATCAGGCTAGTTTGCAAAGGTAAATATTTATTTATGTATTTAGAATTTAATCACAATATATTTTGATAGGTAAACAACAATCGCCAATGGGGTGACAGAACACTAAATAGTATTTTTAATACACTAGGAATCAAGGAATGAGCACAAAAACAAATGCAGCACAGAACAGAATACTTTTGTGTTGGTTTGGACAGATGGTAGTATGGTTAGAGGTTCCCCCTGCAACACCCCACAACCCCCCACCAGAGAATGTAAAGAGATGGGAGGAGAGAGCAGGAATTCAGGAATAGCACCAATCAAACAGAATATCAGTCCCACCTTCCCCCCTTCAAACACAAGAGAAAAACGGAATTGACTTTGCAGCTGTCAGAATGGCTTTGAAATTGTCTTTGGAATTGACTGAGCAAAAACACCAAATGTGGTCAAAAATACTTAAATTGTTATAAATTCCTATGAGAGCCGCTTTGAACAGTTCCAAACAATCACAAACAATGATTTAGTCAGAAGAAAACTTTTGAAATCTCAAAATCCAAGTGGGAAATACATTAAACCTATTCTTTGCTGCTGAAAGAGGCTGTGTTTGTGTGTGGAGCGGACTTCCTCTTCGTACTCCGTTTATTTGAACTATCTACAGGCACTGCGAGCTTGGCTCTTGCCTGATTTGTTCGGCTTCTTGGTGGAGGCGGAGTCTGCATAGACCACGTGGGTGATCACGTGACCCGCAGCTCAGTCAAAGCTGCGCTCGAACCACCCTTGCGGCGTTAAGCCCGTGAGGGGTAAAGGGCGCTGGCTGTTGTGCGGCTGTTGGGAGCTGGCGGGGCTGAAGTTGTGAAATATTGCGCAGAGGCCAAATAAGGGTATAGTGTCTGTAATTATTTTCTGGGGTACCTATAAAGCAGACAATCCGTATAGTATTTTATCATTAATTTTATACAGATCGTTTTACATACTTTATTTTCATTCTTTTATTAGCATTTGTCATTTTAGTACTGCAGCGTGTTAAGGTATTCCTTTTTTAGTATTGAGATTATTATATGTCCATACAAGTGATTGAGTAGGCCAGTAATTATAAAGTTTCGTAACCCTCCTGGGTTCCCATAATGGGAGTCACACTCAGAAGTATGGGAAGTATCCCAGAGGAATATATAGTTCAGGGGGGTAGAGTCCCACCACAGGTGGTAATTTCTCTTCCACATCCATCTCAAGTGACCCAAATAGTCAACAAGGGCTCTGTTACCTCTATGGTAGTAGACACTTTGGTAGTCCCCCAGGGAATTTCCATTCCTTCGGGTATAGAGGGCCCTGGGGATATTGGACCGGAGCAAACTAATCAAGTGGATTCAATGGCAGAGGTGGTGGGAGTCATAAATCGGGCTTTTCTAAACATTGAATCTAAAGTGAACTCTTTGGCAGACGAACCACTGGTGGTGGAGCGAGATTTAGTATCAGATATTTCTATATTAGCCCCACTGTTGACTCATGAGTTTTCCAGGAAAGTTCAAGGCCCAAGAGACCCTATAAGAAAGATTTCAACAACATCAGTCCCTATACCTAAAGAATGGGGTTATAAGGAGAAATTGTCACAGTACCAGTTTAGCCAAAAGCAAGAGAGGGAAACTGCTTGTGGGGATGAGGCCACCTCGCAAAAAATTCAGGTTAGCGAAGGTGTCAAACTTGGGGATGATGACTCTATAGTGGGGGACCCTGTGATCGAGGATGAAGCAACAGAGGCTGAGGAGATAAAAGAAGTCTCCCAACAGGATCAGCTACCCCCAGTAGATGAGTTATCATTCCCAGTTCTTTCTAGAATTATGGACTCCATGGACAGAGGCTACGACACATTGAACTATGAAATCCAGGAGCTTAGGAAATCAATGAAGGAAGTATTGAGCAAAGTGCATTTATTGGAAGGCTTTATAATGGCAACCTCAGTCTTCAAAACCCCAAGCCCGAAAAAGGTGGTTAGTGAAGGGGCTGTGTTTGTACAAGGCGAGAGAATGGGAGTTAAAAATATGAAAACACAGGGGGAGAATGCTGAGTTAAAGGGAGAAAGTCTTTTGGTGGTACCTGAGTTATCCGGAATAGTCCCCCCATCGGTATCAATGTTTGGGGAAGGAACAGGTTCAGGATAAGAAGATGTTGAGTAGTAGCCCAAAGGTAAAAAAACCAAGTTGTCCTAACAAGCTAAACTTACAGGAAAAAAAATCCAAAAACTGTAAGCTTCCACCCTCACAACAGAATAAAGGATCACGGAAAATCCTCCGTAATCTAAGGTTGGCAGTGGACAAACACATGCAGATTGACAGAGGTATACTAGATCAGAGAAAGAAAGACTTTTTTATGAACAGGAAAGGGGGTAAAGTTAAGGAACTAACAAGGTTCAAGGAAGTTGATAGGGTTTCATCTGCGTTGGAAAATGTACAGGAGGGGGATAGTCCTTCTTTCGATCTAAGTAATATATCTGTTTATCCAGTAGACATGGAAGAGGAAGAGATTGAGAAGTTTAAGGATCCAGAAGCCCCAAAAAATATTGAATTTGGAGTTGGTAGAGGAGCTGGTAAGTGTTGTAATTTGGAGGAAAGACTGTTGGCTCCACCACATATAATAGCTGGAAGGGGATTGGGGAATCCTCTGGTGGAAGTCCCGGAAACAGGAACACCAACGGCACCTAAATTATATGCAATTTTTGCGAAACCTGTGGTGGTGAAGGCGGACTTGGGGAAGTTGCCTCCACCCAGGGTTTCCTTAACAGCGCCATTACCGACCCCAAGATTAATGGAGGAAGTAGGTTTGGGGACTCCAAAGAGTAAGTTTTTGGATTCATTGAAGGGGACGGGGGAAAGTATGGGGCAAATAAAATCGCCCAAAAAATGGAATTCGAGGCAAGCGGCCAATTTAGAAAAAATTATGCCAGATAATGGTGAGCTATGTATTTTCTTGAATCGGTTGTTCGAAAGTTCAAATAGATATCCCTTAAATAGACATTACATCCTGGATTTGATGCAGGAAATCCCAAACCTGAAATTGATATCGTCAGGGGACATTAAGACGGTAGAATTTGTCTACGATGATTGTCTAGATACGGTAAGACTTCATCTAAGGTCACACCTAATAAGGGAAATAATAATGGGGGAAAGAGAGCGTTTCTTAGCCCTAGGTTTTGAAGTTACAGATACAGGGCCCTCAATATTGTCAACTCTGGCTCCCATTTATCAGGCAAAGAAGGGTATGATACAGGATGAAAGAGAACGATACAACAAGGAGATTTATAGTTCCAGAGGGTATACACAAGCTCCTATTGGCAGAGGGGTAAATCAAGGAAGGGAGGAAAAGCGTTTCCAACATACATGATGGTCTAATTGGTCATTAATTACATGGAATTCGAGAGGGTTCCAGAACATCATGAATAACCATGAACTTTTCTCGAATTTTGATATAATCTGTTTGCAGGAAACTTTTTTGCTAGACACACCTATGATAGATGGATTTAATACAGTCTACGTTAAGGCCCGACGGGGAGTAAAGGGTAGGCCATTTGGTGGACTACTAACAGCAGTTAAACGTTCTTTGGGACTTTCCATGCAGGTAATTGATGTAGACAGGTCGGACATCCTGATTGTACTCTTAGAATGGCAGGAAGATGGCGAGAGTTTCGTAAGCAAATGTTTTTTGGTAAATGTTTACTTCAGTCCCCTAAAAGACAAACTGGAAGAAGCCTTGACAGCAATTTCTTTTACATTAATGGGTGAATTCCCGGATGATGGGGCCTCAGTGATAATCGTTGGAGACTTTAATGCAGAATGCTTAGAAGAGAATTGGAATTTAGAGAACAATAGAAAGTTTGTTTGTAAGGAATCCCGGGAGAGAGGAAAGAGGATTATCCAGGAATTTGAGGTGTGGAACCTTAGCATTATTAATGGTAATGTGCAGATGGATATTCCACCAGCTTTTACATGGCAGAATGGGTTGTGGAAATCAACAATAGACTACATTTTCACTTCCCATGATCTAGCCATAAGAGGAGTATCCCTGGAAGTAAAATCTCTGATATGGAGTGACCATTCCCTTTTGGAATTTAAATTGTTCAGTCCGAGAAAACATGTTGAAACTGACATTGTGGGAGTGGAAATAAATTCAGGAAAGAATGAGGTCAAGTGGATTCCTAGGATTGCATCAGCATTCTTGTCTGAAATTGCAAACTTACCAGTAAATAAGATGGCCCGTCTATGTACAGCGGAGGGATTCCCTACGATTGTGAGGGAGTTGCTAGGTAGGTTAACAACAGATAGAGGCTTAACCCAGATGGTGGCAAGGAGGAAGGGTTCTAACTCCTTTGATGTAGAAGTCCAGGTACATAAAAAGGAACTACACCGAGAGGTGAGGTATCTCAAGAAATCTGCACCTCCAGGCTATATGGAAAAGGTGCGGATTCTAAAACAATCACACAGGAACTGGGTAAAAGGTACAAAGTTTTTGCTATACATTAAGGATGCCGAGAGAATGCTGGCTTGTATGCTAGGGAATAGGCCAGTAATATTTTGGGACCTAATTAAACCAAAAGGTACACAAGATTATCTTCAGGCACATGCGGTCAGTGACATTGGTTGGGTGAAACATTTCACTGATTTGTACAGGGTGGAAGGTTTGGACCAATCAGTTACCTGGGTAGAGGCGGATTGGAAGGGTGCCCTAGAATGGGACTTGGAGGATATAAAGAATCTGATAAAGAAAAGCAAGTCCTCGAATGCACCGGGACCAGATGGTCTTTCTAATCTGACCTACAAAGGTAACTTAGTAGTATGGTCACAGGTACTGTCTGCCTTATTTTCGGATATTCTGGCTGACAATTCGTTCCCCTCTACCTGGTCAGCAGCAACCTTAATCCTGATCTTTAAAGGTGGGGATAGGTCTTCTCCACTTTATTATAGACCTATATCCTTGTTGGATGCTTCAAACAAAATATTTGCGAAAATGCTGCTGAAAGCCCTGCAAAAATGGGCGGTGGAATCTGATTCCCTAGATGCTTTTCAGTCAGGTTTTCGGCAAGAGCTGAGTACATCCACTAATTGTATGGTGATAGATTTATTAGCACACCAAGCAAAGGCCCAATCACGGCCAGTATTTTTCGCCTTTTTAGATATTAGTAAAGCGTTTGACATGGTTAACAGGGCTTTCTTGTGGAAAAAACTATATGATAGGGGGTGTCCGGTAGCTCTGTTGAGTATTTTGGTGGCTCTCCATACAAATACAAGGATTAGAGTAAGGCTGGACGAATTAGGGAATTATTCCCCCTGGATTCAGACAAATAGGGGTTTAAGACAGGGGTGTGTTTTGGCACCCTTTCTCTTTTGCCTGTATTTACTGGGAATAGGAGGCTGTATGGAACTTGTAAAAACTTTCCCTCCAAGATTGGGTGCTATGGTTGTCCAATACTTGCTTTATGCAGACGACATTGTTATATGTGACCTCACAGCTATTGGGCTCCAAAGAGCATTAGTAGCTGTGGAGGGATTTCTAGAGAAACTAGACTTATCATTAAACACTGCAAAATCAAAGGTTCTGGTGTTTAAGGGGGGTAGGAAAAGCTGTAAAATAATGCCTTGGTACCTGAAAAATGGTAAATTAGAAGTTGTAAATACATTTGTATACTTAGGGCTGGTAATTTATGACAAGCTCTCTGGTCCTGAATTACAGGAAGACTTAAGGGTAAAATTTGTAGGGGCAGGTGTACAACTCCGAATTTTCGACGGGAAATTCGGTAGATACTCTCTTTTACCAGCCCTAAAGTTATACAAACAACAGTTAATCCCAAAATTAATTTATGGGGCTCAAACTCGGAGTCAGCTGATTAACTGGTCACAACTAGAGGGGGCATTCTGGAAAGGCCTACTTCAACTCCCGCAGTCAGTTCCTTTAGCAGGGATTTTGTTTGAATTAGGTCTGTTACCTATAAAGATTATGGTGGACTGGGATAAGCTTCAGTTGCTGGTAAAAATACTGAACCCTCCAGGGGCGTCAATATATGAACAGTTAAACCTGGTAAGAGTTCAGGGTAGCTGTAGGGTTCTTGGGGACTGGGTTTTGAATTGTCAATTGATGCTTCAACAGGCAAATATTTCAATGGAGGAATTGGAGCTGACACCGAAGGTCGCCAAGTTAAGATGGTGTAGATATGTATGGTCTAACCTGAGATCTGACATAATGGAGTATAAATGCTTTGGGGATCACTTTCTTTGGTCATGTAAAAGTTTTAATACTCCAGCTCCTTACCTTGAAAAGCACCCGTCGAGATCCTTTAGGACACAAGTGCTAAGATTAAGGTTGAATTTGTTACAAACAAAAGAAGTATTGGGTCGCCGTGCGGAAATTCCACAAGAACAGAGATTATGCCGGCATTGTAACAAAAATATTGAGACGCTAAAACACTTGTGTGTGACCTGCCCTAAGCTGGAGGACTTGCGGTCTTGTTTTTCAGCAGGCTTGGTTTTCTCCTCCGAGAATGAATTATGGAGGAGGATATTGAACTGTAATGAATTAAGCTTGACCATACATGTTTTTGAATTTTTAAGGAAAGCTGCAGTAATTTTATAAATGTTGGATATACGTATATTGGATTGTGTATTTTTGTATGTGTTAAAAGTACTGTGGTACTGTAGAACACAATAAAATAAATAATAAATAATAATTAAACCTATTTCACACATGTAAAATGTCTCAGAATCTCAGAATGTAAAATCGCGGCAAACTTTTCCTTATGCAATATTCGCTATAACGGGAGAATCGCACTGTTTTCTGGTTCTGGTTTCTGGTTCTCTGGATAGCTAATGATGTTAGGTACAAGTAGGAGTTGAAATTTCGTTTCTATCATAAAAAAAACTCAGGGAGTTATAGAGGTTTTAGTAAAGGTTGTTTTTGTAAAATAGGCGCAACAATGGAAAACTGAAATGCACTTTTGAAAATGACAGATGGGTTGATTACAATAGATTATGACTATGAAATGCCAAGATGGATCTTACAGTCACGTGATCAGCGTAACTCGCCTGTTGTGGATACTCTACTTTCTTCAGATGAGAAAAGAGTCAGCGCAAAGATAGTTCTAGCAATCTATGGTTCTGAATGAAAGATGGGATGGGTTTGAGGGATAAAACAATGCAAATATAATGTGGGTCACAGTTCTTCCCATTAATACTCACAGGATAAGTTATTAAATTGGACCGCCAGTTCTGGTCATGGATTGGATCTGGTCTAGGACGAACAGCACATCAGACACGGTACTGGATCAACTATGGCGGTCACCGAATTTGCACAGAATATGCCCTCCTTGTTTGTGGATATTTCAATCAGCTGGATAGCGAGTTCCTCAGGCAAGCCTAGTGGTAGCAAGCCAGAGAATTTCAAGATACTTGTTCAAAAGACCTTCTCACACCACAGCGCTTCACTGGGTTGCAAGAATAATTTTGAGGATTAGGCCTTGCAGAAAGTCAATAGTTCTCTGCTTCTTACAAGAGTCTTGGCATCTGGATCTGGAAGGATGTTAAAACTGGATCAGAGTGCTTCGCCAGAATCAGGAAAGTGAGTGAATCAGTCAGTCCCTATGTGTTGTCGGCTGTCTCTATTTATCCTCTAAAATGACATCACAAAGTGGGTGTATGGGCCAGTTTAGCTAAGTTTGCCCCTGTGAGCTGGGATTGGATCAACACTTCATCTCCGCCTTGCATTTGAGTGATTGGATCAAGGCCGGATGATGTCAAATTTTATGGTTTGCTTTACAGTTCTTAGAAACCTCCCTTTAACTACTGGTCTCAAAATCGGATTTTATACTAAACACAAATTTCTACATTGGTCACTTTTATACAAAT
This sequence comes from Ambystoma mexicanum, assembly GCF_040938575.1. NCBI lineage: Eukaryota > Metazoa > Chordata > Amphibia > Caudata > Ambystomatidae > Ambystoma > Ambystoma mexicanum. The sequence goes on along the minus strand of NC_090937.1, from coordinate 1,083,662,104 downwards.
CACACGCAAAGATGCCCTATTTTATGTAGCATCTGTTCCTCAAAAGCTCGCAGCTGTGGGGTCTTGTTTCAATTTTCTACAGAATTGTGTCCTTTTTGCTATGAACACAATTTCCAAACTTTATGCAAATTTCCACAAATGTGTGTGTATTTAACATAGGGATGTGTGTGTCAATGTTCACAATTCTAGGATTCATACATTTCACATAATACCACATATATTGCCATTTCTGCCGGTTCTGCCACCTCTTAAAACGTGCAGATATGTCCTTTGTATATTTTTCACCATTTTGAATCACAAGTTATGAGTATTTAAAAATTGTTCTTTGTTCATGCTTAACAGCAAATGGTACACCTCTTTTTCTCTCCCCGGAGTCCAGGAACATCCCCCTCCTTGTTTGTTCTTTCCAGGAGCCATTACGACCCTCTCACACCTCAGTTTCCTTGGCTGAATGGCCTGCTATTGTGAATTCTCTTTCTGTAGACAAAAGTCTGCGTTACCCCACAATTAGGACCTCCCCATGAGTTTCAGCTGACAGGATATCCCTCCCTCTGGGAGAAACCTGTTTGTCCACTTCCAAAGGGTTGCAGCTCAGCCAAGCTAATGTATTCTTAATTAAAGATCCAGGAAAAACCAAACTTGTTGCATCAAACATAAATACATGACTTTCTTAGCTTTACTCTGTGGGATAAAAAGCAGCTGAGATCTGTATTCTTTTTAGCCACTATCCTTTTTATGTTTGCTGATCCGGCAGACTTTTTAGTTTAGATCACTTTAAAGTTTCATCAGTAACGATCTGACAGCTGTCATTCAGGCAGCCCAGGGTAGTGCACCCAGATTCTGACAGAAGCTGTCAGTTTACAGACAATCCGGTTTTTCTGAAGAAATGTTTTGCTCTTCACATTAGGACTTTGTATGTTCACAATGCTTCATTAGATTACATGAATTTTAGTGCCAAGCAAGATTTTGGATGTTGAGAAGTGTTGTGTTATATGCATTTTGGAGTTTTTAGCAACAAAGCAAATGTCATTATAGGCACATTTTGGAATTTCATTTATAAAGCGCTGCTTCTTTCTCTGCCCTATGTTTACTGGTCATGGAGCCCACTGGCACATTTTCTGCCTTGTGTGCTCTATTCCACCACACATGCACCATGGGTGGCAGGTTGTGCATCCCTCTTTTTTTGTGCTGAAGCACACGGTTTTTGTAGGTTTTAGGTGCGCACAAGAGTTTTGCTGCCATTGTTGCAGTTCCTTGCACCATACTATCAGAGTGATGCCGCATAGCATAGCAGAGTGGGTCAATACATCCCACAGAGCCCCCCTCCCGACTTGGTTTTGACCTCCCGTCAAGGGGAAGTAGGGAGATTGGGATGTTCTTTTTCTGTCCGTGTGGAGAATTTCAGTGGCTTCTCCCATCAGTGATTGAAGCGACACGCTCTCCTCGCCGGTTCTGATCAGGAGTATTGCTGGTTCTGGTTGGGAGTCTTGCTGGTTCTGGTTGGGAGTATGGAGCGGCACTCCGGGCTCCTTGGGTCTTTCCTCCTTGTCCCAGAGTGGTCCTCCTTGGTAATTCTTGGGATGATTCTTAGTCCAATGCTAGAAAACAGAACTTAGCATGGTTATGGAAATTTGCCCACTACTGTGTCCACACGTCATCTGGGGATGTCAGCAGTGGGAAAGACACTTGCATTGGGTACAATTGGCAATATTCCCCATTTATGTTCAATAATGGTTTTAACAGGTGGCTTCTGTAGGTGAGGTCTGGGATGGTCACCTCTCCTCCATTTCTGAAATTCCATTAGTAACTAGGGTCCAAATGAATCTCAAGTTGGTTGAGGAGGTCACGCATCATATAAAAGGCGGAACAGACCCCTCGCACTACCCAACAAGTATCTATTATGCTTTTGACATCCCTAGAAATTTTGATCATACAACTGCTAAGCAGAGGATATTGGGAGCAGGGCGCTTCCAGGTCCCGTACCCATTGCTGCACTGACTCTACGGCGGGTAGGGTCTGGTCTTTTGGGAGTTTTTTGAATAATGCTTCGCTGATGAAGCTTTCTTCGCTATTCAAGTCAACTCGGGCGAGGACAGACTCCTTCCCGTCATTTAACTGAATCGGGAGGAAGAGCTGTTCACCCTTTTTCGGAATGCCAGCTAAGTTGTGTGCTGGTTTGATATCAATTTTAGCTAATGACTTGGGATTTTCGGATTGTACATTAGTATAACATTTCAATGTATCTCCCTCCAGGGTGGAATGCCACTTGAGACTGGAAGTGAGGCTAATTTGCAGAAATGGAGAAGAGTTCTCATCACCGTTTGGGGGTCCCACAGTTATGACGGTGATGTAGGGTGTATCATTGTTTTCAAAGTAGAACCTAATTAGGTCCGGTTTTTGTTCAACCATGTGGCATGTGCCATTCAGACTCACATGGTTGATGCTTTGCTTTAATTTAATTGGCCTGTGGGTCTGGGTCCAGAGGACCTTCTTTACACAATCTATGAGGGGAGACAGCCTGCGGAGGATGTCATTCCCTAATAGACAGGGGGTTCCCTCTGGCACCACAACTAGGACCGGGTACTTCATTTTGAGTCACCCAATTTTAATTTCCAGCTCTACAGACCCTTCAACAGGAATTTCCTTCATGTCAAAGTTCTGGAGCTGTGCAGGATGAGGGGTGAGAGGAATTTGGTATTTGTCCCCGCTTCCAGAATTTAGCTGCTCAAAGACTCTCTTTGACAGCAAAGTTGCTTGGGATCCAGTGTCCACCAGTGCTGAAATTGCACATTGCCCTTGCACCTGGATGTAGGCTTAGAATCTACCTTTCTTCTCCTCCAAGGGGCAAAGGTAATGGGTGCTCTGGGTAAGCTTGATGGTCAATTTGCTTATTTCTGACTCTGACACCGGGATAGTTGGGTCAAGAGACGGTGTCGGAGTTGAAGAAACTAGCACAGAATTTTGACACACCGCTATTTGGGGAGTCTCAGGCTCCCCTTGTTCTGTTTCTGGGCTGCCCCCACCCCCTTTCTGGAGGCAATCAACAGAGGGGGTTGGTGAGGTTTGGGGTTCCTCTTGGGCTGGTTCTGGGTTGCTACCCCCGTCTAGGAGGCGGTCCCCAGAATGGAGTTGTATGGTTTGGGTATCTGAGCACACAGTTTCATACTCAGTGATTTGAGGGGTCTCTGGCTCCTCCCTTTCTGATTCGGGGCTGCCCCCCTTTTTGGAGACAGTCCTCAGGAGGGCTTTGGGGAGATAGGGACTCTTATTCCTCTGGTTCTGGGCCACCACCACCTTTTTGGAAGCAGTCCCCAGAATAGGTTTGGGCATGATCCTGGGTGTGAGCTTGGGGATCTGCAAAGAAAACAGGATAGTTGGATATGGGGGGAGTTTTGGGCTCCCCTGGGTCTGATTCTGGGCTGCCCCACCTTTTTGGAGGCAGTCACCAGAATTGGTTTGAACAAGGTGACTTTCTTGCTGGTCATTCTGGGGTTCAATGTTGGCCGGTTTAAACTCAGTCCCCACATCTACCCAGTCTTGATCAGGATTTCTTGGGATCCATTTTTCTTTGGGAGGAGTTCCCCCATCCCTGAAGGAGAAGATCCTTTTCACAGAATCCTCTTAGGACCCATCTCCTTCAAATTGGAAGATTCTAACCTCCTCCAAAAAATGGGCCTTTTTAGGCTCTTTATTTCTCCTACCCGTCCTCTGTGCCTTAGGTTACAGACCTTGGGGGGCAGGAGATTCTGGTTCCGGCTCCTGGGTTTCACAAGTGGGGAAGAAAGCTACCTCTAACGCTTTACACTCCCCTTGCCCCTGTGCCGCCTCCCTGGGAACCAGTGGGTTGTAGGGGTTCTCTCCCCGTCATTGCTCTGGAGCAGCAGACCCTTGATTTGCGGAGTTCTGAGTCTCCATGCTCATCTGAGGGTTCTGTTGAGCCCTCAGCATGCGACCCAGATCCTGTGCCAAGTTCTGGACCTGGCACTTCAGTTGGGACACCCACTCTGGCTGGTACGGGGTCCTCTGGTCTACCCTTGGTTGATCACGGGAAGGGTAACTCTCCCTTCTCCCATAATACCCTTGGTTGGGATAGTTTTGGTACCCCTATACCCTTGGCCTCCCCTCTCCCGGATTGGGCTGTCTTGGCTCAGGAAAGTGGGGAAAGAAAGAAGGGTTGTTTTGGGGGTTGGTTTTCAGCAGGTACCGGGGAAAGAAATTCATCCCGGCATTTGGGGGATTACTGCCCTCCTGGGGAAAGGGAGGAGAGAAGTTTCCTGGGTTGGCGGCTGCCTGGCTGGATCCCCCCCCTTGGGCTGGGGGAGTCCACACATAGCCCAGGATGGGTCTGTTGCCCTTGTAACGGGGGCTGATGTAGTCAACGGAGTTAGGGGGTCCCATTTGTGGGGTTACCTTCCTGGCCCCCTGTTTGGGATTGGCCCGAGGGCCTTCTGGGTCTTTGGTTAGTGGGATTTTGTGCAGGAATGTTTTTAGGCCCCCCCCATCTCCAGATCTAAAATGGTGGCAACCTTCACCTCCGTCACCTTAGCAGCAGGGGTGTTGGGCTTTTATTGGCACTTTTATTTTCTACTGGCTTCGGCACTTCGTAGATGCGACTTGCTTGTTCAATGACCCAGTCTAGTGATCTTTTCTCATGAAAGCCCCTCACCAGCTGGGTCATAATGTATTTAGGGAGGGCATGAAAGAAGGTATTGATAAATTCCCTAATGTCTGTGCGCACCCTCCTGGTGGTCTGCGCAAAGGCACGTTTCAGCTCTTGGACTAATTCTTGTGGGGCCTGGTCTTCCCCACATTGCAGATTGTAGGCCGCCTTGCGGGCCTCTTGAGGGTTTCTGTGTATTGAGAAGTGCTTTAAGATGGCCGCCCTATAGATGGACCCTCTTGAATGGTTCTGATCCTCCAGCCCCGCAAAGAAGCTGGAGTATTCAGGTGAAAATGTCCACTTCACATACTGAATACAGCTTTGGCTGTCCTTCAGGTGGAAAGTCTCCACCATTTGCTCAAACAATTCGAGGTGCTCCCAAACTGAATATTTGGCAGTTTTATGGGAAGGGCATTATGACGCTCCTAATAGCCTTGATTTGCTTCAGGGGATCTCTCAATAGTGCTCTCTTAATTTTGTTGGCCTTTTTAGTTCGGCCACCCTGTCCACTCATCCTCTGACTCAGAGGCACTGCTACCAGAGGTGGCTGTCTGATCCTCTAGGCTCTCCCTGATTCTGCGGGCTTGGGAATGGCTGGCAGAAGGTGGGGCCCTAGTCTCCTGAAACCTGTGGCGCTCAGAAGAGTCTTCTGACTCTCCCTTGCTCCCAGGATTGGTTGAGTACCCCCCCCCCGCTGTCCTAGCTGGGAAGAGGTTTTTAAAATGCTCTTTGTGGGCCTAGTCTCACGGAATTCCCCACCGAATTTGACTGCCTGATCTCTTGGTGATATTTTTGAGGATCCAGTTCTCTGATTCTCCCCTCACTGGAGTTTCCCTGATCAGAGAGGCTGGCCCTAACATTTGGGAATCTGCACATGGATGCCTGCCCATCCATATCTGAGAGACGCTTATCTGTCAGTCCCATATCTCCCATTGTATTGAATTCTACCATCCCCGTGGCCCTTGGCTCATATGAGCCAGTGGACATGAGGGTGGCAGAGTCCATGGAACTGAAGGGATTGAAGTCCCTGATGCCAGGAGTCCTGAGATTATGCTCAGGGGTTTCTCTTTCCCATCTTACTTCATCTCTTTCAGCCCCTACTCCCTGATGACATGCCAAAATCTTACCCTTTTGTTCCTCTATTAAGGCCTTACAGGTCTCTATGATTTGTTCTTGCATGGCTATCTGTTTGTGGAGCCTGTCATTCTTTTCACAGAGAGCCGCATTGTCTCTCTGTGCTTCCTGCCTGCATTGGGAGTACTGGGCCAATTTTTGCTGCAGGAGACATACCTCCTGAGTTTGGCCCTTACTGGTCTGATTGTTCTTTGCCAAAGCATCCTCCACCCGCCTGGTGTGCTCTACCAGCTTTTCATAATCAATTTTGATTTCCCCAAATTCCTGAAGGGGCAGCTTACTTTCCTCCAACTTTGTTTTTAAATGGCTGACTTCCTGGCCTAAGGCATCCCTCTCCTGAGTTAGAGTGCCCCTCTGTGCAGCCAGGTCGTCCCTCTGTTTTTAAAGGCACCAGCTTTCTGGCGCTCCTCATCAAACTCTGCTTGGGATTCTAGATCTTTGATAATTAATTTATTATTTTCCTCTTTTAAGTATTCTAGGTGGCTCTGTAATGTGACTACCTGCTCTGCGCATGCTCTGTTAAAATGTAACTGTTATGGCAGCTTTTGTTGTCTCTGTTGTAGAGACTCCAACCTTTCTTGACCCTCTTTTTGCAGTGTCTGTACCTGGGCATCTTGATCTGCATTCTTTTGCAGTAAGAGAGCCAGATCTTCTTGGAGTTTGGTGGCATACTGCCTAGCCTCTGTTTCTTTATTCTTCGCTATCCTGGAGCCTTTGCTCTGCAGAGTCCAGATTGCTCTGGATTTTCTGCATCGCTTCCCCTTGCCTCTTTGTGAAATCTACATGGTCTGTGTACTTTTCCTGTATGACTCCTATGTGGAGGTACAGGTAGGCCGCTATTTTGGCAATTTTGCATTGCTCCTCTTTTATTTTAGGGGTCATATACAATTCGCTAAGTGCTTGCTGTAATGGCCCCTTGTCCTACCAGGTATCAAGATTGATTTCAGTGATTTGCTGTTTTATTCCCTGCCGGCATACCTGTTCGTCCTGTTCTGGCCATTCACCCCTGACAAACAACTTGTCCAGTAGTTGTTCCCTAGCAATATTGATTTACACTGGGGTCGCCATTCCGGAAATATTAATTTCCTTCTGACTTTCTCAGGGTTCTTTTACTGTTGCAAACAGGCCCAATTCCTTTGAGTATTTCTTTTGAGGGGTGCTTGTACAGTGTAGCACAGTATGGTAACCCAACAAGGTGTGTGTACCCCGTCGGCTAGCACGCTGTGTTAGACTGTCACGAGTGGTATGTCAAATTCAGGATCCCGCAGACCAGCCCCCAAGCTGAAAGTGATTTTAATCCGGCACACACCCAAGTCCCGCCTACCATGTAGTGTGCAATTGAACCCCTTATTTATTTTTATTTATAAGTTCAATATTCTGAACGATATACCACTCATATCACACCCTTCTCCTGGAACCGCCCCGGTCACACTGAACCAGGAATCAGGCTAGTTGGCAAAGGTAAATATTTATTTATGTATTTAGAATTTAATCACAATATATTTTAATAGGTAAACAACAATCACCAATGGGGTGACAGAACACGGAATAGTATTTTTAATACACTAAGAATCAAGGAATGAGCACAAAAAAAAATTAATGCAGCACAGAACAGAATACTTTTGTGTTGGTTTGGACAGATGGCACTATGGTTAGAGGTTCCCCCTGCAACAACACTCAACCCCCCACTAGACAATGTAAAGAGATGGGAGGAGAGAGCAGGTATTCAGGAATAGCACAAATCAAACAGAATATCAGTCCCACCTTCCCCCTTCAAACACAAGAGAAAAACGGAATTGACTTTGCAGCTGTCAGAATGGCTTTGAAATTGTCTTTGGAATTGACTGAGCAAAAACACCAAATGTGGTCAAAAATACTTAAATTATTATACATTCCTACGGAAGCCGCTTTGAACAGTTGCAAACAATCACAAGCAATGATTTAGTCAGAAGAAAACTTTTGAAATCTCAAAGTCCAAGTGGGAAATACATTAAACCTATTTCATGTGTGTAAATTGTCTCAGAATGTAAAATCGCTGCAAACCTTTTCTTATGCGATATTCGCTATAATGGGAGAATCTGCTGGGTTCTATGGATAGCTAAGGATGTTAGGTACAAGTAGTAGTTGAAATTATGTTTCTATCATAAAAACTGAGGGAGTTATAGAGGTTTTAGTAAAGGTCGTTTTTGAAAACAGGCGCGACAATGGAAAACAGAAATGCACTGTTAAAAATGACAGATGGGTTAATTACAATAGATTATTACTATGAAAAAGAGAATGCCACAGATGGATTTTACAGTCACGTGATCAGCGTAAACCACCTTTTGTGGATACTCTACTTCTTCAGATGAGAAAAGAGTCAGCGCAAAGATAGTTCTAGCAATCAATGGTTCTGAATGAAAGATGGGATGGTAATGAGATAGGGATAAGACAATGCAAATATACTGTGGGTCATAGTCCTTCCTATAAATACTCACAGGATAAGTTATTAAATTGGACCGTCAGTTCTAGTCATGGATTGGATCTGGTCTAGGAAGAACAGCACATCAGACACCATACTGGATCAGCTATGCCGGTCACCGGATTTGCACAGAATCTGCCCTCCTTGTTTGTGGATATTTCAATCAGCTGGATAGCGAGTTCCTCAGGCAAGCCTAGTGGTAGCAAGCCAAAGAATTTCAGGATACTAGTTCAAAAGTTCTCTCACACCAGAGCGCTTAACTGGGTTGCAAGAATAATTTTGAGGATTAGGCCTTGCAGAAAGTCAATAGTTCTCTACTGCTTGCAAGAGTCTTGGTATTTGAATCCGGAAGGATGTTAAAGCTGGATGTAGAATGCTGGATAAGAGTGCTTTGCCGGAATCAGGAAAGTGAGTGAATCAGTCAGTCCCTATGTGTTGTCAGCTGTCTCTATTTATCCTTTAAAATGACATCACAAAACGGGTGTATGGGCCGGCTTAGCTAAGCTTGCCCCTGTGAGCTGGGATACTTGCATTTGAGTGATTGGATCAAGGCCGGATGATGTCACATTTTATGGTTTGCTTTACAGTTCTTGGAAACCTCCCTTTAGCTATTGGTCTCAAAATCGGATTTTATACTAAATACACATTTCTACATTGGTCACTTTTACACAAATCACACACAAAGATGCCCTATTTTATGTAGCATCTGTTCCTCAAAAGCTCGCAGCTGTGGGGTCTTGTTTCAATTTTCTACAGAATTTTTTCCTTTTTGCTATGAACACAATTTCCAAACTTTATGCACATTTCCATAAATGTGTGTGTTTAACATAGGGATGTGTGTGTACATTTTCACAATTCTAGGATTCATACATTTCACATAAAACCACATATATTGCCATTCCTGTCCAGAACGGTTCTGCCGCCTCTTACAACGTGCCGCCAAACATTAGACTAACAGATATGTCCTTGGTATATTTTTCACCATTTTGAATCACAAGTTATGAGTCTTTAAAAATTGTTCTTTGTTCATGCTTAACAGCAAATGGTACGCCCCTTTTTCTCTCCCTGGAGTCCAGGAACAAACCCCTCCTTGTTTGTTCCTTCCAGGAGCCACTTACAACCCTCTCACACCTCCGTTCCCTGGGCTGAAGGGCCTGCTATTGTTAATTCTCTTTCTGTAGACAAAAGTCTATGGTACCCCACAATTAGCCCCTCCCCATGAGTTTTAGCTGAGAGGATATCCCTCCTCCTGGGAGAAACCTGTTTGTCCACTTCCAAAGGGTTGCAGGCTAATGTATTCTTAATTAAAGATCCAGGAAAAAAAAAACTTGTTGCATCAAACATAAATACATTACTTTCTTAGCTTTACTCTGTGGGATAAAAAGCAACTGAGATCTGTATTCCTTTTAGCCACAATCCCTTTTACGTTTGCTGATCCCGCAGACTTTTTAGTTTAGATCACTTTAAAGTTTCATCAGTAACTCATCTGACAGCTGTCATTCCGGTAGCCCAGGGTACTGCACCCAGATTCTGACAGAAGCTGTCAGTTTACAGACAATCCGGTTTTTCTGAAGAAATGTTTTGCTCTTCACATTAGGACTTTGTATGTTCGCAAAGCTTCATTAGATTACATGAATTTTAGCACCAAGCAAGATTTTGGATGTTGAGAAGTGTTGTGTTATAGGCATTTTGGAGGTTTTAGCAACAAAGCAAATGTCATTTATAGGCACATTTTGGAATTTAATTTGCAAAGCGCTGCTTCTTTCTCTGCCCTCTGTTTGCTGGTCATGGAGCCCACTAGCACATTTTCTGCCGTGTGTGCTCTATTCCACCAAACATGCACCATGGGTGGCAGGTTGTGCATCCCTCTTTTTGTGTGCTGAAGCACACGGTTTCGTAGATTTTAGGTGCGTACAAGAGTTTTGCCGCCATTGTTGCAGTTCCTTGCACCATACTATCAGAGTGATGCCGCATAGCATAGAGGAGTGGGTCAATGCATCCCACAGTGCTGATCAAGCAGGTTATATGTGTGTGTGGTTAGGGATATTAACATAACAAATAAGGCCCTAAACCCATAGGCCGAAACTTCAACATTGGGACAAACTGTAGAAACCCCCATATGGCTTCCTGAGAGTCCATGCTCTAGGGGGAAGGGGAAGATAATGCAACTTTCACCCTCCCCATTGGCATGCTGATCCGTCTGGGCCACCAGTAATACTGGTTGGCCCTGGGGGCGGGGGCAGAGGATGTCTCACCTTAGAAGGCAGGAAGAATTGGTCATCTTCGTGAATTAGTTAGTTCTAGGTGCAAAAGGATGGCATTAATGCATGCATATTCTGACACCGGGTGTCACCATTTTATGCACAGTAATAAGTTCTGGCCGGGTTTGCATGGTGGCATTTAATGGAAGAAATCAGCATGGGCCTGTATCTCTCACGTTGGAGGGCGAGAGGGCTTGTGATTGGGCCCATGTAGGCATCTGCCGGAGTGTTTTCTCGCCTGCCTCGCGGACGCTGTTGTTGTTGAAGGTGCCATTTGAGGTGGTCTTTCTTTCTCTGTTTCGGTGGGGATGTTTGTAGAGACTAGGCCCTGTTGCCATAAAAATTGCCATGTGCCTTCTGGATCATTTAAAGAGTGCCATTTTCGATCCAGTTGAATGCACCTGATTGCAGGAAATTTGCGATACACTTTGTGGTTTGTAGCTTGAAGTGCAGTGAACAGTGGGGAAAATCTCTTCCTTCGTCGAGATACTTTGGCAGAGTAGTCATTGAAGATACGGATCTCTGACCCCTCCGCACGGATTGGGCCAGCTGCCCTCTAGGCACGTAGTATTGCCACCTTGTGCTGGAAGATGAGGAGCTGCATTGTAATGGGTCGTGGGGAATCTTTTGCTTCTGGTCGCGTAACTGGGGCCCTCTGGATTCTTTCAATGAAATGTGATCTCAGGTCTTGTATATGAAGGTGTTCTTGAAAGAAGGGATATGCGTAAGCCTCTACATCTGAGCCCTCTGCCCCCTCTGGGAGACCCACGAGGCAGAGGTTTTTGTACCGTGAGCGATTTTACTGGTCCTCCACCTTCGCATTGAGGCGCTGTTCTTCCTTAATGTGGCTGTCAAGATCTGTGGCTGCCACTGTGCTACTGTCCTCAAGTCCACTAATCCATTGCTTATTGTCGATTGTGCGTTCTGCTTGGGCATTTACGTGGGTCTGTATGCATTGGATGTCTCACTTGATTTCCAGGACTGTGGCATTTATTTCATGAGTGCTGTGGCCAATTGCCCTAGTTTCCATGAGGAGTGTTTGAAGTTGGTTCTGTACATCCATCTTAATGTGCTGGCACGTAGATCGATGTATGGGTAATTCTGCTGGGGTTGGAGCGCTGCCACTACAGATGTTGTTAGCAGTTGGGTTCTTTGCCATGCCCCAGTGGTGGGCCGGCGATGTAGTAGGGTGTTATGCTGTCCCATGTTTCCTGCTGCTGTTCAGGTATGCTTCTGCAAATGCTTGCGTTGGGGACCTCTGCACCTGTCTCACACGTGGCACGTCTGGTAGCCTCCAGGTCAAGGCTGGGGGTTAAATAGGCAGCAGGCAAAGAAAAGTTCCAGAGCCTCCATTCAGGCTTTCAGGGATGTAGGCACCCAGTGGGTGTGCTTCAAAGAAAACTAGCAGGTTGTGCAGGGCGATTAACTGTGCTGGGCTATTGATTTAGGCAAGGTTTGAGGTAGTTGGAGTTTTTTACTGAACCTGGGGCTCGGCCCTTCAGTAGACGAAAATGGGCGCAATTAGAGGTAAATCAGTATATACCCAAGAGTCCTTCAGCTAGGTTGAGTAGGCCCATGAGGGTATGCCATTTGGATGAGCATGGCAGATTGCTGGTGCTCTTTGGCTGTAGGGATGGAGGATTCTCTTCTGCCTGTTATTGGATCTCTGGGCGACCCGTGAGTATGAGACTGCCAGCAAGGGAGACAGGGAGGGCGCTATGGCATCTCAAAACATTTTACATTATTTACACCATTGAGGCATCATTACAATTGCTGCCGTGTATTCTTCACTTTGCCAGGTGCTGCCTGAAAAGCGTTCTTTTGTTATCCAGCTCTGTGATAAAAGTTCAGAGGAAGGTTCATCTGGTCCATTTGTCATCCGCCCCCCAGGATTGGCATTTTGTAAGGGTGTACAGCTCCAACCTCACCCCCATCCAATGGTCCTGTTTAGATATGCGGTCTGACTCTGTGTAAGCCACCTGGTTGCTGCAGTAGGAGGGAGAGGCGACCTACCTCTGCTAATCTTGCAATGCTGGCACCCCAGTGTCTCTGTTATTAATGTGACGCCCGGTCCTTCCCGGCGATGAGTTGCAGAGGTTCTGACATACTCTGCCCCGCCGCATGGGCTGGGAAAGGCCTGGGGGATTGGTAGCTTTGTGTGGGGGGGTGCACGTTGATCCACCCCACACTCCCTCGTCCGCTGCAGTTGTCCGTTCCTCCATTCGCTTTGCTACACTGTTGGAAGGCTCTGGAGGTTTCTCTCCTGGCTGTCGGCCGTCTCATGTATAGGCTTCTCCCAGGTCCGGTGAAACAAAGCCGCCATCCCTCTCTCAGCTCAGCATGGCCTTCAGCATGTCGTCCTTACATAGGACCTTCCCCGTCCTGATGAGCGGTGGGGAACAGGTCCAGTCTGGTGTCTGCAGCATGCGCTTACCATCCCTTGTATTGTGTTCACAAACCATGCAGGATGACTTATATATAATTGCGAGTTTTAGCCCGCCTTCCTTTGAGCAGCATCACAGCGCCGCCATCTCTCGAGCCCCCCGACCCCCCACATCCATGCCTATTTTAACCCCATAGGCACAGGGTTCTCGTGAAAGGATAAGTTGGCAAATTTAGTGATAGTCCCTAACAAAGACGGAAGACAAGCCTTCACTGTGATGGACGGTATACATTGCCTTTGCAATTTGTTGGTTTCAGTTTCATAATAACAGCCATCTCTGTTTCTGATATAGTTCTGAAATGAAAAGTGTTTATTCTGTCAGTCTGGCGGGCCACTGCTATTATATTAGCTACGTTCTGGTGCTCTTTCACCAGATTTAGTATTTCCATCTTCAGGTCAATATTATCCTTAATTTTCCAGAGTTTATTGAACATAGCCTTTTGGATTGTGGTACACCAGGCAGCATCTTTGATGGGGCCATCCAATTCTTTTCTACATGGATTCTCTAATTACTTCAGGATTTTAAATTGTTCATGCGAGTCCTGTTTAGCTTTTGCAATTCTAGTATCATACGTTCATTTCTTTGCTTCTATAATGGCCATTTTGTATTGTTCAGCTGTTCTTGTGTATGCTACCTTATCATCCATAAACGCAGTAGATTTCCAGATCTTAAAAAAGTTACATTTCTCTGATTTTAACCTCCGCAATTCTGGTATATACCATGTATTCAATTTTTTCCATGGTACGCTCCGGGTATTCAATGGAGCAATTCTAATAACGGTTTTAGTTGCAATCTTTTGATTTAGGTTCACTATTTCTGTAGCTGAGTCTACCTTTGCTACGTTCCTGGCTAGTGGTGCAATGGAAACTTCCATAGCTTCAAGGGAGCGTTTACATACATTGCTGGAAGTAATACATGTGCTATTCTTCACTGTGTGCCTTACTTTTCTAGGTAGTACTAGGTCGAACTCAATGAAGTAGTGGTCTGACCATGGACACAGGGGGATAACAGGATTACTCAAAGGTATGTGACAAACAGCAACCCAGTCAAGGGTATGACCTGTAAAATGAGTTGTATTATTAAACAAATGACTAAATCCAAGCTCTGATAGTGAGGCTTCCAGAGCCAAAACATTGGATTCTGTATCCTTTCCCAGCCACATATTAAAATCGCCCATGAGAATGCATTTGGTGTTTAGTTTAAGTATAGGTAATACTGCCAACATTAATTGCTTCAGTCAGCCAAACAACTTTATTCGGCCAAAAAAGGCCATCAAAGTACATCCTACAAATGCAATTCTAAAAATAAAGATACAATTCTGGTGCATGATTACAAAGGACATAACAAAAGGGAGGACAGCAGAACAGTACAAAAGGCCACCACCTCCGTGGGAGTCCCTGAACAAGTCTTTGAGCCAATAGTCAGGTCCCACCAGCCCCCGGCCTCAGCCAATTCCCGTAGCGCCTCGGGCCCAAGACTGTCAGATTTGCCCTCAAAGGGGACTGTTGCTAGTGGGGGTCCCCAGAGTGACGCACAAGGGCGGGAGTAGGGAATGCACTGGCTGTGATGCCACTGTTCCTTGATCGCCCATGGCCATTGCACTTTTCCAGGACGACCCTTGCCATGAGGGTGTCCCAAAGATCAATTCAACAATGTCCATTTTAGCTAAGGGATTAGACAGCCTGATACACTCCAACAAAGAGCCCCTGGACACAAACCTACAATCCCCCACCTCCAGCAACCAGTGGAGACATTTATTCTGAAGGGCATCCCTTGGTTCTCTTGAGTCGACGGATAGTTTAGGGACACATCGGGGCTGCTATTGCCTTCAGGTAGATGATGCCCAGACAGAGGCCTGCACAGACCAGAGTTTTAGGTCCCAACCTCCCTCCCCACTGGTAGCATGTTGCCCCGGACTCTCCCAACGGGGTTCCGCAATGGCAATGGCTCATCCCCCGAGACCAAGGTCCTGGTAGTCTCCCTCCAAACAGGTGACACTGGCGGGTGGTCCACCTCCGGTCGACTCCTCAAAAAGGGGTAGGCCGATCCACCGGGGCATTGGGCAGACCAGGGTATGAGGGCTATGTTCCTTTAACACTGTCTGGATTCAATCCCCCCGACCCAACCCCCTGTGTTCCCATTCCTCCCCTTCCCATGTCTCCTTCACCCTTGGCCCCCAACACCCACTTGATCAAGACATGTAGGAGAATTTTGATCTCGGCCAGCTCAGGGAGCAGGAGGTGACAGGGGCAACCTGACAGATTGGTGGAAGCCGTAGAAGGTGGGGCTGATGAACAGCGTTCTCCATTTGTGGGGGGTCTAGAGGCCCAAAGAGGGCTAAAACGAAGGAATGAGCTAGCCCCAGAGGGAGCATCAGACAGGGGCGGACTCCCAATGCTGGATGGAGGGCTCGACTTCTCTTCCAGGTTTGAGCCTTAGCCAACTTTGCCCACACCCCCTGGAACTAGGGATATGGGCACGGGAAGCAGGAGTGAGTGTGCTTCAGGAAGAGCCAGTGTTGACTGCAGAGATTGGATGACGGAATTTGGGCAAGATGTTGGATAAGGGGGGTCCAGGTCCATAAAAGGGGCACAGGGTGGAGCCAGGGGTGGGGCCGGAAAAACAGGACCACCAGTCAGCTTTGAGATGTCCATTGAGATCCTCTCACAATCATTGGCCAGATTGTTCAGAAGATCGGCCGTATCAACACAGTCAAAGCCCCCACCAGGGGTGAGCAGGGTAGCAGAGGGTGCGAGCCCTTCCAGGGCGGGCTAGCCAGACCATTTGAAGAGCAAGGAAGCGGCACAGCACCGCAGGACCTGGAGAACCATGGTATGGGCCCTGCCAGTGAGCTGTGCGTAAGGGAGTGCATAGATGTGGGCTCCCCAGAGACTCCCACATTGTCTTTCACTTTATCGCAGGCAGTGGCCGATGGTTCCCCGAAGCCAAGCACATCAAGCCCCTCCTCAATCTTCTTCCTTGAATTGGTTTGCGGTGTGCCGAAGGGACAGGAGGAACTTGAATGTTCGACAGGAGGGAGGGTTGCAAAAGGTGGTGGGGGGAGAAAGGGGAAGCAATGTCTCCTTCTTCCGGGGCCCCAAAGGTGGCACCACGAGAAGGACCAACCATCATGTCATTGGTGATTGAATAGTGGGGGACCCTGGGAGACGGGTCAGAGGTGCCAAAAGGTGACAAGTGTTTTCCAAAAGCCAAAATCCAAGAGTTCCAAGCTCCAAGAGGGACAAGGAGACTCACCACACCCCCACAGAGAGTCCCACAGAGCCCTTCAGTGCCGCTGGAGAAAGATCAGGCCCCCCCACGCTAAAGGCCCACAACAGTGGCTGGCTCTCCTCTCTTCTCAATCCAGTTCTGACAGTTCCAACAGACACCAAGCAGCTGTAATCCAGCCTGGCCCTACCTTGCGTGAAGCCTTGTAGCCTTGTAGCCTTTAGTGCATCAGGATCCCCGCATCTTTTCTTTCCGCCAGCTTGCGCCGAACACCTGTGATGCACAGGGTCCTCACTCCATTTGGGCTAGACTATGCGCCTCTCCCTCCAGGCGGGTAGGTGCTGGGCACTTTAATGAAGAGGGGGCATGGCCTCCCCTCTGCAGGTACGGTGGCCCTCCTGGGCTCAAATGCCGAAAATCAGGCTGCAACCCCCGCAGGCTTCAGGCCCTGCGGTAGGTGCTGGGGACTTTAATGAAGAGGGAGCGTGGCCTCCCCTCTGCAGATACGGTGGCCCTCCTGGGCTCAAACTCCGAAAATCGGCCCACAACACCCGCGCCCTTGAACCCCGCGGGCTTAATCGCTTAGTAAAGTCTGCCATGGGTATTGGCCGTCTATAAATAAGTAGCAGATTTATTGTGGGGTTAGCATCCATGCTCAGCTTAACGTGCAGTGTCCCACATCCTTCTGGACCAAGGACATATACCTCCTACCTCCCACACTTCTAGGTCTGCCCTATAAATCACTGCTACACCCCTGCCTTTCCCGTTCCGTCTATCTTTTCTGGACACGTTCTATCCAACTGGGATGGCCAGAACAGGAGCTTCAGCCTCATGCAACCAACTTTCTGTTAAAGCACATATGTCCAAGTTGCATTCAATAATCTAGTCTGCTACCGCTGTTGTGTGTTTAACCATAGATCTCATATTCAAAAGAACAATTTTCAATGTTTCTTGCCCCACAATATCTACAGTCCCTGCAGAGTCCAATGTTTTGTCAGGCATCTGTATATCATGATCAGTATCCTTAGGCATCCTGATATCCACCATCATTATGGTCGGCTTGTTGACGAGACTGCCAAACTATGCTTTTGCATCATGGAAACATTGCTTGCAAAGATGCAGTAAGTGGAAGGATATGCTGGCCGTTCATGTCCAGTATAGCTATGGTGGAGAGTTGCACATCAAGCAGATGATATGAGACATCATAGACTTTCAAGAAGAGATGCCAGAAGAACCAGTGAGAATTCCAGAAAGCCTCCAGCCGGCTAATGAACTGATTGATCAAGATAGAGATGATAATGGTCTTGTGGACCTGAATCATTTAGCCGATCCCAAAGAGGGATTACCTGATGTAATACTGATAGATGAAGTGGAGTACCAACACCACTGCAACTATAAATGCACTAATTGAAATAGTTGAACATTTTGATGATTTAGAGGGAAGCGAGAATCCTTTAGAAAACAATAGGATGTAAATGATATGCTTATTTATGTTTTGAATGCAGATCTAGAACAGGATCCACAAGCTCCTGAAGAGACACACTGAGCATTCTTAGTTCAACATAGGTACTACCTAAATATTGCTGAATTCCTCAAAAAAGAGATTTCTGTAAATCTCAGACGTCCGGAAAAAGAGGTAAAACGACACAAGAGTAGAAGAGTGAACAATTATGCTTTTACGCCCATGATGATGCACAAAAGGTAGAGGAATGATTGAGACTTCCATAATATCATGCTATCTAGAGGAGATGTCATGTGTAGGCGCACATTCTGCCCCCTACAGGGTAGGAAAGATGCATGTGAGACACCATGACATGTAGAATTCCCCTCATTTATGTAATCTAGCTTTGACTAAAACAAGGTCTGTTAGTAAAATGTAATGCTTTGAAACAACAGGAAGCGCTCAAAGCATGAGATGACTGTGCTAACTGGTCTGTGCTCTGCATTTGTTAAGCAGTCTTTAGTGAGGTGTGTGTGTTTAAGCTACTTACACATAGATGTTGGATTGCTTTTGCTTATTCAAATATATATGCATACATATATATTTAGTTCTGCATAGAATCCTATTACTTACACATTGAAACAGCAAGAAATGCAAGCAAAGTCCATTTTATTGTTTGCATTAATAGAAGCTAAGAAACGGCTGAAGAAGCCAAGGCAGTGTGCAAGGCCTTCACATTTCACCTAGCACAGCACAATGCCGCCCTTACTTAGCAATAATAGCTTGATGACGTAAATAGCCTAGATGTGAATAGACTTCAGAGCGCCAAGCTGCAGATTGATTTGATATAGTGGAGATGTCATTTAGAGCATCGTTTCCTTGATACATTGTAAAAAGTGACCCGACTCATTGGGCATCTTGCTTGTGTACAGCTGATATGACACTAGACTCCAAAGCATTGCTATTGAAACTTTGTGCTGTGGGGAGTAGTCATTGTAGGAGGTTTACATACATCATAAAACACAAAGCAAGGTTTAATGCCCTGTGCCCGGTACCGTAGTTGGGCATTGACTGACGCACGACTCATTGAGTGACATGTACGTTAATTATTAGGGAATTACCATCTGTGCCCTATATAAACCCTATGAAAGTCCATTGGGGTGGGCTTGCACAATCAGATGGGGCAAACTGAGGCTAAGGAGCTGTTGTCAGACAGAACTGTGAAGACAGACAAATGACAGGGGGTGGTTGCTTCATTTCGAAGTTTGCACCTTATTTTGAGGGTATAACTGAATTAGAACTGTGCTAACCACTATGGCGTTAGTAACCCGTTCCATGGGCTACACCGGGTGGCAGCGGCCCAAGATGAAGGCCCGAGTGGAGCAAGGGCATTTAATGAGGGTACCAGAATGTTACCCCCAGTGTAGCCCATGAAACGGGTTACTAACACCATTAGCACCCTGGGTTACCAAAGAGGTAACCTCGGGTGTTGATAGCGGGGTCTTCTCCATGAATGAAAGGGATGCCTTGCTGCGTTCCATTCATTCATAGAAAATAAAAGCCTACCTCCTCGTTTCTGAGTTACCCTCTTAACCTACCTCTACCATCTGCCTTCTAGCTAACATTTTTCCCTCCCCTCTAACCTGCCTTTCTGTATTTCACTTTTTCTGCATCCATTCTAGCACTTCACCCATCATGGGCACGTCCATAGCACAGCTGGGCGTACCACCTACCCGCACTTAAAAATGTCCAATGTTGGTTGTCTTTAATCTTTGTACGTCCACTTATGTATTGTCCCCGGTGACTGTTGCATTTACTCCCCTCCACAACCTGGTCAGAATGTCCCTCAAACTCACCCCATTGTAAGAAGCTCACTGCTTCCCGTCAAATCTCTATTTCTTGTCTATTGTACATTCTTTTGTGTTCAAAAAGAGCATTGTTCCTTCTGTATATAAATACATACAAATAAAATAAAATAATATTTAAACAAGAAGTCCAACCTGAAGAAACTACTGTTTGCTATTGTAAGATCTCTGTTTTTACTCAGTCAAGACCTAAAACCACTGAGAAGAGGCACAGTAAATAAGACATGAAGAATAGCAATAGCTTGGAACCTAATGGTACTGAGAAGAAGAGTGAGGAAGCAATAACTACTCCTTCAGTGAAGATAGCCAGTACTGGGAAGAGTTGGCCCCAAGGAACATAAGGAGTACCTCTTGGAAACAAAGGAAGGACTCTGATCCTTCGCTGGGGAGAATCCAGAAACATGGGATAAAAATAGAGGAAGGACTTGCTGAAATGAGAAGCCGCATCAAGCATGCAGAGCTCGGGAAGTTCAAACCTGGGAACACAAAGGTTGTAAAGAGACATTGGTCCTCAGTCAAAGAGACGATGCAGCACTGGTCAGAGGAGTACACCATGGGCCAACAGAGAACCATTCCACTTGTAAACTGGAAGAAGTCAGACGGTGGTGGGACCTCTGGGAGGTGGACCGTGTGGTTGTTAAACTGCGCTGATACCGAAAATCTAAAGGCTCTGCAGACGCACAGAAGAAAACAGAGAGAGAAACACTGGGAGCGTTTAAAGAGAACGAGCCAGTCTGCAACCTCAGGATGAACCAGTGATGCGCCCCCATCAAATTCAAGGTAACAGGAGTGAAGGGAGACCCGGTAGGGATCTGGGGGCGAAGTAAAGATTGCTATGGGAGTCATCTCTCTCCTCACAGTAATTGTGAAAACCATAAGAAAAGCCAAAAGTGATCTCTCGTCGCAGTAATTGTGAAGACCATAAGAAAAGGCTAGATTGGTACAAGAGCAATCTTCCTCATCATAGTGACTGTGAAAATCCAAAAAGAAACCAAAAGTGCTACAGGAGTAATCTCTATCGTCACAGTGACTGTGAAAACCCTAAGAAAACCAAGAGTACTACAGGACTAACCTCCCTTGTCTCAATAGCAAGAATAACAGTTTGTTGAACCAAACGCAAGAAACTAGGAGAGAGAGAATATATGAACAACAGTTAAGGAAAGAACCGTTTTAGACATTAAGAGCCAATCATTATTGAACACTTGCGAAAGACCAAATAAGTCCTTTTGGTGAACTGCAGGGGCTAATCAGTACTGCTACAAGAGACTATAAGATCAGTTCCCATGGCTGAACCAGCTGATCCAGGAGAAGAGAGACATTTTTCGTGAGCCCCTTTTTGTTTTCTGAATCCTTTTTGATTAGATTTATGGTCAGAAGTAGGTCAGTTTTCGGACAGAAGACAGAGTTTCTGCTTTGGACAAACCACCCTGACAACAAACACCTTAGTTAGAGTTCTGTTAGGTGGAGCCAACCATTTTGCTATAGGGAAAGGCAGGTCTTTTTCTTAAGAGTTAAAAAAAAGCTATGTGTAAAATTTTACCCCATTGTCCAACTCCTTCCTGGAAGGAGATGGAAGAAGCAGTTCTCCCCATTTCAGAAACTGCCCAATGATTGAAAGAACATAAGACCCTGGTGAGGGAAATAGTCACTAATCATCTCGGACAGGCCCAAGAGTGTCAAAATACTAAACTACGATCTGAAGGTCGTATATTGTTCCTTTTCTATTGGACCATAACGCCCAAAGTAGAAAAGCAAACGCAAACTTGTAAGCATACTCCACTGTTTGGACCTACCATCTGCATGCTTCCCTCTTTCAATAGAATAAGTTAAATGCGGCTCAGACTGAGGAGGATACACACGGCTGGATTATGTAGACAAACTCACACAGGAGCCCAGCCTCAGCTCAAGAGGAGTCCTGCAACACACATTCCTATTACCATCTCCACAACATTCCTAGCATGTGTCAAGAGCTTCCAGGAATTATGGTCAAGGTATTTGCTCCCATAGGACACACAGTTCAAAACTCACCCTCATTTCAAAGTGCCCTTAGTTTCTCCCAGATTTCCCATCTATAAAACCTGGCCAATCAGGGCCCAGAGTCATAGGTAGTACAGCTTCGTGCTCCTGTTTTCCTGTGCATGTTACAATATGCCCAAGCTTACCCATGAAACCCCTCCACTGTGGAAGGCTTAAAAGCCTATCCTTTGCTAGCCAAAGACATGCTCATGTCCTTAAACAGATAACGAGGGAGCCTGTAAAGCTCTTGTTGGAGTCTCCTGACGGCCGCACTGTGCACAGTGCCTCGTTATCTTTTACCTTGTGGATACCCACTGATCCGGTATACGTGACTCCTCCCTTGAACAAACAGTAGGACGCAACTAGTCCCCTCAACCCCTTATTGCCTTGAACACGTATCGACTATATGAATAAAACACTTGTTCCACTACTGCAAGAACCACGTTTCCAATTCATTAATAGAGAGATTCTACTCTAGTTACTCCAAAGTGTCTAGTGCTATTGTGCTGGACCTCCTACCCTCTTTCTGCCATCCCAGTTCAGGGGCGTGGGGCACTGTCCTAAAAGGGAACCAGCACACGCAGCAGGGCATGCTCAAGAATACTAATCAGGCGCACTTGTTCCAACTTTATAGTGCTCCCAACTCACACCATGTCCTTAAACAGTTTGCACAAAAGATCAAGCATAGACACTCTGAGACTACCAAGGTGGTTAGTTGGTGTTGTATAAACGTTTTGTAACATAACAAAGAACACAATGAAACATTTTGGCAACATATAAATTGAAAATGGAAAATGTTGGCACATTTTTCCCTGGGTCACGAAAATGGCAAATTTATATTTCTGACACACAACCACGCCTGACTGTTGTTATTATTAAAAGGGTTTACAAGTTGCCCAGATCACCATTTCTGTTGCCTGTGAGTCAGGATTAAAGCATGTTCAATTCTGTTTCAGACTTTTTCTTTCCTCTTTGGCTGGTGGCTGACTGGGGGAGCCCTTTAATGCTGGTCTTTGGGCACACTGGAGTTGTTGGCTTGTAGCCTATAATATTCCCTCCCTGCTCCTCAGTCCTGCGCAGTGGCCATTTTGTGACAAAGCCCTGTGCAAGCAGCAAAGTGTATCATCGCCATATGCCAATAACCACGTATCACAGAAAGTGCCCTGCACTGGAGCCCTAATCTCTGCAGCAAATGAACTCAGGCAGTATATTATCAGAATAGCAAAGGTTTCCTCCCTCTTTCTGAGTGCCATGCATCATATCCTGAAACATAGCCTAGAATTCACAGATTAACAGCAGCCCATCCTACCAATTTGTTCTCCAACTACATTCACACCACCTTTCTTAGGCCAGGCTACATCTGACCTGCTGACTTGGCAGTCCTAGTTTGCTGTGTGGTATCATTTAAAAGGTAATATTGGGTCAAGATAGCCACAGGTAATTGGGTGGCTGAAACACTTCTTGAGCGCACTACAGTGGCAAACCCTATGTGTGTTTAACTACCTGTTGCCCTTCTACACGGCTTTACATAGACTATCACCTCATCATAGGTCTGATCTCTCTCTATATCCCATTGGTTAGGATCTACATGTTAGACTCAATTAACAGACGGAATTCAGACCTTCCTTTCTGTGTGTAGATTACGATGGTGTCTGATTCTCACATTTATCAACACTACAGCTAGCAAATCTAGATGGAATGTTGAGGCAGAGAAGCATTGAGACGTTGTCTGCCGATTTTATAGAATTGGAAAAAGGAACTAAATTGTTCTGGAAAAAAATGTTCCATTTGCCACCTAGCTTTGGAAGCGTATCCTATCCCACGAGGCATTGAAAAACTAGATACTAATGTAAATAAGGAAAACTGTTACCTTTAGATACCCACCGAGTTGGGTCCCTTAATTTTCACTGTAACCTAGCCATATAACTGTATCAAAAGCACAACCTGCACACGCTTTTCCAAATCCCAGATACATTTGGCCCTGTGCATTACCAGTGTAGTCTACCGAGAAAAACAAGGAACACACAAACCGTAAATCTTAGTTACTTACCTGTAACTGTATTTCTCCAGCATTGGTATCTTTCATAGATTTGCATGTTTGAATATTCCCCCGTCCTCAGAATGGGAGTCCCTGGTCATTTTAAAATGGGGATTAGGTAATTAGGAAAAAGCAATGCACATTGCTAATAAGCCTCATAGGCACTCGCTTATGTAGTCCCTCCACCTCACTTTGGTCCCTTTGTCACTTGGTCACTAACCAAAGAGGTGGAAGGGCTTAGGTTCCATCTCAGACAGCCACCTTCAGATTTTGAGCCCTAATAGTGACTGCTAGATCTGATGACTGTCTGCCTCTGGAGCAACCTCACCTGGGAGGTAGACAGGTGCATGTGAATCTATGAAAGATAGCAATGCTGGAGAAATACAGTTACAGATAAGTGACTAAGGGCTCTATCAGAAACTAGACAGCATCTGCCAGGATACCTCCAACGCAAATAACGTTACCGCAACTCGGGCCGGCGCTATTAGCACTGGATCCCTGGTTGTGGTAGGGCTGTAAGTCCCCATTTTTTCGTAGGCCTCTATGGGGCATGCTGGGTGCTATTAGTACGGTGCAGTTTGCGCCGCAGTACTAGTGTTGCAAATGGGCAGAAAGTGGAGATGTTTACCTCCAGCAGAAAGCTGGTGGTAAACCTCCCACTTTGCGCCCAAACCCAGGATTGGGCAGGACGGTAATGGGGCGGTAATAGCATTGGTGCCGCATTTTTACCACTCCACCCAACCTGTGATGACCCCTAAGACTTCTCCACTATTGGATCTTTCATAGATTCCCATGCTTAAATAGAATAGTGAGTAGTGGATGCATGCCACCTACTTACTGAAGCACACATTAGGTCAACAATAGTACCCTGAACACAATATGAATGCTTGAAACATGAAGGGAAGGAGGGAAATAACAATGGCTGCTCCTACCTCACAAAAACAGGTGTCGCGAGACTGCTTGCCCGACAGCTGACTCCCTTCCGGTGTTCTTTTATAGACAATAGGCCCTAACTTGCTGAACAGAGTGGATAAGGTAAGAAGCAGCTTGTCATAAGGCCCATAAGTTTAAAATTGCCGATTAGATATAGCGTTAGGCAAATAAAAGCGCTCCTGCACACGTGTGTTTCCTTCCCTTTCTCTACTGCAGAGTCCAGCCTTAGTCTCTCCCTCCTTGCTCCTGGCCCCTCCCCTGATTGGTCCTTCCACCCCTTTTTACACAACCTCCCAGGGGAGCCCTCTGCCTGTGCGGCGCCTTTAGCAGCGGCTCTAGACAGTGTCTGCAGGTGTCAGCAGGGGAGGCCAGGGACCAGCCACTAACAAACCCTAACCGCTACTTCCCTACTCCTCTGGCACTCCCATGTAATCAATGTGCATTCCACCTAGCCAGCCCTATACCCTAAACCCAAGAGTAACCTACAGATCCCACAACTACACCCAACTAGCAGTAGCTGCAAAGTCACCCCACCAAACCAGCAGTTGCAACAGGCCACAGCACCCTGATAAAATCACGACAAATAGGCTACCGTGAACCAGCATCAACGGATAAGGTAGGAACAGTGTTCTATCTACAACATACACAGACACCGATATACGGAACCCCCTGTACCAAACTGCATTGTGTAGCATAGGCCTTTCTCCAGGACACTCTAAGTGCGCTACCATGTATTTGAAACTGCATTGGAACTGCACTCTGCAACATAGGCCTCTCTCCCTCTATACAGGACTCTCAGCTCAGATCTCAATGTTTTATCCGGTACCAAACTGCATTGTGTAGCTTAGCCCTCTCTCCCACTGTACATGACCCTTCTAAGTGTGCACGCATGTATTTAAAACTGCATTGGAACTGCACTCTGAAACATAGGCCTCCCTCCCACTATGCAGGACTCTCAGATCTGCGTATGTTGTCCTGTGCCAAACTGCACTGTGTAGCTTAGGCCTCTCTCCCACTATATAGGACCCTCTAAGTGTGGTACCCTGTATTTGAAACTGCATTGAAACTGCACTCTGAAACATAGGCCTCTCTCTCACTATACAGGACCCTTCTAAGTGTGCTACCCTGTATTTCAAACTGCATTGAAACTGCACTCTGCAACATAGGCCTCCCTCCCACTATACAGGACTCTCAGATCTCAGTGTGTTCTCCTGTACCAAACTGCATTGTGTAGCTTAGGCCTCTCTCCCACTATACAGGACCCTCTAAGTGTGCTCCCCTGTATTTGAAACTACATTGAAACTGCATTTGAAATTGCATTCGTAACTACAGTTGGAACTGCACTCTGAAACGTATGCCTATCTCCCACTATACAGGGCCCTTCTAAGTGTGTTCCCCTGTATTAGAAACTGCATTTCTAACAGCATTTGAATCTGTACCTGAAACTGCACTCTGAAAAGTAGGCCTCTCTCCCACTATACAGGGCCCTTCTAAGTGTGCTCCCCTGTATTTGAAAATGCATTTCTAACAGCATTTGAATCTGCATCTGAAACTGCATTCTGAAACGTAGGCCTCTCTCATACTATACAGGACTCTCAAATCTCAGTGTGTTCTCCTGTACAAACTGCATAACAGAATTTAGGGCCCCTCTCCAGATATACAGGATTCTTGAACCTCAGTGTGTCCTCCTGTACTAAACTGCACAGTGAAACCTAGGCCCCTCCACCTCAATACAGTTTCTCAAGACTGGGTGTCCCCCCGCACAAAGCTGCATTATTGAGCCTATGCCTCCCCACCATGCAGAACTCACATCTGGGTGTCTCGCCTGTACCAAATTATACCTAGGTGTACTCCCGTGCTGGAACTGCATTGTGAAACCAGAAAGTCTCCTCCTCTGTACACGAGAGCCAACTCTAGGTGTCCCCACCCCTAGATTATACTGTTAAACCTGCTACACTGTGAGGCCAAAACCTCTCCCGCAGTCCGGGTGTTCCAGTCTAGGTGCTCAATTGCTGCCTAGGTGTCCCAGTCGAGGTGTTCAATTGCTGCCTTGCACTCTGAGATCAATTGCTATCTGACACCCGACAGCCTCTCCCATTGCCCAAGTGTTCCAGTCTAGGTGTACAATAACTGTCTTGGTGTTCCAGTCGAGGTGTACAACTGCTGTCTAGGTGTCCCAGTCTAGGTGTTCAATTGCTGCCTGACCCTGAGGGGTCTGGACCTTCCTCCTGATAACTAGGTGTCTTAAAACTGGGTGTTAATTACCAGCTACCTCTCCCAAAACTAAATCTCCCCTGTCACCAGGTGTCCCTAACCTAATACGTGATCACTGCCTACCTTCTGCGAGGCCTAAAACCCTCTCCCGATAGCTAGGTGTCCCAATCTTGGCCACTGCCTACCCTGCGGAACCTGGACCCACCTGCTGCTGTCCAAGGATAAGAAATCGAGCTGTCCAATCTTCACTTTGCTCCCGCCGAAACCTACATCCCTTCGGGCATCTGATATTCTACACCCAAGAGTACAATTCATTGCAAACCACCTGCAAAACATAAGCTCTCCACCTCTTGCTTCCCACTCGCCTGGATATTATCAGCACCTGCCATAATTGAATCCGGAGAACCCGACACCCTGAACACCCAGTAACCACCAAGGCCAGTAAACTACTACCATAATCCCCCACGCTAATTTACTGCACCCTAAGCCCATAACTAGCTGTGCCACCTTCCCACGTACAATACTCCCCAGGACAGCCCTCTCGTTGTGAGAGGAACACCCTTACTCAACCGACGGAACAAAGGCACACCAACTGAACAAAGACACCCCAGGACAGCCCTCCAGTTGTAAGAGGAACACTCTTACCCAACCAGCTGAACAAAGACACACCATCGAAAAACTTCCAGACACAACAACTTAAGAAGATTAAAATCAACATTAAATCAACACATGGAACAACAGTTGGACAACTGCCCCTATAAACCCAACACCCAAACCAACTACACCTCTGAAGGACCCAAAATGCCCAGACGCAGAATTGGACGCTGACAAAGAGAAAAAGAACAAAGTACAAATAATACGGATGCACGAGCTCAACCGCCCCCAGCAGAAAATGCCTTCGATACAGAACATACGCCGCCAAACAATATTATCGACAGAACAAGCATTGTAAGAGAAAAATCCTTATACCTTACACCATACCTCGCATCAACCAAAGAACCTAGATACCTCAATTGACACCGACATTTCCAGATGGATAACCCCCCCCGAACAACGAAACAAAAGAAGAGTGGACCCAAGAAGAGACTGGGATGACGCCAACCCCCTTACTCCCTACATCACAAGAACACAAGGGCACGATCGATACCCACATCAAATGACAAGAGATGACACAGCAATAGAAGTCAGCAACCCAATTATCTCGCAGACCGATTCAATAACAAAGCTGTCTTCACAGAACCTCAACCAATCGGAGTCAACATAAAAGCACCCCAACTGAACACCCACAAATCAAAACCGGGAACAACAAATAAACCAAATCACACCAAAAAGATCCACTGAAATCTAATTAATGCAAGATCAATGTACAAACATGCCACTGAAATCTACGACCTCCTAAGTGGCGGAGGCATCAACATCATTTTTGTAAACGAAACATGGCTAGATGCCAACTACAAGGAACACTTGGAAATCAAAGCGGAAGACGCATTAAACATCAATAAATGCAAATCCCTAATCATACGTCTATCAACAAATCCCAGAACAAATCTGAAATTCATACTGGTATACAGAACACCAATGATGCAGCCTTCGTATACACCTTAAGCAATCACCAACCTAGCTATCGAGCATAACCAACTGATTATACTCAGAGACTTCAATATCTGGTTCGATGAAGAAACCACAACCTCACAAAAATCTCTTACCAACCAACTAACAACAATGAAACTACACCAGCTTGTCAAAGGAGCAACCCACACGGCAGGACATACACTGGACGCAATCTTCACCAACAGAAAACTAATTACCATGGTGCCACCCATTCAGATCCTCTGGAGCGACCACCTCATCATCCCCTTCGTAATCACACTGCCTTTCCCAATAACCAAGAAACAAGAAAAGATACCAATCATCATGAAAAGAAACTGGAGAACCATTAAAAACTCCAACTTAACAGAACTACTGGAAATCACTAAACCACAAGCAACAACTATGGGCGAAGCTGTCCTAGGCACTAAAATAGATATACTTCACAACTGTATCACCACAACAATTGACAAGGTTGCCAAAGAAAAACCTTTTAATCCATCCTGTAAAAGAGCAACGGCAAAATGGTTCACCCCACTACTAGACGCCATGAAAAGGAAAAAACGAAAACTAGAATTAGAATGGAGGATCAATAGAGACTGCGGAAAAAAGTCAAACTTCAACAACACACCCGCTCATACAAAAAGTAAATAAAAAAAGCAAAAAGGAAATACTACAACAGAATCCTCAATGCACCAAACACCCAAAAATAACTCTTTAAATCATAAACGAAATAAAAAACCCACCTGGGTCCAACAACGCTCCAGTACCATCAAAGAAACTATGCAGTGACCTTGCAGACTATTTAAAAAAATAAAATCATGACTATCCAACAGACCATACAAAACAGACCTTGCAAACACAACACTGAAGACACCCTCCGATGCAAGAAACACCAGACCAAACTCCGAAACGTCCCGCACATATCAGTGGTGACTTTCGTCAAACTGGTAAACCAAGGCAACAAATCAGGCTCCCCCCGCAGATCCCTGCCACCCTGACATCTACAAATCAATCCTCTCACAAGGAACACCAATGAAATATTACAGGAACGTCCTCAACCAATCAATCTCAACAGGAAGAGTGCCACAATCCTTCAAATCAGCATACATCAAACCACTCCTCAAGGATACAGCAGGAAATGTAGAGGAACTCTCAAATTACAGACCCATCTCCAACATCGCCTACCCAGCTAAGCTTCTGGAAACACACATATATAGAACAACTCAAGAATTCATAGATGAACAACCCCTATTAAAACAGGAACAAGTAGGCTTCAGACCGATGAGAACAGAAACAGCACTTATTTCAATCTGGGATGATCTAAAGGCAAACGCAGACTCAAACAACAGCACCGCTCTAATACTTTTAGGCCTCTCAGCGACATTCAACACAGTTGACCACGACATCCTCATCATGAGACTGGATGAATTCTGAATCACGCCTTACTATAGATTAGATCCTTCCTAACAAACAGAACAGAATCAATATGGATGAAACCTTACAAATCAAGCCCAAGAGAATAGTAATGCAAAGTCCCACAAGGATCATCCTTCTTGCCACTACTATTCAATTCACAATCTACTTATCTCAACTAAGTAAAATCATCGAAAGACATGGTCTCACCTGCTACAACTATGCTGATGATACCCAAATAGTTTATAAAATACAAGACTCACAAGAAGAAAACTCAACACTAGAGAACTGCCTTTGTGAAATATACAACTGGATGAACTTGAACTACCTCAAACTCAACCCAGGCAAAACAGAAATAATGATCATCACAAAAAAACAGAGAAGCCAACCTCTTCATCACATTGCCAATGGAACTTGGTGAAACCCCATCCCCATCATCGATTGTAAAAAACCTAGGAGTCCTGATGGACAACAAACTCACTCTAGAGCCATAAGTAAACGCCCTAATCAAGAAATGCTTCTTTCTCCTGCGAGCGGCTAAAAGGATCCTACCATTCCTCTCATTCAGCAACAAAACAATTACCGTCATCGCTCTCATCATATCCAGATTAGACTACGCCAACAGCCTATATCTAGGCAAGCCTGAACAACTCCTAAATCAACTCCAATGGATACAAAATGTGGTGGCCAGACTGCTCTTTAAACTACCTTGAATAGAACACATCATGCCAGCACTGAAAACGCGACACTGTCTACCCATCAAACAGCGGATCAAGTTCAAATCAATGTGGATAACGCACAGAACAATCCACGACCAAGGTGCAGAGTTCCTTAGAAGAAAAATAAACGTCCATCACACTACAAGGCCACTCAGATCCAGTAGCAACATCCGTTTGGAACCCAAATCATACAACAAGAGAAAATCCAGAAGATCCTCCTTCTCTCACCTCGCCACAAAAACCTGGAACGAACTACCAAAGAACATACGGAACACAAGAGATCACCTACAATTCAGGAAACTCCTCAAATCCTGGCTCTTCACCCCATAACTAGAAAGAATGCCCATAAGGGCATACACAGCTGAACTAGTCTGAGAGAGGAATCTATTCCCTCAGTGTTCGACCCTTAATAGAAGGAAGGATATACTGATCTACAACATATCGACCTATAAATTGAAAGATGAGCCACATCGAATCACACCAAAACCTCCACAGATCAATCTGGAAAGAAGGCAAGATCTAACCTAGCAACAACACCTGGCCCAACTTGTAATCACAGGCAGCAATAGACCACCTACAGTAAATAGATAGGAAGGAGTGGGGAATGATAATATAACACCACTACTTAAGTAGGGATAATGCTCACCCTCCCAGGTCTAATAAGCTCAATAGCCTAGCTGGGGACCAGCCTCACCATTGCCCTAGAAACTAGATAGTCAGGAAAGGGAAGAGAAAGAATATACCCACCCAATGGACTACCAACAGTAAATAGATAAGAAGGAGCAGGGGAATGATAATATAACACCACCTTCGAACTAGGGATAATGCTCGCCCAACCGGGTGTACTAAGCTTAGATAACTTAGCTAGGAACCAGCCATGCCATCCCCCTAGAAACTAGACAGTCAGTCAGGAAAGAAAGAGAAAGAATATACCTACACAGTATGACAAAAGGATACATAAAACAAAACTGCAAGGATTAAGAGACATGTAACCCACTAACGATAACCTCAAATTTCTGCATACTTAATTCACACAAAATCCTACGCAACCACTACTCTCACAGGAAACTGCACCCACTTCATCACACCGCACCAACAAACAATCAACACATAAATCGCAACAGCAGCACGCGAGGACTCGCTTCGAAACAGTATTCACACACAAGCTCAGCGCACAGTGAAAACCAAACTGAAGCTGACAACAGGACACCACCTCTAACTTTCCTATGCCCTCTTCACCCACTAACCCAACCCCCACATCTTTGTTAACAGATCCGCCTGAGCGCCTGGAGACCAACTCCGTTGGTGACGGTGCGCTATATAAATACTTTTAACATTAACAATAGTGCTTGGCGAACGCATTGAACGTGCTCCAGGTAGCTGCCCTGCATATCTCCTTCATGTGCACTCCCCGCCTGGGTAGGTGGGCTGCCCTTGATCTTGTGGCAGTGGGTAATGCAATTCACTACCCATCAGGCAAGGCCTTGTTGGGAGATGATTTGGCCCTTACAAGGTCCTGCAAATGAAATTAATAATATGGAAGATGTTCTAAACACGTAAGTGCGCTGCAAGTACAATTTAAGTATTTCGAGAAAGGTCTAGTGAGTGCAGGCATGTTCAGTGCTAGAGGTATAATTGCTGAAAAAAGTTGGCTGTACGATGCGTTCGATGGTCATATCCGACACCACCTTCGGGAGGAACTTCAGATGCAGCCTGAAAACCACTCGACCCTTCCGGAAGACTGTAAAAGGAGGGTCAGTGGATAACGCTTGTAGTTCGCTGATTCGTCTCGTCGCATTTGTCCGACCATTTCCTTGATGGGGGAAAGGTTCATATTAGAAACTGAGGCTTGTGGTATTGACAGCGTGTGTTTATCACTCTGTTCCATGGATGGGGAGGTAGGGTGATACTACAATTTTTCCCGTGGATCGCAGGATAGTCATGGACGAATGGCCGTGCGACATTGTTTTTCCCATCGAGGATGCATTTCCAATCTACTGTTTACCAGCCATCTATCATGCACAAATAGTCATGGACCGGGGCTCCCTCGAACTCGTGGTGGACAAGGTTCCATTTGTCAGCGTCATGGACATGGGGCTGCTTGTGGTAGTAGTGAGCAAGATCTTTTTTGTAGGCAGTGGGGTAGCCGTGGACAGGGATTCTACTGTAGATGTAGATGACTTTGTTGATGAAGAATGTTTGTGAATAATCCTTTGTGGATGAGGCGCTAATCGACGGATTTAGCCATGGATGGTGGAATGCATGTCGTAGAGAACAGCGTGGACCATTTGTCCGTGGACGATCGTTAGTTGTCATGGACGATGGGATCTTACTTGCCGATTTTGGCGATGTTTCTCCAGAAATTGGAGTTTTTGATGTTGTGGACGTGTAAGAAGGTGTTCTTAGCTCCTTTTTGCCCTTTTCTTTATTTTTGCTTGTGGTGCTCCTTCCACTGATGAATCGTTCTCTTGGAAGCATGCTTCTTGGGGGTCCTGTGGGCAGTGACAGGAGCTGTCTTGACAGATTCCTCATCAGAGGAATGGCACCCTCCAGATGAAGAAGTAGTCTCCTGTGTCTGTCCTGTAGGGTCTTCTGTGTGAAGGTCTGACAGATGTGACACCCTTGGATGTCTTGAGGGTAAATACAATATGCACTCCTGGTGAGGGTCTCTTATGAAGACAACTTTTTTGGAGCACCTGAGGAAGTCCTTGAAGAGTGACATTTTCCTCTTTGAAGGGCCTCCATGGCCATGAGGGACCAGGAGCAGGATCTTCTCACAACGATTTGAAGATGAAAACAAAAGTATCCTGGACTGCAAAACACAGCCTATGCAAAGCAGAGGAATACCTCTCTGTTAGATGTGAACATATTTGAAAAATACAGAATTATAAAAACAAAGCTCAGGAGAGCTGTGAAGGATTCCCTAGTCACTAGACTGCAGTGAATACTCAGAAGATGGCTGCCTGGGGCAGAGCTCAAGCTCTGCCACCTCATTCGTTAGTGACAAAACGGACCAAAGTGAGGTGGAGGAAGCACACAAATGATTACCTATCAGGCTCATTAGCAATGTACATTGCTTTGTCCTATGGAACATTTTTTAAATTACTGTGGATTCCCAGTCTGATGACAGGAAATATTCAAGCATCTATCAAAGAGCCAATACTGGAGAAATATGGTATATCTTTACATCTAGTAGTCAGGGATAATCACATTTTACTTTATTAATTCCCTCCGTTTCACTCCACTGCCTTATGTTACTAATAACATTCACCTTCTCACAAGTCCTAATCTTGGACTAGGCAACCTTCTGGAGTCAATTTAGCAGTCCCAGAATTACTATTCTGGAATGCGCATGCAATAACTTAAATAGACACTGCAGGGATTTTAAGCCTACATATCTTCCAGGATGGCCTAATCACGTTCTCAAGCCCCTCAAACACTGTACACTCCTTCCCAGTCCAGGACATAATATGTCACAATACGCCACAGACAAAAGACAGTGCTTTGAAACGACTATGGTGGTGATTTATCGGAATACAAAATCAAAACACTTTTTGAGGCCCATTAACCTCTGGGCCAGCGTCCGTTTTTGGGCCTAGACACAAAACTGAACCATTTGTTGTGACTAATGACCTGGGTCAGGATCAATCTTTGGCCTAACACAACACTGAAACTGTGTTAATTGATACCACAGAACAGTTACACTGAAACATGGATAACATCTTAACTCACTCCTTGATATGGCGGAATTATATGCAGCCTTTGACACCCTTGATCACCAGATCCTCCAACATAGACTTAATTCTGTAGCAGGGTTGGCAAGCAAGGCTCTGACATTTTTTAATCTTTCCTCTGTAATCAAGTCAGCAGTGTTACATTAATGGACTTATTACCTGAGCCTAGAACTATACAGCCATTTTCCATGTCCCCCATACTTTGCAGTGTGTACACCAAACCTCTGCATGGTCTTATGCTTAACTGGATGTGGTTTATGTGAGAAACCTGAAGGTGTCTCCGTAGTTAGTCCCCGGGGATCTGTCATCCAGGTGGCCAGGACACGGCCATCACTATTGGATTCCGTTTCTGTGGGCGGACCAGTGAGGGAGGATCACCTGGATGGGGGTTCCTCGGGATGCGGAAGTGGGACACCGACTGGTGAGACGCGGTATCCCCCTTCTTTTAACACCTTTTCCCCACCCTACCACATAGGACATTCAAAACCACTGCCTGCTCCTCCTTTTCTGATTTGAACACTTTCGCTTGACACACCAGAGCCGTTTACCTGACATGTTCCAATACAAGACTCAGGCAAAGTTAGGCAGTTGACAAGAACCACACACACACCTGACAGCCCATTTTCTTTATCTACAGGGATAAAAGGTGGAGCAAGAGAGCACAGTACGAGCAAGGCAGACTGCACGACGAGACATCTATCCAAACCCTGCAGTTCAAAAGGAGGAGAAAGGTGGCGAATATCGAGAGGCTGAAAAGGAGAGACACGACCTTGCCTTTTCAACGCAGACCCACGAAATAGTACACAGAGCGTGTCGACGCTGATAAGCGGGAGAGAGAGAAACTCGTGCTACTGTCGTCCCAGCCTTGACTCCAGTTATGTGGAAAGCCAAGCGGTGCATCACAGCCGATGAGTCGAGGGGAGAGCCAATAAGAGCCGGGCTGTGGTGAATGAAAGACGCAAGGTGGCAAGTTGAACTAAGTCCAAAGAAATATAAAAGTGTTGAGGGGAGACCAGCTGCAGAGGGAACCCGCACCATGTGGGTGTTAACTCGAGAGACTGTGGTCAATCCCCATTTGAACGAAACTACAGGTAGCAGAAGGCTGTAGTAGAACCGCAATTTAGGTTAAGTGGTCATACAGGAGGTCATGCAAAATCTCTTTACAGGCGAAAGTCTTTCACCTAAGAACTGTGAGAAAGCAAGGGAAGTGAATCCCGGAAACATTTCTGAATGTGAAGTTGGCAAGAGTGAACCAGACCGAGGGATGCTGACAAGAAGGGGGCAAGTCTAATGTCCCAAGAAACAGTGTGTTGACAAAAGTGAACCCACCCGAGGGATGTCCACTGTAACTGTTTAAAAAGACATTATGATTTGTGAAGGAAGGAAAAGTCATAGTGAACCAGGTGGAGGGAGGCTGAAAGTAAAGAGGTGTTAAGTGAAAGCAGAAAACAAACTTTCATTTGTTGAAGAAACTTTTTGTTTTGTTGTTTGAATACATCAGGCCCTCGAAGGCAAGAGAATTTCAAGTGAAACAAGACTTGGCCATCTGTGAAAACATAAATGCAACTATGCTGTCTGATTATGTGTTGGCCTAAGCACACTCGCATCACTTTCAAATCATGAAACAATGTCGAAACATGTGAACCTGAAACCATTGCTTGAGAAGTCATTTTGTTTAAGGGGAGCCATTTTCAGTTTTCTTCTGCTCTCCGCTCATCATATATATTCTGGTTTTCAGCTTGAGCACAGTAACCGAACGCTGCTTGAACTCTGAGTTGCTTACATAGTCAGGAATGCCAGGCCACCAAATTAATTGTTTGTCTTATAATGAGAGAAACTTGAAGCTGTACATGAGCACGACTAATCAGCAAACCCAGGTGCCATTCAGTCTTGTTAGGCCATTATAGTAGGCAGCTAGAAAGAATTATATATGGCTTTATGTGCTCCTCCGCAGGAGCCGTTGTTCATTTCTGCTTCTTTTTTTATTTTTTTTTAATTATTTGTTATAGCTGGTAAACCAACTTTTCAAATATTACATACATTTTCATAAGACATGATAAATACATTCATACTCGGGCGTTGCCTAGACCTATTTGTACAGAATTACAACAACAGAGTATATATACACAGTTTCTCACAACTTGAATTTCATATGTCGGTCACTTTCCACTTTTATCCAATTCATTCGGATTTGGTTTCAGGAAAAATTAAATTTAAAAATTTTACAATTGCAATCTGTATAGTTATTCTTGTATTAGAGAATAGAAGATTCCATACTTGTGTGCAGTCTGTGGTACTCTTAACAAGCAATTTTTCCCCAAAACATTTCACTCTTATATCATATAATGCAGTGCACTCAATCATAAGATGTTGTAACGTTTCTTTTTGCTCCTTAATTTGACAGTGTCGACAGAAATTCTGTTCCTTTGATATAACTTTTCTTCTAAACAAGATCTCATTTGTTTCATATTGATTTAATCTAAATCTTAGATATTTCTGTCGGCATACATGTGATGGGAATTTCAACAGATATTCAGATATAACTCCATATCTTTTGGTACCGAATGCATCAGAGTTGAAGTCTTTGAGATTTGTACAAAGTTCCATATTCCTGATCCAATCTGCTTGATGAATTTTATTTTTTGCACGATCAGGATTTGTCAGAAGAAGCTCAATCGATACCGAGACATCAGATGCTTCATTTAAAGTGTGATTTACTCCACTTTGTTGATATGCCATTTTTTGCTGTTAGTAAATTCTGGGCCAGTACATTTAAAAAGGAAGGTTTCTCTAACCCCTCCAGCATTTTTCGTAGAAGGGCACACTGCTTCCATAATGCATGAGCATACAGAGACACCAATCCCAGTTCAAATCTTAATATAGCGAGTGGTGTTCCAGGCGAAAGTGATAATACTCCTTTCCAATATCTAGCTTCTACACTGTCCCAAAACGTACGGTTTTGCAGCACCAGGGCCTCAACTCCGTATAACACAATTGGTATTACCTTGGACTTATAGAAGGACACAATATGTTTCAATGTGAACTTCCCATATTTTCTTAGGAGAACTTTCGATTGAGATATCAAGGCACTCAATTTAACTCTAATTTCGATGGTCATAGTGCTTAGAGTTTTCTTGTGCTCAATATACACTCCAAGATATTTATATTTCACAACTTCAGTCAATACAGTTTTGAAGGGACAATTTTGGATGATATTTTTTCGATATATTGGTATTACAAACTAATATTTGGGATTTAGCTGTGTTGATCACAAGATTGTTTGCCATTGCGTATGAACCTAATTGGTTTAGCATATTTTGCAGGCCAATGGGTGTACGAGACAGTAATACCAAATCGTCTGCATATAATAAATAGGCCACCTTTTGGGATCCTATACGGGGCGCATCTACTACACTGTTCATTAGGACAGGACCTAAATCGAAAATAAAGAAGTTAAACAGGAACGATGCGAGAGCACATCCCTGTTTAACCCCTCTATGTGTAGAGATGGCTGGTGATAATTTCCCTAACATGTTTAGTTTGACTCGCATAGATGTGGTCGTATGTAATAACATCACCAGATTTACCAGTGATGTTGGGCACTGATGTTGTCTGAATTTAGCTAGGAGCATAGCTCTATCTATATAGTCAAAGGCAGATTTGAAATCAATGAACCCCAAATATAGTGGGAGTCGGCTATCAGCTTGCTCAGATTGTATCATTGTTAGGGCTAGGATGTTTGGTATCGTGCCCATACCTTTTACAAAACCAGACTGGAAAGGGTCCCTTAGGCAGTTTTTGTCCACCCACTCATTAAGCTCTTTTAATATAATTCTACTGAATATCTTGGCAGGAGCATCCAATAAAGAAATTGGGAGATAGCTCATCGGTAGTTGGCGGTCACCTTTTTTGTAAATCGGAACTGTGATTGCTTCCGTCCACGTTTTGGGTAATTCTTGATGTTAATTTATAGCAGAGAATATCTTATAGAGAACGGAACTCCAAACTTCGGGATGTTTTTTCATCATGAAATTTGAGACCCCGTCACGGCCCACAGCACGTGAATTGCTTGCGGTCATAATTAGTTGTTTTATTTCCTTTTGATCAAAACGGAGCCAGAACCTGAGCTCATCTCGAGAAATTAATTTAGGGACCGTGCTTAAAGGTAATGCATATAATTGTTGGAAATGTTCTATCCACTGATGTACCTCAACTGCTGTTGTTTGTAGATCTAATTGGCGGACATTGTTTGCTTGGTTTAATATGGCCCACATTTTTTATATATTTTTACTGGCTAAAGTTGACAGCATAATAGCTCCATCTTTCTGGTTAAGTGAGGCTCGACGTCCTTTTAGCCAGTTGTTATAATTCAAGCGCACTTTTTTTATAAGAACCATTCTGATAGGGAGAGGATGCCTTGTTAGACTTCTCAATTCGGCACAATATGCTCTCTTCCTGATGAATATTGATCTATCAAAAATATGAATATGCCTTTCACCTTGTGTGTTCGAAGTTTTTTGTTGACTATACATTTGAATGACATTACTATATGTTAAACCTATATCAGATGTTTGCCAATTATTTGAGTTGTTTGAATCATATAGAATTTGGTTAAAGTGCAACAGGGCATTCTCCATCCATCATAGGCGGTTCTTCCCACCATTTACCCCAAAACATCCACCTTTCGCTGTCTTGGGTTTGTTATCAATAGTTTCTGCCATTACTTGCCACCTAGCGCACAGCATATTATGGTCACTTGCCACAGTTGGTGACACACAAAAAGAGCACATCACTGTCCATAGTGCAGGGTTTACATAAATGAAATAAATTGTAGAGACATAATTTCCTCTCTTCCAGGTCGGTGCGGGTGGAATATCTGTCTTAAACGCTCCATTCAAAACTTGCAAGTTTCTGAGGCCAACCATAGAATTCCACTGCAGTAGCCTTTCACTCTTTTGTACACCATTGGTTGCCAAGCAGTTCATATTCAAGTCTCCCGCTAAAATGAAATACACAATGCTTTCATCAGCAGAGACTATATCAAATAATTTGTTAAGATCCCTAAAGAAACACTCAGAGGAGATGGCTACTGGATTCCAATATATATTCAAAATCGCGTATACATCACCATTGATCACCGCCCTTACAAGTAACATATGCGCGTTTGGCATTGCCCACAGATTTGACGAAGATCCTGGTTCATCTTTCAAGGCCACCAAGAGACCCGCTGAGGGTCTACCTACTACAGGCTTCCGAGCTGGGTTCAGA
Source organism: Ambystoma mexicanum (assembly GCF_040938575.1). Lineage (NCBI taxonomy): Eukaryota > Metazoa > Chordata > Amphibia > Caudata > Ambystomatidae > Ambystoma > Ambystoma mexicanum. The sequence continues at coordinate 1,083,622,685 of NC_090937.1, read as the reverse complement.
TATATCTGGTATCCTGACCAGACTATAGGACTTAATAACCAGGTATCTTGGAGTAGAATCACATCAAATTTACCTAATCCACTCTCATCATTATTCAACAGGTGTTTAAATCCCCGCAAATTCCAACTGAGTAAGGCAAGGGGAATATAGTTTGGCGAGCTAGATAGCTAGTTCGAGTTTGTATTACAGTTACAAACACAAGAATTCCTCTCTTGTGATCGTTGCCTTGTGTCTTGATCCTTCAACGTTGTCGTTTCCACCTTTGCCATAGATTCCATGGTACCTGGCACATCTGGTTCTATTGCACTTTCCATTTCTATACTGAGCAAGAAGGCCAGGTCGAACAGAGAGTTTTTGGCCTGCCATACCAGATTGCGAATTATTTTAGATTGCATCCACACCCGCACTGCGTTTAAATTTTGATTGGATGTGAATTCGACCAGAGTCAAATCTGCAGATGTAATATCTTCTAATGATGGAATATCAGAAAAAATTGCTAAGATTGCTCTACGATTCAAATCATATTGAGTACATGGAGCTGGCCTACATTTTAAGATCATGGAACACAAGGCCGATCGAGGGGTAGCTTTTTCAATTCTCGTAGTGTCCTGTGTTTTTACTCGCTTGCCAGATACCACATTACTCCTGTTTTTCATATTCGGGGCCAATTCCCCTAGAGCATCTTTGATGAGTGATATTACTTCTTTAGAGAAATCATTGGGTAAACTCGATTGTGAGCAAGAAGCCAATTTAGAAGTAGCTACAGGAGTAATCACCGTTGGAGGTTCAATTTCCACACTTAATGGGGCAGTAACAGATGTTATAACTCCTGGATTCATAGAGACAGACCCCCCAGTCTCAATTTCTTTCGGGACTTCTTTCACGATCCCCACAGATTTTTCATCACTAACAATAGATCTACAATGCAAAGTGGTTGAAACTGGACCTACGAGTGGAGAGATAAAATGTCCTTGCATGTAGGCATCTACTGCCTTCCGTATTTCAGATCTGTGGGCCCTTACATCCTCCCTACTGTTCAGGGTTGTGTCCACACTTTCACTGAGGTTACTTGTTCTAATTACAGGTACTGTGTCTTGCTGTTGTAACCTCTGCGGCTCAGTCTGCGAAATTTCTTTTACCAAGGCATCTAGTGGTGAGTAAGGTTGAGTTCTAACTTTCTTAGATGCATTAGGGATCTCATTTGGCTCAGAATCGTTCGTTGCTAAAGGTTTTTTTTGTGCAGAGCATTTTTTCAAAAAAATTGGGGCAATCTTCATGTTCGATTTTGCTATGACCGCAGACTCACCTTCATTCAATGTTGATTTAGTGACCGTCTTTGATCTAGCTTTCAGAAAAATGGGCGCTAAAGTAATTCCCTTCTTTAGATTTGGCATTACTTGAACCCCCTCTAGTTTGTCTAGACACTTTTCTGTTTGTGATCCCTTTGAAATCATACTTTCATTCACCTCATTTCTAGTAGCGCAAGGTTTCTTTTTGGCTTTGTGAATGACTTGTGGAGGTCTTTCTTGGCTATATTTCTTCTTAGCACCCCCTTCCTTTATCTGCGGTCTATCCGGAGATGGCAGTTCAATAATTTCCTGATCATCCTCTGCTACTGATGGTTGTGAGGTTCCAATTTTCTTCAGGAATAAGTTGGTTGCAGAGTTATTTTGTTTTCCTCGCTGTTGGTTCTTTGGCTTTTTCTCCAGATTTTTTTTCATTTGAGTTCTTTTTTCTTTGATTATTTTTGCCCGTCTTGCTTCCCTCTTTCGGATTTTTTTTTCCCACCTTGGTGTGTTCTTATGGGACTGGTTTCTTCCATTACTCCCACTTGGGACTCCAACTGAATCTCAATGTCTCAATGTTTGCCACTAGAGGTTTCTCCACTGAGACCACGTCAAAAAGATCGTCTTTCACATTCGCCAGTCTCATAAATTCTTCTAGAGTTGACGCTGAAAGAGATGTATCATTCTCATATAGAGGGACTGCCTCTTTATGCTCTAGTTTCGCCTGTTCATATTATGTATTTGCAATTGAGCTAGTAGGGCTTTGTTTACAGCTCTGTCATATTCTTCTGATTTATGGATGTCTGTAATGGACCTCTGGATTGCTGAAATGTCCAGCCCTTGTTTGATAGACTCCAACTGTATCGACTGTAATTTTGGCAACACACTTGAATTTACAGCATTACAACAGCCCACTATGGAGCCGTCCAATACAGCCACTTCTTTTGTCAATTCCATTATGGATCCAGATTGGATTTGTACTTCGGATTTCAGAAGCTCGAAAACAGAGACCAGCAAATTCAACACATAACTAAGCGCAGTTAATGTATTAACATTCGCCTCAGTCCCCTCAGCCAAGATTGCCTCATTTCTGCTTCAGAACTGTCTGACCTTAGCACAGAAAGATAACGTTAGCTGGTAAAGCAAGGAATGCCACCTCGTTATAGGGAACATGATATGCCTTCCTCCGTTCAGATGCACTCGGTTCTCAGATGGTAAATTGTCTTGGCACTGGTGGCAAGAATGTAATAATGTTTAATTAGAATGAATTACGCAGTAACACCTTGAACCCTAGCCTGATGATGTCTGAACAAAGGGGGCCGGGCAATGCCTTCTAATGCTGTGAAGTTTGCTATATATGTGACTCTTGTACTGATGCTCGCTCTCTCTCCCCTCACAGTGTCTGCATTACATGTCATGGGGTGCTGAGAACCATTTGATCAAATGCTGCTATATAATAAATATATTTGACTTTGAATCCTTGTGGCTGGCGTGTCATTAGTATATGGTTGGATGCCTTAATTCTGGTTTTTGATCCGTCAAGATGGTGCCCGAACAGGGACCCTCCCATTGATGCCCTATCGTGGAGACGAGCGAGGACGAGGTGACCGGAGTGAGATCAGCCTGTGCTTTAGGGGCACCCCTATGCAGGAAGTGATTCCTCTGCAGATCTGCGCACGGCCCTTCTCTGGCCGGCAGATCGCGTCTTGCGAGCACAGCGGCGAGGGTCCCGGAATCGAGGCCGTTTGAGCCGGATACGCCAGACACGACGACTGCATCTTTCAGGACGATTGGCGAGTCGTGCCCCAATACCCGATATCCATGATATTTGTTGTTGAGAGTTGCCTTGCAAGAGCAAACGCCCAGGTAAAGAGAGTACAGGTTGTATCTATGCCTGGGAAATTGACATCCTGCCAGATTTTTGCATTGCGGAAATCGATCTTTGGAATATGGCCAACCGTCGCCACCCGAAGGGTCGCCGACATGTGAAATGTATGTAAAATATGGACTGGGAGCAATAGTTTTTTATACGATTTGGCACAGACAAACTAGGCATGCACCCAAACCTCAATGGCCGTATTACAGCAGTTTCGAGTTAGCCCGCATAGCACACTTGGAAACTGTATTGTTGCGCAAGAAGGCTAGGCCTGCTGCATTTGACTCTATCAAGGACTGGAGGAAGAAAGCGACACAGTGCTTGCGAAGTAGAGATAAACATGCACGCAAACACAAGACTAACGCTGAGAAAGCACTAGAATATGACCAACAGACGCAGGATGATAAAATTAGGTGTTTGGACAGGGCATTCTAGCTAGAGATACAGAAGTTATATACTCCGGCGGGTCTCCAGCATATGCTTGACTCCCTGGTTATTTACTCCGCCGAGAATGGTCTGACTATTAACATTGACAAGAGTAAGATAATGGTCTTTTCAAACAAATGTCGAACTAAGAAATACTCATGGAGCCTGGCAGACAAGAAAGTCGAACAGGTGAAATCCTATAAATACTTAGGAGTTATCATTGATGAAAAGCTGAATTGGAATGAACAGTGGTCTACCATTAAGAGCAGATGTATTGTTGCTGCAAATGCTCTAAGTGTATTCATTGGTAGAAACTGCTGCTATTCTGCCATTGCACTTCTTAACATCTATCTTGCAAAAATTAGATCAATGTTGCTCTATGCTGTTGAAATATGGGGGCACAAATTTGTTAAATGTGGTGTAGTTCTTGAATCCAAACTCCTAAGAAAACTACTACGTCTTCCCCCAAACATGAGTGTGGAATACTTGTATTTGGAATTCAACATCAAATGCTATTTGTATGCATACATCTGCCAATGTGTACTGTCTTATGAGAAAGCTGTCACACTTTGCACTGATACAATTTTTGTGCCATTTGTAAAAGCATATCTTGGTCTTGAAGGTAATGTGTTGATTGGTACCATTGGTATCATTCAAAGGTTGCATTGCACATGGTCAAATGAGTCTGTCCCAGGAACTCACTCTATATTATCTTTTAAAATAAGACTCAAGAACAAAGTACAGGACTACTGCCATGAACAAAATACGATTAATCTAGCATCTGAAAAGTTCAGTGGCAGGTTTCTAGATGAGTACCTGAGTAGAGTTTCGTCTCCTCTATACATCTCTGCTTATCCCAATACTGGTACATTTCGCACCTATTTGATGATGAAATTTAACACTACTGTTGCACTAGAGACTAATTGTGTTAAAATGGGATCCGCACACATGCCAAAGTATTGTCGTCTGTGCGGAGTAAATGTCGTTGAGTCCCTTTATCATCTTATTATGTGCTGTGAAAGCCTAAATGACCTGCGAACAACCTGTTTTAAATCTTATAATAATGGCACTGTGATGACTGAGATATCTGATCAATGGATGATTTTTATGAGAGGAAATGATATTAACCTGATATATTTTATTGTTGTTTTTTTATCTGAAGATTGTGGCAATTTTAAAATGTATTGTATAGGATATGTGAAAATGAAACATGTTTTTAGATTTTGTGTATCTATGTTGTTATGTTTATGTGTTATACAAAGCCAATTGGCTATATGTATATCTAATCAATAAATAAATAAATAAATAAAAGTTATATCCCTCTCAGGATCTGGATGCGTCACATGAGTTGATGAACAAAATATTGAATGAGCGAAGGTCTGACCCAGTTGATGATTCCGCTGCACCACCACCCATGCCAACTGTTGCGATTGCTCCTCCCTCTCTCCCATCCGCGCTGCCGTTGTCATTTACCCTGCCGCCTAGCGAGGCGGATTTGCAGGTTGACTCTCGCCTGAGTGATTCTGCTTCACTGTTGGAAGTTTAAAATGATTACAGAGAAACCCATAGTACAGTTAGCAAACAAAGGAAGATGGAATTGCACCGGTGGGCTGAAACATATGTTGAAGGGGGCGATGAATGTGCCACTTTATCCTCTTTGTCCGATCATGGGGATTTCACCGACCAAAAGGTACTGATTGAAAGAATGGCTTCATATTTGGTTGAGATATGGTGAGATTTAACAAATGAAGTTGCGCCACAAGATTTGCATGATCAGGTGGTCCTTGCCCGGACTTCTAGTAAAGGTGTGAAGATACAAAAATATCTGAGTAGAATATTTGTGTTCAAGTGAGAACTTGACCGTTTGCACAAATTACTTGTAGACCAGCATAAGACGCAAAAATCATATGTCCAGAAGTGGTATTTCCCTCCTTCGAAACCGGTTAGTGAAGAGATGCTTATTTGCATAAAAGATGCCCTCAGGTGGATTTCAGATGCCACTATTTCCCTGATTGAAATTCATGATATGTTTTACCAATACACAGCTGCAATGCAAATGAAAGTGTTGCAGGTGATGGTTGAGTATTTACAGGATGATTGAATGAAACGAAAAGCATGTTGCCCAGCTGATTTAATGCTGATTTACAAAATAGCTTTTTCACCAGAAACTGCATTGACTGCATTGTCCCATGAATTGGCCCTATTGTTGAATAGACATTTAGACCTTCCCATGATTGACCCGCCCACTATGCAGTCACCTATGAGAGAGGTTCTGCCAACATTTGTCCTGAAGGTAGAGCTCCCAGCCGTTGATGGATGTGCTGCACGCACAATTGAAGCACATTCCATTTCCTAGTTTGTCCATGTCCAATTTTCCCAGCAAGAAGTAAATACCACGGATCCTTAATCTCCCACCACTCTCAGAAGACTTGCCCACTTCCCTTGTGACTTGGTCATCCTGCAGTAACAACGGACCACTGTACTAATTTTGACCTCTGCATTAATCTCTGAAGACCTTGTGCATTGTGTTCCACTCGGGAGCCTAGTATCTTACAATGGGCCCATGTGGCACACTTATCCTCTGTACAATGCCTACTGATCATTTATTTAATTTCATTGGTTATTCCTTTCTTCGTCCTATTTGTACATTGTATATATCCTGCATTCATGTAAAAACTGTATATTTTGCTATTATGTAAATATTGTAACCAGTGTATACGCACTATGTAAGTCTTGCATCTCCATATCGCCGCGCCCTTTTACTCACGAGTCTGGTGCGCTTAACAAATGAATAAACAAACAAACAAACCATCAAACAATCGATTACAGATATTAGAAAGAATCCTTCTGGATTCTATAAGGAGATTGAATCTGTCTTACATTCATCGTTGTTTACATTGGGTGATATTGATTTGTTATTTCCTGTGATTCTGCCTGCTGATATATGGAAACAGATTAGGCCCATGGATGACGGGCCAGGATTAGGCGACACATGGGCTGCCATAACACAAGTAGACAGGGATAGGAAGGCTGATGAGCGACCCCCGCAGATTATCTTAACATTGCCTATGAACATTGGGACTAAATTGAAAATGATTGTCCCAGAGAAAAGGATTGTTTGTGATAAACTCACTGCTTGCATGCAAAACAAGTCGGAAGGTGCTACAGAATATTTTAATAGGTTTTAGAAGTGTTTTCGGATTTTAGTGGACAAGATCTGAGTACGGAACTAGGTAAAAGATTGTTTGTCAACAAATTTGTGCGAGGTTTGTTGCCCGAAATACAGGCACTGATTATGACATCTGAAAGTGCATGGCAAGCAAAGTCACAATCTGAGGTTCTACACATGGCTCAGTATTATGAGAATAGAGTTAACGCAGAGAAGGATAAGGTGGAGAAAAAGAAAGGTGACTTGAAAACGAGGGTTTTGCTTCAGCAGGTAGGAAGGGGAGCTAGAGGCGGTAACACACAGTTTAGAGGACAATACGCACCACAGAGCCAGGGCCAATTAAGTCCCCCATTCATTAACCAATGTGCATACTGTGGACAGGAAGGCCATTGGCGTGCACAATGCCCACTTCTCCAGCAAAGATTGAATGGTACCCTAGCTAGACGATCGAGGGGACGTCCAGGCCTAGGGGGCACTGGAAGGAATAATTATGCGAATAATCCACAATCACAGCCAGACACATCCCCAAGAAGGTCAAGGGAACCACCAACAGAATACAGGTGGCAGGAACATATTTAATAACCCCTTCAATGCATATTAAACTGAAGACTTTACATCTGATGATGTACTTTTCCCATAGGACAGCCCAAAACAGGGTCTGGAACCAGTACCTATTCCCATTGACCAAAAAGGGCCCTATGTAGAGATGAGAATTGGGAGCATGTATTCTTAGTACACCGGTGCACAGAAATGCTCAATCGACCATCAGCAGGTTCCAGATATACCACTCAACGAACAAAACGGAGATCCACAAGCAAAGCAATATTCATTTCATTGTCATTAATTTATGAAAAATGATGAGCTTGGAGAGAGGGGATGGAAACTGTGCCCTTATGGTCACTAGGGGGAGCAACAAAGTGAAAGTATACTCAGGTTAACTTGAAGTTTTAGTATATTTAGATTTGAAAAAAGAAAAACCATAAAAACATATGACATTATTCAAACTCCTACACAAGATTTTGTTGAAGGTATATACAAACAAAAGATACATGTATATTTACAAAACTGAATGTAGATCACAAGTAAAAAGGAATAGTTAAACTGAAAAAATCAAAAAAATAATCAAGAAGAGAGAGAAAAGAAAGGAAAACAAAACACAACAATCTAACAGGATTTAACTCATTTGCAGAAAATTAAACAGTTCCTGCTCGAAAGCAAGTCAGGATATTGTTGCATATGGATCCTATTAGGCTGTAGTCCTTTCAAAACTGTAGACCTGCTTGATATTTAGACAATTCTATAGATTGATTAAATGCCTTAAATGCCAACGTGTGAAGATGAAGAATCTTATAAGGAAGAATAGCCAGTGCTGCTAACGAGGATGTTTAGAAGATATGTTCACAAGGCCGCAGGAGGAGGACCAGTTAAATCAATCCCCCATTCCCATCTTTAATTTAGCAAATATTGAGTTGTCCTCAGCTCAGACATCGCTCCTATCCAAAGGACTAACTTTCGTCCCAACACACCAAACCGACTGGTTCAACACAGAAACCGAAATAAGAAAATTCTTTAGAACAATACGCCTGAAGGTCTATTTTGACAATGACAACCCTATAGAAAATGAGGAAGGCTCAGGACTTCGTGTCCCCTCAACTTTCTGTCCTCAAGACAATCAGGTACCTCCTGAGATTATTGCATTTGAAAAATGTATTATGGCAGATCTTAAAAAACTAAAGACCAAAAAAATGCAACACCATCACAATATTTCCAGACAAGAAAGAGAGGCTATATCTACTTTGTCTAAATACAAAGCATTAGTGATTAAGCCTGCGGACAAAGGAGGCGGTATAATGCTCATGACATCAGTACAATACAAATCCATGGTTGCCACACTTTTATCAGACAGTGCTAGCTACAAAAAAATCAAACATGATCCCACTAAAGAAATCATGTCTGAAATTTTAGAAATAGCTACATACGGTCGAGACCGAGAATAGATCACACCCAAAGAATGGGAATTTCTAACCACCAATCAAGGGAGGATCCTGACAATATATGCACTCCCAAAGATCCATAAAAATGCTGATAACCCACCAGGGAGACCCATCGTTTCTGGTTGTGGATCAGCACTCGAACCAATATGTCGTTTTATTGACTCATTTTTAAAACCAATGAGCATAAAAACCTCTACGTATCTTCGAGACACCACACAAACGATACAGGTCTTTGAAGGTCTTAACTTTGATTCCAATAAACAATTACTAGTGACATTTGACATCTGCTCACTATACACGAGCATCCCACAGATAGACGCAATAAAGTGTATGCTCAAATTCCTCACTCAACTTCAACTACAAAACCGTGTCCCTGCCAATTTTATAATTGAACTACTCACTTTAGCTTTATCTAAGAACTATTTTGAGTTTGATAGTCAATTTTACCTGCAAACCAAGGGCACCGCAATGGGACCATATTTGCCCCGAGTCTGGCCATTCTATATATGGCTGATTTTGAAGAGACCCATATCTTGTCAACCAACAACCCCTTCAGAAAACAAATCCGGGAATGGAAGCGATACATCCATGATATTTTGTGCATCTGGGAAGGGACAGAATCAGACATTCAACTGTTCCATTCTTGGCTCAACAATAGAAACCTCAACATCCAATTTACGATGACATCTAGTAAATCAGCCATCAGTATTCTAGATCTGCAAATAGAGCACACCAATGGGGGTCTGAAATGCAATCTTTTCAGAAAACCCAGCAATCGTAATACCTTGCTGCATTTCCTAAGTGACCATCCCAAACATAAAAGGGAACATTTACCCTATGGTCAATATTTCTGCATTAGAAATTGCTCTGAACTTAATGACTTTTACAAACATGCAACTGACCTTGACGTGAGACTAAAAGAACGGGGTTATTCCCCCCGCATCATCTCACATTCCAAAAAAAGAGCAAGATTCTATAACAGAGACTCCCTTCTAGCCGTGAAAGAAAACATTACAACTCTCGATTCGAGAATGACCTGCGTTATCACGCATGGTACACATACTTCACATATACGCAAACTTATATCTAAGCACTGGGCTCTGACAAAACCCTGTTTACCCAATGAACCTCTGCCCCGTTTTGCCTAAAACTGAGCCAAGAATCTGAGAGATCAACTGGTCCACTCAAGAATCGTCAAACCAGCCCCAAGGTTAGGTCTTTGGAATCTGCGAACCACCCAAGGACATTTTCCATGTGGGAATTGCTCTTCCTGTAAATTCACCCGCAAAATTAAAGATTTCAAAATATTTGAATGATGTGGACCCTTCGAAATCTAACTGCAAGACCAGACAGGCCATTTATATTATTGAATGTCCGTGTGGTTTGCGGTATGTGGGCCAAACACAAAGACCGGTCCATGTGAGAATCTGTGAGCATAGATCTCAAATCAGATGTAAGAACCTATCAGCACCCTTGGTGGCCCATTACATGGAAGCACACCATTCACCAGATGATATCATATGGTGGATTGTTGATACTGTTACTAACTCAACAAACATCACAAACAGTCTTTTCCAAAAAGAGGCCAGTTGGATACATCGTTTAGACAGTTATTACAATGGCCTGAACGAAGAATGTCTATGGCCCATTTAATATACATGGTCCAAACCCCACCTGACGTCCCCTCTTTTTCCCCCTCTTTTCTCTGTGCTGTATGCAGAGCACTCCAACCTGGTAAGTTACACTACAGGGAGTGCTGGCTATGCCACCTGACGACTGAGTCATTTTGCTAAACCCAGCTCATTTCTGCTACAACGCTGTGCTTGCGGACCTACCTAGCAGTTTCCCTCAGTGCGTTGTATCTATATCTATACGGGCCGCTCCAATCTTTGGAGCCATGCCCAGACGTTCTTTTATCATAGAACATGCGCGGCCGCGGTTAGTCTGTACCAAGTGCTTCACAGACTCTGCTTCCGCATTTGGGTTGTCACGGCAACTCTGACACACACGGCACTGGTACATACCAAGTGCCCTAAGTCCGTTTTGCGCCTAAGCACACCAAAACCATATGGCCAATCCTGGCAATTTTTCTTCTTCCCCCGTGCCTCCATTCATAGAGGCCGCTACCCAACCGTAACTCGGGGGTTGTACGAGCTGCCACCCTGGATCACTCGAGTAAATACACCCGTACACCCCCAGCTATTCCGGCATTGGTATGGTCCGCCCAAGACCCAGGAAGGTAGTCTAGGCAACAGCCACAGCGTTCGATTCTTCCAGACCGCGCTGCTGCCTGACCAGCTTCTTTGCCGCTGCATACGCCTGTGACCCCGCGGGATTGCTAGCCTTCGGTTTCACTCCGAACGCGCTCCTTTACACCTTTCAGGTATGCCCACCCTGTATTTTGTCTTCCTTGACGGACTAATCACGCAAACTATTGGAGTCGCGTTCGACGATACTGCGGTCTCCCATGCAAGAGACTGCACTTAAAACTGACAGCAGAAAGCCCCCACGGGAGCCTGCACTTTAATTAACATACCATCCATTGGAGGCGATATGTCAGTATGCATTCGGGGTAGTTCATAACTTTGGTCGTCTGTGGGCTGAGAAGGGTTTCTTGACATCACATGGTACGAAGATCCAGCATGGCACCCTGATAAGTGCAGTTGTTGTCGGCATTCGCACTCCCAACCAAACTAGCAATAATGAAATGCGCCGCACACCGAAAAGTGACGGGCGACGTAGGAAAAGGAAATGCTTTTGCCGACAGAATTGCTAAGCAAACTGCAAATGACGTACACTCCAAAATGTACATTTTAGATTCAGCAAGATGGGTCACTGATACTTGTGTGATGGAGGAAGGGATTGGTAGCGTAAAAGAAATTCAGACAGATGCTACTCCCAAAGAAATCAAACAATGGTCAGAGGGTGCCGCGGGATTAGACAATGAGGGTTGTTGGGTTGATTAGGACATCCAAAGATGGATGTTACCCAATGCATATGTTACCGCCATAGTCACCATGGCACATGGCCCAACACATATATGTGCGAAAAAGATCTGTCAGCTTCTAGACCTTGTCTGGTATAATGAGAACATCCTGAAAGTCGCCAACCGTCTTGTCCAAAACTGTATGGTCTGTCTGCAACATAGCACTGGGAAGAGAACACCAACACCAAAGGTAGTTTCGGTCCTCCCTCCATGCCATTTGAAGTATTACATTTTGACTTCATTGAGTTGGAGCGTTGCCAGAACAACAAATATGTTCTGGTGGTAATCTGTGCTTTTAGTAAATGGGTTGAGGCCTACCCACTGAAAGATTGTACGGCTATGTAAACAGCGAAATCTATGTCGAAAGAGTATTTCCCCAGGTTTGGATTGCCAAGAGTAATTTGGTCCGATAATGGCCCGCATTTTGTTGCAGCTGTAATACTGCAAATATGTGCAGGCCTGCAAATTGACAAACGTTTTAACTCGGCGAGGTACGCTCAGAGTGCCGGACTTGTGAAACATCACAACGGAATTCTGAAAAATAAACTAGTGAATATATGTGCCCACAGCAAATTGAAATGGCCCGATGCCTTGCCCTTAGCTTTACTCTCAATGCGGACAACCGCACAGTCAAGAACAGGTCTCTCCCCCTATGTAATCATCATGGGGAGGCCAGCGAATGTGTCGAATGTACCTAGACCTAGGAAATTGAGCAAGATAGAATACCCTGTGTTAGCCGATTACTGTAATCAGTTACCCAAAACCTGCGTTTGATTCATCAGCATGTACGCAAGGTTCTTCCAGTCAAATACGAAGGGCCAGGTCATCGTCTGCGGCCAGGGGACTAGGTCCTCACGAAGAACTCTGATCAAAGAAACTGCCTCGAACCTTGGTGGAAGGGCCTCCTGGCCACGCAGACTGTAGTACGTGTCGAACGGACACTGAGAAACTATGCCTGTGTTTGGAGCCACTCGCACCGGCAATGCTGATGACCAGTTTGTTTAAGTTAGACCTATACAGATGAAACTATGGTCCTTGAAGGCCAAATGTGTATCGGTCTCAATATTCACATGTATTGCAATATGTTTGATAATCTTACTATGGTATTTTGAGCACTTGCATCCGCTTGATGCTATGTTACCAACTATGAGCACCACCACAATGGTTACCCCACATGTTCTTTCTCATACTCTCCATTCTTGGGTTCTTAAACTTAGAGGGGGTTATGACAACAACACCCTCTTGCTGATAATGAATGCTACACATGCCATCCTGAACAAAACCGACTGCTGGGTATACTCACATCTGCCACAGCATGGGGAAAGGGGGCTGGGTTGGTACATACATCTTCTCCCTCTGACTACTGCCTGTTATGCCTCTCTTAGGGCGCTATTTTTCGGAAGATGGAATGATAGTGCTACAGGGAACTTCGAGGGTACTAACATCAATGATTTTGAGATACTCGTATTGACAACATTGGGTTGTTCGGTATTCTCAGACAGAAGCAAACCAAACATTGCATCTACCAGACCTGTCGATAGGCTTTCCAGACCCCATCAATCTATGATCACTTTCAAGATGGCTCCTGTGGGCAATAAGGATGCCATACCGCCTTCCTACACAATCAACCATAGCCCACACTCTGTTCCGTTTTGTATGCGAAAAAGAGCACTCGCCAAATAGGTACATTTGATAGGTGCGCAAATACTGCTGTCTTTGGGCATGAAGACTGACCATTGTACATAGTGGGTCCCGTTTATTTTGTATGCAGGGATGAGGCATACCCATGGTTACCCAGGGATTGGGGTACTTGGGGATACTCTTGCCAGGAGTATATCTTGCAACAACTCCCGAAATGGCCAAACCACACCCCAGGCGGCAGGTAGATGATGATGATACAACCTGGGAGATTTTTGGAGATGTGGCAAAACAATTAATGAAGCAACAGACATAGGGGCCGATTCATGGAAGAAATATGCGCCGAAAACTGTGGCGCAAGCGTGAAAAAGCAAGTGAACGCATGCAATTCATGGAAGGCCATGCGCGTGTTTTCCCTGGGATGTGCGCCAAATCCGCGCGTGGCGCACATGGGCGCACACATCATTGCAACATCCAGAACGCCGTACGTGACATGCACAGCCAAAGCGCACAAAGTCAGCGCACACACCAAAAAGGGGGCGGAACACTGGGCGGAACACACGGAATGGAGAACAACGCGTGAAAACCAAGGCATAACTGGGGAAGTACTGCAGGGAAATACACAGAACGCCCAAACGCATGCAAACTACACGTATTCATGGAATCGAATAGGGGAAACCCGTGCACGATCAAAGACACGCACAGGCCTAAACACGTCCGCCACACGAAGGCAGGCGGTAGCGTCCCTACGCATTACAAAAGTGCACGCAAACAACAAACAAGTATATGCAGCTACGATGAATGTCCCACTCTGTGGCCCCCTAGGAGAAATGACGTGTCATGCAATGCTCAGGCATCCCAAAAAAGCAAGAAAAAGAGATATGCGACCCCTGTAGCCGACGTGTGTGTACAAAAACACATGCAGTACGCTGTGGCAGCCAGGAACACAATAAATGCGTAGGTGATCAACACGCAGGCTAGTATGCCCAGAAAATAGGGGTACACGACTAACAGGGACACCCGCAGTAGGAAAAATAGCGTGTGCGACTCACTGTCTGCCTTGCGTGTAGAAGAAGAACGCGTAGCTAACCCCCATGCCAAAAGAAGAAGTACGCACTGTAGCTGCTGTGAAGTAATCGCGTGTGAACCCCAAAATCTGGGAAACACACGCACCGCTTTCCACGAAAAGCACGTACAGAGTGATGGAAACCCATGCGGGACCTTCAACCCGTGCCAGGGAAACACCCGCGTGCACGTTACGTCACAGACGGTTATGCGTGCAAAGGGCCTTTCCTCGAATTACATGCTGACGTGCTGTTTCTTCACATGCCAAATCACTCCATAATAAGCTGCCCAAGCGACAACACACGGAAGACCACACTCCTGCCCAGAAGGCCATTTTCCTGCCCACCAGAGCCCCGAGCAGACTCCCACCTGCCATCTGCTGCTGCCTGCCTCCCTGCTGGGCACGTGCCCTGCCATTTGGTGCCTGCACGTCAGCCATCTGCAGGGGTCCAGGTGCTGTGACCACCCCTGCTGGAACAGAAGACTCTGACTGAAGTTCCATCGCTCCACAGCTCAGCACCGGGACCCAGTTGCCCACCCACAACTGCCTTGGGGGTTGCCATGTTGGGGCAAACACCATCAGAGACCACTGGCAACCCCCAGCCAGAGAGGCAGAGGGCTACCAGCTTCAGTGCCGCAGAAGTTGGTATCCTGGTGGAGCAAGTCCTGGTGCATTATGATGCCTTATTCAGAAGACCACGCACTGACAATGATGGATGGAAGAGGATCTGGAAGGACATTGTGGCTGCCATCAATGTGGAGGGGGTGGCAGTCCGTGACATATGACACGTCCGGAAGCGCTGAGAGGACTTCAGGTCCAGGACCCTCAGGAAGGCCCGGCGCCTCTTGGAGGCAGCAGATGCAGAGGGGTGCCGGGCCCGCCTTACCAACGACCAGATGAGGGTCCTGGAATGTATACGCCCAGCACTTCACCTCCAAGTCCTTGAGAGGCATACCCGTCTGGAGTCGAGCGGTAAGTGTCCATGTGTACTGATTGGACGCAGTACATGTTGAGGTGTGCCAAGTGTGTGCAGCTTGGACATATGTCTTGAAAGGCTCATGTATGGATGTGTATGTGCAGGGACATGAGCCTGCCGCATGTGAGTTCAGTCATGTGTGAGGCACATCAATGGTGTATGTGTTAAAATGCATGATGCACGAATGTATGTGGGGATGCACACATGTTAGCATTTCTGTGTATGTACTATGGCATGGTTGGGGTGTGACTCATGGATGCTGGTTCCACCTTCATGTACGTGCACGGCATACATGTAAGTGTGTGTGTTTGACATGTGTACAAATGTGATACGCCATGGATGCATGTGACACAGACATGTAGGAACCCCATTGGCAGATGTGACATAGTTGCCGATGATTGCACTGTGACGGGTGGTGGATATGTAAAGATGCATGTCTGTCTGTTGGTGTGTGTGCATGTGTTCGGCACTCCCCATGTTGCTTGTGATGTCATTCCAACCTTCGGATGTTCATGCTGTTGTGTGCGTATGGATGCTGCTGCCTGCTGCACGATTCCTGTCAAATTCTGCATGTGTGTGGGTTCAAATGATATGGGGAGTGTGATGGCATCTGTGAAGTTTGACACTGCCACTCATGTGCAACTTTGACATGTGTATCCGACCATTGTACAGTGCCCTGATGCCCGTGTTCTGTCTCTCTCTGTCTGCAGTGTTGACTGATGAAGAGGGCGGAGACGGTGCTGTGGAGCACAGAGGCAGGGATCCCACCGCCAGCCGGAGACGCAAGGCCCAGCTCTCCTCCCACATGGTCTTCTCTTCTGGGAGTGAGGAGTCTGGTGCCACGTCCCTGGCCGCAGCTGCCGAGGGAAGGTCCAAGAGGCGGAGGTTGGAGGTGGACTCCTCAGCAGCAGTAGGGGCAGGTGAGCCCCCACAGGGGCCTATGGAGGAAGATGGCACAGAGTCATCCAGGTTGGTGGGGAGTTTGGGTCAGGAGGAGGCCGTGGAAGGCCCACGCACGGGGCCTGGAGGGGGGCATTCCACTGGTGCTATTGGTGCAGTCCAGGGGCAGAGACAGGAGGCAGCACAGGCCGCTGCGGAGGTGCCCGTGTGTAATCCTGTCCCCAATCCTGTGACTGCATCATCCTGCACCAGAAGGGATGCCTTTGTCCAGACCCGTCTTCAGGGAGGGGATGCGCAAACAACAACTTGCCTTCCTCTCCCTTTGGTTGTGGCAAACCAGGACTGAGTTGAGGCTGTCCTAGCTGGGGTGGCGTTGCGTCAATGTGGTATTCGGGATAACAGGGTTCTCGTGAGGACAATGCACGTCATTTTGAATACCTCATTGACCACATCGGCCTACTAGGACGGGTCACCCAGGCTGGGTTCCTCCGTGTGCTGGATCTTCTAGCGACCCCCTCCTCAACTGAACCCCCCTATGTGCCAGTCGTCCTCCTGCCCAAGTATCACCTGGGCACCCTGTGGAGCTGCCCCTGAACCAGCGGCCAGGCTGGTGGAGGACCCATACCTGCCACAGTCGGTGGTCCAGCAGGGGTGGCCACCCCCACAACTGGACTCCAGCAAGAGGAGGACATGCAGGCATCGACCAGCAGGGCACATGCACGGCAGCAGCAGGCTCAGGGTGCCTTCAACATCACAGGGGCAGGCATCAGCCAGAGGCCAGGAGGACCCTGGATTGGGAGTGTCTTCCGTGTGGCAGCGGTTGGGCCAGCGGATAGATGCAGAGCGGCGGCAGGCGGAGGAGGCATGGCTCACTATGGTCAGGGCGGAGAACTCCATGCGCAGGGCATTGAGGCGGGCTGAGTGCCTCGAGGCAACTCGCAGGGAGTTGGAACAGGCCATGACTGCATCCCTGCGAGACCTCGAGGTCCGCCTCCGGGACATCGACATGGAGTTCGATGATGCCCCGGCCCAGAACATCAACAAGTGAGCCGTTGGACTTGCCCGCCGCCATTTTACATAGTTCATTAGTGTTAGGTTAGACTTTTTTGTAGGTTTCCTTTTGTTTGTGGATCATGGACCATTTGGACTTCCATTGTATATAGTTGCAGACGTGTACATACTTTCTTTTTCAATTTTCCCATGGATCAATGTTTTTCTTTTATTTGCATTATTTTGTTCTCATTAACATTGGCAATGGACCACATTTTTATTCAACATGTCGTTAATTTTTTTTTCCTTGGATTACCATTTTTTTTCGGTTATATCTGTCATTGTATATTGATTTTCAAGTTTGAATTCCTCTGTTACTTCATTATGTTTTTAATACATTTTTTCTAACTTCATGATTGGTGTTGTGTTCTATCATTGGTTTTGTGCATGTCTCAATGAACATCGCCTCAGTCATGTGTTGCCACTGTGTGGCTCTGTTGTGCATTCATGCATGGGGGTTCTTTTAAGACTGTCATGGCATGGGTAATTTGTGAGTGGGTTTTGTGGATGGTTGCATGCTTGTACTGGGGGAGAAGGGGGATTTGGGATGGCATTAGGGACATGGGTCTGTTTTGTTAGGAAATGTTGTTTGGTGGGCCATGTGTCGGGGCCTGCTGGCAGGTGCCCGTCAATGGGGGTGGGTGGTGGAGCAGGGGGATATGAGTCGGGGCCTGCTGGCAGGTGCCCGCCACTGCTGGGTGGGTGGGGGTGCAGGGGGACTTGAGTCTGAGCCTGCTGGCAGGTGCATGTCAATGGGGGTGGGTGGGGTGCAGGGGGACATGTGTTGGGGCCTGCTGGCAGGTGCCCGTCAATGGGGGTGGGGGCGCAGGGGAACAAGGATCGGGGTCTGCTGGCAGGTGCCTGTCAATGGGGGTGGGTGAGGGTGCAGGGGGACGTGTCGGGCCTGCTGGCAGGTGCCCGTCAATGGGGGTGGGAGGGGGCACAGGGGGACATGAGTCGGGGCCCGTCACTGCTGGGTGGGTGGGGGTGCAGGAGGACATATGTTGGGGCGTGGACTTTTACACACGTTTTCACTAGCGCAGGCGGGGTATGTGTATTCCGGGGGTGCGCGTGGACTTTTACATGCGTTTTTGCTAGCACGAGCGGGGTACGTGTATTCCGAGGGGTGCGCGTGGACGTTTACACACGTTTTCGCTAGCATGAGCGGGGTACGCGTATTCCGAGGAATGCGCAAGGAGTTTCCCACGCATTTTCGTGGTTGGGGGGCTGTATGCTGGTCCACTGGCGTTTGCGCCATGTAGGGAATTTGTGCGATGTTTTTGGCACACGGGGCGGGGTTGGGGGCATTACTGGCACTGCTGCAGAGTCGCTGTGCCGCGGCTGGTTATGGATGTTAAAATCCATGAATACGCTGTGCGCTGAAATGGGTTTTGGCGCACACGGCTGGCGCAGACTGCCGCACGCGCACTCTGTGCGCCAGCTGCTGGTGCAGACTGCCGCACGTGCACTCTGTGCGCCGAATCCTATGAATTACCCACATTATGTATAATATGACATTAGAGCAAAAAGCAATCAGATTGGTGGTCCTTCAAAATAGGATGGTGCTTTACGTCATTTTGGCAGAATGCGGCGGTGTATGCAAATTAGTGGGATCCGCGTGTTGTGTTTACTTACTTAACTCCTCCCCCACAATATTCAAAGAGATAAAAAGGTTGCTTCTACTAAGTACAGAAATTCATGTCCCCAAGGGTGATTGGAACATTGGTGGCTGTTTCTGGGACATGCTAAGATCCTGGGGGTGGAAGATATTCTCATTCTTGGCCATAATACTCAGTATCGTACTATTCTGTTGTTGCTGCGTGCAGTGTCTACCCACCATTTGCACCATGATACGGGGTAGCTGTGCGCAGGCTGTCACAAAAATCAAAATGAAACCCGAACTTTCCAAAATCACCAACAATGCAATGGCAGCACAGGATGCCACGATTAAAGAATTCATGTCCATTGACATTTTTGATGAGAATGATTCGGGTTGTTCCGACGACAACTCAGACACTTGGTCTGAGGAAGATGCAGTTTTTGGGTGATGCTCTTGGCTTAGGCCAAAAGGAGGCTTTGATAAAACATAAATGCAACTATGCCGTCTGATTATGTGTTGGCCTAAGCACACTCGCATCACTTTCGCATCATGAACCAATGTTGCAACATGTGAACCTGAAACCATTGCTCGAGAAGCCATTTTGTGTAAGCGAGCCATTTTCAGTTTTGTTCTCTCTGCTCATCATATATATTCTGGTTCTCAGTTTGAGCACAGTAACCGACCGCTGCTTGAACTTTGAGTTGCTTACATAGTTAGGAATGCCAGGCCGCCAAATGACTTGTTTGTCTTATAATGAGAACCTTGAAGCTGTACGTGAGCACGACTAATCAGCAAACCCAGGTGCCATCCAGTCTTGATAGGCAATTATAGCAGGCAGCTAGAAATAATTATATATGGCTGTATGTGCTCCTCCGTGGGAGCTGTTATTCATTTCTGCTTCAGAACTGTCTGACCATAGCACAGAAAGATAATGTTAGCTGGTAAAGCAAGGAATGCCACCTCGTTATAGGGAACATGATATGCCTTACTCCGTCCAGATGCACCTGGTTCTCAGATAGTTAATTGTCTTGGCGCTGGCGGCAATAATGTATGTTTAATTAGAATGAATTACGCAGTAACCCCTTGAACCCTAGCCTGATGATGTCTGAACAATGCCTTCTAATGCTGTGAAGTTTGCTATACATGTGACTGTTGTACTGATGCTCGCTCTCTCCCCCCTCATGGTGTCTGCCTTACACGTCGTGGCGTGCTGAGATCCATTTGAAAAATGCTGCTATATAATAAATATATTTGACTTTGAATCCTCATGGCTGGCGTGTCATTAGTATATGGTTGGATGCCTTAATTCCGGTTTTTGATCCGTCACATCGAGGCTCCTGATAAACTGGAACAGAACTGTCGACTCGTGCTGGGGAAGCTCGAGTGTGTGCTGTGCTCCAAGATCACACCGTGTCCAATGCTCAAAATGTGGGGAAGGGAGACCCATGCTACCGCATCCTGACTTATTATTTGAGAACACTTCCTTCTTTTCTTGAAAACCACCCCACACCCTTTTTGTAGTAGTTCTAAGGTTTGACAATGGTTCTCTTAATATAGGCCCTTTTTATTTTGACACAACGCCACTAGGACTGCCTTATTTTCTTTCGATGGTCGATGCTTGCTCCCATCTTAGATTTAGGTTTAGTTTAGGCATTTTTCCACCCTGCAAAGATTGTTCAATAAACACCCTTGAACTGGGATCACTTGTGTCTGTTTTTACTGTTGCCACCATGAGTTCCTCAGCTATCTAGAGCTACAGGATCCTCTTTTTAGGGGCTGCGTGGGTGATAAATAAACAACATACAAAATCCCACAAAACAGCTTCCTTCCTTTCCGTTCTAGGTTGGTTATAAGGTGGCTCCTGACATTGTTATGTCCACCACTTTACCATAATTGAGGGCCGATCACCATGGATTATCCAAAAATATACATATTTTAATATTTATCAAACATCATCAATTGACAAAACATCTTACTTAAAAAAAGCAACATAATCACAATTCATTCTTACACATACTAGTATTCAGAACATATACATAAATGCATAAAACCAAACTGATAGTGGAGAAGCGAATATAAGTTGGCCTCTTCTCTGCCTACTCGGTGAGCAACTAAAAGTATCTACTGATACCCTGAACAATGGGACCTCCCTAATTCAGGAGGACAACAATGTGCCAACACTTGCTATGTGTTTCTAGGACCAATACTCATTGTTTAGAAATGCATTCAAATTAATACAGAGTGCATCCCTTATTGGTGCTGTCTTCAGGGCACTTATTCTTTCTTCGTGTGTTCATATTCAACGTGTAACATCACAGGACCTTGTTACATTCCAAACATTCTACAAAACAAATGAAAGTATATAAAAATATAAATATAAAATCTTAGTGCCATGCTTATTTCACCTGTTGTCATGTCAAGTGTCTACAGGCACCCTTTACACCTTAATCATTACGTGATTCTAAACAGAAGGATTCAATTGTTACATCTGCATCTTTTATCTTTTGATATTTTTGTATACTTTTGTTTGTTTTGTAGAATGTTGAGAATATAACAAGGTCCTGTGATGTTACACGTTGAATATGAGCACATAAAGAAAGCGAGGCAGGGTAACTGCTGACCATCAGCAGGCCTGGAGAGGGGCAGCCCAACCTCTCCCCCTCTCTGCTCCTCTCCTTCCCCCAAGCCAGAGAGACACGCAGTCTGTGCAACACAAAGTGGAGGAAGGGTGAGGTGTGAACAATCACCCCACCCTTCCTCCATACAGTAAGGTGCTAAGCACCTAAGGAAACCAACAGTCAGGCAGGGATCAGGTTCAAAGACCTGCCCCTCCCCAGGGGGCCAGACAGTCAGCTATCCGGCCGGGGGCTGGAACACTACAGCCCCCACTACTATACATATCAAAGACCCAGGGCTCCCCTGGGTCTTATAAATACAGAGCGGCATGCTCTGAGAAAACAAACAGTTTGTGGACCCTGAACGGGGACCCAAATACACAGGAGGGGCACTGTTTACTCAGTGCCTTCCAAACATTTGCTTCTTTAGCAAACTCTGAAGTTCGTTGCATTTGCAGCGTCTTTGTTTCCCTTTGAACAGTGCACTGTTCATGAACCTCTGCACAGCAGCGAGTGGCGAACAGTGAACAAATAAAGAAAGTCTCCTGGGACGTACCGAAGGGAAGCAGGACTCCACTTACCAGCGCGAATGAAGAAAGGAGGAACCTGCAGAGCAGCCCAGCGTAGGCGGGCTGTGAGCATGAAATAGAACACTGTTTTTTCTAACCGCGTGCAACAAAGATAAACATCCGCGGACAGCCGCTCGCCGGCGGACCCGGAACGCACGCTGCGCGTCAATTTCAACAGAAATATTGCAAGTTTAAACACTGAGGCTGCAGGGAAACCCCATTCCGGGAAACCTTATTGCAAAAGTACAACGAACATTGTAATTGAAGCAGTAGGCAGACAACTTTTGGTTCATACAGCATTTGGGGCATTTTTTAAGGCCCATGCCAACAGGGCACACACAATTAATTGCAGTGAACAACAAAGGCATAGTTTATACGCATAACTCGAACCTGCGCACAAGAAATAATTTCAGCTCACCAAAGACCACTGCTGCAGTTTGTCTGAACATAAACCAAAATATTTTTTGGGGCAACACTCTACAGTTACCCAGCACGGAAAACAGCATTTTTTGCAAGCCCACAAGAATCCAAAAATAATACAACAAGCATTATAATGTGCATGATAGACGGTGCTATTGCACAACGAGTAGAGAGCTCATTTTGACATCTGTGCAGAGACTGCTGACACGGGTTCAGATCCCTGCAGGGCCAAACACAGCCTTTTTCAAATATCTTTCTTTTAATCAAACAGGCTGAAAGGAAACATAGGTCCCAAACGAAAATCACAGGAACCCAGAACACCGGCACAGAAACCCAAATCACTCCACCTTATGGCAGCCATCGAGGCAGCGGAACACTATGGTTGGGCATGGGTCAGGGAGAATATGTACGAGCTACCAAGGGAAGGGACACCCATACCACCCAATCAAGATGACGTCACAACACCACCAGAGACAGATGACCCTAAAAAAAGGTAACAAAAAACTGGCGAAATTGTGCAAGAACACGTCGGAAATGCAACAATAATTGCGCGAAATGAGGGGGAAACAATTACCTCAAACAGGGAAGCAGGGACACACAAACCCCAACATACCCCTAGAACCTACCATAATGGTGACCCCCCCACCAGCAACGATCCCAACAGCAGCCCCAGCCACACCACTGCCACAGGTGCCAGCAATGCCAACAGCTGCCAGCACAATTGCGCCAACTGCAGCCACAGCAGACCCCACAGGTGCTTTAAAAGCATGGGTAACCCCCAGTACAGAACCACTGGGACAGAGAGGGCAAAGCAACAGCAACCCAACAGACATAGCAATGATCTGCAATGCCCAATTAGAATTAAAATTGAAATCCTTCCGGACTGAAATACTGAATAGATATAAAAGATGCCTAGCATGGAATATTGACACCACAATCAAAGAGGCCATTTGGGCCAAAGAGTTCATAGAAATCTTTTCACTTATAGAAGCACAACACAAAGGGAAAGATGCTTTTAGGGATCCCAAAAAGATAGAAGAGAAAGCCATAGCCAGAAATGCCCAGGTAGAACAGAATTGGGACAACTGGCTACAGGCCTTCGCCATCTTGGCAACAATATACGAAGATAAATTCCCCAATGATGGCAGAAAACTATGGGATTACATGGATAAAATATGAGAAGTAAAAATCACTCAAAAAGGGAAGACCTGGCTAGCATATGATATCAGATTTAGGAGAAGCATGTCAGAGAGGCCAGCCATAGAATGGGACGAGGTCCAAAAGGACTTATACACGTTAAACGCCAAGCTCGCATCGGAGGAAGTGGCCTCACAGAACATCTCCAAAAATAGCAAAAATGCACAGGGTCCCAGAAATAACGATAATGAGAAACATAAAAAGGGGGAACAGCCCTTTCGGAAGAACCAGCTATGGGCGGCTAAATCTAATACACAAAGGCAGGACAAAAACACTCTCCAAAAGCCAACACCCCATGCAGGAATTTCGGAAAAAACCAGTGCACCTGGGGTAAGGACTGCTGGTACAAACACGCTTGCACAAACTGCAATGGTGACCACGCAGCAAGCAACTGCCCCAGACTGCCAGCCAAAAATGCCAAAGATTAGCACCATCCACTCCGTTTCAACCCCAGGTTTGGCACCAGGCAGAACCCACATCAACCCAAACAATTTTAGAGAAGCACTCATGAATTACCCAGACAGGGAAACGAGCAAGGCAATCTGGCAGGGTTTCACCAAGGGTTTTACCATCCCTTTTAAGGGCACAGGGTCACAGAACATCCCAATGAACCTGAAGTCGGCGAGGGACAACCCCCAAATATTGGAGAGCAAAATCAAGAAGGAATTGCTGTTAGGCATGATTGCAGGACCCTGGGACCACATGCCCCTCAAAGATCACCACTAGGGCTAGTCCCCAAAAAAGAACCTGGGAAAATGAGGCTAATTCACCACATATCCTATCCCAAAGGCCAATCACTAAAGGATGGCATTCCACACACGGAATCCGCGGTATCATACACACACTTCCAGGAGGCAGTAAGGCTCATACAGGAATGTGGCAGGAACGCTCTGATGGCCAAAATAGACATTGAATCCGCTTTCAGACTATTGCCAGTCCACCCAGATTCCAAGCAATGGTTAGGTTTTACTTTTAACAACAAATTCTATGTAGACAGATGCCTCCCAATGGGGTGTGCAGTATCCTGTGCCCTATTCGAGCAATTCAGCTCATTTTTTCGATGGACTTTCAAAAAACAGAGACCAGGGACCAAAGTAGTACACTACCTCGATTATTTCATGGTAATGGGCCCAGCAAATTCTGATGAATGCAACAAGACCCTGGCGAAATTAGAAGGAATGGCCGCACAGTGGGCATACCTTTAGCAAAGGATAAAACGACCAAACCTGCCACCAACATAATTTTCCTGGCCATTGAAATTGACTCTGTACAGGGCCTATGCAAGATCCCAAAGACAAAAATTGCAGAACTCCTGGAGAAAATACAAGGCCTGACAACAAAAGACAAGGGCACAGTTACAGAAATTCAATCATTAGCAGGGAGTCTCAACTTCGCTGCTAGAATAATCCCCCAAGGGAGGGTATTTTCCAAAAGTCTGGAACTAAAAATCAAATCATACACCAAACCCCACCTACACATCTGGCTAGGCAAAGAGGTGAAACAAGACCTGGAAATTTGGGGGAATTTCCTCAAAGATTTCAACGGGACCTTACTTTGGCATCCGTCTTTGAACACATGGACAAAAAGGGTCCTTTTCACCGTTGCAGCCGGGAGTAAGGGGTTTGGAGCCATACTAGACTCAGAGTGCGTGGCAGGACACTGGCCCAACTCATGGCAACAGGTGGGGTGGACTAAGAACATCACCATCCTAGAATTATTTCCCATTTGGCTAACATTACACATCTGGGGCAGGCAGCTAGCTAACACGGAACTCTTGGTCTGGTGCGACAACATGGCCGTAGTAGGCTCCATAAACAGAAGGTCTACCAAATGCCCTCTAGTGCTAAATGTCCTACGAGCCATCACAGCAGTCACACTACAAGAAAACATTGTGGTCAAAGCAAAGCACATCGCTGGGGCAGATAATAACATTGCAGATGCTTTATCTCGCTTTCAGTGGCCAAGATTCCGGGAGCTAGCGCCTCACGCCCAGGAACAGATGACACCAATACTAGCGGAATGCTGGGCAATAATAGAAAGTGAAAAATAACGGCATCAACGCCAGCGCCAGAGAGCCCAGGCCGGAATGCCCAACAAGAACCAGGCACCTCAAAAACAGGTGCCAACAAAACAACGGCATCAACGCCAGTGCCAGAGAGCCATGGCCGGGATGTCCAACAAGAACCAGGCACCTCAATAACGGGTGCCAACAACTCCTTAGGCTTCCTAACAGAGATGGCAGAGAAAGCACTGGCAAGCACCACTGCGGCGCAGTACAGTAAGTGGTTACAAACAGTATTTAAAGCCACATGCGTAAACCATGTACAGTTAATAACGATTAAAGACATAGAAATATGTTTTCAATGGGCACATGAATAAGGCTTTAAGAGAGATTGGGCAAAAAGACACCTAGTTGCAATCTCGTATTTTTCAATAATACGGGGTGATTCAGACCCCATGCAGAGCGCTCTTATTTCCTACACAATGAAAGGGAGGGGTAGAATAGAGGGCCCCCAGGTGGACACCCGCCGCCCCCTGGATTTCAACAAACTGCTACAAATTGCAAATCAGGTGGATGACATATGCTGGCATCCATACAAGATCTTATTATTCAAAACAGCTTTTTTCCTGCATACTTCAGGGCTTTCCGTGTTGGAGAGCTCATTGCCTCCAGCACCAAGGGTACCAACGGCCTGGGTGTCATGGAGGTCAGGGTTAGACAAGAGAGCGTCAGCATAGAAATCCAACAATCAAAAACTGGGGCCAAAAGAACCATCAACATTTGTTGCATTGATGAGGCAGCAAACTGCCCGGTATGTATCACCAACCCTTATCACACGAAAAGGCCCAAGGTAGGGGAGAGGTTTCTAACCCACATGGACGCCTCGGCACTAAGCCGCTACCAATTCAAAGGGGTGCTGATGAAAGCAATCAGCAAAGCAGGGTGGGACCCCAAGGGTTTTGGCACCCATTCATTCAGAATAGGTGCCGCCACCTCAGCATGGCAAGGAGGCCTAGCTCCCCAACAACTAAAAAACATAGGGGGATGGAAGTCATATTGCTACAAAAGATACATCAGACCTGAGCTAATATAGCCATCCTCCCTCATTTTTCTTTCTCCCTCTTCCTACAGAAACAACAGGCGAAGGGAGGACCACTCTCCAATCAGCATGGATAGTCGGCCACTCATTTATCTTCAGGATGGGCCGATGGACAGAGGAGACCAAAGAAAGGCCACCTTTCAGAAACACCATTTCTTCATGGTGGGGATACAGAGGCCTACGATGGGCCGAGATCCACAAAACCCTAGCAGAACTGGTCGCATACAGAGACCCGCCAGAATTTTGGTCATATACCTAGGGGGCAATGACCTGGTATCCATTGGAAGGAGAAATTTATTCGAGGACATGTGCTCCTCCCTAGCAGGCATTTCACATAATTGGAGGGGAAAGAAATATATTTCTCGGCCATCCTACCCAGAAAGAAATGGCAAGGGGCCAACTGCTACAAACCGATAGACATTTCTAGAAGAAAACTCAACAGGGGGCTAGAGAAATTCTGTACAGCAAGAGGACTGGGCTTCATAAAGCACCCGGCCATTACACTGGGTGACCCAGACCTTTTTCACAAACACGGCACCCATTTATTAAACCAGGGCATGGAACATTTCTTTAGAGAAATTACAGCAACTCTAGCCTCCAGGGGTTGCCAGTAGGAGATACTTTCGGGGGAACGTGGTCAGCCGCCAATCTGCCCACGTGTGGCGGCAAGGGCCAGAGGGGGTAACCCCAAGACCTGGTGCCCAAAAGTATGTTACTTAGATGATATGTGATTATTGTTATCTCCATAACCATATCTGTACAATAAAAACCTACTGCCTTTTATTGCTAACACTTGACAACAATGTGTGAGCCAAATTATTCCAGGTGAGTGTATGGGGTTGGCAAATAAATATGCATGCATATGGTTCAGCATTTATGGGCAATGCTGCAGGGCCGCCCAAAGCGAGGCAGGGTAACTGCTGTCACCATCATCAGGCCTGGAGAGGGGCAGCCCAACCTCTCCCCCTCTCTGCTCCTCTCCTTCCACCAAGCCAGGGAGACACACAGTCTGTGCAGCACAAAGCGGAGGAAGGGTGAGGTGTGAACAATCACCTCACCCTTCCTCCATACAGCAAGGTGCTAAGCACCTAAGGAAACCAACAGTAAGGCAGGGATCAGGTTCAAAGACCTGCCCCCCAGGGGGCCAGACAGTCGGCTATCCGGCCGGGGGCTGGAACACAACAGCCCCCACTACTATACATATCAAAGACCCAGGGCTCCCCTGGGTCTTATAAATACAGAGCGGCATGCTCTGAGAAAACACAGTTTGTGGACCCTGAACGGGGACCCAAACACACAGGAGGTGCAATGTTTACTTAGTGCCTTCCAAACCTTTGCTTCTTTACCACAAAACCCTCCCACCCTACAAATAAGGGAGAAGAACAAAGGAAAAGAAGTACAAGGCACTGTACGATCCCCACAACAAGTCTTGGGACATGAGAAGGCGGGCACGGGCCAGAGGGGGTAAGCCCAAGACCCGGTGCCCAAAAGTATGTTACTAAGATGATATGTGATTATTGTTATCTACATAACCATATCTGTACAATAAAAACCTACGGCCTTTTATTGCCAACACTTGACAACAATGCGTGAGCCAAATTATTCCGGGTGAGGGTATGGGGTCGGCAAATAATTATGCATGCATATGGGTTCGGCAGTTAATCTGTGAGTGGCCTTGTCCTGGAGTGTTGCTGGAGAGGACCCGCCCCCAGCAGCGGAATGGAAGGAAGTCACAGCCATAAAACCTGAGGAGGCTCAACCATGCAGCGTAAGTCTGCTGCCGCGAAAGGGTGCTGCCTGGAGTCTGGCGAGGCTGCTGAGCAGGGTCTATCCTTCAGCAAAAGCTAGGTTGCTGACGATACCACCACTAAGAAAGCTGCAGTATGTGGACCGGCGATACCAGCTTTTAACAGCTACCAGCTATCATCTTATCTGTTGCTCTTTGGTTTGCCGCGCTTCCTGTATCGGTTAGTGGCTGCCACACTCATTGTTTGATTAATTGGTAAGGCTGCCGACTATGTACTTTTTAAATGTTCCATTTTTTTTCCAGTGCACCAAGGATATGAGGATTATATTGAGGACACGTCGACAGCATTTGTGCACCCCTTTTTGCACAGCTTTAAGGCGTCCCTTTTTAGCACAATGGCGGGTCTCGTTTAAGACGTTTGTCCTTTTAAGACTTCTTTAGGGCCTTTTAAGACTTCTCAGACTTTTAGAGTCTTGTTTACTGTTATTAACGATCAGCCTTATCTACCACTGCATACTTGCACAGTCAGTTTTAACTGTTCCAACTTATACAAATTACCTAATTTGCTCACTTTTCTAGAACTAACTCGCTGATATTGGTGTTATATTTGGCATGGTTTATTGAAGGTCTGTTACCAGGTCCCCATCAATAATGGGAAAGAGGAAAGCTGTAAACTCCATTTCCCCAGCGAATGGTCATAGAACATTTTTTAAACTCTTTACGCCTATTAATGATGTTAATGTCCTTATAATGAAAATTAAGGACCTCTTGGAGGACAGTTAAACTATCAATGCCATTGACGCCAGGGAGGGTGTTGATGGGGCACCTGCTGGGGATATTTGAACACCAATTGCAGCATAAACTCCAATGCCATGCATTTGTCAACCATATCGACAGACCCTCTTGACCCCGGGCATATTGCAGTAACTGTTCCAACAAATTGGCACTGTGTTGCCAGGGGAAAGAAAGGAGCCGATCCACTGGATGCTTTCTGAGTAGTCAATCTTTTTGCTCATTGTGCTTAAAGTCACAGTAAATACTATGTAATTCTAATATCTGGTCTGGACTCATGCCCTTGAAGGGGGGATATCGAATTTCACCCCTCCCTGTATACCGGCGCATCCCTGAGGTAACACCTGTGGACTTGATGAACGTTGCCGCCACAGGGCAGGTGCTAAGTGGATGCAGTGATCTAGATGTTGCTGATGTCGCTGATCCCAAGCTCTGTTTGAACCTGCCCACAATTTTCCAGGAACGGTCATCTGCTAATGCTGCTGCAAGTTGTTAGTGGGCAGTCATCATGTCCCCCAGGAACAGTCTCTCCCAATATGGTGGGACAGACCACCTTGACTAACTTTAACGAACCATTAGTGCATGCCATCCACATATCAAATCGTTTTGAAGTATTAAGCGATGTAGTATTGATGCAGGATGAGGCCTCTGAGTGAGAGTGAGCGGGTACGAGGAGAGGGGGAAGAAAGGGTGGGGGGGGAAAGATACATGTTCAATTGGGGTGCAGGCCAACCTCGTGAGCTTAAGCTAGGAGTCCAGGTCCTGTTTGCCAACTCGGAGCAGCTAGCTATATAAACAAAGGTCTAGATGATAGAATTGTACTACCTACGCTAGCCATCCCGGCTGATAGTGTTTTAAGGAAGCGTGGCACTACCTGCAACCTAAACAGTCCCAGGGAGGTGCCCAGAAATATGCTGGGTGTGCACGAGAGTGTTATTACCTAAACAGCCCTTGGACGTGCCCACTGTGGGTTGGTGGAAAGGATGTGTTCATGCATGATGTCCCAAGGCTGGGTGTTAGATGTTTCGAAAACCAAACATTGTTGGTGAACAAAACCATCCAATGGTTATGCCATGTCAGAGGGTGTAAGTCTGTGATCTGGGGGGATATTCTTCATTGTGTGAGAGGCAGGATGCTCCTGGGAGACCGGGATTTCATCCAGATCACTTTTGATAAACCAAAATTAGTTGAGGGGCTTTTGTTAATCGAGTCACGATCTTACCCCCAGCACGTACATACTGAACCAGACTATGAAGCGCATCAGGACTTGTAAAATACAGAGAAGCAGTAATACGTTTGCAGAAAGTCTCTGGTTCAGGTTCTCTCCCTTGGCTTATTTTCATCCGCAAAGAGTTGGAGGACCTGGACCTGACTGCCATTTGGTCCAGTGCTGCAGGGCTATTACCCAGCTCTAGGGAGCTTGTCAAAACTAGGGGTAAAAATGCGACTACTAGGAAAATGAAAAGGGCATGTGCCGGGTTGTCGACAGGATCTTTGTATATGATGTTGAAGCAGACCTCCAACTGCATACAAATACCCTGAATGTGGCTACCTTTACGGCAAAATGGTCTATTCCCTCAGACACTCAATGCAAAGTTTGTGGTAATTTAGAGGAATCGATCAGACATCTATTATTTTGCCCAGTATATTCAGGCTTGAGGGAATGTTGTTTGTTACCACTTTTTCGCTGAAGGGGAATTAGATAGACTGCTGCAGCTGTGGCATTCTGCAAAAGCACCAATGACTTGAATGCAGTTTACGTCATTTCAAAGTTTCTTCACAGGGTTTGTTAAGAAGATCAAAGTTGGTAAACTAATCTGCGATAAACCTTCCGGGTAACGTGTCATGTATTCTTTGAACACATAAGCTATGAGAATGTTAGGTAAGGATAATGAAAAAGGTATTCTAGTTTAAATGTTTAAATGCATGGAAAACACATTTCTCCTGTACTCCACGGCCAGTCTAAATACAGCCTCAGCAAGAGTCATTGTACTCACGTTTGAAAGAAAAATAGCTCCAAGAGTTATGGCTTCCTCTCTACGAGCTACGTTCTACTGCTGTGTTATCTCCTTTCCTCAGCCCTTTAGACTTAGGTGCGGCTTGCGCAATGCACTTGCACTGCTGATCTTGTGTCTGTGTTCCTGGCTCTTGGCCTCGCCTATATATTTAATTGCTAACAGAAAATGGAGGCTAGCAAGGAATATTTCCACATCCGTTCTTATAAGCTCTTATAAGTGAACAGATCACTTTCCCCTCAGTATCAGAGTTAATATCTTTGAAAATTGAATTTTCCAACTGCTAGCTCAGGCGGTTCTTACGTATTCATAGACTTCCTCTACATTGGATTTCTGTACTTTCCTCTTTTGAACTGTGCAGCTAAAAAGCGGTAATTGGAAATTCTTTAACTTACATTTCACAAACTCTAACGTCTGAGAAAGGCTGTTAAAGCAGAACATGCCTATTTTAGTCTGTTCTGCTCAGGAAACAGCTTTAATGTCACTTCCTCCATTTGTATAGCAGATGAACATAGAATTCTTAGGGATTGGACACCAGTCCCTTAGCCTTTTCAACTTCATTCAGCAGTTAAAAATGTAGCATTTCTGCTCGGCCCTTCAGGAAGCAGCTTTCTTTGCTAAGGTCTGTGCTGTTTGCTTTCCTGATCGACCAAGTTGAGATTCACATTGTAATTACAGAACTTTGCTAATTCACTTGAGCCGTGTACATTCTAATGTGTTTTTCTGATGACAATTTGTACATACCGTGACATGCGTAAGCCTTATTATGCCTAATGCACATTTTGCAGTATGTTCCAGTCTTCTTAAACCCATTGATTTGAGTTGATGATGTCATTATGGATGAGGTCATAATCATAAGGGCAGGAATAATTTCAGTCTGGCTGGGATTAAGATTGGGTGGCCGGGAGATCATCACCATACCACGCTCAGGCCCAACATCACTGGCTCAGTGTGGCACCTCTCCCTTGGGTCACCACCTTGTGAATCCTCGGAACAAGGGCCTACATTTATTAGCCTCAAAGCACTGACACAATGATGTAGCAAGTTGTCTATGTTGTTGAACTGAAGTCTATTGGCTACTTCGCCCCACAGTTTCAAATTTAATTTCCTAGACTGTGGGATTTCTTCCCCCTGGAAAAAAATCAGTTGGTTAGATAGCAATAATAACCAAGGTCCATAAGACACTGACAAATTTGGATGAAAAAATAAGGCTCCTTTAGCAACATGTCAACCCAAATTAACCAGTTATACATAGCACATAGGGATTGTTTCATGCACATAAGAGAAATGGGAACAAGAAAAACTAACTAAAGTCACAAGAATGGTGGGGGTCATAGAAGAAGAGGTCATATGTAATGAGAGAAGACAGGGCAATAAAAACAACCCACAAGTAATGTTGTTTCCACAGTGATCAACCTAACACTGATCTTCTATGAATTTATAAATGGAAGATCACAGAATAATGCATTGTAATGTGTTTGATGAAATAGTTATATTTCCATTTTGACTACCCTGAAGAGTCTGTGTAATGTGAGGGACTAATAGACGAAAGTTTTGATTGCCGTTGTACTTAAATGTTGTGCTGAAATATACATGTTTGCAATAGTGATACCTTTTTTGTAAATACGTTTTCTAAAATTAAATAAAACAATAACATTTCATTGAAATTTTGAATTTTAACTTATGTGTAATTCTGTATTGTAAGATGGTATAGATATTTTAGTAGAATTGGGAAAAACAGTGCAATTTGTTTACCATGTTGAGAAATGCAAATGTCGAATGGATTGTAGTTGAGGTGCCCCTTCCCATCTTTTATGAATAGCACACAACAATCCAGTAAGTACTCCTTTATTAAGACCCACTTAAAAGGTTATTATAAACTGTACAACATGTATATTTTGTATTCATAAATGTTTTCAGACTGCATAAAGCATTAAAAGAGTTAAATATTTCTTCATAAATCAACAGTTTATTCTGCGGACATATGCGAAAGGGCTAAAAGGCCAGAGAAAACGTTTGCCGGCAACCTAGGGCACAACTGTCACATACAGCTATTAGTAAACTAGGATTTTAACCAGATTTTGAATTATGTCCTGGATACAAGCTGTGTGGATCTGTTTGAGTGTTAGATTTATGTAATCACAAGCGGGCATTCTTGGCCATAAACTCTGAAATATCAGTGCCTGAAAGGCATCGTGAACGGTTTTGGCCATCTACATAGGTCACAACCAACTGTGCCATGAGGCAATATATCAGTTACGATTTTGAAGCAGATTCTGTGGCTTCTGCAGTGACTGAAATGTTTAGGAAGAGAAGTCATTTGAATTGAGATCGGTGCCACAAGGAAAATAAAATAAAAGCTACAACAATCTGAAAGCAGTCAATTAAAACAGGAAGAAGTCTTAAAGTTCGAAGAATGCTAAAGGCTCAAAATGTCTCATTAAAAACAACCCTTTACCGTTTACTTTATTTACAGCAGCAAATAAATATGTATAGCAGTACTGTCAGAGACAAGGTCATTTGCATGCATGAATCATACATTGCCATTATATAATTTACAGTTCAGTTAAAACACAAAAAATGTAAATATTAGTACAGGAAACAGTCTAATAATTTTAATATGCGTTTAATGTCTTCAAGAATTTAAATAAACTTATCAGTGCTACCCAAAATAATTTAAGAACATTTACATTCTATAGTGATTTATTAAGAATTGTACAATTGATGAGGAACATTTTTGAAGGAAAACACGTCTGATCATTCTGCATTCCCACAGCACTTTTAGGTCCAAAGAAGCAAACGATCCTGAAAAAAAGAATAGACGGGTCAATGTTAATAAAATTATACAGGAATTTCTAATGTTCATTTTTATAAAGGATTTTGTAAGTAGTATTCGTAAATAAAACAACTGTCAATAATGTCCAGTTTTGATCATTGATTGGGACTGAACTGAAATTCATATAGAAAAATAAATATTCATTGGTAACCTTTCCATTCTTTGTGCGTGGAGCTACACACATCAAACGATCATCACTTCTAGCCAAAAATGTTATGCTAGAACTAATACAGTTGAACAAGGAAATCACAGTATTATCAGTTGAACTGTTTAAAAGACAAATGGTAAAAATTGTATGGAGTGACAGCTCACAGAAAGCACAAATTGGTGATTAGGGCTGGAGAAATGCATTGAGGTTACACAACTTAACAGCTAATGCTGGTTGGAACCAATTGGCAAATATATGTAGAAATTACATGAACGATTTACATTTTGAATAAGATAATCTACTTTCTTTACCAAATGTCTTTTGCATGAACTGACACATCTGACAATAAATTTATCGTCTAACTATTGGCTTGACTAAAGGACAAATGCATGCGTAAGCAAAAAAGGTTAACAGAAATGTGTGCTGTCATAGGATAATTATAGGACTGAAATCCAAATGGATACAGTCCAACAAGGAATCTCAAGAGCACCCAGTATTGTTGTAAGCTATAAGGTGAAACTAATCTTAACGCTGGCAAATTATAACAATGTTTATTATCTATAATTTATATTGATTCACAAAACTGCAGGCTACTGTATGCTTCTTGTCTTTTCCAATTTCATGCAATGCAGTATTTAGCCATGATCCATAGTCGCATATATAAAGTTATACTTCTCCCTTTTATTACTGCTTCTTCCCTCCCACACCCACAATGTGATATAAACAAAGGGTCTTCTGGTATCAGATTCCCTATTATCATGCTAATCGTCGTCCTTGCCTCAATCCAAAAATTACGTAAGTGTGGGCAACCTCATCAAACATGTAGTGTCATGCGCAGTTGGCCGTACTCCCACAATCAACTACCCGGCCGTTTTGGATCCCACCCATTTAATGCTGCTGGTAAATAACACTATCTGTTTAGATGTAATTCCCGGTTCAGAACCCTTCCAGTCTTCTGTAAGCCCCATAGAGATTTTATCCCAGTTTTATAATGTGAGTATCCCCCCCGAAGTTCTTTAGCCCAGCTTAATTGACTTGGTGGTGGAATATGATGTTGGCTTGTGATGAGCGTCTTATATATGTTTGATATTTGCCCCCTGGAGGAGGTTTGCCTCTTGATAATATTTCAATAGTTTGGACATCCTACTCCACCTTTTTCTTTTTCCGAAAGAGAATCTCTTAACACTCTGGGTTTACCGTCCTTCCAATGGAAGGACATTATCTGCTTTTTGATTCTGTTTAGCTCTTATGCGGATGGGAAGTGCATGGAACATGTAGACTACTCTGGGTAGAATATTCGCTTTTATGACCACTATTCTCCACAGCCATGAGAAATAGAAACCCCTCTATCTAGCAAGGCTGAATCTGTGCAAATAATCTGTGATAGTTGGCTTTGTAGATTGTACTTACTTGTGGTGTTATTTGGACTCCTAGATATTTTATTGATTTTTTTTGCCCACAAGAATGGAGCCAGTCCCTTTAGCTCAACGACCACTTGCTGTGGGGTATCTGGTGTTTCCATCAAGTTACTATCCATCGAATGATTATCCATTGAAATGTATTCATTGAATTGCTTTTCCACTGAAAAGCATATTTATTGAATTCATTTCGATGGATAATTAATTTTGATGGGTAATTAGGGTTAGATTTAGGGTTAGGGCTACGGTTAGATAGAGTTAGGGTTGGTTTAGTGTTAGAGTTAGGGGTAGGGAAGGGGTTAGGGTTAGAGTTAGTGGTGGGGTAAGGGTTAGGTTAGAGTTAGGGTTGGGTTAGGGGGGGTGCCCTTGGGGTTTGGGGGGAACCCCCCAATCTACAATAAGCACTAAAACGTTACATGAAGCTGGCCAGTGCCGAAATACTTTCAAGATTTGAGGTCTGGTCAGCTCCATGTAACGGTATAACGTTAAAAAAAAGCATCGAAATGCTATCTTTTACATTTAAAAGTACATATCCATTGAAACGTGTACATTCCTATATTCGATGGACACGTTTCGATGGATATGTACTTTTAATTCAAAAGATAGCATTTCGATGCATTTATTTTCTATGAATTTTTTTCTATGGATTTTAATTTCGATGCATCATTTTTGATGCAAAAAACATAAACCTTGCCGTGGTAAAGACAGATCAAGACTTTCGGATCTGTCTTTACATTCGGAAATTTACCTGGAAAACTGAGACCTGCGAGTATTGCTCCACCTCTTGCATCAATCCTGGCAATGAAATCTCTGGGTCAGTGATCATTAATAGGACATCAGCAAAAAGGCTTAATTTGTGCTGTTCCACGGCCCTTTTACCCCTTTAATTCATTGTCATTGATTCCCTAACTCGCTGTGCCAACACCCCCATCACAATGGCAAATAAGGGAGACAAGGGCAGTCCTGTTTAGCGTCTCTCTGTATGACAAAGGTGTCATTCAAGGCTTCCACAAAGATCCCTTCTTAGTCAGGCATTCCTCCACCGGCCCACGCTTGGCTCTGGACTAAGCCCTGCACTACTACGTTTGGAATTTGCACTCTCTCAAGTTCTCCCTGTAAGTGATTCAGCTGTGTCATCCCTCCTGCCTGCCAATCACCTTCTTTGGTTCTACACCGCTGGATTCACGATTCGGCACAGCCCTCTACAAACCGGTCGATGGAGACTTTCTCTGTGTGCCATCTCCACCATCTTGTAATTCAGCACCACACAGGGAACCCCTGGCGTTCCCCTCTGTTGTGCTTCAGCCCACTGCGCCTCTTTGGCGTAGACACTCTTGTTCTGGAACCCATGATCAAGTTCTCTTCCCATTTGGAGAGATTTACTCTCCAGTCTTACCTTGAACAAGAACAAATTCCAAGGGGATTGAGAGTCATTATCTTTCCAGACTTCACCAACCCAGATGACGCCGATTTGGCAGCCAAATGGGAAGAGAACTTGATCATGGGTTCCAAAATAATGATGGAACTGTTAATTGAACATGCCGACAGGGCTCATAAATGACTTGTTGTAGAGATAGATCAACTAAAAACCGACATAGAATCAAGTACCTCCCCTACGGCAACTAAAGAAAAAAACTACAAAATCATGTATGAAATTCTAAGAAACCACCAAGGCGAAGTCAAAATCAGAAAATGTAGAAAATTTGCCAGGGATTAAAGAGATTACCAGGACAATAGAGTGTTCACCTTCCAATCCAAATTTGATAACGTCCAGGGAACAAGCTCCAAGGAAAGCACCCCGGCCAGCTCTCCAGCCACATCGGACGCAGACAGTGAACCAGAACCTGAGACGGATGTGAACGAGGAACTGGACCAAGCATCGGAAACCTTAAACGTACAAACAGAGGTTACAGTGCCACGATTGTCTAGACAACATGAGACCAGCAGAAGCATTGGCTATAATTTCCTGGAAGAGATCCAACGTTACAAAAAAGGAACACGTGCAACACAGCAACAACAACAGCAAAAAAAACAGGTCCGTTTTTTAGACCCTACCTGGGGCAACATACCACCAAGATTAGAACCAAAAGAGGCAAGAGAGCGGGTGCCAAGAAACAGGCAAGAAGAACAAGAAAGCGCTATCAGATTGACAAGATCCAAAACACAATTGCAGCAGACAACACTAGGACCACGCACCTAGTAACTAATCTCTCCAAGCATAACCTTTCGCATCATGACATTGAAATCCTTAACAAAGGCCTCTCGTTTGCTCCAGCAAACAACACCAATTATGTGAATGCACAGATAGATCTATTCAAATATACCAGGAAACTCAAACTAAAGAAATTCTTTGCAAAACAAATAAAATGGAAACCGGCCCGGACCATACCAGTACCATTGAGTACCATAGATATGGAAAACCTTAAATATACTCACCTCTTAGCAACTTTGGAGTATCCCGTTAACATGGAAACACAGACCATGCAACAGACCTTGCAAGAACTAGACATTGAGGAAAGAAATGTGAAAATACCAGAAATGAAGCCCAAATCTAAATTCACTCCTAACCTACAAGGTGACAATGCCATTGAAATCTTTAGCCGGGCGGTCACAAGAGACCTCCAAGCATTAGAAGACCTGATGAGAACCAAATACCCAAGAGGAAGAGACAACATTACCAATCAAGAAAGAATGGTGCTAAAGGAACTACAAGACAATCACCAAATCATAATCAAGCAAGCTGACAAAGGCAGCAACGTTGTCATTATGGACAGAGGGGATTGCGTACAAATGGCCCTCAACCATTTTACCAGTCCAGGATGTTATGATACCATCAAGACAAACCCAACAAAGGAAATCCTAACGCAAGCAAACAATGTTGAGCAAAGGGCACAAACGCGGACTCCTGTCTGACGATTAATTGAAATATCTTAACCTTAGACAACCCAGGATGCCGACCATTTATTTTCTTCCCAAGATACACAAAGAATTCCACACCATACCAGAAGGTCGACCCATACTGAGTCGAATAGGATGGATAACAGAGCCACTCAATCAATACATCAACAACGTACTAGCACCGGAAGTACCAAAGATACCTACCTTTCTGCGTGACACCATGCACACCCTCTTAGTACTACAAAACATCAAGTGGAACAAGGGCTATTTTTTGGTAACACTGGACGTAAAAGCCCTCTACACATCCATTGACCCCAACCTAGCTTTCAAAGCCATAGAATTTGCTTTTGCAAAAGCCTCAGTATCATTCGGGTCACATTTGGAACTTACAAAGGAACTCTTGGAATTTTCACTAACCAACACTGTCTTTCTATTCGACCAACAATACTACAGACAAACGAAAGGCATCGCCATGGGGGCTACCTATGCACCATCAATGGCCAACCTATTTATGCATCACTATGAACAGGTGCACGCCTATGCCAACAATGACTTCTATCAACTAATTCATACCTGGATGCGCTACATAGATGACATCCTGATGATCTGGTGCGGAACCATAGAACAACTTGAATCATTCAAACAATATCTGAATCACAACAACTTTGGTATCGAACTGACAGGAACCTCAAGCAGTACTACCATTGATTTTTTGGACATAACCATCAAGCCAGTAGGAACCGAACTAACGGCTACCACCTACAGGAAAACCTACAGAAGTAAACTCAGTACTACACGCAACCAGTTGCCACAAGAAATCAGTAATCAACAATATTCCCAAAGGAGAATTCCTATGAGCTAAAAGGAACTGTAGCTTTTCGTCCACCTACGGAGAGGAATGTACAGTCCTCACCAGACGATTCTCTGAAAGGGGCTACCCAGAACAAGCAATACAAGCAGCTGAAATAATGGCAAATAAGAGAGAACACAGCACCCTACTGACTCCCAAGGAACACACCAGAGGAACAACTGCAAATGATAACAAATTAAGATATATCACCCAATATTGCAGTGATAGCTACCAAGTACAGAGGATACTGAAAAGACATTGGCATATTTTATCAATCGACAAAGATATCAGAGCATGGATACCTGACAAACCAAGTATAACCTACACCAAGGCCAGAACACTTAAGTCCATATTAAGCCCATCCTTCATGGGACCAATTCCTAAAACAAATGACAACTGGCTTACGAGCAACAAACCCGTACGTTTCTTTAAATGTGGAACGTGCTCCATATGCAAATTCGCCACAACTACCAAGAACCTAAGATTCAGTGAAACCGATACGCATGTAATTAAACAGTATATCAACTGCAAATCCAAATATGTCATTTATGCCATTATATATGTATGTAATCGCAAATATATTGGAAGTACCAAGAGGGAACTCAGAGCAAGAATCAGGGAACATCTCAGCTCCCTGCACTCGCAAGAAACCAAATACCCATTGGC
This sequence comes from Ambystoma mexicanum, assembly GCF_040938575.1. Classification (NCBI taxonomy): domain Eukaryota; kingdom Metazoa; phylum Chordata; class Amphibia; order Caudata; family Ambystomatidae; genus Ambystoma; species Ambystoma mexicanum. The sequence goes on along the minus strand of NC_090937.1, from coordinate 1,083,582,446 downwards.
TCTTCACTGGCAAGAAGAACACCAGCTTAATATCAAGGAAAACATCACCTTCGTGGGACTTGAATCAATATCATCAGACGCAAGAGGTGGTGACAGAGAACTACTGCTCCGCCAAAAAGAAGCCAGACTAATTTGCAAATACAGAACTGTCACCACTGGTCTAAACAGTGACCATGATTTCCATGTGTTTTTGTGAATGTACCTGTACCTTCTCCTATCCACTCCTGGGCTCCAATCCACGCCTCAGATAGTGCCACCTTTCTAGGCCTGGCTCATCCATTCCAGCTTACTTTTTTACAACTAACGCGAGTGGCCCACTCAGCCTGACCACCCCCTATACAATGCGGTGCCCCCTGCTGTCTCCAGGGCCTCTCCCGCCCTCCCCTCCCAACGGAGCCTGGTTTCTTACCAACTCAATGCAAGCCCACTCCGCTTGCATCTACCCTATTCCTCCCTGGGTCTTGGCTTCCGTGACCCATGTGATTACACATGTTGGATGCATCTAGTACATCGCTCAAAGCACTAGCTCACTCTGCCCCATTACTATCACCTACTCCTTCGAGCTACACTGGCTCATCCCCTCTGACATAAGCCCCTTCACCCCCTACAACTAATATACATGTGTCCAATTCTTCACCACCGGGGCACCCCACACCCCCTTGGTTCCAACCAGCCTTCCTCGCCTATTCTTGCAAGGTATCCACCTTTAACATTGTCGGCTCAATTCCCCCCCTTTTTCTCTTATTTTAACATGTTCTACGAGCACGCATCGTCAGCAATGGGCTGATCCGTTTATCTTAGCAGGCTTCACGGGGCAACCAATCCTGGACTCCCATCCAACTTCCAATCAGCTCGGTCCGTCCGTGACCAATCACACTGAGACGTGCATATTAACCAGGAAGCTCTCTATTCCGGTCTCTCGCTCGGCGTGAAACAGACGCATCGCTCCCCTCCGCCGATCACGGCGTCAGGTAAGACCATGGGCCAATCCTACATGCCCACCACACCAACCAGGTGCCCTGACCATGCTAGTGGGCTCTCCCTGCCCTGCCCGACACGGGACCACCTCGATTAACAGACCGCTCCTCGCGGTCCCGGTCATCCGACTCCACCAAGTCCTTGCTCTGACCGACCCCACTTGGCCGTAGCTCCCAGCCACCGGCCCCCCATCCAGCACCAGCTATATCCCTGACACCCCACTCCTATAGGAGGGCCCATCTCCAATGCTCTCGACCCTGCCACCACCGCACTGAGACCCCCTGACCCCAGCATTGCTTACAATTGAGGGACTTGCAAGCCCTATCCCACAAGTACGCCGCCAGCCGCACTGACTACCATACCTGCCCTGCACTCCCACACTTCCTTAGCTTGCCTCACAGGCCCCCGCTCTGCTTTTTGCCTTCCCAACAGGAGCCCGTGTCCACAGCGTAGCCTTTGGCTGCCTCCCAATACCCACATCCGCACGGCACACTTGCCGCTCCCCCAGTTTTTCAGTTCTCTCCCCACCCATGTCCCAATCCGCTACCTTCTATCAACTGCACCATCAGAATACCATGGGACTACCTAACCTCAACCTTTGTAGCTTGCCGCACAGGCCCCCGCTCTGCCGACATCTGCCTGCCTCACAGGAGCATTTGTCCCCCCATTGCCATGGCTGCCTCCTTTTTCTAACAATCTCACAGAACACTTGCCGCTCCTCCGAACTTTCGGCTCTCTACCCACCCCTGTCCAGTACTGGACCACTAACACATGCGCGCTCTAGCAATTCTAGGTTATCAACCCTCATCCATATTATAAAATTCTTTCACAGATCAGGCTAATCAGCCCCATTGGCACCCGGACACAGGAGGACCAGCAATCGGCGCCTAATCAGAGCACACCATAGCACTATATTGGGTAAGCTTTAGTATCTTTTAACCCATTGCCTTATTATCTCAACTGGCTCCCTCCCTTAACTAACAACATGCTATCCTTCTTTCTCTCCCTTGGTACTTTGTTTGTGTGCTATTTTAAACCAATGTGACAAATTGATTATGAATGTATATATGCATCAACTGATCACCATGTTTTTCTGTTACAAACCACTTCACTCTCATGCACTTTCACAACCCAACGGCTCAACTACTTACCTTGCCTCCTACCATGACTGGATATTAATTACCCAATGCTTAATCATCTCACGCATAATCATCTCATGCACAATTACATGTGTTCATGATGGATATCGCCATCTATGTTGATCTTTGTAAAAACCATGTGGGATTCACACAAATGTCACTGCGCCATTTTCTGCACTCACCCACTTCCACACTGCACAGCCCTGAAAAAGACTTAGGTCGAAACGCGCGTCGGCTGCTTGCACTCACCAATGCTCAACAACTGATGTTATCCGCCGCTATGATGTTTCTAAAATTGACTTGTGGAATTGCATAAGAAATAATAAAGCAAACAAGTTATAAGCACCAATACGACTCGGATCTGACCATGAATCAATACATAAGTGTAACTGCTACACTCTGGGACTATTGCAACCCCTCCAGCGCTTTCCAATATCCGCAGGTTTGTCATCCCACCCAATCATTCATCCATTTGGGAACACTGGAGTTGGTCCCCAGACGAACCAGGAGCAAGGCTGCAGGCTGACTCACCAACTGTACCTAAAGAAAGGTGCGCGGAAGGTAGAGAGTCCTGTCCCAAACAACTCGAACCAACTGTAAAACCTAAGTTCTCAAGTATCCTTGTAATGTTTGCGCCCGGCTGCCCGCGGGTTTGGTTTTTGCGCTATATCAAATAAACAAACAAACAAACAAACAAACAATGTGATTTCTGGTTGAGTAATCAGAAGTGCTATCTGAGATTTGGTCGTATATTGCGGATTCGATGGATCGTGCTGTTACGTCTCGTAGTGAAGCATCTGAAATTTCTTCATAGTCGTCTTATATTGTGGATGAAATGCTGATGCAGTACTCATCTATTACTAGGAGGCTGGAGTCGTTATTTTGGTGTGAGGAGTGAGTGGCTGCGCTCTGTTGTTCTGTGGGGGTCGTTAGATTGAGAAGATTTTCGATAGTTGGTGTGATGTGTTCTGGGTGGGGAATGGTCGTTTTCTTTGAAGTAATTGGGTTGGCTAGGCGTATGGAGTTTTTGTTTGTTTGTGAGGGGGTTTTGTCCCCCGAATCTTGAGCTGTTGGTAGCAAAGGATGTTCGGTAACTTTCACGGTGCGCAAAAAGTCTCTAGAGCCGGTCTGCTGCTTTTTGCGTTTGTTGTTGGTTGCTGCTTTAGCATCCCAGGCTTTCTCTCCCTGGGCAAAAATCTGGTACGTGTTTGTAGAGCTCTTGCTTGCTTGCTTTTTAGATGTTGACTGTACAATTGAAAAGTTAGCGATGGAGTCCTTAAAGGGTTGATGTGGTGTCGGTAGTGGCAAAGTTTCACATTCCTGTACTGGGTGTGGAATCAGGGGGACTGGTTTGGCTTGTTCGTCGGGTTGTTCAATAGGGGTAAGTGACTGCTGTTGATGATGGGCTTTTAGCAGGGCAATTACTTCTGATGTTAATAAGAATTTTTCTTTCCGATCACATCTTGCGATGTCGAATAGTCTTTGCTGCCACTGGTTAGATTGTTCCGCTTCTATATTCAGGCGATTTTCGATGTTATTAATGAAGTTTTCTGTGTGCATTTGCTTTGAGTCGATCATAGCAAGCAGGGTTGCTTGGTCTCAAATATTATCTTTCATGCTTTCTTGTAGTTTTAGGGATGGTATCATCGATTGTGAGATTACTGAGATGAGCATGTTTTGAAGGCCCAGCATAGTGATAGGTATCATGGCATTATAGTCATCAGTAGGAGGATCTTCTTGAGTTATTTTGGTGATTTTATTCTGTGGGGGGAGTGGCATAGGTTGTGGTTGATGATTGTCAGTTGGTAAATGCGGTGTGTGGAAGGAGTCATTTGCTTTGTAGTTGGAGTGATTGTCTGATGGTTGAATTGACAGTTTAGACTTCTGTAGCTCGAATTTGATGGATGGTTTGGTGAGCTTGTTTTGATACATTGGTTTCACAAGAGGGGTTGAAGTGGAGGTTGGTTTTTCTGTGCAGGTGATGTTGCCAAAGACTTCCTTTCTTCTTTCTACATTGGCCATGATTGATTCTATTTCAGTGATATCCATAGAGAGTCGAGCAACACTTGCTGCCTCTCTGATGGGTTGTTCGCTTGTCGTTTGGTGTTCACTCTTTTGCGTTCCTTTGCAGCCAAGTTAGTTTTGCAAGTCTTGCCTTTTCTTTATTAGGTGTAGAAGTTGACGAATTTGCTGGATAGTGATGGAAGCTCTTGCAGTTAGTCGATTTAGGTAGCTTTCTCTCAGACTTGGCTGTTTGGTCTTCTGGTGATTGGGTGGTTGGTTGATTCAAGTGTACTCTTGGCAAAACTCGATTAGTGATGCACCCTTGGGAGCATGCTGCTTTTTCCTGACTTGCCTGGAGCAATAGGGGATTCGGTTGGTCATCATCATGCTGGTTTGGTTCAAGTGCAATAACGAATGATTGATTAGCTAGGGTTTCTTGTTGCTCCAGTGTGGGGGGTGCAGTGGAGCCCTGGGTTGTGTCGTCAGCGTTGTTAGATTGTATTTTCCCCATTTCAGTATCTGTTTTAGTTTGACTTGGTGAAATTGCTTGAATAGGAGCATGTCCTCCGTTGCTCTGTGGTGGGGGGAGTTAAATCAGATTGAGGTTGTCTTTGGCTACAGACAGTTCATCCAGATCTTTTTTTTTTTGTTGTTGTTTTTGTTCGGCCTCAGCAGAGATTGTTCTAATGTTAATTGGAGGATGTCCAAGGAGGGTTGTGAGATAGTGTGGGCGCCTAGTTTTCCTCGTAGTCTTGTCTAGGGTCCCCCAGTGCTGGACTGTTTGCTGTGTTGATTTGTAGACATGCTAGCAGATCCACTTGGTGTGTTGGGTCCAAGGGAGGGGGCCTTTAGGAGTTCCGTCAATATGTATGAAAGCTGTACAGATTTTGACTGGGGCCAGCGGGATCCAAGGATCGAGTCCTTTCGGTCTCCCGTCGGTCTGTAATTTGAATGAAAACTGTGTGACTTTTGACTGGGGCCAGCGGGATCCAAGGATCAAGTCCTTTCGGTCTCCCGTCGGTCTGTAGTTTGTATGAAAACTGTACAGTTTTTGAGAGGGGCCAACGGGATCCAAGGATCAAATCCTTTTGGTCTCCCGTCGGTCTGTAGGAGGGCTGTACTTACTGTATTCTATTCGGCAAGGAGCCAGTTGGATCCAAGGGTCATACCCTTTCGGTCTCCAAACTGGCTGTTTAATCGTTGTACAGTTTGTTGAAGAGTTCGCGGGATCCAGGTGCTAGATCCTTTGTCTCCCATCCAATTGGGGGATATTCCGCTGAAGGCCACCGGATCCAAGGGACAATGCCCTTTCGGTCTCCCGGTGAACTAGCAATAAGGTTTGCTGGTTGGTGGTTAGTGGACAAGCTCCGAAAAGGACGGTCTGTTGAGTCTCTTGTCCTATGTTCCGAGGGGGGATGGGGTTCGCCTTGATGAATGATCCGCTGGTCTGACGGAAGGGCAAGTTTGCAGACTTGTGCTGATATCCGTGAGTTGAAGTCTGAGTCACGTGGTACTTTTCTTTGCTCGGTGTCGGGGGTTTAGAGGTTGTGGAGGTGGAGTCGCCCGCTCGGTTGCCGCGGGGTTGTCTCGCTGAGGGAAAGTGTTGTAAGTCTTCAGTTGCCTCAATGCAAGACGCAGGTCAGGAGGGGCACAGAGGCAGGGGTCCGCTCCTGCGGTGGATGCACGTTTTAGGTGAAGCTTGAAGGAGGGGGGAGATTTAGTTCGCAGTAGCGGGGGCTCACGCGGGAGTTTCGGACGTTACAGACGCAGCCAAACGGTCAGGAGGGAAGCGCTGCTCTGCTGCGGGTAGAGCCAGTCGTGCGATCCGGAGCATAGGTTGACAGGGTCTCTTCCAGATGGTGTAGGCAGCACACAGGGCCAGGGTAGTTGCTAGGTATGTGAATCACGGAGCAGCGCCACGGAGCCCGCAGAGTCCAAAGACCAGAATACTCTGCAGCCAACTCCACGGCCCGCTCCGCGGTATGCTGGGTATTTTCAGGAGTTTGATTAGTGTCAATAGAAGGAGGACTTGCAAGTCTCAAAGAAGTTAGGAGCAGGTAAGCAGTGATCCTTTGTTGTCAGCAGCCAAAAGACTCTGCAGCCTTAGAGCAATATATTAAAGAGGCCGCACTCCTTCACCTTAATAAGACAGACATTGAAGCCCTAGATGCCCCGATTACATGTAAAGAAGTAGCTACATTCATTAAAGCTCTTAAAAATAGGGCTCCGGGCCCCGATGGGTTCACAATGAGATTTCATAAACTGTTTCGCCCCCAATTTCTGACCCCCTTGACGGTTCTGTTTAACTCCTTCGGTACATCCAGCTCCATCACCCCTAACAATCCAGGAGTCCATGACAATTCTCCTACTGAAACCTGGGAAAGACCCCAGAGAGTGCTCTTCATATAGGCCCAGCTCTTTATTAAGTATAGATACCAACATATACTCTAAAGTTTTAGCAAATCGGCTGGCGGCGATCCTCCCCAAAATAATTAACCCAGACCAAAACGGCTTCATACTAGGCAGATCTACGGGGGATAATATCTGGCAGGCAATAAACCTGGTCCCCCTGGTATCCCATGATCACCACGTCCAAGGCCTTCGACAAAGTAGACAGGTCCTAATTCGGCCCACATTTCCGTAAAATGGTCATGGATAATTATCACTCACTGAAAACATTGCTGCGGGTTAACCAAAGGCTAACACCCATACTACTAACCTGTGGGACCAGACACAGGTGCCCACTCCCCCCCGTTTGCCTTAATAACTAAACCACTTGCCCAGCGTATTCGCAAAGATCCTGACATCCATGGGTACAAATAGTCTCCAGACAACATAAAATCTCACTCTATGCTGATGACGTCTTGTTATCCATAACCAATATCCAGCCCTCCCTGATGGCACTCCCTCCAAGAATTGCATAGGCTCAGAAGGGTAGCGGGGTTCACAATCAATTACGGGAAACCCTTACTGGGGGTGGGCTTGACCTGGGAGGAAATGGGAGCCCTCTAACAGCTCTGCCCCATCCAACGGAATTGGAAATCTATAAACTGTCTGGGAATACGTGTCGTGGCCGACCGGGAGATACATACTCAGCAAATGTCCCCCCTCCCTCTTCAAAGAACTAGAGAATGATCTCAAAAGTTGGGCCTTTCCAGAAATGTCTCTTGGGATGAATCACAGGCTGCAAAATGAACCTGCTCCCAATCCCATTACCTCCCCTCTTACACTTACAACAAAAACACTTCCGATTTATATGCCGGAGGAAAAAAGCCAGGATCCCTAAAAAAGTGATGACGGCAGTGCTCGATGGGGGTCCCGGACTTGCGCAGATATAAGGTGTACGTGCAACTGGCACGCTTCCAAGCCTGGCTCTCTGCATCGGGGGAGCCGAGATGGGTGGAGATTCAACAGTCAAGACTGCCACTTCCCCTCTACTCCCTTCCCTACATTTCTCCCCCAATACAGAGGAGCTGGACAGGCAATCTCTCCTCTACTAAAGGGACACTGAGAGCATGGGATTGGGTGCTGAAATGTAAAGGTATCCAACTGGACTAGGCCCAAACATGCCGATCTGGTAGAAACCGTCCTGCACCCCGGGAACCCACCCCCACAAACTTCAAGAATTGGGTGAGAGGAGGACTAACAATCTTACCACAACTGTTCGAAAATGGCCAACCACACACGTTTGAAAGTTGCAAAACAGCCTTCCAAATGGCCGAAATGGATAGATTCTTCTACTCTCAGCTCTGTCATTGGTGTACTCACCCACTGGTCCGTCTAGGGGCCACGTGTGCCCTAAGCCTTATTGAACTCACCATGCAGGGGAACCCATCAAGTGGAAAGACATCCACCCTGTATAAACTGCTGCAGGAGGACATGCTGACCCTGAGGCCACATACATGGCACAATGGGTAGCGAACCTGGGACAACAGATTGAGGTGGACAACTGGGCGGACATCTAGACAAGAGGCTATACCTCCTCGATATGTGTCACAAATAGAGAATGTGCCCTTAAGCTGCTCCTCCGCTGGTACTACCCCCGGTGTGGCTCCTTCACATCCAGAAGGCACTAGACCCACAATGTTGGCACAAATGCGGAGGCGGGGCACCTATCTGGTGTGTCTGCCAAACTGTCCAATAATGTTTCTCCACCAGAACTTCTGAAGTGGTCCTTTTGGGATCCCTGGTTCAGGGGACCTATCCAAGGAAGGGGGCGACAGCCAAACATATCACGCAGCTTCTCCTGGCAGTAAGAATCTCAATTGCCCGCACCTGGAAGTCCCCAGAGGACCAATCGTTAACTCTCTGGTGGATTAAGATATGGGACATCCTCGTGGCGGAGAAGGTTACCGCTGCCAGGGAGGGCCTTGTGCACAGGTTCACGAATATGTGGGCCCCAGTACTAGAATACGACAGATAGCTCAGCACAAACACACAGGCCCCACTTGTCTCGGCTGATCCTGCAGGACAATACAGATCAGGGGAAGGCCAGAGACCCAGCAGTAAAATAAAGTGAGCCGTAAAAGGAAGGTGAATATACAAAGGGGAGGGGGAGAAAAGGAGGACTCTTGGCTGCTGTGCCATCCAAGCATGAAATTACACTGTACTTGTTTTACTGCTTTGTCTTTTCCATGTGTGCAAGTGTACTAAAATAAGTGTAAACAATGTTTTTAAAGCAACTGAATAAAAAAAAAGTCAAGCAAATTAAATGTAATATTCGTCAGCAGGAAAGTGAAACAATACTTCCGTGTGTTATGAATAAATCCGCATTAATTATTGGTGACTGATTAATATGCAAGAAACTTTTCAGTTGTATAAGCAAGAAAATCCAATACTAAACCCTATGGACATTCCCAACCAGTTCTTGACCCTCCCCACACAATACACCTCATGGGAACTCTTTGAGCTAGCTTTAATCAAGTCTTTCCATAAAACTGTGTACTCGAACTGCCTGTCAGTGTTTTCCCAAAGCAGTTTTCTGAGAGTTATTGACTTAGTTGACATTGAAAAGGCACAACTAGTGTAATATAAATGTCTTAACCAGGTCTGTTTCAGACACACAATTTATAAGCACTATGCATGTCCTTCATTTTAAGTCCTGTTAAAAACAATCTTTGACAAATCAACTATTTTGACGTATGTATAAATTGTTGTCATGTGCCAGGCACTGCTATTAGATGCCCACGCACTGGCACCATTGTGCACCTGCTACAATCAATGGCCAGTTAATACCACTAAGGAACTGCCCGGCGAGTGCCTTTCCAATGCCTACACAAAAGGCCAAATTGTTGATATTGCCAATGCTTGTTCTCTTTTGCTGTGGCACTTTGTGTCTGGAGGGAAGGACGGGGGGTGATCGGACATACAAAGGGTAAACACACTATGGATTGTATGATACAATGTTACATTTTTTGCGGCAAGCTGTCTAATCCTGAAATGTAACTGCGTTTAAAGCATTACGTTAACCTCTTCCATTCACATAAAGTATGTCCGTTTTCTTAACAGGAACCCTGTTCCCCTAGAAGAGAACCGATGTGTGATCTTTTTTTTAGTCCTCCCTGATGACCTGGCTAGATTGAGCGTTGACATGTTTAATCGGTAATGACATGGGTTTCAGGTGGCTAATCAAAACGCATGAATCCCGTCCATTGGCCTTTCCAGCAGGGACGTAAAGAGCCACAAACATCAGAGGCAAATACACAATCCAAACATTAAATAATTCATACTTGAATTCTAAATAATGAGGTCGATTTATTCGCTGCCAGCAGGTTATGTGGAAAAGCGGTTTTTGAAAATATGTTTATGCTTCTCAAAAGAAATCACCTAGAGTCACGCTTTTTTGTCCTGTGGATTGCTTTTAAAAGCAGTGAACTATTGCAGCAGTTGACACATTGAACAACATTGTCCATTATGATTAATCTGAAGCATAAAGAAACATAACGTTAACCTCGAGATCAACATAAATCTTGTTAGCAACAGAACTTCATGCTATTTTGGAATGAGGTGCGGTTACTTCTTAAATATGAACAGCCTCCTATTTATTCCACCTGATTGTAATTAATATAACATGCTGAATAGTTCATCTGTTGGGTGAAAAGGCCACTTAATACCCTGTCACAATAGCTGTCACAGTAGCCATTAATTCAGCGAGCGATAGGCAAGGAATGGGGACTTTTCTAGTCCGTGCCTTGCCAGAAATAAACTTTAATGAAAAACATGAAAAAATACCTTTTTAGCGGAAACCTGCAGATCTCCTTCCATTGCGTGGCTGCAAAAAAAAAAAAAGCATAATACTGTAAGAAATATGACAGGTGCCTCCTGTAATGAGAAGCCTCCCAAACACAAAAGCATAAGCAAGATATGTATGCAACAATAATGAAATAAATCTATTTTTGCAAACAATGACATTTGAAAAGGAAAAGTGTTCGAATGCGATATCTTTTAACTCCTTCGTATTCCTAATGTAAAAAGCAGTTTACAGGTATGCTTTCTGTTAGAAATATGCAATTTTTGTATTTTTATCAGGTGTGAAATAGTCACGAGTTGAGGCCAAAGGGTAAAAAAAGGGTTATAATATTTATGTCTAAGCTCTTAACAGGAAGAGTCATTTTTGAGATGCTGAGTGCTTTGGCACTATTTAACGAAAGCATATAAAACCTTCCCAAACAAATATAGAGCCAACACTATCTTAGTCTAGGAAGAGCACTTGTGGAGAGGTTAATTACTTTGGCGCTATTTAAAAAAAATATTTTTTATTTATTTATCTATAACGTGCCCAGCTGCACATGAGCATAGGAGCGCACACAAACACACCAGACATTATCCAACAATGACTGGACAACTATATAATCAGGATCAATAAGCAGGGCATAAACAACCGAACCAAAAAGACATTTCGAGAAAAAGTGTGTTTTAGCAAATGTTTAAACTGGTCCAGCGATTTAGTATATGTTAAGTCGGGAGAAAGTTTATTCCAAAGAGCCGGGGCTGAGAAATCAAAGGCCATGTAACCAACCTGCTGCAAACTGAAGTGAGGAGCAAGCAACAGAAAGGAATTGCTCGACCTCAGAGTCCTGCATTCTGGTAGCTAGCACACTCTATCCTTCAGATACTCAGGGTTAGCAGCATAGAGGCATTTAAGGGTCATAACCAGAGTCCTAAAGGGGATACGAGATCTAACCGGGAGCCATTGGAGCTGACTTTGCACATCCGAGACATGCTAGCCAGACCTTGTACGACTAACAGCTCCATTCGACTCCACTCTCCTTTTCTCCTCACATCTCTGACGTCTCTAAGAAGTCAAACTACCAACTGCACCTCCTCAGAGGTATTCTTCCTTTCCTCTCCTTCTCCCAGAAGCTCACTGTCTCTAGAGCTCTGGTTCTCTGTAGGCTTCAATACTGCAACAGCCTCTTTCTAAATATGCCTGCTTCTACTCTCCGCCCTCTGCAACTCATCCAAAACAGGACTGCAAGACTTGTCCTTGGCCTCAAGCCCAGGGATCGTATCTCTCCAGCACTAAAATCTCTGCATTGGCTCCCAGTGGCTGCAAGGATTAAGTTGAAGACCCTCTGCATTGTCCACAAGGCCTTCTGGGTGGTCCTGAGTCCTCAATACCTCCAACTCTTTTCTTAAATACCTTCCTACTCTAGCTCTTCGCTCTCCCTCAGGGTCAGTCGCTTCTCCAAGCAATGAGCTGGTGGTAGATCTCTTTCTTCGGCTGAGGACTCCCTCTGGAATGGTTCCATGTGTTAATATCCCTGCAAAAATATCGCCATACAAGAATGGTGCCATTTTTTTGCGACGATATTAACCCATTAAACCTGCGGGGGACACCCCCACAACCTCCATATTATTTCAAAGGGAGCGGGAGATACCCCTGCAAGCCCCTCTTCCATTTACCCCAGAAATTATGCCCACTAATAATATCGCCTATGGCCGTTCCCGAATGACCATATATATGGCGATATTATTGGTGGGGATACTATTACCTGATGCCCTCTGGAACAGCCTCCCTGCCTCTTTGAAACTCAAGGAGAACCATCTCTAGTTCCGGAAGCACATCAAGACCTTCCTCTTTGCTTCTGCCTTCTCCCTTCATCTCCCCTGCTGATTTCATGTCTGATACTGCACTGGTAACCTGGCTACCCTCTGATGTTGGGGCCAGGCCCCTACCCGCCCAGTTGCACACCCGCACTGTCTACTGGCAACCCCTGTACTTGGGTCTGTATCTGTAACCCTACAGTCCCACTACCTGCACTTTTGGAGACCTGCTGTCTGCACTTACCGTAGCACCTGCCACCTGCTGGCAGCACTTCTTGTTATTGTTTTGAACCCATGTACAGCACTGGCCCCTGCCCTTTCCCCTTGAACTTTTACCCTCCCCTGCTCTTGCACAATCTCAATATCCCTTGGCCTAGTAAGATCGCTGTCTCTGTCCTCCGTCTGTTCCCCCTTCCTTGCCTCGTCGCTCCTTGAAACACTTGTGTAGGCGCGTTACAAATGCCATATCATATCATTCTGTATGGTCTGCAGTCGGGTTACATTTTCTTGACTGACTCCCTGCAGCAGGCTATAGCCATAGCCAAGTCTTGCACCAATCATTGCTTGAGCAATCATGGCACAACTCTGCTTAGATAGAAAAGGATGAATCTGTCCAAGCAGTATGAGATAATATGAACAACTGGAGGCGATCCTGCGTTCATAAGGATTCATAGTCAAATGTGCATCTAGGTATACTCCCAAACATTTTACTTTAAAAAAAAAATTATTTAACAACTTTATTTATATTTGCACACAGATTATACACATACATTGGTGACAGTCATTTAGTAGTCATACAACTTAAACCAATTAGCTTTCTTCTGTGGTTTGGCACTACCGTTCTGTTAATTCTGCCAAATATTGTTTATACCTTGCCCATATGTTCCTCGATTTGGATGGGGGCAACACAGAGTCAATATACAGTTCCTCATTATCGTTAGCCCACATCATGTCTTTGTTCCAGTCATCTTTGGTCGGCGGTTGAACATTCTTCCACCTCATGAACATGGCCCTTTTGGCTATCAATAGACTCAAATTTAACAATCTATGCCACGTTGGGTTCATTTTCCCCACTGCACCTAGCATGCATATTCGCGGAGACCATTCCATCGGTTGTTCTGCCATCAAATCCAGAGCTCCGCAGACCTCTGACCAGTATTGTTTCAGTTCTGTACAGTCCCATAACATATGAAATATGTTGGCATTTTCACTGGGGCATCTAGGGCAGGTGCTGGGCATGGTGGGGTATATTTTCTTAAGCTTTGCCGGGGAATAATGCGTCCTATGTGTTATTTTATAGTGAATCAGCTTAAATCTTGAATTGCATGATATCTGCTTGGTTAGTGAACATATCTGGGACCATTCTTGATCTTCTATCAGTTGCCCCAGATCTTGCTCTCACCTGCCCTTGGCTGCGTGGATCACCATCGGTCGTGTCTGTACTATAATTTTATACAAAGCAGAGGTTGTTATTTTCTGAGTCCCCCCTGTGTACATGTAGCCCAGTGCCATATTGATTTCAGGTTCATTCGGGAATGATGGAAATATATGGCGTGTGATGGCTGCCACTTGGTCATATTGTTGCTTATACGCATTTGTGTTTCCCACTATATCTTTGATGTCTTCCCAAGGTATAAAGTGTTTTTCCGGGAATAGCTGTCCCCATTGTGTGACACCTCTGGTGGTCCAGTGCATTGCCGCTTCACTCTCATTGGATAGGGGTGTATGTGGGTCGCCCCAGATAGGCATGCTTGGATGGTATAATGAACTAGCTTTGAAAATGTCAGCAATTTTAGACCATGCCGTGATCGTGACCTTTGTTGGGTTTATCGTGTTGTAGTGCTTGGGAGTAGGCCTAGTCAACCTTTGTAATGCCAACACCGCTTTGCGCTCCCCTGAGGAGGGGGCGGGGGGCCTGGGTTGATGAAGGACATGGCCCAGCCCGCAGCGTAGTGTGCCTGCGCAGCAAGGTAGTATAATTCCATGTCAGGTGCCATCAGCATACCCCTGGGGTACTTATCGGACAGGGCCCTCGAGCTTAATCTAGGGTGTCCACCCCAAACGAAAGCTATGCAGGCACTATTAATTTTGGAAAACAGAGCGCGACCAGGCCACACTGGTACTGTACTAAAAAGGTAGAAGAGTTTCGGAAGTATTATCATTTTAATTAGCGCTATCCTCCCCATCAATGATATGGGTAGGGCGCTCCATCGCTTCATTTTGATACATAGTGCTTCTGCCAGAGTACTGTAGTTCAAGGAGCGGGACAATTGAGCCGTCCTAGCTATGTGAGCACCTAGATATATGATGTGGACCGGGCTCCATATGAGGCCATGCAGGTTTCAGGGCTGAACTGTGTGGTCAGTCAGCGGGAATATCTCCGATTTGTTGGGGTTGAGGGGTAAGCGGGGTAAGCCTGAGTGTTCGCCGAACTTTTCCACCTCCGCCAGGACCTTACTGAGTGTTGGTCAGTATTTTTTAGGTATAATAGGATGTCATCTGCATACAACGTTATGATTTGTAGTTCACCACCTATCCGGATCTCGAATGTGCTATAGCGTGATCTAAGAATGTCTGCAAGTGGTTCTATGACTAAGGCAAAGAGGAGCGGGGATAGCGGGCAGCCCTGACTTGTGCCTCCCAACAGTTCTAGTATGTCTGTAAATGATCCGTTGACACTGATCCTTGCCTGGGGTTGTGTGTATAGTATTTTTTTTTTCTTTCAAATTTCAGTTTTATTCGTTTTCAAAAGGTAGAAGTTTGGCAATCATTTACAAGCATTTTCCACCAACAAGAGAGATAAAAATTATTACAAAAAGAGCAACCGTGTATAGAACAAATAAAGTCTTTGCAGAACACATAAATTTCCAATAGCAACGTCCAAACCAATTGCCTACACCCCTCCTCCCTCCCCCTATTCCCATATCGCCATCTGACTGGCTAGAAGAAACCAGATGTTACATTAGAACCATTTTCATATAAATAACATAGGACACATGAGCACAAAATGACCTGTGAATTCGACATAGCAGACAATGTGAACCGTCGCATAGATTGTCTGAGTGTAGTAACGCTTTGCACACATTCTGTTTATGTGACATATTTAGCACGAAATTCAGACCATGCATTCTCAACTGTGGTGCGATCCCCATGTAGGGCCGCAGTCAGATTGTCCATTCTGTATATGTTCAGTGCAACACCCAACCACTCAGTTTTGCTAGGGAGCTTGGGTCTCTTCCAAGCCATGGTGAGACAGGCTCTTGCGGCCATAAGAAGGCCTTGTATCATTTTGGGTGCTTTCAAGGTCGTGTCGTCCGTTTCAACCAGGCCAAACAGAATCAGCAGTGGTTGTTTCTCCCATACATCCTCATCTAATTCCTTGATCCAGCTGAGAACCTCTAACCAGTAAGCTTGGACCACTTCACATCCCCACCACATATGCCAATAGTCTGCTCGCTTCCCACAACCCCTCCAGCAGTGTGGGCTTACCCCTTGACACATTTTAGCCAGCCGGATCGGATCATACTGCCATCTATATATCAACTTGACGGCATGCAATATGTATTGGCAGGATATAGATGATTTCGCTGTTTGTATACAAATTTGTAGCCATAAGGTTGTGAGATCTGCCTGCCCATATCTGATTCCCATCTGTTCTTGAGTGTGAGGGATGGTGTAATATCGACTTCAATCAACGCCGAGTACATTGCACTTATTAAACCTCTAGAGGTCGTACAGGTGTCGAGAATTCTCTCGAACGGGGTGAGGTCCCTTTGTAGCTGATCTTTCCATATCGCCCTTGTCATCACCCCCTTGAGTCTAAGGTAGAGGAAGACCGATAGCGGGCCTATGCCAAGTGCGTCCTGAAGCTCCTGAATAGTAATGAAGGTGCCATTCCTCCAGAGTTTATCAGCCCTTTCCCTTTCCCGCGTCATACCAGGTCTCAAAGCTCCCTGGGTCCGGGATTGCATCCCGGATCCCTGGCGACCAGAGGTGTCCCAACGGGGAGGGCCATGTTGTAACTCCCACCATTCTCTTTCCTGGCTTCCATATTGCCCATATTGTTCCAGTAATGGGGTGATTTTTGACACTATTACGTAGCTGGGGACCCGGAACCCATAGCCATTCACCTAGAATGAAAGGGCGGAGATGGTAATTGTCCAAGGCTATCCATTGTGGTTCTGACTGCTGCCTAACATGCGGAACAAGGACACGCAGCTGGGCTGCCCTATAATATGTTTCTATGTCCGGGAGGCCTACCCCTGCATTGTCTTTTCAAAGCTGGAGCAAAGATCTGGGGACTCTTGGCTTTTGATTTTGCCACAGGAAGGTTAAAAGGGACATTCTAGTACCCATAAAGTATTCTTGGGGCATTTTGATGGGGAGCATTTGGAACAAGTAGAGTATTTTGGGGAGAATCACCATTTTTATTGCATTTAAACAGCCCAGCCAGGAGATGGTGAGTCTGGACCACCTTTGGATATCGTTTTGAAGGACAAGTGATAGAGGGGGAAAGTTTACCTCGTATAGGGAATCCAAGTTGCGAGTAACATTGATGCCTAGGTATCGGAGTGTGGAGAGGCTGACCTTTACTCCTAGAGGGGCAAAGCGTTCCGTCTCAGAGTCTCTACTTTTATCAATTGGGAGGAGGATAGACTTTCCAGTGTTGATTTTCAGGCCGGCCAGTTCGCCATATTCTTCGATTATATTGATCGCAGCTGGGCCAGAATTTAGGGGATCAGTTAGATGTAGTAAGATGTCGTCAGCGTAGAGGCCTAGTTTATGCTCACAATCACCCACTATGATTCCCTTAACTTTACCATCACTCCTTAACCTCTGAGCCAGCGGCTCAAGGGACATTACAAATAGTATTGCCGACAGTGGACAGCCTTGCCTTGTTCCCCTTTCCAAGGGAAACCAGCGTGAGTAGCCTCCGTTCACTGCCACTGATGTTGTGGGGGATGTGTACAGTGCTTTGATGGCACGGCAGAGCTTCGGCCCGAGCCCGTTCCAGACCAAAACCCTTTCTAAGAAGTCCCATGACACCCTATCAAAGGCCTTCTCAGCATCCAATGGCAGAAGAGACGGTTCCCCTCCCATTCCCTGTGCTTCATGAATTAAATTAAGTGTTTTCCTCATGGTATCCGCACCCTGTCTCCCAATAACGAAGCCAACTTAATCGGAGTGTATTAGCCGAGGTAAGTGCAATTCAAGCCGGGCCACAATGACTCTAGCATATACCTTAGCATCAATGTTGAGAAGAGAGACGGGCGATAGGAGCTACAATATTTGGGGTCTCTACCTTCCTTTGGAATGACAGCGAGCAGGGCCTGAGAGAAGGACAGGGGGGCTTGGCCTGTGTCAAAGATGTGATTGAACAAGGATGCAAGGAAGGGGGCGATGAATGCGGAGAATGTCTTATAAAAACCAGGAGTGAAACCATCATCCCCAGGGGCCTTTCCCGTCTTCAGGCGTTTTATGGCTTCCGTGACTTCCTCTTCTGTGACTCGTGTGTCTAAGGATTCGGCCTCCATGGATGTGAGCGTGGGGATCTGCACTTCTTTGAGGTATGTGTCAATACTCTCGGGAGGGGAGGGGGGTCACATGTATATAAGTCTTCATAAAAGAAGGCAACTGCTTCTTGTATGCCTTCGGGAGATGTTACTATCGTGTCTGTGAGGGTGCCGTTAGTCCTCTCGATGAGATCGACCCATCTCTCTGCCTTCTGTGTAGAGAGACGAGCCGCCAGGAGGGCACCTGCCTTGTCGCTTTTTCATAATATTTTTGTTTGATGCAGGGTTTGAGCTGTTTTGCCCACGATAAGTATTTTCAGCTCCTCTCTGAGCTGTTTAGCTTCGGCAAGATACTTGGGTCTCTCACATGTGGAGGACTGTGCCAACTATTGGGCTGTAGAGAGCTTCTCCCTAATATTCCTTTCTATCAGGGCACGTTCTCTTTTTTTTTCGGGCCCCTTCCCTAATGAGCACCCCCCCTCCAAGTGGCCTTGGCTGCTTCCCATACGGACGTCTTCCCAATCTCTCCCGTGTCATTAGTGGCAAAGAATTGTTCAATCTCAGTTTCAAGAGTTTCTTTGAAAACCGAGTCAGCCCATAAGGAGTCATTACATCTCCATTTAGTATTCCGGGGGGCCAGGTCGTTCCAGCATATATCGACCGTAAACATGTTGTGATCCGACCATGTATATTCGCGGCGCGAAGTATTCGCAGGAGGCCTTCAGAGAGGAAAATGTAGTCAATACGTGTGAGCGTGTCATGAGGGAGGGAGTGAAAAGTGAAGCCCCTATCCGCTGGGTGCAAATGGTGCCAACTGTCAGTGAGGCCAAATAGGTCCAGGGTTAATTTGATTTCAGCTTCATCTCGGGAGGTGGGTGGATCGTGTGCATCGGATCTAGTCTGTCTATCCACAGAGCTGTCCATCCATGTATTAAAATCTCCACCTAGAGCTATGTGTCCCTTGGCCATGCTAAAAAACTTCTCAGTGATTTTGTGGAGGAACCTATTCTGCCCTTGGTTAGGTGCATAGAGCGTGGCAAGGGTAACAATTGTGCCTCAAATGTTTCCCACAACCACGAGAGCCCTTCCTTCCTTGTCTGACCAAGTCTCAAGAGTCGACATCCGGAGGCCTCTGCGAATTAGAATTCCCACTCCCGCCTTTTTTGAGATGCCAGAGCTCCAGTAGGAAGGGCCTACCTCATGTGATGGAATCACCCTCTCCTCCCCCCTTTGGTATCGTGTCTCCTGAAGAAAAAGAATATCTACGTTTGACCTCTTGAATTCTCTGGCCACCATGGATCGTTTCGTGAGGGAGTTTAATCCCTTCACATTAAGTGTGCATATGCGTAGTGTGTCGTTAGAGAATATAGGTGACAGCTTGAGCGTCGTGTGAGTGCTTAAGCGACCATGTCATCTGCATCATGGTCCGTGTCGTGTTCGATAATGCAATGTATGGTTCATTTCTCGTGAGTCTGGTCTCCGCGAGTCCTGAAGAGGCCAAGGGATGACCCTTCCGATTCGCGCTTTGACCCTTCATGGTCCCATTTTGTGTTCTCCCTCCCCCCAGGTCAGTCTTCTTATGGATAATATGTCTTCTTCCCAGCCCACGCTTTCCTCCCTCCCCTCCCCCCCAACATTCAGCATCCGACCCATCCAGGTTGACATCACCCAGTTGGCCTCGGACCATCAATGGAAACCGTGAAACAAGCGGTCCTATCCTAATGTAAACATATTTAACAGTGAGCCCCCAACCGTGTATTCTTAACCCCGCAAAAGCAACTTACAAGTATTAATTCTGACCCCCTTCTTAGGCATCGCTCCAGTGTCCGTTTTATCCCACATTTCCACCAAGGCACCCTAAACATGCAGGCCCCAGTTTGTCGATTGTGTAACAGAAATTAAACAATTAGGTCTAAAGTCTAACCCTGGGGCCGGGTGCACCGTTGGCGCATGCTGAGCGTGAGCTCCCCCATCCGTCATACCGAAAACCCTCCACTTTCTCGCGGGCAGCGCCCGAGCGCTCAGCTTCATCCATACCACTCACCCCATTGTTCCTTTGCCACGTACGGCTTAACGTGACAGCCTGGGATCCGGGTTAATGTTCCATGTCTTGTGAATTGTTAATTCTCCGGAATTTTCTGGATACCTGAATCCTCCTGCGCCGCGGGCCCTTAGTGCGCCACTCACCCTCCCCTCCTTTCGATTCAGCAAGGGAGGATCCTTCTCCCTGGGGACCCAACAGGTCCGCTATACAGTCCGCAATGTCCTTTTCCGAAACAAGTTTCATTGTCGAGGCCTCCCACTCAAAGGGGAGTGAGAACGGATAACCCCACCTGTACCTGATACCTTTGTCCTTCAGCATTCTTGTAATTGGGGAGCATTTCTTCCTCATTGGCAAAGTGAGCGATGATGATCCTGCAGTCGACATCTTTGACTCGTCGGGTGGCCTCAGGGATTTGTGGGTTGGTGTAAACCTATATTTTGCCAATTTGCCCTTAAGGTCCATGGGTGGTGGGACCTCAGTGGTGAGGTGTGTGGGTCTCAGCTATACACAGACAGCCCCGCCAGAATGGTCTATTGAGAAGTATACGCCTGTGTATACGGGCTTTGTCCTCCGGTGGCGAAGCGTGACGGGGGATGTTATTGAAAGCTCCGATAACAGATAGCCTCTCTTATGTGATTAATTGCCCTTCGGTTCTTCCTGTTCCTGCTTTATCCAACTGGGGAGCTTCCCGTGGTGTAGGACATCACGAGGCTCCGGGACAGTTCCCAAGGAAGAGAGATATCAGTTTGAGGCCTGCGCAGCCCACCCCAGGCAGGGTGCCAGGGTACTGTTCCTGGGTCTAGTAAGTTCAGGAGTATGCGTGGGTTCCGAGGAGGGCACACGCCTTGGCAGACAGGGGCCCAACCCTCAAACTTTTGTGGCCTGGTTAAGATCTTCTAGCGCCCTTAATAGGACCCAAGGCGCATTGGCTTGCTCATTCGCTGCGGGGTACAGGTGCTCCGTGCAGCCCCCCAGCCAAGCTGCGACTCGGGAGAGGGCCCGCTGCCTTCCCTGTTCGTGATGCAGGAGGAGAGTCCACACGTGAAGAGCCGCCGGGACAACTCGAGCGGATGGAGCCGGTCGTCTCCTTCTAAAGTGACCGGGGCGCGCGCTCGTATATGAAGCGACAGCGGAGACCGTGTAAACTGGGCCTGCTCCACAGCAGTCCTCCCACGGCGCACCCAGTGCCCGATCGGGCACCCTTCGGGTCCCCGGCTCACGGAGGTGGCGGAGTGCATACCTGTGTGCTTGTACTTGTCGGTGGGCCCTGGCAGCGGTGTGCGTTGCTGAATTCCCCCTGGTTCCGCACGTATCACGGCTCTGCGATCGCTGGAGGGCGTGGCGGGATCTCGCAGGCCTGCTCTGCCTTCGCACGCCCAATCTTGCAGAGGGGGTTTCTCCACAAAAAAAGCTCAGTTTCAGTTCGAGTTTTCTCCCAGTATGTCCTGAACACTTCCGACGCTAATTTCCGTCGAAATTGTAGCCGGCGGGGGGGTCTCGTGGTGGGGGCTCAATCACTTTTCAGGACCCTTGCGCGGAGCCTACACGGAAAGTAATCCCATCCCTGCGCCCCCTGGTGGCCGATGTGTGTATAGTACTTTAATCCATTTTATGAAATGTGGGCCGAACCCATAATTCCACAACACCCGGAAGAGAAAGGGCCAGGAAACTGTGTCAAAAGCTTTCCGCATATCAAGGGAGACTGCTATTCCTTGGGCCTCGGGGGGTATTATGGCAATCGGTGGCATCGTTTTATATTAGTTGCTGTGGACCTGCCCGTTATAAACCCTGCTTCATCCTCATGTACCATATATGGCATCAACGGTGTGAGTCTAAGGGCTAGAATCTTCGCTAAGATCTTAGCATCTGTGTTTATTAAGGATAACGATCGATACAACCCGCATTCCTCATGGGGTTTCCCTGCCTTAAGCAGGAGTGTAATTATTGCCTCTCTTGTGGTTTCTGGGAGCTCCCCTTTTTGTATTGCCTCCATCCACACGGCATGTAGTCTGGGTGCTAATAAATTATTAAATTCTTTATAGAACTCAGCTACCAACCCGTCCGTGCCCGGCGTTTTCCCATTGGGGAGTGCTCTTATTGCTTCAATAATTTCAGCATCAGTGATGGGTTCTTCCAACGATTCTCTAGTGGCTTCTGCCATAAGGGTTGTGAGTACTCAGGAGAAATAATGTTTCATTTCGGGTTCCATGACAGTTCTCTGTGGGGAGTATAAGTCTTCGTAGAATGCGTAAAATGCATCTTTCAGTTTCATCTGGTCAGTGGTTACTGTACCATCCGCCGTAAGTATGCAGGGTATGGTCGTGGGGCCCCTTTCACCACAAACGGTTCTGGCCAATAACCTCCTGGGACATTCCCCCTCCCCTTATCTACACGCCGCAGCAGCTCTATCGAAGTATCTGACCTCCTGATCTGCTGCTTCCATGTATTCCTCAAGCCTGGTCTTGATTTCTAAGCTGAGTTGGGGTGACAAAGTGAGCACATATCGGGATTGCAGGGCTGCTATTTGGGTCTCTAATAGGGATAGTCTACCCCTAATATCTTTCAGGATTCCTCCTTCTACGGATTTCGACTGACCCCTGATGCATACTTTAAACGCCTGCCATAGAGTAGCCTGGGTTGAGACCGAATTTTCGTTTATATCAAAATATTCCTGTATGTATTGTTCCATTGCATTTTTGTAAACCAGGTCTCTTACTGCTGCCGGCTTAAATCTCCATGGTGGACGGTCATTAGACCTGTCGGGAATTCTCAGTGTTAATTGTATCGGGGAATGGTCCGAGTAGGTCCTAGGGTGAATGCGGGAGTCTGTGACCCATGCCACGCTACCCGTATCTATTAAACATAAGTCTATTATGGAATGCATGTCATGAACCGAGGAGTAGTATGTGTATTCTCTCATGCCCGGGTGAAGTGTGCTCCACGCATCCCTCAGATTCAGGTCCGACATATGTGTGAGTATTGACAGCGCTGCTTTGGTTAATGTTCTGGATTGGGCCGATGTGCGATCGAGTTGTAGATTTAAAATAGTATTAAAGTCCCCCCCGCACATCACATGAGCCTTTGGAGAGCGAGGAATAGAAGTCTGGTTGGTCAGTATTTGGACCATATATATTAAAGAAGACTATTTCCTTAACGTAGAGATTACCATGTAACAATACATATCTCCCTTCCGCATCACATTCCACTTTTATCAATTGGAATGTTAACGTTTTATGTAGCAGTATTGCGACAACTCTAGCCCGACTGGAGTATGTTGTGAAATACTGGAAAGCCCCCCAGTTAGGTATCAATTGTTCGGCCTGTCTGGGTCCCATATGGGTCTCTTGCAGAAAGATAATCTTAGCTGATTGTCTGTTGAGATATGCCATAATCTTCCTTTTCTTTATCTTGGAGCTGATGCCCCTTACATTCCAATTTAACACATTGATATCGTCCCTGCCTTTTTTACCCATTGTCTGTGAAGTAGTTGCTTATGGTTGTGCATCAATAATCATCCGTTGCATGCTTTAGCGCCTTCATGTTTACCACCTGTGTGCTTTTTCTTTTATCAACCTCCATTGCATAACAAACCCCCAACATTCCCCATGTCCCCTCTCCCCCCTCCCTCACAGTTCCCCGAAATTCAACTGTGCAGTCAAATGTCCACCCCTTCCCTCCCATCAATATCTTAAGCACCTGCTACAGGGGGGGCTGCAGTGCTTCCAGTGCACGTTTCCGATAACAAGTCTAAGTGTTGTTTCCGGTTCTATCTCGTTGCTCTCACTCGTTGTGATGTCTAGGGTCATTGGTGTCTACGCGTTTAAAGATTGCATTTCTTTGCTCCCAGACGTGGGATTCCATAGGGAACCTATCCCGTTGCTATTCATCTTGCTTCATTAGCGTGTTAGCAATGATGTGGGCCACAATTTACTTGATAGTCATCACCTAGGATTGTCCATTGTTTGGGGGGATGTGTGTTTCTACAAAATTTGCAGCCTCCTCAGGGAACGTGAAGAAATATGACTTATTCTGATGTTGGATTTTAAGTCTAGCGGGATAGAGCATTGCATACTGCACTTGCTGGTTGCGAAGCATCTTCTCGACCCGTGTAAAGAGCTTTCTTTCCTGTTGGACCGCCAATGTGAAGTCTGGGTAGATACGTATGACATTAGCCTCCCATCTTAACTCCTGTTTCTCTCTGGAGGTTCTTAAAATCAGATCCCTGTCTCTGTAGTTTAATATGCGTGCAATGATTGGTCTAGGATATGCCCCTGGCTTTGGCTTCGGGCCAGTGACCTGTGTGCCCTTTCCACTATGAACATCGGGGACCAACCCGGATCACCTAGTAACATGCGCAGAAGGTCTTCGACCGCTTTCTCCATCGTCCCTTTGATCGCGCCTTCCGGGACCCCAATTATGCGAATAGTGTTTCTGCGGGACCTCGCTTCTAAGTCCTCACATTTGGATTTCACGGTTCCCAACTCAATGGCCATAGTAGAGACCGTGTTTTTCAGAGTTTACAAGGCATCCTCTGTTCCCGATATCCTCGTTTCAGCCTCAGTCATGCGTGAGGTAGTCTTGTCGAGTTGTGTCTTTACGGTGGCAACACTCGCTGTGATTCCATCTAGTTTGTCTGTGAGTGCTGCGAAACCATGCTGCATGGCCACGAAGACCGTCTGGGGGTCCAGCATTGTAGCTGGAGGGGTTTGTTTTCCCTGTGTGGGCATTTCCTCTTCGACTTCGGGAGCCATGTCTTTTTGCATTGTGGTCGTAAATTTGTCCATAGTGCCTCTGCTCTTTTTGGGGCCAAAGTTCTTGGGCATCGTTCTGTTGAAACGAGTTCTCTGCAAAGGTTACTGCGAAGGCGCCCCCCCCCCCCGCAGTTGCCTTTTGGGTGGGATGTCGGGGCCATCGTGGGACTCGGCAGTTGAGGCTTCGGCCTATTTTATGGTCAAATTTAAGTGTATCCTGCGCTGTCGTCGCACTCTTCCAAGGATCTAGTCCCAGCACACGGCGACGTGCTATATGAGCGGTTAGTGGCTATGGACACCACCTTCTCGTCTTGTTCTTGCAGCTGCTCAGGAGGAAGTCTGTGGTCACGGAGGATTGTATCCAGCTGGTGCCCCGTCTGGTGGTTCTGGCCGTAGTTCCCTTGGGAGAGGGGAAAGGACCTTGCCTTCCTCGGCCCGTTATCCTTTGTGTCACTCCCACGCCAGATCGCTGCTGCGCCCCCCTTTTCTGTTGGGGTGGGGAGGAGGCCGTGTGGTGAGGTACTGGCTCCCAGACTCCCCCCAAATGCGTAATGTGGATACTGAGGATTTAGCTGTTGCCCTAACGGCCACTTGGGTTGTGTAGCTGGGGGGCCACTTATGTTCACCAGTGTCACTGCTGCAAGTCTGTGGTCTTTTCCAATACTCGAAGTCACCATGCGGCCCGGGGGTGGGGGGAGGGAGCGTGGGCTTCAGTTAGTGCAGTTTCTGCTGAGTATATCAGCGTGTCCAGGGTCCCAGCCAGGTCGACCGGGGTGTGCTGCTTTTTTTTGGCCCGGAGGCCGCACGTATGAAGGAAGGCGCCGTGTCCCAGTCTGGCTGAGTCAAGGTATTTACTCCCCTGGTGCTCAGGAGTATCCGTTTTTGTCCTCTCTGCGGCTTTAGGGATACCGCGTAATATGCCTGTTGTGCGGCAGGGGAGGGTGCGTGTGCCGGCAGGGAGGGCGGGCCAGTCTTACCTTCACCGGGCCGGAACGAAGCAGGGTCGGGAGTCCGCTCCTAACCCACTGCCGCAATGATGTCTGCGGGAGGGTCCGCAGGCGCTCTACGATGTTCGGAGCGCCCGCGGCCCCCCTGCCCACGAATCCAGATCGGCCACTCTTCCTCCCGCGCCGCTCGCGTCAGCCCAGCGCCAGGCTCCTCCCCTCGATCCTCGGCCACCGGGCCTCGCTCAGTCCCAGAGTCCAGCTGGGCTCGTATCTTGTGGGTCTTCTATGGACTTTATTGCGCGTTCCACGCAAGTTACATAAAGAACCGGAGACAGAACAAGCATTTATTTCGGCTTACGTCCCTGGAAACTGCCGGAGCTTACACAGGAGCCACCATTTTCTCCTGTGCGCAACAGCGCCCCCCAAACATTTTACTTTAGCAGATGCCCCAATTCAAGTACCAGCAATATCAAACTTGTTGTACCAAAGGCCAGGGTTTTTTTTAAATGGGAGGAAGTCCCCACTAGCCACAGCACAGTCTTTGCATCATTCAATGGCAGAGAACTGTGCACCATGCAGCTTTGGATGAATATATGAGTTTGATTGATCAGAGTTTCATCTGTAGCATAGTCACCTGAGATTGGAAGAACGACTTGCGAGTTGTCAGCATAGATTGTGTACATAATTCCTTTCTCATCAAGGAGGTCGAACATGGGCTTGGTTTAAAGATTGCATGAGGTGGGAAAAAGGCAAGGGCCCTGTCGCATCCCGCACTATATTTCCACCGGGTCAGCAGTGCCCTCATTGCTGAAAACCCTAGCTAACCGATCCAACTGAAAAGAGCAAGTTGGCACCTTTCTGGAGCCTCTCAACCAGCAAGTCATGATCCACCAGATCAAAGGTGGCAGAGAGGTCCAGAAGGGGAAGAGAAACTTCCTCTTTATCCATGATATTAAGTAGACTGCATTTCAAGTCTAACAGGGCGGTTTCAGTACCATGTGCAGATATAAAGTCAGACTGCCTTGTACACAGCCGGCCAGATTTCTCAAGATGTTTCTGTAACTGCAGACAGGATACTCTATGGAAGACTTAAACAGGAACAGCACATTTGAAAAAGGCACTGATGGATCAAGAGATGACTTCTTCAGCAAGGGTGTTATCCAAGACTCTTTGATCGAGCACAGAACATTCCCTGAGTTATAGGAAGAATTCATAAATCTGGTCAGCAATGGGATAAACACAGGAGCACCATCTTTGACAGTTCCTGCTGAACAGCAGTCGGCTTTGCATGCAGTAGGCTTAATAGCTGCCATCATCTCACCCACTTCGTCCTAAATCACTGGGGATAAAGTAAAAGACTCACTAGATACATCACACAAGGAATAGCTGGGGGACATAGCAGAGCACACTTCCTTGCCTCAATGTCAGAATTCAGCTTAAGAATGTTGCCCATCAGGGCATCTTGGATCTCATTACATTAATCCGAATCCTTTTGTATTGATAGCACAGGCTTAATATCTGGGTTCTCAAGCTTTCTCATAATGTTGAATAATTCAGCCAAATCATTACAAGCTTTCAGAATCCCTGAATCAAATACATTATTTTTTGCTAGAATGATAGCTGCTTTATATGCTATGGCCAAAGACAGTGTGAGGGGTCAGAAATACGAGGCAGACGACTAGATAGAGTTTTTCTTCACAAGTAGCCATTTTAATAAATTATAAAAGGTTGTGATAAATGCCTCGTTCTCCCTCACCTGACGTGGATTTCCCTGACTGTCAAACTAAGATTAAAGGAAAACACTCTAAAAAGGTATCTGTCCCTCACACTTATACATAGAACACAAACCATGCAGGGATCATCTGGCTGTTCAAACTCAACAAAATAACAGTTATATTCAAACAAACTTTATAACCAGGTATCCTTGTTACTGGGGTTAGATCCCCTTCCCCAGGATAAAGGCAGGATTTTCCCACATCAAAGCTCCAGTCAATAAGGTGACTTTCAATCGCCACATTCTTCTTCAAACACAAAGTTCCATCCATTGGTCATATTCTCTTCAAACACAAAGTTCTTTCACACATGAGCTTTTCACTTGGCCCTTGGTTTGTCTTATTTTAAAACAAAGTTCCAAATAAGAAAGTTTCTTTCAACCCACAAGTCTTTGTATTTACACTTCCAATCAATATTTCAATACAACGTCTCCTCTTTGAAGAATAACTACTTTCACATTTCTTCTTCATAAACAAAAATACTTTGTCAGGATGGTTGTATCACAGTTCAACATAAACACTTTAGTGGACTTGACACTTTCTTCCCAGTGCAACCGTCCACCATGATGCAGTACTTCAATATCTTCTTCCTGGTCCACTAACCTGCCTTGACTACCACTAATAATCCCTTTCCTGGTATACTCACCTGCCTGGATAAAACACCTATCACTACTGCAACCACTACTACAAGTACTTTGTGGTGAAGCTTGCTTCAAACGTTAGTTTCAAACTTTAGAAAAAGTCTTTGACTTTCAACAACATTAGGATTTACAATTTCTTCCATCAGGATACAATACACATTGATGCTGTTTGCTCCACTGTTTTATTTGCCACATGCAATGCATGTTATGTTCCTCTCCTGCCACCTTTGGGTTTCCACTATCACACCAGTTAACTTCTTGTTATGTCCTTTATTCAAGTTTCTCTATTTAGAGAAACTATTTCCTTTTATTTGCAAAGGTCCTACTTTGGCTAATGCAATTTTGGTTGTTTTGCTCGATTTTGCTACTCTTTACTTTGGCAATGATAGCTACAATCTTAGTTCAATATTGACCCCTCTTTGATATGGCAATGCTGGTTACTATTTTCCTTCAATATCAGTGGAGTAACTTTGCTGAAAATGTTGTGGGGGGGAGGGCGCATGACATCTGAAGAAAAGGTGCCCAAGCCAAATGAATGGGGACAAAATGGTGTGCCATGAAAGTTGGGGGGGACAAACACCCCTCTGTCCCCCTAAAATTACGCCCATGTTCAATATTGCCACATATTTGCTTTGGCAACGATAGCTACAAACTCACACTTTTCAGGAAAGGAGCCTGGCTCACTCCTCACAAACTCTGGTGCTCGCCAGCCACCGGAGCAGTGCACAGGATAAGGAGAGCTTCTCTCTCTCCCCCTGCACAGCCTGTCAAAGCACTGCTTCCCGCTGTGCAACCTCTGCACTTCAGGTTTCTAACTCTCATGACTCTCACAGCCCCTTAATCCACTGTAAACACTGCGGCAGTCCAGGCGTCTTCGGTTCTCTGCCTCTGCTGCTCCCAATGCTGCTGACTACTTCTTCTAATGGTCTGCAGCTGAAGGGGCTTTAAATATTTTAAAATCCCGCACAGGTGTGGGTCCTCAGAACCACTAGACTGCATTCTCGTCCTCATCTCAGTACCTAGAGTATTATGTGACTTGAAGTCCCTAATGTTCGGGTACCTTTTCATATCAAAGGCCTCAATGTAAACCTTATCTAATTTATTCCATTTATAGAATACAACTTTAGGGGATGGTTTTAGAGGAATTAATGATTGATTCCTGATTTCACATTTCAAACCCAAAGGGAAATCGCAATCATCAGAAGCAATGGTATTAAGGCTCTGATTCTTACATATATAATGTCCATAGTGACTATAAGGGATTTCACTACTAACAACTTGAGTAATTTTGGGAAGGGAAGCCTTACTCTGACAACAGTCCATTAGGTATTCCGGTATTATGGAAATCTCACCCTCCGAAGAAGATGAATATTATATCTCTTCTGATGGAGTCATCCCAATCCCTTGAGGGCCTTCTCTTCACAGGTGATCCACCTAGTTAATACCACCCCCCCAGGGTTAGGATCAAGTAGCGGATGCTTACTCTTGGCCCCCTGGGAGGAGACTTTAGGCGGGGGTTCTGTGAGGACTCTGCAGGATCCATCACATCAGGTAGGATTCCTTATTGCTTGCAGTAGGTGATTTTCACCAGAGCCCATGGACTTTTGAGCTTGTTTTCTTAAGAGTCTTAAGGTGTTTGGTAAACCACCGGTTCTTCGGCACAGAGGTGGTAACCATATGGGACCTTTCAGGTCCAAGAGTGTTGACTGCAGATTGAAGTAAGAAATGATAGTGATCAACAAGTGGTTTAGGTGTGGACAACTTAGCTAGCTCAAGAGATGGAATAGAGATAAGTGGCATCATAGTGGACGTACTAAGGTTGTGAACATTATGTGTAGTGATACATTCTTTTACCAGTAAAAATGTGGACATAGTATTCTTCACAAATAATTAAAAGGTGACAAATGAATGATCGGCACAAGGGCAGGGCGAAATGATCGGTGTAGAAATGTAAACATTGTGTGTTCCTATCCAGTCTAATAACTCCCCCTATGAGTAGAACTAAGGGGGAAAACAACTCTGCAAGTGTCGAGGGACTGTACCAGCGCTGTAGCAGATGTGTCAGAGGGATCGGCAAACCAGTAATTGAAGTTGCAAATCAATAGAGCACTGGCGGTGGGTCACAATAATTTAAGGAGGGTTGTCGTAATGTGTGACTTGAAGGACGGCATCGTAATGGGATGGACGATATAGTATTAGAAGATTATAGGTTGTACAGGGATCAGGTGACATTTTAAGGTGCAGTAATTCACACCCATCTGGACTTGCAGCCTCAAGGATGTTTAAACACTCAGAAAATATAGCTGCTAGCTCCCGGGGGTAACCTTTACCTCTGCCACCTTGGCAGCAGCAGGGGTGCTGTTGGCTTTGGGGTTTTTCTGGGCATTACTTTTGCTATCTACCGGTTTCTGCACCTCATAGATCCGGGTAGCCTGTTCAATGACCCAGTCTAAAGATCTTTTCTCGTGAAAATCCCTCACGAGCTGGGTCATGATATATTTGGGCAAGGCGTGGAAAAACGTATTTATAAATTCCCTGCTGTCCGTGCGCACCCTTCTTGTGGTCTGTGCAAAAGCACGCTTTAACTCCTGCACAAATTCTTGTGGGGCCTGATCCTCCCCACATTGCAAATTGTAGGCTGCCTTGCGAGCCTCTTGAGGATTTCTGTGAACAGAAAAATGTTTCAGGATGGCCGCCTTATATGTGGACCATCTTAAATGATTTTGGTCCTCCAGCCCCGCAAAGAAACTGGAGTATTCCGGGGAGAAGGTCCACTTTACATATTGAATACAGCTTTGGCTGTCCTTCATATGGAAAGTCTCCATCATTTTCTCAAACAACTCTAAGTGCTCCCAAACAGAATACTTAGCGTTCTTATGGTAAGGCGTGATGACGCTCCTGATCGCCTTAATCTGCTTTAAAGGGTCCTTAAGCAAGGCCCTTTTTGCCTTATTGGCCTTTTTGGTTCGGGTAACCCTTGTCCATTCTTCCTCGGACTCAGAGGCACTGCTCCCAGAGGTTCCCGTCTGTTCTTCCAGGTTTTCCCGGATTCTGCGAGCCTGGGAATGGCTGGCAGAATGTGGGGACCTGGTCTCCTGTGTCCTGCGCAGTTCAGAGGGGTCTTCAGATTCCTCCTTGCTGCCAGGATTTGATGGGTACCCCCTCCACTGACCTAACTGGGCAGAGGTTTTCAGGATGCCCTTAATGGGCCTACTCTCCTGGGGTTCCCCATTGAACTGTACTGTACTTGGGTGCCCATACCCGGATGCCCACCCCTCCATTCCTGAGTGGTTCTGGCCTATGAGCCCCATACTCTTAGCTGGATAGTAATCTGCCATCCCTGTGGCCCTGTGCTCATGTGCGCCAGGGAACATGGGGGTGGCAGAGTCCAGGGACTGAGAGGTATGAGGGCCTCTGGTACTAGGGCTCCTGAGGTTATGCTCCGGAGTTTCCCTTTCCCAGCGAACCTCATCTCTATCCGCCCCTGCTCCCTGTTGCAATGCAAGAGCCTGCATTTGTGCCTTCAGTTCTTCAGTTAAGGCCTTACTGGACTCTATCAGTCTCTCCTGCATCGCTACCTGTTGTTGGAGCCTATCATTGTGTTCACAGAGGGCCTCGTTTTCCCTCTGTGCTTCCTGGTTGGTCCTGGAGAACTGGGCCAGTCTTTGCTGCAGGAGGGTTACCTCCTGAGCTGTGTCCCTATTGGCCTGCTCCTTTCTTGCTAGAGCATCCTCCACCCTCCTGGTGTGCTCTAACAAGTTCTGGTGTTCTTTTTGGAGATCACCCAGTCCCTGGTGGGCCAGGTGATTTTCTTCCATTTTTCTTTTTAAATGGCAGACTTCCTGGCCTAAGGCGTCTCTTTCCTGACTAAGAGCCTGCATTTGTGCCGCCAGGTCGTCCCTTTGCCGTTGAAGGGCACCAGCTTTTTGGCGTTCCTCATCAAACTCTGCCTGGGTATCCAGGTCTTTCAAGATCAGCTTGTTGCTCTCTACCTTCACTCTATCTAGATGACTTTGCAGGGTGGCTACCTGCTCCGTGCATGCCCTGTTAAAGTCTAATTGTTGCTCCAGCTTTTTCTGGCTCTGCAGTAAGGAGTCCAAACTGTCTTGGTGCTCCTTCTGCAGGGCCAGAAATCTGGTATCCTGTTCTGACTTTTCCTTTTGCAGCACATCCATATCCTCCTTCATTTTAGTGATGTACAGTCTGCTGTCATTTTCTGACTCCTGGCTCCTCTGCAGCCTCTGCTCAGAAGAGACCAGGTCAGATTGGACCTTCTGTAATGCCAGCAGTTGCCTACTCGCCAGATCTTGGCCTTCAGCACATTTGTCCTGCACGGCTCCCATATGTAAATATAAATACGCCGCTACCCTGGCAATCTTATTGTGTTCATCTTTGGCTTTAGGAGCCATATATAGTTCACTCAGGGTCACATGTAAGGGACCCTGATGTCTATATATATCTGACCCTGTTTCAGTGACCTGTTGTGTGATGGCCTGCAACCACGCATCCTGGCCCTGTTCGGTCCATTCACCTCTCACAAATAGCTTATGCAAGAGGTGCTCTCTGGCCATTTTCATGTCTACTAAGGTCGTCATTCTAGAGATTGGTCTCTGTCCTGACTTACAGAAGTTTGTATTTTATTTTTGCAGAACAGAACTTTTCTTGGAGTGTCCCTTTTGAGGAATGCTTCACAGCGTAATGCAGCGTGGTGATCCGACCGGATGTATGTATCCCGTCAGTTAGCACACTGTATTAAGCTGCACAAGTGGTAAATCTAACCCAACGTCTCGGCTCGAGCCCCCAATTTGTAAGGGGATTCAATTCAACACTACCGCTAAGTCAGTGCCTAGTCTATAATACTGAATGAAAACCCTTATTGATATATCTTTAGGTCCAGTTCATGCGTTCTGGATGACTACCCCTATATAACACCCCTCTCTTGGAATCCCCCTGACCCCACTGAGCCAAGAAGTAGTTCTGTTTTGCAAGTTTAAAAGGTTTATTTGATAACTTAAACAATAGATATATATATGATACTTTATAATAAATTAATAATTGAATAGCACACTTAATCTGATATGATAAAGATCAACAACGGAGAATCTGGCACTAGCACACTTCTTATAATCACTAATGAGTTTACATGAAATGGATAAGGTAGCACACTGGTAAATAGGAACAAAAGAAGAAAGTGGTACAAAATGCTTTATAGAGTTCAAATGGATGCAAGGTTGAATGAATGAAATGCAGTATAGAAAATACTCAATATGATTTCAACAAAACAATTAATCACTTTTCTCTGGCTATTCACTCCCCCCCTCTTTATGCAATGCAAGGAAATGGGAGGAAAGCACACAGTTCTCAGAAATGCAATCAATGTAATCAGTTCAATCCAGCAAGCTTAGACAACAGAAAACAGATAGGAGTTTTGAAATCACAGGCCCAAATTGCTTTGATATGTGCTGGCAATGAATGAGAAATATGCTGGAAACGCTTTTAATTTCCTTTCAGAGGTTCAGGGTGAGTGGTATCTAGTTAATATTAGTCCAGACTCACCCTAGCAATGATGCAGGGATAGTTAGCAGGTTAAACGAATTTCTGGCAAATGGAAAGCAAACAGCAGCAGTTTTTACATGTGAAGAAATTGCAAATCGCGGTAAAATTCGCGGATGCGTGTTCCGCGATTGCGGTAAAACTATAAGGGGTAGGAATGCGGTTCTTGGTGCGATTCAAAGCTACGATTCTAAGCTATCAGAGGAAAGTTACTGCAAGTCTCTAGCCCAAACGGTCGCGGAGATATGAGCGATTTAATAAAGGTCGTTTTTGGGTTTGCAAATTTCAAAAGCTCAAAATGACAAGTGCAGCTTGCAACTAGAAATGACAGGTGACAGCTAGGAGGCAGTTCTACTTAGGTTAAATAGATTGAATTATATTATTTTAACTAGGAGATTGGTTCTGCACAGTTCTGCTGGGTACTCACACTATATTCTTGAATTAAATGGGCCTCATCACGGATCTGGTCAGGGTTTTAGACTGGACTCTGGTCTGGTCTGGTCTGCACTTCACAGTGATCTGGGTCAGCTCTCTCTGCTGGTCTGGGTCTCTCTGGGTACAGCACTGCTTTCTCTCTGGTTCTCTTAGTTCTGGATAGATTGAAGTCTCTAGTTTGGCTTTCTGGAGGTTGATGGAGGTAAGTATGGATTTTTCCGGCAGAGCGTCCCGCTGCAGATGGATTTGGAAAGTCTCTATCTGTCCTGTCTGTCTGCTTTTATGTGTTTAGAATGTGGGTGTGTTCTAGCATCACTGACCCTACCTCTCTCTCAGCTTCTAATTGGTCAAACTTCCATTTATCATTTGATTGGGGAATGAACTGTGAGTCAGAGTGATGTCATTTTACAGCCTGCAGAAAGTCCACTCCTCCTGTCAACTTACACACAAATCTAGATTTGAAACAAATACATATTTGCAGAGGTACATATTGTTTTAAAATCATATGCACCCATCATGCATTACAGGAGGTATCCCCTGTTCAAACTCTGCTCTTCCTGGGAGCTTGCATTCAGAACTGGCACATATTTCACTTTTTAACTGATTTTGCAATTTCTGACATGGACCCAACTTTACATACATGTGTGCAGGGAGTAGGGACATTAACTGATGAAGTTTCAGATTTTTAACATGCATACATTTAGAGTTATATCCACTTTTCCGCTAAAACCCCCCTGAACACGCCACCGGGTCGAAAAACCTCTTAAAATGTGGGCAGAAAAATCACAAGAATTATGGTATCATTTATAAAATTTTCACATGTCCGCTCTATGAGTTATTCATCTTTTTAAAGTTATGTTCTGGCTCCAAAGGGGTGTGGTTTCCCAGGTCACATGGTATAGAAACCAGTCTTTCCAGTTTCTGCCAAGCCAGCTTGCTCTCACAGGCAGTGCTCCTCCCAGCTCCTGCCAAGAGGAAGCTACAATTTACGACTGCGGTAATAAAAACCTTTGCCTGAGTGAAGAGGGCTTTGTTCACTCTCTTGCAGAGCACAGATAATTCAATTATCAGATAGATGGCATATCCTTAGTGTGGGCAGCAAAAGGAAGGTTGGCCTGGGAACACAGCTGTGACTCAAGTTTCCTCCTGATGGGGGTAGTTGCCAGGCAGAATTCAGTTCCTTAAGCCAGGTTTCAGATAAAATGTCACTTTTTGTTCCCCAGTTCCTGCATTCAAATAAAACTAAACATTTTCACATATGCAGCTAGAAGGCTGATTCTAAGTTTAAAACTATGACATTTAAACAATTGCAACCTATGTGATACTCAAAAGTAGGTCACTCAGTCAATTTAAACATTTTCGATTTTAGTGTCTTTAAATCCAGTGCAACTTAAACTGCTGACTCCATAGCAGTTTTGTTATAAGCATTGTTTTGGGCTCTTCATTTCCCAGATTTTGTAGGCACACAACACTCCATTCTACCAAATGTCTGCTGGTGTCCAGTGAGTTTTTAGATGTGTTGCAATGTTTAAAATAGACAGTTTGAGCCTGCCTTCAGAGAAACACAGGGTGGTTTTAAACTGCCGGCTTTTGGATAGTGGTGAGTACTGGTACTGCACCCATTTTTGGGATTTAAGAAAATGAATTCCCAACAGTTATGGGTTTGCTTTTGGCAATTAGCATTGCCACTCCCAATGGTTTCAGACTACTGTGCGGGTAGTCCAATGGTGGTTTTAAAGCGCTTTTAAGCTAACCGGCGCTACTGTTTTTCCTTTGGCAACCCATTTCCCTCATGGCAACCCAGCCTTTCATTCTCGCACTGGTGGGTGGCAAGTGAGGCAACCATTTTAGTGTGCGCACAAACTGCGCAGCTTTCCTGGATTTCAGCGCACATGTGGGTTTTCCGCCATCTTGAATTTTCTAAGCCCACAGCACCAAATGTTGCAGCATGATAGCTTAAACGTGGGTCAGGACACCCAACATAACCTGGGGGAGTTGCTAAAGCAAGAAAAGGGCCGGCAGGAGAATGTGACCAAGTCTCTGTCACAAATAAGATATCAACATTATTATGTAATATGTAATCAGTAATTTGCACTGAATGCTTCAGAAGCGACCGTGTATTGATAGAGAACAGCAAATCTGCCGAACAATGTTATTTGTCACATGATTTTTCTGAGGAACAGGGACAGATGTGGTATCCATAATAGCGTCAGAGCCCGCAACAGTAGCTGCAGTAGATAGACAACTCCCAGTCTCTGGTATTCTGGTAGCCAAGGGTGTAGTCATCGGGTTTATCCGAATGGAGAGTGCTGTGCTAGTATCCTTCACAATATTCACAGCAATAACTGGAGTAGACAGACTATCAGAGTGAAAGGTGGTGTACTAGTTTTCATCACAATATCCACAACAGTAGCTGGAGTACTCAGACAGCTCCCAGCATCAATCATTAAAGTAATCATGGGAGCAGTTAAACACTCCGATACCTTCGAAGACTCTTGTAGTGGTGTGATCTGGCCAACAACATTCGTGCAGATGTCAAGAATCAGGGCATGTGAGCAAATAGAGCTATTAGCTCAAGCTTTATATGTAGATAACACTTGAAGCGGTCTGTTCTGGCCAGCAATATTGTTTATTTAAAGAAAATGTGTAAAACACTTCACAATTGTGTATCCAATGCTGAATAATTTTGGAAAGTGGAAAGTTTTACGACAGTCTGTCTAGGCACCTCCAAGTTACAGGTTGAGCCGTAAAGTTGAATTAGCATGTGCATTTCCATCACGATTAATTGATTTTACCTACAGTATAAGAGATTTACAGCAAACTTGTGGGTGAAATAGTTATCTGGGCCCATTTGTGTGCTTTAGTTGGTTTGGTAAAAATCTATTGAGCAGGCTTTATTAAATAAAAAGGTGGGGCGTGGGGCTCTAGACAAATCTGAATAATTCCTCCACTGGGACAGTGGGCTCACATTTAAATCGGAATTCATGG
The DNA here is from genome assembly GCF_040938575.1 of Ambystoma mexicanum. Classification (NCBI taxonomy): domain Eukaryota; kingdom Metazoa; phylum Chordata; class Amphibia; order Caudata; family Ambystomatidae; genus Ambystoma; species Ambystoma mexicanum. The sequence goes on along the minus strand of NC_090937.1, from coordinate 1,083,545,635 downwards.
ATGCGATTCACTGAGATCATGCTTAAAAATGTGTGCCCAGCAGTCACCTTGCATTGGTAGCCTGTGTGGCAAAAACCTTCTATAAGTGCATATACCATGGGGGGATGAATGACAAAGGCATCCTCCAAATGGATGAAATGTGCTCTTTTTAAGGATGAAAAAAGTGGTAAAATATGGACGGTTTTCATAGACATGGGGCGGGTTAATGAGCCCCAACAGGCAGCAACTACTTTTTTAGGGGAAGGGAGTGAAAGGAGGAGACCATGGTGAAACCAATATCAACACCAGAATCTGGCATTTTCCAGATGTAAGCCATGGATACAATGCATCAAATACAATTACAAGAAATCATTAAGGGTACGCCTTAGAACATGCCCCATTTGATTGGTTCACAAGTCTTCAAAACTTTGGCCCTTACACATAAGTATCTTCATGATCAGGCCCCTCCCTATCTGACACAAAGGATCACCAAACAAACATTCGCCAGACCTTCAAGGGCAGCCTATGCTAACCGCATCACTGTCCCGCACACGCGCAGAGTGCGTGCAGGAGGCACCAGCTTTCCCACTATGGCGGCAACCTTATGGAACAACCTCCCAGCTCAGATTAGATCAATCGACTCACACACAGCCTTCCGCAAGGCTTTAAAAACCTAGCTCTTCGTCTAAAAGAGCACTTCACACTAGGTCTGCACTACTATTGTGTCACCATGTATATGATATTATCTGTTTTGCCATCTGCTACCTAGACAAGAGTATGAGTAATCAACTCTAACGCTCATTGTGTATCATCTGGAACCAATCTAATGTATCTAAGTGAATGTATTTAAGCATACCTTCTTGGGCCGCTTATTTTAACCCGCAAGCAAGCCTTCTTAAAATGTTCCTTATAGCGCCTCGTTGCCTGTGGGCTGTAGTGCGCTCTACAAATACCAAATAAATAACTAAATAAATAAATAAATAGGTGAACCTGAAATAGTATTGGATGTAAGGTAAGGCACTTTATTACCAGTGAAAGTCCGACCTACAAGTGGGACATTTTGTTTGTTGTAGAAGCTGGGACCCCTAAAAGACTTTATTTTCCTCAGTTAAGAGGTGTAACATTCCCCTGCCACCACGGCTCAGGTATATTTTACAGTTAGCACAGATGTATTCTAGTGTAAGGTTAAGAGTCTACCCCCTACTAGCGCGTGGAGATTGTTACTGACCTCGCCATAGTTCATTAGAGTGCAGTCAATAACTATTGGTATTGACTGCATTCTGAACATTCTCTTCAAAAGCAGAAAGGGAAACAGTGCAATTCCCAGGCAAGTTCTCATTCAACAAGACACTTTCTTTTTGGGAGAACCTTTCTTTTTCTGTAAAATCCTATTGAAAACAGGAAAGGGAAAGATCAAACATGGCCACTTTTTCACTTGCGTATACAGAAACCATTTACTTTTACATGACACCTATATGCTCATGTTAAACCGATTTCAGCTCAACGAATTGTGCCAATATAATGCTTATTTTACCATGAAAGTCGTGCTTTCAAAATACTAGAAAATTAAAATGTACAAACTCGATTTGTCTATTTACTTTACTCACTATTAAAGTGACATTTATTACCTCACCAAAACTAAACATATATTGCTCCTGTCGCTATGTGCTAGTAGCCTTATAGACCTCACGAGGGATAATTATCACTAGTGATAACGACCCCTCCCTCGATCATCAGACTATATAAACGATTAAAAGTGCAAAATCCCTCCCCCAGATTTTAACAGTTGCTCAGGCTAAGATGGTTCACTTGTCTGAAAAGGATGATAAAACACTTGACTAATAATTTATAGCATGAATAATGGCTTTAAAAAATGCACTGTTCCCAAAGCAGGCATTTCCTTTGTAAGAAATACCAAAACCCACTTCAATCAATAATTATTTAATTGAGGCAAAATGGAATTTAAAAAGTTAAAAAATTGCTAAAACACTATTTGCCTCAATAAGAGTTTGAAGGTAAGTAAATGAACAAAATAGGAGAGGAACAAAAATCTGTGGTATTTTCAGTTCTCCCAATTGTGAGTTGCAAATTCATAATAAGGAAATCCCTCCAGCATTTGCATGGAGGTTTTACCTCTAAAAAGTGCATTTTCTCTGGAGGAAATTCCACCATTCCCCAAGGAAGTCCTATGCAGTGGTTGAAGTGTATAAAAGGAAGTAGTGGAATTATGTACCCTGCTCGCCAGCTCCGCTCCTCACTAACCCCGTCGCCATGCCCCCTCACACACACAATCCAATGACTGGAGATTTGAGGCACCGAGGACCTGAATGGTTGCTCACCCTGCTCAAGTCATGTGCATGAGCTATACTGTTTGCAGGTCTGATTCGAGCATCATCTTCGTTCCACATTCTATGTTGAGTACTTAGAAAGTTTAGCGCCAGTCCTACAGCAGTAAACTGCAATGATAGCTCAGCAGGCTAGAGTTGCTATATGTTCAGAGCTGCCCATAAATCCTAGGACTTTTTTCCACTGCCCAATTCCACTTGAAAATGAGTGCTGTAAAATTCAAAGTTTCAATCTGGGTAGGAGTTGGACTTCTATTCCAGGAAGAGTGGGGTGGTTTTCTGGCCCATAATGAAAATCAAACTTGGCACACATGCCCCTCACCCTCTGTGCGATAATCTTGCATGGATGTTTCTATTCCTGTCCTGCTGGCAGTTTTACGGCCAGTGTAATCACTTCTCCCTGAGAAACTCTTTTCCTCCCCGATGGTGTCCTCCCCAGTCCCTGCATGTGTACCCACCACTTTTTGACCCCCCCATTCCGTCACTTGAACAGCTGTGTTCATCATTGCATTTATTGCAGCCCTCCTGGGAACAGTTCCCCCCCTCCCAAGGGGGCCTGCCTATGTTTGCCTACCTGCCACCAGACCCTCTGCACCCTGGAAGAGCTGTTTGGGAACCATTGTGCCCATCATGGGGTATGTTTGCCCACTTGTTATGTCCCAACTCCTTCCCGGACCAAACTTCCTCAGGCCATGGGAACAGCCCAGAAGGCCCTGGAGGGGGGAGCGACAGCTGTGGAGGGGCGTTGGGGGGCTGTGCCTGCACGTGTCATCCTACACCTTGTAACTCCATTCCCTTTTCCTGTCACTTGGACCCTGGGAACTATTCTGTCCATTAGGGGGAGGCAGAGTAACAGCCTTATAATTGTACACGGGACTGTGCCTCTCTTTCTTTTTTTGGATGCAGTGCTGTGCTGGACACGTGGGGGGCAGAGATCTTGCTGCTCTCCTCACATCCCGCTTCCTGATTTTTCTAGCCCGCGCACTGACCATCTGATTGGGCCTTGCAGTCCCTTTTAAGACATCCACTCAGGGTCAGCCCTCGGCAAAGAGCAGCTCCCAGCTAAGTAGCTCGACTCTGTGTTTGCCCATGTTCGCCTAAGACGCCTGTTGCAGTCAACCAGTAGCGACTGATAAGGTAAGTGTGGTGTGGGCGGAGAGTACAGCCATTACTGCACTCCAGTAAACCCCCCACTCCTATTGCCCAATACCATATAGCCACATGCATTTATCCCATATGTTAGCCTTATCTCGCATTTAACCCATCTGTGTAAGGTAGCCATATTTTGGATTTAGCCTACTTGTGTAAGGTAGCCTTATCTTGCATGTAGCCATACCTTGTTTTCACCCTTTTATGCTTGTCAGCAATATCCTCCATTTAGCCCATTTGTGTAGGGTAGCCCTATTTTGCATTTGCAGTTAGCCTATTTGTGTGATGTAGCATTATCTTGCATTTAGCATAATAGTGTAACGTAGCCTTATCTTGCATTTAACTTAATGGTTTAAGGTAGCTGTAACTTGTTTTAGCCCTTTTGTGTTAGTCATCCATATCTTGCATTTAGCCCATTTGTGTATGGTAGCCATATCTTGCATAGCTCTGTCTCACCACATCAATAATGTATCCACATCCTGTCACTTCCACCTTAGACTTCTGAAGAGCATCTACCCTTACCTCATCTACCCCAATAGACTGGCTGCAATTATGTCCATTGTCATGTTCAGACTTGACTATGCAAACTCCCTCTGCCTGGGGGCACTGGCCTACCAACTAAACAAACTGCAAAGAGTCCAAAACCCAGCTATCAGAATGCTTCTTGCACTGGGACTAAGGGATCACATCTCACCTGCTCTCCGTACCGTACACTGGATCCCAATCGACAAAGGGTCACCTGCAAAATCCTGTGAATTACTCACCGAGCAGGGCACAAAGCCGGCCCAAATACCGGCAAGAGAAGATTATGCCTTACCATTCAACTCACACCCTAAGGTCAAGCAAGGTCCTCCTCCTAGTGGTTCCTGCCTTACAATTCAGCCAGAATTGAAGGCACCGCCTACTCAACCTTGGTGCCAGCATTGTGGAACTCAGTACCTCCCCACATTCGACACAGCCAAGACTACATGGCTTTCCGGAAAGCACTCAAAACCTTGCTCTTTCCCTAAAATCATGTAAGGGACATTTTTTGGCCAGTGAGGTAAGAACAACCAGGACATGGTAGCCGGCTCTAATGATCAATCAATTACAATGCTAGGAAAATGTTGGCCTCCTTTAGGCTTGGCAACAAAGACATAGCTGCTCCTAGGCGCCAATCAGCTGACTGTCAACCTAAATGACCGTACAAACTTAATGCCCAAGACGCCAAACCAGAGACATAGTAGAAGATGTGCTGTCCTACACCAGGCATGCACTATGTTCTCAGACCAGGAGTTGTTTCTCTGTTTGTATGGAAACTAACACCCAAGACTCTAAACCACAGTCCTAATAGCACTTATGTTTCTACGTCATGCCTGGCTTGATCATCATCTTCCTCTAAGTATGCACTACGCTATAGGTTCTCACTGTCCTCCACCAAGCATGCACTAAGTCCTCAGACCTGGAGTTGTTTTATCTCTATTTATCTGGAAACTAATACTCAAGACTACTAACCCGAGTCCTTATAGCAATTATGTTCTTACATCATGACAGAGCTTGATCATTATCTTCCTCCAAGTATGCACTATGCTATCAGTCCAGGAGAGGTCTATCTTGTTACTCTCACCTATCTAGAAATTGATGCGCAGAACAACAAACCCAGGGCCTAATAGCACTTCTGTTCAAACAATACAATTGGGCCTGATCTTGTCTTCCACCGGGTATGCAATGTGGCCTCTGATCAAGTGATGTTTTACGCTCATCTGTCTGGGAATTGATGCCCTGAACACCTTTACCAGGGGCGCAATATGAACTATGCTCTGAGGCTTTGATTGGGATTGCTCTGTTGTCCCTTGGGGATAAACACTAGGTTCTACTATCAGATGAGCTCTACAGCACACACAACTCTGCCAAGGGATGAGGTAGTATAATTTCATAATTCAAACCATAAACTACAACAGGAGTACCCAACCACTCACTGTAAACAATTATCCGGGACCTGGAAAATGGGCCCGCTAGCTCTTACACCCCAGCTTTAGAATGGACTGACTTTGTCCCACCTCAAGGGAATATGCTCTTAAATCAGGTAAGGAATCTGGCAAGGCAAGCTTCTGCAAGTGACATTGATGCGCTGTCGCTAGTTATCAATTCTCATACCACATACCATACCAGCAACACTCTAGCCACGCTGCAAGTAACAATGTCAGCCAGACACACCAAAACAACACGGCCTCTGTCTGTTGCTGGTCCTTTGGGTTCACTGAGTACCAATCATCATATCTAGGATGTACTCGTCAGCCTGATAAGAACAAAACCTGGAAGTAACTGCTGAAGGTGTCTCACCTGCTAGTCCCCAGAGATCTGTCGTCCAGGTGACCAAGACACAGCAATCGCTATTGGATCCAGTTCCTGGGGGTGGACCAGTGGGGAAGGATCACCTGGGCGAGGGGTCTTCAGGGAGTGGAAGTGGGACACTGAGGGTTGAGACACGATATCCTTTCCTGTAACACCTTTTCCCCAATCTAGCCTGTAGGATATTAGGAAACTCTACCCCCCCTTTTCCCACACAAACACTTTCTTACATGTACCCAACAACGCACCAACACCAGAGCCGTTTACCTGACTATTCGCAATACACGGGTCAGGCAGAGTCAGGCAATTGACAATGATCACGCACACCTGACGGCCCTTTACCTTCCCCACAGGGATAAAAGGCAGAGCACGAAAGCACACTTCGAGCAAGGCCAAAAACACACTAGGAGGCAGAGACACCAAACCGGCAGTTCAAATGGAGAAGGTCTGACCCGTAGCCAGAGGAAAGTTACGGGAAGGGAACCCAGCTTTCTGAGAAGATTGTGAACTGTGTAATAAAGTTAAGTGTGAACCCGACAGAGGGATGCCGTGAGAAAGCTAGAAGGAAACCCTTGCTGTCTGATCAAAATGAGCAATGCATGAACTGCGTTAAAATACATGAACTGTGTTTAAGAAAGGACGTAGTGAACCCGACGGAGGGAGGCCCAAAATTCCGAGAAGGATTCGAGCCCGTTGGAGGGAGACCCTCGGGGCAAAATGCAATCGCCCAAGGTGCAAGATCACAGAGAGAACTTTTGATTTGTTTATCAGTGTGAAACACCACAGGCCTTCTAAGGCAAGAGACTTTTGAAAGAAGGAGACTTAGACTCCGAAACGTTTTGAGATCATTGAACCTGAACTGTGAACATTGTGCTGACAAGGCCCAAGAGTGTGCTGTACGTTAGAGTCCCGCCTTGTCCCGTGCTTCAAACGTTGGGAAGGGAGACCCAGCCTTACCATTGTGACTTTCACTTTGTGGACACATCTTTCTTTTCTGGTGAACATTATCCCCACAATCTTTTGTAATTTAGCAGTAAGGAATTGGCAATAGTTTTTTTTAGTATAGGCCCTTTTTATCTGACAAGAAGCCACTCGGACTGCCTTATTATTTGATGGTCGTAGCTTGCTCCCATCCTAGCTTTAGGTTTAGATTAGGCTTTATCTCACCCATTATAAAGTTCAATTAACACCCTTGGACTGAGATAACTTGTGTCCGTCTTTACTGTTGCCACCATGAGTTCCTTACACTGCATACTGAGAAAGTGTCATCCAATAACCAATTGCCGACTCAACAAGACAAGGATGACCATACTCGCTGACGCTAGACCTTTTGGTTCACTGAGCACCAGTCATCCAATTTAAAATGTACCCCTAAGCCTGATAGAACAGAACGGGATGTAACTGCACAATGAGAAGTCGTAATCGAATAAACAATTGCAGACTCAACGAGATACAGGGACGACCATAGACCTGCAATTACTTAGCCCAGTAAAGATTATGAACCGGGTAACTCATCATTGATGACACTGCCAAGCAGGGATAGACTGGGTCAAGCCTGATAATCAGAACAAACTCCACACTAGACTGAGAATGTTCATCGGAGAACTAACGCTCCGAACCTATAAAATAGATGCGGTCACCTCAGTAGGCACTGGAAGGTAATCAGGAATCCACACAAACACTCTGATATACCAATATGCTCACTCTCTCCTCTACACCAACAAACAATAGAATGCAGCTATATCCCTCGATCAATTCGACCTAGCTGCATACATACCTATACACCTCCATGAACACCTCAACATTCCTTAGAACGCAGCTATAACCCCATGAAAAATAAAATCGGCCTAGCTGCATACATAATCTCATACACAAGCTACACCACTGCCAGAATGTAGATACCAAAGCCATTCGACCTTATTTCACACATTCTACTGATCTCTCACAACCACTGCACCACGCCTAGCATTGGAATGCTGCTGCACATCACACACACCACACTGGCTGCCCACATACAGAGTGCACCCAAGCACTATTTACTACCCTACCCTCGCCCATCTGACTAGGACCACGGTCCCCGAGGGCGTTCAACCCACATTGTTGTGAGGTCATACCAATGGTATATAAGGCGCAATACAAATGGTGTGCAGTCTTTATAACGACACATTTTATGTAGAATGCAAATATAACGAAAATGTATGTGAGGGTGGAGTAAAGGGTTAAATCTTGTGTGGAAACGGTTGGGCTGGGTTTTTAGGAGTGCGAAAAAAAAGACAAAAAGAAGAAAAAAATGTTTTTATCATTATCAAAATTTCGTTATATGTGCATTTGTTATAAAATGTGTCCTTATAAAGACATGTAACCAATACAAATACACTATAACATAACATATCATCTGTTGTGGAATTGGGATTATGCAATTTCAGGCTACCGTCCGTTTGTATATACACTTCTGCCAACTGTGTTTCTGCTCTCCAAAGATTTTCATGATAGGCTGCTTTGTGCTTTACAGGAGGAGGAGGAATAGGCGTCCAATCTAAACAGCCCCATTCCTACATAGGCGCAAATTGTGTCACCTATAAATAACTCAAATTTAGGAATGTCAGGCAAGATGTTGGATTGTTGGGCCACGCTGTTTTCAGTACACCTAAATGGAGGCACACATTGAAGAAACAAAGGAAATAATGATACAAACTACACAGGCGATCCAAAATTAATGCGCTGACGGCAGCCACGAGGCCATAGGAAGTTAGGGCTGAGGATGCGGAAGGCCCGTCCAGACATAGCAATGCCAGAATTCTTGGGGTCGCCGAAGGAGAAGAAGGTCCCTGTATGGAATTGTACCTGGAACAGCACTGGTTGGAAACTCTAAAGATCAGGGGTCTATCGTTGTGATTCCCCATTGAAAGGGCATATAGGGCCAGTGGAAGAAGGCCCCCCAAGCATAGCCCCACCACAGGCCATAGTGAAGAATCCGTTACATTTTTGGGATGCGATACTTCAAGATGCAAGGCAAGCTACGACAAGGTGGGCGGCATGAGTATCATGATCTTCCCCAAATTCACGCAAGAGGTGCAAAAACAGCATACGTCCTATGATGTGGTGACGAGGAGGTTAAGGGAACTTGGATACAAGTATATGATGTCTTTCCCTGCAAAGTTGAAGGTGCTGGCTGAGGATGCTTTCACTTTTTTGACTGACCCAGTTCAGTATGCAACTGGTTGGATGCTGGACCTTCACACGATGCATACGGGGGAGTGGGAGTGGAAGAGGACTGAAACTGCCAATTGGGGTTGGCTCTCTGCAACCAGTAGTTCAGCTACCGGAGGTGCCAGCGAGACAGATCTATGTGTGCGAGGACAGAACGCTAGCTGTGAGGCAAGAGCTGCAACCCCAAGAGAATGGCTATGATAGCGTGGCAAACACCACTGACAAGTGTACCAGGTCAGGGCTGGATGTCTCTGAGCATGGTGCGGTATAGCAGGACTTAAGCCAGGTGGCTTTGTTGTTCTTTTTTATTCATCGCCACTAATTCAAAGGAAGGGTGGTCCCTGGGCAGTGCACTAGTGGAGAATGGGATTGATGATGGTGGGCTGTCTGTGCTAGACATGAAAAGGGAGGGGCATGGAGTATGGCAGACGAGTGTGGTTTGCTGTGGTTCCACACTGCACTGAAGGTCTTTTTTTTCGCTGGAGGGAGACCCTGCCAGCATAAATTTTGCTCCGGGCGCGGCGTAGAGTGTGGCAGACGAGTGTGGTTTGCTGTGGTTTGCCTTCGGAGCCAAGGATCCGGCTTGGAAGACGTACTGACTTCCAGGTACAGTTGTGCTTTGACTGCTAATGCCCCTACCTCTGCATGCTCTGTGACATTATAATTATAGCCCCATAGCACTGAGGTTAGTTTTTAATGTGCGTGTCTTGGCTCGTTTGCTTTCCACACTGACCACAGATAAGAAAATGTCCTGCTCGTATAATTTACGAAGCAGAATTCTGGCAGATGACTTAAAAGCCTCCGAACTTGACAATTGCGACGGGCCGGGCAAAAATGCAGGAAACCTAATAAAATCAATATTTAAACCGTATCCTGCAGGAGGTGGTAGGTTTTGTCCTCCAGAAAGCTGTTTCGCTATTCATGATCAAGTTCCTACGAGTTCGGGTATGAAAGAACCTACATCCCTAGAAGTAGATCTTACCTCGGTTTCCACTACAAATCATCTATTTTTGGCGTGATCCCTGTCGTCATATTTGGAGTATACTTTGACTGCAACAACTTTAAAAAACACCATCTCTGAATTTCAAGGTCACGCAGCCTCAATGATGTTGCCCAGGTCGGCATGGACACCACCCCCTCCCCATTGAATGATGGTGTAAATTCTAACATATGCTATGGGAATAACACAGGGGAGGGAGGATAAGGGTGTTGCCTCATTGGATCCTCATATTACTTTGGAGTCGTCCTTTGAACTATACGCTATCTCAAGCCTTATGGAGCCCTCCAATGTGGGTTTAGATAATGAAGAGGTCTTTGCTATGAGGGAGAATGTTCAATACCTCAAGCATAAGGAAACACAGATGAACAATGGCCCAATAATGCAGCCCCCAGCCTCGCTGCTCTAAACTTTGTTCTGACCTCGTTGGTCAAAGTTTTTGAATCTTTAAAAACAGAGGTGCAACAACATTCTGGAATCCTCTTGGAATTAACAAATGACATGGGCCCTCATTACAAGTCAGGCGTTAAGGGTTTAACGGCGCCGTCGGCGCCGTTAACCCTTAACGCCTGATTACGAGGTCCTGGGTTTTAACGCCTGCTTTTTGCAGGCGTTAAAACCCATGCCGCAAAGTGACCTTGGTGCTAAGTACGGTGCCGCAATTTGCGGCACCGTACTTAGCGCCTTTCCCCATTCCCATTATGCCCTATGGGGCAAAAATGGGAATGGGGAAGGGCAAATGGGGAATTACCACCCCACTCACCTTGGAATGGGGCGGTAATTCCGCCATCCACCATGCCGGAGTCCGGCATGGACCATGGTGCTAATAGCACCATGGTCCAGCGCCGGACTTGTAATGAGGGCCATGGACTCTAGTGAAACTGCGCTGGTAGCGCTGAAATCTGCTATCAACTGCACTATGGGGAAGACTCTGACAGAGATATCGATAGACTGTAAACAGCAGTCGGAAAAACTTAACTCCTTGCAGAAGCAGTGGGAGGGTGTCAAGGATGAATTTATAGCTTTGAACATGAATTCGGGTGAACATATACTGGGTGGTCATTGTTTTCACCACACAAAGTGTTCCATGGGCCTGGATATCCCAATACGTGTGACTTTGCATACTCCAATTGACGATACTCCTCTTTCTGACTCAACACTAGGGGAGTTTGACCGCCTGGCACAGATTACGGAAGCATACCTTTCAGAAAAAACACCTCCAAACTCCCCAATTATTTGGAATCAACCTTGGCAGAAGGACATTAGAGATTCACTGCACAAGGTAAATGGAAAAACCAAAAAGCGGCGAAAAAAAGCAGGATCTATCTTGAAGGGAGGGTCTGGTGGCCCCAGAGACTCAGGCAAAGAAAACTAAGCATCAAAGAACTAAAAATAGAAATTCAGAAGTAAACCAGTTCATTCGTAAACTTAAGCAAACCGACCCTGAAAAAGTGGGGGGCTTAAAGAAAGCAGTGAAGAACGATCTGAAAGTGCCACCTCTGATCCCTGAACAAAAATGGGAACAAGAAAGCCAAGAAATCCACCATTGCCTCAGAGGACTCCAAACCAGAGACCACAGGGATAACTGTGGGGATTCAAACCGATGCATCATGTGAGCCCAGAAAGATTGCACCTATCCTTCTGAGACAAATTGGGTGGCAAAGTGCCAAACGATACAGTGGGTGGCCCGGGGTGCTTGTCTATAAACTCAACAATTCCAAGTTTAGACAGTGCTGTAGAAACTCAAAAAGAAAATCCTGCAAACCATTTGTCTCGGTAAGTATCTTCCTCACCTATAAACAATGTGGTGCCTAATAAAGCTAAGATCTCAGTCTCCCCAGCAGGATTGGTATAAAAAAAGGGTGCACTAATTGTGCCTAATTGTGCCTGCTCATTGATCCACTTGGAGACACGTCCATTTGTCCAGGGCAAAAAAAGAGCTGGTTTGACTCAGAGATTCGACTCGTAGTGTTTCTGCGTACGCCACATCCTCCAGGGACATGACGGGTAGTCACCATAGCCGTACCGGTGGGTTTTGCCAGAACCCCCACAACTGTGCCATGAGGGGTGGATGATCTGAAATAACTCCCCAAATATTCTGCGTTATCAAAGGAATTAAAGTCTTCCGCCCCCACAGACATGTAATTCAGCCGAGAATAGGACCCATGGACCCCTGCAAAATAGGAGTAGCCCCTGTCCTTTCTGTGTGACCCATGCTACAAATCCACAAGGTCTAGGTTCCCCACTACCTCTCTAAAGGATGCTGCCGCCTGTTTAAATTGGCCAGATTTCCCTGTGCTATCGAAGTGCTGGTCCAGAAGATAATTAAACCCTACTAAACAGATCTTCTCTTTATCACCCTGCCAGTCTTAATTAATCACACAAATGTCTCTCCCTTCAACTGAATCCACGAACACTACTGTCCTACCCACATCATCAGTCAAAGCCTTGTCCCCCTCCCAAATGGGAACCCCCGCTGCAACCCAAATCAGGACTCCTCTATTGTACAATGAATAAGACATCTCCATCACTCCCACCCCACCGTCTCCTAAGTGAATCCAAATCTCTCCGTACATATGTGTTTCCTGGATCATAGCCTGTTGGACCCTGTGTCGTCTCAGGAATTCCCCCATTTGCTGGCATTTCAACCTTTTACCTAACCCCCGAACATTCCAGGTCCGAATCTTCAACCCATCTCCCCCCATAGTAGAATTCTCCTACATCTTCCACCTCAGAATGTACAATGTAATCTAAATCGTCAACTCGAACAGCCAAACCAATAGACTGAACCCCCTTACACCAATTGTTTGCCTTGACCTCCCCATCAGCAATAACTCTGGACCATAGGTTAACCATTCCAGTGGCCCTAGAACCTGCCTGCCCAACTCGCCAATCCCCTGCGTCTCCCTAGCCCACCCGATCGCGCCTCCACCTCCTACTCCCAACAACCATGGCCAATTCTCCCACACAACCCCCCTCACCTGCCTGTCCTCCCCCACCAGTCATAAGATCCACCATATATCCTCCTCCTGTGAACCAATAACCATGGGTGCAGGGGCTCGCCTGATCAGGCTCCCTCCCCAACTGTCACATCCTCATTGTTGTCCCGCAACCACTGCACTTGTTAATCTGCAGTTCTCCAGAAAAAGAAACAAGAAACAGAGAACACCCCCGCCCCACCAACACAAATGCAGGGTATGAGGTAATAAAATTGCAGCAAAATATTGCCTTTACAAAAAATCGCAGCAAAAATTCTGTGGTTTGACCCGGTAAAGGTGTACCCCATTATACCATTTAAGGGGAGCAGGGATTGCGGGGATGTCCCAGCACCCCTTTAATGGTATAATGGGTCTGGGGGTTGCAGGGGTGTCCCCAGCATCCTTTAAATGGATTGCGGAGGCAAAACCACAGCCTTCTTACCGCGATTTATTGTGTAAACGGCCATTTTTGCCGTGATTTTAACACATGGAACCAAATGCAGGGCATCCCTTCAACTCCCAAACCTCTCCCGGTCTACGCACAGTCAATCCATAGGTCATGCCCCTTCCCACGGAGTCCAGCCAGGCCCACACTTCCTGTGGTGATGTAAAAAACAGGATTTGCCTTCAGCAATAATCTTCAACTTTACCAGGTAGAACATCATGTACTTTATATTCAGCTCCCGAAGGCATCATCGCACTGCATCAAAAGTTCTACACTACCGTTGCACTTCTAGGTTGAAGTCTGGGACGATGCAGATCTTTGCGCTGCCCACCGCACAGTATCCGGCTCTGGACAAGTCCTGCAGGTAAGGGTCTCTGTCTCTGAAATTAAGTATCTATCTATCACCAGCGGCGGGGCCCCCGGAGGTGGAGCTCTGCCAGGCACCCGATGCACTCACTCCACAGTGAACAGCTTCGAGAGGCCCTTCACTTACAACTTTTCCAAGATAACTGTTCTAGAAACAGCTCCAAATTGGGCCCTTTTCTCTCTCCGGAACCCCCACCAGACATATGTTACATCGCCGAGAGCGGCCCTCTGCGTCCTCTGCCATGGATTCCAAAGTCCTCGTCGCTCCAATCAGGCCCGTCACCTGATTTTTGAGGTGTAGTAGGCCGTCCTCCACCGTACTAACTCTCTGCTCCATCTCCGTCACCCTTACACACACTTTAGGGATGTCTGCACGCACTAAGCACGCGTCCACCCCAGTCTTCTTGATGCTCCATTCCAAAGATGTCCTCGTAGCCTGTATAGCCTCCATCAGTGCATCTAAAGTGACACCTCCAGGCCCTTCCGTTGTTGCTCCTGCCCCCTCTTCGGATATCCCCTCTGGTTTGGCCTGTCTACTTTTCTATCTTTTGTTGGCCCTTAACTATGATCTTCCTGGGCCCCGCTACCACAGTCCCGCTTCTTGTCGAGTTAACCAGTACTCTCCGGCACTCGTGAGTTGGCCACCACTGGTCTTTCCCCCAGAGACCATGGCCACACCTGTCACCCGACTGTTGCTGCTCACCAGGTAAGCAATCTTCCCCTACCCAGCTGCTCTGCATCCTCCCCCTCTCCTCTCTCCAGACTAACATGTCATCTGTGGACTCCCACAGTTGGGAGCAAAAGTTTGCCAGTATTTGTCTTCTTGTGCCTTCCTAACATGTCCCTACCTGAGAGCCACCATGGGGGGCAAGTTGTCTCCCCACTTTACTGTTCAGGATGCCCCAGGCAAATACATGCCCCTGGCTCTCAACACAGAGGGTCCCCGCCCTGTTCAGCTGACAGACCGGCAACGTGCCTCAGTCAAGTAGCTGTTTGTTTGCCCAGTTGAGGCCCTATGCATGCGGGTTGGCCCCAGGCTGCGGATAGAGAAGCCTCGCTGCTGCGCCTCGCCTCCTGCAGCTCCATTCCTTCCCTGCTATTACTGCAGGTCTTCACCATCGAGGCGGGCCACCCAGACACTGGTTCCCGTGCAGGCCATGCACCACGTTCTGCTCCAGTGTAGATCACTCTGCTGTTTTCTCCTCAACTTGGCCTCGACAGGCCAGGTTGTAGTCCTTCTTGCCTTACGCCTGACCCCTCACACCTCTTCACCTTCACGCCCTGCAGATCCGGGTCTCCAGTCCGGGGCAGTCTTCACTGTATCTTCAGGAAGGCTCTGCAACTGCTACTGTCCCCGGCGCCGAGACCCACGTTGCCTCGCCTGCTGCCCCTTCCCCCCTCACTCATCCACAGGGAGGCTCGTCTGCCGACAGGCACCCGTCGGTACCATGGCCCCCCTCCTACCAGTGTCACCGGCCTCCTCCAGTCCACAGCTCGCAGGCCGATCACTGCCACGGCTCTGTGGCAGTGATTCTAGCCATCAGTATTCGCACCCCATGCACCTGGGTTTCGGGACCAGAGTTTACTCAAGGGAGATATGCCTTCTGCCTCCAAAAACAGAGCGGCAGGGTCGCTACTTCGTCCTCTCTCCAGCATCGCAATATATGTCCAAAATGATGCTGTGTGCGCTATTTTATACAGGATTATGCGGGGGATCGCGGGAGATTCAGGGAAGCACGTCTACATGCCTTGCCCACTGGCCATGCTCCCAGGAAACCCATCTTGATGCACAAGGGTTGAGTGTGCTGGGGACATGTTGGAAGGGCAGGGTGATTTTCACAACCTACTCACCCTATTCTAGGGAACTGGCAGTATGGACAAGTGACACATGGATGTTGCAGGTGGCCCGCACTGTAGTAGATAGGGAAGTGAGGTATGTGGCAGTGGTGGGGGAGGCCCTGGAGAACCACATATTCCTTCTTAGAACATACACCCCAAATGTAGCCCAGGCAGAGTTTTTTTTCCAGGGGATGCAGGAACTCATAGCGGGACATAGGATGGTTTGGATCCTTTAAATTGTACGTAGGGTTATACCAGAGATGTTGAGTGCTGCTGTTCGACCCCGTGGCTCGGCGACTAAGGCTCTGTCACGGGTTATTACGGATTTGTGCCTGAGAGACGCATAGCGGGTGTTGCATGGCGAAGCACGCAGCTATTCCTTCTTTGTGCTGGTTCATGGATCGTACTCGCATAATAACTATGCCTTTGTGAGGGAAGAGGAGTGTGATTTTGTCTTATAGGCCACCTTTTTGGATAGAACCATGTTGAACCAAGCACTGTTACTGTTGGGACTGGCAAGGAAGAATGTTAGGCCGCCTATACCAAAATGGAGGTTTGACAAGCAAATGTTATTGGATGGTGCCTTTAGGACCTTGCTGGGGGACCAGGAGCGGTCTGCATCTCGGATAGGGTAGGGGTGCACAGGGTCTGTATGAAAGAAGTCAGGGGTCTCGAGCTAAAGGTGGCCTGATTGGAGCATGAACTTGCGGGGTGTCCACTGAGACGGTGGTTGGCATTAGGAGCGAGCTGCATGGGACAAGACAAGGGCTGGATGTGCACACGTATGTTGATAAGCAGCATTCGAAGGGGGATAAAGCCAGCAAAATACTGGCCAGGCTGGTAAGGAAGGAAGGTGATCAGCTTGCATGTGGGGTGTAAGCGTGTCGAAGAAGGAATCAGACACAAAGGTGGCATGGTTGTGGTTATAAACATTTATTTCTCAAAAATACCTCACTTTCGCTATTTCTAAGAGGGGTTTCCCTGCCTCGAACTAAAACTAAAGGAATTGTCTGAATGTCTGTCAAATCAAAGTTCCACCATCCTGTGTCAAATCCTGCTCCAACCCTCACACTAGAACTAAAGAATAAACTAACAGAAAGTTTCTCCTCCAGGAAAATGACTCCATTCTCCTGCTTCTTGAAGTGTCCAACAAATGTTGTCTTTTAAAAGAAAATACCAGGGGTAATGACTCCCTTCCCCTGGCTTACGGGCTTCAGCCAGTCTTCATCCAATGTCCAAGAGAATGACTCCTGTCTCCTGATATAAGCTTTTGCAGTTCCCAATAGAGCGAGGCGTAATGACTCCTGCCATTGGTGTATCCAGTACCACTCCGAGACCAGTGCCAAGAGAGCATCTTCTTTCTCCTGGTGTTACTTTATACATTTCACCACAAGTCCAGTGGGAATGTCTCCCTTCCCCTGGCATCTTTAACACATGTTCTGGGCCTGCAACAGGAGAATGGCTCCCTTCTCCTGGTGTTGCTTGGTTCGATTCACAATATGGCCGGGGAGAAAGACTTCCTTCCCCTGGCATCTGTATCACAGCTCTTTGTCTGATACCAGGAGAATGTCGCTTCTCCTGGTATTGCTTGATAGAGTTATTACTCACTGTTGGGGTTCCAAACCCTTTTATTGAGCCCAGTGGTTTCCTTCCTACCACTGTGAAGAGGAAGATTTCCTCTGATGACTTCCTTTTCACTCGTGGGGTCCCAGACATGTCTCTGGTGGTTAGTTGTTTCCTAGTTCCCACTGCACCGAGGAAGATTTCCTCAAATGCTTTTCTCCTTATTGTTGGGGTCCCAGAACCTTCTCTGGTGGTGAGTGGTTTCCTTGTTACCACTGCGCCTAGGAAGATTTCCTCTAATTTTTTGTCTCCTTATTGTTATGGTCCCTCACCCTTCTCTGTGGTTAGTGGTTTCCTTGTTACCACTGTGCTTAGGAAGATTTCCTCTAATATTTTTCTCCTTATTGTTAGGGGCCCTGACCCTTCTATGGTGGTTAGTGGTTTCCTTCTTACCACTACGCTGAGGAGGATTGCCTCCAATGCAAGCCGTCTCATTGTTGGGGTCCCAGACCCTTCTTTCGTTATGCCCATGTACGTCCTTGCTAAAACATTGCAAGTATCTTTGCATCATACACAAGGCTGTCTTGAGTCTTCTGGCTCAAACTCTGTGCAGGTCAAACGTTTCTCCAAGCAGAGAGTAGGAGGTAGATCCGATTCCTCAGCTCCCTCTCGAACAGCCTCCCGCCCACTCTCAGACGTGAGCCAGACATCCCCAATTTCCAGAAACTTCTCAAGACTTTCCTTTTCTCCTCTTTCTTCCCTCTCCCCCTCCTGTGCTAAACTCTCCATCTTCAGATGCGACTGGGGCCTGGTACCTTCAGAGTCATACAGGGGCCAGACCACCCAGCATCCTTTGCCAACACTTGGCCTCAGGCTTTCCCTCCCTGTCCACTGCACTCATCCTCCCCTCCCAGCTTTTCCCCTGGCACTTTCCGCCTTAGCCCCCCCAGCACTTGCCATCCTCCACCCATGGGGGTACCCCACTCCTGCACTTTTCCCTCTATCCTCCCATTGCACTTATCACCTTGTCATGCACTTTCACGTTAGGATTGTCACAAGGTCAATATAACCGTTTTTTGTTGTGCTACTTTTTTTGATTCCCATGCCCCCACCACCCCCGATCTTGTCTTGTGGCGCCTGGAAACATCTGTGTATAGGCACCATACAAAAGTACAATAAATAAATTAAAATAAAATACTGGGCCGGGGACAAGCCTCCTTAGCATCTGTGTTAACCCCTGGGCACCCTCCGGTTTTCATGTATCTCCCCTTACCTTTTACAGGGCTTTGGTACGTTGCCAGGACTTCCTGGGACTGGGGCAAACTTCTCCGGCTCAGTGGGCTTTTCTCCTCTGCACTCGTGGCTTCGCAGCATCTTCCTGGCTTCGGGATGCAGTCCGCCTTCACTCGGTGGTCAGGAATTTCCTTGGCGTACTCTTGCCCTTCTCTGCTTCTCCACAGCTGTCAGAGGGCCTTCGAATCTCTGCGCTGGAGACTTAGAGTACCGGTTGCTTTCCTCAACAGGACTGGTTACCGCTGCTCCTGCCACCACTCTGCTTCTCGTTACAGCTGTGTTTGGTTCTACGGCCGAGCCTCTCTGATCTAACAGTCCTTCATTCATTTTTATATTTTGTATCCAGTTCCTCCCATGCAGATTACACAAGTTCATCAGCTTTGTTGTCGCGTAATCTTCATGTTTCCTTGGGGCCACCTCGTACCAGTGTTATTACAGTTCATGATCTTTATGTCTCCTGTGTTCTTCCTCGTCCTAGTACTTTTGGTCTTAGGCCCTATGTTACAATAATACATAGGCTTGTTCTCAATGTAGTGGCTCTGGACATTAGGGAGGGCTAAGGAATGTCGAGTAGTGGCAACATTTATTGGGCTATACCCCTGGTGATTGTCGTAGTCCCTCCTCATGAGGTTCTCCCGAATTAAACCTCCCCTAGGGGGACTATTGGGTAGTGGCTGCACCTCCCAAGCTTCATGGGAAAGGGCTCCCCACTGGGGAGAAGTTAAGACACCTTGTGAATCGTCACAGAGGGCATGTGTGGGATTGGGCTGGGACTTTGGTTACAGAAAAGGAGGGTGCATGTGGGGTGTTTTTTTTTGAGAAAACATTTTATTGTATTTTATGACATAAACAAAACAACCACGAGACAAGGGGGTGGTAACAGAACACCCATAAGGTAAAGTACACGAAATTAAATGTTTAGAAGCGCTCCAAGCCAGCACCTTCAACTGCAAGTTCACATAGTGTTTTCAGTAACACAATCCACCATGGCCCGCCCGCCCTCGGTTCCCCAACCATCCACTTCCACTGTAATCACCATTGAGTCAGGTTGTCAAGGTCCAGTCTCTTCCCATTTCCCCCATATCTTGGATGCCTTGGCCGGGCATCCCCGTGCGGCATAAACCCGGTGCTCCATCATGGCACATGAATCCATGTCAAGTATCCATTGTTCAAGTGTCGGGGGGTCGGGCACACC
Source organism: Ambystoma mexicanum (assembly GCF_040938575.1). Classification (NCBI taxonomy): domain Eukaryota; kingdom Metazoa; phylum Chordata; class Amphibia; order Caudata; family Ambystomatidae; genus Ambystoma; species Ambystoma mexicanum. The sequence continues at coordinate 1,083,525,945 of NC_090937.1, read as the reverse complement.
CCATTTTTGCACAATGTTGCTCTTCATCAGGGCCGCTGCAGTGTTCAATAAGTTTTTCCCATTTGTTAGAGTCAGATGTGTCAGGTACGCCCAGAATTAGAACTTTCGGATCAAGCTCAATGGAGCAGGTGAGTGCCTGGACAGTTCCACGCAACAGGCATTCCAGTAGGTGCGGATCTGGGGGCATGACCACAGGATATGGTAGAAGGTGCCCTCCTCCTCCCCACAGCGGAGACAATTCGGATTTGTTGCCCTCTTCCAACCATATAGTGCAGTTCGAGGGTAGTATACTCTATGGAGGATTTTGAGCTGTACAAGTCTGAGCCTAGAGGAGATGGCCACCTCTCGCAGATGCATTAGGATCTGGATCCAATCCTCTGGGTCTATCTCCCCCACATCTCTTTCCCACCTGGTTTTTAGTCTCGATAACTCGGGGTAGCGAAGGATAGGATGTGATGGCATTGTATAGAATGGATGTGCATTTACTAGGGATGTGCGCGGGGATCATATTGCGTACTATCGGTCTATAGTCAGGGACCGTGCCTTCTAAAGGTATATAGGTCCGCAGGGCATGGGTCAGCTGCATAAAATGATATCGTTCCGTTGTGGGCAGTTGGAATTTGAACTGTATGTCCTCAAACAAGGTCAATTTCCCGTCTTTGAGGATGTCTCCAACCTTCAGGATTCCCGCCTTCACCCATCGCGGCCATGGTTCAAGTTTTCCAATTTCTTGGAGATTACTGTTTCGCCATAGAGGTTGCACTTCAGTTATTTTATTTCCCCACCCAACTAACACATGTGCCTGTCTCCAGATTGTAGTGACGTGAGCCTCAACTGTGGGCAGGGGAGGTCTCCTCGGGGACTGGTATAGTATCTGCAACGGGTCTGTGCCCTGCACAGGTTCCATGTCAGCCCAGATGTGAGGTAGTGCTCTATCCCCATGAAGCAGATAATTGGCTACCGCTAGTTGTGAGGCCCAGTAGTAGGTTTGGAGGCGGGGAACACCAATCCCTCCCTCCCAGACCGACCTCTGCAGAGTGCTCAGTGCCATGCGTGACTGACCTCCCCCCCATATGAGTTCCCGAAGAAGGGTTTCAGTGCGGGTGAATTCAGAGGTGGGGATCATGAGTGGGGCGTTCTGCAGGACATATGAGAATCTTGGAAGTGACATCATTTTGAAGAGTGCGGCACGCCCCATGAGGGTCAGAGGGAGAAGCTTCCAGTGATGGACGTCCCTAGCGAACCTGTCTACAATAGGTTGGAGGTTGTGCATTACATATTTGGTTAGATCAGATGTTATCCGTAACCCCAGGTATTTAAAGCCCTGTGTACCAAACCGGTACGGACATCTCGTGGAGTCGACCCGCTCACCCCCTTTCACCGGGAAAAGTACCGATTTCCTCCAGTTAATTCTTAGCCCGCTAAACTCCCCATAGGTGATGAGCATCTGGGTTACTGTGGGGCAGCTCCAGGCCGGTTCGGCCAGGTATAGCAAGAGGTCATCAGCATAGAGAGAGACACGGTCCTCGTGTCCCTCGGGCCATCTGAATCCCGTCCACGGCCCGCTTTGGCGAAGCCACAGTGCTAGCGGTTCAATCACAAGGGCGAAGAGAAGGGGGGAGAGGGGGCACCCCTGTCGCGTGCCTCTGCCCAGGGGGAAGGATCGTGAGGTCCACCCATTCACCTTAACTTCTGCTTGAATGTTAGTATATAACAGTTTAACCCACCCTAGAAAGCTCTCTCCGAACCCCATACGGATCATGATTTCTCAGAGGCTGTCCCATCGGATTGAATCAAATGCCTTTTCAAAGTCTATTGCCTACAGGGCGAGCGGGGCATCGAGGATAGGGGCCCGCTCGAGTGCCAGGTGGAGTCGACACAAGTTCATTCGGGTGGATTTGTGGGGCATAAAGCCACACTGATCCGGGTGTATCAGCGTGTCCGCTACCAGTTGGAGCCGGTTGGCTAAGAGTTTGGCCAGGACTTTGGCTTCGAGCTGATAAGCGAGATCGGCCTATAGGAGGCACATTGCTCCTGGGGCTTGTCAGGTTTGGGGATAACCACTATGGTCGCTCTGCACAGATCATCCGGGAGGGAACCCCTGTCCCGGGCAGCCAACAACATCTGGTGCAGGGGAGGTGCTGTGTTGTTACCCCCTAGTTTCTGCCAGGTTTCAACCGGGAACCCAATCGGGCCCGGGGTTTTCCCCGGCTGCAGTTGTCCAAGGGCTTCTAATATTTCAGACTCCGAAAGCTCAGAGTCCAGCATCTCCCTTTGTTGAATCGACAGAGTGGGGATTTCCACACCGTCCAGGAGGGACGGATCCAGGGGTAGAGTTGGTAGCATAAAATTGGGCAAAGGCCTCCGCTATCTCAGCGTCCAACCGGCATGTCTCACCCTGCGGGGTGATGATCTCCCAGACACAGCGCCGCCCCTCATCTCTCCTCTCTAGCCACGCCAGCATTTTCCCCGCTTTATCCCCCAGCTCATATACCCTAGCTTTAGTTTCCCAGTGGGCCTGTTTGGCGTTATCCAACATAAGGTTTCGGAGGTATTCAGTGGCCCGTTTAAGGGACATATGGGTCTGTGCGGTAGGATTAAGGGTGTGTTTGTTTTCTCGGCGAGTTACCTCCATTTCTGCCTCAGTTATCTTCCAGAGCTTCTCCCTCCTCCTAGTCGCCGTCCAGGAGATTATTTCCCCCCCGCAGCACGGTCTTGTAGGCCTCCCATAACACTATCGGGTCGTTATCGCCGGTATCATTAATCTCAAAGTATTCAGTCGAGACTTTCCGTGAGGCGCTCAACTAGTTCCGGGAGGCCCAGATAATAGGTGTTCAGCCACCACGTTCTAGGGGGGTTCAGTCCCTGCAGTCGTGACTCCACCATCAGGGGTGAGTGGTCCGAGATTCCCTGGGGGAGCAGGTCCGCCGAGAGCATTCTAAAGAGATCCGTGTGGGGTACGAATAGGTAATGAAGCCTGGAAAGGGAGGCGTGTGCCCCGGAGTGAAACGAGTAACCCCTGGTCCCGGGGTGCAGTTCCCGCCATACATCACAGAGACCCAGGACAGACACAAAGTTGGACAGCTTCGTGGGGAGGTGCGGATTGCGTTGTCTAAGGTGGGAGCGGTCTAAGGTGTTACACATGACATAGTTAAAGTCCCCACCTAGGAACCACTTATCAGGCTGGTGTTTGCCCATAAGGCTGGTCAGGTCATCGAGTAGATCCTGCCCCAGTCCAGGTGGGGAGTAGATCGGGACTAATCCAAATGTTTCCCCCCAAAGTGTCCCCAGTGCCAATACGTATCGTCCGCGAGGGTCTTGTTCTAGTACCTGCAAGGCAAACGGGACACGTTTGTGTATGAGAATAAGAGTGCCTCTGGACTAGGGGTGTCATGGTATTAGTTTTATGACGGTACGATAACCTTCTGCCAAATGACGGTATATCATGGTTATCGCGGTATAGCAGGTGGAGTTAGCTAATCTTAACAAATATTTTCTAAAAGATCATAAACTGTCAGATTTATCATCACAAACAAAACCAGGCACCCAGGACCAGAATTGGGCTTTTCAAACATACTTTCCACTGAAATGTCACCCCTTGCTTCCACCAAACACAAACACACGTGTGGAGAGGAGGAGGGGAGAGCCCTGCTGCGACTGGCAAAGCAAACTTAATAGCTTTTCTTACGTGGTCATTTAGGCTTTTGGCTCCCCCACTGGCTACTGGTGAAGATGAACATGTTGCCATCTTGATAACCTGCACGCCACAGATCAATCGAGGTTGATGGTAGTATACGCGTGTGCGCATGAACACACACACGCACTCTCTCTTTATGTGACAGCCTTTAGTTTTCTTGCGGGCCAAAAGGTGTTCAGTAAACACTGACATGTCACCTTTGGTATGGCAGCAGTGAATACCCACAGAGATGAGTGAATTTTGCAGTGTGACTTATTATATTTAAATTCAATGATAGAACCAGGGAAATCCCCCATTGTCATATGTTTAGCAAACCTTATCCATTATAAATATATAAACCCCAAAGCCGCCATCCCAAAGTAAACCCTTTTCCTTCTTGGCACTGTATTTATTCTTCCCATTGCTAACATATTGATTGTGTCAGGCATGTGTGGTTTATGGAATGGCATTAAAATCTGCTCCAACTAAAACTACTTGGCAGATGGCACATCCAACAGTGCAAGACCAAGACTGCGCAGCACTTACTTTCTGCAGCCTTTCCAAATCAGACTGAAAAGCACACTTAACGGTATAAACGGTATACCGGTATAAAAAATGTGACGGTTATTATTGGTCAATTAAGTGGTTCACGGTATCTTTAACTGTATACCGTTATACCGTTACATCCCTACTCTGGACCCCATGGAGTATCCCATGTGGCAAGCGGTCCTATAGTTTGTTCGAAGAAAAAATGTGCATTGTGTCCCTGGCAAGGTGAGTTTCAGTAAGCAGGGCTACATCGGGAGAGTGCCTGGAGAGTAGTTGCTTAAACAGGCGCCTTTTAATCGTGGAGCCCAGCCCGTTCACATTCCAGGTGAGGACCCTAAGGGATTTGGGCCGTGCAGTCATGGACGGGTGAGATTGGTCGGCTGGCATCTAACAGGGCTGTCGGAGGGGCGGGCAGGCGGTGCGCGTGGTGCATGGCGCAAGATAGACAAGGATTGGCAGTTGAGGTGCTGCTTGTGTGTGGTGTGGTCCCAACTGGCCAGGAGCCAAACCATCCCTTGATAAATACCGGGGAAGGCTGAACCTGGGGTAACTAATAAATTCTTCCCAATGAACCCCTCCCACCCCCTCCCCAACACGAAGAACCTGCCGCCCAAACATTGCTGACAATCAAAAGAGGTAGAGCGTCAGCGTAAACAACCCTGTTAAAGTTCAACTAGAAAAACTTGGGGGGGGGTTGTTGTGTTTTCTTCCCCCTAAAAAGCCCAGATGGGAGAGTAGCAACTTCCCGCTTACCGCATTTTAAGTATATGAGCCGCTTTTGGTGGCCCCACAAGGCCCAGCTGTGGTATCATCCATAAGAGGGTTGCATGCCAGCCAGGAGGCTGATCCCATAACTAGAGTCAAGGCGGGAGTTTGTTTCCCCTATTCATTGGTGGGTCTGCTAGCGGTGGTTGGTCCGGCCTGCGGTGACGGTCCGATGGCGACCTGGGGTTTCCATCCCTGTTGCCTCGGGGTGTGGACCAGTCCCCCTCGATGTGCTGTTCCGCCCAGCGCCATGCCTCACTGGGATTATCAAAGTGGACCGTTGTCCCTTTATGGTAAATTTTTAATTGGGCGGGAAAGAGCAGCCCGTATTTGACTCCAAGTGACTGCAGTTGCCTTTTGAGCTTCCCAAAGGATTGCCTCGCTTTCTGTACCTCCTTCGTGTAGTCGGGAAAGAAGGCCAGTCTGAACTCATTAAAGGTAATCGTGCCTTTGGTTCTGCCGAGCTGTAGCAGAGCATCCCGATCCCGGTAGTTCAGGAATCTCGCTATTACAGTGCGTGGAGGGGCGCCGGCCGTTGGCCTGCCTGCAGGCATACGGTGTGCCCTCTCAATGGAGAAGAATTTCGAGAAAGACTGTAGGTCGAACAGATCTGTTAGTAGTTGTTCAAGGAAGAGTTCCATGCAGGGCCCCTCTTCTTTCTCAGGGATACCAAGAATGCGGACGTTGTTCCGCCTGGACCTTCCTTCGCTCTCCTCTACCCTGGCTTCCAGGGTCTTGAGTGTAGCCGAGACTCCGTGGAGTTGGTGTTGCACATTGCGGAGGCTGTCTTTCTGCAGATCGTGTCTGAGGAGGGAGACATCTAGGCTTATTCGGTCTATCTTTTGCTCCATGGATGAGCGGAAGTCCGCAATGGCGGCCATAACGTCCTTGAGAGAAAGCGTGTGTTCAGTGTCCGTGTCATCGAAGTGTTGCGGTGGAGGATCCGCAATCTGTGACGAAAGGATAATGTATTGCTCAATCCTGTTCTGCATAGTGGACTTCCTCGTCTTTTCTTTGCCCATGGTCGCTGCCCGGCCTGGCAGCCGTGGTTTTGTAGCTGTATTCCTGTTTGGATCTCAGAGGGTGCAGGCTGGGTCGGTCCCACCACACAGCTGCGTACTGGTAGACCGGGAGAACTGCCCTTTTATTTACTAGTTACTCCTGCTTCCTTCAATCTTAGAATTGCCGGATTTGTCCAAAGGGATCAGTGTGTCGCCCGTGGGTTATGCCCGCTGTAACATGGCACTTAGGCGTACCCCGGTCCGAGGCGCAATTGAGTGCACCGCCCAACTCGAGCGATTAGGGCCTTGTCGCGTACGTGTGCCACCACCAGACGAGAGGTGGTGTGGTCGGGGGGCTGAATCCGCTGGTTATACAGTGGCGTTACAAATCACTGCGAATTTAGGTTGCAGCGGTCCGCAGGGGGCGGTTTAAAATTCTGGAACTTCAGGCTAATTGCTGTGTTGTGTACAGTGGACCGTGTTTCCGCTGGGGCCTGGGCATGTGCCCACTGACCCTCCCTCGGCGCCACCGGGACCCACCTGGCGATTCACCGCCCCGCAGTCCAGTTTGCTTGTTAGAAGGCTATAAAGACCCCCTCCATTGGATGTTTGCTGTGATCGCAATTGTCCGAGCGCCGGTTGTGGAGCAGGTGTTGAGGGTGTTGTGGCCCCTTTACTTCCTTCAGAAGGGGGTAGGTGCTGTGACTACCAGTTTGGCACAGAGCTTGAATTGCGAGGCACCCCGGGCCAGGCAGTTCCTAGCAGGTCAGTGTCTCGTCGAAGAAGGGAAGGACTTGGAGCCGCGTGGGGACTCCTTGGTGGATCTGCACTGTTGTTTCACCTATTGCAGGGCATCGCCAGCTTCCGAATCCCACTGTGCCGTGGCGGTGCTCCGGACCCCGGAGGGCGCCTTCTCCGGATGACGCCTCAAGCCCGGGCCGGGGACCGGGGAGCCATCCATATCCTACCCGGCTCTGGCTCCGCCGGTGGTGGTGGTGAGGCCGTTCGGTGAGGAAAAGGGGGGGGGGCCTCACCTCAGTCTCTCCAGTGCCGATCAAGGCCAGTGCGGGATCCCGCTTGCAAGGCGATGGCCGCTCCGAGTCACACGACTCCTCTCACTCACTCACTCCTTTGCTCTGGGTCGCGGACCAGCGGCCGGTCGGAGCAGCCCTCAGGGAGAAGAAACGCTCCTCTGTGCAGGATTCAGGGGGGACCCAGCAAGGGTCGAGACAGCGCCGCTCCAGACCGTCGCTGCACCTAGGCGGCCATCTTGGGAGCACCCCAGTCGGCCTCACGCCAAACTTTTCCTGGGCTTTGCTTCGCACTCGGCAGCCGATTTCTTCCGTCCAGCGGTCCAGATGGGCACGATGATGTCCGCTGTAAGTAGGGGTTACTTTTACACCCCGTAGTTGGCGGCAACAGGCGGTTTTGACAGGATTACTGCGGCGGTTGCGGGAGCGATGGAGACCTACGTCTTTCTCATCGCGCTGTTGGCCACGCCCCCCCCCCGCATGTGGGGTGTTTAATAAATTCTATGCTTCTCTGTATGCCGAAAGGGATGTTTTTGACGCACAGCTTGCAGCACAGTGTTTGGAGGAGGTGGCTCTTAGTGGGCTCACAGAGGATCAAAGGGTGGAACTGGGGGAGATATGGACGTGCAGGAGGTAGCACGGGCGGTTAATGGACTCTGCATGAGCAAGATGCCAGGAATAGATGAGATCACTGTGAAGGTATACAGGGCACATAAGGAGCTATTGGTATCTTACTATTGGAAGTGTTCCAGGAGGCCAAGGAGTGCAGCAACCTTCCAGACTCAATGCTGTAGGCCCAGGTTCTACTCCTGCCTAAAGAGGGTAGGGACGAGAGACTGTGCTTTGTATTGCCCTTTGTAAATGATAAACAGATATGTTAGGATCTTGTGTAAGTTACTAGCGGGTCACCTGATGCCGGTTATGCAGGGTTTGGTACTATGTGTGGGGTTCAAACTCCAGAGTACAGGTTAACGGGGTGGTTTCGAGTCCATAACTGGCATGGCATGGCTCATGTCAAGGTTTCCCGTTGTCTCCCCCGATTTTCCCGTTTGTCATCGAACCATCGGTATGTTTTTTGGAACAGGCATGAGACTGAGGGCCTGCTGTTGGGGGGGGCGGGTGGTGAGACATTGTATATCACTGTACGTCAATGATGTGCTCTTATATGTGAGGGACCTGCGGCTAAGATAGGTCAGGCCATGGTGACGGTAAGAGTTGGCAGGCTTTCAGAGCTGGTAATTAATAACTCTAAGCCTGCTATATACGCATTACCTAATGAGGTGGGCAGTGAGTTTGAACAGTATGGAATCGATATCCGTGGGGGTGGGGGCGTAGGTAGATATTTTGCCATAATAAGCATGGTCTGGGACTGGATGTACTAGCAGAATGTGGATAAGGTGGTGCCTACCTTCAGTACACTAGCTGAATTTTGGGAAAGATTTCCTATCTCTCTGATGGGGTATGCTACGTCTGTGAAGATGATTATGCTACCAAAATTGCTGTACATATTCCAGGTGATGCCAGTGGTTTTACCGGCAGCCTGCTTTCAGGCTCTTTATTGGACTCTTCACAGATTATTATGGAAAGGAGCGGCGCTGAGGAGAGCGCTAAGCACTTTACAACTACCAGCAGGTAAAGGGGAAATAGGGGCGCCGGACTTAAGATCTTATTACTCGGAATCAGTGTTGCAACACAAGGTGGACTGGTTTATCCATCTGCATGGAAATTGGCTTACGGATTGGATCATGACTGAGGCAGTGCCTCTGCGAGTGATGGAATTGCTTGGTGGACCGAACAGGGAGCTGGGGCCGCTCCTCACCCCAGTGGGTACCACTATTTGGATTTGGTGTAGGGCCACCAAAAGGTCAGGAAGAGATTCCCTTTATGGCAGCAATTCCACTGACTTGCAGTAGATTGGGGTATGTATTCCTGTGGAAAGGTGGGAACACGATTGGGCGACTGGGACAAGGGGGTCTGGTTGGTGACATTTAAAAGGAAGACAAAGCCATATATACGGCAATGAACCTAAGAGTTAAGTGGGAAAGGGGCATAGGGGAACACTTCTCAGCTGGAGAATGGGGCACGGCTAACATGCATGCAAAATGAGTGTCTAGGAATGCACAATTTCAGTGGCTACAGTATAAGATTGTACGACGGGCTTATGTCACTCCGGTAAGGGTGGGCAAAATGGTTCCTGGTGCGGAACCAACCCGCTAGAGGTTTCTGGGAGCGACAGGGACATTTCTTTGCATGTGGTGGGATTGTGACCAGGTGGTAGGGGCTAGGATCCAACTCACGGTACAGTATTGCATGCTGGGATTGGGACTTCTTCGGAAAGGAAGACGGACAGTTCTATCTTTCGAGTGGTAGTGCTGGGCCTTCTTCTTACAAAAAGGGCGGTTGTCATTGCCGGGAATGCAAAGGTTGGGCCTAAGATGGGTGATTGGCATAGAGCAGTGGTAGGTGGGTGCGGGCTGAGAGGGATCTGACTTCAAAGCTGGGTTCACCAGGAGACGAAAGGCCATGATACACAGTGTGGCATGAGGTTTGGGACAAGCTTGAAACACAGTCGTATTTACCGCTGCCTTAGTTTAGTGAGTGTCCCAATTGAGGAGCGTCAGGAGGGGAGGCTGAGACTACTTATGATGATGAGAGGGGTATGTGTATGGGAAGGGGGTATGGCCTTATGGGCAGGGGTGAGCTGTATGAGCGTAGGGGTCTTATGCTCTTGTTGCCACGATTTGTCGTCTTCCTGTTGTACTGATAAACCGATGATGTAATAAAGTGCTAACAGTGTGGTATGATCCAGATCAGATCCTACAGATTGGTGTATGCTGAAAATGACAAAGTTGTTTAAAAGTTGCAGGCCAGAAGATTGAGTGGGAGATCAACTGTGAAGAAGTGCAACAATCAATTAAGGTCCATTGGAGATGATGTCGGCCTACAGTCATTGTGAGAGGCGCAAAGGGAAGATGCAGGGTTTCCAAACCAGCTGCGGCTGTCAGGAGACACATGGCGAGGACAATGTGTATTTGTTCAACATGTATGGTATACACAGGGCCAACATCCAAGCTGATTTCTGGAATTTGGGAAAGTTGTGTCTGGGACTAGATTGTCTATATAGATGTCTGCTAAGTGTGATGAATGCAGTGGAGTCATAACGGATTCCCCAGCAGTGACCTCCTCCCATGTGGCCAGGGGACAGCTGTGGCTGCCTGATCCTGACACTGGGGGTGGATCACATGGGAGGAGACAACTACCAGGGAGATGTCATGGCTTCATTGGATCAGGCTCAGTATCCCCCATTTTCCCATGAGTAAGACCCCCTGTTACTGAATACCCAAATGGCCTCCTGCCATGTATCTATTCTCCCCTGTTTGGAAAATAAAGACACGTTTTACCAACACCCTTTAGGCCATACTCCCACCCATAACCTGAAGAGAAAAAGCTCCAAGAAAACCATTTTCAATTGTAGTTTTCCTTTATGTGAAACTGATCTTCCATATGGAATAATTGAGAAATACTCTCCAAGAGATAGGCATCGAAAACTTAAATTCCCCAGCCCACCTAAATCATCAGTTAATATCATTGACTTCAAATCCCACAACAACCTATGTACTGAGATGAGGAGGATGAAGGAATTGATGCAGAGCAGCAGGAGCATCAAGCTTGGTGCACGTGCTAGTTGTTGGGTGACCTTTCAAAATGATAACTGGACTTTCAGAGGGAGCTCAGGAGAAGCTGTGGACAGAAGCTGGAGATACGAGCTGGTGTGCAGAAGTTGGCGGCACGCACCGGTGTGCGGAAGCTGGAAGCACGAGCTGGTGTGGTGGAGAAAAGGAGCTTGGCAGCCAAGAAGGGAAGTAACGTGGTGTGAGCACAGCATGCCGTGGAGATGCTAGGAACCGCAAGAGGATTCCTTGGCGTTCGGCAGCCGGGAGAAGCAGCTTTGTCCTTACCGGGAGTGGAAGAGAAGCAAGCAGGCAGAAGTGGAGCCGCCAGAGAAGCTAGAGAGATGGTGGAGCCGCCCAAAGTGGGAAGCAAGCGGCAAAGAGTGCCAACCCGAAACGGGACGTTGCAATAAAAGCTATAGTAGCTCCTGTACCTCTGGTAGAGTGAGCTCTAAGAGTGAAAGATAGAGTCTTTTTAGACAGTGACTAGCACACCTGTATGCATTTGATTATCCATCTGGAGATCGCATTTTTAGAGATGTGATCACCTTCCCTACCAGGTGCTATGGGAACAAAGAGTTGATATGTTTTCCTTAGAGGTTTTGTTTTGTTTACATAGTACAAGACCACCCTCCTTACATCTAATGTATGGAGGCTTCTTTCAGCTGAGTTAGATGTATTTTGACAAAAAGTTAGGTAGTTCAATTGATTGGTTGACAAGGAAATTACATTTCGGTGAAAACCTAGGATGCTTTCGAAGGTCCTTGTGGATTACAAATAAAGGGTCTTGTACTGATAATACTTGTAGCTCACTGACTCATCTTATTGATGGCTATGCAAAAGGCGGTTTTGTAGGTTAAGTGTTTTAGGCTGGCCTTGTGCATAGGCTCAAAGGGCGGATCCATGAGATTTGAGAGCACAATATTAAGGTCCCAACCTGGTGGAGGGTTAGAAATGTGAGGGTATATTGTCTTCACTGCCTCCATGAAAGCCTTGATAACAAGAACTTTCCACCAGAATACCTTGTTCTGCAAGGTGGTGTATGTGGACAAGGCAGCTAGGTGCACTTTGATGGAGTTAAATACTAGGCAATAGTCTAGTAGATAGAGCATGCCGCGTAGCATGTTGGATTGTGAACATTCAATTGGATATAAGGATTGTGATCTGAGCCTTACCACAAACCTCTTCCACTTGTTGAAGTAACAGTGTCTGGTGTTGGGTTTTCCGTGCATCCTTTAGGATATCCATACACCTTGGAGGAAGGTTTAAGTGACCAAACTCTGTGACTTCAGGAGCCAGGCTGCCAAGTTCATAGACTGAGGATGTGGATGGAGTGTCATCCCCTGGAGTTGGGACAGCATGTTGGAGGTGCACAGAAGCTTGATTGATTTGCACATCGCCACTGTGAGCAGATGTGGATACCAAGTGGTGTCGGTGAAAAAGCGTAAGCAGATTTCCCTGATCAACTCATCCACAGGGAGTTCCCCTTGGATCCTGGTTGGGGAAACCTGGATGCAAAGACTGGGCATTGTGCATTTTGGCTTGTGGCGAACAAGTTTCTGATTTGCCACTCACGTTCCTCTGGCAGAGAGTTTCTGCTTGCTAGAGCATTGAGTTCACCTAGAACGTGGTGAGACTAGGAACATGTTCCACTTGTGTGCCCACTTCCAAGTTTTTGGGAATGGCCTGGATAGACTTGGAGAGTGTGTGCCTCTTTGTTAGTTTATGCAAAACATGGCAGCGGTGCTGTCTGTGAGGACTTCCACTGTCTGACCTACTAGATGCTGCTGAAAAGCCTGCAGAGCCTTGAGATCTGCTTGATGTTCTAGGAGGTTGTGGTGTGTGTCTGTGGTGAAGGTAATGGGCTCTCCATACGGAGACTAAGTCGTCTGTAGTTAGTATCCCTTTAACTAATAGATTGCAAAAGGGGTTTCCTTTTAGCAGGTTCTCCCTGGACCACAAGCGAAACAATGATTAGATCCTCTCATTGACTGCTTGCTTGAGACCATTATTTTGCTAAAGCACTCCTGCATTGGGCGCATGCGCAGCCGCGCCTTGGGAACTAGGTAAATGCATGATGCCATCATTCCCAGCAGGCGCATTGCCTTGCGTAGAGTTATCTGGCGACCGGCTAGATAGTGAGGTATTTGCAACAACATGTTTTGAACTCTTTTGTTTGAGGGGGAAGACTAGCCCCTCTTTTGTTTTCATGATTGCTCCCAGAAATGGTTTTGTTTGAATGGGTAGGAGACTTTTTCTCGTTGATGGAGAATCCCAATTGGAACAGAAGGTTGATTGTTCCTTGGGTAATTTGTTTGCAAATTTGAGGGCACTCCCCTCTTATTAGCCAGTCGTCCAAATACAGGTACACTGTTATTCACTCTGTGTAGGTGCGCTGCTACCACTGCTAGTACATTTGTGAATACCCTTGGGGCTGAGGCAATGCCGAAAGGGAGCACCTCTTCAACTGGTAGTGTTTTCCTGTTATCTAGAAGTGCAGATAGTTTCTGTGCCCTGTGAACATTGAAATATGAAAGTATGTATCTTTCATGTCCAAGGTTGCCATATAATCCCCCTGTTTTAAGAGAGGAATTACCTCCTGCATTGTCATGCAAACTTTGAGGCTTGACATACATGTTTACTGGGTGCAGGTCTAGTACGGTGCGCATTGTTAGGTCTTTCTTTGGCACAAGGAACTATGTTGAATAAATACCCTTGTTTACCTGATTTGCTGGGACGATCTCTATGGTGTCCTTCTCCAGCAGGGCTTTCACTTCCTCCAGCAATATGTGCCTTTCTTTAGGTGTCATTTTTCTGTGTTTTGGCAGGTGGTTGGATGGCTTTGGTAGACGTTCTATACAATATCCACCCACCATGGTGGATAACACCCACTTGTCTGACGTGATCCCTTCCCATGTATGAGTGAATTGTTAGATGGGACCTCATACTGGAGTGGCATTGGAGGGGGACCTGGAGTGGGGCGCAATTGTTTGGGCATAGCGGAGCCTCTCCTGAGGAGGCTCTACCTCTGCTACTGGACCTTTGGATAGTTGTCCAAGAGGTTTGAGGGTGTCATTCTTCTTTGGCATTTTTTAGGGTATCTTCAACTGCCTTACCGAATAGGGCATTACGCTCAATGGGCATGTTGAGCAATGTGGCCTGCGTCTCTAATTTGTACCCTGACTGCCTAAGCCAGGCATGGCGCTTGATTACTGTGCCCTCGGCTATGATGCAGCCTGCATTATCTGCGGCATCTAGGTTGTTTTTTTTAGATACAGTTAGATGTTTGCTTGCCTTCTGACACAGTCTTCAGAAGTTGTGACTTCAGGGGTTCTGGTACTGCTTCAATCTGTCGTTCTAACTTGTCCGCTTTACGACAACTATAGCTGGCCAGGAGGGTGGTGTTGTTGGCTATTCTAGTCTGGTAGGCAGCCAAGGAAGCCACCTTTCTGCCAAAGGCATAGATCTCTTTGCTTTCCTTATCTGATGGGGCCTCCACAGAGGCTATTGGAGTGCCTGCCCTTGTCCTTGTAATAGTAATAACCAATTAATCAGATTGAAGCTGACCCCTGATGTACAGGCTGTCTGTAGTGGCTGGCAATAACTTCTCGATGCGAGGTATTACACCCCTCGTGAGGTTTGGTGTTAGAAGAGAAGACTGGATGTGCCTGTGGAAGGATTGTAAGAGGGGGATACATTGAGTGGTGGATTTCTTGTCACCCAGAATATCCTCCACAAAATCCTTGTCAACTGTTAGGCAGAATCATATGCAGTACCCTTTGGGAACACCACACACAATTAAGACTACAAGTGACAGTACAAATTCACCTTTGGTACAAGCCTGTACTACGAAGTAAAGTGGTAGCGATGGCTGAGCAGCCAGACTTATCTCAAGAGTAAAGTGAGCAGTATCAGAAGTTACACAAAGGACAACATTTGCTATGGTTCAAACAAACACTGACTTAAGGTTTCTGAGTAAAAGAATATACATTTATTTACACATTCATTTGTAAAACAGTTCACTAAGTAAAGCAGCAGACAAATAACACTCTTAATATACTACACAACACCCAATCAATTCTGGACAAGTTAAGCTCAAAATGAAGTGTGAGCAGAATGGCACTCCAGCAATTTAAAAAGGGAGGGAAAGACAAGGTTATACAAAATTAAGCAGCACCAACAAGTAAGTAGGCAGTGCAATCTAGAAAAGGCTTGCTACAATGAGGATTCAAACAATAGGCCTGGGCCCATGTTAATGGTTCAGTGTCTTTGCAGAGGATCACATAGTTCAGAGTAGTTCACGGTTAAGTCTTTGCCAAGAGTTCGAAACGAAATTGGTCGAAGGAAAAGTTATTTAAAAGAGAAAAGAAGGACAAGCCCTCGGATTGGCGAAAGATTTAAAACACATTCACTGTGGTCAGACGTAACGAACAACTGGGTTTGACCAGTACCTTAGAAGAAGGAGAATGCTGTAGCTGAGGCAGAAGTTCCTGGTATATCCTGCAGGCTCACAGTTCCTGAAGCGACTGTCGGACTGACACAGTTCCTGAAGCGACTGTCGGACTGACATGAAGGAGGAAGACTGGAGGGTCCTGCACTGCCCAGGGAAGAAACCAGCAGCAGAGAAAAGCAACAAATAAAAGGTGTGCTCCTTCAAACCCAAACAGGGTCCGGTCCTCCTGGCTATCCTGTTCACTGCAGTGATGCATGGCAAATTCGATCCGGGGAGGGAGGCCTTGCCTGGTGTTTGGCGAACTGGTTGGTCCCACCAGATCAAGGGAAGAAGATTCCTTGCAGATCTTCTGTCGTCGAAGTTTGGAGATTCAGACCGTCAGCAGGTGCTTCACCGGGAGGTTCAGTCGTGGTAGTGGTCCTCTTCCTTCAGCTTCTCTTCAGTTCTCTCGAACCAGTGGCGACTCTGCCTTCCAGAGACCTGCTTCTTATGCAGTTTTCCCCCATTCACACAGCCTGGCTGTCAATCACACAGCAGGGTGGCTGTCCTGGCAGGACAGTCACCCAGCTAATCAACCAAGAATGCGACTTGGGTCTCCAAGGAGACACTGTGCAGGAGTTCTAAAACCCCTCCCTCACATCCTGTCTACCCAGACTCTCAGGTGCCTAAGGAGGGCTTCTGTGCAGAAGCCCGCCAAAGGACGGCGAACAAAGGAACCAAACCTGGTTTGGCACGCAGAGTAAAACGCGAGAAAGACCTTTACAAAAAGAAATGGCGAATTAACACAGCTGGGACCAAATAAAAGTAAATGGGGTCCAGCGGATTAAAGTTCGAGGCTACTAACATAGCCTAAAACAGTACCAAGGCTATTTTCATAGACCGCGGAATGGTAGATACCACTGCCACCAGCCAAATCTTAAAGAAAGGAGAACGAAATAATGTTCCATGAGAGACAGACAAAAAGGGATAACTATTAACCCTTTCAAGTACTCTATGGAAGATAGTTTGTACTGGGTCTGTGAATTTAAAAAGACAAATAAAGTCAATGGCAACTTTACATGTTCTGGGAGACAGTAGTCAGTCCCAGAAAATGAAGTTTAAAGTGGGAAGTCTGAAAAAGACAACCCTGTGTCACTGCACTAAAGGTGCTGTGCGACACAGTAACAAGATGATGCCTATGGAGTAGGTGAGGCTCCACAGTCTATGAACACAAACATGTTAAACACACAGCAAAACACATGTAAGAGTGGGAAAAAAGGCTAACACTCTTATCAGGTGAAAAAAATTAATCCTAGAAATCCAGCAAAGCTGCTGAGGGACTCAGTAGGATAAGGGAAATTAGCCATTCTGGAGAATTATCCCTAACATCAACCTGGGCTTACTGGGTGTCTATTTGAAAATCTTGAGAAGCCTTGAGAAGTAGCTCATTATATTGGAGCCGATTATTGACTGGTGAATAAGCCATTGGCTGGTCTTGATGGTCTGGTGACTGGATGATGTAGATGTCCTCATCATAATATTGGTCCTGGTCATACTGGTCCCCTTGATCTCCCTGAGATCCAGGGTCCTAAGACCCAGAGAGATCTATAATGTAGAGGTCTTGAGAGGGGCCATGGTACATGGAAGTGGGTAGGGTCTGGGTGGAAGTGCTGGGCTGTCTGTGAAATGTCCAGACATGGCTTTTTAGCTGATAGCTCATCCTTGGTCACTCCCTTATGTGTAGGGCCCTGAAGATTTTTAAGTTCCTCAGGGTGCTTGTCCATGAAGTCCACAAAGTATGACATTTTTCTCATAATCCTATCAAAAGTCTCTGGGGTCCATTCAGTTGATTTGGGAAATACTGAGCGGTTAAGGGTGTGTTGCAAGGGTGGCTGTTCCTTTTGATGCATAACCCCTGAAAGGCTGTCTCCAGAGGGAGAAAGGCCGCTATCCTGGTCAGCAGTTTTTCTCGTGGTGATCCCTTGCCAGACAGTGATTGCCCACCTTGTGTGTGTCTTTCTAAGGTAATTTTCTGTTGCAGCAAGGGCAGAACTTAAAAAGGAGCATTTTCCATTGCTAATGGAAAGGACAGCACTGTGACAAAAGGGATTATAAGGGGTCAGAAGAGGCTTTTTCTAGAGGGGTACAAAGTATATGACCTCCGCCCCACTCTCCCTACTGTAAAGGGCTGAGGCCCGGTGAGACCAATGTAGGCCGCAGTCTTCGTTCGTCGAAATGTTGAGTGTCGTTGACAAGGAAGCCATCGGTCGAAGGCTGCTGTAGCAGTTGGTAGTGCAGCAGGCAACAGGCGGTTGATGGAAGGATAGAAAGCAAGTCTAAAATTAAACTTTGTTTAATCAAAGGCATTAGCCAGAAAGAACTCTGCAACTATCGACCTACAACGATGGCGGAAAAAAAACACCCTGAGGAACCTCGACCCGTGAAGGACCATGGGTACAGTAGACGTCACACTAGGGATAGTATTAATAACACGCCTAGTCAATGTTCCTTTTTGAGTTTCAAAAATAAATCATGTAATACTATGTGACTAACACTAGATATCGGCCTATGCATAGCATGTGATCTAAGTAGATCCACAAGCCTCAAATATATATATTACACGGCCCGCGGTAGCAGTGTGTAGTTATGGTTAAGTTGCTAAACTCATATGAAGAGCACTTTTTCGGCGGCTTATATCTTCGCTCCCCCTGAATGAATCCTCACCAAACTTTCCAGAAAAAAGTATATGGCCAGCTTTAAATTTTTTGCCAACTTGGGTGAGGTTTCGTGCGTGAGGGTGGGGGGGGGGGGGTTTGACGGGGTGGATGGATTTTCACCAAATTTGCGGCAGGGGCGTGTGCCAGAAATCGTGCTTTTGTGTGTTTGGTGGAAATCGGGACGACATTTTTTGGGAAAAACACTGAAATGCAGCTCCCAAAAAATGTGTGCTATCTGGGTTTGCGGCAAAAGGATCACAAAATGAGTGTACTGCATCTGGTGGTGGGAAGAAGGGATGGGAGTGACAAGAACGTCCCGTGATATATATCAATATACAAGAAGATGGTGGTCTGACAGCGGTATCTGGTGGCAGGTGCATTTGCTGAAGGGCACTGCATTCCCCAACACATGGCGATGTAAACATAGCGTGTACTATTGTGTGCTGTGTGAGGTAAGTTAGTAGACCCTTGGCTGCATGCCTGCAGCACTACCACAGAATATTATGTTTACTGGTTGAAAAGGTACGTCCAGTGTTTGAAAGCAGGTGCCACATTGTTGCTTAGTGTATCACATTTGGCTGCCCACCACACAATGTTGGTTGCATGTGTGTGGTGATTGGTAGAAGAACATACAGTTGTTGGTGTATGGGTGGAGATGGTGCAGTGAGCAGTAATGCAGTGTGTCCACTGGGTGTAGTGACGGAATAGTGTACATATGGAAGAGATGCCGGTGCAAATGTTTCTTGTATATGTTTGCATAGTGTCCATTGCGCAGATAAGTAAGTGTTGCAGCGCGGCATGCCCCATTGGTTCTATGCACGTACTACAGTGGTGGGAGCAGGCTGAATGTTGTGAAGATTAACTTGTTTGGGTGGCATTCTTAAAATGGTTTCAGATTGGAAGTGGGTATCGGTGCCAAACACTGTGGTATGTTGCTGCCTTCCAGTAAGTGGAACACATGTCCTTGTGTCTGTGCTTTATGGTGTGGCGGTTGGGTGGAAGTGCTGATGTGTATGTTGCCTTTGTGATATTTGGCACATGTGTATCTGGTCGTCTGCATGGCTCTGTTATGTTGTGGTGAGTGGGCCTAGGTCTAGAGAGTTGGGTGGATGGTTGTTATGGTTGTGGGGATTGGTTGCAATTCTTACATTGGACATTGTGCACTTGCTGAAACAGCAGAGGTGAGATGCTATGCGTACATTACCATATGATGTACATCATTGCCACTGTTGAACAATAGGGAGCCACATGTCACCATCTGCATTTACTATGGGAAGGCCCTTATCAGACCCTTTCTTGACAAAGCCTTTTATCACATTGCCCTATGAAAGGAAGTCATCATCAGCATCAGAAAGTTGCAAAATGCAAAATGTACACAGCCACGCACATACTGGTATGCATAGGCAACACAATGTACTTGAGCAACGTGTGCACAGATGTGGCCAGGGTGAAAATTGGCAGGCCCATTTGCAGATGGGGCTTGCATTACACATGAAATGAGAAGTAAAACATAGGTTGCACTAGGGTGTTGAGTGTGGTGAGGCCCAGCAGTCTGTGATGGTAGACCAATGGCAGAAGGGGAGAACAATAGAGAACACATGAAACTTGCAAACTACACTGCAGTACGGTGTGTTACTTGTGCTAAGCCTGTAGAACCTTCAATTAATGGGTGGGCACCTTGCACTGGCAACAGATTGCTGTGGGGTGAAGTAGGTTTTACAACGCTGTCCTCGATGCGCGGTTTGTGGTCATTGCATAAAAGGTTATTTTTATGGTTGTGGGGATTGGTTGCAACTATTACACTGCTTGGACCTGATGGAATGCCGACTCCTCAAGTGTCTACTGTGGAGAAGTGCTGAAGTAGTGGATGCTTACAAGTGGCTACGGATGACCTGCATGTACCTGGCCACTTCCTCACCTGCATAAGTCTGTTATGTTGAGCTGGGTGTGGGCAAGGGCAACACTGTTAAGTGTATGCCAAAAAGCCTGTAGCCCGTAGGCTAATCACTGAAGAGGCTCCGCTTGCTCAATCGCACGCCACCATCACGCTGACATGCACTTTTAAGTATACATGTCTCCGGTGGTGGCGATGTTGCAAAAATGGTTGTGCAGGACCTTGTGGATGTTCCTGAACAGCACAAGTGCCCTGATATGCGCCCGGTGCCATATGGTAGCCATTATGGCACCACCTTGTACATTAGGGAGCCACATGGCGTTACTTGTGGTTGATATCAGTTGCCTTTTGCATCACCCCTCATATGTTACTTTTCTGGATTGTGGTATGTGGGAAATGTTCTCTTTCATGAGGCCTACAGTATTGTGTATATGGCCAAGGGCTGTAGGCTGTTGGTTATGCACCGAAGAGCCTATCCCTTGAGAACAGCCAACATACCATATTTGAGACATATACAGTTGCCTATGTCTCAGAGGGTGGTGACCTTTGAATAATGGGTGCGGAGAGCATTTTACTCTTGGTGGAACAACCACAGTGAGGTGCTATGCATTCTCAAGCACATGCTGTAGGTAATTGTACGTGTTGCACATTAGGCTGTAATTTGGCCACAGCTACAGTTCGGGAGGTGTTTCATAAACAGAAGCACGTGTGTCTTGATGTGCAGTGCTGGGATGTTCAGCACCGACTATGACAGCATTAAGAGGCAACATTTCCACTGGGTGCAAGGAAATGGCATTTGTTGCCACTTGGCAGCAGCATTGTGTACAATCCTGTAGAACTGTAAGAGAAGCCTTGATGTTTAGTATGTAGAAGTGTGAGGAGGAGAAGAGAACAGAAACACATCGAAAGACAAAAAACAAAAACGTTTAAGCAAGCATGTACATAAAAAGAGGACAAAAAAAAGGTAAAAAATAACCATTTATTTTTTTAGACAGTACTACAGACCCAACTCCTTATCCTGTTTTACATTAACCGTCCCAACCCACCGCCCACGCCCCCTTCCCTCCCTACCATGAAAAGTCAGTGTTTTACGATGTATGTTACGCTTCCACGTGCCACATCCAGCCATTTTCCGGATGGGAGGCATGGAAAGGAAAACGGTGGAGCAAAAGACATTGTTTATAAGGTTGGTGAGTTTCTTTGCACAAAAAAGTGCAGAAGGCTAAGGTGGACGTGAGCAATGTAAGGAGCAGGCAGCTTGGGTGTATGCACGAAATGTATGCATTTCTTTGGAGTTAGTAACATGCAAGGTGTGCTGCGTGTGCCCAATATTTTTTGACACGTGTGCAGTAATGGTGTTAGTGCGGAAACCAAACAACAACTTTGCAGTGTACACGGTAAGTGGCAGGCATCCCACTGTTGTGCATGCATTGTGTGTATGATGTGCGACTGTATGCTATGGTATTCGTAATGCACCTACACACATGTGTAGCAAACCACAATGAGGCAAAGGAAGTGAAACAGAGGGGCGACAGACAATGAACCTACTAGGCCCGGTGTGACTTACATTGCCCAAGTGCATGGGTGGAGGGAGGGGAAGGTACAGTACATGGGAAGAACAAAAAATGACAACAAGTAAAAATATAGGCCAATTGTGCCAAGTGTACGGATGAGTGCACACATGAGGTGGTGGATACACTGTTAGGCATTACAGGAAATAGTCCTCAAGTGCAGAGTTTGCTAGAAAGCAAGTGCAGGCGTTTGCCTGGCAGGGGGAGGTGATATGGGTCCGACATCACAGAGTTGTCAGGTAAGTAGTGCAGATTAAGAGTACCTCATGCACTTAGATGGGGAGATGAGCACAAACAGCAGGTGCGAAGAGGAAGACTTTGAGGTGCTTCCGGACTCGGCGATGGTTCTCCTCAAGTGTCAAGGAGGTAGGGAGCATGTTGCAGAGGGACAGCCCAGGTGAAAAAACACATCTACCAACAACTGTTTTTTTGTAGAAGCGCGTGCCCCTGAGGGAGTTGGAGAAGGATGAGGGAAGAGCTTGCGCACGCACATATATAGCAAATTAGATTTGAAGGTAATGTGGTCGCAGGGGCCAGAAGGCCTTCTGCATAACGTATAGTCTCCTCCTTTTACTGCTTGAAGTCACTGGGAGCTATTGGCGACATTTTAGTGCAGGACAGATACCATCCCAAGTCAAACACTCCTCTTCTGGATGTGTTGCAGAGAGCGGAGAGTGCAAGGGGGTACATTTAAAAAGAGCCTGCTGTAATAGTGCAGCCTACCCAAAAATACAGCTGTGCAGACAATGATCTTTTGGAATTCACTAAGTACGATACAATTAATGCTGGTATTCATGCCATTTTTATACACTTTATGTAGGAGGTGGGCTAGTGGGAAAACATTTTGTACCATTGTGGGAGGCAAAGCCAGGAATTACTGTGTTGATATTACACTGTCTAATATTGGTCAATGAGAATGTTGCAAGCACGTACCACTAACGTGCCACTTCATGGTAGGGGATGGGGAAAAACAGTATGATACTAAAAACCGTAATGGCCCCCCAGTGGCAGATACCGTGCGCAGAGGTACTTACAACACAGTAATACGCATAGTGCAGAAACATTTTTGGTACCTTAAATTGGTGATAGTGGTTACGCAAGTGGATAACTGTGGATGAACACATTTTGAAATCTATTACCGAAATTTCTACTGGCCGTGCTAGCAAGTGACTGTACAGTAGCAGCCTGATTTTCTAACGGTAACTATGAAGTGTTGTGCAGCGCAGCCAATTTTAGATGGTAACGTCTTGGATGGCATTGGTGGAATCGGGTGTGCCCATTTACCCGTATCCAATCAGGTGGTGCTGGACAAAAGGCAGTGGAAAGGGAAGAAGGACTGGTACTGGTTTCCTGGGGGGCTTTGAGAACCGCGCTTGCGAGACTGTGCGCTTTTTACATTGTTGTCCGATGAACATGGGATTTTCAGAATTGTCCAATCAGGTACTGTGGGTGTGGTTCACTGGAAGGGGCGTTCACACTGCTGTACACTTTTCTCTGCATAGTGAGGCTGGTTGACATGGCGAAACCTATTGTGTTGCCTATAGGTGATGCCTTTCTACTAAATCTGCACGAGTATGCCCTGGAAAGAAAATTTGATGGGAATTTCGGGTTAGAAGGAGAGGTTGCATTGTGGAACGGTGTCTACGAGTGCAGTTTCGCCGACATGGATTCAGTTTCCAAAGACCTGGCAAGTTTCGGTAGAGGCGACGTGATTGTCATTCACTACAGCGGCATGCAGATAGGTTACATGTCTTGTTAAGGTTTGTTCCATCGACTAAAGAGGTTGCTAAAGCTAGTTAAGAGGCTTTTTCCCCACTGTGAAGGTGTTGTTCTCATCGATAACACCATGAAGAGTGTGGGACACTGATCATGGATGTTGTTCCGAGCCAGACGCACGGAGGTGTCTCATCAACAGTAGCATGAATACTTTTTTGTGCGCTGCTGGGATGATCTTCTGCAACAATTACCTCATTAGTTGTGGAAATGCAGAATTTTTCCAACCAGATGGCATTTCTTTGTCGCCCATTGGTAATGCTGTTTTGTTTGGCCGACTACAAGATGCGGTGACGAGTTTAGTTTAACAATGTCCGCACAAGAAAACAGAAACAAAAAAAAAATGGAAAAGAAGTTCTTGTAGAAGCCTTTACAATACGAAAACTTTTTAAGAGCCGCCCCTTACAACAAACTTCCCGTGCCCTGGTTGCACATTACGCCCCCACGTTGCACGCAGCACGAAAGCCACATCAGGACATTTTCAGGATGGAGCAGATAGAAATGGGACTATGGAGCCACAGGGATTGCGCAATAACATATCTGGGCGGGCTGTGTACGCAGAGGACTATTGTACAGAACTGATACTGTTACATGCAGACCTCTTCAATGTCATTTGTGGAAGCGTGTGGAACTTTTTAACAGTACCCAATGACGGCGTGCTGCAAAGAAGAAACTGGAAATTCAAGAAGAATGTTTGTGCTTCATTTGGAGAAGGCTGTCGCCGTACTTGGGTACACGCACATGCGTATCCTCCCCTTTTCTGGAGGTTACCAATGACATTGCGACAATGGGGACTATCGCTGCTGCGGGTGTGGGTGCCACCAAGGCCTGTTAATAATTTTCGCCACTAGTGTGCGTACCTAGGCACAGTGTCCTGGCTGGTACTAGTTGCAGGCGTACTGTAGGTGAGCAGATGTGGTGCACCATTACTTGCAGGGCAAACCTATGTGCCGCACTCCGCTGCTCAGAAAAGGCGCAAACATATTACACAGCACACAGCACTTGTACGGTGTGCCTTTTGGGCAGATTGTTGTGGAGATTTTTCACCCGGAAAACAGCCTTACATTGTTCGCAAACATGCATGCATGTGCAATGGGATGTAGCGATGTGTTTGTAAGAATATCATGTATTATTGGCAATGCGAACAATGTCCCTCACCAGCTCCCCCCTCTCTATGCAATAGTGAGTGGGTGATAGTTCATGGAGGCCCATCCCCTGTCCCCAACTGCCCCCTCCCCATGCACTCCTTGATACTACACTTGTACAATCTTAACGCCAAAAGGCCTACCAGGACAATTATTGTTGTTTTCCCCTCTGTCCCCCAACCCCCTTTTTATGTCTTGTGGTGCCTGGAAACACTTTCTGCTGTATAGGTCCCACAAAAATGTGCAATAAAAAAACAAACAGACAAACAAATAAATAAATAAATAAATGACGTTGGCGTGGGGCTTCCCTGGCAGACTGTCAAAGTCCTTCTTCTTTGTAAGACTCAGACTGTGGATTGCTCCCTTGATTTTCTTCGTCCCAGTACTATCTGAATTTTCCGTTACTGGTACCATCAATGGACTTGAATGACAATAACAAACTGAGGGATTCTTCATCTTTTTCTTCAGAAGATGTCAGTAAAGGAGGATTAATGATGTGTGATATAGGGAGTTCTTTACCAGAATCTGAGTCCTTGTTCCCAGAGGGGGAGTCTCTCCCAGTAAGGTGCTGCTTGCCTCTACCCCTAGGGAGGGTATTGCGTAGCAGGCCCACCTCGCCTAACCTCATAGGGAAAGGTTCACCCCTGAGGAGAAGTGACGGAATCCCGCGTTTTGTCACATATTCTTTCCCTTATTGGGTTGGCTTCCCCTTCTTCAGTGATGGGAAATCGACTAAGGAAGTCTTATTTTCCTTGTTCTTGTCCTTTCTGATGTTCTACTGTGAAGCAGAATGGCTGTAGGTCCAAGAACCACCTCATAATCTAGCGTTGGAATCTTTTCTTAAACTCATTCAAGTTAGAGGAGAGTGATCGATGATTAACCTGAATTGTCTTCCAGTCAAATAGTATCTGAGGTGAGTCACGGCCCACTTAATCGCTAGGGCTTGTAATTCAATGGTGGCATAATTCTGTTCTTTTGGAAAAGGTTTTCGACTGGTTTACAACACTGGGTATTCAACACCGCCGTACTCCCCTGACAATACAACTCCAAGACCTGTTTTGAAGGCATCAATCTGTAAGATGAACTCACAATTGAAGTATGGTACCTTTAACATAGGTTCTCTGCATAGAATATTCTTTAGCTCATTAAAACTGGCTTGATCTTCCCTGTTCCACATTAGCTTTTGAGGTTGTGCATTTTTGATCTTCTCTGTGAGATTAGAGGCTATAGTGGAATAATTTAGTATGAATCGCCGTAAATACCCAGTTAGTCCCAAAAATGCACAAAGCTCCCTCTTGGTTTTCGGCGTTGGATACAGTTGTACAGACTTGATTTTCTCACTCTGAGGCTGGACCAGACCGTTGCCTTCAAAGAAACCCAGGTTTACTGCTGACTGAGCTAAGTAGCACCTCCAGGGATTTTCTGTTAATCTGTAGTTTCTTAGGGCTCTGATGATTTCATAGAGATGAAAAATATGGTCTGACTAACTCTCACTTTGTACTAACATATCATCGAGATACACCCCACAGAAATGTGAAAAAGGTCTCAAAACCTTATCCATTATGGAAAGAGTGCAGTGGCCATTTTGGAAATCACAATCCGTTCAAAATCCGAGCCCCTGGCAGCCATCCACACTTCCAGAACATCAAAAATGTCACAGGAGAGGGCAAGTTGCAAGGCAGCCCCAGATCGGCTCAGGAAACCTACGTTTACGCAGGCTGACTTTAATGTACTGGTAGATGAGGTTGTGGTCAACCATGTACATGGGGGCAAGGAAAAAAAAAGACCTCCCAGTGGCGCACCCAGTTCTAGCTGGCTGTGAGCCATAAGGTGTCGGCAGTTGGCCACGTCCCCCGGGAAGGGGAAGACTGTTGTAAAAGATTGAATGACCAGCGGGTCCTGGTCTGGGAAATGCGCAGCATCGCACGGACTAAATGGCCATAGGGGAGGCTCACCACCACAGCTCCATCTGATGCCCTGGGAGGAATGCTGCAGCATTGATCAACATGGAGCGGATAGGGGGAGTTTAAGGAGCAGAGACTGGCAGTGGCACCGAAGAGGGAGAAGGTGAGTCAAATCCCCCCTTCAAAATGTAATGACAACCGGGGCCAGATGGGATCATTTCTGAGTTTTATAAAAAAGTTTTCAGATCAGTTATCACCAATTTTATTTGTACACTTTAATGATTTTTTAAGGTCAGGGACTATATGTGGTTCGATGACCGATGCAACAATTATTGTTATTCCCAAGCCTGATAAGGATCACAAAAAATGTGGCAACTACAGACCAATTTTATTGTTCAATGTGGATTTTAAAATATTTACAAAAATATGGGCAAATCGTCTTATGGCAAATATGGGAGATCTAGTGGATGAATCTCAAGTAGGCTTTATCCCAGGAAGGTATGGATATGATAACATCAGGACTGTTTTGAATGTCATTGGGATGCATCAGAATAAGGACTCAAATGGGATCATAGGGTTTTTGATACAGAAAAAGCGTTTGATAAGGTTAATTGGAGGTTTTTAAGGTACACCTTGTCGAGAATGGGTTTTGGGCCAATTTCTATGAAAATAATTGAATGTGTTCATCATGACGTTACAGCAAGAGTGAATGGTTTGATTTCTGAGTCTTTTTCACTAACTAAAGGCACACAATAAGGATGCCCTCTATCACCACATCCATTTGACTTAGCACTTGAACCATTGGCTACCTATATTAGGCAAAGTAAGGACATTACAGGGCTATGTGTTGGGAAGGTGGAAGTTAAAATCTTATCTTATGCAGATGATATGTTAGTTTTATTGTCAGACCTGGAAAAATGTGGATCACTGTTGAAACAAATGTTTGAGGAAGTAGGTAAGCTTTCAGGTCATAAGGTAAACTGGGACAAGACTGAGATTTTCCGATGTCTAAAAACTGTAGCAAAAACATTCTAAAGGTGTGTAACTGTAAATGGTCCCCTGACAGTGTTAAATATCTTGGTATATACATTATTGGTGATTTAAAGAAATTATTCAATATAATATTGATACATTTATGGATAGAATTATTTATCCTATACGTAGATCGGAAAGATTTAACCTATCATTATGGCCGAAAATAAATGCCATTAAGATGATTTTACTACCAAAAGTGTTATATATTATTCAGTCGATACCACTATTGATTACCAGAAAGCAAGTATTACAGATTGATAAAGTTTTCTAATGTTTTTTATGCGGTTTGGGGAAAAGACCTCAAATTCTGAGATATATATTGATTCAGAAGGTTTAGGGGGTGGATTTAAATTTCATGATTTGCATAAGTATTGTAAGGCATTTCTACTTAAGAAAGGGCCTTATTATTACAAAATGAAGATTTTAAAGGTGCTCTTTGGCTGCGCATATTTGCTGTCTGTATCGTTTGGGAAATCTTTATACTATGGGGAATATGTCAAATAGTAGATTAAAGTTAAAACCAATTGTGGCATCTAGACAAGTTTTATGGTGGTGGTTTGAAGTGAATAAACAGAAGTATGGTTTCAGTTTTGATGCTTCAATCTGGCATAACAAAGTTTTACAGCTCGACAATAGATGCCTGCACTGGCAGAGTTGGATTAAGAGGGATATTTTGACTCTGGGTGATATTTTAGATGGGGATCGTCTTTTGACTTTTGTAGAAATGCAGAGAAAGTACAGGCTACATACAAGAGAAAGAAGATATGTTGAATTACTCTCATTGATTAACCTCAGGAAGAGTATGGTTAATGATTCCCTGGGGGTCACACGTGTACTGTGTCAACTGCTTACGGGACAGGAATATACTGTACGTACATACATGAACTTTATGCATTTGGAACAAAAACATGTTGTGGCATGGGAAAAACCTAGAATGGCATGGTCAGTTGATCTGAATATTATTTTTACGGATAAAGATTGGAAAGGTGTACTTAGGGTGAGTGCCAATGTAAGAATAGACTTGAATTTGCATCTAATGAGACAGAAAATTATAGGCAGAGTCGACTGGACAACGGTTAAAATTTATAAATTGAGATTACAAAGATGATTTATGCTGGAGGTGTGGGAATGAAAGGGGTACTTTGTTACACCTCTTTTGGTACTGCTCAATGGTTCGCAGTTTCTGGAATGAGGTGATTGATAGAGTTGAAATGATTTTAAATATCGTTTTACAAAGATCGGCAGAACACATAATCCTACTAGTACACCGGGATAGATGTAAAAGCTCAATGCAATACAATAATTGGATAGATAAGGCTATGTTACTAGCAATGAGACTGATTCTTCGTGTCTGGAAAACTAGAAAAAAGCCTTCAGTGGAAGACTGTTTAGTTGATTTGCAAACTTTGTCAAATTATGACAAACTTTCATTCAAGGCAAAAGAAAGAGAAGAAGAGTATATTTTACTTTGGGGGCCATTCAATGCCTTTATATGATTAAATATTGATGTTGAAGATATTGATGTGGAGTGGGCTATTCCTTTTTTTTTTCATTCTTATTCTCTTTTTCTTCTATTTTTCTCTGTCCTCTTTATTGGGTGGTTTAGTTTAGTGTTGTCTGAGGGATAGTATGTGTTTGTGTCTGTGTCCTAAACTAATTTGTATTTTTATCTTCTGTAATTAATCTTTTATTGTATTTGAAAGTTTTTTAGTATGTTCAGGGGGAGGGCTTTGATTGTGATGTTATCCATTGATATACAACTGACTATATGTTTATGAATTGTTCATTTATGGTTTTTCAATGCACCTCTACTATATTGCTATGGAATATTTGTGTGGACATGCTAATAAAAAGATGTTTAATAAAAGAATTTAAAAAATGTAATGACAATAGACCACCACAGCATCCCCCAGTGGAAATACCCATGAGCCAGGTATTGTGACTGGGGGCAGTGCGTGGGAGCCACCACAGGCACCTACGGCAGTACCCATGTGCCAGTGCACCTAGGCCACCCTTGTGAGGCAGAGCAGTGGGGAAGGCAGCCAAGTGATACATCCAAGCACCACACTGCCATGACAGGGGCACAGCAGTGCCCCATTGGTGGCTGGCAGTGACAAGTACCAGCCCCCCCCAATCACCATGTGCAACAGTCCAGCTGGTCATTGGGATCAGGAGCATACGAGCCAAGCAACGGTTATCCCTGCAATGTACCCCTGCCATGCCACCAAAGCAAATTCACATCCCTAAATCCCCCCCTCCAGCATGTGGCCCCTTCTCTGCCAAGCTGCTGCCAACCACAATGCACCCTGTTTGTACGCTCATGATAGACCCCAACATTCTGTTCTTAAATGCGACTCTTCGAAATTTTGAGACCAACAACACATGTTTAGGAAGGGTGCAACGTTTCAAAGTTTAGATGGCTAAAGGAGTTGGAAAGTGGACCAGGGGGCTCCAAACCGGAACTAGCTAACGCCTCTTGCCAAAGAGCGGGCTTTGCAAAAAAAGAAAAGATGGACTCATGAGCCAGTGGGAGTATGCCTAAACGTAACTTGGCAAACCAAGATTTTAATTTTGGCGACATCCGGCTGGTCCAGATATACCTCCGGCCCCCAGACGTCCTTAAGCCCGCACTTTTTTCCCCTTTTAGGCAGTTACCAATCATTTTACACCAGGCCCATTCTCTAAAATTGTTTTTGAGTGCCGCCTTATAGGCACAACCCACAATCGCTCCAGAGATCCCCCAATCCAATATTAAAAAGCTTAGTTCTTACATGCTTAAACCAAGGAAGCTTCCCGCCACCTGGCATCGCAAGAACCTCCTCCAAACCCTCCCTGAACAAAACCAAAGCTCAGTTGTTCCAAATACGCAGCCAATAAAACACCGGCTGCATCATAATGGCATATTGGATCTCAATGAGTCCAAATTCACATGCCACAGGGATAGATAGCGCATTGCACGGTAGGCCCAACAATGCTTTCAAGAACTTATTTTATGCTACTCGGATCGCAGTGCAATAATTTGCCCCCCATAAATCAGCGCCATATGTTATCCCTGGGATAGTGTGGGCCTGGTAAATCTTTAGGGGCACTGAAAGAGCCTCACCCTCCAGTCTAGTCACCAGGTTTTTAAATTGTTCGAGAAGATCAGCCCGAGAGATATATATATATATATGAGTCAACAGACTCCAGGGGTTGGTCATTCAAGGTAAAGTTTATTCGCGCTCAGGCCTTTTGGCCTTTTTTCCAAACACCGCCAACATGCATGCTTTTGGAAAAATTAATTCTTAAGCCCTTTGCAGAGCAAAGTTTTTAGAAGACATCCAGTTGGTTTTGCAGACCGACCAGAGTCTTTGAAAGCAAGACTGCATCGTCCGCAAACAACAGAAGGCTCCATTTTCTATTGGCCAACATGGGGGCATCTTTCACAGCTTCTAGAAATCTAGGGACCAGACTGTTGATGTATAATAAAAATAGCAAAGGAGCCAAAACACAGCCCTGCCTAACCCCTCCCTCTATGGATACTGGATTAGTTAGCTCTCCTGACCCCCAGCTTATCCGTGCCGTGTTCCCAGAGTACAGTGTCTTAATAGCATTACCCAGGGAGGGTGCAATACCTAAGCCCTCTAACACAGCCCAAAGAGAATCCCTTGGAACTGTGTTAAAGGCCGCCTGCAGGTCCACAAATGCCAGATAAAGACACTGTGAATTAATCTTCAGCAGCAAGGATCCCTGTTAGCTGGCACGGTTCCTCCAGCTGGCAGTTGAAATCGCCTAGCACGAACACCTGGCAGTTGGGGGAAGTAGCCATATACAGGGAGAACGTATTCAATGCTGACTCCAGGCGGTTGATGGCACTCTGGTTTTGTCTCAAATATACATTCAGAAAAGCAACGGACGACCCATTCCCAAAGTTGCACACCACACAGAGTAAATCTGGTGAACCCACGTCTAAAGCCTTGCATGATGCACTAATGCTCCCATGGATCCAGATCAGTAAACCTCCTTTTGGGCGCCCCCTCACGGATCTGGCTGCTAATGAGGAGAAGACCCGATAATAGGCATGTGGACCTGGGTGAGGGATCAAGTTTCCTGTAGGCATATCACCTTATAATCATTAATCAGGGCTAGCCAAACAGAATCGATTGCTTTACCTGCAAGCCCATTGATGTTCCATGAAAGTACTGTAATCTCATCAAATCCTCTCTGGGTCCTGGGGTTATTTAAAGAGGGACTGTGTGGGGGCTGCCCTTCTGCTAGGACTGGACCCAGCATAGGAGTTCCTGTTAATTCCCGTTCGTACACAGAGCCTGTCACTGAGCCCCCACAGCATCCCCCCCATGACCTGAACCAGCATCAAACCCCAAGAAAAGGGGTCACCTCCATACAACAGTATACGGAGTCTAGAGCACCCCGAGAAATGACCACAGCGGGGGCATTTAAGACAACTTTCAATGTTTCACGTGAGCAATCCATAAGGAGCCCACTTGCCGTAAGGTTCTGTACCCATATCCCAGAGGCATGAGATTCAGGGGGGGATAAATCTAAGAAAGATCCACCCCAAGTCAACTCAAGCCATGCATCATGCAGGTGGCAAATTTTGAAAATGGCATCGAAACAAACCATAATCCCTTTTGCTTCTTTGCAATTCTACAAACAAGTCCTCACATGCAGATTAATAAAACCAAATCTAACACTGCAGCCACCACAAAACATACTGTCTGACAGGATATGGCAGGTCGTAAAAATGCTACTCGTCATATCATTATCCCCCAAAATCTCTGATAGTGCTTTAACAAGTGAACGTTTATAAGCATTTTTATTCCAATTGTGTTCTCCCTTTAAAAGTGCAAATTAGGTACATAGAGCGGCACCCCACCAAGGGATCGACAGCACCAACACTAGCTCAGAGAGGAGCATGGACCACTCCCTCTAGGGCATTTGACACTATAGTGGATACTGAAGAAACCCCTAAGTTTGTTTGTACTTCTTGACAGTCTTTGCGCCCCGTCGAGCATACTTCCATTACAGGATGAGTCATATGTATAGTTGGGCCAGAGGCCAATACTGCACCGGGACACTCCAAGGGCACCGCCAAAGGCGAATTAATAGTTGGAACAGTGGAGAACACCTTGGGTCGAGGCGGTACTATGGGCGGGTGAGTGCCCCATTCTATTGGTGTTTGCGTGGCACCATCCACCCCCCGCTGTCCTGGCCCTGGTCTGCCTAAATTCATCGACCCTGCCAGGGTAGTTGCTGAGTAGAGGTTATACAATTTGTCCAGGGACTCCAGTCACTTGACCAAGAGTCCGGCCTCAGCCCTTATTGGGTCGCTCAGCCCTCGGACGGCTGCTGCCAATTCTAAAAATCTCTCGTCCAGGCATGCCAAGAGCGATGAAAAGGGGAGAATGACATGAATGGGTCTTCAGACCTTGAAGATACACAGCTAATACCAGGAATAAAAGTGGACCCAGGGTCTGGTCCGGCCCTGGCCATGACGGTAAAGGATGGATGATCATGTAATGTGTATGTGTGATGCGTGTGCATCCTTTGTATGTCATGCCATGCATTACTTGTCCTGTACATGCACCCTGTTTTGTTGTGGTGATTGTTCTGTGGCGTGTGATGGTTGACTGCACATGGAAAGACAGCCGTGCACAGGTGGAAATGCTGTTGGGTGCTGCTGTGTGGCTCTGCGCTGCAGTACATTCAAGGTGCATTGTGGTTGTAGTGGTCAGATGTGCCATTGTGTTGGCAGTGGTGTGAATCCATCACCATGTGTGTGTCCAGGTGTGGTAGACGTGTGCATGCACCCTTGGATGCCCCCAGTCGATGGTGCAGGTGCTGCACGGGTGCTGCCAGTGCCTCCTCATGACATGCAATGCTTCCTGTGGCTATCCTCCCTTTTTACTTGTGATTCGCCTTGCATTTTTGGCTGGGTTTGTACTCACTATCCAGGTCCGTAGTCCTCTGTGCCTCTCCATGTGTACTGGCAGTGTGATGTTAGCAAGACCATGGAGTTGTGGGTGGATCCATTGTAGCGGGCACAGCAGTGGGTGATAAGGTCAGGGCCACAGATCACCTGCACGTTCATGGAGTGGTAGTGTTTGCGGTTCCTGTTGACTGTCTCATGGTCCTGGTATACCACCAATGCAACATGGGTGCAGTCGATGGCTGCCATCACGTTGGGCAATTGTGTGGTGGCACAAAAAAAACGTGAGTTCATGCCATTCACCTCAGCATGGGTGGTGGGCAGTGCGATGTGCTGGTTGACATGGCGTAGAAGGGCATTCAGCACCGGGCCAAGGACTACACTGAATGTTGACAGGCCATGCCATGCATCATGGCCACAGAGACCTGGAAATACCCACCCCAAGGAACTGCAGGACTGCCACCAGCTTCACCAGCGGGGGCACGGGTGTGCGGATGTTAATCCTGCTCCCAATTTTGTCATGTATTGTGGCCAGCAGCTCAGGGATGGTCTCCCTGTTCAGGCAGTTCTCAGTTACCAACTGGGTGTCACTGAGGTCCCAGGGTTATGGCCTGACCCGGGGGATGGCTGCTTGCTTTGCTGGAGCTGCTCTCCTCCTCCTCCTCCTCATTCCCGCCCACCCCCCTGTACTCCCTGTGCCCTGGCCTGGTTGTCCTGCATCAGAAATGCCAGGCACAGCTTGAGCAGCTGCCTGTCCAAGCGTGCATCATATAATGGCAGCATGTTGTTGCAAACAGTGTTTGGGGTTTGGTTGGGTCTTATGTAGCCCTCTGTTGTGCATTGTGTTCACCTGTGGCTTGATTCCTGGCACCTGGGTTCATTTATCTCAGCTGTATTTGCGCCGGTTGTCGGTGGCAATGCCGCAGAGAATGCACTTATAATATGGATGTAATTACACTTTGTGTTGTCGGCGCTAATAGAGCCGACTAATAGTGCCGTCTGTAATATCGCTGGCTGTAATTGCGCCGCTATGCTTTGGGTCTGGCGGTATTTGCACCTACTCGTGGTCCGGCAGAGCGGTATTGGCAGCGCTAATACCGTTACCACTGGATTTTAGGGCTCCCGCCCCACTTTTGAGGCCATGGAGAGGCTTTTGGTATATTCAGCCCAAAACCAAACCACCCTAGCAAGGACAACCAGAGCCTATAGATCAGAAATCAGGAAAAGCAAGAAATCATTCTATGGGAACCGAATCCTAAATGTCTGCAACCCATGTAAGGAACTACATAAAATCATAGCAGATTTCAAATCACCCTCATGCTCTCGCCTGACCACCCCAAGCTCCCAAGCCCTATGCAACACCCTATCGCTCCACTTCTACAATGCCACCAACGAAAGACACAATGCCATTGTTGCCAAGCTAAAAACCCTAGCACCACCCCCCACCCACCCACAGCACACTGTACAAACCCCACCCCAATCACATTCTTCTTTTGACTCCTTCTCTCCCATCACACACCAAGAATTTCTGTAACTGGTAGCGGGCAGCCGCCCGTCAGGCTCTCCAGAAGACATATGCCCACCCACATTGCTCAAGAAAATACTACCTGCCACCTGTGCAGGTAACGTCGCCCGCACAATCCTTAACCACTCACTCACCTTAGGGTCCTTCCTGAAAGCCCTAAAAACATCCTACACCAAACCCATTGTCAAAAAACCGACGCTTGACCCATTTCTTCCCCAAAACTACCGACCCATCTCCAATACTCGTTTCATCGCCAAACTGATTGACCGCGCTGCATACAAACAGCTCGGACAATTTGCTGAATCCAATAACCTCCTAGAACCAGCACAATCAGGTTTCCGACCACTAAGAGGAACAGAAGCCTCCCTAGTCTCCATCTGGGATGACCTAAAAAGAACAGTGGACGCAGACGGTTGTGCGGTCCTCATCCTTTTAGACCACTCCGCAGCTTTTGATACCATCGATCACATGATTCTCTTAGACAGACTATAAACTCTAGGAATCACAAGCACAGCCCTCTCGTGGATCTCCTCCATCTCTAAACGGTCTTGAATCATGCACCTTGACCAATTCATATCTATGTCACTTCCAATTTACAAAGGAGTTCCCCAAGGAGCATCCACGTAAATGCTAATCTTCAATTTCGACATACAACCCATCCCCGGAATCATCCTTTCATACAACCTTACCTGCTACAACTATGCAGATGATACCCAGATCATCCTCAAAATCCCCAATCCCGAAGGACCCGGCCGCCCGGACCTCTCGTCATGCCTCTCCGATATTGATCATTGGATGGCGACCAACCATCTCATCCTCAAACCTCGGAAAATAGAAATCCTACTTTGTGGGAAAACATCTTTCATACCCCAACCAATCCCATGGCCCGACTCAATAGGACAAGCAGCAGCACCCTCTAATGTGGTCAAAATCTTGGATGCCAACTAGACTCAGATCTATCCTCCCTCACCCAACACACCACCAGTGTATCCAAAACCTGTTTCTTTCACTTACGCATCCTCAGGAGGATTTACCCCTACCTCACCTATCCTCCCACGCCTTGACTACGCAAACTGCCTCTACCTAGGAGCCCCAGCATCCCAACTACGGAAACTCCAAAGAAACCAAAATGCGGCAGCACGCCTTCTCATTAACCTGCCTACCAGGGAGCACATCAGCCCTACCCTGAGAGTCTTCCACTGCCTCCCTATTGCTCGACGCACCACTTCCAAAGCCCTGTGCATCACCCATCGCGCAATCCACAACACAGGCCCTGAATTCCTGTGAGACAAAATAGTTCCCTAATGACCTTCCAAGAATCTCAGATCTCGCAATGCATTTCGCCTAATGATCCCACCGCACAACTCGACAAGTCTTGGCGGCTCCTCTTTCTCTGTCCAAGCGCCAATGATCTGGAATTCCATCCCCCTACACATTCGCAACATCGAAAACCACCTGAAATTCAGGAAGGCCCTTAAAACCTGGCTCTTCCCAATACTCTCCTAAGCCACTCCACCCCGCGAATACACCATCAATAAAAGCCTATGCTTTCGATCATATTTCAGGGACCGGCAGCTCTTGTAGCGGTTTCACCTGACACACCACCACCTAATGCTCAACAACACTGCCTGCCTACTAGATCTCCAGGTGGGCCAGAAGCTTTTGTTGTGGCATTCCTGATCCACTATCACCCCACCCACAACAACATTCCAACACATCAAGCATCCAAGCGAAGCCAGCAGCCTTTGCTGTGGCCACACTTGCATCCTACTCTCCCCGACCCTGCACACCAGACCACATGAGAGACATATGACAAATGAGATAAGTGGCCCCCCACAAACCTATCCCTGAAAGCCATGCTCAACAAACCATTGATGACTGTGACATCATGCATACCTACTATACATTAGGCTAAAACGGACGGCCTATCAAACATAAGGATAGTCCCCTCCGTTTATCCATCAAACAGTAGCAACCAACCAGTAGCAACCAACAAACTGGGGGGGGAAGGCTACGATGTGAAGTGGGTCAGACCCGCCTGGCTTAGACCTGTACACAAATAGCACTTTCAGGGTTAGGGTATGGCCCGGTCTAGTCGTATACTCCGATTTGTGTTGTCAACTAATGGTGGCCTTTAGTCCTATACTCTGGTTTGTGCTGACAGGCTCAGCCATTCCACCCACTGGGCTGGACTCAGTTGTGGCTGTCTCTAGTTATTCGCCCAAAGTGCATTTCAGGCTTAGACCTCTCCCACTGTTAAGGATGCTCGGATCTGGCTGTGCTTACTCTTATCCAGGCTGCACGTTTTGTATGTGGACCTCCCTGCAATCGCACAGGATTCTCAGCTCCTGTTGTTGATTCTCAAGGCCTGGTTCTGGTGATTCATTGGGAGTGGGCATCCGGGCCACCATGCGGGACTCTCAACGCTAGCTGTCCTTTGCCTGCATCCAAATATGCACTGTTGGGCAGGCCTCTCTCCCACTAGACAGGACTCTAATATCTAGCTGTGCTTAGCCTCTCTACGCACACTGTACTGTTAGGTGTAGACCACTCTCCCACTACACAAGACTCTCAAATTCCAGGCATAGCACCTGTAATTGCTTAACATATGCAGATACCTACCACCTTATGAAAGCCAGGCCCCCCCCGGTATAGACCTGGAGCAACATCACAGCCTAAGGTATGTATATCTCACACCACTAGCGTGGACATGGGCCGCAGGCACGGCCAAGCATCCATGCACGATAGAACACGCCTACGGCTAAGCACATCTGGTCTAGTGCACACATAGCCCCCCAGACTGAAACATCAGACGTACCTCAACACCTCTGCCACTAGCATACAGTGACCACCACCCGAAAGGAACTTGGTATAGCTGGCCTCACATAAACTCTCAACAATAGCAAGCTATCTCTAACCCTCACCAGCACCCACCCATGTGTCTGACCTCTCTTGGGCTGCTTAGTCGCGCCTTGTCAGCCAACGAAGTGCTAGAACGGCAACATGCACACACGCATCTCCTAAACGAAACCCCGTAGAACCTTACAACCACATCGACTATGGTCACCAAGGGCGTTCAACTGAGGAAAAAGCGCATTGAGGCCATACAAGTGGGGAAAGAGTGCTATATAAATATACAATACAATACAATATTGAATAAAGAGATGGTTCAGTAAATGATTAAGGTTATAATTGTTTCCTTGTTTGTAATTTTTGTTGTTGTGTTGGTCTCTGGTATCTGTTATTCTAAATCTGTCTGAAAGAGCACTTTAAAAATCCCATCTGCTCTGGGGACAGCCAACTGTCAGTGGTAGAACCACTTGTATACATACATTACATTTAAGGGGTCACCTTAAGAGTAGGGGGCCTGTATTCTTGCATGAACGATTCTTGAAAGAATGTAAAAAAGGGGTCCATGCACGATTCTAAACGACAAGACAATCAGCACACCTCTCCTGAGAGTCCCACAAGACATGGAAAAGGTTGACATTAGGGCTGGTGGCAGAGAATACTGTACGGTTGGTGAAAAGTGATCGTGTGAAAGAGTATGTTGTCTGTCAGCCCACACATTCCAGTCTTCCAGGTTAATTTGTGAAGTTCTAGACCCATTGCTTTGGCAAATGCGGCTTTGGTGAAAACTTTATTTCTATTTTATGAGTTGTCTCAGTTCCTGTTCACTCAGTAGAAGTGACCAGTGCAGAGACTCTCAATGAGACCTTCTATTTCTACATATATGTTCTTTCTATCTTAGCAACAAACTCTTAACAGAATTATCTATTTTTATCGTTGTGTGTGTAATTCTCTCCTTCCCTACCTGTCTCTGGACAGTTGATGTTAACGTGAGCATAAAATGTGTCTCGGCCTTGATATCTCTTCTGCTCCTCTAACTTCTCCATCACCCTCTTCCTTGTTCTCTAATCACCAAATTGATTTTCCTTGCTTTTCCTTACTGTATCCTTTGTATTCTCCAAACTCGCTCCAGGTCTCCTTGCTCCCAAAAAATCAGCTCTCAGGATTGACATTATTTCACCACAAAGATAGTGGAAACTGGAAGCCTTTTATAAAGTTGGTCATAGCTTGATTGTGCATTAAGGGATCTTATTGAGCGCATACCCTCATTTTTCCCTGCCCATGATTGGCCCTGGCTCCTTCTCCCACCTCCTCCCCTTGTGAATAACACCACCCCCACCTTAAATTAAGGTAAGGAACATTTTCTACTGGTTTAGTGCCCCCCCATTTTAAAGTTTGGCAGGAGTCCCATGGCTGTTGCCTAATCTAGTGGTCTTCCTGGAAAGTTCAGGTGGAATTGGCTCTTCTGTGTCTGATCATGTACATTTTAATGAACACTGTGATCCAGGATTGCATACCCAGCTTTAAAGCCTGATTCCTGTCTCTGCAGTATGTTTTCCTTTACAGTCTGGTCTACGATCTTTGTTGGGCTGTGTCCCTCAGGTGCATGCTGTGCTGGCATTCCCGCTCCACGCATGGACTCCTTGACCGTAAGCATCATATATGTCTGTCTACGTTTAGTTTCCTGGGTGTGAGTATGTGAGTTAACTTGCCTTTGGATTTTCTACCCGCTATCTGTTGGATTTTTTTGGCTGCCATGTGTGGACTGAAGTAGCTCTGGGGATTCCCCATTTAATTTCTTCTGGGGTCTCATCTCCGAGCAGGTGGCTGCCCCTGGCCCATAGAAAATTCCCCAGTGTTCCTCAGCCAATGTCCCCTTAGCGACATTGTCACTCCATGTGCTGTACACATATTTCATCATTAATGTTCATACATTTTTGTTCGACTATATCTGTATTTGCCAGCTTCTACCTGCAACCATCGATAAATGTCTTGTCTAATTTTAACCCTCATGCCTTTATGTTCTCTAAGGTTGTTCATGTGAGAGAAGGACACAAGCAGATCATAAAGCAAGAGGTTGCTAAAATACACAATTAAGGGGCATGGGCTCTTAATGGTGTGAGTCATTATGGTCAAGAATCGATAGACTCCCTCTATCTCAGATACTAAGTTATGTAAAATGGGCATGGATATAGATTTCCAATATAAACCAGAAGATCTGAACCCTTAACTCTCCTTAAAAACGCCAAGCAATTTTCAATTGTGCTGCCCAGAACTTTTCTATAGGACAATGGCCCTCATTACGACCCTGGCGTTGGACCATGGTGCTATTAGCACCATGGTCCATGCCGGTCTCCGGCATGGTGGATGGCGGAATTACCGCCCCCATCACAAGGTTGGCGGGGGCGGTAATTCCCCATTCACCATTTGCCCTTCCCCATTCCCATTTTGCCCCATAGGGCATAATGGGAATGGGGAAGGCGATAATTACGGCACCGCTAATAGCGGTTGCCGTAATTATCGCCAAGGTCCCTTTGCGGCACCCACTTTAACGGCTGGTCTGCACCAGCCG
Source organism: Ambystoma mexicanum (assembly GCF_040938575.1). Classification (NCBI taxonomy): domain Eukaryota; kingdom Metazoa; phylum Chordata; class Amphibia; order Caudata; family Ambystomatidae; genus Ambystoma; species Ambystoma mexicanum. The sequence continues at coordinate 1,083,485,905 of NC_090937.1, read as the reverse complement.
TTAAGTACGGGTCCCACAAAGGGACCTTGTAATCAGGCGGTAATGGTTTAACGGCGCCGCCGCCTTTTACAGCGCCGTTAAACCATTGCCGCATGGGTCGTAATGAGGGCCAATGTCTTATTTTAAGAGATGTAGCAGTTTCTTTTAAAGGGTTAGAATTTGGTGATCTACTGACCCTATTTCCATTCCTCCTCCAAGTCCTCCCCCGACTGCTGATTGGGCATCCAGGCCAGTAGTCATCCTCAAGGGCTTTTGCCCTCTCGCACCACCTCGCAGGCAGTTTAGCTGCAAGTCTGATCAGGGGAGTGTACCGCTGGTTGCTGCTACTGCGAGGGAGGCTTTTATTAGGCATTTGGTTAAAAAATAATATTTTCCGACGCAGCAGCTTCTGTCCTTGCGTTCCCTTTGGCCCAATTCCCTACTTCCCCTTCCCAACCCTCCTCCCAGACCTCACACGACTGCTGATTTGGCCTCCAGGCTAGAAGAACATCCTTGAGGGCATGTGCCCTCTCTCACCACCTCACAGGCACTTTAGCCGTAGGCCTGATCAGGTCAGTGCAGCCCTGGTTGCTCGCCACTGCGAGGGAGCCTTTTATTTGGCATTTGGTTTAAAAATTGTATCTTCTGATGCTGCAGCATCTGTCCTTACATTCCCTTTGCCCCACTCCCCTTTTTTCCCTTCCCGAACCTCCTTCCAGCCCTCCCCCGACTAATGATTGGGCTGGTGTCCCATTTAAGCTAACATACCAGGGAATCCTCTTGTAGAGGAGCAGACGTATACATCCGCAGGAGATCCTAGCCTCCTACCTCCCCTGTTTTGGAGATATGAGACCATGCCCTGTTTACCCTCAGCTACTGAACCAATAATACAGCGAGCGTATGGAAGACGGTATGCATTAAAACAACCATATTGAATGTACCCTCGAGTTGACAGCCTGCAGGAGGAACTCCCTGAAGGAATATGAGAAAGAGCTAAGAAAATTAACGATGGTGTCATAAGAAAGTATGCACGACGTCCTGAGATACTGAGTGAAGACGATTCATGGATGCTAGAGGAGAAATGACAAAGTGAAGAATCAAGCCAACCTTAAAATGGAAAAGGAGAAGATTACACAGTAAAAAGTGTTGTAGAAATCAAAAGTTTAATGAATGTACAGACGCTGAAATGCAAGATAGATCAAGCTAGTTATAAGTAGTGAATAGAATGCAGGCGAAGTGGCCATTGTATAGAAACTGGACATTGGTATCATGAAATAGTAAGTAAGCCGAAGAATTATTGAGAAAGAATTAAAAGCTGTGTCACAGTAGAATAGAAGGCTAGTGGAGCTGCGGGGACAGGCTGTCTGACCTGAAGTCAAGAACTTATAAGTCAAGGTCAGCTATCCACTCTGAAGAAGAACCAGTGTGCGGAGGATGAATCCTCTCACGTTAAGGTTCAAGAAAGAACACAAAGGATGCTAAGTTTTAATTTATTTAAAGCATGTGTGTGTGTGTGGAGTGACGAGCGTACCCAAATCTTATCCTTGAATTTTATTCCCACAGAGGAAGGTCGATGGCGAAGGATTTGTAATTGCAATGAATTAAGTTTGTCCATTCGTATTTTAGTTTTTAGAGGCATGTGCAGATGGTTTTTAGTGTATGTTTTTAAAGTTGATAGTTTTTTATTAATTTTGTTATGACATGATGGTATTTTTATACAATGTCAAATTTCTGATTTGTGTTGTATGATGGGTTTGCACTATATGACACAAGGTCAAGTCAAGGATGGAAATAGGGTTTGAACTTGAACTTGAAGTTCCAGATACAATAGCAAGTACTCTCACTCCCATGAATTCCCAGGACAAGAATACTCTGCGAGGCCAAAGTACAAAGAGAATTCCATGTCAGAAGGCATGGGTGATGAGAGATGCTGGGCTAATTGGGTGGTAGGGCAGTCTTATGTCCTATTACCTGTACCCGGGTCTTGGCTTACGTTCTGCTAATTAAACTGACTTTTCCGGACATGGCGCGTGCGTGCCAACCAATTGTATTAGTCCGTATAACGAAGGACCTTACAGCTTGAGAAACCAATGAAACACTATTTGTCTTAAAATGACATGTATGAAGAGGTAGGCATACGTTGTCCACCGGATATTGGACAGCCAATAACAACCAGCTCCTATATGATCGAGATGTGGCCCTTAAACAATCCCAACCCTTGATAGATTTTTCACTATTGCCATGTAGTATGACATCGCTCTGACGCATAAAGTATATAATTGTGTTTTTTGTGAAAATCACTGATTGACTGAGCCTACGCCCGGTGATGTTCATTGTAACCTCCCTGTTTTAGATAATTGTTAATAAAACAGCAACATACCATCTTCTTGAGTTTGTCCGATTATTTGGACTCAGAATGATTCCAGTGTAATCCCATCCAGCTATAAAAGCATTTCCAAGAGCCATAATCTCACTCTGCCTGGGAAGCCATCAGCTAAGTGCCACAAGGCAAAGAACAGTTCCTAAAGAAGCTGCTACACTCTGTGTTTGCCTGTATTCGCTTGGGATGCCTGCTGCAGTCAACCAGCAGTGACTGATAAGGTAAGTGTGGTCTGGGCGGGGAGTACATCAATTACTATACGCCAGTAACGCCCGACCACTCTTATTACCTACTAGAACATAGATAATTTCTGTGAGGCCGTCATATCTCGGATTTAGCCCACCTATGTTAATGAGCCATGTCTTGTATTTAGCCCAGCTGTGTTAGTGAGCCATATCTCACATTTAGCCCATCTGTGCTAGTGAGCCATGTACAACAGGGGAAGGGATATGGGCCAGATTTAGTCAGAACAGCAAAGGTAGGAAAGGTACTGCCACTAACTAACCCTACTAAAATCTCACCCTTCTGTATACACCTATCAAACTCTGAACTAAACAAGAGCCCATTATTTGGGAAACCGAGGACACAGAGGACAAGGATATTACCGTCACCCAGGAGGACAATCAGGTGAGAATTACAATAATCTATCCTCCGGTGGGGGGGGGGCAGGACATTTTTGCTTCAAAAATTGGCAAATGCTTTCAAGCTATTCATGGCTGCTACAGACAGTGGCAGGTTTTCAGCTAGAGTTTGTGTCACTGCCAGTAGCGAGCCAGACCAAAGCAGTTCATGCAAGCACGCAAAGAAACAAACTCCTAGAAAGAGTTAATCCAAATAGCGAACAATGGCGCAATAGAACGCAGCGACAAAGCAGTGACAGCCTTCATAAGCAACATGTTCCTGGTACACAGGAACGAGAAAGTAAGGTCGGTTATCAAATTGAAGGAACTCAACGGGTGGCTGGTTTACAGGAACTTCAAGATGGAGGGAGTGCACCTCCTCCAGCACATCCTCGGAAACGGAGAATGGCTAGGGAGGTTGGATCTGAAAGATGCCTATCTGACAATTCTGATTGCCTGGGAACACTGCAGGTACCGCACCTTCCTATGGAACAACCAGATATGGTAATTCAAATGCCTTGTGTTCGGTCTTGCCTCCGTGCCCTGGGCCTTCACAAAAGTAATGAGACTGGTGGTGGCGTCCATGAGAGAAAGAGGCATCCGCATGATCATTTACTTAGACAATATCCTCATGCTGGGGGAGGATAAGCAAGTTCTTGTCAACCAGATGCAGTGGGCATCCCAGCTTCTTTCATCCCTAGAGTTTCTGATAAATCAGGAGAAATCCGAGCTGGTCCCCAGACAACACCTGGAATTTTTGGGGTTTGTAGTAAACACAGTAAGGTGACTCTGGAGCTGCCAGCTCCCAAGATGAGGGTGGCGTTAGCGACGTCCATAATATCTATTCAAGCTCTACTGAGAATTGTTGGGCTTCTAGCAGCCTCCATCCAGGCCACCTTTCCGGGCCATCTGCATTACAGAGCCCTTCAGAGACTGAAGATTTGTCGCCTGCAAGAAGATCGGGGTACCATCAGCTGGTGGCCCTGGATCAAGAAGTGAGGTTAGAGCTGGAATGGTGGCTTCAGAACATGGAAGCCTGGAACGGACGTGTCATATTCGGAGATGTCACTGAACTCTTCATAGAGTCTGACGCCAGCAGAGCAGGCTGGTGAGCAAGGTGCGGCCACCTGGAGATGGGCAGCGATGGTCACAGGAGAAACTATCCCTAAACATCAATTACTTAGAACTGCTTGCAGGCTCTTTTGTGATAAAAGCTTTTACCAAGGGCAAAGCAGAGTGTTGCATTCTGCTCAGGATGAAAAACATCTCAGCAGTCTGATATATCAACCACCTTGAAGGCACTCGGTCACGAATGCTAGCGGAACTGACTAAGGACTTCTGGCATTACTGCCTCGATCAGAAGATCTGTGTCAGTGGAGTATCTCCTGGGCATGCAGAACGCAGTGGCGGATTGGAACTCTCGCTACTGGCACAACTCCAGCGACTGGATGCTACACAGAGAGGTGTTCACTCGGATTGCAGCACTCTGGGGTCCCCTAGACACCAACATATTTGCGTCCAGGTTGAACAAGCAGTTACTAATGTTTTTCAGCTGGAGACTGGAACCGGAAGCACAAGGGGCGGACACAGTTCTTCAAGCATGGTCGAGCGCAGTACACTATGCCCCCCCCCTCATGATGTAAGCCAGGGCTTTAACGAAGATCAGGAGAGAGAGAGCAGAAGCCGTCATAGTAGCCCCGAACTGGAAATCGCGAGCGCGGTTTCCAGTTCTGATGGAACATTCTTTGGATTTCCTGGGAGTGCTTCCTCTGAGGGAGGATCTCCTGTCGGACCCTTCTGGGAATTATCTTCTGATGAAGACGGGGCAACTACCTCCGCTGGCGTGCAGGGTATTGGGAGCAGATGGAGCCTGCCGGGCAATTCAGGACCAGCTACAAAATTTTATCAAACTATCCTGGGCCCCATCTACACTCAAGAGTTAGGAGGCTGCATGGGGAAGATGGTGCCTATGGTGCAGACAGCGCAACCTTCATCCCATGTCAGCCCGATTAGTGCAAGTGCTCAGTTTTCTTGCATCCCTAGTCAGAGGTGGAAAAGCATTTGAAACCGTAGGAGTCAACAGATCAGCAATGTCAGTAAGGCACAATCCGTTGGACGGAGCCTCTATGGCGGAGCACCCTGCAGTAGTAAGGCTGATGCAGGGCGTTAAAGCCAGTTCGCCCCCATTCCTAAATACGGGCAACTAGAGGACGTTGAGGCAGTCCTGCACCTATTTATGAACTGGCAGCAGTGTTAGTGATGCTTTTGTGTCTGGTGTCCTGTGGAAGAGTGTCAGATGTTAAAGCTCTCCAAGTGGACAGGAAGACCTTCCGTCCAGATGGAGTGACTTTCTCCATTGCGAAAAGGACTAACTGCCACTCATGGGTTATCTCATATTCCTATTTCCTAGAACAGCCCAAGTTGTGCGTTGCCAACTGTCAAAGAATATGAGACAAGGACGGACGAGGAGAGACCAGCAGGAGTGTCTCAACTGCTCATCATGTGCAGGAAGCTATTTAGGGTGGTGGCAGCAGCGGCTATAGCCCGATGGCTGCGAGAAATCATGTCACTGGCAGGCATAGATCTGACGCGATTTGGAGCGCATTCAGTTAGGAGCGCATGGCTTCCAAAGCCGGAGCGAGTCTTCAAGACATATTGAGGGCAGCAAATTGGTCCAGTGACGCCACGTTTAAGACCTTTTACTTTAAGCCAATAGCGAGTGTGGCAGCGGCAGTGGTGAATAGCTTTCAATAAGCATAATGCTTGCCTCCGGTCTTGACATAGAATGAAGATTACCCCTGCTGTAGTGCAGGGATTCTTGATTCTATCAAAGACACAGAGGCGAGCATTATCCCACCCAGCAACGTAAAGCATTGGTGATCAGTTCTGGGATAATGGCTGTCATTTGTTTATGGTACGTTGCATTGTATGAACCTCCCTTCTCTGACAGGTGATGACCAGAAGACTGGCTGAGAGTCTGAGAGCGGCGGTCGCAAAGTATTGCAGATGAAGGTGCCAGCGTTGGCCATTAGAGGACCCCTTGTCGAGAGTACCGTTTTTTCTGTTCAGAGTGTGTTTTTGCATTTACACCTGATGTCAGTTGGAAGGCATCAAAGAAGAGGAAAGGACCTGGGCAGGAAGTAGCTCATGGGACCCAGGGACAGGATATAGACATGGGACTACCGGAGACACTGGGGTTCATGGGATGTGAAGTTTTTGGATATTTTCTGTTTTGAAATTAAAAACAAATGTTAATAAATCAATGAACATTTAAATCTGCTGGAAGAGTAGAATTTAAGGAAGTTGAAGCATAATACTTGCCATTGTGTCTTTAATAGTATCAAGACTCCATGCGCTACAGCAGGGGTAATCTTTATTATGTTTTGCAAGCTGTGAATCAATGTCTAAAACATAGCTTTTTATGGGATTTCACCCATTCTTCCCTGTGGGATGGAAAGGGGTAGTAAAGCCACAGACCACTTCATTCTGCACATACATGTCAGACCATTTAAAAATTGCTTCTAGAGGCCCAAGAGGCTTAAGTAAACATTTGCACTCCGAATAGGATGAGCAAATGACTCTTCATATTACATACCCTGTGATATATGAAACTATGTTTGATTAAGTGTAGGTAGCAAAGATATCATTGTGATATATGCCTGAAGTCGGTTTAGAGTGTAGTGCTTAAAATTGCAACTGGTTACTCAAAGCGCTTTAGTGAACAACTCGGGCTCCTATGGTCCTATAATAGATTGCTAGCAGCAAGCAGTCTGTATACAGATCAATGAGGTTTTTTGAAATAATGTCTCAGTCGCTATCACTAAGAAATGTGTTTTTGATTTAGCATTCATTAATTTAACCATGTAGTAAAGCAAAGATGCTAAGTGGACTCAGACTGAAACATACGTAGATGCACGCATATATATTTAGATTATCATGGAATTGAGTGTGCTTCTCAAAAGTCTCTTTGTGTAAGAAGAAGCCATTATTAAGAAGGCCTGCGTAAGCAAGCTTCACTCCATTTTCCATTAGTAAGAAATACAACAGATTGCGTGTAAGCTAATATCATGACAATGATGCATTGGACAATGGAGGAATATGAGATAAATGCGCCAGAGAAAACAAAGGGTGATACCAAACTCTTATCATTAAGATATTCCAGAGGAATAAAGTGGGAGGCACCCTAGACCCTGGTGTTAGAAGCTTAGGGGTCATTTTACGTTTGCCAGTATCCCGCTGGTAATTCTAGCGGGATACCAGTAAACTAACCTACCATTTCTGCCACCGGATATCACAGTATTACCCGATGTTAGGCAGAATTATATGCAGTACCCTTTGGGAACACCACACACAATTAAGACTACAAGTGACAGTACAAATTCACCTTTGGTACAAGCCTGTACTACACAGTAAAGTGGTAGCAATGGCTGAGCAGCCAGACTTATCTCAAGAGCAAGTGAGCAGTATCAATAGTTACACCAAGGACAGCAATTACTATAATTCAAACAAACACTGACTCAAGGTTTTCTGAGTAAAAGAATATACATTTATTTACACATCAGTTATATAACATTACACTGAAGTAAAGCACTCCCAATAAGTTCCAGACAAGTTAAGCTCACAAAATGAAGTGGGAGCAAAATAGCACTCCAGAAATTCAAAAGGGAGGGAAAGACAAAGTTAGGCAGAAATTGAACCACACCAACAGGTAAGTACTCAGGGCAATTGAGCAAGAGGAACTACAGTGATAGAATCAGGGTATAAAGGCTTAAGGCCAAAAGTCACTAGGTCAAAAGTATTTTGCCCAAGATCACACAGTTCAGGGTAGTTCGCGGTAAAGTTCGTGCCACAAGTTACGGACGAGGTTGGTTGGCAGAAAAGTTAGTTCAAAGAGAAGAGAAGGGCAAGCTCTCGGATTGGAGAAAGATTTCACACACTTTCCCCGCGGCTGAATGAAACGAACAACCGGATTTGCACAGTACCTTAAAACGGAGAGGAAGCTGTAGCTGAGGCGGTCGTTCCTGGTAGTTCCAGCAGGTTCACGGTTCCAGAAGCGACTGTCGGAATGACACGAAGTAGGAAGACTGGAGGGTCCTGCACCACCCAGGGAAGAAACCAGCAGCAGAGCAAAGCAACAAATAAAAGGTGCGCTCCTTAAAACCCAAGCAGGGTCCGACCTTTCCTGGGTATCCGGCCCACTGTAGCACTGTACAGCAAATTCGACCAGAGGAGGGGTCCTGACTTGAAGTTTGGGCAAAATTGGTCCCACCAGCTCAAGGGAAGAATATTCCTGGAGGATCTTCTCTGTCGTTGGAGTTCGAGAATTCAGACCTGCAGCAGGGCTTCACCGGGTGGCTCAGTCGTGGTAGGGGTCCTCTTCCATCAGCTCCTCGTCGGTTCTTTTGTTCCAGTGGCGACTCTGCCTTTCCAGTCCCAGAGACCTGCTTTTTATGCAGTTTTCCCCCATTCACACAGCCTGCTGTCAATCACGCAGCAGGGTGGCTGTCCTGGCAAGGACAGTCAGCCAGCCAATCAAACAGGAGTGCGACTTGGGTTACCCAGGGAACCCATGGCAGGGGTCCTAGGACCCCTCCCTCACATCCTGCCTACCCAGACTTACAGGCGCCTTAAGGAGGGCTTCTGTGCAGAAGCCTGCAAAAAGACGGTGAAGAAAGGGACCAAACCTGGTTTGGCATGCAGAGTAAAACACGAGAAAGACTATTACAAAAAGAAATGGCGAATAAACCCAGCCGGAGCCGAAATAATATATATTTGGTCAAGCGGGTTTATATTCGAGGCTACTAAAATAGCTTAAAACAATACCATGGTTATTTAAGATAACCGCGGTAGGAAAAATAGGGTAGTTATCACTGCCACCAGCCAAGTCTTGATGAAAAGGGAGCGAAACAGTGCTCCAAGAGAAACAGACAAAAAGGGATAAGAATTAAACCTTTCCAATACTCCATGTAAAATGGGGTGTACTGGGTCTGTGATTTAAAGAGACTACATAACGTTAATGGCAACTTTACATGTTTCTGGGAGACAGTAGTAAGTCCCAGAAAAATGGAGTCAGTGGGAAGTTTAAAAGACAACCCTGTGTCACTGCACTGAAGGTGCTGTATAACACACACAAAAAATGATGCTCCTGGAGTAGGTGAGGCTCCACAGTCTATGAACACAAACATGTTAAACACACAGCAAAACACATGTAAGAGTGGGAAAAAAGGCTCACACTCTTACCAGGTGAAAAAAATAAACCCTAGAAATTCAGCAAAGCTGCTGAGGGACTCAGTAGGTAAGGGAAATTAGCCATTTATGAGAATTTTCCCTAACACCCGGATATTCCAGGTGGCGGGAAAAGGCAGTAAATCCCCATTCCGATAGGACTCCATGGAGGTGACTGCCATCATTAACAGCACCGGTATTACCGGTGCCAATAATACTGACTACTTTTCTGCCGGTGGGAGCATGATTTGCCTCCAACTGTTTGCTGGAGCTGAATCTGTGACCCACTGGCAAACTTGCACTTTTGTGGTGCAGGAAAAGTATCAGTAAGATTATAATAACCCCCTAGGTGATTTGTCTGATAGTAGATGATATAAGGTGCTTTATGACTTGGCTGATCCCATAAAGCAGAGCCGGGGTGCATACGTTTAAGTTTCACTAAATGTCATGATTGAATTTGCACTGTGTGAGATATGATCACATTAGCATTGTGCTTTGCTTCCCATTTTTTTATATTCATTGTGATGCACTGAATTCTACATCTTGGAATTGTTTTTGTTTAAGGTGTTGGTTTTCCAGATGCCAAATGTTTTGTGATCTCACTAAATAAGTAATCTGGATTGGGGATACTGTTGATCTTTTGTTACATTTGGAACTTAGCGTACTGTGACAAGCTGTGGGAGTATTTCACTTTTGCCCAGGGGGAGCCATTTTCTGTGAGGCTAGGGAGATGATCCTGCTATGCAATAGCCTCCCTAGGGATAGAGGCAAGCGTGATCTCACCGGGAGCGACTCTCCCTGTGGGGACAATGATTCCTGTTTAGATGAACTCCCTAAACATCATATCAGCAACCCATCTTCTGAAAAATCTAATGTACGAACATAAGAATAGAAAAGAATCCGTTATTGCCAGCCAAGCCCTCTGGAGACCTATGGAGAAATATGTATATGGTACTGAGACAAGGAAGATTACTGGAGGAATACAGTGTCTAACTCAAACAGAAAAGAAGGACTTTGACACTACGCCCGGGAAGTCCCACAGCAGCATCATAAATATGGGATGTGGAGACCTAAGACGAGAGAGAGCCGGGAAGTTCAAATCAGCTGGAAGGAGCAAGCTGAGAGAAACTTGGGCGCACGGCGTCTAAACGGAGAGAGAAGCCAGAGTGCGCCAGAGTGCAGCCTCCAATGCCTGGCACTGAAGGGGAGAGAGAACACGGAAGACTGAAGTTGTCCCAGGGCGTCCTGAACTCGAAAGACGAACAAGTGGGGGCATGACCGCATTGCGGTGGACCAGGCGGTCCATGAAGGACGATGATACCATTTTTCCCCAAGTTATTGCAGAGTGAACCGACTGACGGGAAACGAAGAAAACAGTAACCATCCTGACAAGGAAAAAAGCGAGAACCAGCATATTGGAGAGAGCAATGTCATTATCCCAGAGTCATCCAGATAATGGGGAGAACTGGAGATCAGAGAGGGGGAATAAAGATAATAACAGGGATACTTATACTCGTCCGAGTAAAGACAAAGTGCCAAGAATATATGAAGAGAGTAAGAAACATAACTGGGACACTCATACTCATCCAAGTAAAGACGAAGTCTAATGAATATACGTAGAGAATAAGAAACATTACTAGAACACCCCTGCTCCATCCTTTTTCCCCTCATTCTGGCCTTTCTCCTTGGGCTCTCCCCTTGCGCCTACAACTGAAACCAGAAACCTTGGGAGTCATCTTCGACTCCTCTCTCCCCTTCCTCCCTCACACTCAGCACATTGCCAAGAAGTCCAACTATCAGTTCTTCATTCTCAAAGGAATGTTACCTTTTCTAACTTTCCCTTAGAGGCTTAATGTGACTCAAGCCCTGGTTCTCTCTAGACTTGAATGCTGTAACAGCCTCCTCCTGAATCTTCCTTCTTCCACTCTGGGACCCCTCCAGCTTAACCAGAATAGGGCAAGACTTATCCTTGGCCTTGAGCCCAGGGACCGCATCTCTCCTGCACTAAAAGGTCTTCACTGGCTCCAAGTTGCTGCATGGATTAAATTCAAATCGCTCTGCATCATCCACAAGGCTGTCTGACCCGGGGACTACACTGTCTTCAACTTTATCTCACTAAATACTATCCCTCTAGACCACTCAGTTCCTCTGGCACCAACTCTTTGTGTGTAAAGCGTTTTGCTAAACAGAGTGCAAGGTGTTGCTCACTTTCCTGTGCATGCTCCCTCCTTTGTAATAGCCTCCCCCTCACCCTGCGCCTTGAGCAGGATCTTCTCAAATTCCGGAAACTCCTTAAGACTTTCCTCTTTTCCTTATCCTTCCCTCCTTCTCTGCACTGCTAATCCCACAGTTGATGAATCGGTGCCCTTGGCCCTTGTGCATCCTTGGGGCCTTGACCTCCCACACCAATTCTTCCCAGTTCCTGTCTATCCACAGCACTTGCATTTCACACCCTCCGCTCTGGAGGCTCGCACTTACACCTCCCACGGCCCAGGCCGTGTAGCACTCAACATTCCTAGCACTTTGTCTATGGCTCACCCACAAGCCCAGACCCCCCGGCACTTACCTCCTCTTCCCTCTTCCTTTCTGCACTTGCATGTTCAGAATACTCACAAGGTATACTAGGTTCATCACTCCCCCCACCCCATCTGCTCTTACATGTGTGTTGTAATGTATTTCCCACCCTCGCTCCCTCCCTGCCCTGTGGGCGCTTTGAAACAGTGTTTTCTTATTGTATGAGCGCCTAACAAGAAAACAATAAATAAATATTCATCCCATTAAAGACAACGTTTCAAGAATATCCAAAGTGAGTGAGAAATATTACAGAAAGGTTCATACTCGTCCCAGTAAAGAAGACTGTCAAAAGTATATAAAGATACTGAGAATCACTCCTGCAACCCTCATACATGTCCCCGTAGAAGCAAAGTATCAAGAGTATATAGAAAGTGAGAATCCTTACTGGAACGCTTATACTGGTCTCAGTCAGCACAAGGTGCTAAGGGTAGATGAGGAGACTAAAAATCATTGCTGGTGGCTCATATCAGTCCTGATCAAGATACATCCCTGAGAGTGAATGAAAGCCAAAAGAATCAATGTTTGAGTCCTCAAATCCACCCGAATCAAGGAAATAAATGAACATTGAATAGAGGATTTTTGTTTAAATAAAGCGAAAGGAAAAAGAGATATTTCGTGGAAGGAAAGAGCCAGATGAGACCTTGAAGAACCCAATATCTGAACCGCTACAGTTGCCAACTTCCTAAGGATATCCTATTAAACTGAACTGGGTAAAAAGTCTGCCAGACAGGAGAAGGGAGTCATTCTCCCATGATTAAGTTGTTCAAATAGTGGTAAGGTCAGCCTTTAACCCCTTAAGTGCAGAGGACCAGGTATCACATCCTCCACACTGCGTTTCCAGTGTGGGGGACGAGATCTCGTCCTCTGCACTGCTCACCTTTGGAGGGAGGCGGATCAACAGCCCTGTTGCTCCCTCGATCTCCCCGACCAGCAGGCAAGGAAAGGGAGGACTTCCCCTTCCGTCTTGGGGGGTTGCCATGATGACATTGGCGCACGCTACGTATGCCGACATCAGGGAAAAGGCTTCAGCATGTAAATTTCACAGCAACGCTTTTGTGTGCTGCTCAGGCATTTTCTGCCAAATTTCCTTGAGTGAGGGCTGGTTGGAAAGGGGAGACTCACTCAAGGAGATTGCTGTCGAGGACCATACGATCTTCGACCAGCAATAACCACTGGACCACCGGGGAGTTGATTTTGGGGGTGCCCCCCCAAGCCAAATAGCACCACACCCCCACCAACAAAAAAAGCGGGGGCACAATGTTTTGCATCCATTTGCCCCCAAGGAAGGAAAAAGAATAATTATATTTGGGGCAGACTTGGGGGCATCAGAGGGCAGGACTCTTGCCTATGGGCCAGCCCCCCTCAGCAACCCCCCACATTCCCCCAATGAGAGGCAGATCCTTTCTGTTTCCCTGGTCTCGCCCCAATTTGCCGCCTCTGGGAAGCAGAAGGGAGCACTAGCCCACCATGGAATTGATTTTTGGTGTGCCCCCCAAGCCAAACAGGCCCCCGACCCCACCAAAAATAAATAAAAGGGGGGAACACTGTTTTTCCTTCTTTGGGGGCAGATGGGTGCTGTTTTGCACCCATTTGCCACCAAGGAAGGCAAAAAAATTATATTTGGGGCAGACTTGGGGCATCAGGGGCTGGATATTTTGACAGTCATATCATTACAGTGGATGAGATCTGGTAACTGGGGAAGCATTTGCACAGGGCCTCCAGCTAACTTGGTGAGCTCCCCTCAGAAACACCCTGCAATCCTCCTCCCAGCTACCCCCTTGTGGTTCTGCGTGCTTCACTCGGGAGGCATCTCTGAGCAGCCAACCTGCACCCCTGTAAGGATAATCATCATCAGAGCAATAAAAATGCCAATGAAAACGAGAACAATTAGCCAGTTTGCCAACCCCTGCCGCCCTGCAAGAGCTGAGACGTGATCCCTCAGTCCGGCTCTCGAGACAACGAGTGCTGAATTTCACCATCCCTAGGTGAGCGTGATGGGCTAGTTGGTAATTTGTAAAATAATTCTCTGGTTTCGGCTGGCGATGAGAGGAACAGGGCCTGCCCTTTGTGTTCCACTTGCAACTTCACTGGGAACAGCATTGCATATTTTATGCCCCATGCTCTCATCGCTCGTTTCACATCTGTGTAGATTCTTCTCAGGGCCTGCACCTTACTGGAAAAGTCAGAATATACATATCTGGTCACCATCATGTACCTTAACCTTGCGGCAGGTGCAGTACAGTGTCTTGGTCCCTGTAATTAAGCAGCCGGGCTATAATTGACATTGTTGGGTTCCTGGCAGGGGATGCTGTCCAGGGATCCGATGCACATGTTCAAGCAAGAACACTGATGAAAATCCTTCCTGCAGTAGCAGATCTTTCCACAAACTATTCCGTAGATCTAGTGCCAGTGGCTTCGGGGACCCCCACAATGCGTATGTTTCTTCTCAACCTTCTTTTGAGATCATCCTGTTTGTCTGCTAGCTCCTTCAGCAATTCCTTGGGGTCGCCCCATCTTCCAACCTAGATAACCTATTTTCAGCCTCGTGCAGCTGCTCTCCATGCTTATCAAGCTTCACCTTCAAATGTTCGACCTTACAGTTAAGGGAGTCTAGTTTAGAGTCCAAGGTGTACATTCCAGTTGCAGGTTGCATAAACATCTCTTTGATGTCGCTGAGGTTAGGCAACCCACCAGGCTGGTCTGATGGTGGTACCATCGGACCCTGACTTGCCGATTTACTCTTCTTCCCGAGGTTGTTGCCGTCAAAGGTAAGTTTGGACAGTCTTCCACATCCTGATCCGGGATATATCCTCACCTTTTAGTTGACTATCCTGAGGCGGCTCCCCGCCGTGGCTCGATGATGTTCCCAGCCACATGCGGTGTGCCCCTGTTGGTTGCTGTACCTACTGAGGGCTCTCGCAGTGTCCCTCCACAGCCGACGCCTCACTATAGCCTCTTCTGCTGGCCAGTCTGGTACCTCTTGCAGTGTTGCGGTGATCGCAAGTGCCTGTGGGCTCATTCAGAATCTTCGGGCCCTTCTCTGTTGCTAAACTTCTGTCACCAACTCTGGAGACTGGGTCTTTGTATAGAGCTGTGTTTTCTGAGTTTGGGGCCCCTAGACCGCAATGCACACTATAACACACACACTGCGGTCTGCAGCATTATCGATGCGGTCCTGACTAGCAAGTGCTCCAGGCGGGTCATCCCGCTCCCAGCGTGTTCGTATTGCAGAGGGACACAGTCTTGACTCATCAGATAGCCCCACGATTGTGCGGCCATGCCCCCCCTGAAAGGATCTGAGGGCAGATCGGGTACTTGCCACCACATCTCTGCCACAAAAGGCCTTTTTCTCACGGGTCATTACGAGGTTGGGGGTGGCGTCATTGGTTAGGAGTGGTGGGCTACTCCTCATCTCGGCAGCCGTGACGCCAGCAGGCTGCAGTTGTCGGGTTTGTCGACGTCAACTATTTTGTGGGGGTGGCCGTCTTCTCGGCCAATCCTCTGTCTCAATGTGCTGCCTGCGGCTCCCCTTTCTTCCGAAGCCGACTCGCCAGGACGCAATGAGAGGCGGGGCATGCTGAGGTTAGAGCGCGACCCTTGACCCTCACCAGGCCCGGGACAATGTCTCCTGGGGAAACTGAGCGGCTCTCCATCATCTAGGGACGCCGTGCACCAGATGCAGCAGGGGATACGCTTAATTGCTCCGATGGCATGATATTATATCAGGATTTTTCTGGAGGCGTGGTGCAGCTCAAAGGAGAGGGGCCATCTAGGCTTGGCTATCGAGCCCCCCCCACCCACCACAGACACTTATCGGCAGATCTCACAGCACTTCTGTTCCAGAGCTTCATCTTGCTCTCGATTGGTCATAAACAACTGATAACTGCAAAACGACCTTCAGACTCATGTTCACTCTGCACACACTGACATAGGTCCGCACTTTTGATACTGAAAGGGGCTTCCCCTGTCCGAAATCTGCTTTCTTTCCTGGATGGTCTCGTTCTCTTTTCTTTCTGGGGCAATTTGCTACAGTTGCCTTCTCATATGCTTTAAATGTTTTAATTTTCCTGAAACACTTGACAGATTTATTAAGACCAGGGATGTCATTTGGGGGTCGCAACCCCTGAGGTCTCCCTTGCTACCTCGGTGGTCTCCCTTGCTACCCATAAAAAAAGGGGGAAGGGGGTTGATGGAAGCTCCTGGGCTGTGGCCAGCGCTACGTGGCTCTTTGTTTCTAGAGTGGCTGGCATTCCTGTTCTGGCCTCTTAAAAAAACAGGGGGTTCCACAAGTGTATCACTTTGAACAGTGACCCTAAATAAAAAAGAATAGGAATAACATAATTTGTCTTTCTGGAATCATATACATTAATTGCTAGACTCATTAAAGGTTTATTTCAGGCACACTTCAGGGAGTGTGTCACTGATTAAGTCTGTTCTTAAACACCCCAAATACAGACAAAAACATCCAAAAAGCAGTTATGAGTAGAATAAGCATCCATTTCGGACTATGTATTTTGCTTTTCACAAGTTGTAGTTATAGCATGTTTTTTCTACCGTTGTCTCCCTTACGATCACCACAAGACATTCCATCTCGTTGACGTCGGTCACTTGACAAAATCCTTGTGTCAAAAAGCTTCTGTATAGTGTAGAAATATTTGACCATAGCACATCAACGGACAATTGATTTCATTGTACCTCAATTAATGCTTTGTTGTAATGTGTCTATCTTTCCTATCTCCCTGGCGTGCTGTTAAGAATGTTTGTTTGCATGTATGAGGTATCGAGTGTCTAGAGTATGGGATGTCATGTGAGTGCGCTGCTTTCCCTATTTTGCCAACCTCTGAAGCCTGAAAAGTAAATCCACGCAAGCTTGACATGCGGCCAACTTTGGCGCCAGACCTGCAGATGAACTGGCCTTTTGTAAAATCTCAGTTACCAGTTTAATGGTATCCACTACTGAGCGTAATTTGCTTTCTGACTTTGAGAATATTCAGACATGTAATTGCTCATTTTACAATAGCCGGTAATAAAGCTCAGTGGGTTGAGCGCCTGCTGCTGCGATGTGTGGGTGTGATCTGCAGGTTGCAGATTCGAATCCCGGCAAACCGACTTAGCCTTTCATCCTTCTGAGGTCGATAAATGAGTACCAACACAGGTTGGGTGATATTGTATGTATATTTGTTCTGTATAAAGTGCTTAAGCATAAGTGCTATATAATAATACATCATTATCATTTGGCCTTGGACGTCTGCGTGCATTCACAGTAATTTGGTAATATGGGCTAATACACACTGATATTAACGATACATATGGTGGTACATTCTTGTAGGAAATGTATATCACATTAGTGATATTGTAACGATATTTTTCGTAGTATAAGAACAATGCTATGTGATGACACTTCCTGTTTTGTCAAGGGGTGAAAGGTCATGTTTCATTGCTTCCCGTGATGTCACTTCGGGGCTGGGTCGAATGACATCATTCTTGTCGTCAAGGGTCGTGTGATGTCACTTTTTCTACCCTTGGCATTTTGGTGAAATGACGTCCCTGATTAAGACATATTAAATTGCTTACCTTTTGATCTAATATGTAAACTGAACAAGGTGTGTGTGTTGTATGCAAGAAATAGAGGAATCAAAATAAAATATTGAAACTGAACTGAGAATAACACTAGTTGTAAAGAGGCCTATCTATTCCTGCAATGGGGGTGATGTGTCCAACCTATCCCACATGAAGAAAAAAAGAGCATTTAAAGATGGTAACAAAGTAAAAGAAGACACCGCACACAGGAAATGTCAAGTTTTGGAGGATGTAATAGAAGAGTTTTCTGCAGTTAAACAGTAACTCACAACTGAACCACATCCACACTTCTGAAAAGAAGGCTGAACATGGTCAGGGATTGTTGAAATATGTGAGCTTGAAAAACATCAATCCTTCAACTCCATTTACGTATTTATAATCGAGCTGGTGATCACTGAAGCCTAAACATCTTGGTGGTATCTCTACCATGCACGTCAAGGAAGCAAGGTAAGAGATCTCATCCAGTTGTTAGGAACATAGACATGCGTTCTGTGGCTGGACCGTCTCGCCGATTTAGGACAAGAGGGAGAGAGTGCTATACTTGTTTGAATCCTGCTTGCCTTTTGAGGCCATGCTTGTCTAAAGGTGCCCAGAGTCCCTAATTTGAGAACTCATAGAAACTGGGATAATGTGGGCTCTGCCATATAGTCTGTGGACCTGCCAACACACTCATGCTAGTTTGGAGTGTTAAGTTCTAAGCCTTAAACCGGCCCATAAAGAAGGAAATATACACTTAAACATATCTTATCAGCTAATATCAATTTGTAGTGATTGCTTAAGGGTCATGGTGTCCAGAAACTTAAAATGAAACGAGCAGACCGAGACAAACTCACCAAGCAAATTCAGCATCCCTAAATTAGTATCATCACCCGGAAGGTTCTCGGTAGTGCTTGAAGCAATTACCACACATGAAGGGTATATCCAACATCATGGAACCTTCTCCAGAATATAAGTAGAACCTTGCCTTCTATTGACATTTGTGTGCCATAACCAGCATACACAATTACTGACTTGGAGGAGCTACTGCAGGCATCCATCATGAATGCATCCTGCAGTGGCCTTCGAAAATGCCTTTTTAGGCCTATTCAAGGTCTCACAGCCCTACTCACCTTTCATGTACAACTAATTCCTGCTCGTCTCTCAGGAAATAACCAGTCTGACGATTAATATTCCATGTCTCTACCCCTTGTTTGTTTGTTTATTCATTTGTTAAGCGCACCAGACTCGTAAGTGGATCTACTTTACTGTCTCGTAAGCCTAAAATTGGGAGCTTGCACTGCTTAATAGAACAATGAGTCTTCCAAAATGTTTAAACATTTACTCCATTACCATAGGCTTGCATGAGTCGCGATAACAGACAGTATCCTATCTGCCATGAGAGTGGTTGTCTCTATTAACATTAATGATTAACACTGAGCAACCAGCAGCCATGAAAGATTCATGCGAAAGTCCTCGAGTATAAAGACAGCTTTATTTCAAAATATTACAATCAGTCAAGTGGACAAGATAGCTGAAACGTATGCTAATGCTCAACACGTTTCAACATCTACTCAGAAACGGGTCAGCAATGTTTCCCTTTAGTTTATAACTCTTAACTCTACTGTATTTCAAATCTTTAAAATGGCATCCACCGGAACTCTTGAATTGTTCAAAACTGAATGACTTTTCTAAGTATACCTTCCTGTCATTCTTCTTTGTTGTGAGGGATCACCAATAGCAAGTTAAGTCTGACACCACTCTCCCATTGATGTCCTCTTTCCAGATTCTTATATTGTTTGCCAGTAACTATTATGTTACAGTAAAGACTGGCAATGAAGCTAAGTTGTGAGTACTACTCACTTGCTTTCTTTTTCTTTACACATGGCAATTTTTCTTCATGTGGACTGAATGCCCAAGTTTTAATGAAGCAGTAGAGAGGCGCTCCAACAGTTAGACATCAGAGCTAGAGAAGTTAATTGGGGGGCCGGGGAAATTAGGGAGACCAAGAAGATGACTGCTCCAAGGAAGAAGGCTAAGAATACCTCTTCTACAAATCTACTTTCAACGGCGAGTGCTGTAGACTCTGAGGAGCATCAGAAAGGGAAAGCCAAAGCTAAAAAGGTAGGATCTATGAAAAAATATTGGTGGCTCTACAGGAGCCTGACTCTTGATAAAATATACCTCTCTGAAAGAAACTTTCCCGCAAAGAGAGCCACGGATGTTTAAAATGTAGGCCATCAGAGCAGCAGCCCGTGCTTCAAAGTTGGGAAGTAGGGTAACTCGATATAGGACACACATATGTAAGTTCATGATTTTCACAGATGGTTTGCCGCATTTTGATAGGGAACACTGGATGTCTTTAATCGTGAACAGATTGAAAACACAAATAGCTTCAAAGTCAGATACATAACCTACTACACCTACATAAAGAAAACACATTCAGAGAAAGTTAAATAATACATCATCCAAACAGTCCTTTCAAAATGTTAGGGCCATTGATAAGAGGTCTGATCAGACATGGGAAGCATGCTGTACATTTTGCATCAATCTCGTGTGCATTTATGGGGTTGTTTAGTCTTGCTATATATAAGTGAGCAAAATATTAGTAACCTTTGTGGCATGATACCAGCACTTGGTGGATCCAAAACTAATTGATCTTTGAGAGCTTGCACATGCAACGTACAGGCATGTTAGCACTAGGGTACAGAAAATAGTAACTGAGGGTTCAGGAAAAGGTAGGATCATGTGCCAAGTAGACGAGTAAGAATGAGAATAACAGATGATCCTTTCGAGAGGGCCCAAAGAGGCAGCAGCAAAAGGAGGAAAACAGCCCATATTTCAGAGGCAGTACAGACGTAAAACAAGCATGATTGCTCAAAAGCTTTATATAAGAGGGGGTGAAGCTTGACCTTGGAAGCCCCCAGTCAAAGGGCTCAGTAGTTTTGGGGTACTGTGATTAATCCAATGGCGTCATCACAGATCCCCTGGCAGTGACCTCATCCCATGTGGCCAGGGGATGGCAGCCGCTACCCGATCCTGATATAGGTATACCTGATACAAATGAAAATGATCAATAAATATATGGGTATCCTACAAAAATGTCGCCCTCATTTGTGCGCCCCCACAGTCACTGCGACTTTGGAGGCGCACAAAATGAGGGTGACATTTACTGCGCCCAAGAAGAGGGGGGGTTGCGGGGGTGTCCCCCGCTCTTCCTGGGCGCAGTAATGGGGGTCGGGGGTTGCGTGGATGTCCCCCGCTTACCATTTTGGAAAAACACCCTGCGCCGTCAGCTCCAACCCACGTTAGTGGGAAGAGCTGACACCGCAGGGATCACAGAGTGCAGGCGGCACACACAGAAGTGTGCCGCCCTAAAGGTAAGTGAGGTGGGGGGTTGGGAGGGGTAATGCAGACCTGGGGAAGCGGGCACAATGATCCATATGATCACTGCGCCGCGCCGTAACTGCCGTCTGCATTTTCGGCGTTGCAGTTGCGGGCGGTGCAGTGATCACATAGATCCAATAAATAAAGACCCTGGGAAATGTTATGACTTTATTGGATGAGTCACAGCATTCCCCCTTTCCCTTGAGGAAGACCATCTAATACCAGAGTTCTTAATGGCCTATTGTCATTCTAGTCAGGCCCCCCACTTTTGACCCAAACACCCACAACTCACACATAACACCTCTTGTTTCTGATATGCCTTTATGTGAAATCCACGAGAAAAACCATCTAAGAGTTAATAGTCCAAAGTCAACCATGGACTCCAACTCCCATAACCACCCAGGTACTGAGACGAGGACGAGAAGGCAGTTTGGGCAAAGTGACAGAAACTCAAGTACACATGCAGACTAGTTTTTCCAAGTCTTCAGTGCATGGGACATTTAAAAATAGCAAACGCACTATTGAATCGAGCAAGAGAAGACGTTGCCACCCATGCTGAGGCTCACAAACGTGAGGCTCACCGACGGAGCTGGCGAAATGGAGAAGGCTGCTGGGACAGAGGAGAAACGCAGTGTGCAAGCAAGAAGGGCCGTGAAGATGCTGGGAGCCACGCAGGAGCTGTGGAGGCTGGGCCGTTCGACAAGACAACGTTCTCCAGCACTGGTCAAAAAGGAAAGCTGGTGTGTGACCGCATAGCTACACAGGACACTGGAAGAACGTCTGCACACTCCACTGGAAAGTGCGTGAAGGAACCACACTGCAGAGGCGCGAGCAGCATCAGGGATGCTGGAAGGAACCAGTGAGTCTGCCAAAAGCAGCTGGGGACCCCGGGGCGTTCCGACAAGCGGGCCAACACATGTTTGAGATTGGTGATTCAGAAAATACAGGAAGTTTGTTTGATTGCAGTCAAGGCAAAGCACAAATTCAACACCCAATAAGAAGAATGTTTGAATGCAGACAAGGAAAAGTATACATGCAAACTCCAATCAAATATAGACGCATCAAATGCCAATGTGGGGAGAAGTTTGAGTAAATGTTACCATAGACTGATATACTAAGCATCTCATGGTATATGCTGTTGTGGTATAACCAAAGAACTGATAACCAAAAACTGTGAAATGCATAAGAAGTCCTGGAGAGTACACCAGTCAGCGGAAATTGTATAAAGATTCCTGACAGGTGGGTTTAACAGATCTGCAAAGTTATAAGAGATTCTACAGAAAGACTATAACACAACATTTTGCTTGAACAAGAACTTTGTAAGTCCAGTGAAGACACAAAGGAACCGTTAGCTAAAGAGACATTTTTGCCATTCTGTTTAGGAATCCAGGGGAAGGGGACCACCCTCTGGATCCAAGGGTCTTTACCTTAGAGAACATTTGAATTGAAGTTTTTCTTATACTTTTTGTATTGAACACTTTTGCCAACATCAAGTTAAAGCCATTTCCTTGCACCCTCTGTTCTTTTGTGTCCAGTGTGCGGGCCAGGATAGGATGTTTTGGACACAAGGAAGGCTTTTCAGTTACTAACATCCTGACAGATCCTTAACTTTTGATTTCTAGGTAGGGTAGTTCCTCTTTAGAATAGGGAAACAGAGGCATTTTCCCCAACCAATTTTTATTTCCTAAAAATGTCTTTGACCAAGAACATGACAACTTGGTGTCTGGCTTTCATTTATAACCCCTCACAGTGCCTAGTAACCTAGTGTCCAATATAGCCTAGTAAAGGGCCTTATGGAAAACGGGCAAAGTTGATACTGACATCTATTCTGTGCAAGAACCTTCAAGAGGTCTGTAGATGAGCTGAATGCACTGTTTGAATATCTATGGGGGTTGGGTTTCAAACCCACGGCCTGAAAATCACAGACCCAGATGAGAGTGCACTTCCTCTTGGAGAGCTTGTAGTGAAGTCTGGTAAATCACTATGTGGAGTGGTTCAATGCTGGGGGATGCAGGCAATCTGGCATTGCACTTGTCACAGACTTCAAAAAGGGTAAGGTGACCACATTTAGTGGCTTTGGGGTTAGCTGGGAGGGAGTCAGGGTATCTAGTGTTATATTCTGAGAAACCAGAAAACTGGTGCTAGTCAGAACATGGTAGGGACATTTGAGTAATCTGCCCCGCACGTCCCTGTAGAGATTATGCCCTGAAATTATCATTTAAGACATCTGAGGAAGTAAGAATTGCTCTATTACAGAGGAATACCTTAGTAGGAGGGCTTATTCTTATAAGTGAAGTGACATGTAAATGTTGTAAACATGTGTGAGGGGTGTCTCTCAGGTCATGCTTGAATATTGTATGGCCAGATAGGACAGTTTCATACCAACATAATGATAGCAAGGATATGTGTATAAATGTGTCTAGCGTAGTAGGGATTCAGAGGTCTATAGTTTCAAAATCGCAGCAAGATATCAGATTATCAATAGGACTTCCTGACACACATCCATACTTTCTAGGGATGGGGCCTGCAACCCGAGGCTCTCCTGATGTTTTGGACTGTGATTGCCATGGGTATCTGGTCATTGCATCTAATGCCATTCCATCTAATGCCATTCCATTTAATTTCTTCCATCTAAAAAATGTGCTTCTAATGCATGTTTTCTGCGGATAAAGGGTTACTTTTTGTTCAGGAGGATTTTAAAAGGTAAAAAACGGGGGTTTTGGGTGGAAGTCCCCCCCCAAAAATGAAAAAAAATGCATTCGAGGAAAAATGTTTAGATGGAAAACATTTGATGCAAATGCAAGAGCCCAAGGTTGCAGACCCCTGCTCTAGGGCATCACCTCAAACGCCAGGAGGGTTTTCTCATGTATTCATGGAGGTCTAAAGCACGAATGGATGGGACTAATGCTGTAGCATTTTTTGACATGTGTCTCCATAACTTAAGCCAACCATGAGAGTGCTGTGGAAAAAAAAACAATGGCTCAGGAGAATAAATAATTAATGTTCTTATTTTTGTAGTATACATCGGTTATAAACCACAGCCTTTTATACAACTAATTAATCCAATGCATGCTGTGGTAAGTCAGACAGACAAGAAGACATGATTAATCAAGTATTATTAACTAAAATAAGGCTACGTCTGTCCCTACATATATGTTGATGGATTTCCCTAACTTCAAAGAAAACAACAAACTAGTGCTCGTCACGATGTCTCACAACAATTCTGTCCTCTCTCCAAACCTATTATATCCTATGCTCTAGCACTACCACTAATAAACTAAACAACATAACCTTTGCCTAAGTAAGTTTACTTCAACTCTACTTGGCTGCTAGTGGCTGGTTTTGGACTCCTACCCAATTGTGCCTTTGACTCTCTCACAGGCTTCGGCCTGCTGTTACAGTACAGAGCTGGGTCCTTTAAGTCTTCCTCTCTTCTTAGAGAAGGTTGCTCGGGACTGCCAGGCAAGCGTTCTTAACAGTTCAAAATGTTCCTCTCCACATTGGAGTAGCTGGTTCTCTACACCTGTTCCTTGTTTGCAACAACAATATTGATGAGTCCTGATTCTTTTAATTTTATATTCAATCTCTTGTTCACTTCTACAGGGTATTTTTAGCTTCTCTGGCTTTTCACATCTTTTAGTCCAGCATGAAATATCTGACCCTTCAGGTCATCTGGAAACAATATGGCATTTACCGCCTCGTGACGTTTTCTGTTGCTCAGCCCATTAGCTATCCAACCTCTCAGGGTGGCTCGTTATCGTATGGCTTTCACCCCTTTGTGGGGTATTTTCTGTGTTAGCCCCTCGTGGGCTACTCAACCTCTCCGGTCATTTTATTCTTTTGATGTGTTTACCCCCTCTTGGGTTATTCTTTGGGTTAGCCCCTGGTGGGCTGTCTGACCCTTCAGGCTGTCAGATTCTATGGCTGCATTCATCCCCTCCTGGGGGATTCTGAGGCTCAGCCCCTCGGGGGCTTTCTGGGTGCCTCACTGCTCTCCACCTGCGCCTTCTGACCTGCTGCATACCTGTTCTCCTGCAGTGGTACTCGGCAGGGAAGGCAGCTTCTGCCTTCTTCACGGAACTGCAACGTCTTCACCATCTGGTCTCCTTCGGTTCCTCCTCACTGTGACTGACAGGACTTCAGCGTTGGGAGGACTGGATGCTGGTGTGCCTCTCCAGTGGCAAATCACTTCTACCTTGGTTCAGCGGCTCAACTCTCCTTGGGCTCTCCGCCTTCCTGCACTGTGCAGTGGTCGCAGGCTCCTGGTTTCCTCTGCCTGCCAGGTTCTCTGCGCAGTCCTGCCTCCAGATTTCTCCTGGAAGGGAGACATCCTCTCTGCACTGCAGTGCAGGCAGCTGTAGTTCGTCCTGAGGCTGGCTCTCTTCGCCTCTACATGGGTCCCAGGACTTTTAAACTCCTTCCTGGAATGAGAGAGGAGACACCATTGGTGCAGTTCTTCAGTGATGGGCATTAAGAGAACCATGTCAGAGAATAAGCCAGTCACCTTTAAAGGGCCCTGAAAATGTGGGTACTGCTCAATATATCCAACACATACTCGAGACCCAAAGTTAAAGGGAGGTGTGGCAACAACTTGACTTGGGGATTCATGGTCACCCCTGTGAGCGTCTGCTTGTCCAGTGCCCTAGGGGGTGTTAAGCAGAGCAGGCTCACCTCCCTCCTCCTGACTTGTTTAGATAAGCTCCTGAAACAAGTAGCAAGCAAATTTGCGGTACCGTAATTAGCACCTTCCCCATTCCCATTATGCCCTATGCCCTATGGGGCAAAAATGGGAATGGGGAAGGGCAATGTTGGAAGGGGGAATTACCGCCCCACCAACCTTGGAATAGGGCGGTAATTCCCCTTTCCACCAAGGCGGTGCCGGTATTTTACCGGCATGGACCAAGGTGCTAATAGCACCTTGGTCCACCACCTACCGTGTAATGAGGCCCACAGTGTTGGCAAGTACCTACAGATTTTATTTTCCGACCCATGGTGCCACCCGAGATGGTGGCAGGGACAATATTGTCATTAGATTTATAAGTACTAGTAGTATCAGACAAAAGAGCAGTCCTAAGTGGAACAGACCAGGACGGGTGCGAGTGGTGCACAATATTATGTATAGACCTGACAGTGTATTTAAAGAAAATGACTGATGAAGAGTTATTTAAGGACAGTGAAAAAAATGGGGAGATTATTTTGGAAATCTGCATGCCTGTAAATCATGGTGCAGTATAGGGAGGTACAGTGCCCCCTGATGACAGTGGTAACTCAGATGTTTTTATTTTTTTAGCAGGACATGCGATATGTGCCAGCACAATTATGGACTGTTAATCCACTATTAATCCACATGATGATGGGTTACTGAGAGATGTGACCCCTGTGCAGATTACATTGAAGTTAGGTGCTTAGCACAAACCATCCAGTATGTGGATGATCGGTTGGTATATAGTGAAAAGGAACATCAGTGCAGGGGGGGTTCTGTTGCATTATTGTAATTGCGGGCTCAAAAAGGGTACAAGGCAAATAAAAAAAAATCTATAATACTGCCAACAGGAGGGACTATACTTGGGACAACTCATTTTTGTAATGGGGAAACAAATTCATCAGATATGGCGGCAGCAGTATGCACCACCCCTAGGCTCAGGAAATGGAGCAGTTTTTTGGGTTTATGTAATTATTGTAGGGCATGGATCCTAGACTATGCAGTCTACACAAGCCCACTGTTACAAAGTTTCAGGGAAGGACCGAGGACTTACTAGTACATTTTGAATGGACTGACAAACTGACTAGACAATTTGAGGACTTAAACTATTTGCATATATATAGGAGCTTTTTTTTATTTTCCCACTCTGATGAATGGCTCATGCATTGATGGAAGGAGACATATTATATGGCGATGGGTCATAAATAATTGACCAGGGGACGGGACGGAAGCACACAGGGGCGGTAGTGGGACACAGTAAGGGGGGGGGAGATAGTGACCACCCCTGTAAGAAAGCAAGACCATGGTTCCATACACAGCATTGCCCGTTATTACAAATGGACCATTCTTATCTGATTCTAACTGATCAGCCCCAGGTTTAAAGGTCCATGTGAGGTGCTGTTCTGTACTCTTCTCGCCGTCCGTATGAAGGAGTTAGATATTGGGTGCATGTATTAAGAGCACCTGAGACAAGGCAAAGTTTAGTAAGGGCATAGCCAAAGAAGAGACATTTTTGAGGATCCATGCCCAGGTAGTGTGCACACGCAGGCTTTTTTATTTTTTCATTTTTTTCTTGTTTTTTCATTTGTCAATTATGCGGGAAGAAAGAAGAGCTCAAACTGTCTCAATAGACTGTTCCGCACTGCTCAGAGGAATACCTAAAGTATATCAGCTTTTTAGCTCAGAGACTTTCTTTTTCATCTTTTTTGGCTCCTGCGGTACAAGCATCTGCTGCACTTTTATACCCCACGGAGGATGCTGAGAACGGGCCACTATCCCAGGTCATCAAGGTGGTGCACAATCTAGGTGTTCAAATGAAGAAAGAGGGTGGAGTTCAGAACACAGATTGGCTATCGCGTGCCTTTGATTGGGTCTCGTCATGGCTGGAGGGAGCAGTGAAAATACTGATTCCTGTGATTGTGTTCTTCTTGGTTCTCTTCTTCACGTGCCAATGGGGTGTCCGTTGATGTGTTCCTATAGTCCCTAATAGTGCAAAGATGATGGTATCAATTGTAGGGGTGTCACGGTTTTAGTTTTAGGACGGTACAATAACCTTCTTGCCAAATGACAGTATATCATGGTTATCGCGGTATAGAGGGTGGAGTTAACTAATCTTAACAAATATTTTCTAAAAGGTCATAAATTGTCAGATTTATCATCACAAACAAAACCAGGCACCCAGGGCCAGAATTGGGCTTTTCAACATACTTTCCACTGAAATGCCACCCCTTGCTTCCACCAAACACACGTGTGGAGAGGAAGAGGGTGGGGGGCCCTGCTGCGACTGGAAAAGCAAACTGAATAGCTTTTCTTAAGTGGTCATTTAGGCTTTTAGATCCCCCACTGGCTACTGGTGAAGATGAACATGTTACAATCTTGATAACTTGCATGCCACAGATCAATGGAGTCTGATGGTAGTAGACGCTTGTGCTCATACACGCACACGCTCACAATCTCTCTTTACGTTACAGCCTTTAGTTTACTTGCGGGCCAAAAGGTGTTCAGTAATCACCGACATGTTACTCTTTGGTATGGCAGCAGGGAATACCCACAGAGATGAGTAAATTGCACAGTCTGACTTATTATATGTAAATTCAATGATGGAACCAGGGAAATCCCCCATTGTCATATGTTTAGAAAACATTATCCATTATAAATATATGAACCCCAAAGCCGCCAACCCAAAGTAAACCCTTTTCCTTCTTGGCACTGTATTTATTCTTCCTATTGCTAACATATTGATTTTGTGTCAGGCACATGTGGTTTATGGAATGGCATTAAAAACTGCTCCAACTGTAACTACTTGGCAGACGGCACATCCAACAGTGCAAGACCAAGACTGCACAGCACTTGCTTACTGCAGCCTTTCCAAATCAGATTGAAAAACACACTTAACGGTATGAACGGTATAACAGTTTAAACAATGTGACGGTTATTATTGTTCAATTAAGTGGTTCACGGTATCTTTAACGGTATACCGTAATACCGTTACATCCCTAATCAATTGGGGGATCGAAGACACCTTGCCATACAATAAACAGCAAAATTCAAACTAAGACTTCTGGGGTTGTAGATATGTTGGGTGGGGATGAGTTAGTTACTGTAGAGGTAACGAAAGGGGGAATGTTGGGGAGGAGCTAGCACTTTGGCTAGCGCCTTCCTGCACCCCTCAAGCGCTTTACAATTAGGCAAGACTTCTCTAAGCACTATAGCACTGGGAAAGCATTTTTCATGCAAATATAATCACATACAGGCGTGGCCAGCCACTAAATGAAAATAGTATTAAATATAATTATTTAGCTAAATATATTAGTAAAACTGTAAAAGGGTAGTTAGCTTTGCTTAAAGCACATGGTGAATGCAGCCGGTTCTAAAAATAGACTACATGCATTGCGTGGGGCCCGGCTAGCTCTAGCAGAAAGCACAAGGTAACTCAGCAGCTGTTCCTGTCCATCACAAGCCAATGGAGACTAAAAAAGATTCAGCACGACAGAGTACTATGGTAAAACAGGGTATTTTGTAGGAATTACTGGACCAGATCAAATATAATTTTATTGGTTGAAGTGTTGAGAGAACGGCGTGAAGATGGGTTTATGTATGAATGTTTATAACATAGCAAATGATGCTAAACAAGAGCGACAATGTATTCCTGCATAGGCAGCATAATGTTATGTACCTTGTTACAAATGGAGCCCAGCCATGCTAGCAGGAAGAACTGCAGAATCCCTTGAAAGGCAAGAAGGACAATTTTGGATGAGCTCTGCCGGCATACAGTAACCAAGTCAAGAGTATTTAAGCCCCAGGCCCAACACCAGTCTTCAGGGCTGGGGGCATTAGTTATTTTCAAAACCATACAATAGCATGTCCTGTTCCCTGCCCGACACACAGGGAACAGGATATTTCATTTTGAGGTGGAATTAAACCAGTAAATCTTGCAGATTAAGACTGGAACATGAAAAATACAAGTACATGTATTCTATGGTTTTGAAAATAACTAATGCCCTGATTTGAAGAAGGCACAGGATGTGCCGAAACACGCATCATCATATGGGCTTTTCCATGGTAGTGGAATTACAGTATAAATAAATCAGTTGAACACTGAGTTGGTTGTGCAGTTTTTGTGAGAGATAACCTTTACCTCTTATGGTTAAGGTAAACTGACAAAAGATTCACAACAGCTTCATAGTATTCAACAGTTTGTAGCTTCAAAACTTTTAACAACTCTTTAGGAAAACCAAGATTAACATTAATACTCTAATATTCTTCTGTAATAATGGTCCTCTCCTTCTGAATATCCTTTTCCAGAAGGGCAGCCCTTTCTTGACACTCTTGTTTCCCCGCTGCACAAGTAACCAAATACTGGGTCTTGTTCTGCTTTTCCCTTGGCTTTGGCAATGTAAGTTCATACCCGCTTTTAACACATGTTTAATAAATTATGGGCAACACATTTCACAACTGAGGGACCTTTCATTAACCCTCTTCTGCTGTTGGAAACGTCTGCTGGTTTGTATTTGCCTTGATGTGAGTCGCTTTTGGCTTAGGCAATAGTTGCTGATTTCATTTCTCAACAATATTGCCCCATCAGGTTGCTCGCCTTTCCATGGAATCACACGTGGAACAAGTTACTTACCTGTAACTGTTGTTCTCCAGCATGGGTCTGGCATGGATTCACATGCTCATGAATATTCCCCGTCGTCAGGCTGGGAATCCTTGGTAAAGAAAAAATCAGTATCAGTTTCGTTTCTGATCTGTCTTTCTTAGTAGTAACCAATCACTGATCTCTGGGTCATACTGCCCCCAGCCAATAACTGCCCTCTCCCTAAGCCCCGCCTCTGGCAGCCATCCTCAGATTCGGTAGCACGCCAAGTGGCAGTATGACCAAGTGAAGAGCCACAGAGGGGTAGGTGGGAGGGTTCGCATGTGAATCCATGCCAGACCCATGCTGGAGAACAACAGTTACAGGTAAGTAACTTGTTCCTTCTCCAGCATGGGGTCTGGCATGGATTCACATGCTCATGAATAAAAGAATACATAGCAGTATACACATGCACAACCACGGGAGGTGGCAAAGGCTCAACATTAAGCATTACATCCAAAACTCAACATTAAGCAATTCTTACCTCCTCACCAGGCTCACCTTAGGCGAACAGGTTGCGCAGCACTGCTTGGCCGACCCTGGACTCCTCCCTGGAGTCCCGATCGACGCAGTAGAATCTTGTGAAGGTGTGCGTCGACCTCCACATAGCAGCCCTGCAGATGTCCAGCAGGGGCACACCAGACAGGAACGCCGTGGTAGCAGCGATCGCTCTGGGCGAATGGGCTCTCGGACAGCCGGGCAGCGGTCTGTTTGCCAACCGGTGACAGTGCATGATGCAGCCGGAGAGCTATCTGGAAATGGAAGTCTTTGAGAGAGCCTTCCCTTGATTCACAGACCCAAAGTTCACAAACAGTTGTGACGTCTTCCGAAAACTCTTCGTGCGGTCCACGTAGAACTTCAGCGCTCTAGCTACATCCAGAGAGTGCAAAGTCCTCTCGGCCGGCGTCGAAGGCGACGGAAAGAAAACTGGTAACACCAAGGGCTCGTTGAGGTGGAAGTCCAACGGCACCTTGGGCATGAATTAGGGGTGCGTCCTCAGCACCACCCTCGTGTCATGAAAAGTCAAGTATGGAGGCTTGCAAGATAGGGCCTGGATCTCTACCGCTCGTCGTGCGGAGGTGATGGCCACGAGGAACGCTGTCTTCCATGACAGGAACTTCAAAGGCGCCGAATGCATAGGCTCGAATGGGGCCCCCATGAGCCTGGTCAGCACCACATTAAGCTCCCATGCCGGGGCAGGAGCCTTCACCGGCGGGAACGATCGGAATAGTCCCTTCATAAATTCCTTCACCAGGCGATGAGACCACAAGGACGCCCGTCCCGTAGTCCTGGTATATCGGGAGATGGCAGCCAGATGTATTTTGATGGAGGCGTGAGCCAGACCAGCTTTGGCCAGCGACAGTAGGTACGGCAGTACTTGAGGGGCCGTAATCCGCAGAGGGTTAATCTTCTGTGCACGGCACCAGACAGAGAACCTCTTCCACTTATGACGTAACACTTAAGAGTTGATGACGCCCTGGCTTTTGCAAGAACCTCTCTGCAGTCAGCCGGGATATCGTACCCTCCAAACTCTAGTGTTGCAGGAGCCAGGCCTGCAAGTTCAGCGACTGTGGGTCATGATGGAGAATGGCGCCTCCTTCTCTGGAGAGAAGATCCGCGTCCACCGGCAGCTTGACTGGTGGGGACGTTGACAAGTCCAGAAGGTCCGGGAACCAGATCTGCCTCGGTCACGCCGGTGCGACGAGGATCATTCTGCAGCTGGACTTCTTGAGCAGGTTGATGAGGCGGAGCAGCAACGGCAATGGAGGGAACACGTATAGAAACAGGCCGTCCCAGAGGAACGAGAAAGCATCGCCCATGCTCCTCGGCTGCGGGAACCTGCTGGTGAACCTCTGGCTCTTGGAGTTCGTCGCCGTCATGAAAAGGTCGATCCGGGGTTTGCCCCATCGTCGAAAGAGCCGATCCACCTGGTCCTGACGTAGTTCCCACTCGTGGCACGAGCTCAGCTCCCTGCTGATTGAGTCAGCGATGGTGTTTTTTATTCCTGCTAAGTGGAAGGGAACCAGAAACATCCCCTGGGCGACGGCCCAGTGCCACAGATCCTGGGCCTCCTTGGATAGGGCTGTTGATCTGGTGCCCCCCTGCTTCCGTATGTAGAACATCGTGGTGGTGTTGTCGGTGAAGATCCTCACCACTTTGTCCTTGAGGGACGGAAGGAACGACTTGAGCGCCCAGAACACTGCTCGGAGCTCCAGAATGTTGATGTGGAGAGACCTCTCCTCCGGGAGCCAAAGGCCTCTTGCGTGGAGATCTCTGGTGTGCGCACCCCAACCTTCCAGAGAGGCGTCCGTTGTCACCGTCTCCGGA
The DNA here is from genome assembly GCF_040938575.1 of Ambystoma mexicanum. Classification (NCBI taxonomy): domain Eukaryota; kingdom Metazoa; phylum Chordata; class Amphibia; order Caudata; family Ambystomatidae; genus Ambystoma; species Ambystoma mexicanum. The sequence goes on along the minus strand of NC_090937.1, from coordinate 1,083,453,518 downwards.
AACGCCGGGGTTTGAAAGTCTGTGCCTGTAGTGAGGTGAGCACGGGTACCCCACCATAGGATCGCCCGACGGAATTCCTCGTCGAGAGGGATCCTGTCCTCGAAGTAGCCCGTCGCCTGAAACCAGCGGGCGTCGAGGAACTCCTGTAGCGGATGCATCCGAAGTCTGCACAGGGTACCAGATAGATGCATGAGGACAGCATCCCGAGGAGGGACTTGATGGACCTCACCCTGGCCACGTCTGTGGCTAGCAGGCACCGCACCTTGCCCAGGATGGTCTTGGTCCTCTCCTCTGACGGGGAGGCCAATTGACCCACTGTATCGAGCTTCGCTCCCAGAAACAGTGCTACTTGCGACGGAACCAGGTGGGATTTGGGGTAGTTGATGGAGAACCCCAGTTCCGTGAGCAGCCGGACGGTCCTCGCTGTGTGTTCGATGGTGAATTTTTTTGTCCTTGCCCGGATTAGCCAGTCATCCAGGTAGGGGTAGACGTGGATCCCCTGCAGGCGCAGCCGCGCCACCACTGGTGCCAGGCACTTGGTGAATACCCTGGATGCCGACTTTAATCCGAAGGGCAGGGCTCTGAATTGGTAGTGGCGTCCCTGAACCACAAACCTGAGAAACTTCCTGTGCCCTTTTAGAATGCGGATATGAAAGTAAGCATCCTCCAGGTCCAACGACGATAGGACGTCGCCCTCCTCCAGCTGTCTCAGCACGTGCTGGAGGGTGACCATCCTGAATTTTTGCGCCTTGACGTATTTGTTTAACCGACGCAAGTCCAGGATGGGGCGCCAACCGCCTGTCTTCTTTCTGATGAGGAAGTACCTTGAGTATACTCCGGAGCCCCAGAGCCTCCTGGGGACGAGCTCGATGGCACCTTTGAGCATCGCCCTTACCTCCAACAGCAGTTGAGGGATGTGATTCTCCTTCCTGGCCACGGGAGGAATGCGAGGGCACTTCTTTTGGAATTCCAACGAGTGCCCGTTGGCCAAGGTGTCCAGCACCCAACGGTCGGTGGAGATGGACTCCCACACGCTGACGAACTTCGTCAGCCGCCCTCCCACCGGGGTGCTTTGGTGGGGGCCCGACGACACGGCTGGGTCAGTCCTGCTTGGAGGCGGCCTTGCCGCCTTGGCCTTCTTGGCGACGACGGCGGGATCCCCCTTGCTTGCCGTGACCTCTGTAGGCCTCCTGGGAAGAGGAGCGGGCCGCCTGGCGGTAAGGGGAAGAGCCACCGCTGGATCCTTTTCGAGGCACCCTGTCTGCCTCCGGAGCTCCGAAAGGGCCGTCGTTGTTGAAGTACCCCTAGGGCCTGGGCAGTCTCCGAGTCGGTCTTGATGGCCTGGAGAGACTCCTCCACAGCCTTACCAAAACGGTTGTTGCCGTGAACGGCATATCCAACACTCTGGTCTGGACGTCCTGGCGAAAGTCTGTCGCCTTGAGCCATCCTCGTCGTCGGAGGCAAACTCTGTTGCCCAATTGGCGAAATCCGGTATCGGCAATGTCCGTTGCCACCGTTATGGCGTGATCCGACGCCACCTCGCTTTCCTGCAGAATTTGTAGGGCCTCGGCCCTCTTGTCATCAGGTAGAAAGTCTAGCAGGGGAGCTATCTTGAACCAGAGCTCCCTGTCGTAGCGGGCCACGATCGCAAAGGCATTGGCCGCCTTAATAGTCGTCGCCGCCGACGAGATAACTCGTCGTCCCATGGAGTCCAACTTCTTGCCCTCGCTGTCCGGCGGGGAAGTGGAAATTGAAGCCGCCGCACCCGCTGCTTTCTTCTTAGCCGCTGCCGAGACGACAGGGTCCGAGACGACATGTCGTTGAGCAAAGGCACCGTGAGGACCGTCTTGCTCTTGGCCTTTCGTCGCTGGTAAAGAAACCCTTCCTTTTTTTGTTCTTCAGGGCAGAGTTGGAAGAGCTTGGATGCCCTGGTTATCATGGCGTGAAAGGAGCCAATTTCGTCGGCTGGAGAAGCCCGAGGGGGGGGGGGGGTGATGACGGGATGTCCGCTGTGAAATCGCCGCCGCCGCCCTCCGTCCCTGTCGCTGTATCCGCCACCGTATCCTCTCTAGGGTACGGCGAGGGGGATGAGGGGCCCACAGGCCCTGCGGGCACAAAGGGCGGAGAGGGGTGGACTCTCCTCCGCTTATTCGGAGGGTTTCCCGACGGGCCCGGCTCTGGATCCTCCGTCAGGGTCTGTGGTAATCTCGTCCTTCTCTCGGTACATAAGGATTGGATCGCCAACAAAATGGCCGCCGAGCTATCCTGGGGCTCGGGTAATGGCTGCGACGGACGGGATGGCCGCTCCACTGAGCCCACTTCGTCGCCATCGTCGCTATCTTCCATCACGTCAGGGGGAACCACCCCCTGGGATCGAACCTTCTCGAACCTCTCGTTGAGGCCTATGAACCTCTCGTTGAGGCCCTTCTCGGTTTCTACCAGCTCCTCCTAAGAGGCTGATTCCGAGTCTGTAATGGCCACCGGACCCCCCCTCTTTTTCCGCCGGGGACTTCACGGGGGTCTTAACGATGGGCTGGAAAGAGGATTCCCTCTGCGGTGGCAGGGGTACTCTGGGCCCAGAGGCCGATTCCACTGGCGTAGTCTTGCCCGGCTTCTCCAGGGTCGCAGCGACCACTTCGATAGAGGCTTTTGCTGGCTGGATCAAAGCCCTCGCCACCTTAGGTGCGTCCTGAGCCTTCAACTTGGGGAAGGGTCAGCGCCTCGCTCCCCCTTCGAGATCGACGGGGGCCGCTCCAGGAGCTTACCCGGGTTCTCGGACTTCCTCTTCTGCGAACCAGAGCGCTGGCTCGTGGTTGAACGTGCCGGGGAAGTCACGCCCGCTCCTGGTGCCCGCGGACTCGCACTGCTTGGCCTTCTGTTGGGCCCCCATCGCCGGGGCGCCCTCACAGGACTTAGAAGCCCGCTCAGACTTTTTCTTCGCCTTCTCACCTGCTGTGCCCTTCTCCAGCCAGGCGGCGAGGTGGGAATGACGATCTTGTTTGGTCCCTTCCGAAAGGTTCTTGCAGAACGCACAGTCCTTCTCCACGTGCGTCTTGTCCTCATGAAGGCAGTAGAGACATTGCGAATGCTCGTCCTCCTTGAAAACGTTTTGTAATCCGCATCCAGGGCAGCACCTGAACCGGGCGTCGAGCTTCCCTTGTCCTGGGCCATGTCCGTTGAGATAGGCCGCAGATGTTCCGGAATCCTCCAAGAAGTGTAAACTCGATGAAAACTTCACCCTTGAGGGGTGTAGAAGAATTCCGAAACAGGTCCCCATTATCGGAAGTAGAAACGGTGGAGCTTAAGGCTCGATTAAACCGAAAAAATGAGAAAATCTCCTGAAAAAGCGCAAAAACGCAGCAAAAACTCAAGAGCTAAAGCACAAGGACTCCCAACACTTAAGCGTGCGGTAAAAATCTGAGGATGGCTGCCAGAGGCGGGGTTTAGGGAGCGGGCAGTCATTGGCTGGGGGCAGTATGACCCAGAGATCAGTGATTGGTTACTACTAAGAAAGACAGATCAGAAACGAAACTGATACTGATTTTTTCTTTACCGAGGATTCCCAGCCTGACGACGGGGAATATTCATGAGCATGTGAATCCATGCCAGACCCCATGCTGGAGAATTAATGTTAGTCATTTGTTTTTTTATATACGACTTTTGCTGCTGTTCAACTACTTTCACTCACACGCGAGTGCTGCGTTTGCTGCTTTTCAATATTTCAGTATTCATAGTTACTTTCTGTGTCGCTTTCACTCATACGCGAGTGCTGCTCTCTTTCTGAATGCCTGCCTTGGACACGCGAGCGAGTGCGGAACGCTCCGAGATCACTACCAGCATCTGAACTCATTGTGTAAGACGTGCACCTCTGGTTCCCTTGCTGCACATAGGACCTTTGCCAGCGTGGTTTTGAAGCCGACTCGGTCAGACTCGGTAACTCCTATTACAGGGCTGACAACTACATGACGCAGAACTCTGGGTTGTTCTCGCACCATATTTCTTTGCAGATCAGGCGCAAGAACGCCAGCGCGAGAACCCAAGCGGTCTGTGGCAGTCAGTGAAAAGAGGTGAAGAAGATACGTCCCCCTTTCTTCTACGTGCATAATCTTCTTCCTCTCCATAGGTATTGCAGAGGTATTACAGGCAATCACAGTTGCTAGGGCAAGGTCAGACATTAACATGCAAAGCCGTATACCGCAGTTTAGAAATCCAATTCGTCATGCACAAACGCTCGCCACACCCGTGCTTTCATCTAATGCCAGCGCCCCACCACGGCCTGTGTCTCCAGGCTCTCACATCCCGCGTGAGGTTGCTTTTAAGGCCCACATGGTATGCGAGCCAGGAACACTAAGCCTTCACAGAGGAAACATATTCCCTCAATAGAGCTAACCGACCCCTCCAAACAGCAAGTAGCCAAGCATATGAACCTGGGCACAAAGGTAGAGCTGGGAGAGGAGGCTATGCTAAAACCACCTAATAAGAACCCCAGGGACAGAATGAAGCAAACCATGTACACATTAGCAGGGTAATTCATAGAATTTCGCAGAAAAGTGTCGCAAGCGGCTGGCGCAGAGTGTCCGCGTGCAATTGTCTGCGCCAGGCACGTGCGCTAAAACCGATTTCCGCGCACAGCGTATTCATGGATTTTAGGCTCCCAAACCAGCCGTGGCGCAGAGTATCGCAGCGACCCTGCAGCAGCGCGAGTAACGCCCCCAAGAACGCCCTCGCGCAAGGAAAAGCCATCAAAATCGCTAAATCATCGCAAAGGGCTGCGCTAACCCTGGACCAGTCTACAGGGCTGCCAAACAAGGAACGCAAAGCGGGTAACGTGCATATCAGGGGTACGCGTGAAGTTATACACGCGATTAGCCAGGGTACGTGTATTACAGGGGTACGCGGGAAGTTCTACACGCGATTGGCCAGGGTACGTGTATTACAGGGGTACGCGTGAAGTTTTACACGCGATTAGCCAGGGCACGTGTATCACAGGGGTACGCAGGAATTATCACACACGATTTGGCTGGGTACGTGTATTACAGGGGTACACGGGAAGTTCTACACGCGATTCGGCTGGGTACGTGTATTACAGGGGTGCGCAGGAATTCTCACATGCGATTTGGCCAGGTACGTGTATTACAGGGGTACGCGGGAATTATCACACGCGATTTGGCTTGGTACGTGTATTACAGGGGTGCGTGGGAAGTTCTAAACGCGATTGGCCAGGGTACGTGTATTACAGGGGTACGTGGGAATTATCACACGCGATTTGGCTGGGTACGTGTATTACAGGGGTACACGGGAAGTTCTACACGCGATTCGGCTGGGTACGTGTATTACAGGGGTGCGCGGGAATTCTCACATGCGATTTGGCCAGGTACGTGTATTACAGGGGTGTGCGGGAATTATCACACGCAATTGGGCTGGGTGGGTCCTCACAGGTGTTCCCTGTACACCCTCCACGGCCCCTGCAGGCAGCCCACAAAACAGGGGACTACCCTGCACACCTGCTCATGTCCCCCTGCACCCCCACCCCCCAGCAGTGCAGGGGCAGCCTCCACCCGGCCCCCACCCATGTCTCCCAACACCCCCACTCCCCAGCATCCAGGGGCACCCTCCACAAGGAGGCCCCCACCCATGTCTCCCACCACCCCCACCCCCCAGCCACCAGGGGCACCCTCCACCAGGCCCCCACTCATGTCCCCTATCACCCCCACCCCCCCGCCACCAGGGGCACCCTCCACCAGGCCCCCATCCATGTCTCCCACCACCCCCACCCCCCAGCAGTGCAGGGGCACCCTCCACCAGGCCCCCACTTATGCCCCCTATCACCCCCACCCCCCCGCCACCAGGGGCACCCTCCACCAGGCCCCCACTCATGTCTCCCACCACCCCCACCCCCCAGCATCCAGGGGCACCCTCCACCAGGCCCCCACCCATGTCTCCCACCACCCCCACCCCCCAGCCACCAGGGGCACCCTCCACCAGGCCCTCACTCATGTCTCCCACCACCCCCACCCCCCAGCAGTGCAGGGGCAGCCTCCACCAGGCCCCCACTCATGTCCCCTATCACCCCCACCCCCCCGCCACCAGGGGCACCCTCCACCAGGCCCCCATCCATGTCTCCCACCACCCCCACCCCCCAGCAGTGCAGGGGCACCCTCCACCAGGCCCCCACTCATGTCCCCTATCACCCCCACCCCCCCGCCACCAGGGGCACCCTCCACCAGGCCCCCACTCATGTCTCCCACCACCCCCACCCCCCCGCCACCAGGGGCACCCTCCACCAGGCCCCCACTCATGTCTCCCACCACCCCCACCCCCCCGCCACCAGGGGCACCCTTCACCAGGCCCCCACCCATGTCTCCCACCACCCCCACCCCCCAGCCACCAGGGGCACCCTCCACCAGGCCCCCACTCATGTCTCCCACCACCCCCACCCCCCAGCAGTGCAGGGGCAGCCTCCACCAGGCCCCCACTCATGTCCCCTATCACCCCCACCCCCCCGCCACCTGGGGCACCCTCCACCAGGCCCCCATCCATGTCTCCCACCACCCCCACCCCCCAGCAGTGCAGGGGCAGCCTCCACCAGGCCCCCACTCATGTCCCCTATCACCCCCACCCCCCCTGCCACCAGGGGCACCCTTCACAAGGCCCCCATCCATGTCTCCCACCACCCCCACCCCCCAGCCACCAGGGGCACCCTCCACCAGGCCCCCACTCATGTCTCCCACCACCCCCACCCCCCAGCATCCAGGGGCACCCTCCACCAGGCCCCCACCCATGTCTCCCACCACCCCCACCCCCCAGCCACCAGGGGCACCCTCCACCAGGCCCCCACTCATGTCTCCCACCACCCCCACCCCCCAGCATCCAGGGGCACCCTCCACCAGGCCCCCACCCATGTCTCCCACCACCCCCACCCCCCAGCCACCAGGGGCACCCTCCACCAGGCCCCCACTCATGTCTCCCACCACCCCCACCCCCCAGCAGTGCAGGGGCAGCCTCCACCAGGCCCCCACTCATGTCCCCTATCACCCCCACCCCCCCACCACCAGGGGCACCCTCCACCAGGCCCCCATCCATGTCTCCCCCCACCCCCACCCCCCAGCAGTGCAGGGGCAGCCTCCACCAGGCCCCCACTCATGTCCCCTATCACCCCCACCCCCCCGCCACCAGGGGCACCCTTCACAAGGCCCCCATCCATGTCTCCCACCACCCCCACCCCCCAGCCACCAGGGGCACCCTCCACCAGGCCCCCACTCATGTCTCCCACCACCCCCACCCCCCAGCATCCAGGGGCACCCTCCACCAGGCCCCCACCCATGTCTCCCACCACCCCCACCCCCCAGCCACCAGGGGCACCCTCCACCAGGCCCCCACTCATGTCTCCCACCACCCCCACCCCCCAGCAGTGCAGGGGCAGCCTCCACCAGGCCCCCACTCATGTCCCCTATCACCCCCACCCCCCCGCCACCAGGGGCACCCTCCACCAGGCCCCCATCCATGTCTCCCACCACCCCCACCCCCCAGCAGTGCAGGGGCAGCCTCCACCAGGCCCCCACTCATGTCCCCTATCACCCCCACCCCCCCGCCACCAGGGGCACCCTTCACAAGGCCCCCATCCATGTCTCCCACCACCCCCACCCCCCAGCCACCAGGGGCACCCTCCACCAGGCCCCCACTCATGTCTCCCACCACCCCCACCCCCCAGCATCCAGGGGCACCCTCCACCAGGCCCCCATCCATGTCTCCCACCACCCCCACCCCCCAGCCACCAGGGGCACCCTCCACCAGGCCCCCACTCATGTCTCCCACCACCCCCACCCCCCAGCAGTGCAGGGGCAGCCTCCACCAGGCCCCCACTCATGTCCCCTATCACCCCCACCCCCACCCCCCCGCCACCAGGGGCACCCTCCACCAGGCCCCCATCCATGTCTCCCACCACCCCCACCCCCCAGCAGTGCAGGGGCAGCCTCCACCAGGCCCCCACTCATGTCCCCTATCACCCCCACCCCCCCCGCCACCAGGGGCACCCTTCACAAGGCCCCCATCCATGTCTCCCACCACCCCCACCCCCCAGCCACCAGGGGCACCCTCCACCAGGCCCCCACTCATGTCTCCCACCACCCCCACCCCCCAGCATCCAGGGGCACCCTCCACCAGGCCCCCACCCATGTCTCCCACCACCCCCACCCCCCAGCCACCAGGGGCACCCTCCACCAGGCCCCCACTCATGTCTCCCACCACCCCCACCCCCCAGCAGTGCAGGGGCAGCCTCCACCAGGCCCCCACTCATGTCCCCTATCACCCCCACCCCCCCCGCCACCAGGGGCACCCTTCACAAGGCCCCCATCCATGTCTCCCACCACCCCCACCCCCCAGCCACCAGGGGCACCCTCCACCAGGCCCCCACTCATGTCTCCCACCACCCCCACCCCCCAGCATCCAGGGGCACCCTCCACCAGGCCCCCACCCATGTCTCCCACCACCCCCACCCCCCAGCCACCAGGGGCACCCTCCACCAGGCCCCCACTCATGTCTCCCACCACCCCCACCCCCCAGCAGTGCAGGGGCAGCCTCCACCAGGCCCCCACTCATGTCCCCTATCACCCCCACCCCCCCGCCACCAGGGGCACCCTTCACAAGGCCCCCATCCATGTCTCCCACCACCCCCACCCCCCAGCCACCAGGGGCACCCTCCACCAGGCCCCCACTCATGTCTCCCACCACCCCCACCCCCCAGCCACCAGGGGCACCCTCCACCAGGCCCCCACTCATGTCTCCCACCACCCCCACCCCCCAGCAGTGCAGGGGCAGCCTCCACCAGGCCCCCACCCATGTCTCCCACCACCCCCACCCCCCAGCCACCAGGGGCACCCTCCACCAGGCCCCCAATCATGTCTCCCACCACCCCCACCCCCCAGCAGTGCAGGGGCAGCCTCCACCAGGCCCCCACTCATGTCTCCCACCACCCCCACCCCCCAGCCACCAGGGGCACCCTCCACCAGGCCCCCACTCATGTCTCCCAGCGTGCTACGTGTATTTCAGGGGTGCGCGGGATGTTCCACACGCGAATAGCCTGGGCGCGTGTATTTCAGGGGTGCGCGGGAAGTTCCACACGCGAATAGCCTGGGCGCATGTATTTCAGGGGTGCGCGGGAAGTTTTACACGCGATTTCAGCAGGGTACGTGTATTTCAGGGGTGCGCGGGAAGTTTTACACGCGATTTCAGCAGGGTACGTGTATTTCAGGGGTGCGCGGGAAGTTTTACACGCGATTTCAGCAGGGTACGTGTATTTCAGGGGTGCGTGGGAAGTTACACACGCGATTAGGCTGGGTGGGTCCTCACAGGTGTTCCCTGTACACCCTCGACGGCCCCTGCAGGCAGCCCACAAAACAGGGGACTACCCTGCACACCTGCTCATGTCTCCCACCACCCCCACCATCCAGGGGCACCCTCCACCAGGCCCCCACTCATGTCCCCCTGCGCCCCCACCCCCCAGCAGTGCAGGGGCAGCCTCCACCAGGCCCCCACCCATGTCTCCCACCACCCCCACCCCCCAGCAGTGCAGGGGCAGCAGGCAGTCAGGCAGCAGCAGGTGGGAGCGTGCTCAGGGCTCTGGGGGGCAGTAGTTCGGCCTTCCGGGCAGGAGCGTGGTATTCCGTGTGCGTGGCCAGCTTGGTACGGAGTGATTTGGCACGTGAAAATCCTGCACGTCAGCGTGAAAACCGAGGAAAGGCCCTCAGCGCGTAAGCGCGTCTGTGACGTGACCCGCACTTGTGTTTCCCACACAGCATGTGATGACAGAGCACATGTGGAAAGACTGCACGTCAGAGTGTAATCGGGTGTGATTGGTGGAAATGGTCCTACACGCAGAAGTGACAAAGCGTGTGATTGGTGGAAATGGCCCTACACGCAGAAGTGACAAAGCGTGTAATTGGTTGAAATGGCCCTACACGCAGAAGTGACAAAGCATGTAATTGGTGGAAATGGCCCTAGCGCGTACACGCCGCGTAAGTGACGCTGGACGTGTGGGCCTGTATAAAAGGTACGTGTAGAACACGTTTTCCTTGTACGTGCTTTTCGTGGAGAGCGAGTGGGTGAATTCTGTACTTCTTGTCGTTTCACACGCGATTTACTTCACGGCGTTTCAAGTTCGTATTCCCTGTTACCTCTGACAGCTTTTTCTCTTTTTTCGCTTTTACTGGTTTACCTGGGCCTGTTCCCTCAAACAGTGTTCCCTTCTACTGTTGTCCTGTCTCCTCAGACAGCGTACAAATCTTCTTTTGGCGGGGGTGTTGCCAACCAAACGTGCTCCTTTTACACGCTCGTTTACCAGGCAGACGGTGAGTCACGCACGTATCTAACATCTGTGCTTGCCCCGTGTGTAGCCTACCCCTTCAGAGGTCATTCTAGGCTGCGTGTGACACGCATACGTTCATTCTTGTGTTACTGGGTGCCACAGCGTAGTGCAGATTTTTCTTTCTGCACACGTGGTCTAGGAGGTGTTGCGTGCACGTCATCTCCCTTTTTTGGGGCTCCTGTGCGTAGCGTGACCCGTCATCTTTCCCCAGGGGTTACAATCAGCCTTGCAAGAGCACTAGGGTACAATTACCATCTGGTACCCAACCCCTTTGACCCCCAATTGCCCAGGACAATAGTTTACAGCCACTCCCATACGCACATTTACATCAGTGCCATGGCTGGGAGGCGAGGATTCCGTAAGGGTGGCAAAGGTGTAAGAGCCACAAGCGGTAGGGGACGTGGTCGTTACTTGCAGGGTGACCCTGTCCCCCCATGTGTGGAGGACCAGTCAAGGGCACCCATAATCCCCCCCCCCCTCCCGTTGAGGCTGATGTGGCTGACACCATCCATGCTCAGCCCTTGTTGGACCAGCCCATTGTGGCACCAGATCTGGCTGACTCCATGGCTGACTTCCAGGTCAGCAGGCCTATGACACGTGCGCTGGTGCACGTTGATGTCACCATGCCACGTGCATCTGGGCCAGCAAGGTCATCTGCTGCACCAAGGAGGCAGGGCGGAGAGGCTGCAGGGGCAGCTGCGGCTCCATCCACCCCAGCCCTCACACACCCAGCCAGGACAGTGTCGGTCCTAGTCCATGCTGCTGACATTCCCCCTGACACCATCACACTAGAGCCAATGCCTGCACCAACTCCCATGCTGAGTGTGCAATCCCACACTCCTGATACAGAGTCCACCAGGGCTCCTGCCCCTAGTGTCCAGAGCGGCGCAGGACACTCAGGATCACCACCACCTTCCAAGCGGAAGAGGAAGAGTGCTCGTCCGCCACAGGCTGATGCCCCAGACACGGCTACACAGTCCGGCCCGTCCAGGAAGCCCAGCTTCACGGATGACGAACTGAATGCACTTGTCGAGTATGTGTCCGGACATGACAACGAGATGGTCATTGTTGCAGGATCCAAGACCACACCTGCACAACGCCAGGCACACTGGCAGACCGTTGCGGACATCGTAAGTGCCCTTGGAATCGTGAGGCGCACAGCCAATGATTGCTATAAGCGCTGGAATGACCTAAAGCGCAGGGCAAAGAGTAAGCTGGCCTCAAGTCATGCCGCAACTCTAGTGACTGGAGGTGGGTCTCCAGTAGTAGACATGGAACTCACTCCACATGAGTCAGTCGCTGGGACCTACGTCACGGAGGAACAGATCCAAGGCGTGGGAGATCTGGCTGATTACGAGGCATTGTCCGGTGAGTGCACATGCATGTGTGTGTCATCCATGTGCATGGTGTGTGTGTGAGGGCTTCTGTTTGTGTGCCAGGTGAGAGTGTGTGCGCCTGAGTCGTATGGGTCAGCCATGTGCTTCATGCAATACTTCCTGCGCAGCTGCATTTGGCCATAGCAGTATCCCTTCTGCCAACAGTAGACATCTAGCCCAACTGCACGCCAGTTGCCCTTGAAGTGTCACCTTGCCACAACATAGTTGCTTATTTTTCACTGTTCATTCAGTCAGATTGTTTGCATTCCCCCACTTTTACTAGGCATGTCGCTGTCCACTAGTCACATGTCTGACATGGCTATGGTAAAGTGGAGTGACTTTGTTACCTGGATATCATTTGTACACACATGTCCCTGTGCAATTGGACCATTTCAGACTGGCAGCTCCAGGTGAAAAATCTGACCTGTTAGAATTAGAAAAGCGATTACATGCGGGAACTGGACTGAATGAATAGGTGCTGCCCTCCTCTCCATCTTCACTCAATAGCAATGGTACATGCCATCTGTGTGATGGCATGTGTGTTTCACCTGGCAATCACAGGCCAATGTGTGATGCCACTGCCAGGCAGCATGCAGAAAATGTGTTCATCTTCCATCTTGGTGTCATCAGTGTGTGCCATTTGCCTGCACTTCATATGCAGTGAGGGTGCATGCATGGGAGGGTTTTAGTCATGTGGGACATGTGTCAATCAAGTACTGGTTCTCTTGCTTCTCAGCCCTCATTGTGTGCCATGGTGCTAATGCCTGTTTCCATTTCTTTGTTTTCATGTCTTTGCAGGGGAAGACGCACCTGATACTGCTGGGGTTGTGGAGATGGTGCAGACCCAGGAGGGGTCCGAGGGCCGACCAACCACCAGTGAGGGACGTGGTGTGGTGGTGGGGGAGAACCCACAAGTGCTGCAGGTCGTGCTCTCAAGGGGTGTCTCTGGCTGCACCTCCCCCGAGCTGTACTCAGGTGTTGATTCGGATGAGACCTACGTGCCGTCGCAGGTGAGTGTTCCAGGGAGGGATTCTGTTCTGTCTCACCCACCTGCACCAGGGTCAGAACCCTCCATGGGGATGTCAGTGTTGCCAGCTACGCCTTTGGTGGTTACGGATGCAGGGTCACACTCCGCGACATCTGATCCTGTTCCTGGGCCAGCAGATCAGAGGGGGAATGCAGTCCTGCAGCCTCAGGCAGTGCCGGCACAGCAAGGCGCAGTTCGCCTTGCCCCAGACAGGTGTGGTGCCCGCCGACGTGGTGGCCGTACGCCACCTGGCAATACCGCATGGGAGCAATCCATTTACGGTATGGCAACCCAACAGGCTGCATCATCCGAGATGATGGCTCAGGCCATGGATAGGGTGGCCACTTCCATTGTCCCCCCAGAAAGGCTGATGGAGCGACTAGAGCAGGCAACCGACTCCATCTGCCAGTCACACAGGGAGGACATGTTGGGGTCCAACAGGGACAGGCGGGCGGCACTGGCGACTCTGCAGGAGGCCATCTCCATTGAGTCCCAGGGCCACAGGGAAGCCCTGAGGCAGGAGCTCCTTCACCTCAGGACGACTCTTGTTGAGCTTGAGGCTTCAACACACCAAAGGACAGAACAGCAGCTGGAGCGTCTCACCCGTACGCTCTCAGCTGAGATGCAGGCAACGAGGGCGGAGGTCCGGGCATCCCGTGAGTTGTTGCATGGGGACCTCCGCACACTCATCCTCCAGAACCAGACCTACCACACCCGCATGCTTGCAGCCATGGAGGAGCAGACTAGGGCCTTGCGTGGGCTGCCTCCCATAGTGCAACCACCTCCGGATGCAGCTGCACAGGGTGATAATAGCGACAGCAGTGATGCTCCCACAGTAGGGTAGCCGTGTGGGCCATGAGCCCATGGAGGTGTTTTATTTTCCCAGGATCCACGCAGGTGGGTTCTGGTGTGCATCCTGTCCTCGGACCTCCTGGGTGGCCTCCCCAACCCCCCCGGGCCCATCAATGGCCATTTTTGATTGTTTCTTATTTTTATTTTTATTTATTTTATTCCCTATTTTTTTGGGACGATTTGTTGGCTTCCGTGGTTCCTGTGGGCATACGCTGCATTGTGGCTGGGCACATGCAGGCTTGTAATGTATTTGGTTCAGATGCTTGGGTTTGAGTCACACACACCCCTCCTGCTTCCCGTTTCCATGGGCTTGCAAAGGGTGTGCCCAAGTGACAGTGAATTACACAGTGACGTTGGACTCCCATGAGCTGTGTGGGCAGTCTGTAGTCAATACTGTGTATACATTCCCAGTGCATATTGCTGTTGTGTTGTACACTGCATGTTGCATTGATGTGTAACTCATCTTCTGTGTCTACCTCCCAATTTGCAGGTCCCTTCCTCATGTCTACACAAGGACCTCTAGTCTGGAGATGGGGTCCATGTTGGCAGCAGTGCACCTACAACTCTACATGGCGCCAACACTGCACAGTTGGTAGTGGTGGGAGTGCAGGCATTTCCAGGTGGTGAGACTACTAATATGTAACATTTGTGATGTCATGTTAATGGTAGTACGTGCTCAAGTATGTTGTTGGTCCGGCATTGCTGTGAGCATTTCAGGTGTTGCAGGTTTCTAATAGGGACACTGTACATAGTGACACTAGTGTCATGTTGTGGGGATTACTTTGTTTACCTGCAAATAGCATGACATGGCACGGTGTGTCGTGTGGCGGTGCTGGGGTTGGGTTGGCTGACATGGCACTGTCCTCTTGTTGCATTTTGCAAGTGGGTATTCATTTTAGCTGCTTGAATGTGTAACTTCACAAAACTGCATTGGTGGTGTCTGTGTGGGTAGGGATGCACACATTGTGACACTTCCAGGTGAACAATCTCAGGCTGATATGGTATTCACGGTTCATTCTCCAGACATTCAGGATCAGTGTCAGGTTGAGTCATCATTGATTGTCAGATGGAATGTGCCAGGGCAGTGCGCACTCCACAGGGGTGTGATTTCTATGTGAAGTAATTAGCCACTAGCTGTGTACGGGCTGCCTCCCCCCGTGCCCTTTCCCCTCCCATGCGCAGCGGCTGTGCATGTGGTTGGGGATGTGGGGCCACCACCATGTCCACGGCCAGGCCCCGGCGTGTTGCAACGTTGTGCAGGACACATGCTGCCACTATGATCCTGCACACTACTGGGGGAGCGTATAACAGCTGCCCGCCAGAACGGTCAAGGGAGCGAAAGCGTGACTTTAGCACTCCGAATGTGCGCTCCACTATGCCCCGGGTCGTAATGTGGGCTGTGTTATATCTTACCTCGGGTGGCGTGGTGGGGTTCCGAATTGGCGTCATCATGTGGGGGCTGAGAGGGTAGGCACTGTCCCCTGTGGAGGTGGTGATTGGTATCATTGGTGGGGTTGTGACCTTGCTCAGTATCCAACATGCATGCATGTGCAGTGGCATACATACTCACCAAGCAGCCATGTATCGCCATGCCGCCCAGCTTCTAGGTCCCGGCTTAGGGTGGACATTCGGTAAATGAAGCTGTCGTGGGTGGACCCGGGATAGTTGGCATATACTGAGGTGATGATTCCCTTGGCATTACATGCTACCTGCACGTTGATGGAATGCCAGTGCTTGCGGTTCCTATAGATGTGCTCAGATGCCCTGGGGGGACGTAGAGCCACATGGGTGCAGTCGATGGCACCTAGCACTTTGGGGAATCGTGCCACACCGTAAAAATCCAGGGCGGCAGCATGCCTTTCTGCAGGTGTTCTGGGCAGGTATATGTGCCTGCGGACTGATGGGCGTGCAGTGATGATGTTCAAGACCTGGTGTAGGCAGCGTGACTGGGTGGCCTGTGACACCCCACCCACTATGGCACTTGTCCGCTGAAATGATCCAGTGGCTAAGAAGTGCAGTACATTGAGGACCTTCTCCAGGGGGCTGAGTGCTTGGGAGCACAGGGTGGGTGATGTGAGGTCATCCTCCCACTCACTCACCAGGTCCAGTATTATGTGTGGTGGAAACCTGTACCTCCCATACACCTGGTCATCAGGCAGCCCGAAAAGGCTGGTTCTGGGTGTGAATATTCTGGCCCTGACTATCCTCCTCCTCCTCCTTTGGTAGCCCACTGCCACTGCTGCTAGGAACGGTATGTTCATCCTGGCGTCTGAGCTTGTTATTGTTAAAGTGCGCAAATTTATGCTTTGCGCGTGTTCTAGGCGAGCGTGTGACCCGCGCACCCCTGGAATCCAGTTCCCAGTCCAATAGCGTGTGGAAATTCCCACACACCACGGGATACAGGTGCGCTGACGTACTTGCGTGTGTAAGTGCCCGCGCACCCATGAAGTACACGTACATAGGCCAATCGCGTGTACGCGCACTTTTGTCCAATTACACGCGATGACACTCTGACGTGCAGTATTTCCACGTGTGCTCCGTCATCACGTGCTGAGTGGGGAACACCCGTGCGGGTCACGTCACAGACGCGCTTACGCGCTGAGGGACTCTGGTCCAATAGAATCGCGTATGCGTGCTGACGCGCTTACGCGCTAAGGGCCTTTCCTCGGATTTCACGCTGACGTGCAGGATTTTCACGTGCCAAATCACTCCGTATCAAGCTGGCCACGCGAAAACACACGGAAGACCACGCTCCTGCCCAGAAGGCCGAGTTACTGCCCCCCAGTGCACCGAGCAGCCTCCCACGTGCCATCTGCTGCTGCCTGCCTGCCTGCTGCCACCGTGCCCTGCCATTTGGTGCCTGCACATCAGCCATCTGCAGGGGTCCAGTTGCTGTGTCCACCCCTGCTGGAACTGAAGACTCCCGACTGGGATTGCATCGCTCCACAGCCCAGCCCCAGGACCCAGTTGCCCACCCACACCTGCCTCTGGGGTTGCCATGTCGGGCACTTCCACATCTGGCACCAGTGGCAACCCCAGGCCAGAGGGGCAGAGGGGCACCAGCTTCACTGCCACCGAAGTTGGTGTCCTGGTGGAGCATGTCCTGGGGCAGTATGATGCCCTCTTTGGATCGTCCCGTGCCAGCAAGGAAGGACGGGAGAGGATCTGGGCCGACTGTGTGGTTGCCATCAACGCGAAGGGGGTGGCAACCGGCAACGTCCTGAAGATCAAGAAGCGCTGGGAGGACTTGAGGTCCAGGACCCTTGTGAAGGCCCGGCGCCTTGTGGAGGGGGGCCGGGGCCGCATGAGTTCCATCCAGATGAGGGTCCTGGAACGCGTTCGCCCAGCGCTCCACGCCCAGATCCTTGAGAGGGAGGCCCGTCTGGAGTTGAGCGGTAAGTGTCCAAGCATTACTGTGTGAGACAGGGCATGTTGCGGTGTGCTGGTTCTATGATACTTGCCTGTATGTGTGCCATAGGCCATGTATGCATGTATGTATGCAGGGACATCATGGTAATGCATGTGCGACCAGTGATGTGTGACCCACATGGTTGTTGCACGTGTTCAAATGCCGCATGGGGAGCCCTATGCAGATTTTGAACATGAGAGCATGCCAGTCTCTGTACCTGGACATGGGTGGGGGTGAGGGATGGGGGCTGATGCCAGGTACATATATGGTAGCCATGTCTGTGTGCCTGACCTGCGTGTCTGTGACTTGTGCATGCCATGGATGCATGACACATGTGTGTGACAATGCACAGATTCAGTGAAGCAGCAAAACTACCCTTGTATCCGCTGTGTTTGGTGTGTTTGGGGCCAGATGGATGTGACTGAGGTGAAGTGTGTGCATGTGATAAGCATGAGCCATGATGCATGTGAGTTACATATCATTGAATGTTTCAAGAGTCCAATGGACCTGCATGGAAATGTCCATGGCATGTACCATGCCTGTTACTGTGTGTGTTTTGCCTGGACTGACCCATGTGTTGTGGAGGGACATGATGGAAGTGTACTTTGACAGTGGTGCTCATCTGCTATTGCTTCCTGTCTAGGGGACCATTGTACAGTGCCCTGATGCTTGTGTTCTTTGTCTCCTTCTACGCAGCGGCTAGTGAAGAAGAGGGCAGAGACGGCGCTGTGGAGCAAGGCGGCGGGGATGCCCCCACGGCTGCAGCGGAAGGGGTGGGTGAGCCCCCACAGGGGCCTGCTACGGTGGGAGACGGTGAGGAGCCATCCAGGTTGGTGGTTTGCACAGAGGAGGAGGAGGCCGCCACTGGGGCACACATGGGGCCTGGTGGGGGCATCCCTGCTGCTGCAAGTGGTGCAATCCAGGGCCAGGGGCAGGAGGCAGCACAGGTCACCGTGGAGGGGCCTGTGCATGTCGCTGTCCCTGACCCTGTGAGTGCACCACCATGCACCAGCAGGGATGCCCCGTCCCAGGCCCGTCCGCAGGTAGAGGGGATGTCCATGTCACCTGACTCCCCTCCACCTGCGGACGTGGGAACCCCTGGCCGTGTGGAGAAGGTCCTGATTGGGGTCGCGATGCGCGCGGCTGTGATTCGTGATGCCGTGCGTGCTTCCCAGGAGGAGCATGCACGTCATCACGAAGTGCACCGTGCCGACGTGGCCCAATTGGGATCGGCCATGTTCGGGGGTTTCCTGCATGTGTTGGCCAATCTGGCGGCCCTCTCCTCCTCTGTGCAGGCTATACACCAGTCGTTCTCCTTGCCGTCTTCCGGCCCAGATGCCACCAGGGCCCCCTGTGGACCTGCCCCGACCAATGCAGCCAGCTCGGTGGGGATCCCATCCCTGCCACAGTTGGGAGTCGGAGGTCCAGCAGGGGTGGACAACACAGCAACTGCACCCCAGCAGATGGAAGATGTGACAGCATCATCGGGCAGGGCACGTGCACGACGGCGTCGGTGGTTTCCATCAGCCTGGATGCCGTCGTGCTGGCAGAGGCAGTGGCGTCGGAGGCAGCAGCAGGCTCGACGTGGGAGGCATCATGGCTCGGGGCCATCAAGATCAGAGGGGCAGGCATCGGCCGGAGGGCAGGGCAACCCTGGGATGGTGGTGTCTTCCGTGTGGGAGCAGTTGGTCCAGCGGATAGGTGCGGAGCGGCAGCGGGCGGAAGAGGAGCGGCTCACCATGGTCAGGGCGGAGTTCTCCATGCGTCGGGCGTTGAGGCGGGCTGAGTGCCTCGAGGAAGCTCGTAGGGAGTTTGAGCTGGACATGGGGTTATCCCTGCGAGACCTCGGGGCCAGGACAGAGTCCCGCCTCCAGGACATCGACATGGAGTTCGATGATGCCCTGGCCAGCAACATCACCGAGTGAGCCGCAGGACTTGCCCGCTGCCTTTGTATATAGTTATTTAGTTAGTTAGTGTTAGGTTTCCTTTCTTTATTTTTATTTTTTTGGACCGCTCGGACAATGGCCACTTTTTTGTATATATTTTTTTCATTAGGTAGTAGTAGGTTTCATTTATGGTGTTGGGCTCATGGACCCTGGAATATTCGTGTATATAGTTTGCTTTTTGAAGAAACATTTTTTTTATTAATTATTGTGTTCACCATGAGGAAATGGTTTTTCATTATTTTCCTTCCACATGATATTGCTTTGGACGACATTTGTTTTTGGATTACTTTGTTTTTTTTATTTTTACATTTGTTCTCGGACATGGACCATTTATTTAGTTATCCCCATTGTTGTATGTTTGATTTGTTTACTTATTTTTCATCTTTAATACATGTTTTTTTAACTTTCACTTGTGGTATTTTCTCATTGGTTTCATACATGTCATGATATGGGTTTTGACATTCACTTGCACCCATTGTGTATGTGTGTGTGACGGACATGTGTTCATTTACAGACTTGCCATTGGGGTTGTATCATGTAATTGCATTCACTATGTGGGTGGATGCAATCCTTGCCTGGGTGTTTGTGCTGGGTATGCTGCCCATTACTGCCATGATTGAGTATCGTCAGGACCTGGGGGCAGGGGGACATGTGTGGGTGCCTGGTGGAGGCTGCCCCTGGTGGCTGGGGGGTGGGGGTGGTGGGTGACATGGGTGGGGGCCTGGTGGAGGATGCCCCTGCACTGCTGGGGGGTGGGGGTGGTGGGTGACATGGGTGGGGGCCTGGTGGAG
Organism: Ambystoma mexicanum; assembly: GCF_040938575.1. Classification (NCBI taxonomy): domain Eukaryota; kingdom Metazoa; phylum Chordata; class Amphibia; order Caudata; family Ambystomatidae; genus Ambystoma; species Ambystoma mexicanum. Next base: position 1,083,433,754 of record NC_090937.1, on the reverse strand, counting down.
GATGCCCCTGCACTGCTGGGGGGTGGGGGTGGTGGGAAACATGAGTGGGGGCCTGGTGGAGGCTGCCCCTGCACTGCTGGGGGTGGGGGTGGTGGGAGACATGGGTGGGGGCCTGGTGGAGGCTGCCCCTGCACTGCTGGGGGGTGGGGGTGGTGAGACATGAGTGGGGGCCTGGTGGAGGGTGCCCATGGTGGCAGGGGGGTGGGGGTGGTGGGAGACATGAGTGGGGGCCTGGTGGAGGGTGCCCATGGTGGCAGGGGGGTGGGGGTGGTGGGAGACATGAGTGGGGGCCTGGTGGAGGCTGCCCCTGGATGGTGGGGGGTGGGGGTGGTGGGAGACATGAGTGGGGGCCTGGTGGAGGCTGCCCCTGCACTGCTGGGGGGTGGGGGTGGTGGGAGACATGGGTGGGGGCCTGGTGGAGGATGCCCCTGCACTGCTGGGGGGTGGGGGTGGTGGGAGACATGGGTGGGGGCCTTGTGAAGGGTGCCCCTGCACTGCTGGGGGGTGGGGGTGATAGGGGACATGAGTGGGGGCCTGGTGGAGGGTGCCCCTGCACTGCTGGGGGGTGGGGGTGATAGGGGACATGGGTGGGGGCCTGGTGGAGGATGCCCCTGCACTGCTGGGGGGTGGGGGTGGTGGGTGACATGGGTGGGGGCCTGGTGGAGGATGCCCCTGCACTGCTGGGGGGTGGGGGTGGTGGGAGACATGGGTGGGGGCCTGGTGGAGGCTGCCCCTGGTGGCTGGGGGGTGGGGGTGACATGGGTGGGGGCCTGGTGGAGGATGCCCCTGCACTGCTGGGGGGTGGGGGTGGTGGGAGACATGGGTGGGGGCCTGGTGGAGGCTGCTCCTGCACTGCTGGGGGGTGGGGGTGGTGGGAGACATGGGTGGGGGCCTGGTGGAGGGTGCCCCTGGTGGCGGGGGGGTGGGGGTGATAGGGGACATGAGTGGGGGCCTGGTGGGGGCTGCCCCTGCACTGCTGGGGGGTGGGGGTGGTGAGACATGAGTGGGGGCCTGGTGGAGGGTGCCCATGGTGGCAGGGGGGTGGGGGTGGTGGGAGACATGAGTGGGGGCCTGGTGGAGGGTGCCCATGGTGGCAGGGGGGTGGGGGTGGTGGGAGACATGAGTGGGGGCCTGGTGGAGGGTGCCCATGGTGGCAGGGGGGTGGGGGTGGTGGGAGACATGAGTGGGGGCCTGGTGGAGGCTGCCCCTGGATGGTGGGGGGTGGGGGTGGTGGGAGACATGAGTGGGGGCCTGGTGGAGGCTGCCCCTGCACTGCTGGGGGGTGGGGGTGGTGGGAGACATGGGTGGGGGCCTGGTGGAGGATGCCCCTGCACTGCTGGGGGGTGGGGGTGGTGGGAGACATGGGTGGGGGCCTTGTGAAGGGTGCCCCTGCACTGCTGGGGGGTGGGGGTGATAGGGGACATGAGTGGGGGCCTGGTGGAGGGTGCCCCTGCACTGCTGGGGGGTGGGGGTGATAGGGGACATGGGTGGGGGCCTGGTGGAGGCTGCCCCTGGATGGTGGGGGGTGGGGGTGGTGGGAGACATGAGTGGGGGCCTGGTGGAGGCTGCCCCTGCACTGCTGGGGGGTGGGGGTGGTGGGAGACATGAGTGGGGGCCTGGTGGAGGCTGCCCCTGCACTGCTGGGGGGTGGGGGTGGTGGGAGACATGAGTGGGGGCCTGGTGGAGGCTGCCCCTGCACTGCTGGGGGGTGGGGGTGGTGGAGACATGAGTGGGGGCTGCCCCTGCACTGCTGGGGGGTGGGGGTGGTGGGAGACATGGGTGGGGGCCTGGTGGAGGATGCCCCTGCACTGCTGGGGGGTGGGGGTGGTGGGAGACATGAGTGGGGGCCTGGTGGAGGCTGCCCCTGCACTGCTGGGGGCTGGGGGTGGTGGGAGACATGAGTGGGGGCCTGGTGGAGGGTGCCCATGGTGGCAGGGGGGTGGGGGTGGTGAGAGACATGAGTGGGGGCCTGGTGGAGGCTGCCCCTGGATGGTGGGGGGTGGGGGTGGTGGGAGACATGAGTGGGGGCCTGGTGGAGGCTGCCCCTGCACTGCTGGGGGGTGGGGGTGGTGGGAGACATGAGTGGGGGCCTGGTGGAGGCTGCCCCTGCACTGCTGGGGGGTGGGGGTGGTGGGAGACATGAGTGGGGGCCTGGTGGAGGCTGCCCCTGCACTGCTGGGGGGTGGGGGTGGTGGGAGACATGGGTGGGGGCCTGGTGGAGGGTGCCCCTGGTGGCGGGGCGGGTGGGGTTTTGATAGGGGACATGAGTGGGGGCCTGGTGGAGGCTGCCCCTGCACTGCTGGGGGGTGGGGGTGGTGGGAGACATGGGGGGGGGTGATAGGGGACATGAGTGGGGGCCTGGTGGGGGCTGCCCCTGCACTGCTGGGGGGTGGGGGTGGTGGGAGACATGAGTGGGGGCCTGGTGGAGGCTGCCCCTGCACTGCTGGGGAGTGGGGGTGGTGGGAGACATGAGTGGGGGCCTGGTGGAGGCTGCCCCTGCACTGCTGGGGGGTGGGGGTGGTGGGAGACATGGGTGGGGGCCTGGTGGAGGGTGCCCCTGGTGGCGGTGGGGGTGATAGGGGACATGAGTGGGGGCCTGGTGGAGGCTGCCCCTGCACTGCTGGGGGGTGGGGCTGGTGGGAGACATGGGTGGGGGCCTGGTGGAGGGTGCCCCTGGTGGCGGGGGGGGTGGGGGTGATAGGGGACATGAGTGGGGGCCTGGTGGGGGCTGCCCCTGCACTGCTGGGGGGTGGGGGTGGTGGGAGACATGAGTGGGGGCCTGGTGGAGGGTGCCCCTGGATGGTGGGGGGTGGGGGTGGTGGGAGACATGAGCAGGTGTGCAGGGTAGTCCCCTGTTTTGTGGGCTGCCTGCAGGGGCCGTCGAGGGTGTACAGGGAACACACCTGTGAGGACCCACCCAGCATAATCGCGTGTGTAACTTCCCACGCACCCCTGTAATACACGTACCAAGCCAAATCGCGTGTGATAATTCCCGCGCACCCCTGAAATACACGTAACCTGTTGAAATCGCGTGTTGAACTTCCCGCGCACCCCTGAAATACACGCGCCCAGGCTATTCGCGTGTGGAACTTCCCGCGCACCCCTGAAATACACGTACCCTGCTGAAATCGCGTGTTGAACTTCCCGCGCACCCCTGAAATACACGCGCCCAGGCTATTCGCGTGTGGAACTTCCCGCGCACCCCTGAAATACACGCGCCCAGGCTATTCGTGTGTGGAACTTCCCGCGCACCACTGAAATACACGTACCCTGCTGTAATCGCGTGTTAAACTTCACGCGCACCGCTGAAATACACGCGCCCAGGCTATTCGCGTGTGGAACTTCCCGCGCACCCCTGAAATACACGCGCCCAGGCTATTCGCGTGTGGAACTTCCCGCGCACCCCTGAAATACACGTACCCTGCTGAAATCGCGTGTTGAACTTCCCGCGCACCCCTGAAATACACGCGCCCAGGCTATTCGCGTGTGGAACTTCCCGCGCACCCCTGAAATACACGCGCCCAGGCTATTCGCGTGTGGAACTTCCCGCGCACCCCTGAAATACACGTACCCTGCTGTAATCGCGTGTTAAACTTCACGCACACCCCTGAAATACACACGCCCAGGCTATTCGCGTGTGGAACTTCCCGCGCACCCCTGAAATACACGCGCCCAGGCTATTCGCGTGTGGAACTTCCCGCGCACCCCTGAAATACACGTACCCTGCTGTAATCGCGTGTGGGACTTCCCGCGCACCCCTGAAATACACCTACCCTGATGGAATCGCGTGTGGAACTTCCCGCGCACCCGTGAAATACACCTACCCTGATGGATTCGCGTGTGGAACTTCCCGCGCACCCCTGAAATCCACGTACCCGGCCAAATCGCGTGTGAGACTTCCCGCGCACCCCTGAAATACACGTACCCTGCTGTAATCGCGTGTGGGACTTCCCGCGCACCCCTGAAATACACCTACCCTGATGGAATCGCGTGTGGAACTTCCCGCGCACCCCTGAAATACACCTACCCTGATGGAATCGCGTGTGGAACTTCCCGCGCACCCCTGAAATCCACGTACCCGGCCAAATCGCGTGTGAGACTTCCCGCGCACCCCGGTATACACGCACATGTATTTTTTGTCAGCGTGTCCGTGTTTGTGGGTACCCCTTTGCACGTCATTTGTCCTGGAGGGCCACAGTATAGGACATTCATCATGGCAGTATATGGGTGCTATTTGTTGGCGCACATTTCTTACAGCCGCAGAGACGCTACCGCCTGCTTTCTTGTGGCGGTCGTGTTTGTGCCCGTGCGCTGGTTTGAGCGTGCGCTTTTTTGCCCTATTCTATTCCATGAATACGTGTTGTAGGCGAGCGTGTGGGCGTTCCGCGCACTTGTGCCCTGTACTTCCCCCGTGACGCCCACGTTTTTGCAAGTTGTTCCCCATTCCGAGTGTTACGCCCGTGTTCCGCCTACTTTTGTTGCGTGCGCCGTGCTATGTGCGAATTTCGCTGTGGCCTGTGCGATTTTCGCTGTGACCTGGCGCACGCTGTTAGATGGCCTGTGCACCAACGTGCGCGGCGCACTTTTTATCGCACATCCGCTGGTTTTCTCGCGCACGGACTTCCATGAATCGACGTGCGCTGCTTTTCGTGCGATTTTCGCACTTGCACTGCGATTTTCGCTATTCCACTGCGATTCGCACGTTTTTGCCCACTTGCGCCGCGCTAATTATTCCATGAATCGGCCTGTAAATCTAATGTTGCTAAACACTAGGTCACTAATCAAACACGCCATCGAAGTTGCAGCTCACATCCGGGATACACAGGACTTGATTTCCCAGACCATCTTTGGAATTGTTTATTACCCTTGCTCAAACCAAATACAAAATTTCTATTAATGAGCAACCTCAACTACTGCCTTTGCATTTCCTCACACGACACAGCAAATATGCTGGAGAACGCACCAAGCTCCCTAGGGTTCCATCAAGTGGTCAAAACAGCTACACACGTGAAAGGTCCTACATTGGACTGGGTAGCCAGTCATAATGTGAAAACTTTTGCTTTGGAAGTCTTGCCATGTCCCTGGTCGGACCATTCCTTCATATACTTCCAGATCATCACAGAATGTTACCCGAAAAAATCCAAACCAGCTAGAACTCTAGAATTTTTTGTAAGGAATTTTAAGAATCTCACATCAGACATCAGACACACTAAAACCTTGGTTATCCACACTAACCGCTGAGATTCTGGAAGCAGACTATAACAAACAAGCAAGCAATAACAAAGTCCTTTCTTAACTCTTTAAATGAAACCTCAGAAACTTTAGCTCAACTAAAGAAGAAAATTCTGTTCTGAAGAACCTAAGAATAATAGGTGGTTCAATGCCGAAATCCAAGAGCTAAAAACAAACAAAAACAAACGCCTGGACGAAGAAACAGTGCACACAAGGCCTGGAACGATATAAAGAGGCTGCGAGGGTCTATAAAAATGCAATTCTGCTGTCCAAAAAAGAAAAAGAACTATTCAATGATAGAATAGTAATTGCTACCTCAGGTAGCAGAGAACTATTCAAGATATTAAGAGAGCAGGAATACCCCAAGGGACCCAACAGGGACCCACTGGTGAAGGATAAGGCATGGTGTTCATTAATTCAAAAGGCTATGATGGATACATTAGCAGAAAGTATGGAGATAGAAAAGCTCACCATCAATACACCAACAGATATAGTCCATAGGGCTGTCCACTAACAGAGCTCATCCACAGGTGAAATTCAAAATTTCACCAATTACAGAAGTGGAATTAGCTAAGGTTATTAAACAGCTAGAAACTACCAGCTGCAAGGGGGATCCTTGCTCCTCCATGATTATTAAAGAGTCCACCTCCCTGATAATTCCAGCACTCACTAAATATGTGAATGCCTCATTTGCAAACAACCTTATCACCGAAGGGCTAGAGAGCCTGGATTACTCCTCTTCTTAAAAAGCCAGACCTGTGCCCACAAATACCAACAAATTACAGACAAATTACTAACACCCCTTTCCTCCTGAAGATCCTTGACAGGGTGGTCTATAATCAAATTGCAGTACACTTGAAACAGTCATCAGTTTCTGAACAAGTGTCAATCTAGATTCAGGCAGTTTCACAGGACGCAGATGGCCCTCCTAGATCTGAAATCAAAATTATTAAAGCCATGGATATCGGAGAGGTCTCGCTTCTTATGATCCATGATCTCCTGGTGGTGTTTGATTTGGTGAATCACACCATCCTGATCAATAGGCTGAAAAACGTCAGCTCCTTCTCAGATCAAGCCGCTCAATGGATTACTTCTTTTTTGAGCGAAAGGCAGGGCGGGTTAGCCAGTGGAGAAACAGAGGCCGACTCAGTAATATTAGCATACGGGGTCCACTTGTCTGTACAACATCTCCATAGTTCCCTTCTTTGATATGCTAGAACAAAAAGGTACCACATTTGCTAATTATGCGGACGATACACAATGCGTCATACCACTAACAGGATCACACAGTTTAGATGAATCTCAGATTAATAAGGTATACGATTCTATGCAAAATTGGATGGTCCTGATTGGTCTAGCATTAAATAATGAAAAAACTGAACTCATGTTGGGGGGAACAAATAATGAACTGACTATGCTAGGCCCCATTTTTAACTGTTTTAATATCACAGATTGCCGGTAAAAAAGTGAAAACCTTGGGCATGACGTTAGACCAGAACCTAAATATGAAGTCTCAAGTGAGTAACTTGGTCTCGTCATGCACCTACTACCTCAAGCTATTATCTCACCTCTGGCCTCCCACAAAACAACACAATCGCAAGAGCCTAAATTGGCTCAAAGATACATTACTGCTGTAGTTTGCTCATTCGGACCCCACTATCCGAGATCAACCACCTGCAGGTGATTAAGAACAGTGCGGTCTGGGTTCTGAAGGACGTCAAACGGAGGGACCATGTGTCGGACGATAGGCAAAGCTTATACTGGCTCCTCCTCCCAAAAAACTATTGACCAATTGCTCTGTTGGATGTTCTGGGAAAGATCTTTGCGGGTGTCCTGCTCAAGCACCTAAAAGAATGGGTTTCGGAAATTAAAGCTTACGACCCAAGGCAAACTGACTTTGTCAGTCAGGTAAATTTTGATCTGAACCTCTTCCCTATTAGCCTACTTAAGATGAAGACAAAGAAGGAGAAGGGAAACAAATATTGCCTGTATTGATATGGAGACCGCATTCGTCTGCATCAACAGAAACCGTTTATGGTTTAAAATGACATCAATGAGCTGCCCAATAGATCAACTGGTGGCTATTAAAGCAACTTATACCGAAACAGTGATGCAGATTAAGCTAGACCAGGATGGAAACCTCAGTAGAGAGATAAAACTGTAAAAGGACTCAAACAGGGCTGCCTTTTGGCACCCATTCGATACAATATGTTTGCCTCGGTCTTGAAAGAGATCCTCGACCCACCAAAGTCTTGTCCACCGAAAATGTATGGAATATCGGCTGGTTGGCTGCTATACGCCGACGATTTAGTCCTGTTGGATAAGACTCCCTTCTGGAAGCTCTACAAAACTATGTATACCAGAACGGTATGAAAATTAACTGAGAAAAACAGAAATCCTGACGATGGGAAACCTAAAATCAAGAAATAAGAAACCATTTTCATGGTTGTTGGGCTCAAACAAAATAAGATCTATGCCTGAAATAAAATATGTGGGGATAACAATCAGCTCAAATTGCTGGGAGAAACCCTGGCTACTTACCAGGCAGGTAAAAATCAAACAACTGACAGCCCATGGTACAATAATAGGGAGAAAATATGGGAAATTCGCCCTATTACGAGTTATTGCCTTCTACAACCAGAAAGTAGTTCCCACATTGACATATGCGGCAGAGGCGTGTTTGGGAATCCCCAGCGTAGTTTGGGACAAATTGGAGGGCAGTTACTGGCAGCAGATCTGTTATGCTCACCTGGTATTCACAGGGACGCCACCCAGCCGGGTTACTCACTAGTATGCTTCTCAGCTTTGCCCTGATGTGGTCTGCGGGGAAGGTTCTGTCTGAAAATACAGGAGAACTGTGTTCAAGACTGACCGACTGGGGTAAGTATCCTCCCTCCACCCCCATATGATTTCAGTCCCTCTGGCGCCCTCTCCTCACCTTGTGGTAGAATTAGGCATGCTCTCCGTCCTGCCTTCTTTACAGGGGCGCGTTGTCTTTCATGGGCGAGTGCGGTCCAGTTACTTCACTGACGCCGGCCCATTTGATATTGTTCAGGTATTGATGTTCTTTAGTTTTGTTGCTATCCTGCATGCCTTTCTTTGTTTAAAATGTCTCTTTTTTCTCCCTTAGGTATGCGGAGCTTCAGCACCGCAAACTGGCTTGGTTGAGCCCCGCTGGTAAATGATGGCGCATTAAGAGTGCTATGATGCGGTAAGTAAGCGCTATGCGCAGCGCTGCGAAGTCTTGCCTTTGCTAACCTGTGTTTTCCTTCCTTGTAGGTCGCGGTGTTCTTTAGCGCGAGTGGAATGTCCGGAGTGGTGCCAGCCGAGAGGCGACCAGCCATGTAAGCCTTTTGAGCAGTTTGTAATTTGTAAATGTCTCTACTGCTTGTTTTAATGTTGCCTCTATCTTCCTCCTTCAGGTCGTTCTGTTCGGGAGGCGTGCAGATTCGAGGAAGCTGTTCTCAGTAGCTGCGAGTGTTTAAAGATGAAGACTGCAGGTAAGATGCTGCTGCTAATGATGTTCCTTTTGTCTCCTTGCAGGTTCTGCTTCTCTGAGGTTCAAGGGAATAGCTGGACACGGTGAGCATCACGTTGCAAGCTGCAAAGTAACGCAAAGCGTGTTGTCTTGTTCGGGTGTGGTTTAAATAGCCCCAACAAAATAGTCCAGGTAAAGTAGTCCCAAGGCTGCCACACCCAAAACACTAGACCGCATAGCTTGGTTCTTAGGAACCAAGCTATGTGGATGCCTCCATGTTGACTGACAATACAATAAAGTAGTTCCCAAGCACATTGTTTTTCATGGTGTATGAGCCTGGCTCCATAGGTGCCAGGACTGGCCCCATGAGGGCTTTTGAAGAGGATGCCAGGCTCTAGAGGCCCGAGTACTGACTCCACCTGGCCAATGGGTTTGCCAGAGGGGGTTGTGGGTGAGGGTCGTGACAAGATCCTAAGACTGCCAAAGGCCCTGCCATTGGCAATCCTGAGACATGAGCTGGGTCTGCTGTCTCTGCATGTCTGTATCGTCTGGAGAGCCCTGTCTACCTTTAGAAAATTACGCTCCTTGGATTGCCAGCCACAGCTTCTTATCATAAAGATGAAAGAAGATGGCATGAAAGACTGGGTGTTCAACCTTTGGAGAGACAGTTGCCTAAACATTCTAAAAGATCTAGGAAAGACAATTGATATCCTTTGCAGAAATCCGTTACTGGCCAATGGAGCACTGTGGGCGGCAGACTGGTCTGCAACAGAAGCAAAAAGATCGAACTCTAAGCTACACACCCTATCCAAATTAATTATGGGACAATTGAACATTACCCCTCGGTATTTGAAGAAATGTTCTCGTTCAAAATATAGGGATATGTTCTTGAGATTTCGACTGAACATCCTACACACTAAGGTCATCCTGTTTAGATACGGTGGCATGGAGGGAAACAACAGATGCCGATTATGTAAATCACAGCAAGAATCTCTCAGGCACTTGATTCTTTTTTGTCTTGAGTTAAGATCTGAGAGAACTCTCTACTTGCATGACCACATGGTGAAATCTTTTGGATTAGATGCAGAAGCATGGTGGGAATGTCTTTATGGAGGATCATACTGGACCTTAACAAGACTCTTGGTGACATTTCTAGAGTTCATCTTTAACCAAAAAAATAAAGGGAAACTCACACAATAAAACTCAAAATGAGAACTTGGTAGAGGTTGTGTGAAGGCAGATTGCTCCTAGGACCACACAACCAGAGATGAAACTGAATAAGTTGAACTACGGGGTATAGAATATGATTGGAGTTATCGGGGACAACTTTTCAAATTGTTTAAAGGACATCTTATTTTTCTCTAAGGGGCACTACCTTTCCGCCCGTCTTGCTTTTACCTCTTGACTGTTTTCGGAGCGGGCAGGGTGTCTAACTTGGTTGATTTTTAAATGGCTAAGGATGGAATGACATAGCAAAAGTTTGCAAATAAACTGAATGCTGATAAAAATGTTTTAAAAAAAATCCTATATTTGTGAAAACTAGACATTGAAAAGTGATCACATTTTGCTTTTCTACTAGCCACTTCATTGTATTTTTCTTCCTAACTTTTACCTTATCTGTTTGACAGTGTTTGTCTCATTATTACATTCAATGAAACTAATACATATCCACAGACATGTATTTTTAATTAAAGTATTTGAAACAGCACAACCCTTGCTAACATTGACTGGTAGACACAAATCAAATACATTTCAAATTTTGAGAATCATAGGTTTTTCTGAAATACTGTAATATTAAATACCAGCCCAGATAAAATCCTTTAAAAAGTTTGATTTACTTTCATACAGTCTTTAAGCTGGAAACATAACTTCTTTACGTTAGAAGGATGAGAATACTAGATGTCAAAATAAATACATATTTGATAACCACAAGTGTGTGTGAAACATTTCTTGCAGAATCATACCATAGAGAATAAACAAATCTAACTAAAGTGATATGATTAAGTTTACCTTTCTCATACAGTAAAAGACATTTACTGTTGCAATAACTTGACAAATACAAATATGTTGAAACCATACCCTGAACAAAAAGTATCCTCTACTTTGAATTCCACCAGGTCCTTGAAGCTCGTCCTAAAACAAAAAACATGTCATGTCAGAATCTTATAACATTAACCAGAAAAAACAATTAAAAATCTAAAATATATATAAAAGATGAGATTTCTATTGAATTCAAAAACACTATGAACATATTATATGAAGAAGGATATACTACAAGGTTTTAAAGTCTCAGAGTAGAAAAAAGATGTGCTGTAACTTATGAGAAGGAAACTTCATAATACGTTGAATATCATCTCTATTACAATATAGCACCCATGATAAATTACAATCAAATCATTACACAAATCAAATATATTAAAATAAAAAAAGATTATTTTTTAAATATATATTTTTATTGCAAACATTTCCATTGTTTCTTAATTTACATTTAATCAATTACCAATGGGCAATTCATCTATGTGATTTTTCACTGCCTCTGTTGCAAAATTTCTTGATAAATAGCATTTAAAAAATCTGTTAGTTAATGCTCAGAGCATGCTATAAACACACATGACCGCTTTTGAATGGGTGAACATCGCTGGCTACTAGAATAATACATAGAACACATAACACAGTGTGGTGGTGGTGATACATGCACTGTTCTCAGCCTATGGAATCCTCTAGATTATCAAAATACAGTCTCAAGGGACACATCTAAAAGTCAGCCTCAAACACTAGAAAGCTTAAGTATGTTTAAAATGCTAGATTATTCACATTAAAATACACTGACCAAGATCGCATTAGAAAGTAGAAATGCAAAAAAAATCAGGTTATCTTTGGGGAGCCCTGAATCAGGTTTATTCAGCCAGGGAAGCGTATGGTTAGAGGTTTGCAAAACAAGTTCTTCCACCACGTGGTAAGGAAGGTTCTGAGTCAGAGGGGCTAGTCTACTGACCATACATCTGGAGTACCTAAGATCTGTCAACTCATTCATATTTTCTATAAACCACTAAAGCAATTTTTTACTTCTACAATAAACCATTGTCATCCAAACAACAAAGGCAAAGATCAGCACTTGGCTGTCATTAGTATGTGCAGTTAGCAATAGACAAATGCACACATTTGTGGGAATTGGAAATTGTATTCTTGAAGCTAATGCTTCACATTTTAATCTGTCCACACAAATCATGCAACAGTCTTTTCAAAGTACCAGTCTATTAAATGGTATTATTTGCCCACGTTGGCAAGCATACTTTTAAGTCTCAAATGCTGACCTAGGAAAAAAAGCTTTTTAGTTGGCATTATTGGAATGGGTGCAGTTTCTAGGTTTCTGGGGCCCACCCCCATTCCCCCTCTGAGCCAAGCATTGGCATTTCAAAAGAGCAGGATGTACTCTTCATTCATTAATTAGCTCTTCTTTATTCCATTGAGACCAGCATTACTGTGTCTTTATTCGTATGATGAGCCTTTCAGGATATCAGATGAGGTATCAAACTCTACATTGAAAACACTGCACTTAACCACATATCATTTTATCTTTAAGAACACCACTAGGGTCCGATTCTACTTGACATATGGTTCATTAACTTGATCCCACTTCAATAAACGTTTATTTCAACCCTGGAAAGCCAAATTACATTGGGACACTGTATGCCAGAGGCCAGAAGGCATGAGGGCAAAATCTCTCTGGTACAGACAGCCATGGTGTGCTTTATGAGTGAAACTGAAGATGTGGCATGCTGTCATTAGTAGCCATTACAATATTGGTTGTCAGAAGGCAACTCTTGTCCCTTCTCGTGTTCAGGACTACCATGGAGGATTGCAGTTTCTAAGGTTACTTCAGGAACATTTTGGTCTTGTTTACTACAATACTCGAACTGTGGTTGTTGCTCAAGACAACCTGGTGTCAGAGAGATCCTGCTGAAAAGGAAATCCACAGATCAACCAGTTATCTAGGAGTGGATTGTCATATAATGCCTCCATCTGGGCTACTACGAGGCAGCTGAGGAACATTCAATGGCATTGGTGTAGGGATTGCATAGTGGGTTGGAGAGCTGTAACGTTTGGAGAGTGACCTTGGTGAGTTACAACGGAAATATCAGCTATCAAAAAATATGGAGGACAAGGCAAGGATGGACAGAGCAAGAGAAGCTTGGAGAAATGCGAAAAGGATCTACAGGCGGAGAAAGGATTGTTGTATATGAAACAGAAAACCTGGGAGGAAGGGGATAAAGGAGGCTAAAAGGTTAAAAGGCCTGGTGGAGAGGTGGTACATTCAAAGAGTTGTGAATGAGCTTGGTGACGTAGAGCTTTTATACGTCTTTGTACACTGAATCTCAATTTCCATCAAGGTCGAATTTGGAGGATTTCTTTAGTAAAACTGAAATGCCAAAATTGACTGCAGAGAATGCAGCAGCCCTTGATCAACAGATTGGTGAGGTGGAGATCCAACTTGCCATTGACCAGCTTAACACAGGTACATCTCTGGGTTTGGATGGTTTACCAGTTGAATTTCAAATAGCTTTTGGTCCTCAATCGACTCCATTCTTATGTGGGATATATAACCGTTTTTTGATGGAAGGTTCTCTATGCCCATCCATGAGGGAAGCAGTTATTAGCCGGATTCCAAAACCAGGCAGGGACCATTCAAAGCGCAGTAACTACAGGCCGATCTCATTACTTAATGTAGATTTTGAAATCTTTACCAGGGTCCTAACTAATAGATTGTAACGCTCACCTGATTCTCGCAGAGGCGCCGGTCTTGACTGGGCGACTACCGTATCTTCAAAGGTGATGTGTAGCACCCGGTTGGCTCTTTGGGCTGGACCTCTGTGCACTGTATGCCTGACGTGTAGAGTAAGATGTCTGCAGATAGAAAATATGGGGTTAATTAACTGGGGTTATTGGGGTGTCCCTATCTCTTTCCTCTTCTCCTCTCCTGTAGACCCCCAAAGGTTAACGCTCTCACCTTAGGTAAGTGAATGCCGAGCTCTCCATCTGCCTCGGGGCAGGGTGCTGTAACCAGTTTCTTCACTGGATAGGTAGCGCAGGCCTCTTGACTTCAGAGGACTGCTGTCCGTCGTTTACTGCACGAACGGTAAGTTTCGAGTCATTCAAATGTCTTTAAAGTCTTTAGTAATGATGTCTCTTGTTTTGCAGGGTTCCGGCGATGGCGGATGACGGGCTGAAGTGAGTTGAAGATGGAGCCCGTGTGATGAATAGAAGCGCCTGGAAGCACGTAAGTAAGCGCTTGTTGCCTGCTTCACTATGCGCTCTAACTGTCTTTTTATTTTGCAGGTACGAGTTCGGAGCGGCTGCAGGGTGCCGGAATACCCACTGGATTAGATGTGGAAAGGAGTAATGGCACGTGAGTATTAAAGTTCCCCAATGTCTTTAAACGCACCTTGTTTTGTCTTTCAGATGCGGGATGCAGCGCCGAAGGCCTCCGGAGCGTGCGAAGAGTTGGTAAACTTTTGTCTTTCAGATGCCGGAATGCAGTGTGAAGACCTCCGGAGCGCACGAAGAGTAGGTAAGCCTTTGCCTTTCAGATGCCGGAATGCTAACCTGTTCTTTCTTGTCTTTATAGGTGTTGCAGAAGACTGGATTCAGGATGGTAAGCCTTTGCCTTTCAGATGCCGGAATGCTAACCTGTTCTTTCTTGTCTTTATAGGTGTTGCTGAAGACTGGATTCAGGATGGTAAGCCTTTTTCCTTAGGCCCAGGACCGGATGCAGAAGACACGATGAGCGTTCTGCTGCAGAGGTTGCAGAATAACGCAAAGCAAGATTCATCCACCGGGTGTGGTTTAAATAGCCTCCTGTAGTGCTTAGGTGTCTCCTTCCACAGCCACGCCTAAGTAAGAAAAGAGTTCCTGGTAAGAAAAGAGTTCCTGCCTTCCAGAAGAGTTCCAGTGTTCTGAATCTAGGGAGTGGCTCCAGCCCCACCCAACAGGAAAAGTAGTTCCAAACAGAAGAGGATCAGAGGCTCAACTGGCAGGCAAGTAAGCAGCATGGTCTGCTGAAGGTAAGTCCACCCAAGCATTATGAGCCCGGCGCTTCCAGCGCTGGGACTGGGCATATTTATGAGCCTGGTGCCACTGGCGCCAGGACTGGGTCCAAAAGGTCCCAATTGGGACTGGTTGGCACTCGGAACCTGGGTTATGGATCTGCTTCCAAGGGAGTTGGGAAAACCCTGACCTTTTGGAAGCAGAGATCATGACAGTACCCCCCCTCAAGGCCCCTCCCAAACCGGGCTTCTCCGGGGGTTTTGGCTTGTCAGGAAATGTTCGGTGAAATCTTTTGATTAGGCGAGGAGCGTGGACATATTCAGCAGGTTCCCAGGATCTCTCTTGGGGGCCGTAGCCTTTCCAGTCAATTAGGTAGAATAGTTTAGATTTGGAGATCTTGGAGTCCAGAATGCTTTTGACTTCAAACTCGAGTTCTCCATCCACTAGGATAGGTTTTGGAGATTTGGTTAGTCAGGTTTGAGGTTGCACGGGTTTTAATAGAGAGACGTGGAAGACCGGATGTATCTTCATGTGCGGGGGCAAGTCCAACTTGACCGCTACTGGGTTTACTATGGTAGTGATGGAATAGGGACCAAGGTATCTTGGGTTGAATGTGCGTGGCCCTTTTAGAGATAGATATTTGGTGGATAACCAGACTTGATCCCCTACTTGATATTGAGGGGCTTCCTTCCGATGTTGATCTGCTCCTTTCTTGTATTGTTCTTTAGCCCTTTGAAGGTGAGAAACAGCTTCCTTAAAGGCTTGGGTGATTGTAGAATGCAGGTAGTCTACTGCTGGTGTTTCAAGATCTTGGAGGGGATCCAACTCAGAGGTTCGAGGGTGACTGCCGTACAAAAGAAAAAACGGGGTTTTCCCAGTTCCCGAATGGACAGAGTTATTGTAGGCATACTCGGCTATCCAAAGGATATCTTTCCAAGTTTTTTCAGTTTGTTGCAGCATGCAGCGTAAATACTGTTCCAGAGTTTGATTGGTCCTCTCGGTTTGTCCGTCAGTCTGAGGGTGGTGACTGGTCGATAGTCTCACATCAATTTGGGCCGACCGACAGCAACTTCGCCAAAAATGAGAAATAAATTGACTACCTCGATCCGAAATTAGAACCGAAGGAAAACCGTGCAGTCGGACGATGTTTTCGAGAAATTCTCGGGCCAGAGTTGCTGCTGTTGGCAAGCCTTTGAGCGGAATGAAATGCGCCATCTTGGAGAATAAGTCCACGATTACTAGAATCGTATTGTATCCGGAGCATGGAGGTAGATCGGTGATGAAGTCCATAGAAAGCGTATGCCAAGGGCGAGGTGGGATGTCAATAGGGCGTAAGAGGCCTGCTGGTCTTTCCTTTTGACTCTTGTTTTGGGCGCATACTCCACAGGACATTATAAAGTCTCTGATATCTTTTTTCCAAGACGGCCACCAGAAGTAGCGCTTGATCTTTTCTGAGGTCTTGGCTATACCGGGATGACCTTCCATTAAAGAGTCGTGATAACAAGAGATTACTTTTTTCTGTAAATCTGTGCTGGGTAGGTATAATCGTTCTTGGAAATACAATAAGTTGTCCTTTACTGCAAAGTCCTTTCCCTGCAGATGCCAATTCTGTATGTCTGCTGGAGTTACAAGTTGCCTGGCTTTATCCTTAACTTCCTCTATGGATTCTGTGGCCATTACACCCAGAATTCTTTGTTCGGGAATGATTGGTACAGGTTTAGGGTTGATCAAGTGTTCTTCCACTCCCATCCGAGAAAGGGCATCAGCTTTACCGTTCTTTGTACCAGGTCGATAGGTAATTATGAAGTCAAACTCGGCAAAGAATAATGCCCAACGGAGTTGTCTAGAGGATTGGGCTTTTGCGGTCTTCAAATATTGCAGGTTTCGGTGATCCGTAATCACAGTAACGGTGTGTCGGGCCCCCAGCAGATAATGCCGCCAAGCCTTAAAGGCAGACTTGATAGCCAGAAGTTCCTTGTCAGTAATCGTGTAATTGATTTCAGGAGGCGAGAATTTGCGGGACCAAAATGCCACGGGATGCAACTGATTGGTTACCGGGTCCTTTTGTGATAGAACTGCCCCCATGGCAAGGCTTGAAGCATCAGTTTCCACGATGTAGGGGAGTTCGGGGCGAGGGTGTTTTAAGATTGGTGCAGAGATAAATTTAGTCTTCAAATCCTGGAAAGCTTGTTCCGCCTCGGTAGACCATTCAAAACGTTTGTTTTTCTTTAACAAGGCAGTGATGGGCTGGACTATTCGAGAGAATTCGGGGATAAACCTGCGGTAAAAGTTAGCGAAGCCTAACATGCTTTGCACACCTTTTACGGAGGATGGTGATGGCCATTTGAGAACTGCATCGACCTTCTTTGAATCCATACGCACTCCGCCAGGTGATAATATGAATCCCAAGAATTCAACTTCAGTCACGTTGAAAACACATTTTTCCAACTTAGCGAAAAGTTTGTGTTGACGCAATCTTTCGAGGACCATTTTCACGTGTTTCCGATGTTCAGATTCCGATGAAGAATAAACGAGGATGTCGTCAATGTAAACAACAACACATACATCTATGAGCTCTCTGAGGACATCGTTCATAAAATATTGAAAGGTGGCCGGGGCATTGCAAAGTCCGAAGGGCATGACCTGATATTCAAATAGCCCATACTTGGTGCGGAAGGCCGTCTTCCATTCATCGCCCTCTTTTACTCGTACCAAGTGGTAAGCTCCTCTAAGATCCAGCTTTGTATATATGCATGCTTTTCTGACTTGGTCCAGGAGTTCAGGGATCAAAGGTAACGGATATCTATTCTTAACGGTGATCTGGTTCAGGGAGCGATAATCGATACAAGTTCTAAGGTCTCCTTCCTTTTTTGGAACGAAGAACAAAGCTGAAGAAGCAGGGGACTTGGAAGGACGAATAAACCCATTTGCCAGGTATTGATCCAGGTATTGTCGAAGGTGAAGGTTCTCAGGCTCGGTGAGGGCATAAATTCTACTACAAGGAGGAGTAGATCCAGGTATCAGGTCTATCTGGCAGTCATAAGACCTATGAGGAGGTAGAGAGTTAGCCTGATCCTTCCGGAAAACATCTTGGTATTCTAGGTATTCGGGAGGAAACTGGGGAGTCTCTGAAGAAATTGCGGCCAGTGCAACACCAGGTGGAGGGTGACAAGTAGAGACACATTCTGGAAACTGGACCGTTCTTGATCGCCAATCGATCAGAGGATTGTGTTTCTCTAACCAAGGTATTCCTAGAATAATCTGAAACTGAGGGGCCTTGATCACATCGAACACGATCTTCTCATGGTGTCCCTCTTGACTTACTAGCGTCACCTCTTGAGTGGTATGCGTTACTGGCCCGGAGGCTATCTCCGTACCATCCACCGTAGTAATGACGTCCTTTACAGCCTTGGGACAAAGAGTTAGATTCATCCTCAAAACCATTTCATGATCAACATAATTGCCGATGGCACCGCTGTCGACGTAAGCTTCAATTGCATGTAATCGATCCGGATTATCAGGGCTAATGAGGACCATAGGTATCACGAAATGCGAGGTCACGGAACTGGTTTTCACGCTTGGCAAGAGGACCTCTATTCTTGTCGGGCGAGGTCGTTTCCCTGCTCAGAGTTTGTAACTTTGGTAACTGCAGCTCCTACTGCCTTCTTGGCAGGTTTCACCGGACAGTCTCGAAGAAAGTGCCCTGAGTTTCCGCAATATAGGCATAATTGCAACTGTTTCCTCCTTTCCCGCTCCCTTTGTGTTAGAGGACCTTTCAGACCCCCTATTTGCATGGGTTGCCCGGAGTCTACTCCTTTGGAAGGAGTTGGCGGTTTGGAAAATACTCGAGCATCAAACTTGGAATGATCGGCCTTCCTGTTCTGCAGCCTGTGATCTATTTGAACGACCAAGTCTATATAATCCGAACAGTCTTGTGGGGGATTCACTACTTGGGCTAAAACGTCTTTGAGCTCTCCACGTAGACCTCTATAAAACAGCGTAATCCTTTTGTCCTCAGGCCATTGAGTTTCCACTATTAGTCTATTGAAAGATGCAATATAAGCCAAAAGGTCTTGATTTTCCCTGTCGCAACGAAAGAAGCTCATTGTCCAAGGCCTGCCCCTGTGAATGTCTTGCGAACAGTTTTTCCATACTAAGCTGAAAGGCTTGAAAATCATGGAGAACCGGATCATCTTGATTAACTAGAGGGATCGACCAGTCTGCCGCATAGCCACTAAGGTACGAAAGTACAAAAGCTACTTTTGCTTGATCAGTTGGAAAGGCTGCTGGCCGGCATAAGAAGTGCAACCGGCACTGATTGATAAATACTGCAAACCTCTTTGGGTCACCAGAAAATCGTTCGGGCGGAGCCAGAGGTACGTTCCCAGGTAGGTTGATCTGCACTGGATTCAAAGAGGATGTTGAAGGAAGATTTGCCCCTGATGCGGGTAACGGGGTCTGTCCGGCTTGTGACTTTAGCACTTGTCTAGCAAGATTGTCTGTTCTCTCCTTGGAAATAATTAGTTCCCTTCTTAGAGCATTCGTTTCCTGACGAGCTGCATGCACTTCTGCCCTTAGTTCCCCAAGTAACCGGGCTAGGGGGTCAGTATCCGAGGTTTCCATAGCGCCTGGGCGAGAGTTTTGCGGTAGGCTTTGCGTTCTGTAACGCTCACCTGATTCTCGCAGATGCGCCGGTCTTGACTGGGCGACTACCGTATCTTCAAAGGTGATGTGTAGCACCCGGTTGGCTCTTTGGGCTGGACCTCTGTGCACTGTATGCCTGACGTGTAGAGTAAGATGTCTGCAGATAGAAAATATGGGGTTAATTAACTGGGGTTATTGGGGTGTCCCTATCTCTTTCCTCTTCTCCTCTCCTGTAGACCCCCAAAGGTTAACGCTCTCACCTTAGGTAAGTGAATGCCGAGCTCTCCATCTGCCTCGGGGCAGGGTGCTGTAACCAGTTTCTTCACTGGATAGGTAGCGCAGGCCTCTTGACTTCAGAGGACTGCTGTCCGTCGTTTACTGCACGAACGGTAAGTTTCGAGTCATTCAAATGTCTTTAAAGTCTTTAGTAATGATGTCTCTTGTTTTGCAGGGTTCCGGCGATGGCGGATGACGGGCTGAAGTGAGTTGAAGATGGAGCCCGTGTGATGAATAGAAGCGCCTGGAAGCACGTAAGTAAGCGCTTGTTGCCTGCTTCACTATGCGCTCTAACTGTCTTTTTATTTTGCAGGTACAAGTTCGGAGCGGCTGCAGGGTGCCGGAATACCCACTGGATTAGATGTGGAAAGGAGTAATGGCACGTGAGTATTAAAGTTCCCCAATGTCTTTAAACGCACCTTGTTTTGTCTTTCAGATGTGGGATGCAGCGCCGAAGGCCTCCGGAGCGTGCGAAGAGTTGGTAAACTTTTGTCTTTCAGATGCCGGAATGCAGTGTGAAGACCTCCGGAGCGCACGAAGAGTAGGTAAGCCTTTGCCTTTCAGATGCCGGAATGCTAACCTGTTCTTTCTTTCTTGTCTTTATAGGTGTTGCTGAAGACTGGATTCAGGATGGTAAGCCTTTGCCTTTCAGATGTCGGAATGCTAACCTGTTCTTTCTTGTCTTTATAGGTGTTGCTGAAGACTGGATTCAGGATGGTAAGCCTTTTTCCTTAGGCCCAGGACCGGATGCAGAAGACACGATGAGCGTTCTGCTGCAGAGG
The DNA here is from genome assembly GCF_040938575.1 of Ambystoma mexicanum. NCBI lineage: Eukaryota > Metazoa > Chordata > Amphibia > Caudata > Ambystomatidae > Ambystoma > Ambystoma mexicanum. Next base: position 1,083,413,297 of record NC_090937.1, on the reverse strand, counting down.
TTGCAGAATAACGCAAAGCAAGATTCATCCACCGGGTGTGGTTTAAATAGCCTCCTGTAGTGCTTAGGTGTCTCCTTCCACAGCCACGCCTAAGTAAGAAAAGAGTTCCTGGTAAGAAAAGAGTTCCTGCCTTCCAGAAGAGTTCCAGTGTTCTGAATCTAGGGAGTGGCTCCAGCCCCACCCAACAGGAAAAGTAGTTCCAAACAGAAGAGGATCAGAGGCTCAACTGGCAGGCAAGTAAGCAGCATGGTCTGCTGAAGGTAAGTCCACCCAAGCATTATGAGCCCGGCGCTTCCAGCGCTGGGACTGGGCATATTTATGAGCCTGGTGCCACTGGCGCCAGGACTGGGTCCAAAAGGTCCCAATTGGGACTGGTTGGCACTCGGAACCTGGGTTATGGATCTGCTTCCAAGGGAGTTGGGAAAACCCTGACCTTTTGGAAGCAGAGATCATGACATAGATTGAACAAGTATATTGGTGGTTTGATTGACCAATCTCAGGTCGAGTTTATGCGGAAGCGGCACGGCTATGATCACATGAGAACCATTTTAGACATCTTGGGACACTCGAAGAGGTGGAAAAGATTCTATTGATTTTTATGGATGCAGAAAAAGCATTTGGTCGTGTTAATTGGAAATTCCTAGATTATACATGAATTAATATGGGGTTTGGAAGTACTTTGAGGGCAGTTGGAGCTTTGCATTCATCAATTTGTGCCAGGGTATGGGTGGCATCCCTTCCCCTTGTCTACAGGTACCAGGCAGGGATGTCAACTTTCACCCTTTCTCTTTAACCTGGCACTGGAGACCCTAGTGCTTATATCAGACAGGATCACGGGTCTTCGAGGCATAAGGGTAGGAGATAGGTAAATTAAAGTTCTGTGTTATGCGGATAATATGACTGATTCTGGCCAATCCAAAAGAAGGGGAGTGGGGAGCTTAAGAAGTACGTTTCAGGAGGTAGGTCTTTTATCAGGCCACAAAATTAATTGGGAGAAATCAGTGGTCTTTCCCCTTGATACCTCTCGCCCACGTGGAGACTTGACTGCGTGGAATTGTCAATGGGCAGATATGAGTGTAAAGTACTTGGGAGTCCATCTTGTTTGAGAGCCCAAGAGGATAGTTGAATTTAATATAGTAAATTGTTAATGCCTGATGCTTATTATTTGGGCAATGATTAACACAATTAAGATGGTGCTTTTACCTAAGAATCTTTACATTATTCAGTCTCTCCCTCTGACATTTCCAAAGAAGGTGCTCAGGTATTGATAATTGATAGTTTTTCAGAATTTTCTAAGGGAAGAGGGAAAGAGACCTTGGATCCCACGATACATTTTAGTGCCTACAGTGCGCAAGGGGGGTTTTGGATACCCTAATCTAGAACATTATCACAGGGGGTTGCTATTGAAGAAGTCTGCATTTTATTTTGCTGAGAGGATTGCATGCCGCTTTGGATTTTTATAGAAAAAGCTAGATTTTCACCATATCCTTTACGTGATGTATATTCCATGGGGAAGATGCGCCAAGCTAGCTATTAAATTACCCACTACTGAGGCAACTAGAGATACACTTGTTTCATGGATTGTAGGCTGTGGCAAGAATTTATAGAATCATTATGGAGACTCTCTGTGGTATAACCCAGGGCTGCAAATTGAGAATAAGACTCTGTGCAGACGAAGTTGAATAACAAGGAATTTTAAGAATTTGTGATGTTTGGAATGATGAGCAGATGGTTCCTTTTCACTCTCTTAGAATTTGTTTTGGTTTAGGGAGGAGGGAATTAAAGAGGTATGCTGAGCTGGAGTCTCTTCTGACACATAGACAAGGAATGTTAAATGGGCCAATGAGAGCTATACCGAAGGCCTGTAATATGTTTGACTCGCTGTCTCGCATGGTATTAACGTTCTTAAGAATGAGGTCTATGGATGTGTCCTGTGCTGCCTCCTGGGAAAGATTGCGGCAAACATGGATGAAAGAACTGGCTAGGCACATACCCCTCAAGGAACGGGATAGGAACAAAGTCAAAGATGAATTTGAATCTGTGATTCATTCATCAGAGAATGCTGAGCTGTCTGTACTGGACCCTGGCGCGGATGCTTGAGTTAGGCATGACAAATGAGGAATCATGCTCGAGCTCTGGTCAAAGAGGAGGTACCCTGTTAGATATGCTATGGGAATGCCCAAGAGTGATTGGATTTTGGAGAGAAGTTCTGGACAGCTTAGATACAATTTTGGTGTTTGCTAGATCGCCTTCGATCGATTCAGTGATTCTGCTTTCAGATTCGGGGAGATGTAATGTGGCTCGGGGCTATGGTAGTTGGATAAAGCAAATCTTGAGGGTTTGGAAAACAAGGAAACAACCGAAAGTAGAGGGCTGGCTGGCAGATTTGCAGACTTTGTCCAGTTATTAGAAATTCATGATGCAAACGCTGACACGTCAGGGTGATTATATAGAGATGTGGGGGCCATTTAATAAACTGTATGGCTGAGATTAGTCTTTTCTTGAGAGTTGAGGCGAATGTGTGATTTATGGGGACGCAGGTGTGTGTGATAACTGTGTATGTATGAGTGTGAATTGTGTCTTGTTGTTTATTTATGTTTGTATATGTTTTTCTTTCAGTTTAGTCACATTGCATAGGGTTGTCTGTAGATGGTGGCTTTAAGATGTGTGACTCCATGAGGAGGAATGGAAATTAGCCTATGTTCTCCTTCTTTTGGGAAAGCTTCTATCTAAATTGTTATATCTTACTGACTCCATATCGATGTTTGTAATATGTTTACTATCATGAAATGATAAATAAAGAGTTTAAAAAAAATGTGTTTAGGTTCTGCATCACCAAAAATAATTTCGCCATTCGAAACGTGGTGGTTCCAAGCATTACAATATCAACTCATTCATACAATATAATCTGATCCCTTAACACAAGAACACTTTTTTAAAACATCAATACACAATACCCCTTTAACACAATACGAACAGACCAACTAATAGCTTCTACAGAAGTAAACAGATACACACATGCCCACGAGGTGGCAACAAAAAAACCTGACTTCATTTATAGTAACCCAAATTAAATCTCAGTTAGCAAAACAATAGAATAATGAGACCTACTTTCGATGAAATGTAAAGGAATTGGAAACACAGTGGACTAAAAAATAGCTACTTTCGGACTACACAAAGTGGAACATGAACCATCAGGTCTACAGGATAGCTCACACCATAGTAAAAAGACTACTCCGAGGCCTGCATCACAAGGTCAAAGAACTCAGTAAAAGAGCTCTTCCAAATCTACAGGGAAGCTGCACCTACAAAAACTAGCTTGCCCCGCCTCTGTGCCTTTAGCTGTCCACTGAATGCATATTAGCATTCTTACCTAAGAAAATAATATTGATTGCCTTCAAGGAAATAGTGGAACTGTAGCCTCAGCCCTATGTGGAAGTGCTTTCTCTCTTGAGCCACTGTGCTTTATTCCATTGTAAATGTTACCCTAATTCTAGAGTTTGATGTTAGATGATGCTGCATCCTTTCCTTTAAACGCATTATTCTCAACAATAGACTTATGAAATGAGAAGGGCCTGAACTCATCCCTCCCCGTAAATACTTTCATATGCCTAATCAATCCTATATTTTCCACTGGAGAAGTCCTTCACGAAAACATGCACAAATCATTCCACCCCTCAAAAAAGCACAATGACTGATCATAACAACCTTAAATTACAGACCATCTTAAGCTTAAGGTATATCACAAGGCACTGGAAGTGGTTTTATCCATATGACTGTCCTCTCACTTTACTTTATTTTTGCTTATAGTGCAACCTTGTTCAATAGCAGTGGAGTGCTTAACAGAAAGTTGACAGCATTGGGCTTGGTATTTTATACACTAGCACAGTACTGTCGGTGGAGGATAAAAGTTTTTATTCATATGGCAGGCATTGTTGAAAGAGCTACGTTTTCAGTGTTTTGCAAAACTGAAGGATGGTGGGGGCATTTCAAACCTCAGCTGGGATTGTGTTCTATATGGTCGAGCATGGGAAGGAAACACGGTTTTCGAATCTTCGCTTTATGGGCTAGCTTTGACTTTTATCGATTAATAGTTTTGCTATGTGTGGCACATAGCCGCCAAATATGCTGGTGTTCCATTCAAGATTGCTTTGTAGGCGATACATTCAGTTTTGTATTTGATCCTGGCAGGAAGAGGGTGCAAGTGAAGTTTACACATTGTTTGAGAGATATGATCGAATTTGCATGCTGCTGTAATGATGTGAGCTGCAGCCTGGTGGGCCGTCTAGTGGTGGGCCAAGTGCGTGACTTGAAGCCTAGTAAGGAGGGCGTTTCCCTGTTGATGGTTAGGATCACCAGGGCTTGAACAACCATGCAGCCGATAAATGGTTTGATTTTGAAGAGTATGGAGATCTGTAGCTATGCTAGGGTAGGACAAAGACTGATAGGTTGTGGATATTTCTCCTCTGTGAAAGATAGTGTGCTAAAGACTCTAGGTAAGGCTTTTGTAACCAGGACTAATGTCTGGGAGAGGGACTCCCAGGACCGCCCTTGTTTTTTGCATTATTAAAGTAACTTTGGGTCTCACCCTAAATTACTAGGGGAATCCAGACATGGACCCCTTGCTCACTAATCTTAGAGAGGCACAGCTCCACCCTACTGATGAGGTCCAACCAGACTGAAGTATGTGTCTGGAGTTGCTGTTGGTACTCTTGTTCAGAGGAGAATTGCCTAGCATTTCAGCGCTGGACTGCCTCAGGGCAGGACAAAGGCTGATATGTTTTGGATATTTCTCCTCTGTGAAAGATGTGCTAAAGTCTCTGGGTACATCTCTGGTAACTGAGACTAATGTCCGGCAGAGGTTCCCAGGACCGTCCTTGTTTTTTGCTCTGCTGTTTACACCTTTTAGGCTGTGTGCTTCAGGAGAGAAAGGCTTCTGTCAGCAATGATTCCCAGGGATTTGGCTGTGCTTGGCAGCAGAGGGGTCAATCCTTCCAGATGCATGTCACAAAGCAATTGCTGTAAGAGTTGTTTGGTGGAGAGACAGGTGAGGAAAAATTCAGTCTTGGTGGAGTTCAGTTTGAAGTGGTCATTTGATATCCATGTTTGGATGGTCGACAGGTATTTGCAGAGGCGAGCAATGTCCTGAGGACCACTGACCTTAAGGTAGAGCTAAGTGTCATCAGCATACTGATGGGTGCTTATTTTAGGGTTATTTAGGGGAGTTCCCAAGTGTTCCACGTATAGATTGAAGATGGTTGTGGAGAGTATTGAACCTTGGGGGGGGGAGGGCCCAAACGTGACTGGGAGTTAGCTGGATCTGAATGAGCTCATCATGGTGTCTGGCAGATAGGTGTGATGCAAAACAATTTACAATGGTTCCGGAGAAGACCATCCTGTTGACGACAAGAGAGAGGAGCGTTAAGTGGTCAACTGCATCAAGACAGCCAAGAGCTCTAAGAGGACTACGGGGTATAGCTTCCCAGTGTCAGGGATTCCCATAGCATAATCCACCACCTGGATGCCTTCAATATCAGTGCTATATTTTGGTTGGGAGCTGGACTGGTTATCGCGCGGGAAGCCAAGCTGGTCTATTTTGGCAAGCAGTTGGCTCACACTACTTTCTCATTAAGCTTCCCAATGATCGGGAGACTTGTAATGGGGCTGTAGTTGGCTAGGTTCTGTGGGTCAAGCAAGGTTTCTTTTGAGAAAAGGTTGTATGAGACCTATTTTTAAACAGTCCGGGAACTAAACACTTCTAATTGGATAGCATGCTAAATGATTTTCAGTGTGGCTTCAGGCAACAACAAGGGACACAACCCAAACATTTTAAGGCAAAAGTAGTCCACCTTTTGAGGTCAAGTTGAATTATGTGCTAGCACACACTGATATTGCCTCACTTGGAGACTGCCCCTGGGTGGTAGCGGTGTCCGGTATAACATACCATAATGTCTCCTGATCCCAGATCCTTATCATCTTCATTCTCAGCTGATGACTCGACTTACTGCTTCTTCTTTAAGATTTCCAAAATCCAGGACACATTGTTGGCCACCTACATTTCTCCTCCTCCATTGCTGGCTTTCCCTCCTAGCACATGTGCGGAGCTAGTACGCATTCTAGGATTTGCCAACCTTTCCTGCATGCACATCTACACTTGCTCACCCAAACTGTCAGGGCACTAGCACCACTAACCTGCACGCACGTATCTTCACTCTTCATCCTATCACTCCCTAAAAAGGATCGGCCACTTTTCGCACCCAGAACAAACGTAGGCATATCGACTATATAGCAGTATGTTCAAATCACTGGAGCATACTTGAGTCCTTTAAAGTCTTAGAGCGTGCAGAAAATGATCATGATCCTCTAATAGTGTCCCCGTCTCCTGAAACATTCATGACAAACAAGACTGTCCAAGCCCTACTGTATCAGAGTCCACATAACTTACCAAGAGTAATGATTCAGAGCTGGACCCCTCTTGCAAAAAACACTTTTCTTTCATCAGTATATGAGGCATTATTGCCAGTGTTGACAGAGTATTCTGAACTTGACATAAACTACAGACATTAATCTACACACATACTGATTTCTACAATCTTGTGGTGGAGAGAATGGCCCCATTTGCCAAACGATCTTGATGTACTAACTCAACTACAATTCACAAGAAGCATGGCTGGTTCGATCAGGAGTATAGAGGTGTGAAGGTTACTCAAGGGCAAGGACTGCAGAGAAGTGGGGAGAATAACTAGTCTAAGGCATGAATATAGGTCCCTACTGCTTAAAAAGTAGGCTGAATATAACAGGCTATCTGGAAGGCCTTGGAGACTTCTGCAATATCACACAATAGCAAGGCACTCTGGCAGCTAGTTAAAACGAATATTAAGCTAGAAACAGATCTATTCTAAATAGCATCTCCTCTGAAGCATGGTCGTCCAAGCACTTCCAATCCCTCCACTCACAAGTTAGCCCATTATTTATTTATTTTTATTTGTTCCTTACATGCCACAGCCCAGAGGCATCAGGGCGCACATAGACACAATGCACACATCATAACAATACAATTGAACAAGCAGACCAATCCATTAACAAGAAGATTTTCAATGAAACAAGGTGGTTTTGAAAAGGTAAGAAAATTCTCTTCTTTGCGCAATTCAGCCAGGAGTTTATTCCAAGCTATTACCGCCTGAACCGGGAAGGAGTGGCCGCTACCCCATCGCATGTTTAGCTCTAGGGCAGGTTAAGTACATAGTGTTACATAATCGTGTGAATCTTACTGGGATATGCTGTGCACAGCTCTCTCCAGCTCTCTCCAAGATAGGAGGGTGCGGACCTTAATGGTTCAAAGTATTCATTTAAATACTTATTATGGCTGCAACACGCAGCTAGTGGAGTGCTTTCCTGTGGGGAGAAATATGTTCTCTTCTTGGCACACTCTTAATAATACAGACTATGTAATTCTGTAGAGTCTGTAATTTGTGAATACAGCTCTTACTGGCGCCACTCAAGAGCGCATTGCAGTTGTCCAGTCTCGGCATAATGGTAACCCTTACCAGAGTTTAGCGGTTTTTAGAGGATATGTATGGTTTAACTAACCGCAGCAGCTTCAGATCTAACTGAGACTTTTTATAGCACTGTCCACCTGGGCATCAGCACCAAGCGAGGATTCAAATATAACCCCAAGAGTTTTGACTTTGCGATGATCATCAATAATAAAACTTGAGTATTTAAGGTCCAGTTCAACCCTTGCATGTGGAGAGCCAAATATAAGGAGCTCAGTTTTAACGATATTGAGACAGAACCAGTTTGCTGATATCCAAGCTTGTATGGTCTTATACATGTTGGAAATGTTGTTTACATCACTTGAGTAATCACCACCCAATTTAATCAGCAAATGGGCGTCATCAGCGTAGTTTGTAAACTGGGTTCCGATGTTCTCAAGTAGGTTGCAGAGGGGGCGGATATAATGTTAAAAAATGCTAGTGAGAGGCATACGCCCAGGATTTATAAATAACGGGGTAACTACAACATTTTTCACAGTGTCTGGAACAATGCTGTGGCGTAAGGTTGTGTTGGTGAAGCGTTAAAGAAATGGTGCGAACAGTTTAAAATTGCTCAGAATAAGCGTTGATGGAATTACATCTCCAGAGCAAGTTGTAGGGTGCATCTTTTTAAGAACTCTCCATCTAAGCCACGGAGATAAAATTTAACTTAAAAACAGATTGTGATGTATTTCTCAATGGCTGCAGTGTGTTGGGTAAGATGTCAGGGGCCATACTACTGGCGACCTTTGAATGGGCTCGTTCATTATTATGTGCAAAAGCCTGTTGAAACTCGGAATAAACTTCCTTAGTAGGAACAAATGATTGTGATTGCATATAGAGTTTCTCCAATTCTTTGAGAATTTCAAATAGTTTCTTGGTGTCGTTGCAGGAGTTCTCAATGTGTGCGTTGAAACAGTTTTTCTTAGCTTCATATATCTACCGCCTGCATGTCTTTTCCAAATACTTTTATGTCATTTTTTTTTGCTCTGTTCTGTTTCCCCCCCCCCCGAATTCGTTCAGCTCATCTTTTGTCCTGTTTTAAAGTAGTCAGGGCAGATGTGAACCAGACAGGTTTCTGTTATATACATGATGTCAATATGATTGTCAAGGGCATAATCATGCATTTCTTTTGCGTTTTTGCCTAAGGAGCGAGTATTTAGCAGTGAAACTTTGAGGATTTGTCCTCCCACCGTAAAACTATCTTTGATTTGTGGAGGCAACTTTCCTACATCTGTAATATTTTGGGTTTGTGGTTCAATATCACCGTCATTTATTGGGCAAGAATATATAGGAGGTTCATCGGTCTCAGCTACATCTGTCGTGTTATTCTTATTTACCTGTTGTACATAACCAAATATTTTAACTGTAAGTGCCTTTTTGAAATTTGCACTTAGGTGTGCCTGTAAGTCTGTGCATTCAACATCTTGTGCTGCATCTTAGTGCCTTTTTTGAAATTCACACTTAGGTGTGCTTGAATTTTGTGCATTGACTGTCTTCCATTGCATACCTTCTTCATCTGTGTCTGCCTGGTTGCTCGGCCACCTGGTGAGCTATTCATTCACTGTTCAGCTCCCTTGTCTGTTTGTCTCTCCCAAGCTACTCCCATGGCACTTTCTATCTCTCCTATCTATTCCAACTGCTACTCTATCTCCTATCCTATCCCTCTCACAAAGCCTGGAAGAAAAACGTTTAAAAGAGCTCTCCTGGCCTCTAACCCAGGCCTTTCCATTGCTGACACTTATATCAATGCTACTTCCAGGCAGACTATCAGTGACATCTTCTTTTCGGTCCCCTCTCCTGACCTATGGACACCCCATCTAGACTCCACTCTCTCCCCTTTCTCCTCCTCACCCATTAATGGTGGCACTAGGTGGGAAGTACTCCTGGCATACTTATCATTCTCTAGGTGTATCATTAATGCCTATTACAATGACACTATCATGGCCCAAGGTTCTCATCCTACTTTTCTCCCTCTTGACTGGCATCGGTCCTCGCTCATAAACCTCCGTCCTTCACCTGCTATTCCTCCTTCCTCTTCTCTCACCACTCCACCACCACGGATGGGAGTACTATGACTCTACTCTGTATATCCCTTCAGATAAACTTCAAAGGTGGTAACTAGCTTTACTTAGCCTACTCTGAATGCTACCTCTTCTGTGAAACACTCCTCTCACACCTTGAAGACTTTGACCTAGAAGTTCTCGCTCTTACCGAAACGTGGTTCAATGCCAGCTCTGTCACTGCTCTTGACACTCTCCTCCCTGAGGACAACACAATCCTCTCCTAACCCAGACCCAACATGCCTGGTGGTGGAGTGGCCCTGATCTTCCCTGAGTGGGTGCCTGCCTCCATCATTTCTACTTACTCCTACTTCTCTTTTGAATGCCGCGCCTGTAGGCTTGGGGTCTCGGCCACTCTCTCTCTCACCCTTGCCACTAGCTACAGGCCCCGTGCCCCTATCTCTCTCTTCCTCTCTGAATGGGCCAACCTTGCCTCCTCCCTCTTAACCTCTTCTTCCAAACCCCTCCTCCTTGGTGACTTCAACAGCCACCTCGACTCCCTTGAATCATCCCCTTCTCAGTTCTGTGTCCTCTGTGACTCCCTCTCTCGCTCTCCTCCCTTCCAGCCCGACCCACTCTGCAGGTCACCCACATTTCTTGCAACATCCCTATTTGTAATCCTGTCACCACCTCCCTCTCCTGGTTTGACCACTCTCTCCTTTCCATCTGCCTGGGTCCCCTATGCCCCCTATCAGAGCCACCAATAACACTGCCAGCCTCCTTCAACATCATTCAACCCATGAAGGGAGTGTCAGTTGCTGCTTTTGCCTCCACCTTCAACCCACTCCTACCTTCCCATTTCTGACTCTCATTCTGACTCTGCCCTTGCTAACATGAACCTCTCCATCTCTAACACCATTGGCATCCTTGCCCATGTCATGAGAATTCACCTAAAACCTGCCTCCAAGAACAACCGCTGGTATGACTCCAATCTAGCATCTCTGAAACGCAGGTCCAGAGTTTCTGAACGGAAATGGCAGACCTTGGGTTCACCCTCTGACAAACTGGTCTGCTGCCTGCTCTAAAGGCAATATCGCTTCTCTGTCTGCTCCAAGAAGCAGGCCCACTTCCAAGCCTGCATCTCTGGAGCCACTAACACGACCAAACTTTTCAAAATCTGCAAGGAACACGCCAATCCAGCTGCAGTCTACACCTACCTCCTTCCTTCCTTCCCAGGCTCTTTGCACCGCCCTGGCCTTCCAATTCACATCAAAAATTCAGGACATCTTGTCCTCACTCTCCTCAACCCCATCTCCACTCCTGCGTCTGTTCCCCTGCCTCCCTTGGCTCCCCCCTTCCACTCCCTCATGAGGTCTCTAAAGTGGTCTGCTCTATGAAGGTTTCGTCCAAACAGGGGGCGTGGCTTGGACGCCATGTGAAAGGACGTGCCTGAACGGGAGCTCCCGCTGATCCGAACATTATCCGGCTGAATCCGCGCAACGGCCGCTACGATGTGGCATAGACGGTGATGACTGTAAATGCGAAGCTCGGCTGCACATGTGGATGCATTCTCATACGGGATTGTGCAGCGCTTGTGTACTCAGGAACCGCGTGAAGTTTTTGGGCCGGAGCTTCGCCGGCAGACAAAATGGCTGCCGTTGCTTGATGTTGGGACAAAGGATCGGGGACCGGATCCTGGAGGCGATTCCCTCAGTTCACGTTCAGCGCGATCCAGCGAAAGCAAGCTTGACTGGAGGTAGCCGAAACTGTGTGGCGACGGGGGGACATAGTGCCCCCAGGCCTGGGGCCTAAGCGAGATCGAAGGGACGCTCCTGATCGAAGATATGACGAGCAAGCTCCTGAGGGCGAAGAATAAACAGCCCACGCTCGACGAATTTGCCAAGACATCGCCTGGGACCAGGAGCAAAGAGAAGGCCCAGCCCAAGGAGATGGCCGCAGGAGGAACGAATCAGGAGGTCCTGGCAGCGATCGCAGATCTGAAGGCGACATGGGAGACCAAACTCCAACTTGCGGTGGCTGAACTGAAAACTGCGATGGAACTTCAGGTCGGGGCGGTACAGGAGGACGTGAACCTCCTGAGGCAAGATGTGCGAACCCTGGCCGAGCGCACAGAGACCCTGGAGAAGGAGATGGGCCCGACTGTGGCGGAATGCACCGCGCACAAACGAGAGATCCATACCCTGGTGCAGAGGGTAGGCAACCTGGAAAGCAGGGCTGAAGAGGCAGAAGGTCGGGCCCGCAGAAACAACATCCGGATTGTGGGCCTACCGGAGGGAGCTGAGGGCCAGAATCCCACAGATTTTATTGAGACTTTGCTGCTGCAGGAGATCACCGGAGGTGCCCTAACGCAGGGATTTGCAGTGGAGAGGGCACATAGGGCCCTGATCAGAAGGCCACCGCCGGGTAATCCGCCCAGGCCCGTGATCGCCAAGATCCTCAACTACAAAGACCGGGAGAAGATTCTGGAACATTTTCATAAAGGGGGCACCATACGGCGAGGGGAGGCAACCATCACTGCTTACCCCGACTACACTCTACAAGTGCAGCGCAGTCGGATGAACTTTGGGGCGGTCAAAAGGCGCCTGCGGACGGCCGGTTTCAAGTATATGTTACTCTACCCAGCCAAACTTAAGGTCTTCTTCAAGGCTAAGACGCTGTTTTTCGACACCCCTGAGGAGGCCATGGAATGGCTCGATGCGCAGAACTGCCCTCAGGAGCCTGATGAGCAGATGGCGGACGGAGCAGGGAGAGTTAAGTGAAACAGTGGGCCCGGCGGACTTTGAACATTTGGACTGGAATATAGTCTTTGCCACTTTGTGATGGGGATGTACTTTTTAACTGTTTCGAACATGGTCCGCGAGCGCGGATATAAATGTGTAGGGGGCATCCGAGGGCCGTTTTATTCGTACCCCAGTGTGTGGTTAGGTTAGTCACTGTGTGGGGTGTGACACCCTGTCGGGTTCTCTACGGGGGCTTCCGTAGAGAACCGAACACGGGGATGCCTGAGATCCAGGGATGGAGCTGGGCAGTTGGTTGGGTTAGGGGGGTGGGGGGTGTTAGTTGTTATGTGAGCCTGGGGAAGAAACTGAGAAGGGATGTAGTCGGGACTGGGGGGAGGCGATCAGACCAGAGGGGGAAGTGGGAGCTACGGATAAATCATGGGAGACCTTAAGGTATTGACATGGAATGTTAGAGGGTTGAATAGCTACCTGAAGCGTAATAAGGTCATGTTGTATTTGAAGAGGCAGAGGATAGACGTGGCCTTGCTACAGGAGACGCATTTGACACGGGATAAACTTGAAATGGTGCGGAGAAAATGGAGGGGGACAGTGGTTGGATCCACATTCTCTGCGTATGCCAGGGGTGTGCTGGTTTGGGTTGCACCACACGTCCCGTTCAAGCCCTTGGGGGAGGTTGTGGAGTCGGACGGGCGGCTGGCCATGGTTCGGGGGATTGTGGAAGGTAGAGTTGTCTGTATCATAAACACTTATGCGCCCAACCAGGACACAGCGACTTACTTCAAGACACTGTGCGCGAGACTCGGTGAAGGGATGGGGAGCACAGTAATCTGGGGTGGAGACTTTAATTGTGTGCTTAACCCCAGGGAGGACAGGTCGGATGACAAAATGGTTAGGCCCAGCCCAGCGGCCAAGGTGTTGCAGTCGCTGCTAACGGATCTAGGCCTGGTAGACGTGTGGAGAGCGAGACACCCGGGTGGGAGGCAGTATTCGCACTATTCGGCTCCGCACCAACTGCACACGAGGCTTGACTACTTTTTTGCCACTCCAGACATTCTTACGGAGTGTGAACAGATTGACTACAGGGCGAGGGTCCTCTCGGACCACTCGCCCCTAATCATGCATTGGCGGCTGCGCCCCCCACGTGCACGGATTCCAACATGGCGCCTTCGGGCGGAAGCGCTACGGGATCCGGTATTCAAGGAGGACATGAGGGAGGAGATAGTCGCGTATTTTGAGTCGAACACAGGGAGTGTCAAATCGGCTGGTACTTTGTGGGAGGCTTTTAAGGTGGTGATGAGGGGAGTTGCTATCGCGAAGTCCAAGGGATTAATGGGCGGAATCCTGACCGACCTGCGAGAGGCCGAGATCGAGCTGGAAAAAGAATTGGAGAAGGGTGGGACCGATATGGAAGTAGTTACTGAGCTGCAGCAGCGGTGCTCTGGGCATTGGGATAGACTTTGTAACCTGAATTATACGAAGTACATTGAGAGGTTGCATGCGGGTGGGGACAAGACAGGCAGGCTCCTCGCTTGGCTATATAAGAGCGAAACCTCTAGGGCTCCGATCCGATCGGTCATCACCGAAGGGGGTGCGGAGATCGATACGCAAGAAGGGGTAAATGGGGCATTCGCAGAATACTACCAAACATTGTATGAAGATCGGGAAGGGGGGAGCCGAGAGGAGATAGATGAAGTACTCGGGGATATAGGCCTGCCCAGAATCAGCGATGAAGAGCGAGAGGAGATGGATGCTCCGATCACTCTGGAAGAGCTCAGAGAAATAGTGCGACAGCTGCCCACTTGCAAGGCCCCGGGGGCGGACGGGTTCCCCAGCGAGTTTTATAAGGCGTATGGGGAGGAGGTACTCCCACCCATGCTGGACATGTTTAATGAGGCGTTTGAGCTGGGACAGCTACCAGAATCACTCAGGGAAGCGGTCATAGTGCCACTCCCCAAGCACAATACACCGGGACACGGTTGCGGCTCCTATCGACCCTTGTCAATGCTGAACCAGGACAGCAAAATCCTAACAGCTGTCTTGGCGGCTAGAATGAGGAGAGTGATAGGCAAGCTGATTCACCCTGACCAGACGGGCTATGTCCCGGACAGGAACATTACCCACAACCATAGACGCCTACACAGAGTGGTCGAATGGGGATGTAACAAAGACGGCGAAATGGCGATAGTGGCGCTGGATGCGGTCAAGGCGTTCGACTCTGTTCGTTGGCCGTGGCTGTTGGCGGCACTGGATCACTTCGGAATGGGGCCAGGGTACAGGAGGTGGGCTGAATTATTATATAGCGCGCCTCTAGCCAGAGTTCGTACGGGGGCAGTAGTGTCGGATAGGTGGCAGTTAGGTAGAGGCACCAGGCAGGGATGTCCTTGGTCCCCAATGTTGTACATCCTGGCCCTTGAGCCCTTGGCAATTTACCTCCGGCAACAGTATGACCCGGTGGGCATAGAGGTGGGGGGGGAGAGCCATCTGATATCCCTGTATGCCGACGATATGCTGTTGTACCTCCAATACCCTGAAGAGAACTTGCAATATGTCTTGGAGGTGATGGAGAGGTTTGCTTGGCTTTCTGGTATAGCGGTCAACCCTCGGAAATCCACCCTGTTCCCGCTGGGCGGCTATGTGGGGATACCGGCTGAGAGGTTGCCAGTATTGCGAATCCCATGGGCGACAAGCACCTTTCGGTACCTTGGCATAGACGTATATCACACGACCGGGGAGGAACACAGGCACAATACTGAATTGGCAGTGGGGAGGATCGAGAAGTGCATGAGGTTTTGGGAGAAACTACCCTTAGCGATGATGGGCCGGGGTGCTATGCTTAAGATGGTCGTGCTACCTAGGCTGCTGCATTATTTCAATAACATTCCATACATGATACCCAAGGGGTTTTTTGCTAGACTACATAGGGTATGTAGAGATTTCTTATGGCAGGGCTCGCGTAACAGGGTCGCATTGTGGAAATTGCAGAAGGCTTATGAGAAAGGCGGCGTGAGGCTGCCGAACTTTGAGGCCTACTACGTGGCAGCGCAGCTGCAGTACGTGGCCAAGTGGCTTTCGGACGACGAAACCCCGGAACATAGACTGTTGGGAAAGGACTGCTCCCCCTTCTACCTGCGAGAGATTATTTGGGTATCCAGCACATGGATGAGGGGGCGTCCTAAGATGCTAGCGTTGGGCAGGAACATGTGGCGAAGAGCCTGCCGGATGATGGGGGATCCCCTGCCGTGCATGCCGCAGCTGCCGCTAGTGGCCTTGGCAGGGGAAGACGGACAGCTTAGGGCCATCCTGCGAACATACTGGGAGTCAGTGGGGCTGGTCACTTTGGGGGACATTTGGCAGGATGGGGCCTTGGCGGAGTTCGCAGATCTAGAGGCGGGGGCGGGGCTGCATGCGGGGCAATACATGACGTTCCACAGAGTGGTCAGGGAGGTCCGGAGCACTTGGCCCGAGACCGTATTGGCTGACGAGCCGGATGCGACGCTGGAGATTATGTATGACGCATCCGAGGGCGGGCATGAGGTCTCCAGGCTGTACGAGATGCTGATGGCAAAGGTTGGGAAGGATTTGGGGTACCTGAGGTTGGAATGGGAAACAGAGATGGGGGCCCCGATGGCGGATGGGCAGTGGGAGCGCGCCCTGGGGTACCACAAAAAAGTATCGAGGAATGCCAGGTTTAAACAGATACAACTATATATCACGCATAGGGCATACATGACCCCCCTGAGAATTTCCAGATTTCGAGACGCTGTGCGCCAGGCGTGTCCCAAGTGTAACACAGAGAACGCTGATATGATTCACATGTTCTGGGCCTGCCCTGTGATTGCAACCTACTGGAGTGAAGTGGCGCAGAAGCTGGCAGGGAGGGGCATTGTACTTAAGATAGATTCGGCCTGGGCCTGTTTGCTTGGAGGGTACCCCAGGGCGCGCAAGCTTCGGCACGTGGAGAAGCTTAAAGATTTGGCTTATACACTTGCCAAACGCAGAATAGCCATGGGATGGAAGAATTGTCAGAGGCCACGGGTGGAGGTATGGTGGCGTGACCTCCAGAAATGGGCTGCCGCCGAGACGACAGCATTGTGGGAGGCCAGCAGGGCGGGAGGGGAGGAAGAGGTGAGCTCCCTCACGGCATGGAAGGTGCTATTGGCTGAACTGTTTAGTACGGGGTCGACCTCGGCTGGATCTGAGAGCGACGGAACCCCACCACACGGAACGGACAATGATGGTGGACACCCTGCAGGCTCATAGGGGGGAGGGAAGGGGATTGTTAAGTTAATTCTGTTCTGTTTTTTCTTTCTTTTCTTTTTCATATCTGTTGTTTGGCCTTTGTTGTGGCTTGATGTGTTTTATTTATGTTCTGTTGCACTGTGTGGTCGTTATAAAATAAAATACATTTAAAAAAAAAAAAAAAAAAGGTTTCGTCCAAACAGCTGCTCCCCTGCTCATCCAGAACCATTAAGGCAACATCTCCTCTCTCTCCTGTGCTCTTGCTGACTTCTGTAAGCACTCCTTCACCACTGGCTTTTTCCCTTTCTCTTTATCCCTCAAGCACTCCCTTGTGCACCCCCTCTTAAAAAAGATGTCTGCCGACCCCTCCTGAGCAAACAACTATCGCCCTATTTCCACTACCCGCTTCTTGGGTAAACTCTTGGCCCTCCCCAAACTGACCCTTCACGCTGATCTTGTTGGTTGCCTTCATGACCATCAATCTGGAATCCTGGCATCCAGAAGAATGGATACTGCTCTCCTGAAGACCCATGAAACCATGCTCGCAGATCTCGACTCCAACTCTCCTGCCGTTTTAATTTTCCTTGATCTCTCCTCTGCATTTGACACGGTCAACCATTCCATCCTCAGAAAACAACTCTGTGACATCCTCGGCATCACTGACCAGGCACTCAATTGGCTGACCTCTTTCTTCACTCACCACCCTTCCCAGTTGCAACTGGGCCCTTTCTCCTCCACCACCTCACTCTCTACCTGTGGTGTCCCCCAGGGCTCTATCCGATCACCATCACTCTTCATATCTATCTTGCCCCACTTGCTCACCTGATTTCCTCCTTCTCTCCTCATTTCCAGTGTTATGCCGAGGACATACAGCTTTCCTGCAAACTTCCCTCTACCACCTCTTCTTCCTCCTCTCTGATCCTTGACTGTCTGTACGCCATTCAGGCATGGTGTGCACCTAATGATCTCTGTCCTAATGCCAGTAAGACAGAGATCCTTCTCATTGGGACACCTGCAACCTCTTTTCCTTCTACCCTCTGGCCACCTTCCTTGGGCCTTCTACCCCCACCTTCCTGTGAGGCAAAACCTCAGGGTTATCTTCAACTCTACTCGCTCCTTCACCCCTTCACATCATGGACCTTACTAAGAAGTCCCACTTCCAGCTGTACCTCCTCACAGGCATTCTTCCTTTCCTCACCTGCTTAATGTCTCCAGAGCTTTGGTCCTCTCCAGGCTGGACTACTTTCTCAATCTCCATCTTTCCTCCCTACGCCCCCTCCAACTAATCCAGAAGCGTATCTCTCCAGACCTAAAATTTCTCCACTGGCTCCCGTTGGCTGCAAGGATCGAATTCAAGAACCTCTGCATCATCCACAATGTCTTCTGGGGCCAGGGACCATGCTATCTCCAACTTTCCTTCCCTAAACACTCCCCTGCTAGAGCCCTACACTCCTCTTACTCCAATTATTTGACTGTCAAATGCTTCTCCAAGCAGAGAATGGAGGATAGGACCATGACTGTATTTTACTGTTTTGCCACTGTCATCATTTCCCCTGTTCCCTTCCCATTTAGCCTTGTGGTTCTTTGAAAGACAGTTCTGTTGTACAAAGCACCTAACAATGCGAACAAAAATAAAAAATAAACTAACTTTAGGTCTAATTTGCTCATATTAGTTTGGACCGGAAGAGACACAGGAATTCCTTTGATGGAGACGGGGATAAGATTGCTGCCTTTAAATGCTTTGAACATCATCATCTGTTCTCTGAAGTGAAGCGGGCAGTACTACAAAAGCAAAGTGGCAGAGCCCCAGGCCCTGATTTTGTTCTGTCATCAACAAAACTTTATTCGGCCTCCAGGTCATCTAAGTACATCCTATCCCAATTTACAGACAAAACTCAACATGCTGCTATACATCAAGAGTCGCAACATAGGAAAAAGGAAACCATAGAGAGAGCCTGGCCCTTTTCAAGATAACGCCAGCACCAAGGGCCCAAATACATAATGCCCCGTTAAACCTCTTTCCAAAGGTGTAAGATTCACGCCAGTTAGGGCAGTATTCATCAGGGTTTGCCTAAATAGGCCATCAAGACCAGTGCAGTGGTACGGGCTGATTAGAATCCCACACTTGTGCGACCCTCCAACCAGCCCTCCTCTTCCCAGGACCCCTTCAGCCGCTCCATTCCCAAAAGAACAGTTCGATAATGTCATAGGGGTTCTTGGTTCTCACCAGGAGTCTAAACTGCGTATTTATCTTCAACACCTCTGAAAAATGGAAGGGAGGCGATCATCTTTCCCATTCATAAGAAAGGAGATAAGGACCAACCGTCCAACTATAGACCAATTTCGTTGATCGATTCCTGGGCTAAAATGTACTTCAGGATCATTCTATATTACCTGGAGGACTGGGCTGCTGATTTCAACATCATCATCCATGCCCATGCATGTTTTAGACCAGGGATTTCAACAATAGATTAAGTGATGAGGTTGGATCTGATAGTGCAAAAATATGTGCGGTTGAACTCTCAGAACATATCTGGTGTTTGTAGGCCTCCAAACCGCATTTCACATGGTCCTGAGAAACCTTTTATGGGAAAGTCTGGATGATTTTGGTGTTCCAACATGTCTTAGTGATGCTATGAAATCCTTGTACTACAAGAATAGTGCTCACATTGGTTGAGGCCCAAGGGGAGATACAACCGGCACAGTGCCTATCAACAATGGAGCATGGCAGGGCTGCGTGATGGTCCCATTACTATTTTTGTTGTATATTAACAGTATAGCACCAGCATTGCACAATGTGGCTAAAGATGTTCCCAGCTGGGGTAATCAAAAATGGAGCTAGCTACTATTTGCAGACGACACAGTCTTGTTGCCTACAACACCTGCATACAGCACCAACAACCAAGCTAAAACTAAGGCTATGATATGTGCGACGGCGGGGAGTGCTTCTAGACCAACTGCAAAATTCTATTTGAATAACCATGTATTGGAAACTGTTGACTAGCCATCTAGGGTTGACACTGTCAAATAATATGAAATTGGCTAAACAAATTGAGAAGAGCACTATGATCAGCATGCACCCTTGCAAGGCGATTGTTGACCTTGCATCCCGCCTTGGAGGAAAGGCAGTTTCAGTTCCCCTTAAGATTTAAAGAGGGCAGGCTATTCCAGCTGTGTTATATGGCGCTGAATTGTGGGGCCAAACTCCTTGCCCCACAATATAACATTATGTTACAACCTGTGTTATATTGACTGAAAATGTGGAACTCTGAGGTACTTGCACTCCATAGGGAAGGCATGGAGGAGGTGTTGCACAGACCTGGAGGAAAGCTGCTGCTGTGGTTTAGGCACGTGACTATGCTAATAAACATTGGTATTGAAGACTTGTGGGAAGATCCCACCAAGCTGGGTACGAAGTATTACTGTAGTATCAATAATTATTTCACCAACCGGGTCCTGGAATAGACTATTGACATGATATGAACGAAAATTGACAGCTAATTATATTGCAGCGAAGACAAATTTGGACATAGAACCTTATCTCGATTACCAAATAAGCTCTAAGGTGAAAAATATTTTCAGCAAGTTTCGGCTAGGCATTCTACCGCTTGCTCACTTCACAGCCAAATGGGACAAGAATGTATCACCCTCATGCTCTGCCCCCTCATGATACAAGATGAACTGCACTTTATTTTTAATTACACTACCTATAACTCTCAGAGCGCCAAATGGCTTAGACCTTTGTGGGTTCAGTTGCACTTAAGGAAAATATGTGCCGCTCTTGCTATGAAATCATGCTCCACATATATAGTTGTTGTGGCGGTTTCCACCTTTTTTAATATTGTTTTTAAGAAAAGAAGAACAAGTTACTTACCAACTGTAACGTTCTTTCGATTGGATGTTTCTCCCACGTATTCCTCATCTTAGATATATATATATATACTTACCTTTAGTTTCGCCCCGGAAAATGTTTCCTCTCTCCAGCATTGGGCGCTCCATTCGAGGCAGCGACGTCGATGTCCCTCGGCGGCCTCCGTCGAGCACCAACGTCATCCGTTGTATAAAGGCCTCGAGCGCGCCTGTTGGCTTCAGTTCTTTTTTTTCCATATATCAGAGTCCATGACCATTGTTAAAAGCGTGCCTCTTTTGACCCCAGCCTCAAAAGAAATCAGAGTGTAAACCACGTAAACTGTACTGTGGGGTAGGTTGGGAGGGTCGATGAGGAATACGTGGGAGGAACATCCAATCGAAAGAACGTTACAGTTGGTAAGTAACTTGTTCTTAGTATGGATTGTGTCCTCCCACGTATTCCTCATCTTAGATAGACTCCCAAAGCAGTTTTCTATTGGAGGCAGGAGTACAGATATCTTTTTAGTCATGTACTGAATGTAGTACAGATTTGGCAAATAGACCTCCTTTAGAGGTAGTTGAGTCCAAAGCATAATATTTTATGAAAGTATGCATGGATGACCATGTGGCTGCTGCACAAATATCTTGTACAGGGACACCCCTTTTAAGTGCTGTTGAAGTTGCCATGCCCCTAGTTGAATGAGCTCTTAAACCCTCAGGTGGATCTTTTCCAGCTAGCCCATAACACTTTGTTATGGCTAGGATTATCCATCTTGATAATGTTTGTTTAGTTACAGGTAGTCCTAACTTACGACCAGTGTATCCACAAACAGTTGGTCACACTGACGTATATTTGACAATCTTGAGATATAAAAGCTAATAGCCCTTCTAAGATCTAGCCTATGTAGTCTTTCCTCTTCCTTACTTGTTTGAGGAGGAGGGTAGAACGTAGGTAGACTTATTTTCTGTGACAGGTGAAAGTCTGAAACTATTTTTGGCAGAAAAGAGGGCTTGACTCGAAGGACAACTTTATCTTTATGAAAGATGGTGTGAGGAGGACCACTCGAAAGTGCCTGCAACTCACTTACTCTGTGGGCTGATGTCAATGCAATTAGAAGTATAGGTTTTAGAGTAAGAAGCCTTAACGGACAAGAATGTAAAGGCTCAAAAGGTGCACATGTCAGAAATTTCAGTACCAAATTTAAATCCTACACAGGAACTTGAAAAGGTATTGGTGGAAAAACATTGTTTAAACCTTTTAGAAATTGTATTATTAAAGGTATCTTAAAATAAGATTTTTCTTCTGACGAGCACTTGAAGATAGATAGCGCTGCTACGTATCCTTTTATCGTCTTAACCTGGAGCTCCAGATTAGCTAAATGTAACAGAAAAGATAATACCATTGGAATATCACATTCAAAGGGATCCACATTCTTATCCCTGCACCAGTTACTTAACTTGTTCCAACGACACCGGTACAAAGATTTTGTTGCTGGCCTTCTGGCCGAAAGCAAGATCTCCATAACATCATCTGGAAGGTCCCAACCCTTGTATCTCAACCTCTCAGAAGCCGTGCGTGAAGGTTGAGTATGTTGACCTCTGGATGGAGAACGTGACCTCCCTCTTGCGAGAGAAGACCCTCTCTTTTGGGAAGACATATTGGAGGGCATATGGACATGTCTAGAAGGTCCGGGTACCACGTTCTCCTGGCCCAATCCGGGGCAATTAGGATCATGGTTTTCACGAACTTCCTCAACCTCCTGATTACTTGAGGGATCACAGGGACTGGAGGAAACGTGTATAGCAGTGGAAACTCCCAGTCCACTACGAATGTGTCTCGTACAGCTCCTCTCGGGGGAAATTCCCTTGTGCAAAAGAGTTAGCATTTCCTGTTGACACTGGTCGCGAACAGATCCACTTGAGGGGTCCCCCAAAGGGTGAAGATCTCCAGAAGGACTTCCTGAGCTAACTCCCACTCGTGGGAGACTGTGCTCTGCCTGCTCAGAGCGTCCACCGCTATGTTTTGCTCTCCTGCTAGGTGAATGGCAGCTAGAGAGATCCCTTCTTGTATTGCCCAGAACCAGAGTTGCATTGCCTCTCTGCACAGTGGTTGTGACCCTACACCTCCTCTCTTGTTGAGGTAGTACATGGCCACTGTGTTGTCCGTCATTATCAGGACATTCTTTCCCCGTACAGCTGGTAGGAAGGCCTTCAGTGCTAGTCTGATTGCCCTCAGCTCCAATAGGTTGATATGTAGTTTGCACTCCGATGGAGACCAACAACTGCTGATCGTCAACTCGTTGGTGTGAGCTCCTCATCCCGTAAGGGAGGCGTCCGTCACTACTGTTATCTCCTGCCATGGTTGCCAAAAAGATTCCCCTCTGAGGATGTGCTGTCTGCAAGTCCACCATTGTAGATCCTGTGCCACCCTGGTTGGAACTTGTAAAATATCTGACATTTCCCCTGAGAACTGGGACCATTGAGTCCTGAGAGCCCATTGAAGAGATCTCATTCTCAATCTGGCACCAGAAAAATGCAGGATGCCAAGAGGCCGAGCAACCTGAGAAAGTCGAAGGCCGGTAGATACTCGGCATTCTGGAATGTTGTTACCATCTGCAGAATGCGTTGAGCTCTCTCTTCGGGAGGCGAGGCTTTGCCCGAACAAGTATCCAAGACTGCTCCTATGAACTGGATTTTCTGTGATGGTATCATGTTTGACTTTTTTAAATTCAGAGAAAACCCTAGTTTGTGAAGGAAGTGGCAAGTTTTGGATAGATGGTCCCGGGTTTGTTCTGGGGAACGTGCCCTGATCATCCAGTCGTCCAAATAGGGCTAGACATGAATCCCCCCTCTTCTGAGACTCGCTGCCACTACCGCCATCAACTTGGTGAAAACTCTTGGGGCGGAAGTCAACCCGAATGGCAGAACTCGAAACTGATAGTGAGAATTGCCAAACGCGAACCTCAGGTACTTTCTGTGCTTGAGATTGATTGGCACATGAAAGTAAGCATCCTGAAGGTCCAATGATACCAACCAGTCTTGAATTTGGAGAGCCTGAAGGATCTGAGAAAGAGTGACTATCTTGAATTTGTCCTTCCTGAGGAACTTGTTCATGTTCCTCAAGTCCAAGATGGGTCTCAGTCCTCCGTCCTTATTTGGAATGAGGAAATATGGGGAATACCAACCCTTGTTCCTTTCCACTACAGGTACATGTTCTATTGCAACTTTCTGTAGCAGGGTAAAAACTTCCTGCAACAGGAGCGTGTCTGGATTTTTGGTAGAGTTGTATTCCGGTGGGTGATTCTGAGGTTTCTTTAGAAAGGGAAGGCAGTAACCTTGGGATACTGTTTCCAGAACCCAAGCATCTGAAGTAATGCCCCGCCATTCTTTTAGATGCTGTGAGATCCTGCCTCCCACTGGGGTCATGTGAGTCAAAACCTCAGAGTGGTTTTGCGGCACCTCCAGCAGCGGCAGAAGGGACAGGTGCCGCTGCTGGGGCAGATATAGCACCTCTTCCTCGCCCCCGAGGAAATTTCCTTTGCCCTCTTTGACTGGCCTGTCGCCTTCCTCTCTCAAATGAGGAGTAAAAACGAAAGGGACGACCCCTCCAGGAAGATGAGCCTTTGTAGGGGCATTGCTGAGGTTGTTTTATAGCGGCACTGAGTGACTTTGCCGCTGCCTTGGAGGTCTGCAGCTTCTCCAAACTTTCATCTGCCTTGCTGCCAAACAACCTCGAGCCGTCAAATGGCATATTAAGAAGTCTAGGTGGAACATCTGGTGCGAAACCTGACTTCCTTAGCCACGCAAATCTGCGTAGCACTGCGCTAGACGCCATGGACCTGCTGATACTGTCAGCAGTGTCCAAACCGGCTTGAAGACCTTCTCCCGAAGCCTCCTTGCCATCCTTAATTATGGACAGGAAACCATCACGTTCCTCTCCTTCCGGGATGTGTTGAGCTGCCGCTGACATGCAGTCCCACAGAGTATAAGTGAATATCGCCAGAGTGCAAGATACATTCGTGGATTTTAGAGCCATGCTTCCTGATGTAAAAACCTTTTTCGACCATGCATCGATCTTCTTATCATCCCTATCAGGGGGAATTGTAGGATATGCAGAATTTTTTGTTGATGTGGCTGCCTGAACTACCAGACTCTCAGGAGATGGATGCTTACTCAAATACTCTGGATCAGAGTTACAAGGTCTGTATTTTGCCACATATTTTTTATTCACTGCTGGAATGGATTCAGGTTTTTCCCAAGCAGCATTTACTCTCCTTTGCAGGGCAATATGAAAGGGAAGTATGGGATCTGGTTGAGGACCTCCTGACAAAATATCGGTCATATCATCCTGGTATACAGGTGAGTTCCTACCCCATCCCATAAACTCTGTTACTTTGTTCATAAGTTTTCTATAGCCCAAATCAGCATGTTCTGCTGGATCTGGTTTTTCAAATTCGTATTCAGGGGACGTATCTAGTCCACTTGCAGACTGTAAACATTCATACAGGTCTTGCATGTTTGATTGAGGATCAATTAATTCCTCAGGGCCCTCCCTTGCACCATATTTTACCCCTGCTGATGAAACTTCAGGTTCATCTTCTTCTTCATCCTCCTCATTTCCTGAAGACGTTTCTCCATATATAGATGACATAGTTTGGAAAAAATCATGTCTGCTTCCTGGGTGAAATACTTTCTCAGGAATAGGTTTCACCCCTGTAATTGGTGTCGACATCGACAGAAGCATCGATGGCGTCGAAGTCGTGGCCGTTACCTTCGATCTTATCGAGGCATTCTTCGATGTTTTCGAAGGCGCTGTGAATGCTGTCGAAGGAATCTTCAAGGCAATCGACGTCGTCGAAGGAGCCTTCGAAACAATCGACGCCATCGAAGGAGTCTTCGAGGTCGTCGATAAAGTACTCGACGTAACTTTTTTCGGCTGGGTCGTCGACCCCTTATACTCGACAGCCTTCGACGGAGGCTTCAAAGATGTTTTTGTAGAGGTTCTTAATGACGTATCAACGTCTAAAGTCTTTTTCTTAAGGTCTGCCTCCTGTTTATGCACTGGAATGCTTTTCTTTTTAGGTGTTTGGGAAGAGTCCCTAGAAGACACCCTCGACAATTTCTTGTCGGATTTCCTAGTTTCAGACCTTCCCCTGTCACTTTTTTTGTGCATAGAGGCATGATCTTCAACAGACATTTTTGAGGGGGTCTGGGCCGCATTCTCAAAAATGTTCATCATTGATGCTCTAAATGCTTCCTGCTTTTTAGGGGAGTAATGTTTTGTTGGACAAGTAATAACTTCCTCCGATGTAGTCGAGGAAGAAGAAGAGGGAGATCGGTGTTGTCTTTTCTTCGCTTTTTTGGACGAAGAAGAAGAGGACTTCCTTGATCTACTCCTCGATCTGGATTTTTTATGGCGTTTCGCTGAAGACTCAGCCGAGTCTTTCTTCCCTCTCGAAGAAAACTTTGAGGATTCCTCCCCCACCGCCAGTTTACCTCGTCTTTTATTCAAGGCCTTATGGGTCATAGATTGACATGAACCGCAGTCGTCGATCCGATGTTCGGACTCGAGGCACCAGAGGCAGTTACGATGAGGGTCAGTCAGCGAAATTTTTCTTCCACACCATAGACATTTCTTAAAACCCATTTTCGGAGTAGACGGGTTCAAAGAAGATGACATAATTTGCTGTGACTGAAGAGCCGTTTTATCTCGAACCGAAGCAAAGCTAACGGAAAAACGGAACTGAAGCCAACGGGCGCGCTCAAGGCCTTTATACAACGGATGACGTCGACGTCGCTGCCTCGAGTGGAGCATCCTCTGCTGGAGAGAGGAAAAAATTTCCGAGGCGAAACTAAAGGTAAGGATATATAGCTAAGATGAGGAATACATGGGAGGACACAATCCATTCAAAGGATCCTTTTAAATTAAGCTGCACTGACGTCACACTCTATTTTCTATCGGGCATTGGACATATGAATTGGCGCATTTAGCACCTTTTTTAATTTATTTAGAGTTGATTTTTTTTAGTGCATTTTAATGTTGTATGAATGCATGATCTGTTTTCTTTTATGGCAGTTTTCTGCCGTAATAAAGAATATGACATATGATGTATGATACCTCATCTCTCCTGATCCCAGATTCTTATCTTTTTCATTCTCAGCTGATGACTACCTTCTACCTCTTCAGGATTTTCAAAATGCAGGACACATTGTTGACCACCTACTTTTCTTCTTCCTCATTGCTGGCTTTCCCTCATACCACATGTGCAGAGCTAGTACCCATTCTACAATCTTCCAACCTTTCCCGCACTCACATTTACACTTGCTCACCCCAGCTGTCAGGGGACTAGCACCTCTAACCGGCCCACACGTATCTAAAAAGTGATCACCCCAGCCGGCTTCAACAAAGCCATAGTTATATGTGTCCTGTAGAAACCAATAGCTGATTCCAACATCCCTGCTATTGACCTGCCTTCCTTATCACACACTACTCCTAGGCTTCTGAGCTAATGGCCTTCAATTGGATTACCATTAGATCACAATGTATTCGGCTGGTGTGTTGGCTGGTGGCTGTGAGAGGCAAGATGGATTAAGTGGTGGGAAGAGGTGGAGAACTACAACAGGACACACTGTTATTAATTATCGCCTTGAGGGAGATGAGGGAAGGTGCCAGAAAAACAAATATGATGGGATTATATGTTTTGGCAAGGGAACAAGAGAGGTGGAGAGTGATGTCAAGACAACTAGGGTTTGTGTTGAGATGATAATGGGAGCCCACCCCCAGGTGCAGTAGGTTGTCAGGTGGAACAAAACATTTGTTTCCATTTTGGGTTCCTGCAATGAGGTAGATGGTTGGGAGGTAACGAGGGAATTGAAGATGGAGATGACCTATTCTAAACAAACAATTTCCCTTTCTGATAGTCCGTCCATGTAGGTTTATTTTTCAGTATATGTTTTCATTTACTGACGAATTCCCAGAAGAAATGTTGTGGTGCACTTTGCAATAAGGCCATCACATAATGTTTTGGGTGGCATTCCACCAGGGAATACTTCTCTGAATCAGATACTATAATTTGGAGCAGAAACGCATTCTACAAATGCGTATGAATACCCTCATTATGCCAACCGTTCAATGCAAAATAAGGATAATCATGCAGAAAGGGCCGTACAGGAGGGTGGGGGAGAAGGGGACAGGCTGCGTAGCACTGAGCAGACCATGTGTGGAAAGTAGTGAAGGAATGCACAGGAAAAGAGGCAGTTGTGGAGAAAGTTGGGCCGATTAGAGTTGATTAGAGATGAGGAAAAGAGAGCAGTGTGTACAGGACAAGGTAAGTAACTGTGGGAGGGGAAGAGGTAAAGTTGTGAGTATGGCAGTAAAGGGAGTGGAAGGGATGCTCCCCAAAAGACTTTAGAGCGAGAAGTGGGAATAGGTAGTGGGCTGGGGAGAAGAGGTGTACCCCAAAATGCATGGAAGGCAAGTGATTAGGGACAGGACAGGGCTGGTTGGAGAGGAGATGGCGAGGTATGGGAAGTTGGGAAGAAAGGGACCACAGGTAAAGGAAGATCTAAGAACGGGGGAGGGGCTTTGATCGAGCTAGCAGATTCGATGCAGAGGGGAAGACAAAATACCATAGATCCTTTCTACCTTGGGGTTTCAACTTGTGGTTCTCTGGGTGTTTTGGACTACAACTCCCATGAATCTCACCATTGACTATGGTGGCCATGGCTCATGGAAGTTGTAGTCGAAAACATCTGGCGAGCAAAGGTTACAGACTCCCGGTTTATGACAAACTCAGATCCACTCATTAGAAAACATGCCTGATGTTAATGAAGATGTTGAAGTATGGCAGGTTAGAGAGATGCAGCTTAGGAGCTTACTTCTAGCCACCTCTAAACCGTGGAAATATATATGGATGAATCTTAATCTGTTTAGATCGGAGATTCCCCTTCTTCCAGGAGAATAGGAGAACCAGACGACGAATGACTAACTTTGAACACTCCTAACAATGATAAACAACCAAATAGAAGGGTCAGGGATGAAGTACTGGCAAACCCCAAAGTCAGGGCAGAAGGTCAGTACAATGAGGATTATGTAATGGACATAATGGATGTTGTGGGTTTATCAATTCTGAAAATTAGGCAGACAGTTACGTATATTAAAAAGGAACATAATTTGGTGGAACAAAGAACAGATCAGTGTCCAATTCAGATGACAAAATTGACATTCTAGAGGAAAAGGTTGCCCCGTTGTAATTACAATTAGACATGGCAATCAGGAAGATTACTGATCAAGAACATTATAATAGGAGATCCAACATCAGAATAACTGTTTTCCCAGAGGAATTAGAGAAGGGGAGACCAATTGAATTTTTGCAGATGGTTTTGCCTCAACTTCAGGACTTAACCCTGGGGAAGCTTTTGGAGATTGAACAACCTCACTGGACCTTGACCCCCGAGCCACTCCCTGGCCAACTTGCCAGATCATTTGTAGTATGTTGTTTAAAGTTCCCAGTAAAGGATATAAATATTAGGAGAGCAAGGGAGATGCAGAAGATAAGGCGGGGAGACATTTCTAGGATTATGTTCTTTAATGACTATGGAAAAGCTGTGGTGGAACAAACACAAAGGTTTAATGAAATCAAACAAAGAGCAAGAGACATAAAAGTGCAGTGTTATATGTTGTACTCAGATACATATAAACTGATAATTGATGGTGAAACTCAACTTTTACTGAACATGAAAAGACTGGAAAGCTGTTGGATAAGATCAGTTCTCAATGTTGTTTTTTATAATGATGGTCATTGCACTTTATCAGTTTGATAGGATTGATGTGTTGTGCTACTTATTGCATCATATTGCTTCTGTTACATATATTGATCAAGTGTGGTGGTCGCAGAGCCATTGTTTTGTCCCGTTTGCTATTTACTTTTATATATTATTTGAATATTGTTGTTGGTCATCAATCCTTCTCTTATTTTTGATTGCTTGGTTTAATATGATTATTAACTGTTAGATTATTATGTCGATTGACTTGATCAAAATTATGCCGTCATGCAAGATCGGCTACCATTTATTTTAAAAAAGCATTCCAATACCGGTGACGAATAATGAAAATTGGTATGATCCATGATGAGTCTGCGCCTGAGTACTTGCATGCATGTGCTGCGTGATACGTAAATTGATAATGGAAGAGCAGATTCGGCAGCAGTTATGGTGTCAGCCGCTCTTCCATGCTACACACAAGACAATTCTTCAAGTGTGCTCTGTCTACATTTAATTGTATAGTAAAGAAAAAGATCGAATGCTGCATGTACTTCCAATGAGATTATATCTGCAAAGTATCTGAACCAGTAAAAAGTTTTAAATAAAATCAAAAAACTCATGCGGGGCAAGATCTGAAAAAAATATACATTTTATTAATGAAAAAATATATTAATAATTAACACGTTGTTTTATAAGCATGTTCACATTGAAATGTATATTTTTAAAAAAGTCTAGTTTATTTAATTTGAGTTTACTTTGTATGTGAATCCTCTTGTAGTTTCTCCTACTATTTAGTTATTGGCCTTTGCTAAATGTCTAAAAGTTTGCTCAGGTTTTCTTTTTCAAATCATGTCCTTGATGATTCTTGTCGATAGAATAGTCCACATTTTGATTTTTAGGATAATTCAATTTATTATCTTCAACTTGTCTAATTTTCTTCCTTGAATATCAATGTTGCCCTTCATTGAATTAATCAACTTATTGTCCCAAAAATTGATAACAGTATCCTTGGATTCTCATCTTCTTCCTTCTCCTCTACAAGTGTTTGTCTATTTATTATAGCTCACCAGGAGCGATAATAATAAAGGTCTGTATCTGAAACCAAGTATACAATAACTGGGTTATGCATCCAACATCAAGCAATTACAATGACAGTTTATATGCGTTGGCCATTGATGACTAACCTTATATAATAAGTTGAATGCAGAATGGTATTCATATCCTGATTGAGGTGATCCCTTATTTCTAATGTTAGCTTGATTTATTATTGTCTTAAATGTGACAAATAGCTTAGTTTTAATACAAATAATGATTTAACATGTTTTTATAATGTTTTTAAACCCTGATTTTTTTCATCTTTTTCAAAGGACAAATTAAGAGATCCGCATGATTGTAAAAATGAAAATTAAATTATCCAGAAAAATGTAGCAATATTATATGCAATAGTTACATTCGTTCTTGAGGAGAATCGAATGTTAAGGAGGAGAGTAACTGTTTGCGTGCACACCAAAATGAATGCATCAAGCATTTCGAAAATGGCTTCTATTTAAGGTGACGCATATGGCAGCATGACGTAACCCTCTACTCGAGGCTATCATTGTGCCATGCATTAATTGTAGTACTCAAACTGCTCAGAAACAAACATTGATAATAGTGTTATGTAAGGCTCATTCATTTCATAAAAAACAGATTTATTTTTAATATCAGAGATAAGTTTTAGATATTGTAGCTGCAGAAGCTAACCAAATGAAAAAAAGTGTGCAAATTTGTTACTGTCATATTATATATAGAGACTCTAAATACACATTATGATATTCACATAATAGATCTATCGGTGACTGAGTTCTTTACTGGTAGCCGCACAGGATTATTTATAATGATTTTTGGTTGTTCTGTTGAAGTTGATGACATATAGAGACCTGATGTCTAATTCAGCATGACATTGTATATGATTAGATTAGTAATATGCATAACTACTGTATCATTGTTATGTACTTTATAAACAAAAATGGTTGTCTATTCAAATTAATAGTTCCCTGTTACACATAAACATTGTTTAAAATACAATCTGACCAAAGAAGAAAATGGGCATTGGAAGAAATGGAAAACAATAAAAACATTCTTACCAAACCAGCAGATTAAGGCAGAAAGACAGTAATAACACACTGTACATATTAAACAAGTGAAGCAATGAAATAATTGAATGACACGCACTGCTATGAAAAACTGGTTTCAAATCCAGTCATGCAAGTAACATACATTAGTTGTTACTACTAAAACAATGGGTTTACCAAGGATTATTACAGGAGGATGAATATTTGTATCTAAATGTGAAGGATCCTATTTTGGCATCCATTTATTTCATTCTAAATTACAGAAACTGTTTCCATCATGTAGGCTGTTAATCAACGGAATAAACCCAAATCTAATAGTACAAACCGTAGCATTGTATATAATAGAGACCAAGGATGTGATTAAACAATTAGAACCGATCACCTGGAAAGAAGACTGCATATTCCTTATATTAGATGTTGTCTCATTGTTTACCAGCACATTGGTCATTACAAAGGGATTGTAGTAGTCAGTAATTTTCCCAAATCAAGGTCATTATCATATTTTGATCACAATCAAATGCTACAATTTACTCTAAATCACAATATATTTTGTTTCAATGGCTCTGTTTACAAAAACAGGAAGGCACTGCTATAGGTGCAAAATATGCACCAGCATATTCAGATCTATTAATTAATGTATTTCTGTATTAATGCATATGGTTATTAAATAAGACTATGCATAAAACAGAACTGATAAACATTAAAACTTTTTTTAAAAAAACATGAATTACCACAGTTATTATACAATTCAGTGCAATATACAAATACTCACCATTTCATATAAACAATAACAAGATTATTATTTCCATAACTTAAAAATAAACTCAAAAGACAGGAAATCTTAATTTCCATAAAATCACAAAAAGATCAAGAAGCAGTGCAACCAAAAGAACAGGGGCCTGATGCAAGTATTCATTTAAAGTGCAACTTCGACAATTGTGAGTGCCTCCTTCCAAATATAGAAAGCAGCAAATACAATTACCAGCAATTCTGCACCGAATATGGTGCTCCAAAATTGGTCGGGAGATAAACTTTCTTCATGGTTTACAAAATCATGATATCCTTTAAGATAATATGGCCTTAGAGCGCACAAGATGTAAAGACATGACGGCTAATTGCTAGGTGGCAAAGATCTTTCATTATGTGGAATGCCAGACCAGCCACCAGTATACTCTAGTGTAGGTAACATATTAAAGTGGAGATACATAATGAATCTCAACTTTACAGAACACATGTTGGTCAGATAAAAATGAGGGGTGCTCAAATGAAAGCCTTGAGTACAATTTTCAGCAAATCTCCTTTTGCCTTGAAGTTTGCTAATATTGTCTGCTCTGTCGGGCATTAGGTAGAATTCAGGCTTGCTTCAAAGATAGACCAATGCTCTCTAAGTGATGCAGTGTAGATGTTTGTAGGTCCTGCAAAAAACGGTTGAGGGCCTTATCAGATAAGTGATTGGCGAGTCATCCCAGTAGACTGCCTGGTTCTGCCGGAAGAGAGTGTAGCTTGAAATACAGTGGAAGGTTTGTACGAACACCAATCATAATGCACTGAGCCCAAAATTGATTTGCACAATTTAATATTCAAGTATTAGTATTTTTTTTTTAATAGTATTATATTACAAACTTTAATTTTTTTTGTTACAGAAAACACTAAGTTAAGCATTTGCACACGTGACAGTTAAATTCCATAACATCCTTATCTCTAAAATAAAAAGCGAATTGACAGAACGTACACTAAATAAGCAAAAAATTAAAATAAAAAAGCAAGAAACAGCCAGAAGCACAAACTAGCTTAGCAGTAAAGTTCAATACAAGGTAACACCAGAAACGCCTCAGGCCGATAGGCAAAGTAGGGACGCAGAACTGTCTTTTTCAGTTAATGTATGTTTCGTTACTGGGCTATTTTTTTATTATTAATGGTATGCAGTAATTCTCAATAGCCCGATTCACTAACATTGCACACTATCAAGGGTCTGGCTGTATTAATCTCTTGTTCATTTCCCTGAGAAAGAAAGTCAAGGAAAACGTCAACTTGTTGTTCTCTGCATTGTGCATTCTTACCCACCACTCCTCTACAGTTAAGAGATGATTTTTCTTATCGATTCCCAACCCCATCTGTTTAGTTCTTATGTTTCTCAGTTCTGGACAAAACAGAACAAGATGTTTCAAAGTCTCTTCTGTGTTCTTACCGAATCTGCATGATCGATCTTCAACTGAGTTTTCTTTTCTCATATTTTGTATTTCTTTGGTTTGGAATAAGTTTAATCTAAACTTTAGAAATGTTGTTCTTAATCTATTACAAGGAAATTGTTCCATGTATTTGGGTAGGCTATTTCATTTTTTTGCCTCCCATGCAGCATTCTTCATGCACTTATGTTGTGCTCTCTGGTCAATTGTTTCGATCCAATCTTGTTGTAAGAGCTTTTTTTTAACAGCATCTGGATTTTGGAGAAGTGTCTCTTTGTCAGTATTCAATTGTGTGAGAAATATTTCACAGTTTTGTCTCCACTTACTCAAGAATGTGTCATTCCCTTGCTCAACCAGGATATTTAATATCTTGAATTACGGAAGGCTGTCTGCTTCTGCACCTTTCTGTATA
The DNA here is from genome assembly GCF_040938575.1 of Ambystoma mexicanum. NCBI lineage: Eukaryota > Metazoa > Chordata > Amphibia > Caudata > Ambystomatidae > Ambystoma > Ambystoma mexicanum. Next base: position 1,083,379,434 of record NC_090937.1, on the reverse strand, counting down.
GCGTCAGCATTGCACACAACTCTTGCATTAATGGAAGTCAGACCAATCTCGTACCGCATTCAGGCTGTAGGAAAGCCTTTTGGCAGTTGGAGGATTCTCTTCCAGAATAGATGTTCACAACGCGTCCAACTTATATACAGGCAGCCAAACAGTGCTTCTGCTCCACGTATGAGTGCCGGTATGACTTTACTTCTATAGAAACTTACCACTGGATTTAGAGAGTATTTGCCATATTTTTTGTGTATCGTGGCCCCTTGGGTGGCCAATTGTTTACACTTCATTACAATTTTTCTTGTCATCGGCTCATCAGTGACACTTGAGTTCATCATTATTCCTAAATACTGTATTTATGATACACGTTTCGGGATGTCTTTTCCCAGCTTCCATTGAAACTTTTCTCTATTTTTTTTAGATCCTTGCACATTTTTTAAAATTAGGATCTCCGTCTTTTTGACATTGTCAAGTATTGATTCAGATTTCCAGTGCTCAAAAACTCATATAGTGTCATAACTAAATCAACACGTGTTTCGACCAAAAGTTCTTTTTCAAGGCGTGACATTAGTTAAAGTATAGGTAAATGTTAGTTACAATCAATAATAATCGGATCAAAGTTCAAAACATAAAAGTCAAAAATAAAGGAAAATCATTTGAGTATAAATCATAACGGGGAAGAGAAAAGAAAGAGAAGCAGGAAAATAAAACACAGTACGATAAGTCACGTTTCCATGGGTACATACAATTATTGGACAATGCCCCAATTATGTAACTAGTGATGAACACCCATGCACCTTCTTGAATACCTGTGTCCTCATACAAATACACCAAATGGTGAGTGCCTGCCTGGTCTTTGGTGAATAATGTGGGTCGGTCTGTAGTTTGAAGGTTAATATTGAGAGTCTCCAAAAAAATGGGGTGGTTCCAGTGGGTCCTACCGTGACTAGAAGAATGGTCATGGTTCTGATAAGTAATGTGAATATTCGTGACTGTTGTGACACTACTAGCCTGGATGCTCATTAGATCAAATATATCCAGGCAGTGACCGGTTGCGCCATAGGAAAAGCGTATGTGTTTAGTCCTAACACAAGAGGGGTATATAGATGTATATAAACACTCCTGATTGGTAGGTGTTCTCATACTGGAATTAATCAAGATTACATTTGACTATGGCAGGTGTTGTACAACCCCTTAGTTTAGTAATAGAGTGTGTGTGTTGTGCATAAGATAATTGAGCTCACCAATTAAGTATCCTATATTGAGAGGATAATCTCAGACCTCTCCTTGTTTCTCTGGTTTGGGCGTGAATAATGCACGATAAGTTACACACTGCAGAATAAAGGAAGTCCGGTTATACACTGCATCTGTTATGGCCGTGCGTGGGTACTCTGTACTTAGAAATGAACAACTCGCCTAAAAAGTGCATTAACGGAGTCAATTCAAAGTTGTGAATATTGACTATTAAATATAGCTTACAGCGTTGTATTAGCCAAAGACACCGGATAGATGGTAAACCAAGTTTGCATCTCAGGGCCTCTACGGGCACTATATTAAAGAGATTGCAGCAATTTCCCCTCAATCTTTTTCCAGCGAGAAGGCATATCGAGTTGAAAGAGCCTCGAGTTTATATAGTGCCACAAGTACAATGCTGGATCGATAGATGGTAAGTAAGCCCTCTGCATTGAACCCTCCTTTCCTGGCCACGAACATCTGAACTACAAGCCATTTTTCACTTTCAGCATGATTAAATCGCTGTAAAAGGTAAGCACCAGGCTAGATTTAATAGGAAAGCCCAGGCATATGTACCCAACTACAACTTCAAGAGTGCAATGCGCCAGTTTACAATTATACAGCAGTTTTTTAGATGGTCTGCCACCAATGACCATCCTTTTTGTTTCCAATATTAATTTTCATATGGTTCAAGGAGGAAATTTGCGTCCATCGAGTGCTTTAGTCCAATTGGCGTGCAATTGTGGAGCACTGTGTCGTCACAGTAAGCCAACCATGGCACAGCCTACCCTCCAACATGTAGTGGAAAATTATGGGCAGATCTAATAACCTCATCCATGCCTGAAACGTAAAGAATAGTAGCAAGGGCGCAAGCACGCACCCCCGTTTGAGCTCTCGATTTGTGGCGATGGGGCCAATAACAACATCCTCCTGACTTACATGGACAACGAAAGAGGCGTTGTATACATTGATTTTAGGAAATGAAGCAAGTGAGGGTCAATCCCCATCATCAAAGTTTGTTCCACAATGTAGGGCATGACATTTAGATTTTTCAAGATGATAAACAAGAATATTTTGGAGCTTAAATCAAGCATGGCTAACAGCCTGTAATTGGAAGGGTCCATCCCATTTCCTTTTTTATATCCAGGAATGAGGATGGATTCTCTCCAACTGGTTGGGATGGAGCCTTGAGCCAAAATACGTTGGAAAGGTCACTGCAATAGTGAGGCCCTAAAGTCAGGATTAGTTTGTATGACAATATTAGCAACTGAGTCAGCCCTCAAAGCCTTCAGTTTCTTGTTGATCATATGTCATCCACATCAAAGCCTGCCATTATTCCATTGGTGTGGCTGTAGATTACAGGGGTTGTTTGTGATCATAATAGAATTCCGTAATGGCACTGACCCAAATCCTCTCTAGGATAGGGTTAAGTTCATGCAAAGTGCTTCCCGCTTAAAACTTTCTAAAGCACTGCCAACATTTTTAGTTATCATTTTCCCACGGTAGGCAAAAAACAAACTTCCAATTAGCATTGTTAATGGAGCATTTGTGATGCCCCAGCCAGTTCTTGTAATGGGTGGAAAGGGATGCAGGTTGTGCTGCGCTGTCCGCACGAGACAGAAACAAGGATCTCTTGACAGTCGCTACTGCACAATGGTAAGCTCTTTTCTATTGATTATTCAAGTTAAAACAAGGTCAAATTAGTATTCCTGTAATTACAGCATTTTTGATTCAGCTAATAGAGCTCAGCCAAAGCTGCCATCATATCGCAAATATCTCAGTTGTTTTGAGCCAGCCATCTATTCAAGCTGTTGCTGCAGGGAAGAGAGCAACAGATTTAGTTTCTTGATCTTAAAACCTGACCATATAATAATGTTACCCTGGAGATTTACAGTGGGGCCCGGATTAACTCCAGGAATTGTTTTTATCGAATGACAGAGAATCTAAGTCTAGGAGAGAAGGGCTATTTTGCTGCGATTTATGAAATTCCTACACAAGGAGCTGCTTCCGCTTCACTGCGAAGAGTCAACACAGACAGTCTAGGCTGGAGGCAACTTTGTCATTGGTCCAAGTGTGCCACAGTGTGTTGTCTTCCCAATCCTTTGTGTTTAACAGCTTAAGTCAAAGATGTCTAGGAACGGTCTGCATCCACGATCCCCCCTGCTTCTATTAGTCTCAGTACCAAAATGACCACCATTTTACTGTTGTCATCAGAAAATGCCAAAGGGAAAGAGGCAATGAGGGTTAAAGTCACCTGCAAGAGTCACCACATTGTTTTTTTGGATCATTTTTGTAACAAGGCCTCCAGGCAGGTCATATAGGTCAATAATTAACCTCCTACTGGAAGGTGGTTGACAAGTCTTCAAGCATAGCAGACACAACATAGGGAATAGTGAGCCCAGCAGTGAATACTTTCAAATTAAACTGCAGCCTCGCTTCAATTGCCAATCACCCCATCGAGCGACCGCTTTTCTTGAAGTTGCAGGATGACAAATTACACAATAACCAGGGGGAGGGGAGGAAGGATACCTCAGGAGCAACGTGTTAGTCTTGGAAGCAAGACAACACGGCGCAACACAAGTTCGAATCCCAATCCCGTGCTTAACAGGAGGGCGTCAATTGTTGCCGGCTCCTAATGTGTCCGGGATCTGACAGTCCACTTCTCGCAGTCAAAGCGGACTCTTTCCATGGTGTGGTTGTATTCTGGTGTTGATCTCTCAGAATGAACCAAAAGAGACTGTGTAGCCTCAGGAAGTTAATGATGACTATGTTTTTATGACACATCAGTTGGAATCCCAAAGATTTAATTCATGTAGCACCAGAGCTCAACAATTCCATTACAGAGAGATACACTCAGTCAACACCCAATTGGATGAACTGTCAATCTCAGTTAATTCGATATGAATGATATCATCCGATCCAATGGCTTTCAGACGAGGTATATGGTGAAACAGGTCCAGCAAGAAGGTGCGATCCATAAATGGGCTTGTGGCTGTGGGATTCATCTCCTCTAATTTTGCCCATTTTCATAGAGGTAGAGTGTCTTCCACGTGCCGCTTAGCCTGTGCCCCTTAGCCTGTGCCCCTGCGGTGCCATACACAGGAGAAGTATGGTGTACTGTAGACAGCCCAGGAACATCCTTAATTTGGGAAGTGGCAGGGATTGCCCAGGAGACCACAAAATGGGAACCAAGGGTAAATGAGAGAGTTCCGTAGGTTTTTGTGGTGCCAATCCACGATGTGCCTCTTGTGAAGAGGAAGACACCACACTTGAGTCAAAAGATGGAGCCACCTGCAGAGTTGCATTGGGCGCAGTATCTGATCCCACTTGTCCATTGGGCCTTGTAAATGGACTTGGCGGACCAAGCCATGCTTTATACTCTAGTAACAACAGTTTTGCTGGGTGAAGCCAGGTCTTTCAAAGAGCATTGACATGCCCCGCCCTGCCTGCTGTTTGATAAAAAGGTGACTTCTTTGCGCTTTGCCTGGTTATTTGTTTTCTAGAGAATATTCTGGTGGCGTCTTCTTTTCCGAAATACTTGAAAAGGTGGTGAGGTGTCAGGAATAGTGACATGTTCCTCTTCCGAAACTTTCATTTCAGTTTCATTAATACAGTCAAATAATAATGTCAATATCAGCGTCAGTACAGGAGAACTCACCCTAGCTCTCTCTGGGTCCCCGTCCTCTACCTCTCTGCTGGAGTGCCAGGGTGCAGAGACTCAATTTAGCACTCACCGGCCATTTCCTTATTTCTGTGTCTGTGTTCCGATGCGGGATATGGAAACGTAATTCCCAGAAACGGACCGCTGGGCACCATCTACCACCAGGACACACAGAGCACAATTGAACAAATCCTGCAAAGCTTTGCACGGAAACTGCCAGTTTTAAGCATCCAGCTTCTTAAAGGCAATGAAGTCTTTAGCAACCAAGGGCAAAAGTGACTAACAACGTTCGGTTCCAGGACACCATAGAACACTTCCTGCAACACTTTGCGCCAATCTATTTATGCAGCATTTTGAGTTGGAGCATGCATGGCGACCTTGGTACAACAAACATAAATGTAATGTATTGGGGACGGTTCATTGATGAAATATTGCTGACAAGGAATGGAGAGTTAATGTCCCTCAATAATAACACCTACAATATTCAATTGACTATGAATCCTAACACTGAACTAAGAGCCTTCTTGAATCTAGAAATGTATGTTATGAACATTGGCACCATCAATAAATATCACAATAATAATATCAAGAAAATTAATGTGATAGTAAAAAAAAAAACAATTCCAAGTAACAATACTCCATGCAAACCGCCATCTCCCTCTGCATATCACCAAAAATATGCCTTATGGTGAGTTCCTAAGAACTGCAGTGACATTCATATGAATATGAAAAGCATGGAAAAGAAGCATGTGAGAAATTTAAAAGTAAAGGCTGTTCGCATCAAACAGTTAATCATACATAGGATAAGGCCAACACAGCTACAAGAAACTGTTACAAACGGGTACATGAAAACCTAAAGAACAACAAAAAGTTAGATTCATAACCACATACAATACAGATAGAAATTATGTAAGTAAAATAGCTGCCAGACATTGGAAAACATTACAAGTGGATATGAGCAAGTATGTATCAGATAAACCCCTAACAGCTTACCGAGAAGCCACAACTATCAGAAGTAAAATCAACCCAAGCGTTTTAACACCACAGGAGCTAGCAACAACCAGTAAGAACGCATCGTGGACATTGCTGTGTTAACCAGTTAATGTTAGTTAAACAGAAGAAAGTTATATTCCAAAGGCAATAAAACCACAAATAACCACATTTATCAGGTTCAATATCAACTATGTGTTTTGGAAGCATGATTAGGAAATTTAAAGTATGCATACATGTGAGAGCTGTCAAGAAAATCGATTTGAAACATCCTTTATCAATCCATTGGAATACAGAACATCAAAGCAATCAATTCAGAGAAATCAAATGTATGTTTGTTTAGACAAAAACACTATAAATGGATAAATAAAAGGGACATGCGCCATACTGGACTCAACCAGGACAGTGAATTTGAAATGTATTTCTGAGATCTAGTTGTTGGACCAAAAATGATTACGTTGTTATGGTTGTTTTGATGTGGGCCTTTTATTTAAATTTACTTTTGATTTCCCCAAAAAATTTCTTGTCGACTGATGATGTGGGTTAGTTATAGGGAACAATTAATTTGAATGAATAACAATTTATTTTCATAAAATACATACAAACCTCGATACCATTACATAATACCATTGACCATAATACATTACCATTGACCATAATACTTTAATATTTAATATCTCTGTCAAATGGACTTTCACCTACTGATGGGGACAGAATCCATTCTAGTCTCGGTACATGATGACTTGACAATGATCAAGCATCAGGGCGGAACAGCAGGTTTTATTCTACTAGTCCTGTCGGCCTCCTTTGAAACTATTGATCATGCCCTTCTCTGATGCAGATTGCAGAGCTCTGGCATCTCAGGGCCAGTTCTGGAGTGGTTTCCCACCTTTCTGACATCTTGTATGCAATTGGTTTCCCTGACCTCTTTTAGATCTTCCCCTCAAGCCGTTACGTGCAGGGTTCCGCAGGGCTCTGCCCTCTCCCCTCTTGGGTGTTCCGCAGGGCTCTGCCTTCTCCCCTCTTGCTTTTCAACATGTACATACAACCCGTGGCAGCCCTCATTCACTCCGTTGGGCTTCAGTTCTTTTCCTATGCAGATGATACTCAAATTCTGTTTAGGATGGACCTGGACCAGGCAGGAACTGCAGTCCAACCGAGATTCTGTCTAAAAGCGATTGGGGGCTGGATGGGGGCCAATTGGTTGAATCTTAATGGTGAGAAGACCAAAGACTTGATTATTGGTTGCAGTGCCATTTCGGAAAAAAGGTGGACCTCTGATTTTTGTCCGCTGCCACTGGGGGCCTCTTTCTGTTCCAGCAAAAACCGTCAAGAACCTGCCCATTGAAATCTCTGCCACATTGACTAGGGAGACCCAGAACAACACCATTTGTAGTTTGGGCTTTTTTAAGGTGAAGGGACTTACGAAAGTTCTTCCTTTTATTCCTGAGGATCTTCATGCTGAAGTGGTAGCGGCCTGCCTCAATGGCAGTCTTGACTACTGCAACACCACCCTTCTTTCCCAACCCACGTATCTACTACATCACTTACAGGTTTTGCAAAATGCAGCGGTTTTTCTGATAAATGGCATTCCCTTTGGTCATCATATCTCTGCTGTATGGCATGAGCTACACTTGCTGCCCATGCCACCCGAATCCAGTTCAAGGGCTTATGCATTATTCATCGGGCAGTGAATGGGAAAGGCTGTCTAGCTATTAAGGACAAGATTCAGTTATACCGACCAGGGCGCATACTTTGATCAGCAAATGCAGTGCTACTGAAGGTACCTTTATATCACCATGAACGGGTTGGAGGTAGAGCCTTTTAAATGGCTGGCCCTAAACTCTGGAACACCCTGCCTTTATTGCTTTGTCGCACCCAAGACTTTGGGTTTTTCAATCATAGCTTCAAAATCCACTTGTTTGCATAAGGTGTTTCTCTTCCTTTGCATCTAGACAGAGCCATGATGCATTTGGTGACAGTGTGCTTTACAAAAGGCTGATTGTTCGATTGATAATCAACATTTTGTCTTGGAGCGATTCTAGTACTACAACTGTGTGGTGCAATGACATCATCTGTGAGTGTTCAGAAATGAGGTGGACACAAAGTTGTAATGTTTTGAACATCAGACATCTTTATTAAATGAAAAGGGTTGGATGAAAGCCTTATCCTAAAGATAGTTTCCCTACCTAGGAAACTAAAACTAAAGATCAGTCTGTATCTTACCATCAAACATATAAACGGCTCATGTCCTACAACCTACTACTCTGACACTCACATTAAAAATGAATGCTAAATGTGCAAGGAAATGTATCTGGCTTATATTTGGCAAAAAGTGTTCACAAATATGGCAAGTAGACATATCCAGGCAGTCCTTGGATTCAGAGGGTGATTTCCCTTCCCCTGGATTATTTAAGCATGATAAGAAAAGTGTCTCTTTCAAATAACAGTTCCTTAAGGATAGCAAGATTGTCTCTTCCAAACAAAAGTTTCTTACGTATAGAAAAGTGTCACTTTCAAACAACAGTTCCTTTAAGATGGCAAAAGTATCTCCGATGTACTACGGTGTACTTCATTGCCATATACCATATACTTTGTAAAACAAATATGTTTCCTTATACAACGTTAATGGATCTCCTGGTATACTCCCCTGCCAGGACTTTCTGCTCTTTATGCAATTTTACTGGATCTCCTGGTATACTCCCTTGTCAAGAATCGTTTTCTGAATCTTACAGATCTTCTGGTATACTCTCCTGCCAGGTATACTGCCTCCCAACGTTCACTGTCTGGTGTACTACTTCTTGAGTTCACTGTCTTTTAATTCAACATAGTTGCACTATTTCACTGTTTCTAGTTCATTGGCTTGAGGTATTACTTGTTCCAGCTTTTCCCACACTGACATATCATGTATGGGGATTTGTTCATGTTCAGCCTTTTTATTTCACTTGGTCGGTATTCAAAATAGTTTCTTAATTGCTCCCATGCCTGTCGGTACGTGCCTGGGTTCTCCAATGGTTCTGGGTAGACTCACTGGTGCATTCCCAAACCACAGCACGCCGCTTCGGTGAAGCTCCTGCTCTGGGACCGTCTCCCCTTCACAAAGGCCTCCTTTCAGCTCTGCAGGCAGCTCCGCACTCACTCGCCTGCATAACCACTGTCCCTCTGCGCAACCGTGTTCCCTGTAGCTTCGCTATTGCTGCTGGTCGTCCAAAGGTTCTTTCCTGTTGCTTGCAGCGTCCCTGCCAGCCTCGCGCCACACCGGTATTTAAAGCCTGCGAGTGGCGGTGTAGAAGTGCCTGCTTCCTCTAGCGCAGTTCTTCGCAACACTGTGTCTTGCTTCAGCTCTGCTTCACTCGTCTCCGGGTCTGCTTCCTTCTTCCCCGCTCTCTTGTTGTGAAATTGGGTACCATTTTGAAATGTCCAGCTCACCACAATCTCCTAAAAACAACTAGTCTGTATGTTTGTGTTTCCCTTGATCCTTATTAACTCCTTCTTCCTCGTCTCAGTACTTGAGGCTTTCTGGGAGTTGCAGTTGTAAAATTTCTGCTACTTTCAATGTGATATTCTTCAAGATTTCTGTTCATTAGAGACTGGAGATGTTAAATGAGTGTTGTGTGATTTGATTGATATGCGAGTATGCCATCAGAACTTTAGGTGTCAAAAGGTTTTCTTCTAGGGTGGGCCGGGGAAATACTGCGCCTCTCCCATTAGAGTCACCACCTCCTCCCGGCAGTAGTCTCCTCCCACATGATCCTCCCTCATTGTACCACCCCCAGGGTTAGGATCAGTTAGCGGCTGCCGTTCTGTGTCCATGTCGGAGGCGATCATCACCGCGGAATCAGTGATGACTCTGCAAGATTCATCACACATAGCACAGAACGTAACACAATGACTTCATATACTTCATGTTAAATATTAGTTATTTTATGGACATCTTTGATACATGCATTTTGGTGTGCAAGCAAACAAACACGACAGAGAACCACTCTAGCCCTCAACATTGCAATCTTTTCAAGAACAAAGGCAACTATAGTTGATATATTCTTCTCGAACATTTAATTTTTACAAACATATGCATCTCTTAATTTGTCCTTTGAAAAAGATAAATCATCCTTTCAAACTTTAAAACACAGGAGAAATAATTCACAGTCTTAAAGCCAAGATATATTTCATATTTAGAACAATAATAAATCAAGGTTAGAAATCGGGAATCGCAAGCAATCAGGATACAAATACCCTTCAGTATTCAACTTCATTTTTAAGGTCAGTCATCTAATGGGCAATGCATATGAACATTCATTATATTACCATATTTTCAAAGTATCATCAAGTTACTGGGTCTCCTTGGGTTAGATACAGACCTATATAATTCCTCCTGATGAGCAAAATTAAGTAGCAAAATACATACAGAGTATGAGGAAGAAGGGAATCAAAGGACACTAATCAATTTTTGTCCTGTAAATTGATGAAAATCAATGAAGGACAACATTGACATAAAAGAAAGAAAGCAACCCAAGTTGAAGATAATAAATCAAAAGATCAAAAGAATCAAAATGCAGACTATTATTTCAACTAGAATCATCATGGGCCAAATTTGAAAAAGAACATCTGATCAAATTTTGACCATTAAAACAAGGCCAATTACTGAATAGTAGGAGGATTTAAATCCAAAGTAAAGATAAGGTATTTCAAGGGGAACATTTCTTTGGCTAAAAACATGTTGATTCTAAATATTTTTTACATTAATAAAATTCATATATTTTACAGATATTCTCAGGGCATGATTATTTACGTTTTCACCTAAAAATATCTTAACGCACAATATGAAACGATAAACCGTGATTAAATCTGGGGTTATCCCTTACATCAGAAATATTGCTGTAGAACATTTTCAGGACACTTCACAGAGTGGGAATGCAAGCATGAAAAGTTTAAAGTTACATACGTCAGTTTTGAATCGCTTCATCCTTCTGGCATGAAGTTGAGGAACGAGTTGCAGCAAAGGATGCACGACAGACGACTGAGAGGACATGAACACAGACACATGAAAAACAATGAACTGCTTGATTTGTGAGGTAAAGAATGTATCTTACCATCCAGCGTATATGAAAAGGAAGAGTATGCAAAATAAAAGCACTGACAACGTCAATTGAGAGTGATGTATCCTGAGGCACACCTAAACAGAATTCTATAGATGTCAAATGTTTAAATCTAACAGGGATTTTCTAAACAAGCAAGCTTAGTTATATGGTTCTCTCAAATGTGACCTATAGACAGATTTAATCCTTTTTATGAAATAAAATCAAAGCAAGTTAATGAATTTGATGGTACTAAGGACATTCCATAATCATGCCTCCAACCATATGTCATTGTTTTTTATGAACATTACATTTAACATAATTGCTGGTACTAGCAGTGCAGTATATAATATTGGAGACACATTGCTCTCACCCACTGTACCTGTGTGGGATATAATAGTGCTTCATGTTCTGTCTCATCTACTAGTTTTTTGGAATGCCTATGGAATCATATGCGGCCCAGACATTTATTTTGCTGTGTCTTCATAGGCATGACTGGAGTTATTTTCTGTGGTTGCAGCCTTTTCATCAATCCCAGAATGAGCCCTGAAACATTTTCATTGATGCACTAACTATGGGGATTATGATGCCTGTGATTGGCCAGTTCATGGTGCCATGATGCTATGGTATAATTGAAAGCAATGTTCCAGTTTTAGATGTGATGTTCTCCATTGTTATACTCGGTCACTTGTAATTTGTAGCAAAACGGGGACTTGGGCTGAGATGGGCTTCGTGGCAAAGGATAGCCCTCTGGGCTATTGATAATGAGCCTCCAGGGTATAAAAGTGATCCAGGTTTGGGATGGACCTCAGGGCAAGGACAGATCTCGACAGCAATAGGCGTGGGACCGTGGATAGGCCAAGGAAAAGGGAAGTGCCTTGGAGAAGTGATTGGCCACGGAGCAGGGGTTGGTCTCATAGCAGGGATAGGCCATGGGGCACTATAGCAAAGATCATAAGTATAGTGCTAATAAAGAAAAACAGTGTCTTATTCAATTGTGCTTCTGAAATATATATTGCATGCTAAAACCTTGTTAGCATATAATTGCAACTTTTTCTTGATTAATACTTAAAGATAATAAATTAAGTACTGACTAAAGTACTGGTAGATAGTCTACATTTGTGAAGCATTTGGTGGTCGCTAAGTATGGAGCCTTAGGCTTGTGGCCTCAGACTATATAGTCACTGACATCCCCTAGCGTTCATAGGCAGACTACCTAAAATGCAGTCAATATTTCCTGTGTTTGTTCGCATTTCTATATATGTGTTGGCCGTGTTTTCACCGCCAGTGCTTTACGCATCTGCACTTCAAACATGTCCTTTCTGGCACTGGTGTTTTTGACACTGGGATTTCCGTCTATGTTTTTCTTTTAAAAAACAAATGTGTTGTGTGTTTGTGGTAGGAGTTTGGGGGTAGTGGGGTAGGGTGGTAGGGGTGAGTTAGACTGGGGTTGGGTGAGAGTTCCCCAATTAAGAAAAAGAAAAGAAAAATTTGTGAAAACTGCACGTTCACAGTGCAGATGTGTAAAACATTGGCAGTGAAAACACATGGATCGAAATATATGTATAGGTCTAAATGTTGATATCCTTTTTAGAATTTGGTGCAGCCTTTAGACTGTTTATTTACCAAATTACAAAATATTATTGCGCTTAATACAAGTGCCATTTATTTCCCCAATTATCGTAACGAACAAGGAGTGCTGCACCTACAATTCTATGCCCCCCATTTGCTGGGGTACATATGCCCTACAAAAATCAATAATGCTTCGAAAGAGATGAGCTCCACTATGTAGGTTATTATATATTTAATAAATTATTTCATGTATATATAAGTGAGTGTACACACACATTACATACACCATGCAATAGTGTCCCTCATTACGTATTTGGCATTCCGGAAATAAAGGTGACCGGCTGGGAGTTCAGGCCCCTAACGGCATGTTTATCACTGAAGAACAGGCACCGGTACCAACGGTGCCAGTGCTTCAGTGTCCCCATTCCCCTGGAATCCTATGGGAAAACAAGGTAGAGGTATATGGTCACAAAGTGTTTCCTTTTTACTTTGAAACAATAACATTATCTTGTGGCATTTGATATAAGTAGTTCACAAACTCAGAATATTTAAGCATGTGTACAGTTATTGTGACATGTGCACAGTCTTGGAATGCCTGTGTAATTCAAACTTTGGGACGACCTCAATACTGCAAGAGAATAATGAAATGATGCAGATTTTCTTTACGAAGTTATACATAGAAATAATCATGCCTTTGTTATAAGCCCAATAGAATCACCACCAGGTCATAAAAAATCAGTGCTTATTGCATGGGTTCCTTATTCTATCCTCGTCTGTATGTTTACAGTAAGATACTGTATATTCAAGAGAGTTTTAATTGTTTGGCAAATCATAAAAGTGTTGGCTGTAAACATTTTATTTCTATATCATTTAAAAGAAATGTGCATGTTTTTCCACACAAAAGTGCAATTATATTTGGATGATCCTTTTATGCAATCATTCTTTAAAATAGGCTAACGTGTCATGGTCTTTAAAACGTTTAATTGGACTAACATACAAATTATATGTTAAAATTGCACAATGTGCTTTTGAAATCCCCAATACTTTTAAGAGACGGCAGCATTCTTTTGCTACCTTATAATGAAGACGAGGGGACTTTGAAATCGCCATGTGTCATTTTAGCAATGCATTTTCTGTTAGTCAAATAAAAGGAATCAAAAATGGAATTTACATCATTTTAAAACTGGACTAAAATAGCGTCAAATCTTTCTTTGCACAGTTTATAAAATAAACATATTATTTTGGGGATTTACTCCAAATTCTAATTGGGGAAACTTGCAAAACACATGGAAAGGGTGGGACTTCTCTTGCGTCTACGATTATATTCAGACTTAACACAAGCTATGCAACTTACCATGATGTCTGAGTTGCCTGTGTCATGAGTCTTAGTATAATGAAATAAGAACTGTGCAAAAAAATTAAAAGTGTGATTTTATTACAACACAGACATATGGATTATGATTTTCTTGACAAATTGTGCGTTGTAAATATTCTTCATAATTATCTTACCCTTTTGGTGTTGTCTTTTTCATCTAAACCCTGTGGAAAGAAAATCACAATTCAAAAAGTTACTACGTGGTAAAAGCAGATTTCTGTAACAAACAAGTTAAAAGTTACCAGGTAAGATATGTAAGCAGCTAAATCATCAAATACAATACAGTTCAATGGCTTTAAAATGCATTCTCTAGGCATGGTAGTTGTTGGGTCACCTGCCTAACACAATGACAGGATGTAGCATATTTTTCAGTTATAATTGCTGCCCCATGGTCTCCAGTATTATGCATATTATTAGGTCCATTAGCTGGGCTATGGAAAACCAGTCATTTCTGAAGGTATGTGTCCTGAAAGGTCAGTGGGACAATGTTAGTCACATTTCAGTTATTTGCGACTGATACTAGCCCGGCCTATTCTGACTTTTCCGTGGATCATCAACAAGAGCTTCCAAAATGTGCTGGATAACTTTCTTGTCATTTAAAAGTAAATCCAATTTTCTCTGAGGCCTGTTTGTGCAACTGGAAAAATGTCTTACCTTATCACCAAATTAGAGTTAAAGGGCGTTGCTCTGAAAAGCTAGGTAGTCCAAATGGGCAAGAGTAAGATATGATTTATCTGTAAATGGCCTGAGCCAACATCTCTCAAAGAGCTCCAAGCATTCATTGGCTTTTAGAAATTTCAAGGGCACTGCATACATTTTTTTTGGGTTGTAAGTCCAAAGACGTTCTTTACATGTGTTCCACAGAAATCCTGGCTCTGACCCTGGATTGGATTTACCATGCTGCATTATTCTTTTTCTTGCTTTCGGCTTCACTTTATTGCTCACAATATTAATGCAATACTTCCTGTAATGTCCAAAATGGTCAACACCCATTCAGTGGGAAACTAATGGTTCTCACCCTTTCTGCTCCCCCTGTAGTCTAATCTTAGGAAAATGGAGCACAAATGCGGAGAAACCCCTGTCAAGGACACTGCTACCTGCTCAAACAAGCCCAATGCTATTTTGCATTTGCCTATTGTCTCTGCATCTATACCACCTGGGCAGAATACTTCGAATTTGCTCTTATGTCTGTGAACAATCTTGTAAGTATTATCCAAAGTCCCACAACATATACCCGAGGCCCTTATCACAGGCTTTATGAATGCCTCAGTTAGAGGCACAGTTGTCCCCGAGAACCTCAAGCAGACATGGGCATCCCTGTCTTAAAGATGTACCCCCTCAAGCTCTAGAGTTATGCTCTAGCTACTGTCCAATCTGGAATGTACCCTTCTGAAGAGCTTGAATATGGTGGGTTTGCTTCAACTTCAAGCAGATGCATACATTGCTTGGGTATCTCCAGTCCGTTTTCCAAATGACTAGGGGTACCAAACTCGCCCGTATCGATGTTAAGGACTCCCTGCTTGAGATTGTCGATCAGGGTAATGCTTGTCCACAGCTTTTGACACCGTTGATAACTTCATTCTTATTCAGAGTACTCGAAGGTAGTTGACGTGTCAGATAGTACTGTGGAAGGGATAAGCTAATTTCTGTTTAATAGCATCTCAAGAGTAAAAGTCGTGAGCATTACTTCTTAGCCTGTGTACTACTAATTTTAGTTCACATTTATTTCAAACCTCTTCATGATCTGTTGCTGAATTTTAGTCTTGCTGATTTCCAAACCAATGTTTCTGCATTCAATAAATCTTCCTCCATGTTGAGAAATGGATGAATGAAAACTGGCTAGGCTTAAACCAGCTTACAAGGGAACTGTTGGTTGTCTCTACACCACCTCCTCTTAAAAAAAGATGTCACATTTATTATGCCAGCCCCTGTTGTGTGCTACGATTAAGACTCAACTCAAGGTCAAATCTCTAGGTAATAGGCTAGATGCTACTTTACCCACATTAATTCTATTCTCAGCCATGCCAACTATTGCCTCATGTCGTTGCGACATTGTTACTTGAGTCATTATTGACACCAAGATATTATTGATGTGCTGTATGTGTGGGTGCATCCAAGTATATGGCCGAGTGTTTTTAAGCACTACACAATATGGCACCATACATTGTAACCGCAAGATCTAAAAGAGTGCACGTCACTCCCATTCATTTGTTAAAAACTTTATTTCGACCAGAGTCATAAAAGTCTTACAATTTCATATAAAACTCCAAAATACAATCAATTAATGTTCACTACAATTGGATAAAACAACATAAAAAAGAAAAATATTACAACAATACAGAGGTTGTGCGAACTGTTAGATTAGTCCCTGAACACCAAGTAACTATCAACAGTATAAAAAAAATGGTCACAACCTATTTATTTATTCACATTTGTTAAGCGCACAGCAGCCCGTGGGCATCGTGGCGCTGGTTACAGTGGTTGCTCATAGCTTAAGTTACACACGAGAAAAGAGAAAAGGCGCGGGAGGCATTGAGGCTCATGTTACAGTAGGTGAACATAGCATAGTTGCATGCAAAATACAGACACTGAACTAGCATACTAGTTGAAGAGGGCAGTTTTAAGGTTTTTGCGGAAGGCATGGAGAGAGCTTTCACCTCTGAGGGTGGTAGGCAGTACGTTCCATAACTACGGGGGAAGATAAGGGAAGCCTATTCCTCCTGCCTTGGCCCTATTGATTCGGGGCACTGTGAGTTGGTTAATGTACCCCAGTCTGGTGGGCCTTGTTGATAGTGTTCTGGCTAGTGTGTCTGATAGGTACGAAGGTGCTGAGAAGTTGATGCATTTGTGTGTGGTAGTGAGAATTTTGAATGTGATGCGGTCTTTGACTGGGAGCCAATGAACAGTTTTTCTTGCTTGTGTAATGTGTTCTGTTTTGGGTATAGTGAGAGCTGCTCTAAGAGAGTTATATTGGGTGGTTTGGAGTCTAGCTAGGTTTCTTTTGGAGGTGCCAGCTAGGAGGGCATTGCAGTAATCCAGTTTGGCTCCTATGGTGGCTCTGGCAATAGAGAGGCAGTTGTCCTTTGGTAGAAATGGCTTTATAGCATTGATGAGTTTAGTACTTAGTGCAGAGGCGGAGGCAATGGCGCTAACTTGTTTATCCATGGATAGTGTTGCACCAATGTGGACTCCGAGCGTTTTGACAGAGGATAGGACTGGGATGACACGGTTGTCGATACGGAAGTTGAGACAGGTCGAACCTAGTCTGGCTAGTGTGGACTTTTGACCAAGAATGAGGATTTCAGTTTTGTCCCCATTGAGGCACAAGCCATTAGTGGCCATCCACGCTTGGATTGTGGAGTAAATTTGCTGAAGGGTTGTGGCATCTTGGTGATAGATCCCAGTGAGGGAAAGGAGCACCTGGGTGTCATCAGCATAGTTTATGTATGTGATCCCAAGTGCATCCAGCTTATCAAAAAGGGGCTTTGTAAATAGATTCTAAGGAGTGGTGGCAGTACAGGATCCCTGGGGGACACCACAGTGTATGATAGTGGGCTCTGCATTGACTATGTTGGAGAACACTTTCATGGCTCTGCCTTCTAGGAAGGAGGTGACCCAGGTTGCTGCGTGATTGGAGAAGTGCGCAGCATGCGTGAGGTGATTGGTGAGGGTGTTGTGGTCAACCAGATCAAACGCTGCTGAGAGGTCTAGGAGCAGGAGTAGGGCAGGCTTGCCCTTGTCAAGGATGTTAGCGATTTGGTTTTTTAAATCTAGTAAGGCGGTTTCCGTTCCGTGTCCTTTGCGGAACCCCGACTGTCTCTTTCCTAGGATTGAGTTAGTTTCGAGGTACAGTTGGATTTGTCTGTGGGCGGCCTCATCTAGTATTTTAAGAAGAAACGGGACGGTTGTTATGGGTCGGTAGTTATTAGGTTGAGAGGAGTCTAGCGTAGGTTTTTTTAGGAGTGGGCGCACTCTGCTTCCCCCCCTATCCTAACACAAACCCCCATCCCCCCCCAACCCCCCCTTCCATCTCCTTTGACTCTCACACTCAGAGTCTCAACAGGTGCATTTCTCGGGCAGGCACCCCGCGTATTAAACTTTTCCCTCTGACGCTATACTCACTTGAGTAGAACTAACCCATGCGTCCACGTCACGCATTCCCTTCAATTCCTAAACTTGGATTCCCAGGCACAGACATCTGTCCTCCGTGTGCGCACAGGGACACACGGAACACTTATGCTGTTCCCCTCGGTTTTCAGTTCGGCACCCCGCCAAACGGGACAAACAGGTCTTTAAGACCACACTGTGTTCAGCAGTCCTCTAGCCATAGCGGCTCTCTACTCTTTTCCACTCACGCTTCTCGCAGGCCCAGGTCTTCTGCACACGGGCAAAGAATCCTCCCCTGCTGCTCACGGAGCTTGCAGACAACTGGAACTAACATTCAATCACTTGCTTCCCGGGTTGCAAGCAATTTTGACAACCAGCGCCGGCCCAGCCATACGACACTCCTCCTGGCCTCCGACCTTACCATTGGTCTGACACAGTGCACACACCCCTCGTCACTCGATCCGGCTTGGCTTCCCATTGGATATCTCATTCCCTGGAGACATTTTCTCCTCCCCGTCGAAGCCTGACGCATAGCCCGGTTGCCCAGACAACCGCTACCTTGCCTCTACTTCCCAGCTACAGCCTGCATTCGAGCTGCCGGCGCCCGCGAGGCTTGATGTGCAGGGACGACTCTGCCCTCCCCCACTTCATGTGAATACCACCAGACCTGACATATACTGTTTACCCAGCACAGGTAACAACGTGGGTCTTATTACTTTTCTATTTCGGCCCCATTTCTTCGAAAACTTTGATAGCCCATTTCCTTCTTTGGTTCACTGTCTCGCCCTCCCACACAGCCACGCGCCCAGGGATCACCACTTCGAGACGCACCGCGAGAGGGTGCTCCCAGGCGGACATTTGTTTTTCCGGGTTCTGCTCCCCCAGATCTTCTGTCTTCTCAACGACAGATTGCCTTGACAAGACACCCTTGCAGGTAATCATTCACGTACCTTCCATGTCCCCTAGGGCAGGATAACACTTATTACTTTCGATCAGGTCTGATGCCTTTCTTTTCTATTTCATTTCTCCAATACAGGCATATTTTTGTTCTAGATCCCAGCCGGTCCTTCGGACCTATGATAAGAATCTATGAACCTCACGAACATCCCGGAAATTGTAGGGATTTAATATAAATACCTAGACTCACGTGCTCCACAGAGACACACCTTACCACAACAATAGCCTTCCAGAATTACTCTCATTTGATCGAAGCCTTTGTGGCGAGTGCCTGTTTTACCATATCCGGTCTCTCTCTCTCTCCTCTCTCTCCCCTCTCTCTCTCCCCCCCAACCCTTTTCTCCTCCCCCCCTTGTGTGCCGCCGGACCGACAGATCTGTACGGAGACCCTTGCACTGCACTCCCGAAGGGGATCCAATACCATTATCTTGTTGCGTTTTCAGGAGGGGTTGGTCCATCAGCACTTTCTGAGGACTCCCTACCTTTATAAACATTTAGACTTGGTAACGTGAGACACAAGGCAGACAAGACTAATGTCTTTTGCTCTGCCCATATTCTAGCATGACACTCTAGTCTGCATGCAGATTTTTGATATACAAGTTGTTACCCTTCACTTGTTCCTACAACTCTGTATAACACTTTTTCATCCTGTCTTTTTCTCTTCATTTAACTGGCTCTCCCCCTTTTTCATAATTACAGGGTCCTGCTATTTATTGCCCTGATGAAGGCGGAGTATTCTCTCCAGATACGCAGATCATTATTCTTTTGAAGTCTGTACCGCCGAAACGCATTGCTAACCAGAGGGGATACAAGATCCATCACACAATACTGTGTCATCTAGGATCCTTTCTCATTTGTAACCACCATTTGAAGGACAAGGATACTTTTTCCATAAAGCTCCTTTCATGTCAATCTGTTTCCTTACTTCATCCCCCTGATGCGTAGGCAGACCCAATCCCAATATATAATAACTTTTTGACTTTGGGATATAAAAACAACTAATTCATTTGTTTTATTACAATTGTACAACAATAAGGGGCATTTGTTTTCCTTATGATCAACTAGCAAGAACACAGTTTACCAGTAACACATTTGTCTTTTCAATTCTATACTTTCACTTGTTAAGACTTTATTTGTAATCCAAAAGTGACGAAGAACAAATTTATGTTAATGTTCCCCACTAAGTGTTCTCATTTTGTTAATGAATCTACACCAAATAATTGTATGTACCATTTATATCACTGATTTTATATGTTTTTACATATTAGACCTCACCATGTATGTTATTCTTGGTTTTTTTGACATAAAGCTTTTACTTTGCATTTTCCATAATGCTTATGTCTCATTTGTGAAGGAATGACTTCTACTTTTTACCGCATGCAATATGTATAAATTACACTAGTTATACAGGTTTTGGACCAGATAAATAATTCTAATTCATTTATACCCTATATGGGCCAACCTTCTGATACACCAGGACCTTGTTTTGTTGTAACCTACAGATGTTTTTTGACCCCCCTGGTGTGTCACTCCTGGGTCAGACCACTGCTGCTACATGGTGGCACTCTTCTTTGTATATATATTATTTGACAACCTAGGTTGTTTAGTGGTCGAGATCCCCAATACTTTCGAGTTTTGGGATATCAATTATTTACTTAGAGTAAGCCACACACAGACCTCCCGATAGACAAACATCTCTTTATTTCTTTCTCTGTTTTGTCTACTCCTGAATCATTTTTGTCTCTCTCCTCCCCGATCGGTTCCAGCTTTGCATGGGCTCTGTCACATGTATGTGTCCGTAGGCTCTCAAGGAAAAAAGGAGAAGAAGGGGGGGGTTGGATATGGCCGAAAATGCAACCTTAAGTTATTCCGAGGAAGAAACCATTGAACTGACTCGAGGTCCTTCCTTCTTTGATCCTCCGGATTCCAATCAGCCATCCACCTCATCCAGTACCTCAGACGATCTATTAAAACTCAAAAAGAAAACTTTCCGCACTGAATTACACGGCCATTTCCTTAGGAAATATTTGAAAAATAACATCATACCGAATGGTTTGATAGTACGGAACGAACCAAGATTATTCCTAGAAGATAAGGAATACACCACGAGTTTCAGTCAGATTGCCACCAAGTGCAGTCGCGATCTTATGGTGTTAACTATCACTACTGCTCAACGGATCAGTACCAACCTACAAAGAACTCTAGACACAGAAATAACTAAATTTAAGAATAATACTCTACTCATTGAAATAGAGGCTCAACTTGCTAACATTAAGAGGCAATTTGAACAGTTCAAGGTCAACACACTGACCAAAAAAACTAATAAATTGAATAAAGACATCAAAGATTTCAAGATTGAAATTATCTACCCATATACGGCGGAAGGTTATATTGATTCTCTTAGAAACCAAGGAGGAGGATCTCAGCCCCCACCAGGAGGGTGAAGAGGCAGAGTAACCTTTTCAGGCTCTAGTATCTCTGGTTCCTCCAGTGGAAGTTCACATCAGAACTTCCCACCCTTTCAACCATATAACCTTGGTCCACCTCAATATCCGGGCCCATATCCACCACCTTTCCCTTTTTTAGGCAGAGGAGGACAAGGAGGAGGATGGGGTCCCCCACCTTGGAACATACCACACCAAGGAATACGGAGACGACCGAAAAGGCGTCGACGGTAGACCAAACTCTTGATACCAACCTATTACCAATTTATAATCTGGGCAACTTCCATCTAACTACGTGTCAAACTTCCCTTCTTACTAAAGGCCTTTCTTTTGTGCCGACCAATGATACTGATTGGTATAAAACAGAAATAGAGATCCGCCAGTTCTTTCGGAAATTAAGACTCCGGGTTTTCTTCCAGGACCACATTGAACAAGAATTAGACCCGGACACAGGTCTACATCCTCAATCATCATTCACACCTACAGATAGCCAAACACCGGATGACCTTCTAACATTCGGGAAATGCGTCCTGAAAGACATTAGACAGTTGAAGAAGAAAAAACATACACTCCAACACAATCTAACTAAGGGTGAGAAAAAAGCCCTAAAAGATCTATCCAAGAACAGGGAGATGATAATTAAACCTGCCGACAAAGGTGGTGGTATCGTTCTCATGACAACTGAGCAATATACCAATATGATTATGACCTTACTAAATGATGGAACCAGTTATCGTCCACTTAAGAAGGACCCATCTGGAGATATGAAAATTGAAATCTCTGAAATGATTTCCTTTGCCCAAGACAGGAACTGGATAACTGAAAAAGAAGCCAAGTTCCTTACCACATCATCTAACCGTACACCATGTCTTTATGCTCTCCCCAAAATTCATAAAAATTCACAAAATCCACCGGGGAGACCCATCGTCTCAGGGTGCGGTTCCATTTTGGAACCTCTGGGGCAGTTCATCGATTATTTTCTTAAACCACTGAGCAACAAGACCAGATCATACCTGAGGGATACCATGCACACTTTCCAGGTATTTGAAAACCTACCATTCACCGGCTCACAACAACTTCTGGTAACTATGGATATTAAGGCTCTATACACGTTCATACCCCAAGATGCAGCCATTGATTGCATATATGAACATCTAACTAGGGAAAATGCGGAACCAGGATCCTACCAAGTACCACCAGAGTTCATTATTGAATTATTAACTTTTGCCCTGAATAAGAACTTTTTCACTTTTGACAATCAGTTTTTCCTCCAGATAAAAGGCACGGCAATGGGTGCAACCTTTGCACCAAGCCTAGCCATTTTATTTATGGCTACTTTTGAGGACCAGTACGTCTATAACCGGATCAACCAATGGGAAGTTAACATCTCCCACTGGTACCGATATATTGACGACATTATTTTTATCTGGACAGGGGATGCTATATTACTCCAACAGTTCTTGACATGGCTAAATACCTGCAACAGTAACATACAATTTACTATGGAGTATAGCACCACTAAGATACACTTCCTGGACCTTGAAATTTCAAGTCTCAACAATAAACTCACCTGTAATCTCTTCAGGAAACCCACTGACCGCAACACACTTCTGCACTACCAGAGCGATCACCCGCTTCATATCAAACAGAATCTCCCATACGGACAGTTCCTGCGAATTAGAAGGAACTGCACCCATTTGGAGGACTTTTATACCAATGTC
This sequence comes from Ambystoma mexicanum, assembly GCF_040938575.1. NCBI lineage: Eukaryota > Metazoa > Chordata > Amphibia > Caudata > Ambystomatidae > Ambystoma > Ambystoma mexicanum. The sequence goes on along the minus strand of NC_090937.1, from coordinate 1,083,356,305 downwards.
GAAACACTCGGCACTAGGTTACACTCACGTGGCTACCCCAAAAGATTGATTAATATCGCCACTAAGAGAGCTAGATTCCCAAATAGAGACTGGCCCTCATTAGGACCCTGGCGGAGAGGGGTTTACGCCAGCGTAATGCATGGCGTACCTCTCCGCCAGACTACGACATTCCGTAGCGCCATGGAGATTTTTACGCCTGCTTTTTGCAGGCGGAAAAATCCATGGCGCTACGGGACTTGTTGTTAATTACACCACCGTAATTTACGGTGGCGTAATTAACGCCTTCCCCACTCCCATTATACCCTATGGGGCAAAAATGGGAATGGGGAAGGGTAAATGGGGATTGGGGACTTACCGCCCCGCCAACCTCGGAATGGGGCGGTAAGTCCGCCAACCCCCATGGTGGTATTGGCAGCTCTGCGCCATGGTGCAAATTGCACCATGGACCTCCACCAGGGTCGTAATGAGGGCCACTGTCTTTTAACACCAAGACCAGAGCGATACACACCCGAAAATGAAAGACTTACATGTGTAATTACCCACGGGCCAAATACTTTTGACTTTAAGAAAGTCATCAGAAAATATTGGCCTATTGTAAGACTACAATTAGTCGATGAACCCATACCCAGATTCGCCTTTAAAAGAGCGAAGAACATCAGGGAGTATGTGGTTCACTCATCCTTTACCAAAACCGTACCACGAACAGGTCTTTGGAACTTACGTAAAGTGACTGGACACTACCCCTGTGGGTCATGCACAGTATGTAAATTCACCAGAAAACTACGAACATTCATGATTGGCACCAAACAATGGGTCCTGAATAACCTGACCAACTGCAAGACTAATCAAGCAATATATTGCATTGAATGCCCTTGTGGGCTTCGATATGTGGGACAAACCACACGTAGCGTGGGCACCCGAATCTCTGAGCACCGCTCGAGAATCCGGTGCAAGAATACCACTTCTCCACTAGTCTCTCACTTTTTGGCCAACCACCACACACCCGATGACATCCTTTGGTGGGTTTTAGACCGGATAAATTCTGGTCAGAACATACAGACCAGATTACTGGAACTTGAAAAGAGATGGATTTACAGATTAGACTCCTTGGAACACGGACTCAACGAACAATCTCCTTTTTAATATTTAATATTCCATTTCCCTGTCTACTCTTTAATATTAGACACCGTAGGTCATACCACAGCTTCGTATTAATTCCAATCACCTTCTGAGATGCATTGTCTCACTCTGTTCCCCCCCCCCTATCCTAACACAAACCCCCACAAAACCCCCCCCACACCCCCACTCCATCTCCTTTGACTCTCACACTCAGAGTCTCAACAGGTGCATTTCTCGGGCAGGCACCCCGCGTATTAAACTTTTCCCTCTGACGCTATACTCACTTGAGTAGAACTAACCCATGCGTCCACGTCACGCATTCCCTTCAATTCCTAAACTTGGATTCCCAGGCACAGACATCTGTCCTCCGTGTGCGCACAGGGACACACGGAACACTTATGCTGTTCCCCTCGGTTTTCAGTTCGGCACCCCGCCAAACGGGACAAACAGGTCTTTAAGACCACACTGTGTTCAGCAGTCCTCTAGCCATAGCGGCTCTCTACTCTTTTCCACTCACGCTTCTCGCAGGCCCAGGTCTTCTGCACACGGGCAAAGAATCCTCCCCTGCTGCTCACGGAGCTTGCAGACAACTGGAAATAACATTCAATCACTTGCTTCCCGGGTTGCAAGCAATTTTGACAACCAGCGCCGGCCCAGCCATACGACACTCTTCCTGGCCTCCGACCTTACCATTGGTCTGACACAGTGCACACACCCCTCGTCACTCGATCCGGCTTGGCTTCCCATTGGATATCTCATTCCCTGGAGACATTTTCTCCTCCCCGTCGAAGCCTGACGCATAGCCCGGTTGCCCAGACAACCGCTACCTTGCCTCTACTTCCCAGCTACAGCCTGCATTCGAGCTGCCGGCGCCCGCGAGGCTTGATGTGCAGGGACGACTCTGCCCTCCCCCACTTCATGTGAATACCACCAGACCTGACATATCCTGTTTACCCAGCACAGGTAACAACGTGGGTCTTATTACTTTTCTATTTCGGCCCCACTTCTTCGAAAACTTTGATAACCCATTTCCTTCTTTGGTTCACTGTCTCGCCCTCCCACACAGCCACGCGCCCAGGGATCACCACTTCGAGGCGCACAGCGAGAGGGTGCTCCCAGGCGGACATTTGTTTTTCCGGGTTCTGCTCCCCCAGATCTTCTGTCCTCTCAACGACAGATTGCCTTGACAGGACACCCTTGCAGGTAATCATTCACGTACCTTCCATGTCCCCTAGCGCAGGATAACACTTATTACTTTCGATCAGGTCTGATGCCTTTCTTTTCTATTTCATTTCTCCAATACAGGCATATTTTTGTTCTAGATCCCAGTCGGTCCTTCGGACCTATGATAAGAATCTATGAACCTCACGAACATCCCGGAAATTGTAGGGATTTAATATAAATACCTAGACTCACGTGCTCCACAGAGACACACCTTACCACAACAATAGCCTTCCAGAATTACTCTCATTTGATCGAAGCCTTTGTGGTGAGTGCCTGTTTTACCATATCCGGTCTCTCTCTCTCTCCTCTCTCTCTCTCTCTCCCCCCCAACCCTTTTCTCCTCCCCCCCTTGTGTGCCGCCGGACCGACAGATCTGTACGGAGACCCTTGCACTGCACTTCCGAAGGGGACCCAATACCATTATCTTGTTGCGTTTTCAGGAGGGGTTGGTCCATCAGCACTTTCTGAGGACTCCCTACCTTTATAAACATTTAGACTTGGTAACGTGAGACACAAGGCAGACAAGACTAATGTCTTTTGCTCTGCCCATATTCTAGCATGACACTCTAGTCTGCATGCAGATTTTTGATGTACAAGTTGTTACCCTTCACTTGTTCCTACAACTCTGTATAACACTTTTACATCCTGTCTTTTTCTCTTCATTTAACTGGCTCTCCCCCTTTTTCATAATTACAGGGTCCTGCTATTTATTGCCCTTATTCATTTTAGTTGGAGGTGGGGTGCCTGTTTTAAAGGACGACGAGTGTTTTGTGGTGGTGTTGTGGACGGGTATTTGGTGGCGCACCTTGGTGATTCTAGGGTTAATGGCTTTAAGTGTTACGCTCACCTGGACCCCACAGGGGTGTCAATCGGACCCGGACAGCTGCAGTCTCCGTCAACGTGATGCGTATTGCAGAGATGACTGTCTGGACTGGCCCGCCTAGTCTTGTCTGCTGGACCCGAAGAAGTATTTTCCTTATGTTTGTAAAAGATGAGCTCTCCATCCTGCGTGTCTTGCAGGGGCGCGTAGATACCAGTTACTTCACTGGTTTGAAGGCGTTGGGAGAGTTCCGGTAAGCATTGACTCTGAAGTCCCAGGCAGGATTGGTAAGTATCAAGTTCAAAGAGTTCAATGTGCCCGATGTTCACTCTTGTCCCTTGTTCCTTAAGTTGCAACTGAGTTTGTGAGAAGAAGGTCTCGTAGCTGCTGCTGGCGTTCAGGTAAGAGTCTGTGTTACCCAACGCTGTCCGGTGACTATTACATGCGTTAACGTGTTGTTTTTCTCCCTCTTTACAGATGCGGCATATGAAGATATAGAGAATAATACCGCCAGTGGTAAATCAGGTAAGTCTATGGTGGTAAGAGGTATTTGTTGATTCTCTTGGCTCACCTTGTTATTCTTGTGCCCCTAGGTGCCGGAGTACGGCGAAGAAATGATGGAGACAGTGCCGGATCGAAAGATGCTGTGAGAACTGGTGAGTATGGCGCCGTGCTGGAGCTGGCGAAGCGACGCGTGCAGGACTGATGTACTTCCAGGTCGGGAGATGAAATGGATCCGGAATCAGGTGAGGAATTTGAAATAAGTTTGTTTTCTAACCTTGTCCTTTTCTTCCTCTTTATTCTAGGAGCTCCGGATTCGCGGCGGGCGTGGCAGAAGACTGGATGCTGGCTGCAGGCACGGTGAGAGTCACGCTGCTGGATGCAGAATAACACGAAGCATGTGCTGCTGTTCGGGCGTGGTTTAAATAGCCTCCAAAATAGTCCCAGGAAAGAAGTTCCACAGGACCACACCCGAGTAAAAAATAGTCCCTGTAGTAAAATAGTTGACAAAATTTGGAGTGTGTGCAGGACAAGAGAGAAGGAACCCATGGAACATTGAACTGGAATCACCGCGCAGTGAGAAAAAACTGGGGTACCAGATTAGAACATTTCTGGACTCGGCCACATGGCCACATGAGGCGAGAACAGGGATTTTTCCTCTTTGGATTTAATGACTAAAGACGCAAGACACCCCCATACCTGAATCTTTGATCAGTATAGGCGCAGAGTTATCTAGCACCACTGCAGGATTTAGTCCATCGTTGACACGCGTCTCCATTATTTCCCGTGGAGATTGAGGTTTGATGACATCCTCCACCTTTTGACATTTCGGAGTGGTTGCAACAGAACCATCCGTCTCCTGAAGAAGGTCGCTTATATTTACTGGCTTAAATTAGGAGCCTATTGTGACGACCGAAACATATGTTGAGTTACAGCAAATAAGCAGGATGCTATTTGTTTTTGTATTAACACTTACTGTAATCACCAAGAGGTGTTGAAATTTATGTTAATATATTGGTTCTAGGTGGTCTGAGTACCACAAGTGTGGAATATTGACATGTATAGTGAGAGTGTGAATGAATGATGGAATGAATGGTGGTGTTTAAATGGGGATGTTGACAACAATAAATATTTGTGTAAATTGTTTATAAATAAATATATATATTTTTTGACAAGACCTGGTATTGTTTAAATGTACAGATGTTCTGATCTCATTTCGCCCAGGTTCATTTTTGTTGTTCCGTAAAATAATCCCATCCAGGCCTCACGTTGGCTTGGATTTATTTGCAGCATGGTCTGCATGAGGTAAGTAATGTCTATGAGCCTGGCGCCTATGGCGCCAGGACTGATTTTTATTATGAGCCTGGTGCCTACGGCACCAGGACTGAACCCAGACAGCCCCTAGCTGGGGCTGCTGGGGTTTTTGTAAATGTCTGGATGCCTGCTCCCGGGGCTGATGGGCTTGATCCGGATGCCCGGGGGTAGGCATCATGACATTAAGGCAGTGGTATCTGGTATTTGCTCTGTAGGTGGTCCGTGATCCCAGGTGGATGTTTCTGAGTGCTACAAGAGAGGGTATGGCAGCAAAGTTCATCGGATGGGTGCGTGTCCTAAGTCTGTGGTCTGGAGTGCTGTGTAGGTGGGCGCGTGGCTGCATGCGGGGTAGGTTGGATGGGACTGAGCAAAAAGTTCATGGTGTTAGGGTTAAGGCTGCTGACGTAAATGTGGTTGGCTAGATCTAGCCTGCGTGTGTTCTGTGTCCTTTTCTGGAGGGCGAGCAGGGTGCCTAGCATGCATATGAAGAGAGGCAAGGTGTACATGCTGAAATAGATGTTACACTCTATTTATGAGATGTGCTGAAATGGCGCACGTTTGTCTAAAGAATGCTATCTATTCCAAGTATGGATAATGGTTGGCGCTCTAGTAATTAGAGGTAGGGGAAGTATGACCCTGGTGGAGAGTGCACTGATCCCTAGAGTACACAGATATTGCTATGAGCAGTATTTAAGACAATAAAGGCTAAAACAGTAAAGGCTGTGTCGGGTATACCTGAGCGGCATGTTGATCTAAGCACTCATTTACTGAGTGTATTTGGTAGCTAGCACAGGTACAGCGACATTTGTTCAAATGCAGTATTTGTGGTGCGTGGCCATGCCGCATACCACTTTTGGCGAGACAGGGTGGTAATATATGAATAGCAAGTGCTTGCACTTGTGAGAGGAGAATATTCTAATTCAGAGTGCACACTATAACAGGATATGCAATTTAAGAGATAGCATTACATTGCGTGTCAAAACAACAATAAGTTCTGTATTTATAACTTTGCTGGGAGAAGGGTGCCGGCGTGTAGATACCACAATGGCAGAGTCCTGTTGTGAAAGTCATTCAACCTATATCTTATTAAAATGAAAGGAGCAGATGTAACTGTAGTACTGAGGGTTAATACATTGGATTAGAGGAAAGCAAGCTCGCAACCTCCCTTATCTACAACTGATCATCCACCTATGTGATTTTCGAAACCCCAATGCTTCACTGTGGCAATTACAGAACATCCAGGCCATGAACTGTGCTGGAAGGAACTAGGGTCTCGTACCAGCCAAATACCCTGCGGTTTGAAAAAATGGGCAGCAATTGCAAAAAACGTAGACATCCCAAGATATCCTTCAATGCCTCCATGCAGAGTTCACATTAACAATTTTAGTTCTTGCACTCCAAGCCCATCGCAAATATCTGCACGTTACAAAGACTGCAGGAACATCAGCAGCATTTAAGGAAATTGCCATGCCATCTCCAGTAATGGGGCATAACTGTTGGCTCCTATGGGCAAAAGAGCAAGATGCATGAGCAGGTCCTTTGCTGTTCAAGCCACTGAGAGATAGAATAAACTCCCTAAAAACCTGCATGTGGATGGAAATCTGTTTTAGAAAATAATTGAAAACTCTCCTCTTTGAATGTGTTAGTGGTACTTCTCTCCTCGCTTCTCCTCATTGTTTCCATCTGTTCTCTCTTCTTTCACCCTCTTTTCTGCACACTGATGCCTGCAGGCTCCAGCGCATAACAAATGGACAAAGAAAAATCTGCAATAGTTCTACAGCTGCGCAGGTGCCAAAGTGGCCTTAAGTGGCGTTTTCTCAAGGGTAGTGTGGCCGGGCACAACGCAAGAAAGTGCTCAAGGACCTCAACTGCGCTTTTACATAGGGGACACTTAGGAGAATCTTTGTTGCGCCACATACATGATACAGATGCTATCGGCAATGTGCCAAATTGAAGCGTTCAGTATAGTGATCTTTCTCACTTCGGATTAACATAATGAAGGTAATCCTCGTAATTTGATGGTTACACGCTCAGAACTCCCCAACCTTACTCACTTTTTAGACGCAACTACATCCATTGGTTAAAGAACACGAACCACTTACACCTCTAACACCACACGGCTGCTCTCCGCGTTGCATGCTTTAAGAGAATCTGTAAATTTGTAATACTAAACTTGTATATATTTGTAATTCTTTAAATACATCTACTGCATTCTCTCCTGCCAAACTGTACACATGTTCCTTCATCGTCACACTGTAATTATGTAATGTAATGTATAATTATGTAATGTAAAGTATAAGCATCCTGTAACCAAGCTTTGAATCACCTTGCTGCTCATGCGCCCTCATACCCTCGGGTCTGGTGCGCAATACAAATGAATAAACTAAACTAAACTAAACTAGATAGCGTGCCAGAAGCGAGGAACCAAGGACCTTGATAGCTACATCATGCTTTTTCAAAAGCAGTGCTTTTTACCACATCTTTAGGTTTTTTGGTAAATAAGTTAGGGTTACCCCAATAGGCGCCAAGGTCAAGGGCTTCCAGAGACACTTTGATATGTGACACCCATTTCAAGGATGAGCCCCCCTGCTGCGAAAAAACTTCTATCATGGCCTCCCTGTATTTAACCAGATTCAGAATGGGTGACAGGCGCACCCAGTGGGTGGAGCCAACAGACAGGTTCGATCCCCTGCATGCCTGTTTCCAGGAGTACTAACCAATCAGGTGTATTGGAAGGTAGGCCAAGTATGTTCTTCAAGTGCCTAATTTCCACAACAGCCACAGCATGGGTATCTAGCTGCCCCACAGTTCAGCCCTGTAAATTGCAGCTCTTCTAGCTTGGGCTGTATAGGCTTCCAGGGAGACACGCACCACCCTGTTTCCGTGTTCAGCTGTGAACCTGACCAAGGCACCATCATATCTGCACAGGGTAGCCTTTGCCTGCTCAAGCTGCATGGACTGACTGCAAGAGGACATCACCATGACCCCCAGGTAGTCATAGAAGGCTATTTGCTCAATAACACCTTCTTCGAGAGACTGCTTGAGGCACTTGTGTTTCCCCCTAGCATTGGTTTTAAAGACCATCGCTTTCGTTTTAGATATGTTCAATATCAAGCAATGTTTCCTACAAAAAGTAACAAATATGTCCAATTGTCTGTGGACGCCAGCTGGTGTTAACGAGAGCAAAACTGCGTTGTCCGCAAACACCAAGACCGGTATCTTATCTCCCGCAAGAACCGGAGCATTGGAGAGAGAGGCCAGCAGCTGTTTGATAACAGCATTGATAAAAATGCAAAATAACTTGGGGGCCAAGACGCACCCCTGGCATCCACCCTTTTCAATGTTTATCCATCTCAAAGTCCTGCCATCAATTCCCCATTGCACAGCTGCCATGCTTCCTATGTACAGACTCTGGATGGCCCCCAGAAGGACCTCTGGAATTCCAAGCCCCCTAAGCACCTCCCATAGGTGTTTTGTAGGCACAGTGTCAAATGCATTTCTCAGTCAATGAAGACTGCATAGACACTGATCTTCCTAAGGACTGCGTATTTATCTACAATTAAACGCAGCTGCAAGCTTTGATCTACTGTGGTCAATCCTGAACAGAAACCAGCGTGCCGATCGTCAACTTTTTGGTTATCTCTTACTCAGGTCTCCAGATGGAACAGTAAGACCCTGTCAAATGTTTTACCTCCCGAGTCCAGCAAAGAGATCGGCCTATAATTGCAGAGCTGGTCTCTAGAACCCTTCTTATAAATAGGGACCAGCTCTGCTTTTGCCCATGAATCCGGGACCTCATTCCGTTTCAGTGTAGCATTAAATAATTTTGTCAAATATAGCACTCAAACATCAGGTTCACTTGCATTAAAATCAATTGGGACCCTGTCTGGGCCCGGCACCTTACCCATTTTTTGACATCTCAGTGATCTACCAATCACCTCATGAGTTAACATCAAAGGTGGAGAATGTGAGCCGAACCACTGATTACACCCAGTACTACATAGGGTTGGAATCTCACTGTCCTGCACTCCTCCGTCGCCATAGAGGCTACCAAAATAGTCCACCCATACTTTCTCAGGAATGCTACACTGCAGAGTTTTCTTCCTGCCATTTGCCCTGTCCCGATTAGCCCCCAAAAAACCTCTATAGTTCCCCTTTTAATAGCGCTAAGCAGTGCACCCCAGGTGTCCTTGTGCCGGGCCCTCTTTTTTCCTTTAGTAACTTGCGATAAGTGAGCCTTACTACCATCAGCTCTAGGCTTTTGCCCCCTTTCTTACGTCGTGCCTCATCATTCAAACGTCCCTTAGTCAGTCTACACTCCTTATAATACCAGGGGGTGGAGGACTTGGTTTGTTTGCAGATAACTCTGCGTGGCTTTGAAAGCGTGGAGGCAACAAGAGCCACTATGATGTCATGTGAATGTATCAATGAGCTGGCATCCTTAGGATCCAACAATGCACTATAGACCTCAGGTAGAAGCAGCTCCAAGTCCAGTTTCCCCTCTTTAGATTACTTCTTGCTAGACCATGAACTTCCAGAGGGACTACTCCCATCTCAGGGTTGCCCAGCCCTGTACACTGGAGCCCCCATAGATCTTCACTTGACATCATGGCAAAGGGGTGATGATCACTCTTGCTCCTGTTAATTACTTGGAAAGCTTTGACGCTATCCCAGACCTCTAGGTTCACAAAAATGTAATCTATCATACTGCTCCCTCGAATATTTTGAAAAGTAACTGCGGCAGGGTCATCCCCGGAGAATCGGCCATTACAGGCCCTTAAATTAACTGCCAGCAGCAAAATTGCCACCTCGTCTGCATTCCTATATTGTCTAAGTGGGTATGCATTATCAACCGGGGCTATGTCCCAGTAGATGTCCTCATCCATTATGTCAGTTAGAGCATGTAGGGGCTCAAACTGAAGGTTGAGATGCCCCATAGCTACGGTCCTCAATATACCAGTCGAAACCAACCTCCAGGCAGAGATCTGTTCTACCATCATACTTATCATGTCCGGACCCCTACTCGGAATAATACTATTGTAAAAATTAAACACTCATTCAGAATTATCCCTCAGGGTTAGCTGTAATTCTAGGAGATCAGATGGACCTGTCTCCACCATCTTGGCCAAAATGAAATGTGAAACAGTGCCCCATATAATCAACCCCCTACTAGGATAGCCTTTCCCCCCTTTAAGTGCTGGAATGGCAAGGGTTGCATACCACTCGATATGTGGAGCTTCAACTGCCCATGTCTCCTGAATGCTAACAACCCCAACGCCCCGAACAAAGGCAAGCCAATCATTGTCACTCATATGTTTATTTACCCCAGCAATGTTCCACGAAAGGACCCGCACCCCAGGCTCAGTCTGCTCAGTACTTAAGACAGGAGGTTGAATCAGCACAATGCTAGAATCCCGAGGGTTCTGTTCCCGTCCAGATTCTAATTGGACAGGGTTCAGACCCTGCAGGGCCGCTAAATCCTCCCCATCCTGCTAAAAGACCGGCATTAGACAAGATTGTCTCAGATCTTCCGTAGGGTGCCGGATCATCCCTTCCAGTAGCGCTGAGCTGGTGAGCTGGCCCTCGGCTCAATTGCCCTCATATTTTCTGGATACCTACAGTCTGCAATGGGCCCGCCCAACCGCCTTCTCCCCACGGGGTATCGGGAACCCTCCTGGGTGTCAAAGACTGTCGTTGGGAGAGTGCCCAGTTTAGATGACCCATACCGTAGGTGGTAATTTGTGCAGGTCCCCGAGCAGCCTGTCAGCCTGCCGGACCTGTAATCCCCTTATGAGATTCCCACAGGGGCAGGGACATTTTGATATGGATTGCCAGTCCACTCGGAGGTAGAAACCGCTGATCCATCTCCCGCAGTTCTTGGAACAATGTAGCATTGCTTAGCTTGACGCAGATTCCATCCATCAAACATGGACCCACCAGCCTTCCACACCCCCCAATATCATTGCGAATCATAGAGAGGCATCCTCTTTTATTACTCAATGAGTGGATAACTTTATAAGTAAGACCCTTGCGCTGTTCCCATCTGGTATCCCCAAGTTTTGGAACATTCACTTAAAAAAAGCAGGCAGGACCAGCACAGCTACCCATATCCCTCCGCACCCTAAATGCAGAATTGTTCCTTACTGTTAAAGAAGGCAGTTTAGGCACACAATTACCAGTCCCTGGGCTACTAGATGAAATATTCGATGAGTGGCCTAACACTACCTGCGCCTGTCTCTCGCATGTTGGCCCTGCAGTAGAGATTTGAGCAGCCCAAGTAGGATCCCCATATCCTGACCCACCAGCCCTGATGCCAATAATGTGGCCTTAGGTACACATCTTGGTGGGGGGGGGATACGTAATGCTAGCGCCTCAAAACTAATCTGTATAGGCTGTCTAAAGTGGTTAAGTTCCTTGTTTTCCCTCCGTAAAAGTGCTATACATTTTAAGGCACATTTACAGACCTCACAGCCATGGGTTCCCTCATCCCAGCAAGGGTTCTCGGTAGGATCTACCAGTATACCACACAGTGGCAAGAAAGCATGAATTTGTTGCTGAATGGGATTCATTAAAGGTTGGGGGAGAAGTAGAATCAAGTTGCGTGGCCAAGGCATCAAAGCTGTTCCTAATGGTCAATTCAGGGGGATAAATTACATTAGACACCACTTCATGAGGAGCTCCCCCCGCCCCCCAGTCAAGTCTACCAACCTCTTCCCCTTTACTACTACAGGTGTCCCTCATCATAAGCCCAGCAGGGGGTACATTAACCGCCACTGGTATATGATAGGATTGACCTTAGTTCTCAATGATACAATTGGGAACCTGGTAACCCAACAGTATTTTCCCCACGTCCATAAGAGCAGGAAGGCTACCTTACAGGAACTCATAGCGTCATTGGCTAGCTCACGCATCTCCAGTTTCTGCTTAGAAGCTGCCATTCCCTGCTAGGCTGAGTGGTCGTCTCCTTACTAGCCAAACAAATATGTTCCTCTGCATTTAATACACTGCAATGTGTACAGACTTGTGTGACCATATGGTGCCCACTGAGGACCCCCGCCCACCCCTTTCCTGTCCCCTTAATCATATTTTTACAATCGGGTCCTTTAAGCCCGCTGCCACCCCACTTACAACCCCCCTTACTGGTAGAGTCAATTTCTTTCTGCAGACCAGCTATTTCATTTATCATTGCATTGGCCTCCTCAATGAGAATGACAAAATTAATCGTACTCTTTCTAGCTGATCCACATAGAGGCCGGCTAACCGCCTTGTGTGTAGACATGTCTCCAAATTAAAAAGCTAAGGCAGTTCACACCCCTGCAGATAAAATTATAGATAATAGTTAAAACTATTTTAAAACAGTAATATCAGTAAAATATAAAGACTAATGAGCTTTCAGCATTCTGAGGTTGAAAAATATGGTACATACAACATGGAGCGAGGCACGCCCTATAGCTCAGGGGGCTGCCTTAGTCCGAGCCCCCGCCTGCTCCCATGTAGTGAATCAGTTGAATCAATTGGGAAAAAACACAGAACAGGTTATCATGAAATGTTCTTTCTAGAGAGGGGCGCCTGCTGCCTTTTTTGTATATTTGCAAAGAACCTGGGGTTGGTCACCTTAAGTTACCTGGGGGAACCCAGGCACAGCTCCACCTCACTGATGAGGCCCAACAACACTGAAACACGTGTCTGGGGTTGCTGTTTTTACTCTTGCTCAAAGGAGGTTTCCCTGGCATTTCGGTGTTGGACTGCCCTTGTGGGCGGGGCAACGACTGATATGCAAATATTCCTCCTTTGTTGAAAAGTACAGTGAGAAAAAGCGATGGCTGCGGACTCTCAAAGTGGGAAAAAACAACAGAACAGGTTATGGTTCTGCCTGCTTCTGTGACCAAGAGCATGTCATCACATTGTGGCTGTGACAACCCTGCCTTCACACTGCAGCTACGTGATTTTGAATGTGAGTGTGGCGAGTCTATTGCGCTTGCTGCAGAAACAAGCAAAAAAGGAGAGCCTTACAATTTTAAGTGGCAGTCGGAGGTGATGGGGAGGGAACTAAAGGAGGTCAGAATGATCCTTGTGCATTGAAGACAGAATGGAAAACAAACCCAAGACCAAGAGGACACCCACACATCAAAGATAGAATGTTCCATTCCGAGGTCAGGAAAGAAGAATGGATCTGGGGGTCACCAGCGCCCAAAGCGGGAACAGGGATGAGCGTAGGAATTGCGGGAAAGGGACACTGAGCTGGAGGCAGTGCAGCTTCAGTTAATGATGCTGGGCAAGCATGGGAAGTCTGTGCGCAAAGATATGTTCCACATGAAGCACACCTACAATAACACAACCCGGGACCAAGCCACAGGGAACCAGTTGAGAACATCAATAAACAAATTCACCCATATGAATCACATTTCTTCGGGCTGCTTTACGTCTGTGCACCCTTTTCTGGTGGCGGGCTGTTTTTTTCCTGGTATCGCATTTGTCTCTGGTAACTTGCCCCTAGTCGTTCATCTACTGTTAGTGTGGGCTTTGCAGGACTCAGACATGTTCTGCTCGAGTATTTGATACACCTGCTACCCTTTTGCACAGAGGTTTACTGGTCGTAACCAACCCATAAACTAGCATTGTGAAAAGAAAACAATCCATCTCCTTAAAAACACCATAAAACACTACTATTGTGAACTCCCAGATTTCCAATCTCTACAATTTGATCAGACTGAGGTGACTTATTCCAAAGCTACGATTATGGTTGAAATGGAGGAACCCAAAACAATTTGAACGTCATCATTAATTTAAATTCTCGCAAAATTATTTTTTAAAAAAACATTGGTGTGACTCCTCCTATGCTGGACATTGGCAGAGATTATGTTTTAAGGATTCTAAAGACAAGTATACAATTTGCAAAATACCAGCAAACTTCCCGTTGCATATCTTTCAGTGCGCTCCTAATGTTCCTTTACACAATTTAAATATCATGGTTTGGTGTTAAAACAATTAAAACAAATACTGAGTTTAGAAAATCCAAGTCTGCATAGGTCCAGTATGCCCCACTTTGAATATCCCAGTTTATATCGAATTTGACAATATGAGTATATTCCAAATTTGACAAACACATTATACTCCATGTGACAAGACCAATATAAACCAGTTATGCAACCACAATATATAGCTAGGGTGGACAAACTCAGTATTGTCCTTTTTGACAAGTCCAGTATATTTCTAATTTACACAGCCCAAGTAGAGTCTAAGGTTCACAATGTAAGGTAAATATATTCCCAGCTTGTGAAATCTCAGTATACTCAGAGTTTGCCAAATTGAAGCATCTTCACGGTTTGACATTTCAGTTAATTTCCAGTCTTTATAACTACAGTATGTTAACAGTCAAAGAGTATTGTGACATAGTCACGGTCCAGACCCTGACAGAAGGTAGCAGGGACCCCTTTCAACGTGGGGTAGGCGGCCGACTAGGGCATTGCCAGATCCTGACCTACCCCAGACCTAGGGGAAAGGATTTGAGAGGGACCCTAGTCCTTGACTCCGCAGAAGGCATGAACATGGATGACAGCATTGGCACCACTGTCCCCTCTCCATTGCTTATCAGCCACTTTTCTGGTTAGGTTTCTTGTGTTTGTATTTCAGAACCACTTCTCCCAGAAACCACATCTTACGTACCTCTGCTCCTAGCGTGCTCACCCGAACAAGCATTATTTTGCTGAAACCAAAATTAGAAATTCACGACTGCCACGCCGACACATTGTCTGACGCCACTCCAAGATGGCAGTGTCTCTATTGTGCAATGGAGTGCACATCTGAACAGCCCGGTAGCCGAGTTCCTGATTTGCCACAGGCACGAGCCATGATTGGCTAACATTTGCCTTTAATTCGCCCAATAGGGAGCCGGCAGGCGAACACAGGCCCTCAACCAAAGGCCCAAAACCAAGGCCCTTGATTGTCTGCTGCACAGCCTTTGCCCATGCTTTCCTCTGAAACCCTAGTAAGTTACATCTATATTTAGGAACGCTGGACAACCCGCCTAAAAACTTCACCTAATCACGCACGTCCCGTGGGTCCTACCGTCTACTACGACCAAAGAGCAGCATAAAGCCTGCTTCATGATCTGTGTCAGTCCTCTGTTTTACCCTTCTGATTTCCCAATACGTACACCTCATCAGTATGCCAATTATCCCGCCATGTGGCGCATACCCCCACAGACTGTTAAGGTAGTACCACTATCGGGGCTCGGCTCTTTTCACTCCGGAACAGCCCTTCACCACTGTGGCCTTATCTATGACAATGTTCGTCACCCTCCCTGCAATACCACTATCCAACTATAAGCAAATAACTATACGGCCATGTTTATCTGTTCCAACATTGATGCTGGTTCCTACCTACTGGCTTGGAATCTGGATCACTGTACCAGGCGCAAGTGTCAAAATTACTGAGTTCTCCCCCATTTGGCGAGTGAAAATACTGAATGTTGCACTTATGCACCTATACTGTACCCTCGCCATTTATTGCATATATTGTTTGTTGCACCCTGCCCATTAGTTTCAAAAATTGATTGTTGCACCCTGCCCCTGTATTGCATTTATTGATTGCTGCCCCCTGCCCATTTATTGTATATATTGATTGTTGCACCCTGCCCATTGGTTGAACAAATTGATTGTTGCCCTGCATCTAGTGCCAACACCAATCATGGTCTCAAAAAACCTACGGTATTTGCCTTGCTCATCAGGTTCTTTCACGTATGCAGGGAATGGCCTCGCCCACCTATGTTGCACGTGTCACCACTCCTTCACTTGCCTGACCCCTTTCCTTCCCAAAGATCCCCCCCTTCCTTGAGCCTTTACCTCCATGCCAGATCACCACACCAAGACGCATTAGAGAGACACCAGATCCTGCTGTCCAAGCCAGGTCCTATTCCACATGACCCATCACCGGTCCCATGAGATGACTTAGACTATCTTCTGGTACCGTTCCCCACTAGGAATACGACAGCCCATACACTGCCTATCAGCCCATCCACTCGGCAAACACTTTAAAAAAACAGAGCCTGGACACAATAGTCGCGATACCGACCACACATCAGCAAACTAATTGAATACCCCCACTCACAAGACGGACACTCTCCACTCCAACACACCAAATGACACACATCTGGAAACAGGATAACAAATCCCCAAAAACCACAATACTCATACCAAGAAGCCTGAGAGCACCAATTTGGTGCTACTCTTGAAAGGTGCCTTTATTAATGCTAGATCAATCGCTGCCCACGCCCTAGACATTGCAGACCTTATTAAAGTCAACGGTCTAGACCTACTGGCAGTCATGGAAACCTGACTCCACATGGTCCCAGGCCCTTCCCTATCACTAGCCATCCCAGAAGGATACACAATATACAGGAAGGACAGAATAACAGCCAAAGGAGGTGGAGTAGCTCTCATAGCTAAAAATACCTTTGATATTAGAATATCAGAAGAATTCCCCATCACCTCAAGCAAAGTAATCACTTTGAAAATTGAACTCACACATACCTGTACCTGCACCTTACACATTGTATACAGACTCCTATGCCCTTTATCTACCTTCGAAGAGGACATCACTTCTCTCCTAGCATTCAATATGAAACCACATTCCAAAGCTATCATCCTTGCCGACTTCAATCTCGTTCTGAACGATCCATTGGACGCTCACACAAGTTTCCTTGCCAACTCCATGAAAGCTCAAGGCTTCTCGCATCGAATCAGCTCACCTACCCATGAGAAAGGTCGCACTTTAGATTGGATCGCCGACACTGTGTCACTGACATTATATCTAACACATCCTCACCTTGGTCAGACCACAACACCATAATCTTCTCCACCACTATAATAGCCAAACCGGCCAAACCTCCCCTATCCACACCCAAGTTACCATACAGACGTTTAAAAAATATAAATCGTGACAACATGCTTCCACTCTTACAGCCTCTAACAAATTCCACCTACCAGGATGATGACCCTTCATTGATAGTAAACCTGTCTAATAAAACTATGCTAACAACTGTTGATAAAGTTGCTCCCATGAAAATCAAAAAAGCAAAACCTAAATCTCATGCCAACGCATGGTTCACCCCAAACCTACAATCTCTGTGAGCGGCCAAAAGGTCCACCGAATGCAGCTGGCAAAAATTGCCAACACCAATCAATAAAGCTTTCTTCCAGACTCTAGCTAACAGCTATAAGGAAGCCATCACCAAAGCTAAAAGTAATCAATATAACCACAGAATCCACAATACCCAATCAAGCCCCAGATAATTATTTGCCATTCTCCGTGAGCTGGAATCACCAGCCCCAACCCCAGACCATTCCATCAAAGACCAGCAATGATGGACTTATGTGCAAAAGGCCCTAACAGACAAAATCCCCCTTGTACAAAGTAAAATGCCCACCTAACTACACCTTTGACCACTGAACCACACGTGATCAACAAGTTCACATTCATGCCAGTGTGCACAGCAGAAACCATCAACATAATCAAAAGCTAAAACCAATGAGATGCAAAGGCGACAGCTGCCTTGCCACCCTTATAAAAAAATCCGCAGACGAACTAGCTCCATTCATCACCACCACCATCAACAGATCATTTGCCTCTAGCTTAGTACCTGGCGACCTAAAAGAAGCTTGGGTACTACCCTTGGTAAAGAAATCCACCCTGGACCCTAACATTGGTACGAATTTCCGACCAATCACCACAGTCCCATTCTTATTAAAAATCCTAGACCGCGCAGCTTAGCTAAAGATCCAGCAATTATTGGAAACCAACAAACTCTTAGGACTGAGACAATCTGGGTTTAGACTTGGTCCAGAGACAGCACTACTGGACTTAAAAACACACATGGACCAATTAAAGGCCAGAGGAGACCTATGCATCCTTCTCTTACTATATCTCTCTGCAGCGTTTGATCTGGTTAATCATAAAATCCTATGTCATCACCTTGAAACTGCAGTCCATTTCTCCCCTGAAGCCATCAAATGGATCGAATAATTTCTCTCCAACCAGACGATGAGAGTCTTTTCTTCCTCATCTGCAGCCTCCCCAGTCCCAATAACATGCAGCGTACCGCAAGGCTCTTGCATATCACTGACATTGTACAATGCCTTGACAAAGCTCCTGTTTGACAAACTAGACAATATGGGCATTACGTACACATACTATGCGGACGTTACGCAAATACAAATACCTATATCAGGCTGTTTTGACACTGACACTAATAACCTCAACACAATCTACCTTGCCATCCAGGCCTGGATGGCGCAAAATGAATTATGCCTGAACGATGACAAGAGTTCATATCTAATAAATCCAAACAAAATAATCTACCAAAACAATAAGAATCTTTCAATATCAATGGCAACACCATCAAAGTTGCCAACAAAATAAAAACAATGGGGGTCCAGATCGACTCTTCACTCACCCTAACTAGACAGGCCAATGCTATTGTTTTGTCCACAGCCTACACATCTAAACTTATTAGATCTAGTAGACCTTTCCTTTCGACGGACAATAGCATTACCTTAGCAAGAGCACTGATCCTCTCGAGGATAGACTATTTCAACTCTCAATTTACAGGTTCTATTACTAGAAAAATCAAAAAACTCCAAATAGTACAAAATAATGCCATTAGAGCTGCACTGAATATACCCAAGAATGAGCACATCTCGTCAACCAGACACATCCACTGGCTTCCGGTCCATGATAGGGTCAATTTTAAAATACTCACTCTCACCCACAAATGTCTCGCCAACAATGCTCCAGCTTACCTCAGTAACCAAACCGCCAAAATGCAATCCAATAGGCTTGCTCGTGCACCAGATGCTAATCTCATTGTGATACCTAGATTTAAGAGACAGAAAGCAGAGGGTTCCAGTTTCCCAGTAGTAGCAGTGGAACACCTTGCCACAACAACTGAGAAATGACCCATCCTTGTGGTCTTTCCGAAAATGTCTGAAAACTAGACTCTTCAACCTAGACTCCCAATATTGAAACGCCAGTTCTAGGCGAGACAGCCCAATCTTGATCGGCTAACACTTACAATGAAACTATGTATCCACAATTGTAACTCCTAGTACTTAGCACCCTAGCACTCTCACGATGTTCAGTAATTACCCTTGCCACAATAGAGATGTCACAACCGCCTTGCATATCTGTTCTGCCTTATTCTGTAATGCATATGTTGAATTGTAACTCTACTCTACTGTAACCAATCCCCCAAGTTTCAGTTGAAGGGCAATTGTACTGTATTGTAACTGTACTCTACTGCAACCAATCTATTAAGTATCAGTGCCTAGGTGTCTCTGGGCTTTGTGTGCTCTACAAATGTTAAATAAATGAAAGAAATAAACGAACAGACAGCAGCCGAAAATCGTTGAATGGAGCCACAGAAATGAACTGGTTATCCCCAAGTCAAACGGCACAGAACATTTAACCCCAGAGATGAACAAAACAGTCCTACACCGAGAGACAGACCGTGCGCGATCAGGGGCAGGAAATCTTACTGGTGATAGATGGCGGAAATGGCAAGCATGAACTGTTTGCAACGGCACCAGCATTGATCCTGCGAAGATCAACCAGGGGATGGGGCCAGGCCAACTTTTTGCAATTTCTCTGAGCCAGTTCAAACCCTGGGGAAAAGCTAGCAAGCGAAAGGGCCCACAGGACAGGTGATGGGGAAATCCAATGAGATCCAGGCGAATGGGATTGACTGGGCTATAAAAGCCCAACCAGGTAAGACCAAGCAGAAGGGTGCTAGGGTGAGATTGTGAGCCAAGCTAGAGGATCAGCACATCAGGCCATGGAGAGCAAACGGTGGAGAAGAGTGTTGGAGAGACTAGTGCAGAGTGAGTGCTACCATTTCAGATAGTGTCGTGTTGAGTGGCTGGTGGATGCGAGAGAGTGTATGGTAGGAGAGGGATAGTGAATGAGTATGGGTTAGAGAGTATAGGTGTGTGGAGAAGCGTGGACGTTGGAGAGAGAGTCGGGAGGGTGGAAATAGTGGCAGTGTTGGAAGGGAAGAGTTTGGAATGTAGTGGAGAGAGAGGAGTAGGGAATACAGTGAGATCAGTACACAAAGAGAGGGCAAGAAAGAAGTGGGCAGTGTAGAGAGACCAGGACACAGAGGGAGAGAGGTGTAAAATTATGGAGCAAAGTGAGGGGAGATTGAGAGAAGAGATAGATACGTAAGCTCCAGGGGAGGAGAGTGGAGGTAGAGAAAGATGGCTAACAAGGAGAGGAGAAAAGAGATAGACTGAAACTCGAGTGTCAAGAGCTTGAAGAACTGACCATCAAGAGACAAAGAATCAGAAAACCAGGTACCCTTAGGAACACAGAAAAGGCTACAGCCTTTAGGACTTCCCTTATTTGGAGATTTAAATCGGACAGTTGGGGCCAGCAATCAATAGCTATAACATCTGGGAGATATTTTAGAAGATGTGGGATGCCTGGCCTAGGTTGGAAGGAGCCTACGTGGAGGACGAGGGAAGATGTAGGGATCCTCAGTGTGGCCTTCCAAAAGATTTGTGGAACGTTGAAAAGTATTAATAAAGTCTTTGTAACTTCCTATGTGGTCATTGAATTCTTGTGACTATCCATGACAAGGTTCATAGTTTGACAATTGACAGCCCCATTCTAGTCGCAGAGCGCATAGCTCTAGAATATACTTAATATGCACAAATCAACTATATGACCAGTTTTCACAATCCATGTATAAACCAATTTTGAAAAATCCAGTCATCTCCCCAATTCCAGTATGATGACAGGATGACTAAACCAGTGCACTTCCAGTTTGCAAAATCCCAGTATACTCCCAGTTTGTGAAATTTCAGTTTCCTCCCAGTTTAACAATCCCAAAGTACTTGCAGTTTGATAATTCCAGAATGGAATTTGACAGCCTCACTGTATATTTGGAGTTGCCAATTCCACCAACTCCCAATTTCACTATTCCTGTATATGGGTGGTTTTCACACTTGCAGTGTATGCATGGTCTACACAGCACAAGCTCTTTCAGATTGACTATCCCAGCACACTCCATTTTTGACAAACCAGTTCCACTCATAGTATGGCCAACCCAGTATAATTTCAGCTTAACAACCCCAGTATAATTGCAGTTTTTACAATCCCACTTTACATCCAGTATAATCAAAACGTTATATTTTCTGTATGACAATCCCATTACACTGCCAGTTTGATTATTCCAGAAAATTCAGTTCACATAATTCCAGTACATTATGAGGTAAGAAATCACTCCCTTTGTGATAACTGCATTACTTCCTAGTTTTACGATATCAGTTTATAATCAATGTCTAACTTAGCATGCTCGGTTTGATAACCCCAGTATTATTTCAGTTTTCACAATTCCATTTTACTTGATTATACTAGATCCCTCTATTCCCACATTTCCAATATACTCTGTTGTGGACAATCCACGTATACTCTCCTTTGCCAACCCTAGAATATGTTCAGTTTTTGACAAACCAAGTGTATTCCTAGTTTAACAACATTCCACTTCACTTCTAGTATGAAAACGTCCTCACTTTATTTGATAATATAATGGGGGTAATTCATAGATGGCAGCGCAGAGAGGGAGCGTGTGCCAGCATGTGCCAGCCGTGTGCGCTAAACAGCATTCTGGCGCACAGCGTATTCATGGAATTTCCAAGCCATTTCCAGCGCTGGCGCAGAGAACATCCCGCAGCGCCTGTTACGCCCCCAAGAATGCCCCTGGCGCAAGGAAAAGCCATTGAAATCCCCAATTGAGCGCAAAGGACCGCGTTAACCCTGCACCAGCTTACAGGGCCGGTACACTGTAATCGCGTGAAAATACTATGCGTACCCTGCTCACGGCAGCCAAAAGCGTGAAAATGTATTAGCGCACCCCTCGGAATACACGTACCCTGCGCACGCCAGGTAAATTGCATAGAAAAAGCACCCCCCTGTGGCGTGGGCTGCCTGTGGGGCATGCCCAGGGTGGATGGCTTGACTGCGTGTATTTCGGGGATGCACGGGAAGTTTCACACGCGATAGGCCTTGGGCGAGCGGGGAACATGTATTTCGGGTGGGGGGTGCCGGAAGTTTCACACGCGATAGGCCCTGGGCGAGCGGGGAACGTGTATTTTGGGGGTGTGTGGGAAGTTTCACACGCGCTAGGCCTTGGGCGAGCGGGGTACGTGTATTTCGGGGGTGCGTGGGAAGTTTCACACGCGATAGGCCTTGGGCGAGCGGGGTACGTGTATTTCGGGGGGTGCCGGAAGTTTCACACGTGATAGGCCCTGGGCGAGCGGGGAACGTGTATTTAAGGGGTGTGCAGGAAGTTTCACACGCGATAGGCCTTGGGCGAGCGGGGAACGTGTATTTCGGGGGGGTGCCGGAGGTTTCACACGCGATAGGCCCTGGGCGAGCGGGGAACGTGTATTTTGGGGGTGTGCGGGAAGTTTCACACGCGATAGGCCTTGGCCGAGCGGGGTACATGTATTTCGGGGGTGGGCCGGAAGTTTCACATGCGATAGGCCTTGGGCGAGTGGGGAATGTGTATTTCGGGGGTGCGCAGGAAGTTTCACACGCGATAGGCCTTGGCCGAGTGGGGTATGTGTATTTTGGGGGTGTGTGGGAAGTTTCACATGCGATAGGCCTTGGGCGAGCGGGGTACGTGTATTTCGGGGGTGCGCGGGAAGTTTTACACGCGATTTGGCATTGTGGCCCCTCCCGGGTGTGCCCTTTCCACCCCACCCCATTACCTGCAGACATCCCACACCACAGGGGGCTACCCTACAACCCTCACCATGCCCTGCAGGCAGCCCACATGGCACCATGCACTTGTGAGGCCCGAACCACCCACCCACCATTGACAGGCACCTGCCAGCAGGCCCTGACTCATGTCCCCCAAGAACCCATCCACCATTGATGGGCACCGGCCAGCAGGCCCCGACTCATGTCCCCCATCCAACACGTCATCACAATCCAGATCCATGGCCCTCATGGCCACCCAAATCGCACCCCACGCCACCCCAGTCCAAACACTCAACCAAGCATTCCATCCACTCCAAATTAAAATCCCCATGTCATGATAGATCTCAAATAACCAGTATGCGCATGAGTACAAGTCCGTCAGACCCACACAATGGTGACACATGACTGAGAAAATCCACATTGTGATATGCACGAAACCAATGACAGAAGACCATACAAATTAAGTAAAAAATAAAAATGTATTATATACAAAAATAAATGAATTAAATGAAATTACACAACAATAAAATGATAAATAAAAGGATGTCTGAAATCAAGGAAACATTATTAATGGTGAAATGAATAAAATGCAAAGAAAAATGCCTCCAAAGTGTCCGTCCATAGCACCAAATCCAAAGTCAAAATAAAAACAAAACCATTCCTCCATGGTAAAAGAAAATATGTAAAATCAGGTCCATAACTATATACAATGTAAAAATCAAGGGTCCATGTGCCCAACAATCCAACGGAAACCTAAGAAAGAACCTACCTAATGAATAACTATTAACAAAAAGGCGGGGCATAGTCCATGCGCCCCAAAGGAAAAAAATAAACAAAGGAAACCTACAACTACATAACTATTAACAAAGGCGGCGGGCTAGTCCCACGGCTCACTGTTTGATGTTCTGGGCCAGGGCATCATTGAACTCCATGTCGATGTTCTGGAGGCAGGCCTGTTCCCTGGACTCGAGGTCTCGCAGGGATGCAGCCATGGAATCCCTCAACTCCCTGAGAGTTTCCTCGAGGCCTTCCGACCGCCTCAAAGCCCGGTGCATGGAGTTATCTGCCCTGACCATACTGAGAGATGCCCTCTCCGCCCGCCGCCTCTCCGCATCTATTTGCCGGCCCAACCGCTGCCACACGGAAGACACTCCCAGTCCGGGGACCTCCTGCCCCTCGGCCGATGCCTGCCCCCGGGGTGTTGATGGCCAGGAGCCATGATGCCTCCCACGCTGAGTCTGCTGCTGCCTCCAACGCAACTGCTCTGCCACCACAATGGCATCCGGGCTGATGGAATCCGCCAGTGCCGTCGTGTACATGCCCTACCCGATGATGCCGGCACATCCTCCATCCGCCGGGGTCCAGTTGGTGGGGTGGCCACCCCTGCTGGACCTCCGACTCCCGAAGGGATGGGATCTCCACCTGGCTGGCTGCGTTGGTTGGGGCAGATCCACAGGTGGCCCTGGTGGCATCTGGGCCAGAAGACGGCAGGGAGAACGACTGGCGTATAGTGTGCACAGAGGAGTGGAGGGCCGCAAGACTGGTCGACACATGGAGGAAACCCCCGACCATGGCCCCTCCCAACTGGGTCACGTTGGCATACAGCTCTTCGTGATGACATGCGTGGTCCCCCCAGGAAGCACGCACGTCATCATGAATGACCCGTGTGCACAACGCAACACCAATCAGGACGGACTCCATCCGGTCACGGGTCCCCTCATCCACAGGTAGAAGAGTGCCAGATGACGTTGACCTCCCCCCTACCTGCGGACGGGCCTGGGACGGGGCATCCCTGCTGGTGCATGGTGATGCAGTCACAGTGTCAGGGCGATGACCTGTGCTGCCTCCTGCCCCTGCCCCTGGACTGCACCACTTGCACCAGTGGTACCACCCCCACCAGGCCCCATTTGCGGCTCTGTAGCGGCCTCCTCCTCCTCTGTACACACCACCAACCTGGATGGCTCTACACCGTCTTCCGCCGTAGCAAGCCCCTGTGGGGGCTCACCCACCCCTTCCGCTGCAGCTGTAGTGGCAGACACGGCACTAGTCCATTCGCTCCCGGATGATGGAATTTCCTGGAAGGGTGACTGGGCCTTGCGTTGCCGGCCGGTAGAGGCATCCTTGCCGCTTTCCTCCACAGCGCCGTCTCCACCCTCTTCTTCACTCGCCGCTGTGTAAAGGGAGACATTGAACACAAGCATCAGGGTACTGTACAATAGTCCCCTACACAGAAAGCAATAGCACATGAGTGGCACTGTCAAACGTCACTTCCATCATGTCTCACAACACATGGGTCAGTGCAGGCAACACACATGCAGGAACCGGCATGGCACATGCAACAAAAATGTGCATCCATGTCCACTGCACCGTAGAAACATCCAATGGTGGACTGAAACTCACATGCATCATGGGACATGCTGATCACATGCACACGCATCACCGGAGGGTCATGCATCTGGCCCCGTATGCCCACAGACACAGTGGATACAAGGATGAGTAGGCTGTACCAGTGATTCAACACATCGCCACGGACATGTGTCATGCATCCATGGCGCACACACTACTCTGACACACGGACATGTACATCATGCATGTCCATGACAGCAGCACACATCTCTCACACCCCAAACATGTCAAAGTACTGGCACAGGCATACATACATGTGTGCATTCCGCATGCTGCTCACCATGATGCATTGTAACACATACACTATCCATGTGGGTCACGCCTGACTAGACTCACATGCAGCACCATCATTTCCCTGCACACACTTCCATACATGACCCATGTCACACATGCAGCCGAGTAGCTAACTACCACCACGCTTCAACATGCACTGTTTGAAACGTGAATGCATGGGCACTTACTGCTCGACTCCAGACGGGCCTGCATCCTGAGGATCTGATGGTGAAGCACTGGGTGAATGCACTCCAGGACCCTCACCTGCTGGGTGGTAAGATGGGCCTGGTGCCCCACTGCATCCGTTGCCTCTAAGAGACACCGGGCCTTCTTGAGGGTCCTGGATTTGTAGTCCTCCCAGCGCTTCCGGACGTGTTTGATGTCACAGGGTGCCACCCCTCCGCTTTGATGGCACCCACTATGTCCTCCCAGATCCTCTTCCGTCCTTCATTGTCGGCGCGCGATGGTGTGAAGAGGGCATCATAATGCCCCAGAACTTGCTCCACCAGGATACCAACTTCCTTATCACTGAAGCTGGTAGCCCTCTGGCTCTCTGGCTGGGGGCGCCAGTGGTCTCTGATGGTGTTTGCCCCGACATGGCGACCCCCGAAGCTGGGTCCTGGGGCTGGGCTGTGGAGCGATGGAACTTCAGTCGGGAGTCCTCTGTTCCAGCCGGGGTGGTCACAGCAACTGGACCCCTGCAGATGGCAGATGTGCAGGCACCAAATGGCAGGGCACAGTGGAAGCAGGCAGCAGCAGTTGTCAGTCCAGAAAATCTAGACATCCCTGGGTGGAAGGAAATGCATGATAATTGGTTGGCCGAGGACCAACCGCCTCATTTAAAATGTTAAGAATACATGCTCATTAGTTATTACATAGCTATTGGCCCAGCTAGAGTGCGGCCATTTTAAGATGACTAGAATCGCCATTTTGTTTTCTCTCTGTTCTCTTTAACGTTGCCTCTTTGCCTCATGTAAAACGGCTTTGCAGTAGATATTATTTCGCTTCACTGGTCCAAGGCTATGAAAACATGTTGAAACATTACACTGGAGAGCCAGACAGAAATGCCCGATTCCCTCCCTCATATATCCTTGAAGACAGGGAGCAAGGCATTTAATCAGTACATAAATGCCAGCGAGTCTCTTGAAAGAATAGCAATGTACGAAACTAGCATTTTAAGAGTTGAATTATGTTCTTCTTTACGGCCCCCCTTCCTAAGCCCAGTGAGGCCCTGGAGAGCGGGCTGACCTCCAGAGCGAGAATCGAAACTTAGAGATTGGGAGGCCTGGTATGCGCCAGTCTCCTACGCACAGATTGCCTATGAGAAACAGAAACGCTGTGTTCTCGCAAACAAAGAATTATGTCTGTAAAACTGGAGATTGCAACCTGTTACTAAATGTGGTGATCTAAGGTGTCATATTTGTCACACTGGTCAATCATCACCTCTAATTCAAAGGGAAATGAATTGGGGGCGGCATCAAATGTGTCATACTGTGTCATTGCTGATTGTAAGGTGCTCCTTTGGTATATATGTAACTGATGTATGTCGCTCGTTTGCTTGAGGTCTGTTTAGACATACGTCGTGGGGCGTGAGACCACTTGGCCAATTGGGACTATTTTGTATTGCAATAAACCCTAGATTTTGGGAACGGAACCTCGTGTTTGGCATATCTATTCGTGTGTGGTGACTTTGCCTTGTTTCCACATTCGAGGGTCCCTCGGGGCCTCTTCAAGATGGCGCCCGAATAGGAACCCTCCCCCACTTGTTCCATCGTGTACGTTGTGACATAAGGAAGGCGACAAGAACGGCGAGGACAGGAGCGATCGAGCCGGGATCCAGAGGTGTACGGGGCGCCCCTGCGAAAGCGATGAGAGACTCCTTTGCAGATCTGCGCACCGCTGATCCCTGATCGACGCCCCTGGCCAGCGAACAAGGAGGCGAGGGTCCCGAAAACGAGGCAGAGCCGAGATACGCAGACACAACGTCATTGGTTGCATCAGTATACGGACGAATTGTGTCTTGAAGAAGACAAATTGATTGATCAGGTGAGTCATGCCCCAATTCGTAAGTAATCCTGATATTGGTTGAGAGTTGATTTTGCAAAATCAAACACCCAGAGTAAGTTTGATTAGCCAAGGGTAAGGTTAAAACATGCCTGGGGTATTGTCTACCTTAGCAGGATTTTTCCGTTGCAGTGAACAATCTTTGAAAACTAGCCAAGAAGCACCTCCGGGAGGAACGCCGGCTTATGAGATGTACATAAAGTATGGTATGGGAGCGATAATGTTGTGTGAGACTTCGCATAAGCAAACCAGAAAACAGGCAAACCTTCAGTGGCCGAGCCATGGGAGTTTTGAGATGGGACATATAGATAACCTGGAAAAGGTGTTGATAAGAAAAAAGAGCACGCCCTGGGGCACTAGACATCCTTAGGGACTGGAGGAGGGAAGCGTTGCTCAGATTTAGAAGTAGAGAGAAGCATGCGCGCAGGCATATGTCAAAGACGGAGAAAGCTGAGGAGAAGGAGGAGGAGGAGTGGAGCAATAGCTTGCGAAAGGCAAGACGGCACAATGAATTAAACATAGAAAAAATATATCCACAAAGAGAGCTACACACGTCAGACAAATTAATAAACTCAATTTTTACTGAAACAAAGCAGGGTCCGAGGAGTGGAACCAAATAGAATACGTCAGTAGCTGTCGCTCAAACCCCTCCCGTTGCACAGCCCCTCCCAACACCAGCACAGCCACAGGCTGAATCAGACAATGCACTGTCCACTAGCCAGCCAGCCCAGAGTGTTTTGCAACTACCACAACCCCAACAGACATATCCCACTCTCACTGCCCCCTCCCCACCTTCCGATCAAGAAGGTGCCACTGTTCCGACCGCCCCTCTCATGAGTGGAATCGAGCAGAATGAATGTATGAGAGTAACTCGCAGCGCGATCAGCATGGAGAGAAACCGCGAGCTGCAAGTACAGGCGGAAATGTATATAGACAACAATGATGAGGCATCCACGCTAGCGTCGCTGTATGACTTCAGAAGGAACAATGAAATACAGGTATTGTTGGAAGGCATGGGGGAATATTTGCCAAGACAATGGAAAAAGTTAATTGGAAAGTTACCACCGCAACAACTGTTGGATTTGAATGCATTAGCCCGTTGTAGAGGAAGGAATGAGGAGATAGAAGAGCATGTGAAGCGACTGTTTGAGATAAAGAATGAACTGGATGAAGAATATTCTGAAGTGTTGGCCACACCGGGGAACAGGAGAAAGAATATTGAGAGGGGTAGACAGCAGCGATTATCCTCGCCAGCAGCGCAAACTAGTGCGGAGCTGAAGGCGTGCATGCGGGAGGCACAAAAATGGATTTCAGAGTATTCCCAAAATGGAAATACATGGAATATTTGATGAATACACTTTAGCAATGAAGAGGAGAGCGTTACAAACAATGGTACAATATTTGACAGCTAAAGATAGAAATGAGAAAAAGGTGAGCCCCCTGAAGTATTGACGGTGTATAAGAGAGCGATGGAACGGGGCAAATTTAATACTGGAGGATAGAAATAAAGCGGTGAGTGCAGAGCCAGGGGCGAATATGTTAGCACTACCGGCACGAATAATACATAAGTTAAAAGAATTGGTCCTGGAGAAAATAATTCAATGGGACAAGATGGCAGCGTGTGTGCAAGGAAAAGATGAGGTGGCCACAGATTATTTTAACAGATTTGCAGAAGTATTTACAAATTTTAGTGGACAGGATGTGAGTACAGAAGCAGGGAAAAGGTTATTTGTGGATAAATATGTGAGGGGATTAATACTTCCAATTCAAAATTTGATAATGACATCAGAAAGTGGATGGCAAGCACAAACGCTAGGAGAAGTATTACACATGGCTCAATATTATGAAAACAGGGTAAATACTGAAAAGGAAAGAGAAGCAAAGGACAGAGCAAACTTGAAAACACAGGTATTACTTCAGCAGGTAGCAGGACACAACAGGGGAAGGGGAAATACACAGAACAGGGGAAATTCGAATACATATGGAGGGCCTTTGGTATTAAACCAAAGTGCATATTGCAGGGAGGAAGGACACTGGTGGGCACAATGCCCGCACTTACAAAATAGAGGCGGTTATGGTCAGAGAAGGCCTCATAGAGGCCACGGGGGAACAAATGGTCATAACAGAAATAATATGCAGCAGCATCAGAATGATCAAGGGAATGGAGCACAAAATCAAGGCCAGGCTCCGAATCAAAAGCAGAGTCAAAAATCAGCAGGGTGCACAAATGTGAAATAGAGGGAGAGGGGGGGAACATTTTTGACACACAGACCGGTGCATACTGTAATAACAGTGGTGATTACACATCGGATGATGTATTGTTACCCCAATAGGACAGCCCAGGACAGGGGTCGGAACCAGTGTCTATTCCCGTGAATCAGAAAGGACCCTACGTAGAGATGAAGATCGGGAATGAAGAGCATAGATTCCTCGTAGATACGGGGGCACAGAAGTGCTCGATAGATCATCACTTGGTTCCAGGCATACCTCTGTCAGGGCGACAAAATATTTCAGTAGGGTTTGAGGTACCCCAGTAATAAACCCGGAGTCTAAATCAGTAGCAGTGACAATAGGCCTTTTACTGAACATTGTCCATTCCTTTTGACAGAGCAGTGTGGAGAAATTCTTTTAGGATTAAACTTACTGAAAAAACTGAGTGCAGTTATTCATTGTACACAGATGGGGTATTTTTGACGATTTCTCCCCAGAATAGGCCGACTTCTAAATTTATGACGGAACCTTTAACAGGGGAATTGTATACAGTGCCAACTTGCATTTGGCCGTGAATGACAATGATGTGGAATGTTTGAAAATAGAGCCAGTAAAAATGACATTGAAAGAAGGAATAACGCTACCACGTATTCCGCAGTATAAAATTTCAGCAGAAAGAGAAAAAGGATTGAAAAGTATTGTGATTGATTTGGTAAAATTGGGAGTGATTGAAGAGATTACAGGCAGTGTGTGTAACAGCCCCATTCTTGCAGTATATCAGAAAGGGGGTAATGAGGTACCGTACCGTTTTATTATTGATCTTCGTGCACTGAACAAAGTGGTAGATCCCCAATTCCCATTAGTGCCAGACGTCACTACGATCTTGACCATGATCCCTGCATCAGCAGAACATTTTAGTGTTGTAGACTTAAAGAACGCCCTTTTCAGCATTCCAGTACACAAAGAAAGCAGGTATTTATTCGCTTTCACTCTAGGAGGACGATCATTCACATTTACAAGCGTGCCACAAGGTTATACTGAACTTCCGAGCATATACAGTAGAGCATTGAAGGAACAGCTGGACATGTTAGAATTACCAGCGGACTGTGTATTGTTACAGTACATTGACGATTTGTTAATCGCCGCTGACACAGAAGAGCTATGTAAAAAAGGTACTATTTTACTATTAACCCATCTAGGTGAGCATGGCCATAAAGCAAGCCTAAAGAAATTCCAGTACTGTCATAAAGAAGTAGCTTATTTGGGTTACTTACTATCAAAGGAAGGGAGAAGATTAACGCCAGAAAGAATAAAGAGCATTTCTGGTATGCCTATTCCAACAACACAGAAAGGTGTGAGAGCTATAATAGGCATGGCTTCATATTGTCGCCAGTGGATTATGAATTTCGCTTTGATTGTGAAACCAATGGTGGAACAAACAAAGAAGGATGCTGTGGTGCCTTTGCAGTGGAATGAAGAATGTCAGAAAGCATTTAATTCGCTAAAAACCATTTTGAGTTCTGCTCCAGTTTTGGGCACACCGAATTATGAAAAGGTTTTTAGGCTATTTGTGCATGAGAACGAAGGATGCGCGTTGTCTGTCTTAACACAGGAACAAGGTGGAAGAAATAGGCTGTGCGGCTATTTTTCTTCTGCGCTGGACCCTGTAGCATGCGCACTACCACAATGTTTGCGAGCTGTTGCAGCGACTGCTGCGTCGGTGAAACAAACAGAAGGGATGGTATTGGGGCACACCTTAATTTTGATGGTGCCACATGCCATAGATGTTCTACTCAATAGAACGCAGACACAACACCTCACCTCTGCTAGATTGACTAGATATGAAATCATATTGTTCGCGCCCCACATCCAAATTATGAGGTGTAGCGCGTTGAATCCAGCAGAATTAATGGCAATGCCCGAAGGGAAAATTGGTGGGACTGAATTGCCTCCTCATGATTGTTTAATGGTTACTGAGGAAGAAACAAAAGGGAGAATTGATTGATACACCCCTAAGAGAAACAGAAGGGGAACTGTTTTGTGACGGCTCCTGTTTTAAATTACCTGACGGCACATCAACTACCGCATACGCTGTCACCACATTAAAAAGTGTTGTGGAGAGTAATAGAATTCCTTACAACTTCGCCCAAGTAGCAGAGATAATTGCCTTAACAAGAGCTTGTGAAATTTTAGAGAACTTGAGTGTAAATATTTATACTGATAGCCAGTACGCCTTTGGCATTGTCCATAACTTTGGCAGATTATGGGCCGAGAGAGATTTCTTAACATCCCATGGGGCTAGAATCCAACATTGCCCTTTGATTGTGCGATTACTGTCTGCACTTACGTATCCAAAACACGTGGCAATAATGAAATGCGAGGCACATAAAAAAGTGACATGTAACGTGGCTAAAGGAAACGCATTTGCAGACAGAATTGCGAAACAGACTGCCACGGACCTGAATACAAAAATGTTGACTGTACACTCGGAGGAAGTGCCCTGTATGATAGAGAATGGAATTGTGACGGTTAAAGAAATGCAGGCGGAAGCTACAGCCGACGAAATACAGGAATGGCCAAAGGGCTCTGCAGAATTGAATTCGGAGGGATGTTGGGTGGACAAGAAAAGCGGGAATTGGATGTTGCCAAATGCGTATGTAAACGCAATGGTTACAATGGCTCCCAGTCCCACACACATCTGTGCGAAGAAAATAGTCCAACATTTAGCCACAGTTTGGGAAAATCCCCTCATAAAAAAGAATGCCGAGAGGTTGGTCCAAAATTGCATTACGTGCTTACAGCACAATGTGGGAAAGGAACAGTGACTCCAACGGGAAGTTTCGGACCTCCCTCTATGCCATTCGAAGTGATTCACTTTGACTTTATAGAAATGGAAAGGTTCCAAAATTTGAAGTACGTTCTAGTGATCATATGTGCATTTAGCAAATGGGTGGAAGCGTATCCTTTGAAAGATTGCACAGCCATGAGCACGGTGAAAGTAATGCTAAAAGAGTATTTCTCTCGCTTTGGTTTGCCCCGTGTCATATGGTCGGACAATGGTCCGCACTTTGTGGCTGCAGTGATAATACAGATTTGTGCAGGATTGCAGATCGATAAGAGGAGAGGTTCCACAGTTCAAGACATCCGAATTTGGCCTGTCTTATTGAACGCCATAACGGAATTCTGAAGTCCAAGATCAGTAAGATCTGTGCGGGCAGCAAATTGAGTTGGGTAGATGCATTGCCAATAGCGTTACTATTCATGCGAACGTCAGTGCAGGCCAGAACTGGGCTCTCCCCTTATGAGATCATAATGGGGAGACCGGCGAATGTATGGTGCGCACCTCAGCCGAGGAAAATGAATGAGGTTGAATACCCTGTACTCAGCATTTATTGTAATTTGTTAGTAAAAAAACTACGTTCATTAATCAGCAGGTGCAGGAGGCATTACCGGTATGATATACTGGCCCAGGATATGCATTGGAGCCAGGAACCTGGGTGCTAATAAAGAACTTCGAATGGAAAACATCATTAGCACCCAGGTGGCGTGGGCCGTATCAAGTATTGTTAACCACGCAGACAGGACTACGCGTGGATGGACGGAAGGCATGGGTTCATGCTACGCACGCCAAGAAAGTGCCATCACCATTCGACACGTCAACTGATCGAGACAAAGACAAGAAAGAGACAGCAATGGTTCCGGAAACGAAAAATGCCATTGCCAGTCCTCCGCCAGGAAAGCTGCCTAATCCTGAAACAAAGCCTGATGAGATTGCCATAAAAGTGGAAGGGCAAAGAGCGCTCCAACGTTGTCCAGCAGACTCTGCATCTCTGCTGGCCGACACCAAACGCATACATCTATGGCACCCGCCATCTAATGTTGTGACACAGACTGCATTGTCGCCCGGGCACCCATCATCATCTGCCACTGTGCCCCAGGCTGACTCAGAGCTTGAAAACGGAAGTGCACCTGAACTGTTCATTGATTACACGGTACCAGGAGCAAATCAGTACAACCTGCGGAGCAGAAAGAATGAGTGATCACATTTTCATCTCTTTGTTGCCTCTGTTTCCTATTTTCGGATGAAGTGGGAACCGGAGGCCTAGAGGAGGGTGGCGTAAGAGTTGTGCAAGTTAGACAGCTCACGAAACGCAACTCCTCTGTGTTAAGTCCATGTGTCAGGAACCCGAGCGAACAAGCGGGGCATACGTGGCACAAAGGTCGCTGCTCTGAAACTCTAGAGCAATGTGCAAATGCACGGAGGCCTTGCCGAAATGAAAAAGCAACCAAGGCAGGTAGCAACTGACATAAAACATTGTAAACATTAATTGAACTGTTTCAACATCCGGAGAAGCACAAGAACAAAAGATATTTGTGATGAATACAACGGAAGAAGGACGAGAGAAGAATGTCGGAATCAATGAATGCCCCCTCCTGCACCAAAGCCGACAGCGAATTGAACGTAATACATAGAAAGACAGCTATTGATTTCTGCATGCTATACCTCTCCATGCAGCCTATATTATGGGAAATGGAACAAAAGGTGAAACATAATGTACGAATGAGGCATTTGGCATACGGCCAAGAGGAGGGTTTGTCAGTCCAGAAAATCTAGACATCCCTGGGTGGAAGGAAATGCATGATAATTGGCTGGCCGTGGACCAACCGCCTCATTTAAAGTGTTAAGAATACATACTCATTAGTTATTACGTAGCTATTGACCCAGCTAGAGTGCGGCCATTTTAATATGACTAGAATCGCCATTTTGTTTTCTCTCTGTTCTCTTTAACGTTGCCTCTTTGCCTCATGTAAAACTGCGTTGCTGTAGATATTATTTCGCTTCAATGGTCCAAGGCTACGAAAACATGTTGAAACATTACACTGGAGAGCCAGACAGAAATGCCCAATTCCCTCCCTCATATATCCTTGAAGACAGGGAGCAAGGCATTTAATCAGTACATAAATGCCAGCGAGTCTCTTGAAAGAATAGCAATGTACGAAAATAGCATTTAAAGAGTTGAATTATGTTCTTCTTTACGGCCCCCCTTCCTAAGCCCAGTGAGGCCCTGGAGAGCGGGCTGACCCCCAGAGCGAGAATCAACCTTAGAGATTGGGAGGACTGGTATGCGCCAGTCTCCTACGCACAGCTTGCCTATGAGAAACAGAAACGCTGTGTTCTCGCAAACAAAGAATGATGTCTGTAAAACTGGAGATTGCAACCTGTTACTAAATGTGGTGGTCTAATGTGTCATATTTGTCACACTGG
Source organism: Ambystoma mexicanum (assembly GCF_040938575.1). Taxonomy (NCBI): domain Eukaryota; kingdom Metazoa; phylum Chordata; class Amphibia; order Caudata; family Ambystomatidae; genus Ambystoma; species Ambystoma mexicanum. The sequence goes on along the minus strand of NC_090937.1, from coordinate 1,083,321,347 downwards.
TCAATCATCGCCTCTAATTCAAAGGGAAATGAATTGGGGGCGGCATCAAATGTGTCATCCTGTGTCATTGCTGATTGCAAGGTGCTCCTTTGGTATATATTTAACTGATGTACGTCGCTCGTTTGCTTGCGTCCCCTGAGGTCTGTTTAGACACACGTCGCGGGGCGTGAGACCACTTGGCCAATTGGGACTATTTTGTATTGCAATAAACCCTAGATTTTGGGAACGGAACCTCGTATTTGGCGTATCCATTCGTGTGTGGTGACTTTGCCTTGTTTCCATATTCGAGGGTCCCTCAGGAGCCCCTTCACAGTTGGCTCGTGGGAGGCTGCTCGGGGCTCTGAGGGGCAGTAATTCGGCTTTCTGGGCAGGAGCGTGGTCTTCCGTGTGTTGTCGCGTGGCCAGCTTGATACGGAGTGATTTGGCACGTGAAAAAACTGCACGTCAGCGTGTAATGCGAGGAAAGGCCCTTAGCGTGTAAGCGCATCTGTGACGTGACACGCGCGAGTGTTCCACTGGCACGGGTTGAAGGTCCCACGTGGGTTTCCATCGCTCTGTGCGTGCTTTTCGTGGAAAGCGGTGCGTGTGTTTTCCAGGCGTTGGGGTTCACACACGATTACTTCACAGCGGGTGGGTGTTGGCTACGCGTTCTTCTACACGCAAGGCAGACGGTGAGTCGCACACGCTATTTTTCCCACTGCGGGTGTCCCTGTTTGTCGTACCCCTTTTTTTCCAGCCATACTAGCCTGCGTGTTGATCATGTACGTATTTTTTGGGTTCCTGGCTGCCACAGCGTACTGCGTGTGTTTTTTTACACGCACGTGGGCTACAGGGGTTGCTTATCTCTTTTTCTTTAGCTGTATATACGTGTTTGTTGTTTGCACACACTTTTGTAATGCGCAGGGATGCTACCGCCTGCCTTCGTGTGGCGGACGTGTTTAGGCCTGTGCGCGTCTTTTTTGGTGCACGGGTTTCCCCTGTTCAATTCCATGAATATGTGTTGTTAGCGCGTATGTGGGCTTTGCAAGCATTTACCTCCCGTAATTCCCCCGTAACGCCCTCATTTTCACACATTGTTCCCGAATCCGCGTGTTGCACCCTGTGTTCCGCCCACATTTCTTGTGTGCGCTGCACGTTGTGAACTTTCCCTGTGTGCATCACGCACAGCGTTTAGTGACCTATGTGCCCAAGTGCGCCACCCACGGATTTTGCGCACATCCCAGGGTTTACATGCACAGCGCATTCCATGAATCGACGAACGGCTGCGTGCGCGGCTTTAGCATGCGTACGCTGCTATTTTCACGCTTGCGCTCCCCTTTTCGGCGCACATTTATTCCATGAATTACCCTGTAAGTCTGTCAGCCACCTGGAGGCCCCAGGCGGGTTTGCATTAGTCCACCTCGTCAGGATACACTGACTGGCCACTATCATACAGGTCACCAGCAGCTTACGATATCGCTTCGGCACCCCGGGCACCCTTTCAAACATACCACACATTAGTGTACATGGAACAGCAAGACCCAGCATGTCCGACATAGTTTTCATTACCTCCTCCCAGAAGGGTCTTAACTGTACACACCCCCACAGCATGTACATGAATTCTACTGGCTCAGTGGGGCATCTAGGGCACCTGGCTGACCTGGACCTGTCATATTTATGGACCCGAGCTGGGGTGATATATGCCCTGTGACGTGTTTTGAGTTGTAGTAATTGCAACCTGAAGCTAAGTGCCCCCGTATGTGTAACCCCGCACAGCACCCTCCATTATTTAGCGCTAAATGACTACCCTGTGTCCTCCTCCCACCTCCGCCTGTATTTGGGGGGCTTGCACTGCGTATCAGCCAGGATGAGCTTGTATATAGAGGATAGCACCCCACAACAACCAGAGTTCCTAATGTAGTGCAAGAGCGGGGTGGTGTCTGGAGTGGCAGGGAAACTTGGGTACCATTCTCTGATCGCAGTTTTCATTCTAAGATACTGTAGTCTCTACCGGAGGCCACCCCCATCCTGTTGAAAAATATCTCTTGTGACATAAACACCCTATCGGGGTACAAATCCTCCAATCACTCAATCCCCATGCCTCCCTAGTTCCGAGCCAGGGCAACATTGCACGTCGGCTTTAGGACCTCTATGTGCCATTTTGAAATACCTGGAACGAAGGGATGCCCCACCCTGATCCTTTTCAAGGCTCTCCTCCATGCGTGCACTGTGCATGCCACCGGGCCGATCCCACACCAGTCCGCAACTTTGCCCGAGATCAATACCCCCTGTAGGGAATATAGCCTAACCGACCTCCGCTCTATACGTACATGGGGCACATGTGGCGCACCCGGCATCCAGTATTGGGTAAACAACAATTGAGCTGCCAGCTAATATGCTTCAATATCCGGCGCACATATCCTCCCCCTCCTCCCAAGGCAATGTTAACCCGTCCCATCCAATAAGCGGGTATTTTGGGTGCCAGGCCAGCTTGACCAGCTGGGTACACACCTTGCGAAAGAAGTCTACCCCCGGCCAAACCGGGATGTTTTGAAATATGTAGAGGCGCTTGGGCACCACCACCATTTTGGCAAGAGCTACCCTACACATAGGCGATAGCGGGAGCCTACACCATTTGTCTACATTCCTCGTCAGGGTCTGCAAGCAATCCATATGGTTATCCCTAAATAGTGATTAGGCCCCTCTGCTAACCTTAATTCCCAGATATGTAACGGCCGATTGCTCCCATCCAAACCCTTCGGTATTACTCGGGCGTGTGGTAGCTAGAGTGAGAGAGAATAGCGTAGACTTGGACCGATTCAGCAAGCAAGAGTACGGAGATCACTCCAAAGTCTGCAATTTCTTGCGTCAATGAGCCCAGGTTAATCTCTGGGTTTCTCAGGAACAGAATGGCGTCATCGGCATACAATGAAATTAGTTCTTGCCCCCCCCCATGGGTATGCCCCTATGGCCGTGATACCTCCTAAGCCTACATGCCAGGACTTCGATTGCTATAGCAAATAAAAAGGGGGAAAGGGGACACCCTTGCCTTGTGCCCCTTCCGAGTCTGAAAGAGTCTGAATATGTGCTTCCAATGCTGATCCTGTCCCCCGAGCCCGCGAATAGCAATTTTACAGCTCTTAGGAAATACACTGGGACCCCCACCTGGAACAGGACTTCAAATAGATAATCCCATTTGACCGAATCAAATGCCTTCTCCATGTCCAACAACGCCACAACCGTTTGCCTGAGCGGATCAATTTGGGCTAGAATCGCAAAGAGCCTCCTAAGATTCAGCGCAGTCGACCACCCTGGAATGAATCCGGATTGGTCTCCATGAATTATCTGCTTGATGTGCATGAGTAGACGGTCTGCCAAATTTTTGTGTCTAAGTTTAGCAAAGATATCGGCCGATAGGACGAGCACTCCAGCTGGTCCTTGCCCGGCTTAAGAATTAAGGTGATCACCGCTTCCCTCATAGTAGGGGGGGGAGTTGTCCCAATGCCAAGCCCTCCTCCCATACTCCCAGCATCTGACGTGCGACACCAGGGCCCCCCTCTTTATAGAACTCTGCCGTTATGCCGTCTGATCCGGGCGCCTTGGATGATGGGAGATCCCGCACTGCCGAAAAATGTCCTCCACCACAATGGGAGCCGCCAGCGCCTTTGACGCCTCTGCACTGAGCCGGGGAAGAGCTGCCCCCTGAACATACTCTGTGAGAGCCACTCCCGGAAAAGTGCCCCTCGACGAGTACAAGGCTTCATGGTAACCACGGAAAGACTCAGCGATTTTGCAGGGTTTCACAGCTATCCCCGCCAGGTGCCCTCACAGCCTTGATTTCCCTATGCCCCCGCTCAAACCACCCCAGCGCTGCCAGGTGTCTACCAGGCCTCCCCTCCTTCCCGTACTTGCGCGCCATTGCTGGCCTGGCAAAGTATCTCACCTCCTGCTCCACAAGTTCGTGGAACCTGTCCAGTCCCTCCTTCAATTTAGAAAGCACACTTGGAGTGCTCAACCTCCCCACCTCCTCCTCCCAGCGCTTGATCTTAAGCTACGTTTCAGTCAGCTTTCTTTGAATCAGCTTCAGAACCCCCAACTCTGTAGACAGGCATCCACCCACCGACCACAATTAAAGAGTGGTACATTTTATTGTGGACCGAACACCGAATACCACAGATTTTTTTGTTTATTTAATTTGGGGGGTCCCCCAAACCACCCTTTTTTCCACTCTTTTAAAGCCACAACAACCCCATCGCGACCTATTTTAAGCCCTTAGCCCGAGTAACCTTTATATATTTATTTAAACTTTTCAGTGTTTTTCAGTGTTATTGTCCACTCTGAAATTTCCCACTCTGTTTTGTTTCTGATAAAATTACTAGATACCCTTTTCAAGCTTCAAGTAAATGAGACATGTTTAAGCTCAACCTCATCTATATAATGTTTCAAACTGCACTTCATTCTCTGTTAGGCATTTGGGAGTTAGAAGGCTGTACTGATGTAGCTTATATAAGTGCATCATAGGGAATTTAGACTTGGGGTCAATTAGGGTTAAAAATTGAGTAGGTTAGAGCAGAATGAAAAATATTGTTGGGCTCTAGATAGGAACATTAGGGATTTAGGAGTTAGGGTATAATTTTGCCACATGTTTTCATGAGGGGACATAATTAGAGCCTATGGCGCAAAAACACACAGACATTGTTTTAATTACACACATTAGCGTGTTTTTTCTAGGGTGCATGAAAAGAGAATCAGATAAATTGATGCTTATTTTTTTTGCAAGAAAGGGAAAATCAAAATCAGACTCACTGGGGCAGGATTTATATTGGGCACACGTTGAAAAGGAATTGTTTTGGGCAAAGAAGAGGTGAGATATCATATTGACAAATGTTTTGTTTGGGTGTAGGAGAGAAGAAATCACATCACACATTGACCTGTGATTTTGCTTTAGAGAAGCAGATACATCAGATAGATTAACATTTTTGAAACCTTTGTACAGAAGAGGAAAAACCAAATCACAGAAATTGACCCATGCATGTTTGGGTGCAGGAAAGGAGAAACCACATCACACTCATTGATGTGTGAACTTGTGGGCCAGGTGAAGGACAGAAGAAACATAATCACCAACATTGATACGTTATTTTGTTGTGGTGCAGAAGAGGAGAACAAAATCATATGTTGACTTGTGATTTTTTTGTCTGCTGAAAATGAGATGCCGAATTACACATATTAGTGCAGGATTGTCTTGGGTCACTGGAAAGAAGTGAAATTTAATCAAAAAGATTAGCTTGTGATTTCTGTGTGCTGTGCCGGCGAAGAGAAACCAAACTGTACACAATGAGCCTTCACAGGACAGAAGAATTTACACTTAGGGATATGTTATGTTATCTTGCACAAGAGAGGATAACCCGATTTACACACATTGAAATGTGATTGGCACACAACCGCCGTACATCATTCTTCTCACAATCAACATCTTTTTCATTGAGCCATCAACTCCAAACAGCAATCAATTGTGTCTTGGAATATAAGAGGGCATGACATTTAAGTTTAGCCCACTTAATGTTAATAGATACTAGATGGTTAGTACTACTGTTGAATGTATACTTGAACCCTTTTCAAGTGACGCAGTAATGTTCCTCGAACACTTCTTAGAGAAATGGTATACAGAAGAATCTTGTCAAATAATAATAATAGCATGGGATATTTATTCTAACTGTTTGGAATTATATCTTCTGTAGTAATCCCCTCTGCCAGTGCTGTATATGACAGGTTGATGAAAGGCAGGCATGTTATGGACATCACAAGCACACTGGGTCTTCAGAGACTAAATGGAAATATTCATAATGATATCCTCGATGGTTCTACTTAGCACAGGGGAATATCGTCATCAACCATGGATTATATTTTCACACGGACCAGGTCTTTGAATGCTGCATATCCCTGTCTATTATAGAAACTGTATAGATCAGTGATCATTCAGCTCTGCATCCATTGTTTAACTAGGATGTACCGAAAAGTACTTTAAAGTCTCCTATTACCTTGCTTAACACTAATACGAGAGGCTCTAGACTTGAATAAAAAATTGCAAGAAAAAATGGAAGCAGACTTGAAGACTGAACCCTTTTTTTCGCTAGACCAGGTGCATTATTCTGATTGCATCAACAAATTAATGGGGAGTATGAGAAGGAAGGTCTATGTCCCTCAATTAAAAAAGATCTATTAGGCCTTGTTATTTTGACTTGGTGGTAGAGTTTAAGGAAAGCGAGGTTGTCTACGCCTCTTGAAAAACAATTATGATCAGGCATCCGCCTGCCTAGCTCGCAAGATGAAACAAGCCTATACAAACGTTCTAAAGTCTCAAAGACTTGATGAGGCAGCAGAATGCAAAACACATCATTTTAGCATTAGATTCAAGGACATCTGAGACTTTTGGCTCCTGGTGAATAACAGGAATAATTTGCAGGCATTGTGATGAATCTTGGCATGATCGGGAGGTGAGGCCACTCACCGTCATTCCCCTACGTGTGGTAATATGCAAGAGGACCTCACAGGGAGAGACTCCCCTCCTGGGGATAGGGACTCCTGTTACATATTGGAGCTCCTTAAACCTCTTCTTTTAAGCACCAAGATCTGTACCTAACACCTCTAATCAGCCAGAGAGTACTAATATCATGTATAGTAATACTCGTAGCTGTCCGACAATAATGTATAATCAAACCAAGATGATGAACAGACAGGGTGCGAGAGACAAAGGAATTCACATCAAAAAGAGGATCAAGTGCACATCCTGGAGAGCCTGGGACTTTCCAACCGGGAAAGAAGGATAGTGGAGAGAGTGGATCAGCAGTGCGCAGGGAGCCGGCCTGAGAGTGAGCTGGGAACTAGACAACGGTGGTGTGATCTCGCTGCGGTGGACCATTCAGTCCCAAAACGACGCTTATACCGTTGCTCTTACGAGTACACAGAACCTCTGTGGAACGCTAGAGACTGGAGAGGGAAGCTAAAAAAGCAGAGGGTACAGAACCCGACTGAAGAACTGGAGAAGGCTCCCTCATCCCAGTAGCAATCCTAACACTACTGGTGGAGAGAATGTGAATGGTGCATCGGGAGAAAGCTCCCTCATCACAGTAGCAACCCTAATGCTACTGGTGGAGAGAACTGTGAATTGTGCATCGAGAGAGATCTCCCTCGTCCGAGTAGAAACTCTAATGCTACTGGGGAGATAACTATTCGGATGCCTGTGCAGCGTCCCAGACAGGCAAAAAGGTTCAGGCTGAGAAAACCATTGTGTGAGTAGGGTGAAGCTTTGCACGGCAGAAGATGAATATATCACTTTGAGTTCATTTGGACACATTTTAGATACTTATATCTAGCAACACAGAAAATAGCAACAGCTGTATTTATGTTGTGGTTGCAGAGGTTATAGATAGGGCAGTCTATAGGCCCTGTGTTTAATAGTTGCATACAAAGCTATGTTTGTAGTGAGGTGCTAGGAGAAAGCTGAAGCAGGTGGAAGATGAAGTCAGAAAGATATTGTGAGAGGAGCGAGGTCAGTGTGTTGACATGGGTGGAGTGCCGCCATATTGGATGTTAAGTCCAGTACTCAATGAACAGAATAGAACAGAGACTGATGTGGAGCTGTGACTATGGTTAGCTTAGACCTACGACTATTCCCTTTTCTGTCCTCCAGGAGAGAAGCCGAGATCAGAGGCACCCATGGTGCTTATATAAACGCTAACTGTTACCAGCTGCAGGGCCTGAACGTGGTGGAAACAGAATGTTAGCTGTAGGGGGAGCGGGTAGACATATGGACAACGTCATGAGAACAGGGCATGAGGTTTTGTGATGCCAAGAGGCCAGGCAAAGATTTGTGCACTACTGCCCCCACTCTATGAACGGTCAACCAATTTGAATTACAAGTACATGTACAACCAGAACAAATAAATATCTGAAATTCATACTCCAGAGCGGTGTCCTGGTCATGTCATTACTGGCCACCTGGGGTTTGAAGGAGAAGGGGGGAGCCGTGTCTGGAACATTCTGTGATTTAGAATAGGAGAAGGTGATGCCGATAAATTTAGTACAAGGTCTGGGGTGCAGCTTGTGTGTACCATGGCGTCTGGTATAATGAGAAGCCCTATTGTCTTATCAAAGCAGAGTTGGCCCAACCTGTTTACTTTGATCGTGTCTGGACTGGAGGGGTGCACACCACGTGACGGTCACCATTTATTATTGTGTCAATACTTTAATTAACCAGACCTGTACCTGGATTCAATAGTGACGATGTAGTGGGCCATGTGTTTAGGGGACTGGGTTTAGATAAATTGTGGCCAATCGGTCCAGGGACTATAGGAGGGTATTATCATGTCCTATAAGTCATGCTCATTGTGGGTCGTGAGATAACATTGTATCCTATGTATGCATAGGTTACAATGCCATCTTGCGGTTTTCAGATATATATCCTACAACATGTAACTTCTTGGGGCGTGACAAGCTTCATGTCAGATCGGTTCTACGGGACCCTCCGAGACCGGTTTGCATGTGATAAACCTTGTTTTCCTTTGGAAAAAGGTGCAGTGATTTATCGTTCAGGTTTTGGTTTGCCGTTCCCTTTACAAATCTGTGAATTGTGCATCGGAGAGAGATCCAGCGTCCCAGTAGCAACCCTAACACTACTGGTGGAGAGAACTGTGAATTGTGCATCGGGAAATAACTCACTCATCCCATTAGCAACGCTACGCGTGGAAAGAACTGTGAATCACACATCGGAAGAAAGCACCCTTGTCCCCAGTGGTACTACTAAGGTTCCTAGCGAAAGGAAGTGGGAACTGTTCATCGGGAGAGAGCTTTCTTGTCCCAGTGGCATACAGAAAAGAAAAGGAAGCGTGAAACATACTAAAAGGGTAATCAAGTGGAAGAAGGAAACCCAGTTCACCCTGCAAGCAACATGGGGAGAGTGGTAGAAGCTCCTTGAGAGTATCGGGATACCAAATAAGACGACTTGAGGCATTCTCCTGATTACTAAAGCAGACTTTAAAGCCAGAAGATAAAAGTGGAAAGAATAATGTTTCTGGCAACTATGTTGTGTGGAACTGTGTGATTTCAAGTGGACGCTGCATGATCAGGACAAAGGAGGCATTCTCCTGGGCCTTTTGCGAATTGGAATTGGTTACTGGTCCATAGGGACAGATAGCGATTTTGTTATCTCAGGAGGGAGTCATCCTTCTGACAGTTGTTATGAATTGTTTTGTATTTTAGTGGTAGGGTCAGACTAGAAGTTTGGGACAGAGGACTGACTTTTGATTTTGGCATATCCTGACGCCGACTACCCCAGTTATTTATGAGTTAGGTAGGGTTATCTCGAAGAGTTAGGGTCTGTTAGGTTTTTGGAATACCTCAATAAAATACCCTTGTGTCCGACTCCTGCTGTTCCTACCCTCCCACAGCTTCTAACCAAACTTATTCTGTTTCATAGGCTGCTTGGAAGAACCATTTTGCAAGGGTCTTTGACTGCCCCAGCCTTTGACTTTGCCCTCTGGCCATTCTGAAGAACTCTTTATGGCATTTGGATTTTGAGACAGAAGATATTGGGCCTCATTACGACCCTGGCGGAAATCGAAAAACGATGGCGGAAATGCAATACCGCCATCGAATAGCGCTCGGTGCGATTATGACCCGTCACCGCAAAGTACGATGCCATTAGCGACACCGTAGTGAACGCCAACGCTAACTGCACCAAGTACGCGCGCGCGCGCCATGCCAAACCGTAATTACCACCATGGCGCAACGGTACGCGAATTCTGACCCTAGCGGACATGCACCTAACGCCATCAAGCACGGCGGAAAGTACCATTCCGCCATGGTGAGAAGTACGGCATCGCGAACCAACCGTAAACGGCCCCACTGAGTGCCTGTACACCGCTCCCTGGCCACATTGTACAACTCCCCGTAGGTGCAATGAAGTCACACAATGCAACCAGTGAAATGTACTAGTCATCCATGCCTGCCAACGAACAAATGAATCTCAAGAGGGGCCAATGGGAGCTGCAGGGCACAGATGGCACGAATACAGAAGCTATTCCAATGGACATGACCACAGTCTCCCACCAAGAAACGCACGCAAACACAGGCACCTGTGACCAGCAATATTCTGAAAATCACATCATTCCACCAATCCACCTGGCTGACCGGCATCTGTTACACAAAAGCTAATCCCCCGCCCCTGAGCATGACATCATTAAAACAGTCATATTGGCAGCCCTTATCCCTGACCTCACTGGGCTTCGTAGGCAAACGCGCCCAGCACAGTACCACGCAACTATACTCCGAAGCTGGAACCCAATGCAGATCTCCTCACAATACATCGCTCCCCAAATAGGAATATGCCACATCACTTGCAAAGAAGAACGCTACACGGTCCATATCAGAATAGACATTTAATGCACAACAAATTCACCAAGCCCATACAGCCATTAGGCCATGAACTCCAAAACACATTTCACCATTGTGGGCTGCATCCGCAATAAATGACCAGCTACTTCTTGTGTGACGCCCTGTTCCTTCATGGTACACAGGGGCTACATTCTCGTACGAAAAGGCAACATGGAAGCGCCTAGAACCGCAGGGCCGTCCCAATAGGGAGGCACTAGTCCAGCTGAAAGGCCGAAATGTTGCTCCTAGCCACTAGTACTGCGTAAGGGCATGTGGCCCATTGGCGATCGTCCCATAAGATCGTAATGCTGCTCCACTGATTAACACGAAGCAGCAGGTGTCGGGAGTAAAATCCATCTGCAGGAGTGGCATACAGATGGCAGTGGCAAAAGGGGAGGAGATACCTGTCAACCAAATGAAATGAAAAAGAATAGTATGGCCATCAGAAATACATTTGAATTACTCACTTCAATGATCACACCAAATCCACAGCCATATGCATGCTAGCCCACTCCAAAGGATCATCACCACCCAAAAACCACTTGCGAATCATAACTATCTATATCGAGGTGAAAACACCATCACAAACGAGTGTACCTGTGCATGCGTCTGTTAAAACAGAATCCATCAGATGGGATTGGTAACGTGCATAGACACAAGTGTCTGAAGGCGCGTCGAGACAGGGAGGGCTCAACAAGGCCAGATAGACGATGGTCCCACTATGGCAGCCCTGCATCACATAGCGCAGGGGAGGCGGACAGATTCCAAGAAGCCCTGTACATGGCAAACTCTGTATCAAATCATCTGTCCATGCATCCATTCATCATTCCCTCATCCCGTAATGAAAACGCCTGTTTCCATACTCACATAACATGTGAAATTTCCATTGAGTCTGTGCGTTATGCAGCCTGCAAAATCCACTGTGCCCCAGCCCGTAATTCCAGTGTTGTGAAGTAACATGTATTTGGGAACGTCCGGCCTCATCGTCCACTTCGCTATTGCGCATCCCAAACTATTCATATCAATCATTGCATCCTCGCCATGGCCCCTGTCCCAAGGACATTGAACAATAGAACGTTATATTTGCAGTCAGACCTGTGGGCATCTCCTCGCCGCTAGCTGAAAACCGAAAGCGCCGCCCTTCGAATTCCTCATTTGCAACATCACGTCGAAAAGGCATCTGTGGCCGCTTGAAATCACAAATTAATCCATCTAGTGCGGCTGTGTGTGAAAATGGCAACTGCCTTCACTCACAAATGGGACGCCCCGCCCGTCGTTGAACCTCGGTACAGTGATGCATGAGGGTCCACCGTTACTCGAGTACTACGTTCCACTGACCCTTCACAAGTCTGTTCGCGACTGCAAAGATAGTATGTGAAACAATGGGACCATAGCCGAATGAACAAATCAACCAATGTTACACTGCCATCGGGTACAAATACATGATTGTAATAGCAAGATGCCATTCGTCGAATTGCAGCGTTGTGTGCGGGACGTGCTCGCCCAAAGGGGAGAGCAGCTTGCACAGGTGGAATGAATCACCACAGGTGGAGGCCATACAGCCTGAAAACACATAAATTGCACACCCAGTCTCCTCCCACAACCACACCCACTCCGAAATGCTACCGGCAGGACTAGCTATGTTGGCCCTGGGGGACCTGATAGCACTGCAAGTACTCCAACTTCAAGAAGAAGACGAACACCAACTACAACCGGCCGCACGGAGGAGACGCAGGAGGAGGAGGGCAAGGCAGGGCCAGCAAGGGCCGCCAGCACAGGCACTACCACCACGCAGGCAGCCCGCAATCCCACGCCTCCGAGCACATCCGTTCAACCTCACTGATGAGCAGATCCACACCCTCTACCGTTTGGACCGGGACACCATAACCGCCATTGTGGACATGACACAGGCTGACCTTGTCAGCATGATAGATAGCCCAACCGCCATCCCACCCCTACTGAAGGTGGTGTCTGTACTCCACTTCCTGGCCACAGGCACCTACCAGCACACAGTCGGACAGTTGCATGGCATTTCACAGCCACTGTTCTCACGGACACTATTGCAAGTGCTCGATGCCCTCCTGCAGCACGCAGACGACTACATCTCTCTACCACGCTCGGAGCAGGAAATTACCAACACAAAAGTGGGATTCCATGCACTTGCCGGCATACCGGGTTGCATTGGTGCCATCGACTGCACCCATGTGGAATTGGTCGTCCCACATGCCATGGAGGCCCAGTACCGCAACCGAAAACAATTTCATTCTCTGAATGTACAAATGGTGTGTGACTCCAACAGGATCATTACACATTGTTGTGCCCGATTCCCTGGATCAACCCATGATTCTATGGTCTTGAGGAACTCTACAATACCACGCTACATGGAGCGACACGCAGGGAACAGATCCTGGCTACTCGGTGAGTCTCATTTCATGCATGATGATATGGGGTATGTGATGCGGCAATGACCTGGCAGGAAGGGGGGGAGGGTGCGTACGTAGCAATGGCATTCCACATAATTCGTTTATCGTCCACATACAGGTGATGCCGGATATCCACTGAAGAGATGGCTCCTCACACCAGTCCGGAACCCACGGGACCAGCATGAGGAGGACTACAACCATGCCCACTCACGTACCCGTGTAGTCATAGAACAGGCATTCGGCCTACTGAAGACTCGTTTCCGATGCCTCAGCAGGTCTGGCGGGGCACTCCTGTACCGCCATGTGAAGGTTGCAAAGATGGTGATGGCATGTGTCATGCTACACAACATGTGCGTACGTAGAAATGTGCCCATGCCCCCTGACGCAGAACTGCAAGCACCTGAAGATGGCCATGATGAGGGTGGGGATGTGGCAGCACCTCAAGGAGTCTGCGAGGCACAGGAGGGCCGTGACATTCGTCAGCATCTCATAGATGCATGCTTCTAGCACTCACGCCTGGTGGCTGATACATGGACACGGGACTCGTGGCACTGTGTGTGTCTGGTACATGCACAATATGGACTGTACGCCTATAATGGCCTCGTACACAAAGATCAATGTCCACACATCTCATTGGTTGATCGTGCATTGTTTATGGCATATGTGATATCATGTTAAACACCCTATCGACCCGCCACCCAAGTGAGCCCAACACACCCCCTCCACCCTCCTACCTCCCCCCCGAACACCAGTGTCCAAAGATGCTCATTGTCAGTGGGCAGTCGCTATTGCAAGCCCCCTCTGCGGGTATCAGGGGCACCCCTGCCTGTGGAGCGCAGGTTCCTCCCAGATCTACATTGGGGGCTGCCCTGGACGGAACTTGCAACGGATGATGTCTCTGCCTGCTCACGTCCATGCATGTCCCTAAGGGTTTGTGAGAGCTCAGTGAGCACACGGCGCACTGCGGCAAGTTCGGCACATACGTCTTTGGACGTCGCATGCAGTTCCCCCCTCAGGCTCTCGGTGCTTCTCTCCATTTGTACTCTCAGGCTCTCGGTGCTACTCTCCATTTGGACTCTCAGGCTCTCGGTGCTACCCTCCATTTGTGCCCTTAGTGTCTCTGTACTTCTCTCCATTTCTGCCCTAAGTGTCTCAGTTGATGTTTCTATGTCTGCCTTAGTGCCCCCACATTCATCGGCATGGTCCTTGAGGAGCGTGGCCAGTTGCTGCTGTTGCACGATTAACTGGTCGAGGGACTGTTGCCTCTGCTGGGCCATGGCCATTTGCGGTGGTGTCACAGAGTGGCTGTTCGCCTCATGTTGCCCTGCCACAGGGCTTGTGGGGGATGGCCAGTCGTCGTCTTGTGGGTGCCCCTGCGTGGTATCCTCATGGTGTACGGGATGGAACAGACAGGGGGATTGGGACAGGTCATGGATGGATCTGACTTCGACATCCCCGTTTTCTGTGTCGGAGCATGCTGCCATTAATGCAGTGTCACCTATGGTGCTGCTGCCACCAGAAGCAGTGCCTACTGTGGCATCCATTGGGGGGACCTGTGGTGGTGGTGTTGTGGGCATGCTGGCTGCTGGGGTGCCTGTTGGAGTTCCCTCCTCTGTGCTGCCACTTGATTTGTGCTGCTGCCGTGTCTTGATGCGTGCAGCTGAGGTGGAGGGTCTTTGGCCGTTGGTCTTGGCCCTCTTTGCAGGTGTGCTGGTAGGGGTGTCCTGGAGCTCGTCATTTGAATCGGACCCTGTGGTGGAGTAAAGGAGGGCGAGCGTTATTAATGGGTCTGTGGGAATTGGAATGGCAATGTATCACATGCATTGGGGTGGTACCTGAGGGTGATTTGGGTCGGGGCCTTGGAGGTGGTTTCATTTGTGTGTGGAGTGAGGGTGCAGTTGTTTGGCAGCCTGCAGTTAGGGTGTGCCTGCTGCACGTGTAGAGGGTGTTTTTAGGATTTTTAATTATTTATGTATTTGATGTGAGTTTTGAAGTGTGCTATCAGGCCTATGTATGTGGACGTTCTCCTGGACATGTGTTACTGTTGCACTATGTGGGCACGTGGTACTTCACATGATTGGACATTGTGGTTTTGGCATTGTTTTATTTGGGCCACCTACCTGATTCTTCGGATGTCTGCACTCCTTTCTCCATCCCTCCGACTCCCTCTATGCTCTCCATTCCTATGGTGGAGGCACAGATTTCTTCCCAGGGGGTCAACTTGATGGGTGATTCCGATCCTCCCCCGGTGGCTGTGGCAATGTTGCGGTTGGCAGAAAGTATGCTACGGACGCGTATCCGCAGGTCGTCCCATCGCTTTCTGCATTGCTGTGGGTTGCGGGGTGCGGTCCCCACCGCACTTACCCGCTGTGCCACCAGGGCCCATATGACCTTCTTGTTCGCAAGTGCCGTCCTGGTCATTTGCGTGGAGAAGACGACGGCAGCATTCTCCTGGAGGGTCTCTGTGAGCACGGCGAGTTCCTCACGGGAGAAGTGGACCTGCTGCTTGCGGTCGCACGCTTTCTTCGCTACTTTTCCCATTTTTCTTGGTTTCACTAGGGTGGATGACGGGTTGGGATGTGTCTCAGGGTAGTATTTTTAATGGTTGTGTGGATTTTGTGGTTTTATAGGTGTACGGCGTGATGTTTCCCGTTCCGGGACCATGCTTTTACTTCCGTTTCCGTATTTTTACGGTCACCGTACTTTCCGGTTGGCGCTCACTGCGGTGTCCGCTAAGATGGGTGGCGGTATGGCACCTAGGGCGCCGTACGGCGGCGGTGTGGGCCGTTTTGGGGTCATTTCCGCCATCGCGGACTTTGCACTTCCGCCATGGCGTGGTGCTCGTGCCCGATGGGTCGGAATGAGCCGCACTTTGCTCCATCGTGCAATGGCGGAAACGCTATTTACGCTGTGGCGGTCCGGTCAGTCACTTTCCGCCAGGGTCGTAATGAGGGCCATTGTCCACCTGATCACTGAAGCAAATTCTTCTAGACCTTCGTCACATGATGGACTTTCGAATGCCACGCTCAAGAGCAAACCTAAGCCCTGGGATTCCATTTTGAACAAATTGTCCCATATCTTTTTTTATTTGATTTATTTATTGCATTTATTGGCAGTGCCCAAACTCGTAAGTATAATGGTGCTGCTGGTCTTAGTGAAATAGGCATATACAAGGATAGGTACAAACCAGGCAAAGTAGGGACACATAGGCAACTGTAAATCAGGAACAACTAGTTATATTTGTTAAAAAGTAGAGTGTTAAGGCAAGATATAGTTCCCATCTGCAAGAGGGGTGATAGGGAGGACCCCGCCAACTATCGGCCCACATCACTTTTAGATGCCCTGAGTAAGATCTTTGCATTGCTAGTGCTGAAAGACTTGGAAAATGGTTTGTGGAAGATGGGGTTTACGATACTAATTAATCAGGGATTCGAAAGCAACTGAGCACTTGCCTAAATGGGCTCATTTTACATCTGCTTCAATAACAAGCTTACTTACAACACTAGCCTATAGATCTAACTTTCCTTGATCTCGCCATGGCCTTTGACGTGGTCAATTGTGTATTATTATGGGACAAGCTAACGATCTGGGGTTGTCCTGAGTCACTTGTCAACATTCTTAGGTACCTTCATACCCACACTAAAGTTCAGCTATGATTTGGCAGGGAGGTCACCCTAACTGACCCAATGCCTACTCATCGTGGTCTCTGGCAGAGTATTGACACTTTTCATTGTGTACATTACAGACCTAGCCACCCCTTTGAGTCAATTGAAAGGCTCCTTGCTTAAGCTCCTATCACATCCAACATCAGACCTATGCCGATGATACAGTGCTTCTGGACAGAACTCCCATAGGCCTTTAACACCTATTCAATTCTTTGATGTCCATCTTAAAGTCTTTCACAGATTAATATATGCAAATCTAAAGTCTTGATCATTAACCCTTCCAAATCTAAAAGAACAAAACTTCAATGTTCTGTTGACAATAATCACTGGAGGAGATGATAGTTGGAAATACGTGGGCTCATTATTCAAACAAAAAATCAACACTGTCAATATTTACAAAACTGATTATTGTGACTTTTTCAGCTCAACTGAAGAAAATCGATTTAAAATATGGTCGTTATTTGATGTTACCTGTAATTAAATTTTACAAAAAAGTAAAATCGTACCAAGTTTACTTGATGGGGCTGAATACAAAAATAATAGATTGGTCTCTTATTGAAGGCAAAATGTGGAGACAATGTTTAAATATACCAACCGGTGTTCCCATTGCTGTATGGGAAAATATTGCATCCCCCTGCAAATCCCCTGTTTGTTCTATTAAATAGGCTGTTGTGTAATCGCATGTGTGTATCCTTAAACTTCTGGGTTCATATAAGGGAAAGTATTCTAGAACTTTCGAATGTCTTAGGGGGTCATTATATGTTTCCCATTATCCAAACAAATTCCAGGGGGGATACTAGGAGAGGGTACTTCCATTACTGGTACCGGATATCCCGGTAATTCAGGGTTTTTTTCAGGTGCCAGTCTCAGCATTCATTCCCCATAGGACTCCATGGGGGGAATTGCAGGTATTTCAGGCACCAGTACTACTGGTGCCTGAAATACCTGCTTGTATTCTGCCGGTCTGGAAATGCGCTGGTATATGGAATTACTGGCAGTTTTTTCCCGAGACTACAGGGCCTTAATGAGCCCCTTAGTCTCTAATCGTGGAACTCTGAAACACCTGTGTATGAGCGCGATATAAATAAAATATCATAACCCAACAGCTTTTAAAAAATAAATTATGGAGAATTTATTGGATTCTTAAAAGAGACATCTCTCTCAAATGTAATCTATGCATATATTCCCCTTATGGTGAAAAGCTTTTGAATCATCTCAAAATATTTGATTCCATTTCCTTCTAGATATTGGAGCATTATATTTATGACATTAGGATTCAACCTTCGCCCCACGAACGAAGTACTGGGTGCAAGATTGAAAATGCTTAGGGCGAACCGTCTTTGTAGATTCTGCAAATTGCCAGGTATAGTGGAGACTCTCAGGCCCTTATTCGTGGAATGACCTATGCTCTATCCAAAAAGAGAACATTGTTTTCTGTGCCTTGTATATAATTAATGAAGTCGGTTGACTACACATTTCTGCAATCATATTTTAATGGGCAACCACATCTCATTTCCCATAGCTGCTTTACATTTTATATCTAATATTTTAAGATTAATTAATTAACTATATGTATATTCTATTTTGTTATGTCTATGATGTTTTTGAGAACGGTTTTGTTTGTGAAACCATAACACAACACAAATAAAAAAATAAAATTAAACAATGTAATTTTATTGCTTTTATTATGCATAATCATGTATGGAACACCGAAACAAGCCACGGTACAGGACCCTCGAGGGTGGAGTTGTTGGGCATTTTTCAACAGAAAGGAATGCTGCTATAATCATTATCGATGCCAGTATTGTGTTTGATACTGTGTGGCCACATCAGCCATTCAAGGAATGTCTCAGATATTACCCGTCACAGAAAGGTCTACCATAGTTGACTCTGGCGTGGTACAAAATGTTATAGTACATTCAGAGGTGTCACAGATGAAAGAAGAGGGAGTTCTGTGGGATGAGCAGGCAACTTCAGCTGTGGCACATGAACAGGAGAAGTTATCAACAATTGATGTACAAGGGGGAGAAACAACAGCACACGCCTTGACTCCCAGTTCCTCCAAGTCAAAGAAAAGATAATGAGCAAGACATTGATTTTGCTCCTTACCTTAGTGCAAGTTTGCAAAACATCTTAAAGATAGGATCCCAACAACAAGGATGGCAATGGCACAGATTAAGAGCATGTATGCAATGGTGCAACAATGGTAGAGGCTAATCCTGGAACAGTGCCCATGCAAATCACAACACCGAAGTGTCAAATCTTACGTACTGTATTTTTTGAAAATCACCCTCAAAGACTTGTAAGGGGTAGGGCAAGTCACTGTGTGCAATCACTTCAAAGTGGACAAACACTGGTTCAATGCTGCCACCTGTATTGTGTGCAAGAAGACGCATATAAAGCAACACTATCCATGTGTTAGGGCACAAGACTCTGGACATTAACATCATGCTCCTTCTGTTCTGCAGTCAAAGGCCATATCACCTACAGTACCCCAGGCCATTAGCCCAGAACTACCAGGCAGCCCAATGGCAAATACTATTACCACCCAAATGTCAAAACCTATGGCACACAAACTTCCCCAGATTTCTCCCACCCGTGCAATGCATCAGCCCATTGTATCTGAGGCTTTAGAGCAAGGTAGAAATATCACACAACACTCCAATTAACACTTTAGCTCAATGTGGCAGCAATCTTTATTGATGAGATGGGAATAGTTTCTTACCTGTAACTCCATTTCTCCAGCATTGGTATTTTTCATGGATTCACATGCTTAGAATATTCCCCGTCAACAGACTGGGAACCCTCGGTAAGCTTATATAGCCTTTTCCTATAGGAAAACTTGACACTTTAGTGTCCTATCTACGTCGTTTTGGGCCGCGCACGCATGTCCTACCAAGACGTAGCCCCGCCCCTCCTTCCAGATTTCGACCCCTCCAAGTGGAACGGGGTGAAACCAGAAAAATAATGCGAAGATTACATTTTGGGGAGGCCGGAGGGCGCATGTGAATCCATGAAAGATACCAATGCTGGAGAAATGGAGTTACAGGTAAGAAACTATTCCCTTCTCCAGCATTGGATCTTTCATGGATTCACATGCTTAGAATAGAATGCACAGCAGTGAACGTGAAACAATGAAGGAGGTGTAACTGCAATCGAGCAATCACCCCATTCTGCCAAAGGAAACGAACCATGATTACTTAAGATTCGAAATTAACCACCTGTCACCGTACTGTATACCGCAATATACATAAGTTAAAACTGGATACATAAAGCACGCATTGGAACCACATACACATGTTTGTGCATATAATTAAAAGCATATACGTATCTATATGTATATATATATATATATATATATACATATATATATATATATATCTGCATGTATAAACACATATCCAACCAGCATAGAACCCTCTCAAAGAGAAAGGGCTTACCTTATTGAAAGAGATGCCGCAAGACTGCTCGGCCCATTTGAACTTCATCCGCATGCTGTCGTTCTAAGCAGTAGTGGTGGGTGAATGTATGGGGCACTGACCATGCTGCTGCTCTGGAAATGTCTGCCAGCGGGATCCCCGCCCAAAATGCCGTCGACGACGAGGTCGCTCTGGTCGAATGGGCTCTCGGACGCCCTTGTAGCGGCTTTCCCGCTTTCGAGTGACAGAAAGCAATCGTCGACGAGACTCATCGAGCCAGACCTTGTTTCGAAATTGCTTTCCCCTTTGCTGAAGGGCCATACGCAACGAAGAGCTGCTGTGTCGATCGAAGTTGCTGGGTATGATGCAGGTAGAATTTTAGAGCCCTCTTGACATCGAGGGTATGCAGAACCTTTTCCCCTGCCGACGATGGCGTTGCAAAGAAGGTGGGTAGGGCCATAGTAGAGTGTTTATGAAAAATCGTAGGAACTTTCGGGATGAAACGAGGACTCGTCGACAAGATCACCTTGTCCTTGAAGAATCTGAGATATGGAGGGTCTATGACCAATGCTTGTAACTCTGAGATTCGTCTAGCCGACGTTATGGCTATTAGAAAAGCCACTTTCCGAGATAGAAACTTCATGGACGCCGTGGCCATTGGCTCAAAAGGTGATTTCATCAAGCCTGCAAGTACCAAGTTAAGGCTCCACGTTGGTGGAAAACGCTTAACCGGGGGAAACGTCCGAAACAAACCTCTCATGAAATGTTTAACTAATCTGTCACTAAACAAAGGCGTAGAGTTCCTCCTTCTTGTGAACCTAGAGATGGCCGCCAGGTGAACCTTTAGAGATGAAAAAGACAAGCCACTCCTCGCCAAGTGCAACAGATACGGGAGGATCTGTTCCGGAGTAACTCTCGGAGGTTCTACTTCCGCCTGCCCTTGGCACCACACACAGAATCTTTTCCACTTACACCTGTAAGACTTGTTGTTGGACGGGGCCCGCGCAGCCTGTAATATTTTTCGACAGTCCGATGGAATGCTCAAGGCCCCAAACTCCGAAAAGTCAGGAGCCAAGCCGTGAGGTTGAGACTGTTCGGGTCGTGATGCCACACCGTTCCTTCGTTCTGGGACAAGAGGTTGGGCTCTTTTGGGAACGTTATCGGGTGGTCCGCTGACAGATGAAGGAGGTCGGAAAACCATGGTTGCCTCGGCCAACATAGCGCTAACAGGATGACTCGGCACCTGTACCTGCGTATCCACTGCAGAGTCCTCTGTATCAGGGGAAACAGAGGGAAGGCATAGAGGAACTTGTCCGTCCACTGGAAGGAAAAAGCTTCTCCCACTGAATTTTCCTGTGGCCATCTGCTGGCGTACATTTTGCACTTCTTGTTTGCCTTTGTGGCAAAGAGGTCCAGCGTCGGTTGTCCCCATTTCTGGAAGACCTTTGCCAAATGATCGTCGTTTATTTCCCACTCGTGAATCTGGTCCGTCTTTCTGCTGAGCGAGTCCGCCTGCTCGTTTTTCACTCCTGGCAGATGATGGGCTATGATGGATACATCGTGCTTCAGCGCCCAGTGCCACACCTTCTGAGCCTCGATGGAGAGGGTCCTGGACCGCGTACCGCCTTGCTTTCGTAAATAAAACATTGTCGTGGTATTGTCCGTCAGAACTCTCACTGTGGATCCCCTGATGTGAGGCAGGAACGCTCTCAGGGCCCAGCGGACTGCTCTCAATTCCAGAATGTTGATGTGTAGGAGAGATTCTTTCTGAGACCAGCGGCCTTGTGTCTGCAGAGTGCCCATATGCGCTCCCCAGCCGGTTAGGGACGCGTCCGTCACCACTGTGAACTGGAATTCCGGTTCCTGTAGAGGCACTCCCTTGGAAATATTCCGACGATTCCTCCACCACCGTAGGGTTGACATGAGCTCGACCTCGTCGACGGTCAACTTGTCTGACCAAAGGCCCTGAGACTGCGTCCATTGATCTGCCAAAAACTGTTGAACTGGCCTCATGAAAAGGCGACAGTTGGCCACTAGATGAATGCAGGACGCCATAGCTCCCAGGATTGACGTATATTTTCTCACCGACAACCTGGAATTGATCTTCAGCTGGCCTGCCAAACGACTGAGCCTGGTGATCCTGTCGAGGGATGGTTTGACTAATCCCAGCTGGGTGTCGAACTGGGCACCCAGAAACAGCAAGCTTCTGGACGGCGTTAATGAGGATTTGTCGAAGTTTATCGCAAACCCCAATCGTTTCAATAGGTTCAATGTGTCCTGTAGACTGTCGTGCGTCGACGACGGGGAAGATCCCCTCACCAACCAGTCGTCGAGATACGGGTATACATGGTGGCCCTGCCTCCTCAGCCAGGCTGCCACCGGAGCCAGGCATTTGGTGAACGTTCTGGGGGAAGATTTTAGTCCAAAAGGGAGAACTGTGAACTGGTAGTGATTGTGTTCTACCACAAACCTGAGGTATTTCTTGTGTCGCGGACACACAGGTATGTGAAAGTATGCATCCTGCAGGTCCAGAGACGCCAGAAAATCACCTTTTTGAACTGACCTGATTACCTCTTGGAGCGTGAACATCTTGAACTTTATGTTCTTCAACGACTTGTTCAGTTCTCGCAGATCTAGGATGGGACGCCATTTTCCATTCAGCTTTTTCACCACAAAAGTACCGGGAGAAAACCCTTTGACCCCTTTGCGACGACGGGACCTGTTCTATAGCCCCTTTTTGTAGCATAAGTGCTACTTCCTGCAGCAACACGCTCAGATGGGAATGAGCTACACGCAGGGTGTAATGGGTGGAATATGCGGAGGGTTGCTTTTGAACTGCAGGGAATGTGTGTATTCTACGGTGTCCAACACCCATTGATCTGTGGTTATCAGCTCCCATTCCTTAATGTAACATGATACTCTGCCCCCCAGAACGTTCCGATGCCCGTCATTGCTGACTCTTAGTTTGCTTATCCCTCGTCAACGACGAGAAACCTGCCCTTTTCTTAGGGGCTTCGTAGTCCCGGCGCTGTCTAGCTGCTTGTGAAGCTCGTCTGTATCCTTGAGAGGAATATGTTGATCTACTGAAGGAACGGTCCCTGCAAGAGAACCGAGTCCTCCTTCATGCTCTTCAGGGCTTCGTCGACCTTCTCGCCAAAAAGGAGGTCCCCTTCGAAAGGCATATCCAGTACCTTGTACTGCACCTCGGGTCGGAAGTTGGTGCATTTCAGCCACGCCGGCCGTCGGAGGACCACACCGTTGTTCTGCTTGAAACCCGACTCTGCAAGATCTACTGCGATGTTAATTGCATGATTTGAAGCTTCTTCACCTTCCCTGACTAGCAACATAGCCGCTTTTCGATGTTCATCCGGAAGGTGTTCGAGTATGGGTGCCAGCCGGTGCCACATTTCCCTGTCGTATCTAGCGACTATGGCAAGAGAATTGGCCGCCTTAACCGTGGTAGCACATACCGTCAGGACTTTCTTGCCGAACGCATCTTGGCGTCTAGCATCACTTTCCGGGGGGGTCGTACACTTGTGTTGAGCACTCGCCTTTCTCGCCGCCGATACCACAGAGTCAGGTGTCGGTTGAGAGGAAAGGCACTTGGGAGTAGAGTCCGGGGCCTTGAATTTATTTTCCAGACGACCTTTAACCGCTGGCTCTGAGAAAGGGTGACGCATGGTCTGCAGACCTTCCTTCCACACGTGTTCTAGGATGGGTACTGAAAACACTTACTTTCTCCTTTGACCCATGTGGTCGAAAAGAAAGCAATCTTTCTTTTCCTCTTCTTGTGCCAGCCCAAATTCCTTGCAGGCTTTAGCCATCATGTTATGGAATGACCCGATATCGTCTGGGGGAGACGGCTGAGCCGGGCTCCTCGGCGTTTCCAACTCCACATCGGACTCCCAGGTCGGATCCCTGGAGGGGGAAAGTGAGACTATTGACGATGCCCTGCTGCCTGATTCCGAATCCAACAGCTCCCCTTCCGCGCGTCGTGGAACCGAGAGGCTTGCTTCCGGAGGCCCTGCAGCGGGGGTTGCAGGTGGAGGACGGCGAGACGGGCCCGAATCGTCGACGACCAACCCGGCCGGGGATGTTCGAGGCAGTCTATCGTCCAGTGTCCATAGCAGAGATTGCAGCGTGGATAAGACTTCCAACGATAGAATCGATTGTGGATTCAGCAGAGGGGTAGAACCCGGACAGCTTTCGGAGACAAAAGCTCCGAACCCCAGGTCTGCCTGGGCAGCTACCCTTTCGACCTCGTCCCCCGAAGACACCGACAAGGCCTCTTGCTGTAGGAGTGTGTCCGGTAAAACTGGGTCGTAGACCTCTGGGCACCAGGCCCTTTGAGGGATATCCGTCGACAAAGCCATAGTTGGTCCTGTCGGCGTCGTCGTCTGCAAAGCAGGTGCGGTAGAAGTTAACTGCGTCAATGGCAGAGAAGTCGTTGACGACCGCCCAACCGTCGACGGTGGTGGTAGTGCAGGTTTATGCGTTGCTCCCGCCTTTTCTGAACTCGACCTGCGTTTTTCTTTTTCTCGACTCGAGGTCGATCCATGACGAACGCCTGAGGAGGATTTTGATTTGTCTTTATCTTTTCTCGTCGAAGATGAGGACGAAGAGGCACCTTTCGACGCCGAGTCCTTGGAGCGGCCTTCCGACGACTCCTTGCCCACCGGTCTAGGTTTCTTCACCGGGGGCTCCGATGACGATGAGCGGCAGGGGCCCCTGAAGATTTCGATGCCGAGGCCACGCTGCGTGTTGAGCCCACCTCTGAAGGCGGGTATGCCCCCGCTCCATCGTTCAACCATGCGACAAGTCTGCGACTCCGATCCTTAAGGGTCTTCTGGGAGAAGCCCTTACAAATGTCGCAGTCGTCAGCTGAGTGGTGATGGTGCAGACAGTAAATGCAGTCCATATGTGCATCCCCCTCGTAGACCTTCTTTAGGCCGCACGTAGCGCACGGGCGGAAAAGTGCTTTTCCTGACATCAGGAGAAGAGCGCAACCTAACCAAGTAGAAAAATACACGAGGTGTTCCCACTTTGGAGACGGTCGAAATCTGGAAGGCGCCGCGGGGGCGGGGCATTTATACCGCGACGTCTTGGTAGGGCATGAGTGCGCGGCCCAAAACGACATAGATAGGACACTAAAGTGTCGAAGGTTTTCCTATAAGAAAAGGCTATATAAGCTTACCGAGGGTTCCCAGTCTGTCGACGGGGAATAGTCTAAGCATGTGAATCCATGAAAGATCCAATGCTGGAGAAACTAACATACACATTTGCTAAATGAACAGGGTTTAGGCAGCTGCCGGGGGTCAACAAGTCACTTACTGTTATTTGGTGGTTTAAGGGCCTGGTACTTTTTCTGTTATCACGTTGCTACATTGACAGGAGTTTTTTCGATAACATTTTTTCCGGCAAAATTTCATTGAAAAAACGTATTGCAATATAGTAGGGATTTAGGGGGTAAAAGGAAAAAAAAGGTAGGCAGGGGGTTGTGTTAGTTCAATCGAAACACTATGCAAAACAACATAGACACCTAATTACAACAACAGCTGAGAAAAAAAGTGTTCTGACTTTCAACCAAGTAAGCAGGATGTCATTCTTTTAAAAAAATGTTTATATTGTAATTAGGGTTTATGCAAACCGTTATACATTACAAATCACACGACAAAAATAGCATACTTATGGTTGCAATTCCATTATACGATTGTATATAGCATTCACATTTTACTTTCCAAGTACCAAAAACTGAAATAGCCACCTATAAATTATTTAAAAGAGAAACAAAATCTCATATGCTTATCTACTAAACCTTCAATTAATACTAAGGGGGGCATTACGAGTTGGGCGGTATTCCAGCGGATATTGCCCAACGGAATTACCCTTACCGCCACTTAGTCCGGCAGTAATATCGTCGGATTACAAGTGGCGGTATAAATTCCCATTGGTGGGACTCAATGGGGCATTTTTGTCAGAATTACCATGGCGGTAATCCCGCTGCAATAATTCCACTGAAAATGGGCGGAAAGTCAGCAGATTTACCTCCAGCTCATAGCTCGGGGTGAATCTTCCAACTTTCCGCCCAACTCAAAGTTGGGCTATGCTGTAATGCAGCGGTATATGGTAATACTGCTGCATTTAACCCACACGTGTCATACCCCTACTTTTTCTGCTGGTCAATGCCATGCAGTCTTAAAAAATAATATATATCAGGAGCATTTTTTCTCCTAATTCAAAAAAACAACAAAGGTATCTAATTCGTGAAATTATCATGGATGTCTGATTTCCATGAAGCAAACAATACCATAACGCATTTGCGTTCATTGCTTGAGGGGCAAATGCACATTTGCTGAATGTTCTATAGCTTAACTCATATGTTTTATCACAGTCCATAGTCAAATATCAAGTGGTTATTTTCTCACATAGGCGACAACTCCTATCCTCCGTGGGAATTCCTCTAGAAGGACCCCATACTTCTAATGTGCATAAAAGATTAAATTGGAAGCTCATGACTAGTGCTTCATACCTTCTATCTAGAAAAATACTAAGGTATTTAGGTAAAGTATCATACTTCTAGCACGGTTACTATACTCTTTCAATGATATATATTTACTCAACTAATGGTTTGATTGTACCAATCCTGCTGCCTTAATTTTACTTTCATCTTTTCAGAATAAGTCACTAACATTTCACAGTTACAGCCTGCTTCCTCCAATGAAGCCACACACTCCTTTGCAACTTTATTCAACACTGGGGATTTCTCTTTGCCTGGGATTTACAAGAGATCTGCATATAGAGTATGTTGGAAAGAATTTAAGATATTCCAAAATACCATCCATTTTTTGCACAGTAAGTGTATCGACTGTAGGCATAATTCCAGTCTAATTTCAACAATAGGCAGTGAAGTAGATACATTCAACATCTTCTCCAAAGACAACCTTTTAATATAGCCATTACTTTCTCATCTGGTGTATATAAAACTTCTAATTCATAAATTAGAGATTGTTCTATCTTGGCTTTATAGAAGTTTATTAGAGGAATAATAGTAAACCTGCAATACTTAACTTTGATTCACTTAATTTGGGAATCAGCAAGGATAGTTTAGCTCTTGATCTAGTAGTCTTGTTTAGTCTTTGCTTTGTCAAATAGCGTAAAAACCTAAATACACTAGGTGATGGAATATGGACAAGCATCTATCAAGAATATACCACTAATATTGTATGGCTTTTTAATCATGTTTGAATATCATTACAGCACTTTATAAGTATATATAAGTAGGTTATTCCCCCAGTATAACGCTGCAGCCTTGTTAATACACATTGGAGATTAATGTGTGTACTATCAAATATGATTTCATCGGCAAAGCCAATGCACTGATTTGTAATTTTCATGTTGAGCTGTGGGCTGCACCACCAGCCCTGGTGGTCTGGGATGTCTGCATGCCCGTCAGGCGTCAGACTCACTCCAAGGACTGCAATGGGTATTGTGGTTATCAGGCTCAGCCCTGGAGTTGATGGTCTCAGACTCTGCCACAGTCTCTCAACTAGTTTGTCAGCAGTACACCTCTTGCCTCAGGCAACTCCCCCTGATTAACTGCCCCCCTCTTTATGTTTAGTGTTCACCTTTCTATCCTTACTTATCTCCCTCCTTTTCTACATGTACATTGGCATTCTCTGCTCCTCCCTCTTGACCTTCTTTTCTCTTGTCTTATCTCCAGTTCTCCTTTGAACCATCATTGGTTTTCCCCTCGCCTCATTTTCAGGTTTCATGCCACCACCTCTTTCCCACAACCTTCTTTGCTCATCACCACCCTTACCTCATTGTGCTGTTTTCGCCTCTCTTTCATAGCTCCACTCACCCGCTTTCTCTTGTCTCTTCTTATCCTCCACCGCCTTAGTTGCTCTTTCCTCTTCCTTTCTTTGATAGCTCCTCTCACCCACCGACTCTCCTATTATACTCCACCAACTCTTACTTTCCACCATTCCACTCTGCTCCTCTTACCTTTCACTTCCTCTCTACCTCCCGTGCCCTCCACCACCTCCTCTCCACCACCTTTTCTCTCCAGCCACCTCACTGCACCACCAGGCACTCTGATCTCCTCCTTCTCCTAACTCCCGCACTCTTCCAAAAGGTCTTCTCCTTTTCTAGGTCAGTGTTTCTGCCTGCTGACAAGGTAATGGTCAGATTGTATTTGGCTGTGGTTTTGATTCTTGTTAACCAGGTCATTGTTTGCCATGCTGTATCAGTATGAACACTCTAGCTGTTTCAATTTCTATCGCATTTGGCAGTGCAGGCTCGTGGCCCGAGGTATGAATCGAAGAGACTGCCATCTTGTAATCTTTTGGTCCGTGGCCATGGACTGGGTTGGTCTCCTAATGTTGGCAGTCCATCTCAACAATCTTTCTCATGCCAACCACCCCAAGCACAGCTGTTCCCATAGAACTCAGCAAAGTAAGATTGCAGGCTGCTACACGGGGAGGCATGGGGATAATAACTTATGTTAAGATTTATGGCACACTGTTTGTGTGAACCGGTTCCAGAGGTCCTGCGTGTGGGTACAATCATCAAACTATTGAGTTGACGTCTAGTATTTCCGCCTTTGATAATGTCCTCCCTTTAATGTTGAAACATAAATCTTCTAGGTTCTAGATTCATCTTGGTTATACCTGGAGTGTCAATACAAACAATAACTTTTTCCATTGGGGCTACAGGGGTCTTCACATGAGCTAGCCGGGGATTCCTGCAGCTAAGAGGGATTTTAAGAACAAAAGCCTTGGGATAAACTAGGAAACCTTGGGGGATCCACCTTTAATGCTTCCAGGATCACCTTTACAGAACAGGTGCTCGCCCCAATGGTTCCCTATTCCAATGCTCTAGCGTGAAAGCTGGTACTTTGTCACAGGGGGGTAAAAAGTCCACTCCACCAATGACATGTGAACAAATGTATAA
This sequence comes from Ambystoma mexicanum, assembly GCF_040938575.1. Lineage (NCBI taxonomy): Eukaryota > Metazoa > Chordata > Amphibia > Caudata > Ambystomatidae > Ambystoma > Ambystoma mexicanum. The sequence continues at coordinate 1,083,292,478 of NC_090937.1, read as the reverse complement.
AGCACTGATTACCATCAGTCAGCAACAGATTTATGAAATTTGCAAATAGGCTACTTTGTGCATGTACAGGTCCGACAGTAAATCTACTCGGGAATGCACCTTTGGGAGAAGGCGGAGGGGGTGGCGACAGTGTCTTACTCCACAACATTTAAAGCTGAGACTCCTTGAAGCTGGCAATGCTTCCAATGTTGTTGCAGCTCTACGAACTGGTCAGACCTTGCACACTGCTTGCTTTAACCTTGTACTCCACCTTGCTGTTACGCCTTTCATCAGCCAGTTCGAGCAAGTATATAGCTGCTGAGACTGGTCTGTCACAGAACATCAGCTCCCATTTTAGCCTGCCTTAGAGTGCCCGAAATACATAAGGAAACTTGTACTTGCGCTACAACCTGCCATGCCACCAATGAAAGACCCCAGTGCTGACCTTTTGGAATTCACGTCGATACTTGATGTAATAGCTATCAAAGCAGAGCAAAACAGTGACTAACTACTCTAACTGTTTAAGCCGTGAAGTGTGTGCTGCATGCCTCATACCCATTCACTGGCAGAAGCGCTCTTCTGAAGGCTTATGAGGAGTGTTAGGGAGAATTCTCATTTATTTATTTATTTATTTTTTAAATTTTATCGGTTTAACACAAACCTTTAAAATATTTACAAAAAAACCACAAAAAACACAACACATCAACGTATCCCAGTCCTTTAAGAAGACCCCTCCCATTTTCTCTTCCGAGGGTCGAATCAAAATCCTCATTGCTCGTCAACCAACACTGAATCCAAACGATTTTCAATTATCGTTAGAAAACGAGTCAATGGTAGTATCAACTTCATGTCCGTTCCTTGGAACATATTGGCCCACCAATCGTTGGCACAAAGGGAGGGGTGATTTAGGCTCCAAGGGCCCAGGTGATATGTCCTTTCTGATCGAAGTGCCGTGCAAAATATCACCAGATGCTTAAGGGTTTCCTTGTCCTTGGTGCATAGTCTACACGTTAGATTGGAGATATTCATACTTTTCCATGATGCCAACCGCTCCTTGGTTTTAAATACATTTAAGCGCATTGACATAAACACTCTTCGAGCCTGAGGATCTGGAAACAACTCGATGTAACGTTGTGAAGAGTTAAATGCCCGTATTTCGAGCGGCGCCTCGCTCATCATTTTTGCTGCAGCTTGTTGTGAGCAAGTTTGGTCCCAATCCGCACGCCAGATTTTTAATTTGGCGGCGTTCGGGTCGTTATGCAGCATGTCCAGACTGATTCCAAATTCACTCAGAATCTCTTCGCATCTCCTGACCCACAGTGCCACCATGCTGTTATTTGTTGGCGACAGATCGTAAAAGATGTCAAATTGCGGTATTTGCACGCGCCAGCGAGTTTTGCGAAACAGACTCACCAGAGTCCAGCATACCCTTGCATGGAGCGAAATGAGCGACAGTTTGTATCTCACACATGATGTCAGGATACCCCTTGAGAGAGACAATACCTTAGACCAGAAAAAGTTCTCCAGCGATGCCCAAGTGTTGTGGCTACATCCCAAGGCGTTTTCAGCGCCATATAGTAACACCGGGATTACCTTTTGCTGGTAGAAAGCAAGCACTGGTTTTAATGATAATTTTCCAAATTTCTTATGCATGATGACAGCTTGACTTGCCAGTTGCTTGCATTTCCTTTTGGTTTCAATGACCCATGGACCGTCGTTGATTGACGAGTTTATTAGCATGCCGAGGTATTTTACGCTCTCGGCTATCTGAATGGTCTCTTGACCCAGGTACCATCTTTGTTTTCTAGATTTTTTACCTCCTTTACTGTTCAGGTTGTGTAACGTCAGAATTTCGCATTTTTTTGTGTTCATCACCAGATGGTTAGTTGCAACATATTGGTCAACCGCGTTCAGCTTCCTCTGAAGGCCGACAGGAGTTAGGTCCATCAGGACCAAATCATCGGCGCATAGCAGCCAGCTTAGATGGGACTTTGCTACTTTTGGTGGAAAAGAGCTTATTGAATCAATCGCAAAACCTATATCTGATATGAATAAGCTGAATATTGCGGCAGCTAGGGGACAGCCTTGTTTTACCCCTTTATAGGTTTTGATTGGTGCTGATAATGTTCCAGAACTATTCAAACGGATTTGTATGGAGGTTTCAGAGTGCAGATCTTGGATTGCTGCTAATAAGTCAGCCGGACATCCCCAACTTTGTAGTTTTGACCATAGAAGAGGCCTGTCGATAGTATCAAATGCACATGAAGTCAATGAAGGCCAAATAGACCTTTGTATTAGACTTTATAGCCTCCATCTTCATCAGATTCAGAAGTAGCAGGTTTAGTGAGCAGCTCACTTGCTTTACAAATCCCAATTGCCTTTTGTCGACATGATTAGACTCGACTGCCCATGCCACGAGTTTTTGCTGCAATATTGTTGCATAGATTTTCCCCAAAACATCCAATAGTGCCACTGGGCGATAGTTTTTTGGGCATGTTCTGTCTCCCTTCTTGAATATGGGGACAATGACAGCAGATTTCCAAGATTTGGGGGTCCTGTGGCACTTACTTATTCTATCAAATAGGGCTACACATATGGATGCCCATGATTCAGGATGTTTGATAGTAAAATTGGTAAGGCCATCAGGGCCCGGCGCTCGTGAGTTTTTTGCGTTCTTAATTATTGATACAATATCCTCTCTTGGAAACGTCAAAGCCCACGGTTTCAAAGGTGTTTCCAATGTCACAATTCCTGGTGCCTCTGCCTTGTAGAGAGTTTCAAAGTGGGCTATCCATGCGGATTCCGGGACCATGCAGGACTGCAGAGCCAATTGAGGAGCTTGAAAGTTATTAATGAGCCTCCAGAAGTCCCTTGAGTTTTTGTTCCTTAGTGTCACAAGCATCTGTTCCGCATCGTTTTGCATTAGAGCATATTTGTGCATCTTCAACCAGTTCTTATATTTTTGTTTCGCCTTCTTTATTTCCAGTTTTCGAGTGGCGGCATCTAGGGACTTAGTCTCCTAAGTGCAGCACGCATCCTTCGTTTTTGGATCAGGATCTCGGGATCGAAATGATGAGTCCGAACCATGTTTGAATTTTTTAGACCTGTCTTTACGGTTTTGAATCGAGTCAATAATTGATCGTATTCCAGATCAGCACTTAATTGACAATACTGGATCATCACCACATTGACTTCACTCTCCTCCAATCTTAAGCAAACTCTATTGGATTCAACCTGGAGTTTATGTGGCCACTTTGGTCTTTGCTTGCCTCCAGATGTTGCAAATTTCATGAGTAACATGTCATGGTCACTGTTTGCTTTTTCACAGATCTTCAGCGAATGTATCCTAGGATGCAAAGCTTCAGACACGAACATGTAATCTATAATGGATGATGAATTCGCACGATGCCATGTGGGCAAAGGTGGAATGTCACCACAAGTGCTTCCGTTCAACATCTGAATGTTACGTAGACCCGTTTCGCTTAGCCATGCTTGTGCCAATGAGCCTAGATCTAGATTTTCTTGCTTAAGAAGGTCAATGTTTAAATCACCGCAAAGAATTATCTTGGACCAATCTAATGACTCCACTCGGAGATCAATTAATCCTGTTATCTGATCAATAAAATCCATTTTGCCTGCCCGTAGATGGTTCCAATACAAGTTCAATATTACAATCTTGTCTTGCGTATCTTCATGAACACCGGCTCTTTCAATGGTCGTCTCTTGAATATAAGCAGAATGGTTAATATAATTTAAGATACGCCAACCCGATGCTCTTCTCACCATTGTCAGCAACCCTGACATAGGACGCCCATGTTTTGATTTTATAGCCGAATTTATTACAATCTCAAAATCCGAGGATACCGGCAGCTCACTTAACCAAGTCTCCTGTAAACACACGATATGTAGGTTGTCCAACCAGCTTGTGTTAAACAGATGTATAAATCCTTGTGTGTTCCAGGAGGCTAAACAGTACACCGTGAGGGCTTCATTATCCTGGCATTATTGGGTATTTTTTGTGTTTAGGGCCCCTGCTAGCCATTGCCATTCATGATTTCCTGGAATGGAAGTTACGGTTTGAGTATCCTCTTTGATGATATCATGGGAGAGTTCGCTTCGTTTGATTGTAATTCTTATTTGTGCATTTTGGCCATCACATGCCACTCTACCATCACTCGTTGATATATGAGTTTTCTTTAACGGACATGATGGTTGAGTGCATTTCTGATCAAAAACTTGCTTCATAGTCGAGTGCTCCTGTGATTGATTCAACGCTGTGTCGCTTATCGGAACCTTTGTTATAAGAGCGCTCGGCAATGCCTCCCTTAGATCTTCCGAGTTTCCATTTGAGGTCGGTCGAGACGCATCAGGCACAGTAAATTTGTAAACGTCGAAACCCAATGAAAACAATGCTACGTTTTCCTCCAAAAGTGAAGTAGTAAGTAAGTTTGTCATTAAATGGAGCACTACTTTGTCATTCGTGCCTTCAACTGGAAACGCCACGATTTTTATGTCATTTGAAGTTATGGCACGTAAGCTTGGTACAAGGTGAAGTAACTTTAGTATAGTTCCTCGATTCAAGATCAGATTATCAATTGGTTCTAAGCTCTCAATTATCACCTTATGGGGGCAGTTCGTAGTCAAGATTGACTTTGACACACTTTCCTTTGATGTTTGGGGACGTCTGTCAGCCACAAACCCTTTCACCTTACTTCGATTGTCATCCAAAGACTCAACGGCAATACATCTGTTCAGTGCCCAATGGGAATCATTTTCGTTTACCAATTTGTTGCTACGACTTGAACTCGACCGAAGCCTCCTCAATGTATCAGCTTGAGAATTGGCTAAGCATTGTTTTCTCTTCTCATCCATTGTGAGGAACACTGGGCTGAATATAGGAGGAGGCAGAGAATTATTACTATCCCGTACTTCAATAATTTCACAAGATCTTTCATGCGACCCACATTTTGTGACGGGATTTCTGCAATCGTCCTTATCAATGCGAGGTTGAATTTTCACAGGTTTGTCCAACATTGTTTTGTCCATAAGCTGTGCAGGCTTCTCGTTACATTGAAGAGGTGCCTTACTTTGGTGCTCGCCCATATTGTGTGGCAAGTCAACGCCTATTGGAGAGGCAGCTTCCGACTCCACGTATTCGGGTTCGTCATAAGTTGACAGGTCCAGTAGTTCCATTGCGTTGTCGATGGTTGTTGTAATACTCTTAGTTTGTGGCTGTTTAACAGGTATTGAGTTTACACTTTCCTTGCATTTGGGCTTGGTTTATAGGTGGAACAGAGCCTATGGATGTCTTAACCAAGTCAGTAGGCACTATCTTGACCAATTTAATGTTCCACAGAAACTTCCGCGCTCCATTTGAAGCATTATTTTTCTTTGCTTTTTGATTTTTTGATTTCTTACTGATTATTGTTACAGCAAGTTGTGATATCGGTGGTATTATCGCAGATTTTTCCGAGGCATGGAGCCCTCCAGAAAAAATTGGAAAAACTTTAGATTGCCCCACTGTGGAGGGAGTTACTCTGTCTTTTGAAGTCGGTTCCATTTGAATGCTGACTCTTGAGGTTGAAGCCGTTTGAGGGTCATGGCAGGTTTTGTTGGCGGCACATCTGGCCTGCTCAAAGGCTGTGTGGAAGGACAAGTCTGCCACGCTTGGTGCAAACAAAATTACCGAAGAGCAGGGACCATTCAACGTCGGAGGCTCTGAGGCATTATTTCCGACGTCTAATGACGCTGCAACACCCTTCGTAAGTGATATTGAGGGCTCTTCTCCTACCAGAGTAATCGATGTTGGGATTGAAGACTGAAGACATTGATGTTCTTTTACGTTCAAGGCCTCAGCTTGAATATGCCGGTGTTTTACAGACTTGATGTGTTCTTGAGGAGCTTGGGGTCTAGGCTTAGCACTAGTTTGCTCCCCATCAAGAATGACATACTCGGCGGACTTTTGCTGAAGTGACTGATTCGTTTCGTATTTGAATAGGGCAAGTGTCTCTCGGGCAACTTCTGCGAACAGCCTTTTGTCGGATTAATCGCTTATTCTACTCTCGCTTAGTAAATTAAAGGCTGCATCCAATCTTTTAATGCTCTCGTGTTGCTCGACATAGGAGCGATCACAAGTTTTTTCCAGTTGAATCAATTTGGAGTTCATCATTGCCACAACAGTTGTTAAATCTTTAGTTGCCTCATGTATATTCTCATAGAGTTTCATAAAAGGGGCCAGTGAAATCGACGAGGAAGTCATTAGAATGGCTTGCAATTCAGTCGAGGACAACCCAGCCGGTATTTCAGCTCTTGTAGTTTTTCTGTTGAGCTTCGGCGATCTGCCAGAATGGTACTCCTTGTCTCGGCGAATTTTGGGGAACGGGCGTTCCATCAGTGAAGAGTCCATAGATTCATTGTGAGAGGAGTGCTCGTTGCAGTATGTTTCGCCGATAACGCCATTTGCCTTCCTGTTTAATATGGCATGTCTCTTTTGGGAGGTCAAATGAGTGACAGAAGTCTCATGCTGCGACTCCTCATTTGGCAAGTGGACAAATGTCTTTGGCCAGTTTGTAGCAAACCTCCGACCAGATATCGGCCGTTGCCCCCAACAATTGGCTATTATTTCGTTTTAAGGCTGTTTTAGCGTTAAAGTCCACAGGGAACCTCTGCTCTAAGACTTGCTTATTAGAGCATGCTTTGTTCAAGGGCACTAGGTTCTGTAGAACCTTATTCACAACTCCCAGTGAGTCTCTTCTTGCAGCATTCATGTGGCTCACATTCGACTCAGTCAAGTTATCAAGCTTCAAAGTCTGATCAGAACGTTGGCTTCCTGTATTTGCAGTACTTTGCTGGTGAATGGAATCATTAACAATAGCTTCATGAGTTTCACTAGAGGACCTAGTGGCCGATTTAGTCCTGACACACACTGGCGAGCTCGCAGTGAACAGTACGTCTGACTCCTTTGCGATAAGCATGGAGTCCTCGCAGGCCAGGCTAGAGAGAGAACAATCATGTATACAAGACGCAGCGGTCTGTAGTCCCACTGGGTTACAGTCTTTCAACAAAGCTGATTCTTTTCTTGCATGGTGATCTCCACCAGGGGGACCCTCTCCCTCTCCCACTGTACTGGAGGCTTGTTTAACCTTACGCTCAGAGGCACCCCAGCCGTGCTGAGCCGAACTCCTCCTCCCCCTTCCCCTGTAGTGCGGTCTCTCTGAGACAGCGTCCACAGGATCGGCGGCGCCCGCAACCGGCAACGCCGAAGCGGGCGCGCCGCCGCCACACGCTGACGACCCAGTCTCAGCATCAGCTGGAGCCTCGAGGCAAGGCACCGGCAAAGAAACGCCGGGCTCGGCACCCATACCGGCAGCGCACAGCGCGTCGCCACCTAGAACGACACAGGACTCCTCAGCAGCGCCAGCAGGCAGGCAAGTTTCGTCCCGCGAATTAGCGGTTCAGTTGTTACACTTAAAACAATAGATGGTTCAAATACTGTGTCGCACAGTGTGTATGTGTGAATATGGATAGCCGCTTCCAGATCATGGTCCTGTTCATGATTTAGATCAGAATTGCAGTCGACTATGTCAGAAGAGCATGTGTGATAGCGACTTACTTTCTGCAAGAGTGGAACACGCTGTACAGCAGTGTCGTCTATTATGCCGGCACAGTCCCGTCGCCTCTGGGCTCGAGTCCTCAATACAGGGGACGGCACCGCCGTCATTATTCGCCAACTTGCCACTCGCCAAACAGCGTCCTCAGCCCTTTCCGCCTCAGGGCTTCACGCCGCAAGGGTCACAGAGGCGGCCTTAAATAGTCAGCTGACCAGCACTTGTTAAAGGCACACGCACCTCTACCCTTTTCTCTGGGCCTCTCCGGGTTCTTTGGAAGTAAATGAGGTAGAGTTGAGTTGAGTCTGCTTCCTGCTTCCTTCTCCACTCGCCACAGCCAAACAGCGTCCTCAGCCCTTTCCGCCTCAGGGCTTCACATTCTCATTTATGGCTAATTTCCCTCACCTAGTGAGTCCCCCAGCAGCTTTGCTGGACTTCTGGAGTTATTTTCTTTCCCCCTGGTAAGAGTGAGAGCTTTTACCCCACTATTACCTGTGTTTTCCTATGTGTTTCCATCTGTTTTTGTGATTGTGGACTCTGAAGTACACCACTCAGTAGCCCCCTTCTTTGTGTGTGTCACACAGCACCTTCAGTGCCGTGGCGCAGGGTTGTCTTTGAGACTTCCCTCAAGTCCATTTCGGAGGCGACTACTGTCCCCCAGAAAAGGGTAAAGTTACCATTAACTTTACTTAGTCAATCTACCACAGATCCAGTATACCCCATCTTCCATGGAGTACTGGAAAGGTTTAACTCGTATCCCTTTTTATCTGTACCTCCTCGAGCATCGTTTCGCTCTTTTAACATTTAGACTTGGCTGGTGGCAGTGGTATCTACCCTAACTTTTCTACCACGATTATATTAGATAAACGTGGTACTGTTCTTTGCTATTGTATTAGCCTCGAACATAAACCCGCTTGACCAAATCGTCTTTCTTTTGGCTCCGGTAGGGTTTATTCGCCATTTCTTTTTGTTAAAGTCCTTCTTGTGTTTTACTTTGCGCGGAAAACTAGGTTTGCCTTCTTTGTTCACTGTCTTTTGGCGGGCTTCTGCCCAGAAGCCCTCCTTAAGGCGCCTGGGTGTCTAGGTGGGCTGAATGTGAGGGAGTGGTGTAGTCACCCCCTGCACATGGTATCCTAGGAAACCCAAGTCGCACTTTTGTCATGATTGGCCAGGGTAGTTGTCTGGGCTGGACAACCCCCCTGCTGGGTGATTGACAGCCAGGCTGCGTGAATGGAGGTTTTTCGCATAAAAGGCAGGTCTCTTGGGCTAGAAGTCAGAGAGCCGCCACTGGAACTACAAGGAACCGAAGAGAAGCGGAGAGAACGACGGCTGCTGCAACTACCCCGTCCCGGTGAAGCCCTGCTGCAGTCCTGAGCTATTTGCCATTCAACGACTCAGAGAAGATCCAGTCCGGAGTCTTCTTCCCTTGAGCTAGGTGGGGATAACCAGCTCCTCTTCTACAGCCAGAGGATCCTCTTCCATGGTCAAAATCGCTGCACACTGCTGTAGTGGTTCTGGATAGCCACCTGAAGAGCCTCTCCTGTTTTTAAGGAGCACACCTTTTATTCCGTGTCGCTGCTGCCGGCCTCATCCCTGTGTGATGCAGACCCCCTTCAGACGTCCTCCCTTCTCGACGAAGCTCCAGGAATCGTGGGTCTGCGGGAAACCAACAGGAACAACTGCCAGGGCACCAGCTGCACCATTGGAACAAGGTACTGTGTTCTGTTGAGAAAACTGGGTGAATCCCTTTTTCTTAATTTCCAAGGCTTGACCTTGTCTTCCCTCCTTCTTATAACTTTTGCTTCCGAACATTGACAATATCGAAGTACTTTTGGCTCTGTTGAATCGTGAACTGTTAGACCGTGTGATCTTCGGCAACTGGCCCCGTTGTCTTTCGACCCTTTGACTTTTGAACTCCTGTCTCTGAGTGTTTCTTGATTCTGCCTGCCTAACCAAAATATTGCCTGTGATTTTGGCCTCCAACTCCTCTGGGTATCTCAGGTGCTAAGTGTGTTTTTGCCCCGGTGGCATTTCATGTCACAGATACGCTTTTGTTTAGTAGACCGAACTGTCAAAAAGTGATCGCAATCATATCCACGGTAACGTGTTTTTGTGCCTAACACCGGTTCATGTCAACACAGGGTACTTACCTTGAGACTTACTGTACAAAGTGAATTGGATAGTTGTAGTATATTTAACGTGTGGTTTTTATTGAAGTTTAATAGAAGTGTTGTGCTTATAACAAATGGTTTAAAAATAAATGTACTTATATTTTTCTACCTGAAACCTTGAGTCAGTGTTTGCTTGAGTCACAGTAATTGTGGTCCCTTTGTGTAATCTCTGCTACTGCTCATATACTCTTCAGATAAGCCTGGCTGCTCCACCACTGCTACCACTATGACATAGTAGTACGGGCTTGTACCAAAGGTAAAACTTGTATCACCACCTGTAGTCTTAATTGTGTGTAGTGGTCCCTAAGGGCACTGCACAGGATTCTGCCTAACAAGGATGACCCCAAGTGTGTTAGCCTGGTCGCTTCACTCTGCGAGGTGCTGCCGCTGGTATCCCTGTTGGAATTGGAACTCGCCAAAGTAAAAAAGAACACAACTTGTCTGGCGCATCCGAACTAGTTCATCTGTTAAGGAAACTGCTCATGTCATTAGGAGATAATTAATGTTGCCTTTCAGTGTATCACTGTATGGATAAACCCCAGTGATATTCTTCTACCCACGTTTAAAGTTAAGGTGGATAATTTCCAGCAGCATTTGGGTTAGGAAAACACTGACACAGGGCAAGATATGTTTATCATGTTCAAGAGTGTACTGAAGAGGTGTTTGGATGAAAGATTGCTGCAAGATTGGAGCCAGCAAGATCATAGAACACTGCTTGGGCAGCATGCTCAAACACAGATTTCAACAGGCATTACTCCTTCTATCCTGTAACTTTCTCAGATTGAGGGCATGATCGGAAGAGTCTTTGGGGCAAACCCCATCCGCACTCAGGCCTGCTAAATTCAGCAGGACTACAATAAGACAATACTCTGGACCTACCTCAGCGCAAATGGTGAATGCAGACAAACCTGAGACATTTCAGCTGACAAGGGATGATGATCCTTTGCAGTTTGGGCTGGGTAAGCGATGTGTGTGGCTTGAGTACTTTTGGCCATTGAAAGTCTGAGTGGCACGCCTGCTAGCATACAGTATGAGTTTTTAGTGCAATCAGGACTATTTGCAATCAAGTCACATTGTATTTGAGCAGCAATCATAAATATAACAGTTAAAACCTAAAAAGCAATAACATGAAAAATATTGTACATATTGCAATACTGTGCATTCAGCAGCAGGGACAATCAGACAAGCATCTTCTTACTTTCCATTCTTACCAGGTAAATTGCACTTTTGCAAGCACCACCACGTGACTTGCTATGCTTTGGGTCAGAACTAAGAACTGTTGAAGGTGCCTGAGAACCTACCCACATATCAATTGTCAGGTTTGTAGCATGTTGGAAAGTATGCTGAACATTTAGAACAGACAAACACACATATCCAAGCATTGGAAAATGTATATTTTATACTTTTTATATTGTCTACACCATGGAACCTACCCCACATGCCAAATTTACAGGTTTGTAGCATGTTGGGAAGTATGTTGAACATTTCGAACAAACACACACACATATCAAAGCATTGCAGACTGCTTTGAAAAAATAAGTTTTAAAACATTAGAAACATTCATATTTTATACTGTTTACATTCTCTACACCATGGAACCTACCCACATGCCACATTTCAGGTTTGTAGCCTGTTGGGAAGAATGCTGAACATTTTAAAAAGACACACACACACACACACACACACACACACACACACACGCAAACTGTATATGTTATACCTTTTACATTGTCTACACTATGGAACCTATCCACTTGCCAAATTTACAGGTTTGTAGCATGTTGGGAAGGATAGTGAACATTTCGAACAGACACACACATATCCAAGCGTTGCAGACCGCAAATATTAGCAAAATGTCTATCATAAAATGTTTTCATTGTCTACACCATGGAACCTAGACACATGCCAAATTTCAGGTTTGTAGCATGTTGGGAAGTATGCTGAACATTTCAAACAGACACACACACATTGACACATTTCCCATATATATATATATATATATATATATCAAGAAGACGCACAGGCCCCTGAACGGTTGTAACACTTCAAAAAACCGCTCAGGCAGGCATATGCAAAAAATATTCCAGCACACAAGACTTCAGCTATTCTAAAATGTCATTTTATTTAGGCATAATACAGCACATTACAAAAACAGGGATAAATAATGCATCCCTGTGACAGACACAAGGTGCCACAAAGCACTCACCCCTCGGGTGGATGAAAAGTCAACTTTTCATCCACCCGAGGGGTTTCTTGAAGTGTTACAACCGTTCAGGGGCCTGTGCGTCTTCTTGACATATACGGATTTGGCTAAATTCATTTTCCTAGCACCAGCCACTGAATGAGGGAGAGCGCCATCTTTTAGCCAAATTGGTTTACCTATATATATATATATATATATATATATATATATGTATATATATATATATATATATATATATATATATATATATATAGGTAATATTTTGCACATGCAATTAAAATAAGATAATATTTCATTATATACATTCCATCAAAAAGTGAACAAATTTAAAGTTAGAAAATCCAACAAAATTAAATATGTTACTAACATTATTTTACAGTAGTTTGCAAAAACAATCTCTCGCGGCATAGACCAATATATGGAGCTCTGAGGAACTAAACCTACCCTTGGTCCAGCTAATGGAAAACACTCATCAACTTGACAGAGTCGAGAGCTATTTGTTATGAACAGACTGTTATATTGGTGAAGCAAGAAAAGGTGTACATTGAAAAATCACTCAAAGTATCATTTTGTTGCCATATAGGATGGACTGTGGAAGTCAAGATTTGTGAGTTGCTGGAATAAACAAAAGGGCAAACCTGATCAGATTGCATGTTTCTTAATAGGCTAATAAGTTTAGAGCAGCCCGCCCAATGTAAACTGGTAAGGTGGCTACATTGGGTCAACAAATGTCAAAGTCATTTCTAATTCAACGGAACAAAAACAACACCTTCTAGATTTGCATAGTAGTTGCTTGAGAAATCTTTGCAAATATTGATCATAGAACTTTATGACATAATTAACAGATGTTGGAAGATTTGTCTAGCTTTTTCTTGATACATTTTCTTGGTAGAAATATATTCTAAATTACAAGCACAATCCCAATCCAGGGTTTTAGCTCTAATTTATTTTCTAATAATTCTCTTAACAAGTCCAATTTATGTCTTTATAAAATGCTTTGCATTGATGGATAAATTCATTCTCAATTATATGATTCTCATTACCTTTGCTTATTAAAATAGCAAATAGACTCAAAGTATTGTATTTTACAATATAAATCGCTATGTTTGATCTTCCATAGGGTAATTAAGGATGTCAATCGAAGTTCACATCTTATTGCCTCTGTAAGCACAAAATTAGGGAGACATAGGGAAGGTCACCATAGTTTTCCTTCTAACTTGTTCAGCCAGCTCACTTGTTTTTCTGTGTAACATTCCAAACCATACATGATACTCGGTACAAGGCTAGTCTCATATATTTTAATCATCCCTCAGAAACCCTCCAGTTTTGGATTGCTCTAAATTTTTCAGGGTCTTCGGACAATATTGTTTTCCAGATGTTTCCGGCTAGCTTTAGAGCATAATGGTGTTCCTAGGTACATGCAGTTATCTACAACTTCAATGTGGGACTTGCCAATCTTTCATTTGAAATTCTTGCATTCATTTTCCCCTATGATCAAGATCTTGGTTTTAGAATGGTTTATATGGAGCTGAATGGCTTTGGAAAAATTATGCAATACCTGTAGAGATCTCTGAAGTCCAAGGGGAGTTCTGTCCAATAGTACTATGTCATCCACGTACAACAACCAAAAATACTTTGTGAATCTGCACATGCAGGGTAATTTTCTTTTTTTCCAAAGCATTCTTTATTTACATTTTCCAGCAAGCATATAGTACATTCACTTCACATTTCCTTCAAGTGTTTAAATTCCAATGCATGCCATATGCATTGCCTCAAATTAACTTGAGTAATGTAACTTAACCCCCACATAGGTTTCAACATAGCAACTTGCCAACACCAGCCCTACCCCTTCATATTGGTTAACAGTGATCATGTGCCTCCCCATTTCTCCTTACAGAATAGAAAACTCTCTCAATAAACCCGGTTTACAATTATGGTGCTCTCCCTCTTTCACAAACATGAGGAAAGGATGCCAAACTTGCGTGTATGCCTGGTACTCACCCATCATGAGGTCCATGGATTTTTCCTTTGCAAGTATCCCTCAGACCTTAATCCACCAATATGCTACTATCATCCCCCCTCCGTCTTCCCAAACTGGGCGACTGTTTGGCGAGCAGCATTCAGCAGTTGAGACAACTATTTCACCATTGTTCCTCGCATTGAGTATGATCCCTCCACTGTTACCCAGAACCAAAACTAGCGGGTCCATCGGCAGTAGAATCCCTGTGGTATTTGATATAGCCTAGGATTTCTTTCCAAAAGTCTTAGATTGTCCCACACAACCACGTGTACTAGGGTACATACTTCTCCACAACACTCCCAACACAGCGGTGAGTAGCTCGCCGAGATCGCATGAATTCTTTGCAGTGTAAAGTAGCACCTAAAGGAAATTGTACATATCGTGTCCTTAATTCTACCGCATTTCAAACAGGGTAATTATTACAATCTTTCAAAACCATATGAGGGTGCGCCACATAAAGATTATCGAGTTGGGGTGCTAAAAGGCACCCCTGTTTAAGGCCGTTGTTGGTATGTATCGGTTCCGAGTACAGTACCAGTTGCATCAAGTCTGTTTGCAAAAGTTGTAAATTGGCAGAAGAGCCAGGCGAATTTTGCACTTTTTTAGTTTAGGCCATAGCAGTCAAAAACTCTTGAATCGTCTATAAAGGCTAGATATAGATTAGTGCTCTGGGTGATTATTGTTTTCCTTATCAGAAACTGAATTGTCCAAATATTGTGGAGTGTGCTCATCCCTCTACGGAAACCCATTTGTTGCATATGTAATAGGGCTTTCTGACTAGCCCATAGTGGTAGATCCTCCAAGAGGATATTGCAAACATTTTTACATGATATGTCCATCATAGCTAAAAGCCGATAAATTGTAGGTGCCACCCGAAGGCCCTTTTTATGGACTAGCAAAAGAATGGATTTGCCTAGGAGTGCTCAAGCACAGTGGCAATCATCTCGTAAGAAGGAAAACCTTGGTATCTAGTGAGTCCACAGAGGGTTAACATGTTTAAACTGAATGCCGCCTGCAATGCTGGTTGCACTGGAAACCACCAAACCCTGCACAACCTAACTGCCCATGGCCAACCTTCGCACCACAGTCCTGCACATAGCATTGTAAAGGCACATACACCAGAAGAACGGCATACTCTTAGTGCACATCCTATTTTATTAATGCGTTGACTGCTTTATTTAAATGTGATTTGCCATCCTGTTGCTGTCTTTCTGTCTCGCTCTGAACCGCCCGGTGAGGCAAATAAGTTCCATGGCTGTGGCCCGCAACAGGAAAAAGTCTGCTCTGACATTAAGGCTGTAATGCAGGTTGAGGAGCAGACACAGAAACAAAATCAGGCAGCAGCACAAATACATCATATCCCTGATTTGCAACAAATGCACCTGAAACTGAAGCAAGAAAGTAAAGCCAGTGCTGAAGAGCTTTACAAATCTATAGTCGATTTAGATAAAAACGTTCTGGCTGCCTGTAAAAATGCCTAAATAAGGTGGAGTCTAGAATCCATCACGGCGAAGCAAGAGGACACAAACTGTTCCCACCAGAACATCAGAATTAGAGGAATACCAAATCTGGTCAGCGCCCAAGACCTTGAGGAGTTTGTGAAGAACCTCTTTTGCCACCCGCAGCTCCTGGAAAATGCAGAGGTAACTCTAGACTGCACCTGTGTAGTTAACTCATTTCAACCAAAAAAGGGATGTTCTAACCATCCAGGGTAAACAAAAGCAATGGGTGATGGAGGCGTCCAGAATGACTGGAGCAATCCAGTTATAAGATGCTAATATTTCTTTTTTATCAGGACCTTGCTTGTTCCACCCTCATGAAGCAGACAATCTTAAACATGGAACCCAGTTTCTTGAGCGGAAACACCTTAAAAATACAGATGGGATCACCCATGCAAATTACTCTTCACATGTTTTTTATTTTTTTATTATTGTAATATTGGTTGTAATAAACAGCCTTATTTTAAAACAGTTTATTTAAGTGCATATGGTTGCTCAATGTCCGAACTTTTACACTATATTAAAATAATGTTTTCATACAAAGATAAAACAATTTGTCAATAAAAACGCTTCTCAAAGGCATTAAACATTACAACACAGTTCATAAAACGGTCAAAGACAAAGTAGAATATAAATACATTTTCCAATTTGTCAATAAAAGAACATTGATTAAACTTGTATATTAAAATTTGAAAAAGTTGTTGCAATCACCAGTTGCCATATATGGTAAGCGGTCGAGGTGACCACCAGTAACTCAGCACTAAAGAGTATGCTCCAGAACTGATGGCTATGATAGGACTTAAATTTGAAATAGCCTTTCTCATAGGAAGATCTAAGTTCTTCGGATTGGGTGAGGACATGACGAGGGGTCTCGACAGCTTTTCTACAGAGTCTACAAAGACGCTCTCCCCAAGGAATACCAGTCCAAGCACCAGTATTTTCTAAAACAGGGAGTATCTGGAGGCGCAGACATAAAATCGATCCTAACAGAGCCGTTATGCATAGTTTAATTAAATAGTTATGGGGGCGGTCCATTTCCCTTTCCTGTCTCCTCCAATTTCCTTGGATAAAAGCACTTTGGGTGCAAGATCAAGAGGGCAAGGTCCACTCCAGCCAGAAGTAGGGATTGGTCCCCTGAAGCAGGCTAGCTTTAGACCAATCATCTGAGGACTTATGCCCTTAAAGGAAGGAGCCTTGCACACCTTCAACAGAATACCTTCAGTTCCTCAAGGATACTTTAAGGCAGAAGAGACGTTCTGGTGACTCTCACCTGAACTTCCTTTGGGACAGTTGCACTGTCCAATTCACTCTGCTGGAGTTGAGGAAGATGTTGTCCAAGACAGATGGGAGATCTGTCACCTAACCACTCCCAGAGACTGTAAGAGACCAGCGCTTTGGACCAGGAAATCTGCAATGGATCTTATGTGCCAGAAGAGCAGACCCTGAGTGGAGTATCCTGTCCTTGAGTCCTTTGCGAAGGCCTCACAGCAACCCATAGGGCCAGACCTGCTGAAGTTCTGTCCTATTGCACCGAACCATTCACTCTGTGTTCCCTGCACCCTGAACAATAGGGAAGGCGGTGCTGGTGTCTGCATTCTTCCAACCAGCCGAACTATTGCACTGCATCTAAATCAGCTCAACTCTGTATGGCGCCCTTGCGAAGCACATCACCTGCTAGGCTCAACACCGGGACCCAAACCAAATCTCTGGAGGGTCACTTGCTAACTCTAACCAGGGGTTACAACCACAGCTTTGCCCAGCTAGCCCAAGAACTGTTGCATCATTGGCTGCACATCGTCGCACTCGATCACCATTTCAACTACAGTCACCCGCCGACTCAGACTGCTGTAGCTTCACTGCTTGACCTCTCCTGGCAGTTAAAGCCTGACTCGGCCTGGCCTACTGTAAAGCGTTCTTGGGACCGACCCGACCTGCATTACTTGAACCTCTGCCGTTCGACCGCACAGAGCACCCACATTCGCCCCCAACCAATGCCAGCTTGCAGCCAGGCCTTCCACGATCCTATGTGCCTGAACTGAGCCTGATCAGCTCGCATCAACACCGGGTCTGATGTGTCAGCCCACCAAGAACTGAATCCAGGTACTGTTGGCCCTGAACTGCCCCCACCGTCAACTGGGACCTCAGAAACTGGTTAGGTCACGATTGCTTGTATTTTCAACCCAATATCCTTTTATGGTAGTATCATGCCTACCACCCCTGGAATTACAATCAAAGTGCAACAGAGATGTTTTTGTAATAGCATGCTTAATATAACTTGTAAACATTGAGACCAATAACTGTGCCATTTCTATTGTTAACATACGTTTATCGCAGGTGCTTGCATGGACATAGACCTGGGATGTGTCTACTAGCTCTATACTTTTTCCTCCATCTTTACCTCTTAGAAAAGAACGAGAGTAGGGGTCCTTGTCCCTTTAGGCGGTGGTCGGTGGTCGGTTAGGAGAATTAAAGGATAGTGGTACTATCCTTGTGTTATTTAACATGAAACGACGAAGTGACTTCGTATTACGATGACCTTTTGGACTGTTTTTGTTTTTTCATATTGCTCTAGTTTTTATTTTTTTTCAGTTTAATTTATGAATTTAATACATTTGATTGTTCATGTACTCCATGAATGTGTTATAAAAATGTATTTAACTAAGTTCTCAAGTTGATAAGCAGGGCTACATTAATTGCTCAGGTATAGAATGTAAACAACTATGTGGTTTGTGAATGAAACTGTAGGGAAAATGTTCTTGTGCTGAGAACCATTTAACCCCTACTGGTCCTTGTACTCCAATTCGTCACAGTGTGCAGCAGTCATAAATGTCTAATTAGAAACAATGCACTGTTGTAAAACACAGCAGACAACTTGGAAAGGTACTGTGATGAACATTCTTTTCTAGTTCTCAGTGTGAAGGGTGGATTGACCATGGAGGACGGTTGGCTTTTTGGTGGTATGGGACGATTCCTTTGTCTACTTTATCACGCTCAGACCATGTTGCAGACACTTGTGATCCCTGACCAATTCTGTCCCTTTAAAGTATATGATTTTATCATAGGTTTTTGTGTTTTACTACTCAGGTTGAAAACAGGGTGTTCAAGTTCCCATCGGGGTTTGAGTTTTGCTCCTCACGTTGAGGTGCTTAAAATGAGCTTTGTCCGTTCCTTCTACGACCACACTGATGTTTTACCGATTTCAGGCAACCGCCTCATGTGTGAAGGGACTGAAATCTGGGGAAAGGGGTGGGGTGTCCCAATGTCATGTAGCCAGTAATCTCCAGTGGGTCCTAACAGGTAACTGTGCAAAGTTTGGTGCAAATTGGTGGAACGATGTGGAATTGTATGAGGAACAAATTAGCAGATTGTATGCTCTATATATAGAGAAATCGTATACTAAGTATATATGCAAAGACCCAGCTGAACAAATGCAAAAGTAAATATTGGAACACTTGGTACATTTGTGGAAAAAGGCCACCATAGGAGTTTACCACAAGCAAAAGAGAACCTGGAGGCTACCTATAAGCAAAGGTGTCTATATGGTGTGCATACATTTGTTTGTTTAGTCATAAAAAGAAGGACGTTTCTTTAACAATATTCAAAATACTACTTAGATCACAGAAAGAAAGCACTACTGCACTGCCTCCCTCCCCCAAAAGAATTGTGCAAGCAGACTCCCTAGTAATCTAACATGAGTTTGATGTTTTAAATCAGTAGAGTTTCTGTTCTTTTTGAAATTTCTCTTATATTGAAAAGAAAATCTAATGTAATATTTCTCAAAGAATTCATAGGATTCTATAATCTTATAAAATTCTATTTGTATGTCCTTCTCTGCAGAAGGATCCAAAGGAAAACAAATTCCAAACCTCCTTTAAAGTTAAACAATGTGGTAAAAAATATGGTCCCAAGACCACTCACGTTCGTGCTGCAGAGGTGTTTTTTAGTTGCTCAATGTATTTAAAGGCTACTTCCTGCCTCATTCTCAGGAATGTAATCCTCCTGCATCACCTCTGTAAGATCCTTTAAATCTTCTGGAAGATCTCATCAATGCACACCAGTGAGTTTAGACAAGTTAAAGTGCAATACCACCTAGTCACAGTGAGTGCATTGTCTCATCGACAAATGGAGAAATGTTTCTTGTTCAGCAACACATGTAACCTTCAAACGAATTACTTTTGTTTTTTCCAGTGATACAAAAATAATACAACTGTATTAAGCACCATGTTCTTCTCAAATCACTTCAAGATTTCTTATACTACTATTTTCTTTTTTCTTTCCTTCATTTCACACTTGAAATATATTTCAACCACATAAATTGCGTTATTTAACCAGAAAATTTACAATGTCCACATAGCTAACAAAGAAGATGTCCACACTCAGTACCACATGTACCACATGTATACTAGGTAAACAGGTTATGGGTGGCAAGCGTAGGGTGACTCGAGTGCACAGGTCGATGCCTGGCTTTTGGTTTGGTGGATCGGATTGTGGTGCTCAGGGCTTGCCACTGGATGCTGGACTGTGCAGGCATGTGTATCTGAAAAATATACAAGAGCTCGTAGGCAGTAATTTTCTCAGTTCCATTCTGGACTATTCGAGCCGGTCCTGGTTTTTGCTTCCAATTGCTTCCTGGAACTTGTAGTTTTGTTTTTTCCATTTTGACCTGCATGGAACTGGGAAAGTTGGGAGCTATGGTCTAAGACGTTGAGTCCTGAGCCCTGGACAGCCAGGGGTGCTGCTCGGCCAATGGGTGCCAGACTCCCACATGTGGTGGCAGCCCACTTACCCAGCAGGGGTCTCTGCCCCCCCGCAGGTAAAAGCATTATCACGCCCAGCCCAGAACTCCAGGATGGCCAGGGGTGCTGCCCCTGTCTTTGGGCGCATGCCTCCCAAGCGGGTTCACCGCTCATCCGGCCCAGCAGAGGTCCCTGCACACCCCGGCAGGACCCTCTGCCCTCCCTGGAGGGAAACACACTATCGCACCCAGTCCAGAGCTCCTGGACAGCCTTGGGTGCTGCCTCCACCCTTGGGTGCCTGCCTTGCACGTGGGTCATCCGTGCCCCTACCCAGTAGCAGGACCCTGGCAGGGCCCCTATCCCTCCCTGTGCTGGCCAGAGCTTTGGGAAGGCCATGGGTGCTTCCCCCGCTCTTGGGCATCCACCTTCCACTTGGGCCGGGAGTCCCCCTCTGCAGCTGTGGTACAGGGGTGCCCCGTTAGGGTCCCCGTCCCGCCCTGGAGAGAAAAGCTCTAACATGCCCCAGCCAGAGTTCCAGGATGGCCAGGGTGCTGCCCTGGAGAACCTGCCTCGCATGTGGGTTGGCTACCCCCCCCTATGCAGCCATGGCCCTGGGTCCCCCGCCAGGGTCCTGGTCTAGTCCCAGATGGAAAAGTTCTATATCTCCCCAGCCAGAGCTGCAGGATGGACGGGTTGCTGCCCCTGGCCTTGGGAAACTGCCTCCCACGCAAGTTGACCATCTCCTGCCCAGTGGCGGTCCCGGGGTGCTCTGGTGGGTTACCCGTCCCTCTCTGCAGGGAAAAGCTCCAACACACCCTGGCCAGAGCTCCAGGACTATGACTGGTAAATCTTGAAGACATCACTTACAGCTTTGACGCTATCAGCTAGAGATGACAATAAATACAAAGCTACGGATACTGCAACCTTGTGCTTAAGAGGCCATCCACAAGTCTATAATCTCAGTAGTTACAGGAGGTGATCAGCCAGCCTGATTGCCATCCTATCATTACTCCCGGACTTGGACAGCTGAAGTTATCAGAGGCCCATCGATATTTGACCCAACAGGGTCTAATCAAGGTGCAGCTCAGGCAGCATGCTGCAATGACTTGTTAAAATCAAAAAAGAAAAGTTTTACAACAAAGCTACACGTGCATTTTCTTCGTGAATATTTAAAGGCAGATACTATCCCAGCTGGGTTGATTGTCTGTAACAAGCCTTGCCTTTTCCTAACAGACAAAGAATACACAACAACATTCAGCCATATTGAGATCAAATGCCATCAGGACCTTATGGTCCTGACTATTATAACTGCCCAAAAGCTGAGTGCTGAGATTCAGAAAGAATTAGACCAAGAAGAAAAACAGTTTCTGGAAAACACAGCCATCAGGAATGCTTGTGATCAACTCAAAGAAACAAATAAACTATTTGATGATTTCAAAACAGTGACAATCACAAAAAAGACTAAAAAACTAAATAAGGACATTCATGATTTCAAACTAGACATTTTTTTCCCTTATACAATGGATAATTCTTAGATACTGCTAAAAAACTGTTGACATCACAACAAAAAAATAAAGGGAGACGCTGTTGGGTGTCATTTTCGAACTCCGGCAGTGGCAGTTAAGATGACCAGTCATGAAATAATCAGCAACAAAGATTTAGGAATTATCTACCTCCACCCCTTTTTTTAAGCAGAGCAGGGCAAGGAGGTCCATTTTGGGGCCAACCATGGTTTCCACAATATGCCCCACCACGACGCCAATCCATCTAATGAAATCAGACTTGAGATAGAAAGTGCAGTACAATACACCTTGACCGTGATTGGATCACAGACAAAGAATCAAAATTCCTTACTACAAGCCAAGGACGTACTCCGACAATGTACGCACTTCCAAAAATAAATAAGAACTCTGAAAGACCACCAGGGAGACCCATAGTCTCAGGCTGTGAATCTGTACTTCAGCCCCTATGTAAATGTATTGATATTTCTTTGAAGCCCTTAAGTGTACATACTTAAACGTACCTAAGGGACACCACTCACACAATCCAGACTTTTGAAAATCACATTTTTGACCAAAGCACTCAAAGACTAGTAAGAATGGATATTAAATCTTTATATACTAGCATACACCAAGATCAGGCAATCAATTGCATGTGTGACCTACTTACTGAATTTGACCTACAGGAACGTGTTCCACACAATTTCATTTTAGAACCCATGACTTTGGCATTGTGTAAACATTATTTTGAATTTAATGGCCAATTTTACCAGCAGACCAAAGGAACCGCGATGGGGGCAGCATTTGCCCCTAGTTTAGCGATCCTTTACATGTCCAACTTTGAATCACAAAATATCCTATCTGACAGAAATCCTCACAGAGATTGCACAGTAAATTGAAAACATTACATAGACAATATCATCTTTATTTGGGATGGGCCAGAGTCAGAATTGGAGTTATTCTTAATTTGGTTAAACAATATTGGCAGGAACATCCAATTTACAATGGAGTTCAGTGACAAGGAGATTGCTTTTTTAGTCCTCATAATTAAACATGAAGCAGGCAAACTTAAAAGTTGCCTTTATCGAAAAACTAGCACAAGAAACACCTTGTTGCACTACTCCAGTAATCATCCAAGACACCTTTGGGAAAATTTGCCATACAGTCAATTCCTTTGCATCAGAAGAAACTGCACCAATTTATGTGATTTTTATGATCAATCTGATGATCTGGGCGCACCATTGATTGAAAAAGGATATCCTAAAAAGCTCATTAACAAGGCAAAAAAAACATTTTGCCCTCAGAGCAAGAGAGAATGACTTGTGTCATCACTCGTGGATCTCAAACTTTTCAAATGAAGAAACTCATCTCTAAGTACTGGCCTATTGTCAGACTAAGCCTCCCGGATACTCCATTACCCAGGTTCGCCTTTAAAAGAGCAAACAATATACAGGATAGACTGGTACATTCCATTTAAAAAGGCTGCAGCAAGAATGGGCCTATGGGATTTAAGGACCACAGTTGGTCATTTTCCATGTGGATCCTGCTCGGTATGCCAGTTTACCATTAAAATGAAAGAGTTCAAAATGGGTGATAAAACTTGGACACTATCCACTCTTACAAATTGCAAAACCAAACGGGTTGTTTATTGCATTGAGTGCCCTTGTGGCCTATGCCATGTTGGACAGACCACCCGCCCAGTCCATATTAGGATCTCAGAGCACCAATCTAAAATTAGGTGCAAAACATTATCTGCACCTCTTGTAAATCATTAGATTGAACTAAACCATACTGCCAATGACATCTACTGGTGGATCCTAGACGTCGTTAAAAGTTCCACAAATGTCGGCCGTTGCCTGTTACAACAGGAGGCAAGATGGATTTACAGATTATAAATCCACACCAATGGACAAAACGAGAAATTTCTCCAATTGTCCTGATTACTTTTTCTTCTCTTTTTTTGGATAGCCATGAATTTCAAATGACTTTATTGACAACAACACTTCTCCATCACCCGCACAAACTTCAAGACCAATACAACTTTGTCCTACATTCCATTTACAAATGCCATATTATATAAACAAAACTAATATGCTTTGTTTTTCATTTAAACAAAAATCTCTCATTGATGTTCCCGTTCAAAATGCCATTATTGCCACATAATTTATTTATCTGTGAGTGCTGATTGAATTACCAATGAGATTTATATATATCTCCCTTTTTTTACTGGCTCCTCCGCCACACAATTGAAAAACTATACCTTGTTTAAACAAGACATAAACAAAACAAATATGTTTTGTTTTTATTAAACAAAAATGTCCTATTAATGTTCTCATTCTAAAAATGTCACCCTCGCTACACAACTTATTTATTTATGAGTGCTGATTGAATTAACATAGCGCTTCACATGCATTTTCTTTTTACAACTGGCTCCTTCGCCGCACAAGTAAAAAGCCATACCTTGTTTAAATGAGACATCCGTTTAAACTGCATCATACATTCACAGAGGGCTCGTCTTGATTTTCATCAAAGCACAACGCCTTTACTACATGATGACAAGACGCTCGATGCACTACGCATCTACAGAGGGCTCGGTGTAACCAATCAGCCCGCTGCCTCTTCGTAACCACTCGAGAGGAGTTAAAGCAGGATCGCCACAGCTCCGAGAGCTACGAGCACAGGACCAAGTCAGACGTCCTCCCTGAAAGGTACACAATGTTTTATTTTTAATCAGTGATTGCGCTTGCCAGCTTACACTAAGCAAGAAAGACTGACTTACGGCGTTCTCTGATATTGATCTTTTAATCATTCTGAATTCTTCAGGTAGGCGGCCATTATTCAATTCTCAAAAATGTCCTGAACTATTTTCCTGTACACTATGTGCAATATTGGATTTCTAAAATTACATGCGTTTTGCTGCAAGTACTTTTTGGTAATTTTTACTGTATGAGGGCTTAAAGGCATCCTCTCACTAATGATCCAAATTGTTCACATTTTTGTCAGCACTCTTGGGCTGCATTATTGCCCAACACTATTCTTTAATAAATAGTTTGTGTTGACGGCATTTTACCAAATTATATAATGACATTAGGTCCAATCACCTTTTGTTCGCAGATTTGTCAAGGCCAGAAGTTGCTTTCCCTGTCTCATCCATCCACGCATGTGCTGTGCCGTTGAGATTACCTCCGGCTTGTCCCCCAAATGTTCTGCTCTCTAAATCAGAGTAAGACTTTTGGGACTCCAAGTTATGCTACAGTCTAAATAATTAGCAATTGCAAAAGCAGCCTTGCATATTCTGAAAGCAATCAGACACTTTTTATCTCTGTTCCCCACTGGGTTCAGTTTTTTTTCACCCTGAGGAAAGAATTTTTCGTTTTCACTGGCCAGCACGTCGCTCTGTTGCCGAACGTGTTTCAGATGTCTACTCAACTTGTGAATTGTTCTGAAATTAGTTTGTAACAGACGCATACACGTAGGCAGACCTGCTCATGAACAACAAGCCAATTCAAAAATTAGAGCAATTGGCACATTATGGAAGCACTTTAGCAAGGTGCTTCAAACACTTTATTTTTGTTTATTTGCAATGATTGTTCACTATTCACTGTTTTGCCCTTTAGTTCTAAATTTGTTCAAAGCTTTCAGGTTTGTCTGAACATGTGTTTTTCTGTTTTTCTCCCACATGTTTTTTTTAACAAAAGTATTTCTTTGCTTCTTATCTTTTGAAATTCCATTTTTGAATCAACAATGGTCACATCTAAATAAATAAGAACCTTGAGTCCACACGGTATGATTACAATGATTGCATTTAAAAGATGGAATGGCTCAAAACAAGTTTGAAGTGATATCGGAAGTGATAAACACAACATTTGAATAATTATAAGTAATTTTGAACCTAGTTCATAGCAGCATTGACCTCAGTTACTTCAAGAAATACAGAGCTATGGATACTGCAACCTTGTGCTTAAGAGGCTATCCACGAGGCTATCATCTCAGTGGTTACCAGGAGGTGATCAGCCAGCCTGACTGCCATCCTATCATTTCTCCCTGACAAGAAAGGTAGAATGATAGAGGCTTTAACTAGATTTGATTTAGAGCTATGGTATAAACGCAGCAAATATCTCCCTCACTTACCACTAGAAATGCAAGCGGAAGCAAATGCTTGTCAAGAACGGTAAAAGAACATCCAGGTATGGAAATGCAACTGCCCTGGATGTATCAGATGTAGGCTACATACAACTGGGCAGTGGAGTAGTACTGCTGTGCCAAGCATGGATAAATGCCATTATATCCTGTACTGAGGATCAGGCCGAGATAGTGGACAGCTTTGAACTTTTTGGGAGGGGGACAGACCACAACCTGAAAGGTATCAAAGTTGACAGAGTCAAGGGTAAGGCATTGGTATCCCTAAGGGAATAACGTCCCTACCGCTCCTTTCCAGTTGGGTTGCAGGATGTTCTGGCAGTCTATAAACATATCAGCACCATTTTTCACCCCAGGGATAATCCACTGACACAAGACACCCCCAACCCTGCTTGATTAACGAGCCCCAGAGCAGAAGACACAGATGATTAAGGGCAATCGAGTTCCTAGATCGCTTAAATAAGTTACCTAACCAGGGTCGAATGGGAGGATGCTAAACCACAACATCCAGCAATAGAATAAGATCATCACAAATCAGTGGATGCTGTAGATCATTCACGCAGGACATACTCTGGATCTGGCGTCTTTACCACTAAAGAGGCCGCAAACACCATGTCATTAAAGACAATTGTCAGAGTTACTCTTGGGGAAGTGAGGCATGCTGTGGAAATAAGTCGATGAACATTTCTCCTTCCAGGAAAGAGTGTCAAGTTTTTACTCAATATTTGTTGATTCTGAGAAAGATCATGAAGTGAAGGCCCATCCTAGACCTGAGGGATGACTACAAATGTATTAAAAACACACATTCTGCATGACCACACTTGAACAAGGCATCCCTTACCTCAGGAAAGGGGAATATCTAGCTACGGTGGAATTGGAAGATACCTATTTCCATGTCCCCATTCATCCAAGTCACTGGCAGTTTCTTTATGTTGTGAGTTGCTGCAAGCATTACTAGCACAAGGCTTTACCATGCAGCCTCAGATTGGCAACCTGAGTATTCATGAAGTGGCTAGCACCAGTCACATAACTTCCTACATCTATGTAT
This sequence comes from Ambystoma mexicanum, assembly GCF_040938575.1. NCBI lineage: Eukaryota > Metazoa > Chordata > Amphibia > Caudata > Ambystomatidae > Ambystoma > Ambystoma mexicanum. Next base: position 1,083,265,576 of record NC_090937.1, on the reverse strand, counting down.
GGGTGACTGGTTGGTGCAAGTTCCATTACACCACCAGGTACAACAACATATTCACACAACCACTTGACTCCTCTGATCCCTAGGATTCTCCATTAATTAAGAAAAGTCGGTACTTCAATCATCTCAACAAGCAACATTCCTAAGGTTGGAAATAGACCCTTCCATCCCAAAACCATTGGAGGACCGTCAACCTGCATTAGACTAATTCCACATATTACAGACCTTGCAGGAGATCATTCAATGGATTCAGAAGTCTGGTTCATTGGGTTCAGTTTAAAAAATACAAAATCAGTCAGCTTTTCAGTGGTGGGCCGGCAGGAGCAGCATCAGCATCAAGCTCACTTTCCAGGAAGGCACACCCTCCATCATCATTACAACAGACACCTCACTTATGGAATGGGGCATGCATAGCTGGCTGCAGTTACTGCAAAGGTACAGTGGATGAAGGAAGATTCTGAACACCACACCAAAATCCTGGAGGTAGGAGTGGTGCACCTATCCCGCTAAAATGTCCTACCCATTATAAAAGGGATTTCGGTCAGATTGGCAAAAATCACCTACATGTTTAATATAAACAAGGCAACACAAGGCCCAAAGTACTGCCTCAGGAGCCCAAAGCTCGGTGGGAGTGTGTGATCTACACGTGCCCGGGACATCCAATGTCCTGGCAGAAGCTCTCAGCCAGGATGCCTCCTCCACACATTAGTGCAAGATAAATCAGACCAAACTGGAATGGATCTTCCGGAGATGGAGGACACCAGCTCTGTACCTCTTTGTGAAGGTCCATACTCGCAAATGCCAGCACTTTGCCAGCCTGCTTCTGTCACCCAGAGTTCCAAGGATAGGTGTGGACCAATTTTTCTCTATGTGTTCCCTTCACCGCCTCTGCAGATCCAACTGCACAATGATGCTAATAGCACCAGCTTGGCCCAGACGATTCTGGCATCCAGATCTTCACCCTTCCCAGAGGACCCACAACCACATTGAAAACTGCTGACCAGGGAGAAAGATCATGTCTATCACCATAATCCATAATCCATGCGCACCTGACACCATAGTAGTTGAGAGGGCCATCTATGGACACCTAAACCTTCCCCATAGATGATGCTTACTGTGAAGGCAGATTTCATAGGAACCTTCTATGCTACAGCAAGAAATGGAAGAAATTCCAACATTGCTTGTTGCACAGGGCCTCCGTCCCAAACATACCAATCCTCATCAACTTCTTCCGTACGAACTGCTCTTGGCGAAACCGGGACTTTGACAATCCTCTCTCAGAGTCCACATGTCAGTAATCTTGTATTACCAATAGTGGGAGGGTGCACCTATGTTACAATCACTTCAAATTATATTACACACATATCCACCAGTACTATGACCACATCCTACATGTGAGCTCAAAAAACTGTCCTGTCCAAAGCCATCTTTAGAGCCTTTGCTCAACGCACACTTGAAGTGTCTGTCACGGAAATCAGCGTTCCTTGTGTAGATAATTTACAATCAACATGTTGGGAGATATTCAAGCTTTTTTGATTCATGTCCTGTACAATCACCTTTTACACTTCCAAAGTTGTTGCTCACGTGGGCCCTACATATCTTTGCAAGGCAGTATTGGACTTTCACATGGACCAGTCCGTCATGCTCCCCAACTTTTTAAAAGAAACTACGCCAGCCAAAAGGATGCTCTATACGCTTGACATCAGCACACGATCATACAGCTCCTCTGAGAAAATGGACTAGCAATTTGTGGCCTGTGGACTCCCGTTAAAGGGCCCTGCAATGGCCAAACAATGACTTGCTTGGTGGATAATGGCCTGTATTTTTCTTGGTCAGGCCTAGGCAGGGAGACCACTGCAAGTTCTGCTGGCAGTTCATTCTTTGCGGCAGGAGAGAAGCGACAGCTGGCTTCCATGCAGCAGTTCCTCCCAGGACACCTGCAAGCCTATGGAAGGCTTTGTTAGCCTCCAGAGCCAGGAGGGATATAGGGACAAGATTATCCCCACATTTTCTGTACCCTCTTTCTTCTTGAAAGCTGCGGTTGTTTGGTAAAATGAGAGTTAAACCTGGTTTTCCTCCTCAAGACCCCTGACCCCTTTATAGATTTTTTCTTTTTCCTTTTTTGTCCCATCCTTGGGAGTGCCATTTCATCCAAAAATACATGGTTGTTTTCGATTGATTGCTCTCTTCATCAGATGATTCTACCTCGAAGATAGATTGTGTTCTCTTTAAATTCTGCTTAAAAATATTTCATGCTGAGACTGAGTGCTATTAACCCAAAAAATGTCACAACGTCATGCAAACATGTTTATGCGACCATGCGCATAATCTTGCTTATCTCTTGGATTTTCATGCTTTCCCCTACTAAAGTTAATGCTTTTCGATGTTTTGAAGTCCAGAAAAAGACAAAGAGCAATGTTCTAGATTGCAGTTTGTTTAAAATATGATTTCTGGTTGTTGTTAAGACGGATTTCTGAACTCTGTCCTGGTGGCGCAGAAGTTCAGAAGGCCAACCTAATTACTTGGAACAGGGTAACCTCTGGACAAGCCAGACCAATCAAGGTAGCGATCGCGGCGGTCAAGACTAGGTCTCAAGAGGGGTGAGGGTGACTGAAAGCCCGCAGCGAGCACACAAAGCAAGAGCGCTTACAAACTACTCCAAACAGTTGTTTATATCAAAAATAGATACACATTTATTATAAGGCCTTGAAACTAATAACCACAGTAAAAGTAGCAATATACAACGATATTAAACCAACACATACACTATCCACCCAATATATATACAGAATACACAGTTTCACAGCATTAGCAGCACGAAATATGTTATCCACCTGCAGGGGAAGGAAAACAGGCAGTGCGAACCAATGCGTGTGATATGTCCGCCTTCTGAGGCCCCTAACTGGATGGTAGTCCAATCCCTACGAAGAGTGGAGCCTAGCGCTCAAAAGTACCTGCACACGCCGGTGCCAATGGGCAGAAGGTGAAGCTCTTCGGAGGACGTTGGACAGCTCTGTAGGGTGCCCTAATGAAGGAGAACACGGTCCGCGACTCTAGCGCAGCCTCCACTGTGAGGCAGAAGCAGGGCGCGAGTACGGACAAGGGGTGCTGTATTTACAGCGGGGAAAAGCAAGGGGCACTGCAGGAGGGCGACCAGATCCTAGCTAATCTACTCACCGGTCCCCGAAGCAAGCAGGCCCGAGCTTCTCCTCGATAGATGCAGCTTCTGGCAGGTTCTGAAGAGCAGGGAACGTCTCGTCGTCGTGCAGAGTAAAAAGACGTCCCGATCGAAGAAACAAGCACAGTTTTGTCGCCACGGCAGGGCAACGGAACGGCCGGGTGTATTCAAGCCAAACGAGCACCGTTCACCTCTAGCTTAGGGTTGCTAAGCAAACGAAGCGTGTGAGCGTGCCCCGGACTCAGAATACCACCCAACCTGTCGGCGATTACAGAGCAGGATTCCTTAGTAAGCTGGTCAGTCACCTGGATGGCCCAGAGACACTTCCGAAGGCTTACGGCAGGAGTTGATGAAGGTGCCGGGAATAGCTGGTCCTGCTATTCCAATAGGTCGAAGCGCCAGTACAGGCCTTCTTGTTCGATCTTAGGTGGAAAGGGCTTCACCGGACGACAGCAATGAGGAGCAGAAGTTCTTCAGGGGGTCACCAGCGATTCCTCGGTCCAGCCTCGTGTTCGCAGGATACTTGGCTCCTGTATCCCTGGGTTCGTAAGAACTCAGGAGATCGACATGGCAGTGGTGTTTCCAGCTCCCTCTTATCCACGGTTCCCTTCGCGCCAAAACGGAGGGGAGCCAATGGGAGATCCGCTCATCAACACACATACCATACGTGGACCAATCACGGACCACGGTGGTCCCAGGCATTCACACCACCCTAGACTCTCTGGCACCCAGGATGTGTATTGGGACCAGACAGCCCAGCCCACATCCTGGGGGCACTCAAACGACATGTAGAAGCCCGCGAAAGCAACCGTTGTTTCGCGGGAAACTACATGCCCAAATAAGGAAGGCCCCGGGTCGCCTGACCCGGGGGAAGGTAAAGGGAGCAAGACGGACAGTGGACGAGACAAAGGAGCCTCGTGGTCCGGCCATTTTGGGTAGCCGGGCCACCCTTTTGTGTTCGCGGCAAAAAGGTGCTCAGAACGGCAAAAGGAGCTCAAAATAAACCAAATGATCGCTGCCACCAGCCCAGTCCCTGAATGACTTGCACCGATCCAAAAACCATCCTAAAAGAGTGTCTAGGGTCTGTAGAAGGCTAGAGACCCAAGAGAGCTGTAACTTAGCTTACAGTGCCCTCTTGTGTCGTGTTGCACTAAAAATGGCGACACGATAAAAGAAACTACGGGAAACAGCGTTCCCCGGTACTGACTGTCTTAAGGGCATGTCAGTTTCCCCGTAAGAAAGGAGCGAAAGCCCAGAGGAGTACGGCAGAAGGCTGCACTTCTCTGGCAAAGTCAAGGAACAGGTTGAAAACAATAGCAAAAAGTTTAGGGGTTGCCAAATGGAAGGAAAGTTCCCTACAATTACGAAATCTTTCCTAACACTCGCCCCTCCCAGACTATGGACAGGGGGAACTAATCCACCCCTGGATGAGTCTCTTGTTCAGGTCGGTAAAACATTCTGGACAACCCATCAGCATTGCTATGTTGGACACCTGGCCTATGCTCAATAGTGAAGTCGAAGCCTTGTAGACTTATGGACCACCTAAGCAACTTTGGATTCTCCCCCTTCATGTTCATTAGCCACTTTAACGGCTTATGGTCAGTCTGCACAGTGAAGTGGGTCCCATAGAGGTAGGGCCGCAGCTTCCTTAGGGCCCACACAACAGAGAAACATTCTTTCTCTACCGTGGACCATCTGAGCTCTCTGTCCTTAAGCTGGCGACTAATAAAACCGATAGGGTGTTCCTTACCCTTCTCATCTACTTGTGATAGTACAGCTCCTATCCCAGTGTCAGAGGCATCCGTCTGCACGATAAAAGGTCTTTGATAATCAGGGGCCCTGAGCACAGGGGCCTGGCACAAGGAGTCTTTCAAGCCATTGAAGGCCTTCTCACACTCGTCAGTCCAAGTTACCTTCTTGGGTTTCTTCGGAGTTGTGAGGGCAGTCAGAGGAGCAGCTATGGTGCCATAGTCTGCCATAAAATTGCGGTAATAACCCGTGAGTCCTAAGAAGGCTCTCACTTGGGTTTGCGTAGTGGGGGTAGGCCAGTCTTGTACTGCTTGTACTTTACTGGGGAGAGGCTGTATCCTTCCTCCACCTACTTCATGCCCAAGGTAAACCACTGAGCCTTGTCCAATCTGGCATTTACTCGCCTTTATGGTCAAGTGGGCTTTCTGAAGAGCCTGGAGCACAATCCCGAGGTGTTTCACAGGGTCTTCCCAGGTGGCACTGAAAACTGCTATATCGTCCAGATATGCAAGACAGAATTCGTCCAACCCATTCAACACATGATTCACAAGCCTCTGGAAAGTGGCAGGTGCATTCTTCAATCCGAACGGCATTACCCGGAATTGGTAAAGCCCGTCGGGAGTTGAAAATGCTGTCTTCTCCTTGGCATGTTCTGCTAAAGCTATTTGCCAATAGCCCGCAGTCAGGTCAAACGTGCTGAGGTACTTGGAGGCACCCAAGGTATCCACCAGCTCGTCAGTTCGAGGCAAGGGGTGAGCGTCTGTCTTGGTGACAGCATTCAGAGCCCTGTAATCCACGCAGAACCTCAATTCAGAAGTGCCTGCCTTTGGAACCAATACCACAGGACTGGACCAAGGACTACTAGAGGGTTCAATCACCCCAAGGTCTAACATCTTGTTGACCTCGGTCTTAATATAAGACCGTACTTTATCCGACATCCTGTATCCCCTACTTTTGGTAGGTACACTGTCTCCTGTGTCAATGTTATGTTTGCACCAAGGTGTCAAACCAGGCGACTGTGAAAACAGGGGGGAAAACTGCCTAAGCAAACTTTTCACCTCAGCCTGCTGATCAGAAGTCAGGTGAGGGGCCACTCGGACACCCTCAACGGAGCTATCTGAAGGACCGCTTTGGAACAGGTCGGGAAGAGGTTCTGACTCCTCTTCCTCAACGTCTGACGCCAGTAGCAGTGCTGCGATTTCGACTCTTGGGACGAAAGCCTTCAGCCTATTTACGTGGAACACTTTTGGAGCCTGTCCAGGCCGTCCAAGGTCCACTAAATAGTTCACCTCACCCAGGGGCTCCACCACTGTGTAAGGGCCTGACCATTTGTCCTGTAAAGCGCGAGGCCTTATAGGGTTCATGATCAGGACTTGCTGACCAGGGGTAAAGTGAATTAAGGAAGCTTTCTGGTCGTACCAATGTTTCACCAGCGCTTGTCCTGCCTTCAACTTTTCACTAGCCAAGCCCATCAGGAGTACCATCCGTTTTCTGAGCCCTAGCACATAGTCAACTACATTGGTAGTAACAGGGGGAGTGGGCATCTCCCATCCCTCTTTGACGATGGCTAAGGGTCCCCGTACGGGATGACCGAACAGAAGTTCGAAGGGGCTGAAGCCAACACCCTCCTGGGGTACCTCTCTGTAGGCAAACAGCAAGCATGGTAAAAGAAGATCCCATTTTCTTCTCTGGGGCTCCTCCAGAGCCCCAATCATGCTCTTTAACGTTCTGTTGAAACGTTCCACCAGACCATTGGTCTGGGGGTGATATGCAGAAGAGAACTTGTAGGTGACCCCACATTCTTTCCACATAGCCTGCATATACTTCGACATAAAGTTGCTGCCACGATCTGACACAACTTCTTTAGGGAAGCCAACCCTAGTAAATATGCCGAGTAAAGCTTTTGCAACCGACTTGGCAGTTACAGTTTTTAATGGGATGGCCTCAGGATACCTGGTTGCATGGTCGAGCAGCACCAGGATAAACCTATTGCCTGAGGATGTTTGCGGGTCAAGGGGACCAACGATGTCGATCCCTACCCTTTCAAATGGTACCCCCACAACTGGGAGCGGTACCAACGGAGCTTGGATTGTCGCGCCAACCTTACCAGACAACTGGCAGGAGGCACAACTCCTGCAGTGACTTTCTACTTGCACCCCCATCTTGGGCCAGTAGAAGTGCATAGATAACCTTTGCTTGGTCCTCTTCATTCCAAGGTGACCAGCAAGGGGAACTTCATGCGCCAACTGCAGGAGGAAGGGTCTAACAGCAAGGGGAACCACCAACCTCCTATGGTCTCCTTCTGTAGACTCTGTGGGCTCACTGTACAGGAGTCCACCTTCCCAATAAATCCGATGCTTCCCAGGAGGTTCACCCTCAAGCTGGGAGCAGGCCTGTCTCCTTAGGCCTTCCAGAGATGGGCACTCACGTTGGCCCTTACTGAAGTCGTCCCTATCAGGACCTCCTTCAACTAACAAGTCTTTTAGTTCAGGATGGTCGTTGGGGTCGAACACTTCAGGCATCGCCACCTCCTCGTCAGGCTCGGGCGATTGACCAACTCCCTCCACCGCAGTGGTAGGCGAGCTCGGGGGAACATTCTCTTTCCCCCGTCGGGACTTGTTGACTCCTTTCGCCTTGGGTTTCCCCTTCGGCTGGGGCGGCGTATTGGACTTGGCCAATGCTGCCCGTGCTTGAGACCGTGTGTAGGGTCTTTCGGCAGTGTCTCCTACGAGCCCTAGAGCTCTGAGATCATTGCCCAACAAGACCTTTCCCGGGACGTTTCTCTGAATGCTCACTGGAATCCTAACTGCTGTACCATTTAAAGTTAGATTAACAGGGATCACGGGAAACATACGGAGGGGGCCGTCAGCCAACTTAGTGGGCATCAGAGGAGCTCTGGCAACTTCCTCTGAGTCTACCAAGGTAGAATCCACTACAGTTCGACTGCACCCACTATCCCTAAGAGCTGGAGTATCTACTCCATTGATCAGCACACTGTCTTTAAAGTAGTGCTTGGTATTATCCGGAATCCTAGCATACGCCTCTGCGACTTTAGGCTCCCAGGAACCCAGGGACACTAAAACTACCTCAGCCTCTATTCCGCTGGGAAATGAGTCTGAGGAGAAGGATGCTCCTGTAATCTCTTCTTCCTCGTAGGAGGAGAAGGCCAGATTAGCGGAGTGGACCCCCAAAGGTCTAACCTTACAACGGGGATCCCCCTTCACATGGTCAGTTGCTCCACAAGAAAAACAAGCCCCATTGGGTCTGTTTACGTAGGGAGGCTTATTATAACCAGAGTTCTGTTTCGGAGGCGAACCTCCGCTACCCTGTGAGTTCTCGTATGGCTTACCCTTATTTTTCTTTTTGTGGCCCTTATGGGAAGAAGATTTAGCAGATTCCCCACCCTCCATATCTTTGGACTTTTTCCCTTCCTCCTGCTTACCAGGATGAGTTTTGTCCTTATGGGACACTCGATGTGACACCCATAAATCTGCTGCAATGGCCAGCTTCTTAGGATCTATCTCCTTCGAATCGGCCAAATGCTGCTTAAGCTCCGGGGAAGAAGAAGCAAAAATGTGTTCCAGCATGACCAGATTGATCATGCCTTCGAAGGTAGAAACCTTATAACCTTCAACCCAGCCAGTCAAGTTTTTCAGGGACTCAGCTACATACGACACCCAAGTACCACCTTCCTTTTTCTTATACTCTCTAAACCTTTTCAAATATTGGGTCGGAGTCTTCCCAAACTTTAAAATGAGAGTCTGCTTCAACATTGCAAAATCAGCGCGCTCAGCCTTCGACATTTCCATAATGGCACTGCAACCAGAATGGGGCAGTCTGCTGAGTAACCATGCAATCTTATCCGCATTATCAACCTCTTGAACCTCGCATGCATACTCAAACGCATTTAACCAGTCCATAATGTCATTTCGTTCCTCATACACACTGAGCAGATCTTTTGGAAACCGTGGATGAGAGGAAGCCCCAGAACCATGTCCAGGACCCTTGGACCTATTTGCGAACTGAAGCTTGGCCAGTTCCAACTGGTGATCCCTGTCTTTTTGTTTTTCTGCCTGGTCGATTTTCAGTTTGGCTATGCTGAATTCAAGCTCCTGCTGCCTAAACCGCAGCTCTTGCTTCTTGAATTCAAGCATAGCCTCCCCATCAACACTGGCAGAGGAAACGTTAGACATTACATCCTCCCTGTCCTCGTGGTCGTGATGGATCAGTGCAGCGGCAGAACCGTCGGTTCTGCCAGTGAGAGCAGCCCCACCACCTTCTGCACTGTCCTCGGAAGTTATAGCGTCAAGCTGCGCTTCTTGCCACGCCACGATTCTCTGGATCATTTCCAATTTAGTGCCTTGAGAGGAAACCCCTCTCTCCGCACACATCTTCTTCAATGTTTCAGATTTCGAAGCATTTAAGGTTAATAAAGTATTCGTTTCCATACTGTTGATAGGACTATGGCCTTTTTAACGTTATATTCAATACTTTACTGCGTGTCCTGGTTGGAATAACCTGAAAACGCCTTAGCTCCTGCGCAACACTGGATACCCTCAGTCGTATCCCACCGCTGTACACCAATTTGTTAAGACGGATTTCTGAACTCTGTCCTGGTGGCGCAGAAGTTCAGAAGGCCAACCTAATTACTTGGAACAGGGTAACCTCTGGACAAGCCAGACCAATCAAGGTAGCGATCGCGGCGGTCAAGACTAGGTCTCAAGAGGGGTGAGGGTGACTGAAAGGCCGCAGCGAGCACACAAAGCAAGAGCGCTTACAAACTACTCCAAACAGTTGTTTATATCAAAAATAGATACACATTTATTATAAGGCCTTGAAACTAATAACCACAGTAAAAGTAGCAATATACAACGATATTAAACCAACACATACACTATCCACCCAATATATATACAGAATACACAGTTTCACAGCATTAGCAGCACGAAATATGTTATCCACCTGCAGGGGAAGGAAAACAGGCAGTGCGAACCAATGCGTGTGATATGTCCGCCTTCTGAGGCCCCTAACTGGATGGTAGTCCAATCCCTACGAAGAGTGGAGCCTAGCGCTCAAAAGTACCTGCACACGCCGGTGCCAATGGGCAGAAGGTGAAGCTCTTCGGAGGACGTTGGACAGCTCTGTAGGGTGCCCTAATGAAGGAGAACACGGTCCGCGACTCTAGCGCAGCCTCCACTGTGAGGCAGAAGCAGGGCGCGAGTACGGACAAGGGGTGCTGTATTTACAGCGGGGAAAAGCAAGGGGCACTGCAGGAGGGCGACCAGATCCTAGCTAATCTACTCACCGGTCCCCGAAGCAAGCAGGCCCGAGCTTCTCCTCGATAGATGCAGCTTCTGGCAGGTTCTGAAGAGCAGGGAACGTCTCGTCGTCGTGCAGAGTAAAAAGACGTCCCGATCGAAGAAACAAGCACAGTTTTGTCGCCACGGCAGGGCAACGGAACGGCCGGGTGTATTCAAGCCAAACGAGCACCGTTCACCTCTAGCTTAGGGTTGCTAAGCAAACGAAGCGTGTGAGCGTGCCCCGGACTCAGAATACCACCCAACCTGTCGGCGATTACAGAGCAGGATTCCTTAGTAAGCTGGTCAGTCACCTGGATGGCCCAGAGACACTTCCGAAGGCTTACGGCAGGAGTTGATGAAGGTGCCGGGAATAGCTGGTCCTGCTATTCCAATAGGTCGAAGCGCCAGTACAGGCCTTCTTGTTCGATCTTAGGTGGAAAGGGCTTCACCGGACGACAGCAATGAGGAGCAGAAGTTCTTCAGGGGGTCACCAGCGATTCCTCGGTCCAGCCTCGTGTTCGCAGGATACTTGGCTCCTGTATCCCTGGGTTCGTAAGAACTCAGGAGATCGACATGGCAGTGGTGTTTCCAGCTCCCTCTTATCCACGGTTCCCTTCGCGCCAAAACGGAGGGGAGCCAATGGGAGATCCGCTCATCAACACACATACCATACGTGGACCAATCACGGACCACGGTGGTCCCAGGCATTCACACCACCCTAGACTCTCTGGCACCCAGGATGTGTATTGGGACCAGACAGCCCAGCCCACATCCTGGGGGCACTCAAACGACATGTAGAAGCCCGCGAAAGCAACCGTTGTTTCGCGGGAAACTACATGCCCAAATAAGGAAGGCCCCGGGTCGCCTGACCCGGGGGAAGGTAAAGGGAGCAAGACGGACAGTGGACGAGACAAAGGAGCCTCGTGGTCCGGCCATTTTGGGTAGCCGGGCCACCCTTTTGTGTTCGCGGCAAAAAGGTGCTCAGAACGGCAAAAGGAGCTCAAAATAAACCAAATGATCGCTGCCACCAGCCCAGTCCCTGAATGACTTGCACCGATCCAAAAACCATCCTAAAAGAGTGTCTAGGGTCTGTAGAAGGCTAGAGACCCAAGAGAGCTGTAACTTAGCTTACAGTGCCCTCTTGTGTCGTGTTGCACTAAAAATGGCGACACGATAAAAGAAACTACGGGAAACAGCGTTCCCCGGTACTGACTGTCTTAAGGGCATGTCAGTTTCCCCGTAAGAAAGGAGCGAAAGCCCAGAGGAGTACGGCAGAAGGCTGCACTTCTCTGGCAAAGTCAAGGAACAGGTTGAAAACAATAGCAAAAAGTTTAGGGGTTGCCACATGGAAGGAAAGTTCCCTACAATTACGAAATCTTTCCTAACAGTTGTGCCGCTAAGAAGTATTTGCACACATTCTGACTGTATTTGGCAAGTTACTTTAACCTCTCCTGGATTCCCTCCCTCTACTCACTGTGGCTAGATTGGGGATTTTCAAAAACTGAATTGCTACTTTGGCTTAAAGTTTGTTCTGTGGCTTTAAAAACCAAAGTTTTCAGAATTGTGTGACTCTTCTATTGTCTTTCATGTCGTTTTTTTACTTTTTTCCCAAAAACTTAACTGAAGCACTTTCTGAATTTCATTTTGATATATCATTAAGTTATTCTCCATTGTATCCATATTTTCCTTTGTAGTACATGGCAGCTAGGGATGGGTGAAAATGGCTAATTATGTCATGCAGGGAAAATTGGCAGATTCCTGTCAAATTTCGGCCAATCTGCCAATTTAGCCAGCGCAGGGGAATTAGCAGTTTAGTGACTTTCTCACCTGAAATTTCGTTCAAACTTTCCCTTCATTTAAAACAACATTTTGGGCGAGAAAGGGGTGTTTCGTCCAGTTAAATTTCATTTTTTTGCAAAAATGCCTTAATAAAAGGTGGAAATGTGCCCATCTGGCGAAACGGAATTGTTGCTGCACACCCCTAATGTCAGCCTGCGATACCCGTATGAAAGCCTGTAAATACTTCTCTTATTACGGGCTAGTTGTGACATCACTACTGACCCTTAATTAAAAAAAAATGACATTACTGCTGCTCTGTAATCAGTTATTCCGCTTCAGTTGTGACATCCCAGTGCCTGCTCCTTGTGACAAGTTTGGAAATTCCATTTTTGTAAACTAGAATTCTGTGACACTTAACAGCCATTAACTGACACGGCACCTTTTAGGATAGTATGTTAATCATAAGCACTGTTGGAGTTTAACACAGCGCAGGAATCTGCATGTTACTGCTTATTTTAAAGCACAACGCGAAAACGTTGTTAGATGCAATTTATTTTACTACATCCATCATTTTTCTGCAACAAATTAGAAGCTGCATATTCGTTGTTTTTATTCAAAACAAAGTCTATATTTATTATATGTTTTCGCAACTGCAAATTCTCTTGCATTACATTAAGAAAGAGGGCAATTATAAAAGGGGATAACAGATTATGGACATGTATGTTAAGGAATAAACAGAGAGATCGTAAAGTTGAATTGAAAATCAGAATGGCTATGGCCCAGAATGCCAAATGCTCAACCAAGGATTTTTAACAATGACTATAGACTATTTTGATGCAAATGAAAACATGGTTCCCTAATACAATATACATGGAACACCTATTTTGATTCAATAAAAATGCCTCGATTTAAAGATTCTTGGAAGTTGCTTATAAGAACTTAGGAGAAACAACTGGCTTCTTCTGAAGAATAATTATAACTTTTATAAGGACCTTTATGACTCCCAAATACTTTTTGAATTTTTATAAAATCTTATTTTGAAATAGGAGTTATGGAAAATCTTACAACATTCTGATATCCTTATAAGAAAGTCAATCAAAATATTGTATAGGGTCCTAGCATGAAAAGGTTAGTGGGTTAATTCAACATGCATTACCCGATCTGCCACAAAGACATATGTATTTCAGCATGGTATACTGAGAACAAGCATAACAAGTGATGTTGTCATGGACATCAATTAGTGGTTACCAGTGGAAGCGTCTGGGAGCCCTGGCAATTTCCTTGATACCTCAGTCAATCCCTTATCTACGCATGACAAAGGCATCATCAATTTCAGAAAATGTACAGGGCTTTTTAAGAGCCACGTTCACTTGCCAAAATAGCCAGGCAATGACAGGAGGGAAATGGTTGCTGTCTCTTGACATTGGCAAGAAGACAGCAGTGTCTGTCGCCAGCCAGGCCCTGGCCTTGCGCGCCTAAATCGCCCTGTACCTACACAAAGATCTACAGACAAGGCTCTGTATCTGAAAAGGTAATGGGGCTAGGGCAGAGTGAGTTACATTATGAAAGGGTATGACAAAGGTGAGTCATTATGACCCACATCTTTCAGCCTTTAAGAAGCACAGACTTCTCATGAGGAGTGCCTACTCTTCAGCAGGCATGCCAGTCTCTACTGTCCTACAGACTTTAGAAAAACACATCCTTCATACCTCTTTATTGCACTTGCAGTTGTATCTTTATATTAGATCAAATAAGAGGGTATGTGCTAGAATACAAACAAAGAAAATAAGGACTTGATATTAACTTAATATTAATGGTCCGCCAGCCCAAGTCTAAGTAGGCCCTAGGAAAGCAAAGGTATCTGCGAGAGGCCAGGGACATGACTGGCTTTGTACACACCTGAAAATGGGGGTGATAGCTATTCGTATCCTGGGGTTCCCTCGAGAGTATCGAAAGTGTAAAAGGGATTTTTTTGTGAGAGGCGAAGGGCTCCATGTGTAGTTCCTGAGCACAATTTCCATTAAAAAAACAAAGATGGCCTCTGCCATAGTCATAGAAAAGGAACCAAGTTCCTTTTGGATTTCTATGGCAGGCCAGCAACGGATGGCGAGGTAGCAAGGCAGGAAGCCACAGGCCAGAAGGTAATTGTGGTTAGAGGATGGGACCGTGTCAGGGGTCCGAGAATCAAAATAAATTGGCAGCTCCCGGACACGGGGTGTGGGTGGCGGTGAGAACACGGGGTAGCAGTTAGTTTCCATCTGTGTTTTCAGTCACCTGATTGACCTGATTTTGGACAACTTGAGATTTCTGATATGTATTCCTCTTCAATATTGATTTAATAAGTGTGTATGTTGAAGAAAGGTATTGCATTAAGTACTTGCCTCAGATGTGTGAACTGTAATAATGGGGTGTGATCCTAGCCCTCCCACTTCTGAGGTTGACATATTCCATATCATTCAATTGGGTAATAAGAACATATTAGCACATGGAAATCGTTACTGACCTCCTGTCAGCCAATCAGAATATTTAGAGTGCAGTTAATAACTTCTGCTGTTGACTGCAGTCTGAGCAATCTGTATTCTGAAGCAGACAGGGAAACCGTAATGCAATTTCCATACAAGATTATTTTCAACCAGACACTTTCGCTCTTGGAGGACCTTTTTTTGTTTGCTGCAACATGCTATTTAACAAACGGAAGAGAAAGTTAAAACATTGGAGAAGGCTTTCACTTTCTTGTAGAGAAACCGTTTACTTTTACTTGACACCTAATGCATGCTCAAGTTAAACCAGTTCCAGTTCACCAAATTGTACTTAAAAGGCTTAATTTACGAAGACAATGTTATTTGAATAACACAAAATAAATGCAAATCAAACAAAATATACTCTTAAGAGTCTCACAACAATCCAAATCATTTACACAATGTATTGATTGAGGAGTTGTGCACTCAAACCTTTTTGGTTATTCTGATCCAAGTAAAATTATAATATTTTCCTGGATTCCTCTTTTCCAAGGAAAAGTATATTATTTCCGTGGTTGCACCATTTGTATATATTTTTCACATGTTTATTCAATATTAAATCTGTGAATTTAGATTTTTACACATCATAAATTTTAAACACAACATTTCTTGTCAAGTTATTAAAGTGTTATAGCACCTTTTTAGCTCCAAAATTTTAAATGAGATTCAGTATTTAAAAAGATTAGAAGAGTTCAAATGAGTGAGATATCAGAATGTATTGTGAAGCTTACATTAGATACGATCATTGAATAGGTCTTAAGAGTGAAACAAGTGTTGGTTGGAAAAGTTATTTCATTTGTAATTTAATTTTGATAATATGAGTGATGAGGTATTGTGATATAACAACTTTTATTTGCATTTCTTACGACATACAGGTGAACATCAACTCTAGAATGCAAAGCATGGTTCACACATTGTTGACAAAAGTGCAAATACAACCATCGCCCAAACCATCCGTACCCCCCAACCTCTGGACCTCTGAAGTCCAAAGCCCTTGCACAGCCTGTCCCCCTTCTTGATCCCTTGCAGCAAAATCATCCAGTGTCTTTCCCCATCCCCCATCCATTTCCCCCACACTTTCTCATGTTTTGCCTGGCATCCCCTATTCTTATAGTCCAGCCTCTCCTGCTCTGTGCTCCCGTCCACAAGTTTCCCATTCCCCCTTCCCTAGAATGAGCACCAAATCAGACAGTTTTCTATCCCACGCTGACAGGGAAATATCTCCCCATATTCCTAACAGACATACCTTGGGGTTGGCCTCCACCTTTTCTCCCAAGACCGACCTCATTCTCAGCAGTACCCCTTCCCAAAAGCATTGTATCGTGAGACAACCCCAGATCATATATACGACTCTTCCCCTTGCACCTTTTCATTTAGGCCAGATGTCATCCTCCTTCCTACCCATAAAATGTAATCTTCTAGGAATATAATACACCCGAAGCTTTTTACTTCAGTTCTATTATGGGACATAGCGGAGTGTGCTATGAAGGTGGGAAGGCTGGATCCTCGTCAAACGGCTTTGTAAGGGGCGTGAGAACCTCCCTGAATCTCTTTGGAATTGGAGCCTTAAAACAAGGAACACTTGAATCAGGGACCTGTAGCCACATGGCCTTTATGGGCTTGGAACAGGCCTTCGATTGCGTTAACAAGGAAAAGTTGTGGGCGAAATAAAACATTGGAACTGCCCTGCTGAACTATTGGAGGCTATCCGCACTCTTTACTCTGACACATCGGTCCAAATTAGACTGGCTGCCTCTGGGGTTCTCTGTAAAGATCTTGACTCACCGGGGCTTTAAGCAGGGCTGCACCTTAGCCCCTTAATTGTTTAGTTTGTTCATCACAGACCTGAGTGAATCACAGGCAGCAGTGAGTGCTTTCCCACCTAAAATGAATGGCATTGCTATTCCCTGGGTCCTCTCTGCGGATGACCTATTGTTCATGGATCTTACCCCAGTGGCCTGCAGAGGCATATCAAGAGGTTCCTGCAGTTTCTGGGAGACAATGACATGAAGGTCAATGTCAGTAAATCAAAGATCCTGAGCATGGAGTCTGCCCGCAAGAGGCAGAGGAAAGATCATGCTTGGAGAGTTGCCAATGGGAGAATGGAGGTGGTACAGACCATGGTCTATTTGGGGGTGGTCATCAACAAGAACATTGATTATAGAGCCCATTATCGCTCGCTCAGCAACAAAGCTGGTGGCTCAGGGCATGAGAATCCTCTGTAGATACTGTAAATTCTCCTTCTCTCCTTTTCTATCTTTCTACCATCAAAAGGTAGGTGCCCATACTTACCTATGGTTGTGAGGGAATGTTGACTATATGCTGGAAGGTATGGGCCTTATTAGAGGGCCTGTTCTGGAGAAAGATCCTTAAGCTACCTAGCTCTCTGAGGAGGTCTACGATTAGGCATGAACTCAGAATACAGTCTATGGAGTCCACTGCACTCTGGAAATCTATGGTGTTCTACAGAAAATGTATGGTGGCACAAAGTGGAACCCCTTTCAAAGTTTTCAAGGTGATGGGAAAATCTTCTGATGAAACCCTTAGGAGATGGTGGGAGAATATAGAGGTAATCCTTGCAGAGAGCAAGGTGGATAGGGAGGAGTTGATTTCAAACACCATGAAAATCAAAAATAAAATGCAAGAATAGAAAAGACTGGGTCAATACTGTTTGCCAAAGAAACCTAGATACCCCGAGGCCCTGTCTGGAAAGGGAAAAAAACGGGTCTGAATCAGCCCCCACAATATCTAGTAAAATTTCCCTCTCCAGACTACAGGCACTTGTTTGTTAGGATGCGACTTAACATACTGGCTACCAGGGACGTGGAACTGGACAGGACAAATATCCAAGGATTTTTCGCATTGTGAATACTTGTGATCTCCAGGGGAAGCAGAAACCCTGCACCATTTGGTGACTCTTGTGCACTGCCCTAAATGTTTTGCATTCTAATTACTTGCAAGTCCATAGGGACTTCAGATTGACAACATTGGGCACAGTGGTGGGAATGGACATTGATGGGAGAGAGCATACCTCTTTGTTTGGCAGTCTTGCAATTCATTGAAGCACAGCTAAAACCGGCAAAGGAGGTTGCCTGAGGGAAGGGCATGCTGGAAATTATTTGGATGATGAGGAAACTACCATAGAACAATGAAGCTCCTTGTCGCTTGAAATCACTTCTGTCAAATTATATGCTAATATGGAGAATGCTTTTGAAAATGGTGTTTGATAATAGAGTTGGGATTTCCAAGGGGAGACGGAAATACGTGAGGAATGTGAAAATTGTTGATATTGTTGGTCTAGTTTTTTTATTTGTTTTGTCTTCTTTCCTTTTGCTGATGTAGAGTGGAAGGATTTTTTTGTGTTTTAATGTAAATGGTTAAATGACTTATTGTTTAATAAGTTCAACCAATAAACATTTAAAAAAAAAAATAAAAAAAAAAATAATACACCCTATGCAGAACATTGTAGTGTATCATCCGATGTTTGATGTAAATTCTCATTTGACGTACTGCACTGTCCCACACCCCTTGCTCCAGTGAGCGCAGATCCCTCTCCCATCTGGTCAGCAGTGTTTACAAGGGCTTAGATGCAACTCCCACCATCCATCTATACACATTAGAGATCAGCTTCATTGTGAAATGTTCTTTAGTAATTTTGGAGCAGTGTCGTCTGCGGGATATCATAGCTTCCCCAAAAGAGCCTGTGCAGCAACTGTAGGTATTGAAAGAACATATTTTGCCCCAGACCAAATTTGTCCCAGAGTTCTGCGAAGGGGGAGATACCTCCCCCCAGTAACCACATCCTCCAGGTGTCCAACTTTCCAACCTGTTCATCCCTTTGATCCATCAAATTTCTGTAATTCGTGCACAAATCTGTTCCTCCAAAGTGGTTGATCCTCTGCCGCTCTTGTACCCCATCCGTTTTTGACCAACAAACATCGCCACACTGCAACATCAATTTCCACACTGGAGGGAACCTGCTCGGGAGAGACTTTATGAACAATATTTGCCCTGGTGTCAGTGCTCCCACCCGCTATCATTCTAATCTCAAGGATGGATCATCCATGGCCTAAAAAAAAGAGTGGTTCATAACCACTAGCTGCATAGCCCAAACAAATTTGCTAAGGTCCGCGAGATTGAGGCCCCCATCTAAACCAAGTTAGGCAAAGTATCCAGTGCTATCCTGGGAACTGGCCCCACAGCAATTTTCTCACCCCCCGCCATCCACCTTGTCACCTTGCTTGTATGTATTCCAGGGGAGGCCTGCAATACATACAAACATTTAGGGAAGGCTATCATTTTATAAAGGGCCACCGTACCCATCAGTGTCAGGGGTAAACTGCCCTACCATTTTCCATCGGTCAAGAACTTCTTCACCACATGCTCCCAGTTTAATTGAAACTCACCTCTAGAGCTGGAGCCCCAGATGCCCTAATGTTTAAAGGGGTCATTGGTTATCTTGAGTTCACCCCAAACAGTATTAGCTATGTCCTCACCCGATGACCTAAAATCAACAGATTTCTCCCAGCTAACCTTCAGACCACTGAAGGACCTAAACATGTACAACATTTCAACTGCCCTATGTACTGATCTAACCAAGTCACTTAAATGCAGGAGTAAATCATCAGCAAATAAAGACATCCTTTCCTTATGGCCCCTCATCCATTGGAACCCAGTAAACTCCCCGTCCCCTCTTATCCATTAAGGAAAAGGCTTGATTAGGAGCGTGAACAAAAAGGGTCACAGTACGATAATACATTCTTTAAGGTCATCTGGGAGGATCCCATCCTCCCTGACCTCTTATAAAGATTGAGTAAGTGCAGGCCCACTTTCTCCCCCAAAGATTTCCACAACCCCACCTGGAGTTTGTTCGGGCCCGGGTCTTCCCGACTTGTAGCTGATGAATGCCACGTTCCACATCTGCCAAAGTCAGGTCAGCCTCCAGTGCCTCTGTCAACTGCCTCAGAGGCAGGGAGTCCAAAAAGGTAAAATTCCTCCAATTAGCACAGTTTCGGACCGTTCTGCCAAATCTATGTGATCACTGCGCAGCCTGTAACTGCACCGACGAACATGTCGACGCCAATTATGGCGCTGTGCAGTGATCAGATAGATCACTTTGCCCGCATCCCCCGTCCAGCATGCCCCTACCCGCTCCCCCCTCTTACCTTTACGAGGCACACTCCCGCAACCCCTGACTCCCATTACTGTGCCCAAGCAGAGCGGGGGACACCCCCACAATCCCCGCTCTGCTTGGTTCAGTAATGGGAGTCAGCAAAAGGAAATGTACCAAAGTCGCAGTTACGCGGTCAACATTTTGGTACATTTCCCTTCTGTCAGGATCATGTCTTTCTCAAAAGCCTCTTGTGGGTTTGCAGAAACATTAACCATGGTCAACGTCTCCTGTCCAAGTGTCACTGTGACACAAATGTACCTGCCCCCACCATCTGATATATTCTGAGCGGTTGCTCATGGGACCGATTTCCTAATCAATATAGCTGCCCCCCTCGCCCCTCTGGTGAATCCTGAATGGAACAATGTTGGGTAGAGCTTACCTGCCCAAGAACTGACACTGTGTGCTCTCCAAGTGAGTCTGTTGCAGTAGGACCATCTTTTGCATGTACCATCTCAAGAAACCAGCCACCGCGCCTCTTGATCTTGTCCCCCAATCCCTTTATCTTCCAAGACAGGAGCTTAAAACTAGGCTCTTTCATGGTGTTCACCATACTGAATAGTTATGTCACGCTTTATTGAGTCCCTCCATGCTGCACGCTACTTTCCCTCCCAAGTAGCCTTGGTGTCTGAGTCCCGGGCTCCCACCGCTTTCCCCATCCTCTACAATCCCCTCAAACTATACTTCCATCCTGCAGAAGCATCTGTCGGCCACCATGATTACTCTCCCAAAATACCCTATCCAACCCTTTATTCATAAACCCGAAACATTAGCCAATGTGGTCAACTTTAGTCTGATTCACAAAGTGTAGTGCTCCCTTAGCTTCGATCCCATGCCCCTCACCAGCATTCGGCCCACTTTAGCCCATAGCAAGGCTCAGTGCACAAAGAGTCTCATGTCACCCATCCATGGCCCTCCGCTACCAACCTGCCATCTTCGTTCACCAAAATCCTTCCGGCTGAAGTTTCACCAGAAGAAACCCCGATGGGATCAGACAAAGCCCTACTGTTCAAACTCACAGATCGCTCCACAACTGGTCTACCACTCCATCTCTGAGGGTTGTACTTTAATCCCCCGATCATTCTGTCCAGCAATTCTTATGCCTCACCCGCGATATTGAAGAACCAGAAAGTACCTTTAGCTTCATCAGAAACAAAAGCATGCATTGTAAGTCCCTTTTTCTCAGTTCTCTTTTCACCCCTTCAAAGGACTGTCTTTGCTTCTGGAAGAGCGACGCCCTTTTCCCCACCATCACTGGACCAGCCCTGTTTACCATCTGGAGAATGGTGTCCCTGTCCATAAAGTTGAGCAGGTGGGCTGTTACTCTCGGGAATTTCCCCAGAGGCAATTTCTTCCTGGTATTCGGTGTGCCCTTCCCACCGAGAAGGAACCGGACATCCCCTTGCTTCCAAAGGCAACAACCAGCCATGACTCCAGAAAGAGTTCCACAGACTCCCCTATTATGCCCTTTGAGTGGCCTATAATGCAGATGTTATTCCACCTTGATCGCCCCTCTGTTTCATCTGCATGTTTCACAAGTTTGTCGGATGTACCCTGTAGTTGACGGATCTGCTCATTCAAACACTGATACATTGTCCACCAAGGTAGATATGCGATCCTCTGCTTCTGCATTTCTGTCTGAGATATTTCGGAGGTCGGCCTGCAACAGGGATACTTCCAACCCCACTTCGCCAATCTTATTCCCAAGGGTCAAGCGACTACTCCTTATCTCCTCCAACATCAGAGATAGTGAGGGTTCAGCCACATCTGACAGTGGCCCACCATACTCTGAGACCCTACCAATATCCTTGTACAGCATCTGTCAAGGTCCCTGCGACTTTCCGGCTGACACCTTGGATGCGGAATAAGGAGCAAGTTACTTACCTGTAACTGTTGTTCTCCAGCATGGGTCTGGCATGGACTCACATGCTCATGCTCATGAATATTCCCCGTCATCAGGCTGGGAATCCTCGGTAAAGAAAAAAATCAGTTTCAGTTTCGTTTCTGAACTGTCTTTCTACTAGTAACCAATACTTCCCCCAGCCAATGACTGCCCTCTACCTAAGCCCCTCCTCTGGCAGCCATCTTCATATTTGGTAGCATGTAAAGTGGCAGTAGGACCAAGAGAAGAGCCGCAGAGGGGTTGGAGGGAGGGTTCGCCTGTATATCCATGCCAGAACCATGCTGGAGAACAACAGTTACAGGTAAGTAACTTGTTCCTTCTTCAGCATGGTGTCTGTTATGGATTCACATGCTCATGAATACAAGAGTACATAGCAGTACACACATGCACAACCACGGGAGGTGGAAAGGCTCAACATTAAGCATTTCAACAACTCAACATTAAGCATCTCTTACCTACTCACCAGGCTCACCTTCAGGTGAACAGGTTGTGCAGCACTGCCTGGCCAACTCTGGACTCCTCCCCGGAATCCCAGTCGATGCAGTAGAATCTTGTGAAGGTGTGCGTCGACCTCCACGTAGCAGCCCTGCAGATGTCCAGCAGGGGTACACCAGACAGGAATGCTGTGGCAGCAGCGATCGCTCTGGTTGAATGGGCTCTTGGACGGCCGGGCAATGGTCGGTTTGCGAACCGGTGACAGTGCAAGATGCAGCCGGAGAGCCATATGGAAGTGGAAGCCTTCGAGAGGGCCTTTCCTTGGTTCACAGGTCCAAAGTTCACAAACAGTTGTGATGTCTTCCGAAGACTCTTCGTGCGGTCCACGTAGAACTTCAGCGATCTAGCCACATCCAGCGAGTGCAAACTCCTCTCAGCCGGTGACGAAGGTGATGGGAAGAAAGCAGGTAACACCAAGGGCTCGTTGAGATGGAATTCCGACGGCATCTTGGGCATGAAGGAGGGGTGCATCCTCAGCACTACCCTCATCCTGTGGAATGTCAGATATGGAGGTTTACAGAAGAGGGCCTGGATCTCTCCCACTCGTCGTGCGGAGGTGATGGCCACAAGAAACGCTGCCTTCTACGACAGCAACTTCAATGGTGACAAATGCAGAGGCTCAAATGGCGGCCCCGTGAGCCTGGTAAGCACCACGTTGAGCTCCCATGCCACGGCCAGAGCCTTCACCGGCGGGAATGATCAGAACAGTCCTTTCATGAACTCCTTCAACATGCAATGAGGCCACAGAGATGACCGCCCCAGAGTTCTGGTGTAGCGGGAGATAGCCGCCAGATGGATCTTGATGGAGGCATGTGTCAGCCCCGCCTTGGCCAGCGATAGCAAGTACGGCAGCACTTGAGGGGCTGTAATCCGCAGAGGGTTAATCTTTGTGCACGGCACCAGACAGAAAACCTCTTCCATTTGTGTCCATAGCACTTGAGAGTCGAGGACGCCCTGGCCTTTGCAAGCACCTCCTTGCAGTGCGCCGGGATATTGTAGCCTCCGAACTCTAGTGCTGCAGAAGCCAGGCCTGCAGGTTCAGCGATCCTGGGTCGTGATGGAGAATGGCGTCTCCTTCCCTGGCGGGGAGGTCTGCGTCCATCGGTAGTTTGACCTGGGGGGGGGGGGAGGACGCTGAAATGTCTAGAAGGTCCGGGAACCAGATCTGCCTTGGCCACGCCGGAGCGACGAGGATCATCCGGCAACGGGACCGTCTGAGTTGACTGATGAGTCACAGCAGCAACGGCAACGGAGGGAACGCATACAGGAACAGGCCGTCCCAGGGGAATGAGAAGGCATCGCCCATGCACCGCGGCTGGGGAAACCTGCTGGCGAACCTCTGGCACTTGGCGTTTGTCGCCGTCGCGAATAGATCGATCTGGGGATTGCCCCACCGTCGAAAGAGGAGATCCACTTGATCCTGCCGAAGCTCCCACTCGTGGCATGAGCGCAGCTCCATGCTGAGTGAGTCGGTGATGGTGTTCTTTATTCCTGCCAGATGGAAGGGTACCAGGAACATCCCTTGGGCAACGGCCCAGTGCCATAGATCCTGCGGTTCCTTGGATAGGGCTGGGGATCTGGTGTCCCCCTGCTTCCTGATGTCGAACATTGTGGTGGTGTTGTCGGTGAATACCCTTATCACCTTGCCCTTGAGAGATGGGAGGAACGACCTGAGGGCCCAGAATACGGCTCAGAGCTCCAGGACGTTGATGTGTAGTGACCTCTCCTCCGGGAGCCAAAGGCCTCTTGAGTAGAGATCTCCGCGGTGCACTCCCCATCCTTCCAGGGAGGCGTCCGTCGTCACCGTTTCCTGATGTGCCGGGGTCTGGAAGTCCATGCCTGCCGCTAGATGCGCGCGGGTGCCCCACCACCGGGTCGCTTGGCGGAAAGTCTTGTTGAGCGAGATCCTGTCTTCGAAGCTGCCCGCCGAGGAACTCCTGCAGTGGTCGCATCCACAACCTGCATAGGCGCACGAGGTAGATGCACGATGACATCATGCCGAGTATGGACTTGATGGACCTCACCCTGGCCATGTCCATGGTCAACAGCCATTGAACCTTGCCCAGGATGGCCTTCGTCCTTTCCTCCAACGGCGAAGCCAATCGCGCCAATCGAGTCTGGCTCCCAGAAACAGGCCGTCTTGCGACGGTACCAAGTGGGATTTTGCGAAGTTGATTGAGAATCCCAGATCCGTGAGCAGTTGGACGGTCTTCGCTGTGTGATCGACAGCGAGTTCCCTTGACTTTGCTCGGATGAGCCAATCATCCAGGTAAGGGTAAACGTGGATCCCTTGCAAGCGCAGCCACGCCACCACCAGTGCCAGGCACTTGGTGAAGACCCTGGGCGCCGACTTCAATCCGAAGGAAAGGGCCTTGAACTGATAGTGTTGCCCTGGGACCACGAACCGTAAGAACTTGCAATGTCCTTTGAGGATGGGGATGTGGAAATAGGCATCCTCCAAGTCCAGCCACGATAGGAAGTCGCCTTCCTCCAGCTGTCCCAGTAGATGGGTCGCCAACCACTGGTATTCTTTCGGACGAGGAAGTACCGCGAGCACACTCCGGAGCCCCAGAGCCTCTTGGGGACGGGTTCTATAGCACCCTTTAACAACATTGATTGTACCTCCAGAAGTAGCTGTGGCACATGGTTTTCCTTCCTGGCCACAGGTGGTAGACGGGGACATTTTCTTTGGAATTTCAGAGTGTGCCCGTGGGCCAGGGCGTCCAGCACCCAACAGTCAGTGGAGATGGACTCCCACACGCTGATGAATTTTGCTAGCCGGCCTCCCACCAGGGTGCTTGGGTGGGGGCCCGACTCAGTGACATCACGCCCTGCCTGGCAGCCAAAGAGCAAGAACCATCAGCGCTCCCGGTGCCCGCGGACTTGCAGTACTTTGCCTTTTGTTGGGTCGCCGGAGCGTCCTCAAAGGTCTTAGAAGACTGCTCAGACTTCTTCTTCTCACCTGCTGCTGGGCTTTTCCCTTGCAGCCAGACGGTGAGTCGAACGCGACGTTCCTTCATTGTCTGTTCGGACATATTCTTACAAAATGCACAGTCCTTCTCCACGTGCGATTTGTCGATGTGAAGGCAGTAGAGGCACCGAGAGTGCTCACCTTCCTTGAAGACATTCTGTAATCCGCATCCAGGGCAGCTCCTGAACAGCTTGGATCCAGGCGTCGTGTTTCCTTTGTCCTGGGCCATGTCCACGCGGGGTAGGCCTCAAAGATCTTCCGGAATCCTCCAAGAAGTGAAAACTCAATGAAAATTTGCCCTTGAGGGGCGTAGAAAATTCCAAAACGGGTCCCTGTTGATCGGAAGTAGAATCGGCGGTGCTTAAGGCTCGATTGACCAAAAAAATAAGAGTAAACTCTTTTAAAAAATCACAAAACGCAGTAAAAGCTCGAGAGTTATAGTACGAGGACTCCCAACACTTCAACGTGTGGTAAAAATCTCAAGATGGCTGCCAGAGGAGGGGCTTAGGTAGAGGGCAGTCATTGGCTGGGAGCAGTATGACCCAGAGACCAGTGATTGGTTACTAGTAGAAAGACAGTTCAGAAACGAAAATTAAACTGATTATTTTCTTTACCGAGGATTCCCAGCCTGACGACGGGGAATATTCATGAGACTGTGAATCTATGGCAGACCCCATGCTGGAGAATAATCAATGTTTTGGTTTGCAGGTTTATCTTGTGGCAGATCCCCAACATCATTGAGCGTTCGCTTCGGGCCTACAGGCACTTCACCTCCAAGTCACTACTGACTGTGCCAGTTGGATCCGAATCCTGTCTCTGCGTGTTCCTGTTCTTTTGGTGGTGGAACCAGTCCCCAATGTCCAACACTGCCTCGCGACACCTCCTGATCAAGAGCCGTGCGCTCCTGCTCCCCCCAGGTCTAGGCAGTCATCCAGCCACAAACCCAACCGTGCCGCTAGGGTTCACTGCCTTGGGTCCCTGGGCCCAGGCCAACACTCTCTTCTTCTCTCCCAACTTGAAGCTGGCAATCAGGGGGACAGCCTCAGCCCACCTGCTGAGTTCTCCTTGTGACTGCTCTCCAGCGCACACTCCTCACTTGGGTGGATCACGCAGTTGATATGCCACCGCGAACAGCGCTGTATACTCAGAGACCCAACCCCGGTTCGCTGCCACTGGATCAACCTGCTTCTGCCCCCCGTCTCAGACAGCCATAATAGTTCTGCGGTTCCTGGCCTCTCCAGCATCCTCTCTCCGTTCACTATATTTCTCGTCTGAAGCCGCAAGAGTCCAGCGAGCACCCAGAGTACTTCTGAGGCATAGGATTTGCTCCGAGCTCTCCCTCTTCTCCGGTCATAGACCTGACCCTCCTGCTGCATCCTCTAGGGCCCCCAAGCAGTCCACCAGACCAGCAACTCGGCTTCCTCCGCCTCAGCCTACAATGAGGATGTCTTGCTGTTTGCAGAGCCCCCGGCCCTTCTGCTGGGCTGTCTCCCTATCACTGGGCATAGTTGTGTGCTTAGCATTGGGATATGGGGTGGTAATACTTCCTCGGTAATCAGGCCCCCTGCGCCTACTCGAGGCACTTGCTCCTTCGGGAAACCCGCTGTGGCGGTGTCAAGGGACTCCATGTCCATCTTGGGTCGAGTCCTCAAGACCCCCTCCTCTCTTCCTCGCAAGGACCGGATGGACCACAAAAGGGTCCCCCCGGTGCCCTCTGCACACTCCGGTGTGCTCGCCTCCTCAGGATACTTCATTGGGGGCTTTGATTTAAAAAGGATTCTACACAAAGTCTCTGGCTTACCGGGAGCTCTCTACAGGCACGTCTGTGCCATGTGGCTCCAAGCCCCCTCTTCCCCTTCAATTGTACCTGAATTTTATTTTTGGGAGATGAAAATGTTATAACACGTTAATAAATTGACACGAAATGTTGTGCTTGAAAATGTTGATGTGTCAAAATCTAAATTCACCGATTTAATGTACATAAATATATACAAACGTTTAACCAAGGAAATAATATACTTTTCTTTGGAAAAAGGGAATCCAGGAAAATATAATCATTTTTCTTCAATCAGAGTAACCAAATGAACTGAATACATATCGACAAACAAATAAATTGTTTCAGTGGTGTGAATTGTTGCGCGACTCTTTAGGTTACATTTTGTTTGATTTTCATTTAATAGTTCAATGCTATAGTAGAAGTGCACATTATGTAACAGGGTTGCAGCAACACATTTTGCAAGTCTGATTCTTGACTCTACATCAGTTACTGAATATAAAGCTCAGACAGGATATTAGGTTTTTCCCACTTTTACATGACATATTAACACAAATTAAAAATACCTTCAATTTACTAAATCAGTTTGTCAATTTACTTAACTCGTTCTTAAAGTAAAATGGTTTACTTCACCACCAAAACCCTGAAACATGTATTGTTACTACCACCGTGTGCTAATAGCCTTATAGATATCAGGAGGGGGTTATAGTCACATAAGGAGCCGCCACCAAGTTACGGCCCGAGGCAAAGGCTATATTATTATATAGCCCAGAAACGGAAGGACACCATCATGCTCAGTAGTATCAAAGGTTGTATTGTGCTTAGTAAGTTAGAAGTCCTGTGACATGTTACCTTTGTTACCAGCTTATAAATCCTTTAATCCCTAGCCTCCCACAACCTTTTGACATTTAGGCACAGCCAATTTAGACAAGAAGATAGTGGTAAATGTAAGTCTGTACTCAGGAAAATTAAGCTGCACTTGCACTTTGGAATAAGCGAATGTACTTGGTATTTCATAATATTACCTGGGCATGCCTCTGCGCTCTATCCCATCGTTGTGGCTCTTCAACATCTACCTTACCCCTCTGGCCCACTTGTGTTCTGCCTTCTCGCCTCATTTCCAGTGCTATGCTGATGACACGCAGCTCTCCTTCAAGCTTCCCTCCACTACCTTCTCTGCTTCCTCTCACATTTCTGACTGACTGCTATTCAGGTGTGGTGCATGGCTAATGATAAATGCCAGTAGGACCACACTCCTCATTGTGACCCCTGCTCCCTGCTTTCCTCCCATGCTCTGGCTGCCCTCCTTGGGTCCTCTCCCCTCACCATCTTGTGAGGCTAAAACCTTTGGTGTCATCTTTGACTCCTCTCTCTCCTTCTCCCCTCACATCATGAACCTTGCCAAGAAGGCCCACTTTCAGCTTCACCTCCTCAGAGGCAGCCACCCCTTCCTTACCTTCTCCCAGAAACTCAATGGGGGTCATTACGAGTTTGGAGGTAGCCATGGCACTATTAGCACCATGGCTGCCTCCAAACCCGGGTCCGGTCTGGCTGAATGTGGACTTACCGGGACATTCCGACCTATGCGGACCCGGTAAATCCCCATTCAGTTAACCATTCCCCATTCCCATTGAGCCCTTATTAGCTCCAAGGTCCCTTAACGGGATCCGCAGAGAACGGCTGGTCAGACCAGCTGTTCCTGCTGGGACCCGCTAAGGGACCTCGGAATAGGGCGGTAAGGGTTTACCGGCACCGGCATCATTACCGGTGACCGTTAATCCTTACCGCACAAGTCGGAATGACCCCCAATGTCTCCAGAGCTCTGGTTCTCTCTAAGATGGACAACTGCAACAGCCTCTTCCTCAATCTGCCTCTTTCCTCTCTTCGCCCCCTTCAACTAATCCAGAATAGGACTGCAAGACTTATCCTTGGCCTCAAGCACAGGTATCGAATATATCCAGCCCTAAAATCTTTCAACTGGCTCCAAGGATCACGTTCAATACCCATCTGCATCGTCCACAAGGCTTTCTGGGGCCAGGGCCCGCACTACATCCAACTCTCTGTTCCAAAACACCTTCCTTCTCAAGCCCTTCCCTCAGCCACCACTAATTCTGAGGGTCAGAGGCTTCTCCAGGCAGAGCGTGTGGGGAAAATGTCTCTCCTCTGCAGGTGCTTCCCTCTGGAATGGCCTCCCTGGCCCCCTCAGATTTGAGTCTGATCGTCTTAAGTTCCCAGAAGCTCCTCAAGACCCTGCTTTTCTCTACTTCCTTCCCTTGATATGATATGATATGGCATTTGTAACGCGCCTATACACAGGTGTTTCAAGGTGCGACGAGGCAGGGAGGGGAGGAACAAGGGGAGACAAAACAAACGATCCTACTAGGCCAGGTGTCATTCAGATCGCGCAAGTGCAGGGGTGGTGGAGGGGGGAAAAGTGCAAGGGGAAGGGGAGGGGGGGAAGTGCAGTAAAGGTAAGTGGCGTAAGTAATAAATAAAAAAGGGCCAGCTAGTGGCAAGTGCAAGGTAAGTGCAGAGCAAGTGCTGGGGAAGGGGGGGGCTGTAGGGATACAGAGACAGTCCCGTAGTGCAGAGGGGTTCCAGGGGATCAGTGATTGGGACCAGGACCGAAGGCAGTTTAGAGTGGTCCAGTTGCAGGATCAGTGCAGTTTAGTGAAGAATTAATTAGCTGTTCAGCAGGGGAGAGGGAGAGAGAAAGCAGAAGCAAAGAGGAAGGTTTTGAGGTGCTTCCGGAACCGGAGGTGGTTCTCCTCAAGTTTCAGGGAGGCAGGAAGGCTGTTCCAGAGGGAGGCCCCTGCCGCGGAGAGAGATCTACCCCCAGCTCGTTGCTTCGAGAAGCGGCTGACCATGAGGGAGTTGGAGGCGGATGAGCGAAGGGCTCGGGGAGGAAGATATTTGGGAAGAGAGAGTTGAAGGTATTTAGGACCCAGGCCCCAGAAGGCCTTGTGGATAATGCAGAGGGTTTTGAACTTTATCCTCGCAGCCACTGGGAGCCAGTGTAGAGATTTCAGTCCTGGAGAGATACGGTCCCTGGGCTTGAGGCCAAGGACAAGTCTCGCAGTTCTGTTCTGGATGAGTTGCAGAGGGCGGAGAGTGGAGGCAGGCAGATTAAGATAGAGGCTGTTACAGTAATCCAGCTTCGAGAGAACCAGGGCTCGGGAGACAGTGAGCTTCTGGGGGAAGGAGAGGAAGGGAAGAATACCTCTGAGGAGGTGCAGCTGGTAGTGTGATCTCTTGGCGACGTCAGAAATATGAGGAGAGAAGGAGAGTGTGGAGTCGAAGATGACCCCAAGGTTTTTTGCCTTGCAGGTAGGAGCAGGGAGGGGGCCAAGGGAGGCCCTTCCCTCTTCCCTCTTACCCTCCCTTGTTAAGGGCCCCATCTGCCACTGCGACTGGCGGCCTGGTCCCTTATGAGTCTTACAGGTCACCAGGACCACCTTGACTATACCAACACCTCCCCTAACCAGCACTGCCCTTTCCCGGGTCCCCTTCTCTGACTAGCCTGGATGGTTGCGCATCCCTCCCGAGTCTGGTCCCCTGGTACGTTTCTGGGTTTCCCTAGCAATTGCCTAGCCCCTGGCCCCTTTCTTCCTTCTCCCCCCTGCATTTGTATGCCCCCTCCACTGACCATTCACTTTCCACCCCCCTCCACTACTACCCACTGCAGTTCTTGTTATTGCACTTGCAAGATCCGAATGTCACAAGGCCTAGTATGAGCGTTGTCGTTTAGCCATTCCCCCACCTCCTTTTTTTCTTGTGGCACCTGGAAACACCATTTTGCTGTGAAGTGCACCTTATAAACATTCAATAAATAAAAAATAAATAAATATGTTGATTATACCATGCATGCAGGTGAGGCTATAAATGCCATACTATGATAGTAACTAATGGCCATATGTGGGTTTACGAGCATATGAAGCCAGAGAACCTGCCTGTGATGCTGCCGTTCATTGCGCTGCAGGCAAATAATGACTGCACCCACAGCATATCAAGACAGAACCCTATGCAATGTATGGTTGGCATCTAAAACATTCTTTTCTTTTTAAAACATGTTTATTTTTGATCGACACACCAGAGAAAAGTAATTTACAACATACTCTTTCATGACAATCTATGCAGCTCATTGATCATCTCCTCCCCCATCAACCCTATTCCCGTCCCCCCTCAGTTAACGTCCAAATCTTGCTCCTCTGTCCGTTGTATCATCTCTGTGCTCCTCGCCGTTAGAGCGCTTGCTACCGCTCGTGGCTTAAAAGTTAGTGCTGTGCTGGATAGCTCTGGTCATAGTCTATTACTGGGGACCAGATGTTCGTGAAGTGGTGAAGGAGGCCTATGTTTGCCGCCGTGATCTTTTTTGCGACAAAGATGTCCCAAAGTTTCAGCCACCATGGGATCATCAGGGGTCCCTCCGGCGATTTCCAGGTTCGTGCCACCGTGATTTTAGCGGCCAGGAGGAGGTGAGTAAGGAGGGTGGCTCTTCTACCCGACCTTGGGTATATGCCTGGAAGCGGGGCTCCTAATAGGATTGATTCTGGCTCCAAGGGCAGATTTATCCCAGTTATGTCTGCTATGGTGGTGATGCATTGGGCCCAGAAGTTTGCAACCACTGGGCAGGACCACCACATATGGATGAACGATCCCTGTAGGCTGCATCGACGCCAGCATCAAGGGTCCAAGGCTGGGTTGAAATGGTATAGTCTAAGTGGCGGGTAGTACCATCTTAGAAGTAGTTTATGGGCACCATCCCGATTAGTAATGCAGAAGGAGGAGGCCCGCGTGTGAGACCAAATGTCTGACCAGACCTGGTCTTCTATTGGGTGTCCTAGGTCCGTTTCCCAATGGTTCATGTAGGTTGCTCTAGCGACCAGGAGATTTGTCTGCAACAGCTGGTACATCGCTGAGATGCGCCCTCGGTGTGGGGGATCTGCGATTGTCAGCTCTGTAGGGTCTAAATCTCGGGTCGCTGCCTCGCGTGTTGTTGGATGGGAACACCAATGCCGCAGTTGCACATATGTGAATCTGTCTGTTTCTGCCAGGTCAAAGGTGTTTTTGCATTGTTCAAAGGTGAGTGGCTGATTCCTCTCAAAGAGCTGGCTTAGGGAGCTGAGGCCGCCGGCGATCCAGTTCTTAAAGTTCACTAGGTGGGTTCCTGGGGAGAACGCTGGGTTATGAAATACCGAAGAAGCTGGGCCTAGGCCTCTAGGGATTCCCCTCTGTTTACGTGTCCATTCCCAGGCTTTTACAGTCTGCTTAGTGGAAGAGCGGATGTTCGGCCACGTTCTTCGGAGGACGGGGGAAAGGTGCAGGAGGAAGCGGAGAGGGAGGGGTAAGCGGGATTGTTCAATCTCGACCCATCTAGGTCTGTTCGAAGTTATCGTCCAGCCCACAGTGTGAGCCAGCTGGGCCGCGATCTGGTATTTCTGGAGGTCTGGGACTCCTAGGCCTCCCAAGTTCGGATTGCTCAGCATCTTCTTGAGCGGGATCCTTGACTTTTTACCTTTCCAGATGAAGCGTAGTACCTTCCTTTGGAGGCGCAATAGTGGGGACAGGGGGATCAAAACTGGAATGGCCGAACAGGTGTAAAGCAGGCGTGGAAGTAGGCATTTTACATGCCGCTATACGGCACAGTAGTGAGATCTCCTGTGAGAGCCAGCGAGTGAGGTCTTCCTCCAAGGTCTTGAATAGTGGTTGAAAATTCGCTTGGTAGGTATCCTCCGGTCGGGCTGTGATCTGTACTCCTAGGTAGGGGATGGACTTTTCGCTGAGCTGGATCGGGCAGAGGGCTCTGAAAGAATCCTTATCTTCCTGCTCCAGTCTCACCCCCAGAGCTGATGATTTCGCGAAGTTTATCGCGAATCCTGAAACTTTACCAAGGCGATGAATTTCTGCCAGGGAGGACCTCAGCGATTGGGTGGTGTCCGATATGGTTAATAACACATCATCCGCATATTGTGCTATTTTATGTTGCGTGGGGCCTACTTGGAGGCCTTTGTTTCTGGGGTTCAGTCGGACATCCTTGTCTGGTGCCGCATGATAAGGGGATCGGGTTAGATAGGGAGCTGTTAACGCGGAGCAAGGTCTTCGGTGATTGGTAGTTCGCCAAGACGAGTTTCTGAAATGTGGGTCCAAAGTGAAAGGACTCTAGGTTGAATCGGAGGAATGACCAATCTACTTTGTCAAAGGCTTTAGTCGCATCTAAAGTTAGCACAGCCAATTTACGTGCATCTTGCTGAGTGACTTCGTCCAGGTTTAGGACCCTGCGGACGTTGTCTGCAGTGGATCTATTCAGTACGAATCCTGTCTGATCTGGGTCGATAATATCCGGGAGCACTCTCACTAATCGGTTGGCCAAGACCTTTGAGTAAATGTTAGCGTCCAGGTTCAGTAGAGAGATAGGTCTATACGCTGTGATGTCTCTGGGGTCTTTTCCCGGCTTCAGGATGAGAACCGTGATCGATTCCTGCATGGATGAGGTAATGGACCCCGAGGTAGCGAAGGAGTTAAAGAGCAATGTGAGGGGGGGGGTCACCAGCTGCGAGCGAAAGACTTTGTAAAAGCGGGTCGAGAATCCGTCTGGACCCGGGGCCCTTGGTTTGAGACTTTTGATGACTTTGTCGACCTCTTCGCTCGTTATCGGGGTCTCCAGCTCGTCTCGCACCATAGAGGCGATCCGGGGAAGCACTGCGTCTCGCAGGTAAGAGAGCTGCTCTTCGGGCGATCTCGGGGAGGCTGTTATCGTGTCTGTGAGGTGAGTGACTGAGATGTGTTGCTTGTCTCCCTCTGCGAACTGGACTCTGCCCTGGGAATCACGGAGGCCTAGGATGGAATTTCTCTTTCTGGTCTTCGCCAGTTTTTCCACGAGAAATTTGTTGGCCTTGTTCCCTTTAGCGTAGTAGCTCTGCTTAGTTCTGGCAAGAATCTGAGCTGTGTCTTCAGCGTAATGTGCTTCTAGCTTCTTCCGAGCTATCTGCAGGGCTCGATGGGTTCTGGACATCCAGTTTTTTGCTTTACATATAGCTTCTGCTCTCTCTACGTCCTCCTGTAAGATCTGGCGAGTCTGGCGCTTTTTTTGTGGTAGGCCGCTCCTTGGGAGATTAGGACCCCTCTCACAACCGCTTTCATTGCGTCCCACGTGTTGGCCGATGAGGTGTCCTCACTCTTATTTTCTTTGAAGTAGTCTTTGATGGCTTTCGCTACCACATCCCTTAATGACATGTCATTCAAGATTGGGTCGTATAGGGACCACTTGCGTTTTGGGAGCGGATCAGGGTCATGGGCTCTCAATGTTAGCATGACCGGGGCATGATCCGATAAGATTCTGGGACCTATGGTCACCTCATCGGTGTAAGCCAGGACTTGGGGGGAAGCCAGCAGCAGGTTGATGCAGGAGTAGGTTCTGTGTACATAAGAATAGAATGAGTAGTCGCGGACCTCTGGATGTAAGACTCTCCATGTGTCGACCACATCTAAGGTGCGGAAAAGTTTAAGCAGAGCTGTTGCCACACTGAAGTCTTTACGAGCAGGGGGGTGAGATTTATCTTTGATTGGGTCAGGGGCTCCGTTGAAGTCTCGCCCTATTATTGTTTGACCCTCCACGAATGGCCAGAGGGCATCTTCCAGAGCTGAGTAAAACTCTTCCTGTTTATGATTCGGGGCGTAGATCGAGATAAGGGAGTGTAGCTGGCCGTAGACCCGGCATTTAATTGCTAGGAAGCGGCCATCTGGGCCAAGCAAAGTGTCTAAGATTTGTGGTCTAAGTATCTTAGCGATGAGTAACGCTGCTCCACCTTTTTTGGTGCCGTTCGATGCCAGAAATTGTAACGGGAATTGTCTGTCGCGGAGCCTAGTGAAATCTGCTGGAATCAGGTGAGTTTCTTGAAGGAATACCACTGAGACCTCTTCATTTTGTAGACGCCCGTTTAAGCCTCTGACGTTGAGGGTTAGGAACTTCACTTTCAGGTGTGGTTGAGGGTCATCGTGGGCTTTCCTCGACGGCTGGGGTTGGCTCTGTGGGGGAGAGTCGTGAGTTTCAGGCATCATCCAAGAGCTTGGTGACAATGCGGTTCTCTGGTGGTCTTGTTTTATAACCTCTCCAACGGGAGGGCAAACTGAAACGGGAGGGTGAACATGGATGTGTGTGGGGGGCCGGGGTTTTCTGTGTGGCCTTCTCCACGGCCAACAGGGCCAGAACTGTTTTCCCTGCCAACAGGGCCGGGGTAGAACCATTGGACTTGGTTCGCCTCTAAGGGTGAGTTGGTGACATACTCCTCGGAGTGGGGTGTGGGCCGCTCGGGGCCCGCGGCATAGTTATGTTCCGCTTTTGTTTCGGGATCGGCTAGATCACGATAGAGGGGTATGACTGGATCATCGTATACTCCAGCGTCTCTGTGCTTTAGACCAGGATTGTTGTTGCTGTCTTTGGGGTGATTGGTCCGGTTCTTCTGGCGGGAGATGAGGACTGGAGGAGAGCAAGGCCTCTGGGGAGTTTGGATGCAAGATGGACTTTGCGTCCTCAAGATGGCTGATTTTGCGCAGGGTTCCCTGGTATGTGAATTGGAGAGAGGAAGGGAACAGCCATCGGTAGCGGATCTGCTAGCTTTGGAGGAACAGGGTCAAGGGCTTGAGGGCTCTTCTTTTCTGACATGCTCTCCGACTGCGCAAACATCTGACACATGGCCAACAGATCCGCCATTCTGTCCCCGGTCAGATACACTCGGCAGTCTATCGTGTTCCAACGAAAACCCAGGAAAGTCAGGTCCTGTGAGACCGTCATGGAGGATTTCAGCCAGTTCACCGACAGCCCAAGATGGAACAGGAGCTGAAGGAGATACTGGAGGTTGCTCGCTGCTGCCAACGGACAAGGGCTGCGTAGGAGCCAGTCGTCCAAATAGGGAAACACATGGATACCCTGGAGACGAAGATAGGCCGCAATCACCAACATCATCTTCGTGAAGACACGCATGCGCCGAACTGAGGCCAAAAGGAAGCACCCGAAAATGGAAGTGCTCCTCTCCCAAAGAGAAACTGAGGTATCTCCTGTGTGGATTCCAAATCAGGATATGCATGTACGCATCCTGAAGATCCACCACGTTGAGCCAATCACTCGTCTGCAAAGAGGAGCGAATCTGGCCGGGCGTGATCATCTTGAATTTCTCTTGGGTTAGGAAAAGATTGAACTGGGAAAGATCTAGGATGGTGCGCAGGCCAGCCTGGTTGGGTTTGGGCACCGTAAACAGCCGGGAGTAGAAGCCCTCCCCTCGCTCCCCAAGGGGAACGGGTTCCACAGCTCTGAGGTGCAGAAGTTTCTGAACCTCGGCCTTGAAGGAGGATGAGCCTGACAGCTGAAAAGGAGGTTTGAGGGGTGGGGTAGGGGGTAAAGGTAAGCGGAAGCCCGCTCGAGCGACTGACAAGACCCATCTGTCTTCTGTGATGGCCTGCCACGCCTCCCAATGAGACGCAATGCGTCCTCCCACCGGGGTCTCGTGCGAGCGCGGAAAACCCTCATTTGGCAGGTTTATCAGTGGCGGTGCCACCTGAACCTGATGAGGAGGCTGAGGAGCGGGAGAAATACCGTGTACGCTGTTGTCTACGGCGGTTATTCCCCACAGGAGTATCCACTCTGCAAGATTTGCGGTTGAGGAAGCCCCTAAAACCAGAGGAAGGTCGACCTTGCGACAACGGCCTTTGAGCCTTGAAGGGAGCTTTAACCAGAACAGACAATGATTTAGCCGTCTGAGTGCTGTCTTTGGTTTTGGTGAGCTCTACATCAGTAGAGAGTGAAAAAGCTCCTTACCATCAAATGGAAGGTCCAGAACCTTGTCTTGCACCTCCTTCGAGAACTTGGTGGCATGCAGCCACGCTTGCCGCGAGGTATCAACCCCAAGCATCAGACCCCGAGCCGAGGTGTCTATGTGATGAGTCGCAGCCTCCAGGAGACCCTGGGCCAAGACCCTGGCATCGGAAAGGCCTCCTCTGAAATCCTCCAACTTCTCGACCGGAATGTGCTCCTCAAACTCCGACAGACCTCTCCACATCCGCATGTTAGCTCCCGCCAAAATCAATTCTGCATTGGCCTGCCTGAGCTGTAAGGCCGAATTGGTAAAGATTTTCCTCCCTAGGGAGTCCAGGAGCTTGTCCTCCTTTCCCAAGACCTGAGTAGCCGTCGCGGAGGAGGATGCTGCAGGCCTGCATTGCAACGTAGCCGCAGCCACCACTGTGGAGGAGGGAGGCGGACAAGACGACAAGGCCACTTCTTCCGAAGAATGCAGCCTGTACCTCGCGTCAATCTTTTTATTGACAAAAAGTCCCGAGTGTGGCTTTTCCCAAACTCTACGGACCTCGGCCAGAACGTCCTTCTGCAAGAACAGGACGTTATGCTCCAAAGGAGACAAGGTGAACGCTCCAGAAAGCATGCCCTCATGCGGAGCAGGTGCTTCGGGTACCGGAACATCTAAGAAACTCATCATGTCCAGCACCCGGTCATGGAAAGCTCTGATAGAGCGGAGAAGGTCCTCGTTGTCCTGATCGCCTTGAGGGTCATCTGACAGGTCAGGATCCTGCTGAGCCGTGTCAGGCACTGCCTTGTCCACTGGGGACAATGGTGGCATAGGCGGAAGCACAGGGGGAGGCACCACGGGCAAGGGAGGCGCCGGCGGAACCACCGTCGGAACGGGTGGAGCCAGAGGCGTGGGTGGACATATCTCCTTGAAAAGCCCTTCATGGGGTCGGTGCACATAAGCGCTTGAAATTTACCGAAAAAAGCGCCCTCAGGAGATTGTTTCGGAACCTGAGGAGGCCTCTCATGAGGTGGACAAATCCAGGGATGTAACGGGGAAGGGTGCCACACCGGCCCCTCCACCGACGAATCCACATAAATCAAGGGAGCCGCCCCCGCGGGCAATGAAACATTGTGCGGAAGAGGCATCCGGGCATTCCAATCATAAACCGGCTGGGAAGGATGCGCACAAGGGACCTTAGGTTCACCCGAAGGACCGAACCCTACACCAGGGGCCGATGGCGTAGTTGTAGGGGTAGTACCTAAAATGGCCGCCGTAGTTGTGGCGGGAACGGCCGCCATTTTGTCCTCATCTGAGGGGAACTGCGGCACGTGAGGAAGTGAGGCAGGGGTCCCCGTCGATGGATCAGGGGTCTTAATTTTAGCCTTAACGTAAGGAACCTCGGCAGAGCCGGTACTATGAGGCCTGGAATGTTTCTGCGACATACCAACCGTCAACTGAGCCTTCGAAGGAAGGGCCTCGGCAGTGCCGGTAAAAGAAGAAACTTTCTTCTTTGCCCCCTCAACAGATCTGGTGTCACCACAAGAGCAGGAACGTTGCGCTGTCACCGACAGGGCCTTGCCCGGCCCCTCAGAACTGTTGGTATCCTTAGCCTCTGTACGAGCAACCTCAGATCTAGGCCCGGTAGAAGCCTTATCGGCAAGGGCCTCAAACATCCGTTCGGTAACCTCAAGCCCAGCCAAGACCTTGGGGCGCACCCCGGTTTGGTTTTTGAGGGAAGCCGAAAGAGCTGCCTCAGAGCAAGCTCCGGTACCCCACGACTCAGTAGAACTGGGTCTACAAAAAGCCCCCACAGGAGGGGCCTCGGAGCGTACTCCGGTGGACACAGGCCCCTTACGGAGATCCTTGGAGAAAACTCTGGTAGAATTATTAGGCCCGACAGGCACCTCAGGGCGAAACCCGGTAACAGAGCGATCAACGCCCCTCCCGGCTCGAGAGGAACCCGGAAAGGTATCCCCCGGCCGGGGTGCTCTGAAAAGTAAAGAACTTACCGGGCATTTTTTCTTCTCGTCGATGAACGCCTGAAAATGCGAAGGAGGAGTCCGTCCGAACACCTCCTCCCACCGCTCCAACCGACGTTGAAGTGCCCGGACCGAAAGGGAGTCGCAGTAAAAACAGGAGTCCCAACAGTGTTCCGGACCCAAACACTCTAAACAAAGAGGATGGGGATCCGCCCTCGCGAAGCGACGGTGACACGATGAACAGTCTGGAAAATCTAGTTTAAAAGACAGACTAGTAAACAAAGGATAGCGAGAGCCAGAGAGGGAAAAAAGGGAAGAAAATCTTCCGAGGATGCAAGTGCGTCCGGCCCCGATCGTGCGGAGAAAAGGACTGATGGGCGATGCGCGGGGGGAGCCAAGGTGGGCGGGGTTACGTCCGCGTGCCGGGCCCCGCGCAGGAAAGAGAGGAGGGACACATTTTTGAAAAAAATGTGGATGCTTTTTACAAAGTGCTCCGGTCCCGTCCCACAGGACAGAGAGATGTCCCATAAGTATGGAGGAAAGGGGACGGGACGTAGGAGTATGGGCGAATACATCCTGAGGAAATTGGCTCCAGAAAAGCTGTGAACTATTTCTAAGGCAAGCGGGTGATATGACATGCAGTTCAGGCCGTTTGCAACTCCGTACCTTGGCACTCGTTGAACAGAGCACATTGTATTCCCAATCCAACTAGAACTAAATGAGAATCCTACTGCAATCAGGAAAACCACATCTTTTTTTTAAAAAAGAATTATTGTATATGGTTTACAATCTCTGTCTAACAGACATGAAAAGGAAAACCTTTACAATTTCTTGTAGTAAAACCCAAAAAGAAGAAAAAAATAAAAAAGAGAGAAAGAAATGAAAATCCTTCTCTGAAACCAATAAGTTAAAATAAACAACTTTCTTACCCCTCTTAAAAAGGGGAACAAATAGTGACTTTTGTTCCTCTATAGCAAGTATAGGGACTGGAGAAAATTCACCACTGTCGCTGTTAACTGGATCTCGTGTCCTGCAATTATTCTGTGCCAGAGGTTTTCTGATGTTAGCCATTCAGCTCTTTCTACGAATCTTCCTAGTTTTTTCAATCGCAGGTTCCACGTTCCCTTACATTCGATGAGCAGGTGCTTTAAAGTTTGGTTTCCTGGGATTGCACATTCTTTGCAGTAGATCACTGTCCTTTCTGACTGTTTCCAAATATTCAGAATTTCCCCCGTTAATAGTATGTTCATTCTTGCTCTGAGAAAATTGTTTCTGATTTTTTCATCCGGAAATTTTTCTAGGTACTTTGGAAGTGTACCTATTTTTTTGTCAACTGTCAGGAAGGTATTCCTTGATGTTGAGGATCTTGTTTTTTCTATCGTTTTTATCCAGTCTGATGTTACCAGCTCCCGCTTTATCTTCAATGGATTTTCCATCAGAGTTTCCATATTTGATTCTGTTCTTGATATTACAGTTTTTATTTTTTATCCAAGCTCTGTAGGATTTCAGATCTTAGTTTACTATGGTGTTCGTTGATATCTTCATATAAGGAGCCTTTTTTGGGGTTTATAATTTCTCTATAGAAGGATGTTAGTTTCCAGTCTGCCAGGCAGTTCAAACACTTCAAACCAAATTCAAATCGTAGCTGTCCCCCTGATGTACACCATGGAAGATTTAGGGCTTTTTTCCAGATTCTTCCTTCTATTTTTGTCCCAATTGAAGTTCCATAGTTGTGGTTTGGCTTCTATTCCGTATAACAGGACTGGAACTATTTTACTCAGGTAATACTTTACCATTGGAACAACTGAGAATTTACAGAATCTGCTCCTAATTTTGATTAAGTGGGGGATTAACGCATGAACTTTGGTAATGATGTCTCTCTCAGCTTTGTGGTTGGCTGGGCTTGCATAGATCTTGTATCCCAAGTATTTAAGATTTTCGACTTGTGGAATTCTCTGCCCATCCAGGGTCCAATGCTTATATGATATCTTTTTCCTCAGATGTTTGAATACTAGTATCCTTGATTTTTAGGATTTATTATCAGCCCGTTCTCCTCAGCATATTTACCCAATCCATCTAACAGTCTTTGCAATCCGATGGCTGTTCTATCCAGCAGAATGATGTTGTCCGCATAGGCCAGCCAGGATATTTTTCTGCCATTTATGACTGGGCTTGCCAATGCGGACGAGATCAAATGATCTCCTATGTCTGCTAGGAACAGATTAAAGAATGTGGGTGCCCCCAAGCAGCCCTGTCTTACCCCGCTTTCCACTGGAACTGCATCGGAGAGGTGGCCGTTGTTATCTAAACATACTCTTACACTTGTTTCCCTATGCAGTTCCATTAACATTGATAGTAATGACTCCGGTATTCCCTTTTTTCTGAGTTTATGCCATAGTCTGGTTCTATCGATCTGATCAAAGGCCTCGGAGAGGTCTATCCAGGCTCCATGTAAGGGTGTTGCTCCTTTGGCCCTGGTTGTTTCGCTAAGGATGTTTAGTAAGGCTCCATTCAGAGCCGTTGATAAACCTTTTCTAAAGCCTGTTTGACATCTGGATAGCACCCCCTCCTGTTCTGTCCAGGTCCAGAGCTCATTCAGTAGCAATCTCATAAATATTTTACTATCAATGTCTAGGAGGGCGATTAGTCTATAATTTGATGGATTTACCCTATCACCCTCGTTGAAGAATGGTATGATCAAAGCGGTTTTCCACGATGGTGGAAAACTCTTTTGCTGCAATATCTCCCTAAAGAGCCTTCTCAGCAGCTTAACCCACAACCTCGGGTTTTCCCTAAGTAGCTGGTATGTAAGGCTGTTTGGCCCTACTGCTCTTGACAGTGAAGCTTTGGATATGATTTCCAAAATTTTCTTGTCAATTTGCAATTCCCAACCTTTGTCTAGGGGCAGGCAGGTTTGTTCTTTTAATGTCTTTCCAAAGCTTTTTGTAAGGTATTCCACCCAGGTTCTTTCTGGAACCAGATTGCATAGTGTACTGCTAGAGTTTGATTCTAGTTCTCGTAACAGTGGCCAGAAGCTTCTCGATGACGAGGACAAGACTAGTTTTAGCATCTCCTCCCCCTCGTTTTGGTGGAGCAGAAATGTGTGGATCTTTATCCAAGCTTTGTAATTTCGTCTGATTATTTTCAGTTGCTGAGAATATGCTTTGCTGTTGAGTTTTTGACTTTTCAGTTCTCTGATGGTTTTTCTCAGGATTCTTTTCCTTTGCCTGTTTGATGCCACTTTTAGGGGGACAAGTGGCCATAGAGTATTCACAAACATGTCTGGG
Organism: Ambystoma mexicanum; assembly: GCF_040938575.1. NCBI lineage: Eukaryota > Metazoa > Chordata > Amphibia > Caudata > Ambystomatidae > Ambystoma > Ambystoma mexicanum. The sequence continues at coordinate 1,083,223,678 of NC_090937.1, read as the reverse complement.
TTGCTTATCTCTTGAGCTGTCTGTTCCGGCATATTTTGTAGTTTTTTATTGAGGTTTCTCCCTCCTTGTCCATATTTTCTTAATCTTATTTTGCCTTTTATTCCCATTATTTCTTGGTTATGAACTAAGTTTGTGAGGCCAGACTCATACATGATTGATAATTCCAATCTTGAATGGTCACTTCCTCCTTCGTTTCTTATTTTTAGTTGTGATTTTCGGGCAAAGAGGCTCTCACTGACAAAAATGTAGTCCAACAATGAGGCTGATTTTCCTCTTTGTCATGTCATGCAGGGCTCTTCGTCTCCTTGGTTTACATTGTTGTAAACCACATCGGGAACATTCAATCCCAAATGAACCAACTACTGGGGAAATGGACCGACCAATCAGAACACTCATTGGGACAATTACTCCTAGAGCACACCTATAAAAGGAGGTACCTCCTGATCATGAGCATGTTGGAACTGCATTCTAAAGTGATAGTTGTGTTGCAGAGCATGACACAGGAAGAGGGGAACTAAAGAGAGAAATCTACACTGGTCAAACCAAATAGGCCAGTTGTGAGAATGGATAAAGAACAGGTGGCTAAGCCAATTGGACTACACTGTGTAACAGGCCAGGCTGACAGGGAATGCTTGGCTAGAGAGCCAGCTAGGAGCCTGGGTCCAAAGACTGGAAGAAGGAGGAGCTGAAGAATAGACTGCTACGTGCTGTAGCCCACATACTGGTCGTAGTGGCGAAGCAACCAACCCACCTAAAAAGGTTGTAGCTTTGTAGAGTGCATGCGAAAGAGGAGGGGAAATCCCATCCTAAAATACCCAGGTAGGGGGTAGAATATTGACACAAAAGCACAAAGTTAAACCCTAGGGCAAGAGGGATATTATACAGGGCTTTCCCCAGTAGCAATTTCAAGTTCATCGCACCCCAATAGGTGACAAAACATTGGGATTGATGGAAAAGGCAAAGGAAAAGACAAAAGTGACACACATTTGCAATGCCAACAGTTTGGGCTTTGCTGTAGGCATGGAAAAGAAAACACGCACACAAGGTCTCCCCAATCAATTTAGTACAGGGCAAGGGGACCATTGGGGATCAACCAAAAGTCAAAAAGCTAAATGACGGTTCAATTAAACAATGCTGGGCTGTAAGCAGTTAATGGAAAAATAAATCTTTAATGCAAAAACTGTGGATAAATTAGAACAATTTTAAAAAACATGCCAATGTACTAAACCAGTACATGTTGTTCAAATCAAGACCGTCTCCTTACATGCATCACCCATACTTCAATCATTGTTCTAATTTATCCACAGTTTTTGCAATAAAGACATTTTTCATTGAATGGTTGCATGTGACAGTCATTTTGCTTGCAGGCATGGAAAAGGTACTTCCTAGGCACATCCGTAGTGGTATTAACTGGCCATTGATGGTTGCAGGTGCAATATGGCATAAGTACCTTGGCATCTAATATCAGTGCATGGCAAATTCCTAATACTTTTAAACAAGCCAAAAATGTTGTCTTGGCCAATGCTTGTTTTTAACAGCACTTCAGTGAAGGACATACAGAGTGCTTATAAATCAAGTGGCTGAAGGCAGACCTGGCCAGACATTTCTATTACACTAGTAGAGATTTTACAACTCCAAGTAACTCAGCTCTCAGAAGACTGCTTTGAAAAAACTCTGGCAGTGCAGAGTTTGATGGTAAGGCTTGATTAAAGCAAGCTCTAAGGGTTCCCGTGAGGAGGTGTTTTGGGCAGGGAATGGCAAGATCTGGGTGGGAATGGCCTTGGGCACTCCCTCCTTAAAAAACCTTCTGCCGATCCTACCTGTCCAGTAAACTATCTCTCCTTTGCTGGGCAAACTCCTGGAAAAGCTGGCTATTTCCCGCTTACTCGCCACACTGAATTTGTTGGTTGTCTCCATGAACATCAGTCTGGCTTCAGAGCAGCCAGAGGCATGGAAACTGCTCTCCGGAACACCTGAAGATCTGCTCTCTAATCTTGACTCCAACCTTCCTTCTGTCCTACTCCTCCTTGACCTTTCCTTTGCTTTTGACATGGTCACTCACGCCATACTGATCAATCGATTCTGTGAGAACCTGGGCATCACAGATCAGGCCCTGGAGTGGTTGTCCTCCTTCCTCCGGCACCGACCCTCTCAGTTCCAAATTGGGTCCTTTCTCTCCATCACCTCTCTTTCCACATGCAGTGCTCCCCAGGCTCTCACCCTTGCTCTTCAGTGTCTACTTGGCCCCTTTGGCCCACCTTATCTCTACCTTTTCCTCTAACTTTCACTGTTATGCGGATGATACTCAGCTCTCTTTCAGGCTCCCGTCAGTATCCTCTCCTCTCTCGCTCATTCCTGACTGTCTATCCGCGATTCAGGATTGGAGCCCTCCAACAATCTATGACTTAATGCCAGTAAGACTGTGATCCTTCTCATTGGGACCCTGGCTCCTACTTTCTCACTCCTACTCCGGCTGCGCTCCTTGGGCCATCTTCTTTCGCCTTCCTGTGATGCAAAAAACCTTGAAGTCATCTTCAACTCCACCCTCTCCTTCTCTCCTCACATCACGGACACTGCCAGGAAGGCCCAGTACCCTCGGAGGCATTTTTCCTTTTCTCACTTTCCCCCAGAAGCTCACCGTCTCCAGAGCCCTGGTTCTCCCTAGGTTGGACTACTGAAACAGCCTCTTTCTCAATCTGCCTTCCTCTACTCTCAACCCTCTGCAACTAATCCAGAACAGGACTGCAAGACTTGACTTTGGCCTCAATCCCAGGGACCGTATCTCTCCAGCCCTGAAATCTCTCCACTGGCTCCCGGTGGCTGCAAGGATCAAGTTCAAGACCTTCTGCATCGTCAACAAGGCTTTCTGGGGCCACAGCCTGCACTACATCCAACTCTCTCTTCCAAAACACCTTCCTTCTCGAGTCCTTCACTCAGCCACCTCTAACTCTGAGGATCAGACGCTTCTCCAGGCAGAGAGTGGGGGCAGATTTCTCTCCTCTGCAAGGGCCTCCCTCTGGAATGGCTTCCCCACCCCTCTCAAACTTGAGCCGGACCACCTGAAGTTCCGGAAGCAGCTCAAGACCTTCCTTTTCACCTCTGCTTTCTCCCTCTCCCTCCCGCCTGCTGACCTACCTATCTGCTGTGATGACTGGTGGCCTGGCTACCCTCAAGAGTCTCACTGGGAACCAGGCTCCTCCACGACTAGCCGGCCCTGCACTGCCTCCGGGCCTACTGCACACTTAGTGGCTCTAACCGTAACCCTACAGTGCCCTGCCTCCTTGCACTTAACCTGAGCCGCTCTGCCCTGGCTGCGCTTACTGAGCAATGCTGCCCTGACTGCACTTCCCATTTCCCTCTCACTGGCACTTGCCCCTTCATCCTCCCCCCTGCACTCTGCATTATCGCACTTTCACAAACTGAATGACACTAAACCTAGTAAGATTGTTTGTTTGTCCTGCATCTGTCTTCCCTACCTTTGTTTTGTCATGCCTAGAAACTCTTGTTATAAATGACTTATTTTATCATAGGGATTACCATGGCCATGGGCAGTCAATGGCTGGGCACATAAGCAAACACCTACAGGCTATGTGTACCTCATTGTATGCCATTCCTCCCTAACTGTACTAACAGTCCAAGCTAAAAAGTGTTCTAAAGCACACACACATTCCAGAGAATGAGTGATCTAAAGGATACTTTTCCTGAACATGGACACCCCAGTTTCTTGTGATGTAGCTTAGGGAATTGACATTGAACTTAGAACTCTAGGCCCTTTTAGAGTAAGCCCCTCACAAAAATTCCTTAATCCCACCTCCATCACGCTATTATGTAAAAAGACTTAATTTTTAGTTGATTCTTTGTCCCAATGGGCATTACTCCACTCCCCTGTTGGGATGGAAATTAGCCTAAACCACCCCCTCCAGGCGCTTTAAGGTGATACGAATGCCGTATGAGTGTGTTTAATATATAAGGGGGGAGAGGCCTATGCTATGAAACTCGGCACAGATATAATATAGCGGAATTGATAGGTGCAGAAACCCAGGGTGTGCACATAGAAAGGAATGACATTTTGTAGTTATGGTAGATGATGCAGTGTTGCATGGCTGCGCGGCATAACTTTAGATCCATACAAGAACTCGACTAGGCCCAGATCACTCTGACAAGATGGGTCTGCACGGCCAGTTCTCACGGAAACTTTCCCCCTGTCCCTCCATTGTTGCAATTACTCAGTATCGCTGGGAGGAATGCGCCATACAAGGCTGTGAGACAACACCAGCTGAACTACCAGCTGACCTCTAACCCCTACCCAGCAGACCCAGAGCCATGGCCCACACCACCGCCCCGACTCCCACACCTCTGCATTCTATGATAAGTAAATGACTCCGAGTCCAAATCGTAAACCAACAGGCCATAAAAGATCTAAGAATTTGCGACTGCTTCACCTCTTAACATAAATACATCCATTGTAACATGAGGTACAGGGAGGGATAAATTATAGATCCAAACGAGGGAGGAGGCCTTGGGTGCGAGACGAGCAGTATCAACAAAGCACAGAATGTGTGGGTCTGTTTGCCTGCATTTCTTCCTCCCTTCCTCCTGGCACCAGTCCCTGAGCCTCCCGGGTGCATACCATAGTAATGTAGCAGTAGGCTTAGTGTATCATAGCAGTTTTTGATAATGTAATTTATGAGAGACTTGACCTTCACTTGAAGGAGAGATGAGCCCAGCTGACCCACGTGTAGACTGACCTACGGCCGAGAAGCGAACCAATTGTAGCCTGGCATCCCCTATGGAGCAGGCCCATGTGTATGGACTCGCCAATCAGTGATGCCAGTTTTTACTGTATACAAATGACATGTTCTCCCTATTTGACCCACTGTTTGTACTAAGTGAGACCAGAATGTCTCGAGCAGCAGATTCCTTTGCGGATACCTTTGTATTCTGTACAATTAAACCCTGTTATCCTTGCAAGCTATCTCTTGGCTTCTTTCCCTAGAGGCTTGTATTCATTCGGGCGTGAGCATAAACAGGGACTTGTCTTCACCCCTCACCCTGATAGCGAACAATTAAGGAGTTGAAAATGCCCACATGTCGTTTGTGCTCTGTAGCATTCATCCATGACAGTACATTTCCTTATTGCTTAGTTCTTCAGCCAGATAATCATTAGGTAGTTTGTGTTTGATTATCTTGATTGAAAAAACATTGGTGGGGTTAACAATGTTTTTCTTCTCCAATTCTTGGACAAGTATTAATAAACTCCAGTCTTAGCATATATGGGGAAGTGCTGAATAGAGGCAGAAAAAAACATTGTTTCCCCAATTGTTTTTTTCATTGCTGATGTAATCACCTGGTACAGTTACACTACATGCCGCCACCAAAGCTGAAATGTCTAAAAAATGCATACAGTAATCACTATTTTCTCATGTTTTCAGAGTTCCAAGCATTGTTAAAATTTGAATAGCACTTTTAAAAGCTTTTAATTAAAAGGCTTTTCTGAGAATGTTAAAGAGTTCAAATGAAGGTAGTTGTGGTGTTCAGGCCACTTTTAAGTATAAGAAATAATATTTTGGGATATTTTCTGTAATACTGATAATAGTGGGCTAATATACGAAGAGGTTTGCATTATATTGACACAATTAGGATTTGTAGTGATATAACTGTATTATAAGCAGGTACCACATTAAATACACGCGTCTTACCTGAGACTTCTGTAGAATTCCCACAACTGTAAAGCAGAGTTCTTCCAATGCACTGGATGCCTAGGTAAAACAAAACAATACATTGACACACTAATTTACAGTTGCATGACAGATTTAAAACAGCTCTATGATAAATATCTTACCTGAGGCTGTGGTTCTGTAGACAGGAAATGGGAACAAGCATCATCTATCTGTAAAAGCAAAGAGATGTCTGAGTTGAAAATACCAAGTGGGTTACAAAATGTACCCAAGATATTATCCCCTCTGAATACTTTAACAGTGAAATAATCCAGACTATTTGACCTGGCCATATTTCAATATTCATTGTCCTTTTTTTGGTTTATTTTCTTTGCCTTTGGTAGTTCTGAAAAGTATTTATTTTATATATTATTTCATTAATATTTGTTTTTAGTTCATAAAAGAACTTCTACAAATTATCAATATTAAACTGAAATTCAAATTCATCTTTACAATTGTGTTTGTTATTCATTTCATAAGCATAGAGTCACTGAATCAGATCAAGTCATTAATAAAAAAGAACTACAATTTCATCATCAATGTCAATATACACATTCATTTCTTCTTATTAGTTTACATTTTCCATTACTGCTAGTACAAGCATTCAAGTGTCTTGTTATCTGCAACCACAACTGATAAACAGCAACGTGTAGAGAATCAGAGCCCGAGTTGAGGCAGCAATTCCAGAAATCTCTGGATCTAATTGTGTCATAACTACGTACAAACACACTCCAAAATACACATATACACCAACCTAATTTCTCGCACTCAGTAAATAGGTGTTGAGATGTTTCCAAAGTATGGGTAAGTTTGCATATACGACAGAACCTGGGCTCTGGAGAGAGTTTTAATTGAGGTCCCCGTATAGTAAGAAGTGGCAGTTGATTGATATGCAATCGCAACATCAGGTTACGGACTGCTGGGCTCAGACCATGTAATAAATACGTTTGGGTCCTGAAGTGTCTATGGTTAATGTTTGATATATATTTATAATTATCACTGTAATGTTTTAATCACTTATAATTCAATTACATTTCTCTGACACCATTGACATGTTCGCATCAGAGAAAAACATTGGATTCACAAAAAACCTTGAGCATTGTTGGTTTCTAGTTTGGACATAGATACAAGAACACTGGGTAGAGTAAATGTGGCTACTTTGTTTACATGTTTGTGACTGATATTTTGCTGTATTGTAATTTGCGTATGTCTCATTAGATAAAATCATTTACTATGCTCTTCAGAGCTTCCCTTTACTTTTTAGAAAATTGTATTGTACAATTTGTGACAAATCTAGACAATTTGTCCCTTCTCACCAGAGTGGAGCAATGAGGCTAGGGAGAGGAGCCTGCTCAGCGAGATCCTCCCAAGGGGTCTGGGCAAGTGAGACCTCAATGGGAGTAACTTCCCTCTCTGGGACAAGGACTCCAATACTGATAAGTAATTCCCTGCCCGGAACACACTATCCGCCTACATTGGAATCGGAAAGACTGTTAAGCCTGTTTTGGATTTACTGAATAGTGATATTTCTTCAGTCTCTTTGGTTTCAGGTAATGCTGAATTCTGCCTGAGCCCCACAGTGAAAGAGAAGCGACACACCCCTTTTGTTTGCAATGACGTGCAGAAAAAGACGAGGAACCTTGAATGTGGAGGAGATAATTCTACGAAGAAGCGATCCTCTGGCGGGAAGACATCATGGAAGGGCAGAGCCATGCTAGACCGTAGAGCTAGTGGTAGCATGCAGAGCGAACAAGATGCTTGCAAGATGGCAGAAGGCTGGGTCCTGGCTGGGAAAAAGAAGCCTCAGTCAAGAAGGAGACGGGGACAGTAAAGCAACAGTCTCTCCTGGTGGTGTGACCACACAGAAGCCGTGATGGGCCGGACTACTAAACCAGACTGCAGCAGCCTAGAACCTGCACTCCACATGAGAAGTCTGTGAGCAGCGAAAGGGAAGCAAATGCTCGTGAAAAGGTAACACATTCGAGAGGGGCGAACCGTGTGATTCAAGACTGGAAATGCAATAGGTGTTATGGGAACCAGATGTACCAGTTGGCTTTTGGGTGCCTTGGGAAACCGAAAGACATTGACACTCAAAGCTGGCGAAGTCACAAGATTTACGAGAGCACAAAAACCCTAACAGGCGGATGCCATACTGAGGCCCTACTTGAGCAAGCCTGACAGAGGGCCAGAGGACTTTGGGGAGTCCAAGAAACATGAAATATAATGTGCAGAATTGGGAGGAGAGAGAACCTGGAGGGTTCAAATATTTAGAAATACGACAAGGAAACTGTCAAGCACCAAGCGGGAAGTGGTGGAGTTGTATTACACAAACCTTGTCTTTCATGATAAAAAGGAAACCTTATGGATTATATATAAAGACTTGAAAAGTTGGCATACAGAAACTACAGAGAGGCTAAGTACTGTACTGCAAGAACTTTGATGAACTTTGGCGAACGTTTAAAATCTGCTTGGAGAATGAATCCAAGTGTTGGACCAGGCAAAAGTAGAAGGCCAAAGCCATTGCTCTGGCCCACTTCTTTTTATTAAGTTTTCTAAAGTGGTAGGCCAAGTTAGCTAGTTAGGATTTGGACTGAGGACTATTTTTGGGGTGACATTTGACAAGCACCATTAGTTTTAGTATGTTAGGTAGGGAACTTCCCTCATAGCGGTAGGGCTAGATAGGCATTTTCCTTTTACTTTTAATAAATACCAATGAAACATGTCCGTATTTAGTCTGACTACTTCTTCTGGTTCACCATATATGGTGTCAGTAGTGGGATGTAGACCGGCTGATATAAGCCGGGGACCCTTGCTATTTACAAAGTTGACATAGAAGGCTAAAGTCCCCACACTGGCAACTTCCCAGTCCATAGGCTTTGATGTACATAGTTTACAGAATATTTCTATGCTACCAAATCAAAGGTCGCTTAGGCTGAGTTTTTCCCCTCCACCGGGAACATAAATCAGATTAGACATCACCCCAGTACCTCAAGAGGTGGAGACCTTAGTAGAAATGCTCAGCGATATTAATGTTTTACTCATGATCACAGACTTTTCTAAGTTATTGCCGTCTACTGCCAGATGCTTTTGCAGACAGAACGGGTACAAGGAATCCTGATAGATATTTGATTGCACACAGCAGGGGTCTGGAACCATTTACTTAGAGTGTGGGGGTGCTGCAGAAAGAATCTAGATACTAAATTGTAAAATGTGACCCAAGACTCATAGTCTCTTGGCCTGGCTGCCCATGTCCACTGACACCACAGCGTGTAGCAGAATGACTTTGCAGGAGGAAACACATGGGAAAAGTGCAATGTACCAGCTGGGGTTCTCAGAAAGTAACAGGAAGGTAGGCACTTGACTGTTCTGACTGAAGCAGGCCTTGTCATGTGGAGAAATAGAACCCTCCACTGAGAGAAAAGGGAGGGGAGAACGCAGCAAAGAGGAGACACAGTTATGAGCCAGCTGGCAACCTGACAGTCTTAAGCTAAAGCTCGATTCTATCACCCCACAACTAGCAACTGACCACAAAAATATCAGGAAGGTGGCTGACGAGCGGATGGTGTTCTCTGCATAGATCTTTGTAATATTCACGGGTTTCAAGCCATTGGAGACTTATCCTTATAGAATCTAACAACTTGCCTCTGGGCCAAAATACAGCATAGGGGAGGTCCAGTCACTAGCACTAATCTCATCTGCCTCGATGCCACTGCCAGCCAACAAAAGTGTGGCGTGAGATAGAACCTAAACGTATCTCAGAGCCTCACTGTAGTGACCTAGCCCAGATTTGCCGACCTACAGTTTCGTCAAATTCATTCTTGCCTACTTTATTTTACTGCAAAATGCAAATGGGAAGTTGGGGTAAGGTATATATAGGAGATGGGGTAGTAAGAGGGGTGTGGGCAGTCTGCCCAGACATTTTGCAGTAAAAAATCTTCAGCAAATCTTCATAGAATCACTGTAGTACATACATTAGTAGTACAGCAGCACCACTATAGCACTGCCATACATCCCTTGTACAGCAGCAGTTATTTTCTTTAGCACCCACTGCCGTACCCTAATAGATCAGCTCCAGCACTGTTCGCACCGCTGCCATACATTAGTAGTACAGCAGCAGTACTTCTCTGTTGCATAGCCTTGACATACGTGAAGCATGGGCCTTAGACCCTCAGTCACACTGTGCTGATTTCTTAAATTAGGGTGCAGTGTCATTAATTCAGACATGAAGCGGTTTGTCATTTGTGGGATAAAGTGTACTTCTCTAATGTAAAAAGCTTCATTTAATGAATGTGTAGGCTTGTATTCAGAATATTTTAGAAGATGCACGGATTTATAATTAGAAACGTTTCTATTCTGTTGATGTAAATGTCATAACATTAGAGTTATGTGGATTTTGTACCTTAAATATTTAAATAAAGTGTGAACGTTTTATTCTTTAACCATAGTACACTAGAATTTTTTTTTTTTAAGGCTAGTGGAACAGCCTACTAACTGGGACACTAGTACCCCACTCACACTGTAATACGTTGATGGTGCTCATGGTTTCAGGCTACAGGCTTGGCACTGGGTACTAAAGGTTCGGAAGAAAAGCAGAGGTGGCAGTTTGGTTAATAGTGAGGGTGTACGACCTCTTACCCACTCCCACTTTGTTTGAAGCTGAGACAGGTTGCTAGGAAGCCAGCTCTATAGTTATCTTCTTAGCATAACTTCTTTGGAAAGGACAGGTTCAAAATTCTTCACATGGAAAAACTGTTTTCCCAAATGCTTGACTGACCTATGGAAAAATGTGTGCATTTCCTGAATGGCCTGTCGTAAGGCCGTGGCGGCAAACATAGCCACGTATGCCGTTCAGATGCACCAGAATACATACTAACACTCCTACATCCCAATTCCTCTCGTGTCGCCAGATCCAATCACTACACGCAAAGCGACACCCTGAATAAACGGTTGTGGATATCAAATGGTTGCATCAGGGTAAACATTGTGTCCTGTCGCATGTCAAACTTCAAAATCGCGTTTGTATGGTCATCTGTGCCAAATGTGCTGTTTACGTTAAAATATAAAGAACTTCCACTACAGCTGGTGTACGTGTGCTTGCCAGACAGAAACAAGCAATTAGAGTATGTATAATAGTTCTTTGCTAGCATCTGAACTGAAATTCCGGAAAAGTGCAGACGGGCCGACTGAAGGTGTGTGGGGGGCCCATTTCAACATGATGGTTGGGGGCCCCCGTTTAGAGCGAAAAGTCTGAGGAACCCATAGGGTGCATACATTACAATGGTAAGGTAATACCGCCGATTATCACAAGACAACCAGTCAGCAGGGAGCTTAACCATTAAATGCCCACTGAAGAGCTCTAAACACTTCTTTGTCAGTAAGTGGCTGATGTGGAGGAACCAGTGTTTGAAGGCAAAGAAGTGATATCACTTCTGTATAAGAAACATGTATTTTTAAGAATTCTGATCACTGCTCGAGTCTTATAGTACAATAAGCTAGGCTCGTGAAACAGCAGGTATGATATTCTATTGTCAGCTGCAACCTCAAAGAAAAGTTGATATAGGCGCGAGAGAAAGACCGACCTACTTCTGCCAGAGTCTGTCAACCCGAACACCAGCATCCACATCAGGCTGTGATGGTCAAGGGTGTCATGCGGGTGTAGGCTCAATAATTAACGGCGTGGCATGCAAATGAGCACTCTGGGACCAGGTGCTTTATTGATCAGATCAGTCCCTACTACAGAGGCGTCTCCCCCCATCCGCGGACTCTATAAAGTGCAGTGAAGCAGCTGATAATAAATTACAGAGCATGGCCTGCTGGCTGAGCCTGTTGACTGTTGAATCCGACACAAGGGTCGCTGCGTCAATGTGATGGCCCACACAGCCTCTCTCCTCACAGCATGCAATCGGGAGAAAAGAGGCGGGTACAAGAGGAGGGATAAAAACGTATATCTTTATTCCCTGCTACTCCATTCTAAACTGACTCCCCCCCACCCCCCATCCCTTCCCTTTCCCGTGAGCCCGGTTTCCCTTTCCAAATGACACCGACGTGGGCTTCAATAACGTCACATTGACCTTTGTCTGACATCCGTGCCTCACTGTCCCAGACTCCAGGCTGAGACCAAAAGATATCAGACTGCAGCTGTATAAGGGGCAGGTCCAGGGCCGGCTCGACTTGAACGCACGTGCAGTGTCACCAGCGCAATGAGCATGCGTAGCTAGGTACCTGCCTGAGAATAAGATGATTCCAGGAAAAGAAAGCAAACCCGAGTACCATCGTGTGGCCAGATGATTCGATTCACTTGCTTTCTCCATCTTTATATGCAATTGAAAGCTCAATCGCATATAGACAATTGTGCACAACTATTGTGCACTCCTTTGCTGGTGGCCTGGTGCATATTCCTCCACACACAAAAAGATGCCTAGTGGCTGTGGCCTACCAGGAAAGCGCCCGGTATCGCACCAAGCCAGTCCAAGGCTGATCTAAGTACCCTTTTCCAGAACAGCGATGGACATAGTGGACCTGTTAGAAACATCCAAGTTAGGGAATACATTAATTTTCCTGATTGTTGACTATGGTAGTTAATAATAATAATAATATCCCAAGACGTTTCCTCTTAGGAATAATACTGCTCAAAAAATCCTGAAATATCTACTTCCCTTTCTATCACGAGTTGGATCCCCAAAGGAAATTCTCACGGATCAAGGTACCACATTTATGGCAATAATCATGCAAGACGTAAAAGAAATATTGCACATTAAAACCCTACATACCTCTCTGTACCACCCACAGACAGTTGCCCTTGTGACAAGGTTTAACCAAACCTTAAAAAGAATACTCCACAAGCTGCTAGGGGCCGATGGCAGTACTTTGGATGTCAGGATACCCTGAGACCTCTTTACAGTGTGGAAAACACCTCAGGCATCTCTAAGGTATTCCCCGTTTGAGTTATTACACGGACGAGAACCTAGAGAGGTACTCGATATGCTAAAGGGGACCTGGGAAGAGAGGGAAGAGGTCATGCTACCCATTTCTCAGACAGCCCAGAAACAAAACTAAAATCCCATATGACTGCTGTGAGGAAAACATTAAAAATCCCTACATGATAGACAAGCGGTAGGTAGCCCGATCTTTCCCTGTTGGGGAATCTGTCCTAGTTCTCCTACCCACCTCAGAACAAAATGATCTCAAAATGGTACGTTTCCTATGCATTTCCTGAAAGAAAAGGTCCCTTGAATTATGCAGTGGCCCAACCAGATAGACGGCAGAAAACCCAGATCTATTATGCAAACCTGTTAAGAGCAGAAGGTCGATCCAGTGGCAGAGGCTGCTGTAACCATGGCCACCCTCCTTACCGACTAAGACCTAGAGCACCAGTTAGTCCCCAGCCGTCTACCACTCTCCCAAAAAGAAGACGTTCATGATTTCTTAGACCAATTTCCAGAACAACCAGGTAGACTGCAGAATTTCCTCCACTACATATGAACACCAGCCGTGCAAACCGTGAATTTAAAACCTTACCGATCCAGTAGGCAAGTAGGAAAAGTATCAAAACAGAGCTCCACAAAATGCTCAAGGACAACATCATCGAGCCCTCTGAGAGCACCTGGTCTTCCCCCATCATTTTGGTGGGAAAACCAGACAAGACATGGAGGTTTTGTAGAGATTTCAGGAAAGTGGACTCCATGTCCACATTTGAAGATTACCCCATGCCATGAATCGACAAGCTCATTGAGAAGTTAGGGTCCTCTTAATATATATCCACCATTGACTTAAGAAAAGGATACTGACCCGTACCCCTAAAGCCCAACGATAGTGAAAGAAATGCCTTTATCACAGAGCAGGGGCTCTTCCGATTTAAATTGATCCCCTTTCATTTGCACAGTGCTCCTGCCACACAGGTTAATGGGTACCATTTTAAGACCGTACTGTAGCTTCTCTGGAGCCTACTTGGACGACATTATCATACACAGAAAGACCTGGCCCGAATACATGCACCAACTTTATGTGATCGCAAGAGCCTTCACGAGAGCAAGTTTAACAGCAAACCCAAAGAAATGCCGTCCGGCCCAGGCAGCTGTAAAGTATCTGGGCTACTTCATGGGAAATGGACTGATTAAACCTCAGGCAGAAAAAGCTAAAGCTGTACAACAGACACCTGTACCCAAAACCAAGAGAGACCTTTGAGCTATTCTAGATTAAACAGGCTACTACAGACATTTTATACCAAATTATTTCACCTTGGCCGCCAGTCTTACTGAAAAGCTCAAGAATAATCACCCACAAAAGCTTGTCTGGGAAAAAGAAGATCAAAAAAAATTTGAAGGATTAAAACAAATCTTGTGTCAAGAACCGGTTTTGAAAATGCCTGATTTCACCCAGGAATGTATTCTTAAGGCCGATTCCTCCAAGGTTGGGTTGGGAGCTGTGTTGTCAATAGAGCATGACAGCACGGAACAGCCCAATTTGTATACAAGGCCGAAGTTGTTCCCTAGAGAACATTCATATGCCACGGTTGAGCTTAAAGCCATAACTATCAAATGGGCAATCTTGAACCTGCGTTATTATCTAACAGGAAGAAGGTTCCAGCTTGTGACAGACTCTCTATCCCTCCCCCTCTTCTACCTCTGACTGGAATGAGTGTATGAAAAGATTCCAATGCCGAGTCATGAAATGGATTTTAGATCTTCAACTGTTTTGTTTCTCGTTGAAACATCGAAAAGTTCAAGAACAATGCGATGTGGACTTTTTAAGCAGTTTTCCACTTCCCAATCAAGGAGGGATGTATGATGAATCCAAATGATATGTCCTTTCTCCACAGAAGGTAGCCAACCCCTTTGAGGCTAGGGAGGTGAGCCTGCTCAGCAAGAACCCCATAGGGGTCTGATCGGGTGGGCCCTCACTGGGAGCAACTCTCCTCTCTGGACTACATAGGAATAGAAAAGACTTAACCCTGTTTTAGATTTGTCAGATAGTGCCATTATTTCAATCCCTTTGGCTTCAGGTAATGCTGGATTCCGACTGAACACCACAGTCAAAGACAAAACGACACACCCCTTTTGTTTGCCATGATGTACATAACAATAAAAGGAACCGTGAATGGGGAGGAGAGAATCTTAAGCAGAAGCGCTCCTCTGACAGTAAGACATCCTGGAGGGGTGGAGCCACGCTACACCACGGAGCAAGCGGTAGCGTGCAGAGTGAATGAGATGTTTGCAAGATGCCGGAAGGCTGGTGTCCTGTCCGGCAAAGAGCCCTCGGTCAAGAAGGTGATGGGAATGGTAAAGCAACCGTCTTGACTGGTGGCGTGACCACACGGCGGTGGGTCTGATGGCTCGTTAAAAGACACTAAAACCAGACTCCAGCAGAGAGTCCAAAACCTTGAGCTCTGCATGAGAAGTTTATAACTGCCGAGCTGAGCAGCAGAAGGGAAGCAAACACTCCCGAAAAGTTAACAGTGTGGGGAGAGTGATTCTAGGCTGGGAAAGATACAAGGGTTACAGGAGCCAGATGAATCCAAATAGGGACAAAGCAAGCCTATCAGTGGGCCAGTGGGCTTTGGGGAGCCCTGGGAAACCAAAAGACATTGGGCCTCATGCCAAGTTTTCCGGTCCGGAAACAAGGGCGCCGGTAAACTCACTGGCACCCTTGTTTCCGGACCAGTGAACTACTTGTTTGCCTGCCAGAGCTGCTGTGCCTGACAAGTCTGACTCTGCTGGGGGTGCAGCAGTCACGGTAAGCAAAGCCATCACAGAAGCACCGGCACCATTAACAACCGTGCCGGTGCTTCCATGTGCCCATTCCCGTAGAGTCCTCTTGGACTCTACGGGAATGGGGATCAACAAATTTACCAGTGCCTAACCGGCCACTGGACTCGTAATGAGCCGGTGGCACGGGGACATCAGGCACGGTAAATGTTTACGGGCCTAGCGGCAACCCGCCGGTAGCACCGGACGGGTTACCGCCGGGCCCGTAAGGAGGCCATTGACACTCAAGGCTGGAGAAGCCACAAGGGTTACGAGAGCCCGAAAAACTGAAACGGGCAGGCGCCATACCGATGCCCTGCAAGAGCAAGCCTGACAGACGGCCAGAAGACTTTGGGGAGTCAATGTACAGTATGTTATATGCAGATTTAGTTGAATTTGTGGATAAGGCATACATTATTAAGTTATTAGTAAATGAAAATTGAATTGCAACATAAACATGGTTTTCTATTCATGTTACTATAAAATGGACAATGCAGCTGGAATCTTGAAAACCTGGCCTGTGCTTGCTCAGAACTAAGTTCTCAGATCAGAAGATCTAGGTCAGCATTTTTGTAAAACAGACCTATCATTAATCAGTAATTCAATTCATTAGCTGAGCTGAACAGACACAGCTCTGAGAATTCAAATAATATGTTCTGCTCTTAATATTCAAGCCAGTTCATTCAAAAAGCTGAGTTTCATAGAGCTTCAAAGTTTGAGGGATCCAAGGTCAAAAGTCACAGATCTGTTCCTTTATTAAGGCCACTTTAAGACCATGGAGCAAATTCTCAAAAATTATACAAATGGAAAAAGCACAGCGGATGCGATTGCTTTCATTGGCACTCACTGCTGAAATGTGCAAGTCACTTATTCTCTATGGTGACCTATGCATTTGAGGAGGGGCTGAACAATGACACAAAGATGCTGTATCTATCACACTTGCATACATCAGTTTGGGGTGTGCGCTCCCAACACTAATTTATGATGGGCTCCCAGCACCCATGTAGATTCTGGGAGTGGATTTCACAGAGACAAACCCGTAGAGGGCCAGTCTCTCTGAAATTCACGAGGGCAAAACGCATTTTTATCCCTGTTTAGAGGTGGAAATGCAAGTGTGACAACCGTGATTTAAACCTAAGCTGTCACACTTCAACAAATAAGTATGACAGTGTCAGCAATGTCTCATGATTTGCACATCCCTCTGCACCTGTTCCAAACAGGTGCAGGGGAATGCAACTCACTTCTGTACATTGAAAAGCGCATCCCGCTTGTGAATACATGATGCACTTTTAAATGCACAGAAATAAGTCCTTAATAGTGCAAATGCGCGATGGGTTGAAAAGGGTAATCGGAATGAGCGCTCATAAAGATGCTCTTCGGTGATTGGGGTGTGTCTTTTAGGCCGACATGAGGAAATGCACTTGCAAACATTTTTGGGAGAATCTGCCCCCAAATCTCCACAAACTATGAACCGTTGACACGAAGCAGAGCAATCAGCCATTACATATTATGTGTCTGCTTCATGGCCTGGGGTCGCAGAATAGGTGTGCAGCATATGTTTCTGTTAATGATGAACTCCCATGAACTTGAAATGAAAAGCTTGGAAAAATGAAGTAAATTGGTCAATTTAAAATGGCACTAAATAATGAAACCATATCATCTTCTAAAACATTTGAGCATGTTGTTTGATTAAAACATTTCAGCAAAGCATTCTTTATTCTTTGCTTATAAACATTCTCCTCATTGGCACACCTGCTCCCGCCTTTCCTGCCACTCTCTGGCCCTCCTCTCTTGGCCCTCTTCCTGCTCGCACCTGCGAGGCTAAAACCCTCGGCGTCTTCGATTCCACACTTTCCTTCTCTCCTCACATATGACGTCTCTAAGAAGTGACACTACCAACTGCACTTCCTCATAGGTATTCTTCCTTTCCTCTCCTTCCCCCAGAAGCTCACTGTCTCCAGAGCTCTGGTTCTCTCTAGGCTGGACTACTGCAACAGCCTCTTTCTAAATCTGCCTGCCTCTACTCTCCGCCCTCTGCAGCTCATCCAAAACAAGACTGGGAGACTTGTCCTTGGCCTCAAGCCCAGGGATCATCTCTCTCCAGGACTGAAATATCTGCACTGGCTCCCAGTGGAGGCAAAGATTATGTTCAAAACCCTCTGCATTGTCCACAGGGCCTTCTGGGGCCAGGGACCTCAATACCTTCAACTCTCTCTTCTTAAATATCTTCCGTCTCGAGCTCTTCGCTCATCCGCCTCCAACTCCCTCGGGGTCAGTCGCTTCTCCAAGCAGTGAGTTGGTGGTAGATCTTTCTTCTGCTGCGGCCTCGCTCTGGAAAAAGCCTTCCTGCTTCTCAAACTTGAGGAGAAGCACCTCAAGACCTTCCTCTTTGCTTCTGCTTTCTCTCCTCCTCTCCCCTGTTGATCTCCTGGATGAATCTAAACTGCACTGCCCCCCCTGGCAACCCTTGCGCTCGGGGACTGTTTCTGTATCCCTACAGCTCCTGCTAGTACTTGACCCCTGATGTCTGCACTTACCTTTGCACTTGCCACCAGCTGGCCGCACCTTTTATTAATTGTCCTATTTATTGCAATTGTCTTTTATTTATTTTACTGTTATCCTATGTATTGCACTGCCCCCTGCCCCTGCACATTTCCCTTCCCCTGCACTTACGCAATCTCAATGTCACCTGGCCTAGTAGGATCACTGTCTCTGTCTTTCCTCTGTTTCCCCTCCCTTGCCTCGTAATTTTAAGCCTCAGAAATGGGTCAATTTAATGTAATTCAATAGTTTTCTTTATAATGCGCTTAATACCATACCAGAGTTTGGTTTCGAAGCGCAGATCGGTATATCAAACCTCTGTTGCTCTGCGTGGCCTTGCTTCCAAGGCCAGCGCGTTGCCCCTGTGCTATCCTCCGTTCACTTTGTAAGTCAGGTCTGCACAAGAAATTATAGGGGAAACATATATTTCAATCCAATTGATTTATTTATTGTTTTATTTATTTATTTATTTTATTTATTGGACATTTGTATGGCACCTGTACACAAGTGTTTCCAGGTGCCACAAGACAAAAAATGGAGGTGGGGGGGGGACATAGGAAAAAGAGAACAACAATGACAGTTATAGTTGCCTTGTATCAATCCTATCGTGCAAGTGCAAAGACAAGAGTGCAGGGGAAGGGGGGAGTAGGGATCAGGGATATGGGGGGTTAAGTGCAGGTGTGGGGGGACTAGAGAGGGGTGAGCTAGTGCTGAGGGGGAGCCACTGAGGGCAAGTGCCAGAGGAAAGATTGGAAGGGCAGATAAGTACAAGGGAAAGGGTGGACCAGATGTGGGCCAGTCCGGGGAAGGGTGCCCAAGGGCAAATGCTAAATAATGATTTGCTCATAATCATGCAGGGGAGATATCTACCCTTGTCACATGTAAACATTGGCCTAATCAAAGTGTAGGGGAGGGTAACTGTAGTGTCATTTCATGTAAAGAAGATCCTATAATAGGCCATGTCCAATCAGAAATTGCTATGCCAAACGATGCTCCATGGGTGGAGTTTATCAAGTATTTAAGGCCTAACACCCAGGAAGTAGAGTTCTTGGGAAAACCGCAGAAGACAGCTAGTTCAGAAAACGTGCTGATTGGTGTTACACCTCGAAGTACCTGATGGAAATCCCCCTTTAGAAGGCCTTCTTCATATGGAGCCAAATGCAGAAGATTTTCCTAAGATAGACCCAGATTGCCTGAGAGGGACTTTAGAATCAGGACAGAGCTTACTTGGCAGAGCTGCTTAGAGCCATTGGTGCTCCTGGGCCTACAAAATTACAAGCCAAAATGTGTATAACAACCCATGCATATAAATGTATTACACAGCCTGCGGTAGCGGCTGTGGAGTTATGGTTAAGTTGCTAAACTCATAGGTAGTTTTTCAGCGGCTTATAACTTCGCTCCCCCTGGATGAATCCTCACCAAACTTTGCAAAAAAAGTATGTGGCCAGCTCTGAATTTTTTCGTCAAGCTGGGTCAAGTTTAGTTTGGAGGGAAGCTACGGGGGGGTCCCCATTTTTTTTCCACCATAGACTGAATGTGGAAAAATGTGCGCACGGCTACATCCCAAACGCTGGACGGATTTTCACCATATTTGCGGCAGGAGCGGGGGCTTGGTCCAGAAAGCGTGCTTTTGTGTGTTTGGTGGAAATCGGACTGGTAATTATTTTTAAAAACACTGAAATGCATGCCCTAAAAAATTAGTGATATCTGGGTCCGCTCTGCTGTCGGCAAACAGTGGATGCGGCCTGTGGTTGGCTGGAGGGAAGCGTGCTGTGCGTGAAAGTTTTTGGGAAACGCTGCCATGGTGTATCGCAGGACAGTGTTGCGGTGTGTGTGCCAAGCGTCTGCACTACTGTGTGCATGGCTGGGCCTTTTGTACGTACTGACAAAAGTAATATCTGGAACCGCTGCAGCGTCCTACTTCCCTGTTCGCAGCACGGTCAAAAGTTTGATTGCACTGCAGTGTGCAGTGACAGGATGTGTGAAAAGTGCTCCATGTCGGCGGTGTCTTGTACCGGAAGACAAATCGGCGGCAAAAGGATTAGAAAATGATAGATGGCATCTGGTGGTGGGAAGAAGGGATGGAAAGGGTGCGGAGTGAGAAGAACGTCATGTGATATATATCAATATACAAGAAGACATGGTCTGGCAGCGGTATCCGGTGGCAGACACATTTGCTGAAGGGGACTGCATTCCCCGACATACGACGATGTAAACATAGCATGTACTATGGTGTGCTGTGTGAGGTAAGTTAGTAGCCCTTGGCTGCATGCCAGCAGCACTACCACATAAAATTATGTTTACTGGTTGAAAAGGTAAGTCCAGTGTTTGAAAGCAGGTGCCACATTGTTGCATAGTGTATCACATTTGGCTGCACATCACACAATGTTGGTTGTATGTGTTTGGTGATTGGTAGAAGCACATACAGTTGTTGGTGTATGGGTGGAGATGGTGCAGTGAGCAGTTATGCAGTGTGTCCACTGGGTGTGGTAACGGAATAGTGTACATATGGAAGAGGTGCCGGTGCAAATGTTTCTTGTATATGTTTGCATAGTGTCCATTGCGCAGATTAGTAAGTGTTGCAGCGCAGTATGCACCATTGGTTCTATGCATGTACTAGAGTGGTGGGAGCAGACTGAATGTTGTGAAGATTGTCTTGTTTGGTTGGCATGCTTACAATGGTTTCTGATTGGAAGTGGGTGGCGGTGCCAGACAGCAGTATGTTGCTGCCTTACGGTGAGTGGAACACATGTCCTTGCGTCTGTGCTTTATGGTGTGGCAGTTGGGTGGAAGTGCTGATGTATGTTGCCTTTATGATATTTGGCACATGTGTATCTGGTCGTCTACATGGCTCTGTTATGTTATGGTGAGTGTGGCCTAGGTCTAGGCCGTATTCACAGCCTTCAGAATATAATGCAGTTATTACTGTGTATGCTTTTGGAGTTGGTGAGTAGCACACAATGGTTGCGGAGGACATTGTGCACTTGGTGTGGATCAGCAGAAGTGAGCTGCTCTGCGTAGATTACTGTATGGTCTACATCATTGCCCCTGTTGCAGAATAGGGAGCCACATGTCACCATCTGCATTTGCTATGTGTAGGACCTTATCAGACCCTTCCTTGACGAAACCTTTTACCACATTGCCCTATGAAAGGAAGTCATCAGCATCGGAAAGTTGCAAAATGCAAAATGTACACAGCCACTTACATATAGGTATGCACAGGCAGCACAATGTAATTGAGCAATGTATGTAAAGGGGTGGCCAGGGTGAAAGTTGGCAGACCCATTTGCGGATGGGGCCTGCATTACACATGAAATGAGAAGTAAAACATAGGTTGCACTAGGGTGTTCAGTGTGTGGTGAGGCACAGCGTTCAGTGTTGGTACAGCAATTCCAGAAGGGGAGAACAATGGCGAACACATGAAATGTGCAACCTACACTGCAGTATGGTGTGTTGCGTGTGCTAAGCCTGTAGATCCTTCCGTGAATGGGTGGCCACCTTGCACTGGCAACAGAGTGCTGTGGGGTGAAGTAGGTTTTACAATGCTGTCCTCGATGTGCGGTTTGTGATCACTGCATAAAATGTAATTTTTATGGTTGTGGGGTTTGGTTGCAACTATTACACTGTGTAGTATATGCTTGGACCTGATGGAGTGCCAACTCCTCCAGTGTGTCCTGTGGGAGAAGTGCTGAAGTAGTGGATGCTTAGAGGTGCCTAGGGGTGACCTGCATGTACCTGGCCTCTTGTTCACCTGCATAAGAGTTATGTTGAGCTGGGTGTGTCCAAGGGAACACTGTTGGGTGTATGGCAAAAAGCCTGTATCCTGTAGGCCAGTGACCGAAGAGGCTAGGCCTGCTGAATAGCATGCCACTATAACGCTGACATGCACTTTTAAGTATGCATGTCTCTGCTGGTGGCGACGTTGAAAAAATGGTTGTGCAGGACCTTGTAGATGTGGTTGAACAGCACAAGTGCCCTGATATGCGTCGGGTACCATATGGTACCCATTATGGCACAACCTTGCACATTAGGGAGCCACATGGCGTTACTTGTGGTTTATATCAGTTGCCTTTTGCACCACCCGTCATATGTTACGTTTCTGGATTGTGGTATGTGGGAAATGTTCTCTTTCATGAGACCATTATGTTGTGCTGGGTGTAGGTAACGCCTACAATATTGGATACATGGCCAAGGGCTGTAGGCCGTTGGGTATGTACCCAACAGCCTATCCCTTGAGAACAGCCAGCATACCATACTGCAGACATGTACAATTGTCTGTGTTTGTCTCCGAAGATGAATAATGGGTGCAGGCAGCATTTTACTCTTGGTGGAACAGCCACAGTGAGGTGCTATGCATTTGCAAGCACATGCTGTAGGTAATTGCACGTGTTGCACATTAGGCTGTAATTTGCCCACAGCTACAGGTCGGGAGGTGTTTCATAAACAGAAGCATGTGTGTCTTGATGTGCAGTGCTGGATGTTCAGCACCGACTGACAGCATTAAGGAGCAACATTTCTACTGGGTGCAAGGAAATGGCATATTTTTGCCCTTCATTGGCAATGCTGCTTTGTTTGCCACTCTGCACGCAGCATTGAGTACAATCCTGTAGAACTGCAAGAGAAGCATTGACATTCAGTACCTAGAAGCGTGAGGAGGAGGAGAAGGAAACAGAAACACATTGAAAGACATAAAAAACAAAAAAATGTGTAAGCAAGCATGCACATAACAAAAAGAGGACAAAAAAAATCAGTACTACAGACCCAACTCCCCTCCCTCCCTACCATGAAATGTCAGCGCTTTACGCTGTATGTTATGCTTCCACGTGCCACATCCAGCCATTTTCTGAATGGGAGCCATGGAAAGGAAACTGGAGCAAAATACATTGTTTATAAGGTTGGTGGGTTATGTGTGTACTCAAAAAGTGTACCAGAAAGTTTATTTGCTCAAAGAAGTACAGAAGGCTATGGTGAAAGTGAGCAATGTAAGGAGCAGGCAGCCTGGGTGTATGCAGCAAATGTATGTATTTCTTTGGAGTTAGTTACATGCAAGGTGTGCTGCGTGTGCCCTATATTTTTTGTCACGTGTGCAGTAAGGGAGGGGGTAGTGCAGAAATCAAACAACAACTTTGCAGTGTACATGGTAAGTTGCAGGCATCATACTTTTGTGCATGCCTTGTGTGTATGATATAATATGATGTGGAATTGTATGCTACGGTATTCGTAATGCACCTACACACACGTGTAGCAAACCACAACGAGGCAAAGGAAGTGAAACAGAGGGGATACAGAGACAATGAACCAACTCGGCCAGGTGTGACTTCGATCACCCAAGTGCATGGGTGGAGGGAGGGGAAGGTACAGTACATGGGAAGAAGAACAGATGACAACAAGTAAAAATGATATTCGGCTCTGCAGTTTTAGCCCAAAGGACGAGGGGAGGTAGAAGAATTCCACACTCTGGAAGACCAATGTAAAAAATTAGCATGGCAAGTAAAGTGGAATTACACTCCCACAGTTTCCCCGCCACAAGCCCTGGGTCATCGAAAGTAAACGAACAAGGACAAGATGTTAGTAGACGGGGTAGACACCAAGATGCCAACCGTGCAAAAAAAACCTCTCTTCGCAAAGAGAACATAAAGAGTCCCAAAAACGTTAGAGCCACAGCAAAAGATTTAAGCTCCAACAACAGCACCACAAAGGTGCACTATACATCTAGAACGTACATTTACAACAAGGTAGCAAAGAAGCAAGATGATACTAAATGGATCCTAAAGTTGGAACAAATACCGGGAAACGACGACGAAGACATCTTCAACCGAAGACCGGTGTTTACACTATTCAGTTTTATTCCAAATTTGCAACAGAAAAAATCGGACGACTTACTCATTGTTCACCCCAGCAAGATTCATCATAAATCCATTGCTCACCTGTACATTGCTTCACCATCAGTAAAATCTTTGCTGAGAGGAAACAAAGACACTCCTAAAATGGGTTACGACCTTACAGAATCCTCCAGAACAAGATCAGTTAGTCAAAGAGTAAGCCAAATTCAGCCATTTCCGCTGTTTTTGAGTCACAAAGCCAAAACAATTTCCAAGATTGAAATTATCGAAAGAGGTCAGCGGAGGACCAAAAATACGCCACTACAATTGACGACGTAAACATCACTCTCTCGAAATCAAAAGATCGCTCGGAGGAGAGTCCCCCAAAAATACCATCTAAGGAGCGAAGAGACACCTGAAGGCATTTAGTCTCATCAGCACAGGTTAGCACTTCGAAAAAGATAGCAACTGCTAGACCATGAGCAGAGCCCACAAACCAACTCAACAATCAAAGACTCAATGAACTCAATTAGGTTGTGCTCATGGAACACCAGGGGTCACTCCCACTTGATGGCTTCAGGAGATATAAAACTGTCTTCAAGAGACCTGGCTACTGCACCTTCCAATCCTAGAGGGCATACAAAATCATCCTGTCCCCAGCAAAAAAGGGGCCTCTGGGTCGTCCTTCATCAGGCATACCAACGGCCTGCCATCATGGAAGCAGCATTTCTATCGAGGAAACACTCATAAGCAATCAATCCTTGCTTATGGTCAAGGATAAATGGGCAAACTTAGACAAAAAAGGAGCAAAGGGCACCAAGGCAATGATTATCATCGCAAACACATACTGGAACCCAGCAGTGATTGATGCCCGTCAATATCTAGAAATAATAGAAGAAGCCACAGTAGTTCCCATCTTTAAAAAAGGAAACAAGAGCGATCCGGGAAACTATTGACCAATCGCTTTGCTGGACTGTATTGGGAAAGTCTTCTGGCTCATTCTTTTAAGAGACTTCAAAGAATGGGCCAAAAACACTCGCGATGACTACCTACAAACAGGCTTTAAGAAGGATCTGGGAACAGCAGCAAATATCTTGATAAGTGCCTTAAAGTTTAAGGTACTGGAAGGGGGCCTGCAGATCTTTATAGCTTTTATTGACCTAACCTAGGCCTTTCATCGCATGGATAGATCTCATCTTTGAGAGAAACTAGCAGCCTGGAACTGTCAGTCATCGTTTCTGGAACCGATTAAAGCCCTATATACTGAGACCAACATGAAAGTACGGTTAAATCATCAAGGGTTACTGTCTCATCTGAGATACCGACGTCAAGAGGTGTGAAGCAGGGATGTCCACTAGCACCGGCACTATTCTTGGCTTTCATATGGGACATCAAAGACGCAAACACATTGGTACGCTCTTTTCCACCAAAAATGGGCAAAACATTCATAAACAGGTTATTATACGCGGACGACTTAATCCTCCTCGACCACCTGCCAATTGGCTTGCAGAGCCAACTCAATAACCTGCAGGAATACATCTCAAGTAATAACTTGGAGATCAACGAAAAGAAATATATATGAGTCTGTCAGCGGTAGACAAGAAACGAGAAAAGATCTTCCTGGGTCTTGAAGGCGGACCCATAGAAAAAGTGCAAGAGTTCAGGTACCTCAGAGTGATTTTAGACAGCTCAAAGCACGAGTGAGCGATGCAAGCCTTCCTAAGAGACAAACCAAAGAAACTGGCTACCCTAGGAAAGGCGATTGATAAGAAATTTGGACGCTTTTCCATGATCCCGGTACTAAACTTCTATAAAATGAAAGTGGTACCAGCACTGACATACGGAGCAGACGCAATGCCAAATATACCAACGACACTTTGGCCCAAACTAGAGGCCTTGTTTTGGAGATTAATTCTTGGCTTACCGAATTGCACTTCTGTAGTCTCTCTAAGAAAAGAACTCAGCTTGTTTTCATTAGCTGGTACGGTCAAATGTAACACACTGATGCCCTTTCGGAAGTGCACGATGTCAAAAAAATCTTCCAACTACAATTTGATTCTTCAAGAAAGCCTAGGTAGTAGCTGCAAGATGCTTATCCTCTGGACTAAAATGAACCTAGGCACACTGGTTTCAATTGCAAGTGATAAAGAGGTACTTTGTAAGAATCCTGTGAAAGTTCCGAAAAAACTAAGCATTGTACTGGACCATGACATTGGAAGCTGCATAAACAAGAAAGTGACAAACCATCTTCCCAGCAATATAAGGAATTTAAATGAACTCCAACCATTCATCAAGAACTTCCCTTCTAAACAGGCTCAAAACTTCTTACTTAGAGCTAGACTCAATTTTCTCCACACAAATGAAATTCCAGCCATTTGTCCGTTACCAACCTGTGTCGTTTTTGTGACTCTCCGGGAGAGATAGAGACCATTCGGCATCTGCTTCTCTCCTGCTCCGGCACAAGTTGAATAAGAGCTCACTACTTGCAACACATATTTTCTGACTTTTTGCTAACCAACGAAGATTCCTGTTGGTCTAAAATGATGGCGGGCGATAAAACTTCATGGTTACTGGCCATATCCAAAATTCTTAAACACATAGACTGTTCTCTTCTTTCAGCCAAGTCGCAACCACACGCTTAGCCGTGAGAGGCCAACCGTGACAGTGAGACTCAAACTCATTTATACTTTTTGGGGGATTTTAAAGACACTGAAGTGGCCATGAGGTCTTTTCCTCCAAAAATCAGCAACTGTGCAATATCCCGAATTCTCTACGCAGATGACCTGATCTTACTCGATCCAACCCAAATCGGGCTCCAGCACCAACTAAACAATCTGGGCTAGTATACAGAAGATAACAACCTTGAAATTAACACATCTAAAATGAAAATACTGATCCTGGAATAAATAATCAAAAAAGAAAAAAGGAAAAGTGGCAGTGGACACTCAATAGCACAAAAATAGAAGTAGTCCCCCACTTCAAATACCTGGGAAATGTGGTTGACGACTCGGAAACGAAGACATGATGCAACAAGTCCTGTGGAACAAAACAAAAACCTTAACAACCCAAACTCGACTGTTAGATAAAAAATATGGAAGATTTTCTTTAACACCAGCCATGCAATTCTACAAAACAAAAGTATTTCCTTCCCTGGTCTATGGAATGGATGCGACTTTGAACATCCCAGGCACATTCTGGCTGAAGCTTGAAGGTCATCTATGGAAATCAGTCCTGGGCCTCCCAAAGTCAACTTCAATGGCTGCCATCAGGCGCGAACTTGGCTTCCTCTCACTTGCAGCATCAATAGAGAAAAGTCAAATGCAGCTGGTCAGAAAAATTCTAACCCCAGGCAGCCTCCCAATATATCAAATGATTGGCAATGAAATCAAAAATAGTCGATGCAAAGCACTTAATCGGTGGGTGCTCAGTCCTTACATTTGTTGTAGTGGGTGCGCAAGTGGATGAATGTGGATGAACATATTTTGAAATCTATTATCAAAATTTCTACTGGACGTGCTGGCAAGTGACAATACAGTAGCAAGTTGATTTTCAACAGTACCTATGAAGTGTTGTGCAGCACAGCCAGTGTTAGATGGTAACGTCTTGGATGGCATTGGTGGAATTGTGTGTGCCCATGTACCCGTATCCAATCAGGTGGTGCTGGACAAAAGGCAGTGGAAAGGGAAGAATGACTGGTACTGGTTTCGTGGGGTGCGGCCTTCATGGTACGTTGGGAACGGCACGTGCGAGGATGTGCGCTTTTTACGATGTTTTCCAATGAACATGGGATTTTTGGAATTGTCCAATCAGGTACTGTGGGTGTGGTTCACTGGAAGGGGCGTTCACACTGCTGTACATTATTCTCTGCGTAGTGAGGCTGGTTGACATGGCGAAAACTATTGTGTTGCCTTTCTACTAAATCTGCATGAGTATGCCGTGGAAAGAAACCTTGATGGGAATTTCGGGTTGGAAGGAGTGGTTGCATTGTGGAACAGTGTCTACGAGCGCAGTTTCACTGACATGGATGCACTTTGCAAAGACCTGGCAAGTTTTGATAGAGGCAACGTGATCGTCATTCACTACGGTGGCATGCGGATGGGTTACATGTCTTGTTTAGGCTTGTCCCATCGACTAAAGAGGTTGCTAAAGCTAGTGAAGAGGCTTTTTCCCACTGCGAAGGTGTTGTTCTCATCGATAACATCACAAAGAGTTGGGACACTGATCATGGATATTGTTCCGAGCCAGACGCAGGAAGGTATCTCATCAACAGAAGCATGAATAATTTTTTGTCTGCTGCTGGTATGTTCTTCTGGAACAATGGCCTCATTAGTTGTAGAAATGCAGAATTTTTCCAACCAGATGGCATTTCTTTGTCACCCATTGGTAATGCTGTTTTGTTTGCCCGTCTAGAAGATGCAGTGAAGAGTTTAGTTTAACAATGTCCGCACAAGAATAAAGGAAAATAAAAGTTCTTCCTGTACAAGCCTTTACAATACGAAAACTAACAAAGCTCTTTTAAGAGCCACCCCTTACAACTAACTTCCCCTACCCTGGTTGCACGTTATGCCCCCACGCTTGCACGAAGCACGAAAGCCACAGCTGGACATTTTCAGGATGGCGCAGATGGAAATGGCACTATGGAGCCACAGGGATTGCGCAATAACATTTCTGGGCGGGCTGTGTACGCAGAGGACTATTGTGCAGAACTGATACGGTTATTTGCAGACCTCTTCAATATCATTGGTGGAAGCGTGTGGAACTTTTTAACAGTACACAAGGACAGCGTGCTGCAAAGAAGAAAATGGAAATGCAAGAAGAAATGTTTGTGCTTCATTTGGAGAAGGCCATCGGCGTACTTGGGTACACGCACATGCGTATCCTCCCCTTTTCTGGAAGTTACCAATGACATTGCGACAATGGGGACTATCGCTGCTGCGGGTATGGGTGCCACCAAGGGCTGTTAATAATTTTCGCCACAAGTGTGCGTACCTTGGCACAGTGACACTGCTGCTACTAGTTGCAGACACACTGTAGGTGACCAGATGTGGTGCACCATTACTTGCAGGGCAAACCTATATGCCGCACTCTGTTGCTCAGAAAAGGCGCACCAAACACATTACATAGCACTTCTACGGTGTGCTGTTTGGGCGGATTGTTGTGGAGAATTTTCACCCGGAAAGCAGCCATACATTGTTCGGAAACATGCATGCATGTGCAATGAGATAGTGCGATGTGTTTGTAAGCCTGCCGTTTCCAAAAAATACTGCGTTCATTGCTGAACACTATGGTTTGCTGCTGTCGGAGAGTCCGGCCCCTGTTCCCGAAATGAGGGCCCACGCGCACCGTTGGTGTGGTCGCCTGGTCACATTGGCACTGGTGTCATAACGCAGCTTGAATGTCTGATCCAGCGACTTTGAGGATGGCGCCTATGGAACTGGGACTGTGCAGGCACAGGGATTGCAAAACTCAGTTTGTGACTGCGGTGTGTACGCAGAGGGCTTTTGTAAACAACTGATACTGTCACATGGAGAGCTCTTCAATGTTATTGGCGGAAGCGTGTGCAACCTTTTGAAGTATGCAATGTCGCTGTGCTGCAAAGAAGACACTGCAAAGGGAAGCAGCAATGTTTCAGCTTCATCTGGACAAGGCCGTTGCCATCCTTGGGTACATGCACGTGCGTATAATCTCTTCTGCAAGCTACCTATGACATTGGTACAGTGGGGAATGTCGCTGTTGTGGGTGACAGGAACGGACGTTTATAATTTTCTCCACTACTGTGCATATTCAGCCAGAGTGAAATGGTTGGTGGTAGTTGCAGACGCACTGTTGGACACCACTTTTAGCCATTCCACCATTGCGAAAAGTGAAATATACCCAATTTCTTTTACAAACGGTTTCAAGAGACACTCTTTTACCTCCGACCCCCCATCCAGGCCAGTCACATGCATTTGTGACATACTGCTGAAGAATATTCAGAGGCCCCCTGCAGTGTTTGTGTACCGTGTGCGGTCTGACTGATTGTATAGAAAAGTGAGGTAAATCTTACAAAAGTCGCTGATGCACTTTGTACAGACCCCCACCAGTGTTTGTGTATCTTGAGAGGTCTGAGTGACTGTGTAGGAAAGTCAGTGATCTCTTATTTGAGCCTTTATGCACCTTTCACAAACCCCCACTACTGAATCTGTTCCTTGTGAAATCACATTGTCGGTGTAGGAAACTGAGTGATATATTATGTTTTATTTTTTTTTTTATTTAATTATTACGATTTGTAAAGCACTCTAGCAGCCAAGGGCATTGAGGTGCTGTTGCATCACATTGTCTTAGTTACATGAACTTGTCTTAGTTACATAGAGATACTTGGCTCTTGGATACAGTGATATAATTTCATAAAGACCTTATACACAATCCAATCATTTAACCAACCGGAACACACATGAACACAATCCATGCACAAAAGAAAAGCAAATTTAAAGCATAAACTGTCCTAACAAAGAAACTCCTGCTCACGGCCACCAAGGAAAGAAGTATCTCCTTCTTTCTTTCCATCAAAGAAACATTGGATTATGAAACCTATTCCATTCAACCAGCACAAAAAGCATTGATAAATTGTGTGGTGAAATTGTAAAACAAACTGCCAAATCATAAGTGGGCTAAATGAACATAAGAGTACTTTGCACCTCCTGAAGATCCACACTTTGTGGTGAAACACATGCACAGGACTTTTTCTTGAATAACTAAGGATTGGGGTTTGGAATGATTTTGATGTAGATGTGCTATAATGTATATTTACAGATTGTCCCAAAATTAACATATTTGTGCTTCTTTGCCAGTAGTTGGTATGGGAGTCAAATGTAGCTCCTGCTAACTGTTGAGTGGTACGCTAGGCAGGCACTGCTCTGCTACAAGTAGGAGGTCCATTGCTCCCAGCTCCCCTGATTTTGGAACTGTGTATTGTATGTTTGCTTATATTTTGGCCCCATTTCTCGGATGCTTACGTATTTCAATGTAACATTCTGGTTTGTAACACCAAGTACACTTGTTTTTTGATTAAAAGTGTAGGCTTTGTTAGGCCTCTAGAAAACTAAATCTGTTTGATGGCAAGGTACTGTTTGCTATTTAAAAAGTTACTGCATTTACCTACTGGGTATACTATTACCACTTTCTTTACTTGCTCGTCTTTACCCACTGACATGTCGCTTGTTTTACCAAGACCTATTAAAATGGTTCATTTGTACAGAAGTAGTACATGTGTCTTGATATCATACATTATTCACTAGGTTTTGCCGAGTTCTAAAAATCAAAAGTGATTGCTGAATTACATTGTTGTTATTGATATGTTTTCAAGAGGAAAGTGGGTTCTGCTAAGGAAAAAACTTGTCACACTATGTACACGTCACTCATTTGGTACCTCTTTATCATGATGGGTTAGAGGATATGGGATGGAGCCCACCATGCACTCCACTCCTGTGATTTCTTGAAGGCCACATGCCAACTGAGGTCAATTCTTGATGTCATAAGGTGAAAGTTAATGAGAAATAATTTCCTGTGATGTTATGTACTGTCATTTCATTGCGTGAAATTGATGTGGCATCATTTCCTGTTATGTCATCAATATGGTAGGTACGATTGTTGAAACGTTAACATCCATACATATTTTTGGGCACAGAATGTTGGCAGCTATGATTTTGGACGACTGTCCACTGGACGCGTTTTGGGCGCACTGCTTTGTGCGCATGTGCCTGGGTGTACTATGCACACTGTTGTCAATTTTGTACACACTAATAGTGCACAACACATGCGCCGACCATTTTGGGAAGATGCTCCCTACTTATAGGGTGCACCAGGTGGGATGCTTATTTGCATACCTATCTGTAGGACATGGGTGCATGCCCGGACAATATTAACGTTGTTTCGCATGATGCAGAGTGGTGATGTTACCAGGACACTGAGGAACATATACACATGCCTGCACTTGCAGAACTTAAAACGTCCATTCCCACACGCATTGCCAGGTGGTGGACAACATGCAGCCATGCGGAGCCTGCTGCCGTCATACAGATGCGTCCATTGTGATTGAGTGCATTCCGTAGGACACTTATATTTTGCTTAATTGCAAGCATTGCAAGGAGGACTGTGTGCCGCTGAGTCTGAACGCCATTTCAGAAAAAAAAGCATACCACCAAAACACTTACCTACACTATCATTATTAATGTTCACTTTTACATATTCCTACAACCCATTAGGGAAGGGAGGGGGTAGCACAATTCGATATTTACTGTTGGAAAATGCGGTTTTGTAGAACTTGGTTGTTAGGGAAGGAAGAGATTTCTGTGTCACTGTCACGTCTCCCATGATACGATTTTTGAGGGGATGGCGGCTGTTAAGATGGATTTCTGAACTCTGACCTGGAGGGGCAGACGTTCAGAAGGCCAGCCTAGTTTCTTGGAACAGGGTAACTTCTGGATAAGCCAGACCAATCAGGGTAGCAATGGCAGGCGGTCAAGACTAAGTCTCAGGAGCGGTGAGGGTGACTGAAGGACCTCAATGAGCAAACAAAGCAAGGACACTTTCAAATTACTCCAGACAGGTGTTATGTCAAAAATATAGACACATTTATTACACGGACTTTGTAACAGGCAATAGCAGATGAATCACAGTAACACTAAGTAAACCAACACATCACAATCAATACAATATATATACAAGACCATTGGCGTCTAAAGGGGTTAAATGCACAAAATATGTCGACAATCTAGATGGGAAGGAAATAGGCAGTGCAGATAGGCTTTAGGTCCCTTCGACATCGACAACACACCTAACTATGAGGCAGTCCAAGCCCTAAGAAGAGCCTTATGCTCAATAGTACATGCAATGCAAGTGCACGCGGTTGTTCCCATGGGCAAAATAGGGTCTTTTCAGGGGTCTCTATCAGCTCGGGAAGGTGGATGAGGCGAGGGCCTCCACTTGAAGACAGAGGCAGTTCCAGGGAGCGGGATGGAGTCGCTAGTTCGCACTAGCAGTGGAAAGGAGAGGGACCCCAGGGGCCACTTGTGCGCAAAAGGGGTCCTTGGTGCCAGGGGCCACCAGTTAGTGTTGTAAGTACTCACCGGTCCCAGGCGCACTTGGACCCAAACTTCGCCCATTCAGTCCACTCTGATTGCAGGTTTGAACGCAACAAAAAGGACGTCTCTGCGGCTTTCAGTTCCTGAGTTACAGCAATTATTCTCAAACGGGACAGTGGTGATTTCTCTGCTCCGGGTGGATGAAGCGACCCAGTTTCACTGCAGCAGGCTTCAGGGGCAAGAGGTTCACAACTGCAGCGTACTTGCAAAAGACATTGCTGCGGCAGGGCAACACGGTAACCGTATTTACTCCGGTCCTGACGCACTCATCTCACTTCAGACCTGGGAATGCCAAGTGTACGAAATTCGGTGTGAGGGTGCCGAGGACACAGAGCTAGCAGTATACCAAGTTTCGAGGGCCTCCTCGAAATGACAGCGGAGACAGGGCAAAGGTCCTGTGTAAGCTGGTCAGCCCACTGGTTGGCACAGGGACACTTACGAGAAAGCTTACTTGCAGGTTTTGGTGAAGTTGCCGAGAATGGTTGGTCCCACTATTCCAATGGGTCGAAGCGTCTTCGCAGACCTTCTAGGACAACCAGATACAGAGGGGTCCCACGGGACGACAGCGGGCTCAGGGTGCCAAACCTTTGGCGGGTCACCAGCGGTTCCTCAGCTCTGCTTCTTAGTTGCAGGATACTTGGATCCTATCCTCTGTTCAGTGAGAACTCAGGAGATCGACATGGTATGGATGTTTTTGGCCTCCTCTTATCCAAAGTTCCCTTTGCGCCAAAACGAAGAGGACCCAATGGGAGATCTGCTCACAAACACACACGCCATACGTGGACCAATCACAGACCACGGTGGTCCCAGTCATTCATGGCACTTCAGACTCTCTGGCACCCAGGATGTGTATTGGACTCAGATGTTGCAGCCCACATCCTGGAGGCACACACACCAGGATTCAAAAGTTAGGACTCCTGGTTGGGAGCCTATTCTACCCGGGAGGGTTAGTAGGGAACAATGATTACAATTGAATAGGTTCAAGAAAAATAGGTGCTGTCAGAATACTCCTGTTTGTTTGTCACCCTCTGTATCAAGAAAGAATAAATATTTTCAAACTCTGTTGTAGAATCAATCTTATTCTTTATCTTAAGTTGTACAGTTCAATATAAAATGGACGCTCCAGAGTTAACATCAAAAAAAGGGGGAGGTCATTGACCTAAAGTACAGAAAATATTTACATCACACGGAGCCAAAAGTTTTTCGGTAAGGCATCAATTTTGTGTGTGCAAGACAAAATCAAATTCAAATTTCATTTGTCATGGAGTTAGCATGAAAATGGCAAACATATAAACAATTGGACATTTACAACATCACTTGAACATTTCAACAAAAACAGGTCATTTTCATTGTGTAAAGCAGCATGAAAGTTGCAGTTTCAGTATGCAGTTGGGGATAGTGCGTCTACACCACGGTGTTTCAGCCGTTTCTAGGTGGGCTTAATATGCCACATATGGTATACGGCCTTCATCAGGACGGGGGTCTGTACTGCATGATGTCTGCGCTGCAGGGGGAATGGAGAGAGTTGTCAGGGGAGTATTCATGCACCGATTTAAAGAAGAATAAATCATGTGCTGTGCAGTATTGAAAACACACACAGCTTACCTATGGGTGTATTCATTCCAAAGGTTCTGTTATTTGAAAGTTGTATAAGCCACAAGGGCTGATCTCTGTCTGGTGTGCATCTGTCTTGGTGAGGGAATTCAGAGCCCTGTAATCCACACAGAACCTTAATTATGAAGTACCTGCATTTGGAACCAAAACCACTGGGCTGGACCAAGGACTACTGGAGGGTTCAACCACCCCAAGGTCCAACATTTCGTTGACCTCTGTCTTAATGTAAGACCTTACTTTGTCTAACATTCTGTATCCTCTACTTTTGGTAGGTACACTTTTCACCACAACCTGTTGATCAGAAGTCAGGTGAGGGGCCACTTGGACACCACCAATGGAGCTGTCTGAAGGACTGCTTTGGAACAGGTCAGAGAGAGGTTCTGACTCCTCTTCCTCACCATCTGAAGCCAGCAGCAGTGCAGCAATTTCAACTCATGGGATAAACACCTTCAGTCTATTTACGTGGAACACTTTGGAGCCTGTCCAGCCCTTCCAAGGTCCACTAAATAGTTGACCTCACCCAGTGACTCCACCACTGTGTAAGGGCCTGACAATTTGTCCTGTAAAGCTCTAGGCCTTATAGGATTCATGATCAGGACTTGCTGACCAGGTGTGAAATTGATGAGGGAAACCTTCTGGTCATACCAATGTTTCACCAGAGCTTGCCCTGCCTTCAACATTTTACTAGCCAGACCCATCAGGAGTACCGACCTTTATCTGAGCCCTAGCACATAGTCTATTACATTGGTAGTAATGAGGGGAATGGGCATCTTCCATCCCTCCTTGACTATGGCTAAAGGTCCCCTTACAGGGTGACCAAACAAAAGTTGAAAGGGGCTGAAGCCAACACCCTCTTGTGGTACGTCTCTGTAGGCAAACAGTAAGCATCGTAACAGAAGAACCCATTTTCTTCTTTGGGGTTCTTCCAGAGCCCCAATCATACTCTTCAAGGTTCTGTTAAACCTTTCAACCATACCATTGGTTTGTGGGTGGTATGGGGATGAAAACCTATAGGTGACACCACATTCCTTCCACATGACCTGCATATACTTTGACATAAAGTTGCTGCCCCTATCAAACACAACTTCTTTAGGGAAGACAACCCTAGTAAATATGCCAAGTAAAGCTTTTGCAACCGACTTGGCAGTCACAGTTTTCAATGGGATGGCCTCAGGATACCTGGTGGCATGGTCGACCTGTTAAACTGTAATGTAATCGCACAGCCGAATTACAGGTTATGTATGTTGGCCGTAAGCAAATTGCATCATGTAACAAACACCGCGAACCATGAAGCCTGAATGTGGCCAGTGGGAATCCATTTTGTAATTGTCCGCCATTTTCTTTTTCTGTAA
The DNA here is from genome assembly GCF_040938575.1 of Ambystoma mexicanum. NCBI lineage: Eukaryota > Metazoa > Chordata > Amphibia > Caudata > Ambystomatidae > Ambystoma > Ambystoma mexicanum. The sequence goes on along the minus strand of NC_090937.1, from coordinate 1,083,187,767 downwards.
CGCTTTGCAAAACATATTCTGTGCTTCAGACCCACACACGGTGTGAGGCCATAGCTTGAAATCTGAATACTAACGTAAACAGGAATGCAAAACCCTGCAGAAATACATTGTTTTATTATTTGGTAAAGCCTTGAAGTTGTACAAGAGCAGCGGCTAATCAGAAGCCCAGATGCCAGCCTGTCTAGCAAACGTTGTTGTAAAAGGCAGTTAAATGAGAATTATATGCAACTAACAGTGCTCCTTCACAGAGGATGGTATTTCTCTGCTTTAGAACTGTCTGACCCTTAGCCCATGAGCGCAGCAACCAGATAACATTGCTGGAATGTCTCCCTGCTAGAACATGATATCCTTCCCTGTGCCAGTGCCCTGTGTTCCCCAAAACAGTAAGCTGTCCCTGCAAACCTCGGCTAGAAATACCGAATGTTTAGACTGAATGATGTTACATTCCTAACTGTCAATTACTGAACCCTAGCTTGCACGTCATGTATTTGGGTGGACTGAATAATGCTGTTCAATGATGATGTATTATGTATATATATAACTGCTTTATCGATGGCTCGCTCTCTCTCCTCTCACAGTGTTTTTGAGCACACGTCGTGAGGTGTTGAGACCCGATCAGCCGATCGAGATACTCTGAATAAAACCAGACTTGTTTGGGAAACAAACCTCACGATTGGCATGTCATTAGTATATGGTTATTGAGCCTTTATTCCATATATGGTCTTACAAATATAGCGCCCGAACAGGGACCCTCAATATGATGCTCCATCGCGTACGTTGAAGGCAAGCACAAGTCGAGGACAAAGCTGTCAGACCGGGATCGGAAAGTGTTCGGGGCGCCCCTGCAGAAGTGATTAGCTACTCCTCCGCAGATCTGTACACAGCCGATCCCTGATCGATGAGCGGCGCCCAGAGAGCATCAAAGCGAGGGTCCTGGAATCGAGGCAGATTGAGCCTGACACGCTGGTCGAGACGATTCTTGGTTGCGCCTGTATACGGGAGAATTGCGTCTTGAGAGACGAATTGATCGATCAGGTGAGTCGTACCCCGATCCAATTCTTAAATGTCCTGATATTGGTTGAGTGTTGCACTTGCAAGTACAAACACCCAGGTAAGCGAGGTAAGAGTTAACCATGCCTGGGAAATTGTCTTCCGGCCTAGTGAGATTTTTCCACTGTGGCAGACAAACTTTGGAAACTGGCCAGGTCGCGCCACCCGAAGGGTCGCCGGCGTATGAAATGCATGTTAAGTACGGTATTGGGGCCATTGTATTTAATGCGGTTTGACATAGGCAGACCAGGCGTGTATCAGACCTTCAGTGGCCGAATAATGGGAACTTCGAGTTAGCACAAATGGAACATTTAGAATCAGTATTGCTGCGAAACAAGGCCAGACCCGAAGCGTTTGACGCTGTTAGGGCCTGGAGGAAGGAAGAAAATCAACGCTTGAAAAGTAGAGAGAAACACGCACGTAGGCACATGTCAAACTCAGAGAAAGCACTAGTGTATGATCAACAGAAGCAGACAGAAGCCATTCAAAGCATGGATAGGGCCTTCCAATTAGATATACAGAAAATATACCCTTCACAGGATTTGCATATATCAGACGAATTGATAAATAAGATATTGAATGAGCGAAGAAATTAACATCCGAGTACTGACCCAGTTGCACCACCTCCCTATGTATCCCCTCCTGCCGCTATTCCCACGATTGCATCTGCACCTGCAGTAACCGTCCCATCTGCACCAATGACATCATTTCCTCCGCCTCCTACAGAGCATGAGTTATACGCTTCAGCTATCAGTTCTGCATCAGTAGGGCCAGAAAGCGGAAGTATTAGACTGACTCGTAGTACGATTAATAAAGAACGGAAAGAAGAACTGAGACAGTGGGCTGAGACATATATTGATGATGGAAATGAAGTGGCCGTACAAAGCTCCATATCTGATCCTAGAGGTAGTGGCGTACAAGAGGTATTGTAAGAATATATGGGTGAATATCTTGTTAAAGTATGGAGTAATTTAACTGATCAAATTGTACTGCAAGAGCTGCGTAATTTGATTGTCCTTTCCCATTCACAAGATAAAATACGTGAGCATGTGGAACATATATTTGTGTTCAAACGAGAACTTGATCGATTGCATAAAGATATAATGAATAAGCGTGAGCCACATATGTCATATGTCCAGAAACGGTTTCTTCCGCTGTTGAAACCTGTTAGTGATGAGATGCGTATTTGCACTCGAGATGCGCTTAGATGGATTACGGACGCTACCATTTCCCCGATTGAGGTGCAAGATACGTTTAGTCAATATTCGCCGGAAATTCAGAGAAAAGTATTACAGGTTATGGTAGAATATGTACAGGATGAGTGCATGAAAAAGAAAGTGTGCTGTCCTGCTGATTTGATGACGATTTATAAAAGAGCATTTTTGCCTGACACAGGAACTGCTGCTTTGTCCCTTGATTTAGCTTTGTTGCTTAATAGAAGCTCAGATTCAGAGCCCCCTACTTTGCAGTTACCCATGAGAGAGGTGCCTCCTACGTTTGTTCCGAATATTGAGAATCCTGCCCTAGGAAAGACTCCAGCACGTATGATAGAAGCCCATTATATTGCACAGTTTGTACATGTGCCCTTTTCTAGACAAGAATTGAATACTATAAAACAGTCAGTCTCTGATATGAGAGAATGCTGCTGGTTTCTATAAGGATATTGAATGTGTTAAATGTATCTGTTTTTACATTGAGTGATATTGATTTATTGATATTGATATTTGATATTGATTTATTGTTCCCTGTGATTCTTCCTGCTGATATATTGAAACAAATTAGGAGTATAAATGATGCACCAATGCTAGGCGATACATGGGATAACTTGATTAGAATTGATAGCGAGAGAAAGGCTGGAGAGAAACCTCTGCAAGTCATCTTAACTCTGCCCTCGCGGATAGTATCAAAATTGAAAACTTTAGTACCTGAAAAGAGAATTGTTTGGGATAAATTTAGTGCTTGTTAACAAGGTAAATCGGAAGGAGCGATGGAATTCTTTAACCGATTCGAGGAATTATTTGCAGAATTTAGTGGTCAGGATCTAAGTACTGAACCCGGGAAGAGATTGTTTGTTGATAAATTTGTGCGAGTATTGCTAGCGGAAATTCAGACATTAATAATGACATCTGAAAGTGCATGGCAAGCTAAGTCACAATCTGAAGTATTGCACATGGCCCAATATTACGAAAATCGAGTGAATTCAGAAAAAGATAAGGATGCTCCTTCAAAAGTCCAATTTGCATTAGCATCCAACATACATGGAGGTCTGATAGGTATAAATCAATGTGCCTATTGCAGACAAGAAGGCCATTGGCGAGCACAATGCCCACATTTGCGGCAATCGAATGGGACCATTTCGAGAAGACCGTTTAGAGGTCGCCCAGGAATAGGGGGTCCTAAACGAAGCCAATCTCATGCACAATTTCAAGATAACCAGGTTAATCAGAACCAGCGACAAAATTCAGCAAATAGTGCAAATGTCTTTGATAATCCCTCTAATGCATATTATTCTGGAGACTTTACATCTGACGATATACTTTTCCCCTAGTACAGCCCGAAGCAGGTTTGGAACCAGTGCCTATTCGCGTTAATCAGAAAGGGCCCTACGTAGAAATGAAAGTTGGGAATAGGGAGCATACTTTTCTAGTGGACACAGGTGCACAGAAATGTTCAATTGATCATCAGCGGGTTCCAGATATACCACTGTCAGGATATAGCAATGTTTCATTAGGGTTCTCAGGTACACCAGTAATTAATCCAGTCTCACAACCCTTGCCAATCACATTAGGTCCATTCACTGAATCATGCCCATTTCTTTTAATGACAAATTGTGGTGAGAATTTGTTGGGATTTAATCTGTTGAAGAAACTGAATGCAGTAATTTATTGTTCCCCTGATGGAGTGTACTTGACGATTTCGCCACAACAATCTCCTGTGTCGCAATTCAGGTCTTTCTCATTATCAAGTGAATTTAGTAAAGTACCGGCTAGCAGTAAATGACAATGTTGTAGGTGTTCTAAAATTAGAAACGGTAAAAGTTGTTTGGAAAGAAGGAATTACATTACCACGCATTCCGCAATACAACATCTCGACCGAAGGTGAGGACGCCCTGAGGAGCATTGTATCAGATTTGATTAATAGAAATGTAATTGAAGAAATATCAGGAAGTGTTTGCAATAGCCCAATTCTTCTAGTTTACAAGAAAGGGGGTAATGAAATCCCATACCGTTTTATAATTGATTTACGCACAATAAACACAATTGTTGCTCCACAATTCCCGCTAGTCCCTGACGTCACCACACTTTTGACCATGATTGCAGCCTCTGCACCACATTTCAGTGTAATTCACTTGAAGAATGCATTTTTTTAGCATTCCCGTACATATAGACAGTAGATACTTATTTGCGTTCACGTTATGAGGACGCTCATTCACATTCACACATATTCCACAAGGTTATACTGAAAGCCCAAGTATTTACTGTAGAGCATTGAAAGAACAGCTCAATATGCTTGCATTACCGACAGGTTTCATTTTCTTGCAGTACATTGATGATCTGCTTATAGCAGCAGACTCAGAAGAAATTTGCAAGGAGGGAACTGTATTGTCGTATTTAACGGCACATGGATACAAGGCATTGCTGAAGAAATTCCAGTATTGTCGAGAGGAGGTGGCCTATTTGGGCTACCTCCTATCGAAGGAGGGAAGAAGATTGACACCAGAACTTATAGAAAGCATCTCTGGTATGCCTAGTCCAAATACACAAAAGGAAGTCAGAGCTTTAATCGGCATGGCTTCATACTGTAGACAGTGGATTCTGAATTTTGCTATTGATAAACCCATAGTGGCACTAACAAGGAAGGATGTTAGCTTACCTTTGCCATGGAACATGGAATGTCAAGAGGCTTTTGACCTGCTCAGAGCTGTACTATGCTCAGCTCCAGTTTTGGGCACGCCAAATTATGAAAAGTGTTTTATGTTGTTTGTACATGAGCGGGATGGATGTGCTTTGGCTGTTTTGACTCAGGAACACGGGGGGGGGGGAGAATCGACTGTGCAGTTATTTTCTTTCCATGTTGGATCCTGTTGCATGTGCTTTGCCACGCTGCTTGCGAGCTGTTGCTGCCGCGTCAGTAAAACAAACCGAGGGGATGGTTTTAGGTCACTCTTTAACCGTGATGGTACCCCATTCAGTAGATGTTCTAATAAACAGAACACAGACACAACATCTCACTTCTGCCCGATTAACAAGATATGAACTGATCCTATTTGCACCGCATATCCAAATTAAGAGATGTTGCCCTTTGAATCCGGCTGAATTGTTGCCTCTCCCAAGTGAAGGGAAAAGCGAGGAGAGATTGTTACATGACTGCTTAATTATAACTGAGCAAGAAACAAAAGGAAGAATTGATTTAACAGATACACCTCTGAAAGAAGAGCCAGATTTGGAATTATTTTGTGATGGCTCCTGTTTTAAATTACCAAATGGCACATCAACTGCTGCCTACGCCATTACCACATTGAGAACCATTGTAGAAAGCAAACAAATCCTGCATAACTCAGCACAGGCTGCAGAAATAATAGCCTTAACCAGAGCATACAAAATTTCTGAAAACCTTAGTGCAAACATATATACTGACAGTCAGTACGCCTTTGGGGTGGTCCACAACTTTGGTTGATTATGGGCTGAAAGAAGGTTTCTGACATCTCATGGAACCAAAATTCAACATGGCACCATAATAGTAAGACTGTTGTCAGCACTTGCGCTTCCTAAGCGATTAGCAATAATAAAATGTAATGCCCATAAGAAAGTAACATGTAACGTAAATTTGTGGACAGAATTGCGAAACAAACTGCCAGTGATTAACACACAAAAATGTATGTCGAATCAACAAAAAGAGTGTCCTGTATGATAGAGGATGGAATTGGGACTGTAAAGCAGAGGCTACTCGTAAGGAAATAAAATAATGGACCGAGGGTCCAGCAGAATTAGATCCCGAGGGTTGTTGGGTGGGCAAAGAAAATCGTAGATGGATGTTGCCAAATGCATATGTTATGGCAATGGTTACTATGGCCCAACACATATTTGTGCAAAGAAAATTTGTCAGCACCTTGATTCTGTATGGTATAATGACAGTATTACAAAAACTGCCGAGAGATTGGTTCAAAATTGCATGACTTGTTTACAACATAACATTGGGAAAGGAACAGCGACACCAATAGGGAGCTTTGGTCCTCCTTCAATGCCGTTGAAGTAATTCACTTCGATTTCATTGAAATGGAACGATGCCAGAACTATAAGTATGTACTTGTAGTGGTCTGTGCATTCAGTAAATGGGTCGAGGCCTATCCCCTCAAAGACTGTTCAGCCATGTCCACAGCAAAAGCTATGTTAAAAGAACAATTCCCAAGGTTCAGATTGCCACGTGTTATATGGTCCGATAATGGACCGCATTTTATAGCTGCTGTGATACTACAAATTTGTGCAGGTCTCCAAATTGATAAGCAATTCCATTCAGCCAGACATCCTATGAGTGCCGGTCTTGTGGAACGCCAAAAAGGAATTTTATAAAATAAGTTGTCAAAAATCTGTGCCCAGAGTAACTTGAAATGGCCCGATGCTTTACCTATAACCCTGTTGTCAATGCGCACGATTGTGCAATCAAGGACAGGTCTTTCCCCATACGAAATTGTAATGGGGAGACCCGCCAATGTATGGAATGTGCCCCGTCCATAAAATCTTAGAAGTATTGAATATCCTTTACTGATTGATTATTGTACACAGTTGACTCAAAACTTGCGTTTGATTCATCAGCAGGTACAAGAGGCTCTTCCCGCCAAATACTCGGGTCCAGGTCACCGGCTGCAGCCGGGTGACTGGATTTTAATCAAGAATTTTGAGAGAAAATCTTTGCTTGCACCACGTTGGAAGGGGCCTTATCAGATTCTTCTGGCCACGCACACTGCTGTTCGAGTGAGTGATCGTAAACATTGGATTCATGCACCGCACACGAAAAGAATCCTGCATCCTCTGCCACATGAAAAAGAGACTGATGATTCCGACTTCCAGAATAAGCCAGCTTTAATTGATCGCAAAGACATCATCAAAACTCAGCTGAAACTACTTCCTGAGCACACGGATGGGTCTGGGGAGACTGCCAGAAAAGCTGAGACATCAGTGTTACCTCAACCCTGTTTGCCTGCTGCTTCATCATTATCATCTTCTGGCTTGCCAATGGGCACTGTTTCTGCATCTGCTGTAAACAACGACAGTGCACTCTTTATTGATCACGCTGTATCTGGTGCTAGGAGATACAATCTACGTCCACGAGTTCGAAAGTGATTGCAACAGCCTTTGTTTCTGGCCCACGGATTGGGGCCGAAAACGGAGGCCTGCGGAAAAGGAGTGTATGAGCTGTACAACGGTACTGGATGAAGCTCTGACACGCGATTTTCTGGTGCTATCTTTGAAAAGTGAAGGGTTTTGCAACCTAGCGTGAACAAACGGGGGCAAAGGTACTGACACTATGGAAATCTGATATTGATACATGCTCCTGCATTTTGGAGCCTCTGAAGTAAACACCAGCTTGCTGCTATCTTAAGCAGGCATAATTGAACCTGTTTGCATCCTGAACTTCTACTAATATGTGTGTTGCCGCTTCGCTGAGATACTGAACAAAAAGCTTAACAGCAAGGCTTTTCTCTACGAACGCTGAGAAACATTTTGAATTCACTTTCCCTAAGAAAATCTGCTTTTGCTCCTATTGCGTCTTGTACTGATAAGGCGGATGAAAACATTATTAGAAGTATTGACATTGAGCCGGCTCCAAGAAAGACTTGGTCTATGAAAATCCCACTGTTCATCGTACTCATCTGCATCTTACTTACTCTGATTCCAATGACCTGGTACTTAGAACAAATGTATCCAATGAATACTATACTGCCCACTGTTTCTGTTCCCACTACTACCCCTGAAAATGTGCTTTCTTACACTCTTCCTCCACAAGATGTTAAGCATCGAAAAGGTTGCAATAACAATACTCTTCTATTGATTATGAATATGACCCATGCAATACTGAATAGATCTGACTTCTGGGTATGCTCACATTTACCCCAGCATGGAGAATGAGGAATGGGTTTGTACATGCATCCTTTACCCCTGAGTACTGCTTGCTATGCTGCACTAAGAGCCCTCTTCTTTGGAAGATGGAATGATAGTGCCACTGGAAACTTTGATGGAACCAATATAAATGAATTTGAGATTAGTTCTGACACCATTAGGGTGTTCTGTATTTACAAACAAGAGTAGAATGAACATTGCCTCGACTAGCTCCAATGATAGACTCTCTAGACCGTACCAGTCGCTGGTCACTTTTAAAATGGCTCCTGTAGGTAATAAGGACGCCATGCCTCCTTCTTACACTATTAATCATAGTCCACAATCTGTCCCATTTTGTCTGCGGAAAATAGGTTATCATCCGATGGGTACATTTGCCAAATGCATGAATACTGCTGTATTTCAACATGAAGACAAACCACTATATATAGAAGGTCCTGTTTATTTTGTATGTGGGGATCAAGCATATCCATGGATATCTAGAGATTGGGAAGGTACCTGTTTTGTAGGGATACTTTTACCTGGTGTATTCCTTGCTACTACTTCTGAAATATCTAAAATATCCAGATTCCGACTGTGCCAAGATGATGCGACCGTACAAATTATTGGCGACATAGCCAAATCCTTTATAACTTTCTGGGCACAGGTCATAAACTCATGGAACATTAGAAGACTGTCCAGAGTGCTAGAGAAAACAATTAATGAAACCGCTGATATACTGTATAACATGACACTGGAACAGAAGTATATCAGACTAGTTGCACTTCAGAATAGAATGGTCCTTGACATTATTTTGGCTGATCGTGGAGGTGTATGTGAATTGGTGGAATCAGCACGCTGTGTTTTCGTAAGTGACTCCTCCCCCACGATATTTGAAGCAATTAAAAAGTTACATGTTCTGAGTTCTGAAATCCATGTTCCCACGGGTGGCTAGCATTTGAGTACATGGTTCTGGGAACTGTTACAATCCTGGGGATGGAAGGTGGTCTCCATTCTTATTGCGATACTTAGTATCCTCATACTTTGTTGTTGTTGCATGCAATGTCTGCCAGCAACTTGCTCCATAATCACGCATGAATGCGTACAAATATTAAGTGCCAAAATGCAAAAGCCCAAATAATCTATGCAAAATGTTGATCATGAACAAGAGAATAAAATAATCAAAGAATTCATGGCAATTAATTTTTATTATACTGATAATGAAAGGGACCTGGGTAGTTCGAAAAAGTGACACCTGGTCCAAAGAGGATGCGATGTACGGATGATGCGATTGGCTTAAGGCCAAAAGGAGGGTTTGTTAAACTGTAATGTAATCGCACAGCCCGAATGACCCGTTATGTATGTTGGCTTTAAGCAAATTGCATCATGTAACGAACACCGCGAACCATGAAGCCTGAATGTGGCCAGTGGGAATCCATTTTGTAATTGTCCGCCATTTTCTTTTTCTGTAACGCTTTGCAAAACATATTCTGTGCTTCAGACCCACAAACGGTGCGAGGCCATAGCTTGAACTCTGAATACTAACGTAGACAGGAATAATAAGGTTACTCACCGTAGTGACCACCTTACTTCTAGTACATAGTCCCCTTTCCTCCCTCCATATTTATGGGACATTCCTCCGTCGTGTGGGACGGGACCTGAGCACTTTGTAAAAGCGTCACATTTTTTAAAAATGTGTCCTTCTCTTTTTACGCGGGGTACCGCACGCGGCCGTAACCCCGCCCTCCTTAGCCCCCACAGCACATCGCCCATCAGACCTTTTCTATCGCCAGGTCTGAGACCTTTAAGCAATAACAGATGAATCTTATTAGAGGGGACGGCGGGCGGGTACATGGAGGAAAGGGAACTATGGACTAGGAGTAAGGTGGTCACTACGGTGAGTAACCTTATTATAGTCCTACGTCGCATCCACTTTTCTCCATACTTATGGGAGATTCCCAAGCACTCCTCACAGGAATTACGGGTGGATGGAAACTCCTTAATGAAAAAGGTGTTTAAGCACAGCTTAGCCGAACTGAGCATCAGACCTGGAGCTCAGATCCAGACAGTAATACTTACAAAAAGCCGATGGGGAGCCCCACGTAGCTGCTTTCGCAATAGTCTCCCAGGGAACATTCTTCTGAAAGGCAACAGTAGCCGCCTTGCCCCGTACCAGATGAACATAAACCACCTTTGGCGGTTGAAGGCCCTGAACAGCGTAAGCCTCCGCAATACAGGCAGCAATCCATCTGGAGATAGTCGCTTTAGAGGCTGGCTTCCCTTGCGGATTACCGAAAGTCACCAAAAGCTGAGAAGAGCTCCTAAATTCAGATGTTCTGTCCAGATAGAACTTAAGAGCTCTTCTAACTTCCAGGCAATGCAAAACCCTCTCAGCCTCTGAGGCTGGGTTTGGGAAGAAGACAGGCAAGGAAATTGACTGATTCAGATGAAAATCAGAGACCACTTTTGGAAGGAAGGAAAGATTTGTCCTCAGGACAACCTTATCCTTATGGAAAACCAGGAAGGGATGCTCCACTGACAAGGCCTGGAGCTCACTCACACGCCTTGCCGAAGTCACAGCAACCAAGAAGGACACTTTCCACGAAAGGTACTTAAGGTCTACAGTAGCCATGGGCTCAAAGGGCTAATGGCACAAGGCCGCAAAGACCACGTTCAGATTCCACGTTGGATGCGGTTTGCAAACAGGATAGTTAAGATGCATGAGGCCCGCAAAGTGTCTATTAACAACTGGATTTGACAGCGAAATGGAGCACTGATCCGTGGACAGGTAGGCGGCAACAGCCGAAAGATAAGTCCTGCATGACAAGACATGAATGCCCGACTCTGCTAGATGAGAGACGAAGGACAGCACCGTGTCGATCGTAGCCCCCCTAGGGTCCAGCTGTCTAGCCAAGCACCAGTGGCAGAACCAAAGCCATTTGTTTCTCTATTGAGATCTTGTCGAGGGCTTCCTGGCCGCCTGAATAATGCGCATGTTATCAGCGGATAAATTGAGGTGTTCTAAAGATCCGAACTCAGGCACCATGCCGCCAAGTTGAATGATTGTGAGGAACAGTGCCACAACTGCCAATCTCTCTGGTGAAGCAGGTCGGGAACCAACAAAGCCTGATCGGTGCACACACCAACAGCTGCAGAAGCTCTGAAACCCAAACCTGGCCGGCCACCACGGTGCTATGAACAGAAGAGAACAATTCACTGTGCCCCTCAGATTGCAAAGCGTCCGGTGAATCAGAGGCAGAGGTGGGAAAGCATAGGCCCTCATGTTGTGCCAGGGAATCTCGAGAGCATCTCCCAGAGAGGAGGCTCCCAGCTCGTTTCTGGAGGCATACAGGGGAAGTTTCCTGTTTGTCGCTGTTGCGAAGAGGTCCACTTCTGGAGTGCCCCAACACTGGAAGATTAGTAAGATGACCTCTGTGATCAGTTCCCACTCGTAGCTGACCATTGTACGTCGGCTGAGGGCATCCGCAGTAACATTCAGCTGGCCCGGGATGTGTACTGCCACCAGCCAGATGCCATGCTGAACCGCCCATTCCCACATCTGAATTGCAAGATCCACAAGAGGAGGGGACTTGGTAGCCCCTTGCTTGTTGATTTAAAAAATGAACACCACATTGTCCGTGCGGACCCGGACTACCTTGTTGACAAGGACAGGCTTGAACGCTTTCAGCGCCAGGCAAATTGCCAGGAGCTACAAGTGATTTATATGAAGCAGTTTGTCCTGCGGTGAGCAGAGATCGGAAACCTGAAGAAGATCCAACGTCGCACCCCATCCCAGAAGGGACTGTCCGTCGTGATCGTCACTAGCGAGCCGGGGTCTTAAAAAGCCACACCCACCGACAGACTGCTGAGAAACAACCACCACAAGAGGTCCGTCCTTATGAAAGATGGAACCAGTATCATTTTGGAATCTGGATCCACTGTTTGGCGGCAAGAGCTCCGAAGAGCCATCTGCGTTCTCCTCATCTTGAGATGAGCATGGGGAAGGGCCAACACACACGAGGCCGTGAGGCCCAGAAGCTTTTGGAACCACCAGGCCGACATGCTCTCCAACTGCGTAAACACCTGTCACGTTGCCAACAGATCCGCCATTCTGTCCCCGGTTAGGTATACTCTGCAGTCGATCGTGTTCCAACGAAAACCCAGGAAAATCAAGACCCGAGAGACCGGCATGGAGGATTTCTGCCAGTTTACCGACAGCCCAAGATGGAACAGGAGCTGGAGGAGAGCCTGAAGGTTTATCAAGGCTGACAGAGGACAAGGACTGCACAGCAGCCAATCGTCCAAATACGGATACACATGGATACCCTGTAGCCGAAGATGCACTGTGATGACCGACATCTTCGTAAAGACACGTGGCGCCCGAGCTGAGGCCAATCGGGAGCTCTCGGAACTGGAAATGCTCCTCCCCCACGGAAAACCATAGGTATTTCCGATGCGGACTCCAAATAAGGATATGCACATAAGCATCCTGAAGGTCCACCACACTGAGCCAGTAGCCCTTTGCAAAGAGGACTTTATCTGACTGGGCGTGATCATCTTGAATTTCTCTTGGGGCAGAGAGAGATTGAATTGGGAAAGGTCTAGGATGGTGCGCAGGCCAGCCTGGTTGGGTTTGGGCACCGTAAACAGCCGGGAGTAGAAGCCCTCCCCTCGCTCCCCAAGTGGAACGGGTCCACTGCCCTGAGATCCAGCAGATTCTGAATCTCGGCTCTGAGGGAGGGCGACCCTGACTGCTGGAAGGGAGGATTGATGGGTGGGGTAGGAGAAAGGGGCCAGCGGAAGCCCGCATGAGCGACTGACAAGACCCACCGGTCCTCGGTGGTGGCCTGCCACGCCTACCAGTGAGACGCAATGCACCCTCCCACCGGGGTCTCGTGCGAGCCCAGAAAAACCTCAATTAGCTGGTTTCTCAGTGGGTGCACTGCCCGAACCTGAGGAGGAGACCGAGGATCGAGAGAAAAATCGGCCCTGTTGCTGCCGCCGACGGGAGTTTCCTGATGGAGTATCGACCCGATGGGTCTTCTGATCCAGAAACCCCCAAAAAACAGAGGAAGGCAGAGGCTGTGAAGACGTTCTCTGTGCCCTGAAAGGCGGTTTCACCAGGACAGACCAGGACTTAGTGGTCTGAGTGCTGCCCTTAGTCTGGGTCAGTTCAACATCTGTCGATGAATGAAAAAGCTCTTTGCCATCAAAGGGCAGGTCCCGAACTTTATCCTGCAACTCTTTAGAGAACTTGGTGGCATGAAGCCAAGCCTGACGAGAGGTGTCCACGCCAAGCATGAGGCCCGGGCCGAGGTGTCGACAGGATGCGCCACGGCCTCCAGCATATCCTGCGCCAGGCCCCTGGCATCTGACAAACCTGCTTTAAAATCCTCTTGTTTATCCACCGGAATGAATTCCTCAAACTCTGGCAGACCTTTCCACATTTTCATATTCGCCCCCGCTAATACTAGCTCTGTGTTCGCCTGACGCAACTGCAGGAATGAATTAGCAACGATCTTCCCCCCCAAAGATCCAAGAAGTTTGACCTCTTTGGCCAGAACCTGAGTTGCCGCTGTAGAAGATGCTGAAGCGGGTCTGGATTGTAATGTAGCAGCAGCCACCACCGTGGAGGAAGGGGGCAGACACAAAGCTAAGGCTACTTCCGAATAATGAAGCCTATAACGAGCATCAATCTTTTTGTTGACCAACAGTCCAGAGTGTGGTTTCTCCCAGACCTTACGGACCTCGGCCAAAACATCCTTCTGAAAGAACAAGCCTGTACGCTCCAAAGGAGATAATGTGAATGCCCCCGAAAGCACCCCTTCCTGCGGAGCGGGTGCCTCGGGTACTGCAACATCCAAAAGACATCATGTCCAGCACCTGGTCGTGAAAGGCTCTAACAGAGCGTGGCTGGTCCTCGCTGTCCTGATCCCCAGTGTGTCATCTGACACATCCAGGTCAAGCTGTATCGCATCTAGCCCTGCTGAAGATTTGTCCACTGGAGACAAGGGAGGCAAGGGAGGGAGGGCAGGCGGCAGCCCGGCTGGTAGAGGCAGAGCTGGCGGAATCACCGGTGCCGCAACTGGGACAAACGGCACAGGAGGGCATATTTCCCTAAACAAACCTCGGAAATACTCCTTCATGGGGTCGGAGTACATAAGCTTTCCGAAAAAAGCATCCTCTGCCGACAATTTAGGCGTGACTGGAGGAGGCCTTTCATGAGCGGATTAGCTCCAGGGGCGTAAGGGGGAGGGCTGTCAAGAAGGCCCTTCTCCGCTGGTATCAACATAGATCAAGGGCGCAGATGCCATAAGGAGTGAGATGTTGTGTGGTATAGGCATCCGAGCGTTCCAGTCATATACTGGACGAAAAGGATGCGCACAAGGAAAACGATGTTCACCTGAAAAGCCGCTCACCACACCCAGCGCCGATGGCGTAGTTGTATGGGAGGTATCCAAAATGGCCACTGTAGTCTTGGCGGGAACAGCCGCCATTTTGTTAGTACCTGAGGAGAACTGCGACACATGAGAGAGTGAGGTAGGGGTCTCCACAGATGGGCCAGGGGACTTCATTTTAGCCTTGACACAAGGAACCTCGGCAGAGCTGGTACTGTGAGGCCTAGGATGTTTCTGAGACATGCTATCAGCCAGATTAGCCTCCAACGGAAGGACCTCGGTCACACCGGTAACAGAGGAATTCCAGTCAGAGACCTCACTCTGTGCCCCCTCAACAGAACTGGTGTCACCGCCTGAGCGGGAACGATGAGGAGTACACCTCACCGACAAGACCTTAACAGGCCTCTCAGAACTGTCGGTCCCCTTAGCCTCCAATCGAGGGACCTCGGACCCGAGCACGGTAAAAGCCCCCTTACCAAGGTCCTCGAACTTTAGTTCGGTACAGAAAGCCTCAACGAAGGCCTCAGGGCGTTCCCTGGTGTCTGTATGGGAAGCTCCAGACAAGGAGACCTCGAAGCAAGCTCTGGTACCCACCACCTCAGTAGAACTGGGCCCACAAACAGCCCCCACAGGAGGGGCCGCGGATTGTAATCTGGTGTCAATAGGCCCCTTACGGAGGCCCTCGGAGAAAACTCTGGTACACTTTTTAGGCCTAGAAGGCACTTCACGGCAAGCCCCGCTAACAGAGCTTTTAACGCTCCTCCCGGACCGGGAAGACCCCGGGAAGGAGACCCCCGGCTGGGGTGCTCTAAAAAGTATAGAACTTACCGGGCGTCTCTTTTTTTCGTCGATGAAAGATTGAAAGTGCGGAGGAGGAGTGCGCTGAAACACCTCTTCCCACCGCTCCAGATGACGTTGAAGCTCCCGGACCAATAGGGAATCGCAGTAGAAGCAGGAGTCCCACCGGTGATCCGGATCCAAACACTCTAAACAAAGAGGATGGGGATACGCCCTAGCGAAGCGTCGATTGCATGAAGAACAAATAGGAAAATCTAACGGAAACGGCATAGACGGACTACTACATGACCGCTAAGCCGGAGCAGGAGAGAAGGACAGTGAAAGGAAAAAATCTTCCAAAGATGCAAGTTCGTCCAGTCCCGATCGTGCAGAGAAAAGGACAGATGGGCGATGCGCTGGACGGAGCTAAGGAGGGCAGAGTTATGGCCGCATGCGGTACCCCGCGTAAAAAGAGGACACATTTTTGAAAAATGTGATACTTTTACAAAGTGCTCCGGTTCCGTCCCACAGGACGGAGGAATGCCCCATAAGTATGGAGGAAAGGGGACGGGACGTAGGAGTATGCGAAACCCTGCAGAAATACATTGTTTTATTATTCCGTAAAGCCTTGAAGTTGTACAAGAGCCGTGGCTAATCAGAAGCCCAGGTGCCAGCCTGTCTTGCAAACGCTGTTGTAAAAGGCAGTTAAATAAGAATTGCATGCAACTAACGGTGCTCCTTCACGGAGGATGGTATTGCTCTGCTTTAGAACTGTCTGCCCCTTAGCCCAGGAGCGCAGCAACCAGATAACATTGCTGGAAGGTCTCCCTGCTAGAACATGATATACTTCCCTGTGCCAGTGCCCTGTGTTCCCCAAAACAGTAAGCTGTCTCTGCAAACCTCGGCTAGAAATACCGAATGTTTAGACTGAATGAAGTTACGTGCCTAACTGTCAATTACTGAACCCTAGCTTGCACGTCATGTATATGGGTGGACCAAATAATGCTATTCAATGATGATTATGTATATATATTACTGCTTTATCGATGGCTCTCTTTCTCTCTCCTCTCACTGTGTTTGTGAGCACACGTTGTGAGGTGTTGAGGCCCGATCGGCCGATCGAGATACTCTGAATAAAACCAGACTTGTTTGGGAAACAAACCTCACGTTTGGCGTGTCATTAGTATATGGTTATTGTGCCTTTATTCCATATATGGTCTTACAGACCAGCACCAGGATAAACCTATTGCCGGAGGATGTTTGGGGCTCAAGGGGACCAACAATGTCGATCCCTACCCTCTCAAATGGTACCCCCAAAACTGGGAGTGGTACCAATGGAGCTTGGATTGTTGAGCCACTCTAACCAGATAACTGGCAGGAGGCACAACTCATGCAGTGACTTTCTACTTGCACCCCCATCTTGGGCCAGTAGAAGTGCATGGATAACCTTTGCTTGGTTCTCTTGAGCCCAAGGTGAGCAGCAAGGGGGACTTCATGCGCCAGCTGCAGGAGGAAGGGTCTTACAGCAAGGGGAATCCCCAACCTCCTATGGTCTCCTTCTGTAGACTCTGCAGGCTCACTATACAGGAGCCCACCTTCCCAATAAATCAAGTGCTTCCCAGGAGGTTCACCCTCAAGCTGGGAGAAGGCCTGTCTCCTTAGGCCTTCCAGAGATGGGCACTCACGTTGGCCCTTACTAAATTCTTCCCTGTCAGGAACACCTTCTACTAACAAATCTTTTAGTTCAGGATGGTCATTCGGGTCAAATACTTCAGGTATTACCACCTCCTCGTCAGGTCCTGATGATTGACCAACTACCTCCACCGCAGTGGTAGGTGAGTTACGGGAAATATTTTCTTTCCCTCTTTTGGTTTTTCTGACTCCTTTAGCCTTGGGTTTCCCCTTTGGCTGGGACACTGCATTGGTCATGGCCAGTGCTGCCCTTGTTTGAGACCTTGTGCAGGGTCTTTCAGCTGTATCTCCCACAAGCCCTAAAGCTCTGAGATAATTTCCCAGCAGGACCTTTCCTGGGACATTTATCAGTATGCTCACTGGAATCCTGACTGCTGTACCATTTATAGTAAGATTTACAGGTATTACTGGGAACATGCGAGGTGGGCCATCAGCCAACTTAGTGGGTAACAGAGGAGCTCTGGCAACTTCCTCTGGATCTACCAAGGTAGAATCCACTACAGTCTGACTACACCCACTATCCCTAAGAGCTGGAGTATCTACTCCATTGATCAGCACACTGTTTTAAAAGTAGTGCTTGGTATTATCTGGAATCCTAGCATAAGCCTTTAAGACTTGAGGCTCCCAGGAACCCAGGGAAACTAAAATTACCTCAGCTTCTATCCCACTGGGGAAGGTGTCTGAGGAGAAGGATGCCCCTGTAATCTCTTCTTCCTCATAGGAGGAGAACGCCAGATTAGCAGAGTGGACCCCCAAGGTTTTGACCTTACATCTGGGATCCCCTTCACATGGTCTGTTGCTCCACAAGCAAAACAAGATCCACTGGGTCTGTTTACATAGGGAGGCTTACCAGAGTTCTGTTTTGGAGGCTGTCCTCCACTACCCTGTGAGTTCTCTTGTGCCTTACCCTTATTTTTTCCTTTTGTGGCCCTTCTGGGAGGAGAGTCCTCACCCTCCTTATCTTTGGATTTTTCCCCTCCTCCTGCTTACCAGGATGAGTATTGTCCTTATGGGAAACTATGTGACGCCCACAAATCTGCTTCTATGGCAAGCTTCTTAGGATCTATCTCCTTTGTATCTGCCAAATGCTGCTTAAGCTCAGGGGAAGAAGATGCAAAAATATGTTTAAGCATGACAAGACATATCATACCTTCAAACGTTGAAACCTTATAACCTTCAACCCAGCCAGTCAAGTTTTTTAAGGATTCAATTACATAAGATACCCAAGTACCACCTTCTTTCTTTTTGTACTCTCAGAATCTCTTTAAGTATTGGGCAGGAGTCTTTCCAAACGTTAAGATGAGTACTTGCTTCAACATTGCAAAATCTGCTCTCAGCTTTTGACATTTCCATAATGGCACTGTGGCCAGAAAGGGACAGTCTGCTAAGTAACCAGGCAATTTTGTCAGTATTGTCAACTTGTTGAACTTCACATGCATACTCAAACCTATTCAGCCAATCCATAATGTCATTCTTTTCCTCACACACTGAGCAGATCCTTGGGAAACCTTGGATGAGAGTAGAACCCAAATCCATGTCCATGACCCTTGGATCTATTGGCAACCTGAAGCTTGGCCAGTTCCAACTGGTGATCCCTGTCTTTCTGTTTTTCTGCCTGCTCTATCTTTAGCTTGGCCATGTTAAATTCAAGCTCCTTCCGCCTAAACAGCAGTTCTTGTTTCTTGAATTCAAGCATGGCCTCACCATCAGCACTGGTAGAGGAAGCATTAGACATTGCATCCTCCAAATCCTCATGATCTCCATGAACCAGTGCAGTGGCAGAACTTCCAGTTCACCCAGTGGGAGCAGCCCCACCTCCTTCTACACGGTCATCAGAAGCTATGGCATTAAACTGAGCTTCTTGCCAGTCCATGATTCTTTGGATCATTTCCATTTTTGTGCCTTGAGCAGAGACACCTCTCTCAGCACACATCTTTCTCAATGTTTCAGACTTAGAAGCATTTAAAGTTAACAAGGTACTGGTTTCCATATTGTTAGATGGGACTATGGCCTTTTTAAATTATACTACAACAATTCACTATGTGTCCTGGTAGGAATAACTCGGAATGCCCTCACTAGTATGCAACACTGGATACCTTCAGTCATATACCACCGCTGTACACCGATTTGTTAAGATGGATTTCTGAACTCTGACCTGGAGGGGCAGAGGTTCAGAAGGCCAGCCTAGTTTCTTGCGACAGGGTAACCTCTGGACAAGCCAGACCAATCAGGGTAGCTATGGCAGGCGGTCAAGACTAAGTCTCAGGAGGGGTGAGGGTGACTGAAGGACCTCAATGAGCACACAAAGCAAGGACACTTATAAATTACTCCAGACAGGTGTTATATCAAAAATATAGACACAATTATTACAAGGCCTTTGTAGCATAGATCATAGCAGAAGAATCACAGTAACACTAAGTAAACCAACACATCACAATCAATACAATATATATACAAGACCATTGGGGACCAAAGGGGTTAAATGCACGAAATATGTTGACGACATAGATGGGAAGGAAACAGGCAGTGCAGATAGGCTTTAGGCCCCTTCGACATTGACAACACACCTAACTATGAGGCAGTCCAAGCCCTAAGAAGAGAGGAGCCTTATGCTCAATAGTACATGCAATGCAAGCGCACGGAGTTGTTCCCATGGGTAAAATGGGTCTCTTCAGGGGTCTCTAGCAGCTCAGGAAGGTGGATGAGGCGATAAAGAACAAGTTGCCACTATTCAGGGAGGGCCTCCACTTGAAGGCAGAAGCAGTTCCAGAGAGCGGGATGGAGTCGCTAGTTCGTAGCAGTGGAAAGGAGAGGGACCCCAGGGGCCACCGGTTAGTGTTGCAAGTACTCACCGGTCCCCGGTGCACTTGGACCCAAACTACGCCCGTTCAGTCCACTCGGGTTGCAGGTTCGAACGCAACAAAAAGGATGTCTCTGCGGCTTTCAGTTCCTGATTTACAGCGATGATTCCCAAACAGGACAGTGGTGATTTCTCCGCTCTGGGTGGATGAATTGACCCAGTTTCACTACAGCAGGTTTCAGGGGCAAGAGGGTCACAAATGCAACGTACTTGCAAAGACGTTGCCGCGGCAGGGCAACACGGTAACCGCGTTTACTCTGGTCCTGGCGCACTCGTCTCACTTCAGACCTCGGAATGCCAAGTGTACGAAATTCGGTGTGAGGGTGCCGTGGACAAGACCCAAGTGTGCTGTATGGTAAGATACATTGCACACTTGTTACATGTTGCACAAAAGTTGCAACACGGGAAAAGGACTAAGGGAAACAAAGTCTCCCAGTACTGACTGTGGACAAAGAGCTAGCAGTATACCAAGTTTTGAGGGCCAACTCGAAACAACGGCCGAGACAGAGCAAAGGTCCTGCTTAAGCTGGTCAGCCCACTGGTAGGCCCAGGGACACTTCCGAGAAAGCTTACTTGCAGGTTCTGGTGAAGGTGCTGAGAATAGTTGGTCCCACTATTCCAATGGTTCGAAGCGTCTTCGCAGACCTTCTAGGACGACCAGATGAAGAGGGGTCCCACCGGACGACAGCAGGCTCAGGGTTCCAAACCTTTCAGCGGGTCACCAGCGGTTCCTCGACTCGGCTTCGTAGTTGCAGGATACTTGGATCCTATCCTTTGTACAGTGAGAACGCAGGAGATCATCATGGTATAGGTGTTTTTGGCCTCCTTTTATCCAAAGTTCCCTTTGTGCCAAAACGAAGAGGCTCCAATGGGAGATCTGCTCACAAACACACACTCCATACGTGGACCAAGCACGGAACACAGTGGTCCCAGTCATTCATGGCACTCCAGACTCTCTGGCACCCAGGATGTGTATTGGACTCAAACGTTCCAGCCCACATCCTGGAGGCACACACACCAGGGATGCAGAAGCCTGCAATAGCATTGTGTTTCGTGGGAAAGTGCATGATCAAATAAGGACTGTCCCGGGTCAACTCGACCTGGGGAAGGTGAAGGGGCAAGATGGCCAAAGGACAGGACAAAGACTCTTGTGGCATGGCCATTTTGGAGCCATGCCACCTATTCGTGCCAAACGTGGTTAACGCGGTTAACATGGCAGGAAAGGTTTAAAAAGAATGAAAAAAGATAGCTGCCACCAGTCCTGTCCATGACACATCTGCACAGTTCATAAAAAGTCCAACGAGAGTATCTAGGGCCTTTGGAAAATTACTATAGACCCAAGTGTGCTGTATGGTAAGATACATTTCACACTTGTTACATGTTGCACAAAAGTTGCAACACGGGAAAAGGACTAAGGGAAACAAAGTCTCCCAGTACTGACTGTCTTAAGGGTATGTCAGTTTCCCCATAAAAAAGTGAGGGAAAGCCCAGAGGAGTGCAGCTGAAGGCTGTGCTTCTCTGGCAGTCAGTCAATGGTGTCTAAACAGCAGCAAAAAGTTTGGGGGTGTACACATGGAGGGAAAATTACATAAATGTGTATGAAATCTTTCCTAACACTCGCCCCTCCCAGACTAAGGACAGGGGGAACTAATCCACCCCTGGATGAGTTTCTTGTTCAGGTCGGTTACACATTCTGGACAACCCATCATCATTGGTATGTTGGACACCTGGCCTATGCTCAATAGTGAAGTCAAAGCCTTCCAGACTTATGGACCACCTAAGCAACTTTGGATTCTCTCCCTTCATGTTCATTAGCCACTTTAAGGGCTTATGGTCAGTTTGCACAGTGAAGTGGGTTCCATAGAGGTAGGGCCTCAGCTTCCTTATAGGCCACACAACAGAGAAACATTCTCTCTACGGTGGACCATCTGAGCTCTGTCCTTAAACTGGCGACTAATGAAGCCAATAGGGTGTTCCTTAACCTTCTCATCTACTTGTGATAGTACAGCTCCTGTGTTGTGCAACAATTTCGGCTTCTACTGCCTTGTCATCAATGAGATTTGTGATGGCATCTTTGCTGTCACGGGTGTTAGTCCTTGCAGTGCACACTGGTGGCACGAGTTATGGTTGCTTAGTTTACCATAACTTGCACATTTCTGGGTTTTTTCGGTTTTACCTGTAACCATAATGTCCCTATAGCAACGTTTGTCCATTGAATTGCATAGGTTTTTGCTAGTGCAACTTAACCAGAATTTTCCTTTAACAACGTTTTTTGCCAGTGAATATTATAGACGAATATATGTTCACCGAAAACATTTTGTTAAAGGGACGTTATGGTTAAGTTGTACTAATAAAAAACCAATGAAATTCAGTGAAAAACTCTGTTAAAGGGACGTTATGGTTACAAGTAAAACTGAAAATACCCAGAAATTCCATAACTCGCCCCACCACCATGCACTGCTAAGACTAACACCCAGGATATCACAGATGACATCACAAATGTCATTCTCTGATGCTAACATGTCAATGATGACAGAGAAATTGAATTATATATTGCAATTGATTAAAAAATTCATGATTATTTGTACATATCGGAAAAGGTTGTATATTTTTGTCTAGAATAGTTATTCACATTTGCTTTTATACAAATGGATGTTTGTGTGCATTGTTAACATACAATATTAGTGAGGTAATAGTATACATGTTATGCTTTTTTTTTGTAGAGAAAATGTATTTGTATGGAATATTGTGGGTGACTTCCTCACCATTTAATGTTAGGAGAACACCTTTCATTTGTATTTATTATTTTAAAAGTAACAGAATATTCATATTCCAAACAGCATGTTTCGTGCTCCAACTTTTTAGGTGGGGCTGTTGGATCAGGTCATTTCTCTGTAAAATGAATCTTCAAAATGTAAATATATATTACATAGATTAAATTAATTACAGAAATGGGAGCTCATCCAGGATATGCAAGTTATGATGTCACTGATGCCCACACATGAATGCAATGTGTAACACAGCTTGTGCCCAAGATCACAGATGTGTAAAGCTGTATTGTTGTCTTGAATTGGATGGTGCCGGCTTGATAATCTCATAAAGGACGAAAATTGTTTTTGGAATCATACATCTAAAAAAAGAATTGAGTTATATGTTTTGTGGATTTAAAACTTCCTGCAGCAGTAATTGAACCTCCAAATGATAGAAAGAGTGGATAAAATAGAAAACATTTTGGTAGAGGAAAGTCTGCTAGAATAGTGATTGTGGAAGCTGTATATGACTTATTTAATCAAAGAAAGGCGTATCCTTGCAAATCTTTGGCCTCATAATTTGTTCTACCAGTTGATGGATGACAGACCAGTTGGAAGGGAAACTTACATGAACACGATTACAGAAACTGTTCAAAAGACATCAGCCGAATGAACATTCATTCAACAAGTTAATGATCAGTGAGAACAGGAAATAAAACAATTGAATGACGATCTTTATAACAACCAGGTGCCATTACAGAAACTACACAGTCTCTATGAGCTAATGCAAAATGAATAGAAAGTGTGCAGGGAAGTCAAACAAGGCTTAGAAAGAGAATACTTGAATATTAATGATATTTGTAGTCAGTCTTTAGAGACACATGATACATTAAAGGGTACATTAAATTGCAACCCGATCACACCAGGGCATTAGATGACCTTGTGAACAAAGAAAGTCATGAAAGATGTGGATTTGCAGGCTCTGTTTTATCAGTTACTACAGAATATGAAAATAATCATACAGAAAGGAGCCCAACTAGTCCAAGAAAAGCATACTGCTATTCATGAAATACACCAGCTCACACCACATTTGACAGAAACATATGCACCAGGTGATCAGAGTAAGGTTTCTTCACAAGAGCTAGTGAGAAAAACAGAACAGAATGTGACACAGAGACGTCAGAAGAAAAAGCAATGAAGGTATCTTGATGGTGCATTGTTGCAAATTATGAGTTAGCTAATTGGCAGTCTATAATCGATGTTTATTGTGCCGAGGACCCGAGCACGAAGGCGCGCGAGCTTCGGAACGAGACCGTTCCCTGCCGGCTTCTTCCGAAGGCGCAGATGGAATCCTGGTAGTGAAAAAAAAAATCGGCAGCATTTGCACCCTGAAGGCTCCCCATTCCTCAGGAGTCAAGGATTTAGTGGGACAAGCCACTTTCCTTGCAGCGCCATCATCCAACGTGGACGGGGGTAGGCGACCGGTGATGCCGCGTCCGGGAGTGCCAAGATGAGGAGGACGAGTGGCGGGACCCACTCCGGGATCGAGATCCCTGTGACTCCTTCCGACGAAGAGAGTCACCCCTCGAATTATCTGTGGACATCCCCACAACTTTTCGGGACTTACTAGATTTAGAAACCCGACCTACCTGTAACTTCCCCTTACGCTCCCACAAGGCCTTAGCAGTCAACGACTGGCACTTCGCCCAGCCGTGAGTGTCATGACTCTCGCCCAGATACCACAAACAAATGAGGTGTGGGTCTCTAATCGACAGTTTAGACTTACAGTCCCGCAAGTCTTAAAGCCAGACCGCGGAGTCGGAGGGGTAGATGAAGACATTTTCACAAAGAAGAAGCAAACGCGTTTGTGGCAAAAACGGAACTGAGGCTATGGGCGCAGTGTGTCCTATTCATATAATCCGGTGACGTCGCCCTCGACGGATGCCTTCGAGGGACATTGACCCGACACCATTAACGCTGGACGCCCTATGCCAAAAAATTGCTGAAGCAGCACAGCTGTTGACATTACATGTCAAAGATGTGAAATACGTTGGAGGACACAATCCATTCGAAATGGCAGAGTTTTAAGGTGAAACTTTGTAAATTCAACAAAAATGTTGCTATATTGGGGTAAGTATGATATTAGTAAGTTGTAGGAAAATGCATGCACTGGTAATAACCCATGAAATTCACTGAAAGAACTTTGCGAAAGGGAGGTTATGGTTACAAGTAAAACCGAAAAACCTCAGAAATACGCCAGTTATGGTAAACTAAGCAACCATAACTCGTGCCACCACTGTGCACTGCCAAGACTAACACCAAGGACATCAAAGGTGACATCACGAATGTCATTCATAGGTAAGTACAAGTTATGAGAGCCCACCGGGCAGCAAACATGACAAAGAAGTAGGTCGCCCACGACGGAGGACCCCTCTAGAGGAGATCCAGGCACACATTTGACTATGAAAGGGCATCGAATGGAAGACTGGCAAGAAAACTGAAAAATATGGATGTCGTGCAAGTGACGGTTAAGCGGCCAGGGTGGACTACAGGGTACAAACATAGAAGATAAAAGAGCAACAGGATGGAAGTCAGAAGATGAGCAAATCATAGAGGAGGTCCTATTAGGCCCTGTGAACATTTGAGTTGTGCAAGTCCAGATAGAGAGAAAGGAAAGGGGAAGGGGGTCAGTGCTAAGGTTCCACAGAGGGGTGAAGTGCTAGGGAGCAGAGGCAGCATGTAAGTACCAGGCAGTGACTACTAGTTGGAGGAGGGGTCACTGGCCCATACAATAAGTGCAAGTCTGTGAAACAACATAGTCCAAGTGGTGCCAGAAGTGCAGGGTGAGGACGGATATGCAGGGGATCGCACAAGAGGCCAGGACCCAGAAGGACACATAAGGGCCCATCCCAGGGTACTAATCACAGCAACTGAAGGGTTTAGCACGGGAGGGAGAGGGAAGGAGGAGGAGAAGAAGAAAGTCTTGAGGTGCTTTCCGGAACTTGAGAAGATCTTGTTCAAGAGGGGGAGGCTGTTCTAGAGGACGGAGCCAGCCAAGGAAAAGGAGCGGCCGTCCGGTCTCTGCTTAGAGAAGCGCTTTACAAGCAGAATTAGAGCCAGGGGATTAGAGGGATCTGGAAGAAGAGTATTTGGCAGGATAGGAAATGTAAATCTTTGCCAACATTCCCAATACAAAGAACTAACTGAAAACATGTGTCAATCTGCAGACCTCACATACGCCAACATTTTGCAACGTATTAGAGTTGGTGTACTATCTAAAGAACCACAATCTATATTAAATACCAGACACATCAATGCACTCTACAGGCATAACTCATGTGCTACTGATGTCATGGAACAATTAGCACACAAAAATGTAAACTGTATGTCCTTGATGCCAACTCTTGCAAGCTGTGCACAATTGCACTTTTCCCCCTCCCCCACCCCTGCACTTGCGCGATCTGAATGACACCTGGCCTAGTAGGATCGTTGTCTGTCTCCCCTTGTCCCTCCCCTCCCTGCCTTGTCGCGCCTTGAAACACCTGTGTATAGGCGCGTTACAAATACCATATCATATCATATCATATCAATTCAATGAAACAATGCAGAAAAAAGAAATGCAACCAATAGTTCAAATTTACTCGACAGACAAACTGGACGTGCACGGTATGGCACTACTCAAGTGTGAACAAGCGACAACACAACTAAATACCTTAACGCCTTGGTTGACGCCGTACCCGGACCGGCAGCGCCTTGGTGGATGGCCGAATTACCGCACCATTCCAAGGTTGGCGGGGCGGTAATTCCCCATTCACCAAGGCTCTTCCCCATTCCCAAATGTGCCCCCATAGGGCTCAATGGGAATGGGGAAAATGCAAATAACGGTGACCGTTCATTACGGTCACCGTTATTGGCTTGGAGGCCCCTTTGCGCCCTCGACTTTAACACCTGCTCAAAGCAGGCGTTAAGGGCGAGGGCGCAAAGGGAACTCGGAGTATGGCGGTAAGGGATCACCGCCACCGGTCTCGTTACCGGTGGCCGCTATCCCTTACCGCCATACTCGGAATGAGGCCCATTGTCTTTAAACTGTAGCGTAATGCTAAAGTGTAACCTTGATGTGGAGCAAGGACTAGTTAATGGAGCACTTGGTACAGTTGTTGGCTTTTAAACATACCCATGTGACAACAACATTCAGTTTGTCAATATTCACTTTGACAAACTTTCAGAAGTTAAAAGGATAGGACACCCAACAGCCCGATTCCTTTTTTTCAAAGACATGTATGTACGCAGAGAACAATTTTCTCTATTTCTAGCATACGCAGTCACCATTCATAAATCACAAGGTCTTACCCTAGATAAAGCATCGATAGATATTGGCAGCACAATGTTCAAAGAAGGCATGAGCTACGTAGCACTGGCACGCCTGCGTACACTTGAAGGACTATTTCTAGTCAATTTTGATGCAAGTAAAGTAAACGCTGATATTCCTTGCATTGTAGAGTACAATAGAGTACGTACATTCTACGCACCCCATCTCAAAACCTACCCTGTTCCTCAAAAAGTAAAACTTTGTAAAAGAAAACTAGTGCAGACTCAACGTATACAGGATCTCACAACAATACCTCCAAAGAAATTAAAAGCAGCTGGTACTTCATCAATTACCACAACCAAAGAAGGATCTACTGAAAAGAAAAATGCATACCAAACTGCACAAACAAAACCAACTCAAAGAAAAAACTTGCAATTCCAACAAATGACTCAGACACAGAAATGCCTGGTCCATACACATTTTCCAATACAACTGGTGTAAATTGCTATGCAAATGTAGCAATCAATATTCTATCCCAATTGCCACCAATTGTTAAAACATTTACTTAAACGGGACGGACCAATTATGTGTGCAAATGTTAGTCCTTCACAGAAATGCAACGAACTTAGTGTTTCTGGAATAAGGCAGGAATTGGACTACTGTGCTGTAGTTACAATACTGCAATGGAATGTTCTTTGGAGCAATACATTGCATAATCAAGTATGTAGTTCATCACACATCTCCAGATGACCCATGACACTTTTTTGCCAATGTTACATTCACAACCCCTTGTAGGGACTTCCTATGAAAATTAAATGCACATGTGATATCATCAGTGATATCATCAATCATATTTGTGATGTCATGGGTGTTATTCTTAGCAATGCACGGTGGTGGCGCGAGTTATGGTTGTTAGCTTACCATAACTGGTGAATTTCAGGGGGTTTTCAGTTTTACTTGTAACCATAACGTCCCTCTAACAAAGTTTATTCACTGAATTTAAAAGGTTTTTAGTAGCGCAACTTAACCATAACGTCCCTTTAACAAAGTTTTTTCATAGAATTTAATAGGTTTTTATTAGTGCAACTTAACCATAATGTCCCCTTAACAAAGCTTTTTCATTGAATTTCATAGGTTTTTATTAGTGCAACTTAACCATAACATCTACGAACATCTGACTTCAGCGCGGACCTTCCGGACAGTGCCACTTGACCATATGCTGGCGCGCGGCATGAGGAAGTGCCCGAGAACCTGTCCGCACTTCACGATAAGATCTGTGCTTCGCGGACAGTTCGGAACTGCATTTTCTACTGATCTAGGAACTTTCAACTTCAAAATTTCCCTTGCACAGCTCCAACACCTATTCCTACTCATCCATTAACAATCTACTATACAGTACATACTTTTAGCAAAACTGCTATTTTCCTTAAAATGGAATCAGCTATTGCCATCCCTCCTCCCCAAGAGACACCACCACTGCAGTAATCAAGGAGCATGAGAAACACTGCCCCCTACCTTAGAAATAACACACGCGCAACATGACCTTAATCCATGACCCGGACAATATGGTCACTGCACATGGCCACAGGCTACACCTTAGTCACCAAAAGGTATATCACTATTTTTTGTACCTACATTATGACACTTGTCAAAAAATAAAACATGGGCACATTTGCAAAACCAACCATGCTTTCAGGTCCTTCTCAATGCTCCTTACACAAGTTAGCTGGAAATCCACCCATGTTTTATTTTTTCAAAGGTGTCAAATGATGCACATACAATCGTCATATAACCTAGCCCCCACTTGACAAAATCCATTCAGACTTTACGAAAACATTTATATCTAGATCTATAATCTTTTTGCAAACCTTTGTGTAGATTTGTCAAATGGCACCATATTTATAAGCCTTTACATTATTTTTGAACCCCCCCTCTAATGTTGCCCCCTCTTGACAAAATCCCACCAAACTCTGCAAAAACATTTATATCTATATGTATTATCATTTTGCCAAAGTGTATATTCGTTAAATGGCACCTCATTTATAAGCCTTTACATTATTTTGGGCCCCCCCTCTAATTTTGCCCCCTCTTGACAGAATCCAACCAAACTTTGCAAACTCATTCAGGATCAGGCCAGGAATATAATTGCAAAATGACATGCAGTTCCATTAAGTGGCGCCAAAGTTATAAGCCATCCAAGAACTGCTTTTCACCAAACCAGTAATGCAGAGGTGTCCGCGAACTTTCACAGGACTGTTTGCGAACAACCGGACTGTTCGGACTTTCGCAGTGAAAAACACCTGTTTTTTTGCTTCTTGCAGCCATATTCCACCCCCTCCTCATCACCCTTCACATCACCAGGGATTATTTCATTTTTTTAAACCTTTATTTTTGTGCTTTTTACACATAAACAAACAAACATAACAATTGTTAACCGAAAGAAGGTTGACATTCAGCCCGTCCCCCTCCCCATGCCCCCTGCCCCCAAGGTAAGAAGTCTGAGTCTTCCCCAACTCTGGCTTCACTCGGACACTGCTGTGCTATCCGTGTTCGAAGGTTGCAATCGGCAGGATTGCTTGTCTCGCTCCCCGCACTTGTCCGTTCGTGCGGGCAAACTATCTGGTCGTGTTAGTAGATAGTTCACAAATGGTCTCCAGATATCCGGTGGTCGGGTATAGAGCGGCAGCGTTCTGATAAAGTTTGTCTCTACGTCGTGGCAGTATGTCACGTCCCTGAGCCACTGAGTGTGCTTCGGAGGTCGACCACGGCCCCATGACATGGCGATGCAACATTTTGCCAGTACCAGCAACAGGCTTACCAGTTTCCTGGCTGCCGGTTGTACTTCACGGATGCACCCCAGTATAGCCACCAACGGGTCTCTATTGATGGGCTCCTCGGCTATTTCCGACGTTGTAGTTAGTTCCCTGTCCCAGAATTGCCTGATGGGTGGACACTCCCACGCAAGGTTCCAGAAGTTAGCCGGAGTGCTGCCACATCGCTGACAGGCCGGAGAAACAGAGTCCTGGTAGAGATGGAGTTTGCTTGGCGTGAGGTAGGACTGATGAAGAAAGTTGAAATGAATCAGTTTTAGTCTCCAGTTCAGCGCAACCTTTTGAGTCGCCTTTGGATGTAGGACCAATCAGCCTCGTCTATTGCATGGGCCAGGGAGTCTTCCCATCTCACCTTAGAGGTTTGTGGTTGGTCTAGTGCGGCGAGTAATGCTTTGTAGATGGATGAGACTAGTTTACCCCCACCACTTGCTTGTATAACCTTCTGCAATAACCCCCACCTGGGTGGACGGGCCGGAACATTGAGAACTGCAGTCTGAAGGCGTGACCAAGTCTGAAGCATACAAAAATATCCAATGCTGTGACTGTTCAGCGGTCTTTAACTTGTTGGAGCGTCATAAAGCTGCCGTCGAGAAACCAGTCATCTATTGTGGTTATTTGGAGTTTGCTCATTAGGTGGTGATACGCTGTTTTAGTGGTTATCGGCAGTCCCGGAATAAACTTCGCCGGCACGTGTGGGGAGTATCTGCACGTAATGCCTTGCTTATGTGCTATTCTTTTCCAGATCTCATATGTGATCAGCATTATATTCATGGTTTTCGGAGGGACCCGCTGTTCTCCAAGGATCACCGCTCTCAAAACATTGGGGGTGGCAAGGGCCCTTTCTATCTGAACGTGCGGTCTGATAAATTGGGTCATCTACCAATAACTCAGGAACTGTGCCTGTGCCGCCCAATAATAGCGTTCCAGGTCCGGTAAAGCCAGCCCTCCTTTTGCAATGGGTTGAATCAGCATGTCATACACCACTCTCGCAGGCTTACCAGCCCAGATCAGGTTGAGGATGAGTGCCCGTCGTTGCTGGAAGAAACGATGTGGCAGTAGCAGTGGAATATTCAGGAATAGGTACAACAGTTTTGGCAGGATCACCATTTTAACGATGGAGACACGCCCCCATAGTGTTAACGGTAAGTGCTTCCAACGGGTGATCTTCTCTGAGATCGATGCAACGACCCTGCCGTAATTTTCACAAAGGATCTCGTCGCGGTCTCTGCACAGCATGATTCCTAGGTACCCGACATCTGATTTGTCCCATCGAAACTGAAAGTCATCGGCGAATGCGACTGTACTGGGAGTTAGTGGGAAAATCACTGATTTGCTGTTTATTTTGAAGCTGGAGATGGATTACTGGATTGAGATTGGTCTCTGGGTCGCTAAGAAGCAGTGCCACGTCATCTGCATAGAGGGAAAGTATCAGTTTGTGCGGTCCGATTGTGATCCCTCTATTCATGAATTTGCTCCTGAGGTTGGCTGCGAGGGGATCCATTGCTAGAGCGAACAATAGGCTCAAAATGGAGCAGCTCTGCCTTGTTGCTCTTTTCAGCTCCATGGGGGCTGATGTTGTGGTCCCTAGAGTAATATGTGTCCTGGGGTGCTGGTATAGGAGCACCACCAGCTTTATAAAAAAAGCACTGAGGCCCATTGTGCGAAGGACGGCAAAAAGGAACGCCCATTCTACAGAGTTGAAAGCCTTTTCTGCATCTAGAAGAACCGCAATGGCCTGTCTTGATGGATTTGAGCTTCCATGATGCCAAAAAGGCGCCGAATGCTGAAGGTTGTGTTCCGGCCAGGAATGAAGCCAGCCTGGTGTGCCAGCACTAGTCCCGGCATTAAGGGAAGGAGTCTGTTGGTCAGGAGTTTGGCCAGGATTTTGTTGTCCATATTAATCAGTGAAATTGGCCTGTACGAGGCGCAATCATCTGGGGATTTCCCAGGCTTATGTAGAAGAATCAGATTGGCTTCCCTTAAAGTGTGGCGCAATTGCCCGATTGCCGCTGCCTCATTAAAGACCGACAGGAGAAGAGGGGCCAGCGAGGGTCCCATTGCCTTATAGAACTCGCATGTGAGGCCATCAGGGTCTGGTGCCTTTGAACCTGGTAGTTCTTTTATGACATTTTGAATTTCTTCGGCAGTGATTTCTTTGTTAAGGTAATCCCTCATCTCATCTGATAACCAAAACAGTTCGGTGTCATCGAGGTATTCTTGGAGCGCCGCTGTGGTGCCCGTGGATCTAGAGATGTACAGCTCCTAATAGAAGCCTCTAAAGGCCTCGATAATTTCTCTTTCCGTGTGGACCAGTGTGCTCTGGTGGTTGCGGACGCAGTCGATGGTCGGTGGCTTCCTGTCTGCCACGAGAATTCTGCCCAGGAGTGCTCCTGGTTTCTGCCCCTCTCCATACTGCAAATCGAGTGGCGGTTCTCGCGTTCTGCATTTTTGTTAAACTCATTCATTTCAGTTTTAATGAGGGCCAGGGTAGTTTGGTCACCAGTTGCTTCAAACGATCGTTACAGGTCTTTCAGACGGGATTCGTTTTTGAGGAGGTCCCTCCTTATTGTCCTTAAGACCGCAAGTTCCTTGGCGATACAGATCCCACATGTATAACACTTCAGGGTTTGCCAGAGGACTCTGTGGGATGGGGCAGACTCCTGGTTTGCTATTAGGAAGAGCGTGATTTCTTCTGATAGCTCCTGGGCAAACACAGTGTCCTGGAGGGCTCCAGACTTGAATCTCCAGGTGTGGGTCCGTACGCTTCCGTCCACTGGGCTGACGTCTAGGGTGACTAGGGAATGGTCCGAGGGCATCCGGGGAAGGATCTCACATTCTCCCCACTGTAGCGGTCCTGTTCTTGACACTAGCAGGTAATCGAGTTGGGACCTCGTCCCATGTACCCAGGAGTGGAAAGTAAATTCATGGGTGGTTTGGTGTGATTGCCTCCAGATATCCACCGTCGTATGTGTCGCAGATTTCTTTAATTTGGGAGGAGGCTTTAGACCGCTGCCCGCTAATTGCATTGGATCTATCTACTGCCGGATCAAGAACGGCATTGAGGTCCCCTCCCCATATGATTGTGGCGAGTCCTGTGTCTGCAAGGTTCTGCATTACCCAGTGAAAGGAATTGGTGCCATCTAAATTAGGGCCATAGGAGTTGACTATGACGGTCCCGGCCAGGACCCTTTGCACCAGCAGAGCTCTTCCTTCAGTGTCACGAGAGACTTTTATCAATTTAAAGGAGATATTCTTGCTAATTAGGATTGCGACCCCTCTTGCGTATGATGAATAGGAGGAGTAATAACGGTGGCATCCGCTGACCGGGCCCAATGGTTTTCTGAGGAGCGGATTAGGTGGGTTTCTTGTATGAGGGCAATGTCCACTTTGTGCCGTCTCAGATAGAGGGAGATCTTCCTGGTCTTTGCAGGGGAATTAGCTTCTCTGATATTTCATGTAATTATCCTGAATGGAATGCTGGTGTGAAATATTTTGCGCAGGCGTTATCGCGCTGATGACTGGTACTAGATGAGCGGGTTGGTGCCCGAGTGACTGCTATGGCTGTTCCTAGGGCGGGCGGGTGGTGGCGGTTTGGGCTGGGGCCACTGAAACCTTCTGAATATATTTCCCAATGTCTCTGCATCCCTCCCTGTCGAGCAACCCCCAACTTGCCCGAAAATACCCCCAACCCTTTAAACAAATCAAACATTAACAGAGCAGAGCGTGGGGTGCTAGTGCTCTCCAAGAGCTGGTGTCCCTATTAAAGCGAAATATCTAAGTGCGCTCATATCGTGTTTGAGTTATTCCTTGTCTCGTGGCATCCCGGGCAGACTACTTCACGGAGGTTCTCTTCCCTCTCTATCCCGCCTCTGTGGTCTAGGCTTGTAACGTGGGGGGGCGCATCCAATGCTATCAAGGAAGGAGTTGGCTTCTTCATGGGAGGTGAAGAACTGGGTCCTTTCAGCATGGAGTACACACAGTTTGGCCAAGAAAAGCATGGACTAATGAATCTGACTCTCCCGTCGTAGGCGTTTTCCCCCTGCAAAGACTTTCCGAGAGGTCTGTACAGCTGGTGAAAAGTCTGGAAAAATGTGTACCTTGTCTCCATCGTACTGCAGTTCTCCCTTTTCTCTCGCTAACTTGAGGATGGTGTCCCGATCTCTGAAGTTAAGGAGCTTTGCATGGATGGGTCGGGGTGGCGCTCCAGGGACCGGGTGGCTGGAAGGGACCCTATGCGCCCGTTCCTCCACAAACAATCGAGAGAACACTGCCTCGCTGAAGAGATCTTTACACAGTAACTCCACAAAGTCTTCGGTCTGTGTTTGGGCTTGCTGTTCTCTTATGCCCACCAACCTTATGTTGTTGCGGCAGGCACGCCCTTCCAGGTCTTCATTTTTGTCGACTACCCCTTTCATTTGTTTCTCAAGCGCGGTGACCCTGGACAGCATGGATGAGGTATTGTCATTGAGGTCTGAAACCCTCTGTTCCACAGTCTCTCGCCTTGTTGGTCTATACGGTGCTGTAGGAGGTCGACTTTGGATGATAGAGTGTCTATTTTCACATGGTTTCTACACTTCAGTGTGTACCGCCAATTGTGGTAAATTAGGTCTGCTTTTCTCCCCTCGCAAGGCTCTCAAATTTAGGTGGCCTCTACACAGGGTACCTAATTCGTTTTTTTTTTTTTTTTACTGTGTTACTGTTGCTCTGAAACTGTGGTAACTAGGGCTTGCCACTCATTCCTTTCCGCTTGATCTCGTCTGTCTTCCCCCACTCCCTCCTTATTCCATGGTGCTCTCTATCTCTCCTATCTTCTCTAACTGCTTCTCCATTGACTATCCTGCTCTCCTCACTAAATCTGGTAGGAAAAAGTTTAAAAAGGATATCCTGGTCTCCAACCCAGGCCTCCCTATCGCTGACACCTACACTAGCGCCGCCTCCAAGGAAACACTTACTGACATCCTCTTTTTCGTGCCTTCCCCTGACCAATGGACCCTTCACATGGTCTCTGTGCTCTCTCCTTTCTCCTCTTCTCCCATTAATGGTGGCACCCGTTGGGATGTCCTCTTGGCCCCCTTCCGCTCCTCTAAGGCCATCATTAATGTCTAAGCTAATGGGACCGTCTTGGTCCAAGGCCCTCAGGCCAACCTCCACCTCTTTGATAGACGCTTCCTGCGCCTCATCAACTTCCTTTCCTCTCCTGCTGTCCCCTCTTCTCTGTCCTCGGCTACCTTGCCTCCACCCTCTCACCCTGCCCTCTCTCTGGCTCCTTCTTCTTCACCTTCACAGGGCGTACCTCTGATCTGCACCCCTCCCCGGAAGTCCTTCAAGGATGGGAACCAACTCCACATTGCCACTCTTAACTCTCGCTCTGCCGTCAAACATTCCTCTGATATCTGTCGCCTTCTTGAGGAACTGGACCTTGACATCCTCGGTCTCACTGAGACATGGTTCACGGCCAGCTCTGTCGCCAGCTTTGACACACACCTACCTGACGGTTACAAGATCCTCTCCTTGCCCAGGGCCCACCGTGCTGAGGGGGGGGGTGTGGCCCTTATCTTCCCTGAGTGGATTCCTGCCACTGTCACTCCTACGCAGACCTACTCCTCCTTTGAATGCCTTGTCTGCCGACTCTCTCTCTCTCTCCTAGCCATTCCCTTACCGTGGCTACTATCTATCGGCCACCTGGTCAAATTTCCTCCTTCCTCTCTGAGTGGACTGACCTCTCCTCCTCACTCCTGTCCTTAACCCCTCAACTCCTCTTTCTTGGAGACTTCAATATCCACCGTGATGCCGCCTGTCCTCCCTCAAGACTCTTTCGAGACCTCTGCGACTCTCTCTCACTCTCTGTTCTCCCGTCTGGGCCGACCCATTCTGCAGGGCACATTCTTGATGCTCTGATCTCTTCTGACCTTCCCCTCTCTGTCCCTCTCTCCACTCCTCTCTCCTGGAGTGATCACTCTCTCCTATCCTCCCACCTCACCCTCCCTACCCCACAGGCAAAGCCACCCTCATCACTGCCACCCACCTTCGCGGTCATCCGACAGATGAAGCGCGTGTCAGTTGAGGCTTTCGCAACCACCTTCTCACCCCCCCCCCCTCCCCCTTCGGCTGACTCCCACCCTGACACAGCCCTCTCCACTCTCCACTCTGCTATATCTGATACCCTTGATATCCTTGCCCCTGTCATGAGAATCCGCCTGAAGCCCAAAGCCAAATGTAACTCCTGGTATGACTCAGATCTCGTCACCCTTAAACGCAAGTGCAGGGTGGCAGAGAGGAAATGGCGTGCTTCATGTTCATCCTCTGACAAACTGGCCTGCCGCCTGCTCCAAAGGCAATACCAGCTCTCCGTTCTCACTAAGAAGAGAGCCCTTATCCAAGCCCGCATCTTTACGGCATCTAACAATTCGGCCGAACTCTTTAAAATCTGCAAGGAGCTAGCCAACCCTGCTGCAGTCTCCACCTCTCCTGTCCCCTCCCAGGCCCTCTGCACAGCACTGGCCTCTCACTTCATTTCAAAAACTCAAGACATCCTGTCCTCACTCTCCTCCTATCACCTCCCCTCCCCTATTCCCTGCTCTCCCTCTGGCCTTTCGGCAGCCACCCCTCCTCCCTCCTTCTCTGCCTTTCCCCTTTTTTCTGCTGACAAGGTTTCGAGACAAGTCCGATCTATGAAAGTCTCGTCAAAACAGGTCCACCCCTGTTCCTCCAAAACTATCAAGGACCACATCGACTCCCTGGCGCCTGCCTTGGCTGACTTCTGCAATCACTCCTTCGCCTCTGGAGTCTTCCCATCCCCCTCAAGCACTCCCTTGTGCACCCCCTTCTTAAGAAACCCTCCTCCGACCCCTCCTGCCCAGCTAACTATTGCCCAATCTCTATCACTCCCTTCCTGGGCAAGCTCCTGGAGAAGCTGGCCATCTCCCAGCTTAATCTCCATGCTGAATCTGTTGGTAGTCTTCATGACCATCGGTCTGGCTTCAGAGCTGCCAGAAGCACGGAAACTGCTCTCCTGAACATCCGTGAGGACCTGCTCTCAAACCTTGACTCTAATACCCCTTGTGTTCTCATCTTGCTCGACCTGTCTTCTGCCTTTGACACTGTTTACCACACGATCCTGCTCAACCGTCTCCGTGATAACCTGGGTATCACTGGTCAAGCTCTGGCGTGGCTGTCCTCCTTCCTCTCCAATCGACCCTCCCAGGTCCAACTGGGTTCCTTCCTCTCTGACATCTTTTTCTCTACCTGTGGTGTCCCCCAGGGATCTAACCTCTCCCCCTGGCTGTTCAATCAGTATCTTGCACTTCTTGCTCACTGCATAGCCGCTCTCTGTCCCAACTTTCAGTGCTACGTGGATGATACCCAGCTCATTTTCAGGCTACCCTCGGCCTTCTCTTCCACTTCCCTCATCTCTGACTGTCTTTCTGCTATCCAGGAATGGTGTGCCGCCAACAACCTCTGCCTTAATGCCAGTAAGACTGAGATTCTACTTATCGGCACACCCACTCCCTCCTTCCCTGCAGCTCTCTGGCCGGCCTCCCTTGGCCCTCTTCCTGCTCCTACCTGCACGGCAAAAAACCTCGGGGTCATCTTCGACTCCACACTCTCCTTCTCTCCTCACATCTCTGATGTCTCTAAGAAGTCACACTACCATCTACACCTCCTCAGAGGTATCCTTCCTTTTCTCTCCTTCCCCCAGAAGCTCACTGTCTCCAGAGCTCTGGTTCTCTCTAGGCTGGACTACTGTAACAGCCTCTATCTAAATCTTCCTGCCTCTACTCTCCGCCCTTTGCAACTCATCCAGAACAGGACTGCGAGACTTGTCCTTGGCCTCAAGCCCAGGGACCGTATCTCTCCAGGACTGAAATCACTACACTGGCTCCCAGTGGCTGCAAGGATTAAGTTCAAAACCCTCTGCATTGTCCACAAGGCCTTCTGGTGCCTTGGGCCGAAATACCTTCAACTCTCTCTTCCTAAATATCTTCCTTCTCGAGCCATTCGCTCATCCACCTCCAACTACCTCAGGGTCAGCCGCTTCTCCAAGCAACGAGCTGGTGGTAGATCTCTCGCCGCAGCAGGGGCCTCCCTCTGGAACAGCCTTCCTGCCTCCCTGAAACTTGAGGAGAACCATCTCCGGTTCCGGAAGCACCTCAAAACCTTCCTCTTTGCCTCCGCTTTCTCTCCCTCTCTCCCCTGCTAAAATCACTGAACCTGCACTAAATCTGCAACTGGGCCACTCACCAATCTCATGTCCTGGCCCAGCCACTCTTCCTTGCACTGCCTACATGCACTACGGGACTGTCTCTGTATCCTACAGCCCCTTCTCCCGGCACTTACCTTTGCACTTGCCACCAGCTGGCCCTATTATTTATCTCGTATTCTATTAACCATGTACCGCACTTTCCTTGCACTTGCCACCAGCTGGCCCTATTATTTATCTTGTATTCTACTAACCATGTACTGCACTTCCCCTCTCCCCTTCCCCTGCAATTTTTCCCAGTCCCCCTACCCTTGCACTTGCGCGATCTGAATGACACCTGGCCTAGTAGGATCGTTGTCTGTCTCCCTTTGTTCCCCCCTGCCTCGTCGCGTCTTGAAACACTTGTGTATAGGCGCGTTACAAATGCCATATCATAACATATTTTGCATTCGAGGTTACCAATACCAGCCTTAAGTTCAAGAAGGATTTCACGAATGTCAAACGCTGGTGTCTGCTGGGGTTCATCAATTTGCTCCATGGCAGGGGGACGAGACGCCGTTTGGTGCAGTTGTTTTGAAGGTTTGACAACAGTGCCGGTTTCAAATGTTAATCTTCTTTTTGTCTGTTTTACCCATTTTGGGCTACAGAGAAGAATGCGCAACAGTTCGGCTGTGTGGGGAGAGGGCTGCCAAAGGGTGTCACTATTATGTTGCGGACTGTTGATCAGGCGGGGCCGTTAGCTACTCGATGTATGTGCCGCTGGGCAAAGTTTTGCGGCTGAGCCGGGCACACAGTACTTAATGATCTGCTGGGGTGGCCGACTGCTGTGAGCATAGGTTAATTTGGCGTGTACGCCATGGCCTCTTCCATAAAGAACGGTAAGGGAGTTGCTGGTATTCTTGCCCCTCAATAGATGCTGGTAAAAGGTGCGGCTTTACCGACCTCTGACCCACTCAGGCAGGTTAGGCTGTCCAATGTTCTGTGCTTCGGGAGCCCGTGTTCCGCCAAAGGCAGTGGTAAGTAGTTCCGACCCCACGTTGAATGCTGGTGTTTGCCTGGAAGTGCCTGGCGCTGCTGGCGGGCAGCACGCCCAGGTGTCCTCCGGCACGGCAACCGCCAGCACGCCGAGATGAAGCCATGATGCGGAGCCGCTGATTTTGCAGCATTCGTGAAGTCGTTTATGGTGCCTCAAGCAGGGTCAGGAAGGGTGTGCAGGCCAGCAGGGGTGGGGGGCTGTGTCAGGCGCTCCACGTGTTTTCCGTGGTATAGCGGGCACACGATACGTAAGGCTCCACTAGGGTGGCCGCCTACAGAGAGCATAGGTTAAGTTGCGTGTACGCTGCGGCACCGTCCATCAAGAATGGTAAGGGAGTTGCTGGCATTCTTGCCCCTCACTATATGTTGGTGGAGGATACGGCTTCGCAGACCTCGAATTCGCGTAGGGCTGGCAAGGCTGTCCAGTGTTAAGTGCTTCAGGAGCTTGTGTTCCGCCAAAGGTTGTGGAAGAGGTAAGTAGTTCTGATCCCACGGTGAACGCTGGTGTTTGCATGAAGCGCTCGCCACTGCTGGCGGGTAACGCGCTCAGGTTTCTCCTGGTATGATAACCGTAAGCCCGCCAAGGTCAAGCCGTGATGCGGCGCCGCCAGCTTTGTAGTCTGTGTAGTTGTTTATGGTTCAACAGGCAGGTTCCGGAAGGGTCTGCAGGCCAGCAAAGGTGTGGGCTATGACAGGCGCCCACCGTGCTTTCCGTGGTATGGCGTGTCCGTAGACCTAATGGTATCGGGGAGGTATATTCAATATTGCTGTGTCACCAACGTGGAGCAGCGTTACGATAGACTGCTGTTGGGGGGGGCATCTGTCGTGTGATAAGTTCTTCAATCTGGGGCTCCGCAGGGTGGGAGGAGGCAGCGGTGAGCGCGGGTCTTGCCCTCGCCTGGTGGGCTGCAGGCCTCCTTGGGTTTAGCGGTATGGTCCTCACTTCTTGTGCTGCTCCGCTGCCTACGCCAACACGCTCCCTCTCTAGGACTCTGTGCCGCTTGACAAGCAGGCCTCCCAGCTGGGTGGCCGCACTCCAGACCAGAGTTTCCTCAGCCGCGGCTCCCTGGGGTTCACCGCCTTCGCCAGCTGGGCCGCCGACACGCGGCCCGGTGTCTGATGTCACCACCGGAGGCGGGCGGGCTGGCGGGCTCCCGACTGCCTCTGCTCGTGCACAGGACTCCACGTGCGGCTGTTTAACCAGGTGCACCCAAGCAGGTAGGTCCGCCCGCCTGCCTGCTTCCCAGGAGAGCTGCGGACAAGGACTCGACGCGTCGGTGTCAACCAAGGGAGCCAGCTCACTAGCCCCCCGGCCGCAGCGCCGTCTCCTTGCTTCCTCCTCACCTGCCGCGGCCGCAGCGCAAGTTCGTCCAGTGAGGCGGGCCCGTCAGGCTATTTATCTGCCAGTTTTCAGCGCTGGGGGCTGCTTGGTTGCTTGATGTTTCGTCCCGGACACTGCTGGATGGAAGATTGCGTGGAGAGCGCTGTTTTTCAGGATTTTGAAGGGGGACCAGCACGGAGCTCTTAGGGAGCTGCTATCTTGGATGGCACACTAGCGCCCTCTCCCCAGAGATTATTTCATAAGTTTGACAAGTGCAATGTTGTATTTTTTAATATGTTTTTACCACGATGTCC
Source organism: Ambystoma mexicanum (assembly GCF_040938575.1). Classification (NCBI taxonomy): domain Eukaryota; kingdom Metazoa; phylum Chordata; class Amphibia; order Caudata; family Ambystomatidae; genus Ambystoma; species Ambystoma mexicanum. The sequence goes on along the minus strand of NC_090937.1, from coordinate 1,083,147,136 downwards.
GCGGACACCGGATGATGTCCGCGAATCCAAGATGGCGGTGTTTCCAAAAATCTGATGCACCTCCCGCTTCACACCAATCAATCAGCGAACACGTTGTGTGTCCGCGGACATGACGCAAGTCCATTAGCCAATCGGTGTCCTGTCCGCAGAGCGAACAGGGAAGTGTGTCCGCGGAGCGGACATAGATATCACTAATTTTTTTGCCTTACATTTTGGTCGTTTAAAAGAAAACTACTCGACGGATTTACACCAAATTAACAAAAGTACGCTTCTGCCGCAATATTGGTGAAAATCCATCCAGCGGTTTGGGCTGTAGGCGTGAGCAAAGTTTTTTCCTCATTATGTCTAGGGGGGAAAAAGAAATGTTGGCACCCCCACCACTATAACTTTGCTCCCACAGACCAAACCTCACCAAACCTTGCAAAAAAATTCAGAGTGGGCCATATCATTTTTTTTGCAAAATTTGGTGAGGATTAGTCCAGGGGGAGCGAAGTTATAAACCGCCCAAAAAGTGCTCTTCCTATGGGTTTAGCAACTACCGCAGGCCATGTAATACCAAGGAAGTTATGGTGGGTTTAAAAAGGTTTGAAAAAAATCCTTTCACCTAAAATGTGAAAATAGGAAAATCCATTGCAGCCAAGTCACACACTCCACAGCGCCCCCAGTAACCATCACTGGAAGTTCACCTCCATTTCTGAGCCACAACAGCAAGGCATTGTGGGTATGCAAATTAGCACAAATAGAAACCTTTGTCTCCAGGAAATTATCTTTGTCTAAAAGGGCAGTCTTACTTTATATATAGCTTAATCAACCCAAAACAGACATTTTGCAAGGCTGTCAGGACAACTACATATATATTCAAGGAAGGACCTTTAGTTGCAGAGACGTTAAGGTGAGTACTTAATTCAACAAAACCCCTGAAATTCAGCTAAAGACACCTTAACTTTGCGCTCCCTTTTGTGCTGCCTATGACAAACAATGATATCACATATGACATGCCTGATGACATCACTAATCGCATCATCTATGGAATCTCTGATTAGATTGCAACACTAACCGGCTATGGCTAGTGCCCACATGCTTGGTCGTGCCCACTGTATAGTTTAACACATTAAGGGGTCACTTGGCCGTGCCCACCTTACATTTTAGAACACTACCAGACCAATAGCCTTGGCCTTTCGGCCCTGGGCCGTGTATATTTCAGAACACTACCAGACCATGGCCACGGCCAGTGGGCACTGCCTTCGCCTGTGTCCTTTGTCCATTTTAGAAAACTAGGCATGGCCTTCGGTCATGGCCAGGGGCAACAGCCTTTGACCGTGCCCACTCTATATTTGAAAACACTTGCAACCCATTGCTCAAAGACATTCATAGACCGGACACATTATTACCTTTTTTGACAATGGTATTGTTATGTATAAAAGATGGCAGGCTTCGAGAACTCACAATTTGCTTTGCCAATGTGCAGTGATATTACATTATTTGTCATGGATCACAAACTTTGGTTAAGCAGTGTGCTAGAAGCCCTTTGTTTTCTGACAGGTTTCTTGGTGACTGTGTGATACATCGCAAAACCCCAACTAATCGCATTTTAGTAGCATGGAAAAGGAAAAAAGTGACCGGCTGTAAGAATAACATATGCCCAGGTACTTTTTCCCCCATAGCGAAAATCAAAAGCTAGCACCCACGAATATAGGCACAGTAAGTGAACATATATCTTAAAGTGCAATATACAAATGTAGTGCAATTGACTTTTCCCTTAGAAGACATTGAGTGTGCAAAACAAAATAGCATTGGACTTTTAAAAATGTAATGAACACCAGAAAAATAATCTGAGAGAGGAAATGTTCCAATAAATATGCTGGTAAAGTATGAAAGGTGCTGACCTTCTAAACCCAGCAATCGGTAGTGAATATTCCCTGGAAAACAAAATCCCAATAAGAAACAAGTGCTTGAGATCTTGAGGGTAAGTGTCTACACTGGGAACATAACAATCCGAGTAAAATCTTGGTAGCCAAATACTTGAGCTAGCTTGCCAACCTCAAAAAAACTCAAGGGGTTGTGTCTGTTTCTGAAAAAAAAGATACGCTGTCCACATACATGTCTGTTACATGTGCTCTGAAAAGCAGCCACAATCAGGTGAAAATACCTGCAACAGTGTCCAGGATTGCAACCTTCTCATCATTTCACCTCTTGAAAAGTACACATACCATAGTGTCATTCAAATATATAAATCCTTATAGAACTATATGAGGCAAAAAGTGTACAATTGTGCAAGTATTCCCCCCATCTTGACTGGGAGACTGCAAATACCAGAATGAAATTCCGCAAAAGTCAAAGAAATGCTGTCACAGAGCACTGGGAACATAGAGGATCTTTAAACCATATTACGACATTATATTACACAGCCAGGATAGTGGCTGTGTAGTTATGGTTAAGTTGCTAATCCCATAGGAAGAGCACTTTTTGGGCGGCTTATAACTTCACTCTCCCTGGATGAATCCTCACCAACCTTTGCAAAAAAAAGTATATGGCCCACTCTGCAAAGGTTGGTGAGGTTTGGTCCAGGGGGGGCAAAGTTATAGGGGGTCCCAAAATGTATTTTTTTTCCCATAGACTGAATGGGGAAAAAAACTTTGCTCACGCCTACAGCCCAAACCGCTGGATGGATTTTCACCAAATTTGCGGCAGGAGCAGCGGCTTGGTCCCGAAAGTGTGCTTTTGTAAATTTGGTGAAAATCCGTCCAGCAGTTTTTTTTAAAAATGACCAAAAAGTAGGTCACAGAAAAATAGTGATATCTATGTCCGCTCCGCGGACACACTTCCCTGTTCGCTCCGCGGACAGTGTCCTGATTGGCTAATCGGCTTGCGTCATGTCTGCGGACATGCAATGTGTTCGCTGATTGGATGGTGAAGAGCGTGAAGTGCGTCAGATTTTTGGAAACGCCCGCCATCTTGGATTCGCGGACCTCTGCCTTTGTCCACGAACATCGCGGTAAAAACATCTTAAAAAACATAACATTGCACTTGTCAAACTTATCAAATAATCTCTGGGGAGGTGAGGGGTGATGAGGATGGGATGGGATATGGCTGCAAGAAGCAAAAAAACAGGTGTGTTTTTGCCGCGAAAGTCCGCGAACAGTTCGGATGTTCGCGAACAGTCCTGAGAAGTTCGCGAACACCTCAGCATTACAGGGTTGGTGAAATGAAGTTCTTGGATGGCTTATAACTTTGGCGCCACTTCATGGAACTGAATGAAATTGTGCATGTATATTTCTGAGCTGATTCTGAGTGAGTATGCAATGTTTGGTGGGATTCTGTCATGAGGGAGCAAAATTAGAGGGGGGTCCCAAAGTAATGTAAAGACTTATAAATGAGGTGCCATTTGACGAATCTACACTTCGTTTGGCAAACTGATAATAGATCAAGATATGCATGTTTTTAAGCAAAATTAGAAGGGGGGTCCCAAAATATTGTAAAGGCTTATAAATGATGTCCCATTTGACGGATCTACACTTCGTTTGGCAAACTGATAATAGATCAAGATATGCATGTTTTTAAGCAAAATTAGAAGGGGGGGTCCCAAAATATTGTAAAGGCTTATAAATGTGGTGCCATTAGACAAATCTACACAAAGGTTTGCAAACATATTATAGATCTAGATTTAGATGTTTTCGTAAAGTCTGAATGGATTTTGTCAAGTGGGGGCTAGGTTATATGACGATTGTATGTGCATACATTTGACACTTTTGAAAAAATAAATCATGGGTGGATTTCCAGCAAACTTGTGGAAGGAGCATTGGCAAGGACCTACAAGCATGATTTTGCAAATGTGCCAGTGTTTTATTATTTGACAAGTGTCATAATATAGCTACAAGAAAATAGCGGTATACCTTTAGTGAGTGACTGAGCGGTAGCCTGTGGCAATGGGCAGTGGCCAGATTGTCCGGGTCATGAAATAAGGTCATGATCCAGACAATCTGGCTACTGGCCATGACCACAAGGGACAAAACATAGGATTAAAGTGGCCATGTCCACCTAGGACTGGCTTTGTGGTATAGTTATTTCGAAATTAGGATAGATCTGAAAGGGAAGAAAAATGTGCTGGTGGTAATATGGTCATAGGGTTCTCTTTTTCGCGAAGAGGGGCCCTGTATGGAACACTCGCCTTCCCTTTCCATGCTGGCCATCTTGGAAGAGGATTTTCCCGGTAACAGGCGTCCCGTTGTATGAAGAAAAATCCTCTTTTAGCACCTCGGGTTCCCGCTTTGGGAAGCTACGGTGCTAATGGCCTTCAACCCCTATTTCAGGAGCTGGAATGGGGGGATAATGGTCCAGAGACCTTGTTATCCACCCTCGCTTCACTTGGGCTGAGAACTTGGGCTGCTGGGCCGGTATCCACCGTTCTAGTACCTGGAATGGAGGTTGAACGCCACAATATACCCATTAGCATAACACAAAATGCAAATGGAAATGTTGGAAAATCTTATTGAGTCTATGTACTTTACTGAGAAATATAAAGTAGATGGAGTCTATACATGTTTTTTCAGTTCTATTTTTTAACTGCGAAAGGTGGTTCCTAAAGGAATATGTCTTTTGTTATATTTGGATGTATTTTTTTTGGCAGGAGATCTGAGAACGAAAGGTGGGGAGGGAAATGAGGGAAGAGGAACCAAACACTAATATGGAGGGGTAGGTGGACAAGGGAAAATGTTGCGCGAGTGTTATTTCTAAGGTAGGGGGCAGTGTTTCTCATGCGCCTTGATTACAGCAGTGGTGGTGGCTCTTGGGGAGGAGGGATGGCATCAGCTGATGCCATTTTAAGATAAATATCAGTTTTGCTAAAAGTATGTACTGTGTACTAGATTGTTAATGGATAATGAGTAGGAATAGGCGTTGGAGCTGTGCAAGGGAAATTTTGAAGTTGAAAGTTCCTAGATCAGTACAAAATGCAGTTCTGAACTGTCCGCAAAGCAGAGATCTTATCGTGAAGTGCGGACGGGCATTCGGACACGTCATCATGCTGCGTGCCAGCGTATGGTCATGTGGTACTGTCCGGAAGGTCCGCTATGAAGTCAGATGTTCGTAGATGTTCACGTATGCAAAACTAGCTGAAATAGTTGCAAAAAGTGTATAGAAGTGTTAAAAAATATTCTAGAAGGTGGGAAATGGCAGAGTTTTAAGTTGACACTTTGTAAATTGGACACAAATATTGCTATATTGGGTTAGTATGATATTAGTAAGTTGTAGGAAAATAGCATGCACTGGTAAAAACCTTTGAAATTCACTGAAAAAACTTTGTTAAAGGGACTTTATGGTTAAGTTGCAGTAATAAAAACCTATGAAATTCAATGAAAAAACTTTGTTAAAGAGACGTTATGGTTAAGTTGCGCTACTAAAAACCTATGAAATTCAGTAAAAAAACATTGTTAAAAGGACGTTATGGTTAACTACATACTTCATTATGCAATGTAACTATTGCACCTCTATGGTGTGTGCTGCAGCCAATACCTACATTTCTGTATGAGTTGGTTCCTGTACTAGAAGGAACACTGAAATGGAATGTTCTTTAGAACACTACATTGCATAATGAAGTATGTAGTTTTATTACACATCTCCCGATAATCCCTGATACTTTTTTGCCAACATTACATTCACAAACCCTTGTATGAAAAGTAAATGCACACGTGATGTCATCAATGATATTTGTGATGTCATCTTTGATGTCCTGGGTGTTAGTCTTAGCAGTGCACAGTGGTGGCGCAAGTTATGGTTGCTTAGTTTACCATAACTGGCGAATTTCAGGGGTTTTTCATTTTACTTGTAACCATAACGTCCTTTTAACAATGTTTTTTTACTGAATTTCATAGGTTTTTAGTTGTGCAACCTAACCATAACGTCCCTTTAACAAGATTTTATCATTGAATATATATATATATATATACATATGTGCAAACAAAAAGGAAGGGTGGCAGCGGCGTAACTGGGTCCCAGCTGCAGTAAACTCAAACAGTCCAAAGATGTTTTTCCACTAGCACGCTTTACCTCACCAATCTTCAGGGAGGCAGACTGGATTCAGATGTGCAAGGTTGAATCCCTCCAGTAAATACCATGCTGTGGCAGCAGGGCATTCTGCTAACTGTAGTGTAGAGCCAGCCAGGATCCAACTCTCACACATTTTTCAAAATTAGCCCTCAGTGGGGAGAGGGAGTTACCATCAGTATGGCACTCCCCAGTGCAGCAGAGGCACAGCCCCTCTGGAGCCCCAGTACATGCATTCATACATAAAAAGGTTATACTAGTTTGCCTCGCACATGCAAGTTGTATTTGCAATTCTCAATGTATTCGCAACTCCTTAGATAGAAGCTCTTTTCATGTCGACCTCACAACAGCTTGACCTTTAGAGTGCAATACAGGGCTCGAAATTAAGATTGGATAAGCAGGAGGTAAAATCAGCTCCTCGGTATGCAGCATAAAACATGGAACAATTACTACAACTGGGGAACAAGGAACTAGTACATAGAATTTTGTAAATGTAACTTCCATGTAAGATGCAAAGGATATATCTTTGTCCATTATTGGTTACCTCTTATGCTTGAAATGGCATATAGGTATGCCCTAATGTTTATTTGTACATTGTCCCAAAGGCACACATGTAAATTCACATAGGTGTGTCTGTTTGGCATCTTTTGGCCTGTGGAGCCAAAGGGTAGCTCCTGGTAGCTGTTGCTGTCAAGCTAACAAGGCTCTTCTGGGCTACAAGCAGGAGCTAGATAGCTCCCACGGCCCTCAATTTCAAACCCTGCAATACTTTCAAGGACTGACAGAAGCACAGTTTAAAAAGAAATAATGCGGATGCTGTGTTTTCTTAGTGTGTTATGAAATTTTTAAAACTAAGATAACACACGGCATCCAGGACTGTGGACTGTCTCCCATTCAAGCAATAACTGGGACTGACCCTACTTCGCTTCAAAGCGAGGTGGGGCCGCCCACCCAGGCCATGTTGCTCCAAGTGGTCTTTTAACTTGTGCTAATTTATTAGACAACATGGCCTTAGGGGGCCCACCGCTTCCTCGTTTTGAAGCTAAGCAGGGTTGTTCCGGTTTCTGCATCAGGTTTGCATTAGTTTCTGCATGGATTGGAGTCCCGTATGCCTATCGTGTCACTGGCCAGGGGCAGTGATTTTTCACGACCAAAGACATTGTAAAAATATATATATTTGTTTCACTTTTTTCCATAGCAGCTATGAACAACAAATACCCTTGATTATTATTATACCCGTGGCTACCTGTAGTCCATACTAAACTAGGCACCCATGTCGTCCATCTGTGCAGTACCCGGGGCAACCCTGCTTAGCTTCAAAGTGAGGAAGGGGCCGGCCAGCTTAGGCCATATTGCTCTAAGTGGTCAAGTGGTCTTATTACTTTGCTTATTGTGAAAAACCAGAGGGTGTTTCACAACCTAGTCCCCGGGGATCCCGTACTCAGGTGGCCAGGGAAAGGCCATCGCTTTTGGATCCCGACCCTGAGGGTGGACAAGTGAGGGAGGATCAACTGGGTAGGGGGTCCTCGGAGAGTGGGGGGAGAAGCACCCGATGTTGAGACATGGTATCCCTTTTTTTCTACAACGCATCTAAACCCTATCCCTGCTTATTTTATGGGAAAATACAACTCCCATAATTCCTCCCCACTTTACATTGACAACACTACTGAGCCGAGGAGGATGAGGAATGAGGCCAGAAAGATTACCTCTACTGACTCACAGTGGCTCTGTCCCTGTAATGAGGCCAGGCAGAGTCAGGCACAAATGTTAACTACAAACACCTGCCACTTGTTAACACTCCTTTTCACGGACAGGCATACTCTGAGCGAGGCTGCGTACGGGACGTTAGAAGGCTAAGAGGTTGATCGCCAGTTGCGAAGCACGAGAGAGTCAGGCCAGGATTCCACACTTTTGGGAAGCCGTAAGCGCTCCAAGACTGTAACCCAGTGAGCGGAAGAAAGAAACCTTCAAGGTGCTGGGAAGTGGCCCGTGACCCTCTGGGGTAAACGGCAGAGTTGGGGAGGACGCGTTGGTAATGGCCTTGACTGCTGCATGAAAGCAGTTGATGAAAGAAGACCAATTAATACCGACCAGTGTGTTATCGAAGGCAACACAAGCCTGGTTTGTGTTAAAAGCAAAAGTAACTAACCCAAACGTTGAAGGCTGCGTGTGTGCCGGTAAGATGCGTAATGGAAATGCCAATTGCTGGATTGTAAAAGGATATTATACAAAGTAACAGAGTGGCCCTGCGAGGCAAAATCGCACATTCGAATGTCTGTGAAATATTATGAGTTGAAGTGTATTACACCAGGAACCAAAGGCAAGAACGTAACTGTGATCCCGAAAGAAAGTTGAATATGTGAAAAGCAAACTATGTGAACTCTGAATATGCCAAGAGGGCAAAATATATGAACTTTGAAAGAGGCCAAGAGGGCAAACTAAAGAATAAGAAACTACAAGTACCAAGAGTCATTGGTGTTGCAAGATGAGGAAGATTACTGATTGTAGAATTGTGTAAAGAGAGGTACAATTGGTCATGCAAAGGTCTACGTAAAATCCTTGCAGTTTCGAAAGTCTTCGACAATGAAAAACACCCAAGGCAAAATGTGGGGAAGGGAACCCCCCCCGGAAAAAGACAGGCTCGAGCCCAGCAGAGGGAAGCCTTTGCAGAACTGTGATGAATTGGGAAAGTGAATATGAAAAGGGAGGCAGGCTCCATCCCATCGGAGGTAAGCCTGTGATAACTATGGGAAAATAAAAGGTCAAAAGTAGAACTGTGTATTTATGATACGGCAGAGGAAGCCTTAGGAAGTAATTGTACTACCAGAAGCTTGAAGCCCCAGCCTGATCTGTTGAATTGTACCAGTAAATCAAAGTGTGCAAAACTGATAGGACTGTGCCATCCACCTATCCTTTTTAAGAAACTCAAGACCCTGTGGTGCTAAACGTGGGGAAGGTAGCTGTTAATGAAGTCATTCTGTCATTTCTTTCGAGATACTTTTTTCCTTTTGTATTCCCTTAACAGATTTGCAATTTTGAGCAGGAGGGCACGGTTAGTCTTTTTTTTAGTATAGGCCTTTTATTTTGACTTGTCTGACTTGGACTTGTTTTGCCATTTGTTTAATGGTCGAGATTACTCCCATTCTAGAGTTAGGGCCAGTTAGGAATTCTACCAACCCAACCAAAATATCAAATAAAGATTTTCAAAACTTGTATTCATTGTGTCTAGCTACTACTTGACACCATGCCATTATTGGGCAACATGTCCTGAGGGGGATGGCACCTTCGTCACTTTGAGGCTAAGCAGGGTTTGTCCAGGTTACTGTATGGATGGAATTGCCTGACGCGTATTTCCAGTGTATGGACTACAGATAGCTGCGGCTATGTGTAGTTTTAGAGCTGCGAATATTGGAAAAAACACTGGGAAGAAAATGCTTTTTGGTCCCCAGTCCCTCACCAAGTTTCCGCTGCATCTGTGCCAGCTTCCTCACCTCCCCTGCCCTCTCCCATTCTCGCCACAACACACAGTGTTTTTGTGAGACAGTTTGCTTTTAGATGTCGGCTATTCGCGGCTATAGCCGATGTTACAGAAAAGCTTTGTGCTACAAGCTCGGCCCCTAGACCGGCGCCAACTCGTTTCTCTTAGAATATAAGTTGTACAGACAAACAAGAGGTACCACCATGGACTTGTGCGTGGACCCGACCCATGCAAATGTATATCTGGGTTGGTGGGATGAATGTACAGCTTGGTCATGGGAACTTGACAAATATATGGATGATGTTGTGTGGTTCGGGTAGATTCATGACCAGTTTCTAATCTGCGGAGGGGCCCCAGCCAAAATGTTTGAAATTGTTTCTATACTGAATTGTAATGACCTGAACATAGAACTGACTATGAGTTCCAACAAGCTAGATTTTCTCGATGTTTGTTTTCAAATTATTGATGGAAGACTCGAAAGTCGATTATATAGAAAGCCCCTGAATGTGAATAGCATACTTCATGGGAACAGCTTTCATCCTAAATCTCTCATAAAGAGTATACCTTTTGGAGAGTTTATCAGAGCAAGGCGAAACTGCTCGAGGGAAATAGATTTTTTACAGGAAGATAGAAAAATGAGCACCCTCTTTAACAACAGGGGCTATTCCAAACAAGTTGTTACTCATGCTTTTGAGAAAGCACAAAAACATAGTCGTGTTGACTTACTCAAGAATAACAAGAACAAGTCATTCAAAAAGGAGAATGAGGGACACATGATTTCTCAGCTCCTTCACTAAAATTGTCTATCGCGCTATTAGCGCCAAGATGCCTTCGGGCGTACGTGTGCTTTAACAAGTTCTGTTAACATAACATTAGGTTAATTACTAATATACTATACAAGCAGCCAATGTTAAAAAGATACTTCAGAAACATTGGGCGAAACATTACAGTCCGATCAAGACATTGTGAAGGTAGTATAGTCTCATCCATTGGTTACCTTTTCCAAAGTAATGAATTCAAAAAATATGGTGACTCCTAGTATGATCCATAGTTTCTTTAAATGAATCTAACTGGGTAACACGACAATACAGACTGCATGGTTTTTATAGGTGTGGTAAATGCAAACTATTTAAATTGACAATCTGCACCTCCGAATTCGAATATAACGAAAGAGTCAAATGGAAAATGAATAATGAAATAACATGTCTGATTACATTTGTTGTATGTGTTATACTTTGTCCTCGTAAACAAGCGTACATTGGATCCACCATATGTAGTTTGAAAGTTAGGATATTACGATATTATCGGGCTATAAAGATCCAAGACAAGGCCTATCCTCTAACTAAACATTTTCTTGAGAAACATAATGGGGATGCAGAAAAGATGACATTCTTAGGTTTAGCCCATGTATTGGAGCACATTATAAAAGGTAATAGAGTTAAAGTTACATCAACTTGAATATAAACGAATTATTCTTTTCGATACATTGCAGCCCCATTGTCATAATGTGGATAATGTACTACATGTTTTTTTATGATTCGTTTTTTCCACTTTTATCATGACTTCTGTATTTTTCTTTTCCTTGTTGGATCGTCACTACCTTTTGTTGCACAATTGTACTCCTTAGGATAGCTGTTTTATGATTCAAGGGCACTGGTACTTTAAGAATAGTTGGTTTGTCTAGTTCTACAAGTATGGCACGGTTACAATTTATGGGCTTTATGCTGTTTAGAACATTAGCTTGTACTTACTTTTGCAATCTGTTGAGAAGTATATTTGTCTATATAGGTTTGTAATCCTATCTTAAGAAAAAGCTGCTAAATTGCTTATTTGCACATCCTTGTTATTTAATATAGATTATATAGATTTACTGCTATTTTGCACATTTTTGGAATATTTGGCACATTGACATGTATTCTTCTCACCTAAAGAACAGCTGCAATTTTTGCTATTTGCACACTTGTGCTTCAAGTACTTGAATGATTTGAAAAGTTAGCTCCTAAGATTGCCATTTTGCACATTGGGACTTTTTAATGACCGCTATGTATGTTTACTAATGTTCATATGGATTTGCTGCTATTACTGCACTTTGCACAATTGTGTTGTTTTATTACATCATGATACCATAGGATTGAATCATCATTGTGGGCTATGCACATGCCTGAAGGGCTGATTGTGAGATTGAGTACAATTGCCCATTGTTACTGACATAACCAGATGCTGACTTAATTTGTTGCTGCCTATTTTCCCATTTTCTGATTTTAAGAATTAGCTGGAATACATCATATTATAGGTTATTTATAACGCGCTTAATACCCAGAGGTTTCAAACGCGGACCCGTGGATCGAACCTGTGTTGCTCCATGTCGTCTTGCTTCCAAGGTGAGCACATTGCCCCTGAGCTATCCTCCTGAGACATATAAGTTGAGTTGTCCCGTATTTCACGAGACTCAACTTTGATTTAGATATTTTGTGCAACAAGTTGCCCATTAAAGCGTAATTTGATAATTATGGGAAGTGATCATCTAGGTGCCTCACAATGGACTGGATATTTGGTTTTATGCATTAATCATTAATCTACTTTGACTAATCCATTTGTTAGTAACACTATGTTAAAATTACACGCACTATTTACATTCGTGTTTGTGGTCTGAACCAGTATTGAGAAACAGTCCTCTTTCTATGTCTGATAAACTGTGATTGTGCACCTAGATATCACAACATTCAAAAGTAAACGCTTGCTAAATTTCAATGGATATCAGCCTGATGAAGCATCAGCAGGGGTGGAACGCCTGGCGGTTTTGTTTAAGGAGTTCTTATGTAAACCTGTCATGGTTTTGTGATTCATTTTGTCAAGAACCAATTAAACCTGAACTATTTTCAAGATCAGTGCAATGCCGTGAGTTTATTCTTTCAAACGGACTGGCCAGTTCATCTTGCTATATCCGGAGGAAAGTGGTTCCATATGTAAATATATATTTTCTTTCAAACTAGTGGGGTCGAAGGGGCGCTCTCTCTTTCCCAGCTTAATATAGCTTCCACAGTCCAATTGATCTTCAGGGAGGCAATCTTTTCAGGTGTTGCAAGATAGTACCAAATATGGCCTCAGGGAATTCTGGTTGCTGTAGTCAATGCAGGTAGCCAGGAACCAACTCTCCCTCCAATAACAGTGTAAATCCCACAGCGGGAGGAGAGGGGGGAAACCAGCAGTGTGGCACTCCAGAGTGGGGCATGTGTCATCACGGTGCTGCCCCTCTGGAGTCCGGAACTCCCAAACATTTTTTCAAACTAGGGGGAGCGAGGGGCACACTCTGGTTCCCATTTTATTATGCCTTCCACAGTCCAGAGTTTTTTCTGAAGGCCATGGCGAGTGGGCTGGAAGTGTTTTAAAAGATACAGGCCGTGCTCACTGGCCAGGGCCACAGGCCCTGGCTACAAGGCTTGAAAGACATGCTAAGTGGCCACGGCCGTAGGCCTTGGCAAGAGTGCCAGAATTCTTTAATAGGCTGTGCCAAAAGAGTGGGGGAACATGTGCCTGGTAGTGTTTTAATAAATAAATAGGCACGGCCAAAGTTTGTGCTCCATAGCCAGAGCCAAAGTGGGTTCAAAAGACATGGAAAGTGGCCGTGGCCAGAGGCCATGGTAAGCGGGCTGGAAGTGGTTAAAAATATACAGTGGGCACGGCCGAAAGGGTGTGCTTTGGCCATGGCTAGTGGGCCCAAAAGAGAGGGGGAAAATGCACAGTAGCCACAGCCAAAACCACGGCTAGTGGCCCGGTAGTGTTTAAAATATAAAAAGACATGGAAAGTGGACATGCCCTTGGGTGTAAAAGAAGCGAGTGGGCTGAAAGTGTTTAAAAATATACAGTGGGCGCTGCCGAAAGGCTATGCTTCGGCCCTGGCTAGTGGGCCCAAAAGTGAGAGGGAACATATACAGTGGACACGGCTAAAGGCCATGGCCAGGGCACATAAAAAAAAACTATGGTATAACAAAACCCTTGAAATTCACTGAAAGAAACCTCAGTTAATGTTTAGTTTACCAGATTTATCGCAACAAAACCCTTTTTCAGCAGATGTGGGAAGTCATGACCAACTTAACTCGGCGAGTTCCCATTGCAAAGCCCATAAGCACATACATATTTTAAAAGAAGGAATTCACAATCACATCAAACATGTCATTATGGGGGAAGAGCAGTATGGGGGACATAAATGGGAATGTGCCGAGTCATGACTTCCCAAATACACTGAATTTCAAGGGTTTTGTTGTGATAAATCTGGTCAACTTAACTAAACTCTAAACTTTAAAGTTGTTTCAGTGCAGATATATATATATATATATATATATATATATATATATATATATATATATATATATATATATATATTTTTCTTTTTTACATGGCCTGCGGTAGCGGCCTTGTAGTTATGGTTGTATCTCAACCCATAGGAAGATCACTTTTTGGGCGGTTTATAAGTTTGCCTCTCCAGGAATCCTCATGAAACTTTGCAAACAAAGTATATGGCCCTGTCAGAGTGATTTTGCGAAGTTAGTGAGGTTTCGTGAAGGGGGGGGGGGAGGAGTTATAGGGGGTTTTCCCATAGACGCAATGTGCACTCGTTCAGCCAAAACTGCTGGATGGATTTTCACAAAATTTCCGGCAGGAGTGGTGGCTTGGTCCCAAAAGCATTTTGTAAAATTTGTGTAAATCTGTCCAGTAGTTTTTTTTTTAAAACAGCCAACAAGTAGGTAATACAAATGAGTGATATCTGTGTTCCGTCCGCAGACTTACTTTCCTTTTCAGTCCGCGGACAGGCCTCCGATTGACCAAGAGGGTGGTGTGAGATCTGTGGACATCAGACATCAGACACGCCCGCTGATTGGATGATGAAAAGCAAGAGGTGCGTCCGATTTTTGGAACCCCCCGCCATGTTGGATTCGCAGACTGCCGCCATTGTCTGCAGACATAGCAGTAAAACCATATTAAAAAACACAACATTGGGGATTGGCCACCAGGGGGCGCGCGGATGAGTATCTCTCCTGCGTGAGCTCCGTCCCTGCGGTCCCGAAAAGCGGAATGAGCCCCCGCTGATGGATCCCCCCCCACGAAAGCTCGAAATTTCGTGATCTGAACGGACCCCCCCGCAACTGAGGAAAAACCCGACGAAAATCGGACCCGCTTTGACCGAGAACTCGCCAGTCTTAGAAGTGCCTAATCACTGCGCCACGGAGGGCCCGAAGTCTGGCGTAGTCCGGCCTGTGCGATAGGCGTTACCTGCGGTGCGCATCTGTGACCTAAACTTGTGGTGGTGATCCCTCACCCGTGTGAGATAGCGTGCCCAAAGACTCCCAAGGATACCGGGCGACTGCACGGGGTGAGTGAGAGACTTTTACGCAAAACTCCGCGGCACCAGAGCCCGTGCCTGGCGGTGCCGCGTAACACGCGTGACCCTCCAACCCGACCTGCACAACATACTACGCCGGAGGCAGAAGAGCGGTCGGTTGGACTTCCTCCAATTGCGCACCCCAGAACCACACATATCCTCCGTTTAGGGTCCGCAAAACCGAACCAAGGAGCTGCCCCATATCATACGAACTGCCGGAGACCGGAGACAATACGGAGCCCACAATCCGAGCCTCCCCATAGAGGGTAGAGCCCCCTCCTCAGGGGCGTGTGCCTCCTCTACCCAGGATTGTGTCGCATGGACCTACGCCACAAACTGGCCAGATTTGCCTACGAACCGTACGTCTCGCCTTGCGGATCTACAGGTGCAATGACCACGGACCCATCAGAAGCGGGTGCCGCCGCCACCAAAGGCGACATCGCCACACTATTGAACGAAATAAAAAATATGGGAGCTAACCTCGGCGGCAAGATCGACAAAATCACACAGAGGATGGACAGATTCGAAGAACGCTTGGAAAGTGTGGAAAATAACCAGGCCTCGATCGACACCCTTGAGGTTCAGATGGACGTACGGATCCGAAACATCGAAAAAAGAGAGGTAGGGGCAAGGCTTAAGATGGATGACTTAGAAAACAGAGAAAGGAGAAACAACCTTCGCTTTTTCGGCATTCCGGAACGTGAAGGTGAAACTGAAAAAGATCTCAAAGACACCATCCACAACATCATTAGAATATTGACCGCCGATGAAGACATGGACGAGCCCAAAACCGAACGCATACATAGAGCCGGTGGACCAACCGGCGGCCTGCGGTCTGTTCTGGCCAGGTTTCACCGATATCAAGACAAAGCTAGAATTCTGGAGAAGGCCAGGTCTGGAGGCCCGCTCACAATGGGAGGCGCTCAAATCACCATCTTCCAAGATCTATCCTCGTTAACTTTAGCCCTCAGACGCCTCTGCAGCCCCCTCACGAAATGGCTCAAGGATCAGGGCACAAGGTATAGATGGGGATACCCCTTCTCGCTTACATTCGAGCACGACAGCAGGAAAATAGTTCTACGCTCTGAAGACGAGATCAAAGACTTCATCGCCGATCTCCTCGGTGCGGACCCGCGGAGTAAGGAAGGCGGCGACGACGGACGACCGGGATCGCAGTGGGAGCTCCAGGGCCCGAGGCGCAAGAGGGTAAAGGGATCGAGAAAGTTTAGACGCCCCAACAACACCCCCGATCATGATTAACCAAAAGAAACAGCGCTGGAATTGTACTAGCTACAGTCACATCTAAAACACGTGGCAATGTCTCCCACGAGGGATGCAACATAGCGGAATCACACGCTGCGGACAAAGCACCCCCCAGGAATGGAAGATGAAGTGGACTCCTGTGGAAAGTCCTGAAAGCCACACGTAACGTTGAACCTTTCATAAGTTTATGGTTATTACTGTTAAAATTGCATAATGTTTGGGGGTAAGGGAGAAGAGATGAGGGCTCACCCTTAAGCTACGATGGTAAATTTGCTCGGGACCATAGGTCAATGGTCCCCACTGATGGTCCGCCGACGGACTGCAAATTCTTATCCAGTCTGTCCCAGACGCCGTCAACAGCTGCCAATGCAGCACCCCCTGTTTGCAAGCTCAAACGAGCACCACCATTTATGGTGGAATACGAGAAAAGGGGAGAGAGGTAACGAACACTTGGGACATGTACAGATAACAATAAGTTTGCTTCGAAGTATCACAGCCAAGACGACACAGGGCACCCACTTGCCCCTCTGCTCGCTGATGGTGAGAGACCCTCGTCTCCAAACCGCTGATGGCATCACATGAGAAATCTAAGGGCAAAGGTCTCCTCAGAATTGGGACTATCAATGTGAAGTGACTGAACTCCCCTACTAAGAGATCGCTAGTGCGCAGAGAATTCCGAAGATCCGACATTGATATTCTCCTCATACAAGAGACAAAATTTGCCAGAGGAGAGGAGCGAGCGGTCCTGTGGAAACGGGGAGGTTTGGAATTCTGGGGCTCTGGCCCACTCAGGAAGGGAGGAGTTGGGATCCTCATCAGGAAAGAAATAGGCTTTGAGATAGAAAAGACCTGGTCAGATGTGAGTGGACGAACCCTCCTGATAGTGGGGAAAATCGCAAGAGTTCAGGTCACGATCGCTACTATATACTCGCCTAATAACGGACAAGCTGCATTCCTTCGGAAGACAATTCCCAAAATAGTACTAGAGACTGCAGGCCACCTCATTATAGGAGGCGACTTTAATCAGTGTGTGAACCCGACTGTTGACTGGAAGCCAGGCAACCCCGACACGCGGGCCCAGCATAGGAGGGATCGCACTGAATTGGCTGCCATGATGGAACTTTACGATCTACGAGACGTGTGGAGAAAACAACATCCTGACGAAGGGGGTTTCACCTTCTACTCGAACCCCCATCGCACATTCTCACGCATAGACTATATATTCCTCGCACCTGACCTTGCAAGGTCAACAAGTTATACCAACATTATCCCGACAACATGGACAGATCATGACATGGTCCTAGCAGACGTCGACTGGAACGACCTGCCTGCCGCTGGGGGATCCTGGCGATGCAACGAGTCCCTCTGGACCGACGCAGCGTTCAGAAATGAAATGGAAACCGAGATTGAGGAATATTTCAAGACGAATGACAATGGGGAGGTCTCCAAACAGGTGATCTGGGAAGCGGGGAAGGCCACGTGGAGAGGTATCTTAATACGTGAGGGCTCCTCTAAAAAGAGAGAGCGTAAAATTGTAGAAAACAAACTCCGCAAAGAAATACATCAGCTGGAAGCGGGAATAAGAGACGAAACGACGGTGGACCCCTCCAAACTCAACATGGCCCAACGTAAAAGAGAGGAACTACGGCTGTTAGAACATGGACAGGTGGTGCGGAAGCTACAATTCCTGAAACAGACATATTATGAGAAGGGGGATAAGGCCGATGCACTCCTAGCCGGAAGGCTCAGGGAAAAGAGGGAAGAACGCAAGGTGAAAGAGATAAAAGAGCCCAGCAACCCCGCGATACATCCACCCCACTCGATACCCGAGAGCTTCGCCACCTTTTATGAAAACCTATATACCTCTGAGCTGCTTGCGGCTCACCCTGATATATCTGCTTACCTGTCCCCAATTACTATGCCCACAATATCACACACAGAGCCCGAGCTCCTCGATAGCCCAATAACCGAACATGAGACACGAGAGGCGATCAAACGGCTTACACTGGGGAAGTCACCGGGCGAGGATGGTTATACGGCCGGCTTCTATAAGACCTTCGCCGAGCAGCTCTCACCCTTCCTCACGGAGCTCTTTAATGAGATAATGAGCTCTGGGATCGCACCAGATTCCTTTAGGAAAGCCCTCATAACTGTCACCCCTAAAGAGGGTAGGGATCCCAAATTATGTGGGTCATACCGCCCTATTTCCCTCCTCAACCTCGATGCGAAGATTTACGCACGAGTACTGGCAGCCAGACTGGAAACTCTAATGCCCAACTTGGTCCACCCTGACCAGGTGGGATTTATCCTCGGGAGGCAGGGCGCCGACACAATGCGTAAAACCCTAGACCTTGTCCACGCAGGGCACAGTACAGCAGATGACCCGGCCCTCCTATCGATCGATGCAGAAAAAGCCTTCGATAGGGTGGAATGGGAGTTCCTGGGTGCAGTACTCCAGAAAGTAGGGATAGGCTCAAAATTCCGCGATGGAGTGCGAGCAATATACACCTCTCCCAAAGCATCAATATTTGTGAACGGGGAATATTCCAGATGGTTTGAATTGCAACGGGGGACCAGACAAGGATGCCCACTCTCCGCGATCCTTTTTGCACTTTCCCTGGAGCCCCTAGCCCAAAAGATAAGGAACAACCCCCGAATAGAGGGAATTCGCTTGGGAGGGATGGAATACAAAGCAGGGCTGTATGCTGACGATATCCTTCTACACCTAACGAAACCGATGAACTTCATACCACATGCCCTAAATCTAATAAAAGAATATGGCCGGTTCTCCGGGTTTAAAGTAAACACGTCCAAATCCAGGTTCTCTGGGTTTAAAGTAAACACGTCCAAATCCATACTCTTTCCACTCCAAGGTACCCCAGACGATAACGACACCAAGTTCCTCCCCTTAGGACTCAAGGTAGAACACACAACATTACGATATTTGGGCATACAGATCACCAGAACCCTAGGCGAACTATTTGAGGCTAACTTCCCCCTGCTCCTTCAAGGCTTTGAGAGAGATCTTGAGAAATGGAGCAAACTGACGATCTCTTGGCTGGGGCGCATCAATGCCGTCAAGATGGTATGCCTCCCCCGCTTCCTCTACCCCTTTCAGATGCTACCGATAGAGATACCCCAAAAATTCTTCGTAGATGCCCGTAAGATCATGCTGCGGTTCCTCTGGCAGGGAAAAAGACTGAGGATCTCATATGAAACACTTGTTCTCCCCAAGGACAGAGGTGGATTAGGGCTTCCCGATTTGAGAAAATACTACAATGCCACTCAGTTGCGCGTCCTAATCCCACACTTCAGAGACCACAAACACCTGCAATGGGTCCAGATGGACAACCACTACTTGTTCCCCGCCACAGTGGTGGAGTGGCTGTGGTCGCCACACCAACGGGTCCAGAAGAGAATTAAACACCACCCCATACTATCCACCATATGGGCTATATGGCGCACTGGGAAAGAGATGCGCAAAGTCACCACCTGGCCATCCCCGCTCAGTCACTTGTGGTCTCCTGGGATAAATGACCAAATCCCGAACCTAGACCGGTTCCAGTCATGGTACGAGGCAGGACTGGAGAGGGTGGGAAACCTCCAGAAAAAAGATGAGTATATCACACTACCTGAACTGACAACGGCACTGGGGATAGGCACTCTATCGACGTTCCACTTCATTCAACTAAAAGGGGTGTTAACGAGAACCGAATGGAGGGAAAAACTGAGAAGAGATCTCACCGCCTTTGAGAAACTCCTAGACTCTAGAGCGGAAATGAAAGGCCTTATCTCAATAATGTACCAAACGCTATTGTGTGCAGGCGGCGGGAACACGGAACTTCTTAGGGCCAGATGGGAAAAAGATACTTCCCGAACAATGGGAATTAATGTGCAGAGCTGCGCCTAAATCCTCCATATCCAACCAATACAAGCTGCATGCAATAAAACTCCTACACCGATGGCACTACGATCCGCTTCGACTCTCCAAAATGTCTCAGTCCATGAGCCCAAAGTGCTGGAGAAATTGCGGAGAAACTGCCAATTACTGGCACATGTGGTGGAGCTGTCCGCACATCAAAGTGTTTTGGACCGAAGTCCTGGGATGGATCAAAGAAGTAGACGACATCCATAGAGAACCTGACCCACTCCTTGTCCTGTTTGGCCTTGAGAGAGTTGAGGAGGATTGGTTCCGGGTCAAAGGCCTGGCTCCCCAGCTAATACTGGCTGCGAGGGCCCTAATAGCGACCAAGTGGAAATCCCCTCAGGTTCCAGGAAAGACCGAATGGATTAAATTGGCCACGAGCATTTATGTAATGGAAACAATCACTGCCTCCCTGCACAATAAATCAGTGAAATGCGAAACTCTATGGATGGACTTCAAGAATACATATATCACGCCTACTCATGACTCCCAACCTGAGGAGCCTCCAAAAAACCCAACCGAACGAAGCCACACCTAAGGAACACTACAAAGGACGAGACCCTGGTACTATCGGATGCAACGCTGTGTCAATCATATGATACTAACACTTTTGTCAAACTATTGTACTTGTGAGATACACTAACCCAAGTGGGGGTGGGGGGTGGGAGTGGGCTTTGGCGAACAGTCGATGAGACTCTTCCAGACAACCGGGACTGTTGCACTACCAAGAGAATCTAGTATACTGTTTTTACTATTCATTGTTTGTTCGACTTACGCCTCTGGCAGATGTATGATCCTGTTTGAATACTGTTTGCCTCTTTTTGTTTTTTGTAAAACCAATAAAGCTAAATTAAAAACAAAAAAAAAACACAACATTGCCCATGTCAAACTAATAAAACAATCGCTGTTGAGGTGAGGGGTGATGATGGGATGGGATATGGCCTTGAAAAGGCCAAAAAATGGGTGGCTTTCCAAATCAGATATCCACGAACGGTCTGCATGTCCAGGGAGGTCCTCTGATGTTTGCAAACAGCCGAGATGTTCGGGGAAATGTATGACATGCATTACTTACCGTAAAAGCATTTCTGATGATTCTATCTGCTTAGATTCACATGCTGTGCATATGGTCCGACATCCAGTGGTAACCGCGGAGTATTGCATCTTGTCTTTCGGGGGACCGAAAGGGGACGTCGGCATAGGCGTGTCTGAACACTATCCCTATCGTGACGTGTGTAATACCCAAAATCCCTCACGCGCCGAGGTCCCTCCGATTGTATTTTTTCTGCCATGAGGGAGCCCAAGGCTATAGTGAGTGAGTACATGAAGAGAGAAAGTAGTAAGAAGTCTATGTTTCTTCCACCCCGAGCTGGGAGGCAGGGAGGGCGCATGTGAATCTAAGCAGATACAATCATCAGAAATGCTTTCACGGTAAGTAATGCATGTCTTCTGATGCTTGTTAATCTGCTTAGAATCACATGCTGTGCATTGACTAGCGAGCAGTACTCGGAGTTGGAGGTGGGTTGTGAGAAGGAACAGTAGAAAAAAGATGTCTTAGTACTGCTTGTCCCACCTGAGAATCAGACCTAGAATGAGTGTCTAGGCAATAGTGTTTTGTAAAGGTGTGTACAGAACTCTAGGTTGCCGCTTTGCAAATGGACTCTAGGGGAACATTTGCAATGAATGCTATGGATGCCCCAGTGCCTCGAGTAGAATGTGCTCTAGGTTTGAAGGGCAGTTCTCTCTTTGCAAGAGTGTAACATAGTGTGATGCATTTGACAACCCACCTTGATATTGCTGATTTAGAGACAGGGTCCCCTTCTCTACCAGCTGCCACTGAAACAAAGAATTGTTTGGTTTTCCTTAGTGCTTTAGTTCTATCCATGTAGAACATGACTGCCCTTCGCACATCCAGTGTGTGAAGGCTTCTTTCGGCCATGTTAGTAGGTCTCTGGAAGAACGTGGGTAGTTCGATTGACTGGTTCACATGGAACTTCGAAATGAATTTCGGCGCAAATCTGGGATGTGTGCGCAGAACTACTTTATCTTTGTGGACTGTAACAAAGGGGCCCAAAACCGAGAGAGCCTGTAGTTCGCTAACTCTTCTGATAGAAGTGATAGCTACTAGAAAGGCTGTCTTGTAAGTCAGGTCTTTCAGACTAGCTTTATGCAGAGGCTCAAAAGGGGGTCCCATGAGCCTAGTTAAAACCACATTTAGATCCGACCCAGGGGCTGGTTGAGTGGTAGGGGGATACATTCTTTTAACCCCTTCCATAAAGGCTTTAATCACAGGTATTTTCCACCACGACACCGTCTGCTGTGACGTGGTGTAGGCTGACAATGCCGCTAGGTGAACCTTTAAGGAATTGAAGACTAACCCAGAATCCAATAGATGGGTTAGATTGACGCCTTTGGAAATGCAGCAGATGATAAAACGTTTCCATTTGCTGGCATAGCAATAACGTGTGTTAGGCTTTCTTGCCTCCCTCAGTATGTCCATGCATCTCTGAGGGAGTTGCAGATGTCCAAACTCTAAGACCTCAGGAGCCAGGCTGCTAAATTCAGAGTTTGTGGGCATGGGTGCAGAGTCTCCCCCCTGTCCTGAGACAACATGTTGTACGGGCAGGGCAGCTTGACTGGTGGGGAGAGGGACATTTCCATCAGGTGCGCGAACCAAGGTTGGCGGGCCCACATGGGAGCCACCAGAATCATGGTGACTGGTTCCTGGTGCATCTTGTTCAGAAGGTGAGTCGGGGGAAAAGCGTAGACAAATTTCCCCGACCAAGTTATCCAGAGACCGTTCCCCTTGGATCGGTTCTGGGGGACCTGGAGGCGTAATCTTGTCATTGGGCGTTCTCCTAAGTAGCGAACAGGTCGATCTCTGGAAACCCCCATTCTGCGAAGACGTTGGATACAATGGGCCTCATTACAAGTACTCCAGTCCGGAATTAACACTGCCGGTAAAACCATACCGGCACCGTTTGCATGTCCGCGCAATCATGACCCGCGGCCCCGGTAATAGCACCACCCTAAACCGCCACCGCGGAAATAGGGTACCCCTTAATTCCGCCTGCACGGAAACCCCTCCGTTACCGGCAACACGAAACACCGTGAGCATCACAACTAGCGCGGACACGGAAATACCGGGGAAAAAATGGCGGAAATACCGTGATCACGGTGGCGGAACCGCCGCCACCGCGAACATGGCGTTATACACTGCCGGCTGAACTGAATCAGGGCACAGGTGCACCAAATCAGCCCAGCTGGACCTAGCAGGCCACTGGGAGCCTACAAAAGGGCCACACCCAGCCCAACACAACACAGAACCATGCAGGCAGCAGGGCTAGTAGCACTGGGACTGGGCCTACTCAACCAACAGGCAGTACTGCACATGGTGGCAGCAATGGCGCAGAGGAGGAGGCGTAGGCGGAGGAGGCGCAGGCGGCAACCAGCCAACCCTGCAGCTATGGCAAACCCCATTGCCCAGCCAGCCCGACCCCGCCGCCAGCCACCAATACCACGCATCAGGGCCTCACCCTGGAACCTCACCCCAGGACAGATCCACACCCTATACCGGCTGGACCGTGCAACAATCATGCACATCACCGCCATGATTGAGGACAACATCAGCAGCCTAATTGACACCCCCACCGCCATCCCCCCCCTCTTGAAGGTTGTCTCAGTTCTGCATTTCCTTGGCACTGGCACCTATCAACACACGGTTGGTGAGCTGCACGGCATATCACAACCGTGTTTCTCAAAAGTCCTGGTACAGGTACTGGATGCCATGTTGCGCCATGTGTCGGAACACATAGCCCTACCCCGCACCCTCCCCGGGGTCATTGCCACCAAGTTGGCCTTCCATGCCATAGCAGGCATGCCAAATTGCATAGGCGCAGTTGACTGCACCCACGTCGAGCTGACAGTACCACATGCAATTGAGGCGGTGTTCCGCAATAGGAAACAGTATCACTCTTTGAATGTCCAGATGGTTTGTGATGCCATGCAACTGATTACACACTGCTGCGCACGTTTCCCAGGCTCATCACATGACTCAATGGTACTGCGGAATTCCACGTTGCCACGGTACATGGAACGCTATGCCGGACAAAGCACGTGGCTATTGGGTGAGTACAGCTGACGATGCTACAACCCTGTCGGAGTGGTGTGTGTGTGTCCAGGCAATGAGCATTGTGAGTGTGCCGCTGTGACCGCACATGCATCACCCCCCTTCCATCTACCAAATACACAGCGGATGCCAAACATCATGAAGGAAGACATGACAGGGCACCACAATGTGCCCGTGCACACGCTGCCACAGCCAATCCCGTCACTGTCCCATGAACCCTGTGCCACTGCAGACACCCACCCTCAATTGAAACACTGCCCCAAAAAGCACGAGAGGCGTGTAAATGATACGACGAGTATTTACTACTTCCGTACAGTGGAGTCACTCTGCCATGTGTGGACAGCACTGCACCATGACATGCACACAATCAAATGTCACCCGCAGGGCACAGCAAACATGCAAGTTAATGTGTAGGCCCATATGCAGTCAGCGACATTCCTCGTGATGGCCAAAACATACCTCCAGACACTGCATGGTTCATATGCATGAATGAATGATGATACAAGAATGCACAGCAGCAGATGAGGACATGATGCCACAAACACTGACATGTTCCCCCATCTACATCCCATGTAGGTGATGCGGGATATGCACTCACGCCATGGTTGATGACACCTGTACGGAGACCAAGGAACAGGCATGAAGAGGCATACAATAGGGCACATATCCGCACACGTGGAATGATTGAGAGGACATTTGGACTGCTGAAGGCCCGTTTCCGCTGTCTGAGCAGATCTGGCGGATCACTGCTGTACAGCCCAGTGAAGACGGGCAAAATCACGCTGGTATGTGCCATGCTGCACAATATATGCCTGCGCAGGAACATCCCAATGCCACCAGACGCAGATGAGGAAGATGGGGATGGGGATGGGGATGGAGATGGGGATGGGGATGGGGATGGGGATGGGGATGGGATGGCACCGCCTCCCCCTGGGGGTGCACATGATGGCCAGAGAGCACGGGATGCCCTGATTCGCATTTACTTTTGAGTCACAGCACATTCACAGTAATGCACAAACATGGTGACGACAATGAATTAATAGTTGCACTGCAAAATAAATGATCAATGTCCACACATGTATGTCTTGATTTGAAATGGTGATGTATTGATGTAATAACAACAGGGAAGAAGGTGCATTGGTTAGGGAAGCTGTACACCCGGGGCCACCCACCACCCAAACGTGCCCACCCCCACCCAGAGCCCATTGTCCAAACCCCCAAAACTACCTACCCCACCACCCAAACGTGACCACCCCTCTCACACCCTTGTAGTCCACATGTGTCCTGCACTGCCCCACACACATGCCATCACTTCCGTGTGCGCTTCTGTGCAACCTTGCCCAAGGGAGCCGTTAGCCTACTCGAGCGCCTCCTTGGACTGGCAGTAGTGGAGCTGGATGGGGTGGTAGTGTTTGATTGGCCAGAATCAGGGATTGAGGGCATCCGTGCCAGATTTGCCTGTTGGCCAACCAACATGGCCTCCACAAGCCTGGAGGTGTGGTCATTGCCCTCCCGCACATGGCGTGCAAGGGTCACTATGGTGCTCGCAAAGCGTCCAATGGACCTCGACAGGCGACGCACTGAGGCGCTGTAGCTCTCCCTCTGCAGCCTGGATTCCTCTAGCTGCCTCTCCACCAGCTGGGTGAGGGTAGCCTGCTGGTCCTCCATCCGCTGCATGCGGGCATTCAGTTCGGCCATGGATGGGGTGGGCGACCTCATGGGACTCCCCAGTGAAGTGGGGCTGAACCCCAGCTCATGGAAGGAGCCCAGGTCTTCCAATGTGGGCATCTCCCCCTGTGGCCCCGTTTCCGAGTGCTCTTGCGGGGCACTGTTATCACTGCAGGCCGCCCCCTCTGCAGTGCTGCTGCCTTCGGTGTTTTGTTGGGTGGCCATGATAGGTTCCTGTGGCACCTGTCTGGACTCAGCCAGTGTGGAGATGGTGGGGATGTTGGTGGTGGTGGTGGTGTGCTGCACATCTGTAGTGGCTGGTAATGTGGCCAGAGGTGCAGAACTGCCGGCAGCATCCTCCTGTGTGGTGGCGGTGGCTAGTGTACTTGCCGATGCTGATTGGCTGGCCTGTTGTGCAGTATCACTGTCACTTGAAACGGCTGTGGGGACACAAAGGGCATGCAATTAGTGTTGTTGTGGTGGCAGATGGGTGCATCACATGCGTCATTAAGATTGTACATTGAATAGTGTTAGTCACATGCATCTGATTGCTGGTGTCTGCATTCAGTGATATTGGTTGCCATACGGATCATAATGGGTCCTTTGGCCCACACATGCACTGCCTGGGGGGGGGATTGTTAATGGGTCCTTTGGCCCACACATGCACTGCCTGGGGGGGGGGGGATTGTTAATGGGTCCTTTGGCCCACACATGCACTGCCTGGGGGGGGGGTTGTTAATGGGTCCTTTGGCCCACACATGCACTGCCTGGGGGGGGGGGGTTGTTAATGGGTCCTTTGCCCCACACATGCACTGCCTGGGGGGGGGGTTGTTAATGGGTCCTTTGCCCCACACATGCACTGCCTGGGGGGGGGTTGTTAATGGGTCCTTTGGCCCAGTACTCACAACTGCATATTTACATGTGGCATTCATGTTTGGGCACTTACCGGCATCTGCAGGTGGGCTCACTCCTGCCTCAGCCTGCCCAATCCCATGGATTCCCTCTAGGTGGAGGACGCTGCTGCAACGCTCCTCCCATGCTTGCAGCCTCAGTGGGGAAGGGGGTCCTCCGCCTGTCCCACTGCTGCGTTGGCGGTGCGTGGAAATGAGGTTGCGTACCCGCAGCCTCAGGTCGTCCCAACGCTTGTGGCAGTCCTTCACGCTCCTCACTGCCACGCCCACAGCGGTGCACTTGCGTGCAGCTTCGGCCCACACCTCCTTCCTCCGCTGCTGTGTGGCACGCCGTTGGTCGGCGCTGAACAGCATCTCAGCATTGTCCACAATGTGCTCCACCAAGACGGTTAGCTCTGCCTCGCTGAAGCGCTGTTTGCGCTGCCTCTGAGCAGGAATCCTGGCAGACATGCTGGTGGTCCCTTTTGGCTTCTCAGAGTCAGGATTGTGCTTGTGCTGGCTCTGGATGGCAATGGATTGTGCTTTTATATGATGGCCGCCTCTCTGTTTCCTGTTTTGGCGATCATGGTATTTCCGGTTCCGTGTCCGTGGCGGCGGAGGCGGAAACGGGTTTTGCGCCACTTGTGGCTTCGTTATTTCCATTTCCGTGGGGTATTCCGTGACGGCGGTAACAACGTTTCCGAGTCCGTGTGGTGCGCGCGACCGACAGCGTGTAATCGTGCGGTTTTTCCGCACCCTTGCGGACACGGAAACGTTTTTACCGCCATCACGGATTTTGCACGGTCCCGGACTGGCAGGTTGTAATGAGGCCCAATGTCTTTGTGCAGTCGCCATTCGTACTCTCCTGGCAGAGGAAAATCTCTGCTGTGTACGTCTGCCAGAAGATTGAGTTCCCCTGGAACATGTTGGGATATCAGGAACATCTTGTGTTTGAGAGCCCATATCCAGATGTTTTGGGACAGCTTGGATAGCCCTGGAGAGTGAGTGCCCCCCTGTTTGTTCAGGTAATACATTGCTGTTGTGCTGTCGGTTAGGACCAGCACTGTCTTCCCTTGCAGTTGCTCCTGAAAGGCTTTCAATGCTTTGAACACTGCTAGTAGCTCCAGTAGGTTTATATGGTTGGACGCTACCTGAGGGGACCACACTCCGTGCGCTGTCTGCTGAAGCATGTGAGTCCCCCACCCCGTGAGAGATGCGTCTGTCGTGAGAGTGGCTTCCACTGCAGGGGTGGTGAAGGTTTTCCCCTTCAAGAGGTTCTCCCTCGACCACCACTACAGAGAGAGAACGAGGGCTGGCGAGACAACTAACAGATCTTCCCATTGTCCGCTGGCCTGACACCACTGGCTGTTGAGCCACTCTTGCATGGGACGCATGCACAGCCGCGCGTGGGGAACCAAGTATATGCATGACACCATCATTTCTAGCAAACGCATAGTTTTGCGTACCGTCACCTCTCGACTGGCTACATACTGAGGAACCTGAGAGAGCATGTTCTGAACCCTCTCGCTGGAATGGAAGACTAGACCGTCTTCCGTACGAATGAGAGCCCCCAGGAACTGTTTTACTTGGCTGGGGACTAAACTGGATTTCTTTTCGTTGATAGAAAATCCCAGGCTGAACAGTAGGTCCACTGTTTTTTGGGCGTTTGAAAAACAAACGTTGAACGAGTCCCCGGTGATGAGCCAATCGTCGAGCTAAGGGTAAACTGGAACTGAAAGTCTGCGCAGGTGTGCCGCTGCCACTGCCAGGACCTTGGTAAACACTCTTGGCGCCAAGGCTATGACGAAGGGGAGTACCTTGAACTGGTAGTGTTTGTCCTGAATCACAAACCTTAGGAATTTTTTGTGCGCTGGCAGCATTGAAATATGAAAGTATGCATCTTTCATATCCAATGCTGTCATGAAGTCCCCCTGTTTTAGCAATGGGATCACCTGTTGCAGTGTTACCATGCGAAACTTCTGGGGCTTTATGAACTTGTTCGCTGGGCGCAGGTCTAGAGCAGGACGCATGGTGAGATCCTTTTTGGGTACAAGGAAGTACACTGAATAGATACCCTTGTTTACCTGAAGAATCGGGACGGCTTCTATAGCGTCCTTTCCCAGGAGCGCTTCCACCTCTTGGATCAGGATCTGCAGATGTTCCGGTGAAAGGCGTCGATGTTTTGGCAGTCTGAACTGTGGAGGTCGGGCGAATTCCACGCAGTAACCGTGGGCGACCGTCTTTAAGACCCACTGGTCTGAAGTTATCCCCTCCCATGCCTTGAGGAAAGATGTTAATCGTTCCCTGACCGGGGAGACATGGGGGGGGACCCGAACTTGGTCATTTCTGACCCGAAGTTGACGCTCCTCTGGAATTGGAGCCTCTGCCTCTATTCTTTCCGCGCTTCTGACCCCTCTGGGGGTAGTAAGTGGGGCTTGCAGCCGGTTGACTTGAGTTGAAGTTGCCTGTGCCGAAATTGTTTTGAGCGGTGCAGGCTTGTCCTCGAAAGGACCGCCGAGAATTACTGCCCCTCTGTGAAGAGGGTTTCTGGGAAATTTGGTGCCGCGACTTAATAGTCTCGTGCTCCTTCTTGGCTGTCTCCAACGCATCATCTACCGCTTTCCCGAAGAGGTTGGCCTCTTCGATGGGTTTTTTGATAATGGATGCCTGGGTCTCAGGCCTGAAGCCCGACGTGCGCAGCCACGCGTGCCTCTTTAGGAGAGTACCCTGTGCGAGAGACCTGCCTGCTGTCTCTGCGGTGTCCAGGGTATTCTTTACCACATTCTGATTGGCGAGAAGCTTGGCTATGGTTGGTTCCGGAACCTCTTGAAGGCCTTCCTGGAGTAGGTTCCATTGCGCGTCAACGTAGCTTGCTAGTAACGTTATGTTATTGGCAATCCGGACGGTATAGGCCGCCGCCGACGTAACCCGTTTACCTAAGGCATGCAACCTTTTGGACTCCTTGTCTGGGGGTGACTCTCCCGTGGCAAGGGGAACCCCTGCTCTCTTGCGAGTGTTGGTCACCACCAGCGAGTCTGGGATTGCGTGTCCTTTGATATAAAGCGGGTCTGTGGGGGAGGGTCGGAAAAGTTTTTTGACCCTTGGGTTCACAGCCCTAGTCTGAGCGGGTGTGAGTAAGGAAGGGGCCAGCCGTCTCTTTACTGAGCTCAAGAGAGGGATAGACTGGCTTGCCGGAGGCTTTTCATTAATAATGTCCTCTGCGAAATACTGCTCGGGCAAGGCTTCAAGCGTGGCAATTTTAAAGAATTCCGCTGCTTTTTTCAACATGGTGTTGAAAGCCATTTGATCATCCACCGGGGAAGCTTGACGAATCGGGGTGGATGGGGGAAGAGTCGAGGCAAACGATATCAGAGTTGTGATCGTCCTGCTGGGTGTCCTCCCAGTTGTCCGTTGTTCCTTGATCTTGCACATAGTTGTCCAGAAAAGAAGACTCCTCTTCTTCTGTATAGATGTCTCTATACGTGTCCATCGGGACATCATCTTGATAGTCAACTTGGTGTTGGACATCTAGGTGTTGTGTTTGAGGGTTAGGGTCCACCCGAGCTTTTTTCGGCAGAGGTTGATCAGAATCCCTGAAAAACTGCTCCAGCCGATCCATACACCCCTCGAATTGCTCCGTGGTCCACTTGGATGACCCAAATGGACCTAACTGAGTAGGAACCGTGTTCTCCGTCATAGGGCGTTGAGAGGATCTTCTCAGGGTGCTTGAGAGGGGTACCTGGCTTTCTTTGTAAGTGTCCACGAGATCGTCTTCCCAATCCATGGAAAACCTTTAGGCGGATTGGCCCATAACTGTGGGCGGAACCGGTACCAGGCCCACCACCATCGCAATCCTATTAATGCTCTTACGGAAAGTCACCGAATCTTCGGGAGACAACGCCTCCGATGATGTGTCGGCAGTGAAAATGTCTTCCGCGGCTCCAGAAGGGCCAGCGTATGGCTTCTCGGGTAGAGGCCTACTCGTAGTTTTTGGGCCTGTACGGGCCTTGGAAACCTTAGAATCCATCAAAGTTTCTTGTTCCGAAGCTCCGGCGCGTATAGTTTGGGGAGTAGCGCCCTTGTTATGTTTGTTATGCCCAGTCGTCATGCGCTGCTGCGGATGCGGGGAAGGCTTCGGATCAGACCGATCCGTGGGGGCTGCCGAAGTTTCCGGCGGACCCGTTGGTGCTTTGGCCTTCTTCGACGAAGTCGTCGAGGAGGGCGCTTGGGTTGTGTGCTTTGTGCGGTGCGATTGTACGCCCCTGTCACCGGGTGTGGTCCCTGTAGCAAGACCGGAGTTGAGCCTGGAAGGGTCGGGGACGGGCGTGGCGGCCCTAGAATAGTCCACCTCAAGGTCTATAACGTCCCCGTTGGACGTTTGGTCATCCGATGTACCCCAGTCACTTTCGGCTGGTGTCGCGGCAGGGGAGGGAGGCTCCACGCGTGACATACCGTACGCGGCCCACCGCTTCAACCGGAGCTCCTTAAGGGTTTAAGGAGTTTACACGCCGAACACCGCTTTTCGTCGTGCTCTAGGGGGAGACAAGCGTTACACGATGTGTGCTCGTCTTTCCACGGATATCTGACCCTACACACAGGGCAGAATCTAAATGGAGTCCTTTCCATAGCAGAAGGGAAGGGTGACTAGACCAAAAAGGAAAGCAGTGGAAAAGAGGAAAGACATAATAACAGTATGGCAAACCCCGAGCCCACTCTCCCTACTGTAAAGGCAGGCCAGAAGGCCCGACCATGTGGAAGTCCGAACGCTGTATCTTAGGCGCGGAACCCACAGCTTTAGACGATTCCCCGTAGTCTTTGAAGATATTCTTGATGGGCGAAGTGACTTAACGGGGAATAAACCGACAATTCGGTAAGATAAACAATGTCTCATGAAGAGCACCACTATAGGGAGACCAGTTATCTGGGCGGAAAAAAACAATCTGAGGGACCTCGGCGCGTGAGGGATTTTGGGTACTACACATGTCACGATAGGGATAGTGTTCAGACACGCCTATGCCGATGTCCCCTTTCGGTCCCCCGAAAGACAAGATGCAATACTCCACGGTTACCACTGGATGTTGGACCATATGCACAGCATGTGATTCTAAGCAGATTAACAAGCATCAGAAGCTTATTTTTGCATTAGAAGGTTGGTGAAAAGCAGTTTTTGGTTTATAACTGGTGCCACTCATTGAAACTGCATGACATCTTGGGATTCCATTCTAGACCAGACTCTGAATGGTTCTGCAAAGTGTGGTGCTGTTTTGTGAAGAGGGAACAAAATTAGAGGGGCGGTCCCAAAATATTTTAAAGGCTTATAAATGTGATGCCATTTGACAAATCTGCACAAAGGTTTGCAAAAATATTGTAGACCTAGATATGAGAATGTATGCAACGTTTGGTGGGATCTTGTCAGGAAGGGGCAAAATTAGAGGTATGGTCTCAACATTTTTATATAAATTATAACTTTGTTGCCATTTGACGAATGTGGACAAATGTATTCAGAAACATTATAGACCCAACCTTGAATGTTTGTGCAAAGTCTGAATGAATTTTGTCAAGAAGGGGCTAAGTTATATGACTAATGTATGTACATTTTGACACTTTTGCAAAAATAAAACATGGGTGGATATGTAGCAAACTCGTGTAAGGAGCATTGGCAAGGACCTGAAAGCATGGTTTTGCAAATGTGTGTTTTATTTTTTGAAAAGTGTCACAATGTAGGTAGAAAAAAATAGTGATATACCTTTGGTTACTGAAGCCTGTGGCCATGGGCAGTGGCACGATTGTCCGGGTCATGGCCAAAGGCTAAATGCCGTACAATCTGGCTACTGGCCATGACCACGAGAGACCAGCAATGGGGTTAAAGTGGGCATGGCCACCAGGGACCGGCTATGTGGTAAAGTTTTTCAAAATTGGGATAGTTATGAATGGGAAAAGAAAATCTGCTCTTGGGTACAGGTTGAAGTGCTGGATGGGATTGCAGCAAATATGCACGAGGAGGGGCAGCAAGAACTTCAAAGCATGGTTTTGCAAATATGTCCTGGGTTTTATTTTTTTCAAAAGTATGAAAGGAACAAGTTACTTACCTGTAACTGTTGTTCTCCAGCATGGGTCTGGCATGGATTCACATGCTCATGAATATTCCCCGTCGTCAGGCCGGGAATCCTCAGTAAAGAAAAAAAATCAGTATCAGTTTCGTTTCTGATCTGTCTTTCTTAGTAGTAACCAAACCCTGATCTCTGGGTCCAACTGCCCCCAGCCAATGACTGCCCTCTACCTAAGCCCCTCCCCTGGCAGCCATCCTCAGATTTGGTAGCACGTAAAGTGGCAGTATGACCAAGTGAAGAGCCGCAGAGGGGAAGGAGGGAGGGTTCGCATGTGAATCCATGCCAGACCCATGCTGGAGAACAACAGTTACAGGTAAGTAACTTGTTCCTTCTCCAGCATGGGGTCTGGCATGGATTCAGATGCTCATGAATATAAGAATACATAGCAGTATACACATGCACAACCACGGGAGGTGACAACAGGCTCAAAATTAAGCAATACAACAACTCAACATTAAGCATCTCTTACCTCCTCACCAGGCTCACCATAAGCGAACAGGTTGCGCAGCACTGCTTGGCCGTCTCTGGACTCCTCCCTGGAGTCCCGATCGACGCAGTAGAATCTCGTGAAGGTGTGCGTCGACCTCCACGTAGTAGCCCTGCAGATGTCCAACAGGGGCACACCAGACAGGAACGCCGTGGTAGCAGCGATCGCTCTGGTCGAATGGGCTCTCGGACGGCCGGGCAGCGGTCGGTTTGCCAACCGGTGACAGTGCATGATGCAGCCGGAGAGCCATCTGGAAATGGAAGCCTTCGAGAGAGCCTTCCCTTGATTCACAGGTCCAAAGTTCACAAACAGCTGTGATGTCTTCCGAAAACTCTTTGTGCGGTCCACATAGAACTTCAGCGCTCTAGCCACATCCAGCGAGTGCAAAGTCCTCTCGGCCAGAGACAAAGGCGACGGGAAGAAAACTGGCAACACCAAGGGCTCGTTGAGGTGGAAATATGACGGCACCTTGGGCATAAAGGAGGGGTGCGTCCTCAGCACCACCCTCGTGTCGTGAAAAGTCAAGTATGGAGGCTTGCAAGATAGGGCCTGGATCTCTGCCACTCGTCATGCGGAGGTGATGGCCACAAGAAATACTGTCTTCCACGACAGGAACTTCAACGGCGCCGAATGCATAGGCTCGTATGGGGCCCCCATGTGCCTGGTCAATACCACGTTGAGCTCTCACGCCGGGGCATGGGCCTTCACTGGCGGGAACGATCGGAATAGTCTCTTCATAAATTCCTTCACCAGGCGATGAGACCACAAGGACGCCCGTCCTGTAGTTCTGGTGTATCGGGAAATAGCAGCCAGATGTATCTTGATGGAGGCATGAGCCAGTGCAGCTTTGGCCAGCGACAGTAGGTACGGCAATACTTGAGGGGCCGTAATCCGCAGAGGGTTAATCTTCTGTGCACGGCACCAGACAGAGAACCTCTTCCACTTATGTCCATAGCATTTGAGGGTTGAGGACGCCCTAGCTTTTGCAAGAACCTCTCTGCAGTCAGCCGGGATATCGTATCCTCCAAACTCTAGTGCTGCAGGAGCCAAGCCTACAAGTTCAGCGACTCCGGGTCGTGATGGAGAATGGCGCCTCCTTCTCTGGAGAGAAGATCCGCGTCCGTCGCCAGCTTGATAGGTGGCGACGCTGACAAGTCCAGAAGGTCAAGGAACCAGATCTGTCTCGGCCACGCCGGTGCGACGAGGATCATCCTGCACCTGGACTTCTTGAGCTGGTTGATGAGACGGAGCAGCAACGGCAACGGAGGGAACGCGTACAGGAACAGGCCGTCCCAAGGGAACGAGAAAGCATCGCCCATGCTCCTCGGCTGGGCGAACCTGCTGGCGAACCTCTGGCACTTGGAGTTCGACGCCGTCGCGAACAGGTCGATCTGGGGTTTGCCCCCCCGTTGAAAGAGCCGATTTACCTGGTCCTGGCGTAGTTCCCACTCGTGGCACGAGCGCAGCTCCCTGCTGAGTGAGTCGGCGATGGTGTTTTTTATTCCTGCCAGGTGGAAGGGAACCAGAAACATCCCCTGGGCGACGGCCCAGTGCCACAGATCTTGGGCCTCCTTGGATAGGGCTGGGGATCTGGTGCCTCCCTGCTTCCGGATGTAGAACATCGTGGTGGTGTTGTTGGTGAAGATCCTCACCACTTTGTCCTTGAGGGACGGAAGGAACGATTTGAGCGCCCAAAACACGGCTTGTAGCTCCAGGATGTTGATGTGAAGAGACCTCTCCTCCGGGAGCCAGAGGCCTCCTGCGTGGAGATCTCCGGTGTGGGCCCCCCAAACCTCCAGGGAGGCGTCCGTCGTTACCGTCTCCTGATACGCTGGGGCCTGAAAGTCCATGCCTGCTGAGAGGCGCGCACGGGCACCCCACAATAGAATCGCCCGACGGAACTCCTCGTCGAGCGGGATCCTGTCTTCGAAGCTGCCCGCAGCTTGAATCCAGCGGGTGTCGAGGAACTCTTGTAGCGGATGCATCTGAAGTCTGCAAAGGTGCACAAGGTAGATGCATGGGGACATCATCCCGAGGAGGGACTTGATGGACCTCACTCTGGCCACATCCGTGGCTAACAGGCGCTGCACCTTGCCCAAAATGGCCTTCGTCCTTTCTTCCGACGGAGATGCCAATCGCTTCACTGTATCGAGCTTCGCTCCCAGAAACAGTGCCACCTGCGACGGGACCAGATGGGATTTGGGGTAGTTGATGGCGAAATCCCAGCTCCGTGAGCAGGCAGACGGTCCTCGCTGTGTGTTCGACGGCGAGTTCTCTTGACCTTGCACGGATTAGCCAGTCGTCCAGGTGGGGGTAGACGTGGATCCCTTGCAGGCACAGCCACCCGCCACTGGTGCGAGGCACTTGGTGAACACCCTGGGTGCCGACTTTAATCCGAACGGCAGGGCTCTGAATTGGTAGTGACGCCCCTGGACTACGAACCTGAGGAACTTTCTGTGTCCTTTTAGAATGGGGATGTGGAAGTAAGCATCCTCCAGGTCCAGTGACGAAAGGAAGTCGCCCTCCTCCAGTTGTCCCAGCACGTGCTGGAGGGTGACCATCCTGAATTTCTGTGCCTTGATGTACTTGTTCAACCGACGCAGGTCCAGGATGGGGCGCCAACCGCCTGTCTTCTTTCTGACGAGGAAGTATCTTGAGTATACTCCAGAGCCCTGGAGCCTCTTGGGGACGAGCTCGATGGCACCCTTCTTGAGCATCGCCCTTACCTCCAACAGCAGTTGAGGGACATTATTCTCCTTCCTGGCCACGGGAGGAATGCGAGGACACTTCTTTTGAAAATCCAGTGAGTGTCCGCGGGCCAGGGTGTCCAGCACCCAACGGTCGGTGGAGATGGACTCCCACACGCTGACGAACTTCGTCAGCCGGCCTCCCTTAGGGTGCTTCGGTGGGGGCCCGACGCTACGGCCAGTTCAGTCCTGCTTGGAAGAGGCCTTGCCACCTTGGCCTCCTTGTCGACGGCGGCGAGACCCTCCTTGCTTGCCGTGGCCTCTGTAGGCCTCCTGGGACGAGAAGAGGGCCGCCTGGCGGTAAGTAGAAGAGCCGCTGCTGGATCCCTTGGAGGCTCCCTGTCTGCCTCCAGAGCTCCGAAAGGGCCGCCATTGCTGAAGGACTCCTAGGGCTCCGGCTGTTTCCGTGTCTGTCTTGATGGCCTGGAGGGACTCATCCACTGTCTTTCCAAACAGGTTGTTGCCGTTGAACGGCATGTCCAACACTCTGGTCTGGACATCCTGGCGAAAGTCCGTCGCCTTGAGCCATCCTCGTCGTCGGAGGCAAACCCTGTTGCCCAGTTGGCGAAATCCGGTATCGGCAATGTCCGTTGCCACCGTTATGGCATGATCCAACGCCACCTCTCCTTCCTGCAGAATCTGTAGGGCCTCCGCCCTCTTGTCATCCGGTAGGAAGTCTAGCAGAAGAGTTATCTTGAACCAAAGCTCCCTGTCGTAACGGGCCACAATCGCTAAGGCATTGGCCGCCTTAATCGTCGTCGCCTCCGACGACATAACTCGTCGTCCCATGGAGTCCAACTTCTTGCCCTCGCCGTCTGGCGGGGAAGTGGAAGTTGAAGCCGCAGCACCCGCTGCTTTCTTCTTGGCCACTGCCGAGACAACAGAGTCCGGTGTGGGCTGGGCCCTGAGGCACGGGGGACCCGGTACTTCTTCTCGTACATGTCCCTCTTGGCGGGTGTCGTGGAAGGGTTCTTGAGGATAGCCAGCTCCTCGTCCCAGATGTCGTCGAGCAACGGCACCGCGAGGACCGTCTTTCTCTTGGCCTCTCGTTGTTGGTAAAGAAAACCTTCCTTTTTCTGTTCCTCAGGGCAGAGCTGGAAGAGCTTGGATGCCCTGGCTATCATGGCGTGAAAAGAGCCAATTTCGTCGGGCGGAGAGGCCCAGGGGGGGGGGTGATGACGGGATGTCCGTTGTGTCATCGCCGCCGTCGTCGTCCATCCCCGTCGCTGTATCCGTCGCTGTATCCTCCCGAGGGTCGGGCAAGGGGGATGAGGGGTCCCCAGGCCTCGCGGGCATGAAGGGCGGAGCGGGGTGGACTCTCCTCCGCTTGTTCGGAGGGCTTCCCGATGGGCCTGGTTCTGGATCCTCCATCGGGGTCCGTGGTAACCTCGTCCTTATCTCAGTACATAAGGATTGGATCACCAACAAAATGGCCGCCGAGCTATCCTGGGGCTCGGGTAATGGCTGCGACGGACGGGATGGCTGCTCTACTGGGCCCTCGTCGTCGCCATCTTCGATCGCATCAGCGGGAACCTTCCCCTGGGATCGAACCTTCTCGAACCTCTCGTTGAGGCCTATGAACCTCTCGTTGAGGCCTTTCACGGTTTCCACCGGATTCTCCTCGAAGGCTGAATCTGAGTCCGTAATGGCTACCGGCCCCCCCCCTCTTTTTCCGCCAGGGTCTTCACGGGGGTCTTAACGATGGTCTGGAAAGAGGATTCCCTCTGCGGCGGCAGGGAAACTCTGGGCCCCGAGGCCACCTCCACTGGCGTAGCCTCTGCCGGCTTTGCCAGGGCCGCTGCGACAACCTCGATAGAGGCCTTTGCCGGGTGGATCAAGGCCCTCACCACCTTAGGTGCATCCTGGGCTTTTGCTTTGGGGGGAGGGTCATCGCTCGCTCCCCCTCGGCTCCCTTCGATATCGACCGGGGCCTCTCCAGAAGCTTATCCGGGTTCTCGGACTTCCTCTTCCCTGAACCAGAGCGCTGGCTCGTGGCTGATCGTGCCGGGGAAGTCGCGCCCTGCCTGGCAGCCGAGGAGCCCGACCTGTCGGCGCTCCCGGTGCCCGCAGACTCGTGGTGCTTGGCCTTCTGTTGGGCCCCCGTCACCGGGGTGCCCACACAGGACTTCCTCAGACTTTTTCTTCGCCTTCTAACCTGCTGTGCCCTTCTCCAGCCAGGCAGCGAGGCGGGAACGACGATTTTGCTTGGTCCGTTCAAACATGTTCGTGCAGAACGCACAGTCCTTCTCCACGTGCGTCTTGTCCTCATGACAGCAGTAGAGACATCTCGAATGCTCATCCTCCTTGAAAACATTTTGCAATCTGCATCCTAGGCAGCTCCTGAACAGCTTGAATCCGGGCATCGAGCTTCCCTTGTCCTGGACCATGGCCGTTGAGGTAGACCACAGATCTTCTGGAATCCCCCAAGAAGCGTAAATCGACGAAAACTTCACCCTTGAGGGGCGTAGAAGAATTACAAAACGGGTCCACTTTATCGGAAGTAGAAACGGTGGAGCTTGAGGCTCGATTAACCGAAAAAAAGAGAAAAATCTCCTGAAAAACGCAAAAACGTAGTAAAAGCTGCAGAGCTAATACACGAGGACTCCCAACACTTGAACGTGCGGTAAAAATCTGAGGATGGCTGCCAGGGGAGGGCTTAGGTAGAAGGCAGTCATTGGCTGGGGGCAGTATGACCCAGAGATCAGTGATTGGTTACTACTAAGAAAGACAGATCAGAAACGAAACTGATTTCTTTACCGAGGATTCCCGGCCTGACGACGGGGAATATTCATGAGCATGTGAATCCATGCCAGACCCCAATGCTGGAGAACGTAAGTACACAACACAGTGATATAACATTGGTGTCTAGGCAGAAATGTGTACTGTAATTTGCTTATTGGGGCATGCGGCATGGCCGAAGCGGTAGGTTTGAATGGGAAAAAATATTCTGCTTGCAGTTACAGCCTGAAGTGGTGGACTAGATTACAACAAACTTGCGCAACGAGCCTTAGCAAGGACCTGAAAGCATGTTTTTGGAAATCTGTCTTGTGTTTAATTTTTCGAAAGTGTAAAAATATAAGTAGAAAATCTAGTGATTTA
This sequence comes from Ambystoma mexicanum, assembly GCF_040938575.1. Taxonomy (NCBI): domain Eukaryota; kingdom Metazoa; phylum Chordata; class Amphibia; order Caudata; family Ambystomatidae; genus Ambystoma; species Ambystoma mexicanum. Next base: position 1,083,107,921 of record NC_090937.1, on the reverse strand, counting down.
TTTTTAAATGTTTTTATTCTCATTTATAATAAACAAACGTTGTAGCAATTAGCCAAACTCACCAATCACCTCTTTGCATAACAGGCATTATTTATAAACTTAACAAAACAACATTAACCAACAAGTCTTTGTACATTAAATTACTCAGTTGTTATTCCTGCAAGTTCCTCAGTAGGGTGTGATCAGTGTATCAGCCTTGCTGTGTTGAGGGGGTAGCATGCGTCACCCATCAGCAGTTGCATAGTTAATGACTACAGTATGGGCCAATAAGGACCCTGTATGTGCACACTGGTTTTTCACGGGGGTTTATCATCTGGTGAGTGGAACATGTCCCAAAGCAGTGCTTTCCAGGATTTTTATGCTGGGCCTGCTTCGCCCCCAGCTTTGTGGACCCCATCCCCCCACACTCTAGTCTCAGCACTCGTCCAGTGCTCCAATTCATTGTGCCATTTTGCATATCTTGGACCACCCGGTGATTTCCATGCCATTGCAATGGACCTCTTTGCTAGTATGCATACCATATCCATGAGCTTGATCACGTGCCTATATTTGCCAACCCTCGGGTAAGACCCCAAGAGGCATTCCTTCGATGTCCACTCAAATCTCACCACTCCAGCCTTCCTGCAGGCCAGTTCTATTTTATTCGAAAAGCACTGTATATTAGGGCACTCCCAGAACATGTGGATAAGTTCCGCTCCCTCCGAGTTGCACCAGGGGCATTGTGAAGTAGCCTTATTGTAAAGGCTAGCAATTCTGCTTGGGGTCATGTACGTCCTGTATAGGACATTTAGTTGTATCAGTCTGAACCTAGCGTTCCTAGAGACCTCCCGGGGGTATGCCAGCACCCTTTCCCACTCTGTCTGTTATATCTGTACCCATGTCCGTTTCCCATTTTTATTTTAGTGTTGTGCTTTTGGGGTTAGGTCTGTCCACCAGTTGATCATAGATTCTGAACACAGGTCTCCACCCATCTCCAAAATTATGTAACAATGCTAGCACTGGATCTATCTCTGGTTCTTCAGGTCATTTCTTCCAGTATTTCTTTTTTTTTGCAACCTTCGTAATCCTGTGATACCACAGAAATTGGCCTCTGGGCAGCCCTTGCCCTCCACAATTGACTCAAAATCCCTGTAGGCCCCCTCTTCAAAGAGCTGCCATTGGGGTTTCAGGGCAGTATGGGCGGCCGCTTTTTGTCAGCTTTAGGGTCCTACTCCAAAGCTTCCAGCCTAGCGTTACCATCATCTGAATTGTGTTAAAACACCCTGGTGAGATCCAAAAGTATTTCCTTCAAATTTGCAGGGGCCACTAGTCGTCTTATCAGTCTCGTTTCCGAAGAGGCCTCATCATCAAGCCATTTGGCCACGTGACTGAGTTGTGCCGCTCAATAGTACCTCTCTAGGTCTGGTAGTTGGATCCCACCTTCTTTGTACATCAGTGTAAGCGTGGATAAGGGAAGTTTGTGCCTGGCATTACCCCATAGAAGTTCCCTCAACAGTTTCTCAATCGTGCAGAAGAAGGCGGCTGGAATGTAATGGTGCACACATTGTGGAAAAAATACAGGAATCTGGCAGTATTATCATTTTTGTTATGGCAACTCTACCCATCACCTATAAAGGAAACTTAGACCAGAACCCAATGGATTTTCTGAGCCCCCGCAATGCCCGTTTGGTGTTGTCCTCATGGATTAAACTGGAGGTATGCCAAATGTTCACTCCGAGGTATCTAAATGATTTAATCTGCCAATTAAGCCCTACCTCCGGAAGTTCAGTCTCTGGTTTCCCAGCTAGTCCCGCCAATGGGAATATGCAGGATTTCTTCCTGCTGAAGGAGATCCCTGAGTACTATGCAAATCATGCAAATCTTTCCAGCACATCTAGCATCACTGGGAAATTCAGGTGTGGGTCCCGTAGATATAGGAGCACATTGTCCGCATACAGGGATACCAAATGGTGCTCTCCCCCCACTGTGATTCCTGCGTCGAAAAACTGTTTTCTAATTTATATATTGCTATCGGCTCCAGGCCCAATATGTAGAGCATGGGCGACATTGGGCAGCCCTGTCTGGTCCCTCTCTATGTCCCAGGGGGCTGAAACTACCCTACCCGTTTAAACCCTAGCCACTGGCGCTGCATAGAGCAGTTCTACCCACCTAATAAAGTGCTCACCCAGCCCAAACTCCCTTAGCACTGCGATCAACCACTCCCAATATATAGAGTCAAATGCCTTTATGGCATTTAGTGAAACTATTGCAAGGTGTTCCTGCCAAGTAGATGTTTGTTCCACTATGTGCTGTAGCCGTCGCAGGTTTACTGCCGTATTGCGGTTCGGGATAAATCCGTTCTGATCCTCATGTATTAGGGTTCCTATCACGTTGGAGAGACGTTTCGCCAGTATAGTTGTCCGAATTTTAACATCGTAATTTAACATTGTTAGGGGCCTGTAGGAGTCGCACTCATCTGTGGGTTTACCGGGTTTAGGGATTGGGACCACCAGGGTCTCTCTCATGGTGCTCGGTAGCATTTTGATTTCGAATGCTTCCAGAAATGCTTCATGTAGAACCGGGGTCAGTTCCAATGAATACGTTTTGTAAAATTCCGGAGGCAGATCATCGCTCCCAGGAGTTTTGCTAGTGGCCAATGATTTGATCACTTCACTTATGTCTTCAATGGTCACTTCACCATTGAGCATTTCTTTTTGGGCCTCATCTAGTTTGGGTAGTCCCGTCTCCTCCAGTGTATCAATATTTCCTGCTGTGGCACTTGTCTGTCGTGGCGGTACAATTGGGAGTAACATTTTTGGAAGGTGTCATTTATAGTCAACTGCGTTGTGTGCACCTCTCCCACCTCATTCTTGAGTGTTGTGGTTAGATGTCTCGGGTGCACCCACTTGCATAGCCACAACAAAAGCCTACCCAGCTTATCCCCTCCAAGTGTGCTCTAATTGTTTTCTCTATGTAGTCGAATTTAGACAATCTATTCCAGGACTCCTTATTGCTTTCCCTGAGTTCCATCAGTTCCCTTTCCCCTTCCCGAGTCTTATGGACAGTAGTTTCCAGCCGTGTGATCCTTTCCTCAATTACCCCTAGTTCCTTTTTTGGTGTTCATCTAATCCCCCCGCACCCGCAATGGTTTCCCCTCTCACCACTATTTTTAGTGTTTCCCAGATGGTGCTCCATCTATCCACACTCCCCACGTTCATGTCTATGTATTCAGTCAATTTACTGCGAAGTTCTTCGCAAAACGCATCGTCTGTGAGGGCGTCAGTCGGCATCCGCCACATCGGTATGGGGGCATAGGGCCCTTCATCGCCCAGATCGCTAGTAGGGGCGAGTGGTCCAATATCAATCTGCCCAAGTAGGTTGCGGATTCCATTTGGGGGTAATGTGCCCTATCCACTAGTAGGTAATCTATTCTCGTGTACAGCCCATGTGGTGACGAGTAGTATGTGTATTCCCTCCTCCCTGGGAGTAATTCCCTCCACACTTCTGATAAGTCCAGAGTCTCAATGACTCGTTTGAGCGGTGAACTTTTATTCCCCATTTCGCTATGTAGTGGTATGGACCTGTCAAGGTCATAATCATGCACACAGTTAAAGTCCCCCCTGCAAATGAAAAAACAATCACGATGTGGGGCCAGTGTCTCACACAGCCCATTTAGGTATGCCGTGGTTCTGTGATTCGCGAGGTAGGAGTTCACTATACAGATCTCATTCTGCTCAATGGTGCTCTTAACTATGAGGGATCTCCCCTCTGCATCCACTATTTTCTTTGATAAGCGAAAAGGCACTGGCGCATCTATCCAGGTATATACACCCCTTGCATATCTAGACTATCCTGCCCTAAAGCCCTGTCCCCCCCAGTGTTTCTCCAATTTAGCAGTATTGTCTACCGTGAGGCGGGATTCCTGTAAAAGTGCAATGGAGACTTCCTTTCTGAGCAGAAAAGACTTAAATCGGTTCCTGCGCATATATGTGCCCAGGCCCCGGACATTCCACGTTCAGATTTTTATATTAGCAGCCATCTTTATCCGGTTCCTTTCACCTCAGCTTCCCCCCCACTTCAGCCCCTGGTTGACCGCCACCATTTTCCACTGATTACTTACACCCCAATCCTCCACACAACAATTCCTAACTTTACCCGGCATCCCAGTGGCAGCTCGGTTTTCGAACCCATAGGCTTTGTATTTTTCCGGATCCCCCTTCCTCCCCCCTTCAAGCACCCACAGACTCAATTTATCTGCTAATTTGAAGACTATAGAACCTTTCAATCAACAACAAAGAACTTTAAAACCGTTTGAACTGTAAACTGTAAACATTAACCAACTGCACCGAGCAGCCGCTCCATGGAGACATCGCTCAGGTGCCCCCGCACCTTCTTGGCCCGTCCGGGTCTTCTAGTGCGGATGAGGTCTTGTCAGCAACAGGCTGACGTTAGTCTTTGCGCTGGGGGTGCCTCTGATGGCTCTGGTTGGGTATTCAGGTGTGCCACCCGTCCAACTTGGCAGCTGTACCTTGTTGCGTTGTGTTTCCGTGTTCATACAGTTGGTTCTTTTAAAGGCTGGTCGCCGCCATTTCGCCTTTATTACCGCCTCTTCACCCACTGCCATGTTGTTGTGTTCCAGCCACATGGTGGCAGCCACTGGGGTTTCCAAGAAGACAGCTCTACCCTTAGCCTGGACGGGTAAATCAGCATGCATTTGAGATTCAGCTGCCGGAGTTGGGCCTTGACCGGGATAAAGGAGTTTCTCGCTCTCTGGAGCAGGAGTATAATCTGAGTACAAAGTGATTCTTGCATTGTACCTCCTGATCTCCCCACCTTCCCTTGAGTGGTGCAAAATGATTTCCCTGTCTTGGAAGTTCAGGATTTTTGCCAGCATCCATCTGGGGTGTGATCCAGGTGGCGGTCTTTTCTGTAGGGACCTGTGTGCCCGTTCCACCGCAAAGCCCTGTGAGAGCTTGTCAGCCCCCTCCTCCTGTTGCAGTAGTGTTTCCACGAAGTTTGTGGGGTTGGATCCCTTCATCCCTTCGGGCACACCTAGTATGCGTATGTTGTTACGCCTGGATCGATCTTCCGCATCTTCAGCCCCCTCTTCTAAGGTTTTATTTCGCTTTTCCAGATCGTGTACCCTGGACTGTAGGTCTTTTTCCTCTTGTAATTTTTCCGTAGCCTTAACTCGTTCTGTAAGGTTGCGCATATCTTGGCACAGCAATTGCACGTCTGACTTGACTTCTTCGATTTTAGTGTCTAGAAAGGAGCTTAGGCCTGCAATGGCCTCCAGCACTTGTCAATCTTTGTTGGGTGAGGCTGGGTTACTCTAGACTTTGCAGGGTTCTTTGGTGCTTGGCGGTTGTTCACGAGATTTGTTTGCCACAAAGGATTCCATTATGGTGTGGTTGTTCTTTTTTTTGCTGAGGGCATGCCTCACTCTTGATCTAATAGTGCTGAATATTAGGCACCCAAAGCAACTTGCCTAGCGTTGTGGGTCGCGCGAACACGCCACCAGCCCGTCTTTGCTACTGCAGCCAGATAGGGCAGAGGCTGACACCAACTTGGCCTTTCACAGGGTAGTGTTGCGCAAGGGAGGATGTGCTTCCTCGGCGGTGGGTTTGGCTGCACTGGAGTTTATTTGCTGATGTGGCACCTTTATCAGGTATTCAGCTGCTGCTTGTAGGCGCTCTATGGGTTGTTGTTCAGGGGGCCCTTAGGCAATGTCTGTAAGGTTGAGTCAATTATCAGCCTTCGTGCACTACTAGAGCTTCCAGCCCACCTCTGGTATCCAGTATTTAGTGCGGGTCCTGTCCCCTCCTGCCAGCTCGCTCACGTTCTCAGCTTGCAGGGCTCAACAAATGTGTAGCGCTCCACTGTCTCTGGCGTAGCCCCTCACCCAGCCACGGGGTTCTATAGACCGCTTCTTCAGGCTGTTTCTGGTAGCATGCCAGTGCCCACAGCGCAGTCCTAGACTGCACCAGTGCACTGCAGGCCAGAGTCAGCAGGGGCCGTGGCACAGGTCGGGCAGTCACTGACACTTTGCCGGCTTCAGTGCTTGCTAGGCGGTCCCTCGCTGACCAATTCTGCTCCTGTGGTCCAAGCCCACCTCGTGGGCCGACTGACTGCGGAAGTAACGTGTGCCCTGAGGTGCAGGGCACCTTCCCCCGCAGTTCTAATTGCCTTCCTCCACTGCTGATGTGCGGGCGGCGCCAGAAACCCAGGAGCAGGTCGGCGACGCGGCAGCTCCTCCGCCCCGAGCCAGATGCCGGCTTTCTTCCAAGATGCTGCCTCGTGTCAGGGCAGCCCTTCCACTCCCTTCACAGAGCCGCGGCTCCACTGTTTTGTTGCGGGCTCCCGCGCCGGGGGCTCGTCCACCAGCCTCCTCCGTCGTGCCAGGCCAGGGACACCCGACACTGTGTGTACGCTGTGCTGCTCACTCGGGGGTGCCTCGCCACAGGTCCGCCCTTCCCCGCAGTGCTTCGGGCTGTTCTTTAGTCTGCCATCTTGCCCGCCCAGGGGTTCACACTTCACAGCTCGATTATGGGGCGATTTTCGTCACTTACTCTGCTGTTAGATGTTGTTTGCAGAACACGAATTACTAGAAATTACTAGAAAACTGCCTTTCGTAAGAATCTCAAGAGGATCTGGACGGGAGCTTCTCCTAGGCACACTTTCACTCCATGAGCTCAGGCCACGCACCCCTAGAAAAACAAGTGATATACATTTGGTGTCTAGGTAGTGGGCCTGGCCCTCGGCAAACGCAAATGTGTACTCTGATTTACTTATTGGGGAATGTGCCATGGCCGAAGCCTATGTCCAATGGATTTGGAGACTGGTCATGGCTGCAAGCCATGAGCACTGGCCGTTGTTTACGTTATTAGGGTATATTGGACACTGAATTAGGATGCAGGGTAGGTGCAGTGAATAATAGGGGTGGTTTGGTTTAGCTGGGGTCATTATGGAGACTTATGTCGTAAGCAATTGAAAGATGATTTCCATCCCCAGCATGCGCTGTTGATAACGAGACATAAGCATATGTTGCAAAAAAATATGTTTCTTAAAGGATATTTATAGTTCTTTCATATATATGAAGAGGAATTATTAATAATTTATATACAGTGATGGAATACCATGAAAGTGTGTAGTGGCACCTTTACGGTGAATGTTTTGAAGTGGTGCTTGTACAGGGGCAGACGATTTAGTTATGAGTACTATGTTGTTTTTTCAGATGATTGGGGAACAAACCCAAGTGCAGCCGGGACTAATACGCATTTTGAGTCTCATCTACCAGGTGGATAGAGTTCCTTTCCGGATGTGGAGAAGTCATGTTTGAGACCTTTTGATTAATATAATGTAGGCAAAATGTTATTCCCAGGGTATCTATTTGTGTGTTGTAGTGTTCTGGTGTAGGCCATCTAATGAGACCCTTTTGATGTCTGCATGCCCTGCTTTTGAGGAGCCGGAGTGCATCTACGCACTAAAGGAAATACCACACACTGTAAGCAGGTATTATGGTCAAACTTTGTTGTTTGATGGTGCAGTAATGAGAACTAACTCTGATTGTTGTCAATGGTTGGTGCAATCTGTGAATCATGTCCTCTTTGGTGTGTTTCACTAACGTAATTGGTGTTTTGTCTGTCCTTTCCTTTTTATCCTTTAGTTTTTTGGGTGTTGTTGCTACGCTGTGGAGACCAGTTTGCTCATCCGTCAACATATACATTGTGGCTTTTGAGCCCCTGAAGAAGGTTCCTTGAATCAAGTTTAGGGACTGAAACATGTCAGGCAGTTCATATTAGAACACAAATGGGCCAAAAACTGATTTATTCTGAGATTTATGTGTTTTGTGTACAATCAAAAAATGTATTGATGTTTTTATGTGTAAAATGCTTTGTATAGTTTATGTTTAGTGGATGCTGTATGGAATGTTACATTTTGTGCAACATTACCCTACCCTTAAAAAAAATGTATATTGATAACTTTTCCAATAAAAGTATATGTTTTGTTAGGATCTTGTGTATTGAATATATGTAGGGGTTTGGGACAGGCATGACCAATACTATATGGTTAATTTGTGTTTTGTAGTCCTCTTTTGTATAGATCCAGTATATGGTTTACCAGACAGTAGAGAGAAACACTCTGTGGCGTGAGCTTAGGGTCTATCTGGGGTGTGTGACCAGTTTATAAATCAAAGTGCACACTGGAAGCACACACATTCAATCTATAATGGGAAATTAAGGTCGGCGGGTAAGCCGAAGTAAACACCCTACAATTGCAATTCAATGAAGTACCTTGTGCACGTGCTCTGGTGGCAACCAATTATCTGGCAGAAGGGCACTGAATACATCATTGGAAGTGCCACCTGCACAGAAAGGTAATCTAGGGAAAGAGACTTCCATCCAGCCACAATACCAGTTGACAGTTTAGCGTCCTTACCACCTCGTCAAAAATGTACAAAAATACAGGTAGGCAAGAATTCTAATCAGATCTGCACAGCTCTGCTTACGTTTAGAATATGAAGTCTGTCCTCTTGATGGTGGAAGAGTTTAGAAAGGAAACAACATATGCTATAACAATCAGAGAGTTAAATGATTTGATTTTGACTGACCTCATTCCACAGTTGCAATTCTTGCTCTGCTTGTCGCACTTGTGCTGGAAATGGTGCACCTGAAAATACAGACACGTGAATGTAATGTGGCAAACATCCATAGGTTTTCTACACACAAATGTCCAACACTATATTTCTGATGGCTGCTAAAATGCACTGCTAGTTCTAAGAACACTACATTTACTGCCTCAAAAAGCATCACCAAATGTCAATTGTGTCTCAGTTAACATAACACAATCATCATTGATATGAAAGAGGACTCATTTAAAAACACAAACATGTTTTCACTGGAACATCTTTAAGAAAACTTATTTGTAGTCGAATCTGAAAGAGCATTCAATTATAGGAGAACCTAAAAGAACTGAAATCGATAGTGAACAACGCATTACTGTAGCACGTTAGATTTTTATTTAGTTTGCTCTCAGTAAACTGACAATATGGATGATGGTTTGGTTATAAGCAACACATCGTATCATTATCACATACAGGGGAAGTTACAAGACCAGGAGCAAAACATGCGCCGGCATGGAATTATGTCAATGAATACTCGTGCATTTCATCTTCTGTTGAGGTATTACGAGCTGTTACTTGGATTGGAAGTATATGAAAAGCCCTTAAAGAATATATTTGATACTGCAATACGTGGAGTCTCACAGGTATTTTCTGTTAAAGCATGTTTTAATCCTCTGTGCTATGTGTCCCTGCAGATCCCTGTTACCTCTGAGTGAGTATATGTGGTGATTGAGAAAGTTGGTACTAGTCCACTGTCCTTTTTCCAATGTTGTCTTTGTTTGGCAAATCTTTACATGACTGGGCATTGACAGGTGCTATCATTGCAACTCTGGAGAAGCCCTGAAGATGAAAAGGGCGGAAGCTTGCTGTGGCGCTGTTTTGCTATTGTGCTGGAGGTGCGGGGAGCAGGGGCTCCATTAAAAATAACATTGCTGCAGAGAGATCGGACTTAGACGCCGAAGGACAAAGGAAAACTGCCTGTCTCCTGGACATTGTGAGGGGTAAGTTAAAACAGAATAAGATGCTGGGGGAAATTAATCTCATGCTGTGGGTCCACTCGAACAAAGGGAGTTTGACCGCCCCACAATCTCCTATTACCAGCCCATTGGGACATGCGGTGGGGGCGACCAAGACGGGTGAGGATGCCCCCCTCCAGCCCCGGCAGAGAGCGACATCCCGGGAATTATGTCCGACCGGTGGTCAGCGTCCAACAGTAATGAAATGGTGTGTCCATTTATGATTGATGTAAATATCGAAAAGTCCACGGTCCATAACATCTACACTCGACCTATACAGACGCAAGAATAAACAAAAAGGTCAGACTTACCCCTTACACCCAACACTGGTCAGCCTGTAAGTGGAGTCGCCCAGGTGGCGAAACCACTCGACTTTGCACACGAAAAAAAATATACAGGAGGAAGTAACGAAAATTCCAACTCTATGCATTCCAACTCTATACATAGAATTTCCTTTAACGAAATCTATTTGCCCGGAGAAATTGCTGGAAACCAATGCAACCACAACAAATGCAAATAATGGAGACGAGAAGAGAGACATTAACAATACCGGCCTCAAACCTATAACAACTATGTTGAGCAGCAAACATTTAGATCTGGTGGCAAGCACCCCGAAAAGGGTCCAGGAGGTGGCAAACCTTCCCTTGGAATCGAGGGACGTGGCGGATATCCCCCTTGAACTGAGCAAAGCTATGCCGACAAAAACGGGGGATAGGGCAACTAGCCCGACGGAAAGATACATTCTGAAAGGACGCCCCCAAATAATTGCCCAATCATCAACAGTTCAGATATTCCCATTATGGAAGCAGCAACCTACTAATGGAGTAAGGGGAAGCCTGAAACCAACGTTACAACAATTTATAAGGTATATTGGCCATGACAAAAATATTTGGAGACCTCAAAAACTATTACTAGCAGACGGCACAGGTGTTCCTAACTTCTACGGCCAAAACAAAACTGCCAAATTTACTTAATGGCAGGTTAGACCACCAGGATTACGGGGGCCGAAAGCAAAGTTTGCAGAATATTGAAATTCCCGATGCAATATTGTTGGAAAATTCAATAATGATGCAACAAAATGAGATTGTGGAAACATCTACACAAACGATTCTTGAGAAAACAAAAAACGTCACAAACCATGCAATGAGGTGGAACACAGTACATAAATTTGCCTGTACAATTGCCATCAACAAACAAACTCCCCGTTAAAGATCATCGATAGCCTTAGGAGTGATGGACAGCAACAAACACGATCTGAAAAGGACAACTTTCATACGGTATCAACCTACCCCCGTTTAGGAAGTTGCACGAAGACGCAACCGACACATTGAAAGATCATACCACACTTCTGGCAATGGTACACTCTGAGATAATCTTCATTGAGGATTTCATCACCGCATTGCAAAATAATATGGATAACGTCGAACACAAAATCTCCCAACTCCTACAGACCATCTTGGAACCTATCATGAAGGAAAAGAGAGATAGATCGAAGACCTTGAGAAGAGAATAGTAGGGGGGTTGTCCAACCCAGTGATCTCAAATACAGACATGGAGGGCACACAGCCTATTAAGGATACAATGAGTCACCAACCACTGAGAGAGGAGAAGCTACCAAAGGCAACACAGGAGTTGACAAATGAAGGAATCCAAAATAACTCTGAAAAACCTAATGATTCAGTGAGCGAGGAGGTGGAGGTGGGAAATGACAGAAACCCAGAAATACAAGCAGAGCAAATAATCCCCGCCAATCTTGTTGGTAATGTTATGAACAAGATCTCCAAACCTCAAGAGGGTAACTTGCCCTACCAGAAATCAAAACGTGCCCGTAGCAACAGGAAAAGTCTAATTAAAACATCCATTACAGAGCAAGAGCAAAGTGTTGACAAAGAGACTGTAGCAAAGGGATACAGCGAACTGAAAATACGTGAAATATTTACAAAAAAGGTTAATATTTTTTCGAATAAAACAACAATACCGGTGAGGGAGAAGACAGCAGGGAGGGTCGAATGGAAATTAAAACCGACCCGGGTGCTAAAGCTGATAAAAAAAAAAAACATCTAACTCAACAAAGGGCACGCAAATTAAATAAAAGCAAAGCGTTTATTAAAAGCTTGACCATGCCCAAAGAAAGCAGTTGTGTAAAACATGTTAACTCGCAAAGAAGTAGGAACAACATATGTACCCCGGACAAAATAACCTTTGACCCTGACGAACCACATCTGAAAGACAACTCGGAGATAGACTTTCACTTAAAGTGAGACTAAACAAAAAAGGCTTGCTGTCTGAGAAGATAGTCGCCAACATTGGCCTAAAGCAAGGGTGCCCGTTGGCGCCGGAAATATATAATCTCTTTACATCTGATATTGAAGAAACCTTTACACACTTAAGAATCTTCCCGCCAAACATAGCAGGAGTCCCGGTAGGAAGATTCATTTATGCGGATGACAGTTTTGATTGATCAAACTCTGATAGGCTTTCAACATCAACTGACAGCATTACAGAACTATGTCAACATTAACAGCATGACCATCAATCCGGAGAAATCTAGAATCTTAACACTCTGGAAACCAACCAGGGGGGAAAACAACAAAAAAAAGGGCGCTAAACAAGAAAATCCTAGAAGTCTCCTCACTAACCTACCTGGGGGTCTGTCTTAATAACGACAGAAATGAGGAACCAAGAATTACTGACCTCAAAAACAAGGCAAAAAAACTGCCAGCCAAGCAAAAACCTTCTCTAAACAATTCTGCAGATTCTCACTGGCTCCGGTGGTGGCTTTCTATAGAGCTAAAGTCATCCCGATTTTAGTCTATGGGGCGGAAACCTCTTTCTTTCTGCCTATCAAAACATGGTTGGTATTAGAAGGAATATTCTGGAGTAGTACACTCCAATTGCCCAAAACTTATCAGATTCAAATCATTCAAAGAGAATTGGCTTTAACATCATAAAAGCAATATCAAAGTGGAAAAAAATCCTCTTCTACAGAAAATATATAGATGAAACCTCAAATGGGGGATTCAAAGTTCTGAAGAAAGCCTTGGAAAATCATAACAAGCCCATATTAACTGAATGGGCCACAATTTGCCAAGTGATCTTAGTAAACATGAATGAATCAGAAGAATCCTTATTAAAGGAGTGAAGAAAAAACTATTTGAATACGACCCAGGAAGAAGTACAAAGGTACCATGGTCATGAAGATTTTTGGTTCGAACCCTGAAAACTGAACAGATTGCCCAAGTACCTGTTAATTTTTCCTAACTGGTTCCTGCAAACCTTCTATTTAAGATTCCACCTCAATCTGTGGCCCTTTAGAGATAACAACTAAAGACAAAGTGGCAACGATGTGTCTAAGCACTGTAGACTCTGTCAGGTCACAAAGGTCGTAGAAACCCTGAAACATTTAACACTTCAATGTCCAACCCTGCCTCATGAAAGACAAATCTATCTTGGAGACATCTGGGAAAAATACCGTCTGAGAGAGACTGACATTTGGTGGAGAATTCTCCTTGAAGGGTAAAAAATGCCAATCAACCTAGCAGTGGTAAAATTCATGTTGAAAATCTCCGAGAAAATTGCAAACACTACGACAGAAAGTGCAAAGGAAACTAGAACAGTAGACTCTTAAATAACTGGAAATTAGGGTGCACATCTACTTACCATTGGGACGTTGTGAGAAAGAACTATGGATCAACGAATAGAATGGCCGTTTGTTCTACCCTCTTGCTGTACCTTGCATGACGAAGCATCTATCAGATACGTGCTTGTTCGCCATGAGTTGACAGTTTGAACTATATGGACGTTTTATTAAGTGAATAGCCAAAGGTTTATTTCCTTTTTGTTTTTTTTATTCAGATTGGATAAACCAAAGTGCTAATAAAAATAAAATAAATATTGCACCTCTTTAATTTCAAACGGAGGAGCTACCAGCACCTGTAAAAGGGAATTATAAAAATAAAAATAGAAAATTGAAATGCATTGAGCATAGCAAAGCACACTAAGCGGTATCTAGCACTCATTCGGCACGCTTACAAAACGCAAAGATTTACAGGTTGGGAAAATTGTATGGTTACAGGAATTTGGGTACACAGCTCAATATTTATGAATCTGCCCGCCCACAAAAAAAGTGACACTTCTCATTTGCGTGCACACTTGGCAGATGCAAGTCGAAAATGTGCGTAGTTAATTTCTCTATATATTTAAACCAGTCGATAATTTTTTCGCTAAATCTTTTTTATTAATGAAAAGTAACAGAAATGTTCCGCGTTATTGTTGAAGAAATTCAATCATAACCTCACCCGTTATTCCAGTCCCCATTGTGTACCATTCTACAGGCAACTTCCCAATATCATGTCTTACATCAACTCTGTCGTTATAAATATGGAACTCGTGACCTCTATCCCAGTATCAGCTCAGAATGCCCCCAGAATTCTGCAGTTTCATCAATATCTCAACACATGTCTTTTTCAACAGCACCTGACCGAGGACTAATCGCAGCGGAAGTACAGGCTGTCATACAGACCACAACTCACAGTACTGCACTACTGTTACAAGATGCCACTGAATAGCTAATTCGGATTTCACTTTAAGATTACCAATGTCTATCACTCATTGTCCATTCAGGTGAAAAACATCTGCTTAACAGCATTCATCTCTTCCCGGGCTGACAGCAACATGCTCAGTCAAACCCCCCAAAACACGTTTTTGTGACACCTCACCCACCTGTGGAGGAGTTGACTTTTAAGGGCACTGCAGAACCATACACATCTCAAAAGGAGCATCCTAGCAGGGGTTTGGTGGACAAGAGAAAGGTTATAAATGGTAGACAACCTTTGCGGTTCAATAGACAGGACACGTGTGATGCTAATGCAGCCATGGAGCTATGACACAAAGCATCTTTTGTGGTAGCTTGCATATTTCCCGTTATACCTTGATTTGCCCTTAAGTGACTTCCTGTGGACAGACGTCCCTGGGTACTACAGTTTAGGATGGTAGACACGTCCTTAAAAGCTGTCCCTATTGAATCTCTGCATGAAATGCACCAGTACCCTGCTAGGATCTTGATATATATAGAGTGGAAGCACACCACTCTGTTGATTACTGTTGGAACTGCGGGCAGTTCAAAGCACCAATGGAGAAACCCTTTCCTGAATGGTCTCTGAGGAACAGGAGACCTCCGTTGGAAGAACTTTAAGATTAGTTGCATTTAAGGACACTTTGTACAGTGTGCTTCAACTTTCCCGAGTGGGAAAGTGTTCATGTAGAAAGCGTGTTATACGTCCCTGGCTTGGTAAGTGCTAAAGAAGGTTTCATACATTGCTGGTTCCTGTACTGGACTCACCACACCCTTTAATGTCCAAGTGCTTTAACTGTGACACTGAGGCTGCTCAGCCACCCATCATTAAGATGTTAACCCTATTTTGTGACAGTGAAGTGAGTTTGGTCCCCTGACTAAGTTTCCCTTTGTTTGATGCACTCGACTACCTTCTGAGGCCCAGCACTGCTATGGCTGCAGCGCCTAACAGGAAAATGAATTGAAATGTCCCGTTCAAATGTGTCCCTGCTGATGGAAGGAACATTTTTGAGCCACTGCCCACATAAAGATACGTGGCTCAAACTTCCACTTCTGCTTCATTTTTTATGTTTTATATAACAAGGACCTAGCTCGAAAGTATCGGAGCACCGCGCAAGAGTTCAGGAAACAGAGGGCAGTTTACAATGGGTTTACAGTGGTGGCAGAAGAGCAGAGAAGACCTGCTTGACGCTATGATACTAATGTAATGAACACTGACAATGTTGGTTTTCCCCTAGGGTTTTCTAGGTACCATGACCCCCGGACCTTTGCCTAGGGCCCTAGAAACTGGTAATAGACCCTTTCCCCACTTTAGCACTGACATTTAAAAAGTAAACATTTCTGTTTTACCTTTTTATTCATTTTTTCCTCCATTTCCCCTCCTGTTATGTTTTCATTATAGGGGTGAATTTTTTGCGTTTTGTAGTGTTTTGTGTGTGTGTAAAGTACATTTAATTTGTATCAAACTTTGTTTTAATATTCATTTTAGCTTGGTATGACAGTACTATTTTTGTTTGGAGGTTTCCACTTATATCTCTGAAGATCATAGCCTGTACTTGACCCATGCTACCAATATAGAGGGATAGGAAGGTGTTGGATGCACTGCTGTGGCTCATGTTTGGGAAATGAGCATAAAAGACTTTGCTCTCCCTTACACTTCTGGCTAATATGAAATGTAGTCACACGTGGGATGTCGCCGGCCATAAACATTCTCCTGATATACTAGGATGCTCGGCCGTATAGCCCATTTAGAGCCCCACATTGACTTTCCATCAGTACTTTGCATTATACGCTTGGTCCTCCTTCACAGCCAAGTTGGTTATTTTAAGCCTAACTAGTATGATTATACCATTTCATTTAAACATTATTCCTGTGAACTGAATGTCACTACAATTTAGCTCCTATCTAGAACCTTACTAAAGGTCCCAAAAACCCACAGATTGTGCCATCTGGCAGCCAGCAGAGCAATCTCATTTAAAACAATGATATCTGTTGACTGAAATTTCATTTACATCTCCGTCAATATCCCTATCAACGCCAACATTTCTAATTTAAGTATTGCACTACTTTCAAACCTCTGGTGTTAACATGGAAACGTAACCTACCCAGACCTTCCTAAATTGCTATCTACCTTGAGATAAAAACAGCATAACACTTTTGAAAGAAAGGAAAAGAGGTGAACATCAAGAGGACTTGTGTCTGATTTAACGTAAACAGCACCCGAAGAGATTACGATCAACCGTGCACATAGAGCTGGTTCAATGAGGGAGGGCAAACAAGCGCCTCCCGAAGTCTGTTATAAAAATGCACATCTAAGCCAAAAAAGAGAGCGTTTTGAATGATGCCAGGAAATAGTGGAAAAGCCAATATTAAGACAACATGTCTTCCAGCATTTGGTGCAATTTACCCTGAGCAGAGCAATCAAACCGATAACGGAGGAACTAATCAAAAAGAAAACATGTAAATGGGCCTATCTATCAGGTCTGCAGATTAAGAAAGATGACAGTGTTGTGACGTTTTTCTCAGCAGAGGCGGGCGCTAGTTTGCTGAATGTTCGGCTACTGAAAGAAGTCCAAGATCAACCTGCACAAAGTTCCCAGAGGAGTGAAAATGGATCAACTTTGAACTGGCAACAAATGAAACTAAGTCCATGATGCAGCAAAGGACTAGCATGTTAATCTCACTGTAAGAACAAGAATGATCAATCCAGTGTCTGAGAGGTCTGAACTTGCAGAGCACACTGAAGAACTTTAGATGCAGCTTAAAGCATATACAGATAGTATTTTATTATCTTTTTTAAAGATCAGGGGTGGTCCCAGACTCCAAGGATCCCGTTTCCATGGGTACGATTGCCTGGGTTTATAAGCTCAAGAAAGAACAGGTTGCACTTCCCCACTTCATGTTGGGCACCTGGGCTTCATCAGGGCACTCTCCCACACAGTGTAGTCTCTCTCGGAACCCATATTCCTCTCCCTCTGTCACTGCAGATGGTAGGACCAATTCATCTTACCTCTCTAGCTTGTGGAGGGGATTTGGGAGAAGCAGCGATTGTTCGGCTAAATAATCACACCACACACACACCGTCAGCTCTCAGAAGAATGCGCTTAGAGTTTATTGTCCCATCTGCTTTTTTTTGGTGCAGACTGCAAACACAAATGTGCAAGGGCAGGCAAAAATACATTTACATTTCATCACAGTGTCCCTTTCTAAGTATGCAAATACAGGCAAAGGTACATACACATTTCAGCATTTGTATGCCGTTTGTATTGTATGCCACTGTGTACGACTCGTTATCTGAGACACTCCTGGATGGCCTTGGTTCCCAGCACACAGAACAAGCCATGACCATTTATGCAGGGAAGTCTCCCTTCCTTATCTTGTGTACTGACAAACACGGCCTGACAGTATTCAGAAGCGACTCAGCATGATTCCATTCCCCTGTGCCAATGTGCAGGTGTTTCTTCAGCATTAACACTTTATCCATAATGCAAGCATATTTCTCAGCTTAAAAGCAAGTGGCTAAATAAAATGGTGGAGTATACTCAAAATGTATACAGTTCCCCCTTCTATCGTTTCTCACTATAAATCATTATGCCTCAATCCTAGTCAGTCTAAAATATTCTTTCCGGTTAACGTTGTGATCTATTTTCCCTACGCCTGCATCAGGGAATGTACGCAAAGCTATAGTGGTAAGATTGCTCCTACTTCTGGTGCACCAAGCTGTAACTCACTTGTAAAAGAAGCAACCGGTTACTAATAGAAGTAGCCCGTTCATGAGAAACAGGATAATCTTTGACCCCCATGCCTCAGACATTTTTTGTGAATGTTGTCCACCAATACATAGAGGGGTCTGTGGGTATCTGCGCAATGTCTGTATTGTGTGCGGCATGATAATGTATTTGCTGCTGGTTATTTGATATGAATATGAAACATTGCTCTTTAATAAGTGTGCAAACTCCTCCTTGTGCTGGCACAGCTGTATCAAGCGTAATTCTATTTTACAGGACCATAGTCCTGATTTCCCATTGTTCCCGCACCAAAGAGTCCAGCATGTAGCTTTCCCCATTGGCCATTAGCTCAAGCACTGCCTGGAGTTTTACAAGAACATTACCAGTTTGTGCTGTAGCATATATGCAAACTCCAAGTCCTGCAAATATGCCCCTACTCCTCCCCCTGTAATCTCGCCAGTTGTTAATGGGCAGTAAGTATCCACAATTGCTTGTGTATCTTCTTCATTCTTATTATGCAGGGTGCGGGTGTTCCCGATTTTCCCCAAAGGGGAGTCCTTGAACACCCACGGCATGTTAGGGTAGTGAAGGTAGGGAAGGTAGTGCTTTATACACTCTTGTCCCGCAGAGCTAGATCACCCCTTGTTGAAGGGGGAGGCTAGTGTGGTATTTAGGGCCCACGGATTAGAGTATGATGCTGTGCTGTTCCTGCTGCAATGATATTGCCACACCATCCTGGTGAGCGGAGCATTGCCTTTTACTGTCTTGTGACGAATCAAGGGGATTCATCCCTTCTCCCCAAAGGAAGCCCCTTCCTGTGAAGCTAGGGAGGTGAGCCCGATTTGCAATACCCTCCCTAGGAGTAGAGGCAAGTAGGACCTCACCGGGAGAGACCCCCACTCCTTTGGGGACAAGGAACTCCCTCATGCTGGATGTACCATGGCCTACATGGGGTGTATTAAAAAATAAGAAAATATGAGTTTTTTAATTCCATCAAGAATGGGATGAAGCAACTCCTAAGGGATATCATTATCCTGTGAGAAAAGGCCATTCCCCTTTAAATCAAGGCGTCCACTTTACTAGGACGATGAGGTTAAATAATGTGGATCCAAAGAGGGATGAGAGAGACACAGTAGAAGAGTGAGAGGACTGCTGACGCAGGCCGTGAGAAGCCCGAAGCCACACAACCCTGAATCAGAACGAGAAGCAAGAAACCTGCGAGTTTACAACTCGCACGCAGGTGCTACTCAGGACGTCAAAGTCACGGCAGACCCGAGACCTGAGAAACCTACAGGGCGGGAGCCCAAACCCAAGTGAAGGTGGTGGCGAGACCACAGAGGGAAATCTGTGGTGGACCATTGGTCTGACGAACGTCAGCAAGACCGCCCACAGAGAATCGCAGGGTGTCCATGAATGCAGCCAGGTACGGAGACAACACAAGAAAGAGATGAAGGATACAGACGCTGGGAGACAGACAGCGTGACCAGGAGAACGGGAGGTATGGGGAGATTCAAGGGAACCGATATAGCGCACAACTAATTCGTCACAGTAGGAGACATGAACCAAAGTTAGCTTTGAGACCAAATCGATACAAAGATTGTGAAACAAGAGAAAAGCATTATAATATACAGATAACTCATCACAGTAGAAGATATGCCACTATGTTAGCTTTAAACCAAAATGAATATAAAGATAGTGAATCAAGAGAAAATAATTTTAACACACTGTTAACTGTGACGAGTTAACTATGAATAGATACAAAGGTGGCAGGCTAAGAGAAAAGGCAGAGGAAAAACTTAGCAATAAAAAAAGAGCACAAGTGTAAGAAAATACCCTGGAATGGGGGAAAACCCAATTGCTATCCTGAACAAAAACAAACTAGTGAAAACGAAGAAGAAAGACAGGGCTGTGACCCTATATGCATAAATCTGAAACAAACCCCATAGACTCAGGAAAAATCGAACTGTTATAGACTAAGAATGAAAGCCCTTGAAATGCATGAAATGCATATTCCTTCAAAAGGATCCAAGCAGGTCTATGACCAAAATCATAAACCAGCTAAGAGAGAACCAAAGGAGATTCAAGAAGAAAAAAAGTGTAACATCCCAATTGGGGAATTAAATAAATTAATCCAGGAATTCACAGAGGACTTTTTACTGATTGTGTATTAAAGACTGGCACTAGCAGTAGCCTCAGGAGAAAAGAGTTAGTTTTCTCTTAGTGGTATGGTCAGTTAGGGTAGTTTTGGACAGCAGACTTTTTGCTTTGGACATTCACATCTGACAGACAAACACCTTTGTTAGTAAAATAGGCAGGGATCATCATAGTCATAGGGGAGGTTAGGCCGTCCATCATTATTTTAATAAAGTTTACATCATGTCCTCGAAGAGTATGTTCTTTTTCTGGCTCGCCACAGTATACAGTATTGTTATTTTCATTAAAGGAATACTATTTAATGACATTAGAGGCCTTCACAAAAGCGTTGGCTTTTCAGCAAACGTACGACAGGATCTGAGATATTGGTCCATCTGTCTTTAGATTATCCATTCCCCAATCGTCCGATGTCAGCAAGGCAGTGCCATTCGCAAGTCATTACACTGTGAAGTTACACCGAATTGTATTACCCGACATTCTCCCTTCTGCTTCTTGTATCTTTTACAGAAAGAGGGAAGTAGTATATGGGGTGTGCACTAAATTCTGAATAATCTACTGTAGCCCTTAGAGGTAGTTACATTTGTGAGTGCTAGCACTAAATCAGTTTTATTAAATAGTGCTAGGTCGAGATGGCAACGCAAATATAAATGTCCTCAGAGCGGTGTGGCAGGTGGCTGCATACCCAGCAATCACTAATATTTAATTCAGAAGCAGTTATGTATGGCAATTTCATGTATGAATTACTCTCTAGTGAAGGTAACAGCTTAACATGTGCACAATGGACGAGGAGGCTTATAATCCCTGCCAGTACGATGGCTAGTACAATCTGAGTGATCCTCATTCTCCTGGTGTTTCTATCACCTGCTCTCCTGTTGAGGTTCACCGGCCCAATGGTGGCACAGATTCTTACCTGTTCTGGACTCAGGTTTACTGGTGGAGCATATAGCCCGCAAGCCCCTCAGACGTAACTGTGCCAAGGCCTGTAATGGAAAAGGGTTATTGCTCTCTGTGTGTATTTGTAACTTTTATAGTAATGTACAAATGGTGGCCAGTAAGTAATGGGGTAGTATGCCTCGGATTCTGGGTACGGGGTTTCTCCCAGTGATCGTCCCGCCCACCCAGCTGGTACAGTTATGTCTGGTGAGTGTGTTACAAATATGGCAATGAAGAGAACAATTTGATTTGTAAATGTTCAAGCCAATAGTTTGCGCACATTCCCATATGCCGTATTGTAAAAGTGTGGTACAGCTTATTTTACCTGACTGTATTGTTTCCCTAGCCATATTGTTGGATGGCAAATGAATACGTCATCCATAGCTTCTGCCCCTCCACCAGCTCAATACGGCACAGGTGAGAAATGTTACTCACTAAGACAACTATACCGCCCTTATCCCAGGCAGGTACAGCAGGAGATGGACACAATCTAACCTTAAGATGTCACGAGTAACCAAACTAATGTTGTGACAATACATGTCCATGCATTAGACACAAAGCAAATGTGCACGAATATTAACATAGCAGCCATAACACATGAAGAATACTAACATAAGCAATGTATACACTGAATGCAACATGAATGACACTCAGATATAGCTCACTAACATAGAAACGCAACAATAATGGGCAGCCATCTCTTCCAAAATGGAAGCCACACCATGCTTCTGATTAAATGAAAGGCCCCAAGGCTTCATGAAAAATTGAAATGCTGAAATCACAAAAATACAGATCCGTGCACAGCTCGGTAAACTATGAAAATACATGTTATGCATGATGTTGTAAGCAAACTTGGCCTGATTTGAAAAAGGCACAGGATGTGCCGAAACACGCGTTATCCAAAGGGCTCTCCCACGGGAGTTTGAAAGATATGTTTACATTTATCAGACAAATTCTTTACCATATCTGTGGCGCAGTTATTTTGTGAAAGGTAGTACCTTTATGTATACAACGGAGATGGGGAATCAATCCTCCGCTTTCTTTCACACCCACGTGACACACAATAATAGAGGGTGAATGTGGTTGCAGAGCACTTAGAGTTGAGAGTTTAAAACCCCTTAAGATTGGCAGGACAAATATAAGCCAAAAGACTCCATGAAGAATAATTCAAGAGTGTCTCCAGTGGCAAGGGAAAACATAATACTTGCATCAATATTAGCTAAATTCCCAATAAATGAAGAGTGAAATACATATAAACCCGGTCCCATCACATGTGACCCATAATTCGAGAACACTGGCTATTCATTAGCAACGCACACAGATACAACACCTCCCTTAATCCTTACACATATCCCCAGACACGAAATGCAACAGAAGGCCAAACACAAAGAGATTGCCCTGGTTTATGACCTAGAAAAGAGGGATTGTATCTTCTTTAACTGAAAGGAAAGCAGTTTGTGGACCTCTCTCTCCCTACTCCTGACTTGCTTGTGTATTGCCGATCTTTCAGTTGTCCAAGGTTGGTTAGTAACAAACCAATCAATGAAAAATCTCTAATGCTACGCCACCCATGAAGCAAGGTACAACCAATTACATATTGCAGAGATGGTGTCTTTTTACCATTATTAATTTAGAGGTGGTTGCAGAAGGGGCCATCAGACACGCGTTACCCAATGTAACTCTATGGAACCCTATGGAATGTAGATGTAGTCACTAATATTAAACAATCCTGTACCTTGTAGGTTTTTGTGACTAAGATCACAGTATGATGTCAGTTGTGACAAATGTTGAATATATAAACCATTTCTTTTGATAAGCATAGTGAGAGCGCCAAGAATTCAAAGCTTGTATTCTGTCCCTGCTTTATTTTGATGATAATAAAGCTGGTTTTTGTATTGCACTTTGTCTATTTCCGTTATTGAGTCCAGTTTTAGCTGGCTCCAGAATCTCTGCTTAATATGGGACTTTCCAGGCCATTTTAACAGATGGTAGCAGAGATGATGGTTTGCTAGGGGTCGTCGGATTGTCGAGGGGTCCCCGTCGAGGCCCGCAGACTGCGGAGGTGGCCTGTGGAGAGTGGAAATACGTGTAACAGAGAGGTCGACGGGAGCCCCTTTGGAGAAAATCTTTTCCGGTACCCACATATCGCCCCGTAGGGTGGAGGGCAACTGGCTGTTAGGGGAGACTCGACACCGAAGACCCTCAGGAGATCCACGGATGTAAGTATGACATAGGCTTGGCAAAACGAGGGGGGCGGTTGTTTGTATATTGGGGGATTGTGATGAAATAAAGAGATAAATGATAACGGAGATAGTTTCTGACAAGGCTCAGGAAAGACCACGTAGTAAACTTCGTTACAGGGTAAAAAGAAAAAGAGACAAATACACTAGGAGTTGAGAAGATGGCAGTAGTGCATTTTTTGTGTAGTAATTGCTGGCACCAGCCTTATGTTGTAAGATAGCTTAGGATGTGTAAAAAAGTGTCCTTGTGTATATTGGTATATATTGTGGAGGACATGAAGTTGTGGTGTGGACCGAGGAGGGTGGTCCGGTGTGGGTTCAGCAATGTGGGGCTGCTCAGAGCATGAGTGACAGTTGGGTTGTCACTCAGGTTTGGAGGGAAAAGCGAGGTGGGGCTGTTCGGAGTGTGAGTGGTATTGTTGTGGTGCTGCTTTGAAGCATTGGGTGATACAGGAGTCGTGGTCTCAGAGAGAGAGAGACAGAGAAGTATTGAGTGCAAGAGAAGTATTGTTGGGGAGGGTGTGACAGGGAGGTAAAGAGGGTGAGTGAGAATTAAAATATAATTTGGTAAGTATCAGTAAGTTTAGCTGTGACGTATGATCATAGGAGATACTCTGAGTATCCACCTGTGCAAAGTATTACCCCATTATAAGGACGCAATAATTAAATACTATACACAGTGGGTGTGGGACACAGCAGGTAAAATGTTCATTCCCTGGTCACATGAAGACACGCACCCGAAGACAGTACTGCAACGCATGTGTATCTATTTACATGCTGCGTATAAGGGAAAATAGTTGCAGAAACGACTAGCCATTCTGGAACTGTGGAAAATGCATAGGGAGAGATAGAGGAGCCACCTGCAAAAGAAAAGATGCTTAATCAACATGACAATGGGGGGTATAGCACCCATGGCTCCCCCTCCTCCGCCCCAGAGAAGTGATCCGTATTCGGAAGCACAGGGATTATATCCATTAGGAGAATTAAAAGCAGCAGCTGGGTATACTAATCCCACATATGCCCCCTGTGTGCAGTAGTGAAGACATTATAAGTGGAAACAAAATAAGTATGCAAGGACCAGTGTCCACACATGTGAAATAAGATGAGCGCTGCAACTTGCAAGCAAAACTGACAGAAGCTGGGGAGGAGGACAAGAAAGAAAGAGGCAGGCCAAGCAACAAGTGAGAGACAGAGATTGGGTAGGAGGACAGATAATGCTCAAGTTGGATGGAAAGGACATGGACGATTTTAAAGAAAGAGAAAGGGAAGTGGGAGAAAGACAGTAACAGGAAGGAGAGAAAAGAAGATAGAGAGAAAGAAAGAAGGAATGAAGAAGAATTGGAGCAAGAAAGGAAACTAGAGGCAGACAGACAAAAGGAGATGAGACAAGAAGAAGAAAGCAAGAATGAGAAATGAAGACATGAGGAGAGGGTAAGAGAAAGGAAAAGCGAGGAAAAAAGGGAAAGGGAGGGCTAAGGAGATGTGGAAAGAAGTAGGGAAAGGTGACGGAAAGAAGTTGATATTATTAGGGGGCGTATGCACCCAGACAGAGAGAGACAGGAAACAAGAACAGAAAGAAAGAGAGGAGTTTAGAGAGACGCCATAAGGAAGTGGATGAGATTCTTAAAAAGCATACCCTTCTAGATGAAGGGGAGGAAGGGGCTATACGATGGAGGATTGGCAATCTGTGCCGGAGCAGGAGGGATGGCACCAGCAGCATAAAGGCAAGTAGAGGTGGGTCTCTGCAAGATAGAGGAAGGGATATATTGGAGGAGGTGATGAGTGAAACATTTAGGACGTGTCCCCTTGGGAGACAAAACTTTGAAGACAGAGAAGACGATGAAGGTGATGACACTATGTTAAGAGATGAAGATAGAGAGGAAAGCAGAGAGCAGGAGTCAAAACGAGCCCCTTCTACATGCATGAGGATATGGAAATAGATAGTGTGGTTAGATAACAAAGAACCAGGGAGGAGGTCAGGACCAGTTGATTATACCAGACTCCCAAAGGTGCGATCAAACTGTTTCAAGGAGAGAACGCCGTACGTGAATAGACTGAGGAATTTACCAGAGCGGAAGAGAATTATGACAGACGCAATGACAAAGACAAAGGGTGCACCTGCACTCTGACAGGGCTCTGGGTTTACACAATTCAGCTTATTGGAGAAAGAGGGAGGACTGACGCAATATATTCCGTTGCCAGCAATGGACAAAAATAATGTATTTTGTAAATTACCATCACTTACATTCGTGGCTGGTAAATGGACCTATGAATTAGAGAGAATGACAGCTGAGATGGCCAGAGCAGTAGGTGACATAAAAGACCTGCTTGCTGCCATATTAGGGAGCACCATGACAGAACACCTTTTAATATTTGCTTAGCTGACATATGGAGAGCATCCAGGGTGCAGTACCCAGACTCGTCAGACATGAGCACAATTTGGTGATGAAGGAGGGTTTTAATACACTAACGATAGCACACATTACTGAACTACAGGGAAGGACACCACCAGAAGAGCAAGAGTTATGGAAACAAAGGGGGTGCTCAATGTCTCCCACAAATGCAATGTGGAGACAGGACAGCACCAGGAAACCAGACATGCCCATAGGCCTGCTTACAGTAGCACTAGACCAACTGCACTACCCAACACACACAGCAATAGAGTGTCTTGCAGTATTGATTTCAGAGGACTGGTTTGTCCCGAATTTGCCAGAACACATCGCTAATTTTATAGTAAATTGTGTAACATGATAGAAGTTCACTGCTGGGCATACTCTGCAAACAGTGAGAGGAACAATACCCCATCCTACTGGACGATTTCAGCATTTGCATTTTTGCAGCTAGAGGTACATGCTAGTGGGCGAATGTCCCTTTTCCGGATAAATCGAATCAGATCCATGCACTCCTGACGCCACATGTGCTACGAAGTTCCTCGTATGAAGTGCTCCGGTCTGACAATGGACCACACTTTGTAAATGAGGTGTTTGAGCACATCACTATCCTGTTGGGTATAAAGCACAATTTCTCATCAGCTTATCACCCACAAGCAAATGGCATTTGCAAGCACCTTGACTGCCTCCTAAAGGAGTGAATTGCGAAACCAAAAGAGACACGGGGCTTCCTTACAAGCCTGGTAGTCCATAGATAAGGGTACCAGCACCATTTCCGGGCAGACACACTACAAGTATGCCTGCAGGGGTCGTTGCTCGCAGCAGGTCTGACCCGCCAGGGGCATCGGGCCCTTGCAGGTATGGTTTTTCATGGAAGCACCAGCATCGTTAGCAATGGTGCCAGTGCTTCTGTGTGCCCATTCCAGTGGAGTCCTATGATACTCCACGAGAATGGGGATTTACACTTTCCCACCTCATTACATTCTGGGCCGGCAGGACTTGTAATAATGTCCCAGTGGCACTGGGATATCAGGTGGCCGATTGATGTTACGAGTTCCGCTGCAACTAGCCGGTACCACCGGCGGGTTACCGCTGAACTCGTAATGAGGCCCACTGAAAAAAGGTTGGCTCCAATGCCTTCCTTTAACCCTATTTGTATTACGCAATGAGCAGGGCCCTGACAATCACCTGACTCCACATGAGCTGGTGACGGGACGCCGAATGAATACACCCCTTGCTATTCCCATTTGAGCTCAAACTTATGCAGTAATTGCTGCCACTGTGTTAGGGAAAGAAATGCATGATTTTACAGCTATAATCTAATCTCTTAAATGTGTGTCTCTACAGGTATGAACGCAGCATGGGGGGGTTCAAGGAAGACTGACGAAGCACATGGACAAGATGATCCTATTGTTCTACTTAAGCTACTAGCACTGTTTCCAGGGGACACAGTCCTGTGCAGGAACTTTACAGGACAGTAGCACAAGCCCTGCTTCGAGCAACTGTTCGCAGTGGAGGTGGTTACACAGTCTGCAGCGAAAGTTCAATAAAAGCCTGGCTGGTTGCATTTTAGCGACATCAACCCCTACAAAGGAGAGCCCCCCATTCCCACCAACATTGAGCACAAAGGTTAAGAAGACGTGAGAAGAATACAATCAGCAGCAAGAGGAATACAAACATGTTGTTTTTTCTATAGATACACACACAAGTCAGTTTGACATCCTTTCAACAACGCTTCCCTAAAACAAAGCGCAATACTTCTATAGTAAGAGGAAAATAAAATTGCCATAGTGAACATATTTTATTTTTCTTGGTCTTGTCCTTTTTTATGAAAACGTATTCCTTTTTAGGAGATTGGAACCTCTGCATAACTATATTATTATCCAAACTAAAGACCTACAAAGTTTTGGAAAGACATTTTCTCTCAAAATTGACAAGGATATCTTGTGAACACTTGTGTTTAAGGATAAAAAAATAAACGATTCTCCTGATACAGACCAGTAAACATGTGCATAAGTACTGTAACAACAATAAATGAAATGATACACACCGATGAGGAGACTAAAAAGAAGTGTGCTAGATGACTCTAGGCATCTGAGCAAATATATTACTGATTCTGCCCATGTTACTAATAATTTGTAGTACCAGCACATGAGCAAAATAGGGAGAGAGACGTCTGAAGAGGGCTGTTGTGTGTTCCCTCATCCCCTACGCCATGAGTGCTTCCAGGACATTCGTGACCACCGAAATACCTACACATAGAGCACACTGCCTAACGCACTTAGAACAACTAGGGGGCAATTCCAAGGAAGATGTGCCACCTTACGATGGATGACAAAAAAGAGGTTTCATTATGAGGATAGCTACATAAAACACAAGGCTGTGATGGATGACCCTGGAAGAAAAAATAAGGTGATGCAATACACATTAAAAGGCCTGAATAGAGGAGAGGTTAAAATAACAGACTCAAGTTATTACAGTTCATAAATGCCGCTGGAAAAGAGATACCTGGGTGCTGGGAAAGACCCCAGTTATTAATATACGGACAAGTAATTACCCCAGAAGGTTGAGCCGAAAGGATGATGTGGTGCAAAGTAAAAGCACCCAGGGCATTACCAGTAGAGGTGGAGGCAAGACCCTTACCCATAATACCTGTGAAAAATGTCATATTATGTTTCAGGAATGCTGGTCCAGTGAACGTATGGGGAAACAAAGGGTGAAAACGCATTTTCAATGTGCCAGGCATGAAACTAGGGACTGCTGTATTAATGGACCACTATTAGGCCTCTGGTACAAAGGCATATATGCAGTTCCCTCCAAATTTGGAAAGCTTGTGCTCCCTGTTGATAATAAGTACACCAGCCTTGGTAGTACCCCAGAGTGAAGTACAGATTGTCGATTTTACCCAAAATGAAAACACACATAAGACATAAGTGGTCCCTCACACTTGCATGCATGAAGAGGAGCGACTATAACTCAATGAAGATGGAAAATGCATATGATGCCATACCAGAATATGACTTGTTCGGCAGAACTGAGATGTTCTTTACATCCCTCTTTACTGCCTGGTTGCAAGCTAATACAAATGCAAAATGGCTGCAAATACCCTGCTGGGAACTGTTGCAGGCAATAAACACAGCAGTAAAAGGCTTTAATGCCATAAGAGAAGAGCTGAGGGCAAAGAGAATAGCTGAGGGCAATAAGACTCATGACCCTCCAGAACAGGTACGTTCTTGATCTGTTAAGGACCATGGTGAGTGGCGTGTGTGCAAAGATTGGGCCTTCTTGCTGCACGTACAAACATGCCCACAATGAGGAGAATGGAACCCTCACATAGGCCATAGCCACCTTAACAGAAATACACACAAGAATGGCAGAGGAGGTAAACAATATTGCTGATGACTGGTTTAATTACCTGTTGTCATGGATCCCCTCCTGGGTGACTATTGCATTAAAAATACTGACTGATACCGGTCATTTGCATTCTGTGTGCTAAGAATTGCAATAAGCCAATGCAAAAAATACTGCTGAAAAGGCAGTAGGAATGAAAATAGTAATAAGCCTGTATGCTCCCGTACACGAGTATTCCCAAACAGATGGCCTCCCCTGTGCTGAATCAATGGAAAGCCCTAATGCAAGGATCAAAATATATTGGTCCTCATGACCCTTACAATTACACCGAGCACTGATCTCAAGGGGAAATGCTGCTATTTGACCTGGAGTGTGGACAAACATGTTAGAAATACAGGTTACTTGAGGGAGGTGTAGGAGAGGCATGGGGCCTCATTACGACTACGGCTTCCGCCGGACTATTATTTTTACCGGCAATGGGCAATTACTGGGGCATTCCGGCCCGCTGGACTCGGTAATTGCCCATTGCCGGGTGCGGGTTTTAATACTCTCCATTCCCATTGAGCCCAGGAGGTCTCAATGGGAATGGGGAGGCCGGTAGCGCCGGCACAGTTATTAATGGTGCTGGCACTACCGGTTAGGTCTACTCGCGGGTGTTGTTCCGCATGGCAGGTCAGACCTGCCTGGCTGACAGGCACCCGTGGGCAGACCTAGTAGTTTGCCCGTCCGGTAACTACGGTACCGGCAAGCTTACCGATACCGTAGTTACTGGACAGGCAAACGTATGAGGCCCATGGTATCACAAGTATGACATTGACACAATGGATACAATTTATAAAACCTTTATTGAAAATGTTGGGGCTGGAGAAACTCCTACTTTTTTTTCTCAATTAATCTTTTTATTTAATTTTAACAGTAAACAAACATCTCAGGCACTTCAATTCACATCTTGTGTCATTTGTTTAGAGATGAACATAACAAACAAAACATAATCAGGCGGGGGTGGGGTGCACACTGTGGGAGGGACAATCGGGGGTGCTGTAGTTATTGGGGGTGTTGTTTTGGGCAGTTGTCTTTCGCCGTGAGGTCTAACTAGTCGATGTCTGCGGTGGGGCGCTTCTGGGGGTTCGCCTTTCCCTCCGCTGCTCTTGGTTCCGAGTTGACCTCACTCGGGAAGGTGAGTTCGGTGTGGGCTTCGGGGCTGGTTTTGAGAAGCGTTAGTCTATATTTGTCTAGCCAGCGGAGGGGTGGTGGTTTCCTTGCCATTCCAGGGAACTGGACCGCATAGTCTAGGAATGGGGTCCAGGTGTCAAAGAACTTGTTTCTATTTCCCAGGCGGTTGGCGGTTATTTCTTCCGCGATTGCGATGTCCCAGCATTTGGCCCACCACAAGCTCACTGCAGGGCCTTTCCATAGTCTTGCCATGGCTATCTTTGCTGTTGTGAGAAGTTGTGTGCATAGGCTTGCCAAGTTGCCAGTCAGCGGAAATTGGCCATCCCCTGTGCTGCCCAGTAGGAGAATTCCTGGGTCCCATGGAATCGTCAGGCCTGTGATCTGCTCGAGAAGGTCCAGAATTTCCTTCCAGTATTTTGTGGATCTTGGGCATGTCCAGCAAGTGACACAGCGTGCCTGTGTCTGCGCAACCTCTCCAACATTGCAGTGACATTGCTGGGTTGCTCTTGTTCAGGGTCTCTGGGGTTAGGTACCACCTGTAGCAGATTTTGATCGCCCTTTCCTTGTTAGTTACGCATTTCGAGCTCTTCTGTGTTCTGGTCCAGATGTGCCCCCATTCTTCCATTTCAATTGTTCTGCTGATGTCCCTTTCCCATTTTTCCATATAGGCCTCCTTTTGGTTGGGATCTCCTCTGTCCAGTAGTCCATATAAGGCCGTTGTTTTCCCTCTGGGGGAGGCGCTGTGAGCGTTTGTTCCAGCGCCGTTAGTTCTCTGCAGCCGTGGGATTTCATGGGCTCATGCGAGAGCCAGTGTCGGATCTGCGCATAGCGGAATCTCGAGAAACTCCTACTTTACCCTAGAACTATGGGAGTAGTCTCGACCATCAAACGATAAACAAAACAGTCCTAGTGGAGTCCGTCACATCAAAATGGCCTAGGCTAACAAATTCTAATGCCTGCTATATCTCTTGAACAAAAAGTGTGAAAAGGAGAAATGTATTCAAAGGAAAAATCAGTGTTCAAAAGAATAAATGTGGTTGAACCAGCTCGCCTCGCCATGTTAGACCTCACTAAGTAAGGCTGTCCCTGTAGGTAGGATGAGTTTGGCTTGGTTTCCAACACTATAAACAGTTCCAAACTGTTGATTGAGGCCCATCCACGTTAAAGTCTCCTTTCTTGATTTCCAAAAATAATACTTCCACACAAAGTTCACAAAGGTCCCCCTCTGTTGGGCCCAGACCTTTCACCACACAGTTCACTTAGGTCCCCTCTTGTCAGGCTCAGACCTCACATGTCACGGTTCAACACAAACTTGCAAGGGGGCTCTTTCCCCAAGCTTATAATACTTAGGGTTTCCCTCAATCGGGCTCGGACCACTTTCGGATGTCGAAGACTTTCGAATGTGCGTGGTTCTCTTTACAGACCACAGCAGGACCACTTCGACTCAAAGTTCACACATTTACTCTTGCTTACTTCACTTTTGCTGTTCGTTCTCTTTATTGCTTCAATGTACCTTTCACTGAGGCTTTCGAGTGGGCTACTTCCTTTCACCGGACCAGTCCGTTACTTAGTATCGCTGATCTCACAGCTGTCTTTACATCAAAGTTCATTCACAGGTCTGCCTTTCTTCACGTCTCATCCTCACACGAGCAGCCTTAACTTGCGACATAATGTTGCTACTTCATTCGCTTTAACACACACTAGTCTCTTAGGTAGCTCGCCAACTCAACAGCGGTGTGCATCTTTCTTGTTTTTGCTATTTTCAATTAATGAGTCAAGGTTAGTACCACAGGCTTGGCCTCGCCTTCCCAACTCTGCTGTTCATCCGGGAGGGTCGCTTGCGTCCTTGAAACACAATGCAGTCCTCACTTGTGGATCTGGCCTTCTCCATGTGTCTTTTGAGGCCTGTCGAATGCAACGACTTCCAGTAGGGAACTTTTGGGGTTTTCGGCCCGCTGCTCCCGTCCCTTGGTCCATTGCTCAGCTCCAATAGGTGTGCCTTCATCCTGGAAGTTCTGCCCATACTCGTGTTCCACCTTGCTCAGAGTGTGTCTTTAGGGGTTGCCTTTTATTCATGTGACGAGAGCTAATTGGCGTTAGGTGTATGCACCTAAAGTAAAGTTCCTAACTTGGCTGGGTCCATTACGATGTGGGAGTTAGTCTGGTTACTCAGTCACCCTCTTTCTCGGGGCAGTGTTTGTGTAAAAGGGGTGGGGGGGTCTTTGGGACTTTGGAAATCCTAAAAAATAGGATGGGTCAGATGAACAAAAAGGGTGGAATACCGCGTCTCACCATTGGCTGTCTCACCCCCACTCCCTGAAGACCCCTCACCCCAGTGATCCTCCTGCACTGGTCCACCTCCAGGAACTGGACCCAAAAGCGATAGCCATGTTCTGGCCACCTGGATGACAAGTCCCAGAAGACTAGGAGGTGGGACACCCTTTGGGTTCTCAAAGAGGTGACTAAGATATGGATACCTAAAGAGCCCTATGTGGGAGAGAACAGAAGGAAGATTTGGATGACGACTAGACCAGAGGGGGAATGTTGAGTGTAAGGAAGGCATGTCATTAACAGTAAGACAGACACAAGTGAACACAGTTCAAGGGTGTTTGTTGAACTTCAATTGGGTTTGAAAAACACATATCGAATCCTAAATCTAAAGATGGGAGCAAGCTACGACCATCAAATAATTATAATGCAGTCATAGTGGTGTCTTGTCAAAATAAAAGGGCTTATACTAATAAACCTATTGCCAATCCTTATCTCTAAATACAAATAGAGTGGGAAACAATATTAAGCAAAAGAAAAGTGTTCAAGAAATGATATATGTCAAGATATTTCTTCTCTGCGTTTTCAGCACAGCCTCTGGCTTCTCTAGCATGAGGGTGCAGTTCAAAACTTCAATATCCTGGCCTTCTGTGCCAAAGTCTCTTTGCCATTCAAAGTCTCTTCTATCAGAGGGCCTGATTTAACAAACAATAAAGTTCCTTTCCTTTCTGTATTTCACATATACACCATTTTCTTAAGTGATTTGCTATTCACCTCGGATTCCCCTGCGCCGGGCTCAGATCCACTTCAACACAATGTTCTCAGGATTTTCACGTATCCAATTTCTCAGGTGATTCACGGTTCACCCCAGATCCCCCTCCGCCGGGCTCAGATCCGCTTTGATACAAAACCTTTAATCAGTCTCCCTCTGCCAGGATCAGACCAATTTATCTATTGTAACACAAAACTTGCTTTAAACCAAAGCTTACAATTAATTTCCCTCTGCTAGACTCGGGCCTACTTTATCTACTTTGTTATAAACTTTCTTTACTGTATCAACATTGAAGACTTTCGATTGTGTGCGGGGTTTCGCTTGACTTGTTGCAGGACCACTTTGATTCACAATCCTTTGCCACTCTTTCACTTTTGTTAACTCTCAGCTGGATACCTTACAGACACCTTTGATTGAGCATACACGTAGTGCCGGACCACTCTGTCAAAGGTATCGTATCTTGGTTTCAAAGTTCAATCACTCATCTCCAGTTCAACTTTACTCGCGTTGGTTATCACACGCATTTCATACAATGTTCTTTCCAACGCTCGCCATACAATGTTACTGCTTGCAACCTTGGCTTCAACACAGACCGGTCTTGTATCAGTCTCCCCAACTCACCGGCTGTGTTGATTTCACTGATGCCGCTTTGTTGTTGGAGCCAAGGACAGCACCACGGCAGGTGACGATTCTCCCTGCCTTGTTATCGACGTAGGAGGGCTCCAGGTACATCCGACACACAATGCAGGATTCCTCAGCCTGGTTTCCCGATCTTACGCTTTCTATTATCGAAGCTTTGTGAAAGTATGGTTTCTGGGCGAAAAGGTCAAGGGAACTTCCCTCCTTGCGATCCCCTTCTGTTCCGCCGTCTTTCTCCTCTTGTTAAACTGCCATCTTGGAAATGCTACTTTGCCTAGCTCCAAGTGTGCTCTCGTGCTCCGCCTTTTATCCACATGGGGAAGTGTAATGGAAGTCGGTGTGTGTGATGGTCAGTAATTGTTTGACCTTGCCTGACCATTGTATTGGGACACGACATTGCGCGGGTGTTAGTCCACTTTCTAAAATAGCGGGCTGTCTGTGAGAAAGTGTTTGTGTTTAAAAGGGGGTGGATTTGAGTTCCTAAATATCCGAAATGGTAGGTTGGGGTAAAGGTGTTACAGGCAAGGGGATACCACGTCTCACCATCTGGTGTCCCACTCCTCGAAGACCCCTCATCCAGGTGATCCTACCGCACTGGTGCACCCCCAAGCACTGGATCCAAAAGCGATGGCCGTGTCCTGGCCACCTGGATGACAGATCCCTGGGGACTAGTGGGTGAGACACCTTCTGGTTTCTCGCAAGAGGCAGATGAATATGTCACCCATAGCTTCTTCCCCTCCCCCAGCTCAATACCACAAAGGTAAGCAACGTTACTCACTACGACAACCATAGCGCCCTTATCCCAGAAGGTACGGCAGGAGATGGACACGTTCTAAGCTAAAGATGGCACAAGTAACCAAACTAATGTTGTGGCAATACATGTGCTTGCATTAGACGCGAAGCAAATATGCACTCAACATGAAGAACGCAGACACTAGGTCACATATGCACTTATACATGAAGAATATTAACATAACAGCCATAAGACATGAATACCAACAATGTAGCTGAATTCAACATGAACGACACACAAATATAGCTCACTAACAGAGATGCCACAGTAATGGGGCAGCCATCTTTTCCAAAATGGAAGAGACAACATGCTTCTGACTAAACGAAATGCCTCAAGGCTTCACGAGAACTAAAAATACTGAAATCACAAAAATACAGATTGTGCACAGCTCAGGAAGGAGATGGCAACCACAGCCAAGGTTACCACGAATTAAGGGTGGCTCAACGGTACAGTGATACCAATTCCCAGGACACAATAAGGATGCTCCTAGATTAATTAAGGTTTTATACGAGTCAACCAGCCTTTGTAAGCCAGGTGCAGGACAACTATAAGCCAAAAAACTGCATAAAGAATAATTTAAGAGTGCCCCCCGGGCCAGTGGCAAGAGAAAACATAACACTTGCCTCAATATTAGATACATTCTCAATAAATGAAGGGTGAAATAAGTCCAAACACATTCCATCACATGTGACCAATAATTGGAGAACACTGTCTATTCATTTGCAATGAACTCAGATAGTACATCTGCCTTACTCCTTACACATATCCCCAGACACCACACAAGGCGAAATACAAAGTGATCACCCTTGCTCATGACCTAGAAACGAGGGATTGTATCTTCTTTAATTGAAAGGAAAGCAGTTGTGGGCCTCTCTCCCCTTAATTCGGTCTGGCTTGTGTCTTGATGACCTGTCAGTTGTCCAAGGTTGGTTAGCAAGAAGCTGGCCAATGAATATTTCTAATGTTACGCTGCCCATGAAGCAAGGAGCCAGCCAATTACATATTGCAGAGATGATGTCTTTTGACCATTATCAGTTTATAGGTGGTTGTAGGAGACCTCAGACAAGTGTTACCCAATTAGAAATGTAACCCCTACGGAATGAATATGTAGATATGTAGTCACCACTATTAACCAATTAACCGTTCCTCAGATTTTGGAAACTAAAATTCAGTATGATGTCATTTATGTTGAACATATAAACCGTTTCCTTTTGATAACCATGGCAAGAGTGCCAACAATTCAATGCTTGTATGGTGGCTGTACTTGATTGTAATAAAGCTGGGTTTTGCCTTGCACTTTGTCTATTACCGTTATTGAGTACGCTTTGACCTGGCTCCAGAACCTCTGTGTAATTTGGGACTTTCCAGGCCATCGTAACAGTATCTTTTGAGGGAGATTGAGTTCCTACTGTCTCCCTGCTCACTGTTCTTCGAGACTGATATGGGGAAATAGAAGAGACAGTTCTTCGGTACTGATAAAAGGGGTACTGACTTAATGCATCTGCTGTGATACCTATCACAATCCCAATCACATTAATGCACTGAATTTGTCCTTAGTAAATGTATGTGTCGTTACGTGTTTAACAATGCATCATACGCTGCTATCCTGAGCTATGTGGCATCTATTTCTGCACATGTGCATTCTTCAGCAGTGGGACATTATATAAATAGTGCCTTGCAGACAAATTTGAAACTGTTTTGTTATTTCAACCACTGGCACTTTTACTTGTGTGCTACTATAATCACACATTATTCTCTCTCACCACTGAGTTCCCAATGACTGTCTAATGGCTGTTCAACTCCTATGTTCTCTTGAAATCTCAGCTAGTGGTTCCTGCTCTTCAACATGCATTTATTTTATTCACTCTACATCTCAGATTAAGAGAGGTTTTAGTTGGGCCCATAACCCCCCCACAAGTCAAGGAACAGTCTGTAAAGGTGCTTCTGGTGTTGATGTGAGGGCGGGAAGCTCTTTCTGTTTGACATGTGATGCGTGGATCCACGTTGGTACCCCTTAGCAGCAGATCCACCTGGGCTCCAATGCTGATTTCCAGGCATGACCTTGCCGCCTCAGACCAACACCAGCCCAATTAAGGCAAGGCAAACCTTGACCGCACCCGTGCCCCAAGGCCCTCA
This sequence comes from Ambystoma mexicanum, assembly GCF_040938575.1. Classification (NCBI taxonomy): domain Eukaryota; kingdom Metazoa; phylum Chordata; class Amphibia; order Caudata; family Ambystomatidae; genus Ambystoma; species Ambystoma mexicanum. The sequence continues at coordinate 1,083,071,153 of NC_090937.1, read as the reverse complement.
GACTAACCTTGCCGCCTCAGGCAACATCAGTCCGACTAAGGCAAGGCCAAGCAACGCTGGCCTGATCAAGGCCGCCATGATTAATGCACGGTCCCTTGCAGCTCACGCCCTGGACATTGCTGATCTTATCAAGACCCAGGAGCTTGTCTTCATCGCCATTTCTGAGACCTGGTTGCATCCCGCCTCCGGCCCGGCTCTCTCACTGGCTATCCCACCAAACTATTCCATCACCAGATGCGACCGTACCTCCAGAGGTGGAGGAATCGCATTCATATACAAAAACTCACTAGGACTCAGAACCCTACCAAGCACTAAGATGGAATCTGCAGAGCTACTCTCTGCCAAACTCACTTTATCAGCCAACCAAACAGCCACTATCCACCTAATATACAGACCACCAGGTCCCCCCACCTCCTTTGTGGATGACATCACCGCTCTACTACTAGACAAAGCGAAAACCAACTCTCAAACTATTATCCTCGGTGACCTTAACTTAGGTCACCAAGATCCCAATGACCCCACGCCCCTTGATCTTGCTAATACCTTAACAGATCTAGGCATTTCGCACCACATACAAGCTCCCACTCACATCAAAGGACGAGCCTTAGACTGGCTCAGCGACTCCAACTGCAACTTCAGCCTACTCTCGAACGCCTCTTGCGTTTGGTCGGATAACCACATTATCACTTTCAGCATTGAAGCAGCCTTGCTACCAACGCCTCCTGTCGCCCCAGCTACCCTCACCAGAAACAAAAAGTATAACTGCTGAAAAGCTACTCCCCCTCATCCTCCCCACCCTCAAAATTGCCACTGACTCCTGCTCAGACCCCACTATCCTAGCCAACATCTACAACCAGTCAGTTCTTACAGCCATAAACTCCATCGCCCCTCTCAAACTTAGAAGTCCCAAACAACATGCGCACCTTAACTCGTGGTTCACACCACAGCTCAGAGTGCTACGCAAAGGGAAACGCAGAGCAGAGGCACGCTGGAAAAGTCACCCTTCTGGCACCCATAAGGACAGTCTCCTATTAGCCACCCTTAACTATAAAGAAGCTCTACTCCAGGCCAAAAAAGATTCATACAACAACCGCATTACGTCAGCACAATCAAATACGAAAGAATTATTCAAAATTCTCAAGGAACGAGACACCTGTAGCCCCCCCCCCCCCGATTCCTGTCCTAAAGACAGCAACTGGTGCACGAACATTCAGACAACACTCCTAGGCAAAATTGCCACCATCCAAACCAAAATCAAAGATAAACAAATGTCTTTGCACCCAACACCCAACACCAAGCCAACCCGGCCGTGAAACCATTCGCCTTCTCCCCTCTTACCATCCTTGAAGTAGAAGGAATCATAAACAACCTCAAACCATCCAACTGCCATGGTGACCCTTGCCCGGCTCCTATGATTAAGGAAGCCTCACACTACCTTGCCCCTTTCATCACAGCCTTTATAAATGCCTCCTTCAAAACGGGTACAGTCCCTGACAACCTCAAGGACGCGTGGGTAATCCCACTACTCAAAAAACCGTCCCTTGACCCTAACATCCCCACTAACTTCAGACCAATCACTACAGTCCCGTTCCTGCTTAAGATTCTTGATCCTGCAGCTTACCTGCAGATCCAAGACTACCTTGAGTCTAACAAATTCTTGGGGCTAAGACAATCAGGCTTCCGTCCCAAACACGGCACTGAATCAGCCTTGATAGATCTGAAAACTCAGATGGAGACATTAAAGGACAATGGGAAACTAGCTCTACTCCTTTTCCTCGACCTCTCCGCAGCATTCGATTTGGTCAACCACCAAATACTTTGCCAACATCTTAAATCCGCGGCGTACTTCTCTGACTCTGCCAATGCTTGGATCCACTCGTTCCTCAGTAACAGATCTATGCGGGTCTTCTCACCCTCAGCATTGGCCGACCCCTCTCCCATTCTCTGTGGCATCCCTCAAGGTTCTTGTGTATTGCCTACATTGTACAATGTATTCACCAAGCCACTTTTCGATGTGCTTGACTATCTGGGTGTATCATATACCAACTACGCGGATGACACCCAGATACTCATTCCCATAACTGGTGATTACACAGTCGATACCAAAGCCTTGATGATGTCTACTTGGTCATCCAGGCCTGGATGGCGCAACACGAGCTCTGCCTCAACGACGATAAGACGGAGCTCCTACTACTAGGATCCACCTATCGTCTTAACAAACTTGACCAAACCTATAAGGCCTTCACTATTGACGGCAACGTCATCAAGGTCTCCAAAGACACCAAAACTTTAGGGGTTTACCTGGACTCCACCCTTTCCCTGAACAGACAAACAAATGCTGTTAGGTCGGCCTCAGCATACACATGCAAACTTATCACCGCCTGCAGACCATTCCTGAACTCTCACAACTGCACTACTCTGGCTAGAACACTCATCATGTCCAAAATAGACTACTGCAGTGTCCTCTACCTAGGGACTAGTCATTCCAACCTCAAACTTCAAACTATTCAAAATAATGCCATAAGGGCAGCTCTCAATATCCCTAGACGGTCCCATATCTCCATCATCGGATCTGACTTACACTGGCTCCCGGTGAAACAAAGAATTGCCTTGAAAACGCTAGCCTTGACTCACAAATGCCTGAACAACAATGCCCCTCCTTACCTCTCTTCACGCCTCACACTTCACTCCTCTTCCCGCCCCACTAGATCAGCCCAAACTCACAGCCTAACCCTACCTAGATTTCAACTCCAAAAAGCGGGTGGTGTGGTCCTAGCTTCCAAACTGTGGAACACTCTGCCAACCCACATAAGAATCGAACCTTCGTTCCCAACGTTCAAGAACAAAGCCAAAGCTTGGCTGCTCAACCAGAAAGCATGAGGTTCCCTGCGCTAGCCCAGCTCTCTACCTGCAATATATCCCATCTGTGTATCCCATCTGTGTACATATGCCACACTGTATCGATCATAATCCTGTAAATTCTGTATTTGTATATAACCTGTAAATTTGTACTTGTGTATAACCTGTAAATTTGGTATTCTTGTATACTCCTGTTGTAACTTCTACCTAAGATTATGCGCCTGGTTGCCCACAGGCCTGGTGCGCTTTACAAATAAACTAAACTTCAAACTTCATGAACCTTAAACAAGATTACATCGCCAGACTGTATATCGTGAAGTGTCTTGCTTGGTTGTTCTCGGAAGGTGGCAGAGACATGTAAATTAAGATGCTGTAACGTCGTCATCACACAATGGAAGAGATGAGAATGCTCCTGCTACGACAGGAAAGCACATAGGATTTGCAGTAACAATTTCATGAGGGGAAAGGCCAGTGGTTCAGTTAATGGAACCCCGTGTGTACATTAACACAGTCAGTAGAGCTTGGAGTCAATTAAGTCAAGTATCTGAGCAGATCTTTGTTAGTTTGGATTTAAGATCTGAAATGCGTCACTCCACTCTGGACGATGCCTGTGGTTGATAAGTGGTATGCAGCTTATGTTCAATAGAGAAGGCTTTACAAATAAGAGACAAAGCATTGTCAAAGTGGGGGCACTGTCGCTATCTATAGAGACATGGATACCCTATCTCAGTATAACATCTTGCAACAAATGCCTAGCTACTGTCTGGGCACCATCCCTCCTACAGGGATAAGCTTCAACCCATACACTGAATATGTCAACCACTACAAGAATGTAGATGCATGAGTTAACAGATGGTGACTGTGGGCAAAGTTAATTTGCAGGGCCTGTAATGGGCTGGCCGGGGAGGTGGCATCCCAAAAGAAAGGGGCCTTCTGAGCCCCACACTGGATTAAATTGGTGGCATTTGGAACATTGACGAACAGTCCGACCTGCTGCCGGTGTGAACCCTGGAGCCCACCATGCCAAATACACCTGTGACACTATGGTGTGTTCATTCACATGTTCTAAACCATGCGCACTTCTAACTAACTGAAATGGTGCCGTTTGATGCACAATATAGTTCCCTTCCTGTCTCCAAATCATCTCTACATCCTTCACCGCTACCTTGTTTTGCAACCGGGCCTTTTCTTCTTTTGTGGGAGTGTTTGTAACACATTCAAATTGTCGGTCACATATACCTGACTGACCCACAAATATTCTGCTCAGGGCTGCTTGAGTCACTACATGTCGGTGGGATCACCACCAGGGTCACTCCATGTGCTGGGTTGTCAGCTGCTTCATTACCTCTGGCCACCACGTCATCCCCTTTGTATGTGCACAGCATTTGACAATAGCTATGTTTGTGGGTAACAGGGCATTTGTGGCATTAAGGAGGGCCACAATATATATGCCATTGGGGATTGGTGTCCCTGCTGAGGTTAGAAAGCCTTGCTCTGTCCAAAACGTGGTCAAAATCAAGAGCTACGCTGCATGCATTTATTTTATTCACCTAATATCTGTGTATATTGTGACAAAGCCAGCAGATGCAAGATGACATGCGGATGTAAATCTTCAGACAGCGCAAGCACTGGTAACAATAAGGCAATATTAAGAGGGTCCACACGCTCTAATGTGATGGAAGGGTCATTGAAGAGCATTTCCTCAGAGCGATTAAACACTGTTGTGTTAGGTGGTGTTGTGTTTTGCTTTGCAACAACAAGCAATGTACAGCGTGTAGGACCCTAACAGTTTAAGGGGATCCTAAAACAATTGACACTTTTCCGGTGAGCAGTACAGATGCAGAAACTGCTCTCAAACACGCTGGATCAACGTGAACCACTGTATCAGGACATGTAGAAAAATAAGCAATAGGGCGTGGCTTAACCCCATGATCTTGTGCAAGTACTCTGCATGCTACTCCTGAGCGCTCGTAACAATAAAGAATACAATGCTTTTCGTGCAACAGTAAGCCAAATGCAGTACATAATGCAGTTTTCAACGCTTGAAAATCTTTTGTTAACACCCATGTCCAGACAATCTCATTTGGGGCATCCCACTTGCATGCACTTTGCAAGTGATTTGCCAGAATTGCATAATCTATCATCCAAGTCCTACAATACCCTACTACACCCAAGAAAGATCTTAATTCCCCTTGTGTGTGGCAGAGACATATTAATTATGAACTTTACTCTGGACAGGTGTAAGGCCTAATGACCAGGCATTTAGATGTTTCCTAGCTATTTTACTTGAGACTGACACAACTGCATTTTAGATGGAGTCCCCATATCGCCAGAGTTTGCCAAATAATGGACATCCTTTTGAGCTGCTGCCTGATCAGGCGAGTAAAGTAATAGATCATCAACATACTGAATGAGTGTGAAATCGCTTGGGAAGCAAAGGAATGCTGTATCAGAGTGCAATATCCTGTAGAAAATAGGGGAGTGTATAAATGCCAGGATGAGCCTAGCGCCAGTCATTTAACATTTCTGGTATTTGCACGTCCCCCGGAAGAGAAGGAAAATAGGAACGGAGAGTAGGGCGCAACAGGAACTGAGAAGAATGCTGAACATAAATCAACTACAATGGGAACAGTGGAGCTTGACGGAATTGCAGAGAGGACTGTATGTGGTTTGGGCACCACCAGGGCCATTGGGGCTAAAATCTCATTAAATGCCCTCAAGTCCTGAACTACCCTCCATCTTACCTCTGTAGTTGCCCCACCCTTCTGCACTGGGAAATCGGGGTATTGGAGGGAGATACAGCCTAACAAGTAATCCTTGTGTCAGTAGGTTGTGCATAATAGGTTCAACCCCTTGTATTGCCTGAAGCATAAGGGAGTATTGTTTCAATTTAGGGAAAGTGACACTCTTTTCAAAGATATATGTTGATACCACAGATGAGTAGGATGAGGAGGGCAATGACATGGGATTTGCATCCCCTTGCTTGAGCACAGGCCCTCCACACAGCCCACCACCTCTGCCCGTGCCCACTATGTCGGCAGTATGGGCGAGGCTGGGTACAATAGAGCGGAGGCAGGTATTGATTCAGGCTCTGGCGGCCCAGCAGCTTCAACAAATGCAGGCCATGCATAACTGCCTGCAGGGGTGCAGCAGCAGGATGTCCTGGTCACTTGGCCATGCCACGGCCGGCATGACCTCAGTGGGACAAAGTGCGGCCTCTGTTGAGACCCTTAACAATGCATTCAGCTCACCTTGCAGTTCATCCAGGCACAGAGGTTACAGCCTTCCATCACTGTGACCCCCACAGTGGGCTCCCAACCAAGCAGCGCAAGGCGCTGCCTCACTGGCAAGAAGCCGGAAAAGGCCCCCATGCCGAGGAGAGGTAGAAAGTAACTGTTGACACTGCAAGGGTGTTTTTGGGGGTGGTGTTTTTGGGGAGTGGGACGGTGTTATGGGGAAGGCCGTTTCACATTTCAACTTTAAATTAATTTTCACTTGAAGCAATACTAGGACATTTGTTATTGTGCGCAAGTGTTTAATTATGTGAATATGTACTTCGGTGCGAGGCAAGTGCATAACAATGATGATCAAAAGAATTGTCAATGAGTTATTGACAAACAAGGCGTTCGTCCCTGCCCTCTTCCTGTTCCTGCTCAGTGCATGCAAGCACAGCACCCGCAAGTACTGAGTCACCCTCATAAGGCAGTGGCATGTCCTCAACCAGGGGCAGGGGAACATTCCGCCTGATGCAAATGTTGTGCAACATTGCAAAGGCAAGAACAATTTGTCTCACCTTATTGGGCCTGTACACGAGGGCCTCTCCAGAGCTGTGTAAGCACTGCAAGCTATCCTTCAACAGGCCACAGGTCCGCTCAATACAGACCCTAGTCCGGACATATGCCAGATTGTAGGCCTGTGGTGTCTGGATTTCACAGTGGTGTCATCAGCCATGGAAGCTGGAGGTATCCAGAGTCACCAGCAAAAGCAAAGGTCATAGGTGTCAGTTACAGTGCATTGTGGATTTGTTGCCTGTTACAACGGCACGTTGATAGACAGTCTGTGCATGCATTGCACAAGTATTGTCACACGTTTTACCATTCCATTCCTTGCATATGGAGTCATCTACTCAACGGGGTGCATTTGCTCTGTCATGGTACATCATTCACACAGCTCACAGCCAGCACTTGTCGCTTTCAGGGTCTGTGATTGACAGGGCAGGATGCCATGGTGCCTGTGTTGGGCCTGTGTGTTGCTCCACTGCATGTGCCCTAATGGGTGTTTGGTTTTACTTGTGAAGGTTGCCTGTGTCTATTCCATGATGTATTTACATCCATGGTGACCTGAGTTCATGGCATATCATCTGCCAGTGCCAAAATACTTAGTTGCAGTTTTGAAGCGCCTCCTTCCATGTATAGAACTGGTCTTTGAACGTTTTCATACTGTGCCTTCCCTACCCCCTCCCTGGAGATCTAATAGTGTTTGTGGGCCCTCACCTACGGTTTAGCCCCCCACCTTAGGAGGGCCAAAGGGTGTCAAAGCGGAGGGGGGCAGGTTTTTCAAAAAATGCTAAGATGTTATACTGCTTCTATATTGTATGATGGTCAGTCAATTTGATCCTTTTGCATTTAAAGAACAGTGACCTTGTTACTTTGTTATATTACCAACAGTCATCTTCATCCTTTTTAGCTGACTCTCGGGCCCGCCTGGACATACAGTCTGAGGGGGGCTCAGCCCTTAGTTTGAAGACCATAGATGTATTGGGATGTGTAATGTTGCATTGTGGTTCCTGTAGTTCATCCCTAAATTCTCCCTAAAAAATGAAGGGGGTTCCAGCTTCCCAGTCCTTGCTGCCAAATTGTGGAACGCCATACCCATGAACCTTAGAGCTGAACCTTCCTTCTGGACGTTCAGAGCAAATACAAAATCCTGGCTTGCCAACAAGAATGCCCCCACTGTCTTACTCGGTAACTAATGTTTTTTCCTGACTTAGAAACCAATGTTTTTTCTCCACTGTTTCCACCACTTGACCACTTTGTAACCTAGTCTTACGCACTTACTATTATCTTGTTGTATGTCCATAATTTGCTGTAACCTGCTCTAAGTCTCCGGTGCCCAGTTATCTCAGGGTTCGGCGCGCGGTATAAATAAAGAAACTAAACAATGCGTGTAGCTAGCCTGTTGTGCAAATGTGCATTGGCCATTTACTGCAGCATTATGACTCATGTCCTGGTCCTGTGGGTTGTGTCTGTCATGTACAGACAGATAATGCATTCTTGGAATATGCCAGTTAGTGCAGGACCGACAGAAGCTTCACCAGCGGTGGTATGGCTGCTCTATTAATCCTGCTTCCAATGTCATCCTGGATAAAGGTCAGTAGTTCAGCAATTGTCTCCCTGTTAATCCGGTTACAGGGTGAGCAGCTGGCTGTCAGGGTGAGGGCCTGACTCGGGGTATGGGTGCTCACCTCGCATGGCATCTCCTCCTCCCCCTTCTCCTCCTCTCCTCTGCTTCCTGTAGCCTATGTTGGTTCTCAAGCCCCTGCAGCTCAATGCGGAGCTGGAGCAGCTGTATGTCAATGTGCACAGAAACCAGTGGCAGCATAATGGTGTTGGAAAGTGTGTTTGGGGAAGATGTGGCCCTTATGTACCCTTCCTGAGTGCATTTGGTGCACCCAAGTATATTGGGTGCACCTGTGGCTTCATTTCCATCACCTGTATGCATTTACCTCCTCCTTTTACGTGGAGGTATCTCCGCTGTGTTTTTGGCAGTATTACAGCTCCGATTTCAGCTGTGTTACCACCATATCCCACCTTGTGATATGCCGGTAATACTGCTTTGGTATTTCAACAATATTACCGTCACCAGTAATACCGTTGACTGCAATACATTCAGCGGATTTTCTGCCAACTTTATTACTGGCAATGGTATTACTGGCGGCGGTTTTACTGCTGACTCATGATTCAGCAGTACGGTAAAAGTGGCAGTAATTTCCAGTTACCAATAACTTTTCACCATCAGCAGTGGCAGACCCTATCCCGATCACCTGTGGAGTGTCCCAGGGCTCTTGCGTATCTACTACTATGTACAACATGTTCACCAAGCGCCTTTTCGAAGCTCTGGACTATCTTGGTATCACCTACACCAACTATGCAGGTGATACTCAGATTCTCCTACCACTTACTGGGGACTACGACAAGGATTTGGCATTGGTAGATAGTGTCTACCTCATCATCCAGGCATGGATGGCTGCCACGGTCTATGCCTGAATGATGACAAAACTGAGCTCATCATCGTGGGCACCACCTCCAACCTTAACAAGCTTGGCCCCAAGTACACATCCTTTAACATCGACGGCAATCTGAAAAAAGTAGCCAAAGAGGTAAAAACTCTAGGCTTTTATCTGGATTCCACCCTCACCTTCGCCAAACAAGGTAATTCCATGGCCTCTGCCACTGCATTTACAGGCAAATTAATCAGAGCTGGCAATCCATTCATTTCCAAGAACAGCTGTATTATTCTGGCTAGAGCACTAATCCTGTCCAAACTGGACTATTGCAACTCCTTATACATTGGGGCTAGCAAGTACATTATCAGGGGAATGCAGACTCTCCAGAAAAATGACCTCAGAGCTGCCCTTGGTATAGCAAGGAACAAGCATATTTTGGAAGTAAGGAGACAGACTAACTAGTGACAAAAGTAGATTTAAAACGGCCTCACTCACTTATAAATGCCTGAACAATGCTGCGCCTCGCTACCTTTCCGAGAGACTCACTAGAAAATCCTCAAGCAGGCCCACTAGAATAGCCAACACGAACTGTACCAAGATTTAAACTATATAAAGTGGGAGAAATAGATTTCCAGTCAATGCTTCCCAGCTTTGGAACTCTCTTCCCCCTCCCCTGAGAGGCGACCAAACTTACCCGAATTTCAGAAAGAACATCATCAACTGGTTCAAAGAGAACGACCGTTAATGTATATATCTATATCTGTATTGTATATAGCTTGCAGATTGTTCTCAAATTATGTTCATGTTGCATTTTACTTGTTGCATGCACTCTATCTTCTTGCACATATCTATCCACCTGTATCTGTACTTCCTTCACCTGTATATATGTACCTGTATCCCTGCATTTGATTGTTGTAACCTAAGTTGAAAGCCTTCTTGTTTTTTCCTGCGCCCTGATACCTTTGGGTCTGGAAAGCATAATAAATAAACAAACAAACAATACTTTTACTGCATACCCCCAAGCTCGTAACTACCCCCAATATGTACACAGAATAACACTGAACATTCTCTATCCATCAAGATGTGCAATAAATTAGCATGTCCAGCACCATGACTTTGTTGACTGGATCGCTGATGAGGCGTTGGTGCCTGTTCAGCAAATAAAAATACTCTTACCATACGTAATACATATTGAAAAACATAATCTCAACCTAACGCGTACCACGAAAAAAAGGTTCTTATAACTAAACAAGCATTTCCTTAAGGATTGAAAATACTAGCAAAGAATAGTGAAAACAAAAGAGGAGGAGGCATAGTTCTTTTCTAGCATTAGCTCCCATGAACCACACTGCATTCAGAAACTCCTGAGGAGTAAAGCACCTCCTTCAGACAAATGGAGAAATCCTATAAATAACCAGCAAATAAACTCTAAATGAATGCTAATTGTGAGCTATCTGAATCTTTATCAGGAATGTGATATAAATAAAATGCTGCACGAGTTATGCACGGATAATTAATATAGGTTTCAAGAAATGAGTGAAGTAACTCACTCACAAAGATGGCCATGTTCCAGAAATCATGTTTTCAAAAACATCCATATATCCGCCCAACACTCACCTACCAATTTGGGTCAAACCACATGCTACTTTCTAGCTCTGCTAGATACTTTTACTTATCTCATAATAAATGGTCGATGGCCTTTCCTTAAATAATATCACATGTGTAAATGTCGGCAACACATTTCAAAACACTCTCACCGCCTAACCTCAAAGACCCTCTCACCATCTGTGTCCATTCTAGAAGTCCTATCAAAGAACTAAAGTACCTCTGATTTTCCTGACCCACCCACCATTAAAACCCCAAACTAATATGTTTGTGTATAATTAAAAATTGTATAAGGGGGAAGGACTACACTAGAAACAATAGGCAGGAAAGATTTGTAGGAACAATTATGAAATTTAAAGTCAACATTAATACTACAGCAGGAACTCTAAAAATTGGTTCTCATGCACCCTACAGGTGGGTCTCTACAATCAAACATTCTAAAATGGTCCCAAATATGAACGCCTTTCTAGTACTTAACCCCATCTTGTCCTGCTGCATTCATTGAAGACCAATTGAAAGAATTGCCCCATCCATTGCAAAATGAATCAACATCTCCCTTCTGAAAGGAATGATCCATAAACAAATGAAATGAGCCACTATCACACCTCTGCCAAAAACAAAACTAAAATGCAGACCTACCTGAACCCCTAAACCAACGCCTCCCTATTCCTTGTCTTCCCAGTGAAATTCCTCCCAGTAACCCAACAGCTGCAGAGCTATACTAAAAATGCACACCTTGTGTATGAGCAGAAGCCCAGAAAAAACCAATATTAGACATTATGGGCCAGGATTCACAGCCAACCTTGCTATTACGCTATCTGCGTTTTATGCCACGATCAAATATAAAACCATAATTGACAGATTCAGAACACCAATGGGTTAGAAGGTAGTATGCTTAAATGGGTTTCATCATTCCATGGCATGCGCCACTGTCCAGACTGGCAAGTATTTTTCCTGTCGCCCCACACCATAACCTTCATAGTTCTACAGGAATCTGTCTGATGGCCCTGATTGTTTAGTAAGTACAAGCATTTTCCGTCACAAACTACTGGCGATTCGTTAACTCCTTCTGACTCTGTTCTGATGATACCCTATTGGCCTTCAGTGTGATTGGCGTGGGCAGAAAATGCACCAACATATATTATAAAACACATTGGAAATCTACATGAGTATGATCTCCAACAGCCTCTGTCACAATGAGATAAAGACTATAACTAATATTCTTAGCTCCCCACAACCAGCATACACAGGTTTAAAATGTTCAGACATGGGGCAAAACTCCTGTTACAACTGCCCGAAATCTAGGTACTGTACTGAATACGAATTACCATTGTATGCCACTAGTGATAGCCTTGACTCACAGCACTAACTTGTATATTTAAAAAAATATTCTTCCCTACATAAAAAAGGATCCATGAATTTGAATTGGTTCCAGTATTAATGAAAACTAGACTGGACTATATGTTAATATTCTGTTATTAGGCTGAACTAAGAACAAGATGACACCAATGTAACTATTACAGAACAAGGTAGCAAAATGGTTTGGGGCTTAAAAATCAGGGATTGAATTACCAGAGTTTTCACATCACCCAACTGACTCTTGGCTTGGCGCAACAAAACATTACACTCAAACCAAACCATTTGTTTAATTGCTTCTCACACTAGGACCCTCCAAGAACTCTGATAATCGAAGTCTATGAATCTTCACCTCAAACCCATCAAGAAACATAAATATGGGACACTCTGTACTCTCTGCTTGGCAACAAGTTATCAATGGACCAAAGAATGATCAATGGGGCAAGTTCAGAAAGACTCTAGAACTCTCTTTGCTCTAGTGGTCTGGATGGTGCCACCATTAAGTGCAGAATCGGGACCACCAGCGTTGGTGGTTAGCATTGTCTGGTCAGACACCAGACGTCAAGCTTCATTCGATCTTGGTCAATGTGCATCATACTAGTTGATCCCCTTGATTATTGGTTGCAGAACCTGCCACCGTCCCTTCCAGTACTTGGGCTTCAACCACCCTTTCTACTTGCCCCTTGACTGGCCTTCACCTCCTCACACTCCCTGTATCCATCTGTTCATCTTTCTGGTTCTCATTCCTTCTCTAATTGATACCATGCAACACTCCTCCACCCAGTTTATCTTTTCTCCTCTATAGTCTGCACAACTCCTTTCTGCCCTCCAACTGGATCCACCCCCTCTCCTGCGCTAGGTTTCTTGCCAACCAGCTTCTTTATCCTTCTCGTGGTACACTCTCTCCTCTCTTACCATGCCCTCCTCCAACTCTTTTTCTTTAGCTGTTTTCCCCTTTCACTTCTTGCTAGTCCCTCTCTCTTCTATCCACACCTCCTTTTGTCTATCCACACCTCCTTTTGTTCTTTAGCACCCACTTCCTTCCATTTGCTCTCTTCCCTTCCTTTTATCCTTTACCACCTGCATTGCTTTGGTTGCACACTCCCTTTCTCCTCATGGTCCTGGTCTCTCTTTCCTCCAGCTTATTCTCCTGTCACTCCACCGGTTTCATCGCCTTCTCCAACACCTCCTTCCCTGCCAACTTCTTCCTATCTCTAACCTCCATGTTGCACCACCACCCACTCTTCTGCTCACTAGGTATCCAACTCTTGTATTCCACACCTTTCCCAAACAACTCAGTAATTTTATAACACACCAGGTCCATCTGTTGTAATCATGATTTCCGAATTCTTTTTACTGGGACTCTAGGTGAAGTAAATGTTCAGATAGGGAGACCTGTGACTTGGGTCTAAGCTGTCAAAGCAGGGGGGCCTCCATCTTAAGTCTTATTTGTTCAGCATCTGCACAGCTGATCACACTGTCACCACTTGCTGGTCTCTTTCTCTGTACTCTGGTAAAAGTTGGCATGCAAAGTAGGTTAACCAATGGTTAAGCTCTACTCCTCTCTTTTCAATTGACTTAAAGTGATATTACTCCGTCACTTCAGGAATTTTAGAGTGCTGGGGAGAAAAATACAGTTCTGACACAAGTAGACCGTCTCAACAACAAGAAATATTGATGACCACTTCCTTCTCCTGCACACCTGTGATACTTTCTATAAAGGAAGTCAATGCTTTGTTACTGATCATCTATCAGGATTATTAGTACAGGTACTTACAAAAATCAATCTTTAATCAATCTTTAAGCATAATGTTCAAAAGATCAAAATCTTATTTAATTATTAACAAACATGAGGTAAGTTCCTTGCCATTTAACTTACAGAGAACCTAATGTAGTGAACCAATCACAGAATAGATGAGTCAAGAAGGACTATCCACTTCTATTACCAACTCTGATCTCTTACTAGATCACCTGACATTACGAGTACAGAGGACTTTCTATCATTTAGATTGTAATATTGGATTGATTGTACATCTATGCCAGCAAGGAGTGGAGTTAGGAAAGATATCCCCACAATCACCTGAGTCTGCTATACATAGCCTTCTTTTACTTTCAATCTTATCCATAATGTTTTTAGATTTTAAAACACATTTGGTTTTTACCTGCTTTCATAGGGTGATATTTGAATTGAAAAAAAAATGTAAACTTTCACTCAGAAAACTCCAAGTGGAAAAATCTCAGAATAGGTAAGCATGAAAATAAATTCTTACTTAGTTAAAAAAAAGTATACACTGAATTGAAGGAGGACAACCCATATGACTATGTTTCACTTCTTTTATAGGAACTGCACAGTGAAGAACCACAGACTCAGACTGTGATTTATGAAAACGTACCTGAAGCAGACACATGGCATATTCTAGCCAGGTGAAGAATTCTTTAAATCCGTATAAAGAGTAGACAAATATGTATGCATAATGTGACTATCCTCACATTAGAAATATTGAATAAAAGAAAAAAAAAAGAAAAGAAATATTGAATATAGTCTAATTTATTCATTAGATACTTTTGTAATTCGAGGAAGAAAGATTAATCAGCTCCTGAAGAAGGGATTCTCCTCAAACGCATTGAGCCCGTTTTATGTTTGAATTATTAGTTTGGAAACTGAGTATTAGTATGTTTGTTAATAATTAAATAAGATTTTGATCTTTTGAGCATTATGCGTAAAGAATGATTTTTATTTGAACTTGTACTAATAATCCTAATAGATGATAAGTATCCAAGCAAAAGTTGGCATTCTGCCATCATTCCCTTGCCCACTGGTTCTCGCAAACTGTGTTTGTAAGCCACAGAGCAGTGAAGTGCAGCATGTTCGGATTGTCCTTCGTCAAACCACGCTGCAGTGTTGGAGCTTTCAGTTTTGTGGATCCCTGCTCCAACTATCCAGTGGGGTTCTACCGAAGGGGAGTCATTACAATTTAGCTACAAGTAGTATATTAGTGAAATATTTTCTCTGTACAAACACAGCGGTTTGTCTTTGAAGCAGTAATGTTGCATAAAGCATTCAGTTCTCCACCAGGTCAGCCTGCCTAAACACGTGGATGGACTAGTTACTTGAGGTTACAGGAATACACCTAATTGCTCTACCTCACACTGCATGCCCTCCCCCCTACTCACCCAGAATGCTGTTGGGCTATGTGCCCCCTTTTTCCTCTCTCAGGGGCCCAACAAATGGAGTTATATACTCTACCCCTATGCCTATTTTCCAACAAAGCTGAGGATTCTGGGTTTCCGGGACGTGGGAGTTCTGAGGGGACCAGCAGGAGCCTAAACTGCAGGGTCCAGATCTATGGCTTGACTGAGGCTGGCGATGAACTAGGTCATCTGGGGAACCTCTGTGTACTCCTTACCCCCCGCCCTACATTGTGGAATGGTGTGGCACCAGTCCCCAAGTGTAACCTCTGTCACAGCATCCAGCCTCTAACAAGGGCCTCACTCATAGTACCCAGTGATGTGATTTTTGTGAGCTTGAATTCCTCAAATGGGAAAAGATTTTTTCTTGTGGCCATCACTTCCAAATAGAAAAGCCAAGAAATCTCAGAACCTTTCCAATCAGAAGCTGTCACTGTATTCTATAGAAGGGTCCAATGATCTCCAAAACTTTGAATATGTATCTACTTCTCACTGTGGATTTTCCAAATATTGCAGAGGTCAATTTACACATTATAAAGCGACCCAGTGCCTCACTGACTACATTAATAAACGTCACTCTCCCACAACCCATGTATCACCTATCAAAGGTTTGTTTTCACAAAGCTACCAAGGAATATCTCACTTGGCTTATCATTACTTGCACAGGTCACTGTACAGAAATTCCATGAAACATTTTCCAAAGTGGCTAGGACCCATTGCATAAGAGATAACATAGCATTTGTGGCTGTACCAAAAATAGAGCTTTATGTAGATAATTGGCAGTCAGAAAACCTTCTATGTTTCAGTTCAAGTAAATGGTGATTTGATGCTCCTCCCATTGCAATGGGTCCGGATTTTCAGCTTGGAGGTTTAGTCTTAAGAAGAGCACTATGGGTGTTAATTTCAACCAAGCTCGAAGCTGATTTCCGCAACTGTTACACTTAAACCTCATCGTAGTTGCATACTGTATCCCAAGTACACATGGGTCTATACATTTGGTCGCAAAAAATGTGGAATCTGAAGTATCAAATCTTTCTTATATTTTAAACACTATGATACTGCTAGATAGGTACTATGCAGTAACCCAGTACATAGTGAGTAATTGCTTTTCATACTAGGGTCTCTCTGACCAAGACAATCATTTCTGTATGGTGCAGTGCAGGCTCTACAACAATTTAGTGCTGCAGTTAGCATCTCCAAGGGCAACACTTAATTAGATCCGTAGTCCCTTCTTTCTAGGACAAACGGATTCCATCAAATGAAGTAGTCCTTCATTCTCTACAATATACACTCATTCACAAGTTAAAATCCCATCAGCTTCTCCAAGAGGCATAGACATTTGTAGAGTTCAATGTAATACAATACTTGCATTCAATACTTAAAACCAGAATACAACTATCATATAATTAGGTAATCAGTAACTAATCCATGCAAAACATTTCCTCCAAAAAACAATCCAATTTTCCATCACTGATCCAAAACACATGACAAACATGACTATGACCTGCGGATACGTTTTCTCTCTCTGCACTGTGCACCTGACCACCCTCTTTTCTTTCGGGCCCAGGTACCTGCTCACCCTGCCACCCCTCTGCACTGCCTCTGAGCCACTCCTTGCACTGGGGTCTGTATCTGTACCCGTACAGTCCCCCACCCACTTCTCTTCTGCACTTATCATATATACCCTATCTGCTTAACCTAGCACTTGCCACTAGCTGGATGCAATACAACTGTTTTATCACCTTTATTTATTTATTCTACTAATTTATTCTGTTCTCTCCTCTGTTTAGCACTTTCCACTTCTCCCGCCTTCCATGCACTTTCCTCCTTTTCCCTCTCCCGTGAACTTGCGTGTTCACAAGGTCATTGGGCCTAATAACGTTGTTTTTTGTTCTCCCCTGTTCCCCTCCCTTTGCTTGGTCGCGCTCTGAAACACTTGTGTATGAGCGCGATATAAATAAAATATCATATCATGTTTTAAACTCGTATAAGGGATTAAGCCACAATACTAGGACTATTTCAGTACTACAATTGCAAATGCTTCATAAAAATAACAAAATGTAATATCATGTCAGTAAGTGGACGATAATAGATATGGAAGGGAAAATGCAATAATCAGGGAGGATTTCACAATGACAGTGAATGAATTAATTTACGTTTCCAATGTAGCATCTCTTCCAACGGCTACTTAAGAAATGACCAAAAATCACAAAATACAGGCGATAACAACTGTGCAACAAAATTCCACCTGTCAGAGGAGTTGTGCCAATTGCATCAAGGCCAACAGGAGGACAACTATACACCAGGAACATACCCGAAAGTTGCTTGGAAACACCTCATGTGTGCTGCGATGTCAGCATGGCAGAAGAAGAATGCATTTTGTTTGCAGTCATGCTGACCAATAAAGGATATGGCGGCATGTAATTTACGGAAAAACCAAAGGACCCTTGGTGGCTTAGTGGACAACATAAAAGTAAGGAAGGGATCCCAGGCAGCCCACAAGTACTGGCTCAAGCAGGATAAACATGCACTGCTTCAGTGGCATCCTCTGACTAGGGTGGACGTGCAGTATTGAAGGCAGCAGCAAAGAGGGGAATGGCCATGACATTATTGAGGTGGAATTAGGTAGCCGTCCTCTACTTTTTGCCTCTTCTCTGAATGGGGTGGGTGGTGGATTCAATGCCAGGTCTAGAGAATTATTGGTGAACAAGGAGGAGGTACTCAGGATGGCCATAAAAAGTCTGGAAGTGGATTGAACAAGGTGTTCTTTGGTGAGGGACCTACTGACCAAGTCTTCTTCTCACCCTGCAGACCAAAGGAAGACCAATGGTGGAAGAGGGAATTCAGTGATAATGATGGTCACTGTGAATACTGACAAGAGAGCCAGGGGATCTGAGCGATACAGCTGGGTGAAAATACCCAGACACGCCACAAACGCCCCCATGAAGGTCTTGATAAAGAAACCCACTGTGATGTACATTACTTGTGTCTGGAATCATCATTCCATGACATGGCTGGTGCCTCTCGTTTTCAGTGAACGATGCTCCAAAGTAGCATTTCTGAATTTGTGCAAAACCTCAGACTACAATTCACTAACCCACAGAGAAAATCTGCTGGAATGTAGGGATCCCTAAAAAGAAATATGCCACTGCATTTTGAAGTACATGATTTTTTGTAAGCAGATCAAGAACAGGACACCAGCCAGGTGTTTCATTATCCTATTTCACATTTGATCTATAACTTGACTATTGTGCAAGTAGCACTGCCATACAAACGTCAGAAGACAATGACATAACCTTTTATTGCTACTGGGAGGTGCCCTCAATAATTTGACTTCATCTTTCAAAGCGAAATTGGATAGTCTTATCTAAGTTAGATAGCACGTTTCCTGCTGTTTGTTTATTTAGATTTCTGTAAATGGTGAAGATGAAAATACTGTTCCAAGTCCTTCATGTGAGAATATCTTTAAACTACACTACACACCATGGAGAATGTATGTCTTTTATCAGTTTCCCCTTTAGCCTTCCATTCAAACTTGTGCAAAACCATTTTTATTATGATCAGCCAATTTCCATTACATGGAATTTACAAAAGTAAGTGCATAGCATATATTTGCCAAGCCCACCTTAATAATATTTTATTAGGTCCAAGTTTGTGTTCTCCTTCAAACAACCCTGGGCAGCACTGTAAACCAATGAAAATGCACGGAATGCGGGCTCTATTAACCAAGGAAAGCCCGCTCAGAGCATTAGCATTGGTTTAGGTTTCTTCCCTTCTCCGCTCCCCCTTCATCACGTAGCACCTGTGTAGTTTTCTACAGATGGGCTAATGGTGTCTTTTTTTTAAAGGAAGAAAAAAGAAACGTACCTTTGTTGCGCGAAGTCTATTTTCATGTTAATTATGTCAGTCAACAACATAGAAAACGGACCTCGATGACAGCAGTACTGTGTGGTGCCGGGCCATGTAACAAAGGTACGTTTCTTTTTCTTCTTTAAAAAAGAAAACACCATTAGCACCTGTGTAGGGAACTACACGGGTGCTAATGGCGATTTTACCTCAGCTGTGGGCTGTTACCGTCACTCACCACCTCAATTCTATATATACACACACATAGCATAAGGTTTCTTACTCGACAAGAGTGAAATATCACTAGCCAATGCCTACTGAATAATGTGTGTCCTGTTTGGCAGAGGGATTAAACCTAAATGTGTGCTGGCATGTTTACTTGGCAGAAATGGGAGGGATTGGTGTGGAAGAAAGTTCTCAATCTTCCCATGAGTGTTTCAATGGGTCTTCTCAGATTTGAATTAGGGTTAAATTCCTTAAAAACCATTGCAGGATGGAACCAAATGTCTCTCTTTAGGCTTATCTCAGTTTTGCAGGAGGACTCTCTATATGGGGAAATTAAAGAGCATTTGGAGAGGGGTGTTCTGAGAGATTAAGTAATTTGGAAGAATGGGCCCATTGTGAATTATCAACGGCAAATACAGATCTGGATACTTTTGATACATAATCCCTGTAAGGCCAAAAAAAGGCTGGAGGAAATGGATTGGATTACAACAATTGACATTATGCATGCCAGAGCAAGATCCAATCCATTTATAGTAGAAGAAAAGAATTTAGGTTACGTTCCAAGCTATTTAGTTAAATTTCCGGACTGGAAAATAAGGAACAATTTCCTCAGAATCCGACTCAACGTAGCAAGAACTGATGAGGTCTTGGCACAAAGAGGACAAGGTGATCTTGCATTAAAATCATGTGATAGTTGTTTGAATTCGAAAGTCCAAACTTTGAAACATGCACTGCCAAGAAACCGGACAAGCCAGATCTCAACTGTTCACTAGATTTGGTTTTATGAATGCTAACTTCATACCAGAAATGTTCTGGGACCGTCTAATCGCTGGTGTCCATAATCCCCTCACAATTGCAGTTGTGCAGGTGCCCGCTAGCTGTAATGTTGTCGTTTAACTACTTTCTCAATATTACTGATGTCAAGTAGGTCTCTCCTTTTCTTTTTTGCTCTCCAAAAAACTCTGAAACTATTGTTTAGGATTGTTGTGTGGAATTGTAGAGCAATGTTACAGTGATTGATAACAGTGTTTAGGATTTAGGAAAATTTTATAGGAAAAACAATTTTCCCATTTTAGATTTTTAATGCTATTTAATTTTAAATATTGCTTTGTAAAGAATTGTTTTATATGTGGTAACTAGAAGTATTTTTTGCTTTGTGTTTGTTGTTGGGAATATGTTGTGTCTTTAACTTTGGTACTGTTTCTTTTTTTTAATTTTTCGTTTGCTTGTCCAAGGAAGAATTCAGTTGTGAATCACTTTTATAAAAGGATGTTTCAACCAAACACAAATAAAAAATAAAAAGTTTACTTGTATTTTCAGCTTTTCAAAAATATGTTCCTCAATGAACTACAAAATCTGCCAACACATGATTTTAGACCCTCTGATCAGTGCTTGAAATGTTCTGATTTCGCCACATTGTGACAATAATCTACAGTCTGCCGGTCACCAATCGCCTGGTATTAAAGCAGATTTTATTGATTATATATACAAACTTACTGCACCAGGCTTGCCAAAAGGGCACCAAGCTCCTTCAGTAAAGCCGAGTAGATACTACCTGATCTTAGAGCTAGATTTATTTTAATTACATCAAGTCATTGCCTCGTTTTCTCCCTTCATGCACACAGGGAACTGGGAGGGCAGGGTATATGATCAATAATTGTTTCGTTTAGATGCCTACTGCATCTAATTGCTATTAGATAATAAGGACATTTATACAACATACAAATACAATTAAACAGGGACGGTTAACGTTTTTGAATTCTGCTTTATTATCTATTTACAGTTTGACATATTCCTCATTCTCATCCTTCCCAGTGTGTTGGGAGAGCAACACTTTCATGGGTTTAGGCGATAAGAGTATTTTTTCCCAATGAGGCACTATCTAAATTTTACCAATATGGTAAGGGTTTTTTTTTTAGGAACGTTGGATCACCAATTATCAACTAACTACTCCTCGATGCACTTTGCAAAAATATGTTTAGTCTCAGCCCAGATGCCCATGGACTGCACTCCTGATCCTTCTCCTTGGATAAACCCATCATCATGTTGGCACTCATTTAATGTGTTTGCTGGCAGTCCCTCCTTGTAAGACACAGATCCAATGGATGAATTATCCAGGGTTTAGTCTCTTCTGAAGAACCTTCAATAAGGGGTTGTGAACATTAGCTAGAACAATATGTGGCATTGGGCTTTGCTGCTCTTGATCTGTGCTTGCATACATGTAAACAATATGCATATTACGTGTATAAGAGTACTCATAGGTTTGTTTGGATCTTGTACCTTACAATCTAGGTTTAAACTACATAAAATAGAATATCTTATGGTATGTTGATTTGTATTTCAAAGTGTTACTGAGCAAACTGCCTTAAATTATCTTTAAATGGATATAAGTAACATCTCTTGTGAACATATGCAGCTACCCAAATATGTGCATTTTATTATGACAGAATGTTTCATTTGATCTATTACATGGCGCCAAGACCTGCACACCCCCTTCCAATGAGTCAAACTCCTCTAGTTGATCCAACTCTATCCCTTTGCAGCCCACGCTGTCGTCTTAGCCAAAGATCACCTCATTAACTCCCTCATTCTGAGCCATCAATGTGTACAGAGCCACAGAATGCTTCCGAGTAATGCACTGCAATGGTAGTGGTATTATCTGCATTATCAAAAGATACACATATTTGCAACATATATAAATGATGCTACCCAAATGAACTTAAAAACCCTTTGCTTGGCATCTACTTTCTTGCTTTCATAGTGCTTATTCCGACAGCAGCCTTACTTGTTTAAATATTATTTTAGAAAGTCTCTCAAAGCTTAAAATATTTGTTTATATTATCGGAATCCACTTAAATTAAGGCATTCATTAGGTTCTGGCTGATAAATATATTGCTATTGGTATGAGTGTGGTAAATGGCAAATGTGCATAAATACACGTCGGCCTGAATGATGTGTCCTTATTCCATCTTTTTGCGTGTTTCTGACGTAGCCCCGGATTTAGAAAGCTTAACAGAACAGCTGTTTCGCTTCACTCTTTCTGTTTGAAGTTTTTGAAGTGTGTGGGCTGTTTGTTGAGTAGCTGAATGACATGTTTTCACATTCATGAAAATATGGATAGCAAAATCTTTAAAATTCGAATTGTTGCGCCATTTAGTGACATTTCTAGAAATGATCCAGTACCATGCATACAATGGCAAATTCGGTTCTTGTTTGCAAGTGCAAAGTTGCTAGAAGCAGTGGGAGCAGTATACGAAGATATGTCAGCTCTACATCAATGTATAAAACATTGTTAACCAGTTCACACTGAATTGTGTCACAACCCTTGCTGATAAATGGCTGATGAACTGAGGCCAACTCCCTCTCTGGGCCTTGTCAGGAGAAATGGCCATGCTTTAAGCCAGAGTACCACAGCTAAACATAGCCCTATCAACCAGGGACATATTTTGGAGAGCTGGTGGAAGCAGCATTTCAGCCCCCGAGGCTGAAATCTGCATGGCCGAAGCATTTCTGCCAGGTGGTGATCCGCCGGAGCAAGGCTGACGGGAGTGGCTGCTCTCTAACGTCATGGAGCCCAGAGGTATTCCCTCTGCGGGCAATCCCTCTGGTTTTCCAGAAGCCACCAAGAGAAAGCATGGTAGAGGGATACATCCATACCTGAGCTTGCCACCACCCAACCAACCAACAGTGCCGTTCTCCAATTATCAAACTGGGTGGCTGTTTCTGTCACTCAATTCATTTAAGATGGAGGGACCCAGGGTAAGGCAGCCTTAAGCTGACTGGGCATATTTATGATTACTAGATATTAGGTTTAATTTCCTCCAAAGTGAATATTGCCCCGTCTCAGTTTTTTACTTTCGTGCAAAAAGCTCCCCTGCATGCAATTTTAATCCGTTTCGTCATGTAGTGACAAGGTAAAGTGTAAAACACAGGTAAAATATATTTATAGATATTTGTATAGCTTACTTTTCCACTACGTGTTTGGAAAAGAGTAAATGTCTACCATTTCTAGGGAATTTACAATGTATTCCAATGAAATTCGCCTGCATCTTTTAACACGGATTAAAAGGAATCCATTGGTTTAAAGTCAGCATGAAAATACATTGTGTGTTGTCTTGAGGCAGAACTGGGATGCCTGATGGTCACAGTTTGATCACTGACCCATTCCCCCTCAAAACAAAATGAAAATCCCACAGATAATTAAAGGAGGTGTTAAGACATATATAGAGCTGTCTTAACACCATCTTAAATGATTTGTGGGACATGTAAGCCGAGACTTTTTACGCTGGCATTGAAAAGCATACTTTTAACCATTTGCAAAGCTTGAGAAGGACAGCTGTCTAGGTGAGCAGGATACTTATTTGCTTACGGTTGTTTTTTATCAGCGAGCATATACCGCAGTGAGGGGATACCTGCCCTTCCAGAAAGCCTAGAGCGGTTGGTGGGTGCGGCTTCTCTTATGGATCAGGGTTTGCAACCGTCTCTAACACTTGGCTGCAAGTGTTAACTTGTTCCTCATGGTCACTACACTGGACAATGGCATTGCTCTGGGAAAGGCACCATGCAGATGATTGTGGGTGTCCGGGTGTTTGTCGTGGAATGTTGAAAAACCTGATCAGTCCAAGCAAATACAAAGACAGGTGGATATGACACACACTTGTACTACAGCTGACTGATGTTGTTGTTTCGGTTTTCCTGAGGGGCAGGGTGTTAGGGAGAATTCTCCAAATGTGCCAATTTCCCTTACCTTTTGAGACCCCCAGCAACTTTGCTGGATTTCTAGGATTTGATTTTTTACCTGGGAAGAGTGTGAGCCTTTTATTCCCCACTCTTCCATGTATTTTGTGTGTGTTTTATTTTTGTGTTCTTTGGTAATGGAGTTTTTAAAGCAACTCCAGTGGCATCATCTTTTTCTATGTGTCACACAGCACCTTCAGTGCAGTGGCAGAGGGGTATCTTTCAGACTCCCCAAGGTTTAAATACCTTCCCTGAGACTGACTACTATCTCCCAGGGTATGTAAAGTTAAGTTGACTTTACTAGTCTCTTTAAATTTACTGACCCAGCACACCCTATCTTACTATAGAGTGCTGGAGGGGTTGCTTAGCTTCCCCTAAATCAAAACACTCACGTAACAGTAAAATGTTACCTTTTCCTATTTTAAATAGCTGGTGGCAGTGGTTTAGATCAACTACCATGATTTTTCGCGACTGCTAGCAACAGTAGCTCAAAATCAGGGGTAGCAATGTTTTTCAATATGGCGCCCCAGACCAATCTGTAAAAACAGACTCCGGTCATCTTTCTTCGCCATTTCTTTAAGGAAAAGTCCTTCTTGTGTTTGTCTCTGCGCGCCAAACCAAGTTTGGTCCCTTTGTTCGTGCCCTTTGGTAGGCTTCTGTACTGAAGCCCTCCTCTGGAGCCAGAGTGTCTGGGGTGGACAGGATGTGAGGGTGGTTCCCGAAACTCCCTGTGCTTAGTCTCCTATGAGACCTGAATGCACTCTGGTGTGATTGGCCGGCTGGTTGACCGGCAAGGACAGCCACCCTGCAATGTGAGTGGCAGCCAGGATGGGATGAATGGGGGAAAACTGTTCAAAAGCAGGTCTCTGGGACTTCGAAAGCAGAGTCGACCACTGGAACGAAAGAACCGAAGAGGAGAGGAAGGAAGAGGACTCCTGCAACTCCAGGATGACCGGTATAGCCCTGCTGCAGATCCGAATTGCCTGAAACTCCGATGACAGAGAAGCCCTTGAAAGTTAACTTCTTCCCGTGAGTTTGGTGTGACCAGCCAACTCGCAAGCCACCTGGACACCGTCCTATTCTGGTTGAATTTTCTTCAGAGTGCTGTTGAAAACAGATAGCCAGAGGGAAGGAAACCAGCTCGTGGACTTTAAGGCACTCACACCTTAAACTGACGTCTTGCGCCAGCTTTTGGGCTCTTCCCTGGGCAGTACAGGACCTTCCTGACGTCCTCCTTGTCCCCACGACTGAAGCTCAGGAACAGCGATATCTGCTCGAACTGCCAGCAACAACTGCCTAATCTACAACATTCTTCATTTAAAAGGTTCTGTGCAAACGCGGTCCGGAAATCTTTTCGGCCATCGAGAAAGTGCGTGAAACTTTTATCAACTACGAAGTCTTGCCCTTCCCTAAACATTCGTCATACTTTTCGCCTAGCCAAATCCTTTAAAGTCTGTGGCAAAGACTTAACCGTTACATACCAGAACTGTGCTATCCTATACAAGAGTCTCTGAACCATTGACTTTAGCCCAGGCCTATTGAGAAGAATTGCTGGTTGTATTTAACTGAAACCCTTTGTCCTGCCTATGAATGTATTTGGGCTGTCTATTCTTATAACCTTGTCTTTTCCCTCCCTTCTTAAGTATCTGAAGTGCCGTTTTGCTCACACTTCATTTTTGAGCTAAACTTGTTCAATTACTTACCGGTTGGATCATTGTGGTGTATTAGTGTTTGATATTGAACTGCTTGTGCTAGTGTAATGCTTTATAAATGATTGAGTAAATAAATGTATATTCTTTCACTAAGAAACCTTGAGTAAGTGTTTACTTGGATCACTGTATTGGTGGGTTCTTTGTGTAACTTGTTCTACTGCTCACTTAAACTCTTGAGATAAGTCTGGCTGCTCAGCCATTGCTACCACTTTACTGTGTGGTACAGGCTTGTACCAAAGGTGAAATTGTGCTTACACTTGAAGTCCTAATTACCTGTAGTGTTCCCAGCGGCGGCGAGGATAAAGTATATGTGTTACATTTAGAGTGCTACTTTTACTTTTGTTCAAGTAATCCTCCCAAGGCAAAGTAAAGCAATTGTTTTAGCATGACTGATATGGAAAGCTACAAACAGGAGACCCTAGTGACTTTAACTGTTGATCAATTGAGAGATGTGTAAAGCTAGGAATCTCACTGTAAAAGGCAAAAAGGTTGAAATGATAGAAACGTTGTTAGAATATCAAAGTCTGAGGAGTGGGTCTGAATCCCTCACACCTGCATCAAATGTGGAAAATGTTGATGAGGATCATAATGTTTCTGAGTATAACTCAAATGTTATAGATGAGTTAGAGGAGGAAGAGGAGTCTTCAAATGTAGGCCCTGTTTTACCTCTATGTGCTCATAGGCCTCAACCTCTGACCACAGGGACCCCACCAGGTCCAAGATTAAGTCCTGAATTTGTCTCTTTAGAAAGAATGAGACTTAATTTAGAGTTTAAAAGAATCCAAGCTCAAACTGAATGCAAATATCATGAACTTAAACTCAGAGATGGAATTGAACCATGCACTAGAGAAGAAACATGTGTCCGTTTAAATTGGTTCTCTCCCAGAGTCTTCTAAGTCTTCCAGTCCTGAGGCCTCACATGCCCAAATATGCAGTAAGTATGTATGAGGTTAAACTTGATATTTTGGATTGGTTGGCTGCTTTTGAATATAACCATATGATTCAAGACATTACAGGGAATCAGTTGATTCCTTTGCTTTTTTCTAGGCTACCCCTGCTGCAACTGGTGTGGTAATGGAGTTGGAAGATATAGACAGAAAGGAGTATGAAACTGTGAAGCTAGCTTTGATAGCTAGGATTTGGGAAGACCCCTTCTCAGTATCTTAAGAGGTTTAGAACACTCAAAAAGCATGATGGTACCCCTTGGGCTACCTGGGTGACTGAATGTTTGAAAAACTTAGATGGTTAGGTTAAGGGTTACAGAGTGAACACTTATGAAGGTATGAGGAATTTGTTTATGTTGGAGTCTATTTATGATGCCTGCTCTCAGCACTTGGCTGACTCTAAGGAAATTGATCCAAAGGAGTTAGCAAGGGCTGCTGACTTGTGGGTTGCCAACAGGGCTACCCACAAGGATTCTGGGGTAACTCAGAAGAAGGATGAGTGGAAGCAGCACAAAAAGGACAAAAAGGAGAATTCTAATACCTCCAATCCAAAAGAGGGCCCCAAGGGAAAACCAAATCAGGCTAGCGTACCTTCTACCTTCTCTTTTCTGGGGACAAACCAGAAGGAGGTCAGAACAAACCCCTATTCATAAAGACATTTTTGGTAAATGTTATGCTTGTGGGTCAACTGACCATGTGAACGGGGATCCCAGATGTAAGGATAAACCTTCAGGGATCCACACTGCCTCCTTAGCCTTCTCCCCAGTGGATGAAGTACCAATGACAAGTGGAAACTTTCACCTACTGGCTGAGGAACCCATGAAAGTCTCAGCCAGTGTTTCTCTAGTATCCCTGGGTCTGTGGGAACAACAGAATTTAGATGTTTACAACTCTATTCCAGACAATACTTATATGACCCGAGCGGCGGGGGCATTACCCACTCAGGTAATGCCCCGGGGCCCATGGTTATAACGAAGGCCCCGGGGCCTTACCTGAGTCGGTAATGCCCCCACCGCGAGAGTAATATTGCTATTAGTACCCTGGCCCGCAATATATGCGTGACCGGGGCACTAAAAGTTCTTGTCAATGGTCAGGAGACCCCTGCCATTCGAGACACTGGGGCCAGCATAACTGTAGTTGATGAATAATTTTTCAAGGTTGAGGATGTTGCTAAGGCACCCAAAATCTTAACTAAGCTTGCTGGAGGCCCTGTCCAAATGCTTCGACAGTTATCAGCGTTCATCCGGTGTAATGATATGACTGTCAAAATACCTGTAAATGTGCATAGTGAAGTACCTTGGAGAGTCCTGTTGGGGAATTACTTAAAAAAACTTGGAGTTGTATCAAGCACCCCAGGCCTCCCAGCCTAAGGAAACAAGAGCAGACTAGAAAGGGCAGAGAGAGCACCTTAAGGGGCTCTCCAGAGGAGATTATAGAGGAAACTATAATTCCCAGTCCACAGGACTTACTGGCTGCCATTTCTAGGAAGAAGGAGGAAAAGGGGCAACCTAAAACCTCCAGGAAGAAACCGGCCAGCACTCCTGTGCTACCAACAAGGACATCCCCGAGAGGATTGTCCAAAGTCACACCTGTGACTACTCCACAAGCTGAGGCTGAGTGTGTGGAACAACCTTGTGTGCTTGAGTCAGCTGCTGAGGAATCAGAGCTGGAAGAGGACCTTGCTCCTGTTGGAGATCTGGATCCTGCAGACCATCCTGAGCTGCAGTCTTTACTGGCAGAAGGTGGACCCGTTAGGGCAGACTTCAGCAGAGGTCAAAGAGTGTCCTACTCTTGAAGGTCTTCGCAAACAGGCAGCTTCCCAGCTGGACGGGAAAGAGCCAGAGAAGCATAGGTTGCACTGGGAAGATGGCCTCTTCTACAGTGAACCGACTGAGTCTATCCCAGGGGGCTACTGAAGATTTGTAGTGCCTCTTGAAAGCAGACTCCAGTTCCTACAGTTAGCCTATGAGATACCTCTGGCTGGTCATTTAAGTTTTAAGAAGACCAAGGGAAGGCTCTCTTTATATTTCTACTGGCCTAATTCAGGGTCCAATATAGACACATTCTGTAGGAGCTGTCACATTTGCCAAACCTCTGGCAAGAGTGGAGCCAAGAATGCGGCACCCTTGGTGCCTCTCCCAGTGGTGGGAGTTCCTTTTGAGAGGGTAGGAACCAACACTGTTGGTCCCTTAGACCCTCCCACATCTTCAGGAAACAGGTTTATAATGGTTGTAGTAGACCATGTTACTAGGTATCCTGAAGCTATACCTATGAGGACTGTTACAGCTCAGGCTGTTGCTAAGGCCCTACTTGGTATTTTTACCAGGTTAGGTTTTCCTAAGGAAGTGATCTCTGACACGGGATCCAATTTTATGTCCCACTACATGCAGGCCATGTGGAAAAACTGGAGCAACTTACAAGTTCTCAACTGCCTACCATCCTCAGACAAATGGATTGGTACCGTACAATGAAGAGCATGATAGGTGCTTTAGAAAAACCCCTTAGAAGAAAGTGGGACCTTCTACTGCCATGCCTTCTCTTTACATATAGAGAAGTCCCTCAGGAGGGAGTTAGATTTAGCCCATTTGAACTTCTTTATGGCCATCCAGTTAGAGGCCCTTTGGCCCTAATTAAGGAGGGGTTGGAGAGTGCTCCTTCCCCCAAGCCAGTGAGAGTCACTGACTATGTGATAGGTCTCCGGAGGAGAAGGTCACACATGATGGCAGAAGCATCAGATAACTTAAAAGCAGGTCAGGCTCTGGTCAAACATTGGCATGACCAGAAGACCAACATGGTTGAGTTTACTTAAGACCAGCAGGTTTTAGTTATGGTTCCTACAAGGCAGAGGGCCTTACAGGACAAGTGGATAGGACCCTTCAAGGTTGTGGGTAAACTTGGAGCGGTCTACTATTTGGTGGACCTAGGCAATCCTAAGGAGGCTCCCAGAGTCTTTCACACCAACCGTTTAAAGGCTTATGTCTCAAGACCAGAAGTGGGAGCTTTGCTTCTAGCTTCAGCCAGAGAGGAGGAGGAGAGCGAACCTCTACCTGACCTACTCAGAGGCCAGCCTTTGGATGAGAAAATAGAAAGAGTTAATCTCTCTTCTAATTTGACAACTTAACAAAAGGAGGAGTGCAAGTTTCTGTTAAATCAGTTTGCCTCCCTGTTCTTGGGGCCAGCATGATATTCAAACTGGTGACTGTTTACCTGTAAAAGAACAGAGGTTACAGGATGTCAGATCATGTAAGATCCCACATAAAGGAGGAGGTCAAGAAGATGCTTGATCTCGGGGTAATAGAGCCCTCTACCAATCCATGGTCTAGTCCAGTTGTTCTAATACCAAAGACAGGATCCAATGAGTTGAGATTCTGTGTGGACTATAGAGCTCTTAATACAGTCACCAAGACTGATGCCCACACTTTACTAGAACAGATGAACTGGTGGATAAACTTGGTTCAGCCAAGTAACTCAGTACATTTGATCTCACTTCAGGCTATTGGCAAATAGCACTGACAGACCATGCCAAGGAGAAAACTGCATTCTCAGCCCCAGTAGGACTCTACCAGTTTAAGGTAATGCCTTTTGGATTAAAGAATGCACCTGCTACATTCCAAAGGATGGTTAATCAAGTTCCAAATGGGATGAGGACCTCTGCATGGCATACTTGGAGGACGTTGCAGTGTTCAGCCCTACTTGGAAAGAACATGTTGACCACTTAGGATATGTTTTGCAGGCATCTGGAGATAAAGGCTATTAAATGTCAAATTGGTCAGAGTAAAGTGGTCTATCTTGGACATGAGGTAGGAGGAGGTGAAATCAGGCCACGGCCTAGCAAAATACAAGCTGTACAAAACTGGGCCACCCCTACTACTCAAACCCAAGTGAGAGCCTTCCTAGGCCTCACTGGTTACTATAGGAACTTCATAGAGAACTATGGGACCAAAGCTTCTCCCTGGAATGTGGTCTCATCTCCCAAATTCCCTAAAAAAGGTCAGGTGGAATGAGAAGTGCACTCAAGCATTTGAAGGCCTAAAGAAAGCCCTTTGTCAAGCTCCAGTCCTAAGAGCTCCTGACTATAACCAAACCTTCATTGTGCAGACAGATGTTTCAAATACAGGTATAGGTGGAGTCCTTAGTCAACTGGATGAGAATGGTAGGGAACACCCCATTTGCTTCATCAGCAGGAAGCTGAAGGAACCAGAAAAAAGGTGGCCAACCATTGAGCGTGAATGCTTTGCTATTGTGTGGTCATTGAAGATGTTTAGACCATACTTGTATGGATCTACTTTTGTGATTCAAACTGACCACCAACCCTTGAGATGGTTGATGCAAATGACAGGGGAAAACCCAAAACTACTGGGATGGTCAATCAGCCTGCAAGGGTTTGATTTTACCATTTAACACAGGTCAGGGTGTTACCACCAAAATGCTGATGGTCTCTCCAGGATGTTTGACCGACTGGAGTAAGGAGATTCATCCAGGAGTGGATTCAATCCTCCTGTCCCTTAGTCTGGGG
Organism: Ambystoma mexicanum; assembly: GCF_040938575.1. Taxonomy (NCBI): domain Eukaryota; kingdom Metazoa; phylum Chordata; class Amphibia; order Caudata; family Ambystomatidae; genus Ambystoma; species Ambystoma mexicanum. The sequence continues at coordinate 1,083,039,938 of NC_090937.1, read as the reverse complement.
GAGGGGGGAGGACGAGTGTTAGGGAGAATTCTCCAAATGTGCTAATTTGCCTTACCTTTTGAGACCTCCAGCAACTTTTTCCTGGATTTCTAGGATTTGATTTTTTACCTGGGAAGAGTATGAGCCTTTTTCCCCACTCTTCCATGTATTTTGTGTGGGTTTTACTTTTGTGTTCTTTGGTAATGGAGCTTGTAAAGCAACTCCAGTGGCATCATCTTTTTCTATGTGTCACACAGTACCTTCAGTGCAGTGGCACAGGGGTGTCTTTCAGACTCCCCAAGGTTTCAATACCTTTCCTGGGACTGTCTACTGTCTCCCAGGGCGTGTAAAGTTAAATTGACTTTACTAGTCTCTTTAAATTTACTGACCCAGCACACCCTCTTACTATAGAGTGCTGGAGGGGTTGCTTAGCTTCCCCCGAGTCAAAATTATCATGTAACAGTGAAATGTTACCTTTTCCTATTTTAAATGGCTGGTGGCAGTGGTTTAGATCAACTACCGTGATTTTCCGTGACCGCTAACAACAGTAGCTCAAAATCAGGGGTAGCTATGTTTTTCAATATTGCGCCCCAGACCTATCTGTAAAAACAGACTCCAGTCATCTTTTTTCGCCATTTCATTTAGGAAAAGTCCTTCTTGCATTTGTCTCTCTGTGCCAAACCAGGTTTGGTCCCTTTGTTCGTGCCCTTTGGCGGGCTTCTGTACTGAAGCCTTCCTCTGGTGCCAGAGTGTCTGGGGTGGACAGGATGTGAGGGAGGTGCCCAAAACTCCCTGTGCCTAGTCTCCTGGGAGACTTGAATGCACTCTGTGTGATTGGCCGGCTGGCTGTCCAGGAAGGACAGCCACTCTGCTGTGTGAGTGACAGCCAGGCTGGGATGAATGGGGGAAAACTGTTTCAAAGCAGGTTTCTGGGACTTGGAAAGCAGAGTCGACCACTGGAATGAAAGAACCGAAGAGGAGAGGAAGGAAGAGGACTGCTGCAACTCCTGGACGACCGGTGAAGCCCTGCTGCAGGTCCGAATTGCCTGTAACTCCGACGACAGAGAAGCCCTTCAAGGTTAACTTCTTCCCTTGCGAGGATGTTGGTGGGAACAACCAATTCGCAAGCCACCTGGACACCGTCCTATTCTGGTCGAATTTTCTTCAGAGTGCTGTTGAAAACCAGATAGCCAGAGGGAAAGAAACCAGGGGGACATTAAGGCACTCACTCACACCTTAAACCGACGTCTTGCTACAGCTTTTGGCCTCTTCCCTGGGCAGTGCAGGAACCTCCCGAAGTCCTCCTTGTTCCCACGACTGAAGCTCAGGAACATCGAGATCTGCTCGAACTGCCAGGAACAACTGCCTCAGCTACAGCTTTCTTCATTGAAAAGGTACTGTGCAAACGCGGTCCGGAAATCTTTTCGGCCATCGAGAAAGTGTGTGAAACTTTCCTCAACTACAAAGGCTTGTCCTTCCCTAAACATTCGCCATACTTTTCGCCTAGCCAAATCCTTTAAAAATCTGTGGCAACGACTTAACCGTTACATACCAGAACTGTGCTAGCCTATACAAGAGACTCTGAACCATTGACTTTGGCCCAGGGCTATTGAGAAGAATTGCTGGTTGTATTTAACTGAAACCCTTTGTCCTGCCTATGAATGTATTTGGGCTGTTTATTCTTATAACCTTGTCTTTTCCCTCCCTTCTTAAGTATCTGAAGTGCCGTTTTGCTCACACTTCGTTTTTGAGCTAAACTTGTTCAATTACTTACCGGTTGGATTTTTGTGGTGTATTAGTGTGTGATATTGAGCTGCTTGTGCTAGTGTAATGTTTTACAAATGATTGAGTAAATAAATGTATATTATTTTACTAAGAAACCTTGAGTAAGTGTTTACTTGGATCACTGTATTGGTGGGTTCTTTGCGTAACTTGTTCTACTGCTCACTTAAACTCTTGAGATAAGTCTGGCTGCTCAGCCATCGCTCCCACTTTACTGCGTAGTACAGGCTTGTACCAAAGGTGAAATTGTGCTTACACTTGTAGTCCTAATTACCTATAGTGTTCCCAAAGGGTACTGTAGGTGATTCTGCCTAACACAGGGAAAGGTGCATGGAAGTGGAGATCTGTTTGCTCACAGTAGTCACGTTTCATCATTTTATACCATGACAAAGTGGGAGCTTTTTTCAGAGGATGCAAGTGTTTCTTCATGTGGTCACAATCCCTCTGAAAAGTCACGTTTGTCAAACTTCTGCAAAACATGTGGTTAGTGTTTGTCAGGTTGATGAAGATGGCCTGTTTTCACAAACCTTTTGGAGACCCAAGACAGTCATCATTTGTGAGTGTTCAGATTCGTCCCCTTTGACATTGTTGGGAAGGAGAGGGTCTTCCCACCCCCCTGCACGATACCGAATGAGAAGCAAACACTAGGGAGCACTTTCAGGGAGTAGGGGGGTGCACACAGAGGAGGGTGCACGATCGCTCTAGTTTATGCATTAGAAGCCATACAGTAGATGCAGGTGTGAACGCCATCTTAGATAATGGCAGCCATCTTGGAACTTAGGCCCAAGCGCAGCAAACACCTAGTATTAGATCCCTTGCATGAGCGCAAACATAACCTGCACCCCGGCTAGGTCTCACAGAGTCCATGAAATCCCTCGCGCCCAAGGAAGAATGCGCACTGCAATGTCATCAGAAGGGAGCAGCGCGCCTCTTGGCAGTACCATCCCCGGGAACATACAGCAAGGTCCTCCTGCCCCCAACGATCTCCCCACAAGAAATACAGCTTTGCAATGCCTTTATCCCAAGACCCCTTCATGCCACAACGCCATCCAAACCGAGACCACTGACCATAAAACCTTTACGCCCCTCGATCAATCACTAAGATCAGAAGGCAAGGCTATCGCGCCTTCACAAATGTGTCACGTGATTTCTACAGCGAGGTGCAAGGTGGCAGCAAATTATAGCCACAATGAAAGTAGAGGACCTTGGGAGTTGCTGATCTGTCTGGGAAAAGAGTGGAGCATGTGAGTTAGTGTGACCTCAGCCATCCCCCAAGCTAATGTCTGTATCTGCCAGGTGCACAGTTACTACAATAAAATAACATTGTTTGTGTGATTAGCCAATCAAGTGTATTAGGCCAACTTCACTGGAGATGACGAGCCCAGCAGCGGCCACGTGGACAGAGATGGACAGATGAAAATGGACCAATGGCCTGGCATCCGATATGCAGCAGGCCCTACATACATAGAGCTCTTCCAATTAGGATTGTAGAATTGTACTATATGTAATTGCGTCATCAGTGATGTTGTTTGTGCTTATGATGTGCTGCACGTGCCTATGGAGATCAGAACGTTCGATGGCAGCAGAGTTCTTTGCTGATGCCCTTCTATTTTGAAGAAAAAAAAAACTTGTTATCCTTGCAAGCGGTGTCTTGGGCCTTTTTCCCAAATGTGTTGTATTTTGTCTGGAGTGAGCGTCCAGGGGCATGTATTCAACATCATCATAGTCTGTTTGCTTGTGAAGGAAGTCTCTCTGATGTGACTATTACCATACATCTGTTCCATGAAGGTAGTTGGGTACCTTCCAAAAACTGCTATAACTGCTGAATCTTATATAATTGCGAATGAAAAAGTGAGACAATGGGGCTCATTACAGCTTTGGCAGTAACCATGCCCTTAATAAGGGCATGGCTGCCACCAAAACCGGGTCTGGGTTCCCTGAATGGGGAATTACCGGGCCATTCCGAGTTTGGAGGGCCCGGTAATTCCTCCTACAGGGAACCCGGGCCCGGACCTTCCCCATTCCCATTCCCATTTGAGCCCCCATAGGGTGCAATGGGAATGGGTGCGGGAGCTAACAATGGGCCCATTACGACTGGCCCGTTGTTAGCTCCCTGGTTCCCTCGCGGGACCGGCTATGGACGTCTGGTAAAACCAGACATCCACATCGGGTCCCGCAAGGAAACCTCGTAATCTTGCAGAATGGGTTTAATGGGTCCGCCACCATTAGCGGCACCCGTTAACCCATTCCGCAAATGTCATAATGAGGCCCAATGTATGTGTTTTTAGGTGGCCATGTTCTCTTACGACGATCTTTAAATTTCAGATTTCCGAGACACCAGAATGTGAATAATGATAAGCATTCTTTTCCTCGAGGTGGTATATTTTGGCAACCTTCCACTGCTTTGGATTAGAGTGCATCCTGACAGGGGGTGTGTGTAGTTTCTCGGTGTTCAGGTTCTATTAGGCTAGTCAGACTTATCTGCCTTTTATGACACAAGATTGTGAATTTTAGTATAAGACTGTTCCCTTAGGCTGGTCATTGAGAAGAAACAGTGAAATGCAAGCCTGATACAACAGGTGGTTCAAGCATGTTTTTCCTGGGTAAATTATCTGAGTAAGAATAAAGAGGTGACTTATTGTGCGAGGAAATTACTAAGAGAGGCCACTGCTTGAAGAAGAGCTCTGGAAAAAGTTATCTGAACAAACTGAAGGACCCCGCTGAAATGGCGCTTTCCCCCAGCACAATGAAGAAGTTCAATGACAATGTCACCTTTATGAAGGTCCAAATGTGGGTAAGGGACCAGTAGCCTTCTATGATGGGCAGAGTATCTCACTTCATCATGTAGGCCAAAAATGGGAACAGAACATTACATTGGACTCAAGCTCATTTATCAGCAGTCTAGCCCCGACCAAGATTGCTTTGGTTAGAGGGGTGTGGAAAGATTGGGCCAGAGAAATGACCATGGCTGTGGGATAGATTATGAGGATGTTGTCAGCGGGATGGGGAAGTGTGCAGTTTCACATCTGAAGGGCTTTTTCGGGCCATTGCTCATCAACAAATTGGTGGTGCAGTGTAACTGAGGCAAATCATGAGGCAAGCTGGTGAGAGTGGGGACACGGTGTACAGTTCCTAATCGAAAACAGATCAGGCAGCAAAAGGGTTTTGAATCTGCTTGAGCTAGGGGGAATGACATTGAACATATGCCCAGAAAGGGACCTGGAGTAGTACTTCGAAAGGGATCTATGAATTTGGCTTGAAATTAGTCGGCCAAATCACATTTCGCCCCATTTATTTTACTAATTGTGTTGTGTAAGGGAGGCCTCCTGCAGCCTCCTCAACTACCACCATCCACTGTGGTGTCCCCTAAGGCTCCTGCACTTTGCCCACTCTTTACAATTTGTTCACCAAACTGCTTTTTGACAAACTTGACGCTCGCGGCATAGCTTATACAAACTATGCTGACAACACGCAGGACCTCCTTCCTCTCTCGGGCTCATACGAACATTACACCATGACACTACATCTGGTCTACTCCACCATCCAAGCGTGTATGGTAGCAAACAGGCTATGCATCAATGGGGATAAAACAGAAATCCTCATTGTTGGCCCCAGGGAAATACTCAGTGGTAGACAATATACCCTCAGTAAAGACTTTGGGGGTCTATCTTGACTCAACACTCTCTATGACTTGCCAGGTCAGTGCCATTGCCTCCTCGGCGGCATTCACAACTAAACTCCTTCATGCAGTCAAGCCATACCTTTCCAAACAAAATTGCTTCTCAATAACTAGAGCCACCATTGGGGCCAAACTCGATTATTGCAACGTTCTCTTTACTGGTAGATCTTCCAATAATCTTCACTGACTCCAACTTATTCAAAATAATGCGCTTAGAGCTGCATTAAACATCCCTAATAGAGAGCATATCTCCCAGGCCAGGAGTGAGACCCATTGGCTTCCTGTCAAAGAGCGCCTCACTTTTAAAACTTTATCCATAACACACAAATGCCTCGGGCTCACAGCCCCCTCTTACCTCTCAGACAAAATTGTCAGAAATAACTGCCAGACATAAAAGAACCAATTACACCAAGCAGTTGATCATCCCCACTGTCAAAAGGGCCAAAGCAGGAGGTGCCAGTTTTCCTTCCTTGCACCCAAACTTTGGAATTCTCTCCAAATCACCCTCAGGAATCAGACCTCTCTCACTGCCTTCCGGAAAGCCCTCAAAAACACTCTTCAACAAGCCCTGCTGGCCCCTTTTGGCTTTAGTGGCCAGTCATCCTCTAACCACCCATTTTATTGCATATCTGTCGTAGTCTGCTGCACTCCCCCCATTGTCACTGTTGTAAAGGTGCAATGTAACCACGAACCATCATTGTTATGGTTCTCTGTAACCTCAAACCACCTGTCTTATGTCTTCCACTATACTCTCATTGTTTGTCTTGTAACTAAGCTAAGTTCTGCATGCAATAGCGCCACGATGCCCAAGGGCTGCTTTGTGCGCTTTACAAATGTAAATCATTTTTTTTAAAACGACCTCCTCGGCCCTTAACCTAACCCTAAACCACCATCTATATTTTCTTACTTGAAATAAAAGGAAAAATGAATGCAGCAAAATGTGACGCAACTAGTGTAAATGTCGAAAGAAGCAGGGAATACACTTTAAAAGTGGGGGAAAAGGGTACAGGGGGATTGCAGTTTATTGATCATGATGGGTTGCCATTAACAGACTACCAGCTCAGGGCAGCCTTGGGGATGGGTATGTCCCAAAGAGGGCTGGGTGGCAAGCAAGGTATTTGGTAGCCAATTGTTCAAGATTTGAATGGCTACCACTACCTTTACCAAAGCACTCCCACAAGGGGAAAACAAGAAGATGGGCCTTTGGAGGTCAGCCCGGTGTAAGCTGCACATTAGGAGTTGAACAAATGTGGAGGGGTGATGTAGACGGGGGAGATACGAGGAAGTACTGCAGAATAGCGGCAAAAAGGGGAAAAAAAAGGTGTGCAGTGCATGACCCTCGATTTTAAGGTTTGTTGAATTACAATCCATCTTGTTCTAGTATCGCGGTTGGCATGCCGGAAGAACGCCAAGAAGGGAGGTCCCTGAAGCAAGTGGATGTGGAAAGAGTAACCCCTCTGAAAACTGTCTGGGTGACTGGGCATTCTCACATGGCATGGGTGAAGGGGCGGTTGGCCTCTGCCTGGCTTGAGGAGTATAGTTGGAAAGAGACAGATATCAGCTGTTTTGGGAAGCAAGGAATGAGATGATAGACATTGGAGTGAAGGTTAGAGGGCCAATGAAGGACAGGATAAAGATGGGCATATTGGTGATTTACCTGGGCACGATGTACCATACAAGTAGGGAAATATGAGAACTGATATTCACCTTTCGGGTCACTTTCCAGTGTTCAGTCGGTTTGGTCAAGAATTGCATCCAAGCTGTACTGGTGCATGGCAGAGTCATACGAAGTGGCAGAGCAGTTTAAGAAAAAGACCAACCATAACATAGTCTCCTATATATAGAAGGTAAGCCATTACTAACTAGTTGTATTGCTAAACGCAATGTATGGCGTGTTCTAACCGCATGCTCAGTGTCAGGTCTTATTATTTCAGGAGCATAGGGGCATATTTGTAGTTTTTCCACTCTGTTTTAGGTGGCTCTGCACTGTGGGATGGTCCAGGAAGGGGCACTGTAGCACCACAAATGGTATAGCTGGGGAGTATGGATAAGGAGGAAGACAAGTAAGGAGGAGCAGGATGGCACAGAGGGGGTGGCCTGCTGACCTCAGCATGGGCACTTAGCAGGAAGGGTGCCACAGTCGTGAGTTTGGGGTTTGACCTATGAACTGGTCAACCCAATAAAGAGCATAAATGCAGCTGTATTTAGGGGGGCTCTGTGCTGGGAGATGACCTGTATTTTCTCCCACAGCATCAGAGTACTAGCATTTTTTCCACCCACTCTCAACCAAAAGACTGGGAGAAAAAGTATACATAAATATGCAATGTGCCTATTTTCATCGCCTGGAGGTACATGGAGGTAGAGAAGGTCAATCAGCAGTAAGGAGAGTTATTAAAGGATCACAAGTACAGTTTAATTTGCTGCATTAATCTTGCAGCCATTTTCAACACTATGCTCTATGTCTGGTCTCAATTTTGTAGGTGGGTGGGGGTGAGAGAGGTAAAGGAGATGGTTTTTCCACCCTGTTTTAACTGGACAGGCGCTGCATACCCAGCTAAAAGCGTTAAGAGATGTTGTTTGGTGGACAGGTGTGTTTGTTTAAAGAAAGGAAATGCTGAGCACGGTGTTAAATGCAATGGATGGATGCAAAGAGCTGTTTAGGGGGATGCACGTGCATGTCCATTCCTGCTGTGCGGCCCCGTCTACAGACATATATTCACATCGCCGTCCTCAGAAACTGCACTGCCCAGTCATTATATGGACTTCCCTCTTCCCAACCAAACACATTCTGCTCATAGACATCACTATCCCCAAAGAGGCGTAAACTACACAGGGGTTAGCCTCTCCCCACACAAAGACTGTGTAAGGACTACCTCCTCTTTCATTCAGGCAGCACCTTCAAAAAGTAGGGCATGGCTTAAAAAAGATAATCACATTCCTGAGTGCTCAACCTGTAAACTGCCTGCAGCCCTCACACAAAAAGACATGCCCACTCTGTCCCCCATTTTGTATGATAGACACCCAGCTCGCAGACTCAAGCCTGCATGGGACTGGACAAATCTTTTTCAGTGCTCTTACCCCCACCGTTTCAGTTTCTCACACCTGTCTTTACTTCCTAACCCCTGCAAAAAGGTGTGCACTAAGATGTTTGCCTGAAAAGATTTCAGTAGTTGTGTAAATTTTTTAAAGGAATATATATCAATCTTTTGTGCGCATAAGAGGTTTTCTGTTTGTGTTATTCTGTTACCCACTAAGAGTATCATTAGAAATAACTGGTCAATTGATTAAAGTGTACATTAGTTCTACATTTGTCTTTTATATTGTGGATATCACCACCATAGTGGTCTTAAAGCACCAAGCCTTGTCTGTGTAGAGGCACATTGCAAACCTGCCCAGAATGGTAGCCATCCGTAATCTGTGGGGTGGAAAGGAAAAGAGAACAACTAGAGGAGGAAATGGGAAAAGTGCAAAATGTCAGTGAGTGAGAAATGTACAGATTTAAAATGTTGAAAAATGAAATTGGGGTGGAAAAAAACAAATGCATGTTATAAGGTTGTATGTACTGAGTTGAAATGAAGAAATGTAATGCTGCTTTAAGAATCAAACCAATATGAATGCCACTTTATTAGTCGGGCCGGGCCAATATATCACTGCACTGGCTTGGTTAGATGTTCGACTCCATTTTGGCTGCAAAATGCTTAGATGCATATGTGTTTTATCTTGGTACTCATACGCGGGAATTCTTCTTGCCACATTACTCATGCCCTGCAGTTAGGATATTTTTACGAACTCTTACCATTTGAATTGTACCGGTTGTGTCTGGATGACACTGCTTTGTAGAAGAAACTATATAAGCTACCAAATATCTTTTATAATAAGACACAGCTGCAGAAGGGTGTGTGGGCCTCACTCCACGGACCAGAAGTGAAAGAATTAAGATATCTCTTTGAAGTTTGTATGATAAGCAGGAAGGTGACCGTTTACCCCAAAGAGTGCTCTAATGAACACCTTAGTTTATGCCCCTCTCATTGGTTTCAATGCATTCGAAAGTGTATCATAACTGCTGTGTTTTTGTGAAAGTCATGTTTGCATTGGATTTGTTCATGGTGACCTGTCTTTGATGTATTTTCTCTGCTTTGTTGTGCTTTAGTTAAAGACATTTACCAACCTAACTCGGATTGTGTTGATCGAGTTCTCTTACAAAAACAAAAGAGTGAGTGATAGTGATCGTTATGAAAAGTATTGGGACCACAAGGAAATGTGATACAATAACAGATTAGAGCTTCCTCATTGGCCACCAGAACTTTCATGGAGGCCATTACTGGAGTGGTAGTGGTATTGAATTGTCAGGTTGTGGATGGGTGCTGACACTGAGGTGTTCCTAGAAACTCCTGGGATCTGCAGGGGCAACTAACCAGATAATCATATTGGACCCCCTCCTGTTGTTGACCAGTTGGGGTTCTGGTAAAGTCGAGCCTGTTGATGAAGGCGTCGAAGGTCGAGCCTGTTGATGAAGGTGTCGAAGCCATGCATTGGCTGTGTTCAGAATGAGTCCCCGGGGACACACAAAATGAGAGTTTTGATCAAAAGGATCTCCCCCACCACGAGCGAAACCAGATTGGTCTTGGGTGGAGAAGGGATAATGAGTGGTGCCCTTGAATATCATGTTACTTAATATTTGTATAGCGCCTACTGCCAGTGTTATGACCTCCAAGCTCTGTGGGGTGAACGGCCCTCCAGCAGACTGTAGTTTGTACAAACATGATAATACAACAAGATTACAATGCATATAAAAAGTATTTCCAATTTAGGCGACTTGTCAATTACAATAATAGCGGCCTAGTTTTTATTAGTCATACATTGTGGAGGTGCAGACAGAATTGCTGCATCAGTGACTATGACAGCTGGACCAAATTATTCATGGGATTCAGGGGTATTTTGTGGGTTGCAGTGTTAAATGGGCTATTATAAATTAGTCTATCAACCCCAATGGCAAATGTCTGAACACATACACACTTCATAGCATGCAGAGACATGCACACTCATCAGATATGCTGAAGATACATTCAGTCCATGTCCACTTGTCTGTAGCATTGAGTTAATGCAGTAGACACATTATATTGGATACACATCTAGTGTTGCACTGCTGAACGTAGTGAACAAAATAACTATACTATTAGTAGTAGTACACAGCCATCTACAGAGAGAAAATATAGCTTGAACTCCCTATACAGACTGAGCTGATTAGAAATTGTGAAAGACAGCGGTAGATGTGGGACAAAGGTTAGATAGGGCGAGAATGCCAGACATTTATCTTTCTGTATGAGTGAAAAAATGATATAGTGAGGATGGCAAGTTTGACATTTTTCTCTACAAAGCAGGTTAGTGATTCAAACCTTTTGTGGACCTCCCATGTTCCTTCTGTCCTGTTTCCATCAGTGTGATATACATACTATTGCATGGGGAGTAGGGATTCCACTTATCCGACTAAGCCCAAAGTAGTTTTTACATTTGTTTGAGAATCTAATCAATGTCACGTAATTCCTTGTTTCCCTGCTATCTTCACTACGTTCGCCTAAACATCTGCAAGCAGTACTTGACACACAACATATCCCACAGTCTTTCATAGCTCCAGTCAGTGGATCGTCCCATTCCATTTTCCAGCTCTCACTACAGTTCTTTCCTCAACCTCCCTAAGCTGTCCAAGCCTGTGAGAAAGAGTAGAGAGAACCTCCACTTCTGCTCCGATGCACCAGCTGCAATCCTCCCAAAGCTGTATCCAGGATGTTACGGTCTTCTCTAGTATCCCTGCAGTGCCTCCACCCACTCCTAGACCCATACTACCCCTCTCCCTGATCTTTGGTCGCTTCAAGCCGAAGGAAGATGGTGTCTGTGCAGATTTTCAGTGTTGCTGGAAATACACTGGCATCACCACTCGGTTTGTCCACGATGCCATTGTGAACCAAAGAAAAAGCACAGTTAATAAAATAAAGACCGAGAAAAACATGCACATAACGAAAAGATACATTACTCCAACCTACTGTTTAGGAAAGTCTGATTGTGCTCTTCCAGGAAATTCCCTGCTATAATATTTAATATAATGGTTTTATGATGCAATGCACTCCCACTTGAGCATTATGGTGAAAGAATACAAAAGATGAAGCTCAAATTGGTTCTAGGGACGAACGTGATGCAATCACACTGCAGCAAGAGGAAGACAAGAGTCAGTGATTGGTTCCAGAAAGTTGGAGAGTGGAGGAACAGTGTAGCAGGAGAAGTAGTTTCACTGGATGGTACCACCCACGTGTGCTATGCCACATTCATGATGCATTAGGAGAGGTTTCCAGAGAAAGAAGGCTAGCAGAAGAACCTCCATATTTTATGTAATTTGCCTGTTGAAACCACAAAAAAATCCTGCCTTTCTGAAACAAAGGACTTATGTGCAGATCGGCAATATTGGCAATATGTTTGACAAATGGAAAGTGACTTAACCGTTTCCTAATATTGGGCCTCATTACGAGCCTGGCCATCTGGAAATAAGTGTGCCGGTAGCAGCGTACTGGCACCCTTTCAGAACCGCCAGACTTCAATTATGCATGCAGGGGCCATTGCTCCCGGCAGGATGACACCAGTCCCTGTAGGCATGGTTTTTACAGAAGCACCGGCACTGTTGTCAACTGTGCCGGTGCTTCCGTGTCCACATCCCCAAGGAGTCCGACTCCACAGGAATAGGCACTTCCACTTTCCGCCGCCTGACATCCCGGGCCGCCTGGACTTGTAATGTCTTGTAACTGTGTAACCTGTTTGGCGGCAACCCGCTGGCGCCAAACTCGTAATGAGGCCCAGAGACTTCATTTGAAAGGAATATGGAATTAAATAAAGTAATATTACATAGATATTGTTAGCCTCCTACCTAGTCTTCAGTTCTTCCCATTACAACTGTTAACTTTCTGCCTTTCCATCTCTGTACTTTTGAAATTCAATTTAATGAAAAAAAATACTTATGGTGGCCAGCCACTTTATCTCGAAGGGAATTCCATGGACTAAGCAGCAAGGACAAAGTAGTTCGCAAATGACAACCTGGATCTAATCTTCCTAATTTAAGGGCCGTCCAAAACCAGTATCTGTCCTCAGTCCCAAAACTAACCTATACTGACCTTACCACTATTACTAAACAACTTAAGACCAGGAGAATGACTCCCTTCTCCTGGGACAGAAAGATACACGTCCAATGAAAATGTTCCTTTTCAATATTAAATCTTCAAATAGCGCTTGACAATTTCCTTTGTCGAGTTCGTTCTGTTCATCACTCCTTTTCTTCTCGACTTCCTCTCCTGAGGGGTATTGCCCCCATCTTCTCCTGTATCGTGTTATTATCAATTAACAGTCTCGCGCTCTCTCTCTCATTATTGATTCCATCTTTATGAGATCATTTCTTAAGTTTCTTTGCTTCCTTGTTTCCTCTCTCAGATCTGTGTATTGTGTCCAAGGGTACGATTCACGCTTCTTAAGGTTTTCAATACTACTAGGACAAGTAGGAAGAGTCCCGTAGTTGTTCTCACTCTTATGATTCTCGGTACTACTGGGACGAGTAGGAAGAGTCCCATAGTTATTCTCACCCTTCTTAGGATTCTCTGTACTTCTGGGATGAGTAAGAAGAGTGCCGTAGTTATTCTTACTCTTCTTATGATTCTTCGTACTACTGGGACAGAGTGCCTTAGTTATTCTCACTCCTCCTATGATTGTCGGTACTACTGGGATGAGTAGGAAGAGTCCCGTAGTTATTCTCACTCCTCTTATTTTGCCAATTAGGGTTAAACCAGTTGCTATAGCTAGTCCTCCCCCTGGGTCTCCATCTATTCCCATTAGCTTCCAGGATTCGTGTTCACGTCACCGGGTTGATGTCCCTCTTCGGGAAACCACTTTCTTGATGCAGGATGGCTCTCATGCTTCAGCTCAATCTGCTTTCAAGTATGTCTCGGCATACTTTGTGGATTGTGGCATTGACTCAGAGGATTTCTCTCGTTCTTCTCCTCTTTGCCACTATGCGTCAGGATAACTTAACTTCCCTGCTTTAGTTCCTTCTCAGGTCCTGCTGGGGATACCCCTCCACAGATGGTATCAGCACAGAGATTTTTCTTCTCTGAGCCTTCTCCAGCCACCACCTCTCATGAGTGAGTCCCTCCAGGGCTGCCCGCCCACTTCATAGCCTTGTGGTAGACTTTCTCCACAGAGGTGCTCCTCGGGTACCTGTTCCTCCATGATTCTTGGCGGTCAGTATCTCTGCTTCCCTGTAGCCCTTTTTGAAACTCCACAGTTTCACTCCATGTTTGCTTTGCTCCTCCCACTTTTGTGATGCCACAATGAGGCTTCATCAGTTGGCAGCAATAGTCCTTTCTTTGTGTTGGTGTTATGTTCAGCCTTACAACATTGGGTTAATTTGTCGTCCCAGTGTCAGTCAGTTTTTATTCTTTCCTACTTCTTGGTGTTTACTCGTCTCTGTACCAGATAGATATTGTAGTGCCTCTACTGAAGATACATAACAGATGTGGGAGGATTGAGGTTTTGTAGATACTTCTTTATTGAATTCTTGAGTAAGATGAAAAGGGAGTCCTTATCCCCAAGAGCGAGTCTCTCCCTGTGAGATCCCACTTTCCGCCTTCGCTAGGGGGAATATCGCAAAGCTGACAGAATCGCTACCGGAATCTGATGTGACCCTTATTACCTCTGGTTTCCTACAACTCTTGGTGTCATAGAGGAAGGGTCTATCTATTGAGGTGGCCAGACCAACACCCTAACTAATTCCACCAGGTCCTCAGTCAGGCCCCCTCCAAGGTAGAAAACCCCTCTGGCAAGAATTTTTAGTCCAAGTAGTCCGGATATCAGGTTCTGGATGAGTAGTAGAAGAACAGTTCCTTCCAGCTTCTGGCGAAGGTTTGATTGTTCCAACAGATGATTAACAAGAGGAGGGTAGTACGAGAGGAAGTATCAGGAGCATTCTGCATAGGAGTCCAAGAGACAGGAGAACATGGAACCAAGCTAAGCACAGAACAAGGCAGAAACGGAAAGGAGGTAAGAATGAAGAAAAGGAAGTATCAGGAGAACAACAGCGCCACTGCAACTCATAAAACGGTTGCGACGCGAGGTCTCTGGTAAAATGCAGACATATCAAGCTTCCGGGTCTGCATCAAACCATGCACTGATTGGCCTGCAGGTTCCCAGCCATGAGAGCGTTACCTCCGTCTTCCCCATAGAGCATGATGGTACCAGAGGACGTGTCTAAAACGCAGCACTCAGTATTTCATGACAGCATGCCCCCTTCCAAGCCGAGTAAATCCGGGCTTTTAAGGGTTCAAGTTGAAAGAAACGAGCAACCAGTTTAGGTGCATGTGCAGGACATGCTGGTTCCCAGGTTCAGTCACAAACATTATAGCCTTTCCAATGGACCAGATACTGTAACACCCCACAGCGAAAGCAGGAATCAGCAATGTACTCCACCTCATTGTCTACGCGAGGTGGTCGAGCGAGTACAGAATGATCAACAGGCTTACCCAGGTAAGGACGCAACAAGGAGGTATGAAAAACAGGGTGGATCCTTTTCCAGGTGAGAGGAAGCTACAGCCCATACGCCACTGGGCCAACACAACAGATTATCTTGATGGGACCAAAAAACCTCAGTGCCAGTTTAGAGGGAACCAAATGATGAGGCAAGGTGTTTGAGACTGACCAAACCAAGTCTCTAACGACGTAAGAAGGTGCTTCCCGTCGATGTCTGTTAGCAAATCTTTTAATTGCATCTTTGGTCTGGATCAACTGTGCTTTGACCTGCTGATGGGTGGTCTGAAGTTCTGACACCCACTGTGAAACTGTAGGTGCTTTGGATTCCTGGATAGGTGAGTCTGGTAAACATCGCGGGTATCGACCATAGACCACAAAAAATGGTGTGTTCGTAATAGATGAATGATAGGCATTGTTATAGGCATACTCAGCCACCAGTAACAAAAGAGCTCAATTATCGTTGACAGTGGTGGCAAAGCAACGCAAGTACTGTTCAAGAACTTGGTTGTCCCTTCAGTTTGTCCATTGGACTGTGCATGATAACCTGATGTGCGATCTCGGCTGATATTCAGGGTCTTGCAAGTGTGTTTTGAAAACAGATATATTGGGGACCTCTATCCGAGACAATTGATGAAGGCAGGCCATGTAAGCGGAATATGTCTTCAAGGAATATCTTTGCCATTTCCAGGGAAGTCAGTAATTTAGGTAGAGGTGCGAAGTGAGCCATTTTAGAGAATCTATCAACAGTCACCATGATCGTTGTCTTTCCTTCAGAGGGCGGTAACACTATAAAGTCAGTTGCAATTGCATCCCAGGGCTTCCTGGGTACCAGCAACAGAGTTAATAAGCCCAAGGGCCTCTGAGGTCTGTGTCTATTCTGTGTACGTTTCACAAGATTGTACATGTTCTTTAACATCATTATGCCATGTAGGCCACCAGAACTACCTGAAAACAGCTATCTGAGTGCATGTACTCATCTATGTCCAGCTGCAAGATGATCATGAAATAACTGGAGCAACAGATTCCGTAGCGATGGTGTTGGTACATACATTGTGTTGTCCCCGTACATATAGCCTTGTCTGTCTTGGAGTCCTAGTACTGAAGCAGGTTCTTGAACAGGGTGTCTGGTTTCTTCACAGAGTAGTTGGAGAAAAGAACGTATTGCAAATACAAAGATTTTCGAAGGTAGCAGTCTTTCAGTGATCTTGTCCTGTTTTCTGGCAGGTGAATCGTTCAGAGATAAGGCATCAGTGACAGTATTGGAGGTGCCAGGGATGTAAGTTATTCGAAAAACATATTGAGCAAAGAAATAGGCCCACCGGGCTGGTCTGCTGTTGCGACATTCTAAATACTGTAGGGCCTGTAGATTCCGGTGACCTGCCCTTATTTCCACCTGGTGTCTGGCACCCATTAAAAGATGTCTCCATTCTACACATGCTTGTTTTATAGCCAAAAGTTCTTTCTCCAGCACCGAATAATGGACTTCGCTTGGAGTAAGTGAACGGGAAAGGTAAGCCACTGGACATTCCAGATTATCACACTGTAGTTGTAGTAATACTGCTCCAACCGCAGAACCAGAGGCATCTGCTTCTACTATAAATGTTAGAGTAGTGTTAGTTTGGCACAATATCAGAGCTTGAGTGAAGGCCTACTCTAAACCTCTAAACGCTGTTTCTTGACTAGATGTCTCTTGAAAAACTGAACCTTTACTCAGTAGTTGTGTCATAGGTTGAACCCGTAAGGAGAAATGGTCTATGAATTTCCTGTAGAAATTTGCCAAGCCAAGAAACTGCTGTATTTGTTTGACTGATGTGGTTGATTTCCAAGTAAGCATGGCTTCCACCTTGTGTGGGTCCCTAGCGATGCCTTCTTCTGACAAAATATACCCCAGATAAGTTACTGATGGAGCATGAAACATACAATTCTCCAGTTTGGGCTTCAGTTTGTGGTCTTGTAAGCTTTTTAATACCACTCGAACATGTTCTTGGTGTTGACATGGTTCAGCAAAATACACCAATGTGTCATCTAGATACACGATAACACTGGTATACAACAAATCGCTGAAAATTCTGTCCACAAAACGCTGAGACACAGCAAGAGCGTTAGCTAGAACAAACGGCATCACTTGGTATTCATGTAGACCAAAAGGGGTCCTGAAGGCCGTCTTCTACTCGTCTCCGGTCTTTATCTGGAAGAGATGGTAGGCACCACGGAGATCGAGTTTAGTGAAGACTTTGGCTCCTCTAACCGCTTCCAAGATGTCCTTAATTAGGGTTAACATATACTTATCCTTCTTGGTGATCCGATTCAGACCTCTAAAGTCCAAGGATGGTCTTAGTTCTGACGTATCCCTCATGGGAACGAAGAACGATGCTCCTCCAGGAGTTCTGGAAGGTGTTATCAAGTCATTCTTGAGGTTCTTATCCAGGTATTCCCTGAGGGCCCTTTTGTCATTTTCTGACAGAATGAACATTCTACCAAAGCGAATAACAGAATCTGGTAATAAATCGATACAGCCGTTTTCATTCCTGTGAGGTGGTAGCTGAACATCAGAATCCTCAATGAAGTCTGATGCATAGTCCTGCTATTCTAAGGGCAAGGCGTTCAAGTTATGCAAGGCTACTGTTCATGGGGTATCGGAAGCATCATCCTCGGGTTTCCGTAGACAGTACTGGACACACTCCTCCAAGGCCAAAGAAACAGTTACAGCCTTCCAGTTGATAAAAGGGTTATGTCTCTTCAACCAAGGTATACCCAGTATAACCGGATAGTGCACAGTCTTGATCAGGTCGAAGGAGAGCATCTCATCAGGTTTCCGATGCGACATGGAATGTCCTTGGGCTAAAACAATTCTGGTCCTGAGCTCAGTGGAACACCTTCCACTCCTTCACCAGGAACCGATAGGCTTTTCTTAACAGTGGGCAAGAAATGTTCTTTAGCCCAGGAAAGGTCCATAAATATCCTGGCTGCTCCGCAGTCCAACAAGGCCGGACTGGTCAATACCTATCTGTTCTTATTTGTCAAATGGATCCTAAGAGCGAGAAGGGTTGTATCTTTCAAAGGTATGTCGATCTTGGACATTTTGTAGGGAACAAATGATTCCTGCCTCCCTGTCCCATCTAGGGGCGGGAACTGGAGTTTCCCGAACGCATGTCTGGAGCGACAGGGTAATCCTTCACTGAATGTCCCTTATTGCCGCAATACATGCAAAGTCCCAAGGTTCTTCCTCTTTGTCGTTCTTATTCCCAGAGGGGACCCGTGGCCGTACCCATCTGCATCAGTTCTGGTTCGGGTGTAAACAGGAGAGGAGAAGATGACGGTAGGTTTTCTAAATAGTATTAAGGCGGCTTGTGTCTTCTCTAATTTACGGTCTTGTAAGCAATAGTCTAACTGTAAGACCAAAATCACCAGATCAGGGAAATTTCCTGGTCGGGGAACATGAGCCAACTCTTCCTTCAACTCCTCATGCAATCCTCTACGAAATAAAGTGGTCCTGGTTTCTTCTGTCCATCCCGACTCATCTGCCAACTGCTTGAAGCTTGTTATGTAAGTCATTACATCCAAGGATCCCTGTGGGAAATCTAATACAGTTTCCTAAGGGTGAAAGCAGTCTCTGATCTTGCAAACGTTCCTTTCAAAAGGGCCAAAAAATTGCCAAAATTATCCAAGGCTGGATTCCTTGTCGTAACCAGTGGAGTAACCCACACCAAGGCGCTTCCTACCAGTAAGTAACAACATAACCCACCCTCGCTCTGACTGAAAGGAAATGTTGAGGCCTGAAAGTAAACTGAATTAAACAATGGTCTAGGAACTCTTTTAGTTTCTGAGGGGAACCATTGTACTCATAGCCCCATGACGGCTAAGCGGAATGTCCAAGGAAACACCCACTCGGGCTACAAGTGCCTGTCGGAGAGTTTGATTTTTTTTTTTTTTAATTTTTTTATTTGACTTTGTATTTAATTACATTAGCAATTTTTA
Organism: Ambystoma mexicanum; assembly: GCF_040938575.1. Classification (NCBI taxonomy): domain Eukaryota; kingdom Metazoa; phylum Chordata; class Amphibia; order Caudata; family Ambystomatidae; genus Ambystoma; species Ambystoma mexicanum. The sequence continues at coordinate 1,083,020,962 of NC_090937.1, read as the reverse complement.
CAAAACTCTTGTTGTTTGTCTCTAAAGAGCCACATAACAGAAAATACCGAAGCAACAGGCGCTGTTTTCACACAGTAATCGGCGAGAGATCGCAAGGGGAGGTGTATCACTGCCAGTCTCTCGTTAGGGTAACTCACTCACACTTTGGTCTTCAGAATTGATCACCAAAGAGGATCGTAAGGTGATCATTTCAAAAGCGCTTTCCAAGATTTTTACAGACGCTATAGTCCACTTTGTTTTCTCCCCTGACATCAACCTATTCCACCAAGTTGAGTCTTCATCTTCAAGCAGTTCTAAATGGTTTGTACGAAGGTTGTGTAGGTATGTGGCTCTTAAGTTTGTCAACTCTGAACAATGCAGTAGGAGATGCTTTATTGTTTCTGATTTGTATAGTTCCTTACAGAGACGACAAGCTTTGTCGTTGGATTGCATCCGGATCGCCATGATTTCACGTGTCGGAAGAAGATTGAATCGCGCTCTCATGTACATTTTCCTTAGATGTTTGTTTGGGAATTTCGTGCAGTATGCCACCGGCTCCTTCAGTCTGTTAAAGTTAGGTGGAAGATCTCTTGTCAGTTTGTTTGCATGCGCTTTCTCCAGGGTCATTATCCAGTCTTGAGCCTGGAGTTTAGATTTCACTCTTACTGGATTTGTTTTCAAGTCTTCTTCTGTGCATGCGATCTCGGAAAGCTTTTCTTTGAGCCTGTCTGTCCATTTATTGAGAATGATTAAGTGGCGATTTGTTATTTCTGCTGCTATGATCTTGTATATGGGTGGACTATCCGCCATTAGAGTATTCCTGAAGAGTTGCATCGCGCTTTGGGTCACTGTCGCTTCCAGAGAGAGTAGACCCAGCTCTCTTCTGATGAGATCTATTGATACTGCGTTTGGGAGTCCTAGGACCATCTTCCAGATATAACTCTCTAGCTTCCGCCAGATGTCGTTTGGCATGCTCAGTGTTGCCCCCATGCCATAAGTCAGTGTTGGGACAATTTTCCCTTTGTAGAATGCTATCACCGGACTTAATGAAAATTTGCCATATTTTCTATCGATGACTTTCATTTGAACAGCAAGATTTTTTGCTTTTCCCCAAAGGATGGTCTGCATGGATGCTTCTTTAGCTGAGTGGTCTATCTGAACTCCTAGATATTTGAAACTATGGACCACTTCGATTTCAGATTTGTCCAACACCCATTTGTACCCTGGACGGGTCATCTTGGCACTTTTCCCCAAGATCACTATTTTCGTTTTTGTTTTATTTATTTTCAGATTGTTACGCTCCATGTATTGCGCCAAACTTGTAAGTTGGCGTTGTAAGCCAATTTGGGTTTGATCTAATAATATCAAATCGTCTGCATAGAGAAGGCGCGATATATTTACCTTACTCAATTTGGGAGGGAACGCTTTAGTTGGTGTTTCTGAGTCTTTTATATCTCCCAAAAAGGCAATAAATAGTGCCGGGGCCAGAGGGCAGCCCTGTTTGACTCCTCTCTCCGCTGTTATCTCTTTAGACAGAAGGCCTTGGTTGTTTAAACGTACTCTTAATGTCGTGTTGGTGTGCAGGGCCATCACAGGGTCTAATATTTCCGTTGGGCAGTTCCATTTTTTAAGTTTGCTCCACAGCATCCGCCTGTCAACTTTATCAAAGGCCTGTGATAAGTCCACAAACGCAAGTAACACTGTAGGAGACCCTTGCTTTACCTTGGCTTTTATGAGATTGAGGATTAGGATGTTGACTGACGTGCTCCCTTTCTTTAGGAATCCCATTTGGAAAGAGTCATAGGCCAGAGAGGTTCTAGCCCAAATTTGGAAATGGTGCAGGAGAAGAGTCGCGAAGAATTTGCCTATTATATCCAATAGGGCAATGGGTCTATAATTACCCGGCTCTTCTCTATTCCCTCGTTTGAAAATCGGCACCACCACCGCAGTGACCCAAGACGCCGGAAGAGATCTTGTCTTTCTGCAGCGAGTGAAAATAGAGCTGATGAAAATAGCCAATTTTTCCGGATTTTGTTTTAGCTCGATGTTACATAGCCCATCTGGACCAGGGGCTCTGGAATTCTTTAAGTTGAGAATTGCACTTTTTTTGTCATCATCGATGAAAATGATCCATGGTGTTGTAACTGGTCCTTCGACCACCAGTGGGAGATGTTCCGGTGCCATAAACAAATTTCCCAAAAAAATGTACCCACGCATTTTCACCCACTGCGTTTACAATCCGATTGTCCACCTTCTTGCCCAGAAGTCACCAGTTTTTTTGGTGCTTAACGTGCGAAGCATGTCCTCTGCATCTTTTTGATACATTACGTATCTGTGACCTCGGATCCAGGCTTTGTATTTTAAGTTTTCTTCTTCCCATTTGTTCCATGCTGTAGGTGAGTTATCCTTTTTTATTTTTCTTTTCAATTTTCTCAGGGATCTTTTTTTTTCCGCGATCAGGTTGTCAAATACATGTTTGTTTTGCCTTTTGCATTTTCCCTGACTTCTTCGATCTGTATTGGAGTAGAAATGGAAGATAGTAAGATAGTCCGGCCTTTGGGTCTTTTCCCCTTGCTCGTGGATGCTGGTTTTGTATTTTTCAGTAATGGACTCGATGTTAGCCGCAGTCAGACATACTCGGTTTTGTTGATTATTCGACTCAATCTGGTTGTTGTAGTAGCTGTTTACAGGTCGTAGTGCTTTCCACTTTATAGCCAACAGATTGTGGTCACTCTCTTGGGTTTTTGTCACTGAGTAGTCTTCTATGCATGCCACTAGACTGTTGGAAATGAAAAAATAGTCAATGTTTGCGCTAGAATTCCCCCTTTCCCATGTGGGAGAATTTATATTCCAGGATTTCAGAGAGGCCACATTAGCCTCTTCCATACTTGTCCTCTGTGTTCCCCTGAAGATTTTATCTTTTTCACCCTATTTTCATTTTCATTGCTGCAGTTAGCATTTAGATCTCCACAGATTATTATGTGGGTTTGTGGATCTTCAACAATAATGTCATCAATTGTTCCTGCTATTTGATTACAAAAAATCTGATGTTGTTGATTTTTCCGGGTTCCAGTATGTTGTTATCAAAGCTAATTTCTCTTTTTCACATTCCTTTTCCCTTTCGTCGACTTGGGCCCATGTTGTAGAAACTGCCAGTATACCATACGACTCAGATATCGTTTTTATGATGGAAATTCCTGACCCCGCCTTTATTGCTAGCAGGAGTCCAGCAGACGGGCGGCCCAGCGGGCCTTTTATGGCCGGAGAGGCTATCTCAAAGCCGTCTAAAGATGGTTTTTCTGTTAGCCAGTTCTCTTGGAGACATAGGATGTCGAAAGCCCCAAATCTTGATTTTCAGGGTTCGTCAAATGTCTGTGGCCTCTCGTATTCCATGAGGCCATCGAGATCAATTTCGGAGGAATCGTTACTTGGTAGTAGGTTGGAGGCGGTATGCTTCTGGGCCCACCTCCTGGTGGTTGCTATTTATCCTGTTGAGGGTTTAACGTTTTTTTCAACCAATTCCATGGTCCCTTTGGTTGTCTAAGTTCTTGGCTCTCTACCATTTTCATTTCTCGATCTTTTCCCGTTCTACACTCCTTTTCCGACCTTTCACTCCTCGTCCTGGTCATTTTCAACTGAGCCACAGTTTCAGCTCTGTGTCGTTCCCTTCTTTCCTGTGGTTGACCCCCATACCTGGATCGTTCTCCTTCTCGTTCTTCCCTATGGTCGGGATCTGTTCGTCTATATCTTTCGTTTCTCATCCCCCTTTTTTCCCCACTCGTAATGCCGATGGCTTTCTAGTTCCATACGGTCCAAGGGGGCATGTCTTTTTCTGTTGTAGAGTTCTTTTGTTCTGGATGTATAGTGCCATTTAAGGCTCTCTCTCTCCTTTGAGGACTGCGCTTTTAGATCTGTTTTTGGCATACCTATTTCCGTCAAGATAAATCCGGCTTGTTCTAAGTCCTTATAGGCTTCCTCCGGCACTCCTTTTAGTGCCTTGGATTGAATGTGCAGATAGGACTTCGCCTTTTGATCACGGTGGTAGGGTTCTATTAATAGAAAGTCTTCGGACTTCAGATGTTGTAAGCAGTGTACCTTACTTAATAAGTACAATACCGTTTTCCTGTTAAGCACGATGTATCTGCTTCTGCAAGATATTTGCTCTAGTTTGAAAACTCTAGATTTTTTTTCGGCGTTGTCTGAGTTATTTTTTTTTTTCTGAGTGGTATTTATGTGCAATTTCTCTGCTCTCCCCCTCGCCCCTTTTACTTGTTTTTTCTTCATAGCACCGGTGTGATCTTTGATTCAAGGGGGATAATCCATGGCTAGAGCTAGTCTCTGTGTCGGTTTGTTTTTTGCCCTTTACAGGTTTTGACATTGAACTGACTAGGACTTCGTCGCTATTTGTTTCCCTCCTACTGTCAGGGACAGATTTGCTTTCTTTTGCTGGTCCCTCTGGACTTGTGTACTCTTCACCCTGCACTCATGAATTCATTCACCGTTCTTGGTGATTTTTCTGTCGGTTTCAGGTTTTGTGTCGCCGCCGCGATTTTGTGGGATGGAGTTTTGGGGCTTTGGGTTAAGTTGATTATTTCATCTTCCTTTTTGGATTCGGATGACGCTATTTTTATTTTGTTTGATTGACCTGTGATAGTTTCACTTGTCAAACACAGAGCCACTTTTTTCTTTTGATTTGTCATTGCTGGTGCTATTTTTGCGGCCCCAATCATATTCTGAGTTTGTAGTTCTGACAGATCATTCGCATTTTTGGATTTTTGCTTATTGAAGATTGGTTCCATCTCTTTCTTATCCAACTTCGCCGTTGTTTGACAGGCTCTGTCCATACATTTTTTTGCAATTTTTTTTTGCAGCTAGTGCTTCTTTTCTTTCCATCTCTAGATTAGCCCATTTCTCCTCCCAAATTGACTCCTGCTTGCTGTTTTTGATCTCTGTGGCTGTAATGTAACCCTCTAGAAACTCTAGCTTAGATTGCATCTTGCACAGTAGTGTAGTGTTGTCTTCTGCCGCATCGCTGATTGTTTCATATAATTTGCAAAATGGTGCAAGTGCGATCGTAAGCGCCGCCATGATTGTGGTCATATCAGGTTTTTTATTTGGGGATGATTTTTGAGAATCGATCATAATTTCACTGTGCCTTCTGTGTTTGGCAGGCGTGTTCAAACTTTCCCTGCCCGGGCCAGTTTCGGTTTGGGTAGCTGAGATGTCCAATATCGAGGTCCCAGCTGTCACGATAGATACTTCAGAACAGTCTGATAGTGTTTTAGAGGTAATTGGATTTGTTATTCCTCCTCCTTTAGCTTGCCTGGTTAATTCTGTATGCTGGAGGTGAATTTTTGTCCAGGATTGATCGCTCATTTGCGCTCTTGGGCCTAGAGCGCCTTCTTGATATCTCCATGTCTCATTATTTGTTTTCTTTCTCGCCTGTATTTCGGGTCTCAGATTTGTTTTTGGACTTTCAGGTAGTACTTGCAGCTCCCTCTGCTCTTTTCTTGGGATCTCGCCTGGTACTAAATCATGGGGGTTCCGGGTTTTTAATAGGGCCCACATCTCTTCCTGTTCAGTCCATTCTTGGGGCCCGATTTGTAAAGTTGTTTTCGACGTTGGCAGTGTGTCTACGCCATGGATCAGTGGCTCAGTGGAGATTGATTTTCTCCTCGAATTAGTACTCGGCCCCGATTTGGTTTCTTCAGGCCCCAACTGCGGAATAAGATGGCTTTCGCTAATTTTCGAGGGGGCTTTTGAAAGGTCATCCACCTTCCTTAGGGTGTCTGATGCTGTGTTTTCTTCCCTAGCAACTTTATTTGGGTTTGTCGGTTCAGTCGGCAGGTCTTTTCCCGTGGTCATCTTTTGAGTCTGCGTCTCCTTATCTTTCGTAATAGACTGATTTGCCTGTTTTATTTCTTCTGTATTTGTTTTCTTTTGTTCAGTCTCATTTAGGCAAATTTTTTCTTTTGGACTAGACTGGATTGCCTGATTTGTTTCCTCTACATTTGCTTCTTTTTGTTCCGTTTTATTTGGGCTGACCCCTGGCTGATCTGCTACTCTTGATCTCCTTTCACCATCTCAGATTTTGCTCTCACTGTCTGTAATATCTGTATCCATTTTCCTCCCTTTTGTCGCAGGGAAAGACCCCTCTATCACTTCTAGAATTTCCGCATCAGTGATTTCGTCCTCTGTTTCTAATTTGCGTTTCTTCTGTTTAGTCTTGAAGAAGGTAAACAGGGCATTTGGGATACAGGTCCAGACCCACCGGGAACACTGGAAACACTCTGTCCACTCCGCTTCGTTGAGCGAGGGGTTTTTGAGAATGGCTCCTCCTTCACAATGGGAATGGCAAACAGACTGCCAAACACTGGAAAACTCTGTCCACTACGCTCCGTTGAGCGAGGGGTTTTTGAGAACTGGCTCCTCCTTCACAATGGGAATGGCAAACAGACTGCCAAACACTGGAAACACTCTGTCCACTCCGCTTCGTTGAGCGAGGGGTTTTTGAGAACTGGCTCCTCCTTCACAATGGGAATGGCAAACAGACTGCCAAACACTGGAAACACCAGTTTGATTTTCCAGACGTAGGATTGAACCTCAGCAGCTAGTCCTTGAAACACCTCCATGACTTCCTTTAGTTGGGCCATTCCTCTTTGTAAAGGTGACCGACGGAAACTGTCAGAATCGGTTGGAATCTAATGTTGTACCCTTCTTACCTCTTGTTTACTGCAACTCTTGGTGTCGCAGAGGAAGGGTCTATGTCTTGAGGTGGCCAGATCGACACCCTGACTAATTCCACCAGGTCCTCAGTCAGGCCCCCTCCAAGGTAGATCCAAAAGGCCAGAGGGGAAACCCTATGAGGTAGAAAACCCCTCTAGGAAGAAGTTAGAGTCCAAGTAGTCCGGCTATCAGGTTCTGGACAAGTAGTAGAACAGTTCCTTCCAGCTTCTGGCGAAGGTTTGATTGAACCAACAGATGATTAACAAGAGGAGGATAGAACAAGAGGAAGTATCAGGAGCAAGCTGCACAGGAGTCCAAGAGACAGGAGAACAAGGAACCAAGCTAAGGCACAAAACAAGGCAGAAACTGAAAAAAGGAAAAGGAGGTAAGAACAAAGAAAAGGAAGTATCAGGAGAACAACTGCACCACTGCAACTCAAAGAGCGGTTGCGACGCAGGGGATCTGGTAAAATGCAGACATATCAAGCTTCCGGGTCTGTATCAAACTGCGCACTGATTGGCCTTCAGGTTCCCAGCCACTAGAGCGTTACCTCCGTCTTCCCCATAGAGCGAGAAGGTACGAGAGGGTGTGTCTAAAATGGCACGCTCTGCATTTCATGACAGTAGCGGGCTCACTTCCCTAGCCTCACAAGGAAAGACTCCGCCTTGGGGAGAACTGATTGAATCCTGCGATTCATCACACATCCCAAAAACCCATATCATAGTTTCAAATGCTACTGGAAACCACCTGTTCCTCGAAATCCTCCATGTAAAGTTTTGCTGTATGAGGACCCATTAAAAATTGCTTTGGAGCTCAAAGTAAATGTGACCCTTAAGAAGGAAGGACATTTTTAGAGACAAAACTGTATTCTGGACAAAAGAAGACATAAAAAAGGAAATCATAGCACTTCCGGTACATACTAACTCAATAATCAGATCAATTATTTTGTGATAGTAGGTTTATCACATTATTTTTATTTGGTTTTCTTAAGCAGCTTTCTTTAACTTATGAGGAAGGTTACCATTTGAAAAAGGGCAGTCCGGTGCTCTTCTATTGTTCTCTTTAGAAATGCCCCTATGAGAAAGTGGAAGGGGGCAAACCGCACAAATGAGGGCTCATGGCTGATTTGCGTAAAATTAAAGAGCATTATGGGAATAAAAGAATGAGCAGAGAGCTTTAGATTTGATGAATATGCCCTTGACAAAAGGATTGTATGCTTGAATCACCAAGTACATAATTCAAAGTGGGTTTGGTGCTTTTTTCATTCTTCATAACACTCATCATAACAAAATATATGGAACATTGAAGCGTATATATTCTTATTTTTTGATTTTTTAGTTTTTAATTGTGATATTGGTTGTTATTACTCAACCTTACACAAAATAACAGAAAAAGAAAAACACTATTACATCAATATTAAACATATCCAGTACAAACAGAAATTAAAGAAACATAAAATCGAATTATAAAAGAAACACAAAACACCATTCACTGGAGCGCCTAAAACAGTAGGATTAGACACTCATACAGTGTGGCATTACCCGCTAAGTAAAATCACAAGTCATGGATCATTTATTTTACCACCTAATGCGTACCAGACCTGCATATTGCGCCTTGAAACACTTGTGTATAGGTGCATTATAAATGCCATATCATATCAAGTATATATAATTATTCTTAGGATTTGGATATTAGGGTACAATTGCTAGAACATCTGTTACTCTTTTGGGGTCTCAGATCCATCCTGCTCATCATTTGTGGAGATGTACCATCTCAGGGTTTGGGAGCATTAGTGAATTTTATAAGAGGAGGGGCTGAGCAGGGAAGCTACATCTCACAGTAAGGATAGCTCAGCATAGGGGTCTGGGCTGTGTGCATGTCTGCATGTCTGCACATGCCTAGCCCCAATGCAGACAAGCCGTAGAGAATAATATATTATATATGCAACTAATGAATAATGTTTGCAAAACCCTGTCCCACATCTATGTGTTCTGATTTGTGACAATATGACCAAGTTTAAAGTAAGCACATTCTACATTGACTGAATTTATAACACAAGCGCGCGCGCACGCGCACACACACACACACACACACACACACACTTGCTTTGCATTCATATAATTAACTACAATTTTATGAGAAAATCATAGATTTAGATTATGCCACTGCAGGATATTGGGAAATTGACCCATATGTCAGCCCCACACCTCTTTTAATTACTATGTTCGCGGGTGGTTTGCGTTCATTAATCCATTTAATCCCATTCAACTACCAATAAGTCCAAAAAGGAGGTAAAAGAGGAACACAAAGGGTGCACTCCTACAATCACATCCATACTAGTGTTTGTCCAGTATGCTATTGGTTTTCAAATGCTACTTTTATTCACTAGGGAACAGCCAAGTACTGGTAAATGTGGTAAATGAGCATACATCAAACAGGTTGGTAATATGAAGTCCCTTCCATTTAGGAGGGCTGTACTATATCCGAATAATCAGGTATTATCTCCACTTGCGATCTCCAAAATAGACTGATAGTACTGTATTTTGGGAGAATTAGTTGTCTGTGCCTGGATCTTAATGACAGCCTCTAGTGCCATTTCACAGGCAAGCGTGTCAACAGGTAAACTGCACCAAGGATTTAGTGGTACTCTGATTTGCGTACAGCCCCTTGAATATAAACTGTGTGGTGATAGGATGGAAACGGGCTTATGTTGTTACAAGAATAATTTGTGGCATTGTGTCAAATTCTTGAAAATCTGCAGATTTAATCACATCCACAATATATTATCTAGCACATATTAATTGCATGAGATGCTATCCAAAAGGAACTGTCCTGCCTCTAATCGAGGAGGACTTCTTGCACTCGAATGTCCCCATATGGATGGATAGCCAGTCCGTAGAGAACTGCTGCGATTACAAGATTTCCTCACAGTGACAGTAACTACATTACGTTTATATCAACTTACAATTATTTGTCAAGAGAGAATTGCATCTACCTAAAGGCAATGGCCCTCATTCCGAGTTTGGAGGGAAGTTCCATCCCTTACCGGCATGGCGCAAATAGCGTGTCCGAGCTGGCAGAAGCCCGCTAAAAGCAGGCTATTACGACTTCGCAGGCACGAGCTTTGCAGCATGCCAGTAAGGTACCTAGCACCATGCCGCAAAAGGGCCCTCAAAAGCCCTTACCGGCATGAAGCGCACCGTAGATAACACTACCGCCATAGTCCAAAGCGGCATTAGCGGTGATGATAAATAGTGGTGACCGCTAATTACGGTCACCGCTATTTACAGTCACCATTAAATAGTGGAACCGGAAATAGCGTCATCGCACAGGAACGGGAAGGAGCACGGTGGCCATCTTTAAAAACACAATCCATTGCCATACTCACCACACAGGACCCCTGGGACACTGGTGATCGTCTGGAAAGTTAATCAAACCATCCAGGAATGCCAAAAGCACCTAAGAAGGGATCTGCCCGCCTCCGAAAGGAGCGCTTCAGCCCAGATGAACTCCAGTTGCTCGTAGACACGCTACACGAGCATGCTGGGACTGTGTTCAGCAGCAACATGAGGAGGGAGGCTGTGTTGTGAAAAAGAAATCTGGGAACTAGTATGCCAGAAGGTCAGCGCAGTGGGCAACAGCCCCCGCACGGTCAAGGATTGCCGCAAAAGGTGGGGTGACCTGCGGCTGAGGGTGCGGAACATTCTTTCTGCAAACCGTGCCCAGGCCTTGGAGACCGGAGGAGGACCAAGTTCTCCAATAAAGCTCACACCGTGGGAGGAAACATGTGCGGGCATGATTGGGGCAGAATCCATAGAAGGGGTCGGAGAGATGGAGTGTGGCGGCACGTCATCAGCTGATGGAGGTAAGTGTCCAAAGCAAAAGTTGCTAATCCAAGAGTGATGAAAGTCAATGGCAAATGTCTGTCCAAAGAGTCATCCATGGTCGGCCACACACACACTCCCTGTAAAGTATGCCGAAGCAAGTGAGACACAAGCCGCTGCCTGGTGCAAGGCCGTAACGTACATGTCACATACCACACAAAGTAGCAAATTCCATGAGGCACACAGCGTCCATGATCTAAATAGTGTGCATTGCAGACAGCACAGTACCTGCCCAACATGAGTGACACCGACATATGCCTGCATGTACCACCCATGTATGGAATGATGTGCCGTTCACTACACAAATGCCTATTACCCACAATTGTGTGGATGTGCTATCGTACCAATTTATGTATGCTGGCTATCCAAACATCACTCATGCCGTCCTTCTCTTTCACCCCCACAGGTAGTGAGCATGACAGTGAGGAGCAGGACAGCAACTGTCCCCCCACATCCAGGGCCCAAGCCAGGGGGCGCCGTGTCCCAGCAAGTAGACCACCACTGGGACATATTCCACCAGCAACAGCAAGGCCCGTGGTGGGCACACCACCCCGACCCCTCACTGCACTGCCTCCAGACACCTGTGCAGCGCCACGTTCAGGAGTCCAGCGTGGCTGGGGAGGTGGCAGCCATGGCCCCCCTCGCAGTTGAGGACAGCCCCAATGACATCTGGGGTACCATTGAGGACGACTATGTGGTAGTAGTCCACACCCCAGCACAATTGTCCAGCCCCTAGGTATCCATGATTGACACTGGTGATGCCAATACACCGGAGCAGTCTGGGCAAGAACAGACACAGGGACATATCAGTCCCATATACAGTCCCGGGGAGGATGAGCCGGCAGGACATGGCAGCCCAATCCCCAGCAGGGCCACTGGTGCAGCCGCAGGGGCAAAGCAGGCTGACCAGCTCTCTGCCCTAATATCGGATTTTCTGCAGGACAATCGGCAGGCCAGGGAGGAGTGGCGTGCAGATTTGAGGGCACTGGGCCAGTCCATCACCGAAAACACAAACCACCTCTGCGAGGTGCTCGGCCGCATAGCCGATGCTTTGGAGGCTGCTCTTCCCGGCCAACAGCCTCAGCATGAGGACACACCATCCACAAGCAACTCCACTCAGACCAGCCTGCTCCGTCAGTCGCTTTGTGCGCAGCGCCAATGGGACATGCCTCCCCCTGGCTCCAGGAGCGCTGAATGACTGTACTGGCAGCCTCATGTGGGCTCCGTGGACCCTATGGGACTAGTGTGGGGTTGTTGTGGTGGGAGGGGGAGAGGGGTGAGGGTGTGTGGGGGAGTTGTGGGGGGAGGAAGAGGAGGGGGAGGGTGTGTGGGTGAGTTGTGGGGTGAGTTGTGGGGGGAGGGGGGGTGAGGGTGGTGGAGGGTTTGTTATTCACGTTCATATTTTTACTTTCAATACACCGGTTGTGTTACAAAAAAAATAACCAGAGTGGACATTCATCATTGCGCATGTGTCATTTAATCTTGCACAGTGCATATTGTACATGTATCCCCACACCCAGTGCCCTATGTCCTAACATTATGTCACCCTCTGCTGTCTTGTGTGTCAGAAATATTGTGCATCGGCACTGTGATGATGTCCTGCCACATCTTCCTCCTCCCCTTCATCATCATCAGGTGGTAGGAGTTCCATGTCAGGGGGCAGGGGCACGTTCCGGCGGATGCACATATTGTGCAGCATTACACATGCCATGGTGATCTTGGCCACCTTCTCATGGCTGTAGAGGAGTGCCCCACCCGACCGGCTGAGGCAGCGAAATCGTGCCTTCAACAGGCCAAAGGTCTGCTCAATTACCACGCGTGTACGTGAACGATTGTAGTCCTCCTCGTGCCTGTTCTGTGGGTTTCGGACAGGGGTCAGGAGCCACGGCTTCAAGGGATAGCCACCATCACTGCATGAGAGGGGAATGAAGGTAAATGTTTGCACATTCATGTTGGACAACTGTACTAGTCTCACATGGCTGCAGGTAATTTGTGCCCACATGCACATGTCCCTGGATGCATTGACCCCATTTCAGGTCCCGCTATGTGTCCTGTGCAATGGACTAATGGTGTGGGTTGCATCTTCAAGATGATTCATGGTGTGCACTGACATCTTGTTGCACGTGCATCGGATATGCATACAGCAGTGTTGGAGTAAAATCAGTGATGTGTTGTGTTCTGTGAGATTTGGTAGCAGGGAGAGTTGGCTGTAGTGAGTACAATATTGGGCATTCTGCACTGATCATTTCCATGGTGACATGGAGCACTCCTATGGGTGTGCCGAACCAGTGACACACTGTGGTATCCCTGGTTGGCTCAGTTCAATGCACTCCCAGGGATGATTGTCCTGTGTGGTGATATGCTGGAGACAGCAACATAGCGCATATGCACTGCATAGTGCAGGATGGCCTTACGGTGTGTGAGGGCCACTGATGAGTGGTGCATGTGTTGTGGGATGTGGCCTGGTTACCTGTTAGTCATGTAGTGATAGGTGTCAGCCTTACTTCATCACTATGGGATTTGGGTGTCATGTACCATTTCAGATGCTTTAGGGCACAGTGTTCGGTGATGTGCACATCGTGCACTGACATCAACATTCCTACCCACGTGGAGTATGCATTCCCCCCCCCTCCATTCCCACCCAGGTGGAGTATGCATTCCCCCCTCATTCCCACCGAGGTGGAGTATGCATCCCCCCCATTCCCACCCAGGTGGAGTATGCATTCCACCCCCCCATTCCCACCCAGGTGGAGTATGCAGCCACCCACCTTACAACCCCGATGCACTGCCATGGCCCAGTCAGGCAACTCACCAAGCAGCCAGGCACGTCGTCCAGCATGTCGCTCCATGAAGCATGGTAGCGTGGAGTTCCGCAGGACCAAAGAGTCATGAGTTGATCTGGGATATCGGGCACAGCAATGTGTGATGATCTTGCTGGCGTTGCACACTATCTGCACATTGATGGAGTGGTATTGCTTGCAGTTGCGATACAACACCTCCATGGCATGCGGGACCACCAACTATACGTGGGTGCAGTCGAGGGTACCTACACAATTTGGCATGCCTGCCAGTGCATGGAAGGCAACTTTTGTATCGAATATCTCCTGGGGAGTCCGTGATAGGGATATGTAGTCCCTTGTGTGCTTGAGGAGGGCATCCAGCACTTGGTTCAGTATCCGGGAAAATAAGGGTTGTGATATGCCATGCATGTGACCCACTGTGTGCTGGTAGGTGCCTGTGGCAAGGAAGTGGAGCACAGACACTACCTTCAGTAGAGGGGGGATGGTGGTGCGTATTTCTATGAGGCTCACTATGTCGTCGTGTATCAGGTCCACTGTGGTGGTGATGGTGTACCGGTCCAGACGGTACAGGGTGTGGATCTGCTCAGGGGTTAGGTTGAAAGGACTGGCTCTGATGCGAGGAATTGGGGGCTGCCTCCGTGGTAACGGTGGCTGCACTGGTGGGGCATGCTGGGCCTGTCTCACCCTCCTCCTCCTGCGTCTCCTCTGAAGTGGCAGCTGTTGTTGATGTTGAGGCATTGCAAGCAGGGCCTCCAGCTCCAGTAATGCTACTACTATTGGTATCATCTTGGTGTGGGAGGGGGTGTGGTGTGTGGGTGTGCTCCTTTTGTACTGGCCCTGACTCCATTGCCTCCACCTGAGCTGATTGTGTGCACCTGTGGCACGTGGAAACACTGCTCAGGGTTCTTTGCGCCTGGTCGGCGATGCCAGTATTTACACCATGCCGGTATGCACTTTTTCCACCTTCATGAGGCCGTTATTTGCATGTCCGCCCCACTTGTGATCTTCTCCGGTTTACGGCATGCCGCTAATGCCGGCATGGTGTGTCACGTGTGCGCGCCCATACCGCTATTTACGGCATCGTACCTTACGATGCCGTTAATAGCGGTTTGGTTGGTCAGAATAGCCTGTAGCGGTAAGCGATGCCCGTAATCCTTTACCAGCATCGTTTTTCCCTTACCTCCAAACTCGGAATGAGGGCCAATGTATTTGCAAACAGAGAGAAGGATAGAACCACAGCATGCCTATGTATTTACGGCAGAACTAGAAAGCAACTACACTGATATCTGCTATATCTAACTCCTACATGTACTTTCAATTCAGTAATGACATACTACAATACCTCAACAATGGCTAAAAACCTGATTGTAGATGGCCAGACCAAAAGAGCAAAAAAGAAACTAACACATAGAAACTTACTGCAATGGATGTATTGGTGTTTTACAAATGCGTCATAACAATAAAATTGCTTCAAAGCATACTAAACAAACACAAATGAATAACTGATGACTACGAGTATAACAGAAAATATGCTTATGCTAAAACTTGAGGAGAACCATCTCCAGTTCCGGAAGCACCTCAAGACCTTCCTCTTTGCTTCTGCCTTCGCTCCTGCTCTCCCTGCTGATCTGCTCTCTTGGCACTGTGCACCTGGCCACCCTCTTTCCCCTGGGCCCAGGTACTTGCTCACCCTGCTGCACTGCCTCCTGGCCACCCCTTGCACAGGGAACTGTATCTGTACCCATATAGACCCCCACCCAATTTTCTTCTTTTTCTACATGTATTCAGACTTACCCAGTCTGCTGCCTTAAACACAGCACTTGCCATTTGCTGGCTGCACTACCACTGTTTATTGCCTCTATAATCTATTTATTTTTTATTTATTATTATTAATCTGTTCTACTCTGCTCCGCACTTTCCGCTCCCCTCCCTTCCATGACCTTTTCCACTTTCCCTTTTCCATGCACTTGCACGTTCTCAATGTCACTGGGCCTAGTAAGATCGTTGTTTCTCCCCTATTCCCCTCCCTTGCCTTGTCGCGCTCTGAAACACTTGTGTACGACCGCAATACAAATCAAATATATCATATCACATGCTAAATTAAAAAGCTTCACATTTTTTATGAATTTCACAGGTTTTGCAAATCTTCCAAGAGTTTGATACACTTCTCTGCTTGCCTCTGTTAATGTTACACAACTGTTGGTTTGTTGGATATTTGTACCTACCCTTGTATACCAATGAGGTAACCATTCACATCAAGAGAAACATTATATGTGCATTACATTACATGTTTAAACTTGTAGAAATCAAAAATGTCAAATGAACCTACACTTGTTTCGAACTTAGCTCTTCCTCTGGCCTCTAATCCATAACTCAATAATTATGATGAAAGGCACTATACAAATGACAAATGAATAAATTAAATCACCACTGAAGCTGCTAGGTATGTATAACGCACCACTCCAGTGTACACTAGTCGCAGGCCTGGCTACCTGCACACTTCAGAATACAGAAAAGACAATGTCAAAATTCGGTCGCGATGGTCATATCATTGTCCGCCTACTTCCACCAGACTATGCCTCAACACCTCGGACATCTGCATGCAGCACAGACCTATGTCAAATTTGGGCATAATAATGATAATAATAATGATAATGCTGAACACAGAGAGTCTCTAGCACTCACGTCATCTCCTGATTCCTCTCCTCGGCAGCCATCCACATGCCGGACCTCATGGGTTGTTCTCTACCGGAGCCTGGCCAGCCTCGCTAAGCCTTATTTGGCCAAATGCACACACATATTGTAATCTTACTCCCTGACCTCAAACATTCTGGACTTTGGTCCCCGAGGGTGTTCCCACCACACGCGCCTTGAGACTATAACAATGGTAAAAGGTGCTATATAAATAACACATATAATACAATACAATAGGTAATTAACATGCCTTCTGTAGTCACGTTACATCATAGCTCTAGAATTTGACACAAATCTATGCTCGGTTCATAGTCACACTTATGTAGTTAACTAGTTGTGTTAGTCAAAGAAAAATCAAATACATGGCATTTATGTTACTGTTGATGAAGACTTTCTGATATGTAGTATATTAAATGTGTTATACCATTCCTTATCCGACCGAAGTGTATCTTGTTATGCTCGCCTGGTTGTTTTGATAAACTGTGCCAGGTCTTTAACTGCTCTCATTCTGGGGCCCTTTTGATTTGATCAATGAGAGTTCTGCTCTTCTGGCTCTCCCTCAAGCTCTATTCACTGTAGCACCACTCCCTTTCTCAGGAATCCTGTCTTCTCACTATAGCACTACTCTCTCTCTCTCTCTCTCTCTCAGAAATACAGTCTTCATCATCCACCAAGTTAGGAGCTTTGTGTTTCTTTTTATACCAGTGCTGATTTAAATGATGATAAATCCAATCATGGGCCTGTTTTCCCATTAGCTTGGTGGATTGTGATTTACCTTGGCTTAACCGTTCACCTTCGTCCCTATTAGTAAGGCAGTGTTTGTGGTTGTGCATATGCAGTCTTTTTGATTAATGAGGGTTGGCCTGTGCCCCAAACCCCAAAATTCTAATTGATGAATACCCTGACATGTTTTAATCAGGAAGTGCAAACATGGCAGCTCACAGATTGTGGGCATTGGCTTATTGGCTTCTGTGTATCCCTGTGAGCCTTTCCTTTCTGTCCACTGCAAGAAGCAGGGTGTGAGCATTTGCTACTAAATAATTCACTGTCTATTCTGCCAGTCATGTTTGTCTCTGGCTCAGTTTCCAGATTGGGGAGTGTGCACCTGGTGTGCTCCTGCTACATGCCTGTTGGTGTAACTGGACACCTCACAAAGTAGAAGATGTCTTGCTATTGCTGGATTTTAGAAATACAGTCTGGACCTGATTTTCACTGGTTTTATTTCTGGGGCTACCAATCTAGCATTGATTCTCCCTTTATGTTGCATATTTTACTCTGAAAAATGTGTATGTTGCATGTTTCCCCCTAAATAAGTTGGGAATCTGTTGAATCTTCTAGGCACCACCTGCCCCCTTGGCTTTTGTTGTGGTCCTACCCATGCTGATACCATAAGCACTTTGTTGGGTTTTCTAAGTCTTCTCGTTCTTGCCTCTTCCAAGGTATTCTTCCCTCAATGTTTTCTGACAGCACCGGTTCCAATTTGGAAAAAGGTCTGTCCTGCATGCCTCGTTCAACCTGTCTCAGATTTCATTGACACCATGGCTTCTGCCCTACTGAGGCTGTTCTTGCCCCATCCCCATGTAGAGCACTGTCTCCCCCTCTCATGGGCCCTAATTTGCAGGAACCGGCTGGAGTTTCTCCTCGAGCCTTGGGTAGAAGGGATTAACCACGCAGGTTTTGTATGGGACCCAAAGGTATTCTTCCTGTTTGCTCAACTCTTGTTGCCTTGGGGACACCTCTATGAGATATGTGACCTTGGCATAACGGACACGTAAAATATGTCCACTAAAAGTGTTTATTTGTATACTATTGTTGTAAAAAGGATGTATGTATACTTAATTTACAGTTTACAACTTATCATACTACCTTTACTACTACAATACCTCAATGTGCATCTAATGCACCCTTTTACTACCAAGAAACATGTATAAACTTTGGTTAAACTGTGGGACAGATAACTTTGTACATATCAACTACAATATTCAACTTCATATAAAAAGTCTAAAAACACAAGCTTACAAAATGAACATCACCTGTTTTTCAAAAACCTCAGACACCACATAGTGACTTCACACCTTAAATAAAGCATAAGATGTTCTATTTGCCAATACTCCTTTTCCAGTCCACTGCACTAAGCAATTTCTCCTGTATTTTTGATTGTGAAAGATGTTGTCCAGAGCTGTTAGGTGACTCAGTAAAGAAAACGATGTCTCGCTTAAGCAGGTCATTAGTTGACCCATTTCAATTTAATGTGAGTGTCTTTAAATCTTTAAGAAATTATAATCCTTTGTAGATGCTAATATAACTCTTTACATTAAAGTTACTGCAAAGGTAGCCGATAAATACTGCTAAACACATAGCTTGTAAGAAATGATGATGCATGAATGTAGGCAAATGGATTTAATGCATTTCTCCCAACACCACAATCCATTCCAGTAGGGTACACAAACTATCGTGGCTCTGGAGCTCCATATATGAGCCAAAAGCAAAAACCAGCAAGAAATGTGGAACTCAAGTCTGTACAAAATATGACAATTTTCCAATTCTCGAGCCTTGTTCCAGAGGTTACTGGTGACACATTTCTGCCACTTCACGGAGGATGGTTTGTTAAGATACCCGATGCAGCTCATTTACACTCAAGCACATCTCTACAGCCTTGTCCCTGCTGGACCACCATAGTCTTCCATCAGTTGGCCTTTAATTACTTTTACTCCATAATGTACAATCCATAGGCAAATTAAATCATAATTATTGAAACTTTTTTGAAAAAAACATAGTTGTATGATTTTATACCCACAGATCTCAAAAGGAAAATACTCTGAATTTGTTTCATGACTGTACCTTCATGTCACTGTTTTCCGTGGTGGCAACAACACCAAGGTTTCTGAGTACATGAATGCATTTAGATATTTGTAACACCAACACTGCAGGGGAATAAAACATATGTCAAAGAACGCTTCAATAACTGAGAAGTAGGTATATAGACATATATCTATCAATTGCTTGGCAGTTATCCTCTGGCTATGCACTTTGTTTCGGTTTGATCCTTTTATACTTCTAACGTATGTGCACTTTAAAAAAAAAACAATCCTGACCTATCACGGATATGATTATCCTGTGATGGTTCTCATAGCTAGGTTTGTTGACACGCTTTTACATTTTCTTTAAAAAAATTGTTATTAAAAGAAAACATGGTACGCTTCAACTATCACATTTACACTTGATATTTAATTGGTATGAAGCCAGCAGCTGAACCACTGGAAATCAAATTCATATTCAAGGGTGTGCTAAGAGATGACATCTTGAAATGCCACTTGAGGCATCCAAGGTTAAACAGTTGAGTTGACAGCAATCAGTTGGGACCCATATCAGAGGCAATTAATCCAAAGCAGCAGAGGCAAAACAAAGCTTTTCAGATATTGCTGCACAATAAGTGAACACACAATGGAACAAACACTATGCAAATGTGCAATACATTAATATGTGTACTGTTTGAAAAAAAACAACAATGTGTTTCACTAAGACAGAATGGCAGGAGTGTGAAGTTGTAAAATGTAGGGAGGTATGAGCAATCAAATGGCGGAAGAGGACGGCTGCAGGAGGTCTTTTACATAATATGGATTAATATGAAATATCCACTGGGTATAGTCCATGGGTCTTGCGCAGGGTATGGGGATTTGTAAATATCTCTGCCTTTGACTAGGTACTTTATGCTTTCTTGAAAATACCCTGTTAAAAAAAATGCAGCCCCGTCTTTTCCATCTAAATGTCAACTGTTCCCCACTCCCTTCACTCACACAGTCAAGGCAGCAAGGCTCAAGGTCGTAGGGAAGGGAGTAGACAGTTATACATAGGGTGACCAGACGTCCCGGTTTTCCCGGGACAGTCCGGGGAAATCAGCCTCCGTCCCGGGGTCCCGGTAGTTTTTACATTTTAGAAACCCCGTCCGGGGTTTGCACGGTTCAGTGGCTACGGCATTTAAAAATTGTAATTTTTTCTCACAACGCTTTCAGAATTTTGAAGTTGGAGCAGTGGCGCGAACCCCCAACCTATCAGGTACAAGGCACAACACTTACTGACTGTGCCACAGAGACTGATTTGAAAATGAGGGTACAGCAAGCCATGTTATATCCAGTAGAGCAAATGCCTGTTTTGAAATAACATGCCAATTTTCATAGACAAAACTGCACAAATGAGATCATATACAGTTTACAGAAAGGAGAAGTGCTCGAACATGATTGGGTGGTGGTTGTGGGGGCTTGTTGGGGAAGGGGCGGTAATTGGTGGGCTGTGATGGTGTAGTCCCTCTTTTATGTTGCTGGTCGTCCCGGTTTTTCGTTTCGGAAATCTGGTCACTCTAGTTATACATGATCATTAGCACCGGCTCCAGAAGCCATACCCTCCAGCCACTCGCACCCCTTGTACAAAGTTCTCTTTAGAATAGCAAATACCTGAAAGTGGCGTTAGTGAAGGAGATTCTATGGCAGGGTACAGATAACGTTAATGCGCTCCCGGTTAGGTACCTAGGTTGATATGCATAGGACATAGGATTTTGTTGCTATTTTTGGAAATATGTAAACAAGTAACTATACAATTGCCATTTTACCATAATACGCTACAGCAATGTGGCATATATCTAATCTAAAATATGCATTAACACTGTACACAGTATAATGACACTGATAGAATTCATGAAAGTGCCTAGTACATCAGAGACCTATAGATGTGGTAATGTGTTGTAATGTAACGCTGGAATGCTGGCTCGCGTTGTTAGGCGGTCAGCATTCCAGGCCACATCTTGACGGTTGGAAGGGGGCTGAGTGGCAGTACGGCCACGGGGTTACCAATAAAGGATTTAGCTGTACTATACCCTGCCTGCACCATTACTTCACTGGCGACGAGGGTTGCGAAGTTGAGGGACAGACCCTGTTTGACTCGTGTGTACAAAGCGTTAGCACACCAGACGGCCAGATCATTGTTGCTGTCCCTCTGCTTCCTGGGTGACGGCGGCGGCAGAATGAGTAAGCACTGCTGCCCACAAGGGAGCAGCCACAGGCAGCGGCCACCCAAAATCCAGGCCATATCAAGCCCAGAGCATCGGAGCTGGGGAAACTCTGGTGCCGACAACACTATGCTAGAGGAAAGGACCTAGCGATGTCGACGCACCCGGAGGCCATCTTTGGTTGCCTGGCAATGCTCAGATTAGCATCCCTACGACAGCTGCACAGCAGTAATAAGCTGCTGGTGGTGGTTGTGCAGCTGAGGAGCACGGCAGGAGAAAATAAAGGATAAGGTTACTGAAATCCTTGATTAACCAGCGTTGGAGTTTGCCAGACCAGAAGTGGCAAGTGAAGGTACTGTTATAAGGGAAACATATCATTTTACTAACGAGTAAGCTGTACTGCAAGGGGGCACAAGAAGTGAAGGGGCATAAAGGTCAGCGAGCAGCACGACATGCAGTTGCACACGCATAGTGACTTGAGCGACCCCACCCAATCATGCAAAACAGCAACACCAGACCTCCCCCAGCATTTTTAATGTCCCCGAGTGAACCCCCAGTTTTGTGGGATCTATGGGTGGACACAGTCAAAGTGTACATGGGAGCGGCTGGAGGAGTGAGGTACAGCGATGACGAAAAGGAGGCAGCATTATTTTATTGTCTTGGAACCTGAGGACTCAGCGTGTTCAGGTATCTTCCAGGCAAAGAGGTGTACGTCCCAGGCGGTGGAGAGGGGGAGAGAGAAGTGAGTGCGTATGAAACAGTTCTCAAGAAATTAGAGGGACGGTTTGGGAAGAGACCCAATGTGGTACTTGAACAATACAATTTATTCTCCAGGGCACAAGGAGTCGGGAAGGTATTGATGTCTACGTGACGGCCCTGCAGACCCTCATGGCCACATGTACATTTACAGGGGTGCAGGAGGAATACATCAGAGACCAGATCATGATGCAGACGAGCAATTCCAAGGTTAAGGAAAGGTTATGGATAGTTAAGGACCAACCTTTGGACAAGGTAATAGAGATTGCGAGAGCCATAGAGGAGTCACGTGCCAGTGTTCAGGTTGTCACTGAGAAGACGGACAGGAATGGTCAAGGGGAGTCAATCCAGGCGGTGTTGCCACCATTCAAGAAGGGCAGCAGCGATGTCAGGAAAAAGTCAGAAGTTTGAGAGGCAGTCTAACAGAGCAGAGTGAACGATACGGGTGGGATGAGGGAGGAATGCAAGAAAAGCGGTTGGTCGAGTCATCCCACTGGGGCAAAGGAGTGCCTGGCATGGGCAGTGGACTGTAGCGTTGTAAGACTAAAGGGCATTATTCCAGGATGTGCAGAATGAACAGGGAGGATGGCAGTGTCCAAGGAAGACAATGTCAGGATGATTGAAGCTGACAGTGTTGCAGGGAGCGCTGGGACCCTTGACAGCATTGTGATGAGGGAAGGGGTGATACTGCACATTGCGGGGCAGTCATGAAGGGGCTGTGGGACATGTTGACAGTGAATGGTGCACGTCTGGAAATGTTGATGGACTCAGGTTCCCCTTATACCATGATCTCTCCAGAAGTGTACAGAGAGAACTTTGGGAAGGAGGGGGTCTGCCCTCAAAGCTCCGGACATTAATCCCAGTGCATATGGTCAAGTGCCCATAAGAGTATTGAGGTACGAATGGGTGCAAATTGAATTCAAGCGATGCAGCACAGAATGAAAATTGTATGTGGCACATAAGGTGCAAGCATTTTGGGGTGGAATGAACAAGCAGCCCTTGACATAGAGATATGTCCTGGAAAGATTGTGCCCGTGTTGAGTGTGGAGGAAGTGTCTGGTGACGACATGTCTGCACAACATTTATGTAACAAGTATCCCACAGTGTTTGCGGAGCGACTAGGTATGTTGCAGGGATTCTCACACAAGATTGTTCTAAAAAGGGGGCGGTGCCCAAGGTACACAAGGTTGGGAGTGTTCCCGTTTTGGCCAGGGAAGGGTTGAAGTTGGAATTGGAAAAGTTGAGGAGGCGTGGATCAGAGAAAATTGAGAGCTCTGAGTGGTTGTCCCCTGTGGTGTTTGCGCGGAAACAGGATGGAGGATTAAGGAAGTGTGTAGACCTTAGGGATCTGAACTCCAATATTTGGGTTGATCGTCATCCTCTCCCCAATATCAATGAATTATTTTTGACAATGGGACATGCAGAGTGGTTTTCCACCTGTGATCACTCATCAGTGTAGCACCAGATTAATCTGCATGAGGAGTTGCGGCCTTTGACTTCATTTGTGAGACCTTTTGGTGCTTACAGGTTGTCGTATGCCATTTGGTTTGGCATCTGCACTTTTTCAGCGTTTGATGCAGGAATTCTTCGGGGGTGTGCCGGGAGTGAGTTACTTTTAGGACGATATTTTAGTGTGGGGTAAGAACAAAAGGGAACATGACAAGAGGGTACATCGGTCATGCAAATTTTACAGCAAAGTGGGTTGACAGTGAAGTCATCGAAATGTCAGGTTGGGGTGCTCAGTGTGACTTATCTAGGGCACACAGTTTATGCCAGTGGCATAAAACCGTGGGATGGGTTGGTTAGAGTAATGAGGGAGGCCCTTTAACCAGTGAATAAGGACCAACTCAGGTATTGGGGATGAAGGAGTATTAAGTCAAGTTCATACCTTTGTATGCGGAAAAACCCAAATGCATGCAGGCCTTATTGAAAAAGAATGCTAGGTTTGAATGGTTTCAGGAGTGTCAGGTGGAATTTGTTCAATTGACAGAAGATGTGGATAGGGCGCCATCTTTGAGTTTGTTTGACCCAAAGAATAAAACGGTGCTCACGGTGGATGCCAGTGAGGTCGGCCTAGGGGCAGTTTTGGAGCAATGGCAGGATGGAGTGTTCAAGCTGATTGCATTTGCGTTTAGGGCGCTTAGGGATGCTGAGAGGTGGTATGCAGTTATTGAGATGGAGGCGTTTGCTGCTTCTTGGGCTTCAAAGCATTTTAGGACATTTCTGTGGGGCATTCCATATGTCATCAGGACGGACCAAAAACCACTTGTAAATGTACTCACCACCAAGGGTGTGGGATCAGTGTCACGTAGGATTGAGAGGTGGATGGTGGATTTGCAGGAATTCAACTTCAGGGTGGAGAATTTACCAGGCATAAGGAATGTGGTGGCAGATTGTTTATCGCGATTGCCGGGGGAGGCGTGTGTGCTTCCCGCTGTGGATAAGAATGAGTGGGGAAAAAGAATCATTCAAGGATTCAGAGTTAGCGTGGATCAAAGATGGGCTGCGCGTTGGCTGGGAGGCGGTCACTGGCAGGGAGGAAGGAAGGGAGTACATGCATGTTTTGAGTGAACTGGCAGAGGGGCCAAAGGGTGTCACAAGAGTGGATAGGCTGGTGCCCCCTGTGAGTTGGAGGTGGTGGTGAAGGCGTGTGTGACATGTGCCACGAGAGATAAGAGCAGAGTGGTGCACCCGCAACCAGTGTACCCAGTTGATGTTCCCAATGAGGTATGGTCGAAGGTGGCATAGACATTATGGGTTCCATGGAGTGTCTACAAGGTGGTTTGAAATTTGTGGTGGTGTTGGTCGACTATACTTTGTAGAGGATAAAGGCTGCTGCTTTTAAAACAGTAACCACGGATAAAGTGATCGGTTTCCTCAAAAGGATATTTGACAGGGAAGGTGTGCCCGCGAGTATGGTCACCGACAATGGGGTGCAAATTGTGCCCCATCGGATGCAGGAGTTTCTGAGAAACAATGGTGTCCAGCATCATAGGACAGCTTTATAAATCCGTGTGCCAATGTACTGGTGGAAAGGATGAATGGTTTTGTGAAGGGGGCCATTCAGTTGGCCATCGCCAACAAATTTTGTTGGCAGGAGGTGTTTTCAGAGGCTTTGACTGCATATAGGCGGACACCCTCAATATTTATGGGCAAATCACCATTTGAGCTCATAAGGGGTAGGAAAGCTGGGTCAATGTTGAGGAAGGCTGCCCTTGGTGGGGGAGTTATCACAGAGGTTAACATGTCAGAGGTGTTGGAAAGGGTGCGTGTACATGTTAGGGAGAATTCTCTCTAAAGGCTAATTTCCCAAACCTAGTGAGTCCCCCAGCAGCTTTGCTGGATTTTTGGGGTTTATTTTTTTCTCCTGCTAAGAGTGAGACTCTTTTACTCCCACTCTTAGACATGATTTGAGGTGTTCTTTTGTCTTTCAATGTGTTTTATGGGCTATGGGGTCTTTTACTCCATAGGGTCTCATGTGTTTTTGATGTGGGTTACACAGCACCCTCCGTGCCGTAACCCAGGGGTGTCGTAGCGACCCCCAAACATAGACTCCATACCCTGGGACTGACTACTGTCTCCCAGGGCATGTAAAGTCACCATCATATTGTGGACGTACTGGTCGGGGCAATTCGATTGCCCCGGGGTCTGTTGTTCGAGGGGGCACGTCTCCGTCCCCCCTGATTGAGTTTTGGCTGGTGGCAGTGGATACTACTTTTTATATTCGACCGCGAATATATCTCTATGGGATTTTCCCATTGTTCGAGGCTACCAACTTTAATTATTTAATTCCTATAGCCTCGAACATACCGCCGGTTTATTTATTTAATATTAATTCACCGGTTGGTATTTTTTGCCAGAACTCGATTCTAAAATGGCGTTTGTGTTCTCTTCTGTGACTCCAACCCAAGTCGAGCCCTTTGTTCCACTTTTTGGCGGGCTTCTCCACAGAAGCCTCCAAAAGTGGTGCCACTCTGTCTGAGTACCACAGTGGGTGTGGGAGGGGGTTTAGGCACCCTGGACTGAGTTGCCTTGGCAACTCAAGTCGCACTCTTGTGCGATTGGCCCAAGTGGTGAGCCGGCCGGCTCACCACATAGCATGTTTGATTGACAGCTAGGCTGAATGAATGGGGGTTTGCTGCATAAAAGCAGGGCTTTGGGGACTGGAACTTCAGAAGTCGCCACAGGACCTAAGAATCCGACGACACCACCGGTGGAGCCCTGCTGAACCGTCTCACCACTTTTCCCGACGACAGAGGAGATCTCCAGTCCGGAGAGTCTTCTTCCTTTGACTGGTGGGGATAACCAGTTTTGCCTTCTTTTCACCTTCCTGGAGCATCTCATGGCCGCCTTGCCCGTGCCAAGCACCCCGGCAACCGGAATACCACGGTTTACCACTACCGCGAATAGAAGGGTAGTACCTTTTAACCGAAGAACTCCGCAGCTGGTTTCTTCCATGGCAGTGCAATGACCTTCATCTTTGCTCCACGGCGATGCCTCCTCTTCCTCTGGATGAAACACCGACTTGCACCCGCTGCCAGGAACAACTGCCCCCACTGGAGCTTCCTTCCCACTTAAGGTACTGTGTCTCGCCTGACTTCCCTTGCGACAGATCGTTTGGGGTGACATTAAAGCCTCGACTTTCTAACCTGGGCTGGCCTGGGACAACCTAGCTAACTTTTCCTGACTTTAATTTCATTCTTTGTGTGCGAACTATCTAAAAGACTCTTTGGGCATAACCCCACTGTGTGAACCTGGACCCCTTCTGCTTGCTCTCTCCAAGAGTGGGCCTTGCAATTGACTTCCTTGCTCTCCAGTAGAACTCTGCCTATCCTGCCTTACTGTGTTTCTTTTAAAAAGTTTTGAAATTTGTGTGCTTCCATAACTCTGCCTTTTTCCTTCCCTTTTTTATAACTCATTAGAGTGCCATCTTATGTTAAGCGCTCACCTCTGTCTGAAAATAAGTGGTGTTTCTCATTAAGACTTGTCTAATAAGTAATTAGGGTTGTATATATATAATAGTGACTGTGTGCTGAATTTACATACCTCTTTGTGCTAGTGTAATCTACAAGTGTGTCTTTAAATAAATAACTATATACTTTTACACCAAAGCTCTGGTCAGGGTTTGCTTGTGCTACTGTATCTCTGTACCTATTGTGTATACTCTATATACTGCCTAACTCTTCTTGAGGGAAGTCTGACTGCTCAGCCACAGCTACCAAGTGAATCTGTGTGGTACAGACTGCTACCAAGTGGGTTTACTGCCAAACACCTGTAGTCTTAAATCTTTTGCAGTGGTCCCTAAGGGAACTGCACAGGTTTCTGCCTAACAGTACACCAGGATCGCCGGAGAGCACAGCAGAGCGTGGAAAAAACCATTGAAGTCGAGGTTGGGGATTGTGTTTGCGTAAAAAACCTTAGGTTGGCCTTAAAGGAGAGGAGTGTATTCATGTCCCTGCGTGTTGTGGTGAGGGTGGGGACAGGATATGTGGTTCTGGATGATGGGACAAGGTGGAGCAAAATAAGAATAGTTGTGTTGAGGGGTGCTACAGTGGTGCCATCAGTCCAGGGTGGTTCCGTTTTGTGACCTCATTTAAGCAGATTTTCCATGGAACAGTGAGTGGGTGGGTCCGCTGGGGAGTTGGAGAAGGGATGCAGTGAAGTGCCCACTGGTGAAGTCCGTGAGGAAAGAGTGAGTGTGGCGTCTGAGGAGTGTGTTGTTCGTGCATCAGGTGGTACTAATGGGGGAAGACAATTGAGGGTTCGGGCACCTCCTGTTAGAATGAAAGATTATGTCTGGGAGGGTGTTTGTGAGTAGTGCGTGCGTGTGAGTAGTGCAAGGGTGGGAGTTCATTTATTGCAGTTATTCCCATGGGCACGAAATTGCTGTGTATCATTATGGTATATTGCATGGCATATTGTTGTTCTCATTTTGTGGCTGTTCTCACAGTATGTTACATTCCTTTGAGTGTTCATAAATCTGTGGTGCTTCCAGTCACCAGCAAGCATTTTTCCAGTTCCATTCAATGTCTCACAAATGGTGCGTTTATGTTGATCTAGTTGTTTTTGCGTTTTCTTCTTCTCTGTTATTGGTCATTTTTGGTATGTTGCTAAGGGGCGGGGGGAGTGTCGTATTGTAACGCTGGAATGCTGGCTCGCGTTGTGAAGCGGTCAGCATTTCAGGCCACATCTTGATTGGAAAGGGGCTGAGTGGCGGTGCGGCCATGGGGTCTGTTTTACCAATAAAGTAATTAGCTTTACTATACGTTGCCTCCACCATTACTTCATAATGCCAGAAAGGATGTGAAAAGGGTGTGTTCTGTTAGCTTGTGCTTATGGTCTTGTCGAATGCTGGCTTTGGTTTGAGTAGGTGGCTCACAAAGATTTGACTATTATCTGTAGACAGCCCTTATAGTGATGGCAGATGTAATGCTACAGTGAAAACACATGAGGCTGAGCAGACTGGGAGATAACAGAGTAGGACACAGACATATGCACACAATGATTGCATGATTGATAGAACAGGACATTATGTAATGCAAATGAAGATAGGCTTCATTCATACCGTTCTGTAAAAGTGAAAACACATGGACCGTATGCTAGTGTGCGTTGAACATATTTCAAACAGAAGACAGTGTTTGTATAAATCACGTCTAGATGTTAAGCTACCCAATCAGCGACTCCGGGTCTGCTTGAGACACGCTTTGATTCAGCAAATCAATTTCTTATGCCAAACACTGTTCCTAAATGTATAACAAGGTTTTTTTTCTTTATGAAGCAAGTTAACTGTGGGCTGATACAGAAAATAGGAGACACATTGCAAAAGAGGATTAAATAGTAACGTGGTATCTTAAACCTTCAACATACCAGGATTGTCACACGAGTTAAAAAAAAAAGGGGATGAAGAGGGAATCGGATGCACATACAAGACCAATTAATTCAATTTCCGGTTTCAAGTGACTGCTAGACCTGGAAAACAGTAATGATAAAGGTATCTTTGAAATAGGCTACAATTATCTTTCATCCTTATGTAGTAACTAAAGAACAACGTGGGTGAAGTACATATCTTCGTCCAAAAGTTATCAGTATTGACCAACAGCTGACAAAATCAGGCTATTACCAATGAGTCTTCCCAGGCTGGAAAAACGGATAGATGCACAGGCCTTAGCCACATGCCCACTGGAGACTGCTAATAAGGCCGCAAAAAGGGCATGGCCGCCTTTGCCTCACCTTTCATTTGGTTGCAAACGGCAAGGTTGGTCTGTGTAGACTATAGCTAAGTTCTTAAAAAAGAAACCAGTAGGGTGCTACTGAGGTCGTTTGGCTGGTGGGATTCAAACCCACATCAAGGAGATGGGCCAGCAGGGACTTTATTACTGCGTCTAAACTAGAACCCTACTTGTAGAGATTGGAGCAAGCTCTACATGCTCTCATGTATGTGCACCCAGCAAAACCAACTCATGAGGCTTTTTGGCCTTCCTTTAGCTGCTGCTTGCTCATTTGTCCTCAGTTTCTCCGGCTGCCAGAGCAGTTTGTGCTTCTTTGTGATGTCAGATTGATTCTGTTGCTCCGTTCTTCAATTGGCTGATCAAGGTAGTGTATGACTCTACCCCTATGTCTCTTTCACGCTCTCCTGTCTGGATCTAAATTCATGTTACACAAACGCTGATATCTTCTGAAGAAACTTTCCCTTAATTTTATTTTCCTATTTCTATTGAATCCTCAAAGATGACATTATTTTGTATTGTTCTGACAATAGCGTGGCTTGGGATTTTGTTTCTGTGCTTTGTTACTGTGTGTAGATGCAAATTGTGTTCACAGAGTCTATTAAACCTTGTTGCCTACCCCTCTAAACTGATTATACTGCACACTTTATAATTGCATTCTACAATATTCGCGACAGCCCCCAACACATTAGACTGATAATTCATTACATTCATTTTGCAGTTCAACTACAAATAAATGTTCCAGTCTGTGCAAACTTAAAATGTAATTGCGCAATCTTTAGAGAAAAGGTATGGTGGGAAAAAACAAACACTTGAAACAGAATTAGTAAACCTAAATAGACATTGTTCCTTTCAACTTCCTGATACCCATCACTTGCCATTGAGATTAACCTCTTCTCATTATCTTATTAGTGTCTTTCACCCAATTTACTTACCCTACAAACAACCTGCATTAATACAAATTCTACACCATGATGTGCCACCTTTAGAAAACAATCCCATTTATGTTAATCACTATGAGGGGATAGAACCGCGGACCTTTGTGAATGCTGTGAATGCATCCGGTGAATGTTCCAGGACGAATCTACTAATTGCTTTTTTTCGGTATTTGGAATGTTCAGTCGATAGCAGGTAGCTGCATTTATTTATTTTGTAATCCTTTTAACGGCAGAGTGTTCTCCTTTCTGCCAATTCAAAGCACAGTCCGGCCAATAGAATAATCGATAGCCGACGACTCAGTGTCTTCTCCCAATATTCATCAGTCACAACCCTTCAAGTCTCAACTCCTTAATCAAATTCAAGCCAGAATACCCATTGGACTCAAATAAGAATAGGAGAATAACTCTACAGTTTGAAATGTGTTGACCTATTTTACCACAGCAATAGAGGGTTTGTTTGTAAGTAATTAAGGCTCTGGGGCTGTTTGCCTTTTTATTTACTGTGTTCATATTAATAACCTTTGACTACTAGAAATGCCGTCCATAGGTCATAAAACACTGCAGTATTCCGATTCAAATGGATAAGAGGATTCAGGGCAGAGGTTAGTTTGAAGATGTGGGAGGAGAGAAGACTATGGGGGAGGCATACATTGAAGGAGAGGGCACTAAAAAAGTGACATTTCGACATTTGAGTATTAGAATAAGCAGGCTTTAAAGCAACAATAGATCCTTAGGACAGTACATCAGAACTATTAAAAGCTGCAGTAACATAAACCAAGGTCGTGAGTACATCACCCAGGTGACAATTCAAAACATTACAGACAAAACATAGTGTATCTAAGGGTTCTTAAGTCGTTGCTAATTGTGATGCTGGTGCCAATTGTGTGGGGTGGTGTTACCCCAGATCATGCAGTAGGATGCACTGGGTAACAACCTCAGGTGAAACAATGCTCCCAGAGGTTTGCGTTAAAGTCCGAGTTGGTTCAATGGGAAGATCCTGGCAGTATGAAGTGTTGTTCAAATACGCATTGGGTCAAAGTCTTCCATAGGTGTGAGCTTCTCGTTTGAGCGGGAGCAGCGATGGGCTCTGCTGGCAAGATGCAGCAGCAAACTGGTTCAATGCAGAAAAACTGCGTGTCAAGGTCTGGAGAGAGTGCTGGTCCTTAATGGTTTGAACTCGAGGGCGGTTTGAAGCAGTGAAACACTGGAATGCATCAGCTTTGACTTCTCTGGTGCTGTGAGTTCACATGTATGGGCTCGAGGGCAAGATGGGCCCTTTTCTTCTTCGCTCCCAGTCTAGGGGTTAGCTGGCACATGCAGGGGGTCCTCAGTGAGGATCAAGCGTACTGTTGCAGCTGGTAGAGAGTGGTGCAGATCTTTGTCCAACAGCAGTAACCCTCAATATTCCCTGGGGATGGTTAGGGGGCAGAGCTTCCCTCTGTCTTGGAACACCTATATTCACATATGGCAGAGGGCTTTGGAAAGGGCTGCTATCAGAACAGGGTCCACACAATGGTTTTGCTAGCTGGTTTGGTGAACCTCTATTGTCTTGTTGAACATATTTCAGGCAGATTCAAGCATTCTGGGAAAACTTTAGTTTGGCAGACGTACTGTGTCTGTCTACAGCAGTTCCTTGTTTGTGGATCAGCTTACCAGTAGAATTATGCCTATTCCTAGCTTTACAAAAGGCATTAAAAAAAAACACAACATCACCTACACTTGAGCAACTTACCTAACTTGAGAAATATGGTTTGTTCTAATTCTTTATGCAGTGTATCAGCAGCAACATGATTCCTCCACAACCTCCACCTTTCCTTTCCACACATGTGGTGATGGGGTAAAATACAAATATGCCATTGAATACCCTTTATTGTGTCTCCTTACTTTGTTAACTGGTTGCAATAACGCCAGTGGTGCTCATACATCGTGTGCGCTTTCTGGGGTTGTGGGTGTAGTTGTGCCAAATACTAATGGAAATTCATAGTCTAGGACTCCAAACCTAATCTCACCTCTCATGACAACACGTGATGTTCTGTCCCGTCCTTGCATATGTCCTCAACGTCTTAGTTCAGGGATGGGTTGCCACTATATGATTCAACCCTCCTCATTAAGATAATTGGCTGTCATGCTTTTCCTTTAATGAATGCACCACTTCTCATTATTATAACATATTTATTGAACTGCAGTTATAGTTTTCTATAGCATGAGCGTTGTAGTCAAAACATTACAGGTTGCAGACCTGAGATGTTTTGACCTGAGATGTTTTGACTACAACGCTCACTATTGATTACTCTGGCTAGGACTGACGGAATTAGTAGCTCAATACACCTGGAGAGCCAAAGGTTGCAGACCTCTAGTCTATAGGGCGTCAACCCTCCTTGACAAACCATCCTTGCAAAAACAAACCATAATTTCATGGGTGGGTCAGCCAGGCATACTTTAAGCAAATTATTATCAATATTATCACTGTATTTATTGAGTTCAGACCTAGCTTCGGGAAGCAACATAGATCTTTACAAATCATAGTGGCAAACAAGGACAAAGTGAGAGAATCAGAGATACTAGAGAGCGGGGGCCTAACATGGGAGGGAGAGTTCATCCAATTTGGCAGCAAGGGACCTACAAGCAACAGGGTGGGGGAGGAAACTGTGGGGAACAGATCACCCAGTCTTGGGTGGGGAGTGTATGGACATGGGGAGGAACCATTCCTTGAAGGAGGATCTTGAGCTCCTTCCTGAAAGGTAGAAGGGACGGGGCAAGCCGGGTGTTCATGGGGAGGTCGTTACAGAGTTTTGGGGCATAGAAAGAGAAAGCCCATCTTCTGGTTCTTTCCTTACTGCACTAGCAGAGTTCAAATCTGTACATGTTCTTAGTTCTGGTTGCTCATAGCCATCTGTAGGTTTAAGTTTCTTAGTGAGGTAGACTGGGGATTTCATGCCGAGAGCCTTGTAGATGATGCAGCAGGATTTGAAGATGATAGTGGGAGCCAGTGTATCTCGATGAAGGTCAGGTGCTGTGGTTGAATATGCAGAGTGCTTTGATGATTCATGCTGCAGCATGAAGCACACATCCAAGGGGTGTCAGGGTAGTTTCGGGAAGACCTTCGAAAATGGTAATGCCACAATCCAGGTGGGAGAGGACTAAGGTTTGGATGGCAGATCTGAAGTGGTTTTCTGGGATGAAAGGCTTGATTTTCTGCACTACAGGGAATTGGTTCCAGGGGCCAGCTGTGGTGTGAAGCCCTCAAGGTTCATAGCAAAGAGTCAGGTCTGGTGTCAGAGTGTCCAATGTTGTTGGTCAGTACTAGGAGTTCAGTCTTGTCCGACAGGTAAGCTCAGGACATCCAGGACTGTATCAATGGTAGGCAGGCCTTGAGCCTGTGGATGTCTTCAATGGAAGATATATTGATGGATGTGGACATTGTATAGAGCCAAAGGGTTAAGAGTGGTTCCATGTAAAGAGTGAAGATCACAGGGGAGAGAATGGATCTGTGAGGGTCTCCACAGGTGAGGGGTAGAGTTGTTGATCTGGAGCAATTCATGTGCATGTGCAGATAATTCACTGCCAACACCTTTAGAAAAGAAAATGCTGTTCAGGCCCCTACCGGCAAATAAATGGTGGAATCACCGGTACCGGTACTACCAGTGCAGGTGATTTTGGCAATCCCATCCCATGGAGTCCTGGGACTCCATGGAATGGGAACTTACCGATGTCTCCACCACTCGTAATTTATTTATTGTAAATTTTATAGAGCGCTGCTCGCCCATGCGCCTCAGGACGCAGAAAGAACAGAGACAAGACGGACAACACGTCAGAAAGGGGGTAAGGGAGAGTCAGGCCGGGATACCTGGATATCGGGCGGTGGAGATGACAGGGGCCGTTTTATGATATGATAGTTTATTTATATAGCACCTATACACAATGTGTTTCAAAGCGCTTCAAGGCAAGGGAGGGAACAAGGGAAAATACAATGACATTCTTACAGGCCATGAACAGTAAGGATGTGAAATTAACTCTCGTACTCGGCCTGCCGACATATCAGATAGTGCAAGAGCTAGGACATAGATAAGGAAGGGAGGGAGAGAGTGGGAAGGAACTGGAAACAGGCAGACGACTACCATACTATCCCTGTAGACATATCTGGTAGAGCTGGAGAAAACAAAAGGTGAGGGAGAGGGGTGCAGAAAGGGAGGACAGGAACAAAACAAGTGACTATCGTACTAGGCCTGACAACATTTCTGATAGTGTTGGGGGGGCTAAGTGGGGGGGGAAGAGGAGACAGACGAGGTTGCTATCATACTAGGTCCAAGGACAATTCTGGTAAAATAAGTGCATGGAAGAAAGTAAGGGGAGGAGGGGAGGTGAGAGGAGGAGAGAACAGAGAGTACGCAGTCAAAAAGAGTGGAGAACCAAGAGGGGAGAGCGAATACAATTGCAGTAGTCAGTAGTAACACATAATGTTGCAAGCCTGGATACAAGATGTAGATGTGAACAGTATGATTCAGGGCCACCATGAGAAAGGGTGATGCAGTGTATCAATGAAGTCCATAAAAGTCAAATCCAGCATTGGCCACAAGACGGCGATGGTGAAACCAGAATGTATCTGGACAGACTCCTGCAGAAGTAGGCTTGGAGTGGTGGGGAGGGGGAGCAGGGTAGAAGAATCAAGCAAAACAGGCAACACCTGTGTGCGAGAAGGGGGGGGACACAAGACAACATCACAGGGGGACCAGAGGGGTGGGGGTGGCCTGTGGGGACAGAGGGAGTAAACACATGTTGGTGCATGCTTACCTGCTGTCTGAGCAGGGGTTCGGGCCCTGGATCCTCCTTGTCCGAACAGGTAAAAAACAGGAATTGCACTTTTCTTTGGCGGCCCTTCGCTTCGGACGCCCGGCCGAGAGACACCCTTGATCTAAGAGTCAAGAGCAGGAAGGAAGAGGTAGGGATAAGAAGGTGGGTGGTGCTTAGGCCAGGTGACAGATCATCTTGCACCTGCTCCCCATCTGCAAAGGAAAAGAGGCTGGAGGGCTCAATAAGTAGGGAAAAAGAGCAGCAACTAGGAAGACACCAGGTGGGTGGGGCTTGCTAAGTGGGAAAAAAGAGCGGCAACCAGGAAGGCACCAGGTGGGTGGGGCTTAGGCCAGGTGACCAAGATCCACTTGCACCTGCTCCCCATCTGCCCATTTTCCCAAAATTACCGGCGGGATACTGGGGAAACTCGTAATGAGCCCCATTGAAAGGTTATTTTAAAGTAATGCCTGACACTTTGTCAATACGTTAGAAGTGAATAAGTCTTTAATGCAAACACAACCATGATATTCTGAGTTGGCTTGGGCAATGCAGCATAGCTCTCCACTGAAATCTCTCATAAACCAATTTCTTCGGTGTGACAGGGCCAGCATTGTGGCCCTGTCAAACGGGGGCGAGGAGCCCAGCCACCCCAACCCAACATGGGGGCCTGAGTGCAGGCAGGCCCCCTCACTACCCCTCCTTACCTGCAGTGATGGTGGTGTTGTGGCAGGAGAGACAGCCCAGCGTCAGCGGACGGGACTAGCCTCCACTAAAACACCAGGGCCTTTTTATATAATAAAGCCTTCAAACCCACTATGCCACCAGGGATGTAATTATTATTTTGAAATGCCCTGCAGGCCTTGAGTAATGCAGCATCCCTGGACGTCAGCAATGTCCATGTTGAAAAAGGGGTGGGGCTTACCAGCCATTTCAAGCCCTTCCATGTCCTTCCCCTGTCACACCCCCTGGAGACAGGTAAGGTATTTGTTAAGGTAAGTGGCCAATCCTGGGGCTGGGGTATTTAAGTAATCCTGTGTGAATGCTTTAGTGTGGGTTACTTTGGTGTGGATAGGAGGCAGTGGAGTATGTCCGAGAGATCATTGGAGACGAGAGCGAAAGGAGTGCAGAGGCTATTCTTAAGGAGGGGCTCTATGGAGTGTTTGTGTGAGAGAGTGTGAGTGTTAGAGGTAGAGTAGGAGAAGTGAGTAAACAGGTAGTGGGAGTAGCGAGTGAAGGAGACAAGTGGTAGTGGGCTAGTGAGAGAAGGGTGTGCAGGGCACCATATCCCTGGGTGTGCTATGGTAGTAAAGGGGTCGTGGTAGTAGTGGAATAGGAACAGTAGTAGAGGGAGAGAGGGAAGAGGGACAGTGAGTGTGGAATAGGAGTAGTTATTGCCATAGAGGAAGAGAAAGGAAGGGATGCTAATGGAGGAAGAAGGGGTAGTTGGACCTACGAGCGACAATAATATAGGAAAAGGAGAAGAAGTGAGATTGAAGGGCATGTAGAAGAGGTCCCAAATAAAGCCTGCACTCCAGTCCCCCATTTTGAAGTACCAGGAACGTTCACACCAAAATATGTGACGTATGATGAGCAAATAAACCAGCAGAGAGCCGCAGTCGGGCTCTGCCCAGTACCTATCAGAAGAGCAACACCTATTGAAGTACCGATAACCAGAAAACCATGGACAGTAAGGTATCCATTAAGGAAACCCTACCAGCAAATGAGACGAAATGAAGAGTGCCTAAGTACTGTCCCGGAAGAAACCAAAAAGGTCTTAATGGAAGACGAATGGTGACGTCACGAGGACCCGGACAGACTCACAGATGGAAGAAATAACGACCCGAGAATGACACAAAAAGACAAAACGCCATGAGTGAGGCTATTATGGACCTAGACAGGTCCAAAACATAAGAGCATTAAGCTGTAAGCAAAATGAACACAGTCGGTCAGTTCACACCTGTACATATGCATGGAACCACAAGATAGCTAAGAATACAGTGCGGCTTGCTATGCTAAGTAGAAGAGTAGTGCAGCAAGCGCCATTATACATAAATCTACCTCAAACGAAGTACTTTAGTATAAGTATATTCCATTTTGCAAAAGAAGCAGAATCAACCCAGGCCGAATGAGCAGAGATTCAGATTTAACAAAACGAGAAGAGACAGCTGAATCGAAACTCGGTAGAAGCAACTCGTCCTGTATATCCTGTCTATGAAAGGTCAAGATAAGGAGGCGTAGGCAGTTGGCAGAGCTAAATAAGAATCAAATACACGAATTGAGAGAAACGAGACAAATCCACAGTGTGGGAATCACGTGACCAGCCGAGCGAGAAGAAGCACAGGTTCACACCTACGCTTCGCATCCTCCCAAGCAGAGATATCAGAACTTTTCCAGACAGAGGAGGCAGTTTCGAGGCTAACCATTGTAACCATAATTGGAGAAAGGCTGGGTAACTAAGGGGCACCCCGCACCTGGCCGACCATTCTGCATGCTGCTAAGCGAAGTGGATGAATATGCATGGGG
This sequence comes from Ambystoma mexicanum, assembly GCF_040938575.1. Lineage (NCBI taxonomy): Eukaryota > Metazoa > Chordata > Amphibia > Caudata > Ambystomatidae > Ambystoma > Ambystoma mexicanum. The sequence continues at coordinate 1,082,983,642 of NC_090937.1, read as the reverse complement.
TTGGTGCCAACCCAATCAAAAGGGACCAAATAATCTAGGGTCCTATAGTTGGTAGAACCAATAGGACGTCGTAGTTTTGGTGACATCTATAGTAGTCATTTTGAAGGAAGGGCTTAGATGCCCACCTGACAGTGTTTTACCCAATCCCCTCACTCCGTTACCATATACAGCTATAGTACCTTTATTAAAGTTACCTTTTCCTAACCAATAGAATTGCATATTAAATTTTGAGTATTACACATCAATTATGACGAGTTTTGAGTATAAATGTTACAACTTGTATGAAGTTCGTTGGAGTTGAAGCGAGAAGGACGATCGCATCACTGCTGATTTCCATGACTCTCTGTTTTTTGTACTCGTCATTAAATGGACTCCCTTTGCCAAACCATTGAGTTGCCCTTATTGATTGGTGTTGGAGTAATAATTCTGCACCCCCATCCATCTCAAGGGTGCAGCTATCTCGTCTTAAAGTACTTCTGCACAAACCTCGGCTCTATGGGCCGGCCGGGGTTCTCGGAGTACAGGCGGTGGTGGCAAGGCGGAGTGAGAGATTGAGGGACAGTCACATGGTGGGAGGAGACCAGTATAGAAAGGGACAGGTCCGAAAGGGTGTGAGAGTAGCGAGCGTGACACTGGGTGAAAGGCGGCACCAATTCTTACCCCTGAGAATACTACGCGGGAATAGGGGAGAGAAAGCTAGTTTATCCCTAGGGAGTCAGTTAGTCATCATATTAGGGATACCCCCAGTAGAGCTAGAAATGGAGCCAGCAGGTAGGTGTTAACATTGGCTAGCACTAACTTCCCTGATAAGGATGCCTGGGCTAGGGAGGAGGGAAAAGCATGGGGAAAGGTCAAAAAGAGGGACAGCCCTAGCGTCAGAACCCCAAGTCCTGAGAACCATAGTAAACTCTCTATTTGACCATAAAGTCAGACTATATTGCAAAATAAAGCCAATGGGATGATTTGAACAATCAAGAAGTGTGACATAATCATGACAAAGCATGGGCTTGCAAGTGATTATAAAAAGGAGTAGGCCACAGGGAATAGAGAGCAGACTCTAGAATCAAGAACGATACAGTAGGCATTCTACCTGTTCCAAGTGGATGAGTCCTGGAAATTAACTGGAGAATTGAGCCCTACCCATGAGGAGAACATAACCTGAGGAAGACTTGCTTTGCAAAATGAAAGAGGATGGCTGGGAGTTCTTTGACTCAGCGCTTTAAACAGTTTTTCAAAGTGAGTATAAAGATTCACCAAATGCAATTAGAAAGGTCACCTAGAACCATTGCCCAGTCCCTTGTGTAGGAGGTGATTTCCACTAGTGGGCTCTTTTTCCATATATAAGAATTTGGAATTTCTGTGTGATATGCAACTGTACCCTCAAACTATATGTAAAACCAAGTGAGATGTGACCGCTTGTAAAAAACATAACATTTTTTGTACACAGAGCGCAGGGCCCATACAAATTATAAATCAGAATGAGAGTAGGTTGCTAGTGTGAGTTATTGTATTGTATTGCGATCTATAAAGCGTTAACCAAGGCCCAAGGGCAGATGGGTGCTAATAATGAGACCGGAAGTGAAATACCAGAAGCAGAAATTAAGCCTTAAACAGCAGGGTCTTTAGCTGTTTCATAAAGCTGAGATGATCTGATATTTCCCGAAGTGACTGTGGGACTGAAGGATGGGACTACGAAAAGATGTGTCACTTGAGCATAGCCTACGAGAAGGTGCATATGCCTTAAATTTCAGCTGCAAAAATGTAGGACCTGACAGGTGAATAGCCCGGTGAACAATAAACAAGATTTAAAAATCAATCCGTCGCCTGGCCGTTAGCCAGCGATACTCACCTAAGAGTGTGGCTGAATGCTCCAGTTTTGATACGCCTAATGTCAGTCGGGCTGCTGCGTGCTGAAGGATTTGGCGTCTCTAGACCAGGTATTCGGGGAGCCCCAGATAGATTCTATTGCAGTAGTCCAGAGAGCCCGTAATAGAAGATGTAATCAATGTGGCTCGACAGGTCGGAGTAAGAAAAGGCTGAATGTTCCTTAGCATTTTCAGCCTAAGGAAACTTAATTGCAAACCAAGGCAATCTGAGCCTCAGGAGTAAGAGTTTAATACTTAAACTTTTCACTAGAGTACACAGGGTTGGGAGGTCACCCAGTGACTCAGGGCAGAAGTTAGAGTTCCAGACATATACGCGAATGGAAGCACCAATTACCAGAACCTTGGTTTTGCTACCGTTGAGTTTTAGCCAGTTCTCAGCCATCCAGGTCGCAATTGCTGAAAGACACTCCCTAAATTGAAAGGGAGGTTCTGATGCTGGGCATCAAGGTGGAAAACTAGTTGGGTATCGTCCGCGTAGGTATAGAAACGGACGCCAAAAGAGGAGATCAGATCAGCAAGAGGATGTAGAAAAAGATTAAATAGCAGCAGATAAAGAAAGAAGGTAAGAGGTACACCGCTGAAAAATCACATTCGGAGGAGAGAAAGGAAATAACAAAACCATCTGCAGGCGTCCCGATAGGAATGAAATAAACCACTCCAAGCGGGCACGTCCTAAACCGAACTGTTTAAGCCACTGAACCAAGATAGCATGGCCAATCGCATTGAATGCTGCAGAGAGATCTAGGAGGATGAAAACACCAGCCTATCCGCGGTCTTACATCAACAATGCTAGATCATCAAGAACCAAGATCATAGCTGACTCGGTTCCCATAGATGGTCTGAACCCTGCTTGAAAGCAGTGCAAAAGGTCATTTGACTCTAGAGATCTAGAGTTTCATGAGTGCAGGGAGCAGCAACATGGGGAGAATGAGAGGCCTCCTTCAATTGCCTAAAAATGTATGCATATGAATGCAGGTGCCAACACTGAAATGCTTTATGTTAGTAATTGTAGTGCCTTGGTTAACAGCGAAGCACAGGCACTGTTTGACATCTGTGTCCTGTTCAGTCCGGCCACGGCTCTGTAGGTGAGCCAGGTTGGGTCAACATAGCCCAAAATGGGGACTCAAGCCTGGTCAGCTCAATGGTGTTGTGCCACTGACAGGAGGTGTATTCACATCTACCTTTTACTGTACAGACAGATTTCTTGAGAGCAATAACATTCTTGGTCCACGTCAGACAGGTTTCAGAGCCTGACACTGAACAGAAACTGCCTTGCTGGATTTAAAATCGAATCTACCAGTATCATGGACAAAGAACATCCAGCTCTCCTGATGCTACTGGATCTCTCAGCTGTCTTTGAACTGGTTTATCACTCACTTCTGGTCACTCAGGAGTTGCTGCCTAGTGGGTCGCCTCCTTTCTGGGGCCCTGTAACGCTAGGGTTGCCGTTGATGATGCTGGATATGTTCCAGCTGCTATCCCCTGTGGTGTTCCACAGGCATCCTGCATCTCACCTACTCTGCCTTTTCTGATGCTCCTGGACAGCCTGGGTGTCCAGTATACTAATTATGCTGATGATATTGTGTGGGAGCGAGGGGACGTTTAGGCCCCCCTCACACATTCAGCACGATGTGGACCACTTGCTCGTACAATAGTGGGGGACGCCTCCATTGCTCGCATGCATGCTAACAGGAGCAGAGGCGGGGCTATTGTGGGGGACACTTGGCTTCCATGTTGTGTGCCCTCAACTCCATCTTTGGACTAGGCCTCACTGCGATAGTACGAAAAAGCTCCTATCCCCTCTAAAGCGCAGGACACACCGCGCTCATGGCCCCCACCTTTTCTCACTCCATCTGAAAACCTCGCAGCCCCATTTCTCACGGATGCGCCAGGGACAATTGAAAAAAATATACTAATGTAACATCTCACTCTTCCTCTGAGATCACTGTCCTGTGTGTGAACCGGCCCGAACCATGACTTGTAGCTCGATCATCTTCACAAACCTGCCAGTGCCCTCTTACCCCGGCTGTTGGAAAATTACTGCAACTATAACCGTGTGCCCTTTAAGGTATTCCCTTGATGTACCAGAAGTGTGACCCTGCTGTTTAGCCCACCCCAGTGTGCCCCCTACTAAAACTAGACCTCTGTCACAGTATATTGCACCCTAGAACTAACAAATGTCAGCATGCCCCATTGGCACTTTGATGCGCTCAGACCCACCCCATGATCGATGTTATCAAGACCCCTAAGCCCAGTACTCCATATAAGTCCCAATGAGTGATGTTGTGATTATATGTATGCAATTTATAGATTTAGGATGATCTACTCAAAGGAGTTGTAGTGACTATTATTTAGTGCATGTCTAATGGTAGTATCTCATGTTAGCTTACTTAGTGCCCGTATTACTTCACAGCGACCTGACCCTCACCCCAACCGGACACAGGCAGATGGACCTTGTGAGGCTCACCCTCCCGCCAAATGAACAGCCAATCCTGAAGAAGCAGCACCTACAGGCACCTATGCATCGTCGCCTTGTGTCCTATCATAATGTACTTTGTAACACTCATAACTGACATCACTGATGACGCTTTTTGCACATATAATCAATTGTAAATGTAATGTTTGCCAGAGTGCTCTTAGGCAGCAGAGTTCTCTGGATGCCGATTTTACATAAACAAAACTTTACTCTTGCAACCTGTTCTCTTAGTCTCATTCCCCATTGGGGTGTGTCAATTTTTGGTACTGCATGTGTAAGACGGGGAGTGAGCCTTTAAATTTGGTGACCCCCGCAACGTGATTGGGGCATGTGCCCTGAGGCCCTGTGCCGTACGGTGAGATCTGGGACGCCCCCAGCAAAACCATCGCCTCCGCGGTTGACCAGATCATGCGCACAAACGAAAGGTTCCAAGGGTCCCTGTCAATTTTGCAAATAAATACCCAACCAAAACTGCTCGCCAAGGCGGGTCACGGCTTGGTTGGGGTGCAGACCAGATTGTGGCTAGACCGTGAACGGTGACTCTCGGACCACCCTACTGAACACGTGAGTACTGGTTGCGGGACTCTCAGGGGAGAAAGGAAACATTGGGAAAGGGGTATGAAAAGACAAGAGGGATAAAATACTGGGAAAAATAGAAACTGAGAGTGAGGTTCAGGGCCTGTGTGAATGTAACTGAGGCTTGTTCTTATCTATCCATCTATCCTTTATATGGCCATTAGGTTGTTGTGGAAATGGAGAAAAAAAGGAATACAGGATCCTAGCTCCGAAGGGGGGTACAAGGCGGCGCCGCATAGCATTGTCTCGACCAGTGCAGGGAACAAGTGGAGATAAATTTTGAATATTATTTTTCTGTGTGAGCAGAATTCTTTGAAAGGTAGTCTAAGGGGGCTAAGAGGTGGGGAGTGACTGAGAAGAGAAGAACAAGGGGTAGAAAACTAAAGTAAACAGGAGGGGGAGTAAAACTGAAGGGTAGTATATGTTCAATGTGTTAAAGTCTTCTGTGTCGGTTCGTCAATAAGTGCATGTGTATCTGTGAATTCTCCAATATAAGGTCGGATGAGAAATGTTGATAAATAATTTGTGATTCCTACAAAAGGGTGAAAGTAAAAAAGGTTGTTGATATTTTTTGATGTTGACAGTGAAATAAGGTCAAAACAAAGTGTCAAAGAAAGGAGTTTATTTGGTGATTGGCAGTGTGCAATTATACCTAGAAAAAATAGTGAACACTGGTAAGAGCAAGAAATATAGCATCATGGGAGGGACTACGCCGTTAGCGCATATCTGCCAACACCTCCCTTTGTATAGCGAGAAAATACAAAAGTACAACGACCAATGGTGTCGGAAATAAAAAGAGAGGGTGTGTCGCCAATATGGCCTGAGGGAGGGTCTTTTGAGAAAAGAGTATTAGATCTTGTTTCAACACATCTGTTAGCAAGATATAGGGGGAAACAATTGCAAAACAGGAGGGAAGTACTAGACTTTTGGCGAATGTTCGAAGAGGTAACACCTAGTGGCGAGGTAAGTAAAGACACACCCACAGAGAAAGGGAAGGCCCCGGAAGGGGCGGAGGGTGCTGCAGCGGAAGAATGTACAATAAAAACAAGGGAAAATGATCTCACTAGAATTTACCTGTTACTGACAAGGCCAGCAGTGGGATACAGTGAGCCCATATATGTGCCGGCACAAACACCAAATGTACCAGCAGCGGCAGCTGCTACAGCCCTGCCACTGTATGAAACAGGAGGGTTATACGGGCCGAATAGTGCCCCTCCAGTGAATCTGGCACAGCTAACTGGAAATTTAGACAGCCAGCTCGCACATGCCCAAATGGAAATAACACGATTAAGAGCCATGTGTGATAGGGGCCAGATGTTGCCAGGGGGAGGGGAAGTACCACCATTAACAGCAGTAGACCTCACACCTCCGCCAAGTGTAGCTTGGGGATCCACACCGTCCCCGCCGCCACCAGCACCGATACCGAAAGGACAGGAACAAGAGTGGCAATCACGAGAGTTACTCTTCCATTTAAATGGCAAACATATAGGAATAATACGACCTGGAACCCCAGACAGTCAAAGAGGGGAGGGGCAAGCAGAAAGGGAGTCAGAGGAAGAGATAGAGGAAATATGGAGCGATCTAGATGAGTACAAAGATGGGGCAGAAGAAGCGGGCTCTCCGCTCCCATTCCCGTTCGACCAGGAGGATGAGAGGGTTGCCCCCAGATGGCAAAGAGTAGGAAACATGCTGGTAAGTAAAACAAAGAAGGGAACGGTAAGTAAGAAAGGAGGAAAGGCGAAACTACAAATGCCCCTGATACATAAGGGAGCAGGGAGACCACACTACATACCATGGGCACTGATGAACAAGAATAACTTGTTGAAACCTCTCCCTCCACTTTCGGGTGGGGCGGGGAAGTGGATACATGCATTTGAAAAAAACACAGCAGGGGTGTCATTCGCTATCGGGGATGTAAAGAGTTTATTAGTGTCCGCTGCTGGTGACCAAGCAGGTGCAGTATGGGTGAAGGCGGGCTTCCCGGGGGTTACAATGAACTGTGACTGCTATGATGGGTCATCGTTCAATAATGTTAGAGCACAAGTATGGGATGCATTGCACTGAACTTTTCCAGACACTCCAGATTTACACTTGGTGATGCAATGCAATATGGGAGAGGAGGAGGAGCCTACGCAATTCATCCTTCGTGTGCAAGACCTATGGAGATCTGAAACGGATACGGCGTGGGACCAAGCCACCGCCTTGTTCTATTTTATAATCAAAAAAGGGCTCCCAAAGGAGGTACAGAAGGCCTTGAATAAAATAGCTGGGATAGAAGCCAGAGGCTGGCCAGAGATTCAGAGTATAATTGTGCACCGTTGTAGGAGGATCAAAGAAAGAGAGATAGCACAGAGAAAGTTGGAAGACGAAACAAAGCTAGTACAAAATAAATTAGTTAGTTAGTTAATAATAGGAGGAAGGAGAGGAGGGGTTAGGAAATACTCCAGCAAGGATGGCCATAACTTGGGCTGAAAAACAGACAGGAGCAATGGGATGAGAGAGGAGCAGTACGGAGGGCCCCAATGGCAAGGCAGGCCCGCAAGAGGACGAGGTGGGTACTGAGGACTGAGAGGGGGATTTGGAGGAATGGGAAATAGAGGATTTGGAGGGCCAGGGATGAGAGGAGGACCACAAGGGTCATGTTGAAATTGCGGGAGGTGGGGACCTTTTTTCGAGAGAGTGCAGAATGCAACCAGTGGGTTATTACCAAGGGCAGGAAACGAACAGCAGTATGGCCACCCACACCCAGGCAGTCCCTATGGGTTAACAATGGGAGGGAGTGGGCAGAACGAACAATGCTATAACGAACCACAGCAGAGAGAGCCACAAATGCAACAAAGACAACAACCATAGCAGAGAGGGTTGCAGCCACAAATGGCAAGACAGAACACTATGGGGAACGCAAAAACCAATATTTTCGCAACCTCCGCAAATGGCGCACCAGCACCTTTTCGCGGCGCAGGAGTAGTGGGGGATAATGTATTCTCTGTTCCAGAAACAGACACATATACAGATTAGGACAGCCCACAGAAAGCACTTGCGTGTCCAGTCCTATCCACTATCCTACATGCAGAAGAGGAACAACTAGTGTGGGCGGAGATAGGCAACAAACAGTTAATCTTTATGGTGGACTCGGGAGCTGAAAAATCGTGTCTCATGGAAGGCCGGTTCCCGCTCTCTGGGAAAAATTTGGAAATGCAAGGGTTCTCTGTAGCTATTTTAAATGTTCCTTACACAAAAGATCTTGAGATAACGGTGGGGGGGGAACGGTGTGAGCACCTCTACTATATCATGATGACTCGCCAATAAATTTGTTGGGAAGAGACCTCCTGAGTAAATTGAATATGACCATATCCTTTACTGAGCGGGGGGATAGTGTGCTCCACCCCAGGGGTGTGCCCAGTAAGAGCAATGTCGATGATAAGTACCATGACAAATGAAATTGCTGTAAGAGGGATGCCCACAGATATGGACATGTTTATTTATGGGATCAGAGTACTTGCCAGAGTGGTACCAGAAATTACAAGAAAAGAATGGAAGGTGCCATCTGATTTTGTCTTCCGCCCAATTGTAAATACAGATGTTGTACCCGGCACAATTTTGTCTTTTGATCTGGAAGGGGTACAGGTCTCAAGTAAACGTATTGCGGTGATAGGACTGGACACACATGGTTGCGAATGGAGAACAGTGCTGTGCATAGACCCAAACATAACTTTACATGATTTAACTGATGAAGGGTTGTTCACTGACAGTGACACTGATGGGGAAATAATAATGGAGATAAGTGTACCATGTGATATCATGAACCAACACAGAGAAATACACAACCCGCTCATGACTAGTGTTAGTGTGACACCAAATATATTTGAGGAAGATATGGAAAAGGTACTCCCAGAATTATGGACCAGAGGCCCCCATGACGTAGGGCTGTTGCAAGAGATCACACCCATCAAAACAAAAATAAAACCAGGTGCAACACAGCTTAGGGTAAAACAGTACCCACTATCAAGGGAGGCAAAGAAAGGGGTACGAGAAACAATAAATTCATTACTACAACAAGGGATAATAGTGCAGTCTAATTCACCATGCAACACTGCAATTTTCCCAATCAAAAAAGCAAGGGGTGGGGCATGTAGGATGATCCAGGACCTACGCCCACTTAATGACGTCATACAGAAAGAATTTCCATTCGTACCTAATCCTGCGTCAATTCTATGTAGCATACCTAAAGATGCTACTTGCTTTACAGCGGTGGATTTGAAGAATTCCTTCTTCTCGATACCACTTGACCCAAGCTGTCAGTATCTCACAGCGTTCACACTGGGAGGGAAACAGGTATGAGCATTGTAGGTTACCACAAGGATATTTTGAGAGCCCAAGCATTTTCAATTGAATATTGCATGAAGATCTTGGTAACATTGATGTAGAGAGCACAATAATTCAGTACGTAGATAACTTACTCGTCTGCAGCAAAAGTGAAGAGCAGTGCAGGGCCGATTTGGTATCATTGTTAAATTTACTAGCCACAAAAGGATACAAGGTGGACAAAGGCAAGCTGCAATATTGCCTGGTAGAAGTACTATATTTAGGACAGCTGATTTTGAAAGATAGCAAAAGAATTATACCAGACAGAGCAGACGCAATATGCAACCTACTAATACCAAAAACAGTAAAAGATATGCAAACATTTCTTGGCATCTGCAATTACTGCCGCGCGTGGATACTTGACTACACAGCATATACTCGCCCACTATTGCAAGCATTAAAAGAAGCACAAAAGGACAACGTTCCATTAAAATGGACACACAAAATGACGACACAATATTTTAAATTGAAAGACCTCATTGCACACGCACCAATCTTAGCGAACCGTGATTATGATCAGGAGTTCTACCTGTTCTCACATTGCAATGGTATTTTAATGACCGCAGTTCTAACACAAAAGACATCATTAGGTCACAAGCCATTGGCCTACTACAGCAGCACTCTGGTCTCAGTAATGCAGGGCCATTTCCCATGCGAACAAGCTCTTGCTGCAGTGGCCTTTGCGATAGAAAAAAGCGCCACCATCGCGATGGGTTGTTCAGTGACACTATACGCAGAACACCCACTCTTTGCCATTTTGGAAAGGTCCAAATCTACCTTAACAACAAAGAGGGCAACAGCATACGAAATTATAATATCTAGCCCAAACGTTCATGTGGTTAGATGTAAGACACTAAACCCAGCAATATTCATTACCGAGCCATCCACAGTAGAAGACATGCAGGAGCATGATTGCGCCACGTATGAAGGAGAGGAGGATGACATCCCAAAAGCAAGTGAAAATGCACTAGAGGAAGGTGAAATATATTTTGTAGATGGGTCAGCATCAATAGACAGTGAGACAGGAGAAAAACATGTAGGGGCAGCAGTGGTAAGAATGGAAGAAGAAGGGTATGAAGTTATTGTACAGAGGCGCCTCCCCTCCCATTATTCAGCTCGGCAGCAGAACTGACAGCGCTTATTGAAGTGCTGCATACAGCAACGGGATGTGCTTTAACCATATACTCTGACTCAGCATATGCTACAACAACAGTGCACTCAGGGTTATCACAATGGTGACAAATAGGGTTTCGAAGGGCAGATGGTTCACCAGTACAACATGCAGCCCTACTAAATGATCTGATAGAAGCACTAGCAGAACCGTCGGTGGTAGCATTGGCGAAGTGCCAAGCACATACCAATAACACGGACGCAATCTCATTGGGAAACGCAGTAGCGGACGCTGCCGCGAAAGAAGCTGCATATTTCAATATCCCGCAAGCAGTAGATTGCATTGTCAAAACACCCAGTCCAGATACACAAGAGGAAGGATACAGCCATACACCAACTGCTCAAATAATCCAGCTCCAAAAACGTGCACCTGTAGAGGAACAAGAATTGTGGAGAAAGATAGGATGTAAATAATCTCCAACAGATTTGATATGGCGACAGGAACTAACAGGGAGGTAGTAATGCCAGTGGAATTGTTAGAAATAGCATTTCAACAACGGCACTTCCCAACACATGTGACTAAACACACTGCAGCCGAAATACAGGAACATTGGTTTGTTCTGAATTTGCAGGAACATTTGTCAAAATTCACAGTAGATTGCACTACTTGCCAAACGTACAGTTAAGGTATGACTTTTAGAACGCTGTGAGGAACGCTACCGCGTCCTGTGGGCCCGTTTAGAGAGCTCCACATTAACTATGCTGATATGGGGGAGAGATGCAATGGAGCAAGATATATGATTGTAATAGTTTGCCCATTTTCAAGGTGAGTGGAAGCTGGACCCTGTCACCACCCAGACGCGAAGGGCACTGCCAAATTTGTATATGTGACGTTATAAGATCAGACAATGGCACGTATTTTGTAAATGATCTTTTTAAGGAAGTGACTACATTACTTGGGGTCAAGCACAAATTATAAAATAAAATCAACAGCCTGCTCAAAAGCAAATTATCAAAATTGTGTAACACGCTCAAGAAAAACTGGGTGTATTGCTTGCCCCTAGCACTGTTCCAACTACGAACGCAGCCAAGTAAGGACCACCATTTGAGCCTGCACGAAATAGTGACGGACGGCGCATTCATACGCCACTTTCCCCAGTAAGAAGAGCATAAGACGCTTACAGAGCTGCCACAGTGCTGGGGGATGAATTTAAGGAATACATTACCCAACTAACACATGCAGTGCGTAGCATACCATGACAGATCGCACCACCATTTACACAAAACACTGAGACAGATACAACACCAGCACAGGACAGCCCAACAGGACAATTAATGCCAGGTGAAAATGTGTACGTGCGAAGTTTTGTGCAGAGGTGGAACTCTGAGATTTCATGGGCCTTATGAAGTTGTATATTGCACACCGACCGCGTTTAAAGTGAAGCAATTGAAATATTGGGTGCATCTGTCAGATGGGAGAAGAGCACACGAGAGTACAATCCCTCAATGTCAGCAAAACGATAGCAACGAAGTTGCAAGCGGCTAAAAGAAAGGTGTGCAAAAACAAAACAGAAAATTGAGAATGGAGTACAAGAAAAATTGCATAATAGCGGAAAAGCGTATACATGATTGTATATATATATATATATAAAAAACAGCACACAGCTCTCTCTCTCTCTCTCCCTCTCTCACTGTCTTACTTCACTTCATGTATAAAAGATCAATGCCACTACTAAGGTTTTTTATGATTTACAAATACGTTTATTTTCGTTCTTTTTAAGGAGGACAATAACAGACTAGAATACAAGTGTGTAAATAGAAAGTATAAAGAATAAATAATAAAAAAATAAGAAATTAATGTGATGCCAATGAAAAAGAAATTAATGTAAGAAATAATGAAAATCGCCCCTTCAGGTGTAAAAATGGCAGAAACGAGGGCCCTCACAACGATACAAATGTAGATAGTGATAGGGTAAAGAGTAGAATAAATATGTGGTACAGCTTCGAATGCTGACTTAAATTTGCAGCAATATTGTTTTTGGTGATGCTATTGTTTGCGGCCTGGTATTGGACAGTGTCTTTCATAATTAAGGATATGAAAGAGGTGGGGAGCAGGGTAAACCTGATACAGGAAGGCTCAACAATCATATGGGTTGGAGTTAAACCTATGTGGAAACATAATACTTCTGTAAATAACAATCTTACCACGTTGCATAAAAATCGTACTGCCACAACCCCACTTTTTTCACTTACTGCTATTGAACCAAGTAAAGATAACGAGACCAATCAGTATGATAGGGACTACTCCTGGGATGATAAGCCAGATCTGACAAATACTGATGGGTACACAACCATAGAACCTACCTCACAAGGCATTATAATGCACTTTAATCCTGATACTACACTTACACAAGATACTCCAGCACCACAGCCCTGGCAGACTGCTAGTGAATTCAGTGACGTAACATGGGCAAATGTCTTCCCCATAAATTACCGGAGAGTGAAAATGATAAATAACAGGGAAGGGGGGGGGGGATGGAAAAGGGGGGCTGGAGGGAAAAGATATGATGTTTACCATGGCCTAGGATTAGATGAAATTGAAGACCCCAGCCACCCAGATCAGTCAAACAATTGGTACTTGGACATGAGTGTGGCAGCAAAACAAGCCACGAATGAGAGCTGCTATGTCTGCTCTCTTATACCGCACGCTTCAGGCACACCTAAAATACTTATACCTCAAGAAGTGCCATTGTCAGATGCCCAATGCTTAATTCATCTCACATTATGTAGAATTCTGAGCACCTTCCAGTCACACACAGTTAAAATTGAAATGCTGCAGAACGAGAAAACCTGCAAGAGTAAACCACAAGGAGTGATTTGTATCAAAGAACCATTTTTTGTTATCAAAGAGGCGCTACGAGGACTAACTGAAGAGAACTTTCAATGAGTCAAAGAAACGTGTGCTCCAGTCTGGTCCAAGCACATTGCAAAACTCACGTGGGTTACTGCTCTCGAGAAACCCATCAAAATACAGAAGGAAATTCTGCATGAACTCTGTTTCCACGGTGAAGGAAAGGTACAAATGGGCTCCAATAAGCAATGCAACAAAACCATCATCATTCCAGATATGAAAAAAAGTACAGCAGAACTCATGGACATGGGTATGTGGCAAGCAAGCCTACCAGCATCATGGAAGGGTATGTGCGCCCTGGCCACCCTGCACTCAGCGCTAATGGTAATTCCAGAAAGCCACATCCAAGGGGGAAGAAATTCGGCTGGCACATCGGCAGCAGAGGATTCGGCTGGCATATCGGCAGCAGAAAATTCGGCTAGCATGTCAGCAGCACTCCAACCAGCAACCACAGAACCTTCCACATACAACATTCGGTCTGAAAATGAGCTACGCAAAAGGAGGTCATCAAATTATATCTCCAGCGAATCATCATACCTCCTCGCTGATATTCCTGAGAAATAAAAATTGTTTAATTCGGCCGAGACTTTCTTTGCCTCCCGCCTAATGCCAGAACTCCAGGCGCGAACAAATGCCAAATGGCTTCAAATTGTCCGCTGGGAACTGATCCAACTGGCCAACGACACTGAAGAGGGATTCAATGTGATCAAAGTGCAATTCCGTCCCTTGCGCCTAATAACAATGCAGAACCAGAACGTCATAGACCTTCTCACAGCAATGGATGGCGTTGTTTGCCGAAAAATCGGGAACGCATGTTGTACATTCGTACCTTCTGAAGATGCGGACAACGGGACCCTCTCCCACGTCATCTCGGCAGTACACAGCCTGGGGGAGAGAATGCTGAAGGAAGGCGGAATAGAGCCGAGCAGCTGGTTTGACAACATGTTCAACTGGACACCGTTGTGGTTCAGCATCATGATGAAAATATTTGTTTGTCATCGTTTTTATTTTGATATTTCTCTGTGTGTGCCAGTTGGGCATACGATGCTGTGTAAAATCTATGCCTAGTTCAACAATGATGATGGTAACAATGGGCAAACAGACAACGGTAGCAACCATGATAGACGCACAAATACTAACTGGGGAGTCAAACCCACTAAAATACCACCTGACAGCATATCACCAACATGGGGACAGGGTAGACAATCTATACCACACCACAATTAACGAGCCACGGGAGTTGCAATGGTACAGGGAGGTGTGGGTAGACCTAGATGGGGATGGAGGTATATACATGACATGCACACTTGATGAATATGCAAGGAGAGGGCAGAGCCTAAGAGGGGTCTGCAGGGCCTGGATGCCAATAAAGGGTACACAGGCATGGGATGAGGCAGTAGCAGAGGCAGAGTATTATCGGAGGGAGAATAATAATAAGGATTAGTTTGTTACTTTAGATGTAACGAAAGGGGGGAATGTGTGGGAGCGAGGGGCCATTTAGGGCCCCCTCATACATTCAGCACGATGTGGACCACTTGCTCGTACAATAGTGGGGGATGCCTCCATTGCTCGCATGCATGCTAACAGGAGCAGATGCAGGGCTATTGTGGGGGACACTTGGCTTCCATTTTGTGCGCCCTCGACTCCATCTTTGGACTAGGCTTCACTGCGATAATATGAAAAGGCTTCTCTCCCCTCTGCAGAGCCGCGCACACCCCGCTCATGGCCCCGCCTTTTCTCTCTCCGTCTGAAAGCCTTGCAGCCCCATTTCTCACGGATGCGCCAGGGACAATTGAAACAAATATACTAATGTAATATCTCACTCTTCCTCTGAGATCACTGTCCTGTGTGTGAACCGGCCCGAACCATGACTTGTAGCTTGTTCATCTCCACAAACCTGCCTGTGCCCTCTTACCACTGCTGTTGGAAAATGACTGCCACTATAACCCTGTGACCTTTAAGGTATTCCCTTGATGTACCAGAACTGTGACCCTGCTGTGAAGCCCACCCCAGTATGTCCCCTACTAAAACTAGACCTCTGTCACAGTATATTGCACCCTAGAACTAACAAATGTCAGCCTGCCCCATAGTCGCTTTGATGCGCTCAGACCCACCCTACGATCGATGTTATCACACTGGGCAAGACCCCTAAGCCTGGTACTCCATATAAGTCCCAATGAGTGATGTTGTGATTATATGTATGCAATTTATAGATTTATGATGAACTACTCAAAGGAGTTGTAGTGACTATTATTTAGTGCATGTCTTATGGTAGTATCTCGTGTTAGCGTAGTTAGTGCCCGCCCTACTTCACAGCTACCCGACCCTCACCCCACCCGGACACAGGCAGATGGACCTCGTGACGCTCACCCTCCCGCCAACTGAAC
The DNA here is from genome assembly GCF_040938575.1 of Ambystoma mexicanum. Lineage (NCBI taxonomy): Eukaryota > Metazoa > Chordata > Amphibia > Caudata > Ambystomatidae > Ambystoma > Ambystoma mexicanum. The sequence goes on along the minus strand of NC_090937.1, from coordinate 1,082,967,931 downwards.
AGCCAATCCTGAAGAAGCGCCGCCTACATGCACCTATGCATCGTCGCCTTGTGTCCAATCATAATGTACTTTGTAACACTCATAACTGACATCACTGATGACGCTTTTTGCACATATAATCAATTGTAAATGTAATGTTTGCCAGAGCACTCTCAGGCAGCAGAGTTCTCTGGATGCCAATTTTACATAAACGAAACTTGCAACCTGTTCTCTTAGTCTCATTCCCCATTGGGATGTGTCATATTTTTTGGTACTGCATGTGTAAGATGGGGGGTGAGCCTTTCCTATATCCAGGGGGTCCTGAAGCTTTCGGGCATCTATAGACAGAATTCAGCAACCATTGATGAGATCTATAACTCCATTCAGGCCTAGATGGCAGATATCTCCCTTGCATTGAATACCGATAAAATGGAGCTGCCGATTGTTGCATCAGGGCCTAGGCTAAAAGAAACTGCCTGCTGACTACCAGAGTTTCATCATTGCTGACACCAACATCCCGGTGGCTAAAAGTATGAAAACCCTGGGGTCATGCTCGATGCTGAACTTACTATGAAACATCATGTAACAACCCTGTGGGTCGCTTGTGGCTACATTAATAAGCTCTTCTGCCACATCCGCCCTTTTGCTTCCTCCAAGAATATCTACTTGCCAATGCTTTGGTGAACTCACATCTGTACTACTTCAACAGTCTGTTCCTGGGTACCTCCCATGCAAACAACGCAGCACTACAGGTGTTCCAAAATAGAGCAGTGGGATCTACTTGTGGTCTTACGAGACACGATCATATCACAAATGCCAAGTGGGAGGTTCATTGGCTCCGCGTGAAACATCACTTTCTAACTTTGAGCTACAAGTGCATGAACAAAATCATATAAAATATGAAACAAGCATCAAGCAGAACCTAAGGTTAATCTCGAATTAGAGGAGTAGATGTAACTGCCCCGCTATTATGCCACGCTATTATGCTGCCGATGACGCGGTCAGCAAGCGAGGCCGCCATCAACGTCAGCAACATGTGTTGTTTACATCTGACGTCGCGCGTACATGTACGCGTGACGTCATCATGGTGTAGCGTGTGCATTCGTGCTCCGTGGTCTATTTACAAGTCGGCGGAACTCGCAGGAGCTCTCTGAATATAGCAGACGGAAGGGATTTAGCCCATATACTGGACCAGGTAAGCCATGGGCTGAATTTTGAACAAAGGATGTCTTATACAGAATGCATAGAAGTGAAGGGGTCAGTGTGTCTTCTTTGTAATCAAGTGGGATAAGGAACATATTATGGAATGGGAAAGGTATTTGCTAACAGGGATTACTGCTATTATCATAGTTAACTTAACCAAGGGGAGTAACGTTTTCTATTTGTATTCGGTTGAACATGGCTTTCTTTGGAAATGACTATTTTTGCAGACATTTGTCTAAGGCGATTTTCAATGCTAACATACGCTTCCTAAATTAAGGATAGCTTATTATTTTATAGGAGACAGTTGGCATTTGGAGCCTGAATTTCTAACGCACTAAGTTATTGGACTTATCAGCACATCTCATATCTAATCCAAGATTTGTACTATCAAGACACATCCTTACAGGTGGGTTAGCTAACCTTTAATGTTGATAACTTTGGGATTTTCTTTTCCAAAGTGATCATGTAATAAATATGGGGCATTTCTATTTAGGACTGGACATTCCAGTTTACAGTGACTCAGAGAAGAGAGACTACGTGTAACTAACTGGTACCCAAAATCCAATTTGAAAGGTTATAGAGAACTACGTATGGGCAACCTTTTTTGTTTATTTGGAATGTGCATGAGGATAATGCAATTAAGCACAATTTTTAGCCTTTTAAGTTTGTCTTAAATAAGGGTATAATGATCAGACAATACTGACTGAAATATTAATTTGTGGCTTTACATTGTGTTTTTCCTTCGATCATCTTCTTTAACTTTTGATCATGGCGTGAACTCACTCCCTCATCCTGACCTGACATGTGGCATCATATGGTATGGTTTTTTGAATAAGTAACAATTTATGATGTGGGCTAACTGTCGAAACCATAAATATAATATTTGTATATTACTTGTATTGTATGATACTATTATTTTATGCAGCCTTGAAAACGACCGGTGGTCGAAACACGTGTCGGCTGTTCACTTCTTGATAAATTAAAAACACATAATTTTGTGAATCATCACGGAAATGGATCTCTTGGAGTGACGTTTTTTGTATTCTCTTGAAGATAGTGATATTGGACATGTACCAAAAAAGACAATAGTCTATTTGTGTGGTGTGAGCGCGAGATATCCTCCCGAACCATAATCTTTCTGTTTATTAGTTACAAACTCGGTGGGAAGTTTGAGGGAATGGTATCACTCGCTGCCAATCTTTTTCACTTAAGGAGTTAAGAGTGGTAAATAGCGCACGCATTTAGAGCGATCCCGCAATTATTAATATCAACTAGAACTGGTCAGATATGTGGCCAAGTGCTTAAATTGCTGGAATCAAATCTTGACTTCATCACTTAACCAAAGCGTGTGATCCTGGGCAAATCATTTAATCTCACTGTGCTTTATCCGCCACAATATGGAGTTGCTAGAATTGATTCACTTCATTCTGTACACCATTAAAAATTCAGTGTATCATTGACAAAACCAACAATTATGGCTTGTGGATAGCGAAAAGGGTTTCTTTGTTGGAACATAGTCAACATACAAAGAAATATTTGCTGTTTCCAAATATGTGGGTCCCTGATAGTCTTCTGCACCCTGGGCCTCTTGTGTGGTATTTCCAAATTTCCCCCCATAGGAAAAGGGTTGGGCTTGCTGAAAATGTCCCTGTACTCTCTCCCATTCTGCCAATTTTACACAGTGTCTGCAGCCCAGCCAATGCATTTGTGAACTTGGCCCCCATTTTATGATATGATGGGTTATTTATAACGCGCTTAATACCCCGAGGGTTCTAAGCTCGGATGGCAGCACGTGACAAAGGCCTGTACATGAGACACAATGATAAGGCTCTGTAGAGCAGGGGGTGGGGGCGGGGTTGAGGCCCAAAGAACAGAGGAAGCGACAGATGAAAAAGGGATCCTAAGATCTGGTACTCCCCTTAGAGGAGGACTAGCAAGCTGGGAAAGCAGGAGATTCCAAAATAGGCCAGTGCTTCAGAAAGCTTGACGTGGTGGCGGAGAAACTGGCCATGGACTAAGAACAGACCCTGAAGATGCAAAATAAAATGTACTGGAGAAAAGCGGCAGGACAGGACCGGGTATGCCACAGCTTACTGGGGCAAAACCTTAAACTTTCAGAATATTCAACATTGGTGAACAAAAAACGGGAGTACAGGAAAACACTTACAAAATACATACTGCATTACCACAAGCAGGAAATAGAGGCTGGCCAAAACAGCTCAAAGAAGAAGCAGGCCAGGGAGGATAGATTCTGCCAGCAATGTTACTTCAAAGAAGTAGAAAAGGAAAGACACTTTCTCCTGCTTTGTCCTGTAGACAAAGAACTTATTTTGCTACATTTTGCGATGATGAGAAGTATAACTGGACAAGACCAGCTGTGCAGCATACTCAGGATTAGCAGCATAGACTGACACACTTTAAAGCCAAGTGGACTTTCAGAAAAGCTGAAAAGAAAAATTATCACTAGGAGGGAATGGAAGATTCTATGCTTCCACGTGTTTACTTTGGCAATATTGTTCTGACTTTGGCTAATGTGCCTCATATTGATTTGGGGGAGGTGGGCTGTGGAAGAACCAACCACACTTTACACTAGTGCCCAACCGACTTCGTTGTGCCAGTCTCACTCCGCCTTAGCCCTACAAGCTTTATAGCGATGACACCGGCCTGGCAATGGGCACTCCCTGCCCTGGCCCAATCGATGTTTCAACAATGCCTGAGGATTGAATGACTCTACCCCAGCCCGATCCTCCATCCCTGCCTGCTTTCAGAGGTGGGTAGCCGGCTCTGTGCCAGTCAGGTCCATTGAAACTCCTCTTGGCTCAGGGTGTCACCCAGTAGGCCTGCTCTCTGTAAGCATGCAAAGTTTGAGTGCTTTATGTAGCGCTGACATGTCTTCCAATGCTTCAATATTCAACCGCTCCTTTTGTATTTGTGAAATTCACTTACTGCAAAACAGCACTCTGACAATGTATATACATGTGACATACTAAACTAACCTCTAGGGCCATCACCCCCGGTAATTCCCATTTGGAGACACTCACCTTCACTTTGTCCATCTTCTCCCGCACATCGGGATCCATGGGCTCTCCTCTGGTGGCCCCCAAAGGCAGGCTGAATGCAGTCCCTTCAGGTTCCAGCTGCCCGGGTCTCGGATCCTGTCCGCGGGCTCCTACGCACTTCTTGTCACTGCGGTTCCCGTACATGTCACCGGACACATGCTAAAGGGTGTCCTGCGCCTCTTTCAGTGCCTGGGCTTGCAGATCCAGACCAATCTGTCCCAGAGGGCTCCTCGGCCAGCCCCATGGCGGCGGGTACAGGTGGGGTCGGGGGCAGAGGCCGGCACCTGGGCATGCTGGAAGAAGACTCTGCTGCGCAGATTAGTGCAGTCTGGCAAGAAAAAAAGGGCCTGAACCAGACGTGGCGAAAGTGCTGAACACCAGTAGCAGCGCAAACTTTTGGATGGGGCAGAAGGCGCCCACAAGAAACAAATTCAGTGCCGGTGGTGGCCCACAGCCGGTGCATATTTAAACCATTACCCAAAAGGGACATTGCCGTAGCAAATTCAATAGCTTACTTTTAGAAACAAACACACACTGCACAGCCAATCAGGTGCTCCTTACATCAAAAACACTGGACCTAATCTTCCAAAAGTCACTAGATGTACATTTTCAGAGCCATTTTAAACCAAAACGTAACTATTACACTAACTTGTTTATTTTTACTGTGAAATGTGTAACATAACTTGAAAGCTGCAGTAAATATATTTTTTTATATTTTTTACAGCATCAAGTCAAATAATTATTTAAATAACAAACAGATGGCGGCCACCATTTTGGAAGTGAAAATGGCTGACAGATACACCACACAATACAAATTCAACCAAATAGCGCAAAAAGGTGTGGTTGAGGGAAAATGGGTGGGAATACGAGAAAAATCCTATCATTTTCACTTAGCAATGGGTGTTAAATAAGTGGGACACATAGCCAAACTACATAAATCCATCCTCATATGTCATCTGCATTGAAAAGCATTACAAACCTACATTGAAAGCCCCTATTTCAAGCTCTTATGTTAAAGCTCTTACTTTAATGACAATAGTTTCGGCTTCAAAGGTAGCATTTTCAGCACCACCTAATAGCCAAAACTAAAAATAGCCCTTCGGCAGGAAGCCAAGTCTTAAGGGGAAGGGTATGTGAGGAATCTGATGGGGTCGTCACTTCTTTACCAGAGGTGACCTCTCTCCATATCGCCAGGGGACGGCAGCCGCTATATGATCCTGACGCTGGGTGCCCCTATATGAGGGAGGATCACATGGGGGAGACAACCTCTGGGAGAATGTCATGGCACCATCAGATGAGACATGGTATCCCCTTCTTTTGAGGATTTCCCATCCCTGCCTAATGCCTTAATGGCATATTGTTATACCTCCCCTCCTCCACCTAAGAAGGGTACTAAAGTCCTTTTGACAAGATCTATGTGTAAGCCATCAAAATCTGACTTATCCTCTAAGAGCAATTAAAACACTTTCTCAGCTTCTACTTACAAGTCATCCTGAGCTGGCCGACCTTTACAGAACACTGAGTACGCATACTCAGACTTTCCAGACTTTGCATGTACAACATCAAGAATGGACTTCCATTCCCATAACTACAAGCATACTGGTATGAGGAAGATGATTCGAGTAATGCAGAGCAAAAAAGACCCAGAACACAAGCTGAGCGCTAGTTGTTGCGAGTGCATACCTGTCACTGGGAGATTTAAACAGCAGATTCAGCTGACTGAAGCTCGCTGCTGGAGGGAGAAAGCCGCTTCTCTCAGTATGGACCGAGAGACCATGAAGCTGGAGAGAGTGCTGTGCAGCCAACTGGCTCAGGAACCAAAGAAAAGGAAGCGGATCACGAGAGGAAATACGATGCAGGAATGCCAGAAGCCAACAGAGTAGAGTGTTCCTGGGCATTTGCAGGTATTTGGAGGCACCCTTTGCTTTACCAAAAAGAGCCCAGCAGGAACCACGAGAGGTAGAGAAGCAAAGAAATAGATGCAGTACCAGAGAAATAAACAGTGAGTGACCGCTAACGGCTTGCCGTGGGAGAAGTAGAATACGCCAGCCAGAACCGGTGAGTCCACCCAAGAGAAGCGGGAAACTGGGGCGTATTGATAACCTTGCCAAAACGGAATAAATATTAATGAAGCATATGAGAGAGAAGGCGCAAGAAAGTCTTTTTTGAAAGGGAGAACTGAACAAAAACACAAGACTTTCAAGTTAGTGAGTGTATGCAATAGAAATATAACTGAAGTCGTGGCAGGATAATATACCAGGCACATATAATAACAGAAAAAGCAAACACAAGAGACTATAAAGATTGGAAGAATGCGCAGAGCCCTCTGAGAAAAGCCCAAGCAGGGAAGTATATCAGGCAAAGTAAAGGTGTAAGAAAGATACATATATGTGAAAGCCCTGCCAGGTGAGTATATATCAGGCAGTTGCAAGTGTGTGCAACTGAAAAAGCCCTGGCAGGAGAGTATACAAGGCAGTTGCAAGTGTGTGCATCTAAGAAAGCCCGGGCAGGAGAGAATACCAGGCAGTTGCAAGTGTGTGCGTAAAAGAAAGTCCGGTTAGGGAAGAACACCAGGCAAGCACAAGCTGAACCTTGTATAGGAAATACATGACAAAGAGGTCCTGAGAAAGACATTTCAGGACTAGCAAATGGGCTGTGTTGATCACGAAAAGAATCGTGAAAACATGGCAGGAGAGTGCACCTGGTATCCTAGTCCTGAGAAGGATATATCAAGATACAACCTAACAGCCAAGTTGTTTTGTGTACCAAGTGTGTTGGCGCTCAAGAGAAGAGGAGTAAAGACCCGGCAAAGGAGTACACCAGTAATTCTACCGAGATATAGGCTTAAAAATAAATTACTTTGTTTACCAGTTGTGTTGCTAACCAAGGGAAGAGGAGTGAAAACCTGGATACACTGGGTATCCTAACAAGATAAAGACAAAGAACCAAGTTGTTTTGTGTACTAGTGGTGTTGATCAAGAGAAAACAAAGGAACTGACATTGTTGAATAAATAACCAAGCAAAGGGAAATCCAGGGGAAGGGAACCACTCTCTGGAACAGGGAACTCAATCCTTTTGGAACCTTTGTGTTGGAGTTAAGTGTTTTCCTTTTTGAACATTAATAAATCACTCAAGGCCAAAGACATTCCCCTTTTCAACTTTCAGTTGATTTTTATTAGAATGTGAGGGCCTGAATACTACTATGGACACAGGCCGGTTTTGCCTTGGATATTCTGACAACTGACAGACTCTTAGTTATGTTTAAGTTAGGGAAACACCTCTTAGAGTAGGGACAGAGGCATTTCCCCAACCCCTTTTATTTTAATAAATGTTATGGCCAAAATCATAAGTCTTTGTGTCCGTGTCTCATTCCTGCCTGGCTCCTCACATGTGGTGTTAGGGGTGGTATATTGACTAAGCTGACGCAAGCTGGGGAATCCACTAGAATTCTGCGTAAAATCTCTTAGTTGCCATCTTCTATGATAGTAATTATCAAACAGTTACATGGTGAGGAGTTTATTCTTGAGGTACCGGCAGATGAAACAATCTTTAAAATTAAACAAGCAATAGAACGTTTCATCTCCTCATCAGATGCCAATAGCTCTTTCTCCTAGAAAGGCCCTTACTAGATCCTTTGAGATTGACCGATTATGTACAGTAAGTTCAACCGTGTAGTTACGACCAATACAGATCTCCCATCAGTCACTGCTTCAGGTATAAAGCCCAGCCTTAGAAGAACCCCAGGAACTCTGCCGGAAAAGAAAATCTAGGGGAACCCATCAAACAGAGGGACATACCTGACCAAGAAACCCCAAAAGCAATAGATCAGTCCCAAGAACAAGAAAAGTGTTTTCCTTCACAGCCGATCAAATAGAGAAACTTATTAGGGGCCCTGATCTTTTCAATTTTGAAAATGACTTTGCCATTGTTGAACAGGAATATACTGCTGAAACCCCCATCATGGCAGAGAACCCCAAAGTGGCCACTATAGAAAATGTGTTAACTCAGTTAACCACCCATCAGATCCAAGCCGAGATACTGTTCCAAACTGGGCTGGATCAAATTGTTGCCTCTCAGCAAAGACCTATATTGCCCCAGGGTGTGTTACAGCCTTACAAAGAGGGAGAAGATCTGGGAATATAATTTCTCAACTTTGAACCGTTGGCACATCAATTCCGCTGGGGAGATTAATTAAAAACGTGTTATCTGGTCCCACTATTGAAAAGAAAACTACAATATTTGAACTAACTTTTGAATCCTTTAGGAACAGCCACATTTAATGAAATAAAACAAGGATTATTGCAAGGGTAGGCCAGATAACGTCTAAAAACAAAGACTGAGAGAAATCAAACTGAACCCTGAACCCTGAAATACCATAGAATTGGGGGTTCAAGTACAAAATACCATCTCTCTATGGCTGGCCAAGAACATCTTACCTGAGGTATAGAAGCTCTAACCATCGAGCAATATGTAAACTCATTGCCCCCTTACCTAAAAAGGTAAGTTCTCCAGTTAAACAGACCTAATTTGGCAATGGCTATAGAGATAGCCCAAATTTACGCCAAAGCCAACAAACACTTAAGACTCACTTAAGAAACTAAGAATGATCAAAAGGGGTTTCCCTGTTCCTCTTTTTGCCCCAGGAGAGATAAGCCCATAGACAGCAACCAAGACAGTTTCCATAAGCCAATATTAAAAGATTTGGGAAGGGGACAGAGAAACCCCATAGTAAGTAAAGAAAGAGGGGAAATAAAACCAGAAGAAGGACGAGACCTTAAATCAACCTCCATCGTGTCTTTCTCCTCTTGACAGTCGGGAAATTTAGTCTGTCAATGTCCATTAAATAAGAAAGAGGAACCGATGGAAGTTGGATATATGACAGGAAGGGAGTGGGATGAAAGTAGCCTTCTGAAGAGGAGTTTGCTTGAAGCAAGCAACTTCTTCTGCATGGTTACGTCATTTAAAACAAACGATTCTGCGATAGTGAATGGGATGCCAGTTAAGGCCTTAATCGATTCAGGCAGCAAGCAGACAGCGGTTAGAGCTGACTTAATCTCCGCCAGAGATTTGAGAAGGGGTCTTCCTGTAAAAATGACCTGCGTCCATGGGGATAAAGAAGTATATCACAAAACCCTGTTTACCATCCTAGTCCAGGGAGAGTCAACCCAAATAAATGCTGCTGTTATTCACGGATTGCCAGAAGAGACCATAAATGGCACAGACTTTCCAAGTTTTTAAACACTTCAGAGAAATGCCAATGAGTCCTCTCTTCCAGATTCTCCTTTTGATTCCTGGGAAAAAGGTGGGTTTATACCTGAAATCCCTGTTTGGGGGTGGGATACCAAGGTGGAAAAGGAAATTCTTTTTCTAGGGAAACTCCCAAAACAAAGCATGAAAAATAGCACTTGGGAGGGAAGCCTGGTCTTAAGGGGAAGAGTATCTGATGAATCCGATGGTGTCATCACTTCTTTCCCGGCAAGGACCTATCTCCATGTGGAATGGGGACGGCAGAGAACGAGCGACAGAGTATTTCTTTGAAAGGGAGAACAGGACAAAAGCGCAAGACTTTCAGGTTTGTGAGTGTATGCAATACACAAATGGAAGTTCTGGCAGGATAGTATACAATGCAGATATAATAACAAAAAAAGCAAACACAAAATAATATCAGGTTTGGAGGGGTGCACAGAGCCTACATGAGAAAAGCCCTGGCAGGGAAGTATACCAGACAAGGTAAAGGTGTAAGAAAGATAACTATATGTGAAAGCCCTGGCAGGAGAGTATACCAGGTAGTTGCAAGCGTTTGCATCTAAGAAAGCCCTGGCAGAAGAGAATACCAGGCAGTTGAAACTGTGTACACCTAGGAAAGCCCCGGCAGGAGAGTATACTAGGCAGTTGCAAGTATGTGCATAAAAGAAAGTCCTGGTACGGAAGTACACCTGGCAAGGACAAGCTGAATATTGTATAGGAATTACATGACTTAAAGGAGGTCCTGAGAAAGACATATCAGGACTAGGAAAAGGGGTGTGCTGATCAAGAAAGAAGAATAAAAACCTGTGTATGTGTCTTATTCCTGGTTCCTCCCACCACCCTAATCCCATTCACAAAGTAAATCATACTAATATAAAATACATCCTCCTCTCTTGACATTGCACAGCAGCAGATGTGCTCTGCACCTTTCCGATCCGATTAGCGAATACATTTGGGAGGAGTACTCATTTTTGGATTAAACCATTTTCCTATACTGGATTGGTGAACCACAATCCTCTGCGGTCCTCTCCGTTCTAAACTGATATTGTTTTTCTAACCCATTCGTGCAAAATCTGATACAACTCAGTATAGTGTGCATTGAAACTGCATGCATATGCTAGAAACCTACAACACTGCATTCACAGGGGGCCGAACTAATGTAAATGCATATCATTTTCTGTGCAAACCTTTTTCTAATATCATTTGATACTGGAGAAAATTAAATTGTCTAAATGTATTGATTATGTGATGTATGAGTATTTAAACACTTGTCAATAAAGTGCAATGTTGTCATAGAATTGGGATTACTGCTTAAAGGTGCCCTATGTCATTTAGGATTATACATGTTTGAAATATATGTATTTGACATTATGATGATTTAATGTGTGTGCCACCTTCTAGCAAGATTGCTACTTGCAGGCCGATTCTAATTGTATAAACAGTCTAAGTTTAAATATATCACTGTGACTTCCCTTACATAAAGAAAGGGAACCACCTTTGAATTATTTTATTTAAATAAATTAGAATTTTGATCACGCAGCTTGTGTTTTGTGCCACAATTGTAGGGTGGGAGTGTATACCAGGGAAAGTTAGATCGGCGGTTGACAATTACTGAGAAGAGCAACATGTCAAATAATATTTCTACAATCCTTCAATCTCTCGTAGTACTTGGGTGGTGGACGCATGCGTTATCCTATGGAAAATGCTGGTGTCCAAGGTGTCTTGTGTGTGTGTCTATGAATGCATGTCTTTGTGTACATGCCCCAGAGTTTATGTGCCTCAGTGCGTGTGTGTGTTAAATGTCAATACAGTAGCTGCCTACCTTTACTATTTCTATGTTGCAAATTTGAACAGCACCTCTGCCCAATATCCAGTCTAGCGATAAGTTGAAATCTACTCTAAGAAGATTCATCATTAATTGAGCCACATTTGCGCAGCTTGAATCTGCCACTGTAGCTAAATATTTCCAAGACATACTGCACTGATTAACATGATCAGACTGGAATGTTACAGTCAATGCTAACATATATTGGTACTTTTTGCACTTTATTTCGTTGTTTGCACACACACCTGTCTTTGCATACATTTTCGATATGTGACATGTGGTGATTTTAGGTATGACTGAGAGTGTGTTTAAATCTTTTAGATCTGTGAATGAGATGAATGAAATAAGGTGGAATTTATATGTGGTTGTCACACTGTGCTTTATATTGTTATATTGAAATCTCAATAAATGATTTATACTGGGCCTCATTACGACCCAGGCGGTAAGGGGTTAACGGCGCCGTAAATGGTGTCGGCGCCGTTAAACCCTTACCGCCTAATTACGAGGTCCCTTTGCGGGTCCCGACCTTAACAGCTGGTTTTACCAGCCGTTAAGGAAGGAACCCGCAAAGGGACTTTCGAGGTAATTACGGTACCGCAATTTGCGGTACCGTAATTACCGCCTTCCCCATTCCCATTGAGCCCTATGGGGGCAAAAATGGGAATGGGGAAGGGCCAATGGTGAATGGGGAATTACCGCCCCGCCAACATTGGAATGCGGCGGTAATTCCGCCATTCACCATGGCGGAATTGGTAAAATACCAGCGGCAACCATGGCGCTACTAGCGCCATGGTTACCGCCTGGGTCGTAATGAGGCCCACTGTCTGAACTGTCCAGTGACATTGTAGTGATTCAGCGTTAAGGTGGTATGGGAGGTTGTTTTGTTGTACTAGGTTTATAGTGATATTTTCATGTTCAATAATTTCGAATGCATTCATTTCTAATCAATAATGTCGAAATAAAATGTCGAATTTATTTTATTTTTTTAATGGGGGGGTTGCCCCCAACCCCCTGTTTTTTTTTAAATAACCCTTTTTTAACTAGCCAACCCCGAAAAAACATATAAAATAAAAAAAAAATTCAATATTTTTTTCCGACATAAGTTTTTTCAAAATTAGTGCATTCGAAATTATTTATTCGACATTTTAACTGCACACCAATACTAGATAATCCACACTCTAACTGAATAGCATAAAAGCAAGGCCACTTAACTTGTGTCCAGCAGCAAAAAAGAAGAGGAAGGCACCTGTAGTCAAGAGTGTCTTATACCAGCAGGAGGGCTCTCATTGGAGGGCGAGACCGAGCCAGGGACTACTGATAGCAGAGAGCCTCATGGGATTTGTAGTAGGACTCAAGATGAAGACTGTTTACACTCGGATGTTTCTGAAAAGTTTGTTTTTATAAAAAAAAAAGAAATGATGAGAAGTTTATTAAAAAATGGTTATATTTGAATTGCTGTGTTTGGCAGTAAAGAAGAAAAGCATAATGCTCGCCTCCGGTCTTGTCATAGAATTGGCATTCGTTGTCAACCTCAGTAATTGGAGGATAATTGCTTGTCACTGCAAACCATTGCACAAAGTAAATGCCTACACAAAATCAGGTATAATTAGCAGGTTGTGCATTAATAGATAAGCATTAATAGATAAGCGTCACTGCGCAAACCCAGAGACCTCTTTGCTGGTAATTGGGTGCGCAGACCTCATCGGACATTAAGCGCCTGATTTACAAAAACTGTTTTAACATGACAAAGTCCCATTGAAAACATTTGGTTAAATCAGGCCCCCAGAGACTGTGACAAACATGGCTAGGAATGTACTGTACAAAAGACAGTGGTCCTCATTACATGGTAGGCGGTAAGGGTTTACCGGTACCGGTATTTTACCGGTACCGGTAAACCCTTACCGCCTTACTACGAGGTCCCTTTGCGGGTTGGAGAATTGAACGCCTGCTTTTTGCAGGCGTTAAAAACCAACCCGCAAAGGGACCAGGGAGCTAATTACGGTACTGCAATTTGCGGTGCCGTAATTAGCACCTTCCCCATTCCGATTATGCCCTATGGGGCAAAAATGGGAATGGGGAAAGGCAATGGGGGAAGGGGGAATTACCGCCCCACCAACCTTGGAATAGGGCGGTAATTCCCCTTTCCACCAAGGCTAATAGCACCTTGGTCCACCGCCATCCGTGTAATGAGGCCCAGTGACAAAGGGTGTATTGCTAGGTCAACATCTAACCCAGGGGGAAAATAGCAATACATGCTGTAGAAACACCAACATGATTTTTTTTGTATGCCAAGTCCGACTACAGGGAAACCTCAAGCATCTCTGCAGGCTATACTGCAACCGGAATACCCACACACTCATGGCCAAACAGTAGGCAGATATGTTGGATTCATCAGTTAACCTAGTGAGCACTGAGCAACAGAGAGTGCACTTTTGAATCCCAGTTCCACCATGTTGATGTATTTTTGTTGCCAGCACTGGAAAGTGGTTCTGTTGAAAGTAAAGTGTATCTACTTTAGATAGAGAGAGATACTCATAAAGAGGTAGTTGAGCACAGAGATGGCATTGCTGAGGAAGACACAGAAATGAAGAGAGAGATAGACACCAAGGAGAGGAGTATACATAATGGAATTTCTTTCCCATTCGCAGGTAGTTGTGCAATCTTTGTAATTATTGGCAAAAATGAGACAAAGGTGCTGTTCAGTGCTTGCACAGCAGATAAATTACAGGATGGCAGAGACAGGTAGGTAATATAATGTATTGGCAACTTACATACAGGCATGCAAACACATGCGCACACACACAAATACATAGGGGCATGCAGGTACAGAGAATAATTATTCCTGGCAGATCAGTTTCGCCACCCACTCACATGCCACACAGAGAACTGTACCTAATGAATATGTCCATTCGTAGTTGGTTCGAAATTCTATGTATGTTGGTGGAAATTGAGTACAACGGTATGCAGTTAAAATGTCGAATCAATACATTCGAATGCATTAATTTCGAGAGAAAAAATGTCGAAAAAAAATGTCGAATATGTATTTTTTTATTTTATGTGTTTTTTGGGGTTTGGCTAGTAAAAAAAGGGTTATTAAAAAAAACAGCGGGTTGGGGGGAGAACCCCCCCATTAAAAAAAGCATTATTGATTCGAAATGAATGCATTCGAAATTATTGAATTCGAAAATATCACTATAAACCTCTAGTATTAGCAGGTTACTTTCATAGATTGTTGTTTATTTGCAAAGCGCAGCGCTCTTTGAGGCAGGAGCACGTATAGTAACAGTCTTAATCAATTAGCTCCACCTTCGCATGCGCGTCGGCGCGTAGAGAATCAGCTGTATTCCTTTACTCACTGGAGGAGAAACAGCCCGCAGGCGTTATCGCTAGCATTTGGGTCAGTTTCCCCTCCAGTGTTGCGTATTACGCGGCCGGTCGGAAACAAGCCGATCGCTGAAGACGGCTGTGGCGCTGCATGAAAGCAGGTCCTGCACATTCGCACGCATGCACGTTAGTGCGGTCAGAGCCCATTTCTATTTCTAAAGAGGCTCGTAACGGTCGCGCAGCTCACGAACGTCTGGGATTTCCCCTCAGAACGCTTGCGCTCCTATTCCAGAGGCATATATAAAAATAAAATGTTTTAAAGTTGGTAACAGGCACATCTGAAGTGCCACTCTCATAGCCTCCCAAGCTGCTTGCACTGCAGAGACACTAGGAGGTTTTTCCTCTCCGCTCTTAGTGGGCTACAGTTACACATACAAGTCTGCAGTATGGCATCTGACAGGAGCCAAGAATATTGGCAGGAATATGAGGAGCAGGAGGAGGAGCTGCAAGAAGAAGACAGAGATTTATCTCTGTTTTAAAAAAGTACTAGGGGACTCCCTTGCCAGAGCTGTTGCGCAGGGAGTACAACCCATTCAGGAGAGATTGTTGGCTCTCGAGAATATATTGGGCAGTAATGCTGGCTTCCAAGAAGATCCTGAAGAGGGGACCTCCACTAAGCCTTCGGAAGACTCTAATAAATAGGGAGCGTAAGGTGGCCCATAAGAGGAAGCACTCTTCTACCCTCCCGGGCTCAAGTGAGGGGACGAGAAGCCCCTGGAGGCAGCTGATGCATTTCACATATTAAAAGACGCCTTCCTGGCCAGGTCAGCTATGCCCAGCCTCCCCCCCAACCCCAGGGGAAGAAAATATAGAGGATGCTGTGTCCTCATCAGAAGAGTTCGATCAAGAGGAGGAGGAGGAGGAGGACATTCAAAGCATTGATAAGGTACCAGGGTACCCCAAAGCGACAGGTACCCTTCAAGCCAGCACAGTGGAGTGTACCCCAGAGGACGATACTTCGGATATGTTCGAACCAGACACAATCCGCCATCCGAGGTCCACTCAATGGACCCCGTCACCTAGAGTGGCTATCTACATGGCTCAAAAAATAAGAAAGCCATTAGAAAAGGAAACGAGGTTTCGACTTAGAGCTGAGTGCCCCAGGCCAGAGCTCAACGGCAAAGCTTCAGAGACGCCCAAACTAGACCCCAAAATGCTCTCTCGTTTCCAAGGCAAGCAAGGACCTCAGGAAAGGTATGGACCGCGCTTAGAGGTCTTGCCAAGACAAAGTGCTTGATTTGACAGGCCCCATAGCCAGAATTATGGACTTGGCCGAAAGATCCAAGGATACGGGAGAGCCTTTAGACCCCAATATTCTCGCAGGCTGGGCACAACGCGCTGTTTGCTTGCTCGGGATTGCTAACTCAGCTTTATCGGCAGAAAGAAGGAAGTCCATGTTGATTAAGATAGATGCCAAACTAGGCGATCTAGCCTCTTACAAGGTGGGAGAAGGTGCCCAAGGTCTTCTCTTTGGGGACACCTTCGTCAAGGAGATGAGTAGGTTCATGGGGACCTACGCAGCTTTAGAGAAGGCACAGGATTCAATTAAAGTATTCCCTGGGCGAGTTTTTGCCGGGGCTGGTCGATTCAGAGGCCGTTCGACTAGCTGTTTCAACGCGAACAGACGGCCTCAAGGACCAAGAGCCCAATACTGGGAGACACGTCAACAGGACGTGTTCGTTCCGAACAGAGGTAGAGGCTTCAGAGGAAGAAGAGGCAGAGGCTACTTCAGACATCAAAACAACACCTCAGGTGAGAGAGCGCAGTGCGAATTACCCACCAGTAGGAGGCAGGACAGGACTATTTATACACAATTGGCGAGAGCTTTCGTCAGACGCTTGGGTCCTCCAGACAGCGCAGGGGTATCATCTAGATTTCATGGGCTTGCCCATGCAGGAAAGCCCTCCGCCAGGAATTATCTTCTCTGACGAGGAGAGGCAACTATTAGACCATGAGATTCAGGCGCTAGCGGAGAAGCAAGCTATAGAACGAGCGCAGCACCATTCACGAGGTTTCTTAAGCACTATGGTTTTAGTGCACAGAAATGGGAAGGTGCGCCCTGTAATCAATTTGAAAGAATTGAATAGCTGGCTAGTTTACAAACACTTCAAGATGGAGGGAATCCATCTTCTGGCCGACCTACTCAGGAAGGAAGATTGGCTAGTGCGATTAGATCTGAAGGATGCGTATCTGACAGTCCACATAGCACCACAGTATTGGCACTTCCTACAATTCACATGGAGGGAGCAGACGTGGCAGTTCAAGACGCTTCCGTTCGGCCTCGCCTCCGCCCTGTGGGTGTTCACCAAACTGATGAGACCCCTCGCGGTGGCGTCAAGAGACGAAGGGCTGCAAATGATCATATATCTGGACGATATTCTGTTTATGGCCGAAAACAAACAGAGACTGCTCCAGCAAGTCCAATGGGCCATGTCTTTGATATCAGGGCTAGGATTCCTGATAAATCACGAAAAGGCGGCCCTGTCTCCCTGCAAAAGAATAGAATTCCTAGGCTTTGTGATACACAGGAAAAGCCACCTTAGAGCTACCTATGACAAAGATCAGATCTATAAAAAGAGATTTGAGATTGATGCTGAAGAAGACCATTATATCGCTTCAGAATCTAGCCAGGATAGTTGGCTTACTAGCAGCGTCGATCCAGGCGATTTTCCCAGGTCCCCTTCATTACAGAGCCCTTCAGAGACTCTAGATAAGATACCTACGCAAAGGGTGGAGATATCACCAGTTAGTCCCGCTAGACCACGAAAGCAGAGCAGAGATCCAATGGTGGCTCAGCAACATGGAAGCCTGGAACGGGCGCTCCATATTCAGAGAGATACCAGAGATTATTATAGAGTCAGACGCCAGCAGATCAGGCTGGGGAGCAAGATGTGGCCTAGTGGAGACAGGGGGAAAATGGTCGCAAGAAGAACTAGCTTTACATATCAATTGCCTGGAACTGCTAGAGGGTTCCTTCGCGATTCAGGCTTTCTCCAGAGGGAGAGTGAGATGTTCGATCCTCCTCAGAATGGACAATATATCAACAGTTCGATATATCAACAAACTAGGAGGGACAAAGTCCAAGATGTTGGCAGAACTAGCAAAGAACTTCTGGCACTTTTGCCTAGAGAGGGATATAGAAGTCAAAGCAGAATATCTTCCGGGCACGAAGAACGAGGTAGCAGACTGGAACTCCCGGTACCTGACAGATTTGAGCGACTGTATGTTGCACACATCGTTCTTCGAAACGTTACAGCTGAAATGGGGGGCTGTTCGACTCAGATCTGTTTGCGTGGAGGCTAAATTCGCAACTCCCCAAGCATTTCAGCTGGAGGCTAGATCCGGGAGCGACCGGGACGGATGCTTTCCTTCACTGCTGGAAGGGTCATGCAGAGGATTGCCCACAGAGCAGATCTCCTAGTGGATCCGAAAGGCATGCCTCATCCCCTGATCCTACACAATTGAACCCAAAAAAAAACGGGTGTGATTTTGTTTGGGCCTAAACATCTCCTTGTAGGAGGAAAATGTCCCCCTCCTCCTCAGTTTTTGGGAGCTAGCCTTAAATATTCCACCAAGGTCAAGAATCTGGGCTGTATTTGGCAGAATGACCTGGGATGTAATGCCCAGGTCTCAGCCAATGTACAGTCCGTATTCTAACCAGGTTACTCACCGTAGTGACCACCTTACTCCTAGTACATAGTCCCCTTTCCTCCATACTTATGGGACATCTCTCCGTCCCGTGGGACGGGACCGGAGCACTTTGTAAAAAGCATCCCAAAACATTTTTTCACAAATTTGTCATTCCTCTCTTTCTGCGCGGGCCCGGCACGCGGCCGTAACCCCGCCCACCTTGGCTCCACGCCGCGCATCGCTCATCAGTCCTTTTCTATCGCCAGGTCAGAGACCTATTAGCAAAAACAGAGGAACCTTATTAGAGGGGACGGCGGGCGGGGTATGGAGTTAAGGGGACTATGGATTAGTAGTAAGGTGGTCACTACGGTGAGTAACCTGGTTATACTCCTGCGTCCCGTCCCCTTTCCTCCATACTTATGGGAGATTCCCAAGCACTCCTAACAGGAACTACGGGTGGATGGAAATACCCCTTATTGAAAAAGGTTCTTCAGCACAGCCTGACCAAACTGAGCATCAGCTCTCGAACTCATGTCAAGACAATAATGCTTACAAAAAGCAGATGGGGAGGCCCAAGTAGCTGCCCTAGCGATGGACTCCCAGGGGACATATTTCTGAAAAGCAACCGCGGCTGCCTTGCCCCGCACCAGGTATGCATGAATACCCTTAGGAGGTTTCAGCCCTTGGACGGTGAAAGACTCCGTAATGCAGGCGGCGATCCAGCGATAAATAGTCGCCTTAGACGCCTGCTTACCCTGAGGGTTACCGAAAGTCACAAATAGTTGAGAACTCCTAAGCTCGGAAGTCCTGTCAAGATAGAACTTAAGCGCCCTTCTGACATCGAGACAACGCAGAACCCTTTCTGCCTCTGAGGGAGGGTTCGGAAAAAAGACCAGCAGGGAGATCGACTGATTCAGATGGAATTCAGTTACCACCTTCGGTAGGAAGGCAGGATTTGTCCATAGGACTACCTTATCCTTGTGAAAGACCAAGAAGGGATGCTCCACCGA
Source organism: Ambystoma mexicanum (assembly GCF_040938575.1). Classification (NCBI taxonomy): domain Eukaryota; kingdom Metazoa; phylum Chordata; class Amphibia; order Caudata; family Ambystomatidae; genus Ambystoma; species Ambystoma mexicanum. The sequence goes on along the minus strand of NC_090937.1, from coordinate 1,082,948,594 downwards.
CAAGGCCTGGAGCTCACTCACCCGCCTTGCTGAGGTAACGGCGACCAGAAAGGACACTTTCCAGGATAGGTACTTGAGGTCCACCGTGGCCATGGGTTAAAAAGGCTTATGGCACAGCGCCGTCAGGACTACATTTAGATCCCACGGCCGGTGCGGACTACCAACTGGAGGGTAGAGGCGTGTTAAGCCTGCAAAATGCCTCTTAACCACTGGATTACACAGAGAGTAGGAACATTGGTCTGTAGAAAGATAAGCGGAGACCTCTGAAAGGTAAGTTCTGCATGACAGAACGTGAACACCCGACTCTGCTAGGAAGGATACGAAGGACAGCACCGTGTTAATCGTAGCCTCCCTTGGGTCCAACTGCTTTCCCAAACACCAATGACAGAACCTGAGCCATTTACTCCTGCATTGGGATCTGGTCGAGGGTTTCCTGGCTGCCTGGATAATACGCATGTTATCCGCAGACAAGTTAAGATGCTCTAAAGACCTGAACTCAGACACCATGCCTCCAAGCTCAGCGATTGTGGGGAGGGGTGCCACATCTGCTGTTCCCCTTGATGAAGAAGATCGGGGGTCACTGGTAACCTGATCGGCGTATAAACCGACAGGTGTTGAAGTTCTGAGAACCAAAACCTGGCCGGCCACCAGGGGGCTATGAGTAGAAGGGAACAGTTCACTGAGTTCTTCAGCTTCCAAATTGCTCGATGGACTAGAAGCAGAGGCGGGAAGGCATAAGCTCTCATGTTGGAATCCCGAGAGCATCCCCCAGAGAGGAGGCTCCCAGCCCCCCTCTGGAGGCATACAGAGGAAGCTTCTTGTTCACCAGCGTAGCGAAGAGATCCACCTCCGGTGTGCCCCAACGCAAGAAGATCCATGAGAGGACCTCCGCCTTCAACTCCCACTCGTAGCTGACCACTGTCCACCTGCTGAGGGCATCCGCTGTAACATTCAGCTGGCCCGGGATGTGCACTGCAAGCAGCCAGACACCATGAAGCACGGCCCACTCCCAAATCTGGATGGACAGGGCCACGAGGGGGGGGGGACTTTGTTCCCCCTTGCTTGTTGATGTAATACATCGACACCGCATTGTCCGTGCGTATGCGGACCACCTTGTTGGCAATGATCGGTCTGAATGCCCTGAGCGCTAGGAAGATCGCCAGAAGCTCCAGATGATTTATGTGAAGGAGCTTGTCCTGAGGCGACCAGAGATCCGAGACCTGGAGAAGATCTAATGTCGCACCCCACCCCATGAGGGAGGAGTCCGTCGTGATTGTCACCATAGGAGCTGGGTCCTGAAACCCTGCACCCACCGACAGGTTGCTGAGAGATAACCACCATTCCAGGTCCACTCTCATGGAAGCCGGAATCATTATCAGCTTGAAATCTGGGTCCACAGCCTGACGCCAAGAAGTCCGAAGAGCCATCTGGGTCCGTCTCATCTTGAGACGACCAAAAGGAAGAGCCAGCACACACAAGGCCATGAAGCCCAGAAGCCTCTGGAACCACCAGGCCGACATACTCTCCGACTGTGCAAACATCTGACACCTGGCTAACAGATCCGCCATTCTGTCCCCGGTCAGGTACACTCTGCAGTCGATCGTGTTCCAGCGAAAACCCAGGAAAATCAGGTCCTGCGAGACCGTCATGGAAGATTTCCGCCAGTTCACCGACAGCCCAAGATGGAAAAGGAGCTGAAGGAGAGACTGAAGATTGCCCGCTGCTTCCAGCGGACAAGGGCTGCGTAAGAGCCAATCGTCCAAATATGGATACACATGGATACCCTGGAGACGAAGATAGGCCGCAATCACCGACATCATCTTCGTGAAGACACGCGGCGCCGAGCTTAGGCCAAAAGGAAGCACTCGAAACTGGAACTGTTCCTCTCCCAGAGAGAAACAGAGATATCTCCTGTGTGGGTTCCAAATCAGAATATGCAAGTACGCATCCTGAAGATCCACCACACTGAGCCAATCGCCCATCTGCAAGGAGGACTGAATTTGGCTGGGCGTGATCATCTTGAATTTCTTTTGGGGTAGGAAAAGAATGAACTGGGAAAGGTCTAGAGTGGTGCGCAGGCCAGCCTGGTTGAGTTTGGGCACCATAAACAGCCGGGAGTAGAAGCCCTCCCCTTGTTCCCCGAGAGGAACGGGTTCCACAGCTCTAAGGTCCAGAAGTTTCTGAACCTCGGCTTTGAGGGAGGGCGAGTCTGATAGCTGAAAAGGAGGGTTGACGGGTGGGGTAGGGGTAAGCGGAAGCCCGCCCGAGCGACTGACAAGACCCATCTGTCTTCTGTGATGGTCTGCCACGCCTCCCAATGAGACGCAATGCGGCTGCCCACCGGGGTCTTGTGCAAGCGTGGAGAACCCTCATTTAGTAGGTTTTTCAGTGGTGTTGCCACCTGAACCTGAGGAGGTGGCTGAGGAGCAGGGGGTTGTTCCCCGCAGGGGTATCCACTCTGTGAGATTTTCAGTCGAGGAAGCCCCTAAAGCCAGAGGAAGGTCGACTTTGCGACAACGGTCTCTGGGTTTTGAAAGGAGTCTTAACAAGGACCGACAAGGACTTAGCTGTCTGAGTGCTATCCTTCGTCTTGGTGAGCTCTACATCTGTTGTAGAATGAAAGAGCTCCTTCCCATCGAACGGAAGGTCTTGTCCTGCACTTCTTTTGAGAATTTAGTTGCATGCAACCACGCCTGCCGTGACGTATTAACACCCAGCATAAGGCCACGAGCCGAGGTGTCTACGTGATGAGCCGCAGCCAAGACCCTGGCGTCGGATAAACCCTCTTTAAAGTCTTCCAGCTTCTCGACCGGGATAAACTCCTCAAACTCCGTCAGACCTTTCCACATCCGCATATTTGCTCCCGCTAACACGAGTTCGGCATTGGCCTGCCTGAGCTGCAAGGCCGAGTTGGCAAAGATTTTTCTCCCAAGGGAGTCAAGGAGCTTGTCCTCCTTTCCCAGAACCTGAGTAGCCGTCGTGGAAGAGGATGCTGCAGGCCTGGACTGCAAAGTGGCCGCGGCCAGCACTGTGGTGGAGGGGGGCGGACAACACGACAAGGCCACCTCTTCCGTAGAATGCAGCCTGTATCTCGCGTCAATTTTCTTATTGACAAAAAGTCCAGAGTGTGGCTTTTCCCAGACCCTGCAGACCTCAGCCAGAACGTCCTTCTGCAAGAACAGGCCGGTACGCTCCAAAGGAGACAGGGTGAACGCCCCAGAAAGCACGCCCTCCTGCGGAGCGGGTGCCTCGGGCACCGGAACATCTAAGAAGCACATCATGACTAGTACCCAGTCATGAAAAGCTCTAATAGAGAGGGGCAGGTCCTCCTTGTCCTGATCGCCCTGCACGTCATCCGACAGGTCAGGATCCTGCTGAGGCGTGTCGGGCGCTGCCTTGTACACAGGGGACAATGGAGGCACAAAGGCGGGGGAGGTACCGCAGGCAAGGGAGGCGCCGGCTGAACCACCGGAGGAACGGGTGGAGCCGGAGGCGCGGGCGGACATATCTCCCTAAAAAGCCCTTTAAAATACTTCCTCATGGGGTCGGTACGCATTAGCGTTTGAAATTTACCGAAAAAGGCATCCTGCGGGGACTGTTTCGGAACCTGAGGAGGCCTCTCATGAGGTGGACAAATCCAGGGACGTAACGGGGAAGGGTGCCACACTGGCCCCTCCACCGAAGTATCCGCATAAATCAAAGGTTCCGACCCCGCAGGCAATGAAACATTGTGCGAAAGAGGCATCCGGGCGTTCCAATCGTAAACTGGCCAATAAGGATGCGCACAAGGGACTCTATGTTCACCCAAGGAACCAAGCCCTACACCTGAGGCCAATGGCGTAGTTGTAGGGGTAGCACCCAAAATGGCTGCCGCGGTCGTGGTGGGAACGGGCGCCATTTTGTCATCACCTGAGGGGAACTGCGCCATGTGAGGAAGTGAGGCAGGTGTCCCCGTCGATGGATCAGGGGTCTTAACTTTAGCCTAGACATATGGAACCTCGGCAGAGCCGGTACTATGAGGCCTGGAATGTTTCTGTGACATACCAACCGCCAAATTAGCCTTTCCAAGAAGGACCTCGGCACTGCCGGTAAAAGAAGAACTTTCCTTCTTTGCCCCCTCAACAGATCTGGTGTCACTGCAAGAGCGGGAACGGTGGGCAACCACCTTCACCGATAAGGCCTTGTCAGGCCTCTCAGAAATGTTGGTAACTTTAGCCTCTGAAAGAGGGACCTCTGACCCACGTCCGGTAACAGCCTTGTCCACGCGGGCCTCGAACATCCGTTCGGAGAAAGCAAGCCCCGCCAAGGCCTCGGGGCGCAGCCCGGTCTTATTTTTGAGGGAAGCCGACAGAGAGGCCTCAGAGCGAGCTCCGGTATCCCACGATTCAGTAGAACTGGGTCTACAAACAGCCCCCACAGGAGGGGCCATGGAGCATGCTCCGGTATCCACAGGCCCCTTACGGAGACCCTCGGAGAAAACTCTGGTACAATTATTAGGCCCAACGGGCACCTCAGGGCGAACCCCGGTGACAGAACGATCAACACTCCTCCCGGCCCGAGAGGAACCCGGAAAGGTATCCCCAGGCCGGGGTGCTCTGAAAAGTAAAGAACTTAGCAGGCGTTTTTTCTTCTCGTCGATGAATGCCTAAAAATGTGAAGGAGGAGTTTGTCGGAACACCTCCTCCCACCGCTCCAACCGACGATGAAGTGCCCGGACTGAAAGGGAGCCGCAGTAAAAACCGGAGTCCCAGCGGTGATCCGGACCCAAACACTCTAAACAAAGAGGATGGGGATCCGTCCTCGCGAAACGACGGTGACACGATGAACAATCTGGAAAGTCTAGTTTGAACAACATAGACAGACTAGTACACGATCGCTAGCGAGAGCCAGAGAGGAAAAAGGGAATAAAATCTTCCGAGGATGCAAGTGGGTCCAGTCCCGAACGAGCGGAGAAAAGGACTGATGGGCGATGCGTGGGGCAGAGCCAAGGTGGCCGGGGTTACGGCCGCATGCCGGGCCCCGCACAAAAAGAGAGGAAGGACACATTTTTGAAAACATTTTTTGGATGCTTTTTACAAAGTGCTCTGGTCCCGTCCCACAGGACGGAGAGATGCCCCATAAGTATTGTGGCAAGAGGACGGATCGGGGGAGCACTGGTCAATTCAAATCTTGATTACGGCAATGGTCTTCTGGCCGGAGCACCAAGCAATCAAATCCATCGTCTCCAGAAAGCACAAAATGCCGGAGTCAGACTGGTCTTTGGTGTACCTAAAAATACTCATACATCCGGTCTTTGCCGATCACTACATTGGCTGACAGTCGAAGATCGGATTAAATTTAAGACCGGTTGTCTGGTTTATCGATGCTTGCATGACATGGCACCAGCATATCTAACAGACAAATTGAAACGATACCAACTGACTCGCACTCTTAGGTCGGAGGACCACCTCCTCCTTGTAATTCCTAGGATGAAGTACAGGTCTAGGGGAGATCAGTGTTTTTCAGTGACCGGGCCCAGATTGTGGAAGTCTTCTGCTATATCTGAGACAAGCCAACTCCCTGATGACCTTTAGAGCAGGTCTCAAAACTTATCTCTTTAAATAAATCTGTGATTTTGATTATTTTTGTCTGTTGTATAGTCCTGTCTACCCAGTTGGTCCTCCTGGCCTTCTGAGTCTCATCTCATTGTTCCATCTGCGGCAGGATACGATTTGGTTCGTTGTGTGCGCATTTATAAATGCTTCAAAATTCAAACAACAGCCTCAACTTGATAGCGTGCAGAGTTTCAGGCGCAGATGGTGCCTGTCAGGCCTTTCAGAAGAAGCTTCAGAGCTTATCAAGGTATCATGGGCACCTTCTACAATCCGGAGCTATAGTTTCCGTGTGGCAAGCCTGGGAGTTATGGTGCAGGGGAGGGGTGTTTCTCCCTTTTCAGCTCCTATAGAGTACATATTGAATATCAGCAGGACACGAGTTAGTAGATGGACAACCAGTGGGGGAACACCCAGCCATAGTTCGGCTGATAAAGGGTGTCAAGATGACAAAGCACCCGGGCCTAGGTACTCAGTATTGTGGGATGTCAACAAATTACTACACCTATTTGAGCAGTGGCCAAGGAACGATCTGTTGTCAAGAAGGCAGCTATCCGGGAAACTAGCTACTCTACTCTTTTTATATCTTACCCTTATTTTCCTAATAGTAAGCTTTGTGTTGCCAAATGCATCACATGTTATGAGGCAGAGACTGCAGCAGTGAGACCACATGGCGTAACACAATTGCTAATAGCGCGTAGGAATCCTTATAAAGCTGTAGCATCAGCTACTATAGCTAGATGGGTGAAAGACGTCATGGAACAAGCAGGCATAGACATTTCTGTCTTCGGAGTGCACTCGGCAAGAGGATCTATGGCTTCCGGAGATTTTGCAGCCGGAGTTCCGCTGCAGGAGTTCTGAGGGCGGCAGATTGGTCTAGTGACTCAGTTTTCAGAACGTTCTACTTCAAGCCCGTAGAAAACATTGCTATGGCAGTAGTTCAGAGCTTTGAACAAGCATAATGCTCGCCTCCGGTCTTGTCATAGAATGAAGATTGCCAAAGCGCTTAGCGCAGGAAGTCTTGATTCTATTAAAGACACGGAGGCGAGCATTAGCCCTCTCTGAGGGAATTCCGCTAATGAATTAATGTAAGATTACATTTCTATTTCTAAAGAGGCTCGTAACGGTCGCGCAGCTCACGAACGTCTGGGATTTCCCCTCAGAACGCTTGCGCTCCTATTCCAGAGGCATATATAAAAATAAAATGTTTTAAAGTTGGTAACAGGCACATCTGAAGTGCCACTCTCATAGCCTCCCAAGCTGCTTGCACTGCAGAGACACTAGGAGGTTTTTCCTCTCCGCTCTTAGTGGGCTACAGTTACACATAAAAGTCTGCAGTATGGCATCTGACAGGAGCCAAGAATATTGGCAGGAATATGAGGAGCAGGAGGAGGAGCTGCAAGAAGAAGACAGAGATTTATCTCTGTTTTAAAAAAGTACTAGGGGACTCCCTTGCCAGAGCTGTTGCGCAGGGAGTACAACCCATTCAGGAGAGATTGTTGGCTCTCGAGAATATATTGGGCAGTAATGCTGGCTTCCAAGAAGATCCTGAAGAGGGGACCTCCACTAAGCCTTCGGAAGACTCTAATAAATAGGGAGCGTAAGGTGGCCCAGAAGAGGAAGCACTCTTCTACCCTCCCGGGCTCAAGTGAGGGGACGAGAAGCCCCTGGAGGCAGCTGATGCATTTCACATATTAAAAGACGCCTTCCTGGCCAGGTCAGCTATGCCCAGCCTCCCCCCCAACCCCAGGGGAAGAAAATATAGAGGATGCTGTGTCCTCATCAGAAGAGTTCGATCAAGAGGAGGAGGAGGAGGAGGACATTCAAAGCATTGATAAGGTACCAGGGTACCCCAAAGCGACAGGTACCCTTCAAGCCAGCACAGTGGAGTGTACCCCAGAGGACGATACTTCGGATATGTTCGAACCAGACACAATCCGCCATCCGAGGTCCACTCAATGGACCCCGTCACCTAGAGTGGCTATCTACATGGCTCAAAAAATAAGAAAGCCATTAGAAAAGGAAACGAGGTTTCGACTTAGAGCTGAGTGCCCCAGGCCAGAGCTCAACGGCAAAGCTTCAGAGACGCCCAAACTAGACCCCAAAATGCTCTCTCGTTTCCAAGGCAAGCAAGGACCTCAGGAAAGGTATGGACCGCGCTTAGAGGTCTTGCCAAGACAAAGTGCTTGATTTGACAGGCCCCATAGCCAGAATTATGGACTTGGCCGAAAGATCCAAGGATACGGGAGAGCCTTTAGACCCCAATATTCTCGCAGGCTGGGCACAACGCGCTGTTTGCTTGCTCGGGATTGCTAACTCAGCTTTATCGGCAGAAAGAAGGAAGTCCATGTTGATTAAGATAGATGCCAAACTAGGCGATCTAGCCTCTTACAAGGTGGGAGAAGGTGCCCAAGGTCTTCTCTTTGGGGACACCTTCGTCAAGGAGATGAGTAGGTTCGTGGGGACCTACGCAGCTTTAGAGAAGGCACAGGATTCAATTAAAGTATTCCCTGGGCGAGTTTTTGCCGGGGCTGGTCGATTCAGAGGCCGTTCGACTAGCTGTTTCAACGCGAACAGACGGCCTCAAGGACCAAGAGCCCAATACTGGGAGACACGTCAACAGGACGTGTTCGTTCCGAACAGAGGTAGAGGCTTCAGAGGAAGAAGAGGCAGAGGCTACTTCAGACATCAAAACAACACCTCAGGTGAGAGAGCGCAGTGCGAATTACCCACCAGTAGGAGGCAGGACAGGACTATTTATACACAATTGGCGAGAGCTTTCGTCAGACGCTTGGGTCCTCCAGACAGCGCAGGGGTATCATCTAGATTTCATGGGCTTGCCCATGCAGGAAAGCCCTCCGCCAGGAATTATCTTCTCTGACGAGGAGAGGCAACTGTTAGACCATGAGATTCAGGCGCTAGCGGAGAAGCAAGCTATAGAACGAGCGCAGCACCATTCACGAGGTTTCTTAAGCACTATGGTTTTAGTGCACAGAAATGGGAAGGTGCGCCCTGTAATCAATTTGAAAGAATTGAATAGCTGGCTAGTTTACAAACACTTCAAGATGGAGGGAATCCATCTTCTGGCCGACCTACTCAGGAAGGAAGATTGGCTAGTGCGATTAGATCTGAAGGATGCGTATCTGACAGTCCACATAGCACCACAGTATTGGCACTTCCTACAATTCACATGGAGGGAGCAGACGTGGCAGTTCAAGACGCTTCCGTTCGGCCTCGCCTCCGCCCTGTGGGTGTTCACCAAACTGATGAGACCCCTCGCGGTGGCGTCAAGAGACGAAGGGCTGCAAATGATCATATATCTGGACGATATTCTGTTTATGGCCGAAAACAAACAGAGACTGCTCTAGCAAGTCCAATGGGCCATGTCTTTGATATCAGGGCTAGGATTCCTGATAAATCACGAAAAGGCGGCCCTGTCTCCCTGCAAAAGAATATAATTCCTAGGCTTTGTGATACACAGGAAAAGCCACCTTAGAGCTACCTATGACAAAGATCAGATCTATAAAAAGAGATTTGAGATTGATGCTGAAGAAGACCATTATATCGCTTCAGAATCTAGCCAGGATAGTTGGCTTACTAGCAGCGTCGATCCAGGCGATTTTCCCAGGTCCCCTTCATTACAGAGCCCTTCAGAGACTCTAGATAAGATACCTACGCAAAGGGTGGAGATATCACCAGTTAGTCCCGCTAGACCACGAAAGCAGAGCAGAGATCCAATGGTGGCTCAGCAACATGGAAGCCTGGAACGGGCGCTCCATATTCAGAGAGATACCAGAGATTATTATAGAGTCAGACGCCAGCAGATCAGGCTGGGGAGCAAGATGTGGCCTAGTGGAGACAGGGGGAAAATGGTCGCAAGAAGAACTAGCTTTACATATCAATTGCCTGGAACTGCTAGAGGGTTCCTTCGCGATTCAGGCTTTCTCCAGAGGGAGAGCGAGATGTTCGATCCTCCTCAGAATGGACAATATATCAACAGTTCGATATATCAACAAACTAGGAGGGACAAAGTCCAAGATGTTGGCAGAACTAGCAAAGAACTTCTGGCACTTTTGCCTAGAGAGGGATATAGAAGTCAAAGCAGAATATCTTCCGGGCACGAAGAACGAGGTAGCAGACTGGAACTCCCGGTACCTGACAGATTTGAGCGACTGTATGTTGCACACATCGGTCTTCGAAACATTACAGCTGAAATGGGGGGCTGTTCGACTCAGATCTGTTTGCGTGGAGGCTAAATTCGCAACTCCCCAAGCATTTCAGCTGGAGGCTAGATCCGGGAGCGACCGGGACGGATGCTTTCCTTCACTGCTGGAAGGGTCATATCCATTATGCCTTTCCCCCCTTCGCGATGCTGGCGAGGGCACTAGCAAAGGTCCGCAGGGACAAGACGGAGCTTGTCTTACTGACGCCAGAATGGAGGTCGCAAGCCTGGTTTCCAGTTCTGATGGAACTTTCTACGGACTTCCCGCAGAGGATTGCCCACAGAGCAGATCTCCTAGTGGATCCGAAAGGCATGCCTCATCCCCTGATCCTACACAATTGAACCCAAAAAAAAACGGGTGTGATTTTGTTTGGGCCTAAACATCTCCTTGTAGGAGGAAAATGTCCCCCTCCTCCTCAGTTTTTGGGAGCTAGCCTTAAATATTCCACCAAGGTCAAGAATCTGGGCTGTATTTGGCAGAATGACCTGGGATGTAATGCCCAGGTCTCAGCCAAGGTACAGTCCGTATTCTAACCAGGTTACTCACCGTAGTGACCACCTTACTCCTAGTACATAGTCCCCTTTCCTCCATACTTATGGGACATCTCTCCGTCCCGTGGGACGGGACCGGAGCACTTTGTAAAAAGCATCCCAAAACATTTTTTCACAAATTTGTCATTCCTCTCTTACTGCGCGGGCCCGGCACGCGGCCGTAACCCCGCCCACCTTGGCTCCACGCCGCGCATCGCCCATCAGTCCTTTTCTATCGCCAGGTCAGAGACCTATTAGCAAAAACAGAGGAACCTTATTAGAGGGGACGGCGGGCGGGGTATGGAGTTAAGGGGACTATGGATTAGTAGTAAGGTGGTCACTACGGTGAGTAACCTGGTTATACTCCTGCGTCCCGTCCCCTTTCCTCCATACTTATGGGAGATTCCCAAGCACTCCTAACAGGAACTACGGGTGGATGGAAATACCCCTTATTGAAAAAGGTTCTTCAGCACAGCCTGACCAAACTGAGCATCAGCTCTCGAACTCATGTCAAGACAATAATGCTTACAAAAAGCAGATGGGGAGGCCCAAGTAGCTGCCCTAGCGATGGACTCCCAGGGGACATATTTCTGAAAAGCAACCGCGGCTGCCTTGCCCCGCACCAGGTATGCATGAATACCCTTAGGAGGTTTCAGCCCTTGGACGGTGAAAGACTCCGTAATGCAGGCGGCGATCCAGCGATAAATAGTCGCCTTAGACGCCTGCTTACCCTGAGGGTTACCGAAAGTCACAAATAGTTGAGAACTCCTAAGCTCGGAAGTCCTGTCAAGATAGAACTTAAGCGCCCTTCTGACATCGAGACAACGCAGAACCCTTTCTGCCTCTGAGGGAGGGTTCGGAAAAAAGACCAGCAGGGAGATCGACTGATTCAGATGGAATTCAGTTACCACCTTCGGTAGGAAGGCAGGATTTGTCCATAGGACTACCTTATCCTTGTGAAAGACCAAGAAGGGATGCTCCACCGACAAGGCCTGGAGCTCACTCACCCGCCTTGCTGAGGTAACGGCGACCAGAAAGGACACTTTCCAGGATAGGTACTTGAGGTCCACCGTGGCCATGGGTTAAAAAGGCTTATGGCACAGCGCCGTCAGGACTACATTTAGATCCCACGGCCGGTGCGGACTACCAACTGGAGGGTAGAGGCGTGTTAAGCCTGCAAAATGCCTCTTAACCACTGGATTACACAGAGAGTAGGAACATTGGTCTGTAGAAAGATAAGCGGAGACCGCTGAAAGGTAAGTTCTGCATGACAGAACGTGAACACCCGACTCTGCTAGGAAGGATACGAAGGACAGCACCGTGTTAATCGTAGCCTCCCTTGGGTCCAACTGCTTTCCCAAACACCAATGACAGAACCTGAGCCATTTACTCCTGCATTGGGATCTGGTCGAGGGTTTCCTGGCTGCCTGGATAATACGCATGTTATCCGCAGACAAGTTAAGATGCTCTAAAGACCTGAACTCAGACACCATGCCTCCAAGCTCAGCGATTGTGGGGAGGGGTGCCACATCTGCTGTTCCCCTTGATGAAGAAGATCGGGGGTCACTGGTAACCTGATCGGCGTATAAACCGACAGGTGTTGAAGTTCTGAGAACCAAAACCTGGCCGGCCACCAGGGGGCTATGAGTAGAAGGGAACAGTTCACTGAGTTCTTCAGCTTCCAAATTGCTCGATGGACTAGAAGCAGAGGCGGGAAGGCATAAGCTCTCATGTTGGAATCCCGAGAGCATCCCCCAGAGAGGAGGCTCCCAGCCCCCCTCTGGAGGCATACAGAGGAAGCTTCTTGTTCACCAGCGTAGCGAAGAGATCCACCTCCGGTGTGCCCCAACGCAAGAAGATCCATGAGAGGACCTCCGCCTTCAACTCCCACTCGTAGCTGACCACTGTCCACCTGCTGAGGGCATCCGCTGTAACATTCAGCTGGCCCGGGATGTGCACTGCAAGCAGCCAGACACCATGAAGCACGGCCCACTCCCAAATCTGGATGGACAGGGCCACGAGGGGGGGGGGACTTTGTTCCCCCTTGCTTGTTGATGTAATACATCGACACCGCATTGTCCGTGCGTATGCGGACCACCTTGTTGGCAATGATCGGTCTGAATGCCCTGAGCGCTAGGAAGATCGCCAGAAGCTCCAGATGATTTATGTGAAGGAGCTTGTCCTGAGGCGACCAGAGATCCGAGACCTGGAGAAGATCTAATGTCGCACCCCACCCCATGAGGGAGGAGTCCGTCGTGATTGTCACCATAGGAGCTGGGTCCTGAAACCCTGCACCCACCGACAGGTTGCTGAGAGATAACCACCATTCCAGGTCCACTCTCATGGAAGCCGGAATCATTATCAGCTTGAAATCCGGGTCCACAGCCTGACGCCAAGAAGTCCGAAGAGCCATCTGGGTCCGTCTCATCTTGAGACGACCAAAAGGAAGAGCCAGCACACACAAGGCCATGAAGCCCAGAAGCCTCTGGAACCACCAGGCCGACATACTCTCCGACTGTGCAAACATCTGACACCTGGCTAACAGATCCGCCATTCTGTCCCCGGTCAGGTACACTCTGCAGTCGATCGTGTTCCAGCGAAAACCCAGGAAAATCAGGTCCTGCGAGACCGTCATGGAAGATTTCCGCCAGTTCACCGACAGCCCAAGATGGAAAAGGAGCTGAAGGAGAGACTGAAGATTGCCCGCTGCTTCCAGCGGACAAGGGCTGCGTAAGAGCCAATCGTCCAAATATGGATACACATGGATACCCTGGAGACGAAGATAGGCCGCAATCACCGACATCATCTTCGTGAAGACACGCGGCGCCGAGCTTAGGCCAAAAGGAAGCACTCGAAACTGGAACTGTTCCTCTCCCAGAGAGAAACAGAGATATCTCCTGTGTGGGTTCCAAATCAGAATATGCAAGTACGCATCCTGAAGATCCACCACACTGAGCCAATCGCCCATCTGCAAGGAGGACTGAATTTGGCTGGGCGTGATCATCTTGAATTTCTTTTGGGGTAGGAAAAGAATGAACTGGGAAAGGTCTAGAGTGGTGCGCAGGCCAGCCTGGTTGAGTTTGGGCACCATAAACAGCCGGGAGTAGAAGCCCTCCCCTTGTTCCCCGAGAGGAACGGGTTCCACAGCTCTAAGGTCCAGAAGTTTCTGAACCTCGGCTTTGAGGGAGGGCGAGTCCGATAGCTGAAAAGGAGGGTTGACGGGTGGGGTAGGGGTAAGCGGAAGCCCGCCCGAGCGACTGACAAGACCCATCTGTCTTCTGTGATGGTCTGCCACGCCTCCCAATGAGACGCAATGCGGCTGCCCACCGGGGTCTTGTGCAAGCGTGGAGAACCCTCATTTAGTAGGTTTTTCAGTGGTGTTGCCACCTGAACCTGAGGAGGTGGCTGAGGAGCAGGGGGTTGTTCCCCGCAGGGGTATCCACTCTGTGAGATTTTCAGTCGAGGAAGCCCCTAAAGCCAGAGGAAGGTCGACTTTGCGACAACGGTCTCTGGGTTTTGAAAGGAGTCTTAACAAGGACCGACAAGGACTTAGCTGTCTGAGTGCTATCCTTCGTCTTGGTGAGCTCTACATCTGTTGTAGAATGAAAGAGCTCCTTCCCATCGAACGGAAGGTCTTGTCCTGCACTTCTTTTGAGAATTTAGTTGCATGCAACCACGCCTGCCGTGACGTATTAACACCCAGCATAAGGCCACGAGCCGAGGTGTCTACGTGATGAGCCGCAGCCAAGACCCTGGCGTCGGATAAACCCTCTTTAAAGTCTTCCAGCTTCTCGACCGGGATAAACTCCTCAAACTCCGTCAGACCTTTCCACATCCGCATATTTGCTCCCGCTAACACGAGTTCGGCATTGGCCTGCCTGAGCTGCAAGGCCGAGTTGGCAAAGATTTTTCTCCCAAGGGAGTCAAGGAGCTTGTCCTCCTTTCCCAGAACCTGAGTAGCCGTCGTGGAAGAGGATGCTGCAGGCCTGGACTGCAAAGTGGCCGCGGCCAGCACTGTGGTGGAGGGGGGCGGACAACACGACAAGGCCACCTCTTCCGTAGAATGCAGCCTGTATCTCGCGTCAATTTTCTTATTGACAAAAAGTCCAGAGTGTGGCTTTTCCCAGACCCTGCAGACCTCAGCCAGAACGTCCTTCTGCAAGAACAGGCCGGTACGCTCCAAAGGAGACAGGGTGAACGCCCCAGAAAGCACGCCCTCCTGCGGAGCGGGTGCCTCGGGCACCGGAACATCTAAGAAGCACATCATGACTAGTACCCAGTCATGAAAAGCTCTAATAGAGAGGGGCAGGTCCTCCTTGTCCTGATCGCCCTGCACGTCATCCGACAGGTCAGGATCCTGCTGAGGCGTGTCGGGCGCTGCCTTGTACACAGGGGACAATGGAGGCACAAAGGCGGGGGAGGTACCGCAGGCAAGGGAGGCGCCGGCTGAACCACCGGAGGAACGGGTGGAGCCGGAGGCGCGGGCGGACATATCTCCCTAAAAAGCCCTTTAAAATACTTCCTCATGGGGTCGGTACGCATTAGCGTTTGAAATTTACCGAAAAAGGCATCCTGCGGGGACTGTTTCGGAACCTGAGGAGGCCTCTCATGAGGTGGACAAATCCAGGGACGTAACGGGGAAGGGTGCCACACTGGCCCCTCCACCGACGTATCCACATAAATCAAAGGTTCCGACCCCGCAGGCAATGAAACATTGTGCGAAAGAGGCATCCGGGCGTTCCAATCGTAAACTGGCCAATAAGGATGCGCACAAGGGACTCTATGTTCACCCAAGGAACCAAGCCCTACACCTGAGGCCAATGGCGTAGTTGTAGGGGTAGCACCCAAAATGGCTGCCGCGGTCGTGGTGGGAACGGGCGCCATTTTGTCATCACCTGAGGGGAACTGCGCCATGTGAGGAAGTGAGGCAGGTGTCCCCGTCGATGGATCAGGGGTCTTAACTTTAGCCTAGACATATGGAACCTCGGCAGAGCCGGTACTATGAGGCCTGGAATGTTTCTGTGACATACCAACCGCCAAATTAGCCTTTCCAAGAAGGACCTCGGCACTGCCGGTAAAAGAAGAACTTTCCTTCTTTGCCCCCTCAACAGATCTGGTGTCACTGCAAGAGCGGGAACGGTGGGCAACCACCTTCACCGATAAGGCCTTGTCAGGCCTCTCAGAAATGTTGGTAACTTTAGCCTCTGAAAGAGGGACCTCTGACCCACGTCCGGTAACAGCCTTGTCCACGCGGGCCTCGAACATCCGTTCGGAGAAAGCAAGCCCCGCCAAGGCCTCGGGGCGCAGCCCGGTCTTATTTTTGAGGGAAGCCGACAGAGAGGCCTCAGAGCGAGCTCCGGTATCCCACGATTCAGTAGAACTGGGTCTACAAACAGCCCCCACAGGAGGGGCCATGGAGCATGCTCCGGTATCCACAGGCCCCTTACGGAGACCCTCGGAGAAAACTCTGGTACAATTATTAGGCCCAACGGGCACCTCAGGGCGAACCCCGGTGACAGAACGATCAACACTCCTCCCGGCCCGAGAGGAACCCGGAAAGGTATCCCCAGGCCGGGGTGCTCTGAAAAGTAAAGAACTTAGCAGGCGTTTTTTCTTCTCGTCGATGAATGCCTAAAAATGTGAAGGAGGAGTTTGTCGGAACACCTCCTCCCACCGCTCCAACCGACGATGAAGTGCCCGGACTGAAAGGGAGCCGCAGTAAAAACCGGAGTCCCAGCGGTGATCCGGACCCAAACACTCTAAACAAAGAGGATGGGGATCCGTCCTCGCGAAACGACGGTGACACGATGAACAATCTGGAAAGTCTAGTTTGAACAACATAGACAGACTAGTACACGATCGCTAGCGAGAGCCAGAGAGGAAAAAGGGAATAAAATCTTCCGAGGATGCAAGTGGGTCCAGTCCCGAACGAGCGGAGAAAAGGACTGATGGGCGATGCGTGGGGCAGAGCCAAGGTGGCCGGGGTTACGGCCGCATGCCGGGCCCCGCACAAAAAGAGAGGAAGGACACATTTTTGAAAACATTTTTTGGATGCTTTTTACAAAGTGCTCTGGTCCCGTCCCACAGGACGGAGAGATGCCCCATAAGTATTGTGGCAAGAGGACGGATCGGGGGAGCACTGGTCAATTCAAATCTTGATTACGGCAATGGTCTTCTGGCCGGAGCACCAAGCAATCAAATCCATCGTCTCCAGAAAGCACAAAATGCCGGAGTCAGACTGGTCTTTGGTGTACCTAAAAATACTCATACATCCGGTCTTTGCCGATCACTACATTGGCTGACAGTCGAAGATCGGATTAAATTTAAGACCGGTTGTCTGGTTTATCGATGCTTGCATGACATGGCACCAGCATATCTAACAGACAAATTGAAACGATACCAACTGACTCGCACTCTTAGGTCGGAGGACCACCTCCTCCTTGTAATTCCTAGGATGAAGTACAGGTCTAGGGGAGATCAGTGTTTTTCAGTGACCGGGCCCAGATTGTGGAAGTCTTCTGCTATATCTGAGACAAGCCAACTCCCTGATGACCTTTAGAGCAGGTCTCAAAACTTATCTCTTTAAATAAATCTGTGATTTTGATTATTTTTGTCTGTTGTATAGTCCTGTCTACCCAGTTGGTCCTCCTGGCCTTCTGAGTCTCATCTCATTGTTCCATCTGCGGCAGGATACGATTTGGTTCGTTGTGTGCGCGTTTATAAATGCTTCAAAATTCAAACAACAGCCTCAACTTGATAGCGTGCAGAGTTTCAGGCGCAGATGGTGCCTGTCAGGCCTTTCAGAAGAAGCTTCAGAGCTTATCAAGGTATCATGGGCACCTTCTACAATCCGGAGCTATAGTTTCCGTGTGGCAAGCCTGGGAGTTATGGTGCAGGGGAGGGGTGTTTCTCCCTTTTCAGCTCCTATAGAGTACATATTGAATATCAGCAGGACACGAGTTAGTAGATGGACAACCAGTGGGGGAACACCCAGCCATAGTTCGGCTGATAAAGGGTGTCAAGATGACAAAGCACCCGGGCCTAGGTACTCAGTATTGTGGGATGTCAACAAATTACTACACCTATTTGAGCAGTGGCCAAGGAACGATCTGTTGTCAAGAAGGCAGCTATCCGGGAAACTAGCTACTCTACTCTTTTTATATCTTACCCTTATTTTCCTAATAGTAAGCTTTGTGCTGCCAAATGCATCACATGTTATGAGGCAGAGACTGCAGCAGTGAGACCACATGGCGTAACACAATTGCTAATAGCGCGTAGGAAGCCTTTTAAAGCTGTAGCATCAGCTACTATAGCTAGATGGGTGAAAGACGTCATGGAACAAGCAGGCATAGACATTTCTGTCTTCGGAGTGCACTCGGCAAGAGGATCTATGGCTTCCGGAGCTTTTGCAGCCGGAGTTCCGCTGCAGGAGTTCTGAGGGCGGCAGATTGGTCTAGTGACTCAGTTTTCAGAACGTTCTACTTCAAGCCCGTAGAAAACATTGCTATGGCAGTAGTTCAGAGCTTTGAACAAGCATAATGCTCGCCTCCGGTCTTGTCATAGAATGAAGATTGCCAAAGCGCTTAGCGCAGGAAGTCTTGATTCTATTAAAGACACGGAGGCGAGCATTAGCCCTCTCTGAGGGAATTCCGCTAATGAATTAATGTAAGATGTGAAAATCTAACATTTTGCTTTCAGGCACAGAGATGATGAGTTCAGCGAATTCCCCTCACTAATGTGTTATATCTCTTTTACTTAAGGGGAAGAGCAGAAAAACTGTTGAGAGTAATTATGAAGGCAAGACAGAGCTGGAGAGCAAGAGGAGGAAAAGGCAGGCAGCGAGGTTTTCAGCAGCGGCCTAGGATCTACATCAAGTTACATGAACATTGAGCATCAAAAAGAAGAGGAAGGCACCTGTAGTCAACAGTGTCTTATACCAGCAGGAGGGCTCTCATTGGAGGGCGAGACTGAGGCAGGGACTACTGATAGCAGAGAGCCTCATGGGATTTGTAGTAGGACTCAAGATGAAGACAGTTTACACTTGGATGTTTCTGAAAAGTTGGTTTATAAAAAATAAAAAAAATAAAATGATGAGATGTTTATTAAACAATGGTTATATTTGAATTGCTGTGTTTGGCAGTAATAAAGAAGAAAAGCATAATGCTCGCCTCCGTTTCTTTAATAGAATCAAGACTTCCTGTGCTAAGCGCTTTGGCAATCTTCATTATCTCCACCTCACTACTATTGGGTTGCTATTACTCCGAGTTGGGGTGATCACCTTCTTAACCTGCATCCACTCCCACATTGTTTTTCTTTCTTTCCTTATAAGTTATTTAGGAATAGCTCATTTTCCACAGAGTAAACAAACAAAAAATAAAAAACGTCATATTAACAAGAATAAAATGTAGCTCATAATTGTTTATCACAGCTAACTTAAATATATACACAAATACTAAAAACTAGCTCTGATCATAAAAGCATACGTTATAAAATTGTCAATTGCACAATAAACATGAGGTTCCCTACACATCACATAGCAAGGCATCGTGTTCAATGCATCTGCATAAGGACAGGAATGAAATACATCTTGCGGGTTGCTATAATCACATTTGCACTAATTCCACAGTTTTTCTGTTATTCTTTACGGTAATCTGCTTAAGGACAACAAATTGAACCTGCGTTTGAACGAGGCTAGATTTGGGTTAACTAGGGTTGCTACACCATTCGCTTTGAAAGTTCATAGTCTTCTATCCGGTAATAACAATAATTTTTAAAAAGTGTATATTTTAGCATATAGAATCCGATATAGTAAGGTTAGAAAAGCAGGATTCCAGACTCAATTCTGTTCATTGGGTTTTACTGTACTTTAGCCTCTCATTTCGGGTGCTATGTTGCTCTTAGCCAGGTTGCTCAGTAAAATGTGTCGCTCCTGCAAAGGGGGTGTTCCTTACTGAGACTCACAATAGAAGTTGTTTAAATGTAATATTGTCTTTAAAGGGATAACAATCCCATTTGTACATGCATGGAAAACGTTGGCGCTTCTTGTGCATCCGCGAATAGTTTTATTTAAAAACAAATTCAAAGTTACCCATAGATATTACCGTCAATCTAGATCTCTGTCCTATATGCTGCTGTTTCCACTGTTTTTGCTCAATAAGTGGTTAGTATTGGTTTACATTTAATATAGTCTATTAGGGAGATTAATCCCAATTCTACACATAGAAAATGTTGGTACTGCTTGAGCTTTCTTAAAAAAACATTTTCAATGTTTCCCAGAGATTTGAGTCCCATATGCTGCTGTTTCCACTGTTTTTATTCGACGAGTGGAGAGTATAGGCTTCACAGGGAAACTACCACTGTTTTTTGCAAAACAAAAAAGGGCAGCATTCAGTTGTTGCATACAGCAATATTTTACTAGCCTGATTAGAACAGGACTCTATTTTAAAAAGTAATACCCAGAGAAACATATGTATCAAACGAGTCAATCGTGTGGTTTTTGCAAAACATCTTGCAAATTCAAGCTTTTCGTATCCCCATTGCCATCACCTTGGATTTAGAGATATGGACCAAACACCTAGCTTGTTACTTTATTAACATCTGCAATGCAATTTGTGTGTAGGCTAATAGCACTGCTTCATCACCATAGAGCAATAGGAGAACGACCACTTGTTACAATTGGCCATCTTGAATTGGTTATCACACAACAAAGTCTCAGGTCAATATATACATTATTTCTGATTCTTTGAGTTACCATCCAGTGTCGCCGTAGTCTATCTTGCCCTTCAACCACACTAAGCTAAACCTTTGTGTATCACTGTGCCTAGGTAGCGCTGGCTGCTCCGCTTATCTAGGGTGAGGGGAAAGTAGATAGAAACTTGCCCTATTACTAACCTTATACACACAATATTTTATGGCGGTTCAGATTTTACTAAAAGGCACATGTCATGAACATCAGGGGATGTGTCGTCTGCCTTATAAATGAAAATACTATCTTTTATTCATATTCTTTGTTTGGCAGATGTTTATAAAACAAAAAACATAAAAGTGCTGTCAGTTTGTGTATTAGTGCTTTTAAAGACATACTGTCAGAGACTTCCAGACATATTTTTATCTTTGGAAAAAAACTACCCCATACACTACACAGAGGGAGATCCTTTTTTGGTTCTAACTGTGTTGTGCGAGAGAGAAAATCAACCTATGTCCTTCCAGCAAATCTCGAAAGGATCTGTTTTAGACCCTTCGCCATCTCAATGGTCGCTTTCTTTGAAGAAGGGTCGGATCAAGCCTACCGGTTTCAGTGGACTAATTTGAATAAGCCACTTTCTTCAAGGCCATCTACAGCACAATTCTATATGCCGTTTACAGTTAGTTTTCAGCAAAACATGCATTTTTCTTATGGTACCCCACCTGCAGAGGAGAAAGAATGCGGCATAGGGTATGAAGAGAAATAAGTAATCCAATTTAGTATCACTAACAGTGTCTATTCATTTTACAAACCACATCAGTGTGTAAAAAAGAGGGGGTTAGTGTTGCTTACCCTGCTCTTTCTGATCCTAATTTCTTTGATCCATGTGAAAAGGGTCAGGAATGATTTTCGTCTTCAAGGATGCCTCGGTTATAGGCATTCCATAATATCTATTATTCATAAATCAATGGTGAAGTTCTAGGAGGGTTACGGCGGGAACGCTCATTATTATTACTTATTTTGTCCGAATCCAGTATAAGTTGTTTCTTAGAGCCGCGCTCATTCGAACATGGCTCTTTTCTCTAATACATACATATATTATTTACAGCTTCCGAGTACGTTGCGGCTACAGAACATGTACTCATTACAAAAAGCCATGGCAGAACTTCAGACCCATTGTGTCAGGCATGGGTTCGATTTTAGAACCTGTGTCACAGTTTGTTGACTTCTTTCTTAAACCTGAGGTAAGAAAAATGAATTCATATCTCAAAGATACTACCACAGTCTTACAGCTACTGAAAAATCAACCTTCTGACTCTACCTTGAATTTATTGGTAACTCTAGACATGGAGTCACTATATACTAGGATACCACAGATGGCCACATTAAAAGTGGTAAAAAAGTTTTGAGACACACTGATCCACCTATACGAACACCTATCACTTTATCATGCAACTGGCAGATGTGGCCCTAACTATAAACTACATCTGGAACTGCCATGGGTGCCCCTTTCGCTCTCAGTCTTGCCAATTTGTATGTTGCTGATTTTGAAGAGAAGAAAATCTATTGTGACACCAGCCCCTGGTCCATCAAGATTGAATTATGGTTGAGATATATCGACAACGTCCATATGATATTCAAGTGCAATGAAGAAGAACTTGCAACCTATGGCTCAATGATCAAAATTCTTTTTTGACCTTCACGGAAATGCATAGCCGTACCTCAATTCATTTCCTGGACTTAATAAGGAACAAGGAAATTGTGAGCTTAGTGTTCAATAAACCCACAGATAAGAACTCCTTACTTACCTTCAATAGCTACCATCCCGCAAGTCTCATGAACAATTTGCTGAGGTATAGGAGAAATTGTTCTAACCTAGTGGACTAGGAGAGAGATTGAACCACCTGGCAGACAAACTATTGAGCCATGGCTACCTTAAGCGTCTAGTCAAACAAGCACCCACACGAAAAAGACCAAAAGAGACATCACGAGAATCATGGGAAGCGGAGTGAAGCGAATGAAAAAAAAATCACTGGAGTATTGAGCTACTCACCCTTGGCAAACCAAATCAATAAGTTTTAAAACTCTGGCCGATCCTGAATGTAGGAGACACAGTCCTGGAGACACCAAGGTTTGCTATAAAAAGACGAAATCTACGTGACACCTTGATACATACATATAAGGAATCCGAACCAAAATCTAACACCCTCTGAGAACAGGCACCCCCAACGGGACATACGCCATGTGCTGAGTGTAGCGCATGTGCCACTACTAAAAGATCTTACTATCCATATAGGATGGCACTACCCCTGGATCCAAAACAGCTTCACCAACCGCAATAGTAGCAATACCATTTACCTAATCACCTGCCCGTGTCAGAAACGATATGTGGGAATTACTACACACCCCATTAAAACTAGATTGGCAGAACACAGATCCTGCATTGGAACTAAGAAACTCACTGGACCCATGGTTGAACATTTTGCAGCAAAACAACAGGGGCCAACTGACTTCAGCTGGACAATCATTGAAAAGGTTGCTGTCCCAAAAAGTTGGCAACCTACACAATCTACTCTACAGAAGGGAGCAACTGTGGATCTTCCGGCTTAGAACGAACACTCTGGGCTTAAATGAACCGGCGAGCTGGCAAACTTTTGCCACATTGTGAATTACATACATGAGGGACTGCAATTATTGTCAGACACCAGCAATACATTTGCATTATCATACATATTATGAGTGACTGCGCAGATAGACTAGCTCTGTTCAGTCGAACAAATCATGTTATAAGAAAACATCCAGCATGAGCAACTCTATTTGATTATATATTTTTCCTGACTTGTGAATATGTGACAAATCTTACACAATACACATCTGAACACTCAGATATATGGATAGGGCATTCTACTACGCTCTTGTAACCACGTGGCGTTGTCACATAAGGGCCATGAGAATGAGACCGCCCCGAGATGGCGCCCTTCAAAACCACTCTCAAAACACTCTGGGAATGGGGTAAGGACAACTGCCCTAATAGATCAGGTTTATTACCCTTTGGAAAGAAAAGAAAATACCTTGCGTGAGTAATCTCATTAATTGAAAAACCTGCAGAAAATTGTTCTGCAAAGATTTTTTTCGCAATAACATCTTTCACGAAAAATTATTTCGCACAATACGCATCCGAACATCCTGATAGACACAAATTGTTACATCACACACCGGTGACAATATGGCTGCGTAACACAAGAACACACTTATCCAGCCTATTAAAGGACAATGAGAAAGGGGCTGCTCTAAATTGGCATCCGTAGAAAACCAAGCATTAGGGAAGCCTCAACACACTATGGCGTTTCCAAGCGCATGCGCACCACGTAGTAAAGATAAACAAACGATCGGGGAGGCCGCGACCTGAGTTGCAGACTACCCCGGACGGGACAGAGAACCTGGACGTGCATAACCATAAGGTAAGAGAGCAAGTGCGTGAGACGTATGCCGCCATGGCTTTTTGTAATGATTACATGTTCTGTAGCCCCAAAGTACTCGGAAGCCGTAAATAATATATATATGAATTAGAGAAAAGAGCCATGTTCTAATGAGCGCAGCACGAAGAAACAATTTATACTGGATTCAAACAAAATAAGTAATTATCATGAGCATTTTTGCCGTTACCCTCCTAGAACTTCACCATTGATTCATGAATATCATGAATATTCTAGGTATTATGGAATGCCTATAACCGAGGCATCCTTTAAGGCGCAAACAATTCCTGACCCTTTTCACATGGATCAAAGAAATTAGGATCAGAAAGAGTAGGGTAAGCAACACTAAGCCCCTCTTTTTTGCACACTGAAGTGTTTTTTAAAGTGAATAGACACTTTTAGTGATGCTAAATTGGATTACGTATTTCGCTCCATACCCCGCACCGCATTCTTTCTCCTCTGCAGGTGGGGTACCATAAGAAAAATGCATGTTTTGCTGAAAACTATTTGTAAACGGCATATAGAATTGTGCTGTAGATGGCCTTGAAGAAAGTGGCTTAGTCAAATTAGTCCACTGAAACCGGTAGGCTTGATCCGACCCTTCTTCAAAGAAAGCGACCATTGAGATGGCTAAGGGTCAAAAACAGATCCTTCCGAGATTTGCTGGAAGGACATAGATTGAATTTCTCTCCAACACAACACAGTTAGAACCAAAAAAGGAACTCCTTCTGTGTAGTGTATGGGGTAGTTTTTTTCCAGAGATAAAAATCTGTCTGTAACTCTCTGACAGTATGTCTTTACAAACACTAATACACGAACTGACAGCACTTTAATGTTATTTTTTTATAAACATCTGCCAAACAAAGAGTATGAATAAAAGATAGTATTTTCATTTGTAATCCAGACGACAAATGCCCTTATGTTCATGACATGTGCCTTTTAGTAAAATCTGAATAGCCATAAAATATTGTTGTGTATAAGATTAGTGATAGGGCAAGTTTCTTTCTACTATCCCCTCACCCTAGATAAGCGCAGCAGCCAGCGCTACCTAGGCACAGTGATACACAAAGGTTTAGCTTAGTGTGGTTGAAGGGCAAGATAGACTACGGCGACACTGGATGGTAACGTAATAAATCGGAAATAATGTATAAATTGACCTGAGATTTTGTTGTGTGATAACTTGATTAGGGGAGTATCTAGGTACGAGACCCTGAACAGCCCAATACATGTGTGTGTTTTGGTCCATCTTGGATTGGTGACATCACTTCCTGTGACCATCACTGCCTGCAACCATCACTTCCTGCAACCATCTTGGATCAACCCCAGCTGAAGACCACAAGAGGCTCCTATGGGAACACCAATCAGAAAGAAATCTCACCCCAACACCACAAGGGACAATTTCGGAGAGATTAACCACTGATGGACTGGGTGATCAGGCGACAAGAGTGTGTGGCATCCCTTCTGAACTCCATAGAGGCATCCAGCCAGGACATCCCAGTGAAGGGTAGAACAGTGAAGAGTGAAGACCAGCTATTGACCAGTCTCTTTGCCTCTTCCCTTAGCCTATGAGCCTTTGTTTTTGCCATTCTCCCTGCTGGACCTGCGAGTACACCAAGCTTCTTAATTACTGTACTGTATCTCTACATTGTGCTACTCACCTATAAGGAATTCACTCCAGCTCCTCCTGCTGCTCCTCCTGCTCACCTATCCCCATTATAAAAGTCACAACTTGAACTACCACTACTCCATCTCCCTTCTACCTCCTTCCAACAAACAAAGCCGATGAGCTAACCATACCTCCTCTAACACCTCTCCACCTTGCCTTTCTTGTTACTCTTCCTTACCTGCCCAACTGAACATTGCACTCTGGAATGCTCAGTCTGCATGCAGCAAAACTTCCTTTATCACTGGCTACTTTGACTTCAGCTCTCCTGCCCGACTAGACCTTCTTGCTATCACTGAAACCTGGATTTCACCATCTGACACTGCCACGTGGGTGGCCTTGCACGATTACAAACTATCCTTAATTCACTCAACTAGACTGACTGGCAGAGGTGGAGGTGTCGAACACCTACCCCTTTCCCACCTCAAAGTCTCACAAATGTCCTATGCCACGTCCTCTCCTACCTCTTTTGAATTCACCATCTCTACTATTGCCCTGCCTGACTCACTTCAAATCATCTCCCTCTATCGCCCTCCTGGTCCCACTGGACCATTCTTTCATGATCTTGGGCAACTCCTTGATTTTCTTTCCAATAAACATCACTTCATTCTCTTAGGTGGCTTTAACCTTCCCAAAATCTGAACTTCACTCTTTTCTTAGTGACCATGCTTTCCACTCTATCCATAACCTACCTGCCTACAGAGAAGGTAACTATTTGGACCTCTTACTCATCTCCACCTCTCCCTCACCCACTAATACTACTGTCACACCATTCATATCTGATTGCTCAGTTGTTTTCTGCCACCATCTCCTTTTCACCCTCTGACTTTTCCTCAGCACTTGCTTCACCTATTACGAAAAGGGAATGTAAACCTTCTGCCATTCCCCCCTTTCTCTGCAACCTACAGTTCTCACTCTCCTTCACACCCAATGCCTCTTCCACCAATGCTGCCTTGTCCAGCTTCCAATCCCTACTGTATGACTCATTCTCTTCTGACTTCCCACTGCTTAATTCTCAGGTCTCAGCATCCTCCTCCATGGGTCAACTCATTCAAATGCTCTCTCCTCACACACATGAGTTGGTTGCTGTGTAAATGGTGGCGTACCCACTGGCATCAGGACCTGCGAACATCATATTAATAGATGGAAATCACCGGCTTCGGGTTTCTGGAGTCATCCTAACAAGAAGAAGAAGAACTCTACCTCTCTAGCCTGAACTCTCTCAAGTCCACTTTTGATAGAGCGAAAAGGGAATTCTACCTAACCCTCATTGATTCTCACTCAAACCATCAGGGTACCCTAAACTCACTCCTCACTTTTCCTACGTCCATGACTATCAACTCCACACTTACGGCTAATGACCTAACTGAGTTCTTTACTGCAAACATTTCCAAAATTGGAGACTATTTCCTGACCAACCTCACACTCCCTCCTCCTATATTCTACACTCCACCTACTCGGGAATGGGAGGTTTTGCCGCAGCAGATTTTTGTTGGGGCATTTTTCATTGAATTTTGTTTAACAGTGTTTGTCGGAAATATATGTGGGGGTGGGTTTGGGCTAATAATTAATGTAGGAGGTTTAAGGGGCAAGGAGGCAGCTGGGTGGCCGCATATATTTGGGGCAAGATCAACTGGTAAATTGTAAAAAATGATTAAATCACATAGAACCTGCCTACTCTACCCTCGTCCTCTGCCTCTATCTCCCATGTTAGTCACACTAATACTGGCAAAGTACTTTCTCTACTGATGAAGGCGAACCTGTCTTGTCCCCCATTACACCCTCTTGCTCCTCTGCTAGTCAAGCCTACTGCCCCTTTAGTGGCCTCTCACCTCCAATAGCCACTGTCATCCCTCTCCTAAAAAAGCAAGGGGCTGACCCCAACCTACCGGCTACCTTTTGCCCGGTGTCTCTCCTTCCACACTACTCTAAAGTGCTTGAAAGGGTTGTGTCTAACCGTCTCAGCAATTTCTTAGACATCCACCTTACAAGCAGGTTTCCACTCATGTCACTCCACGGAAACTGCTCCCTTGAATGTCTCCAAATTCATAGCCTCTGCTAAGCACTGCAACCTATCCTCTATCCTAATTCCCCTTGACCTGCCTGCTGCCTTTGACACTGTTGATCACTCTGATCTCCTTCTTGGGATTCATGATCGAGCCCTTGCCTGGATAGAATCCTACCTTGCACCTCGCCAATTCTCTCTTCCCTGGAGCAACAACACCCCAACTCACTCCTCTAACTGTTGGTGTTCCACAAGGCTCTGTCTTGGGCCTGCTCCTCTTTACACTCTACACCTCTGCTCTTGGGGCACTAATCTCCTCCTGTGGGTTGTTGTACCAACTCGTATCAACTCTTTGCGGATGACAACCAAATCTTCATCTTTTTTCCTGAACTCTACTCTGATCTCTCTATCAAACTTTCAAACTGTCTCTCTGCCATTAAATAATGGATGGCTTTGCACTCTCTGATTTTAAACTCTCTATCATCTCTTCCTCTGCCTATCCAGTTCCCACCTGACACTCTCGCCTACTCAGCTAGAAACCTCAGCGTCATCTATGACCCTTCTCACACCTTCTCTACTTTCATATACAAAACTGCAACATCAGCTTGCATCAACCTCCTAAATATTAGGATCTCCTAACAAATCTTGTTTTCTCTAAACTGCATTACTGCGCCTGCATCCTCTTTGGTCTCCCCAGCTATGCTTCCTCGTACTGCCACCAGGCTGGATGGCCGACGATGGAAAACAGGGCCAGATTTAAATTTCTTCCCCCGTTTCACATATCTATCTGCTGTAAGACACCACTGTATCCATCCTCCTCTAACTCTACAGCCCTTATCGTAATCTCTGCTCTGCCTCCTCTACTACCCTTGTGACTCCTCACCCTCCCTGTGCTTCCTCTCACTTGTGCTCTTTCTCTCTCTTCCTCCACTTCAATGGAATTCTCTTCGACCGGACATCCGAGAGACAGCCCAAACAGATTTATTCAAAACCACACTAAAAGCCTATCACCTCGCTTCTGAGTTACCCTCTTAACCTACCTCTCATCTGCCTGCTAGGTAAAAAATGTCCCTCGCCTTTAACCTGCCTCTGTCCCTCACTTCCACTGCCTCCCCTCTAGCACTTCACCCATCATGGTCACATCCTGGGCACAGATGGCCGTACTGCCTACCTGCACTTAAAAATGTCAAATGTTGGTTGTCCTTAATCTATGTATGTCTACTTATGTATTGTCCCCCGGTGACTGTTCCATGTATTCCCCACAAACCTGGTCAGAATGTCCCTCAAACTCACATGATTGAAGGAAGCTCACTGCTTCCCGTCAAACCTGATATCTTATCTATTGTTGGTTCTTTTGTGATTAAAAAAGCATGGTTTCTCATGTATATAAATAAATACAAGTCGAGATGTTTGCTTAAATCTTGTTCTAAATCATTATTAGAACAATTAAAAAGGAGAGGTGTAAGCAGGTATCCCTGACGAACATCTCTCTTTCAGGGAAAAGAGGTGATAAATCACCGGACAGACCATATCTTATGCTTATTCTCAGGTGTGTATAGGTATGTTGTATTTCATTGTCAAATTGTTGTCATGTTCCAAAATCCTGTTTCTGGGCTGGCATGGTTTTTTTTTCGGAGTGTAGTTCAGGCTTGTAATTGGCAGAGTGGACCATCAATTATCATGGAAATAATCGTGAAAGTATGCAAAATAAACAGACCATAATATTTGGAAATACACGTGACGAGATTGCTGCAATGAATAAGGGAGATGCACACAATATATGGTTACCTGTTTATTTTGTATACCTTCAATTAAAGCAATGGCATTAGCAACTGTTGTGCTATGGTGACCTCGTACACATGTTTTATAGGAGAGATTTAAATAAGCGCAAAGGCATCTGCCAATTATTACATGGAAATAACCATGGCAGGGTCCTACCCAGCCATTGAGCTCTTTTAGTGAAGGGCAATTTCTTTGCACATTGCAGTAAAATAAATTAACAAACAATCCAAGGTGATGGTCTGATTTACCAATGAGTGATTTTCTTTTCAGCTATACTGTGAAACATCTTGGCCTAATTTCTTACATACGCTTGGTGCCAACCAATACTCAAACTATTCTGTTTTGTTCAGTTTGTGAACTGAGATGTACCTTAATCGATTTCTGTGGCAAACTATACCTGATTAAAGCAATGTGTTCCACCTCTTCTGTGGACCAGTACATACAAAAGTAAAGGTTGAATGCACATGTTTTCAACAATAGTAATTACATCACGTGAACACATTAATAAACAAAAAACAAATGACATATCAGAAGGGAATAGTGTTTGAAACTATACTGCCAAATCATGTAATTAAACTATCAAGTGAGTACAGAGATTAAGGCAACGTGTCTACTTGGTAGCGGTTTGAAGCTGCCTCAGTAGATCAAGAAAGACAAACTCAAAAGTGTGAAATTACACCTTGCAGAAAATGTACGCAGTGTATAGCCACCGATATTATATATTTCAGGGTCTGCGGTAGCGACTCTGTAGTTATGGTTAAGTTGCACAACCCATAGGAAGAGCCGTTTTTGCCCGGCTTATAACTTTAGCACCATTTGATGAATCCTCATGAAACTTTGCACAAAAAAGTATATAGCCGCCTCTCAATTAGTTTGAAAGGTTTTGTGGGATTTTGTCAAGAGAGGGCAAAATTAGACGGGGGGGGGGGTCCCAACATTTTTAAATGGCTAATAACTGGTGCCGTTTGATGAATCTGCAAAAGATTCTAGACCCAACTTTGAATGTTTGTGCAAAGTTTGAATGCATTTGTAAAGTGGGAGATAAGTTATCACAATTTTTTATAGCTACATTTTGACACTTTTCACAAAATAAAATACGGATGATTTGCAGCAAACTTGTGCGTGGAGCATTGGCAAAGACCCAAAAGCATAGTTTCGCAAATGTGTCAGTGTTTTATTTTTTTTAAAGTGTCATAATGTAGGTACAAAAGGTGATATACCTTTGATGACTATCTGGCCACTGGCCCTGGCCACCAGGGACCAGCTATGTGGTAAAGTTTTTCGAAATCCGGATTGGCCTGAATGGCTGGAGAAATTTTGCTCGCGGCTACAGCCCGAAGTGCTGGACGGGATTGCAGCACTTTTGTGATGTCATCTTTGAATGGTTATTTAATACAATCACAATCTATTTTATTCCTCTTAGATTTCCGGGGGATATCCTGCATTGCCAGCCAGAATCATCCGTGCAATAACTTCTATTGATATAATAAAGTTCATTGTTCTTTTTCGTCATAATATACAGGTTCTATGGAATTAACCATTCATTTGCAATTTATTTTAAGAACTATATCTTTTATATTAACAGAAAACTCAATTGGAATATATATTAGCAATTAATTTGCCTCACAGTATTATTTATTTCATCTACATTTATTCATCATTTAATTATTCATAACACACATTACATTATATATAGTCAGCACATAAATCCCATTCTAAAAAAGATTTTACAACTTTCCACTAAAGTTCTAGAATCAATGTTTCGTTATCAGTTCATGTCCCTGTTTAACTTTTAGATGATATGCATATTGCAAAATCAATGTGTTTCGTGCCTCAATTGACTCTTCTTCCGAAGTGGACTGACTGACTTCCTACAGCATCAATAGAATCCCACATTCTATTAATAGTCAATAAAATTACTATATTTTCCTTCAAACTGAAACTGATGTCCATCAATGTTACATATCATAGTTATACAGAAGTATTCATTTGAGTATTTCCTCAAACCAATTAAGCAATCAAAAAACCAAGATTCATGACCTGCAGAATATATGTAAATTCATATATAGAACAAAGTAATACTATGTTGTACTTGCCTACTGCATTTGGGCCTCGTTACGAGTTTGGCAGTAATTTGGCAGTAAATCTGCTGAATTACCACCAAACTCAATTACTGTTATGGTCACTTCGTCCTGTGGACTACCACATGATAACAAATCATGGTAATTGCCTTTTTTTGGAGTCCATAAAACTGCATCAGGATTTTTGGTGCATTTACTGCTGGTGGTATTACTATGTGAGAAATCTGCCGATTTTTGTGGTAAATTATAGGATTTACCTCCAGCAACAAGCTGGAGGTGACTCTGCCCCATTTCCTCCAAAAATCGGCATATTTACCACGTGGTAATACTGCTGTTGGTAAATCCATCGCAGGAAAAGTGGCGGTAACAGAATTACAGCTACTTTTTCCCACGCTGCCAAACTTGTAATGAGGCCCAAAGACAAGCAGAACCAAAGTGGTTGGTCGGTTATCAAAAACTATACAATCTATACAAATTTACAACGAAAAATATGGAACCAAGACAGTAACACAACGCCTTTTTTAAAAGACTTAAACTATCACTACACACAGACGGCGGTAAGGGTTAACGGTCACCGTTAATGGTAACGGTGACCGTTAACCCTTACCGCCGTACTACGAGGTCCCTTTGCGGGTTGGGGAATTTAACGCCTGCTTTTTGCAGGTGTTAAAACCCAACCCGCAAAGGGACCTTGGTGCTAATTACGGCACCACAATTTGCGGTACCGTAATTAGCACCTTCCCCATTCCCATTATGCCCTATGGCCCCATTGCCCCCTATGGGGCAAAATGGGAATGGGGAAGGGCAATGGTGGAAGGGGGAATTACCGCCCCACCAACCTTGGAGTAGGGCGGTAATTCTTCTTTCCGCCAAGGCAGTGCCGGTAATTTACCGGCATGGACCAAGGTGCTAATAGCACCTTGGTCCACCGCCTACCGTGTAATGAGGCCCTAAACCTGAGCAGCCACTGTTAGTGGAGGAAAGGAGCTTCTAAAAATAGCTCAAGATCAGTCGTGTGGGTAGGCTTTACATGTGAAAAACAAGAGGTTTCAGAAAGTGAACGTGTATGCCAAGGCCAAGAAACAGTGAACAGTATTCCAGAAAAATAATGTCAATAACTATGGTTCTGTTCAGCATAAAGTGCTCTCCTCCTAAACATTATCTCCAGTGTTACTAAATCCGTCACAATGCTGGCTTTTAAGACTGCTGTCATATGTGGTGTCATCATACAGTAGTAAGAAAACATTGAGTACTGCATTTTGATCTGATATTATATGATGTAATTACTAAAGCAATTTACAGATGTAGGACATAAAATAGATATTGCAGTATGCCATTACTAAAGTCCTATTTTTCCTGCCTCTACACAGTTGGGTAAGATGTGTATTGCAATGAGGGGAAATGGTGATCCTATATGTTTATAGTGACAGTACACGATTTGTCCAGTAGATTAACTAATATGTATTTTTCACTAACAAGCACTAAGGGGCAGACACAAACATCTATGGTTCTGCTGGCACAGGATCATATTTGAAGAAGAATACAAAACGAGATGCTATATAAAACCATTGGATGGAAGAAGCCACAGGGTCCAGATCAACAACGGGACTACCATTACAGAAGAGCGCAAAGGGGGCAGGCTGCCAGAAGCTTGTAGTGGTATAAACTAGGCCCATTTTAGGGGCCTACCCGGGTGGGTTAAAAAAATTAAAAATAAAAGAGGCACCACCAACAAAAGACAATGCCACATTTAATGCATGCACACATTGCAAAAGGGACGCGTGAAGCTAGTTTACCAAATAGGTGGCCGACTAAAGTACTGGCTCCATTAACCAGATCTCCCTATCTAGAGTTGACCTCCAGTGAGTATTACTGCATTACAGACCAGGGGCCTGAACAAGAACCTCTAATGTGAACCACCACATGTCCCTCAATAGGCACTGGCCCTCATTACGACCCTGACGTGAAGGGATTACTGGTAACGGTAAGGGTACCGGTAATCCCTTAAAGCCTGATTACGAGGTCCCTTTGCGGGTCCCGACCTGTACCAGCCGTTAAGGTAAGGACCCGCAAAGGAACCTTGAAGGTGATTACGGTACCGCATTTTGCAGTACCATAATTGCCGCCTTCCCCATTCCCATTGAGTCCTATGGGGCAAAAATGGGAATGGGGAAGGGCCAATGGTAAATGGGGAATTACCGCCCCGCCAACCTTGGAATGGGGCGGTAATTCCCCATGTCACCATGGCAGATCCGGTAAATTACCAGCGTTAACCATGGCGCTAATAGCTTATCACCACCATTTTCAATATTTACCTCACATGACTGAATCCCCCACAGGTCCATGCACTTCACCAATTATAGCATCTACCTATACCCCCCAAACCCCAACTACACGCAACAGCAGGATAACCTTCTCCATTGGTAGTCATTGAGATAACCAACAATTCCCCTTCTATGCACCAGTTTCAGGTTGAAGGAAGGAGTTTGGCAGAGAGTGGCAAGAGAGAGGAGTACTTGGACGAGAGCAGAAGGACATAGTTGGAGGTTGGAAGGGGAGTCCTGAGGAGGTTGGAAGAGGGGGTGTTTTATGGAGGGAAAGTTGGAGGAAATTAATCAAGGAGTTTGGAAGGAGGTGCTTACTTGGAGGTGGATGTGAGCTGTCACCTGAAGGTGAAGATTTGTTGTGAAATGTAGGACGTTGGCCATCAAAGAAAGAGACATGTAATAATTCTAATGTGTCACTTGTTTGCAGCAACCCAAACACTGTAAAGTGAAATTAGGCTGGGGCTGGAAATTCATTTTACATCTGTTTTAGGATTAAGTCATTTCAAAACGATGTTGGTGTTGAGGAAGGTAAGAGATAATTACTCATAATTGAGCACTGGTTTGTGGGCAGAGACATTAGAGTGACCACTGACGAATCTAGAAAAAGTGATTTTCACTAAAGTCTTCTCAATGAGACTGGTCTCCAAGATAAGCACAATTCTACCAGAAGAATATAATAGGGGTCTTCTTTCTAAAGTAGACAAATGGCATAAAGAGGTATCAATTGCTTGGGATGAACGCACACAAGAATCCTTATGGAAACTTGACACACAATCTCTATAATCACCCAAAGCACATACAGAAGATGCTCGCTAGATTGTATCTCACTCTTGACCACGTAAAGCATTTTTCTAACGAAAGAACTGGACTTTGGGAATGTGGGGGAGCGGATTCTCATTTGCATATATTTTCGTCCTGTCCTCAACTCCGTACTAACTGGGGAGGTATATTTAATTAACTAAGCAAGATTATTTGGATAGCATTCAAACGTAATCTGGTGTTCCCCGTTGCTGGGTCTGTTTCCACTAGACCACTTCAAATTCCAGTTCAGGAACAAGCAGATCATTGAGAGGTTATTAATATCCGCCAGATTATTTATTGCAACACATGGAAATCACAAGTTATACCCAACATGACTGGTTATTGTAGATATGAGAGAAATTCCCAAGTTGTTTCTCTATTTGTAACTCCTTTTTGAAACAGATTGAAAAATGATTGAGGACTTTTCATGTGCTGCGCGTCTGAGGTCATTAGGATTGAGGGACTTTTGATGCTTTTCAGTCAAAATATCAGTGGACTTCAATTGGCTTTGAAGTTAAAATGATTGGTTGATGAGTGGATCGGTTGGACCTGTTGGAATGAATGCGCTGGGGTCAGTTTGGGGGAGTTTTTTACCTTCCTTATTGGAAATCATTGCTAAAATGGGAACAGGATTGAAGCAGTATGGATACTGGATATAATGTTGGATCTCTTTAATTACAATTCTGTATTAAGTTTACATTTTAAAAAATCCATCTTGACTAAAAAAAGAAAGAGACTTGGTTACATCTGAGAGAGGGGGGACAGAGTAGGAAAGTTGGAGGAGAGGAAACATCAGGAGTAAAACAGACACGGAAGGGCAAAGAGGTTAAAATCCTTAATAATGATGGCAGAAAGGGAAGATCTAGAGATACTGTTCAAAAAAGCAGGGGCGAGGCGTGCACTCCATTTCCTTGCCAATATATTACCTGACCAAGTGTCCAAAAACAATCACAGGGTTAAATCCCAATTACCGCCCAATAGTTCACAGGGTCGATACCCTTTTTGCACTGTTGTGCTCCTCCAAGTGTCCAAAAAATACACAGGGTTAAATCCCAATTTGCTGCCCAATATGTGTGGGAAGGTGAAACAGTTGTGACTAGAGCGGCCAACTTTTTTTAGAACGTTTTGCGGGACACTTGCCTAGAAGGCAGTGAGGAAGTCACAGCGTACTTCATTTTTGGCCCGCCCCATTTGTTATTTAAATAATTTGGTAATGTCTCTTAACACCTGGCTTTATTGCAATGCAAATGGTTTGTCCTTGGGAGGTGATGGTCCCGTATTTTAACTGGAAACATGACCATCACGACGCCAGGAACAAAGCTTTAGCATTGGAATGAAGATAGGTGTCAGAGCATTACTGGAACACCAGCAGCAGCAGCTCGACCTGCAGGGTCAAAAAAGGAGCCAGGGCCGCAGAGCCACACAGAGAAAGAAACCTTCAGGCAGCAGCAGGCGGCAGCGCCGTAGTGTGTAGATGGCCACTTCAGTTTGCAGAGTGGCTGCGCTGGACGCAGGTTGTCCGGAATTGCTGTCTCCCGAGAGTCGGGACAACCTGCATCCCGCAAAGCCACTCTGCAAACTACGGGAGAGTGCCCAAATACAGGACGATCCCGCAAAATCCGGGACAGTCAGCCACCCTAGTTGTGACCCAAACAACAGAGAATCCCTTGGCAAAATGAAGGGAATGTCCAATCAAGGTTCTGTAGAAATACAAACACTTTAATAAAACACACCATCTGCATGAAGAACAAAAGAGATTAATATACAAAATCCCATACCAAAGGAAAGGCAAAAAAGGTGCAACAGGTTAAAGACAGTAGCCCTTGAATGTAGTTTCAGGGGTGGTAGATAAGGTACTACCATAAGAGGATATTGGGTTGAAAACAGGTGTGATTGTGATCTAACCAGTCGCTAGTGTCCCAATAGGCTGTGGAAGCAGTTCAGGGTCCACAGTACCTAGATTCAGTTCTCGGTGGACTGACGCATCAGACCCGGTATAGAATGGTGTTGCAAGCTGATTAGGCTCAGTTTGGGCACATAGGATCATGGAGGCCCTGCCAGCAAACAGGCATCGAGTAGGAGTGAATGCGAGTTCTCTATGGAGCAGCATGCTGGGCATTTAATAAGGAAGAATGCTTTAGACCAGTGTGCAAATTTAGGCACGAGTGTAGCAGATGCGCGGGACGGCATCCCGTTACACAATGTTTTACTACAGGTGACAGACAGAGAGGTCGGGGCGATGCGAGGAGTTGTGGGGAAAGGCCTAGACTCCAGTTAAGGTGAAGGTTTTGGAGGAATGGCTCAGTTTTTACCCAGATAGGGAAGGGGCCAGGATATTGGGGGGAAGGTTTTCGTGAAAGTTGTAAGTTGGGATTCCAGGGCCCGAGGATGCGGCGGTGAGCAGAGAAGTCTGCTCGGGAGAATTGGAAAGTGGTAAGGTTGAAGCTGCGAAAGGAGGTGGCAGTGGGAAGACTGGTTGCACCATTTCTGGAGCTGCCAGGTGATTTGGTGGTGTCTCCTTTAGAGGTCATGCCTAAGAAAGCAGCCGGAGAATTCAGATTTATTCATCATTTATCATGGCCAGAGTGCATGTCAGTGAATGACTTCATTGCACCAGAGGATTGGGGAGTTTCCTGTGCCAGTGTCGATCAGGCAGTGGGTTTAGTGAGGAGGGAAGCGTGTGGTTCTTTCATGGACAAGTGTGATATCAACACAGATTTTCGTTTGCTACCGGTGCATCCAGAGGTTTTTTGGTTGTTGGGACTGCAGTTTGAGGGTCACATTTATGTTGACAAAGTGTTGTCAATGGGCTGCACAGTTTCATGTGCATTGTTTGAGCGTTTTGGCTCTTTTCTGCAGTGGGATTTTACTTACAGTTCTGGTTTTGCATTATTTTGATGATTTTCTTTTCATCAGTGGGGTGGGCAAAGAGCATGAATGTCAGCAGATGGTACAGATTTTTCAATCATTGATGCCTGAGTTGGGTGTGCCATTGGCTGAGGATAAGACTGAAGGGCCAGCTGTGGTTTTGACTTTCCTACGAAAAGAGTTGGATTTAGTCGCCATGACCTCATGCTTGCCGGACGACAAGGTGAGCAGACTCGTAGAGTTGCTGGAGAAGGCTATATCGGCCCAGAAAATGAAGCTGCTGGACATGCAGAGGTTAGTGGGGCATCTCAATTTCGTGTGTTGGGTGGTGGCAAGGCAAGTTCTATGGTGGGGGTGAAGTACCCACATCACCAGGTGAGGATTTCAGAAGCTGTCAGAGGGTTGCAGGGTTTTGCTAAGATTTTTGGAAGAATTCAATGGAGTGTCAATGTGGCTGCAAGGGGATCCTGTGGTTTTCCTGTGAAGTGCACGTTTTTTCTGATGTGGCAGGTTCTGGAGGATTTGGAGTGTACTGGAGGGGTGGGTGGTGTGCGGAAAAGTGTCCTGAGCAGTGACAGAGAGGGGGAAGGAGCATAGCCTTTTGGCAGTTGTTCCTGTTTCCAATGGCACTGGAGTTGTGGGGTGGATAGCTGCAGAATAAAAAAGTAAATTTAACGTTGACAATAAGGCAGTGGTCAACATCGTAAAAAGGCAGTCTACTACGGACCATAGGGTAGCTATGCAAATGAGAGAATGTGTGCTGCGGTGCCTGAAGTGGATTGTAGTGTTTAGAGTAACTCATGTGCCTGGGAAGGATAATGGCATTGCTGATGCTTCTCGTTTTCAGTGGCAGGGATTCCGTGGGATGGCTCCAGAAGCAGAGGTGAAAAGGCAGCGGATTCCGGAGGAGCTGTGGCGGCTAGGAGATTGAGAGCACTAAGTTTAGTAGCGTGGTCACTAGCCACAGCATCGTGGGCTGCATACAGGAGAGCATGGTTGGACTAGGGGGGCGTGCAGTTGGAAGAGCATAGAGGATGCAGAGGAGAAAAGGAGGGAGGATGTGATTGAATTTATATTGAGGTGTGTTTACAAGGGTTGGTCTAGGGCGACGATAGTGGGGAAATTGACGGGCATAGCCTTTTAAGGGAAATGTTTGGGGGTTTTCAGCCTAGTGGGGGAGAAATGGCAAGCAGGATGTTGGAAGGATGGGCAAGGGAGAAAAGG
This sequence comes from Ambystoma mexicanum, assembly GCF_040938575.1. Classification (NCBI taxonomy): domain Eukaryota; kingdom Metazoa; phylum Chordata; class Amphibia; order Caudata; family Ambystomatidae; genus Ambystoma; species Ambystoma mexicanum. The sequence goes on along the minus strand of NC_090937.1, from coordinate 1,082,910,338 downwards.
AGGGGCAAGGACAGCAGGAGACCAGTTTCAGTGGCCCTGTTATTGAAGTTATCCAGGGTTATTGAGGGTGTGTGCTGGTCATCGTGGAAACGTTACATGTTTTGGACATGTTTTGTTCGGTTGCTTTTGGGGCATTCCGGGTGTCGTAGCAGGGAGGAGAGGTAAAGGAGGTTTGCTGTGGAGGCACGTACAGCTGTCTGAAAACAGTTTGGTTATAAAAATGTGTAGATCAGAAATGGATCAGAAGGGCAAAGGTCTTTGGGTGCATCTGGACAGAGGCAGTAAGGAGCTGTGCCCAGTGAATTTCGGAGCATTGTGCGGGAAAGATGTGAAGGAAGAGAGGGTTTGATTTTCCAGCATGAAAGCGGGTCAGAGGTGACAGCATCTCAGGTCTTGGGTGCTATGCAGAGAGCACTGTTGGTTTTGGGTGAGAAAGCTGAGGATTTTGGGACTCATTCGTTTAGGATGGGGGCCGCATCCAAAGGTAGCAGGATGGGTCTGTCTGAAGAAAATATTAAGAGTTTGGGGTGGTGGAAATCGGTCAACTACAAGGGATACATTAGAGATTTGGGAAATGGGAGCTGTTAGGTAACAAAGGCATGTGGGGGGGCGATTAGGATCATTGGAGAGAAGGCTCACAAAAATGTTTCTTTTGCAGATGTGGCACGGAGGAGTGGTGAGTTGCCTCAGATCTGGATATGCAGACACTCCATAGTGAAGTGGGTAGGGAAAGGGGCAGCGAAAAGGGTTTTCGGGACCCAGTTGGGGTCTGGGGTCAGGGGGGCTCAGGTGGGACCAACTGTTGCCTATGCTGGCTGGTATGAGGGAGCGCCATGGGGTTTCGGCAACTAATTTTACATGCAGGGAGAATGATTTGGTTAGGGATACAGGTGTGGCACTGTTGAAAACAATGAAGAGGGATGTGAGTTGGTTGAGGGATACATGGCCCAGGGTGGGTTTGGTTTGAACCAAGTTGATGCCAAGAAGGGTGTGGAAGGGGGATGTGAAGGAAGGGGCGGTGGAACAAACAAGGAAAAAGATCACCGGGGAGATGGTGAAGTTTTGCAGGCCCTGGGGGGTGCGAACACTGGTGGACCAGGAGATCATTTATGAGGATTATGAATTGTTTCGGTAAATTTGGGTGCACTTGTCACTCAAGGGAAACATGTACTACTTGTGTGATGTCAGGATGGCAGAATATTATAGGACCCAGAAGCATCATCGCTTTTACAGACTTTTACAACTTTGGGGTATGATCAGTTTGCAAATACCCCACTCACAACACTGGGCACATATTAGATTGGCTGTTATCAAAAAACCAACCAGCATTTTTAAACCAAATTGAGAAATGCACCAGGTCTGACCACTCTCTACTCCACTTTGGAATCCCTCTGGTGCTCGGCAGCTCCTCTAAACAAACTACATTACCCAGCAAAACACGCAACCACAAGAATATCACCCCTAAAGCGTTCAAACTAGCTATAAAGTAGCCACTACTACTCTTACTTGCCCGTAAAGTACCCTTGGAGGAGTTTACTACCTCTCTAAGACTAGCCACTAATAAAGCCTTTGATTCCCTTGCCCCTCTCCGGCCAACTAAATCTACGAAGCAAAAGCGACGTCATTTTCTACCCTTATGCAGAGGGAATAAGAGGAAGGCAGAGCTTTTGTGGATAAATCATCCCTCAGCCGCTACAACCATAGCCCACAAACAAGCCGTCAAATTGTACATAAATACAATCTTTGAAGCAAAAAGCATTAAGCTTAATGCCAGGATAGAAGGGGCACCATCTAAATCCAAGGAACTTTTCTCGGTCCTTCAAGAACTTAAGAGCTCCACCACTGAACCTTCCTTCATCTTGGATGATGGCTGGTGACAGAACATTTTAGATAGTTTCTGCCAAAAGACACTACAGCATCAGGCTAACATCCAAAGACAGATTGAAACACATTCTTTAGTGAACGACCATGATACCCGAAATTGTGTAGACTCTACCCATAGTATCAACCTCTTCTCCTTTTGTGCGATCTCAGAACAAGAACTACTGCAAATTATAGATAAGATGAAGCCTACGTCTTGCAAAGGCGACATCTTCCCATTCTCCCTCCTTAAAGACTTGGCATCTATACTAACCACTCCTTCGCACAGGCCTATGTGCCCGAGGTCATCAAAGAAGCATGGATCACTCCTCTGTTAAAAAAGACCAATCTTGATCCACTGGATCCTGGCAACTACCACCCCATAACCAATGTGCCTTTTATTTTAAAGATAATCGACAAGGTGGTCTGTTCACAGTATCAAACTTTTGTAGACACACACACAATATCCTAGTAAAAGAACAATCAGGCTTTAGGGTCAACCATAGAACCAAGACGGCTCTGTTACACCTTAAAACTAACATTACGGAGATCATCGAGGAGGGAAACTCCGCCCTGTTGCTTTTACTAGATTTATCGTCTGCATTTGATATGGTTGATCACAACCTACTGGGAGAAAGATTAGAACATGTAGGCAGATGTTCCCCAATGGCTGTATCATGTCTGAATTTGTTTCTCCGGCCCAGAATGGGGACATCTCAGTCACAGAAGATACATGTAACCTGCGGTGTTCCTCAGGGATGCTGCCTGTCTCCTCTGTTATTTAACATTTACATCAAGTACTTCGCAACCTTTTGCAATCCTTGGGTGTTAAATTTGCCAACTATGCAGATAATACCCCGATAGTCTTCAAGCTATCTGGGATCTATGAGGAGGACGTGGCAAATGTTAACAGGGTCTTTGGGGTAATCCAGAAATGGATGGCTCTGTACTCCCTGGCACTCAGTGACAAGAAAACAGAGCTACTCATCATGGGAACTCCCCACAGATTAAAGAACCTGGATCCACAATATAAAGCTTTTGTGATCAATGGGAATTCCATCCGTATGTCGGATTCAGTAAAGATGTTGGGTGTCATTTTTATTCCCACCAGTCATTTCAAAAACATGTTTCCCATCTAAGGTCCACATGCTCCTACTTTTTACACCTGCTATGGCAGATTCATTCATATCTATCGGAATCTAACAGGGACTCGATAACAGCCTCCTTGTTGGGACGGCAAAAGGTAACATTAAAAAACTTCAGGTACTGCAAAACAGTGCATATCGAGCAGTTTGTGGGCTTACACATCAAACTTGCGTCTCAGAATACCAAAGGAAACTTCACTGGCTTCCCATTGAACAGCAAATACATTTCAAAGGTGCTGTCATAGTATATAAATGCATGATGGGTGAAGCACCAGGCTATCTCGCTACTAGAGTGAAAAAAAAGCGACCCCTCACCGGACGCTACGTTCAAATAACAAACTGTTACTGGAGCAACCTTGTGTTACCTTGAAAATACTTGGTGGTGCAAGCTTTATTGCCTGGGCCCCATGACTTTGAAACCTGCTTCCACTGGATATTAAGGGCTGCGCATTCACTCCGCAATTTAGAAAACGTCTCAAATGATTTCTCTTTGACACATAAATGAACTAAGAATGCTATCTTTTCATTTCTGAAAGCCTTCCTGACCGACCCTGCTAAGCCTCCCGACAGCGTACTCTTTTTTGTTCCTTGTTGTTTGTCATGTGAGCGCCCTCAGGCCTTTGGGTGTGTGTGCGATGTATAAAAAACTTGTTAGTTAGTATAAAGAGTTGTAGGTAAAGGAGAGGTGTGTTATGGGTGGGGCAGAAAGACCACCTTAGGGGAGGGTTTTTCTGGTGCCTGGGACATGGCCCTTTTAGGAGGGTTGGGGGAAGCACAATGGGGTACTAGCGCGGTAAAGGAGGGGACTTGTGCTGTTTGCATGAACAGGCTAACCCAGGGGTGCAAAGAGGGGGGAAGAGGTATTGAAGGAGGGGTGTGGCCTCGTGGAGAAGATGGGAGAAAACAGGAATGAAGGTTGAGAGGAATTGAGGGGGTAGGGAGGGAGCAAGGGACTGGAAGGAAGGAATTTGAAATTGTTTATTTATTTGTTTTGGCGATTGTTAATTGATCTGTTAGTTTGTAAGGCCAGGGAGCCAGGTTAGCATCTTTTCTGTAAGCTGTGGCCTGTCACATTAAAGCAACCTTTTCCACTTTAAGAGGGTCTGGGATTTTTTTGTGCAGTAAGCCCAAAGGGGGGGCCCAGTGGGTTATGCGCAAGCGTTTCTCCCCTGGGTGGTTTTGGGCGCTCCACAGCTGGCCTGCGCATAGAGCGTCATAACGGATATAAATAGAGGCAGGGAAGGTTCGGGTGCAAGTGACCGCTGGGACGTTGATTTTGTCCCCACCCTCTCGCCCCCTTTTTTCATTATGTTGGTCTTGGTGTTTGTTTTGTTTCCCCCAAGTTTAGCATTTTGGGTCAGAGACGGGGTGAGGGAGGTCTATCATAAGGGGCTGGTAGTTTTGTGAGACAGGCTGAGGCAGTAGAATGGGACAATGTTATGTTAAAGAGTTCATAATGTTGCTGATGTGGCAGGTCAGCCTGGCTGCAGGTCATAGAATAGGTTGGAGGAAGATTGGTGTTGAGGGGAGAATGGTGGAGGTAACGGAGGCAATGGTGTTTCCGGGGACATGGCCCTTTGGAGACAGGTTGGTGGAAGCACAATGGAGTACTAGCGCGGTAAAGGAGGGTGGTTGTGCTGTTTGCACAAACAGGCTAACCTGGTGGTACAGAGAGGAGGGAGAGGCATTGAATGAGGGGCGTGGCCTCGGGGAGAAGATGGGAGAAAGCGAGAATGAAGGTTGAGAGGAATGAATTGAGGGGGAAGGGAGGGAGCAAGGGACAGGAAGGGAGGAATTGTAAATTATTTATTTATTTGTTTTGGCGATTGTTAATTGATATGTTAGTCAGTAAGGCCATGGAGACAGGTTAGCGTGTTTTTTGTAAACTGGCCTGTCGCATTAAAGCAACCTTTCCACTTTAAGCGAGTCTGGGATTTTTTGTGCAGTAAGCCCAAAATCCTGGTGCTAAAGTGTCTAAGAAAAAAGTGAAAAGGCCATTACTGAACCTAAAGTGGTTTCAGGTGAGCCCAGCCAGAGATTGAATGGCTATAGATTGTGTTTTGGTTTACTACAACAGTTGTACACATGCATTGTTAATTTGAAAGGAGTATTCAGAAGAGAAGCTGCATTACATAAAGCAAGTCTTCAAAATAAAACAGGAGGGGAACTGTGTCATAGCCAGTTATTGGACAGTCGAGTTGTGCTGTGCAGACAGCTCTTTGATCATTAACGTGAATTAAATGAAGAGCTGTGCGGCCACTGGCCTCGCTTCTTTCCTGAAACAAGCATCTCTGTAGAAGTGTTTGCTCCAAAGAAAATGCTTCGCTTAAGAGAGCAAGGGCATATTCCCTTAGATTAGACGCAATGGCACTCTATACATAGCCTAATCCCATGTTTTGGATGAACCTTTTCCCTGAAAACAAAACCATACAAAGACGGAGGAAGCAAATGACTGTTTAGGAAGGTTGGCGGGTGTGTGTGTTGCTGTTTTTCATTCCAAAAGTTGCTGTTTGGGGGAAGATAGTAGCTTTCTTAAATCATTAAACTCTGCCTGCTGCTGATACCAGATCGCGTCACTATCGCAAAGAAATATGACAATCTGGAAATGACCCTATTCGCTGCTGAAAACCTATTCAGGCATTTGGAATTTTGACTTGACTGTCTCATAACGTGTAGCAAGGTGTATGCTGCAATGTGTGTACTCCACGGTTCACCAATATCCCAGTATTCTCTTAACACATTAATTTAAAGGTTTGGTGTGGGGTTGGTTTAAATAATGTGATTTATCCAACACACATAACGGCTAAGTGATGGATCTGTACAAAAGAGCTACTTCAAAACAGGCACTGACATGCTCAATACGTGGTGCAGGACCACATTTCACTGCTTACGTATCAAAAAGGTGGCATATCTTCACCATGCTGCCATTAGCAGTGTGGGTATTAACTGCTCCGAATTTGCAGCACAGGTCTTGATCGTGGTGCTAATGGTGGTGCATGGACCGGTTAATGCATGAGTTAGGCGGGGCCAGGGAAGGGTCATAATTGGGTGGAGAATGAGAGGAACTTGGGTAGCGTAAGGGGGAAACAGGGAGGGTATTTTAGGAAAGGAAGCAGACAAGAGAAAGCTGGGGGAGGGGACCAGACAGCAGTGAGCATTGAGGAGAACCCCACTTTGAATGAAGAGGTTGGCAGGCAAAAGGGGTAAGGGTAAAGGGGGGATTCCCCCTTTGAGCGTAAGGAGTGCCACAGGGCAGGCGTTCCAAACAAAAATTGATTAATCAAGTGAATGCACAATAGTGAACCGCAATGCAGGAATTTGAGCATGACTAAATATGCCTAAAATTATCTCAAAACACATACCTTAAAGCTCAAGGTGATATTGGTTTGTGCTTGAGTCCCACAATCCCAAACACGTATTCAATTTGCCTGGCTAAGTATTAGACACAATTGTAATTACTTTGATTAACATGCTCTCATTAATTAGAAAACAGATAATATACACAAATAAGCTCAATGGTGATATCACCAAAATAAATTGAACATCTACAGATTCTCATACTAAAAGCCCATCAACCAACAGCACTAGAAGGAACATTTACCATGGATTTCATCTTAGAAATGGGAAGGACAATCCAGCATAACACATATGCGGTCCCACGTGGAGGTCTTATACTCATAAATCGCACAGGCCGTTGAATACATATTAACAACACAGTGTCAAAAGTTATGTTATATTATGAAGTCTTTTTACTTCACCTGTCACCACCAAAGAGGTCTTTCGGCACCTACCAGTGTCAGATTATTTAGCATATTGTAGCCCGGCAATGATGTTGCCAGGGTAACGTTGAGAGAGGTGGTGATTAGAGAAGGTTACGATGGGGTGGGAAGTGATGGTGAAGAGGGCGACTACGAATAAAACAAACACATTCGGAGGTGAGAGACAAAAGAAATGAGGATGATGGGATACGGTTGTGGTTGTAGGGATGCCTGTGTAATAACTGATGATAGTGTATAGGTATTCATGAGAATGAGAAGTTAACTATATGCTGCTCAGTCATATTGTGATGGCAGAATCTAGACCAGCCAAAACAAGGTACTGGATAATGTTGGTGATAGGTTTTGTGATGAACTTGAGATGTGCTCAAGTGGGCCCTAGTAAACAAAATAACACAGGAAATGTCTTAGGGTTAGGAGTGTTTAATGGGAAGGAGTTTCCTCAATTGTACCTTAGGAGGAACTAGGTAAATGATTAGGTGGCCAAAAGTATTTCTACGCTTGAATTTATGACAAAGACACACAGTTAGATGTAATGTTGGACTGCTACTTGGGCAATACCACAGAAAAAAAGGAACTGCAGGGCTTTGGTAGAAGAAACCGTGGGGTCAAAGGACAGCTTGCCACTCAGGCATAAGGTGTAATATCAAACAAGTGGGATAAACCAATAGCTGTGGGCCCTACATGGGAAAAGTGCAATAGTGATACAATATCAAGAAATCATAATCTACCGGGGTAAAGCACCTAAGAACATAGTTTGGGGGTAGAATAATGCAGAACTGAAGCTGTCCCATTTGAGTGGAACGCTGTATTTAGTAAGGAGGTTTCTAACTCTAATTTGCATCTACATCCTGAAGCTGTGCCTTTAGTGATTGCAACCACAATCACTCAGAGAGAATGTAACAAGATAGGTGCTCATTAATATACAAAATCACGTATCTACTCAATACAAAATATTCAAGAAGGATTTTATAGAGCTTACATTTCGACATGCAGAGATAGTCTGACACTCTAATTGCCACAGTCATTAGTTTAAATATGGGCTTATTTTTCTCATATGGTTAAGGTAAAGTGAACTAATAATACAATATAACACAATGAAAATCAACCAGGGAGTAAAGCAACCTAGAACATAATTTCAGGGCAGAATAAGGTGGAACTAAAATTGCGCCATTTGTATGGAACACAGTCCCATGGAACAATAAATGCCCGCCTATGGCGTCTGTTGAGGACAATGCCTGACTGTGTGCACTAGAGCGGGACATCTGTAACAGACTTTAATCACAAGAATATAGGGGACACCAGTTGGCAAAATACATGTTTGGATCCCACTCATGGGCGTAGTGATATTTCCAGGGATCACAGTGTATTACTGTTGATATTAAGAAAGGTGACAAGGAAACGGGAATGGCTATGTTAGATAACTACTTCCTATGCTAGCTGTAATATGCAATAATAATCCCCTCAGCAGGATTAACACACGGTAACAGAGGTAACATGCGTTTGGGCCCTAACACCGGACCCCAGCGATGTTAACAGCCTGTGAAGTTCCTAAAGGGCTATTAGCACCTCAGGTTTTAAAACTGGTGTGCTGGGGAGCACGGAGATGACGCAACGATCAGAAGAACAAGATTTGGACGTTAACTGAGGGGGAGCGGGAATGGGGTTGGTATGGGAGGAGATGATCAATGAGCTGTATGGATTGTCAAGAAAGAATATGTTGTAATCTGCTTTTCTCTGGTGTGTCGATCAAAAATAAACATGTTTAAAAAAATAAAAAAAACTGGTGTGCTGGTAGCAAGGTATTTGCTTTAATTAATGGGTCCTGAGTTCGCTGCGACCTGTCCATTCAAACAAAACGCTCACTGATGGAGGCTGCCATGGAAGGCTGGCCTCTATGCACAGCCCTTTTTCCATTCCCAGGAGTAGTGCAGAGGACCAATTAACCAACAGGTATGTGGCAGGGGGGACGGGAGGGGTGGGTCAAGGGTAGACAACGATACAGGGGACGGTGGGGGCAGGAGATAACATTGTAAGGTAGATGCAGACAGCTTGCGCAGAACACGGACTTGGATCATGGGATACTGCCTGCCATTCAAGCAATCTGATTGGCTGCCACATCCGCCTGTGTGCTAATTATAACTAGGCACCCATTGGTCAGTCTTTATGCATTAGTCGTTGGGTAGCTGCCAATAGGTACAACGCACCTGATGGACAACGACCAAAGTAAAGGATGAGTTGTCACCCTCTACCCACTGTCAAAATATGAAGTTGAAACTCATCCAGAATGGAGCCATTTGATAGGCTTGATGTAGTTATGACACAGGAAACATGGTCACCTAACCCTATGCACGTGCCTGGCTATTGTGCACATCATATTCCTGCAATCAAAAATAGGAAGGGGAGATGTTCTAGGGAATTAAACATTGGGTAGTACTGCATGTGCGGCTCATTGCTGCTCAGACAGCACTGGATCAAACAAGCACTGAGGCTAAAGATAAAGAGAATCATACGTTGGCCACAATTAACTTTTATAGTCCCTATTTTGGTCAAGGGGAGATCAAGTGTGGTTCAGCTGAAAGAGACCATTAACTTGAGTTTGATAAGCATAGAGGTGGGGCACCCTTTTAATACTTCTCAATGGAAAATACTTTAACCTAAAACTGGGAGAGGGTACAGAGTGTGATCTGTTAGATGTTGAAGAGACGGGCTACTAAAGGATTGTTCTCATCCTTGGTCAACTGGGAAAATTTCATTTAATAATGGGAGGGTATCCTGAGTTCGTGACACTCATCATTCAGGTCAACAACTGGCATAGAGTTAAAAATAAATCGTATGAGGAACATCAAAAAATCTTGCTTCCTTTAAATCACTCTGCTTAGGAATATTGAACATTGCCTCCCGACTACTGATCAAGCCATCATGGTGGGTCCATTTATGAATTTGTGGTTCAACTACTGTAATTCTGTTTATGATGAAATGCCCACAATTAGCAATTCCAAACTTTAGGCAATGCAAAACGTTGCCGTTTGGCTGTTTTGTGGTATTAAAAAAACACTAGTATTTCAGCCAGTTCATATGTTTTTTGTTTAGCCTTTTATTGACAGTTCTGTGTTTTCTTTCAAATGCCAATAAAGAGATGTTCAAAAAAGCACTGTATTTTAAGCGCCCCCATGCTATCATTGCACTGGCTACTGGAGAAAGACAGAATCGCCTTTAAAATACTATATATATCCTATTTAAATACCTACAGGCCTTGGCACTAGTCTATATGAGTAACCTCATCCTGAGGCAGAGCATTTTAACTGAGTTTTCACTCAGACTCGGGCATTACCACACATTCCAGCCCTTAGAACGGGTGCTTCACACCATTAGCACCCGTCCCATGAGCTGGCACAGGGCTAACTGAAAGTATTTTCAGTTCCATGAACGGAGCAGCTTGCAGCGTCCCGTTCAAGGAAAAACAAGACTGTTCCAAGATGGCCACCATGGAAATAAAAAATGGGGCTCCATACCGAGCCCCTCTTCCCTTTCCGTGGCAGCCATCGGGAGCTGAGAGAAAGGAGCGGCTGCGGCACTTGCCGCCGCCAAAATGAGGTATGTGCGGGTGGGGGGCTGAGAATGTGAATAAAATAAATATAAGGGGATGAAGAGTGGGGGGGGAAGACGGCGGTTGGGGGAACCAGCTGGCAGGCGGCTTGGAACACGGGCTGAGATCGTCGGCTTCAGCCCGCATTCCTAGCCACCTGATTGGCTGGTTCCCCCATCAGGGTGCTAATTGCAGCTAGTTACCTTGTTTGGGGTCATGTTTGACAAATGTATAGTCCAGTGTCAAACATCAGGCCAACTGGGAACATCATACTCCAGAAGCTCCTGCTTCGGGCCCTCCAGGTGGACCATGCACATTGCACTAAAATATGCTTTGACAAGGGAAAGCAAAGAAAAGTCCCCTCTGTTCAGGTGGATTTACATTCCCTGGGGCTGATTAATGGAATTCCGGGACGAAATCGCGCAAGGCTGCGTGCCGAGAAGGACACTGTGCAAGACTGCGCGCAGAAAGACAAAAGCGTGCCATTCATATTCATGGAATTGACAGCGCAAAGTAACCATATTTGCAAGTCGCAGCTGGTACATCCTCGACACGCCCACACCCAAAGCAGAAAACTTCCAAATCAGCTAATTTTGTGTGCTCCAGATAGCGCGAATACACGCACCCTTCAAACAGTGCGTTGAGTCCCCCATAAGCAGGCCTGCGACTCGGAGACCCTGCGCGTGGTCACCCGTAACTGTATCCGGCACCCTGACAACATGCTTATAAACATTCGTAACTCTGCAATAACTCAGGAAATCTACGTGCAAACTCACGTAAAACATTCCTGCACCCTGCTAGACTGCTTACGCGCACCCCTAACTTACATCAGAACCCCGATTGAGTACACGCACCCCGAAATCCGACATGCAAGCCCACCTGCACGCTGAAAATCCTACTCGCGAGTGTACTTACGGCTGCCTTCGGGTGGCGGATCGTATGAAGGACTTGCGTGGCCATTTCCCAGCTGAGAGAATGTGATATTGCATCCATGAATACGTCTCATTCTGCACAATTGTGAGCGTGCGAGGGACTGAGTTCTTCCCCATTTTTAGTGTTCCACCCCCTTCCCAGCCCACTGAACAAGCCCCTTAGCGGCTCGCACGGAGGTGCCGAGCCAGCACGAACTCCACGCAAGTTCAGGAAAAGTACTGCGCATTCGAGTCCGTAAATCGACGAAGGGGGATTTGCACGCAGTTGCGCGTGCAAGTACCCTATTTCTTGCATCGAAAATTCCATGAATCGGCCCCTGTATAGTGAGAGAAAGATGCTGTACCATGCGCTGATTGTCTGCAGATTGCCTCGGAGCACCACCTGACTAAAATCAAAATAGCCATAAGGAATGGGAAAATAAAGCAAAGTAGAAAACGCAATGTCAAGAGAAAAGGAAACCAACCCACTAAGCACAGAGAAATAAGTCATTTTATAATTAAACAAACACTTTCTTTTAAGGAACATCTGAATGGTTTAAGATTGCTGCAGCTATCCCTTAAGAAGTTGCCACCATTTATAATGGGAGTAGGCACATTTGGTCAGCTTATCAAGATACACACAAAATCCCTATATCACACTGCTGTTGCCTGGAACATGCACATGCAAGGATGCCACGGCTGAATACTGTTCAATATCTGAAACAAGGACAAATCTACACCCGCTATTAAACTACTAGCTCATGTTCCTTCGGCAGGCTAGTGCAGTGCTGCCAGTGGAGTGTTGTTTACAGTCTTACTTCAAACAAAGAGCCCAAAGTACTTAATGTTACCCTGCATGAAAAAGTCGTGAACTTACACCACAACATTAATATCAGTTTGAGATACAGCCCTTCCAAAACCTTAAATGTTTTTAAGATGGTGTCCTTTTGCTGACGTTTCCCGCGGTGTTGTATGGGCAAAGGTACCAGGCCCTGCTTGAGTAATGGGGTGCCTGAAATATAGATTTGTCAACACTGCATCCATTGTTTCTAGGGGGTATATGGTTGGATGGCTATGTCCACGGTTTGCTACAATGAAATGCTCCTGTGTCCTTTGGGTAATATTGCATCTGCAGTATTGGACTATTGCATGTCCACCTACATAAAGGTTTTATTTTAATTCGTCCTGAAATGTTTGCTGTAAATCACAGTTTCATGCGATTTTTTACAATTTGTTGGCAGGGGTGGGGGGAAGAGGGCAGGGATATCCCCCTCTAAACCCTTCTTGAGACGTTTCAGGCAGGCTCACTTCACTTGCTCACTTGCACCAACTAGGGTGACAATCCACCAGCCGCCACTGTGCACTATTATGCTTTCATTGTCATAGAACCAGTGGAGCCGCCTGAGAGAGAGGCACGTTTCACAATCCATACTGGCCCTCAGCTCGATTGCGTTTGACACCCCTGGTAGTCTCTGAATATCATAATATTGGCAGCGCTGCTGAGGGGGCACCCCGGAGCTCGAAAGCACGAGCAAGTAATCTGGGGGCAAGCAGGGCACAGGGGTAGGGGCAGAACACATGCAGCAGACATTGTCTGCCCAACATTACATTTGTTATGCGCACTATTGACCCTCGGGCATAAAGACGCGGACTACAGAAAAGGACAAAAAACAAAACTGACAGAGTAAGTCAACAATAAAAGGAGAGGTCCAGGAGGCCTTAAGGAGATTTTGTAAGATCCCAGTCAGAAGACGGTACCGTAGGGAGTATCCGAGTTTTTTTAAAGATGTCAGGCGAATAAGAGGGTCTTCAATTCCTTATTAAAAGTGAGGAGAGAGGAGTGCCTCCTCAAGCTTATGGGAAGATTATTCCAAAGCGAGGAGGCCTTCACATTAAATGCTCCCTTTTCTGCTTTTTATGTCTTACATCTTGGCTGTATGATCTGAACTTCTCTTTTATGTACTGTTGTAGATATGCTGGCGTTATTTTAAGCCAGCATTTAAAGACTATAACTAGCACTCTAAAATGAATCCGGGATTCAACAGGGAGCCAGTGCAAGGAGCGTCTAGCCTTGGTTACATGGCTGTGCCTGGGGAGTCTGAGTACTACTCTGACCGCCCAATTCTAGGCGACCTGAAGTCTATGCAATTCTCGTTGACTGATACCCAGCAGGAAACTGCCACAATAGTCCAACTTAGCACCGATTATTGCCCTGGCTATTGTCTCAGCGCTTTCTTGGGAAATCATGGGCCTCAAGTGAGCCAACAATTTAGTGTAATAAACTACCTCCGCCACCACAGACGAAACATGTGCTTTCATACTTAATGTCGGGTCCAGTATTACTCCTAAGATTTTTGTTTTTGATAATGGGGAGATAATATCATTTCCCAAGTTAAATGCACTATGGGCTTGATCTAAGTTGTTGAGCCCCTTAGAACTGCCTACAATCAGCAGCTCTGTCTTGCTGCGGTTCAGAGCTAGGAAGTTGTAAAGCATCCACTTTTCAATCAGTGCAAATACTCTATTAACCTCCTCCTCATCATTTTTGTGATGACCCGTTAAAGAGATGACACATTGGGTGTCGTCTGCATAATTAGAAAACACAACCCCCTCCTCCTGAAGCATGAAAATGATAGGGGCCATGAACAGATTATACAGACATGGCGACAAGCTTGCCCCTTGTGGTACCCCATAAAGAACTGAAAGAGGGGTAGCTTCGGCCGTGGCTGAACAAACTTTGCTTGTTCTGTGCTCCTCCCCTCTCCCTCAGCTACAAAGGGACAGGAAGAAAGGTTAGGATGGGGCCCCAGCAAGGTGCGAAAGCACGTTAACATGTGCCGCACCTACAGGAGAAATCCAAGGGGCAGGAAATAACAGCTTGTGTCCTGCGAGGGTCACAAGGAGGCACTAACTGCCGTCGGCGCCAGCCGGGGGCAGGGGAATCCGCCCCCACACACATGCAGTGCCTAGGGCCATCCTGAGGAAATATAAGGAGCTGCCTGGGCAGCAAACAGCACAAACCTGAGTGCGCTGTACAGTGCACCACAAGTTGACCTGCTTACGCAGATAACTCCCCCCCCCCCAAGAACCCACCCACCCAAGAAAAGAAGTACAAAAAGGGGAGAAGAAAAGAAATACAGGGTCTCGAACGGGGTCCACGTCACAGGGCCACGAATGGGGCCCACGTCGTCGTGGGAAGAGGGAGACGGCACGGGCCAAGGGCCACAACCCTGGAACTCTGTACGGTTTAAAGTGATATTTTCGAAGCCCATATTTTCGAATGCCATTTTCTCGACGCCAAATTTAAAGAAAATCTTTTTTTTAGAATGTTTTTTTTAAATGGGTGTTAAATGGGGGTTCTCCAAAACCCGTTTTTTTTATTTACACTTTTTTTACTAACGAAGCACAAAAAACATATAAAATTAAAAAAAACATTCGAAAAAAACAATTTCAGCAAAATGTTTTCGACATAATGGTCATTCGAAAATATGTTTTCGAAAATATGACCGGATACCCCTCTGTACATTATGTATGATATGGTTATTATTATTATGACTATTATGCTGGGTAATACTACGTAATGTACAATAAAGACCCACTGCCTTTTTATTGCCAACACTTACACAATGTGTCAGTAATCATTGGGAAAACATAATATGGGGAAACAGTCGCCAACATCTTGGTTCCACTGGTTACTGACCCTTGGTAGTCCACTAGTGAAAACTATAACAGACTTGGTGCAGCAAAATCATCGGAGTAGCGGGTGATTAGAAGCAATCGTTCCATGCCAATTCATAGTTTGATCAAATGTGTCCACTTATCCATCAGTGCTTGCACCAGCAGTACCAGGACCATTGTTGTGAATCATATTTCCCTGTGGCCCCAGTGATGCGAATAATCAATGCTCTCATACAGGCAGTACTGCACAGAACATCTTTCAGGCACTTCCCCTGGCCCAGTATCTTTTCCCATCACAGGGTACTTAGCTGTATAGATAAGGTCAGCTCTGAGAAGGAATTCAACCGTGTACAATGCGTGTGATGGCTTGACCTTATAGTCGTGTGGCTTTCAGTAAATGAAGCAGCGGGTTGGTTCCATTTCCAGCATTTTGTAATTCGTGAAGCTTTGGCATCGAACCCATTAAACTTTTCCTGGCAGACTTGCACTGTCTTCCTTCTCATCCTGGGAAGGGGCCACTGATTGGCTGCCTTGATATCAGGTCACCCAATAGCGTAATGTTGGGATGATGCTGCAAGCGGAATCACTGGTCAGGTGTAGGAAGACAACCAAGCATGGGGGCAAACGTATCCCCCAGATATTTTAGTAAACTTACATGTCTACCTCTAAAGCAACACTTAAATACCATGGTCCAAATGTCGCGAGATGACACAAGAAAAGAGCCCAAGAGCCGGCACGATTGAATGCTTACTTTGGACAGCGCCTACGCGTGACGACCCCTGAAATTAAGCCTTTGGTGTGTGGTCCCAGCACCAAAGTTCTACTTTTCCAGACGCATGGAGTGCAGACTCTAGCTCTCATTGCAAGCAGAACACAGTGAGACGCGGCATTTAAAGTACTACAACATCACTATCAGGCCATTGTGCCTCTGTCATAACCAATCCAGCCCAGGTAGTCGGCCAGCTTTTGCAGACACTGTTCGCACTCTCGCTTAAGCAGACGTATCTCAGTGGCACGTAGGTGTTCTCTGGCCCTTTAATGGCATTTGTATTTCCCAACATGATGAACAACGTGTAATTGTATTGGCTGTGTCGCACGAAACGTTTAAAAAATGAGGGGCCGACACAAAGAATTACCTCTGAGTTACCCCTGGAGAGAGAATATTGGATTTACATTTAAGTTACTTTTGCCTACTCATCACTTACTGGTTTCTTGCCAGGAGTAAGTCAGTTACTACCAGGAACTTGTTTGCGAATCTGTTCCACACCGTTTCAAACTTTCACGCACCGCTAACGTCTGGGTAGACATTTCAGACTATTCAGTAATCAACGAGCACAGAGAGAGGGAGAAGGAGGGACGAGGAAAGAAAGGGGGGAGTGATGAAAGAGAGCGGTGGAGACGCGCAGGAGAGAAGAGGGTCGGAGAGAGACATGGATGGGAGAGACAGAGAGGCGTGAGAAAGAGTAAATGAAAGAGAGCATGAAAAAAAAGACGAGAAAGTGGAAAGATTAAGAGGCGAAGAGGTTAAAGGAACTTGGAAGCAAGAGGGGATACTGGAAATAATGAGCGAAGCCGAGAGTTGGATAATGAGAGGAACAGAGGGGAAAAGAAAAAGAGGGAGAATGAGAGGACGAGAGACGGAGAGGGAAATGACAACAAGGGTCGAGAGAAAGAGTGGGAAAATGAGAGAACGAACGAGGGAACAGTTGGCGAAATAAAGGGCGGACAGACAGGATAGGACCTCTAAACTCTGAGAAGCGTGGAAGGAGGCATAGGCAGACGTGACACAGGACTGCATGAGCGATGCGTCTGACTAATTAATTATATAGATGTTTCAGAAGCACACGCATCCGCAGTGGTGTGGCATTTGGTTAAGAGAGCAGCATGAGTATATCGGTGTTTGGGGAGTCTCCCCTTGGAGCGACCAGAGAAGCGCTTTTGATGGGGCAGTGTGTATTAGAGAGAAAGAGTCGGAGAAGGTTTTTTGGGGGACAGACCCGTTTCCGTGTTCGTATTTGGCAAGCTGCATGCGACAGTTTATGGAGATTTGCTGCGCGGAACATCTCTACGATACACTATGCCTAATACCGTAGATGCCCCCATACTGGACCAGTTCCAATTTTCGACAGTACGCGCTCGTTACACTGCGGGGTTGCTCTCAACTTATTCAAACCTCGCAACGACCATTCACCACTATCGCTGTGAGAGGTGAGCCGTCAACTTGTGGCATGTTACTGCGCACAGCGTGCCCTCCTCTCCCGGGTCAGGGAGCCGGTCTCCATGCGGCGTGAGGGCCGAGTGGGGACCGGGCGAGTTGGGCTACAGCAGAAGCAAGGATAAGCTGCCTTCTTCCGGTCGCTCTCCGGGGTGCTGAAGGAGGCGCGCGCCGGCGGGGGGTGGGGAGAGCGCCGCAGGTGGCTGGCCCTGCTGCCGCGCGAGCTGCGTGCGCTGCGCATGCTCTGCGCGCGCTGGCGCTGAGGCGGACAGGAAGCGGCGGGGGCGGAACTCTTACCTCCGCAGACGCAGATACAGGAGGCGAGAAGCAGGAGTAGCAGCAGCAGCGGGGCGCTGCACACCGGGGGCAGCTGCCCTCTGGGGCCGCAGCTGCGAGTGTGCGAGCTCTGCACAGCAGGCTGTCTGCAGCCGCCGAGCCTCATCTCCGCCAAATTTCGGGGAGCAGGTCTTGTGGACTCGGGCAGTTGCTGCGGGCTCCGCGCGGCGTCACCTCGTGCTCCCCTGGCTACTGCCCCTCGCACTTCTCCGTTCCGTTTGCAGAGTCAGGCTTTGCCTCTTGCTGGTTTCTGTTCTTGAGTTGTCACTGTTCGCCAAACTTTTAAACCCGCAAAGCACGTGGGCAGCGCACGTAGACCCAAATGGCACGTCACAAGCCCAATCCTCTCCTCACCCCCCTAACCCCCACCTTTTTAGTTTTCCTCTGCGCGCTGGTGAGGGAGTCTCCGCGCCCAGGCGTAGTGACGTCACCGAATAGTATTCTCTCGGGGTCTGTTACTCAGAGACACTAAGGTGACTCAGAGCATTAATTGCACGACCTAGCTTGTTGACACGACCTATTGCAACTGAGGGATGGTGGGATCCCAGGGGTCGGCATATAGGTAGTACTAAGCCAACAGCATCGCCGCAGTTTATGCATACTCCTAACCCTCCACCCATGCATATTTGCTCAATTGAGAGGGGAGCGATGATTTCTCAAAATGCAGTTTCTATGTAGATTCCCTAAAACCCATTTCTCTGCCCCCACACCATTTCAGTTCAGACTTGAATCATTTGATTCCAGAAGCTCAGCCATCCTCTTTTCATGCACATCCGTCGCACTACTGCCACAAAGTGGCGGTCCTACAATATGTAGCCAAGCCAACCACATCATTTTTGTAGTTTCTTTGAATATCAATCAAAAGAAACTTCTTGTGTGGGACTTATGCACAATTCCTTCACTTACCTCAGCAATTTCTATTAGGACATACTCGTATCGTTCGAGTCAATTGCATTCCAGTAGTTTCCAGTCCACGTTATATATCCCATCCCTTGAGAAACTTTCTAGGCACTTGTCGGCGAGTGGAACGCTCTCGGACCACACACGCTGCGCCTCCATATTGCCCGATTTATGGAATTGGTTTGCACGGTTCAAAGTGACTTTGCACTGGCGACACAAACCCTGATTCATGGAACTGTGCAAAGCGTATTTTTGCAGACATTTTAAACAGTTCATGAATCGGAGCAGTGCAAAGTCACTTTGAACCGTGCAGAAAATTCCATGAATCGGACCCTATAGTGTGTAACAACCCTTCTATCTATTCTCTGCAAGTGTATGAAAGTTTATCTGCAGTCACGAATGCACAGTTTTGATTTTCCTGTTTTATGAAATGGCTTTCTGATCTTGCATCGACCACCATGGCACGCCATATTATCAATTGCGTGCAATGACACAGCTGGCCACTTGGTTAAAAGAGCGGTTTAAAGCGCAGTTTGTTGGAAACGTACTGCCACTAGAAAGGGGGTGTTTCGTTTGATTAGTTTTGGCATCAACCCGGGACCGAAATAACATATGCAAATATGTTCCGTGCGCATGATCATTCTTCATTAGCTTTCATTTTATGGTTAATACATATCACAACATAACGAATGCTACCAACCCTTAAGTAACGTTAATATTCATGGAGGGACACGTTCAACGCGCAACTTTTTTTTTTAAGATACCCAAACAGCTTTTCGACCTCTTGCAAACATAGCGAGGGCAGTGCTTTTTTTGTTTTTTTAAATAATTGCCCGGCAACACATTTCCAAAAACAAAACACTAATGTACGTGAACTTTCCCCCAGAAATGAACACTGATATATTGTTTTCGTTTCTGTAGTATAATGAGGTGTTTTTGGATTTTCCAAAGCGAAGTATGTGAATAACGAAACACACACACTTCAACACCTCTTGATTTCTTCATCAATGTATCGAATTCGAGTATTGGCACTTTTTCACTTCGGTGTAATATACATTTAAGGAAGCACATGGGACTCTTCACCATTACACATTGCTTTAAAATGTAGCCATAACCATGCCTTCAAATGGGTGCACATCCGTGTTTCACTGCATCTTAACACATAATTGCTGTCTTACTTTGCATTAATATGGAGAAGAGTCTCACAAAAATGATGCACCTCTAACTGTGCACCATCAGCCTGTAAGTTAGGATTGAGTATATTTTTGTACCTTCTTACTCTTCTCATGACAAGGACATTTCATATTTCATATTTATTTGTTTCTGTGGGATATGTCTGAAGGTCCACCACTTACTGTAAAGCCGAGACATGTATCACGTTTATTTTCTATGACCTAATAGTGAGCCTTCATTTGGCAAAATAATTATTTGAATGCTAAAGAAAGCAAAGCCTTTCTAAGCAGAAGATAACAACAACATTGTGGTCAAGGTATAGATGATTTATCCTGTCAAAAACTGCAAATTCCCACAATGACTTCAATCAAGTGATTATAAAGCATGCCCTCCCAACATAAACAGTGTCTCGCAAGAGTGGTTTATGTGTATGCGACAGAATGCCATCTGGAGGAATAGCTCAAGCTTTTTTGATTTTTATTACATCAAATGATGTTGGTAATGTTATTCTTTATAGGGAGGTCTGCTAATCAGATGCCTATTTCATACATGCTCCATGCCAAAATTATAGTGTGTATGCGCCTTTACTGTGACAGCCTCCTGGTATCATCAGCACCAGCCCTGGAGTGGCACAAGTAAGGTTCAATGGTCCCATGCTTATTCCTTACTGCTTCTGTAATGCAAAGTTCTGTCAGGAAGAGGTGACTTTTTCTGCATCTCAGATCTAAATTATAATAATTGGGTATCCTAGCCAGTCTGCTGGATCATAAATCTGTAAATATAAGCCATGCCTAGTTGGGGCTTGGTGGTGCTAGGATTACACAATTATGCAGCCACAGCAATTTGATAACATACTAGTGTCAGCTCAGTGAGCAGTTCCCAGCTGTGACACGACTGATGTGTATTAGCGCAAGGCATATCTCTTTCCACAGCTGCCATGTGGGACAATAACCCGGCTTCTGTCTTCTGATGCTCTGGCAGGAAGTACAACACCTTCCTTCCTGGGAACATGAACCATCACTAGAAGAATTCCTGGGTGTCAGCGGTGACATAAACAAGACACACCTATATCAGGATTCTGACCACTTCAGTCCTTTTGAAGAGAGCAGGGAAGTGGGTGGAGATAAAGTAGCCCGAAACAGTGCTTAATTTGTAAAAATAATAAGTGCCGGGGCTCAAATATTTTCTAACATGCCCATGACACATTAGGATTGGCAGCTCCCTGCCCACTGTTGTCACCACACTTTGCTGCACCCCATGCTGTCAACATATATAGGGTTACAGCTGCAACTCCGACCAGCTTATTGAGGTTGATGCATGTACTAACTTTGGTAGAAATGTGATTTACAAATGGTAATCAACATGCACATGAAATAACATACTTGTTTCTTGACATGAGACATGTTTAAGTGTGTCTTTAAACACAATCATCATTTACATTTTGCTCTGATTCTAAAGGTGTTTATTGTGTTATTGGCAGTTAAAGTAATAAAGTTGCCAAAACACCACATCATAATCAAACTGTGTCTTAGACAATAAGTGCTGGGACTGAGCCCTGGCAAACACCCCCACAAATTAAACACTGGCCCAACAATCTTGGCTTCTGTTAAGGATCTCTATCACTTCTTGTCCCTCTCATTTTTGTAGCTAAGGCACTCTGGGTGTAATGTCAGAAGGCAAAGTACACTCGATACAGCAGCCTGGATTGGACCCTTTACAGCATTGAATGAACCCCCTGTGACATTTTGCCTTCACAAGGAAGGGGGAACTGCCTCCTTTAATTGATCTTTAGACCAACAAAACCAGAAAAAAGGATTCACTGCACCTCTATTGGGACTACAGTTGGCTTCAAAGCCCTCCGTAAGACGTGAAGAAAAAAGACATCCAAGGCAGAGGCAAGCTCTGTCCCCTAAATATCCCCAGGGAACAATGGGGATTAACTGCTGTGGACCAATTCCTCTCTGCAGGCTGGAAAATAACCAGGGCCTTTTTCATAGCAGACGAAAGACCCATTGTGGGTGCAAGGGAACTTCTTGAATTGAAAGCGCAGAACTGAAAGACCCACCTTATCATGGAGAACCTGGACTGGGCATCTGAGCAACCCAGAATTACAGAAGCAGCTGGAATCCTGTTTCATCGCATTGCGACATCTGGGAGCTGGCTGGACTGTACTCGTCTCACTTCAAGCTGCAACAGGACACATGGTACTGCTTTTGGCACTCTATGAACCTTTGAACTGCTTGCTGTACTTCAAGCCATCCAGACGCCAGCTCAGTCACTTGCCATGGATTGTCTCCATCAATCCGTTCGCAGCCTCAGCACCATGGGAGCAATTGACTCAAGTGCCGACTTGACTGCTGGACGACATCGGGCCGCTTGTCTCAAATGCCAATTTCACCTAGCTGAGCCATTGTCCTGCCGCTGACTGAAATCATTGTATGGTATTGTCTTGCGGTCTTGAATGGCAACTCGAACAGTTGAGACCTTGCACCTTTGAACTGACCCGACACCGACCCCTAGTGGGATTGCATTGATCAAATATTTTGACATCAGCTCGACTGCAACTAAAGTGTCAAGATTTACTACTCGATGCTGTCAAGCATCAGAAAAAAGAGTTAACAGTACTGTAAAGACTATCACCATGGCCCACTTTTTGGGCCCATTCTGAATTTTAAGACCACCATTGTCTACCTTTTTACATAATATCATATCCTTTAATGTTAACATTCTTGCCCCATCTGATTGCCTGAACACCCCTGTTTATCACCCCAGACTGCCCTTCCACAAAAGTCTGCATTCTCTGTTTCTTTTTCAGCGGTCAGTTTTCTTAGTGTTTCGGATTCGTTGTTTGCATTTTGTTGTTTGATTAAAGTACCTATATTGTTTTAGAACCTTGATTGGGCACTCTTTAATTTTGGAACCATTGAACTAAAGCTGTTTGCGTTTCTGCTGTTAGCAGCTCACATCCCTCCTGAAGAAATAGCCAACACTTAGCCCATGTTAATAGAACAGAGGCAAACCAAACGGGGCAAAGGAAGTATATCTCTACCTTTATGATTGGTATCACTGCTGGTATGTTAGAAGTGTGGGGCTAAAAAGACGGTTTAGCCAATACTCATCCGTGTACTCCTGCAGAGCAGCAATTTTGCCACCGTGTGTGTTAACTTTTAGTATAGAATTTCATTGTACATCATCGTTTTGCACTTCTATCATGCTAGATCATTTACAACGGATTCACAAAGACGATGTAAGGAGTAATTCTAAGTCATTCCTGCGGAGAGACTATTTGGCCCTCATTCCGAGATCAGAGGTAAGTACCGGTATTTTCCGGCATGGCGTAAAGTACGACACCGCCCTGGCGTCAGACCGCTAATTGCGGCCCATTCTGACCTCGCGGACACGTGCTTTTCACCATGCCGGAAAAGTACCGAGCGGCCTGCCGCTAAACGACCCGCAAACCCCCTACCGGCATGCTGCGACACGTAAATAGCAACACCGCCTTGGAAGACTAGCGCCAGTACTTAACGGTGACCGTAAATTACGGATACCGTAAATTACAGTCACCGAAAAAAAAGGAACCGGAAATTACGTCATCGCACAGGAACGGGAAGGAGAGCGGTGCCCATCTTTAAAAACACAATCCATTGCCATCCTCATCCGCCAGCACCCTTTGGAGCAAATCAGACATTAGAAAAGGACCAGACGACTATCAACATGCCGAAAGCACCAAAGAAGGCAGCGGACCGCATCCGCAAGAGGAGATTCAGCCCAGAGGAACTCCAGGCCATGGTAGACTACCTGGCTGAGCATGCGGATGTCGTTTTCAGCAGCAACATGCGGAGGGAGTCTATCCTCCGCAAAAAGAAGATCTGGGCTGAACTCACCCAGAGGGTGAGCGCCATAGGAAACACCCCCCGCACCGCCAGGGACTGCCGCAAGCAGTGGGATGACCTGCGGGTGCGGGCCCTCCTCTCCAGCAACCGGAGCCAGGCCATGCAGACGGGAGGTGGACCAAGTACCCCTGTGCAAGTAGAGCCGTGGGAGGAGACGTGTGCGGCTCTGATTGGCACAGAATCGCTCGAGGGCGTGGGGAACATGGAGTGCGGGGCAACGACTTCTGCCGAAGGAGGTGAGTGTTCACAGTGTACACTGCCAATGTCCATTGGCAGTGTACATTGGCAGTGTACAATGGCCCTTGGGGCAGTATGTACATGATTCATACTGCCCCAAGGGCCATTGAAGGCACCTTCTCGTGTTGCCCTCCCCCATCCAGCCCATCCCCCATCCAACTAATGCAGAGGCAAGTGCCACGCAACCAAGGGCCAAGTGCGAGTACATAACGCACATCAACCATAGTGCATTAACTTGCACATCCCATCATGCACACTGTGCAGCCGGCTCGGCATTGTGCCAGCCAAACTGCACATAACCAGGCCATGATGAGTCACTCCCAAACATGCGTACATGACATACTCATGCACATGTACCACTGCCGTAGCTACACCCAAAAGTCCACAAACTTCGATCGACTGAAATGTGAATGCAGCCATTATGCAAATAGGACATCTTACAATCACTCATGTTGTCCCTCTCTTCTACCCCCACAGGCACTGACCATGACAGCGCCGACCCACAACCAAGCCAGCAAAGCACCTCCAGGGGTAGTGGCAGGGTCAGGCGAATCCCTGCACCAAAAACAACAGCCCCCCCGGCTCCGGAAAGGCCACTGGATGCTGCCCTACCACAACCCATTCCAGCATTGGCGCCTGCCACAATGCCAACCCCAACATCGGCGCAGTCGAGCATCTCTGGGGAGGCTGCTGCCACTGGCCCTGACGAGTATGCAGACAGCCCGTCACCCATCTGTGGGGCATCCGAGGAGGAGGACCAACACACAGTCCACACCCCGGAGCCCTGCATCGTACCCCTGGCCTCATGTAGTGACTGTGGAGATGTACCAACACCTGTCTGTAGTCCTCCAATCGACCCGCAGGTTTATGATGATGATGTCCCTTGTCCACCGGTGCAGCCCTCAGCCGAGCATGCAGGGGCAAGTGGTTTCACCGATGGTTTCCCATCATTCGGCACACGTCGGGTGAATCAGCTCTCAGACCTCATAACGGAGTTTATGGAGGACAACCGGCAGGCCCGCGTTGGATGGCATGATGGACTGAGGGAAATGCGGCAGACACTCACGGACTGCACCGACCGGTTGTGTGACACTCTGACAGCACAACCCGTCTGTGCCACAGCCTTGGCCGCATAGCCAATGCCCTTGAGGCAGGCCATTTGAATACCCAGCCAGAGCAGGCAGACACAGCCGCATCCAGTGAGGCCACACAAGGCAGCCCAGCAAGGCGCACTCGGCGTTCAATGCGGCGCAGGGACATGCCACCCCCCCCCAGCCAGGGGAGCAAGGAACAATAGTCATTGCTGCCACATGTGGCCTTTAAGTCCTACATGGGACCAGTGCTGTGGAGTTGGGGGGGAGGGGAATGGGGGTTGCGGGTTCGTTGTGCAGTTGGGGGGGAGGGGGGTGATGGTTTGTTGTGCAGTTGGGGGGAAAGGGGGGTGATGGTTTGTTGTGCAGTTGGGGGGAGGGGGGTGATAGTTTGTTGTGCAGTTGGGGGGGCTGCAGTTAATGTTCACAATATTTCCTTCTTCACAATACACTATTGGTGTTGCAAAGTTGAACAGTTGTGGACATTCATCATTGAGCATGTGTATGATGACGACTGACAGTACATGGTGTACAAGTATACACACATCCAGTGCCCTGTGTGCCCATGTCATGCCACCCTCTGCTGACTTGTGTTCTGGACATCTTGTCCGCTCTTTGTATGGCCCATTACACCAGTCCAGCTTCGCCAACTCATATGTGCCTTACGCAAGCCAGGTGACCGCCTCATCTACACACATGCACGGGTATGGCCAGTGATTTGGTGTACCCTGGGCCTGTTCTGTGGGTTACTGACAGGGGTCATGTACCATGGTGTCAAGGGACAGCCACCGACACCTGCATGTCTAGCCAATTGAGGTGAGTGTTTGAACTGTCATGGTGGAGAACTGAACTTGGCTGACATGGCAGGGTTTCACTGATGGCCACACGCACATGTCCATGGATGAATTTCGCCCATTCATGGCCCCAATATGTGTCCAATTCAATGGAATGCTGTGAGGGGGTGCGTCTACAAGATGGTCCACGTTCAATGAATGGCATGGTCATCTCATGGTACAGGCTTCGTTGATGCATGCAGCAGTCCTGATGTTCGATCCATGTGGTGCTGTGTACTGTGTGGATTCGTATTTGTGTGTGATGGATGTAGTCAGTGGCTCATGGTCATCATCCTGCTCTGATCCATACTATGGTGAATTCCAACACTCCTATCAGTGTGCCATGTCAGTGACGTGGTGGAGTATCCCTGCTGCCCTCAGTTCAATCTACTCCCAGGGATGTGTCTCCCATGTGGTGCCATGCTGGGGGCAGCCACATTGTGCATATGCAGTGTGTCGACCTATATGCGCGTACGGTTGTGGTGGCTGCCAGTGGTTGGTGCATGTGTAGTGGGATTTGGCGTTGTCAGATGGTGGAAATGTAGTGTATTGTGAGTGCCTTACTACATCGATGTGGGACTCTGTACTCATGTGCCGTTGCACTGGTTCTGTGGCGGGTTGGTTGGTCGGGTGAATATCGTACTGTTGGGTGTCCTGACCCACGTTTGGACTATTAAGCTGCAACATTTGGTGCTGTGGGATTAGAAAATCCTAGATGGCGGAAAAGCCCACAGTTGCGCCAGAATCCTGGAAAACCGCGCAGTTTGTGCGCACACCAAAATGGTTGACTAACCTGCCACCCACCAGTGCAAGCATGATGGGCCAGGAGTGCCATGAGTGAAATGTGTGCCAAAGGAAAAACAGCAGTGCCGGTTGGCTAAAAAAGCGCTTTAAAATCACCTTTGTTTCCTTGAATGTAAGCTCAAAATGCCTATTTCAAACATTGCAGGCTATTCAAAAATCTTACTGAACACCAGCAGACATCTGGCAGAATGAAGTTTTGTGTGCATACAAAATCTGGAAAGATGAAGAGCCCAAAACAATTTTTATAACAAAACTGGCTGAGCTGTGGATGTCAGCAGTTTAACTGAAATTGGATTTAAAACCACTAAAATCGAAATGTTTAAATTAAATGAGTGACCTACTTTTGAGTATCACATAGTTTGCAACTGTTAAATGTCATAGTTTTGAACTTAGAATCAGCATTCTAGCTCCATGTGTAAAAATTGTGAGTTTGATTTGAATGAAGAAAAACTGGGAACAAAAGTGACATTTAGCTGAAGCCTGGCTTAATGAAACTGGATTCTGCCTGACAACTACCCCCGACAGGAGAGGGAATTCAGCAGCTGTGTTCCCAGGCCTGGCTGCATCCTGCTGCCCCTGCCAAAAGGAGATGACACCTCTCTGATTGAATTAGGGGAGTGGTACCTGCAGACTGCAGGAAATTGAACAAAGCCCTGTCCTGGACTCAGACAAATGTTATATTGGGGGGGTCGTAAAATGGCTTCCTCTTGGGAGAAACTGGGAGGGGCACTGCATCTGTGAGCAAGCTGAGCTTGGGGGAAGTGGATAAACCAGAAATTCCACCATGTGCTTTGGAAAACCACACCCCTTTGGGGCCAGAGCATAATTTTAAAAAGATGGATAATTCATAGTGCGGACTTGTAAAAATTATATAGATAACATCATCATTCTTGTGATTTTTCTGTGCACATTTTAAGAGGTGTTAGGA
Source organism: Ambystoma mexicanum (assembly GCF_040938575.1). Taxonomy (NCBI): domain Eukaryota; kingdom Metazoa; phylum Chordata; class Amphibia; order Caudata; family Ambystomatidae; genus Ambystoma; species Ambystoma mexicanum. Next base: position 1,082,882,969 of record NC_090937.1, on the reverse strand, counting down.
CCCTGTGGTATGTTCTTGGGGATAGTAGCGGAAAAAAAAGGTTGTTACTCCAAATGTATGCATGTTAAAAATCTGACACTTTATCATCTGAAACCCATATCCCTGGTGCACATTTGTGTAAAATCTGGAAAGGTTTAGAGGTCGTGATCTGGATGAAAAGGGCAGAATTCTGTCATAAGTGGACACGACATCTTACAAAGACAGGGATCCGATGGTTTGGTGCTACAGAAAATATGTTAACTGGATGTATAATATTAGAAAAATGGTACATAGATAAATATGTATTTGGATCAGAAATAGATTTGTGTGCAATTTGACAAGGGGAGGAACCTCTGACCATAAACCTACCTCATCACTCTGACTCACAACCCAGTTCCCCCAATCAAGGAAGAGAGTAGGAACTGGCCAATGATAAGTTGAGATGGTTGGGCATGCAAAATTAGCTGACCCACCCACTTTCTAAACACATAAAAAGAGCCACTGGAAGCCAGATAGGACTTTCTTTTTCACTTTCGGCGAAGCATTTTGACTTCAGACTTCACATCCAGAGATCCAGACTTCAAATCCATCAATCTCCAGAGACCAGAAATTAACTCCAGAATTTGTAGCAGAGAGGCCTGAATCCACAAGCTGAATCCTTTTCAGCAGGCCTCCAAATCATTTGCAAACTATTCAAGAGCCGGGCGAGCTGTTTGAATTTTTGCCAAGAACTTTTGTCAGAACCAGAGACCAGACTGCCGTGCAGTGCCGAGAACTTTTGTCAGAACCAGAGATCCAGACCGCTGTGCAGTGCCGCTAGCAGAGCTGACTCAGAAGGTAGAATTATCCAGTGAGCAGAACCAGGCAGTCCGTGGCAAGGGAACCGCAGTCCAATCCTGACCCGATCCGTGGCGAAGTCGCATTCCTGTCCAAAATATAGTGTGAGTACCGCCAGAACTGTGCAAAAACCAATCTCTTAGTTTAAAATAATCTAATCCAAACTATTTTAACCTATTTAGAACTGCCTCCTAGAATCGTGTCATTCTGTCATCTGTAAACCTGAAAACTGTCATCTGTCATTCTGAGCTTTCAAATTTCAAATCCGAAAAACAACCTTTACTAAATCGGCCGTATCTCCGGAACCGTTTGTGATAGAAGCAACATTTAACTTTTATTTTGTAGCTGAGATTCTAACCTTTCCAACGAGCCCAAAGCCGACATGCTACTCCTCATACTCCCTCCGTAATTGCGCTCGACGCACGTGACAAAAATTGCTGCGATTTGACATTTTGCTTAATTTCAGCCACGTGTAAAAAGATTTGTCCTTGCTTTCCTTTGCTGAAATTCGTTTGCAACCTGACAATCATTCATAGAGCATTGCTAAAGTGATCCTGAACTAATACAACCTAGCTGTCACCCACCCTGAACCTCTAGAGGGAATTAAAATCATTTTAGCATATTTTTCACTTCTTTGCATACCACATCAAAGTATATTGCCTGTGTTTCAAACTCCTACCTGTTTTCCTCTAAGCTTGCTAGGGGGGAACTGAATTATATTTGATTGCATTCCTGAGAACTGTGTGCTTTCCTTCCTTCTCCTTACCTTGCATAAAGGGGGGGGTGGGTAAATTGTCAAAGAAAAGTGATAACATTGTCTTTTGTTGAAGTCATATCAAGTTTATTTTCTGTACTGCATTTTCATTCATCATTGCATTGTCCTTGAAGCCATAAAAGCATTCTCAGCTACTTTATCCTCTCTATATCACTTCTAAGCCATCAAAAAGAGTGTACCACTGTAACATTATCCATTGTTGATCACTATCATCCTCACAAGTGTGCTATCAAATATTAATTTACTATAAAAGTGTGATAGATAAATATTGTTTAATTTTCAAATAAACCTTTTAAATTTGCAAAACAAACTTACTTCTTGGCTCAGCGGGGTCAGGGGGATTCTGAGAGAGGGGTGTTATATAAGGGTTGTCATCCAGAGCAAACGAACTGGACATAAAAATACATCAGTAAGGGCTTTCATCAGCATCCCAGACTAGGCATTGACTTAGCTGTAGTGTTGAATTGAAGTTGGTTACAAAGTGGGAGCTCGGAGCCGGGATATTCTGGGTTAGATTTACCACTTGTGCAGCTTAATACAGTGTGCCAACTGACCGGATACACATATACGGTTAGATCACCACGCTGTTTTACACTGTGAACGCACCCCTCAAAGGAACGTTCTAGGAAACGGTCTGTTTTGCAAAATAAAATACAAACTTCTGTAAGTCAGGAAGGAACTCAAATTCCAGAATGACGACACTGGTAGACATCAAAATAGCCAGAGAGCACTTCTTACATAAGCTATTTGTGAGAGGTGAATAGACTGAGCAGGGCCAGGATGCGTGGTTGCAGGCAATCACACAACAGGTCACTGCAACTGGATTAGATATCTGGAGAGATCAGGGTCCCTTACATGTGGCCCTGAGTGAACTATACATGGCTCCTAAAGCTAAAGATGAACTCGACAAGATGGTTAGGATAGCGGCATATTTGTATCTATATATGGGAGCCATGCAGGACAAATGTGCTGAAGGCCAAGATCTGGCAAATAGGCAACAGGTCGCGTTAGAGAAGGCCCAATCTGACCTGGTCTCTTCGGAGCAGAGGATGACAGAAGCCAGGAGTCAGAAAATGAGAGCAGACAGTATCTCATTAAAATCAAAGAGGACATGTGTATCCTGCAACAGGAAAAGTCTGACCAGGATACCAGATTTCTGGCCTTGCAGAAGGAGTACCAAGAAGGTTTGGACTCCCTACTGCAGAGCCAGAAAAAGCTGGAGCAACAATTAGATTTCAATAGGGCATGTGCTGAGCAGGTAGTCACCCTGCAAAGCCACCTAGATAGGGAAAAGGCATAGAGCAATAAACTGATCCTGAAAGACCTGGATACCCAGGCAGAATTTGATCAGGAGCGCCAGAAAGCTGGTGCCTTTCAAAGGCAAAGGGACGACCTGGCGGCACAGATGCAGACTCTTAGTCAGGAAAGGGACACCTTAGGCCAGGAAGTCTGCCATTTAAAAAGAAAAACTGAAGAAAATCACTTGGCCCTCCAGGGGCTGGGTGACCTCCAAAAAGAGCATCAGAACTTGTTAGAGCACACCAGGAGGGTGGAAGAGGCTCTGGCAAGAAAGGAGCAGGCCAGTATGGATGGGACTCAGGAGGTAACCCTCCTGCAGCAAAGACTGGCCCAGTATTCCAGGACCAATCAGGAGGCACAGAGAGAGAATAAGGCTCTCTGCCAGCGCAATGATAGGCTCCAGCAACAGGTAGCCATGCAGGAGAGACTGATAGAGTCTAGTAAGGCCTTAACTGAGGAACTGAAAGCGCAGGCTCTTGCATTGCAACAGGGAGCAGGGGCTGATGGAGATGAGGTTCGCTGGGAAAGGGAAACGCCTGAGCATAACCTCAGGAGCCCTAGTACCAGAGGCCTTCATCTCTACCAGTCCCTGGACTCTGCCACCCCCATGTCCCCTGGCGCACATGAGCACAGGGCCACAGGGATGGCAGATTACTATCCAGCCAAAAGGATGGGGCTCATAGGCCAGCACCACCCAGGAATGGATGGGCGGGCATCCGGGTATGGGCACCTAAGTACAGTGCAATTTAGTGGGGAACCCCAGGAGAGTAGGCCCACTAAGGGCATCCTGAAAACCTCTGCCCAGTTAGGTCAGTGGGGGGGGTACCCATAAAATCCTGGTAGCAAGGAGGGATCTGAAGACTCCTCTGAGCATCACAGGACACAGGAGACCAGGTCCCCACATTCTGCCAGCTATTCCCAGGCTCGCAGAATCCGGGAAAACCTGGAAGATCAGAAGGGCACCTCTGGGAGCAGTGCTTCTGAATCAGAGGATGAATGGACTAGGGTTACCCGAACCAAAAAGGCCAATAAGGTGAAAAGGGCCTTGCTTAAGGACCCCTTAAAACAGATTAAGGCAATCAGGAGTGTCATCACGCCTTATCATAAGAACGCCAAGTATTCTGTTTGGGAACACTTGGAGCTCTATGAGCAAATGATGGAGACTTTCCATTTGAAGGACAGCAGTAGCTGCATCCAGTACGTCAAATGGACATTCTCCCCTGAATACTCCAGTTTCTTTGCGGGGCTGGAGGACCAAAACCATTCAAGATGGTCCACATATACGGCGGCCATCTTGAAACATTTTTCTGTACATAGAAATCCCCAAGAGGCTCGCAAGGCAGCCTACAATTTGCAATGTGGGGAGGATCAGGCCCCACAAGAATTCATGCAAGAATTGAAGCGTGCCTTTGCGCAGACCACCAGAAGGGTGCGCACGGACAGCAGAGAATTCATCAACACATTTTTCCATGCTCTTCCCAAGTACATAATGACCCAGCTCGTGAGAGATTTTCACGAGAAAAGATCTTTAGACTGGGTCATTGAGCAAGCCACCCGGATCTATGGGGTGCAGAAGCCCATAGAAAATAAAAGTAACGCGCAGAAAAACCCCAAAACCAACAGCACCCCTGCTGCTGCCAAGGTGGCGGAGGTAAAGGTTGCCCCCGTTTTAGATTTGGAGATGGGGGGGCCTAAAAACCTGCCTGCGCAGAATAACTCTAACACCAGAAGGCCCTCGGGCCAGTCACAGACAGGGAGTCAAGGAGGTAGTCCCACAAATGGGGTCCCTCGCTCCCCTGATTATGTAAGTCCCCGCTACAAGGGAAACCGACCCATCCTGGGTTATGTGTGGACTCCTCCAGCCCAAGGGGGGGGGATCCAGCCAAACGCCTAACCTGGGGAACTTCCCTCCTAACTTCCCCCAGGAGGGCAGAAATTCACCAAATCCGGGGCAGAACTTTTTCCCCAGGTATCCACCCAATTTCCAACCCCAAAACCATCCATCCATCTTTCTCCAATTCCCTGCGCCCAGACAACCTAATCCGGGAGAGGGCAGGTCAAGGGTGGAGGGGTACCCAAATCTTCCCAACCCGGGGTATTACCAGAGAAGGGATAGCTACCCTTCCCGGGATCAGCCCAGGGGAGAAATTAGAGCCCCGTATCAGCCTGAGCGGGTTTCACAATTAGAGCGCCAGGTTCAGAACATGGCACAGGATTTGGGCCGCATGCTGAGGGCCCAACAGAACCCTCAGATGGGCATGCCGGCACAGAATGCCCCAAACTCTGGACCTGGTGCTCCAGAACAATGACGGGGGCAGCACCCCGATACCTCACCGGTTCCCAGGGAGGAGGCACAAGGGGAAGGGGGGTGTAAAGCCTTGGAGGAAGCTTCCATTCCAACTTGTAAACAGCCCCTGGAAAACCAGGAACCGGAAACAAAATCTCCTACCCCTGAAAGTCTGCCACCCAAGGAGCAGAGAGGAGGTAGGAGAAACAAAGGACCCAAACAGACCCACTTTGTGGAGGAGGTACAGGTCTTCCAATTTGAGGGAGAGGGATCCTCAGAGGATGCTGGGAAAAGGATCTTCTCCTTCAGAGATGGGGGAACTCCTCCCAAGGAAAAATGGGTCCCAAGAGATTCCAATCCAGACTGGGTAGATGTGGGGATTGAGCTGTCGCCGCCCATCATCCTATCCCAGAACCAACAAAATCAAACTTCCCTTTTTCAAACCCATCTGGGTGACTGCCTCCAAAGAGCGGGGGGCGGCCCAGAACCGGAACCAGGGGAACCTAAAACCGAATCAATAGACTGGGTAGATGTGGGGATTGAGCTGTCGCCGCTCATCATTCTATCCCAGGACCAACAATACCAAAATCCTATGGGTCAAACCCATCCTGATGACTGCCTCGAAAAAGGGAGGGGCGGCCCAGAACCCGAAACCATTTCCAGTTGCCAACTTTTTCTTTCAGATTCCCCAGGCTCTCCACAGAATTCTGCCCAAATCTCTTCGCTAGCAATGTCCAAAACCAGAAAATTAGCCCACCAGTTGTCCAAAAATGTGCATTATCTGTGCCCCCTTGAGGAGAAGAAGGGAAGATACTATGCCCCGGTACAAGTACAGGGACAGGGTACAATTTTGGCACTGGTGGACACTGGATCCCAAGCTACCCTTCTGTCCAAAAGGGCCTTTGATGAACTAAATGCAGGAAGGGGGAGAATTACCGTATTCCTGTCACCTCTCTTCCTGGACAACTGCAGAACTTTGACGGGAAGGAAATTCCTGTCGAGGGGACTGCAGATTTGGACATCAAAATTGGGCGACACAAGGTGAAACACCCGGTCATAGTAGTGACTCCAGAGGGAACCCCTTGTTTACTAGGGAATGACCTTCTGAGAAGGTTGTCACCCCTAATAGATTGTGTAAACAAGGTCCTCTGGACCCAGACTAGCCAACCAATAAAATTAAAACAGAGTGTCAACCATGTTAGTTTAAATGGCACCTGCCACATGGTTGAACAAAAATCTGACCAAGTAGAATTTCACTTCCAGAACCACCAAATTCCAGACGTGACAGTACTAGCAGTAGGGCAAGAGACTGGTGATGGGGGGGTCCTCTCTATTTCTGAAAATCAACCTTCCTTCCAAGTTAAGGTGGTATTCCACACTGGAAGGAAACACTCTGAAATTCTTTACCAATCCACAATCAGACACTCCCACTCCTATAGTCCAGAAAGATGTGAAATCAGCTCAGAGCCTGGCCTATATTCAGCAAATTGGAGAGCAGTTGTTCATCCCTGTTCAGTTAAATGATGGGAAGGCAGTAAGACAACTCAAAAGAAGACTCTCACAAGAGCCTTGCCTAGCTTACCCTGTCAGAAACAAGGAATTCTTTCTGGAGACAGGGTTCTCTAATACATGCTTGACGGCAGTATTATACCAAAAGCATGACAAGGTCAATAAAGTAATCTCCTATGCGAGCAAAACTTTATCCTCTGTGGAGGAAAAATTCAACGATTGTGAAAAGGCACTCCTGGCAACGGTGTGGGCATTGAAGAATTACCGCCCGTTCATCCAGGGGGAACACATCATAGTGGAGACTCCACACCAGCCTCTGCAATACCTCCAAAGTGACAGAATCCGGGCCGGAAATGTGAGTAATTCCCAAATTACTTCCTGGATTCTATCAATGCAAGGCTTTCCTGTGGAGGTCAGATATGGCCAAAACATGAAGAGTCCCCTCGCGCAAGGTCTGGCTGACTTGCATGATTGTGCCAGAGAAAACTGTCTTGAGGACAAAAGTCTAAAAATCAAGGACAACATGGAGGCATACCTTAATTCCCCACACAAAGTCTTTGAAGAAGACAAGTGTGAGGGAATGCCCACTGTCTATGTGGATGGATGCTCTTACCATGTTGACAACAACGGGGAAAAAGAACTGGTGGCCGGCGTAGGGAATGCATGGGTGAATGAGTCCCCAGAACCCTCCGCTGGGTACAAAACTGGTCCCCGAAGTAGTCAGGTGGCAGAATTGATGGCTGTGCATCAAGCCATCCTCACTGCTGTCCAACATCAACTCCACGAACTGGTCATAATCACAGATTCGGATTATGTACGGAAAGGGTTTGTGAAGCACCTGGTTAATTGGAAACCCAGAGGCATGTTATGTGCTAATAACAAACCCCTGAAACATGGGAAGTTAATCCAAAATATTGATGATCTGGTCACATCGAAGGGGATGACCATCTACTGGAAAAAGATCAATGGTCATTCCAAAGTAGAGGGACCAGACAAAACTGGAAATGACTTAGCTGATCAGCTGGCCAAAACCGGGGCAATCCAAGGGAATCTAATAGAAATAGAGTCCCTGTTGGGGGAAATCCAGGTCACTGCTATCACTAGGTCCCAGACAAATGCTCACAATGATCTTTCAACTGCTCAATGGAGTAAGGAGACCCCTGATGCTGATTTGATTACAGCTCAGAAGGGGAACCCAATAATTGGTAAGTTTTACCAACACATTGAGGACCCTGAGAACTTTCCCCTGATGGATACCGATTACATTGGGAAAGAGGACCTAAGAGTGTTGATGAAATGTCCAAAAAGGTTCCGAATCCAAGACGGTTTATTGGTAAGGAAATCCCAAGCTGGCCATGATCAGTGGGTGGTTCCTACCTCATTCCGAAGCCTGATGCTAAGTCACGCCCATGATGCGGCCACCGCCGGTCATAGGGGGTTTCACACAACACTTGAGATCTTAAGAGAGGTTGCATACTGGCCACACATGGGGCAGGACCTCGACCAATACTTGAAGGGGTGTCTGGTGTGTGCACAATTTCAGCCAACATCCCTCACACACCGGGCGGCTCTCCAAAAGAGGGGGATGACACTGCCATGGTCAGATTTGCAAATCGACTTCATAGGCCCTGTAATTCGCTCGTCTAGAGGAAACAAGTACATGTTGACCGTCACATGCTTGTTTACCAAGTGGGTGGAATGTCTCCCGGCCCCAAATTGCAAGGCAGAAACAGCAGCTGCCCTGATGATTAACCACATCTTTTCCCGTTTTGGTCTACCTCAAAGGATTGAGTCAGACAGAGGTAGCCATTTCACTAGCGAGGTAATGACAAAGATGTGGGAGATACTGGGGGTTAAAAGGAAGCTACACATTGCGTACAGGCCAGCTTCTTCTGGAGCAGTAGAGAGATACAACCGAACCATTGTGAGCATATTAAAAAAGTTTGTGGCAGATTCTGGGCCAAGTTGGGATATCCGATTACCTCTGGGCCTAATGGCCATCAGATCTACCCCTTCATCTGCAACTAAAATGTCACCATTTGAGCTGATGACTGGACGCAAGATGGTGCTTCCCCAGCATTTGCTCCACAGGACCCAAGAGCAGACATTGATAAATGCCTCCACAACTCATGAGTATGTGGAGAATTTAAGGAAACACCTTCAGCATGCTTTTGCCTATGCTCAGCGGAATCTAGAAAGATCAGACGAGAGCATGAAGACCCACTATGACCTGAAAACTTCCAGGAAAGTATATGATGTGGGAGACCGGGTCTATCTATACAATTTCCAAAGGAACCAGGCCAAACAGCGAAAATGTTTGCCTACATGGAAGGGGCCGTTTGAAATTATAGAGAAGGTCTCCCCAGTAGCGTATAAGATCCGCATCCCCAAAGGTAGTCTGGCGGAAGGGGAAGACAAGTGGGTACATATAAATCAGCTAAAGTTTTGCCATCCCAGGCACACTCTGCAGCAACTGGAGGAGTCCTCTGCAATACCAGAGGGGACTGCTCCAGATTAATTCAGTTCCACACTAAAATATCCCACATATAGTCTCTAAAATATTATGATTCTTGTATGTACATGCCGCCCCACTAGATCAATAGTGGGGGAGAAATGTCTACGAATAGGTATTGCCACTTTTGCTTTCTCATCCTAGGAGAGATGAAACCATGGAGACTGACCAAGGAGGACGACCGGAGACCGGGAGCAGAGATCCGAGGGGCCCAGGGTACCGCCCAATATTCCCATCAGGACCGGCGAGGAGAACTGATCGATCCAACTGGATGGAGGAAAAGATGCTGAACTGTGCCATCTACGGAATTGGAAGAAGATGATGCGGACATACCAGCGCGTGGATCAAAACATCCCCCTCGACTCGAAATCAAAGTGCAGTCGGGCGGGGGGGATTGTTGGGTGTCCTGACCCACATTTGGACTATTAAGCTGCAACATTTGGTGCTGTGGGATTAGAAAATCCTAGATGGCGGAAAAGCCCACAGTTGCGCCAGAATCCTGGAAAACCGCGCAGTTTGTGTGCACACCAAAATGGTTGCCTAACCTGCCACCCACCAGTGCAAGCATGATGGGCCAGGAGTGCCATGAGTGAAATGTGTGCCAAAGGAAAAACAGCAGTGCCGGTAGGCTAAAAAAGCGCTTTAAAATCACCTTTGTTTCCCTGAATGCAAGCTCAAAATGCTTATTTCAAACATTGCAGGATATTCAAAAATCTTACTGAACACCAGCAGACATCTGGCAGAAAGAAGTTTTGTGTGCATACAAAATCAGGAAAGATGAAGAGCCCAAAACAATGTTTATAACAAAACTGGCTGAGCTGTGGAAGTCAGCAGCTTAACTGAAATTGGATTTAAAACCACTAAAATCGAAATGTTTAAATTAAATGAGGGACCTACTTTTGAGTATCACATCGTTTGCAACTGTTAAATGTCATAGTTTTGAACTTAGAATAAGCATTCTAGCTGCATGTGTAAAAATTGTGAGTTTGATTTGAATGAAGAAAAACTGGGAACAAAAGTGACATTTAGCTGAAGCCTGGCTTAATGAAACTGGATTCTGCCTGACAACTACCCCCGACAGGAGAGGGAATTCAGCAGCTGTGTTCCCAGGCCTGGCTGCATCCTGCTGTCCCTGCCAAAAGGAGATGACACCTCTCTGATCGAATTAGGGGAGTGGTAAATTGAACAAAGCCCTGTCCTGGACTCAGGCAAATGTTATATTGGGGGGGGGTCGTTAAATGGCTTCCTCCTGGGAGAAACTGGGAGGGGCACTGCATCTGTGAGCAAGCTGAGCTTGGGGGAAGTGGATAAACCAGAAATTCCACCATGTGCTTTGGAAAACCACACCCCTTTGGGGCCAGAGCATAATTTTAAAAAGATGGATAATTCATAGTGCAGACTTTTTAAATAAATAACATCATCATTCTTGTGATTTTTCTGGGCACATTTTAAGAGGTGTTAGGACCCTGTGGTATGTTCTTGGGGATAGTAGCGGAAAAAAAGGTTGTTACTCCAAATGTATGCATGTTAAAAATCTGACACTTTATCATTTGAAACCCATCTCCCTGGTGCACATTTGTGTAAAATCTGGAAAGGTTTAGAGGTCGTGATCTGGATGAAAAGGGCAGAATTCTGTCATAAGTGGACACAACGTCTTACAAAGACAGGGATCGGATGGTTTGGTGCTACAGAAAATATGTTAACTGGACGTATAATATTAGAAAAATGGTACATAGATTAATATGTATTTGGATCAGAAATAGATTTGTGTGCAATTTGACAAGGGGAGGATCCTCTGACCATAAACCTACCTCATCACTCTGACTCACAACCCAGTTCCCCCAATCAAGGAAGAGAGGAGGAACTGGCCAATGATAAGTTGAGAGGGTTGGGCATGCAGAATTAGCCGACCCACCCACTTTCTAAATACATAAAAAGAGCCACTGGAAGCCAGACAGGACTTTCTTTTTCACTTTCGGCGGAGCATTTTGACTTCAGACTTCACATCCAGAGATCCAGACTTCAAATCCATCAATCTCCAGAGACCAGAAATTAACTCCAGAATTTGTAGCAGAGAGGCCTGAATCCACAAGCTGAATCCTTTTCAGCAGGCCTCCAAATCATTTGCAAACTATTCAACAGCCGGGCGAGCTGTTTGAATTTTTTCCAAGAACTTTTGTCAGAACCAGAGACCAGACCGCCGTGCAGTGCCGAGAACGTTTGTCAGAACCAGAGATCCAGACCGCTGTGCAGTGCCGCTAGCAGAGCTGACCCAGAAGGTAGAATTATCCAGTGAGCAGAACCAGGCAGAGACCGTCTGTGGCGAGGGAACCGCAGTCCAATCCTGACCCGATCCGTGGCGAAGTCGCATTCCTGTCCAAAATATAGTGTGAGTACCGCCAGAACTGTGCAAAAACCAATCTCTTAGTTTAAAATAATCTAATCCAAACTATTTTAAGCTATTTAGAACTGCCTCCTAGAATCGTGTCATTCTGTCATCTTTAAACCTGAAAACTGTCATCTGTCATTCTGAGCTTTCAAATTTCAAATCCGAAAAACTACCTTTACTAAATCGGCCGTATCTCCGGAACCGTTTGTGATAGAAGCAACATTTAACTTTTATTCTGTAGCTGAGATTCTAAGCATTCCAACAAGCTCTAAACCGACTTGCTACTCATCATACTCCCTCCGTAATTGCGCTCAACGCACGCGACTAAAATTGCTGCGATTTGACATTTTGCTTAATTTCAGCCATGTGTAAAAAGATTTGTCCTTGCTTTCCTTTGCTGAAATTCGTTTGCAACCTGACAATCATTCATAGAGCATTGCTAAAGGGATCCTGAACTAATACAAAGTAGCTGTCACCCACCCTGAACCTCTAGAGGGAATTAAAATCATTTTAGCATATTTTTCACTTCTTTGCATACCACATCAAAGTATATTGCCTGTGTTTCAAATTCCAACCTGTTTTCCTCTAAGCTTGCTAGGGGGGAACTGAATTATATTTGATTGCATTCCTGAGAACTGTGTGCTTCCCTTCCATCTCTTTACCTTGCATAAAGGGGGGGGGGTGAATTGTCAAAGAAAAGTGATTACATTGTCTTTTGTTGAAGTCATATCAAGTTTATTTTCTGTACTGCATTTTCATTCATCATTGCATTGTCCTTGAAGCCATAAAAGCATTCTCAGCTACTTTATCCTCTCTATATCACTTCTAAGCCATCAAAAAGAGTGTACCACTGTAACATTATCCATTGTTGATCACTATCATCCTCACAAGTGTGCTATCAAATATTAATTTACTATAAAAGTGTGATAGATATATATTGTTTAATTTTCAAATAAACCTTTTAAATTTGCAAAACAAACCTACTTCTTGGCTCAGCGGGGCCAGGGGGATTCTGAGAGAGGGGTGTTATATAAGGGTTGTCATCCAGAGTAAACGAACTGGACCTAAAAATACATCAATAAGGGCTTCCATCAGCATCCCAGACTAGGCATTGACTTAGCTGTAGTGTTGAATTGAAGTCGCTTACAGTACAATGGCATCATCATTTCCGCCCAGTTGGTTCATGCAGTCACCCGCCTCATGCCACCAATGCACTGGCATGACACAGTCAGACAACTCTCCAGGCAGCCGGGCACGTCATCCTGCATGTCGCCCCATGTGGCACGGTAGCGTGGTAATCAGCTGGGCCATTGAGTCATGAGTTGTTCTTTGATGTCGCGCCCACCCATGTGTGGTGTTCTTGGTTGCGTTGCATTCCGTCTGCACGTAGGGGGAGTGGTATTGTTTGCAGTTGCTATCCACCACCTGCATGCCATGCTGGTCCACCTACGATACTTGGGTGCTGTCAGGGGCACCAATGTCATTTGGCATGCCTGCAGATGCATGGGGGCCAACTTTACTGTTGTGTGTCTCCTGGGTGGTCCATGTTGGGGATTGGTGGGCCCTTGTGTGCTTTGGGAGGTGATACAGCATTTTTTTGGTGTCCGTGTAATGGACGGTTGTGACATGCCATGCATGGGCGCCACTGTGTCCTGGTAGGTGCCTGTGGCATGGGTGTGGGGCACAGGCTATACCGTCTCTTGTACCAGGATAGCAGTGTGTATTTGTATGCTGCTCGCTTATCTCAGTATGTCTCGGGCAAATTATGGTGGTGACGGTGTCACGGTCAAGGTGGTTAGGGGTGTCTATCTGCTCAGGGGTTTACTTGAGTGACCGGACATGCTGCGTGGGAATGGGGGCTGCTGGGGTGGTGACGGAGACTGCACTGGTGCTGCATGCAGGGCCTGTCTCCCCCTCCTTCTCCCACTGTGTCTCCTCAATGTGGGGGCTGGTATTGTTGGTGGGGTTTTTGTGGTTGTGCCCTTGCTGGTTCTATTGGTGTCATCTTGGTGTGGGAGGGGCTGTGGTGTGTGGCTGAGTTCCTTTTCTGCTGTGGCAGACTCCATTGCCTCCACCTGTGCTGATTGTGTGCACCTGTGGCTCTGGGACCCACTGCTCAGGGTTCTTTACTCCTTCTCTGAGATGCCTGCATGTACTCCATGCCGGTAAGGTACTTTACGGGCTTGAGGAGGCCGCAATTTACGTGTGCTCCTTACTTGTGATCAGCTCCGGTTTATGCCATGCCGCTAATTTCGGCAGGGTGGGGTGCGCGCGCGACCCAAGACCGATAATTACGGCATCGTACTTTACGGTGTCGTAAATAGCGGTCTGGTTGGTCGGAATAGGCCATAGCGGTCAGCGATGCCGGTAATCCTTTACCGGCATCGTTTTTCCCTTACCTCCAACCTCTGAATGACCCCCTTTGACTTGTTCTTCTCTTGCAAGGAGTAAGCCAGTAGTAAGTCAAGTTTTTATTGTGCTTTTCACATATTTTATCAAATATTTGCATTGAAGTTCTGCAGAGTTTTCATATCATTGATTGGTACCACTTCTCTTGAAACCTAGACCCCCTGACCCATTCTACTTGAGAATAATACTTTTACTAACTTAGAGAATCAGCCCCATTGTTAAATGCAATGACAGGTATGTCAAAAGACGAGGAGACCAGAGCTGCAGCTTTGTCAAGAGTGGTTAGCCACAGACTCTTCTGAATAAAAGTTTGTCAATTTCCATTATCTCTTCTGAGGGGAAAATAAGTATAGCACCACAATATATATTAGAGCAGTAGGTTTTACAGGGAATTCACACAGGGGTCATTTACATTGGTGGTCCAAGATCCTCCCACCCATATGAACTATACTGCATTCCATACAACATACCTTCTTTAACACAAATATCCCTTTTTTTGTATGTCATCTTTTTATTAAGAATTTTGTTGAGGACATTTCTTTGTTTAAAAAAAAAGTTATTGGGGGTCATTACAACCCAGGCGCTAATTGCGCCAACTTTACCACCATGGTGTAAACTACGTTTACACCATGGTGGATGGCGGATTTACCGCCCCATTCCAAGGTGAGTGGGGCGGTAAATCCCCATTTCCCATTTTCCCTTCCCCATTCCCATTTTTGCCCCATAGGGCATAATGGGAGTGGGGAAGGCGCTAATTACGCCACCGTAAATTACGGTGGCGTAATTAGCATCATGGCAGGTTAGCGCCATGGATTTTAACGGCTGCTAAGAGCAGCCGTTAAAATCAGAATAGGCGTTAAGGGTTAACGACGGTGTTAACCCTTAACGCCTGGGTCGTAATGAGGTGTTTTTAGTTACCAGAACAACCGTACACAAGTAAAGCGTACAACAGATGATAAACAAAGCAAATACAGAAAAATAAGAATGCAGATTAAAATATACATATTCTCATTAAAATCAAGATATACAGTGAACACAAAACTAGAAGAAAGGAAAAAAATTAACACCCAATTCACTGAATAAGAGGAGACCCACAGTAAAAATGGATACAGCGATAAGATAAGTGAAAGATTATGACCCCACATCAGACAAGACCAAAAGAAATTGATGGAAAAATCGTGGTCCCCTGGAGCATTTTGTTTAAAAAATCGCTCTCTATTTTCCTACGGGCAAACAGTTACCCAGTGCTTGAGGGTTTCTTGTTCATACTTGCCATCGTAAAACCTGCAGTAAATGTTATCAAGAAGGGAACTTTGGCCCTCCAGTGTGAAATGTGTTCCTTAGAATGAAATTGATTTAGACGAAAACATAGGTAAATCTCTCAAACCTTGCTTAACGGAAGCCTCTGTAGGTAGCGTGGGATGCATTTAACTTTGTGAGCATATTTGGCATATTCAGTATAAGTACTGTAATGACCAATAGCATCAACAGTTTCATCCCAATCTAAGGTGTACAATTTAGCCTTAATGCACCCAGGCTGATGTACTAATTCATCTTCTGTACCTCCAATAAGTGTCAAAGTAGCCCTCATATTCTTAATGAAGTGATTTACAGAAGGAACTGTGGCTTCCATAGCAGTATCAGAGAGGTCCACATACAGACTTTTATGAGACGGACACAGAATCTTGCAGTATGACGCCAACATACGCTAAGTATACCGGACCTTGAGTGAAATAAGGCAGAGCTCAAGCCTCACGATGCAATTGGGAATAGCACCGGAGAGACCCAGAACTTGTTTCTACAATTTGCCGTCAGCCACATTCAAAACATCACCCATGTCAAAAAGGCAGAAGTCCAAACCATACAAAATCACTGGTTCAACCATTGCCAGATAAAAGCGCTTAATGGGTAAAACAGAAAACGCACATACCCTTCTGTATAAGCACTTCATTTTCAAAGTCAAGGGAGAGAGCCTGTTCTCAAGACCTGCCTTCCTGATAGCACATGAGGAATGATTGGAGAAATTGTATCCCAGATACCTTAGGGAGTCCACATGTTCGAATTGTTCCCCAGCCAATTTCCAAGTAAAGTGTTTTATTCTCTTCCGTCCCTTTGGAAAGGTAACGATTTTAGATTTGCTCCCATTGGGGGATACGTTGTTACTGACACAGTACTGAGCAAACAGGTTGAGTTTGGCCTGTAAGCCCCTGTGGGTTTGATAAAAAAAAGAATGAAGTAATCAGCAAAGGCTAGCCAGTCAAGCTTAAGACCGCCCAGTCTAGCCGATGACAACATCTCCCCCCTCCACATGTATTCAACATCCTGCACATAGAGGTTGAAAAGTATGGCGGCAACAGTACAGCTCTGTTTCAGGCCAACCCACGTACAGATGTTAGAAGATAGGGAACAGTCCCGTGTAAGGCGCACCCTCAGTTGCCAGTATGGAGCAGCACCAAAAGCTGGACCAGCTTTTTAGGTACCCCGCATCAGAGCAAGTTATGCCATAGTTTAGATCTTTCCGCACAATCAAAAGCACTATAGAGATATAAAGATGCCATATACACCTCACCCACTTGTTTGTTGTGAACATTGGACAAGAGATGTGCAAGTATAGTGGCATTAAGTTGGGCAATCATGTTTTTTCTAAAATCAACCTGAAATTTCGAGAATAGGCCCAGGCACCCAGTATGATGGTCTACATCCCTAAGGATTGTTGAGGTAATTTTACTGAACCTTACTCACAAAGTAACACTGAACATACAACCAAACACAATCTGTTTGCAAATTTCAAAACAAAATCAATATATAGAGCCTGGCCCCCAATTACCACCCCAAGATTCACTACCCCAAATACCCCTTGATAGAGAAAGTACCTGCTTTCTAAGCTTGTTCATAATATAAAAGAAAGAATCACTGTGTCTTAATTGGTCTCTTTTAATGAGGATTCTCTCCAAAACAAAATATCATTATTTACGATGGGCTTCTACATCAGACAAAACCATTAGAGTCCTCCCCTTACCTCAGATATCAACAAAAAACAACAGCACTCTGTGTTGTTGGACACATGCTGTCCTTATTGTGGATCTTGATGGATTCTGAATAAGGCCACCATATTGCTGCATACATGATCATCTCTCCTATTAGAGAATGGGAAAGCATGTCATTTAATATAATCACCCAGGGCTTGCTATACCGGTCTAGGAGGTTGGGACAATCCTGTGATTTCCTTTTCTGAGCTATGGTCAGGTGCGCCACCAGAAGAGCCTTTGCCACTAGTTCATGGCTCTCCGTGGTACTTTGGGTTCTGCCAACTGAGTTCCGAATAGTTCCAGTATTGAGTTCCTTGGTATTTTTGTCTGTAGGATTTTCCCCACATCTGCAAATGTCATGTCCCAGTACTGTATCAGTTTTGAGGAATACCACCAAATAAACATGAAGGAACTTTCAACTCCATGCCCCCTCCAGCAGAGCCAGATTCCTCTTCTTGATATCGACACAGCTTGTCTGGGGTCACCTACCACCTATTTAGCATCTTAGATGATCGCTCTCTGTGCTGAATGTAAGTGGATGACTTGTGGATACGCTTCCGAACCTGTTCCCACTCCTTTAAATCTCTGTCGCAGGCCTTGATATGAGCCCCCCAGTGCTTAAGTCCCTAGAAGAAAATTAAGTATAGATTCTAGATATCAAGCATTTAGATATTTTGTTAGTACAGGTCAAGGCCCCTAATGCAGTAAGTGTACGTGAAACTCCTCTGATCACCCCTTTGTTCTGAAACCAATGTCTTAGTTGCCCATATCTGTATTTTTATATTTCTTTTTTGCCCACTTCAAATACATCTTTGCACTCCTAATAGTATATCATTCTGTCATTCATAAACATCTGTCCAATAAACTCACATCCCCATCTTTCGAGTTCTCAAAACTAGAGTCTCAATATGCCAGTGGGAACTGGGGATTCCCATGGATTGGTATGGCTGATCCCGGAAATGTAATGGGCCCCATTTTAATCGCTAATCTATCCCAGATCTGTATTTCAGCACTGATAGATGGTCTTTCCCTCACTGTCAGTGGTCTCTCCTTTGGAAGGAGCCAAAGCACATATCTAAGCAACTGACCTATCATGTTTTCCTTTCTGTTAGGGCTGATTTTCTTTACTCCCGCCTGGTGGGCAGATGTATAGAAGGTCAACCTAGTATACTGACAGGGACAACTCTGGGAGCTGTAGCCAAACCAGCTCAAGGTAGATGGACAAGTGGTCTAGGCTAAGTCTCAAGAGGTGGTGAGCTTGTAAGGGGTCCTCAATGAGCACACACAGTGAAAAGTCAAGGAACACACTTAGAAGACCAGTTATAAAAATACATATTTATTTATGGCCATACAACACTATGAGAAATGACTACTAACAGGTAATATTATCACACAACACTAATCTTTATATATAAAGCTGAATGTATGTATGTGTGTATGTTTGTCCGGCTATACAAATCCACACCATTGAACCCACGTCTACCAAATTTTGCATGCATTCCTCTTTTGTCTGGGGATGGTTGGATGCAAAAATCCTATATGCAAAACATGTTTTGGATGTGTGTGTGTGTGTGTGTGTGTATGTTGGTCCGGCTATACAAATCCACACAGTTGAACCCACTGCTACCAAATTTTGCATGGATTCCTCATTTGTCTGGGGCAAGATTGTAGCCTTTGTTTGGATGCAATAAATTCACTCCGTAGAAACCCTCATTTACTGATGCTCACCTCGATTCACTACGCTAGGTACTAGAAGGAGGCACAATTTGGAAAAGTGTCTGTAGCAACATTTTTGATGTTTTGGTTATTCCTTTATAATGTATTACTGCTGTATACAGTTCGAAAATGTTTATTAAAGCATTTTTAAAGGGAATACAAAAAATACGTTTTTTACCACACCACTCCAAATATGGGAAATGGCAAGGTTACAGTTTACTTAAGTTCATTCACAAGAAGAGAGCACAATCAAATCAATCTCTTGGACTTTTTCTCAAAAGTGCTGAAGCCATTGAGTGACTGAAACATACCGCACACAAAACGAACATCACTTGGAAAAGCTCCATCTGATGCAAAGCGAAAATCAATATCAAGAGCTTCTGAAACACAACAACAAACAGCAGCACGATTTGCCGACCAGAGGACAAGGACCCTTTCCAGGGCAAATGAGATGCCAGAGCAAACTGAAGCAAGAGTTGCTGACATGGGGACAAGAGCAACATCCTCCAAGGCACACGAAACACCAGAGCAAACTGAAGCAAGACTTGCTGACAAGAGGACAAGAGCAACATCCTCCAGGGCACGAGACACAACTCGATCAGGTACCCTAGCTAGTAATAGATACATATATATATACAATCACAGGAGTATACAATATAAAACCCCTTTAAAGGAAGGTGAGTGTTAGTATGAAGCACTACAGGTCCACAGATATACAACACTAACTTTGAGAGTCCACCCGTAAATTGTATGGGGCCTTGTGTCCAAAGGTTCACCAAAGTTCCATACAGTTTTGTGAGGCTAGAAAAAATGAGTGTATGGTATCTGGGGCCTAATGAACAGTTCCAAGTTGTAGAGGACAAGTTGTTCAAACTAACACAATTGTCCCCAACGTTCGGAGTGCTTTCACGAACATGCAGGGCAAAGCCAAACTATTATAAAAGTTTCTTAAAGCTTAAGGCTTGTCTGCACTGCAAAAAGTGCAGGTCAGATTAAAAAATAAAGGCAACAAGTTTTGGGGTTCATACAAATGGAAGGAAAGGTGCTGTTAAGAGAAATGTTTACCTAACACTTTCCACACTTTGGTTGATGAGACACCGTCCGATTTGTTTAGGCTGTTTAACTATGATGCTTGGTAGCAGCTTAATAGACCAGGCAAGGTTATGCCACCTAATGTCCACGGGAAATACAAGGTTTCCCCAAAAACTCTTAGGGCCTCATTACACGGACGGCGGTAAGGGTTAACGGTCACCGTTAATGGCAACGGTGACCGTTAACCCTTACCGCCGTACTACGAGGTCCCTTAGCGGGTTGGTGCATTAACGCCTGCTTTTTGCAGGCGTTAAAAACCAACCCGCTAAGGGACCTCGGAGCTAATTACGGCACCGCAAAATTGCGGTGCCGTAATTAGCGCCTTCCCCATTCCCATAGAGCCCTATGGGGCAGAAATGGGAATGGGGAAGGGCAATGGCGGAAGGGGGATTTACCGCCCCACCAACCTTGGAATGGGGCGGTAAATCCCCTTTCCGCCAAGGCGGTGCCAGTATTTTACCGGCATGAGCCATGGCGCTAATAGCGCCATGGCTCACCGCCTTCCGTGTAATGAGGCCCTTAGTATCGACCTTGCTAAATGATTTACATTCCGTCCCTATGTATAATTTTGAGTACTCCCTTAGAACATACTGTAGAGCTGGAAAAGCCAGTTTTCGGATTGGCCACGGCCAGAAATATTTCATCAGCAAATAAGTAAATCTTATATTCCATGCCTTCATAGCTAATCCCTTAGATCTCAGGGAAATCTCCAATATGCTGTCCCAAAGGCTCAACTCCCCATGCAAATAGCAAGGGGGACAGGGACACTAGTGTCTAGTCCCCATTAATAAACGTAAGGGATCCCAAAGATAGCAGTTCACGTGGAACTTTGCGGAGTAAACATTAGACATAGCCATCATAGCATTTAACATCTTTGTTTTCTTCAAGCTTTATTTATGTAAACACCATTCCAAATGCATTATTCAAATTTCTACTACTTATGCAGATCTATACATTGATAACATTGCATCCATACCTGTGTCCTCTTGCAGTGGTTCAGAAACAGTGATTAATTGTATCTTTAATCCCCCATCCTGCTGCCCAACTTTGTTAACATCATATAACAACTGTGGCACAACCGACCCTGAATTGTGGGGTACTAGTAGCTACCATATCAAGGCTGGAAACGGATATTGTTACTGTCGACACTTTTCTAATGGGCGTTTTTGCTTTGTGTAAAGAAATGTGCAAAAATTCACCCACAAGTTACTAACATCACTCTGTAGATATAGGATAAGTTTCCCCTTTGGATGGTAAAAAATACCAGTTTGTTTTGTCTGTTCTATTGTATATATATATATGTTTTATCTGTATGGACATCACTCCTTATGTCCATGTTTTATCATGTGTTAAAAAATAAAAACTGATATTTTTTGGTAAATTCCGACCTCATCGTCTTTATATATGTTTGGAAAGACGATTTTTCGCCTTTCTCTTGTTCTAGGTGTGATGCTAATTTTGCAGCCAAATACGACATTAGCAGGTAGTTTGTTGTGGACCCTGGTTGTTTAAACATGCTCTCTGTGATATTCAGTGCATAATTTGGATATATCTGAATTCCTCCCGTTCTCCCACCTGGAATTGTGTTTTCCAATCCTTGAACAGTAGGGGGCCTCCCTCCCAATAGAAATCTGCTAGTGTTAGTGCCTCGCATCCACCCCAGCTCTCCCAGAAATTGTTATTCTGCCCACAGTAAACTCAGTTGTGTGCCCCAATGGGGTGACAGGCCCCGATCCCAGATGTGTCCCCTTCCACCGCAACGCCTGATCCCAGTAAAACAGGGAGCATTTAGTTGCTTCTAAAAGGGTGCCTCCAGCCCCTGGACTGACACTCCAAAGAATAGCAGTGAGCCCAATGGTATGTTTGTAACCCCCTGCTCAATCATGCACCATCCCTTCCTCCCTTCCACTGTGAACCAATTTAACATTGGGGCAATCTGAGCTGCCACAATGTATCTTGCTATCTCAGGAGCCCCTAAATCCCCCATCAAGGGAGCTCAGAAACCTACCTGCCTGAAAAACCTGGGCCTCTTCCCGTTCCATATGAAAGGGAGAACCTCTTTTTGTAAAATTCTTGACCATACGTGGTATTCAACATCTTTGTAACTTGGCAAATAGTCCAGAAACCTCCTTACCAAGTCCCATTTTGCCTCGTCAAAAGACTTTTCTGTGTAAAGGGAGACTAGGATGGACAGGGACCTCTGTTTAGGTGCAATGTCAAACAGGTCAACCAGTTTTCAGACATTTTCAGCAGCTTATGGTCCAATGGCAAAACTGCATTGATTCTACTGTACTAATCTTGGAACAATTAGTTCTATCATTATGGCCAATATAGTTGCATATATCTTAGCATATGCATCTCGGAGCGCTATGGGGCAATAGAAAGAGAATCATTTTGGATCTTTTCCTTGTTTTGGTAGTACTGATATCATTGCCTCACCCACAGATGTAACTGACCCTCATTTCATAATGGTATTAAAGATATTGCTTAGAGGGTGGAGCAGAACCCTTTGTAATTTCTCATAGAAGAGGGGGATGAAGCCATCAGGACCAGGGGATGTGCCAAGTTCCTGAGCCCCTATCACTTAAATGACCTCCACTTTTGTTATCAGCATTTGAAGTTCGCCTTTCTTGGACGATGGCTGCTTGGGGGAGATATACTGCATTCAAGAAGTTTATGGCAGCACCCTCATTAACTGTACTTGCAAAGTGTTTTTTTTACAATAACGTAACAATCTCAATACATCCTTTCCCTGTTGGTATTTATTGCCTTTGTTATCTCTTAATTCCATCACTCTATTTTTTCTCCTGTAGACTTTCAGCTGATAGGCTAAAAGCCTTTACGGTTTATTTCCCAGCTCATATAATCTATTATTAGTTCTACATATCATGAATCTCATCAGGATAATTTGCAATCTGCTAGTTGCTCTTTTACACTCTGTATTCATAGCAGCAGCTTCCTAGATTCCCCAGCCTTATGTATAACCTCTAGGTCTCTAATTTCCTGCTTCAGCTGTTCTTACTCCCTTGCTTTAAGTTTCTTATGCCTCGCTGATTTTTCTATAAGTGCACCTCTAATTGTGGCATTAAATGTTTCCCATATCACTAAGGAAGAAGCCTCTTCTCTCTCATTTTCTAGAAGCATTTCTAGAGTTCTTGTTCTAATTCCTTCATGTATATAGCATCTTGGAGCAGTTGCAGGGGGTCTCTCCATGTACATTGCCCTGTCTCCTGTTCAGCTAAATCCAAAGTACAGACAACAGGAGCATGGTCAGATATAGTGACAAACCCTACCTCTGAGCATACTCCACAAAGGACATTCTTTGTACAATCAGAATCTAGCCGATCAGTGACTAGGAGTCATGGACATGTAAACAATATATATAATCTTTTTTCCACAGATGGTCTTCTCTCCACACATCCCTCAACCTCATATGTTCAATTGTCTGCCTAACATTGCGTGCCATTTGACTCTGGCCACACCTGTAGGCCATCAACCTATCTTAACTATTGTTAAACACTATAATTAGATCCCCATCAATTGTATAGGTCCTTCTGCTACTGATTGGAGGATAGGGAGAAATTACCTCAGATAGTCATTTTAACCCACATTGGAACAATATTCTGTTACCATACATAATCTCCCTGCCCTTCTTTTATTTTATTGTTCAAAGCGTAGACCTAGCTCAAGAGCAGCAGAGCGCTGTACAGATGAGGGTAGCCAGCGTTTGGGCTGGCACATTTTAACAGTAGTGCCGTACTGTGAGTTGCGGTCTATGTGTCCATTGGGATTAGTCCTTGGTCAATTGTTGTTGGAAGAGCCACGTTTTGAGCCATTTGCGAAACTGGAGAATTGTAGCGGCATTTCGAGCCAGTACCGGACTTGAGTTCCAGAGGGTGGGTGAGACAAGAGAAGGATTGTTTATCGTCCCTCTCTTTACAGATGAGTTGTGATTCAAGCCGGTTAGTTGATTTGCTTCATGACTGTGTTCCACCAGATAATGGTGCTTGGCTGTCAAGTATACTGGTGTGTTACTCGTGACTGCTTTGTAGATGATACATGCAGTCTTGGAGAGGAAGCCATAATAAGACATGCTACTGCATGGTGAACTGCTATTAGGGGAGTGATGTGAGCCCTAAAAGGAGGGCATTTCCCCCATCGATATGCGAGAACACAAGTGCCTGCACTACAGTCCGTAAGTCCTGTGGAGGGATGAAGGTTTTGATTTTACAAAGGCTGGAGATTCGTAGCCAGGCAGATTGGGCGTTCTTGGCTATGTGTTTCTGGAAGGACATGGTGCTGTCAATGGTGAAGCCTAAGGATTTATCTGAATTCGGGAGTTGTGGATCAAATCCTTCTAGGTGCATATCATTGAGCATTTGTTGACCAAGTTGTTCTCAAGCTGGGGGATGAATGAGGATGAATTCAGTCTCGGATGGGTTAAGTCTGAGGTAGGCAGTCTGTTGTATCTTGTGCCCTCCCTATGGTGGTGTTTTCTTGTTACACGTCAAAGAGAAGAAAGTGTGTTGTATCTTGCTCCTTCCCTGTATGGATGCCTGCTTGAATGTGATAATGTCAGCACAGAACGTTGTGTGAGTGAGAAGAATGCTTATGTTTGTCTGAAGGTTCTCACCTGGGCAGTTAATGGAGATGTAGGCTGGGTAGTGGGAGCTGGTGGGTTCGTCCCTAAAACCTGCTGGTCCTTGGTTAATTATACTTGAACCTGATGAGACACGATTTCCTGTAACCTCAATAAATTACTTATGAAGAAACCTGCTCCATCAAGAACTTATTTTCTTACTTTACAACACAGCCGACATCCAGGACTGGTTGAATGCTAATTAATCGCTAAGACGACTGATGTTTTGTGGGCTTTTTGCTATCATCTACAACTGAGTATCGTTTGCGTATTGCTGAAGGCTATGCGGGGATCTTTGGGGAGAGCACCTAAAAGCATCAGTCAGAGGATGGAGCCTTGGGAGAGTCCACAGGAGACTGTGGGTCATTTAGAATGAGAGGTGTTCATCTGGATGGCCTGGTGTCCGCTCAAGGTGTAGGAGGTAAACCAATTCAGGACAGTACCAGCGAATCCCATCCTGTTGTCGAAGAGGGAGAGAAGGATGTGCTGGTTGATGTTGTCGAATGCAGCTGAGAAGTCAAGGAGGATGAAGAGGCACGACTTGCTTTATCCATGATTTGGAGGCTTGATGGTGTCTATATTTGGGGCAAGTGTAGTTGTTTAAGTCTGGTGAGGAGATGTGTAGTGACTACTTTTTACAAGATTTTGCCAATAAACAGGAGGTTCATAAAGGGACGTAGCTGTCTAGGTCCTCTGGGTCGAGGGTATTTTTTTTCAAAAGAGGTCATATGAGACTAGTGTTGAGGGGCATTAGCTTTTTGTCATTAGGCATTAATGATGCTGAGGAGTGCTTTGAGCACCGGGCCCATAGTTCTTTATTGATATCGTTAGAGTAGAAGGTAGGTTTGAGGGAGGTGATTATTTTTAGGCAGTCTGAGGGGGAGAGAGGAAAGAATTTGGTCCAGAGGGCCAGTTTGCATGCTCGGGTGTAGAGGGGCTAATGCTGCGATTGATTCGATAATTTGTTGGATCCTATTTATTTTTCATTTTAAAAGTTGTTTATTCTGACACATTTTTCCTGAGCTGGTGGCACCTCGGGATTTGATACAAGGCTTTATTTACATCAAAGATGGTTTTGCTCCTGTTAGAGTATGTTGTGATGTATTGGAGCAGTAAGAAGCTTTAGCCTCAGTAAATAGACTTCTACGGTGGACGTTGCGAGATTTGAGGTTTGTGAGATCTCCAGGAATACAGTTTTTGTGCCAATGTTTTTCTAGGCTCTGATGAGCATTTGTTGGAGGTGAACTTGAGGGTATTCCAAAAGTCGGGTGGTTTGATTTGGACTCCTTACAAGCCAGTTTCATTTTCAAAATCAAAGGGAAATCTGTCTCTAAGAGGATCACCACCCCACTCCTTTTACACCTGCCCGATGCAAAGAATTGTATAGGAAAGTTCTTAGAATAAAGTCTGCGTGTATCTGTTGAGATCAAATGAGTCTCCTGGATGAGTGCAAGATGCTCCTTGTGATTCCTAAGAACTCTCACTAGTCTTATTATTTTATGCAGAGTCCAGCCTCTGCACATTTATTGGAGCTACCTTGAATTTACCATTTTAGGTAACTGTTCACAGTGAAAACCACATTTCCTACTTAAGAGCAAGCATTGACCTCAATAGAAATTCTGCCACCCATTAAGAATGCCCCTTTCCTGACATTATTCCCTCATCACTGCTCCCCATGCCTTCCCAACTTTACCTGCCCCATCCCATTATAAACCCCAACAAAATGTCTATGCTTGATCATCGGTAGTCAACTGCAAAAAACGAATGGGTGCGTAAAACGAGGGTCCACCCCTTTGGATAAATCCAGAGGTAAGCCTTTGCCTCTGCCTCTCTGTCTCTAACTATTCAGTCTGAAAAATCTTTCATGCCTATAGGAGGGCCATGCCGCATCCCTCAAGTGAAGTGCTTCAGCTTCCAATGATTCCCCTCTGCTGTCACGTCCAGACCCCTAGCTGGACTGATTATGGATTCCAACCTAAATCTAAAAGACTCTCTTCAGCAATTGTCTCAAATGTTTCTCACTTTTGTTTGTTTTCTTGTGTCTCAAAACATGTGGCATTTCATTATATATATATATATATATATATATATATATATATATATATATATATATATATATATATATATATATATATATATATTGGAATGTCTAGTGTTCCTCCAGCACTTCTGGAGTTCTCTTCTGCCCCAGGATAGTATTTGAAGGCATGCTGTTTGTGCCACCTATTCTCCTTTTCTACATGTAGGGGGTGGACCTTCCTGACAGTAAAGCTCTGCAGGGGTGCAGAAGTAGGAGACTGGCACACAAGTGGCATAGTGGTTGCTATAGACGTTTATTGTTTAAGAAACTAAAGAGAAAACCAACTTTCCCTAACTCTAAGAGGGATTTCCCTGCCTCAACTAAATGAATAATTGGTTCTGTCAGAATGTCTGTGTAAATCAATAGTCCACTGTTTTGTGTCAAAACCCTGCTTCTGTCCTTTACACTCAATACTAAACAAAAGATAACGTAGACCTTCTTGGTCCAGAAGAATGGCACCCTTCTGGGGGTAGAATTTTTTTTCTCCATGTATTGGCTTCTTCTTAGGGGAATGGCTCCCTTCCCCCGGGTCAATAAGCAGAAGGCAAAGTTCAAGCAGTTCTTCTTGGCAGATACACTGACTATCTTTTACCGGTCTGTATCAGAAAGTCTTGACAGCTTTGTTTACTAGGAGGATGACTCCCTTCTCCTAGTATCTTGGTTGAACAGTTCAACACACCCAGGGGGAATGACTCCCTTTATCTGGTCTTGGTTAACAAGAGAATGACTACCTTCTCCTGGTAGCTTGGCTTCATTTGGTGACACAGTTCCACATCTCCCTTCCCTTGGTCTTGGTTACCAGGAGAATGACTCCCTTCTTCTGGCATCTTGGCTTGAGGGTTCATTACACTTTGGTTACTAGGCGAATGACTCCCTTCTCCTAGTATCTTGATTTAACAGTTCAACACAAGCAGGGGGAATGACTCCCTTTCTCTGGGCTTGGTTAACAGGAGAATGACTACCTTCTCCTGGTATCTTGGCTTCACTTGGTGACACAGTTCCACATCACCAGGGGGCATGACTCCCTTGCCCTGTTCTATCTCGCACTTTGGTTTCAAAGTTCACTACCACCAGTGGGAATGATTCCCTTCCCCAGGTCTACGTATCATATAGATTCAAATACACAGTTCTTAAAGGTCAGAAGAGTCCACAACCCTGACTTCTCCTCTTCTTTGACTGGACTCACCTGGTATCGCTCTTTACAAGTACTCCAAAGAGGAAGATGGCTCATGCAATTTTCTGATTTTGGGTCCCAGAACCTGGCTTCTATCTCTCTTCGGTTTGGCCCACTCTCCTGCCAAGTATGACCACGAGAAAGATACCTTGCTTCCTGGTTTGGGTCCCAGACCCCGGTTTCTCTCACTCTTCTGCCCACTTGGCTTACTCTCTCGCCAAGTACTACCACAAGGAAGATGCCTTCTTCTTAATGTGAGTCCCAGTTGTCCAACTTATACCCATTACAAGGGTGTCTACTGCATGAATGAACAGTCCCCACTCTATGTTGGTATTCAGGCCTTTGTTGACTGTCCAATATAAATATCCACTTCTGTTCGGCTTTCCTCAGTGACAGATCATAGTCACCTCCTCTGACTGGTGCGTCAATGGTCTGACTAACAAACCATAGCATTTCTTTTGGCTCATGTTTCAGTTTCACAAAATGGGACACCATCGGTTTTTTATCTACTTGATTTTTCATACAGGAACAATGCTCACATATAAGTTGTCTGACTTCATGTTTCATTTTTCCAATATAAATTAAGTTGCAAGGGCAGTTGATACCGTATATTACCCATTGTGTCTTAGAGTTAGTAAATGCATTGAAACGCCAAGTCAGTCCGTATAGGTCCGCTTTTTTCATATCTTTCATCAAGTTACATACAGAGTATCTACCACATCTGAAGTGGCCAACCACTCGGGGCAGATCTCATGTGATATTACATTATGTGAGTAGTATACAGGGCCCCTTTTTTTGCAATATTACATTTCTGACAGGTGGGAGCGCCCCCCTGGATGTCCTTAGTCTGGTTTCATATCATCGAAAGATCACTGTTACCACCCATCTTGTTTGTAGAGGCTTGGCTGGTCTGACCACTTGCTACTTAGCATAGCCAACACGTTGGAGCTCATCATCTAGCCTACATGCCCTGAACCTCATACAACGCGCATTTATAAAGACCCTTATTGGGTCGAAACAGGTGGCAGCATTCTGTATGTTAATAAACCAGCACTTAAACCCAACCGAAGTAACAAGACTTCTAATTTCCTTGCTCTATGTACTCAACTCAATTGGACAAACCCTAAGTATTAAATATCCAGTGCCCAGGTGCACACGATTCTTACAAATGAAGGCGATCCCCTCCTGATACTTTTTGCATTTTGCAGTTTTTGGAGAATTTGCAAAGGCTTCTGTAGAGTAAGAATGAGATTTTGGTGTTTTGCGATGTTAACAATTGTGGCGCTAGTTGTCAGGCCACGCTCCGGCGTTGCATATAAACCTTTGGTCAAAATTCGGCACAGCCACACATAAAATCCAAAGGCAGGTGGTTGTTACATTTTGATCACAGGCCCTTAAATCTCTGCCTGGCTTCTAGTCTCATAGGTTGAATTGAACCACGGAACAGAATAGCCGCTGATAAATGTGCAAAAGATCTGCAAGTGTTCGCAGAGCTGGGACTCCCTACAGACATTCCATTAGGGTTTAGCCAGCTGAATCTCTTTGACAAATATTTAGATAGACCCATAAAGATACTCTTATTTTAACAATGGGGTGTAGCATATTTTCCGCTAATGACTAAAACAGCCAGAAACACTTTGTATGTTTTACACCACAATGACCATTTCTATGGTATACTCAATCTAAAAGGTTTCCTGGAGGCTGAATATCTCTGTCTGCAATGCCACCACATTTCCAAAAACAAACATGTACACAGTTGTCAATACCACTGTCACCTGTGTTATAGCGAGGAGTGTCAAACGCTTAGGGAAAAACCTGCAAAATGTCCCCAGTGTCACACGTTCTCAAAGGTCTCTGCGCTGTCTAGGCACACATTCAGAAAGCAGCATTGGGGCGGTCATGTGCGAACTGCGCGTTGACTGTCCCACCTGCAAAAAATGTCTTCCTGAGAGTCACAGCTGTAGTGAAATAATCTGTAGGGTGTGCAAAGTTTCTATTGTTAAAATGGCTGAACACATGTGTTACATGACGGCCGGTAGACCTCAAAATAAAACCGAGAACTACATAGTATATGACATGGATGCCCTTCTGGAGAATCAAACCCACCAACCAATCTTTATCTATGACAGACATCTAACAGGAGACAGCTATTGGGAATTTACAAAAGACTCCTATGTGGCTGCTTTTGTAAGCACTTTTGTAACAAGCAAATTCACGGGTTACACCTTTCTAGCACATAATTCCAAATTCTATGACGGGTGCTTTATGCTGCGCCAATTGGTTTTGGAAAAAATGAAAGTGAAACTTATCACCCAGGGTGCCAAGCTTATGGGGATCTTTGTGGTAGCTCTACAGATATGCTTTATTGACTCCTTGAACTTTTTTCCCATGAAACTCAGGAAGCTTCCAAAAGCTTTTAATTATCCCGGTTCAACAGGCTTCTGCTGACCAAAACTACAGAGGCCCGATTCCAACCCCGGACTAATATGGCATTCAATACATGATGCCTAGCAAGAAAGACGAGTTCATGGCGTGGTATAAGGTGAATAAACACAACGTGTTTGACTTTCACCAAGAGTTAAGGGCCATACTGTCAGGAAGATGTCAACAAGCTTGTAATTTGTTCAGGGACGGGATCATGACTCGTTGTGAAACACCTATAAAGGGTGGGATACATGTGTCATACCTCGATCCTTTTCAAAATATCAAGCTGGCTAGTAGTATCAGATCTACAGACAGCTATATCTAAAACCTGAAACAATCGCTTTGCTGCCCCATGATTCTTATCATGGCCAGCAAAAACGTGATTCTATACTTTGTATTCAGTGGCTCCTATACATCTCACAAACAGACAACTTCTCTATACAGCACAGAGGTATAGACAGGGTAGGGGCTGAGCAGGCAAGGCTACCCAAAATCTTGAAATGCCCACTC
Source organism: Ambystoma mexicanum (assembly GCF_040938575.1). Classification (NCBI taxonomy): domain Eukaryota; kingdom Metazoa; phylum Chordata; class Amphibia; order Caudata; family Ambystomatidae; genus Ambystoma; species Ambystoma mexicanum. Next base: position 1,082,852,309 of record NC_090937.1, on the reverse strand, counting down.
AGCAACAGTTTATGGGAATTTAAGGAAGTTATTGTCACTGTGGTGGGCCCAACTACATTAGCTTCAGGCCCCACTTTTTAGACAATTCTGGCTACGCCTCTGATACAGCATGCCCTAACTGGTGCGGGTGAAAAACGCTATGGACAATATTGGTTGGATGTCTAGACAGTGGATCATGGAGTGGAAACAGGCTATGAATTTAAATGGCTGCTTATATCATGGATGTCCCAATTGTTACCACGCCGGGGGTTTCAACACTTTGACAGGCACTACGTATACCGAGTTATATAAACACACTCTGTTAAAACAGACTTTTCTAGCCAGTCAGCGGGGTTCGCGTCATCACTATCTGGGAACACGAATGGCGCACAATGGTGCAGAACAATCCTAGTTTTGGGCGTTTTCTTAAAAAGATGAATCTGCCCAACCCCCAAAACCCCCGAGATGTGCTATATGGTGGACACACAAATGCTTTAAAGTTACACCATCGCGCCTCAGAGGGTGAGCAAATGCACTATCTAGATTTTACCAGTCTATATCCCTCTGTGAATAATGACAAACCCTACCCTGTGGGACAACCTGAGATCACCTGTAACAATTTTGGCGATATAGACCAATATTTCTGTCTAATCAGATGCAAGGCCTATCCACCCGAGGTCTTTACATACCCATCTTACCCTATAGATCTGGGGTGCACAACATACGGCCCGCGGACCAAATGAGGCCCTCCATCCCGTGATATGCGGCCCGCCAAGAGTGTCTACTTTTGTAATGAGCTACGGCCCACTTCAAGCCGTTGGCCGCATTTCATTACATAAGTAAACTGTTTGACAGGGACTGTCTGCACCTGTACTAAAGCGGCTATTAACGTGATCCTTATCTCCTTTACAATGAATGCCCCCCTCCTTTGTTTAGAATGAAAAGCAGTCCGAGGGACCCCTGGGGGGGGCATACATGATAATGGAGATAAAGATCCGGTTAATAGTCGCAAATTATCAAAAGACAGGGAGCCAGAAGTTTGCCTTGTGTTTGAATTGTGCAGATGATTCTTTTGAAAAAAAGCACCTGGGCCATTTTGCACGGCCAGAAAAAAATGACTCGAGTGTAAATCATTTTTGGAAGGATAAATTGAGATGGCTGGCGTTTAGCTCACTGCTCAAACACCATTGCAGTGCATGCAGAGTGTTGTTTAGATAACAGCAATATCGGGGTTATTGAGGCCCTGTTGCAATCCCTAGCTTACCAATTACACAAAGCTTACAGTACTGCATCAAGAGAGAACTCTGTGACAGCCCAGCGAGGGCTGCATTTTTAGGTACAAAGTTGCACTGACCAGTAGGGCAATGCCCAATAGGCCCACACACCAGGCCAGCGTAAACTGGTTTCGGGGCCTATGTAGGCCACTTAACATATACAGTCCATTACACTGATGGTGGTTTCGAAGAATATTGCTGGCTTAATGTGTTGAAACTACAACATTTTTAACCTGTTGTTTCTGATTGTGTGCCAACCTTGTGTATGATTGCCTCGGCTTGAGAGTCAGCTGTCAGCCACTTGCTTACAAAGAAGGATTCATTGCTATTCAGCAGGGTGCTGAAACACTGAATGCCCGCTGAGCAGCAATGAGTCCTTCTTTCTAAGAAAGTGGCTGGCATGGAGAAACCTTTGTTGAATGGCAACGAGGTGGCACTTCTGTTTTCCCCAATAGAAGCGAAGAAGACCAGCCATGCAGGACACTGCAGCCCCGGAGGGTGTGCATGAACTGCTGCAGACCTGCCACATGTTGAAGAACTCTTGCAGGAGAAAATGGGGAAAATGGGGGAAAATTGGGGACTGAAAGTGGGTGCGGGTGGCACCCCGGCCATTCAAGCAGAATGCTCCCTGATCCTCTCATCATAGCAATGTGTGTGTGAGAGAGGAGAGAGAAAGGGCGATCATGTTGGGGGCCATGGGGCATAGTGTTTGGTTGAGGGGTGGGGGCCATGGGGCATAGTGTTTGGTTGGGGAGTGGGGGCCATGGGGCATAGTGTTTGATTGGGGACTGGGGGCCATGGGGTATAGTGTTTGGTTGGGGGCCATGGGGCATAGTGTTTGGTTGAGGAGTGTGGGCCATGGGGCACAGTGTTTGGTTGGGGGGTGGCGCCATGGGGCATGGTGTTTGGTTGGGGAGTGGGGGCGACGGGGCATAGTGTTTGCTTGGAGACTGGGGGCCATGGGGCATAGTGTTTGGTTGAGGGGTGGGGGCCATGGGACACAGTGTTTGGTTGGGGGGGGGGTGGGGCCATAGAGCATAGTGTTTTCTTAGGGATTGGGGGCCATGGGACATAGTGTTTGGTTGGGGGCCATGGGGCATAGTGTTTGATTGAGGGGTGGGGGCCATGGGGCATAGTGTTTGGGTGGGGACTGGGGGCCATGGGGCATAGTGTCTGGTTGGGGCTATGGGGCATGGTGTTTGGTTGAGGGGTGGGGGCCATGGGGCATAGTGTTTGGGTGGGGGCCATGGGGCATAGTGTTTGGTTGGGGAGTAGTGTTTGGATGGGGGTGAGGGCAATGGGGAACAGTGTTTGGTTGGGGGCTGGGAGCCATGGGGCATAGTGTTTGTTTGGGGGCCATGGGGCATAGTGTTTGGTTGAGGGGTGGGGGCCATGGGGCATAGTGGTTGGTTGGGGGTTGGAGGCCGTGGAGCATAGTGTCACCCTCCAAGAGTGAACCCAATAATAAAGCTAAAACAGGCACAATTAGGAGATGTACATCCTTTGCTTTTTGTGGAAACCTGACTCAATAAAGGCCAAACTCCTCTTTGCCAACCCAAACAGCAAAGTATAGCAGTCCAAAATAACGGAATGTCCAATCAAGGATCAATATGCAATAACTAAATAGAAATAAATGATAACAATGGAAAATGTGTAGTATAAAATGTAAGTTTGAAATACAAATAAACAGTTACAGCTCAAAAACATATTCTTTTTCCATGTGTTTAATGAAAAGGGGGGGTTGAAAAAGCCTCCTGCCACGCCATGACCAGCCGCGCCTACCGCCCCACCCACATTTACTTTTCGGCCCACTATAGGCTTCACGTAAGGTACTTTCGGCCCTCTGTCAAAATCAGCCCCTGCTATAGATGAAACAGTAAACTAATTTGTGCACTTTGCCGCACATGCTCCGAGACAAAACAGGCCCATTGTAAGCACATGGATGAGGAGCGACGCATGACCAGTGCGTGGTGTACAATAGAGCTACAGGCAGCTCTGAAACAGTGCTATCATCTGGGGTGAATATACAATATATGGCATTTTAAAACAATCACCCTCAAACTTTTCTGTGATTATGTTTGCATGTTCCTACAACAAAAACAGGAAGCATCTGGCTTTCCTGCTGGCTGTGTGGACAATGCCACTAAACAGGCTTATATTGAGGATTATTATAGACAACAGGGCATACACTTGCGTATGGAACACATTGAGGACAACTCAGCTCGGCGACTGTTGGCAAAATTAAGCCTTAATTCATTGTGGGGTAGGTTTGCACAAAGTGTTAATGTGGCCAACACATCCATCATTACAGACCCTGATGTGCTTCACGCCTATACTTATGACGTGAGCAGCTGCGTTTAAATAGCTGATGAAACAAGTTGTATGTTCTGGCACTACGCCATGCAATATCCAACAACTTCAGACAACACAAGCAACACAAACATATTCATAGCAGCGTCCACAACCGCTCACGCCTGCTTAAAACTGTTTGCAGTTATAGATCCATTACAAGAGCAAGTTCTATATCACGATACCGATAGCATCATTTTTGTCAGCCGCCCTGGGGATGTTAACCCGCCCACCACCAATTATCTAGGTGATCTAACTTCTGAATAAGCTCCTGAAGAATACATTGTGGAGTTTGTATGCGCTGGCCCCAAAACATATGCCTATCGCACATCTCTAGGAGCCGTCAGCATGAAAGTAAAAGGTATAAAGTTGAATGTTAACAACATGACTACAATACATTTTGACAGTTTAAACGGGCGGGTACAATCCTTTGTACAAAAAGAGGCGTGTAACACCCACAGTATATCGTTGTTACACATCCGGGTATAGTGTGCAATAAAAAACAGTGGAATATTAATACCGTCACTATACAAAAGACACTCAGTGGGCCTCATTACGACTTTGGCGGTAGCCATGCCCTTAAAAAGGGCATGGCTGCCACCAAAACCGGGTCCAGGTCCGGGTTCCCTGAATGGGTAATTATCGGGCCATTCTGAGTTTGGAGGGCCCGGTAATTCCTCCTACAGGGAACCCGGGCCCACACCTTCCCCATTCCCATTTCATTGCGGAATGGGTTTAACGGGTCCGCCTCCATTAGTGGAACCCGTTAACCCATTCCGCAAAGGTTGTAATGAGGCCCAGTGTTTTGTTTGATAAAAGAATGTTGTTACCAGGCTGGATGATGCACCCCTATGGCTATTAAATATTTTAATGCTAATATTTACCAGCCCCTTCACTATTCCACAGTGCACCCGGGATATCTCGACCTCTAAAGCATCTATGCTGCATAAGTGACATGTATTTCTACCTATTTGTCTGCACATTGGGTATTTGAATCTACATGTATTTGTTCCATTGCATTAAATGTTTGCACTTTCTGTATTAAACTGTTTATGCATAACTTTTTTTTCTATATAAAGAAATATTTTTACAAATCATAAAATGGTCTGACTCTTATGCAGTCCTTTTTATTATGTATAGTAAACTTTTAAAGTTTATTTTGTTCATACGTATAATGCTGTGCTGTGACGGGGCAACACTTTTTAGAGAAGCTGTTTTGAATCCCACAGTGGCCCTCATTACGACCCTGGCGGAAATCGAAAAACGATGGCGGAAATGCAATACCGCCATCGAATAGCGCTCGGTGCGATTATGACCCGTCACCGTAAAGTACGATGCCATTAGCGACACCGTAGTGAACGCCAACGCTAACTGCACCAAGTACGCGCACGCGCGCCAATTCCAAACCGTAATTACCACCATGGCGCAACGGTACGCGAATTCTGACCCTAGCGGACATGTACCTAACGCCATCAAGCATGGCGGAAAGTACCATTCCGCCATGGTGAGAAGTACGGCATCGCGAATCAACCGTAAACGGCCCTACTGAGTGCCTGTACACCACTCCCTGGCCACATTGCACAACTCCTCGTAGGTGCAATGAAGTCACACAATGCAACCAGTGAAATGTACAAGTCACCCATGCATGCCAACGAACAAATGAATCTAGGGGCTCCAAGTGCCTTGTGAGTGGCCATCCATATTTGCCATGGCACCATTGCCGCACTGATGCAGCACAGGCATGTGAAGGTTCAAGTACAGCAACATGAGCAGAAAAATGAGACAAACAAAAACAGGCCCCCCCATCGACTGACACCAGTGTAAGGCAACATTCAAAGCAGTATCCTGAGGGAGACTGCACCAGCCCTGTACTCCTGCCAGTAAACAAACCAACCATCAGCATAAGCATGTACCACACAAGTTGGCAGAGTGACTGAGCAGCCAGGCTCATCTCAAGAGGGGCCAATGGGAGCTGCAGGGCACAGATGGCACGAATACAGAAGCTATTCCAATGGACATGACCTCAGTCTCCCTCCAAGAAACGCACGCAAACACAGGCACCTGTGACCAGCCATATTCTGATAATCACATCATTCCACCAATCCACCTGGCTGACCGGCATCTGTCACACAAAAGCTAATCCCCCGCCCCTGAGCATGACATCATTAAAACAGTCATAATGGTAGCCCCTATCCCTGACCACACTGGGCTTCGTAGGCAAACGCGGCCAGTACAGTACCACGCAACTATACTCAGAAGCCGGAACCCAATGCAGATCTTCTCACAATACATCGCACCACAAATAGGAATATGCTACATTACTTGCAAAGAAGAACGCTACACGGTTAATATCAGAATAGAAATTTAATGCACCACAAAATCACCAAGCCCATACAGCCATTAGGTCATGAACTCCAAAATATATTTCATTATTGTGGGCTGCATCCGCAATAAATGACCAGCTTCTTCTTGTGTGACGCCCTGTTCCTTCATGGTACACAGGGGCTACATTCACGTTCAAAAAGGCAACATGGAAGCGCCTACAACCGCAGGGCCGTCCCATTAGGTAGGCACTAGTCCAGCTGAAAGGTCGAAATGTTGCTCCTAGCCACTAGTACTGCGTAAGGGCATGTGGCCCATTGGCGATCGTCCCATAAGATCGTAATGGTGCTCCACTGATTAACTCGAAGCAGCAGGTGTCGGGAGTAAAAGCCATCTGCAGGAGTGGCATACAGATGGCAGCGGCAAAAGGGGAGGAGATACCTGTCACCCCAATGAAATGAAAAAGAATAGTATGGCCATCAGAACTTCATTTGTATTACTCACTTCAATGATCACACTAAATCTACAGCCATATGCATGCTAGCCCACTCCAAAGGATTATTCCCACCCAAAAATCACTTGCGAATCATAACTATATAAATCGAGGTGAAAACACTATTACAAACGAGTGTTTGTGTGCATGCGTCTGTCAAAACAGAATCCATTCGATGGGATTAGTAACGTGCATAGACACAAGTGTTTGAAGGCGCGTCGAGACAGGAAGGGTTCAACAAGGGCAGATAGACGATGGTCCCACTATGGCAGCTCTGCATCACATAGCGCAGGGGAGGTGGATAGATTCCAAAAAGCCCTGTACATGGCAAACTCTCCATCAAATCATCTGTCCATGCATCCATACATCATTCCCTCATCCCGGTATGAAAACGCCTGATTATTTACTCACATAACATGTGAAATTTCCATTGAGTCTGTGCGTAATGCAGTCTGCAAAATCCACTGTGCTCCAGGCCGGAATTCCAGTGTTGTGAAGTAACATGTATTTGGGAACGTCCTGCCTTATCGTCCACTACGCTATTGCGCATCCCATACTATTCATATCAATCATTGCATTCTCGCCATGGCCCCTGTCCCAAGGACATTAAACAATAGAACGTTATATTTGCAGTCAGACCTGTGGGCGTCTCCTCGCCGCTAGCTGAAGACCGAAAGCGCCGTCCTTCGAATTCCTCATTTGCAACATCACGTCGAAAAGGCATCTGTGACCGCTTGAAATCACAAATCCATCCATATAGTGCGGCAATGTGTGAAAATGCAAACTGGCTTCACTCACAAATGGGACGCCCCGCCCGTCGGTGACCCGCGGTACAGTGCTGCATGAGGGTCCACCGTTAATCGAGTACTACATTCCACTGACCCTTCACAAGTTTGTTCGCGACTGCAAAGATAGTATGTGAAACAATGGGACCATAGCAGAATGAACATATGAACCAATATTTCACTGCCATCGGGATTAAATACATGATTGTAATAGCAAGATGCCATGCGTCGAATTGCAGCGTTGTGTGCGGGACGTGCTCGCCCAAAGGGGATTGCAGCTTGCACAGGTGGAATGAATCACCACAGGTGGAGGCAATACAGCTTGAAAACACATAAATTGCACACCCAACCCCCTCCCACAACCACACCCACTCCAAAATGCTACCGGCAGGACTAGCGATGTTGGCCCTGGGGGACCTGATAGCACTGCAAGTACTCCAACTTCAAGAAGAAGACGAACACCAACTACTACAACAACCGGCCGCACAGAGGAGACGCAGGAGGAGGAGGAGGGCAAGGCAGGGCCAGCAAGGCCCGCCAGCACAGCCACTACCACCACGCAGGCAGCCCGCAATCCCACGCCTCCGAGCACATCCGTTCAACCTCACGGATGAGCAGATCCACACCCTCTACCGTTTGGACAGGGACACCATAACCGCCATTGTGGACATGACACAGGCTGACCTTGTCAGCATGATAGATAGCCCAACCGCCATCCCACCCCTACTGAAGGTGGTGTCTGTACTCCACTTCCTGGCCACAGGCACCTACCAGCACACAGTCGGACAGTTGCATGGCATTTCACAGCCAGTGTTCTCACGGACACTATTGCAAGTGCTCGATGCCCTCCTGAAGCACGCAGACGACTACATCTCTCTACCACGCTCGGAGCAGGAAATTACGAACACAAAAGTGGGATTCCATGCACTTGGCGGCATACCGGGTTGCATTGGTGCCATCGACTGCACCCATGTGGAATTGGTTGTCCCACATGCCATGGAGGTCCAGTACCGCAACCGAAAACAATATCATTCTCTTAATGTACAGATGGTGTGTGACTCCAACAGGATCTTTACACATTGTTGTGCCCGATTTCCTGGATCAACCCATGATTCTATGGTCTTGAGGAACTCTACAATACCACGCTACATGGAGCGACACGCAGGGAACAGATCCTGGCTACTCGGTGAGTCTCATTTCATGCATGATAATGTGGGGTATGTGATGCGGCAATGACCTGGCAGGAAGGGGGGGGGGTGCGTACGTAGCAATGTCATTCCACAAACATCCTTTATTGTCCACATACAGGTGATGGCGGGTATCCACTGAAGAGATGGCTCCTTACACCACTCCGGAACCCACAGAACCAGCATGAGGAGGACTACAACCATGCCCACTCACGTACCCGTGTAGTCATAGAACAGGCATTCGGCCTACTGAAGACTCATTTCCGCTGCCTCAGCAGGTCTGGCGGGGCACTCCTGTACCGCCATGAGAAGGTTGCAAAGATGGTCATGGCATGTGTCATGCTACACTACATGTGCGTACGTAGAAATGTGCCCATGCCCCCTGACGCAGAACTGCAAGCACCTGAAGATGGTCATGATGAGGGTGGGGATGTGGCAGCACCTCAAGGAGTCTGCGAGGCACAGGAGGGCCGTGACATTCGTCAGATTCTCATTGATTCATGCTTCTAGCACTCACGCCTGGTGGCTGATACATGGACACGGGACTTGTGGCACTGTGTGTGTCTGGAACATGCACAATATGGACTCTATGCCTATAAAGGCCTCGTACACAAAGATCAATGTCCACACATCTCATTGGATGATCGTGCATTGTTTATAGCATATGTGAAATTATGTTACACACCCCATCGACCCGCCACCCAAGTGAGCCCAACACACCCCCTCCACCCTCCTACCTCCCCCCCGAACACCAGTGTCCGAAGATGCTCATTGTCAGTGGGCAGACGCTATTGCAAGCCCCCTCTCCGGGTATCAGGGGCACCCCTGCCTGTGGAGCGCAGGTTCCTCCCAGATCTACGTTGGGGGCTGCCCTGGACGGAACTTGCAACGGATGATGTCTCTGCCTGCTCACGTCCATGCATGTCCCTAAGGGTTTGTGAGAGCTCAGTGAGCACACGGCGCACAGCGGCAAGTTCAGCACATACGTCTTTGGACGTCGCATGCAGTTCCCCCCTCAGGCTCTCGGTGCTTCTCTCCATTTGTACTCTCAGGCTCTCGGTGCTTCTCTCCATTTGTACTCTCAGGCTCTCGGTGCTTCTCTCCATTTCTGCCCTAAGTGTCTCAGTTGATGTTTCTATGGCTGCCTTAGTACCCCCACATTCAGCAGCATGGTCCTTGAGGAGCGTGGCCAGTTGCTGCTGTTGCACGATCACCTGGTCGAGGGACTGTTGCCTCTGCTGTGCCATGGCCATTTGCGGTGGTGTCACAGAGGGGCTGGTCACCTCATGTTGCCTTGCCACAGGGCTTGTGGGGGATGGCCAGTCGTTGTCTTGTGGGTGCCCCTGCGTGGTATCCTCATGGTGTACGAGATGAAACAAACAGGGGGATTGAGACAGGTCATGGATGGATCTTACTTCGACATCCCCGTTTTCTGTGTCGGAGCATGCTGCCATTAATGCAGTGTCACCTATGGTGCTGCTGCCACCAGAAGCAGTGCCTTCTGTGGCATCCATTGGGGGGACCTGTGGTGGTGCTGTTGTGGGCATGCTGGCTGCTGGGGTGCCTGTTGAAGTTCCCTCCTGTGTGCTGCCACTTGATTTGTGCTGCTGCCGTGTCTTGATGCGTGCAGCTGAGGTGGAGGGTCTTTGGCCGTTGGTCTTGGCCCTCTTTGCAGGTGTGCTGGTAGGGGTGTCCTGGAGCTCGTCGTTTGAATCGGACCCTGTGGTGGAGTAAAGGAGGGCGAGCGTTATTAATGGGTCTGTTGAAATTGGAATGGCAATGTATCACATGCATTGGGGTGGTACCTGAGGGTGATTTGGGTCGGGGCCTTGGAGGTGGTTTCATTTTTGTGTGGTTTGAGGATGCAGTTGTTTTGCAGCCTGCAGTTAGGGTGTGCCTGCTGCACGTGTAGAGGGTGTTTTTAGGATTTTTAATTATTTATGTATTTAATGTGAGTTTTAAAGTGCGCTATCAGGCCAATGTATGTGGACGTTCTCCTGGACATGTGTTACTGTTGCACTATGTGGACACATGTTACTTCACATGATTGGACATTGTGGATTTAGCATTGTTTTATTTGGCCCACCTACCTGATTCTTCGGATGTCTGCACTCCTTTCTCCATCCCTCCGACTCCCTCGATACTCTCCATTCCAATGGTGGAGGCACAGATTTCTTCCCAGGGGGTCAACTTGATGGGTGATTCCGATCCTCCCCCGGTAGCTGTGGCAATGTTACGGTTGGCGGATAGTATGCTCCGTACGCGTATCCGCAGGTCGTCCCATCGCTTTCTGCATTGCTGTGGGTTGCGGGGTGCGGTCCCCACCGCACTTACGCGCTGTGCCACCAGGGCCCATATGGCCTTCTTGTTCGCAAGTGCCGTCCTGGTCATTTGCGTCTAGAAGACGACGGCAGCATTCTCCTGGAGGGTCTCTGTGAGCACGGTGAGTTCCTCACGGGAGAAGTGGACCTGCCGCTTGCGGTCGCACGCTTTTTTCGCTACTTTTCCCATTTTTATTGCTTTCACTAGGGTGGATGACGGGTTGGGATGTGTCTCAGGGTAGTATTTTTTATGGTTGTGTGGGAATTCTGATTTTATAGGTGTACGGCGTGCTGTTTCCCGTTCCGGGACCATGTTTTTACTTCCGTTTCCGTATATTTACGGTCACCGTACTTTCCGATTGCCGCTCATTACGGTGACCGCTAAGATGGGTGGCGGAATTGCACCTAGGGCGCCGTACGACGGCGGTGAGGGGCGTTTTGGGGACATTTCCGCCATCGCAGACTTTGCACTTCCGCCATGGCGTAGTGCTCGTGCCCGATGGGTCGGAATTAGCCGCACTTTGCTCCGTCGTGCAATGGCGGAAACGCTATTTACGCTATGGCGGTCAGGTCAGTCACTTTCCGCCAGGGTCGTAATGAGGGCCAGTGTAAGTTAAGAACTCTTTCCCATGTGTCAAAATGTTGGCTTTTTTATTTTCACAGATGATGGTACAAGCTCTTACCACCCCTTTGTCAAAATATATGAATGTCAAATTTATGCAGAACATGTTCACTTCAGCTCAACATGAAGACACACCCAGGTTTTATCAAACACATTTTTTATTGACATTTAAAACATTTTGTTCAGATTGTATTCACATTAAATAGCTTCAGATGTCAAATGTTATGTTATGTTAACAAAATGTATAAATGGCACGTTCACCCGAAAGCATCGTTGGACTCACCCTACAGATATAGGCCCAGGACAAGCAGCATAAGTTTAAAATAAATGAGTCTTCAGAGCACGACGACAATACAAATGATTAACAATTTCCCGCAGGGGCAGAGGATGAGCATTCCGTGCCTTGGCTGCCGCCATAGAGAAAGCACGTCCACCGATACGACAGCACTTAACCCGAGGGACTTGAATAATCAAGGAAGATTGAGAACAAAGGGCTCTGGAAGGGAGGTAGAGGCAGGACTTGGTCTGAAGATATTCAGCCCCTAGTTTAGAGACGGCTTTGCTTTGTGGACAAAGCACAAGGACTTAAATACGGTACGCTTCTCCACAGGGTCATGTGTGTGCCAAAAGGAGGGTGCAACACGACTCTAGCTGCCACAATCCGCAGACTGGAGGCAGCAAATGAGATAAGCAGGCTGGGCCAGATAGAGTGCCTTACAATAATCAATACCACTCATCACCAGTGCAGCCACCACAGGGCAATATAAGGTAAGACCTTACGCAGGGTCCTTAGCTTGAAATTACCAGTTTGACCGATAGAGGTCACCTGATCACACATCGAAAGTGAAGCTGACATTTATATCCCCAGATCCTTCACTAATGTAACAGAAGAGGCAAAGGGACCAAGAATAGAAGGCCAGGAAATCAGGAGTCCAAAAGGATAAGGGTGGAGAGGAGCCAACAACCTCTGTCTTTTCACCATTCAGCTTTAGCCAATTCTCAGCCATCCATCCACCCACAACAATCTTTTTGGAAATACATTTTGATGTATCAACAATTACTTCATACACAGATTGGCTTTCATTGTGTCGATAAGCAAGCATATATAATAAAGAAATGGTTGACAAAACATCATAAAGCTCCCTGTCAAACAACCACTGTCCTTGAACGCAATGAAAACTGTGTTGCAGGTTGGCAGCCTTCACTCAAAATGAGGACCCCACCGGTGTCCATCAATCGCCAAAACGCTGTTTATGATGCTTTTCCCAGTAGTTGTCCATTAGCCGGTGGCTGGTGATGCATATGTTTGCGATACATAAAAAATTATTAACTTCTGTATAACTCCGCTGGTGCCTCCAGATAACAAAACAGCTTGGGCATACACTACCCAGATGTTCTTTAAGTAAACCCAGAAATAATCGTTGTACACATCAAATGGTGGGTTTCACATTAAATTGATTGCTTTTCCTGCAAATAAGCGCAAATACATATGAAAACCTCTAAAGATTCAGTCATCATAGATCAGTTTACGGGGTTCCATGCACATTGCTCTAACACACTGTCTTTGATATACTATATGCCCCCACTTGCAAACTGTTTTCACAATGATACTTCTAACACACATCGGACACCCCCGTCTAAATTGATTCATTTTCAATAGGGGATTATTTGACATTTGTATAGCCTGCAATATTTTAGACACGCATGGTGCTGACCCTAGACCAACCCTTAGGTGTGTCAGTGACTGTATCAAACCAATCATTACAACAATGTGTTTAGGGCTCAGCATATGACATATTTTATGCAGGGAATTATCCGTGTAAGCTTTTCCATAACATTCATGTGCATCCTGTCAGGGGTCATCAATTTTGTGCCCCAAGCACAATCTGTGAAAGTGTTGTTTTAAAGACGTTTTCACAACAATGGCCCTAAAACCTTTGATAGCCAAAATATCGATCCAGGTCACAGGCAGTGTAACCGCATAATTTTTAAGGCTATCCATTTCCATTAGCAAAACACAGGCCTTACACAAGATATTGTCCGAATCCCTTGAGCTTGCAAGTTGGTTTTAATAGCAAACACAGTAAATATTGATAGTCTCTGCTACAGCCTCGTTCTCCTCAGTGCCATCCACTTTATTGATTAGAGGCTTTTATGGGAGGACAGGTCTTTAGGACCTCCCCTCCCCCACATTGCCCACCTACATGAGGCTCATGACTCGTCGGCAGCCCCCCATGCACCTGGGCCCGGGAGGCAGGGTGGATGCGGATCGACACGCGAGGCCTCACGGCCCGTAGTGTAGCATAACATAGACACCATTTTGTAACACACCAAGACTCCATGTTGAAACACACGGAACCCAGGCCCCAGTAGAACGGCCTGCGTACAAACGCTGCAGCTCGGCCCTTACTTGACCGTGCCCAGAGAGTCCTGCACTTCCCCCTTGCCCCCCATCGCAGATCCACTGAAGGCTCGTTCTCACAGGCAACCAGACGCGAACAAGTAACAGAAAAAACACTGTATCATTTACCTTCCGCAGTACATCATTGCCCTAGGAGTGACCGGACTTATAGTTGGGGGTCTGAGAAAGAACAAAAGTCATCCCTATCCTGTGTGCCCTGACCCTGCGCATAGCCCCCCGTGATTGTGATATATGGTGCTCATGACCCCAAGCCCCGTTCTCCCAGATGAAGTGTTAACCATATATGCTAAACTCTCGAGTCTCTCAGTCTTATGTATGCTGCTAAAGGATGTGTGTTAAACAGCATTAAAGCGTACAATGCAAGTGATTCATATTAAAGCGAGGTGACCTCCGCCCTCCCCTGAGACACCTTCATGTTTTGAGGCCCAGTGCGCGACCACTCGAAAATCCACTCTGTACCTACTAATGTTTGCTGCTATTGTAAAAACGGTAACGGAAAAAGCAATATATAAAATATTTGCGTAAGATGTGATGAAATATGTTGTATTGCATGTGAGACACCTAGGGCATTGAGCCAGTCTTTACTATAATCGAAATGTTAGATTAACACAATGCATTCTTACTCCTGAGTGTATATCTAACCTGATACTACCTCACGTTTGTCATATGTTCACCTTTCTCATGAATTGCAAGCATAAGACCGACTAACGTTATGTAATATATGTGCCAATGAAAAACCTCCATTGTTATGATCCAAGTAATGTAAGCCCATGGAAACGGCAGAAATGTGTAATTTACCTAATGCCCCAGCCCAAACATATGTCCTCTCTAATGGTATTTGTGCAGTCCAGTGAATAGAGACTTGCACAATGTTACAAGATCATCTCCCCCTCCACCCTGCCAAGGCCCGCCGGGGCTTGCTGGTATTCGAACAGCACAGCTTCACCTCCCCACATTCCTGCTGGACCCGCTTCAAGATTTTACCTCCCCCATGTCAGACGCCGCCATACAACCACTGTGTACTGCCATGGCCAGGCCATGTGAATTACGAGCTAGCTGGTCCTAAATCCCGCCGCCTTTGCCCCCAGTTTATGCCCCCTCCAGGGCTGTCAGAAGATGTGGTGAGGCCCGGGGCAAAACATTTGGTGAGGCCCCCTTACAATTTTTTGCATTCGGCCAGCGGCGGCACCTCTGCAAACAGGAGACTCGAAAAATCTATCCTTGAGTTTGTGTTCAGGATCCCAAATATGGTTTATTACTACAACAGCAAAGTTAGATTTCTCTACTGAAGAAAGGTTCATGCCAGACTAACTTTTTTATCATATGAATAAATATATATAAGATGGCATGAGCTCTCCACTGCACCACCTCCAATTCTCTGAGGGTCAGTCACTTTTCCAAGCAAAGAGTTGAGGGCAGATCTCTTTCTTCGGCTGGGGCCTCCCCCTGGAAACAGCCTCCCGGCCTTGCTGAAACTTGAGGAGAACCATCTCTGGTTCCGGAAGCACCTCAAGACCTGTCTGTTTGCTTCTGCCTTCTCTCTTCCTCTCCCTTGCTGATCACCTGCCTGATCCATGCACTGGTCACCTGGTCAAGCTCTGAATTTGGGCCCAGGTCCCTGCCTGTCCTGTTGCAATCCCGCACTGCCTCTTGGCTCCCATGCACTTGTGGTCTGTATCTGTAACCCTACAGTCCCTGCTCTTGCTCTTATTCTCCACCCGTTGGCTGCACTTATGAGTACCCACACTTGCCACCCGTTGGCTGCACTCTTGTTTCTCCTTTGTTACTGCACTTCTGCATCCTACCCACCCTCGGCACTTCTCCCCTCCCCCTTCCCTGCTCTTGCATGATCTGAATGACACAAGTCCTAGTAAGATCTATGTTTTGTCCTACTCTTTTGTTTCTCCCTCCTTGCCTTGTCGCGCCTAGAAACACTTGTGTACAGGCACGTTATAAATGCCATATCATATCATTAAGGAGCACCCTGCCCCTGTGTGCACATTAAAACACACATCATACACAGTGACAAATGATGTATAGTGGAGGCTGGTACATTTCTGAACTTAAGAGGCTTATATGTTTGTGCCAATTAGGCAGGATCAACAAAGCACAGTGAGGGAGCCCAAACCAAACAAGGGTTGCTTGAGGGGGGTTCTCACTCCCAAGAAAACTTTGAAACATTGGGTTAAAAGTATGCATTTTAGAGCACTTTCTTTGCAAAATTGGGTAGAAATCCATACAGTTTGCAATTGGTTTTGTATGGAAGCACATGGAAATTCCCAAAATTTGCAAATCACACATTGTGCACAGAAACATTTTCCAATACATTTCATGCCGCCTTTCCACGCGAGATATGCTAGTATAAAAATATATTCATGTCGGTTGTTCTAATTATGTTGATGCAGGCTGTATCAATATATGCCATTATTACCATGTACGGACTCCCAGCCAGTAAAAATGCCATGCCACAGAAAGTATATCCAGGCTGACTGTGTACCATACGTGTTATTACTGGCTAGATTGGCCTACATTCAATGTGGGCCAATTTAGCCAAGTAGTATGTTTGCTTTAACCTTGATGCTTAGTCCTGTGCATAAAGGGTAAAGCAAAAAGAGCACTGGCAATGCTAACAGTTTGGGCATTCGTGTAGGCATGGGAAAGGCACTTCTGTATTGGTATTGGCTGGCCATTGATAGTGCTAGTGCAAAATGTTTTGAGTACCTGAGCATCTAATAGCAGTGCCTGGCAAATGCCTAATACTTATACACAAGTCAAAACTGCTGGCTTTGCCAATGCTTATTTTTAAAAGAACTTCAGTGAAAGACACGTAGGGTGTTTTTAAATTGAGTGGCCAAAGGCAGACCTGATTAAGACATTTTTATTACACCAGTTGCGTGTTTACAACTCCAATGAAGTCATGAACTCTCAGAAGACTCCTTTGAGGAAACACTTGCAATCACATTGAGGGCAAAGTTTGATGGCAAGGCATGTTTAAAGCTAGCTCAAAGAGTTCCAGTGAGGAGGTGTTTTGAGTGGGGAGGGCAGGAACTGGGTGAGAATTGCCATAGGGATTAGCACGGCCATGAGAAGTCATTTCACTGTCAGTACCTGCATTCATATCCATACATTTTTAGGTAATTGAAATCGTGATGTGGGGTTAGCACTTGCATACTAGGGGAGTGATTAGAAGGGAAGTTGTGACATGAGACATCTCATTCTCACAGCAGTCCTTAAGTGTGACGTTTCAGAAATGAAGGCAAGAGGTAGCTGCTTGTAACATTGAAGCTTCACCAGAATGGTCTCATTCGAAATGTGGAAAGATGTTAGGTGCCCCCACACAAGGAAGTTTGCCCCTTCCTCACAGCCTCTGACGTTAGCACCTCTCCCAAGATTTGAAGGGTTAGTCCCCTTTCCCCCCTGACATTTTAGCCTAGGTGCATCTCTGATGCCATGAACTCACCCCTTAATGAAGTGGCCCTCAGGGCGGCTACATTTAGGCGTGGTGCTGAACACACCCTCACAAAAAACACTTTCACCCATGCATACATCCACCAGTTACACAACTCCATGCATGCATGAATACATAAAACCAAACACAGCATTGACACAAACACCAACATGCATGCATGCATTCATACATACACATATACATACTAATTGAATTTAAATACACATATACACTTTTAATTTAAAATATAAACACTTAACTCCATGCACCCTTAAAAAGCATCCACGCAGCCGACACGTAGACATGCTGCCTGACAAGAGAGAACTCCTCTCCCATCAGTCAGCGTGATCACGCTGAGAACATGAACACACTGACTGACAAGAGAGACTCCTCTCCCATCATTCAGTGTGTTCACACTGACAACATGAACACACTGACTGACAGGGGAGGAACCCTCTCCTGTCAGTCAGTGTGGTCATGCTGAGCATCGTGAACACACTGACAAGAGAGAACTCCTCTCCCATAAGTTAGCGTGATCACACTGACAACATGAACACACTGACTGACAGGAGAGGAGTCCTCTCCCATCAGTCAGCATGGTCACGCTGAGCAACGTGAACACACTGACTGACAAGAGAGAACTCCTCTCCCATCAGTCAGCCCGATCACGCTGACAACATGAACACACTGATTGACAAGAGAGAACTCCTCTCCTATCAGTCAGCGTGATCACTCTGACAACATGAACACACTGACTGACAGGAGAGGAGCCCTCTCGCATCAGTCAGCGTGATCACGCTGACAACATGAACACACTGACTGACAAGGGAGAACTCCTCTCCTGTCAGTCAGCGTGGTCATGCTGAGCAACGTGAACACACTGACTGACAGGAGAGAACTCCTCTTCCCTCAGTCAGCGTGATCACACTGACAACATGAACACACTGATAGACAAGAGAGAACTCCTCTCCCATCAGTCAGCGTGGTCACACTGACAACATGAACACACTGACTGACAGGAGAGGAGCCCTCTCCTGTCAGTCAGCATGTCCACGTTGTCAGCTGAATAACGGGAGTCAGCAGAGCTCACTCCTGAGCCCTGCTGTCTCCCATTATTTTGCTGTTTGTTGCAGAGCCAAACAGCTTCACAACAAAAAGCGAAATCATTGCACGGGCAGCACAGTCCCCTGTGTGAATATAGGACACGAGAGACTGTGCTGCCTTCCACTTAGGAGAGGGGGCCGTGAGGCTCCCTGCGAGTGCGAGGCCCGGGACAGTTTGCCCCCCCTGCACCCCCCTCGTGACAGCCCTGGCCCCCTCTGACCTAATGGTATTCCAGTTTACCCCAAAGTCAACAGACCACGAAGACAGTTATCCATCCTTGTGCAAACATCCCCCAGAGCCATCATTTACTGCATCAAACAGGATAAAATGATGAAGGTAGCTTGACCCGTGCCCCATGATAAGACACCTGGACCCATGGGACTGGACCCTTTGTTAATGACAACTTTATGATGATGTATGGAGAAAGCCTCTTATTGTATACTGCTTTCCTGTGTCCCCAGCCAGCTATTAAATTAATTTGTTAGAAGTTTTGTATAACAACCTGGCATAGATGAGTGTGATGAATGTGTATGAAAGGCCACAAGGGCAAGTTTCTAGAACCAAAGTGGTGAATCTCCGTTGACAGCCAGAGCCCTGGAGCTCCACCCTGACAAGCCCAGCTGACCCAAGCACGTTGTGATGCCACCACGTGGATCCCTGCCAATCATGGAGCACCGAGCATATAGATAACATAGTAGCTAGACGTTGCCATCCAATCCCCAAGACTATGTGGCCCCTATAGCTTAGCTCATGCATGACGTGTATTTGTAATATAACTGACTGTCTTTGCTATTGTCAGACAGAGTGCTCTCGGGGTTTGCAGAGTCCTTTGCATGCCCTATATCGATTTAGATAAAACCTTTTAATCTCAACCGCACTTGGTCCTGGTCTCATTCCCTTCTGGGGTGTGTCCTTTATTGCCTGTCATTGAGTGGGGTTAACTGCCATTTTGGGGGACGCTTACATTCAGTGGTGATCCCTTAGACGTGATTCGCTTTATTGTCCCCTTTTGGCACGAGACGTCCCCGGCCGCAGTGGAGACGCACGGCAATCCCGCTCAAGAGAGCTGCCCACCTACGGCAACTGGTAGGCTTAGACGTGTGCACGCAGAAGGGCGAAAGGGTATGGGTCCAGCTCCAAAAAACCCTTAGTACCGCTTGCCGGAGCCGGGGGTGACCATTGAGTGTGAGGCAGCTCTGCCTGGACGGACCGGGTCCGGAGAGCCTCGGATCAAGACGGGCACGTGAGTATTAAGTGCGTGTGATAATAAAAGGAGGGGGATAAAGATCAGAGTGTACGAGGTCGAGTGAGGGAAAGAAGGGACTTTTCTTAGGGGTATATCGATTGGTACTATAATACATTAATACTATTCTCTTTCTGCGCATATGGCCATTAGGATAATAAGGTGAAAACAGGAAGACGGGAACCTAGCTCTGCTAGGGGGTAGAAGGTGGCGCTGCATAGTGCTATCTTGACTAGTACTGGGAATAAGTGAAACAGTGGAAAATAGAAATAAAGGTGTCTGAGAAGAAAGAGACACAGTGTATAGATAGAAAACGTCTTTTTTTCTTCTTCTTTATTCTGGGTGAATTAATATTAGGGAATATTCTATAAACCTCAAGGGTTGAATGGACTAACTGGGTGAGGGACAGAGGGTCTTGTTCAAAGAAAATTACAGGGCAAGGGAAAGGAGGGTCTTTATTATGTGTTGTATGTTAAATGTTTGTTGGATGTCTATCGTGAGTTGAATATGCTATGTTTTTATCAGTTAAAAGAAAAATTGCACTTCTAAGCAATAATATGGAATTAATGGTAACAGTGGTTTATGTGAAATGGTTATTGTAAATGTGATCCGGTAAGGTTCAGGGCAGAGATATTGTGTAGAAATATTTTTGAATTCTAGAATTGTCAGTGCTAAAAGACACACACACACGTGAGCCACAGTGAAAGACACAGGCAACACAGGAGGGTGAACAACGAGAGAATAACATAGGGGCAGAAACACCCCTGGCCCACATTTGAAAAAAATTACCAGGCTATGCAGAACGCATAACCAAGTATCATGACCAGTGGGTCACGGAATTAAATGGAGAAGGGCTTCCCCAGGTTTGGCCCCAAGGAGGGTCGTTTGACAAATGCGTCCTGGACATGGTAGCCACATGTATATTCATAAAATACAAGGGAAAACAATTCCATAATAGAAGAGAAATACTAGATTGATGGAGACTATTTGAAGAGGTGCCACCAATAAAAAGGAAAGACATAGTGCCAGAACAGCCCACCACTACCACCGCTCCCCTGGCGGCAAACGAGAGTGAAGGTGAGGGTAGGGGAAAAGTGGGGTCAATAGAGGTAACACGATTGTACCCCCTCTTAAATAAGCCAGTGCCTGCCGAGGGATATAGTGATCCTGTGTATGTGTCCACACCTACCCCCGCAGCTGCCCCACGACCAACTGCACCACCACCATATGATAACCCCAGGACTAGCGGGCAGGTAAGTACTCCCACAGTAGATATTGAAAAATTAACAGAAGACTTAGGTTCCCGACTCTCAATGGCCCGGAGTGAGCTAACTAGAATACGGAACATATGTGAACAGGGTGGAACGAGCATGTCAAGAACAGAGCAAACGCCAAGGACACAAGCACTTGACAGGTCCTCCGAGAAAGGGTGGAAAAAGGGGGAAATACTATTCCGAATACAGGAAGAGCCAACTAGAATAATAGAATTAGAACCACATGCGCTGGGAGAAAACACAGGGGAGGAAGGAATGGCCACTGGGGGAATGAAAGAGCTGTGGTGTGACATAGAGGAAGATGAGCTGGAAGCTGGTAGACCTGGGGTGGCAGCAGGGGGAAGGTCGAAAAGGTTGGATGAGACACCTCTGGGGAGGGCCATGGACGGAGAGTGGACTGGGAGGCTAAGAAACAGGATGGGAAGAATGGCCACGTTGGGAAGAAAAGGGTCGAAGGTGAGTATTGGGAAAGGAATTAAGAATAAACTGCAGCTCCCGCTGATACATAGAGGAGGTGGAAGGCCAAATTACATACCCTGGGCTCAGATGGACAAGGCTAACTTGTTAAAATTATTACCCCAGCTGTCAGGAGGAGCAAGTAAATGGATATATGCATTCGAGAAGCATACAGCGGATGTGCCATTAGCAGTGGGGGATGTGAAAAGATTGTTGGTATCAGCAGTGGGTGACCAGGCAGATAGGGTCTGGGCAAAGGCTGGTTTCCCGGGAATAACGTTAGATTGTGACCTCCATGATGGAGCTTCCTTTAATACAGTGCGTGCAAGGATATGGGACGCTTTGAGAGACACATTCCCAGACACGCCTGATTTGCAGTCAGTAATGCAGTGCACAATGAATGATGGGGAAGATGCAATGGATTTCATTTTATGGGTGCAGGAGATTTGGAGAGCGGGGACGGGTACGGCCTGGGATCAATCAATGCCACTATTTTACTTTATAATAAAGAGGGGGCTCCCAAAGGAAGTTCAGAAAGCACTCAGCAAAATAGCTGGAATTGAAGCGAAGGGCTGGTCCGAAATTCAAAGCATAATAGTACACCACTGCAAGAGAATAAAAGAGAGGGAGAAAGAGATAGCACAGAGAAGGTTGGCAGACGAGGCAAAGTTAATTCAGATGAAACTGGTGAAGGTCGCTGCAGCTGTGGCAGCCCTCCCCACCGATAGGGATGCAGAGGAGGAGGAGGAGGAGGGATCAGTAGTGATACAAGGAAGGATGGCAGCAAATTGGACTGGCAATGGGCAGTCACAGTGGAATGGACAGGAGCAGTACGGAGGACCGCAGTGGCAAGTGTGGAGCCCCCGCGGAGGAAGAGGTGCAGAGGGTGCAGAGGGGGTGGTCCGGGGTATGGAGGAAATGGCAGGTATGGGGGTCAAGGACCTAGAGGAGGACAAGGAAATTGTTGGAACTGTGGGAGATGAGGACACTTCTCACGAGAATGTAGAAGCAGGCCAAACATTAATTATCAAGATGACCAACATTTCGGCCACCCACACCCAGGGAGCCCATACGGGTTACCAATGGGAAGAGGGCAAGGAGAGCAAGAACAAAGGTGCCCAGAACAATGCAGGGAACAAACACATAGGGCCTCATTATGACCCAGGCGGTAAGTTACCGCCTGGGCCGTGACTTTACCACCATGGCGTAAACTGCGTTTACGCCATGGTGGTAGGCGGACTTACCGCCCCATTCCGAGGTCGGCGGGGCGGTAAGTCCCCAATCCCCATTTACCCTTCCCCATTCCCATTTTTGCCCCATAGGGCATAATGGGAGTGGGGAAGGCGTTAATTACGCCACCGTAAATTACGGTGGCGTAATTAACTCCATGGTCCCTTAGCGCCATGGATTTTAACACCTGCTAAAAGCAGGTGTTAAAAGCTCCATGGCGCTAAGGGACCTCGTACTCAGGCGGTAAGGGTCGGCGCTGTTTACGCTGCCGTAAACCCCTTACCGCCTGGGTCGTAATGAGGCCCATAATGTCTAACAGCACCCACAAGGCCGCGAACACATGCCATACACACAGAGTAACCCCTTCGCAACGATGGCAAATGGTGCCCCTGCACCATATGGGGAGTGGCAATGGTATCAGGAAATGTTTTCAGCCAAGGGGGGACCATGAGACACCCTGCAAAGGACAGCCCACAGAGAGCACTTGCGTGTCCAGTACTATTGACGACCTTCGATGCAGCAGAGGAACCATTGATAGGGGCGGAGATAGGGAACAAACAATTCATTTTTATGGTGGATTCAGGAGCCGAAAAATCATGTTTACGCGAGGGCCGGTTTCTGCTATCTAATCGTAAATTGGAGACGCAGGGGTTCTCTGGGGTGGTGGTCGAATTTCCCTACCCTGAAAAATTGGATGTAACAGTGGGGGGTAAAACAGTGAGAGCACTCCTATTGTACTATGAACAATCCCTGATTAACTTATTGGGGAGGGATCTCGTCAGTAAGCTTAACATGACTATCTCCTTTACAGAGAGAGGAATAGTATGCTCAACACAGGGATTTGCCCCATGCGAGTGATGATGGTAGTGCATGCACGAGAAACAGCGCCAGAAGTGTGCGGCATACCAGTGGACCCATATATGTTCATCCAGGGGTTAAAAACATTGGCACGGGTGGTCCCAGAATTGAAGCGCCTAGAAGGGAGGGTGCCTGCAGAATTTGTTTTCCATCCAATTGCACGCCCGGAGATAGTACCCGGAACTGTGATGTCATTAGATTTACATGCAGTTTAGGTCTCAGCCCAAAGAATAGCAGTAATTGCAATGGACATACATGGCTGCGAATGGCGCACAGTGCTGTGCATCAATGCCGACATTGCACTGCGAGATTTATCATATAAAGACCTCTTCACAGATTCAGATAGTGATGGGGAAATAATAATGGAAATAGAAATCTCCTGTGATATCATGATACAGACAAGACAAGTGCCAGTGCAACTGATGGCAGTGGTAGGAGCACCACCTTCGTTCTTTGACAATGAGATGCAATCAGTGCCGAGTGACCTGTGGACCACCGGCCCACATGATGTTGGACTATTACATGGGGTGACACCAGTTAAGATAAAACTCAAACAAGGACCCCACAGCCCAGAGTAAAACAGTACCCCCCTGTCCCGGGAAGCAGAAGAAGGGATAAAAGAGACAATCACCGCATTATTAGCACAAGGGATAATAGTGCCCTCAAACTCACCATGCAATACTTGTATCTACCCTATCAAAAAAGCAAAGGGATGGGTGTGGAGGATGATCCAAGATCTACGCCCACTCAATGACGTTATCCAAAAAGAGTTCCCCTTGGTCCCCAACCCTGCATCCATCCTATGCAGCATCCCAAAAGATGCGTCTCACTTCACAGTTGTTGACTTGAAAAACACATTCTTCTCAGTACCACTCGCGGAAGAGTGCAGATATCTAACAGCATTTACATCGGGAGGAAAAAGGTATGAGCACTGCAGACTACCCCAGGGGTACTGCGAAAGCATATTCAGCAGAATTCTACACGAAGATCTAGGAAATGTGACAACAGACAGACAGCACAATTATTCAGTACGTGGATGATTTGTTGATCTGCGGAAAAAATGCGGAGGAGTGCAGGAAAGATTCTATTACTCTCTTGATATTGCTGGCCCATGAAGGTTACAAGGTAGATAAAGGAAAGCTACAATATTGTCAGCGAGAAGTGTTGTACCTGGGACAGCTAATTTCAAAAGACGGTAAGAGAATTATACCAGACAGGGTAGCTGCCATCACAGCAGTAGGAAGACCAAAAACAGTGAAGGAAATGCAAACATTTCTCGGCATGTGTAACTACTGCCGAGCATGGATATTAGATTATGCAGCATACACCAGGCCATTACTGCAAAGACTCAAAGAAGCTCAAAGAGAAAACACAGAAATACAATGGTCAGCAGAACTAGCGATGCTTTCACATCACTCAAAGAACAAATTTCAAGGGCGCCAGTACTCGCAAACCCAGATTATGAGTGCAAGTTCTATTTGTTCTCACATTGCAAGGGGTCCCTCATGACAGCAGTACTGACACAAAAGGCATCACTGGGACACAAGCCCCTAGCCTACTACAATGGCACACTGGATGCAGTAATGCAAGGACACTTTACTTGCGAGCAATCTCTCGCAGCCGCAGCTTTCGCCATTGAGAAAAGTGTAACGATAGTGATGGATGTTCCGTGACACTATTCGTGGAGCACTCCCTATTCGCAATCCTGGAAAAGTCAAAAAGCACACTCACAACAGAAAGAGCCACAGCATATGAGATAATTCTGTCCAGTGCAAACATACACATAGTGAGATGCAAGACAGTGAACCCTGCCAGATTCATTACAGAACCACTGTGGAGGACATGCAAGCGCAAGATTGTGCAACATACAGGGGTGGGGAGGGAGAAACCACCATGGTGAGTGAAAATGCACTTGATGAAGGAGAGGTATTCTTCATAGACGGGTCAGCATCAATAAATTCAGATACAGGAGAAAAACACGTGGGAATAGCTGTTGTAAGGTTCGAAGAAGGTGAGTACGAAGTACTAATACAGCAGCGTCTACCTGCCCATTACTCAGCACAAGCTGCAGAACTAATAGCGCTTATTGAAGCATTGCATGCAGCAAAGGTGTGTGCAGTTACAATCTACACAAACTCAGCCTACATGACCACTACTGTGCACGGGGGATTGACAAGATGGGGACGGAGAGGGTTTCACAGAGCAGAGGGGTCACCTGTACAGCACGCAGAGCTTCTAAAAAAACTAATAGAGGCATTAAAAGACCCCACCGTGGTAGCTATAGTGAAGTGCCAGGCCCATACAAACAATACAGATGTGATCTCTTTGGGAAACGCAGCAGCGGACGCTGCTGCCAAGGAAGCCTCTTACTTAATAAAGGAGAGAACAGGTGAGCACCTAATACAAAACCATGTAGAAGAGGATCTCCCCGATGGCTATAATGCCATGTCCGTGTCGCAAATATTGGAGCTGCAAGACGGGGCCACAAAATAGGAAAAAGAATTGTGGGAAAAAAGAGGGGGTAGCCAGTCAGCAACAGACCTCCTATGGTGTCAAAACAGCACAGGTAAAGTAGTAATGCCAATCAAACTATTAGAAATAGCTTTCCAACAACTACATTTCCCAGCGCACAATGCAAAACAACATATCGTTGCAGAAACACAGGAGAATTGGTTTGTCCCAGGTCTGCAGGAGCAACTTTCGAAAATGGCAATGGAATGTACATCTGTCAAATATATAATTCAGGAATGACACTAAGGACATTACGGGAACAATACCAAAACCGACAGGCCCCTTCAGAGAGCTGCACATTGACTATGCAGACATGGGAGAGAGGTGCAATGGGTCACGTTACATGATAGTAGTGGTTTGTCCATTCTCAAGATGGGTCAAGGCGGAACCATGTGCACATCCGGATGCCAAATATGCTGCAAAGTTCTTGGTGAGGGAGGTATTACCGCACTGGGGAATTTGCGACGTAATTCGCTCCGACAATGGCACACATTTTGTCAATGATCTCTTCAAGGAAGTAACAGCTTTGTTAGGAATCAAACACAAACTAGGCTCGATTTATCACCCGCAAAGTAATGGCATAGTTGAGAAAATCAACGGCCTCCTGAAAGAGAGGTTGTCAAAATTGTGTTTCTCACTCAAGAAGAACTAGGTGCACTGTTTACCCATAGCCTTGTTTGAGCTGAGAAATCAGCCTAGCAAGGACCACCATCTGTCACCACACGAAATTTTGATAGGAAGGCGCATGCACACAGCACACTCCCCACTCCGCAGACATTCAGACGCCCATAGAAGTGCCACTGTAATAGGTGAATGAGTACTTGACAAAACTCACTAAAGCAGCTCGTATTTGTATTTGTATTTGTATTTGTTTATTTATATTGCGCAGCCTGCCCAAAGGCATCAGGGCGCATGTTTAGAAGGGTTACATAAGTTTACAGAAAGACAGATTACAAATTGCATAGTAAATAAGCATACATAGAAAGTCGTCACAATAAATACAACAGTGGGTGGGGTTGTAGAGCATGCAATGGATGATTACCACATGGTGGTCAACTCTTCGTCTTGCTCATAGAGCCATTGTTTTGTTCTATGTTTGAAGGATTGGAGGGAGGGGACGTTCCTGAGGTCATTGGGTAGTGAGTTCCAGAGCTTAGCTGCCAATACCGGGAAGCTTGAGCCTCTGGCAGTCTGTAGTTTAAAGCTGGGAATAATGAGTGTATGTGCTTGCGCAGCTCTTAGTGGTCTGTGGGCTGTGTGTTGTGTAAAGCGCTCTGACAAGTAGGCTGGTGTTGCGTTGTTCTGTGCTTTGTAACTTAAGATAAGAGTTTTGAAGGCAATACGCTGTGGGATAGAGAGCCATCGCAAGTTCCGTCTCGTGGATGAGATGTGGGTGCGCCTAGGAATGTTGAGAGCAGCCCTAATGGCGTTATTCTGGATTACCTGAAGTTTGTCGATGTTTCTTTGATTAGTTCCGAGGTACAGGGCATTACAGTAATCAATTTTGGATAAAATAAGGGTTCTGGCAAGGATAAGGCAGTTGTCCAGAGTTAGGAAAGGACGGCAGGCAGTGATTAGTTTGCACGTGTAAGCCGATGCTGAAGCTACTGAGTTAGTTTGTCTGGTGAGCGAGAGGGTGGAGTCTAAGTAGATTCCAAGTGTTTTAGTAACGTTGGAGACCTTAATAATGTTGCCATCAATGTTGAATGCGTCATATTTGCTGTCAAGTTTTGCAAGTTTAGATTGGGAGCCTAAGATGAGTAGCTCAGTCTTCTCGTCGTTGAGGCAGAGACCGTGGTGGGCCATCCACGCCTGGATGATGGTGTAAACTGCATTGAGAGCTTTGACGTCAGTTGCGTAGTCACCCGTGATAGGGATGAGTATCTGGGTGTCATCCGCATAATTTGTATAGGTGACACCCAGATGGTCAAGAATATCAAAGAGTGGTTTCGTAAAGACGTTATAGAGCGTGGGTGATACGCATGAGCCTTGTGGGACACCGCAAGGAACATGTGCTGGGTCAGCTGCGGCAAGAGATGAGAAGACTCTCATCGTATGATTGCAAACCAGCTTGCGCCCTTGTTTACACACGAGGAAGGAAATGAAGCAATAAAATTTGCAGATGAGAATCCAACAGGTCAGCTAATTCAAGGGGAGATGGTGTATGTAAGGAGTTTCGTGCGTAGGTGGAATGCCCCAAGATTTCACGGCCCGTACGAGGTAGTGTATTGCACGCCAACGGCAGTGAAGGTGAAGGGCCTGAGGTATTGGATACATTTTTTTTTAAATATATTTTTATTGGCATTTTTTTAAACATTAACTTCGGGACTCAACATTGTCCCCAAACACCCTTCCCCCCCCCCCCCTCCCAACCGGTGTTAGCGTCCTTGCAGATCCTTTGTGTCCCTTGTAAGCTACAGTTCTAACTAGTGAACATGTCAAGGATGCGGATGTTGTGTGGGCACCACTGTAGCATGTAGTCACTTTGAAGGAATTTTTTAACCTCTCCCCAGTCTGTAGCGAAACTTTGTCTGTCCCCTTGGAGGTTATATGTGATTCTCTCCATTGCTACATAGGTCCATATCCTGTGGAGCCATTCTTGTGTGTTTGGGGGGGACTTTTATTTCCAATTCTGTGTTATTGCTAGCCACACTGCTATTAGGAGCCCTATAAAGTTCCGCTTTTGTGTCTTGGAGAGAGTTCTATCTCCGGGGGCCCACATGCCGCACATCCATATTTCTTCTGCAAGATTAGCCGTTCCCTTGAACATTTCCTGCATTTGCGGTTTTACTTCCGCCCAAAATGGTTGCAGTTCCCCACAGTCCCACCAGATGTGTCTCCATGTGCATGTGGTGTCACACCCCCTCCAGCAGTTCCCTTGAGCTGTGGGGAACATTTTGAGAATTCTTTCTGGGGTATAGTGCCATTGAATCATCACTTTGGTCCATGCTTCCCTTGTTTGAATTGCCCGGGTCCACTTGGGGATTATTTGCCACAGATATATCCACTGCTTCCTCGTGATTTGTTTTCCCAAGGTGGTTTCCCATTTTTTCATGTAGAGCCACGTAACATTTTCTTCTTGTGCGTTAATAAATTTGTAGAGAGTTGATACAAATTTCTTTTCTCCAGTTTGGGTCAGTATGTATGACTCGAATAGTGTGAGATCCTTTGTCATGGCCTTCGTTATTCTTGGGGTTGTGAGCCAGTGGTGGATCTGTTCATACTGGTATCTGTCTTTCTCTGTGAGACCTAGCAAATCCTGACATTCCGTGAAGGATCTGATCCGTTGGCCCACAAACATGTCTCACACTTTTGAGCAGTCGACGTCTCTCCATTTCTGGAATGACCCTTTTGCCATCCCTGTGGGGAAGTCCGGGTTGTCGAGCAGTGGTATGAACGGGACCGGGTCTATCGTTAGGGTTTCTCTCTTGGTGGCCCTATCCCAGATTTTCATGGTAGAGCTCATGACTTCGCTGATCTTAATGTTTTGATGCCTGTGCTCAGGACTCTTCCACAGGAGGTGGCTGAGGTTCGATCTTGCGACAGCTCTATCCTGTGCCTCCCACCATTTTTCTGATGTATCCGTGATCCATTCGTCGATTACCCATAGTTGTGCCGCCTCATAGTACTTCCTGAAGTGGGGGAGCGCCATTCCTCCATCTGATTTGTGTGCTGTGAGTGCCTGTTGTGAAAGTCTTGGAGTTTTATTTTGCCATACGTATTTGGTGATGATTTTGGCGAGTGACTTGAAGAAAGATGACGGGATCCTTATGGGGAGTGCTTGGAAGTAATAGAGCAATCTGGGCAAGATCGTCATCTTGATTACTGTTATTCTGCCCCACCAGGATATTGTCAGCGGTTTCCATCTGTTTAGGTCTCTTTTAATGGCTTCTAAGAGGTTTGTGTAGTTCCCCGCGTACAAGTTTTGTATCTTAGGTGTCAATGTCACTCCTAGATACCTCACGCCTTCTTCTGCCGTTTGTAGTTGTCGTTTTTTTGTTAATTTGTGGATCTCTTCTTTGTTTCCTGCTAGTGCCATTACTGTCGTTTTCTGCTTATTAATTTTCAGCCCCGAAATGTCCC
Organism: Ambystoma mexicanum; assembly: GCF_040938575.1. Taxonomy (NCBI): domain Eukaryota; kingdom Metazoa; phylum Chordata; class Amphibia; order Caudata; family Ambystomatidae; genus Ambystoma; species Ambystoma mexicanum. Next base: position 1,082,822,348 of record NC_090937.1, on the reverse strand, counting down.
CATAGTTGTCTATTAGCTGGATGAGAAGTGGGAGCATTTTTCTTGGTTCTGTAATTGTCATCATCATATCGTCGGCATATGCGGCTGTCTTGTGTGTTTGTCCTCCCATTTCTATACCCTTGATGTCTTGGGTCGCTCTGATTTTCACCAGGAGGGGTTCTAAGAAAATTGCATACAGCAGTGGAGACAGGGGGCACCCCTGTTTTGTATTGGATACATTTAATCGACGTACGAAAGGCCTATGAGAATGCCACACAAGGACAGGACGAAGGAGTACAAGACGCAGAAGAAGTGTCACAATAAATAAAGACAAAAAATGTAGTTACACCCTATCATTTGATAGTGGTACACATAAAAAGAAAAACTGATTAAAATAACTGTGCAACATGTAAAATGTATATAAAGTTGAAAATGCAATACGAAGCTCTTTCTCTCTGTCTCTCTCTCTCTCTGTCGATCTAATGAGAATAATATATATAAGTATTACTTGAGGATGCTTAATGCACTTTTGTGTTTTAATGTATAGGAGAAACCAAAGCAACGAACGGGCAGCCCACACTGAATAATGTTAGGGCAGATAGAAATGGCAACAAGAATTTTGATTTGCGTAGATACTCGTAAGAGTGTGGTCTGTTTGTGTGCGCAATTATATTCTTTACAATGATGTTTGGATTAATTTTCTATTGGGCTATTACATTCATCTCTATCGATATGCATGAGGGGGGAGGGAATGGAACCAACATGGGAAAAGGGAAAAAGATGGTTAAGGAAGGGCCCTATTTAATCTGGGATGGCTTTCAGCTCATATGGGGTTATGACACTTACCCTGATCATGCACAGCACCCAAATGACACCAACAATAGGCTGACCCCACGCCCGACTTCCCCGTACAATGCTTCTGAATATAGTGTCTATGGTTTAAATGATTGTAATCCTTCTGTTTTATCATGGTTATATGACACTACCACCACCCTGCCCTCACCAACAGTAAATCCATCCACAGAACATGAATACCCCACAAGTATGCAGGAAGAGAATGCAGAAATGACTGAAAGATGAGTGGGAAAAGTGGGGGGGCGGCGGGTGAACTGGGTAAAACAGTGCAAGCAGCAAGGAATGCGAAAGAGTACCTCAAAAGCAGCAGAAGGAGGAGGGAGGTAGGAAGTAGGAAATATGACAAGTATTCCGGCCTGGGGCTAGATACAATAGAGGAACCTAGGCATCCACATCAATCAAATAAATGGTATGCAGATATGAGCTCCGCCGTAAAGCAAACAACAAATGAGAGCTGTTAGATATGCTCCTTGATCCCCCACGCCTCAGGCACACCTAAGGTACTACTGCCTAAAGAATTGCCTCTTGCAGACGCCCAGTGTCTCCTTCATCTCACCCTATGCAGAATTAAGAACACCTTCCAGGCATACACAGTATCTTTTGAAATGCTGCAAAACGAGAAAACCTGCTACTCAAGAGCCAAAGGAGTGATATGTTTAAAAGAACTGTTTTTAGTGATTAAAGGAACTTTGTTCTCAGAAAATATGTGGAAAGAGGAAGTAATAACATGCAAAAGCGCTACGAGGATTGCCAGAAGAGAAACTGCAATGGATTGAGAAAACCTGCACACCAGTTTGGACGAAGCATATAACAAAGCTAACATGGGTAACAGCCATAGAAAAACTGTTCAAACTGCAACATGAAATTACATATGAACTATGCTTCCTTGACAAGGGGAAAAACAACATGGGCACAAATAAGAACTGCAATAGAACGCTCATTATCCCAGATATGAAGAAAGGGACAGCAGCCCTTATGGACACTAACTGAGTCTGCGGTAAACAGGCATACTTGCACCTCCCACAATCCTGGAGGGGCACATGTTCTTTGGCAATGCTGCACTCTGCCCTGATGGTGATCCCGGAGAGTCACATCAAAGGAGGAGAAAGACTGGAAGCCGCTCAACGCCGAGAAAAATCACAACCAACAGACGAACCACCAATGTATGTTCTGTCCGCAGACAACGCGCAAGGTGTGATATCAAGAAAGCGGAGGTCGTCCAACTACATATCCAAGGCCTCCATAGAACTGTTGGCACAAATTCCTGACAGGTACCGGCTATTCAACTCAGCTGAAACATTCTTTGCCTCCCTCGGCCCTAGCATCCAGACGCGAGCCAAAGCAAAGTGGCTGAAAATTATGCGCTGGGAGCTGATCCAATTGGCCAACGACACAGAAGAAGGGTTCAACGTGATCAAGGTGGAGCTAAGGGCCCTAAGGCTAATGACAATGCAGAACTAGACCTGTTAACGGCGATGGATGGAGGTGTTTGCCGAAAAATCGGGAGCGCGTGCTGCACATTCGTGCCTTCTGCAGATGCAGAAAATAGAAGCCTATCTCACATTATCGCAGCAGTGCACAATTTGGGGGAACGGATGAAAAAAGAAGGTGGCGTGGACCCGAGATCTTGGTTCGACAACCTTTTTTCCTGGGTACCATCCTGGCTAGGATTGACTGTAAAAATGCTGATACCCATCATCGTATTTCTACTCCTGATTTTTTGTGTGTGCCAGCTAGATCTTCGGTGCTGCGCAAAAGCAGTCCCTAATGGTGCAATGATGATGGTGACAATGGGAAATGTTAGAGGAGCAGCACAAATAATGCAGGAGGCACAAGTGCAAACAGGTGAGGATCCTGAACCCAAATATAGGATGGTGCCATTATATTATGATGGGGACATAGTGGATAGGTTATACCACACAACAATAAAAGAGCCTCGGGAACGATAATAGTATAAGGAGGTATGGGTAGACTTGGAAGGCGATGGGGGATGCATATATATGACCTGTACACCGGATGAGTATGCTAGAAGGGGGAAAGTCTCAGAGGGGTGTGTAGAGCGTGGATGCCAATAAAGGGGACATCTGTGTGGGACGAAGCAGTTGCAAATGAGAAAGAACGTCAGAGGTTGGGTGAGTTACAGTATTCGTTACTTAAGGGGGGAAATGTATGGGAGGACAGGTCTTTAGGACCCCTCTCCTCCACATTGCCCACCTATGTGAGGCTCATGACTCGTTGGCAGCCCCCCATGCAACTGGGCCCGGGAGGCCGGTTGGCTGCGGATCGACACGTGAGGCCACACGGCCCATAGTGTAGCAACATAGACACCATTTTGTAACACAACAAGACTCCATGTTGAAGCACACGCAACCCAGGCCCCAGTAGAATGGCCTGCGTACAAACGCTGCAGCTCGGCCACTACTTGACCGCGTACAGAGAGTCCTGCACTTCCCCCTTCTTCCCCCCATGGCAGATCCGCTGAAGGCTTGTTCTCACGAGCAACCAGACGCGAACAAGTAACATAACAAACACTGTATTATTTACCTTCCGCAGTACATCATTGCCCTAGGAGTGACCGGGCTTGTAGTTGGGGTCTGAGAAAGAACAAAAGTCGTCCCTATCATGTGTGCCCTGACCCTGCGCCTAACCCCCCGTGCTTGTGATATATTGTGCTCATGACCCCCAGCCCCGTTCTCCCAGATGAAGTGTTAACCATATATGCTAAACTCTTGAGTCTCTCAGTCTTATGCATGCTGCTAAAGGATGTGTGTTAAACAGTATTAAAGCGTACAATGCAAGTGATTCATATTAAAGCGAGGTGACCCCCGCCGTCCCCCGAGACACCTTCATGCTCTGAGGCCCAGTGCGCGACCACTTGAAAATCCACTCTATACCTACTAATGTTTGCTGCTATTGTAAAAAGGGTAACGGAAAAAGCAATATACAAAATACTTGCGTAAAATGTGATGAAATATGTTGTATTGCATGTGAGCCACCTAAATGTTAGATTAACACAATGCATTCTTACTCCCGAGTGTATACCCAACCTGATACTACCTCACGTTTGTCATATGTTCACCTTTCTCATGAATTGCAAGCATAAGACCAACTAACGTTATGTAATATATGTGCCAATGAAAACCTCCATTGTTATGAACCAAGAAATGTAAGCCCATGGAAACGGCAGAAATGCGTAATTTACCTAATGCCCCCAGCCCAAACATATGTCCTCTCTAATGGTATTTGTGCAGCCCAGTGAATAGAGACTCGCACAATGTTACAAGGTCATCTCCCCTCCACCCTGCCAAGGCCCGCCGGAGCTTGCTGGTGTTTGAGCATCACAGCTTCACCTCCCCACATTCCTGCTGGACCCGGTTAAAGTATTTACCTCCCCCATGTCAGAGGCCACCATACAACCACTGTGTACTGCCATGGCCAGGCCATGTGAATTACAAGCTACCTGGTCCTAAATCCCGCCGCCTTTGAGGTGCCAGCTATTTGCCCCCTCTGTCCTAATGGTATTCCAGTTTACCCCAAATTCAACAGACCACGAAGACAGTTATCCGTCCTTGTGCAAACATCCCCAGAGCCATCATATACTGCATCAAACAGGATAAAATGATGAAGGTAGCTTGACCCGTGCCCCCTGATAAGACACCTGGACCCATGGGACTGGACCCTTTGTTAATGACAACTTTATGATGATGTATGTAGGAAGCCTCTTATTGTATACTGCTTTCCTGTTTCCCCACCCAGGTATTAGATTAATGTGTTAGAAGTTTTGTATAACAACCTGGCATAGATGAGTGTGATTAATGTGTATGAAAGGCCACAAGGGCAAGTTTCTAGAACCAAAGTGGTGAATCTCAGTTGACAGCCAGTGCCCTGGAGTTCCACCCCGACAAGCCAAGCTGACCCAAGCACGTCGTGATGCCACCACATGGATCCCCGCCAATCATGGAGCACCGAGCATCTATATAACATAGTAGCTAGATGTTTCCATCCAATCCCCAAGACTATGTGGCCCTTTTGCTTAGCTCATGCATGACGTGTATTTGTAATATAACTGACTGTCTTTGCTATTGTCAGACAGAGCGCTCTCGGAGTTTGCAGAGTCCTTTGCATGCCCTATATCGATTTAGATAAAACCTTTTAATCTCAACCGCACTTGGTCCTGGTCTCATTCCCTTTGGGGTGTGGCCTTTATTGCCTCTCATTGAGGGGGGTTAACTGCCATTTTGGGGGACGCTTACTTTCAGGCTGTAGACAAAACAAGTATGCATAGTTTTAAATATAGCTACTTCTTATGCCCTACAAAATACATATGCTTGAATTAAAATTTACTCACCGGTTAACAGGCCGTCCGATAGCTGGGACGCTTGGCCCCCTGTTTTTGCTGCTGGCGCAATTGAGCATCAGCAGTCTCAGGTGTCATGGCCGCATCTGGCAGCAAAACTAAAGATTCATATCCACTGTCCGCAGTCCCCCCCATTGTTTGCAGATGGTTGCTCCAAAACCACGTTATCGCCATTCCAGGTTACCATTTCCAGATTAGCAAGTGTTATGGGCACATGCTCCTTAATGTTTTGAGCACAATCACCAACAGACTCCCCCATAACCGTAACAGTCAGCGCTGGTTTTCTGCCGATAGAGAGTGTGGCCCTGTTCTTGCATTGCAGAGTTCACCGGTCTCACAATCCGCCACAAGTCCCGGGCAATCTCCAGATCATCCTTCTCCATAAAACAATAAGGGGTATAACTATCCTCAGAACCCTCTGGGCTTCCTGGGGGTGTTTTCACCTCATCGTAACTGTAGCTGTTCATAAAAACTGTTTCCCATAATAGCCCCTGTAAAGTAAAAAAAAAGCGCTGTGTTTTCCAACCCACTTCAAAAGCTATATATTTGATTGTAAAGCCCACCCCTGAAGCCGTCACAGCCTTAAACCGGCATTTCTATCGAAATTGATATCAAACATTCTTGAAATTATTAAACTATATCCATTTTATATACACCCCCACTTTATGTAAACATAATATAAAGTTTATATAAACATTATTCAAAGTCTTATCAAATGTCCGCCAACTTTATATACAAATAATATAAACTGATTAAAATCCATAAAATTAATATCAGATAATTTAAAAGGCTTATCAATAATATATACAAAGCCAAACCCACTACTGCATCATCAACGCGTCACCACAACAAAACCCAACATTTGCAGTCTATCTACTCACAACTCACTTCGACGTCCAACACGCAGCAGCGCACACGAGCACTCCCAGCCCACATCTTTTTATAAACTTTATATTCACTTTATATCAAATCATCTCAACATCATATCAAACTACAAAAGCACTTTATATGAAAATATATACATGTGATATACAATAGATATCATCTTTGACATTCATTTTACATTAAATGTAGATCAACTTGATATAAAAAAAAATCATACAATAAATGGGAAGGCGGGACTAAGGCCAGAAGCAGAGGGCATTCCCACCTGTCAAAAATGTAAAATTGCAAAAAAAAGTTTACTACTGATGTGCGATTGTCATTAATTGATGGATGGAATTTACGAAACGTGGGACCCTATCTGGGAGCAAGCACTCTGCTTTGAAACTGAACTGCCGACATTATCACACGCGGTCTGAATGAGAGAACTCAAATGACATGGCTACATAACAGCATATTTCTGAGGAAACAATGTGGTTTCCAAACTTTTGAACAATTTTACGAATAACCTTACGAATGCGGGCACCCAAAATAGAAACACCAGGTCTAGTTACCTGGTGTTTCCATGCAGGAGCCCTTGTCTTTATGAGAAATGTTAAAAAACGTCCACATTATACCAATAATTGGGAGTGAGACAGCAAATAGTCGCTGAAAAACAAAAATATGGCTAGATGTCATTGGCATTCTCAAACATAGTTGAAGGGGAACAACACATGCCATATGTTAAATGAATGGTAAAATACGTTTCACTGTAAAATATAGCAACGTAACTTGCAGGGTAATTCATAGAAATTCACACAAAAATGGCTCACGTGGCTGGCGCACATTGTCACCGTGCGATACACTGCGCCAGCCGCGTGCGAAAAAATCCTTTTCATCGCACAGCGTATTCATGGATTTTAGCCTCCGAAACCAGCCGTGGTGCAGAGTGGCGCAGCGACCCTGCAGCAGCGCCAGTTACGCCCCCAAGAACACCCTCGCGCAAGGAAAAGCCTTCAAAATCCCCAAATCATCGCAAAGGGCTGCGCTAACCCTGGACCAGTTCACAGGGCTGGCAAACAGCAAACGCCAAGTGGGGAACGTGTATTTCAGTGGTTCGCGGGAAGTTCCACACGCGATTGTCCTGGGTACGTGTACATCAGGGGTGCGTGTGAAGTAACACACGCGATTCCATTAGGGCACGTGTATTCCAGGGGTGCGCGGGAAGTATCACACACAAAAACAGCAGGGTACGTGTATTCCAGGGGTGCGCGGGAAGTATCACACGCAAAAGCAGCAGGGTACGTGTATTTCAGGGGTGCGCGGGAAGTATCACACGCAAAAGCAGCAGGGTACATGTATTTCAGGGGTGCGCGGGAAGTATCACACGCGATTCCATCAGGGTACGTGTATTCCAGGGGTGCGCGGGAAGTATCACACGCGATTCCATCAGGGCACGTGTATTCCAGGGGTGCGCGGGAAGTATCACACACAAAAACAGCAGGGTACGTGTATTCCAGGGGTGCGCAGGAAGTATCACACGCAAAAACAGCAGGGTACGTGTATTTCAGGGGTGCGCGGGAAGTATCACACGCAAAAGCAGCAGGGTACGTGTATTTCAGGGGTGCGCGGGAAGTATCACACGCGATTCCATCAGGGTACGTGTATTCCAGGGGTGCGCGGGAAGTATCACACGCAAAAACAGCAGGGTACGTGTATTCCAGGGGTGCGCGGGAAGTATCACACACAAAAACAGCAGGGTACGTGTATTCCAGGGGTGCGCAGGAAGTATCACACGCAAAAACAGCAGGGTACGTGTATTCCAGGGGTGCGCGGGAAGTATCACACGCAAAAACAGCAGGGTACGTGTATTCCAGGGGTGCGCGGGAAGTATCACACGCAAAAGCAGCAGGGTACGTGTATTTCAGGGGTGCGCGGCAAGTATCACACGCAAAATAAGCAGGGTACGTGTATTTCAGGGGTGCGCGGGAAGTATCACACGCGATTCCATCAGGGTACGTGTATTCCAGGGGTGCGCGGGAAGTATCACACGCAAAAGCAGCAGGGTACGTGTATTTCAGGGGTGCGTGGGAAGTATCACAAGCGATTCCATCAGGGTACGTGTATTACAGGGGTGCGTGGGGAGCGGGGTGTAGAGGGAACACCTCCCAGGTGTTCCCTCTACACCCTCCACGGCCCCTGCAGGTGGCCCACACCACAGGGGCTTACCCTGCACATGTCCCGCAGGCACCCCATCCACCATGGCCATGCCCCCCAGCCTACCCACATGTCACCTTGCACTACTGCCCACCAACGCATGTCCCCCTGCACCCCCAGCCACCAGGGGCAGCCTCCACCAGGCCCCCACTCATGTCTCCCATCACCCCCACCCCCCAACAGTGCAGGGGTAGCCTCCACCAGGCCCCCACTCATGTCTCCCATCACCCCCACCCCCCAGCAGTGCAGGAGCAGCCTCCACCAGGCCCCCACTCATGTCTACCACCACCCCCACCCCCCAGCCACCAGGGGCACCCTCTACCAGGCCCCCATTCATGTCCCCTATCAGCCCCACCCCCCAGCCACCAGGGGCACCCTCCACCAGGCCCCCACTCATGTCTCCCACCACCCCCACCCCCCAGCAGTGCAGGGGCACCCTCCACCAGGCCCCCACTCATGTCTCCCATCACCCCCACCCCCCGGCAGTGCAGGGGCAGCCTCCACCAGGCCCCCACTCATGTCTCCCATCACCCCCACTCCCCAGCAGTGCAGGGGCAGCCTCCACCAGGCCCCCACTCATGTCTCCCATCACCCCCACCCCCAGCCACCAGGGGCACCCTCCACAAGGCCCCCACTCATGTCTGCCACCACCCCCACCCCTAGCCACCAGGGGCACCCTCCACCAGGCCCCCACTCATGTCCAACTCATGTCTCCCATCACCCCCACCGCCCAGCCACCAGAGGCAGCCTCCACCAGGCCCCCACTCATGTCTCCCATCACCCCCACCCCCTAGCAGTGCAGGGGCAGCCTCCACCAGGCCCCCACTCATGTCTACCACCACCCCCACCCCCCAGCCACCAGGGGCACCCTCCACCAGGCCCCCACTCATGTCCAACCCATGTCTCCCTGCACCCCCACCCCCCAGCCACCAGGGGCACCCTCCACCAGGCCCCCACTCATGTCTCCCATCACCCCCACCCCCCAGCCACCAGGGGCACCCTCCACCAGGCCCCCACTCATGTCTCCCATCACCCCCACCCCCCAGCCACCAGAGGCAGCCTCCACCAGGCCCCCACTCATGTCTCCCACCACCCCCACCCCCCAGCCACAAGGGGCAGCCTCCACCAGGCCCCCACTCATGTCTCCCATCACCCCCACCCCCCAGCAGTGCAGGGGCAGCCTCCACCAGGCCCCCATTCATGTCCCCTATCACCCCCACTCCCCAGCAGTGCAGGGGCAGCCTCCACCAGGCCCCACACATGTCACCACCACCCCCACCCCCCAGACACCAGGGGCACCCTCCACCAGGCCCCCACTCATGTCTCCCACCACCCCCACGCCCCAGCAGTGCAGGGGCACCCTCCACCAGGCCCCCACTCATGTCTCCCACCACCCCCACCCCCCAGCAGTGCAGGGGCAGCCTCCACCAGGCCCCCACTCATGTCTACCACCACCCCCACCCCCCAGCAGTGCAGGGGTAGCCTCCACCAGGTCCCCACTCATGTCCCCTATCACCCCCACCCCCCAGCAGTGCAGGGGCACCCTCCACCAGGCCCCCACTCATGTCTCCCATCACCCCCACCCCCAAGCAGTGCAGGGGCAGCCTCCACCAGGCCCCCACTCATGTCTCCCCTCACCCCCACCGCCACCCCCCAGCGACCAGGGGCACCCTCCACCAGGCCCCCACTCATGTCTACCACCACCCCCAGCCCCCAGCCACCAGGGGCACCCTCCACCAGGCCGCCACTCATGTCCCCTATCACCCCCACCCCCCAGCCACCAGGGGCACCCTCCACCAGGCCCCCACTCATGTCTCGCATCACCCCCACCCCCCAGCAGTGCAGAGACAGCCTCCACCAGGCCCCCACTCATGTCCCCCTGCACCCCCACCCCCCAGCAGTGCAGGGGCAGCCTCCACCAGGCCCCCACTCATGTCTACCACCACACCCACCCCCCAGCCACCAGGGGCACCCTCCACCAGGCCCCCACTCATGTCTCCCACCACCCCACCCCCCAGCAGTGCAGGGGCAGCCTCCAAAAGGCCCCCACACATGTCCCCCTGCACCCCCACCCCCCAGCAGTGCAGGGGCAGCCTCCACCAGGCCCCCACTCATGTCTCCCACCACCCCCACCCCCCAGCCACCAGGGGCACCCTCCACCAGGCCCCCACTCATGTCTACCACCGCCCCCACCCCCCAGCCACCAGGGGCACCCTCCACCAGGCCCCCACTCATGTCCAACTCATGTCACCCATCACCCCCACCCCCCAGCCACCAGGGGCAGCCTCCACCAGGCCCCCACTCATGTCTCCCATCACCCCCACCGCCCAGCAGTGCAGGGGCAGCCTCCACCAGGCCCCCACTCATGTCTCCCATCACCCCCACCCCCCAGCACTGCAGGGGCAGCCTCCACCAGGCCCCCACTCATGTCTACCACCACCCCCACCCCCCAGCCACCAGGGGCACCCTCCACCAGGCCCCCACTCATGTCCAACTCATGTCTCCCTGCACCCCCAACCCCCAGCCACCAGGGGCACCCTCCACCAGGCCCCCACTCATGTCTCCCATCACCCCCAGCCACCAGGGGCACCCTCCACCAGGCCCCCACTCATGTCTCCCATCACCCCCAACCCCCAGCCACCAGGGGCAGCCTCCACCAGGCCCCCTCTCATGTCTCCCACCACCCCTACCCCCCAGCCACCAGGGGCAGCCTCCACCAGGCCCCCACTCATGTCTCCCATTACCCCCACCCCCCAGCAGTGCAGGGGCAGCCTCCACTAGGCCCCCACTCATGCCCCCTATCACCCCCACCCCCCAGCAGTGCAGGGGCAGCCTCCACCAGGCCCCCACTCATGTCTACCACCATCCCCACCCCCAGCCACCAGAGGCACCCTCCACCAGGCCCCCACTCATGTCTCCCACCACCCCCACCCCCCAGCAGTCCAGGGACAGCCTCCACCAGGCCCCCACTCATGTCCCCCTGCACCCCGACCCCCCAGCAGTGCAGGGGCAGCCTCCACCAGGCCCCCACTCATGTCTACCACCACCCCCACCCCCCAGCATTGCAGGGGCAGCCTCCACCAGGCCCCCACTCATCTCTACCACCACCCCCACCCCCCAGCAGTGCAGGGGCAGCCTCCACCAGGCCCCCACTCATGTCCCCCAGCCAACATGTCACCACAATCTAGATCTCTGGCCCTTATGGTCAGCCTCCAAATGCCAAACACCCACCCGAGTATTGCATCCACCCACTTAGAAATGGCAAAAACATGATAGAACCCCAATTGCAAGTTTGGAAATGAACACATGTCCCTCACATACACCCAATGGGTGTCAGTGAATGTCAAAACCCATATCATGATATGCATGAAACCAATGAGATGATACTACACATTGAACTTTGAAGAAAAAATATGTATTAAAAGCAACATAAATTGAATCAAAAATAAACAAATATTAATGGAAATTAAAAAAACAAAAAACCAGCAAGTACGTGAAATAATGCAAAACCACAAATCATAATGCAAAGGAAAGGTGTCCAAAGTCACAGTCCACAAAAGTAAATACAATGGAAAATTAAAATCGAAAACCATTGCTCCATGGGGAAATCATAAAACAAAATGAAAATCCAAAAGTCAACTATATGCAGATAAACAATCCAGGGTCCATGATCCCAAACGAAGAAATGAAACCTATCTAATAACACTACCTAAAAAAATAAACTATATACAAAAATGTGGCCCATTGTCCAAAAGGTCCAAAACAAATGCTTAACCAAAGGAAACCTAACACTAACTACAGAACTATTTACAAGGGCAGCGGGCTAGTCCGGCGGCGCACTTCGGGATGTTCCGGGCCAGGGCATCATCGAACTCCTGCTCAATGTCCCGGAGGCGGTCCTTCTCCATGGCCCCGAGGGTCCGCAGGGCCGTCCACATGTTCACCCCAAACTCCCTGCGGATTGCCTCGAGGCACTCGGCCCGCCTCAGGGCCCTCCGCATGGAGTTCTCCGCCCTGACCATCGTGAGCCCTGCCTCTTCTGCCTGCTGCCGCTCAGCATCTATGGCGTGGCCCAACCGCTGCCACACGGAAGACACTTCCCGTCCTGGGTCCTCCTGCCCTCCGGCCGATGCCTGCCCCTCCGATGTCGAAGGCCCCGAGCCATCATGGCACCCACCACGTTGCTGCTGCTGCTGCGCCTCTGCCCGTGCACTGCCTCCTGCTGCCTGCACATTCTCCGCTGGCTGGGGTGCAGTCGTTTATGTGGCCACCCCTGCTGGACGTCCGACTCCCGACTGTGGCAGGGATGCCTCCTCCACCAGCCTGGCCGCACCATCAGAGGCAGCACCACAGGGCACCCAGGTGACTGATGGGTGGGAAGATGGCACGGAGGACGACTGGCGCATAAGGGGTTCAGTTGAGGAGGGGGTCGTAGCAAGCCCCATCAAACGGAGGAATCCGGCCTGGGTGACCTGTCCCAGTAGGCCGACGCGGTCAACGAGCCATTCGAGATGACGTGCAGTCTCCTCATGAAAAGACTGCAGGTCACCTCGCATGGCCTGTTGACGCAACGCCACACCAGTCAGGACAGGCTCAACCCGGACCCGGATAGCTACGTCCGCAGGCAGAGGAAGGCCAGTTGTCGTGAGCTCATCCCCTGCCTGAAAACGGGTCTGGACGTAGGCAGTAGGCATCCCTGCTGGTGCAAGATGATGCAGTGAAAGGATCAGGGACAGGATTGCACACAGGCACCTCCGTGGCGACCTGTGCTGCCTCCTGTCCCTGGTCCTGCACTGCACCACTAGCACCAGTGGAATCCCCACCTCCAGACCCCATCTCTGTTGCTTGCACGGCCTCTTCCTCCACCAAACCCCCCACCAACCTGGATGACTCCGTGCCATCTTTCCCCGTTGGGCCCTGTGGGGTCCCAGCTGCCCCTTCTGCTGCCGAGGAGTCCAACTCCGACCTCTGCCTCTTGGACCTCCCCCCGGCAGCTGCGGCCTGGGACGCGGCACCGGACTCCTCACTCCCCGACGAGATCACAACCTGGGAGGGGTGCCAGGCCTTGCGTCTCCGGCTGGCGGTGCAATCCCCGCCGCTGTGCTCCAGAGCACCTTCTCCGCCCTCTTCATCAGTTGACGCTGCAGACAGGGAGGAATAAAACACAGGCATCAGGGCACTGTACAATGGACACATACACACATGACAGTTGCACATGAGTGGCATTGGCAAACCTCAGACATGGCATCACAATCGGCAACACACATGTCATTTCAACTTGCACACATGAGCCATACCACAGCCACATCGCAACTGCCAGCACCATCCATACACATACAACAGCATGAGCAGGCAAAGGTGAGCCAGACATCACGTGCAACACAGGGAGTGCACTACACATGCACGCACACCACCACACTTGCATGCATGTGTACACCTCAACCAACTGTCGCAGTGTTCCGATGGGCATCCATGTCACATCTGCCAATCAGGCTTCCACATCCCGCTGTCACATGCATCCATGTTGCATCACTGTTGCACCCTTGTCAAATACACACACATGCACATGTACACAGTGCTGATACATGGAGCTGAAAACAACATACATGCGTGACATCACAAACATGCCCACTTACATACACATTCATCCAAACATGTGTGCCCACACAACTGCATTTGGCATGCAAGCCTACACACACAAGCACCATCCATGTCTCACACATGACAGCCCTCGCATGTGTTAGCCTCACGGTCCTGAACACCCCCACCCATACTCGGCCCCATACAAACAGATGTGCAACCGGCACACTACTGGCACATCACCACACGCACAGCTTACAATCATGATGCATGTACACTTACCGCTCGACTCCAGACGGGTCTGCCTCTCAAGGGCCTGGACGTGGAGCGCTGGGGATATGCGTTCCAGGACCCTCATCTGATCTTCTGACAAGTGGCCCCGGCGCCCCTTAGCATCCGCTGCCTTCAAGAGGCGCCGGGCCTTGCTCAGGGTCCTGGACCTGAAGTCCTCCCAGCGCTTCTTGACATGTTGGAAGTCACAGACTGCCACCCCCTCCGCGTTGATGGCAGTCACGATGTCCGTCCAGATCCGAGTCCGTCCTTCCTTGTCAGCGCGCACACTTCCGTAGAGGGCATCATACTGCCCCAGGACTTGCTCCACCAGGACACCAACTTCCCTGTCACTGAAGCTGGTGCCCCTCTGCCTCTCTGGCCGGGGGTTGTCAGTGGTGCCAGATGTTGCAGTGCCCGACATGACAACCCCAGAGGCAGGAGTGGGTGGGCAACTGGGTCCTGGGGCTGGGCTGTGGAGCGATGGAATCCCAGTCGGAGTCTTCGGTTCCAGCAGGGGTGGTCACAGCAACAGCACCCCTGGCTGATGTGCAGGCAGCAAATGGCAGGGCACGTGGGCAGCAGGCAGTCAGGCAGCAGCAGATGGCAGGTGGGAGCGTGCTCGGGGCTCTGGGGGGCAGTAATTCGGTCTTGTGGGCAGGAGCGTGGTCTTCCGTGTGCTTACGCGTGGCCAGCTTGATACGGAGTGATTTTGCACGTGAAAATCCTGCACGTCTGCGTGTAAATCGAGGAAAGGCCCTTAGCGCGTATGCACGTCAGCATGCATATGCGATTTCATTGGACCAAAGGCCCTTAGCGTGTAAGCGCGTCTGTGACGTGACGCGCGCGGGTGTTTCCCTCATTACACGTGATGACAGAGCACACGTGGTAAAACTGCACGTCCGAGTGTCATCGCGTGTAATCGGAGGCAAGTGAGCGTACACGCGATTGGCCTGGGTACGTGTATTTCTGGGGTGCGCAGTAAGTTTCACACGCGATTGGTGGAAATCCACGTGTGCTCTGTCATCACGTGTAATGAGGGAAACACCCGCGCGCGTCACGTCACAGACGCGCTTACGCGCTAAGGGCCTTTGGTCCAATGAAATCGCATATGAGTGCTGACGTGCATACGCGCTAAGGGCCTTTCCTCGATTTACACGCAGACGTGCAGGATTTTCATGTGCAAAATCACCCCGTATCAAGCTGGCCACGCGTAAGCACACGGAAGACCACGCTCCTGCCCACAAGGCCGAATTACTGCCCCCCAGAGCCCCGAGCACGCTCCCACCTGCCATCTGCTGCTGCCTGACTGCCTGCTGCCCACGTGCCCTGCCATTTTCTGCCTGCACATCAGCCAGGGGTGCTGTTGCTGTGACCACCCCTGCTGGAACCGAAGACTCCCGACTGGGATTCCCTCGCTCCACAGCCCAGCCCCAGGACCCAGTTGCCCACCCACTCCTGCCTCTGGGGTTGTCATGTCGGGCACTGCAACATCTGGCACCACTGACAACCCCCGGCCAGAGAGGCAGAGGGGCACCAGCTTCAGTGCCAGGGAAGTTGGTGTCCTGGTGGAGCAAGTCCTGGGGCAGTATGATGCCCTCTACGGAAGTGTGCACGCCGACAAGGAAGGACGGACTCGGATCTGGACGGACATCGTGACTGCCATCAACGCAGAGGGGGTGGCAGTCCGCAACTTCCAACATGTCAAGAAGCGCTGGGAAGACTTCAGGTCCAGGACCCTGAGCAAGGCCCGGCGCCTCTTGAAGGCAGCGGATCTAAGGGGCGCCGGGGCCACTTGTCGGAAGATCAGATGAGGGTCCTGGAACGCATATCCCCAACGCTCCACGTCCAGGTCCTTGAGAGGCAGACCCGTCTGGAGTCGAGCGGTAAGTATACATGCATCATGATTGTAAGCTGTGCGTGTGGTGATGTGCCAGTAGTGTGCCGGTTGCACATCTGTTTGTATGGGGCCGAGTATGGGTGGGGGTGTACAGGACCGTGAGGCTAACACATGAGAGGGCTGTCATGTGTGAGACATGGATGGTGCTTGTAGGTGTAGGCTTGCATGCCAAATGCAGTTGTGTGGGCACACATGTTTGGATGAATGTGTATGTAAGTGGGCATGTTTGTGATGTCACGCATGTATGTCGTTTTCAGCTGCATGTATCAGCACTGTGTACATGTGCATGTGTGTGTATTTGACAAGGGTGCAACAGTGATGCAACATGGATGCATGTGACAGCGGGATGTGGAAGCCTGATTGGCAGATGTGACATGGATGCCCATCGGAACACTGCGACAGTTGGTTGAGGTGTACACATGCATGCAAGTGTGGTGGTGTGCGTGCATGTGTAGTGCACTCCCTGTGTTGCATGTGATGTCTGGCTCACCTTTGCCTGCTCATGCTGTTGTATGTGTATGGATGGTGCTGGCAGTTGCGATGTGGCTGTGGTATGGCTCATGTGTGCAAGTTGAAATGACATGTGTGTTGCCGATTGTGATGCCATGTCTGAGGTTTGCCAATGCCACTCATGTGCAACTGTCATGTGTGTATGTGTCCATTGTACAGTGCCCTGATGCCTGTGTTTTATTCCTCCCTATCTGCAGCGTCAACTGATGAAGAGGGCGGAGAAGGTGCTGTGGAGCACAGCGGCGGGGATCGCACCGCCAGCTGGAGACGCAAGGCCCGGCTCCCCTCCCAGGTTGTGATCTCGTCGGGGAGTGAGGAGTCCGATGCCGCGTCCCAGGCCGCAGCTGCCGGGGGGAGGTCCAAGAGGTGGAGGTCGGAGTTGGACTCCTCGGCAGCAGAAGGGGCAGCTGGGACCCCACAGGGCCCAACGGGGGAAGATGGCACGGAGTCATCCAGGTTGGTGGGGGGTTTGGTGGAGGAGGAGGCCGTGCAAGCAACAGAGACGGGGTCTGGAGGTGGGGATTCCACTGGTGCTAGTGGTCTAGTGCAGGACCAGGGACAGGAGGCAGCACAGGTCGCCATGGAGGTGCCTGTGTGCAATCCTGTCCCTGATCCTGTCACTGCATCATCTTGCACCAGCAGGGATGCCTACGCCCAGACCCGTTTTCAGGCAGGGGATGAGCTCACGACAACTGGCCTTCCTCTGCCTGCGGACGTGGCTATCCGGGTCCGGGTTGAGCCTGTCCTGACTGGTGTGGCGTTGCGTCAACAGGCTATGCGAGGTGACCTGCAGTCTTTTCATGAGGAGACTGCACGTCATCTCGAATGGCTCGTTGACCGCGTCGGCCTACTGGGACAGGTCACCCAGGCCGGATTCCTCTGTTTGATGGGGCTTGCTATGACCCCCTCCTCAACTGAACCCCCTATGCGCCAGTTGTCCTCCGTGCCATCTTCCCACCCATCAGTCACCTGGGTCCCCTGTGGAGCTGCCTCTGACATTGCGGCCATGCTGGTGGAGGAGGCATCCCTGCCACAGTCGGGAGTCGGACGTCCCGCAGGGGTGGCCACATCAACGACTGCACCCCAGCCAGCGGAGGATGTGCAGGCAGCAGGAGGCAGTGCACGGGCAGAGGCGCAGCAGCAGCAGCAACGTGGTGGGACCCATGATGGCTCGGGGCCTTCGACATCGGAGGGGCAGGCATCGGCCGGAGGGCAGGAGGACCCAGGACGGGAAGTGTCTTGCGTGTGGCCGCGGTTGGGCCACACCATAGATGCGGAGCGGCAGCGGGCGGAAGAGGCACGGCTCACGATGGTCAGGGCGGAGAACTCCATGCGGAGGGCCCTGAGGCGGGCCGAGTGCCTCGAGGCAATCCGCAGGGAGTTTGGGGTGAACATGTGGACGGCCCTGCGGACCCTCGGGGCCATGGAGGAGGACCGCCTCCGGGACATTGAGCAGGAGTTTGATGATGCCCTGGCCCGGAACATCCCGAAGTGAGCCGTCGGACTAGCCCGCTGCCCTTGTAAATAGTTCTGTAGTTAGTGTTAGGTTTCCTTTGGTTTAGCATTTTTTTTGGACCTTTTGGACAATGGGCCACATTTTTGTATATAGTTTATTTTTTTAGGTAGTGTTATTAGATAGGTTTCATTTCTTCGGTTGGGATCATGGACCCTGGATTGTTTATCTGTATATAGTTGACTTTTGGATTTTCATTTTGTTTTATGATTTCCCCATGGAGCAATGGTTTTCAATTTTAATTTTCCATTGGATTTACTTTTGTGGACTGTGACTTTGGACACCTTTCCTTTGCATTATGATTTGTGGTTTTGCATTATTTCACGTACCTGCTGGTTTTTTGTTTTTTTAATTTCCATTATTGTTTGTTTATTTTTGATTCAATTTATGTTGCTTTCAATACATATTTTTTCTTCAAAGTTCAATGTGTAGTATCATCTCATTGGTTTCATGCATATCATGATATGGGTTTTGACATTCACTGACACCCATTGGGTGTATGTTTGGGACATGTGTACATTTCCAAACTTGCAATTGGGGTTCTATCATGTTTTTGCCATTTCTAAGTGGGTGGATGCAATACTCGGGTGGGTGTTTGGCATTTGGAGGCTGACCATAAGGGCCAGGGATCTAGATTGTGGTGACATGTTGCCTGGGGGACATGAGTGGGGGCCTGGTGGAGGCTGCCCCTGCACTGCTGTGGGGTGGGGGTGCAGGGGGACATGAGTGGGGGCCTGGTGGAGGCTGCCCCTGGTGGCTGGTGGGTGGGGGTGGTGGTAGACATGAGTGGGGGCCTGGTGGAGGCTGCCCCTGCACTGCTGGGGTGTGGGCGTGCATGGGGACATGAGTGGGGGCCTGGTGGAGGCTGCCCCTGCACTGCTGGGGGGTGGGGGTGCAGAGGGACATGAGTGGGGGCCTGGTGGAGGGTGCCCCCGGATGCTGGGGGGTGGGGGGTGGTGGTAGACATGAGTGGGGGCCTGGTGGAGGGTGCCCCTGGTGGCTGGGGGGTGGGGGTGGTGGTAGACATGAGTGGGGGCCTGGTGGAGGCTGCCCCTGCACTGCTGGGGGGTGGGGGTGCAGGGGGACATGAGTGGGGGCCTGGTGGAGGCTGCCCCTGCACTGCTGGGGGTGGGGGTGCAGGGGGACATGTGTGGGGGCCTGGTGGAGGCTGCCCCTGCACTGCTGGGGGGTGGGGGTGGTGGGAGACATGAGTGGGGGCCTGGTGAAGGGTGCCCCTGGTGGCTGGGGGGTGGGGGTGGTGGTAGACATGAGTGGGGGCCTGGTGGAGGCTGCCCCTGCACTGCTGGGGGGGGTGAGGGTGCAGGGGGACATGAGTGGGGGCCTGGTGGAGGCTGCCCCTGGTGGCTGGGGGGTGGGGATGGTGGTAGACATGAGTGGGGGCCTGGTGGAGGCTGCCCCTGCACTGCTGGGGGGTGAGGGTGATAGGGGACATGAGTGGGGGCCTGGTGGAGGCTACCCCTGCAGTGCTGGGGGGTGGGGGTGGTGGTAGACATGAGCGGGGGCCTGGTGGAAGCTGACCCTGCACTGCTGGGGGGTGGGGGTGCAGGGGGACATGTGAGGGGGCCTGGTGGAGGCTGCCCCTGCACTGCTGGGGGGTGGGGGTGTAGGGCGACATGAGTGGGGGCCTGGTGGAGGCTGCCCCTGGTGGCTGCGGGGTGGGGGTGGTGGTCGACATGAGTGGGGGCCTGGTGGAGGCTGCCCCTGCACTGCTGTGGGGTGATATGGGACATGAGTGGGGGCCTGGTGGAGGCTGCCCCTGCACTGCTGGGGGGTGGGGGTGGGGGTGGTGGTAGACATGAGTGGGGGCCTGGTGGAGGCTGCCCCTGCACTGCTGGGGGGTGGGGGTGCAGGGGGACATGTGTGGGGGCCTGGTGGAGGCTGCCCCTGCACTGCTGGGGGGTGGGGGTGCAGGGGACATGTGTCGGGCCTGGTGGAGGGTGCCCCTGGATGCTGGGGGGTGGGGGTGCTGGGAGATATGTGTTGGTGATCAGTAGTGCAAGGTGACATGTGGGTTGGCTGGGGGGCATGGCCATGGTGGATGGGTTGCCTGTGGGACATGAGCAGGGGTGCAGGGTAGTCCCCTGTGGTGTGGGCTGCCTGCAGGGGCCGTGGATGGTGTAGAGGGAACACCTGGGAGGACCCACACGGCCAAATCACGTGTAGCATTCCCCGGCACCACCTAAATACATGTACCCTGCTGAAATCGCGTGTGAATCTTCCCGCGCACCTCGGAATACACGTACACAGGCCAATCGCGTGTGGAACTTCCCGCGCACCCGAAGTACACGTACCCAGGCCAATCGCGTGCGGAACTTCCCGCGCATCCCGAAGTACACGTACCCAGGCCAATCGCGTGTGGAACTTCCCACGCACCCCGAAGTACACGTACCCAGGCCAATCGCGTGTGGAACTTTCCGCGCATCCCGAAGTACACGTACCCAGGCCAATCGCGTGTGGAACTTCCCACGCACCCCGAAGTACACGTTCCCAGGCCAATCGCGTGTGGAACTTCCCGCCCACCCCGAAACACACGTACCCAGGCCAATCGCGTGTGGAACTTCCTGCGCACCCCGAAACACACATACCCAGGCTAATCGCGTGTTGAACTTCCCGCGCACCCCGTAGTACACGTACCCAGGCTAATCGCGTGTGAGACTTCCCGCGCACCCCAAAGTACACGTACCCAGGCCAATCGCGTGTGGGACTTCCCGCGCACCCCGAAGTACACGTACCCAGGCCAATCGCGTGTGGAACTTCCCACGCATCCCGAAGTACACGTACCCAGGCCAATCGCGTGTGGAACTTCCCGCGCACCCCGAAGTACACGTACCCAGGCCAATCGCGTGTGGAACTTCCCGCGCACCCAGAAGTACACGTACCCAGGCCAATCGCGTGTAGAACTTCCCGCGCACCCGAAACACACGTACCCAGGCTAATCGCGTGTGGGACTTCCCTCGCACCCCGAAGTACACGTACCCAGGCCAATCGCGTGTGGAACTTCCCGCGCACCCAGGTACACACGCACACGCTATTTTTCACACAGCGGGTGTCCGTGTTTGTCAGTACCCCTTTGCACCTCATTTGTCCTAGAGGGCCACTTATTGGACCATTCATCATGGCTGTATATGGGTGCTTTTTGTTATCGCACATTTTGGCGCACATTTTTTTCAGGTGCAGGGACGCTACCGCCTGCTTTCTTGTGGCGTACTTGTTTGGCCCTGTGCGCGTCTTTGACCGTGCGCTGGTTTGCCCTATTCGATTCCATGAATACGGGTTGTAGGCGAGCGTGTGGGCGTTCCGCGCACTTGCCTCCTGTACTTCCCCCGTGACGCCCATATTTTCACGCGTTGTTCCCCATTCCGAGTGTTGCGCCCCGTGTTCCGCCTACTTTTGTGATGTGCGCCGCGCTTTGTGCAATTTCGCAGTGGCCGTGGCGCACGCTGTTGGATGACCTGTGCGCCGGCGTGCGCGGTGCACATTTTCAGCGCACATCCAATGTTTTTCTCGCGCACAGACTTCCATGAATCGATGTGCGCAGGTTTACCTGCGATTTTCGCACTTGCACTGCGATTTTCGCACTTGCACTGCGAATCGCACGTTTTGGCACCTCTGCGCGGGAATTTTCGGCGCACATTAATTCCATGAATCGACCCCTTAGTGTTGTATACAACAGTTTTAAAAATTACAAGAAGTAAACAGAAGACATTCTAAAGAGCCCATAGGAGAAGTGTCCTCCTTGTGCAAGGTCAATAATTCCAAAATCATGATTCTTGGGGTTTATCGCAGAAACAGGGGTCCTTTTCTGTGTCTAGGAAAGCGGTACAGAGTCGTTGACCATATTTCATATAGAAGACAATTGTCCGAAAGCCTGCCCTGCATCAGGCACATAAAGAACAAGGTTTGTAGTTTGCACTACAGGTAAACTGAGTAAGACTGTTTTCCAACACAGGGGTTTAGTGGTTTTAAGTCGTTTTTATGATTTGTATTTTAGATTGTCTGCTCGGAAAAATTGGGGGTAAATCCGATTGACTCGAACATGAAATTAGAGTATCGTCCTGATGAAGTCCCATTAAGCAACTGGCCAAGAATGTCTGGAAAAGCATGTCACGGCATAGGGGCTGACACACGTGTCGACAAGAACACAGCTGGAGTGACCATCCTTTTCCCTTTTTTCGCAAAGGAAACATGAATATTGTTGCCTCAGTATCATAATAATTATATAATAGTGTGTAGTAAAAAAAACTAACGAAAGATCTTGAACAGGTTAACATTGTGTTTAGTGCTCAAAGGTGGGAGCATACATTGTATTTGGCATTTCATGTTGTCCTTTATTTTGACTTCCAATGAAACAAATCAAAATTGTATTATAAATATTGTGCATCACAATTGATAAAGCCACATCTTACTTCTTGTCAGAGCTCGTTTTGAATGAATTGGTATTAAATGTGTTTGTTTTCTATAATGGTTTTGAACCATGGATGTTACTATGGATGTTATTATAAATAACAAAAACATTTTTTAGTAAAAAATGAATACATTTATATTTCGAATAAGAGAATCCTCTGTTTGACTACATGCTGAAAGCAAGGGAAGCATAAAGCAGTCCATTTACAAATTGTGTGTAATGTACAGGGAGTGTTAACCAGTTTCCTATCATATATTTTGCTTACTTTGTGAAGAGATGTATACATCCGAGAAGTAATGTGCTGTGTGTATTCTTTTTTGGGTCCGTCAAGAGAAAGTGTCTTGTCTCTGCAAGAGCTCTTGTAGCCATATTTAAATGGACCCTTGTGATAGTGAGCTGCGGTGTGATGCTTGGCTGAGAGTATCATGTTGAAGGTATTGTTATATGATTATATGATAAGCCTTTTTTTTTTAAAGTCAACGCTACTGTGTTAACTATGAGAGAGTTGTTTCATTTTGTCTCCAAGGGCTCTTTTTCCCATGATGCACAGTAAATTGTTTTTCCAAACTTTCTGCTGCATTGCATGTATTCTTCTTATTTCTAGACTGTGCCACTTATTTGCCTTGTGTGGTACGCTTTAATGGGTCCCCGATATATAATGATCATCAATGTTAAAGTATTTTAAAACTATAGTAATACGATACTGCCATTCATCATTGCTGCCGTTTGCTGTAGCGTATAGAATGTATAAGAATACATTGTAATTATAAGTGTTTAAGAAATATATATACATGTTGTTGTGGGTTATGGCATATGGGCAAACATTGTTAATGTTGCTGTTGTTTTGGTATGCTTGGCACTCATTATATAACTTTTTAGACGGGCAACACATAAAACACACACCGTCACTCATTTTTATGCAGCTTGTTTCCAGTATTCATCATCATCCTTCTTTGGGCTGCCAGTCAGTCTCCAAGAAAGGAACACGGGCTGATGGCCTCAGTCTACGCCCACGTTCACCACCCCGCCATGTTGCCTGGCTGCCCACCATCTTCTTCCATAATGCTGCTTCCTTCCTGTAGCCAGCAGCACCATCAAGTCATTCCAAAGGCATACACCCTAAAGTGATGTGAAGCAAAGGGTCCTGCTGGCCCCCTTGGACCCACAGTAGGGTGCCTGTCGCCATCTTCACCAGGCTTTTCCACACCAGCTCTTCTCATTCCCCAATATTGCCACTACCTCACAAGCACCCGTACCCATATCCACAAGTGGGCAAAAGGTCTGAGGGCCCTGTTCACATAGCGTTTACCTATGGGATTGTGTCATTACAAAACGCTTCTGGGAAACAGGCCCTTAATGGCAGTATTTATCCATCCGGCAAAGGCTCTTTCCCCTAAGTGATGGTCCAAGCTTTGCTTGGGCCTATCCCCTTGGGCTTGTGGGTTATTACAAACTAGATACGCCCCCCCTGCCCATTGCTGCCTCATTAATAATACAAACTCTATGCTTCAAGTCTTAATTGAGCTCGGTTCCTATAACCTAGCCCATAGACAATGTTATCATGCGACATCTACCACACCAGTAGAACAGGATTCAATAGACTCACTTTATTCTAATCGGCACTTTCTGCCTATGTGCGGCCATTTTAACAAACTAGTGCTTTATTTTAGAACTCCGTGGCTCTGATAGATTGATGCTGAAGAGTATTCCTGACATCTAAGTATTAAAAGGACTAAGGCAATGGCTCTACTGGAAATGCCATTTAATACGTAGAACCACTTATTGGCTACAAAACATTTGGACAGCATTTCAAATGTAACACAATTAATGTTTAGGTCATTTATTGAAGGCAATCGAAAAACAGAGTCTCAACAAAAAAGTGGCTAAATACACATTTTAATGAACTTTAATGGATCCCGATATCACTCAAGTTGTTACAGGGATAGTATAAGATAGTGCATGGAAATATAAACTTTCAGATTGAGAAAGCGAATAAATCCAGAATTATCATTACGAGTCTGCAGTAGCTATTCAGTGAGCCTCATTGCAAGTTTACCGGTCCGGTAACTACAGCACCGGTAAGCTTGCCAGTACCGTAGTTATCGGACTGGCAAACTATGAGTTTTGCTCGCGGGTGCCTTTTCTGACCAGTCGGGCGGAACGGCACCCGCGAGCAGAGTATGTCGGATGCACCGGCACCATTCACGAATGGTGCCGGTGCATCCGACCTTCCGCATTCCCATTGAGCCCTATGGGGCTCAAATGAGAATGGGGAGCATTTTATTCAGGCACCCACGAATGGGCAATTACCGGGTCCGGTGGGCCGTAACGACCCGGTAATTGCCCATTCGTGGGTGCTAGAAAAGGGGGGGCCCGGGGGGAACGCGAAGCGTTTCCCCCCGGGGAGTTTTTGGCGCTGCACACGGCCAGCGAGTGGCCGTGGAGGGCAGAGCGCCTCCCGGGGGTATTTAAGGGCTCGGGGAAGGTTCGGGAGGCAGGCGACGGTTAGGACTTGATGATTGTGTATCGGTCCTGTCGCCTGCTCCCGAGCCTTCCCTGAAGTAGCTGGGCCTTCGGCGCTGCAGGGTAGCGTAGGTGAGAGGGATAGTTGGTTAGTATTGGGGGAGGTTAGGTATAGTTAGCAAGCAGTATTTCAAATTTTGTAAGTTTATTAGTATAGCCGGGGTACCGTAGATAAGGTACCCCCCCTTACTGTATCTGGCTCCGGTCCAAGCGTTACCCGCGGTCCGGTGCGGGGTTTTCTTTCGAGGCATTTTGTCCCGGCATTTTTTCCAGCTTGCAGCAGGGGTGGGGTTTGGGATTTAAGGTGCCGGTGAACGTGGTCCGGGAGGGGGAGCGGGCAGGAGATTGGGCAGCCAGGCTTGTGTGCCTCTTTTCAGTTAGGGTTGTGGGGATATTTCAATTGGGGAGCGCCGGGTCCCGTGTTGCGCGTCTGCGAGGGGAATTATACACGCGGTAGCCGTCGCGTGACAAGGGGGGCATTGTTCTCTTCTTAAAGGGACCGTTGTATTGTGGTTTCAGTGCGGTGGCGCTTACACGCATCCAGGGGGCAGTGTGACACGGCTCATCTCGGCCCCATTTCTGGTTGGGCTGTTGGTTTTTGGGGCTTTCCTTTTCTCGTGGCTTTTTGTTGCCAGGGTAAGGGTTTTTAAGGGATAGGGCAGTATTTAGGGGGGTAATTAAAATTAAAAAAAAAAAAAAAACTAACAAAAAAAAAATATATTATAATAATAGTTTTTGGAATAGCATTTTTTGGGTATTATACACTTGCTTTTTGTGATAGCAAGTGCGTGGTTAACTCGGGGCAAAGTGTAGTTGTCATTGGGGGTATAGGTCCACGGGTAGATTTTGGCTCGGGAGCTTAGGTTAGCTAGATTAATTTTCTAGGGGTATATTTTTAGTGCACATCCAGATATTTGGGCACTATGGTGGGACAGGGAGCCACCAAGAAGGGTTTGGTTGATGCTAGGGCTCTGAGGGAGGCCCTGGAAATAATTAGCAGGGCATCTAAGGCCCAATTGGGAGGGGCGGTAGGGGAAGTAACGGGAGAAGGAGAGGTAGGTGGGGGCAGGCCGCAGCGTAGAGCTGCGGCAGACGGGGCTCTCGCGGCAGTGGTGGCTTGCATCCCCGCGGCGGGGAGAGGGGAGGTTTGGGAATCCAGGGGCAGGAAGATGAGGAAGGAGATAGACAGGAAGGCGTGCGGGGGAGAAATGATGTCGGGTGGGCAGCCAGTGAGGGAGGCAGTGAATGATAGCCCTAGGGAAGCTGGGAATTCTCAAAAGGAGGTGGCTCGAGGGAACAACAGTGGGGGCAGGGATGGGGCACAGAAGGGGGTGACAGGGCAGAGGGGAAGAGGGGGTAAATACCTGCAGAAGAGTGCAGGTGGGAGAAGGAGGGAGAGGTCCCCATCAATTGAGGAGGTTAGAGTGGGGCGCGGAACGCCCCCCCCGGGTAGGAGGAGTGAGGGCGGAGGGCGCTGCGCAGCCCCCGCTGGTCAGGTGGAGGTAGAGGATTTCAGTACGGCCCCTCCTCGGTCAGCGTAAGGAGAGCCTAGAGGGTGCAGCACAGCCCCTAGCAATGAGGATTCCAGGGTGGAGGACGGAACGCCTCGCCCGAGAGAAGAGGACCAGGCAGGGGTTTCCACAACCCCGCCGAGAAGACGTCAAAGGAGTGGTGGAGCGGACGCCCCGGGCTCGCAAGAAGATCATCAACTCAACTCGGGCATGAGCTCGCATCCACAATGGTATTTAAGGGGTGATGAAGTTGGATGGGAGGAATATGTGGGGCAATGGGAAGTGGAAGATTATAGGGCGGAAAGGGAAAGGGGGAGGAGAGAAGAAGTTTGAGGTGGGATCTGGAAAGGGAAGTGCAGAGGGGACGGGGGGTAAGGGGTCAGGGGAACTATTGGCTGGGTGAGTGTGCTGACATGTTTTGTCCCCGCAGTAGGAGCCCTCTAAGAAAGGAGATGAGGAGCATCGGTGTGGACGCCAGACCACAGGCGGCAGGTGTGGAAAGAGGTGAGCGGGAAAGGGAATGGTCATCTGCATGGCAGAGAGGGGTCACAAGAAGGGGGACAGGAGATGAAGTGTCTGGACTGCAAGATGTAAGGAAAGAAGTTGGTGTGCAGGCCATTGGAGCCGCAGGGGTTGAGAAGAGCATTTGCTCAGTGGAGGTCCAAACGGACAAGGTGGTGGAGCCATTGGTGCTCGAAGTGCAAGCTGGGAAAGATAAGGAGGTTGAAGTGAAAGGAAAGGAGAAAAAATTGCCATACATGGGGATAACAAAACCATTGGGGGCGCATTTGATGGCAGCGACCAGGGAGAAGATTCAGGCGGGGGAATTTGTGCATGTCTTTAAATTGCTCCATAGGGAAGTGAGAGCAAAGGAGGGGTCTAAGGAGGAAGAGAGGGAGCTGGCTTTGCGCCCAAGGGTCCCGGTGACCATTGAGAATTGGACGTCGGCGTTTATCATTTATGCCAGTGTGTATTGTGAAAAATTCCAGGAGCGTTGCGTGGCCCTGCTTAAATATATGGATGTAATAAGGAAGGCTTTCACGAGTTTTGGGGGCTTTGTCTGGGTAAGGTATGATGAGGAATTCAGAGCGAGAATGGCAGAGGACAGTCAGGCGGTCTGGGGGGAGTTAGACATGGATCTCTGGCTGCAATGGATGGCCCCAACGAGGCCTGCCCCGACATTGCACACAGCAAGTGGGCTGCCCGTGCCTTTCCGGCCCTTTCTTGGTCGCCCGCCCATGAGGGGGTGGGGAGAGGAGGCAGGGGTCAGTCCTCAGCAGCGTGCTGGGGGTATAATAAGGATGGCTGCACAAGGACCCTGTGTAGGTTCAGGCATGAGTATAGCAAGTGTGGTGGAAAACACCCTCTCACTCAGTGTTTCCAACAGGGAGACAGGGGGAGGGGGAGAGGTTCAGGAAAAGGGGTTGTGGGGAAAAGCTTTTACTCCAATTAAAGTGGGGGTGTTGGAAAAATGGTTGCAATTTTATCCGGATAGGGAGGGGGCTAAGATTTTGAGTGAGGGGTTTTGTCAGGAGTTCAGATTAGGGTACCAGGGCCCAAGGGTGCGTCGGTGGGCTGAAGATTTGAAGTCGGCAAGAGAGAATGTTGAGGTGGTAAGACAAAAATTGAACAAGGAAATAGCGGCAGGTAGGATAGTGGGCCCATTTGATGACATGCCGGGTGATTTAGTGATATCCCCATTGGGGGTGGTGCCCAAGAAAGCTCCGGAGGAGTTAAGACTGATTCATCATTTGTCATGGCCGGAGGGTATGTCAGTTAATGATTTCATTGCCCCGGAAGAATGTGGGGTTGTGTATGCAAGTGTTGACCAGGCGGTTGAGCTGATAAGGAAAGAAGGGCGAGGGGCCTTCATGGCCAAGTGTGATATCAAGGCGGCTTTCAGGTTATTGCCAGTGCATCCGGAGGATTTTTGGTTGTTGGGTTTGCAGTTTGAGGACCGCAGTTTCATAGACAAAGCCTTGCCAATGGGGTGCGCAATTTCCTGTGCCTTGTTTGAACGGTTCAGCTCTTTTTTACAGTGGGTTTTCTCATTTAGCTCGAGTTGGGAGAATGTGCTGCACTATCTGGATGATTTTCTGTTCATTAGCGGGGCAGAAAGAGAGGACTGCAAAGAAATGCTAAGGTCGTTTCAGGAATTGATGGAGGAGCTGGGTGTACCCTTAGCCGAAGACAAAACAGAAGGGCCGGCAGTGGTGTTAACATTTCTAGGAATTGAACTGGATTCAGTGGCCATGACCTCAAGCTTGCCGTACGACAAGGTGAGCAAATTGGTGGTACTGTTGGAGAAAGCGGTGGGGGCCAAGAAAATGATGCTGGTGGAAATGCAGAGATTGGTTGGGCATCTGAATTTTGCATGTAAGGTGGTGGCCCCAGGGCGGACGTTTTGCAGGAACATGGCAAAGGCCATGGCGGGAGCAAAGTGCCCACATCATCGGATAAGAGTATCGGGGGCAGTGAGGGAGGATTGCAGAATATGGCTGCGCTTTTTGGAGCGTTTCAATGGAGTGTCAATGTGGTTGCAGGGAGACCCGGTGACATGGGAAGTTCAGATATTTTCGGATGCAGCAGGGGCCGGAGGTTTCGGAGTGTTTTGGGGGGGGAAGTGGTGTGCGGAGAAGTGGCCAGCGTGGTGGTTGAAGGAAGGAAGGAGTATAGCATTTCTTTAATTTTTTCCATTACTAGTGGCATTGGAGTTGTGGGGGAAGGAGTTGCAAAACAAGAAGGTGAACTTCAATGTTGACAACGAATGCGTGGCCCATGTGGTGAACAGGCAGTCAGCTAGGGATCAGAGGGTGGCAAGACTGATGAGAGAATTTGTTCTGCGTTGCAGGGAATGGAATGTGGTATTTAAGGCAACACATGTGCCGGGGAAGGATAATGGCATCGCTGATGCATTATCTATTTTTCAATGGCAGAGATTCCGTGGATTGGCTCCAGATGCAGATCAGGAGGGCCAGCAGATTCCGGAGGAGCTGTGGAAGATAGGAAGCTGAGAGCGCTTGCTTTAGTGGAGGGTTCATTGGCCTCGGCATATAAGAAGTTATACAGGAGGGCCTGGGAGGATTTTATTAGAGGAGGAGCTTGTAGTTGGAAGGGTAGATGGGATGCGGAAGAGCGGAGGAGGGATGATGTCACGAATTTCCTCCTGAGGTGCATGGACAGGGGCTGGTCAAGGGCAACGATAGCGGGAAAGCTAGCAGGGATTGCCTTTTATGGGAAATGGTTTTGGGGTTTTCAGCCAAGTGGGGGGGAAATGGCGAGTAGGATGTTGGAAGGATGGGCAAAGTAGAGTAAGAGGGACAAGGATAAGAGGAAGCCGATATCGGCGGAATTGCTGCGGAGGTTGATTGAGGTGGTGGGGGGAGTTTGCTGGTCGATATGGGAAGGGGAACTGTTTGCGACTTGTTTTACGTGGTTATTCTTTGGGGCTTTCAGGGTTTCTGAGTTGGTCGGGGGAAAAGGGGGGGTAGGGGGACTGCAATGGGAAGATGTTCAAATTACAGAAGAAGGTTTGGACATCAAGATTAAAAGGTCTAAGACGGACCAGAAGGGAAGAGGCTCTTGGGTTCTGCTGGGTAGAGGGAGCAAGGATTTATGCCCAGTTCAGGCAGGCAGGGCGTGGAAGGAGCGCTGTGGGGGTAAGACAGGCTTGGTTTTTCAGCATGCGGATGGATCGGCGGTTTCAGCGGCCCAGGTGCTAGGGGTATTGCGGAAGGTGCTGGTGGCAGTGGGAGAAAAGGCAGAGGATTTTGGGACTCATTCCTTTAGGATGGGCGCAGCATCTGAGGGTACTAGGCTGGGTTTTTCAGAAGACAAGGTGAAAAGATTGGGGCGTTGGAGGTCTGGGAAATACAAGGGGTACGTCAGGGAGTTTGATAAAGGGGAATGTTGAAGAAGGGTGGCGTAGGACTTTGGGGGTCAACTGTTTTTGTTGAAATATTTTACTTGTCAGTGATTTTGCAATTTTCTTTTTCAGATGCTGCGCGAAAGAAGGGGGAGTTGGCGCAAGTTTGGATTGTTGGCCATTCAATTGTTAAGTGGGCTGGGAAAGAGGTGGCGAAAAGGGTGCTTGGCAGGCAACTGGGGTGCAGTTACAAGGAAGTGGTGGTGAGATGGCACGGGTTGGGGGGCCTGCGGTGGCATCAGCTGCTTCCTATACTGGCAGGGATGAGGGAACGCTATGGGGTTCCAGAGGTGGTGATTATGCATGCAGGGGAGAATGACCTGGTGAGAGATACGGGGGTGGCTCTGCTAAAGAAAATGAAGAGGGATTTAGTGTGGGTACGGGGAATGTGACCTCAAGCAGCGGTGGTGTGGACTAAGTTGTTGCCGCGAAGAGTCTGGAGGGGAGCGAGAAGTGAGGGAGCAATAGAGCGGGCCAGGAAGGGGATAAACAGAGAAATGGTTAAATTTTGTGCCTCGGTGGCGGTGCAGGTCATGGACCATAAGGAAATAACATATGAGGGTCTCCTTATCTTTAGAGAGGATGGGGTACACTTGTCCGTGTATGGGAATAATCACTACCTGGCGGATTTAGGTTCTTGGCTGGGAGACTGGGTAAAAAGTTGGAGGTAGCAAAATTGGGGGGGGTGGGGCAGAAAGAACTCCTCGGGGGAGGGTTTTTCTGGTGCCAGAGGCATGGCCCCTTTTGATGTGGGGGGAGGGAAGCACAATGGGGGAATGACACGGGAAAGGATGGGGTGGCGCTGTTTGCACAAGCAGGTCACCCCGGGGGAACAGGTATTGAGCCTGGAGGGGCATGGCCCCTGGGAGAAAGCGGGACGCCTGGAAAAGGGGCAAGGAGACGGTAGGGTCCAAGGGATAATTAGGGAGGAATATGGGTTATTTAATTATTTAATGGTTGGGGGAAAATGAGAATGAAAAGAAAAATGTTTAATTTATTTAATTGGTTGTTAAAATATTTCTTTAGTTTGTTAGGCCATGGAGCCAGTTAAGCGTTTTGATTGTAAGCTTTGGCCTGTCACATTAAAGCGACCTTTTCCACTTTTAAATGAGTCTGGGTTTTTGTGCAGTAAGCCAAAAGGGGAGCACCGGGGGGAACGCGAAGCGTTTCCCCCGGGGAGTTTTTGGCGCTGCACACGGCCAGCGAGTGGCCGTGGGGGGCAGAGCGCCTCCTGGGGGTATTTAAGGGCTCGGGGAAGGTTCGGGAGGCAGGCGACGGTTAGGACTTGATGATTGTCCCGCCCTCCCACCCCTTCATTTTGGTTTTAGGGTGGTGTCTGGTTATGAAATATGGGGGGGTCCATTGTGCGTGGGATTATGCGGGGGGTTGTTAGATGACATGGCGAGTTTTTTATGGGTTTTTGGGGTCTGTAGGGTGGTAGGGGTTGGTAGTTTTGTGTGACAGGTCAGGGCATTGTGAAAGCTTGTGTGTAATATATGTTGCTGATGTGGCAGGTCAGGCTGGCTGCAGGTCATAGGAAGGGGGAGTTTGGTGTAGAGGGGAGTTTGAAGGGTGTTGAAGTGGGTCGGGGCGCCGGGGGCATGGCCCCTTTTGATGTGGGGGGAGGGAAGCACAATGGGGGAATGACACGGGAAAGGATGGGGTGGCGCTGTTTGCACAAGCAGGTCACCCCGGGGGAACAGGTATTGAGCCTGGAGGGGCATGGCCCCTGGGAGAAAGCGGGACGCCTGGAAAAGGGGCAAGGAGACGGTAGGGTCCAAGGGATAATTAGGGAGGAATATTGGTTATTTAATTATTTAATGGTTGGGGGAAAATGAAAATGAAAAGGAAAATGTTTAATTTATTTAATTGGTTGTTAAAATATTTCTTTAGTTTGTTAGGCCATGGAGCCAGTTAAGCGTTTTGATTGTAAGCTTTGGCCTGTCACATTAAAGCGACCTTTTCCACTTTTAAATGAGTCTGGGTTTTTGTGCAGTAAGCCAAACGTTCACAATTTTGATGGCAGCCTGCCTGTTTTAGCGGCAAGGCTACCGCCAAACTTGTAATGAGGCCCAATGTCTTGCCATTCTGAAATGCTGCCTCTTCATTGCGGGTTAGGTGCTAGTACTACTTGAGCATTGAGGAGGCAGCCCCATTGCCTCCCCAGGTATCCATGCTTACCTCACCTGCCCTTCTCAAACTCATGCCTGTAATCCCGCCTCTCCCTTGTAATCTCACCCCATGAAAACAAATCCAACAATCTCCACAAGTTTATTCCTTTGAGCCACACCTACCCCAAACCTTTCAACCTTGCCCCTCCTCCAACCCATGCCTCCAAGCCCTTACCCCCCAGCGCTATGCACCTACGCCCTGTCTTGCTTCCATAACGCTTGGATGCAGAGAGGTAAAGATGACATGTATCCTTAAAATGTGTTTGTATAGGGTACCAATAGGACTGGAGGGATCCAATTGAACTGTAACTGTGTTTGTTTTTAAATACAGGTCAGTGAAATGTTTTAAGTAAGTCTCCTCAAAGTATTGGTCCTGCCCAATTCACGAAGGGCATCAGAATGTGCGCATCTTAGATCTCTTTCCACCTTGTACATTTGCGCAAATCAGGGAGCATTTCCACACATTTAAAAACGCATCCTAAATTGACAAATGGGATGCCCTTTCAAATGCACAGATATGAGGGGGTCGCAAATGATGGCCGGGTGATTTCTGACTTTGGCATGATTTATTTTGTTGAAGTATGACAGCAGCGGATAAACCACGGCTGTCGCATTTGCATTTCCATCCCCCAAACAGGGTTCTCCACGCCAATGTATGCAAGGGGGCTGGACAGCGCATGCTTGTGCTACTCTCAAGCCCCTCCTGCAATGCGCAGGTCACCTTCGAGAAAAGGTGACCTCTGCATTTCTAAATGTTGCGGAAATTAATCATTTTAGCTAATTATTATGAATTTGGCCCTCAATATTTATTTTGTATTTGTGTTTGTTTGGCTGAATAATCTGACACTTCTCCCATAAAAATGTCATCCACAGCGCACTATTACAGGTAGCAGAGTCCATCTCTATGCAGAGTACCTTTACATAGTCACTGTAATTGGAGGATAAGCTATGTATAGTAGATGTAATGGGATGATTGCACACAGAGTTGGGTCATTTGTGACAAGGAGGCATACATATTTATAAATTAGCTTTCATGGTCCGGCGGTGGAGCGGGGTGGGGGGGGGGGATTTGGGGGCGGTGGGAGCACATGGGCTTAAACGGCCTGCCAGAGTTTTGGTAGGCCCGAGTGAAGAGGGCCCCAGCTCAGTCTGCAGGCCGTAAAAGCTCATGTCTGCCCCCCTCCCGGGGTGTGAAAGCTATTTGCCCCCTGGGAATTACTGCAGTGCACATTTTTTATTTTTTTTGTCCAACGAAAAATTAGCTCAGTGCAAGCCCATCTCCTGTCAGAGGGGAAAAAAAATGGACAGCAGCATTAAAATGAAAACGTTACTAGGTCATGAAAAACATGTTAAAAAATGGCCGCCTTCATCCGAAAAGGAACCTAGCCAGTGTGGGCAGTGAAAGGACAATCGCGCTCGGGAAAGGCAGATTGTGATTGGTCAATCTGTCTTTCCCGAGTGCGAATATACTTTATGGCAATAAGCAAATGTGTGCACAAGGTTGTGCTGGGAAGGATTGGCCCAAAGAAGCCCCTAAGTGTGTCGATTTAGATATTTTTATTGCTTCCTTAGAGCTGTATGAAGGCGACACCTTGGGAGGGAAGCTGTCAACCATTGAGAACTTCCCTCCCTGCTTCCCGTGCTGGGAGAAGAGGATCCAGAGTTGCAGTGGAGCCAAGGTACTAGACGAAAACATTCTAAGTGTGAAAGAAGTGGTTGGGTGCATGTGTGTGCCTCTGTGTGAATGTGTGCATATGTACACCATTGCATGTGTATGTCTTTATTTCTTCATACAGGGGCACCATAAAAAATGTGTTTTCCAATACTAATCCTGACAGTTATTGGTCACTGGCTGCAAGATGACATGTTACAGGGCAATTCTGGCATGTATTGGGCACTGGCTGCATGCCATGATTAAAGGGCACTTCTGGCATATATTACGAAATGGCTACATGATAACGTGCTGGCATATACTGGCTGCATCAAGCATAGAGACATTTTTACCTTCGTAATAATTGAGTATATCGGACACAGCCAGCATGAAACCATTTTTGCAGTGGTATGCAAGGATGTATTGAGTACAGCCAGCATGAAGGCACCTTTTTATAGGGGTATGCGGCTAGTGCATATTGATCACACACACTATTAATATGTTTTTGCATTGGTGCATATTGGCACTCGCACATATTACTCTGGTAGCAGGTGTACAGCGTAATCATGGTATATATTGGGTGCTGGCTGTGTGCAAACATGTTTTACAGGGCAATGCTTGTAGCTAATGTACACAGCCAACATGAAAAACATTTTATAGTGGCAATACTAGCACATACTGAGCACAGCTAGCAGGAACATGTATTTTTACAGTGGCATGCTCGTGGAAGGGCTGAGATGTTACTAGATGGGCGCACACTTCTTGCTTCTCATTAACTATGCTGCTTTGAGCAGACTCGTCGAAAATAAGGGACCAATTCTCATGTTATTTGATGGTTAATAGCACTGTAACCCTACACTTTCACCATCACACAACATTTAAAGGGCACGTTCAAGGAGAACATAGCTTTTCTAAATTGATGCCCCTTGTAAAATAAGAGGTGTAGATTCGCCAAAGGGGGGGGGACATGTGCAAAAGTCCCATGCTAGAGGCTAGAAGATGTGGCTGGGGTGTCCTTTGAGCATGGTACCGTTACCTTCTCTGTGATGCAGGATCAGTATTTGGTGGATCTTTCAGGCTCCCCAGCCCATCTATAGCCCCAAATGGGTAATATCATATAATATCTATGAGATCCTGTGGTCATCTGAGAGATAGTTACCCTACGAAAACACAAGCAAGAATTGAGAAAAGATATATGCAGTCCCTGGAACCACCACACAAGGATGTTGACGGATTGCATAATACAAATAAGGAACGCTGGTTTAATGAGAGACGAACGTTCATGAGTGTTAGTTACTCAATTTGCCTTGCACATCATCACACATGCATCGGAAAACAAAGGTCTTGTGGTCGGGAGTATAAATCCAACATTGCAGATAAAAGTAACATTATGCCAGATACTGGGGCTATGCCACAGTTTTGTAGCCAGTTACTGTCACTGGTGGAATCCGTCGACCTGTGCCCAACCACAATGCTCACTCTCCCGCAGTACAGAACTGAAAGACATTCAAAGAATCATATGTCCCAAGGCCCATTCACACACGGGCAAAAACGGACTAAGATCAGAGGGGTTGTGGAAGCAAAGAGTACGGATCGGCAGGTTAGAGCATGGCAGTGCAGTGGGGAGGCAAGGATGAGCTAGAGCTTACGCGGAGGTTGGATAGGGAAGAGCAGAGGTGGATGGGAGAAGTGCAGAGTGAATGTTGGAGAAAGAAGTGGAGGAGAGAGGAAGAGAGGCAGAAGAGAGAAAGAGAGCGAGTGGTGGCGTAGGAAGGGAAAGAGAAGAGAAAGAATCTGACAGAGGAGAGGACGAGGAGGCCAAAGGAGGCAGAATGTGGAGACAATGAGAGAGTAAGAAAGAAAGAACGAGGAGCATGGTCAAGCAGCAGGAAGGACAGAGGGTGGATAGGAGGGAAGGAGCAAAGGCAGCCAGAATAGAGGGGAAGAGAGAAGGATAAATAAAGATAGGAGAGGAAAGGAGTAGAATAAGAGTGAATTCAAGAGTAAAAGTGATATAGAGAGAGAGAGCTAGCCCCGAAAGCCTTGATCTTGAGATGAGTCTTACAATGGTGGAGAAACAACAGGCATTGACTGAATGCCTCAAGTAATAACCAATGAGGCTAATCCACCACTGGGAAGAGGGCATGGGGGGTCAAACCCCAGCTAAAGAGTCTGACGATGACCCGAGGGGGAGGGTGGCAAGGTTCTTTTAAAGTTCAGGCTGAGCAACCCCACGTAACATCATGATGAATCCAAGTCACGTTAATAAAGAAGTGCAGGGCTCTATAAACCCAACAGAATGTGAGTGGCTGTTGACTGCAAAGAAGGCCAAGGTTTTTTATGAAGGAAAAAGGGACGGACTAAACATTGATACTCACAAGAGGCTAAAAAAGGCTCTTGAGAATTCGTGTAGCAGTGAACAATACTTCTAACGTGAATGTTTACTTGCTTTCAATGATTCATTTGAGCCCCTCAGCCATAACATACAATGTCTGAGTTGCGATCAACAGGGCCGGAACCAAGGGTCCCCACCGGAAGTAGGGATCTAATTTCTTTGAGCATTAAAATAGATCTCCTTGGAGGTGTCTATGTGACACATGCTCCAAGATCTGGTATAGCAACAAATCACAGTATTGATGAGGGAGTTGAGTTGATTAATACAAACTATCATGGAGAGGTTATGTCTCCCAATATCAACCACTCCCACAACTGCTTTCTAGTCCAACAAGTGGACCCCAGAGCTCAGCAAATTATTTAGGTTATTTCTGTCCCTGACATTTTAGAAATAAAGTGCCTCAAACAGACACAGAATGGTGAGAAAAGGTTTTGTTTCAATGTAGACCTTTCCCTTTCCTCAGACTTTGCTGTGGCTCAGCCCGATGATGCATCTCCATGAAATGCATTTGTCCAGTTTATTCTTGAGGAAGAAGGGGTGGGGAAACTGGGTCCCTATAATGAAGGTTTTTACACAGGAGAAAACAATGTCAAAGGGGATGCATAGGATCCAACCTGCAAATGTAACATATACATATGAATTCAGGGGCGATGGTACGTGGTTGAGGTAACGCTTGGAGTAAGGGGTGATGGTATGCAGATTAGCGGGTTGCTGACTTGAATTACAGCGGTTTGCGTGATGGTTTACCAGCCGGTGTCTTGAGTTACGTGAAATGGTATGCAGTTTCTCGGGGTGCAGTTTTGGGTTACTGGGGTTTGTACACGTTGTCGCCGAGGTGATTCCTTGGTTGCGGGGGGATGGCCCGCAGCATTGCCGAGGTGCTTGATGGTGCGGATACTATAGGCACAAAGGTTGCTATATGTTGCTGGTTTTATTTTGCATGGGGGGCATGTCATGGGTCTTCCGGGCCCTACTCTATTTCTTTTCGCCTAGGGTTACTTTGCAGTTATATTTCATGAATACGCAGAACGCACAAAACATACTTTTGCGGGCAGGTAGGCGCAAAGTTGTTTTGCGTGCGGAGTATGTTGCGGGGACTTTGTGCTTTTTCTATGTATCGGGCCCACAAGGTTTATTATATAGTATATTTTCTTACTTTTTACTATATTAATATCTTACCAAGCTAATTATGTCCATTCCAAACTGTCAAAAAACCTTGAAATGTTTGACAGTTTACAGTTAGATAGTGTGCAGGCAACGGCGTGTCCTTACCTATATCATACTTATTTTTTAGTTTATTACATTAAAACCTTTGTGCCAGAGTTGTTTAGCACCTTTACTTATATAGAATCTCTGACACTCAAAAATTATTTCACGACTTTCTTGGATAAAACACGGTGTGCCAGTAAGAATCTATCCTAGATTGATTTTCAGTAGGCTCCCATGCCTCCACAATATTTTCCCACATGGCATCCTGAATATTCTGTAGGAGAGTTCTGAAAACCAAGACAACACTGCAGTAAACTCTCCTCAGTTCACTTAGAAGACAAAAGAAATAATTATGCTGATCCATGTACTAGTGAGCCAACACAGGCACCAACAGTGTTTATACAATCAACAGCCTTGGCTATGCACATTCAAGAAGGTGTACAAGGTTAATTCCGAAATCTGAAAATACGATTTTAGTCCAATGGTATGGTTTCTTTCTGGTCACCAAAGTTATCAGCACTGTAACTTAACAGGTCTGACACCCAGAATTCCAAAAACCCTTGCAAGTGTGCCATGTAAAATGGCTAACAGGGCTGGTGGTGGGTGAGTTCTTTGACCCTCCAGAGGAACATCTCAGTTTCTCACTCCAGTCCATATCAATTCTGTGCCTCTTGGAATTTTTGGATCTTTTCATAGATATGTTTTTGATACTTGAAGGACTTCTTTCATTGCATACAAACTCCACTGGAGATGCCCATTTTTCTCCAGGCATAGCACCTTACCAAGGCATGACAATAAATAGTTCATGAAGGAATCCAAATGATGTTAAAACTTCAAATCATCGAGCCCTCGCAGGGTACCAGCCATTATGCTCGAATGAAAACCTGACTGCCCTTGATGTTTCCGCATTGACTTTCGGAAGGTAAATGAGAACTCATGCTTTGATGCTTACAACATGCCATGGATTGATAAGAAATTTAAGAGAATAAGTGCTGCCACCTATATTTATATTGCCACTGCAGTCCTCAAGGGATATTGGAACATTTCTCCTCCCCCGAGAATAGGACTCCAGAAGGCCTTCTCCAGCTTAAAGTGCTCCATCTTTGAGCTCTACAGTATGCTAGCCATGTACCAAAGTTTAATGGATCAGATATTATGACCTGATAGGGCCTATGCTGGGCCTCCCTAGATGACATTGTAGTCCATAGTGAGTATTTAAGTTAACACATGAAGCATCTCTGTTTGGTAACTTAAATATTATGGAGGGTGGTATTGAGAGTTAATCAGGCAAAGTGTCACCTGGCCTAACCCATGACATGTACTTGGATTTCCAGGTTGGAAACTCACGGAAAAAAGTACAGGCACAGGAAGAGAAGGTTGATCCAGTGCAGAAGATTCCCCTATCAAGTGCTTAGAAGAAGTTGCAGGTATTTCTTGGATTGGCTAGACAATATTGACGGAGATCTCCTGCTTCTCATGCATCACAGGACTTTTACCCAACAAACCAAGAGCTTCACATCCCAACCACCTATGCTCAACCAGTCAAAGTCAGGAGG
Source organism: Ambystoma mexicanum (assembly GCF_040938575.1). Taxonomy (NCBI): domain Eukaryota; kingdom Metazoa; phylum Chordata; class Amphibia; order Caudata; family Ambystomatidae; genus Ambystoma; species Ambystoma mexicanum. The sequence continues at coordinate 1,082,782,939 of NC_090937.1, read as the reverse complement.
CCTTTCAGGATTTGGAGTGTTCTCTGTGCTATCTGCCCACGTAATTATACCTGATTTCTACTAGTAGTTTATCCTACAAACAGATGCTTTCCAGATTGGATTAAATACTGTTTTCGCACAAGAATGAGGCGGTTTCAAACATCCTGTTTTGTACATCAGCAAATAATTACAAAAATATTGAGTTAGACTGACTCATCATCATTCGTGCAGTGGAAGCACTTGGACACTTCCTGAGGGGCAAACACTTCTTGCTACTTACTGACCATGCTTCTTTGACCTGGTTTACTAGAAATAAAGACATCAGTCCCTGTATTATGAGTTGGTGTTTGTCATTGACACCTAAACTATTACCATTACACATCGGTAAGGGCACCTCAAGGTGAACGTTCATTTTTTAAGTTGCCACTCCATGGGAAATACAAGGGGGAGCTCCTCGGAAAGGGAGGGTTTATTTGACAAAATGCCATGCTTGAGGCTAGAGAATGGAACTGGGGAGACCCTTTGGCTTGGGACCACCACCTGCTCCATGATGCTTCAGTGAAGGAGGTATTTCTTTGTTTTTTTATTGATTTAGTTGATTGAAATCAACCTTTCAATGAATACTTTACAAACAAATCAAGAATTTGCATCACATTTTAAAATAGATCTAACAAGGTGTCATTCTTGAAGCTAAATCACATTGAAAGAAATAATTTAGTGAAATGACTAAAGAGACACAAATAACACATTTTAAATATCACAACATGGACATCTAAATGTTTTGAAAGTTGTGTACCATGTAAAATATTGAGGTGACAGGGAAAAGTAAAAATGCGAAGAAATGTGATTGTATATAGTGTAGAGCTCACTGTTTCTGACATCAACTCTGAAGTGAGCACGTCATGTAATTGTGCATAGCTTGTACTCGATCGCGCCATAACTCCTCCAACAATGAGGGAGGGATTGATCAGATACACATTTTGGACTGAATATGATTTTAGAGGAGGTTATTGATATATAAAACACAATTTGCGTACATTTTATAGCTCAGTATCTTCCCTACGGTCCCATTATGGGTCGAGTGAGATTAAGGATTCCAGATTATTCACAATGGTTGTGTTTGTTGATGTTCATTGACAATTAAAGAGAGAATTCAATAGGTCCTCAGGTGTTACAATTCGGTATTGAAAGAACAGATGGTGAACATATTTTTTCCTCGTATCGAGCAATTCAGGGCACACAGTTAAGTGGATACTAATCCCAGTTTGTGTCTAATTGCACACATGAATTGACTCTGGGGCAGATCTCCAGAAGAGTCCCTCCATTCTTAGCCACTAGATTTCAGGGTGCCATATTCTGGTTTTGGCGCGGTATGTAAGGATGGGGACAATTTTCTGTTTACAGATGACCACAATAGGTATAAGAGAAAATGTACCATATTTTGCCTGGAGAACGCGGGCTTGGGCTTTGGCTGTTCTCAGTTTCCTTTGCAGGTCCTGAAGGTAAGGAATATTTAATTGGAGGTTGTTGGTATTGAGACCTAAGTACTTATATTCATCAACAACCTGGATCTGCTTCCCTTGAAGGATCCATTTATACGACAGCTTTCTTTTGCATCGCTTGACAGGATTTATCATTATCTTGCATTTGGTCTGGTTGATAGTCAAGAAATTGGTTTTCACATACTCAACTAGGTGGTTCAGTAGGGCTTGTAATCCTCTGGGAGTTTAAGCCAGGAGCACTAAGTCGTCGGCATAAAACAGCCAGGGGTTGGGAGGTTTGCCCAACTTTGGCGAAACAAATATTACTTCTGTGAGGCAGTGCTGCATGTCTGCGATGAAGACATTAAAGAGAAATGACACCAGTATACACCCTTGTTTCAACCCCCTGTGGGTGGTAATGGGGTTTGATAGGTTCCCGGACATGGACACCCCAACCTGTATGATTGTCTTAGAGTGTAATTGATCTATCCAGTAAAGAAGAGAATTTGGACAGGCCGCCTTAGTCAATTTGTCCATTAATAGCTCCCTGTTTTCTCTGATGTTTGCAAGTTTATTGTCATTTCTAGGCCCAGTACAAAACCAGTTTGAAAAGGATCTTGCTGGTTTGTCACTGTTGTCCAAGAATTGAAATCTCTAAGTATGAGTCTGGAAAATAGTTTGCCTGGGACATCTAATAGAGTAACTGGCCTATAATTTCAGGGGCTTGGCGATCTACTTTTTGGCATATGGGGATTACGATGGATTGTCTTCAAGATGATGGAATTTGGCGACTATGTTTGACCTGGTTGAAAATTACCATTAGTATTTTAGCCCATTCTTGAGGTTGTCATTTAATTATTCTATTAGAGAGGCCGTCAGGACTAAGAGCACGGGAGGAGCTCAGTTTCATTATATTGAATAGAATGTCCTCTATATCAAATTTGATGACTTGGGGCCCACTCAAAGGATGGCGTTTAATCATGGATGAGAGTGGAGTGGCCGCGTAGAAGGTTTTACAAGTTTCCCATGCTTCCTCTGGGACAGCATTTATTTGAGATCCTATCTGTGTGTCACCATTTGCTTTATATAGGAGGCCCCATATGAGAGCGGAATTTTTAGATGTCAGCACCTGCAACATATGTTCTGCATCACGTTGGTACATCTGAGCTTTCCTGGCTCTGATCCAAGTTTGCCAGGGCATGTCTAGAAGCACAATAGCTTGATTTCCTAGCAACAAGTTCTTGGTCATATACGTGCATGTGGCTTGTGGGGATGTTAGTTTGGGTGTGTTTTAATTTTGAAAGTCTGCATCACAGCTGTTAGAAGGATATTTCAGGTTCACGTTAAGGTCCTGTAATAGGTGTGGGATCCATCTATATCGATTTCGCCCATTCGAGACTGTGATGTCTCGAACGCAAGATGTCCTAGGATTGATCTTAGTGCTGTTCCAAGACCAAGTCAGGAATAAGAGATCCATGGTCGCTAATAGATTGGGATTCAATTTGGAACGTTTCTGCAATGGCAAAGAGATTTCAGTATAAATGTACTCAATGAACGCTACCTGATTGCCTCTGTGCCATGTGTAACAGGGTGGGATATCACCCGGTACGCAACCATTGATCATCAGAAGTTGTCTCTCTTTCATAAGAGCAGACCATCGGGTTCCCAAAGATGTTAGCGGGGTGTTAGGAGTTTTAATACACCTGATGTTCAAATCTCCTGCTAATATAGTATGATCAATGGTAGTGTCAACAGAGATGAGATCTAGCAAGGATTCAAGGTAATTGAAAAAATCATCATCCCGGATAACTATGTGGTTCCAGTAAATATTCACCAGAGCAATTGGTTGACACGTTGATTTTATTTTGACCAATTGTTGGAACATGTTTGACGACGCCCAGGGATATAGACACAGGTTTGATGTAGCTCTAACAGCAACCAATAAGCCCGCCATGGGTCTACCTCTAACTGGCAGTTTTGGAGAGATTAAAGATAGCGTGTGGGTCACCCACACTGGAATTGAGGTTAGCCATACTTCCTGTAGCTGTAACGCTTACCTGGACTCCTCTGGAGTGTAATGCCTTCTCCTGTGGACCTGGTGCTTAATACTTTTTGGATTCTCTTTCTGTTTAAACAACAATAACAATAAGAGAACACAATAACATCTACTGACTAAGATACTACTGCATGAGATGTGTGCCATTTTAATCCTTCCCTTCTCACCTGTGTTTATTTTTTGTGGAGCTCTCCATCCTGCTTTTCTACAGGGGCGCGTTGAGATGAAGAAACAATGGTAACTGGGGTAGCTGAAGTATTCTATAGTCTCTTGTTACGAAATGTCTTAACCTTTTTAAGAATGAGACTTGGGGTAAGTAGCTGGAGAAAATACTGTAATCTTTAGGGCTTGAATTAATTCCTACGTAGGAGAGATCCAGTGGTCGAAGTGTACGAAAAGAAGTAGTGGAACTATGCACCAACTCCCCACAAACCTCATTGCTGCGCCCTCTCCCACACACAATCCAAACCCCCAAACACATATGCTATTTAAGGGATGCAGTGCACTGAAGTGCAAGCTTCAACTTCATCCTACACTTTTATTTTGAAAAGAAACCATTCCGGAATAGTTCTTTTAAAAATAAAAGTATAGGAGCTGTAAAAGGAAATTTAAAAAAGTAGAGGAGCACCACTTCTGACCGCTCCCGCTCACTACGACCACTGGAGAGATCTCTCTTTCTAATAACTTGCTCTTTTTTCTTTCTTTTGCAGGTTCTCTGAATTTATGAAAGGGAATTATGGCTGTGGAGGGCTGCAGAGTTACTCATGATGCGAAAACGTTTTAAAACGTAAGTTCGCTTATACGGAGCAACTGCAGCCTTCAGGGAAGCACGCAGAAACAGCTGTGAGGTGAAAACCTAGAAGAACTTTCAGGTACGTAAAAATGCTTAGTAAACATCTTCTTTCTTTAACTAGTCAATTCGTTTATTGTTATTTTAAATACCTCTTGTCTTGTCTGCAGGTTTTTGAAAAGCTGAGGAAAAATACCTTCGGAAGATGCAGTGGCTGCGGAAGAAACTTCTGACAGAAATTGCTCCAACTACAAACAAAAACTGTTGACTGAAGATGCTGTGGCGGTGTGTGAACCTTCTGACGGAAGATGCTGCGACTGGGAACAAAGACTGCTGGCTGAAGATGCTGCAGCGGTGAGTGAAACCTCTGCCGGAAGCTAGTTGCTTCAGCGATAACCTTAGACAGGTAAGTCTTTTCTATTAACTTATTGAACTCTGTAGTTTTGCTGTGAAACAAATGTCTCTATTATCTCCTTTTACAGGTTCTGTGAGAAGAAACGCTGGAAGCGTTACCTGCTATCAGTAGAGCAGACGCGAAGCGTGCATTTCAGCGGAGGCGGGGCTTAAATAGCTCCCTCTGCAATATGAATAGAACTTGCTGCAACTTATAAAAGGACCTTGAGGTGGCCATATCAAGTGTATGGAATTACTGCAAAACATCTCAAAAGTCTATGGAAGTTTATGCTGAGAATGATGTAAATGCCATGTGTGCCAGGCTAACACCCACCTTTGACCTGCTGCTGTATCTAATGTTCTCTGCCTAGCCTGAAAGCCTGAATGAGGGCTATGCCCACTGACTAGGATCATGACAGTAGCGCAATTATATCAAAACCTTTCAGGGGGTCCAAGTTCGTCATGGTCAAATGTTTGTGACCCCTGGTATTCCAGGAGGCCAAGGAGCAAGTTGTCATTTCAGATTGAACAAATTGTTAATTAGATTGAAAAGAGCAACTAGTTGTTGAAACTGGTAAGGTCTGATGTTGTGATTCAAATGAGTCTTGAGAGCATGTAAATTTGAGAGTTGTGCTAGCTAAGTGGGTATTTGTATTAGATAAAGATCCATTTCGGTATGGAATGGAACTTGGATGGTCCGGAGAGGGGTGTTTGCTTAGAAGGAAACCCAGGTTTTGTAATTCCTCCCTGGCCTGCCATATCATGTTCATGACGATACCCGATTGCATGCATAGCTTAACTATGGATGGGTCACGATCGTCAAGCAACTCAATCTGTTCAATATGCCCGGAGCATAAATCTTCCAGCAAGGGTATGTCACCTGGTATGATTAAGACACTTGTCCTGTTTAGATCGTATGTTGGGAATGAATCGCTTCTACATTGCAAAATTAATTGATGAGAGAATCGCTTAGGGTGTCGTGCATTTTTTCCATTACTAAGCCCCTTGTCCTGTGGCTTAGTAATGGAAAAAATGTGGGAGGGTACTGTGGGGGCGCATTCAAGTTCAAGCTCAGCATGTCAGTGGATTTTAGTTAGTTTTTAGTCTGGAGCGAGTCAGGTTGGCTGTGTTCCATCGACTTACTGAGTACGGGATGGGCTAAAAAGAGCTGGATCGATTTGGCTATTTCTTCCTGCCTTTGTTCGAGAGTCATAAATTTGTCATTAGCAGAACTATTCTCATCTTCCTTTTCTTTTTTTTCCCGAGCTGTTGTCAAATTGGGAATGAATTTTTGAGACGATGGGCCTCATTACGAGTCCGGCGGTAACTGCGGTGGTAAAACCGCCTGGTTACTGCCGGACTCATATTACCATTTTGCCTCCGTGACTCCCGGAATTACCAGAGCATTACAGCCCTGGTGTCCCGGGAGTCACGGGACCGAATGGTGTTAATCCCCATTCCCATTGAGTCCCATAGGACTCAATGGGAATGGGGAAGTGGAAACACCGGCACCATCTCGTGATGGTGCTGGTGTTTCCACGTCCGCCAGCAGGCGGGAGGTGTTCAACCCGCCAGGCCAGACCTGGCGGGAAGAGCACCTCCCGCCTGCAGGACTCATGATTGGGCGGTCCGGAATTAACAGTGGCGGCGTGTGTACCGCCACTGTTAATTCCGGACCTCCCGACCCGTAATGAGGCCCGATGTTTCAGCTTTTGGATCTTGTTCAACTTTTTTAACCAATGTGTCTAGCGGTTCATACACTAATTCTTGATCGTGTTGGTTTGTGTTTTTCGCTGTGAGTTCTTTTGGTGATTTAATTTCTCATATTTCTTTGCCACAGCAGAACTAGCTAGCTGAGAGCTGTTCTTTGGAAGTGATAACATGTGAAAAAAGTGACAAGAGCTAGATCGCTTTGTAGCTGCTAGTTGCTTGATGTTTTTTTGTTTATTGTTTGAGCTATCAGAGTAGTTTTATTCGCTTTCAAGAACATTTTCGTAATGTAAGTTCCCTGGTAACACAGCCGCTGTCAGCTCATGTGGAGATTGTGAGTCAACATGTATTACACTTGCATTTTGCTGAGAATTCGGCTCATCAGATCTAGATTTGCTCTTTTCCTTTTTCTTTTTATTAAGACATTTACCCAGCTGGTGCATCGGCGCAGCATCCATACAATGTTTCAGTGCACTCAGACAGACAAAGTCCCTCGGCAAAGTTCGACTTTGTTTTGTACTTCCTAATATTTCCATTGTCAAGTAATGAAGTGCACACATCTCTGCTCTTTCTATCTAATAGCTGTTTCAATAGACCTGATTGATCTTGTATTTATTTTTCTATGGTTTCATACAGGTTTGCAAGCAAGTAAAGAGCAGTGCATCGCTTGCAGCATTGACTCCACGCCAATAGACAGGTCTGCCGGTGAGGAGCCAACTGCCTGCAACGAAGATAGTCCAGCCCGTCTGGGGGTGGGATGATTGAATTAAATCGATAGAGCTGACGAGTCCTGAGCTGAAGGAGAAAACATCACTGGGGATTGCGACAGGTCCCTCGTCATAATGTTGGGTGGTGGAGTCTGAATGTTGACACAGCTGTTTTTCCCTAGCGTCACTAGAGAGCTGGAATGTGAGCGGGTGACTGCACTTACCTCCTGTAATTTCTCAATATTTACAGCCCAGTCAGGAAGCACTGCCGGTACAAGAGATTCTGTAAAATGGGTGGGTGAGGGCACAGGAGCATGTATTTGAGCCACAGTTTGGACGTCGGAGGGAACAACCGCCATTGGCGAGGCCTCCCCATCAGCAGACGGATCTAAATGGAAGCCCGCTTCTACGAGAGAGTCCGTGGGCATGCAAAGATCAATGCTAGTCGGTGCCATAGTTTCTGCTTCTACGAGTGAATTCGATACGGTCGTTGGTCCCATAGTAGACGGGGCTGCCACGATATTAGGCATACCTTCGATGGAACAAAACTTACGAATACCTATTGTTAAAGATATTGGGGGTCATTACGAGGTTGGAGGTAGCCATGGCGCTTTTAGCGCCATGGCTACCCCCTTACCGCTGTCCGGGTTCCCTGAATGGGGAATTACCGGGCCATTCCAACCTTGGAGGACCCGGTATTTCCCCATTCAGGGAACCCATCTCCATTATCATTCGAGCCCCCATAGGTCTCAATGGGAATGGGGACCATGCTAACAACTGGCCTGTTAATAACGGGCCCGTTGTTAGCAGGCTGGTCCTTTAGCGGCTCCCACTAAGGGCGCCTGGTAAAACCAGATGCCCTTAGCGGGACCCGCTAAAAGACCTTGTAATGCGTCAGTAAGGGGTTAACGGCACCGGCACCTTTACTGGCGCCGTTAACCCCTTACCTCCAACCTCCTAATGACCCCCATTGTGTTTAGACTTTGCGTAAGATTAATAGTACATGACGTGCGTTTAAGAGTAATTTCAGAGTAGGCAATCTCACTCGATATTTCTTTTGCCGGAGGCATAGCTGTGACAAGACTGTAAAGACCGTGCATGCTAAAGCAACTTAATTATAAAAACAAATAACATCAAATCAACATAAATAGAAATACAAACAAATATGCACACACCTGCACCCAGCAAACAGCCAAACAGCACCTTATAAAGCACTTGCTTAAATGTGTGTATGCAAATGCGTATGCCCTGGAGGTTTTGTAGTATGCCGGGTAGGGTGGGCGGAGCCAAACAGGTAGGACCACTAAGAATGAAAATAAAATTAATATTAACTTGGAAAATGTAGTTTTAAAGTAGCTTGTGTCTACTTACTGAAAAGGTCCTTTAAAAGTCTTTCTTGGGATCCACACCAAAAGGAAGTTCCTTTTTCAGCACAGTCAGCAAGACGAGCCAGGAGCCAAACAGCACTTGATAAAGCACTTGCTTAAAAGCGCGTGCGCAAATGCACGCGGCCCGGAGGTTTTGTAGGATGCGGGGTAGGGTGGGCGGAGCCAAACAGGTAGGCCCACTAAAAATGAAAACAAAATGAATAATATTAACGTGAAAAGCGTGGTTTTAAAGTAGCTTGTGTCTACTTAGTGAAAAGGTCCTTTCAAAGTCTTTCTTGGGATCCATACCAAAAGGGAGTTCCTTTTTCAGCACAGGCAGCAAGACGAGCCAGGAGCCAAACAGCACTTGATAAAGCACTTACTTAAACACGCACTGGAGCAGGTATATGGTGAATACACCGGCTTACCGAGTCTATCCATAGCCTTGTATGTGTAATTTTCCATAATGTCCGTGAGACCCCTTGGCCCCCTGGGAGTAAATCACTGTGTGAGAATCCAATTTGGTTTAAAATCCTTAAATGTCAGATATCCTTAAAAATCAGATATACACATATTTGTGCCAGAACGTTTTGGTTTTACCAGGGTAATCTCTCAGGATTTCAGTGCGATTTCCATGGAAATGTCAGAACACGCTCGGGACGGGGGGGGGGGGGGAAAGGCATCACAGTAACCAGTTAGTGGGCTAATTGTAGAGGGTCATTGAGGAATTACACAAGTGAGGGACCTAGAAATGAGGATGGGGCACATGGAGAGTTGCAGCGTGGATGGGGAAGAGATTTAGATTGTCAAGCGTTTTCCCTTTACAGTTGCAAATGTAAACAATCATCACTGCAACACATTTTTGTGGTAAAATCAGAGTAATGTTGCAGTAGTTTCCCTGTAAATGCAGTAAATTTACACAAGAGCAAAGGGAGGGGAACAAAACACTCTTTTCAAAATGGACAAATGCCATGGCCAGTGGGCCAGGGACTTTTTAAATATTTGGGGCTACATGTACAGTGGCCACATCCAAAGGCCACAACCAGTGGGTCCCAGAGAAGATATAGATCAACAAAACCCATTCAGTTAAATAAACTTCAGTTAAGACAGAGTTAAGATGATCTGATATATCATAACAAAACCCATGAAATTTGGCAGATGTGGGAAGTGACGACCATCTAAACTTGCAGTCCCTCTTGTTGCTGAGCCCATAAGCACATACATGAGATCACAGCAGGGATTAAAAATGAGATATAGAACGCCATCATCAATTCTACAGGGTGGGGAACTCCAAGTGAAGACGGTCGTCTCGTCCCACACCGGCTCAGTTTTATGGGTTTTATTATGATTAATCAGATCCTCTTAACTCTGTCTTTACTAAAGATTGTTCACTAGAAAAGAACAAGTCAATACCTTAATACAGGTAACAAAGTCGTTTAGTTGCTTATTTGCGAGCATTTTATATAACTTCTTCAATAGTGAGGGCATTAGTATTTATTTGCAAAAGGTATTCTACTGATGCTGCTACTATCGTGAAACATGCCATTTCCTTTTTTGTACATGACGTTAAGTTTGTCTAGCAATTTAATTATCAAAGTAATTTCCAAAGATGTATGACCGTTTTCCACCTGGTCCCAGTGCTGCTCAATCAGAATGGACCAAGAAAGAGACCCTCTGCCTGAATTGATTGAGACACTTGAGCGATCAAAACGCTTTCTCTAGTTAGGACACACAGACATTTCACAAAGCTATTCCTGTGTTTGGTCTAGATGCGTTCAGAAATGGAAGAACTCCAAATACCGTTTGCTTAGGTTGTTTTCAGTCCCTTTGCTATACTAGACATCTGATCCGGGTCTTGAATTCCTCAATAGCATTCCTTCTTGTGAGATTTTGATCCATGACTTTGGGAAGTCTTTGATGTACGCTGCTCAGCTTAGTTCTTAATATGCAAAAATACCTTTCAATGGTATGCCAATTGAAAGATCAGAAGAACAACGTTTTCATCTTTATCCATAATTAGGCAGAGTGTTCCATCTTATTTAGCCCCTGTTCTCCCTTTTGAAAAAATCAGTTTTTTATAAAGGGACAATTAACATCATCCAAATGAACAAACTCCTCTTCTGGTCCATCCTGTCACTTATTAAATGTTCGATGTGATTCTATGAACTAATCATCTTCTGTTACCCTTGTTTCAGTTGCTTCTGTTATTTCTGTTGTAGTTCCCAGGAGCTCCTAAACCTTTGAAGTTACTTGTTACTGGGCCAAGCACCCCTATATTTCTGTTCTTCCAGCTCTTCATTTTCTCTTCTGCTCCTATCATTTGTAACAAGTGTATTATTTGTTTTCCTAGAGTAGCCATTACTATTAGAAATTGAGGCCAGGATCTGAAATTACAATCATTGCTCAGCTTTGATATTTGTCTTGTGCACTGGCGAGGATGGTTCAGAGGAGAAATATTGAGTTAATATGTTAAAGTGAGTTGAGTTGGTAGCAATATTTTTTATCTTAGTGGAATATTAAAGAGTCAAGACAAATTCTGTTAGTGGACCCTATTAGAGCTTCAAGTGCCTCTTTTTTAAAAGTGTTTCTGATTTTCCTTTATTTCCTGGCGTATTTACCTATTTGAATATTATTTTACTAAAATGACAGTTATGTTCTTTCTCTCTTAAAAATTTTAAGAACATTTGTTCGGTAACCAGATGTCTAAGAGTGTGGATACTGAAGATGTGAAATGGTTTGAGAGAGGCTACATTTTGTAAAACCTTCAGTTTTGAATACATGAGAGGGGCTGCAATTTTAGGGATTTTTTGCATGCTCTGATGCCGGCATTTCTAGTTCTATAATAGGATAGTATATCCTAAGAATCTTTTTAGGATATAATACTTGGAAGCAAAGCCCTAGAAAGTGAAGGATGTTACCATTTGTTTTTAATTTCTTTGTCACTGTATCTACACCCTGATGATTATATACACCAGATTCACTGTGTTTTGTAGCAAGAAACCGCAGGAAAAACAGATTAAAAACTATTAAACAAGTCATTGGAGGATCATGAGAATCCGGCGAAACGTGATTGGTTCCTGTCATTTGAACATATTAAAAGCTGCTAATAGTGTTCTAATTTTTTGATAGTGAGCACTTTTTGCTACTTTTCTGGATCCAGTTACATTTGTCTTTTTATCATTTCTGTTCTTCAATGAACCCTCTCTTTGCCCACAGGCCTGAATTGAGCTGTTATTGCTGTTCATCACCATCAAAGGTAATTAGTGTGAACATATTTTGATTGTGCATATGCTTTCCTGAACGAATAATGAGCAACTGTATCAATTCATATCTGCTTTCCCACAAGCATTATGCTTCACTTTTTGTATTGCCACTCTCCAGCAGCTCTTCAAAATGTGTACATTTTTAATTTTTCTTTTTTTACAACTGTATTTAAAACGTATTCATAAAACTGCTATAGAAAAACTACTGTTTCCGATAAGTCACTTCTTTAGAGTAGTTTCCCTGTTACAACTTTAACCAATCAGGGTCCTCTCCTTCTCCAGGAATCTCATCCTGCCTGGGTCCTTTCCTCTTCTTTTGTTTGCTCTTCAAGCAGAGAATTACTTCTTCCTATGTCTCTCTCTGTGTTTACTTATAAGTGTGATTTTACATATAACTATGATTTGAGTAATATGAATATACTAATTACATTTGCCGAGTAATAATGCTCAATAGAGTTAGCGCACAACGCACAGTATAATTTATTTACAAGCGGGTTTGCGTCAGCGAGGACTGCCTCAGTACGACACAACAGCATTGTGGCAAAGCGCAAGACTAAACTCGATTAGTTTGTTCAAGTAATACACTTTAGTTAAACATAGCCGCGGCAGTGACTGCCGCCTCATAGTCACAACTGGAGTGACGACAGTGGAGAGACAGCACAAGCTAGGTCTGTGAGCAGAATCACCCACATCGGGACACTGGCTCACACCTCTTGTGCTGGTAGATATTGAATGAACTTGTGCTCACTAGACGCCCATTGCCACTGCATCACAAAGACGCGTCTTTAGAGTAACGGGGCGGTGCGCTGGCAGTGATGCACCCACGAGTGTGGAGATCTCAGACACAGAGCAAGATAACCATGGATCAGAGCACGTTACACATTAAATACTGATATATCGAAGTTCATATTAGAGTCACTGCGCAGCATCATGTTGAAAGAAGTGCACAGCAGGGTTGACATCTGTAATTAGATTGCGTACTACTAACACTTGCTGCTTAGAGCAAGATAATATCCTAGACTCGTTTGCACATGGCCTGCAGCATGGACCTGGAGGATCAGAGCAGGTGGAGGGAGAAGAGTCAGTAGGAGCTAATACCAGATGAGATTTGAGATCTCACACTACGTTTTAAAAAAATGCTGGGGGAATCTCTAGTTCAAGCAGTTTTTCAGGGCATGATGCCCCTACAGGACAGATTGGAAGTCCCAGAGGCTCTGATGACCTAAAATAAATTATGTAAAAGTGTTGCCCACAGGAAAGAGAAAACATCAGTCAGTTCAGGTGATGGTACATCCACAAGACACCCGGTTTTGGAGTTGATAATCAGGGGAGCAAACCAGCCCGGAAGAGATAATCCTCTTCTACCCTCCCAGGTCTGCATATAGGGGTCAAAAGAAAGCCCCAAGAGGCATCTGATGCGTTCGATAAACTAAAGAACGCTTTCCTCCTCAAATCAGCTATGCTCAACGTCTTACCTCCTTCCCCAGGGGTGAAAAACATAGGGGGCACAGCACAACAATCAATGATGAGGATGATGCAGGTGACGATACCCAAGCAGAGAATAAGACTGACACCCAAATAATAGACATCATCACAGTGGACACATTGCAGGGAAATACCAAAGACATGTTAGACATGTTTGAACCTGACAGTATCTGAAACCCTAGATCCACTGAATGGCTGCCCTTCCACAGGGTAACCCTATATATGGCCCACAAAATTTATGCATTCCTGGAGAAGAGACAAGATTCTGCATGAGAGCTGAATGTCCAAGACCCGAGCTACTAGTCAAAGTAGCTGAAACGCCAGAATTGGACCCAAAGATGATCACATTTGTGACTAAAGCATCGAAAGACCTACGTAAGGATATGGATAGGGCATGGAAAGAATGTCAAGAGCAGAGACGGCCAAAGACACTGGGAAACGAGTTGATTCACAAGTACTAGTGAATTGGGCGCATCGGAAAGAAGAAGTTTCCTTCTGAAGATAGATAACAAACTGGGGGACTTTGCCACTTATGAGGCAGTGGAAATGGCACAAGGCCTACTCTTTGGCAAAGCATTTGCCAAAGAGATGAAACGGTTTGTGGGAACATTTACAGCGCTTAAGAAGGCCCAGTCATCCACCCGGAAGATTTTTGCAGGGTCAAGGCTTATGATGTTATAATCATTTGGAATTGCCTGTATGACCGCCGTGCTAGAATGGTCACAGAGCCAAGTCTCGGTAATGCAGGCGCTATCCGACAGATTATCCCACAGCACATCATAGCATGCCAATGAGTGTGCAATCGTGGACCGGCCATTGAGCAACAAGAACAAAAGGCTTCCAGCATATGAACACGGCCTAGGTGGAATAACATGTGGAAACATAGCAGGCCAGTTGGTGTCAGCAGAGGCAAGACGGAGTAAGTTCTCACGAGATGTACTTACCATCCCTTTCGACTCACAATTCTCCTCATCTACTGCCCTATCAGCAACCTTAATCTCTTCTTCTCTGTACTTGACCTGCTACTTGAATCCATCCCTGACAGCATCCCCATGGTCATCATGGGTTATATCTTCCTCTCTAATATCTCCAAGATAAACCAACTTCAGCTTGATTCCACTCTCTCTGACCACTCCCTAGTCAACCTCCACAACCTTCTCACCCACCATATCTCACCTCATGTGCTCTCTCTATTGAACTCTCTTCCTCTTATCCCTCAATCATTCAGTTTACCAGCTCAGTCTCTTGCTACCTGCTGCAACCCCCACACCTTCATCCATCACCAAAAGAAGTTCAAACCAGACACTATGCCCCCATACCTGGACCAAGTTAAGTCCTCCATCCAAGCCCGCTCACCTTTTCTAACTAACTGCATTGGACCTGTTTTGCAAAGTTCAGTAACTCATTAGCCAAATCTCCCAACTGCTACTATCCTTCTTTCACCTTCACTCTCGCTGGTTCCTACCCTCAACCATGGATGTCCCCAGCAATTCAACCATTGAAAATTCCAAGAATTCATCATGATTACTACCACAGCTGCAAGGATTAACCTATTTAACATAAAGAAACCCGCCCCCACTGTACCCACCATTGAGCCAAAATCCTCATCTCTGCCTTCAGCCTTCGTAAACTAGACTATTGTTAGAGCCTGCTCTATGGTCTCTCCTCTAATCACACTCTTCTCTAAACAAAGTTCTTAAAATTGGTACTCACACTGTATTCAACCTACTGAGATCACCCCCCTCCTTGCCACACCATCACGTCACGGAATGGCTTTCCATGCAAAACTGCTCTCTCTTCAAATTCCTACTCCTCAACTACAAACCTGTCTTAGATTTTGTATACGTTTTATATCATTATCTGCATATTTTCTAGCTACTGGATTTAAACATTGGAATACATTTTTCCTGTATTTTTAAAAAAGTGTGAAAAATTAAATAACTGAAGCACACTTCATAAATAAAATTAGAAAATCAGTCTATAGTCCCTGCTGACCTTGATAACTGCATCTCTCTCTACTCTTCTATCTGTCTCTCTCCACAACTTTTCTGTCCCCTGCACTACCTGCACCCCGTCCTGCTTTCACGCATTCTCCCTGCTTGCCCCTCTGTAATGGAATGTCCTCCCAACTTATATCAAAGATATCCCAACAGTGGAAGTATTTACAACTATGTTTAAACTCCACCCGTTAGCCAGAGAAGGGGCAACCCACACACCCCAACGCAGACCACTATCTGACTCCAGCGCACCCTTACAGCCACTTTTCCCTGTTACTATTGTATATATGTATAAGAACCCCATGCTTGGGTCTAGACCTTATTGTATACTATATTCATGTATGTTCTCATTTTCATCCGCTGTATCTCTCCCACCACAAATTCACCTGCTTCTTTCGATAACAACTCTTCAGCCTCTATTGCAAAAGAACCCTCTACTTGGGCTGCCTCTGTTGTTTCTGTACTTTCTTCATTGTTGCTGTGTGAAATTACTTCATGTTTGTGCAATAAACAAAAATACATAAAAATGAATGATGTGTTAAGTTTCTGCAATGACATAAATAATATACTCTATCAGTGGTGAGGTGTGGATGGGAATACAAAATAATGTATTTGTTTCATCTTACCTTATGGTACAATGTAGTGGCACTGAAAGAGGACCAGCTCAATCCCTTTGAGGTGCGGGATATTCTTAGTGAAAAGACATCTGTAGGCAATAGTAACCATTTAGTGGGGAACACTCATATCTCTCATTTTGTGTTTCCTTGAGGAATGTTTCTCTGCTCATACCTCCTCTCTTAAATAGGAGTCAGAAAACATACATAAGAGCTCATAAGAGCTTAAAAGCTTCAAATCACCTTCAAGTCTTGCTGCATCATCTATAAGGCAGTCGCCCTCAAGTCACACAGCTATTTCGCAGAGAAACTTACACCCTGATTCATGGAATTAATTGCGCGTAAAACACACATTTGCGTGCCATTCTGCCTGAAAATCTGCATTCCTCAAACAGGGATTTTCAGGCAGAATGCTGTGGAAATGTGCAATTTACACGCAAATAATTCCATGAATCAGGGAGTTAGCATCTCCAGTGGTCAGCACACCAACAGAAACCAGGACATGTACAGACTTGAAATCCGCTGCTATAAAAAGGAAAGGAGCAGAAAACAAGCCTTCTCTGCCTACACCCCATGACTACGGAACCTCCTCACTGTCAGCATCCCACTTGCCCCCACGCTCCTACAATTTAGAAAAGAACTCAAGACCCACGTCTTTAAGGAGTCTCACCCCCTCTACACCTAGGCCATCACGTCGCCTCCCCATGCCACCTGACTTGCTAGACTCCAACTGCCACTCTCCTCCCTTCTACAGTGTACAGCTGTACCCCTCGTCTGTGTCCCTATGTATCCTACCACCCACTGTTTATCTGTTCTGCTGTTACCTCTGAAAAGTGCTTCGTTATGCCTCTGTACTGTTGTACACCTCTGTAAACGCTTTGTTGCTTCTCGAAGCTAGGTCTGTGCTCAATAAATACCATAATAATAATAATAATAATAATAATAATAATAATAAATAAACTACAGAAATCCTTTGCCATTCACAGATGGAATTGTGACATGAGCAAGAAAGGACCAGCCCCCGACAAAGCTGTCTAAGCTGAATAAAATACTGCTGCTTTATCAGGATTTTAACTCAGTACCCCTATACAATATGTGTTTATAGAGGAACAATGTCCGTCGAATGCAAAATTTAAGGAAGAGCAGGGACATCTATATGAGTTCAAAGCCATCAGTCTTTGAAATGTCAGTAGAACCTGTTTGGGTTGGTTTAGTTTGTTGGCCATTGACACTCAAAAAACAAGGTCAGCATTGGTTGTTGGGCATCTGTTTATATTGTAGAGAGAAGGGGTATCTGGTGCAGACTGTGTTTTCATATCCTGGATACTTGTCCGGAAATATGATCACCCACCTTCGACCTTGATTGAGAAAGTAGAGTTTGAGTGAGGCCGTTTCACTTTCCCAGGTTTTTGACACTGTAGCAAATCATATTCTTGGGCTGGTTACTTATGTTAAAGGTGATCTTGTCATTCTGAGTCTGGATATTTAGGTCACCCGTGTTGGCAGAATCTGAAGCTTCTGCAATGCTTATGGCTCAATGTGGGGCAAGGAAAATCTTCCAGGAGTAAGTAAGGTCACATAAGTCAGGATATATGTTGTTGATAGTATGGTCCTGACTTCTGGTTCAAAGGAAACCCCGACTGAATTCCTGTGAGAGTGTGTGACTGTACATAAGGAGATTCTTTAATTTGAACTGATTGCCTTCCCTTGTTTTTCCCTGATTTTTGTTACCAGTAGGTTGTAGTAAAATAATCCTCACATCATTGCGACTTCTATGATGAAAATGAGTTTGAGATTTTCGTGAAAGCATTGTTTTGTGTGCGATGGAATACTGATAGCCAGATCTTAGAGGATGATTGGGGCATAAAACAGCCCACTGAAAGATGACAGCTAAAGTACCTAGTCGTCCTAGTCAGTGTCAGGAGTTCTGTGGTGTTTTTCAGAAGCCTGCTAATAAGGTTCACACCCTCACAGATAGTACAACTGTGGGATTTAGGGAGAGCTAGTAGTCCAGTTTGATTGTATGTATGTATTATCAGAGAAGGAAGCACTTAAGGACTATCTTCATGAGAATCTTCAGAATGTACTAAATATTCCACCAAAGGCCTTTATTTTCCATGTTCAAGAAGACTTCTGAATTGTGGATGTGCTTGTACTAAGATGTACTGAATAGCATAAGTGTGACAGCTCTCTATTCATTTCTGTGGTAGTTTGGAATCTGTGCAAGAGAAAGTGATTTTTTCTTCATTGAAGCATTCAGTTGCTCACCATCTGCTGCATATTAAGGCAAGAGATGAGTTGAAGATCACGTGTGTAGACTTGTAGGCACTATTAGTACTGTGCAATGCCCTTTGTGCTGTGTACGGCACCCTATTCTTTCAATTGACTGAACCCTTTTAAACATTTTGAAATTTTGAAAAGGCATATAATAATAATTTCTTTGAATGCCATTTGAGCTTTTTTTCTAAGAATCTTTAGACCACTGTGGAGATCATGTGAGACAGGCTTTGGAAATGTTTTGGGAAAACAGGAGCCCACTAAAGTTTGAGTGGTGTGAGTTTGAGGAGTCAGTATGATACTTTGAGTTTATGATGTCCATTAATGGGTTTGAAATTAATCCAAAACGAAGATAGTGGTGAAAGACAAGTGATGAACACCTGTTTTGGTGAAGAAAACTTAAAGGCCTTTGGGATTATTTGCCCATTTTCATAGGCAATACATTCAGAACTATTTGCATTTGTGATTTCTCTGTTTCTCAAGAAAAAGAAGTTACAACAATGGTGCTGTTTGCATAATCCAGATGAAGAGTCTTAAAACTTTTAAGACGGTCTGTACATCTGTGCTTGTAATACAACATTCAATGTTCTAAAATGTTGTGGATGAAGCTGATGTATCGGGTAGAGCATTTGGCTCCACGTTTAGCATGATGGCCTTTCTGAACATCCTATTTGTTATCTTTCTTGCATAGTTTTATTCTACTTAAAATACATGTTTAAGTGATTGCGAGACGGTGACAGCAGTTAACTATGATCTGTATGGCCCTTAAACTGGTGCAATAAAGAGAATTGTGAAAGCCTGTAGACTTCATTTGTTGTGCATTACGTTTCTATGATTATTTATTTGTCTTACTTAGCAACTCAAATTCTGATGCTTTGTCAAGGTGGTAGCCCAAGATGGATCATGGGAAAGGCAACATTCCAGTTGGATTTCACCTGAAAAGGTTTTCACTGAATTTCCTTTTATGAACGCAAAAAAGGCTTTGACAGCCTCTGAACTTCTTCTTCTTCTAGAGATTGTTATCAGGACTATGCTGTTTCAGCCCTTCGATCACTGACTGAAGGACTTCTATGGACTGCAGGTGTTTCTGTTTTGTCCCCTTCCCTGCAAATAGGGGACTCTCAGCTATACATAGTGACATTAGGGAAGGGTTAGCCATCCCTATGCATGAATTGAGGTGGTGGGGCATAATAGCTGCATGACCCTCATGTCTTCAAAGTTGCATCACAGAGGGTGCTGATCTAACTAATCTGAGGATCTGAAAACCACTTTAGACATTGTTGGAGACCAGCATCAACATGAGCGAACTGAACACCATGAATGCTCTCCCATCAAGGGTACTGGTCATTGTGCATTGAGGAAGGAGTCAAATAAAGACAAAGAACCACTAAATCAATCAAAGTGGAAAATCAAGGAATCTATTAGCAAAACTCCCCTTAGCCCTCAACCCAAATTGAGTAGTTATTATAATATGCATGTAAACTGCACTACAATTGCATTCCATATACAATATTGTTATGAAAAATAAACACATTTCATAGATCACCACAATGAGATGTTGAAGGAACCATGTTTACAGCTAAACAGCAAACCATCCATGCAAGACTTGCGAATAACAATGCACTAATGGGGTACGAAGGTGGGATGGAGGGCAGTTACAGAATGGGCATTTGTCAACTAAATTAACCAGGGCCACACTCAGTTGTTAACAAGAATATCAGTAGAATCCTGTTGTTTGACTTGATAGATGTGTACCTCCCACCCGAAGATTTCCAGATTCTTCCCATAGTAGTTTACAAAGGCTTTGGTTCAATTGAAGCATCATAAAGTTGTGTCTTCTAACAAACATGCCTCTATTCAAGAACTTAAAATTCAAGTTGTGAGGGAGATCTGCTGTGTATATGAAGGTCAAAGAAGCCTGGGAATGCTATGGCATGGCACAGAAGATAACAACAATACAAAGACTGCCTGGTATGGTCTTTACCATCCAGGCTGTCACATATGTTCATCTACACAAAGTGAACAAGGCCTCTATGTCACACAGACTCAACCACATTTACTCTTCAACCAAGTTAATTTAAGAAAATAATTGTATCATTCCATATAAAAAGTTCAAAAGGCAAAAACATAAGGTCAATGGCTAATTAGGTATCCCCACATAGACACATACCCCACAAAAATGTTCAGGCACATCTAAACTAATACACAATAAGACATATACTGCAACTACTAACAACCATTAATCACATAAGAAAGAGGATAGTTTCCAGATACAGAGGTTCCACAGAGGAAAGCGACTAGTACAGGGCTGGGGTGGATACATTCCCCACTACCATATCGGGAGAGAGAAGCTGCTACATGGGTATGGAGTGGCTGTTCCCAAAAGTTGAGATATTATTCTTTCCAGCAGGTGAGTGCACCTGTCTGGCTAGCAGCCATTACTGCATAATAGGGATCCCTGATAGAAATGGGCGTAGAAAGAGTTTCACGTATTACTGACCTTTATGCATGATCTCCTTTGAGTAGAAAAGTATCTTACGGTCGAGCACATACATCACAGAGTGCAGCAGTCTCCAAGTGGGAGGTAAGCACTGCATGTAAAAGCCTGCAGCAACACAAATGTTTGCTGTTAATATCCACTGGTATAGGAAGTGTTAGAACATGTTTTTCCTTTTACTTTGTAGGCAGGGTCCTAAATAATAGGTTGGACCTGCTAAAGTTGATAATTAATATTCAACCACAGAGGGGCAATAGACTGGAGGTATGATGCTCATTATAGACATTATTTGACTCTGTATACTCATTTGACAGATTAACTGTGTATATTAGTTACATGTCACACAGACCATTTTGCTCTTAAACAAAGGCTTATGTTTTTTTTTTTTACCCCAGACACATGTGAACACATTGGATGGTCTGAAATGAAGTATCGTTTCTGTCCTGATGAAGGCCACATAAAACTGGAGCATGACATATGCTCATAGATGGGCCGAATCACAATGTGTTGACTAAACGCAAAAGTAATAAACACACTGCTTAATAAGGGCAGGTCATATAACAGTTGTTAATGAGTTTTCTATCCCCTACTCTGAGAGGGGTGTTCCTTTCGTATGTAGGTAATATTTGTTATTTCAATTGCCAGTGATTATATGTTGTTTTTCTTGTGCTCTGTATATTTTGTAGATCTATTTCCTATGTGATTAGTGGTTGTTAATCGTTTGAGTATAGGCACTACTGTGTATTCGTTTTCTGAGATTAGATATGCCTCAACATGTTTGTGGGATATGTGTCTATGTGGGGATAACTAATTAGTTATTGACATTTAGATTTTATAGTTTTAACTTATGATATGGAATTATATATTTTTTAAATGAAGTTGGTTGAAGAGTAAATGCCCACATCTGATCTCAGTCCAATCAGTGTCCTTCTTGACCTGTGTAGTACATGTGACTTTCTTCCTCTACCTCTTTTTTTGCTACTCCCATATCTGAGAAAATGATTAGTATACCATACATATATAATTGCAGAGGTATTGTACAGGCTATGCTGCTTGGCAGATACTGCAGGCAGTTGTTTTGTGTTCACAGCAATGGGATAATAGTTTTACTTGTCTTGACACCTCTTTTTCCCACACCACACAGTACATGCGGGATCAATTGTGCATACGATGAGAGGAGCGCTGTAGTGTTTAGTGATGAACTGGAGTGGCACGGACTTTCTATTAGAGGAAAGTCCCCAACAATGAACGTGCAGTTCGATGTTGGGCTACAAGGATGTTTTCTAGCAATTATGCAGTAGGGGCACGACCTTGAAGATAAACTCCAGCAAATGTGTGTCATTACAACACAGAGATTTCAGCATGATGAAGCAGATGAGGTTAGAAAGCACTGCAAAAGGCTAGAGTATAGAGAATGTATCACAAGCAGGGCTCAAGTTGAGGGTACACCGGTGGATGGAGTCCACCCACTTTTTTCAGAGGGTGGACGCAGTGACCCCCGCTAAAATGCGAAACATTGACTGTCCTCTTTGAAATTATGAATTAATGCCAATCTCAATGATCGAATCGCAGTTGTCAGGTTTGCCGGATGGACACTTCGCCACTGCACTATATAAGCAGATGAAAATAACAAACAACTAAAGGTGAAAAGTCCCATTTTGGTACAGCAAGATCCAGGGCTAACATTTGTATTGGTTCTTGGCGGTTAAAACATGCACACCTTTTAACGATTTCAAAAACACTATCAGAAGAAAATATCCTCTTTTGGTTTTGTGTGTGTGTGTTGATTTTATGAAAGGCAAATGACATCCGTCCTGTGCAATTTGTATTTGTATTTGTATTTATTAAATTTGGGTGGTTATGCAAAGCCAATTAAATGAAATGTGCATATTTCACCTTGGTGTGCTAATTTCTGGTGACGTCACTTCCCATTCCATTTGTTGATGAATCCCCCCACTGTAATTATTAGCTCTTGACCCCTGATCACAAGGGTCTTAATAGGGGCATATTAAATTGCAGTCACCTGATGACACATGGCAAGAGGAATTTATCATTGTCAAATCGTAGGCCATTTTCCCATAGTGGCACATATTTTTCATAAATCAATGGGCCTCATTACACGGATGGCGGTAAGGATTTACCGGTACCGGTAAAATACTGGTACCGGTAAATCCTTACCGCCTTACTACGAGGTCCCTTTGCGGGTTGGGGGATTTAACGCCTGCTTTTTGGAGGCGTTAAAAACCAACCCGCAAAGGGACCCAGGGAGCTAATTACGGTACCGCAATTTGCGGTACCGTAATTAGCGCCTTCCCCATTCCCATTATGCCCTACGGGGCAAAAATGGGAATGGGGAAGGGCAATGGTGGAAGGGGGAATTACCGCCTCGCCAACCTTGGAATGGGGCGGTAATTCCCCTTTCCGCCAAGGCGATGCCGGTGTTTTACCGGCATGAACCATGGCGCTAGTAGCGCCATGGTTCTCCGCCATCCGTGTAATGAGGCCCAGTGTCTTCTGCATGTATTCATACGGCTGTGGCTTCAGCCACAATTTCAGGATGGAGGGGGTTGCCTTATACAGGCAATGAGGTTTTTACATCCAAAGCCCTCAACAAGAGCATGCATCTTGATAACACTGGGGAGGTGTAGAAGGTGAGTTCGCAGCACAGCAACCCCACGGCTCAGGCATTTCTGGGAACATCTCTTTCAGAGGCACATTATCCTCGATCCGGACCCTCTTGTCGCAATGTGGTTAAACAGTGGCTATGAGAGCAAAAACAACAGCTCTATACATGTTTATATGTATGGGATTTATAATGTGCAAACCTAGCTGGGAAGCAATGGAGTGCTCTACATAAAGAGCTCACCAAGAGGGTACAAAGTAAGGGTGTGGTGTAGCAGAGGAGCTGGGATGGATAAGAGGAGCAGTGGGAACTGCAGATGTGCAGAATTAGGGTTGAGTGGAGCAATCAAAGAAATGCTCTTTGAAGAGAAGGGTCTTCAGATCCTTACTGAAGTATAGGATGGTGGAGCAAGTCTTATCTACATTGGTAACTTGTTCCAGGAGCTGGATGCATACCAGGAAAAGGCTTTTTCTCTGTTATTTTTTGACAGCCTGGCGATGTTGTGACCTCTGGTGGCACACTAGCCACCGGAGATGGTGCACTAGCCTCTGCAGATTGTGAGCTTCTCAGCCAGGTAGAGAGGTGTTTTGACTGGGAATATTTTACAAGTGATGCAAGCTGTGCTGAACATTAATCATGCTTGAGGGGGTTGCCAGTGCAGCTCCTTAAAGATTGGGGTGATTTGTTCAAATTCTTTAAGCCCTGAATGAAGCATTATTCTTTCAAGCCTTCACTGCGTAAGCCCCTAGACTATGGAACCTCAGCATCAGACTCGCCCCCACATTCCTACAATTTAGAAAAGAACTCAAGACCCACATCTTCAAGGAGTCTTTCCTACTCAACACCTAGGCCATCACGTCTCCCCCTGTGCCACCTGACTTGCTAGACGCCGTCCGAACCTCTCCTCCCCGCGACTCTGTACAGCTGCGCCCCTCTGCATCCTAACCCTGCTGTATGCCTGTTCTGCTCTTACCTCCGAAAAGTGCTGTTATACATCTGTACTATTGTATACCTCTGTAAAGCACTCTGTTGTGTATCTGTATATTTGTATACCTCTGTAATGTGCTCCGTTGCTTCTTGAAGGCAGGTCCGCGCTCAATAAATACCATAATAATAATTATGATAATAATAAAAGAGGCGCCAAGGTGGCACCTGGGATCCCTGCAAATAGGGTGCTGCCTCCATCCAGGTGGGAGAAGACTAGGGCTTCAACAATTCTTCTTGAACTTGGGCCATGGATGAAAGACTTGCCACGGTGTTGGAGCGCAAGCAGGTACAATGCGGCTTAGGTCTAACTAGCAATGTGGGCTTTGAATGAGAGGTTATATTTCATGGTAAAGTTGGTAAAGTTTCACTGGGTGGAAAATTAGGCATGAATCCCTCAAGCTTCTTGTCAATCTGCTAATTGTGTACTTGGGTGTGCATGGTGGGATTTCCTAGGAGAATTAATTCAGTCCTTGTTGGGTTCAGCTTAAGTGAGGCATCTGATTACCAGGCTTGGATTAGGGACAGACAGTGCTTGGCCTGTCCCTCGGACACGGAGTATCTCAAAGCTGTGGGAGCCGGGGAAACGCTTGAATTGACTGGAAGATTGCCATTTATTTTATCTCGTGCAGCAAGCATTTTATCTGCAAAATCCTGCTGCACTCTAGAGCAGTCTTCTTTTGTTGGCACAAAGGTCTGTGGCTGGACTTTAGGTTTCTCTAATATTCTTAAACTCAAAGTGCTGTTTGGAGCTATTTTTATCTTTAGTTCTTCTTTGCTTCATGAAGAGCTATTTTGTAAAAATTCTCATGGACTTTCCAGGCGGATTTATGAAAGTCGGAGTTGTTTTTTAGCCAAACATGTTCGACTTATCTTTTTCTACTTTTTAGTTTTTTCAGCGCCACTGAAAACAAACTGTTATGAGAACTCCCTACTCTCACTGTAATTGCTCTTGTAGGTGCTAACTGGTCAAGCATTTGGGTCATATGCAACTTATATGATGTTGGTAAGGAGTCAGGGTAGTCCTTGTCCCTAGGTAATGAATTAGCCCACTTGGCAAGGTTAGTGGTTGTAATATTTTTAAAGTTCCTAGTCAGGACTTTCTTAGATGGATTTGTCTGCTTTTTGAACTGCTGTGGAAGATATATTTGAAATTCAATAAAGAAGTGATCGGACCAAATACATGGTCGGGGTTCAGAAACCCTTACATCCAGGTTCCGACTAATCACCCAATGAATTATTTTGCCCTTAATGTGCATGGGGTCATTATTAATGCTCTTTAAGCTTTACTCAAGATGAATGGCCTCACAGTCCAACATATCTCCACGTCAGCAGTTAAAGTCTCCAACGACAGGTCGCACTGCCTGGCTTATTTACAGGTCGTTATAGCTGGAATGATTGATTGATTGATTGATTGCTTGAGGTATTTGTAATGCCAAACTGCATGAACCAAATCGAATCAAGGCACAGTTGGAAATATAGCAGAGAAAAACTCTGTCAAGATCGTGGGTCACAGGATTACTATCTCATCATTGATCTATATTATAGGCCTTATTTAAACAGGTGTGTTTTACATTTTTTTCAAAATGTAGTTAAAGAATCCAATTTGCTCAACTCCAGTGGGACACTATTCCAAAGTTTTGGCCTGAACACGGAAAATCTACAATCTCCTCTGGACACATATTGCATAGGGGGGGGATGGACAGCAGATACTTGTCCTCGATTCTTAAGGGCTGTGTTGGATGGTACCTCTTTAATTTGTCCGCTAGTTATTGAGGCGCTACGTTATTCAGGCATTTGAAGATCATGCATCCGATTTTGAACTTGATCCGATTCTCCACTGCCAACCAGTGAATGGACCGGCGCAGACCAGTTATTAGTGCAGATTTCTTTACCCCAAAAAATATTCTAACTGCGGCATTCTGAGCTTTTTGTAATCAGAGTATTTGTTTGGCAGGAGCCCATGTTTGTAGGCTGTTACAGTAGGCTATTTGGGTAAGGTCCTCATTACATGATTTCAGAGGAGAGATAAACAAGGAGAATGTTTATGCAACTTGTATGATTGGGTTTCCACTTGAGGTGAATAATTTCACAGCCTAAACAGGTTACCAAGATGTCAAAAAATTCCAGTACCTCCCAGGCAAAAATTGCCACTCCCCCTCCCTTTCCAGTCATCCAATTTTGAATAAACAGCCTGTCAATTTCTGGAACTGTTAAATCAATTATTGGGCCACTGGAATCTTGGAGCCAGGTCTCAGTAAGACAAAGTAAATTAATAACATGATGAAGAAATGAATCGTAGTCATCAAGGGCATGAGAGTTCAGAGAACTCATATTCAAAAGGGAGGCCGGAATAACTTGATTACCATAAGGCTTAGTCTGTAAGCAGGCCTTATTTTGTGCCTCTAAGTGCTCAGAAATAGTCTGTTTTGCATGAGAGTAATCGATATCAGGGGTAGCTGATTTAGCAATGGAGCAATTATCAGATAGGGTAAGCATTGTGGGAATGCATTAGTCTGCTCTTTTGCCGGACAGAGAATGGCGGGTATCCTAATACCATTTGCTAGTGTATTGCCTATGGATGAAGGCACTGTACCATCCAGTGCTGGCTCGGTAAAAGTCGCATTATCATTAGTATCAGCGTAGAACGATACAGGTTTAACCACTACCGGGTCAGGATGTTTAAGTTCATTTAGATATTTGTTCACAATGGCCTCACAAGCAGCTTTCCTAGCTGCTAGGAGTAAAGATATCTCTGACTGTTGACCCATGGTTCACACTGAGAAAAGTGTACAAATAGATATCAAGAGCGGATTTGCATGATACAGGCAGTCACTCGTATACCCGACGCACAGCGCGTCAGCCCTGTGACCATAGCATGAGCCCTGGGAGATACCATGCTCCCAGTAAGGGGTGACACACCATATTCCTCCTTTTCCATAACAAACAAACACATGGGTAACACCTTTGGACATTGACTCAATCAAACAACACAAACAGTAATGCTTGGCATCCAGGTGCAAATAACGTTCACACGCATACGAACTCAGGTTGGGACACACACTAATTCCGAAAACATAGCACACCTACTAAGCCTTGTTATACATGTGGGGTGACAGTCAGGGTTGGTGGATTGCTGGTGACACATCGGAAATTCCACATTTAAATGAACTCTTTATTAACCTGGGAAGAGTGAAACTTAAACTACTGAATGTCACCATCGTTAGCACCTGGCCATTTTAAGCAAGTGAAGGGTCTGCAGGCTCCCAGCCTTCAAGGGAATGGCTACTGAGTCCATACTACGCAATTGCGGGTCCGCAGGAGACCGGTTCGACTTCCATTGACATCTATCCAGGAAAGTTCGGTTTACCGTTCAGGGGCCGGCAAAGCCGCACCTGGGGTGCACCGGGTGCCACATCGGTCTTGCAGGCTCCTCCACGAGTGGTTCACCACAGGGCACGGGGGCCCGAACTCCTCGTTGCCAATGTTTTGTCCTGCCCTGCAGTCACGCAGGCCAGGCAGACCAAGGCTGGGGGCACCGAGCCGACATGCTGGGGGCACCCAGCTGACATTAATTGAGAAGGGGCACCCTGCCAGCCCGTGAGAACACAGGCTCTTCCATGGCCTGGGGGTAACCAGGCTGACACCAGACACAGTGACGGAGGGACATCAGGGACAGCATTGCCCAGCAGGGGCACTGTCCAGGTGGAAGGTCCCGCAGCAGCAGGCCCTCCGCCTGCTACACAGCGCCAGGCATTACGCTGTTGCATGAAAGACACAGCAGGCCAGGCTCCATGGTATCAAATGATGAGTAGGAACTGGCTATTCCCTTTTATTGTAAGAGTCACATGGTCACCACCATGTGACCATAGCACGAGCCCTGGGAGATACCATTCTCCCAGGAAGGGGTGACACACCATACTAGGTAGAAGTGCAAGAAATGCATGCCCTAGCAAACCGAACAATGTCAGCTTACTAAGTGCTGCGTGCTCTTAATGCAGTGATTTATACCGGCACAAACTGGTGCTGACACACCTGACAAGTCCATTCATACGTGTGGAGAGCTGGGAGATGTAGTCCCCAGACCTACTTCTCAAAACAAAATGAAACAAAGGTGGCGAACAGGAGCAATTTACAAACTGTCAGATTTCTCAACTAAGCTCTATTGAATTAAGTAAGTGTGTTTCACAGAAATTCAGTAATACATTCAATATGATAGAAATACAAGACGTGCATGCACAAGCAAAACGAGCAAAATGAACAATGTCAGCCTACTAATTGACTGCGTGCTCTTAATGCAGTGATTTATACCGACACAAACCGGCACTGAGTCGCCTGACAGCTAACTAAATACACAGGCAGAGCTGGGAAATGTAGTCCCTAGACTTAATTCTTAAAAAAAGAAAATGAAACAAAGGTGGCGAACAGGAGCAATTTAGAAAACTGTCAGATTTCTCAACTAAGCTCTATTGAATTAAGTGTGTTCACAGAAATTCAGTAATAAATGCAATAGCATAGAAGTCCAAGAAATGCATGCACGAGCAAAACGAACAATGTCAGCCTCAGAGGTTCCTTGTAGAGGGTAAAGAAAATTAAATTGGCTTTGCATAACAACCCAAATTGCATAGGACGAATGGCATTTGCCTTTTATAAAATCAACACACGCACACAACCAAGAGAGGATATTTTCTTCTAATAGTGTTTTTGAAAACGATAAAAGGTGTGCATGTTTTAAACTTCAACAACCAATGCAAATGTTTTCCCTGGATCTTGCAGTACCGAAATGGGACATTTCACCTTTGTTTGCTATTTTTCATCAGGTTATATAGTGGAGTGGTGAAGTGTTCGGCCTGCAAACCTGATGACTGCGGTTTGATCTCTGAGGTTGGCTTTAATTCATAAATTCAAAGAGGACATTTAATGTTTCTCATTTAAGCTGGTGGGGGGAGTCTGAAAAAGTTGGTGGACTCTGCCCACCCGTGACTTGATCCCTGGATAGATGGGGTCTCTGTTGCATCGTTGTCAGGAACTGGGTTGATATTCGAAAATTCCATAGAGGGATATTTTGGTGCAACTAGATGGCAACCGTCTTCTCAGTCACTTTGCTGAAGAAAGGTAGATGCATGATGGGGCTATCGTTGGCCAGATCATCTGGGTCAAATGTGGGTTTCTTCAGAAAGGGGGAGGATCTGACCGATTTTCAGTGCAACTGGTAAGGTGCTTTGTGTGAGGATAATGTTGTGAAGTGGCATGAGTGCTTCACCTGTGATGACCTTCGGAATTGAGAAAAGAAGCATGTTCTTTTTAGCTTGTGTATTTGAGGGCTGCTGGAGTACTTGTCCTTAATGTAGTCCTTCTTGACATTTTGCACGTGTGTATGGGCGGGATGTTTGTCAATTTGTTGCGTTATGTTTTCAATAGCGTCTGTGAAGAAGTTGTGGATGGTGATACAATTGCAGGCCCTACAAATTATTTAAAATTTTGTAAGACACGAATGCACTCGATCCAAGACAATGGATGACAAAAATGTTACCAGTGCTTTTTCAGTAAAATGGTGCTTATGACCATAGGCTCACTTCATATTTGACGCACCACTGCCACTCAGGGGCCAGCCACATACAGTGAAACCTTTATTTGACATTTAATGCAAACAAAATGAGTGTGCAGTAAATGCCAAAAGTTTCAAACATGTCAGAATTTCATTGTACTCTCCAGCAAGGCCAAGTATCATACAAACTTAATCGACCTTTATAAAAACTGCTCAACAATGCTAGTGGTCGAGCATATTTTGTGAGGCCTGACTTGCCAATGTATTGTGGTATTGCAGTGTCTGGCACGGGATTGATGCAGTACTTCACGGTTTGGAAGATCACGCCTCTCTTGTTGGATGCTACTATGCTGGTTGTTGTTTAGTAATTTGCTTTGACTGTGGTAATGGGTGTCCTGCATGCTAAATGGAGGGTTCACATTGTGATGAGACCTTCTACTTAGTGGGTTTTCCCAGCACTTTTTGTGTGTGTACCTCCTTTCAATGAGTTCCTGTATGTACCAAGGTATAGATTATATAGATTTGCCTGGCAGGGATTTCATACCAGACGGGTCCTACAGGACCAAGTCAAAATGTGAGGTGATAGCTTTCTCTAAATGGAGACAATTTCCTAAATTGTCTATTTGTTACGCTCACCTGGCTCCTACAGGGGTGTCGAGCGGAACTGGACAGCCACGGTCTCCACCAACGTGATGCGTAGTGCAGAGATGACTGACTGGCCCACCTAGCTTCGTCTGCTTGACCCGTAGAAGTAGTCTCCTAAAGACGGGGAAAGGGAATTAGCCACCCATGGATTTGAGTATTAACACCTCACTGCGTCCCCACTTATCACTTCTGACATTCCCTTTCACAAAGCTCACCTTATAGTTTTGTATGATGAGCTCTCCATCCTGCGAAGAATGCAGGTGCGCGTTGATGGCCAGTTACTTCACTGGCTTGAGGATATTGGAAGAGTTCTGGACAAATCTTGGCTCCAAACCTCCGGGCGAAAGGCCATAAGTATATAGTTCTAATGAGTTCAAAATGTCCGATTAATCACTCTTGTCCAATTCCTTGTTTCTTTTGCAGCTTAGACCCAAAAGATGATCGTCTTGTGGCAGCTGAAAGCGTTCAGGTAAGAGTCTGTGTTTTGTAACACTGTCCGGTAAATGATGCCAAGGTTTAACTCGCTGCTTTCTCTTTTCTTGCAGGTGCAGCGTAGGAAGATTTGGCGTGCTGGTGGATAATACCTCCTGCGGTAAAATCAGGTAAGCATATGGTGGCAAGAGATTGTCCTTGTTTTTTCCCTTGGCTCACCTTGTTGTTTTCTTGTCCCCCTTAGGTGCTGGAATGCGGCAACCAGGTGATGGAGACAGCACCGGATCGTAGAGATGCTGCGAAGAACGGTGAGTATGGCGCGGCGCAGCTGCTGGTGATGCAACACGTTTAAAATGAAGTCTGTTTCTGGTTCGAAGATGCGCTGAATCCGAAATCAGGTAAGAAATCCAGTAAAGTTCTTGTTCTAACCTTTCTTCTTCTTTCCCTTCTTTCTAGGCGCTCTGAACTCGAGGCAGGCGTGGCAGGATGCTGGATGCTGACTGCAGACACGGTGAGCGTTACGCTGCTGGATGCAGAATAACGCAAAGCATGTGCTGCTCTTCGGGCGTGGTTTAAATAGCCTTCAAAGTAGTCCCAGGTAAGTATTCCTCCACAGCCACTCTCGAGTAATAAAATAGTCCCTAAGAAAAAATAGTCCCTTCAAGCCTCACATGGGCTTGGATCCCTTGCAGCATGGTCTGCATCAGGTAAGTTTTAACATATGAGCCTGGCACCTATGGCGCCAGGACTGATGTCCCATATGAGCCTGGCACCATAGGCACCAGGACTGTACCCAGATAGCCCCTAACAGGGGTTGCTGGGTTTGCTCCAGGTAACATGATGCCTGCTTCTGGGGTTGATGGACTTGGTCTGGATGCCCGGGGGTAGGCATCATGACAGCACACCCCCCCCAAGGCCCCTCCTTAAGTCGTTCCTACCCTTGGCCTTGGTTTGTCTGGGAAATTCCGGTGGAATCTTCTCACCAACCTAGGTGCATGAACGTGGTCACTAGGCTCCCATGACCGTTCTTGTGGTCCGTAACCTTTCCAGTCGATTAAATAAAAAAGTCTTGACTTAATCATTTTGGAGTCCAGGATACTTTTCACTTCAAATTCGGGTTCCCCGTCTATAAGGACGGGGTCATGTGGCTTGGTTAGTCTTGTCCCAGGTTGTACTGGCTTCAGAAGTGACACATGGAAGACGGGGTGAATTTGCATACTAGCAGGTAATTCCAATTTGACGGCCACCGGGTTGATAATGGCCTTAATAAGGTAAGGTCCCAAATATCTAGGGTGAAAGGTCTGCTTTCCTTTTAGAGGTATGTGTTTTGTGGCCAACCAAACTTGATCCCCAATTTGGTATTGCGGAGCATCACTTCGATGCTGATCAGCGTTTTTCTTGTACTTTTCTTTCGCATGTTTCAAATGTTCAGTTGCTTCCTTAAAGGCTTGTGTAATAGTAGCATGCAGATGGTTCACTGCAGGCATTTATAAGTGTTGAGGCGAGTCAAGTTCTGAGGTTCGAGGGTGGTGCCCGTATATGGTATAAAAGGGGCTTTGTCCAGTTCCAGAATGTACAGAGTTATTGTATGCATATTCGGAGATCCATAGAATGTCCTTCCAATTACTTTCAGTCTGGTGTAACATACAACGCAAGTACTGTTCAAGGGTCTGGTTGGTCCTCTCTGTTTGACCATCGGTCTGGGGATGGTGACTGGTCGATAACCTCACGTCGATTTGCGCCAATTGACAACATTTCTTCCAAAAATGTGAAATGAATTGACTACCTTGGTCAGAGACCAATACGGAAGGAAATCTGTGTATTCGAACAATGTTTTCGAGAAACTCCTTGGCCAGAATTGAAGCAGAAGGTAATCCCTTTAAAGGAAGAAAGTGGGCCATTTTGGAAAAAAGATCCACAATAACGAGAATGGTGTTAAATCCATTACATGGAGGTAGGTCTGTAATAAAGTCTAACGCTAAGGTGCGCCATGGTGTAGGTGGAATATCCAAGGGTTGTAAAAGGCCAGTCGGTTTTTTCTTCTGATTTTTGTTTTGGGCGCAAATGCTACAGGACATTACAAATGACTTTACGTCTTTTCGCCAGGTGGGCCACCAGAATTGTCTCTTAGTTTTAGCTTTAGTTTTTGCGATACCTGAGTGCCCTTCCATCAGGGTGTCATGATAATTGGAGATGACTAGTTCTTGTAGTTCCTTACGTGGTAGAAATAGACGCCCTTGATAAGGTAGGTCATTGATGACAGAGTAGTCTGAGCCTTTCTTTACCCAGTCCTGCAGGGCTGTTGGATCGAAGAGTTGTTGGATCTTTACCTGAATATCTTCTAGGGTTTGTAAAGTAGTTATGCCAAGAATTCTTTGTTCTAAATTATAGCCACCGGCTCTGGGTTTGCCTATGCTTCTTCCATTCCTATTTGGGATAAGGCATCTACCTTACCATTTTTACAGCCTGGTCGATAAGTGATCACGAAATCGAACTCGGCAAAGAACAACGCCCATCAAAGTTGGCGTGATGATTGAGCTTTGGCTGTCTTTAAATACTGCAAGTTCCGGTGATCAGTGATTACAGTAATGGTATGCCTGGCACCGAGAAGATAATGTCGCCAAGCCTTGAAGGCGGATTTGATAGCTAATAGCTCCTTATCGGTAACCGCATAGTTTAACTCGGGTGCCGAGAACTTTCTGGACCAAAATGCTACTGGGTGAAGTTGACCGGTTTCAGGATCCTTCTGGGACAGGACAGCTCCCATGTCTAAACTGGATGTGTCGGTTTCAACTATGTATGGAAGTTCAGGACGAGGATGCTTTAAAACAGGTGCAGATGTGAATTTCGCTTTCAGTTCTTGGAAGGCATTCTCAGCTTCTTCAGTCCACAGGAAGCGTTTGTTTTTTTGCAAGAGCGCTGTGATAGGGTGTACAACGTGCGAGAAATCCCGAATGAATCTGCGATAGAAATTAGTAAATCCAAGCATGCTTTGTACTCCTTTAACTGAACTGGGTGATGGCCATTTGAGAATTGCGTCCACCTTTTGAGAGTCCATTCGAACTCCTTTTGGAGTCAGGATAAATCCAAGAAATTCAACTTCTGTAGTATGGAAAACGCATTTTTCCAATTTTGCATATAACTTGTGCTGGCGTAGTTTCTCAAGGACTGCACGAACGTGCTTCACATGGTCAGATTCTGAAGAGGAGTACACTAGAATATCGTCTATGTATACGACAACACAGACGTCAATGAGTTCACGCAGGACATCGTTCATAAAATACTGGAAGGCTGCTGGTGCATTGCACAACCCGAAGGGCATCACCTGGTATTCGAATAACCCGTACTTAGTGCGAAAAGCAGTCTTCCATTCATCGCCTTTCTTTACACGTACCAGATGGTATGCCCCTCGGAGATCTAATTTAGTGTAGATTCAAGCGTCCTTTACTTGGTCTAGTAATTCTGGGATCAGAGGCAATGGGTATCGGTTCTTAACCGTGATCTGATTTAAGGCGCGGTAGTCTATGCACGTTCTGAGGTCACCTTCCTTTTTTGGCACGAAGAACAAAGCTGAAGATGCAGGGGACTTGGATGGACGAATGAAGCCATTGGCAAGGTATTGGTCCAAGTATTGTCGTAGGTGAAGGTTCTTGGGTTCCGTAAGGGCATAGATCCTGCTACATGGAGGTTGTGCACCAGGTATGAGATCAGTTTGACAATCGTATGATCTGTGAGGTGGTAAGGTGTTTGCCTGTTCTTTTTGGAAAACATCCTGGAATTCTTGATATTCATGCGGTAACTGCACAACTGGAGTAGCGTCTGTGGCCAGGTCCTTGTTCAAGGTTTTTATTGGGTAACAAGTATGTGCACAATCCGGGAAGGGTCTTCTCTTCTCTCGCCAATCAATACAAGGATTATGTGTTTCCAACCAAGGTATCCCCAGTATTATTTGGAACTGTGGGGCTTTGATTAAATCAAACACAATAGTTTCTCGATGCCCATCCTGACCCAATAATGTCATCTGGCGGTGGAATGAGTTACAGGCCCAGAGGCAATTTCAGTTCCATCGACTGTGGTGATGACATCCGAAGTGGTCTTTCTGCAGAGAAGTAGATTCATCCTAGAAGCTAATTCGTGGTCCACATAGTTTCCTATGGCCCCGCTATCAATGTATGCCCTAACTGCGTGCAAACATGATGGCTGCCTTGGATCTATAAGGACCATCGGTATGATGAAATGCGAGGTCTGAGTATCCTTCTTCAAGCTCGGCAAGCGGACCTCTACGCTTGTCGGGCGTGGTCGTTTCCCGGGTCAGGCTCCATATGGCTTTTATCAGCAGCTCCTACCACCTTCTTGGGTGGTTTTACAGGGCAATCCCGTAGAAAATGTCCCAAAGTTCGACAGTATAGACATAATTGCATTTGCCGCCTTTTTTCTCTTTCCTTCTGTGTCAAGGGTCCTTTAACTCCTCCGATTTGCATGGGTTTTGAGGCATCTGTTCTTTGGGGGTAGTGTTGGGTTTAACCAACACCCGGTTCTTGAACTTGGCTCGATCAGCCTTTCGATTCTGAAGTCTGTGATCTAACTGGACCACTAAGTCTATATATTCAGCACAGTCTTGAGGTGGGTTCACAACTTGAGCCAAAACATCTTTGAGTTCTCCTCAAAGTCCCCGATGAAACAACGTAATCCGTTTTTCCTCGGGCCATCCAGTTTCCACCACAAACCTATTAAAGGTTGCTATGTAGGTTAGAACGTCTTGGTTACCCTGTCGTAGGGACAAAAGTTCGTTATCCAGGGCCTGTCCTTGAGAGTGCCGGGCAAATAGTCTTTCCATGCTCATTTGAAAACCCTGAAAATCCCGAAGAATAGGGTCATCCTGATTGACTAGTGGGATTGACCAATCCACTGCACTGCCTCTGAGATATGATAATACGAAGGCTACTTTGGCTGGATCGTTTGGAAAGGCTCCAGGTCTGCATAAAACATGCAAACGGCATCGGTTCATGAACACGGCAAATCTTTTCGGGTCCCCCGCAAAGCGTTCTGGCGGGGCTAAAGGGATATTGCCTGGTAAAATCACTTGCACAGGGTTGCTTGGTGAAACAGGGTTTGGAATCCCCCCGAGTCCCGGTAGGGGTGTTTGCCCCGCTTGGTTTTGCAGTAATTGTCTAGCAAGATCATCAGTGCGTTCCTTCGAAACAATCAACTCTCTCCTGAGGATATTAGTTTCTTGGCGAGCAGCATGTACTTCAGTCCTAAATTCCCCTAATAATTGGGCCAGTTGGTCAGTTTCTGAGGTCTCCGTGACACCCGGGTGAGAATTTGTAGGAATGCTTTGCGTTCTGTTACGCTCACCTGGCTCCCACAGGGGTGTCGAGCGGAACTGGACAGCCACAGTCTCTACCAACGTGATGCGTAGTGCAGAGATGACTGACTGGACTGGCCCACCTAGCTTCGTCTGCTTGACCCGTAGAAGTAGTCTCCTAAAGACAGGAAAAGGGAATTAGCCACCCGTGGATTTGAGTATTAACACCTCACTGCGTCCACACTTATCACTTCTGACATTCCCTTTCACAAAGCTCACCTTATAGTTTTGTATGATGAGCTCTCCATCCTGCGAAGAATGCAGGGGCGCGTTGATGGCCAGTTACTTCACTGGCTTGAGGATATTGGAAGAGTTCTGGATAAATCTTGGCTCCAAACCTCCGGGCGAAAGGCCGTAAGTATATAGTTCTAATGAGTTCAAAATGTCTGATTAATCACTCTTGTCCAATTCCTTGTTTCTTTTGCAGCTTAGACCCAAAAGATGATCATCTTGTGGCAGCTGAAAGCATTCAGGTAAGAGTCTGTGTTTTGTAACACTGTCCGGTAAATGATGCCAAGGTTTAACTTGCTGCTTTCTCTTTTCTTGTAGGTGCAGCGTAGGAAGATTTGGCGTGCTGGTGGATAATACCTCCTGCTCTAAAATCAGGTAAGGATATGGTGGCAAGAGATTGTCCTTGTTCGTTCTCTTGGCTCACCTTGTTTTCTTGTCCCCCTTAGGCGCTGGAATGCGGCAACCAGGTGATGGAGATAGCACCGGATCGTAGAGATGCTGGAAGGAACGGTGAGTATGGCACGGCGCTGCTGCTGGCCATGCGACGCGTTTAAAATGAAGTCTGTTTCTGGTTCGAAGATGCGCTGAATCCGAAATCAGGTAAGAAATCCAGTAAAGTTCTTGTTCTAACCTTTCTTCTTCTTTCCCTTCTTTCTAGGCGCTCTGGACTCGAGGCGGGCGTGGCAGGATGCTGGATGCTGACTGCAGACACGGTGAGCATTACGCTGCTGGATGCAGAATAACGCGAAGCATGTGCTGCTCTTCGGGCGTGGTTTAAATAGCCTTCAAAGTAGTCCCAGGTAAGTATTCCCACAGGCACACCCGAGTAACAAAATAGTCCCTAAGATAAAATAGTCCCTTCAAGCCTCACATGGGTTTGGATGCTTGGATCCCTTGCAGCATGGTCTGCATCAGGTAAGTTTTAACATATGAGCCTGGCGCCTATGGCACCAGGACTGATGTCCCATATGAGCCTGGCGCTATAGGCGCCAGGATTGTACCCAGATAGCCCCTAACTGGGGTTGCTGGGTTTGCTCCAGGTAACATGATGCCTGCTTCCGGGGTTGATGGACTTGGTCTGGATGCCCGGGGTTAGGCATCATAACACTATCGTACATTATCCAAACAATATGAAACAGTGATTAGAGACTAGAGAATGTTCTCAGACCAACATTACATATCTTTTAGGAGACAGTACCACCCTATTACTTCCTATACTTTGGCGTGTTGGGTCAGATGCATGTGTCTCAAGCAGGCATTCATTTTTATGTTGTTGGCACTCATTCAGCATAGGGAGCCATGGGTACTAATATATTTTGTTCCCTGGCTAGACTAGAGGACATTTTCAGGTCTGTGGACAGGACCATTGGTGTTTTTTAAAGGTTTTATTGAAAACCTATTTTGTACGCTTCATGGCTTTGAATGTGCATAATAGGGAGTCTTCGTGACATGCCATAGAATATCGAATGTAGCTGGTAACTTATGACAGAAAGTCAGGATTCTATTAATGTCAGCAAGGAGAGCATTACCCCTTTCTTATCCCTCCCTCATTACATTTAATATGCTTTTCTTTTAGTCAATTATGAGTTTGGCAGCCAGGTTTTCTACTGAAGTGGTTCGTCATGGACTAAGTAGGATATATTTGTGACAAACTTTTCAATGTTTTTATCAATGGTTCTGTCTTCTGTTCATTGATCATCATGTCGGAAAAGAGGCAGAAGAAGGAAGTCACATGCATTATGAGGGTCCAGATGGACACTGCCTGAATTGAGATTGCATATTGGAGGGGGAGAAAAGGGAGGTTATGGAATAGGTATTGTTTTCATAGAGGTTGTATTTTTACTGCTTTTCGTGAAAAATAGCCAAAAATAAACAAGTACAAAAATCCAAAATCCAAAACAAATTACCTCCCATGCCAGCAATTAGTATTATATGAAAATGAAACATTCATAGACAACTCCGCAGTGACATAAAAACACAAATGGAATAGACTAAGACAACATAAAAAGACAACATGACAATACATAACTCAAAATAACATACATAGGTGTACAGATCAATGTAAACTGTACACCCTTAAATCCATGTCAATGGGCCTTATTACGAGTGTGGCCCCCCAGAAATAAGGGTGTCGGTAAGGTTACCTGTACCCCTGTTTCCAGGCTGCCACACTGCAAGTCTGCCTGCAGGGTCCTCATGCCTGGCAGGTCTGACCCCGCCAGGCTCAGCAGCCCTGGTACGCAGTGTTGTCACGGAAGCACCGGCACCGCTAGCAACAGTGTCGGTGCTTCCGAGTCCCTATTCCCGTGGAGTCCTATGAGACTCCACGGGAATGGGACTTAACAAATCAACGTGTGAATTCCCGCGCTGCCAGGAAGTCAGGCTCCGGAAATGGTATTTCGGGGTTGGCGGCAGCCCGCCAGTGGCACTGATGGGTTACCGCTCACCTCGTAATGAGGCCCAATGTTTCCTCCTGATCTAACATGGCAGAACATATGCAATTGGCTCTGCCTATTCAGGAGCAAGTTCTAAATGGTACAATAAGTCAAGAAACATCAGGATGTACTTGTCTGCCAACTTGAGTTTCGGCTATCAGGGTTTCTCAATTTCTATGCCCAGCGCTAATCCTATTTAGTCACCTGGGAGTTTACCTAGAAATTAACCAAAGGTATTAATCCATGTGTCTGCTGGCCGGCCTTACTGGCACTAATTGCAAATTCATTACCATAAAAAAAACCTGCACCTGTTCATCTGCAATATAGTTCAGATCAAATGTCCCCACTGGCACCTATCATGGCGCCAATCTTGTGCTGGAAGCAGAACTGAATTACCATTAGGCACTATGGTGTTGGCGCCTAAATGTTCGCAAAGAGCTTTTTGCAGTTCAATCTAGGACAAAACATACCTCCTCTTGGGCAGCAATGAGCTTAATATATACGTTGGTTTCCTGGAAAGTGCAAAAACAAAGTTTGCATTACTA
This sequence comes from Ambystoma mexicanum, assembly GCF_040938575.1. Taxonomy (NCBI): domain Eukaryota; kingdom Metazoa; phylum Chordata; class Amphibia; order Caudata; family Ambystomatidae; genus Ambystoma; species Ambystoma mexicanum. Next base: position 1,082,743,512 of record NC_090937.1, on the reverse strand, counting down.
ATGCTGTCAGTTGTCTATGAATCATGCCGGCATGTATGGGAGAGACTATCCCTCAATACATGTTGTCTGCTTGACTGGCAGTTGTAAGCTTATCTACTAAACCGGATATAACATGGGCATAACTTGCGTGTCAGCATTGGTGCTAAGACTGTTAGGACTGATTTTCCATACTCTGACCTGGGGGACAGATGTATAGAAGGCCAACCTATTTTGTGACTCGGACAACTCTGGGAGCTGTAGCCAATCAGTTCAAGGTAGCAGTGACGAGAGGTCTAGGCTAAGTCTCAAAACGTGGTGAGCTTGTAAAGGGTCCACAATGGGTACACAAAATGGGAGTCACAAATTACGTTTAGGCAGTATGCCTAAAAATACAGTTATTTATTTATGGCCAAACAACACGATGAACAATGACTACTAATAATATGATAATTCAGAACGCGTCTGTACACCAGTGTTTCTAGGCTAATAACCGGTAGAAGTATCACAACACTAATAATAGAATACATATACACAGTCACTAGAGTGCGGCATAATACAGAACAAACCCCTGAAAATGAAAGTATAGATTAGTTTATGCACTACAGGTCCACAGAGAATTTCCCCTAACTTTTCAAAAGTTCTTCCCTAAGTTGTCTGGGGCTTTATGCCCAAAAGTTCAGGAAAAGTTCGGACAGTTTGTAATGCTGGAAAATTGAAGGTGGGTCTTTTGGGTCCATGATTCCAAGGGTTAGAGGACAAGTTATTCTAACTAACAAAATTGTCCCCAACATTCGAACGGCTTGTACGAACAAGCACTGGCAAAGCCAAAGTAAAAGTTTTAGAAAAGTTAGCAAAACTTTCAAAGGGAGTTTAGGGCCAGGTAAGAACCACTGTAACTCACCCCCTACTCTGGCTCTTCACAGGACTTGGTAGGTCAATGGAAGAATGTCTGAGATTGCTTTTCCGGCTGTCAGCCCCAGTCCTTGATTCGCAGGAGTTTTATTTTCGAGCAGATCTCGGGTCAGTGTCTTTGGCTGGTGCAAGGACTTTCGGTCGCAGGATGTAGAAAAACACAATGCAGGAGCCCAAGTTCCAGGGCTCAACGCAGAATGGCAACGTCAGCAGCATGATAGCCCAAACTCAGAGCTGGTCAGCCACTGGACAGTCCTACTGGGGCACTTATGAAGGCTCTTCATTGCAGCGTACCGAGCAGACATCAGGAATGGATGTTCCCTCCACTCCACAGGTCACAGCTCCCTCGCAGGACCACTGAAGATTGTCGACAAGGCAGGGCTCCTCCAGGCCAGCAGCAGACGTTGGTCACCAGGCCTTCTTCAAGCGGGTCTCTGGTCTCTTCACTGGTGTCACAACTGGACAGGAGTCTGGACTCCTTCAGGTTAATCCAGGATCTCTCTATAGTTGGTGCAGGGGTCCTTTTCTTATCCCAAAAGCCAGGTAACAGCGAAATAGCCAATAGCCAATGGCAGAACTATCCCCACACTTACCCCAGCAGTGGTCCAATCAGGACCACTGGCTCGAACACTGATGCATAACACTCAGACACACTGAAACCAATTTGTGGATTGGGACTAGACAGTCCAAGCCAACATCCTATCAGCAAACATACATGCCCTCCAATAGCCCAACAAAAGCCTCTGCTTTCCCGGGCACTGGAAGTCCATAAAAGGATTTCCTGGCCTCACAGGCCAGGAAGAAGGCTAAAACAAGATGGCCAAATGATAAGTGAAAAACCTTGTGGCATGGCCATGTTTGGTCACTAGCCACGGTTAGTAGCCAAACGCGGTAAATGAGGTAAGACTAAAACGAAAAGCACAAAAAAATGGTAAAACATCACTGCTGCCACCAGCTTGTCCATTTAGCACACATAGAGTAACCAAAAATCCTCTGAGTGCTAATCTAGGGCAAAAGCAAAAGTGTACCCCATTGTACTGCATTGTAAGAAGCATTGTACAATGATGAAAAGTTACCACAAGTGAAAACAATTTACTAAATAGTAATGGGTCTTTGATGTCATGGGTGTTAGTCTTAGCAGTGCATGGTGGCTGTGCTAGTCCTCTCACGGTTGGACTATTGCAACTCCTTGAATCTGTCTCAACCGATTGGCCTTTTCCAACGGCTTCAACGCATGCAGAACTAGCCACTGGCTCTCCCTATGGTGCCCACATCTCGCCAGTGCTCCGCCGACTCCATTGGCTCCCAGTGGCTCAGCAAGTAAATTTTAAGTCACTGGCCCTCATTACGACCCTGGCGGAGGTCCATGGTGCAATTTGCACCATGGACCATGGCGCAGAGCTGCCAACTCCGCCATGGGAGTTGGCGGACTTACCGCCCCATTCCGACCTTGGCGGGGCGGTAAGTCCCCAATCCCCATTTACCCTTCCCCATTCCCATTTTTGCCCCATAGGGTATAATGGGAGTGGGGAAGGAGTTAATTACGCCACCGTAGAATACGGTGGCGTAATTAACGAGGGGACCCGTAGCGCCATGGATTTTTCCGCCCGGAAAATCCGGGCGTAAAAATCGCCATGGCGCTACGGAATGTCCTAATCTGGCGGAGAGGTACGCCATGCATTACGCTGGCGTAAACCCCTCTCCGCCAGGGTCGTAATGAGGGCCACTGTGTATTGTCCATCGGGCAATCCATGGCTTAGGAGCTGAGTTCCTTCAATCCAAATTCTCTCGATACATTCGGGAATGCAATCTGCGCTCCATGGCCACCAATTTACTTATTGTCCCTAGGTTTAACCGGAAAAGACTTGGCGGCAGAGCCTTCTCCATTGCCGCGGCCAAGCTTTGGAACACCCTCGCACTGCCACTCAAATCTACCCCCAACCATTTGGCCTTCAGAAAAGCTTTGAAAACCACTCTATTCTAGTTTTCTGGCTCTCTACTGATTTCCTTCAGCTAGCAGCTTCCTCACCAGCGCCATGATGCCTTTGGGCGACCGTGCGCTTTACAAATTTAGGTAACATAACATAACATAACATGGTGGTCGCGTGAGTTATTGTTGCTTAGCTTAGGCGAATTGTTTTATTTTTTTTATTTTACTTGTAACCAGAATATCCCTTTAACACATTTTTTCCACTGGTTTTATTTTATTAGTGCAATTTAACCATAACATCCCTTTAACAAAGTTGTTTCACTGAATTTCACTGGTTTTTACCAGGATATCTTTAATTTGTGTACATGTCCCATAAAACATACTCACACCCCTGGCCCAACATGATAGCCACAAAGTCTGTGGACTATGTGAGTGTCCGCGAACCTCAGCAGCATTCACACTGCCCAAAAGCACAGGGGTTCTCTAACACTGTTGTAGTGTGAAGCGAATAAACAGAAGATGTTTAAAGAGCAACACATATCTGTACTACAAGCCAAAATTAAATAAGCTTACAAACTCTGTAGTTATAAAAGCAGAAGTGCCATTGCATAGGTTGTGCAACATAATGGAATGCACCAAGCACAAAAGTAACCTGTGCATCTTACAATATTATCACAGTGCTGCTTTACTGACACAGCGAGAAGAACTGTCACAAGCAAGTCAACCTACTAAGAAGAGAACCATTCAAAAAATAGTAAGTGCACTATATTTCTTCATGTATTAGTGGAGGTTGTTGTATGAACATGACTAGTAAAAAGCATAATTTCTTTTTACACAAAAATGGCAAGCACCCTGGAGTGGCTAGAGGAAAATTTCCTGCATGATAAAATGAGTGATGATAGCAACTCTAATGGTACACAGTACATTTTTAAAGTAGGAAAAGTAATGCACATTGCTTCACATGTCAATGAAACCTGCTTCGTTTTTAACAGTACATACTGCAAATGATGAAAATGGGCCGGAAAGCACCAGCAAATGTGCAAGAAGATGGGAACAGACAGACCCAAAGTGAAAATATAGGAAATTAACAGATAAGCCTGTGTGCAAAAATGGATCAGCTGAACAGCAATTCTGCACAGTTGAAAACATTTGTTGAAAGGCATATGATGGACAATGTTAAATATCACTGCCCCACTTGTACCTGGCCCTTCCCCCTGTCTCAGGCAACGATCCCCACAAATTCCCTTTTTATTCAAAGACGCTATGATGAGACCTCAATCCCTCCCTCCCCTGATGTTTCCCATTCCACTATCTCTTGTCTCTACCCCTTTCCTCTGGCCATGCACCCCAGAGTCTTGGGTCTGCCCACAACCGCCACAGCATAATACACCCATGCACCCAAGAATCTGGCCACTGACCACAACCAACACATGACAATTTGCCCTTTTTCAGCAATGCCAATATCACCATATCATCTAGATTGTACTCCCCTACTCTAACAAGCCAGTGTGCAGTCACCAAATAACCTCAAACATGTTCCTTCAACTGCCCAGCAAACACTACCTACTACAATAGTTGTAGGCAAATTCTTGGTTGCATGGCTGTATGATACTGCAGTAGTTGTGCCAGATCCTAGATTCTTGGGTGCATGGCCTATTTTTAACCTATACAAACATCCCCATATCATCTACATTCCACTCCCCTACCCTAATGAAGCCTGCCTGCATTCACCGGATAAGCCGCCACCCAAGGCCCTGTCCGCGGACTACCGCAGTGTCCGCAGATTGCCGCTCTCTGCATGCTCTTCTTCCACCTAAAGAAATACATGATATCAACCAAATTTCACTCACCCACCCTTCCCAGCCCCTGTTCCCAACACAAGATGCCTCAAAATATGTTTCCAAGCCCTAGCACACTCTGTGCTATTTGCAGACAGCCGCAGCTGTCTGTGGTTAGATCATGGTGTGCATTTCGGAAAAATGATGCACATCACGATTTTCACCAGCCAAACAGCGGGCGCAATGTGTGTCGGCGGACATCACAGTGCCCTCCAGACCAATCAGAGCCCTGTCCGTGGAGCGAAAAAGGAAATGGATCCGGACTGGACCTAGATATCACACATTTTTTGGGACCTACATTTTGCCTGTTTTAAAGAAAACTGCTGGACAGATTTACACCAAATTTACAAAAACACGCTTCCAGGACCAACCAGCCACACATTTGATGAAATCCGTGAAGTGGTTTGGGCTGTAGGCGTGAGCAAAAATATTTTTCCAATATGTCTGTGGAAAAAAAAAGATGTGGCACCTGCTATAACTTTGCTCCCCCTTCAGGAAACCTCACCAAACTTGCCAGAGAAATTCAGAGTCGGTCATATACTTGTTTTGCAAAGTTTGGTAAGGATTCGTCCAGGGGGAGGGAAGTTATAAGCCACCCAAAAAGTGCTCTTCCTATGAGTCGAGCAACTTAACCATAACTAGGCAGGGAACAAAGGATGCACCCCTAACTGTGCCTTTATTCTGTAAATACAGATCCTGGTCAAGCATAAAATAGTTGTTGCAGAGTGTGATCTTAAGAAGATCCACTATACATTCAGTGGGCACTAATTGGGGGTCTGGCTGGTTATTAAGCTTATTAGTGATGATCTTAAAATGGTCCAATTGATCTTTAGTAGTGTAAAGGGTTGTAATATCACATGTCACTAAAAGTTCACTTTCTGGGCTGAACTTCGCTCCTGCTAATGTATTAATGACTGTTGGGGTATCTTTAAGAAAGACTCTAGTTTCAACCACTAAAGGTTGGAGAGATACATCTATATTTTGTCCGCTGGGTTCTAAAATGGACCCACATAGAGAAACTATCAGTTTGCTGAGCGCATTGATTCTATTTTTATAGATTTTAGGGAGCGCAAACATTACAGGATTCCATGAATCCCTGGATGTAAGGAACATTGGCCCTCATTATAAGGCTGGCACTCCCGTAATGAAGGGGGCCGGTACGGGAGTGCCGATTACGAGCTTCCCATCACGGGACCGTGGTAAAACTAGGTGTGCTTTCTGGGTCCCGCGAGGGGAAGAGGGAGGCAATAACGGGCCAGATGTAATCTGCCCGTTATTACCTCCCTCCCCATTCCCATTGAGCCCTATGGGGGGTCAAATGGGAATGGGGATGGGTTCCTGCAAGGAGGAATTACCGGGTCCTCCTATGTCCTTTATGGGTCCTGCGAGGGGACCAGGGAGCTAACAACGGGCCCGACATTAACGGGCCCGTTGTTAGCTCCCTCCCCATTGAGCCCTATGGGAGCTCGAATGGGAATGGGGAGGGTCCGGGTCCAGGTTTCCTGAATGGGAAAATACCAGGCCCTCCAAAGTCGGAATGGCCTAGTATTTCCCCATTCAGGGACCACCGACCCGGACCCGAGTTTGGAGGCAGCCTTATTAAGGGCATGGCTGCCTCCAAACTCGTAATGAGGCCCAATGGCTTTTTTAGATGCCAACTCTTTAAGAGAGCGATGTTCCTGGATTCTCATATTGTTGAAATGACCTAAATTGATATTGGTGCCAAATATAGATGGTAACTCTCTAAGGACCATATTCTCGAAAGTAAGGATTTCAGGGGAATCTCATTGTTTCACAGTGTGAAAATTGATTTAGGTTTGATGTCGGTATAAGCTAACTCTTGTGCTGTTTCTTTGTCACTAAAAATATTTTTAGTTTGTGAGAAACCGGAGAGTGTCTCCCGAACTAGCCCCCAGGAATCTGTCATCCAGGTGGCCAGGAGACGACCATCGCTATTGGATCCAGTTCCTGAGGGTGGACCAGTGGGGGAGGATCACCTGGGTGGGCATCCATGAGGAGAGGAAGTGGGACACTGACGGATGAGACGTGGTGTCCCCCTTCTTGCCACATCTTTTCCCCCTCCTACCATGTAGGATATTCTGAAACACTGCCCCCCTTTTCCGCCATGAACACTTTCACACACCACAGACAACAGACTAACACCAGAGCCGCTTACCTGATCTGTCCCAATACAAGGGTCAGGCAAAGTCAGGCAATTGACCTGAATCACACACACCTGACAGCCCTTTCCCTTTCCGACAGGGATAAAAGGTGGAGACCAAGAGCACACTACGTGCAAGGCAGACTGCACAACGAGAGAGCTAACTCAGCATGGCAGTTTAAGAGGAGGAAGACAGTGCAAACCGAGGGGGTGACAAGGAGAGAAGCGACCTTGGCCTTTCAGACCAAGGCCCATGAAACCTCAGTGGAAGGAATTGTAAGACTGTGAACAGTGTATGCTGCAGCAGATGTCAACGGTACACGAGACCCTCCTTCGCTGATAACTAAGCCATGGAGAGATGCTTGTCTCTGTGGTACCAACCTGGACTCCAGAGAAAAGAAAAGCCAAGCAGTTTATCACAGCCGGTGAGTCCAGGGGAAAGCCAATAAGAAACCGAACTGTGTTGAACGAAAAGTAGCAAATTGCTAATTGAACTTTGAACAAACAAAGGACTGTTGATAGCTAAAAGGGGCAAACCAACAGTAGAGCAGTCCGGCACCACGTAGGTGCTCACTTAAGAAACTCTGGGTGAATACCCAATTGTGGAAGCTAGCAGAACCAGAAGGCCTTGCGAAAGGCTAAGAAGGGGGTCAAAGTGGTCTCGTAAAATCCTCTGCACAGTCAAAAGTCGTTGACCGACAGATGATTGTGAAGATAAGAGAGGTGAATCCCGCATGATCAAAGTTGAACCAGAAAATGTGCAGTTGACAAGATTGGCAAGAGTGAACCCGGCTGAGGGATGTCCGCAAAAACTCTGTTTAAAAAGACATTAAGACTTGTGAATGTAACAAAGGACATTGTGTTAAAAGCTGTAGTGAATCCGGCTGACGGAGGCTGATATTCAAGAACAGTCTAAGCCCTATAGAGGGGGATCCTGGGTTGAAAAGGCGTCACCCAATGCGCAAGCAGAAAGGAACCTTTTGTTCATTATTTTTGGAAATCCAGCAGGTCCTCGGAGGCAAGAGACATTTTGTAAGAAAAGAGACGTAATCACTGAAGGCCCTGTTTGCTGAGAGTGGAACTATCAGCTCGTGCTTGGAATGCTCGACCGTGTGCTGTGCTTCAAAGTCTCAAATTGTCCCATGCTAAAACATGGGGAAGGGAGACCCTACTACTGCATCCTGACTTATTCTTTATGAACACTTCCTTCTTTTTCTTACGAACATTACCACACATCTATTTTTGTATTTAGCGTAAGGACTGGCAATAGGTTTTTCTCAGTATAGGCCCTTTTATTTGACAAGACACCACAAGGTCTGCCTTATTTTTATGTTGCTGGTCGATGCTTGCTCCCATCTTAGATTAGGTTTAAATTAGGTGTTTTTCCCACCTACCTTTAGTGTTTAATAAACAACCTTGAACAGTGATCATTTGTGTCTGTCTTTTCTGTTGCCACCATGAGATCCTTACAGTCTGATATTCCATAAGAAACCCTTTAGCTCTATCCCCGTCTTACTCAAAGTCGACTCCTGTGTAGTGACAAAGTTCAACCCTTTGGATAAAACACCTTTTTCTATCTATGTGAGGGGAAATGAGGATAGATTAAAGATGGGAGTTACTATCTTGGGTAATTCCTCCGTCTGGTGCTGAATATGCCCTGCAGACCTTTGTTCGAATCATTTCATTCTCTAAGTGGACGAGGGTCTTGACGTTGTCCCCTGCCTAAAAAAGGAGGAATATCTGGTGCCGGTTCATCATGTCTCATGGTTGTCATCTTCTTCATTCGATGAACTACTAGTGTCAAAAAAAGTTAACCAGTTCTTGTTTCTGTCCTGCGATCGTTTGTGCGAATAACCAAAAAAAAAATAAGGGGCCTATTATCCAGCAAGAAATACGGATAGACCCACTCCTTAGTGAAATTACTGCTGTTTATTTTAACTTGTTAGACTTTTCTTGTTAACTGAACGCCCTAAAAATCATCCAACTCTTTGTTGAGGGATTGCAGTATATTTCTGGTGTCAGTTATGAATGTATTTGATAGAAGCTCCATTCATAATACCTCTAACTCTTGTTTAATTTTAGAAGCCAGTCTGGTAGTGAAATAACATAAGATCCCAGTCTAGTTTTGAATAACATAGGATCCCTGCTGCACTTGGTGTCAATTTGACTGAACTCGACTTTATAGTCGTCATCTTCCAAAAATAATACGGCAGGCGTTTGGATCTGTAACCCTAAAGGAATTATGTTGGCCATTAGATATTCTTGCAGTAAGTGCCCATGAAGTTCCAAACAGAGAGGTTTTTCTTGAGTCTCAGTAATTCTCTGCTGTGATTGTGATGTCTGGTACATCAAGATTACGTATGTTATCAAAAATAGATGGTCCTCTAATAGCTGATTGCATATGAGCTTTAGTGAAACTTAAAGTTCCTGCTTCTGGCAAGATGGGATAGAACCCATTACGGCACAGGGGCGAACAATTCAAAAACAAAATCTTAGATTCAGCAGATCTTAAAAGTGCTGATGAGAACCAGCAAAATATTATATCTCAACAGCCAGATGGCTGTACTAAAACATGTCTCACATATCTGAGGTCACCCCACAAAGCAACTGAACAACAAGGATCATTGGGGACAGGCAAAGCCAAGTGCAAAACAACGGTGGCACATTAAGAGTTTATACCATAGCAAACGCATTTTCGGATCAAGGACACGGTCTGAAATTCCCACTCACGCCCCTGGCACGCCTACTCTAGCAAGAATATTCTGAGATTGACATTTTCTGACAACGTTTGTGATTCTGTCCAACTATTGCTTGAATTCGATCAAGTGTTCAATACAATCCACTGTGAATAGCAGGGAAAGACAAGCTCAAACCCACCTCTCGTCATTTAATTGCATCACAGAACATCAGCGCGTGTGAGGTTTGACCTACAAAGCCAGAGAAGTAGAGTCATGGAGGCGTCATACCCACATAGCTTTAAGTTCCCATGTTGTCCACAGACACTCCAGCAATGTGTGGGGCAAGAGTAACCAGCATTGATTAACTACCATGACAGATTTTGCAGGAACATTTGATACTATACATTCTCATGCAGTTTTTTGTATCCACAGTTGCAAAGACCTAGAGCCAGGCTTGAAAAGTAATGTCTACAAATACCCAGGGCACTGTAACCTGAGCTAAGTTGTGAGAAAGCGTACTGTTGACATATGTCACTCTGGACCAAACTAAGTTATGCATAAAGTAAAACTGGAAGACAGTTTGTGAGCGAAGAATGGGATCATGCTGACAAATGATGTGGCATACAAGCAGAAAGTGCATAAAGAATAGCGAAGAGGATATGATTGCAGATTTGAGCTGTAACAGAAAATGTGTTATTTGTCATGCCTTGTTTATCGCACTGGACACTTCTGACCGTGGCAGTACCGGAAAAGAGGAGCACCGTCACTCCTAATCTGCCCGCGCTGACCCAACTGCTTAACGTAACCGTCTTCAAAGTCTTTCTTCCAAGTCTTCCTCGCTAATTTGTATTCCACCTGTGTGAAATGTTGCCTGTCTATTTCTAATGTGGACGAGCCCCCTAACACCAGAAATTTAAAAATTATTATTTTCAGAGTGGATTGTTAGGGAGAATTCTCCAGAATGGCTAATATTCCTTACCTACTGAGTCCCTCAGCAGTTTTGCTGGATTTCTAAGATTTATTTTTTCACCTGGTAAGAGTGTGAGCCTTTTCTCCCAGTCTTACATGTGTTTTGCTGTGTGTTTTACATTTTTGTGTTCATAGACTGTGGAGCATAACCTACTCCATAGGCATCATCTTGTTACTATGTGTCACAAAGCACCTTTAGTGCAGTGACACAGGGTTGTCTTTTTCAGACTTCCCATTTTAAACTTCATTTTCTCGGACTGACTACTGTCTCCCAGAACATGAAAAGTTGCCATTGACTTTATTAGTCTTTTTGTAATACAAAGGATCCAAAGAAACAATGAAACACTATAGGCCTCATTACGACTTTGGAGGTAGCCATGGCGCAATTAGCGCCATGGCTGCCTCCAAAATCGTGTCCAGGTCTGACCTGGTGGAGTGGGGACTTACCGGGACATTCCGCCCTTGGCGGACCCGGTAAGTCCCCATTCCAAATGCCATTCCCCATTTCCATTTGAGCCCCCATAGGGCTCAATGGGAATGGGGAAGGCGCTAATTAAGGGCCTGCCATGGCAAGCCCGTAATTAATGCCCTGGTCCCCAAACGGGCCCCGTAAGGGACGTGTGGTCCGACCATACGTCCCTTGCGGTTCCCGCTAAGGGACCTCGGAATTGGGCGGTAAGGGATTACCGGCACTGGTCTCCTTACCGGTGCCCGGTATCCCTTACCGCCCACCTGGAAATGAGGCCCTATGTATTGTAAAAATAAAGGATTTATTTAAATACAGGTAGGCTCAGATATATCTAGGGGTTAAGTAAGTACTAACACATTATATAAAATCACAATATAAAAACACAACACTATACTTCAAATCCACAGACCCAAGTATAAACCTTATTTGGAACACCTAACAGTAGTTCTAGGGAAGTCAAAACCTTGTTATACACATTTAGTATAGGTCAAGCCTATTTTTTGGGAGTAAAAGACCAAGACCAATGGTTACTTTCAGATTACATTCAGTAATACAAGGGCAGTAGGCCCTTCCAGTTGTACCATGACTCTTGGAACAAATCACATAAACAGTCAACTGGACAATATATTTTTGTTGAATAGTGAAACACTTATCCTAGGTGCAGTAAAAACCTACAACTACTTTTGTCATAACACACAGTTATACCAGGTGAGTAAAACCTAAGGATGTAATATAAAATTACAGATGCTTTTGAAATCAGGGAACCCAAGATTGAGGTAAGCAATAACTCTGGTTGTTTTGGATGGTACACAGCTAACACAAGGTAAGTAAAACCCACATATCTTAACTTCACAATGAAGGGGAAAGTAAAACCCAATGTCACACTTTACTGAATAGTTATTCTAGGTAGGCAACAACCTAATGTGGACTTATTAAGGACAGGCTAGTAGCAAGTCAGGGGAAGCAAGACCCCGTTGGGGGACACACATACAGTTATCCTAACAAGACTAACCTGGTGCTACCAACAGTTGGAGGTCACTCATACAATTACCCTACAGGAATAATCTGGTGAAACCAACACATTACTTTTGTAAAGAGGCACAACCTAATCACAGGATAGTAAAATACATTCACATCTACTTTCTATTAGACTGGAAAAACAGTGGCCAAGGAAGAAAAGATGTTAAGCATACTTTTAAGAATAGTGCATCACACATTCAAGATCAGTAAGAACCTTTGTAACTCTTCACTCTTAGAATTACAGTTACCAACCAACTCTTTACAAGTAAGTAAAACACTTGATTTGTTTTCTAGGCAGAAGTCCCAATCCCTTCAAAGTCTTTCCCTTATTCTTGGAGCATGAGTGTTCTCAGTGGCAGAAGGGGGAGTCACTAGGACTATTGACCAACAGGCAGTGTTAGAAGAAGTTTTATAGTAGCAAAAGTCAGAGTTTCCTTAGGAAAACTGGCAAACAGGTGAGTACTTTACTTTAGAGTTAGAAGAGGGTCCAGGGGCTTCACAAAAGACACCCCAGCAGGATTCTAGCAATGGGACTGGGTGTACTGGACGAGGGACCTACCAATCACAGAAAACACCCCAGGACTAAATAGAAATCCCAACAGGCTTAAGGTAATTATATACCCAAGCCAACACAGTACCTCAGCAATGAAGAAGAGATTGCAGCAGGAGAACTTCAGGGACTGCAGCCAAATACTCGGTCAGTGGATTCCTTGTCCTGGAGACTGAACACAAGCCTCAGAAGGGACTTTGCAGCCGGGATCGATGAAGAAGGCTCTGGCAAGATTTCTCTTGTGGCTGAATGCAGTTCTGTGGATTTGGCGCCTTTTCAAGGAGCACAGAAGAAGACAGAAAATCACGGTTGAAGTCTCCTCATTTTAAAGGCCCAGCACTCTTGTGAGGGGACTTTTCGGATTCGATTTGTGTCTCTTGAGATACACCAAGATGCCCACAAACTTTCAGCGAGATTCAGAATTCGTAAGACCATGCACCGCACAGTGGCAGGAGGTCCCAGGGTATTGGGGTATTGCAAGAAAGCAAGGTTACAGCAACCCATGGGATGGCTCAAAATTCAGGTCTTCTTGATTCTAGTGGGTCTCATTAGGCTCTGGGTTCAGTTCATCGCTTTCGGAGACCCCAGTTCGATTGGAAGGAAGTGCTGCAGCAGGCTCCGGTTAGATAGAAGGCTCTCTGGTCGCTGGAAATCATCTCTACCACTTTTCCTTCATCATCCTCTTTGGTTTTATGTTCCAGTGGTCGACATGACTTCAGCTTCCAGGTTTCCAGTATTTATCAGGAACTACAGCACAACCTCTGCATTCTCTCCCCGCATTTTACCAGAAAGGGGCGTCTGGTTGTCCAATCAGGACAGCCAGCCCCCATGGGATTTTTCTCAGTTGAAGCAAGGTGTAAGACAAAGGAGGAAGAAGTTTTGGACTCCTCCCCCACTTCCTGTGCTTACAGACTGACTGGAGCCTGGGTGGGGTGTTCAGGGGACTCCCGCCGAAGACAAAACTCACATAAAGGAATTTCCCACCATGGATGTCAGCGGAAGGAACAAGAAACAACAAGAAACACTAAAATGGCAGAAAAAGAAGACAGGGGCCGTTTTGGTAAAATGGTGCCTTTACTGCAGCTCTGATTACAGCCTGCGGTAAAGGTGCACCAAATTAGTAAAAGGTATCACTGCCACCAGCCATTAAAGGTAAGATTGTCACTGTAACAGAATTGTTACAGTTTTAGTGTAAAAGGGGATACATTGTATCTCCCCAGCATTCATAGAAGGTGGGGTGTGCTGGCTTCACAGAATAAAATGTAAAAGGGATCCAAAGATCCTTTCTACCCTTGGGAACTGTAGTTCACTCAAGGTTAGCACAAGAAAGTTAAATGGGGAGCCCCTAGAGCAACCCAGCAACAGGCACTTATTGCCAATAAGTTGTTAAACATGATAACTTTAAAAAGACACTATGTAGAGTCTTAAAAATGACACCCATAAAAAGATTTAAAGATTTGGTGAGTGTGGAAAAAGGTTCCCACTCATTGAGGTATTAATGAAAAATATCCCACTAGAAAAGCAAAAAGTTCTGGAGTTGAACCAGGAAAGGAAGATTTACCAGCTCTGTGGAAATCTTACCTAACACTCATCACCCCCATACTAAGGAACAGGAGAAGCTAATCCTCACCTGGATGGATCTCTTGTTTCAAGTCGGTTAAACTGTTTAATGAGTCAACTAGAAATCTTTTTGTAACCCTTTCTGTGATACATTTTCTTATATTAGTTATCATTTGCAAACTATTGTCATGACCCTTGCCCCTGGCCCTCACTGGCAAGTCAGCCTTCCAGTTAGGGCCAGGTCAAAGGCCTTAAAACCTCATCCAAGACTCTCTTGGAGTCTGTGCTGGTGCCTTTGGCGCCAGGCTCATAACCATCATGAAGACCAACATTAGATTGGGACTATTTACTTGGGACTATTTAACTTGGGGGGGGGTCAGCCATCATGGAGGCAGACACATAGCTCAGTTACAAGGAACTGAGCTATGCGGTCTAGTCTTTTGGGTGTGGCAGGCCTGGGACTATTTTACCTGGACTACTTTACCTGAGACTATTTAAACCACACCCAAACAGCAGAACATGCTTTGTGTTATTCTGCTGTGGGCAGCGTAACGCTCACTGTGTCCAGTTCTTTGATGCCAGCTTACCTGAAACCAAGGACCTGCAGAGAGAGAAAGAATACTACGAAACTTACCTGGAACAGTATCCTGTCTTCAATCCATCGCCGACTTCAGTTCCATTCACCTGAAGGTACAAACTCCATCATCCGGCACCGCATGCATCCTGGAATACCATAATCTGGAAAGAGGAGAAAGAAAGACAGCATTAGTAAGCTTTTACTCACGTTTCCTTTCGAATGAAGAAAGCCACACAACTCTTACCTGGGTAGTAATCTCCTGGTCAGTATCATTGCTGGAACATTACGGCGCTCGGCGAGGAACATCGCAACCTGCAAGGAGAGAAAAGACACAGGTTAGCAATATAAAAGGCGAAACAGCGCCACGCATAGCGCATTACTCACCAGACAGCATCACGCAAACCGCGCTTTAGCCTACTGGCCCATGCACATCTTCAAACTGCATGACAACTCCAAAATACCTTTCCATACCTAAAAAGAAAGAAGCAAGACATTATTATTCGAACTAAGAGGAACATAAGAACTGCATATAAAGACTGTAAAGCAGCAAAACTACGGAGTCGCAGCAGGCCTGGATTCCCACAGGGGGGGCTTGCACCAGTGAAGTAAATTGGTCGCTGCTCGCCCCCCACATCTATGTGCCCCTGCCATGAGGGGCAGGACGGAAAATCCACCTTCTACAATATTAAGGTGAGGAGAGGGCCCAAGGGGGAGGAAGGAGTTGAAGCTAAGGGAGGTGAGAAAACATAAAGATAATCTGGCATTGAATCCAGCTCTCCTATATTGCAGACCCATCTTTAACCAGAGGCCTTACCAAGGGACCGGGAGAGGGTTCGAGAGTGCAAATCATCCAACCAGAGCTGGGTGGCGTCGCTGTGGATACCAGGTGAGCGTAACAGAGCGCAAAGCCTGAATAATATTATCCACCTGTGCGTCATGGAGACTTCGGAGATTGACCAGTTAGTTCAGTTGTTGGGACAATTACGCGCTGAAGTACATTCAGCCAGGCAAGAAACCAATGCTCTTAGGAGAGATTTGATTGTTACTAAGGATTGTACCGACGAAATAAGTAGACAATTGCTCCAATCACAGGCAGGACAGACCCCATTGCCTGGTAACATTCTGCCAGCACCTGTACCAACTTCTACCAATCCAGTACAAATAACCCTTACTGGGGCAGTTCCTTTAGCTCCACCTGAACGATTTACAGTGGACCCCAAGAAGTACGCAACGTTCATGAACCAGTGTCGTCTTCATTTCCTTTGCAGACCTGGGGCTTTTCCTAACGACCAAGCGCGGGTTGCTTTTGTTTTGTCATATCTGAGCGGCAATGCTGCAGATTGGTTGGTACCATTGGTAAGTCAGGATGACCCGTTGTTACATGACTTTGGGGGTTTCCAGATGGAAATGGAAAAACTCTTTGCTCGTCATTCTCAAGGCCAAGCATTAGACAACAAACTTTTGTCACTCCGTCAAGGAAGTCAAGACTTGCTTACATATATAGCAACATTTAACAGACTAGTCGTTGAAGCTGGGTGGCCTGAGGAAAAAAGGACCACACTAATTCATCTGGGTCTACGAGGGGAACTAAAGGATGTCCTTGCTCAAGTGGTTAACCCACCTAAAGACCGGATAAGGTTAGACACTCGAGCTGTGTATGTCCGGTCAAAGGATAATGTTCCACGTACATTGGGAAACACGGAAGAACCCATGCAAATCGGAGGTGTACGGCCCCTTTAAAACTGAAAGAGACAAGAGAAGGCAACAGCAATTATGCTTATATTGCAGAAAATCAGGCCACTTCCTCAAAGAATGTACAGTGAAACCACCAAGGAGAACTGTTGGAGCCACAGAGAAGGAAGATAATAACAAGGAGTCAGAAAACTACCAAGCCCGGCAAGCGTAGAGGTCCGCTTGTCGAGCGAGAAGGATGAGCCACAGACCTCACACTTTGCATTACTAGTAATTTTGATCAATCACCAACAACTGTCTCGGATGCATGCTGTCGAAGCATACATAGACAGCGGAGCAGTTGGGAATTATGTAGACCAAGATCTGGTAGCAGAGATGGGGCTTCTCTTATGCTCTAAGTCGACTACCGAAAAAAGCTGCTACTGTTGATGGGACAGAAATAGTTTCCAGACCAGTAACCCAATGTACAGCAGAACTAACCCTACTGTGCCAGGATGGACACCGAGAATCTATTGCATTCGATCTCATCAAAGCTCCTCAGTTTCGACTAATCTTAGGGATGCCCTAGTTGGTAGCTCACAACCCTCTAATAGATTGGCGTGCCAAGAAGTTGGCCTTTTCCGATGATTGATCTCGCACCTGTTATTACCAAGAAAAGGGGAAAACAGACTTATGTACATCTGCTACTCCCAGTACGGCGGCGATTGTACTAGGTGTGACTAGTACTCTACCAAATAAATACCAAGATTTTCAAGACATGTTCCAGAAAGAACAAGTAAATACTCTACCTCCGCACAGGCCCTACGATTGTCAGATCAACATCATACCTGGTGCACAAATTCCTTGTGGCCGAATCTATGCACTTACTGAACCAAAAAACCTCCATTTGAAATCTTATCTTGATCACACTACCAGCTGCACCTCCTTAGAGGTATTCTTCCTTTCCTATCCTTCCCCCAGAAGCTCACTGTATCCAGAGCCCTGGCCCTCTCCAAGCTGGACTACTGTAACAGCCTCTATCTAAATCTTCCTGCCTCCATTCTCCGCCCTCTGCAACTTATCCAGAACAGGACTGCGAGACTTGTCCTTGGCCTCAAGCCCAGGGATCGTATCTCTCCAGGACTGCAATCTCTGCACTGGCTCCCAGTGGCTGCGAGGATTAAATTCAAAACCCTCTGCAATGTACACAAGGCCTTCTGGGGTCTGGGGCTGCAATACCTTCAACTCTCTCTTCCTAAATATCTTCCTTCTCGAGCTCTTCGCTCATATGCCTCCAACTCCCTCAGGATCAGTCGCTTCACCAAGCAATGAGTTGGTGGCAGATCACTCTCTTCGGCAGGGGCCTCTCTCTGGAACAGCATTCCTGCCTCCTTGAAACTCGAGGAGAACCATCTCCGGTTCCGGAAAAACCTCAAAACCTTCCTCTTTGCTTCTGCTTTATCTCCTCCCCTCCCTTGCTGAATTCCTGACTGAAATTGCACTGGTTACCTGGCCACCCTTTTCTGATCTCTGGCCCAGGCCCCGTCAACTACCCACCTGCACTGCCTTCCTGGCAACCTCTGCACTTGGGGACCGTTTTCTGTATCCCTTCAGTCCCCTTTCCAGCACTTTGTCTGCACTTCCTTGCACTTGCCACCAGCTGGCTGTTTTATGTGTTTTATTTATCTTATTTATTCCACTTCCCATGTGCTGCACTTTCCCCTCTCTCTTGGGGGAATCCTCAAAGTGGTAAGCCTTTTCTAGAATGCCCTGCCTACTTACTTGTTGGTGCAGCTTGATTTTGAATAACCTTGTCTTTCCCTCCCTTTTTAAATTACTGGAGTGCCATTTTGCTCACACTTCATTTTGAGCTTAACTTGTCCAGAATTCATTGGGTGTTGTGTAGTGTATTAAGATTGAGATTTTCTGCTGCTTCACTAAGTGAACTGTTTTATAATTGGTGGTGTAAATAAATGTATATTCTTTTACTCAGAAACCTTGAGTCAATCTTTGTTTGAACCAAAGCAATTGCTGTCCTTTGTGTAACTTCTGATACTGCTCACTTTACTCTTGAGATAAGTCTCGCTGCTCAGCCATCGCTACCACTTTTCTGTGTAGTAAAAGCTTGTACCCAAGGTGTATTTGTATGTCACTTGTAGTCTTAATTGTGTGTGGTGTTCCCAAAGGGTACTGCATATGATGCTGCCTAACATGGATGAACCCACCATGATAGAAATAGAAAAATATTTGCTGGACTCATTAAAGGTTTATTTCAGACAAACTTCAGGGGATGAGTCACTGATTTAGTCTTTTCTTAAACACCTCAACTCAGCTTTTAATCCTCCTGAGGTCGATAAATGAGTACCAACACAGGTTGGGTGATATTGTATGCATATTTGTTCTATATAAAGCACTTAAGCGTAAGTGCTATATAATACCACATCATTTTCATTTGGCCTTGGACATCTGCTTGCATTCACAGTAATTTGGTAATATGGGCCTTTACACACTGATGTTAATGATACATATTCAGAACCATTCTTGTATGAAATGTACATCAAATTGTAGTGATATCGTAACCATATTTTTCGTAGTGTACTTAGGACCAATGCTATGTGATTCCACTTCCTGTTTTGTCAAGGGGTGAATGTTGTGTTCCATCGGTTCCTGTGATGTCACTTTGGGGTGGGGTCAAATGACATCTTCAGAGGTCAAGAGTCATGTGATGGCACTTCTGCTACCCCTGTCATTTTGGTGAAAATATGTCCCTGCTCTGAAGGCAGTAGTCGAGGAGCATTTACTTTTTCTCCCGCACAACCTAGTAAGAAAACTCCTTAACCACCTTGTTTAGTTTAGTTTATTTATTTGTAACGCGCACCTACCTCTGAGGTAACTGGGCGCTTGAACTTATGACATAGTCACAGATGCATACATATAATACAGAGAGCAATGCTAGTCTACCAAGGGTTACATGTTTAGTAGGCTAGCAAATTAATACAGATAAGTGCAGGAAATTGTTGCCGGCAGTTACAGTTTGGACCAAAATGCAGGCAGCAGGAAGACATAAAAACAGTTTGATTAGGTTATGTCTGGTAAGTGTCGAGAGGGCCAGTTAGTGATTCTTGTCAAGGAGCCAGTTCTTCACTTTGGCTCTGAAGGACCAGAAAGAAAGTTCAGCTCTGATCGAGGGAGGGAGGGAGTTCCAGCATTTGGTGGACTTGACTGGGAAGCTGGCTCCCCCTGCTGTTTTTAGTTTATACCTCAGGATGTTGAGGCGGTGAGAGGACAAGGATCTAGTACTTCTGGCTGAGTTGTTTCTAGAGAATTTGTCCTTGGGGTATTTCGGAGTAGAGTTAGTCAGACATTTATGCATGATAACTAAAGTGCGGAGCGTGATTCTGTCGAGGACCGGGAGCCAGTGGCCATCCTGTCAGATGTTTGAGCTATGGTTTGACCTTGGATGTTTAGCGCTGATCTTAAGGCGTTATTCTGTAAGACCTGGAGTCTATTGAGATTCTGTTATGTGGAGCCTAGGAAGAGTGTGTTGCAGCAACCTAACTTTGATAAAACTAGGGCCCTGGCTAACATGATGCAGCTGTTTGGGGACAGGTAGGATTTGCAAGCATTAATTAGTTTGTTGGTATAGGCAGTTGAAGAGGCCGTGGTGCTCACTTGTTTAAGTGAGAGAGTAGAGTCTAAATATACTCCTTGTGGTCAACCTAACAATCTGTCAACCCATGTCATCTTCTGCCTCCAGTAGTCCTAGAACTCAGTATTGGCTTCACCACTGAAGTGACGATTTCTGGCAGGATTGTTGTGCATGCACCCTTGTAACTTTGGCTTCACTTTGGTCCCACTACCAGCAAACAAAAACTGGAAAATGCCTAATAACAATAAGTTGCTGCCATTATTAAAACATTAGACCATTTGAAGAACATAAGAATTATTAACAAAGAAACTTGTCATTCCAGAAAACTGAAGTAAACATGTATTTCAATGCTATTGTTTTCATATACAATTAACACTTCCCCATGATTGTGTTTAATTAAGAACTCAAATAGCGACGGGAATGAAGCAATCAAAGGACCAAAAAGACAAATGATGTTACACAGCATGTTCTTAATTTAAAATCATAAAGTAGTGGAACTCAAAATATATTGTTTATTGTTTGTTTTCACAATTAAATAACTCATCTGCATAATACAATTGTACAACGTTATATGTGCATTTATCAAAAACGTGTACATAGAGCAACACAAATAGTATATATATTAAAATGACATGTTTAATTTGTAGGCATCCCTAAAGTGGAGCATGGCACAGTAACAAAACAACACGTATCATAAAAATACATGAAATGACAGTTAGTTTGAGCATTAATTCGTGAAAACATGTACATAAACTCTAAAAGCAGGTAGTATTGGTTTTTAATAATTCCCATATTTTCCTGCAAAGCCCAAAGAAGGTAACAATGGAGAAAGCCTGCTTAATTTGAGCTATGCAAGGATAGAAAATAGAGGGTCTACCTTTCACCAGCACCAGGTAGATTGAAAGCACACAACACCCTTTTCCAGGAGAATTAATATATAGTCAATCAATAGTAAAAAGGCATTTTAACTCTAGTACTCCTAAAGTTCACATTATATTAAATTATAATGAAGAATATTCAACACAATGGTATTCCAAAATGTAAAGGCGTTGATGAACAACAAAAATTAAAGAGTTTATTTTGTTACCTACTGTGGATATATTCCATATAAGAATTGAACAAACAAGACAAGTTGTGACGACAATAAAATGTGCTAAAATGAAACACATAGTTAATGTCAAGCGAAAAAAACAACCTTAAATCTGATTGAAATCCCCACACTAATATTTGCATCTACTACATCATGACCAAAAGTCAACATTTCCAAATAGCTTTCTGGGATTGTACATTCAGGTAAGCATCAGCAAACAATAAAACTGAACAGAGGATCACATTTGAAAAGGAGACAATAAGAGGCATCAGATGAAGAATCTGCACACACCACTCACTTCGAGATACATATGGTAAAGGAAGGAAGCTCTAATTAATCCCTGTGGAGACTGCAAAGATGCTAACATTGATAAAGCCCTTATAAGGTGCAATAGGCCTGCCCAACTCCAGAACATTTGAATATGACTCAAATAATAAGACTTACAACTGGATTGGACCACCTACCACGAAGTGAGGGTCAGATTTGATGTGGTATCTGCCATTTTCATGTGTAACGTAGTGTGGCAGAACGTCCAATGAGATGTAATGATGTGAGTAAAACATGCTAATATGATCATTATACTGTCAGCTATAGTTTGATGATGTAAGTGGAATATAAATACGTAACCTGTGGAACATCATACCCCCAAATGTGACTTTTACATTGGCAGCCATCTGATGTCGGACATGCAAATATGGAAGGTACTTGCTGTAACATCAGACTAGTCAAAGGAAATATATGTTAACACGGATTGCATGCTAGTCTGTTTAAGTCCATTAAAGGCCATTGAGATTTAACATCAACACAATACAAAAAGTGCAGATTAAGTTATGCCCTTGATGATTATAACAATAACATTAGATGCAGCAGGAGAAAAACATGCACGCTTTAAAGTAGGATTGGCCATTCAAAAATTCAGCAGTTGAGGAACTGATGATCTCATGAAGATTGAATGTATGGGAAGGGCAGTGCATGTAAGTTTTCCAGTAGAACAGACCGTTCAAAAG
Source organism: Ambystoma mexicanum (assembly GCF_040938575.1). Lineage (NCBI taxonomy): Eukaryota > Metazoa > Chordata > Amphibia > Caudata > Ambystomatidae > Ambystoma > Ambystoma mexicanum. Next base: position 1,082,721,452 of record NC_090937.1, on the reverse strand, counting down.
GTTTGTTGAGATTTGCAATATGTTTGCTGATATGACTCCAAGATGGAAGATACAATGCTGTCCTAATCTGTGTCTACATATGAAAACTGGGAGGCCCCTCCTGTCTGTTTATAGTGTCCAAGTTGGCCCCAATTAAATCAAGGGATCAGACAGAAAATACATCATAAACAGGTCACAGAGCACTGCCAGTTGTTATTTTGTGCTTTGCCAGAATGAATAATAGCATTTCCAAGACATTATGGTGTTTTCAATTTGCTGCCAGTTGTTATTTTGTGCTTTGCCAGAATGAATAATAGCATTTCCAAGACATTATGGTGTTTTCAATTTGGTCCTGACCTGAATAAGGGAGATTTTGTAGGAACTCAGTAGGAAATTACCTTGAACGAGAATGGATGTGCCCAGCAAAATATTCATATTTCACCATTTTGGGAGTCCCAAATTAGGCTTCATGGTCTACATGCCCATTCTCAGGTGAACTGCTGTCCTTTCTGATAAAATGAATGGCTTGTCAATCTTTTTATTGGAATTGTTCATAAAAAGAACAACAAAGAATTTCAATTTCACCTGTGATGAATCAGCAATGATTCACCCCACAAACCTGGCCTGGGATCCTTCTCATATGGCCAAGGAAGGGCAAATGCTTCCTGATAACGACTGTGGGGTGTGTTCTGGGGAAGGACCACATGGGGTAAACAGGTCAGAAGGCTGGGAAACCCCCCTTTTCAACGTTCCTCGCAACCCCACACCTCAAATGGCTTATTACCAAGTAGAGGAAATACAAATACCTAATTTTGTTGTTTGGAACTACAAGTCCCATAATCCCCTAAGTACACGGACAAGGAAGAAGGCTGAAGAGGAATGCTGTAGTTGTAACCACCTGTTAGGCCTAATGACCCACACTTGATGGAAGCAGAGAGGTTTAAAATGCCCCCTTAGGTGGAGGCCACTAGATGTACAAAGAGATGGAAGTGTGAACTCTGTGGTCGCAGATGTAGCAGCAGCTGAGCACAGTGCTGGCAATCCAGACAGAAGTGGGTGAACAGAAGGAACGTCTGGACTTTGTCCAAGCAGATTTCAACGGCCTGTCATGAGAGAGTCCTGGTTCCTCAACATCTAAAGTGCAGAGGTTGCGCAGCCGAAGGCATGAAGGAAGACTGCTTTTCCCATCTGAACCTAATTGCAGAGATTGCATAGCCAGAAGCCTGCTGGGGACCGTAGCTGTGTGTTGCCATACAGGTGAAGGTCCCAGGAGGGAGAGAAGCTCGGTGACTATGTGGCAGGGTTGTGACACCTTCACAGATGATGGGTGTCTGTCAAAATGGAGCCTGAAGCATTCCAAGTTCTGCAAGCCACGAAGGGAGCAATTCAGAGGCCAATGAGTGTAACCGAGCATTCTGAATCGTTGCGCAAACAAAGAAAGTCAACTGTTGGCAAGCAGAATCACTCACGTGTGAGTGAAAGCAATAAACCATAGACTGTTGATTGTCCAACATTGGGAAGTTGTAAAAGAAGCACCTGCATATGAGTGAACTCTTTCTAGAGCATTTGTGTAAGGGTGAAACCACGTTAATTGAATCTTACACTTCTCAAAACAGATGACAGACTGAACGATTATGCATTAAAAGTATCTCTAAAGAAAAGGTTATCCGAAGAGTACATTGTGAAGTGGTTGAAGTTTATGTATCGCTGAAGTCAAGTGACTAAATATTAAATTGTGGGCTAATAGTGGAACAAGCATTGCCTAAGCCAATAGCGGAACAGTCATTGCCTATGCTAAAAGCAAAACGAGCACTTCCCCAAAATCAAGAGTGGTGCGAGTGTTGCCATGACCTAAGTGATACCAGCATTGACCAAGCCAAGAGTTGTGCAAGTACTATCCTCAGCCAAAAGAGACTAACACCAGACATATCCGTAAACTACTTTGGGGGAACAGAGAGCACAAGAGCGAATGCAACTTTGTAAAAAGGTGAAGCCTACTCCAGCCTTCCATCTTTCTCTCTGGCCGTCCTCCCTTGGCCCTGCGCCTCCAACTATCAATGAGGCAAAACATCTAGGGGTCATCTTTGACTCCACTCTATCCTTCTTGTCTCACATCTCAGACATTTCTAAAAAGTCCCACTACCAACTGCACCTTGTCAGAGATATTCTACCTTTTCTCACCTTCCCCGAGAGGCTCACCATCTTCAGAGCCCTGGTCCTCCATAGGCTGGAGTACTGCAACAGCTCTTTCTCAACCTGCTCTCTTCTACCCTCTGTCCTCTTCAACTCATCCAGAACAGAACCACAAGACTTATCCTTGGTGTCAAGCCCAGGGACCGGATCACTCCGGCACTGAAATCCCTTCACTGGCTCCCCATGTCTGCAAGGATTAAGTTCAAGACCCTTTGCATTGTCCACAATGCCTTCTGGGGCCTGGACGCACTCTATCTGCAACACTCTCTGCCTAAATACTAACCTTCCCGAGCCCTCCGCTCGTCTTCCTCCAACTTTCTGTGGGTGAGCCGCTTCTCCAAGTACAGACTTGGGGGAGATCTTTATCCACCACAGGTGCCTCCCTCTGGAACAGCCTCTCTTCCTCGCTCTGTTTTGAGGCAGATCTCCTTAAGTTCCAGACATTTCTCAATACTTTCCTCTTTGCCTCTTCCTTCTCTCTTCCCTTCCCCTGCTAACCACCTCTTTCTGCTCTCTCTTGCTCTCTCTCCTCTACTTCTGCTCAGCTTTGCCGACTGGCTGCCTAGCGCACTTTTAGAGCCTCACAGGTCCCAAGCTTCCTCGCCAGTCTCCTGCGCTTGCCCCCAGGCCTTGCACTTGCCGCAGCACTGCTGCACTTCGATGATGACCCATGACAGTGGTATCTCTTTGTACTTAACCCATGTTCTGATGGGAATGGATGCGCTTGTTCCCTATTCCCCTGCAGCACTTCCTGTTTCTGTACACCTTCATAATCTGAATGTACCATGCCTAGTAAGATTGTTTGTCTTATGTTCCCTATGTCTTCTCCTCCCATGCATGGTTGTGCTTTGAAACACTTGTGTATAAGCGCATAGTAAATAAACAATCAATCAATCAAGCATGCTGATTGCAAGTGTTACCTAGCAGAATCAGATCCTTAATGGCAATATTGGTTGTGGATGTGGCAGAAAGACAAATGTGGCAAAAAGACTGCCCTTCTGAAAAGTGAGTATTCAGAAGAAGAGTGATTTGCCTACCTGAAGGTGTTGAGGGGCACTAATGTGGAAATAGTATTTTCTGAGAAGCTGGTATAGCTTCACAACGTTGTAAACAGATGAAATTGTTATAAGACGTTTGATTGTCAGTAGATCTGAAACTTCAGAAGCCAAATTAAATGTGGAACACTATTGGGCAGGAGAGTAGACCTGTATGGTGAGAACTTGCAGAAGTTAACCTGACATGAGAGTGGGGCAGGTAGAAACAGTGGGGGCTGTGAAGTCATCATGACAAAGTGATTCCCAATGCTATAAAGAAACTTAAGAAGTGCTGTCAAGAAGCTATGATTCTTTTACCTTGCCAGAAGTTGTGTTACCTTGACAAGCAACTGTATTTCATTTTTTGACATTTATAAGTTGTGGCAAAACATCTGGAACCAGAACAACATTGATGCTATTTTATGAAGTGGAAAATCATTACTTAAATAAGGAGAGAAAGTTGTTCTATTGGTTAAATATTGGAGACACTGAATTTTCTTTTGACAAAGTGAAGGAGACAATAACTGAACTGGAACTGTGTTGCAAATTCAGATTTCCTTGTTTCTTTTGTTTTGTTTAACTTTGGAACTGAAACCTAACTTGAAACCTGGGGAAGGGGAGTTCACCAAGGTTACAAGGAAAGACTGTAAAGATTGGAACTACCAGTGTAAAGAGTTGTTGTGAATTATATATTTTCTTGTGTATTTTATGTTTAGTGTGAGGGACAGATATCCTGTGCTAAAGTGTTTTCCTTTAGTTTTGATAGGCAGGGAAATCCTTGTCAGGGTAGGGATAGTGAGGCGTTTGTTAAAAGCTATACTTTAATAAAATGGCACAATTTGAGAAATCATCCAAAAGTCATCGCCTCACATTTCTGGCCCCCCAAACACCTCATTAACATACACTCTGAATCAAGTACATCAGATGAATACCACTGTCCTATAGATGGCATAATCATAACCAACCTCATACTCTCTGCCATTAATCCTAATGCTTTGAGCTCACATTCCGAATAATACTCTCCATATTCTCGTATGGGATTGGTTGATAGTAGCCAACTCTCTGGTGCCCTTAACTTTCAATCATATAAAGGGACAATCACAATTTAGGAAGAGTTTGTGCTTAGTGAAAGAGAAACTATTTCCCCAGAGCACCTGATAAATTGGACAGCAACATTCTCATAGGTCTACCCCTAGAGCATCTAGCAACCAATTAAGTGTGCATGATTAACATTATCTGGCATCAATAACTTCCCAACAATGTTTAATCACTAAAACAATTAGCATTTACGCTTGAAATATAGTGCCTTTTTATACTCATAAATACACTCAGCAAATTATATCACTTTTTCTTTTTGCATGTATGTATATTTATATTGCTGTGGAGATAATGTATGAGCACTAAAGATAGTATAGTCAAACAATATTAGCATGAATAGCTAACTATAGTCAAAGAGTCAGACACTTCCCCTACTCAGTGTTTCAAATTTAAAGTGACATACAAGTCATTAACAATATGTACAGCCATCTGAAATGTGGCACAATACAACGTAGTTTTACTCACAGTAGTGCTTTCAGGACTGGCGAGCCATAAACAGATGAGATTACACCAACCCTTGCAAGGTCATTCAATTTAAAGGGTTAAAAAAAACAAGTTTATCTAAACCCCAGATATCCCCTTTCTGGGCAATCCGGCCTTGTAGAGGTATGTGTCTTCATCTCTAGTTTAAAACATTTTTAAAAATATGTTTAATGTATTTTTTTCCATTTACAGCAATACAACAAAAAGCCCCTACACCCCTGCTCCCCTCCCAATTCACCCCGCCACCCACCCTCTGGAGAAGTGACAATGACAAAGCACCTCTAGTGATCAGGTTTCGGAAGCATATAAATTGAGTAAAGAACATTCACAATATATCCAAGAGTTTCACATTTTGCAGCCATAACGGATATCGAAGATTGCTGCGTAGATAAGACAAAACCATGCCCACTCCTGTCTGAACTTCAAATATTCCCCCATTCCATCGCTAATATGTTATGATATGACAAGTCATTTATAACGCTCCTGTACACAAGTGTTTCTAAGCTTGACAAGACAAGGAAGGGAAGACATAAGGAGGACAAAACAATGATCTTACTAGGCCTTGTGTCATTCAAAACACGCAAGTGCGGGGGCAGGGAGAGAAGTGCCAATGGAAGCATGGGGAGGGGGGAGTGCAATGGAATGCATACGTGCTGCCAGGGAGGTGGCTCATAAGTGCAGAGAGTCAGGGGACTGTAGGGTTGCAGATACAGTCCCTAAGTGGCAAGGAGGTCCGGAGGCAGTGCAAGGGCAACTGGTCATGCAGGAGCTCGATTCCGTAAGTTCAGTGGGTGGCCAGGTAACCCATTTGCGCAGCAGACAGAGGCCTCAGCAAGGAAGAGGGAGAGAGAAAGAGGAAGCGAAAAGGAAGGTCTTGAGTTGCTTCCGGTACCTTAGGTGATCCTGCTCGAGTTTGAGAGAGGCAGGCAGGCTGTTCCAGAGAGGATCCCCAGCCGAGGACAGAGATCTCCCCCCACTCTCTGCCTGGAGAAGCGTCTGACCCTACCCTCAGAGAGTTGGAGGTGGAGGAGCAGAGGGCTCAAGAAGGAAGATGCTTAGGAAGAGAAAGTTGGATATAGTGTAGCCCCTGCCCCAGAAAGCCATGTGGATGATGCAGAGGGTCTTGAACTTGATCCTTCCAGCTACAGGGAGCCAGTGGAGTGATATCAGGGCTGGAGAGATACGATCCATGGGCTTGAGACCAAAGACAAGTCTTGCAGTCCTGTTCTGGATCAGTTGTAAAGGGCGAAGATTAGAGGCAGGCAGATTTAGAAAGAGGCTGTTGCAGTATTTCAGCCTAGTGAGAACCAGGGCTCTAGAGACAGTGAGCTCCTGGGGGAAAGTGAGAAAAGGAATAATACCTCTGAGGAGGTGCAGCTGATAGTGGGACTTCTTAGAGATGTCAGAGATGTGAGGCGAGAAGGAGAAGGTGGAGTCGAAAATTACACCAAGGTTCTTAGCCTCGCAGGAAGAGGGCCCATGCTGGGCAGCCAGAGGGAGAGAGGGAAGGCGGAAGCAGGTGTTCCAATGAGGAGGCTCTCAGTCTTACTGGAATTAAGGCAGAGATCGTTGGAGGCACACCATTCCAGAATTGCGGGCAGACAGTCAGGTATGAGAGAAGGAGCAGAAGAGGCTGAGGGGAGCCTGAAGGAGATCTGAGTGTCATCCGTATAATACTGAAATTTAGAACAGAAGGTAGAGATGCGGTGGGCCAGAGGTGCCAGGTAGTGGTTAAAGAGCAGGGAGAGAGGGTAGACCCCTGGGGAACACCACATGTATAGAGAGAGATGGAAGAGAGGAAGGACCCAAGTTGGACGTGGGAGTGTCGATCGGAGAGAAAGGAGGTCAACAAGGCAAAGGCCTGGCCAGTGATACCCAGGTTGTCACAGACGCGATTGAGCAGGATGACGTGGTTGACCATGTCGAAAGCAGAGGATAGATCAAGGAGAATGAGGTGAGGACATAAGGAAGATTAGAGTCTAGGTTAGAGAGCAAGTCTTCACAGGTGTTCAGGAGAGCAGTTTTTTGTGCTTCTGGCTGCTCCGAAGCCAGACTGGTAGTTGTGGAGGCAACCAACAGATTCAGTATGCAGATTAAGCTGGGTGATGGCCAGCTTTTCGAGGAGTTTTCCCAGGAGAGGAGTGATGGAGATCGGGCGGTAGTTTGCCGGAGATCAAGGGTCGGCGGAGGGCTTCCTAAGGAGGGGGTGCACAAAGGAGTGCTTAAGGGGACAGGGAAAGGTTCCAGTGGCAAAAAGAGTGATTGCAGAAATCGGCCAAGGTTGGAGCAAGGGTGTTGATGTGTTCCTTAATGGTTCTGGAGCAGCAGAGGAGCACCTGCTTTGATGGGATATTCATAGATCAGACTTGTGTAGAAACATCTTCGGGAGTGAACAGGCAGAAGGAGAAGAAAGGAAGAGGAGATACTGATGGAGAGGGGCCTGGAGAGGTAGAGGGAGAGGAAGAGGAAGTAGAGGAAGAGGAAAGAGTGGACAGGATGTCCTGAGTTTTAGTGGTGAAATGAGATGCCAGTGTCATGCAAAGGGCCTGGGAGGGAACAGGAGAGGTAGAGACTGCAGCAAGATTGCCCAGCTCCTTGCAGATTTTGCAAATTTTGGCCGAGTTGTTAGAGCCTACTTGGATGTAGGCACTTTTCTTAGAAAGTACAGAGAGTCTGTATTGCCTTTGGAGCAGGCAGCAGGCTAGTTTGTCAGAGGCTGAGCCTGATGCCCTCCACTTCCTCTCAGCCACCTGTGAGAAACCTGAAGGTGTCTCACCTTCTAGTCCCCGGGGATCTGTCCTCCAGGTGGCCAGGAGACGGCCACTGCCATTGCATCTAGTTTCTGGGGTGGACCAGTGTGGGAGGATCACCTGCATGAGGGGTCTTTGGGGAGTGGAAGTGGGACACCAAAGGGTGAGATACGGTATCCCCTTCCGTATGACACCATTTCCCCATCCTGCCCAGTAGGATATTTAGAAACTCTATCCCCCCCTTTTCCAACACCGTGATTGACAATGGACTGATACCAGAGCCATTTTCCCGACATGTCCCAACACAAGGGTCAGGCAGAGTCAGGCAATTGTCGACAACTACACACATCTGACTGCCCTTTCTCTTCCCCATAGGGATAAAAGGCAGAGCACAAGAGCACACTCTGAGCAAGGCCGAACGCATGAGAAAGCAGCTATTCCAGGACAGCAGTTCAAATGGAGGAGAAAGGCAGCAAAACCTGAAAAGACATCAAGAAGGGAGTTGCCCTTGCACTTTTCAACCCAGACCCGCAAAGTCTTTGACAAAGGAAACATAAGACCGGGAATCACAGCTGGCAAATGGTGTGACGGATGCCAGCGGTACATGGAACCCTCCCACCCAGATAGCCGGTTGGTTGCCATCATGGTACCGTCCTTGACTCCAGTGGCAAAAGAAATGCCAACGAGTTCTGCACAGCCGGTGAGTCGGAAGAACCTGATAGTGGGCCAGACTATGTTAGACTCAAAGTTGCAGTCGCAACATTAAAAAGATTAAGATACAAAGATATTTTGTGAACGAACTTGGTACCAGAGATAGAGTGGTCCGGGTCCACGTGGGCGCTCATTCGAAGGTCTCTGGCTGGGCCTCTTTCCCGAACAAAGAGAATGTGTTGAGCTAAAAAAGTATTGAAACTACAAGTACCAAGAGGCCATAGGGAAGGCCGGCGTGACGTGTCAAGGTGGTCATACAAGGGTCAAGCCAAACCCCTTGTATGATCGAAAGTCATTGACACGTTGCAGACATTTTTGATGATTGTGAAATTGTGAACTGGACTGAGGGAATTGTGAAACAGGCGTTTGTGCCCGGCTGAAGGGAACTCTGTGCGAACTGTGATTTTGTGAAACCTGCACTTGCCATAGGCTAACAGAGTGAACCAGTGAGACGAGATCGCCCTTCGGAGGTCTCTGTTTAAATTGGCAAGTGCTCTGGCAGGTTGAAGCTGAGAGATGGATCGGAGCCCGGCAGAGGGGGTTCCAAGGGTGAAGGGTAATCACCCGACGTGAAGATTAGTAGAAGGAATTATATTTTTCTTGTTTTGGCATATCAGGCCCTCTGAAGCAAGGGACTTTGCATGACAAGAGACTTGGGCACAGAAGGCCCTGATATAGAGAAAATGAACTGTAAGCTTGTGCCAGAGAAGCCCAGATGTGTGCTGTGCTCAAGTGTACTGCCTTGTCCCGTGCTAAAAATGTGGGGAAGGGATACCCAGGCCATTACAACCTCACTTATAATTTTGTGAACACTTCTTTCTTTTCTTGTGAACATCATCCCACACTATTTTGTAGCATAGCAGTAAGTATTGGTAATAGTTTCTTTTAGTATAGGCCCTTTTTATTTGACTAGACTCTACTAGGACTGTATTATTATTATTTTTTTGATGGTCGCAGTGTGCACCCATCTTAGATTTAGGTTTAGATTAGGATTTATCTCACCCATTTTACAGTTTAATAAACACCCTTGAACTGTGGTAACGTGTGTCTATCTGACTTTGATACCATGCCTTCCTTACACGCCCTACACTTGCCCTTAAGGGTGGTGAGGTCGGAATCGCACCAAGAGTTGCACTTGGATGCCGGCTTCAAACTGATCCTTAAGAAGGGACAATGACATCCAGAGTATTAAAGATTGAGAGATGATGGTTGGAAAGGGCTGTGTCAGAGTGTGAGTCAGCCGCAGGTGTACGAGGAGGAGAGAAAGTAGCAGTGAAAGCCTCCACAGACACACGCTTCATAGGCCAGATGACCGAGAAGGTGGGTGGCAGTGCTGGGGTTGGCTCGGCATGAGCAGCAGAGAGGGACAGGTGAGAGGAGAAAAGAAAGTGGTCAGTCCAACAGAGAGGATTGGTGAGAGGATTGGAGTGGGGGATGTCTGATGAGATCAGAACATCCAGGCTGTGCCCTGAAGAGTGAGACAGATTAGAGGGAAGAACCGAGAGAGGGAGAGAGAGTCGGAGAGGTTGTGAAAGAGCCCTGAGGATGGGCTAGACGCTTTCAGGTGGGTGTTAAGGTCTACAAGGAGGAGAAGTTGAGAGGTAGAGGCAAGGAGGGAGGAGGAGAGGTCAGCCCGCTCAGAGAGAAAGAGGGCGACATGGCCAGGCAGCCTCTAGATGGTGGCCACAATAAGAGAGAGGCCAGAAGAGATAGAGAGCCTACAGACCAGGCATTCAAAGGAGGACTAGGCCTGCGTAGGAATGACAGAAGCAGGGATCCACTCAGGGAAGATAAGGGCTACTCCACCTCTAGGACGGTTGGTTCTGGGTTCAGAGAGGATCTTGTAGCTATCCGGAAGGAGATTGTCAAAGCTCGTGACAGAAATGGCCATGAACCAAGTGAGATGGAGTACATACAGATGAAGCTTTTCGAGGAGACGGCAGATTTCAGAGGAGTGTTTCACAGCTGAGCGAGAGTTAAGATTAGCAACGTGGAGCATGGAGGGGTACAGGAATGAGATACGCACGGTGGAAGTGTTAGTGGTGCCTGGGACTGGGCAGTGGCGGAAGGAGGAGATGGCAGGGTAGTCAGAGAGTAAGAAGAGGGTGCAGGAGAGGTGGTGGAGGAAGGAGAAGGCCGAGCGGCCAGAGAAGCGGAGGAAGGTGCCAGAGAGGTGGCAGAAGAAGGCGGTAGCAGACCAGCCAGAGAAGCAGAGGAGGGTGCCAGAGAGGTGGCAGAGGAGGAAGGTGGCACAGGAGCCAGAAAGGAGTAGGTATGAGTAGCAGGAGAAGGAAAGAAGTTGATAAGATGCAGAAAGCATGTATCAAAAAGGAGGAGATTGGCCTGAGGGCCCTAGACCAAGACGGTGCCATTTAAGTAGACATTAATGATGATCTTGGAGGAGTAGAAGGGTGCCAGGAGGGTCTCCCACCTGATGCAACCATTAATGGGAGAGGAGGAAAAAGGAGAGAGAACAGGGCCAATAAGGTGGGTCCATAGGCCTGGAGAGGGAACGACAAAGAGGATGTTGGTGAGGGTCTGTCTGGAGGAAGCACTGGTGTAGGTATTAGAAATATTGAGACCTGGGTTGGAGACCAGACTGTCCCCTTTGAGCTTCTTCCTACCAGACTTAGTGAGAGGAATAGGATAGTCAATAAAATTGCAGTTAGAGAAGATAGGGGAGACAGAGAGCACCATAGAGGGTGCAGGCAGAGAGTAAGAGGTGGGGGAGGGCAGCCCAGCCAGGCAGTGGAGTTTGAGGGGGCGATCGGTCACATGCTAGAGGCAACCAAGGAGTGAGACACAAGAGGGGTCATGAAACAATTGAGTGGGCACCACGTAAGTACACCACAGAGAAATAACACTGGAATTTAGGGAGGCCCTAGAGGAGTGAGTGGAGAAAATAGAGCAAAGCAACAAATGAACACTACAATAGTATTCAAGGGTGTGAGAATGCAAGTACAATAAAGAATACACAAAACCGGTAGTCCTAGGGCATCTGGAAGGGAGGAAGAGAAATGAACTTGAAGCAGCAAGTATACAATGCAGTGGAGACACTATAAAACAAAATATGCAAACACTAGTAGTCCAATGAGACCTGGGTGTAAGAGGAAAAAGTAAGCGATGCAACAGATTGACAATACAATAGTCACTGTACGATAGGGCAGAGACACACGCAGGGAACAATACATTTGTCGCGGCACATGGGCGCCTCAAGAGGAATGAGGGGAGGGAAGCGGGCCTGGGTTGTGTGGGATACAACGCTGAGAAGGATTCACAAGGCCGGAGAGAGGTGAAATTCAAGTCCACTCGGGACATCCATATGGATTTTTTCAGAACATCTTGGTTCTCCAACTTACGTGTCTGATAGTCAGGACAGGTAAAGCGTCTCTGCCGGCAGAGACACGTACCCTGTCCTGACTATCAGAACTAGCAAGACATGCAGATCTAAAAGATTGAGCGTTGAGAAACATTGCATATCCACATCAAGTGTCCTGGACAATAAAACCTTGGATACATTACTCACACGTAAATTGGAGAACCAAGATGTTCTGAAAAAATCCATGTGGATGTCCCGAGTGGACTTGAATTTCACCGGACAGTAACTCAGACAACAAATAACCTTCCCTAAACAAAGAAGGCTAAGAGTTAAAATTGAATGAAGTTATGGAAAGGAATGCAGCTCATTAATTAGTCATTCCTTGTCTTGATGAGGTCAAATGCAGGATTTGGCTTCACAATTACACCAACGAGCTCTGCCTGAAACACGTGTCAACAGACAAACAGTTATCAGTTGTCAAAACATTTTTGGTAATTTACGCTATGTGTAGCATGCAATGATATGGATCAAGGGGAAATGAATGTATATGGAAGAAGTGTGTGCATGGATTGATTCGTGCCTTGAAACAATTGTGTATAGGTGCGTTATAAATGCCATATCATATCACAGATTATTGTGAGTTTTTTTTTATAGAGATGGTATATATTTATATGGTGTTGTAAAAGCATTAATAGTGTCTAACAGAATTGAATTTAATAAATGAGTAATAATAGAAATTGAAGGCTGTGGCATTATTTCACTCCATAGCCCTGTACCACTACAATAATTGTGTTCTTCATCCTGTCTTGCATGAACTGGTCTTGACCATTCTGATTTTTTTTAATTTCGTGGCGGACCAGGCCACGCTGTATCTAGCATATCTTCGATCTTCGTCCGACCTGCTGCTGTTTTGGAATCCTTCATCTCCGATTTTAATCCTTGGATTTCCATGGACTTTTGTATACCATAGACATTGCATTGATTTGCCAAAATGACAAATGTCAATCATGATCTGTAAACCCCTCCAGAAATTGAGCCCGCCCACAGCTAAGATTGGTCTGCACATCATCAAAAACTGATACCTGCTGGCATTTTTGTCTCCCATAGACTTTCCAATGATTTTCAAAAATGACTGTGCAAATGTCAGATATAATGATGTTGCATGCTGTCTGATTCATAGGATTAATATTTGTGAATCAGCCTCCTTTTTGCTTTGTGCAGGACAACTAACAAAATGGTTGAAATTAAAAACTGACCTTAACATGCATCTGCATAATGAAAATTTCATCTGGCTTTAAACGTATTCTGTTGTTCCAAAAGATTGTTGGGAAAGGGACAGCCCCATCCCATTGGCCCCCCAGGAGCTTTAAAGTAAGGCGAGATGTATTCGAGAGACTGTAATGAACAAGGGGGTACAGGTGTCAGTGAAAGGGGTGCTGTCCCATCAGGTAGGACCCCAGGCTAACATCATCAATTATAGAATATTCATATGGTGTGGCCCAAGGCGCAGGCAGCATTATGATTTTGCATAGATAGTAATGTTCCTAGGTAGAGGCGAAGGCTTGCGCATTAAGCACAGCAAGGGCAGAATTGCATGCGTTAGGCTCAAATTCACAAGGCCACAGAATTCTACAGTCATGCCTAAGCTCCCATGAGGACGGTTTGCACCCCACCAGACACACTGTTTGTTCATTGTTCGTGAAAGTGTTGCGAAGATGTGTGTTTCACCCGAAAAGAATGCAGTCTACAAGGCCGCGATTAGAGGCCGGCGCCTGGTCGGCATGTTATCTCACTTTGGCCAAAGCACGACCCGACCCATTCCCGAGTGACCACAAGTTATTGCCCATATAATTGACTAAACTCTAAGATCCCCAAATTCCATGACACCAGGTGCCCATTGACCATCAACCCCAAAGTAACAAGTCCTGAAACGTTGAAAGAGGATGGACAGGATGTATCATTGCAGCGACAATCGTGTGATTTGTTTTTCAAGGGAGGGACAAATTATAGTTCATAGAAGGGTGGAGACCTAGGACTAGGATGACGCAGAGGGAGGGAGTGAAATGTGTGGGTGAAGTTTAGAATGCCCTGGAACCTCATGTGTGTCTGTTTTGAAGCCTGCCAAGTGTATAGTGTGAGTGATTAACAATCTGTATATAGGAGTATAGTTAATTCGTTTTTTGACCTTCGATGTGAGAAGCAGATGAGCCCTGCGACGCCCACGTGATGGAAAATGGATGGACTGGGCTGGGACCAATGAACTTCCATCCCATATGGATAAAGGCAGCACCTGTATAGGGCCCATCCAATCAGCCGCACGGGTGTGTACTATATGTATTGCATCATTATGATGATGTTTTTGCCTTAAATGTTTCTGCTTGTACCTCTTTTTGGCAGAACGTTCTTGGCAGCAAAGTTCTTTGCAGTTGCTCTCATCTGCGCATGAGATTAAACCTTGTTATCCTTACAAGATCGATTTAGGCCTTTCTTCCCTAGCGGTTTGTATTTTCACGGGCATGAGCATTTAGGGGCTTGCTTTCCATTGGTGACCCCGACGTGATCCTAGCGCCCCCCGCACCTGCAGAAGCCTTCTTGCCGATTCTCAAGAAGGAGCCGCGCCCACCTACAGCAACCAGCCCCAAAAAAACATGTGTTCCGAGTCGCCTAGTAGGCGTCATTTTAGGAAAAGTCCTGTCTGCTATTTGAAGTGGGGCACGGCTCTGAGGATTGTGCAGGTCAGAGTTGAAACCCTGTGACAGAGGAGTTCGGATGGACACGCACATGTGAGTAGACTCTTGTAAGAGATAACAAGTAGGGGACAGATGCATGGGGAAGTGTGAGAGATGTGAGCATGTGGAGAGCGAGGCCATCGATGTGACATGGATGAGGGTAGGGTTATTGTTGGTGAACATTTGTATTAATAGCCGATCAGTTCGGTAAGGCATTATAAGGTAAGGCAAAGGTAAAGAAAAGGTAAGGCAAGGGAGCCCCTCCTCGAAAGGGGAAGGAAGGTGGTACCATGAGTCAGAATAATATTTAAAGGAGGTTCTTGGAAATACAAAGTAGTGGTCTCATATAAGTAGTAGATGTCATGATCTCTGCTTCCAAAAGGTCAGGGTTTTCCCAACTCCCTTGGAAGCAGATCCATAACCCAGGTTCCGAGTGCCAACCAGTCCCAATTGGGACCTTTTGGACCCAGTCCTGGCGCCAGTGGCACCAGGCTCATAAATATGCCCAGTCCCAGCGCTGGAAGCGCCGGGCTCATAATGCTTGGGTGGACTTACCTTCAGCAGACCATGCTGCTTACTTGCCTGCCAGTTGAGCCTCTGATCCTCTTCTGTTTGGAACTACTTTTCCTGTTGGGTGGGGCTGGAGCCACTCCCTAGATTCAGAACACTGGAACTCTTCTGGAAGGCAGGAACTCTTTTCTTACCAGGAACTCTTTTCTTACTTAGGCGTGGCTGTGGAAGGAGACACCTAAGCACTACAGGAGGCTATTTAAACCACACCCGGTGGATGAATCTTGCTTTGCGTTATTCTGCAACCTCTGCAGCAGAACGCTCATCGTGTCTTCTGCATCCGGTCCTGGGCCTAAGGAAAAAGGCTTACCATCCTGAATCCAGTCTTCAGCAACACCTATAAAGACAAGAAAGAACAGGTTAGCATTCCGGCATCTGAAAGGCAAAGGCTTACCATCCTGAATCCAGTCTTCAGCAACACCTATAAAGACAAGAAAGAACAGGTTAGCATTCCGGCATCTGAAAGGCAAAGGCTTACCTACTCTTTGTGCGCTCCGGAGGTCTTCACACTGCATTCCGGCATCTGAAAGACAAAAGTTTACTAACTCTTCGCACGCTCCGGAGGCCTTCGGCGCTGCATCCCGCATCTGAAAGACAAAACAAGGTGCGTTTAAAGACATTGGGGAACTTTAATACTCACGTGCCATTACTCCTTTCCACATCTAATCCAGTGGGTATTCCGGCACCCTGCAGCCGCTCCGAACTCGTACCTGCAAAATAAAAAGACGGTTAGAGCGCATAGTGAAGCAGGCAACAAGCGCTTACTTACGTGCTTCCAGGCGCTTCTATTCATCACACGGGCTCCATCTTCAACTCACTTCAGCCCGTCATCCGCCATCGCCGGAACCCTGCAAAACAAGAGACATCATTACTAAAGACTTTAAAGACATTTGAATGACTCGAAACTTACCGTTCGTGCAGTAAACGACGGACAGCAGTCCTCTGAAGTCAAGAGGCCTGCGCTACCTATCCAGTGAAGAAACTGGTTACAGCACCTTGCCCCGAGGCAGATGGAGAGCTCGGCATTCACTTACCTAAGGTGAGAGCGTTAACCTTTGGGGGTCTACAGGAGAGGAGAAGAGGAAAGAGATAGGGACACCCCAATAACCCCAGTTCATTAACCCCATATTTTCTATCTGCAGACATCTTACTCTACACGTCAGGCATACAGTGCACAGAGGTCCAGCCCAAAGAGCCAACCGGGTGCTACACATCAACTTTGAAGATACGGTAGTCGCCCAGTCAAGACCGGCGCCTCTGCGAGAATCAGGTGAGCGTTACAGTAGACCTGGAACAAGTAGTGTTTTATGGGTGAAGAAGTAGGCCCTAGAAGGGGCGGTAGCTGTGGTGTGGTGTTTTTCCAATCTCTTGGAGCAGCGTGTGTGTGTCTGGAAGGGTGAGGGAGAAGGGTGGGGGCTGATTCTTTTGTGTTTATTATTGCAAGTAAGTGGCATCATGCGCAGCACATTCGAGGGGCTTTATGGGGATGGTAAGGAATCGCCGTCACTAACATGGGGGAGGATCAACAATAGAGCACATGTACAAGGCCCTGCCACTTTATCGTGCCAGGGTGGAGAAATATCATAAGCAGTGGATTGCGCAGACAGGAGGAGGGGGGTTGCCCTGTCCATGGCCAGGACAGGGCTCGCACAACAAGAGCATCTTGGAACACATGTCCACATTTTTAGGAGCGAAGTACAAGGGGAAGCAGCTACAAAAGAGAAAAGACATTCACAATCTTTGGCATATGTTCAAAAATACAGAGGATCCAAGGAATGGAGTGGAAGCACAGAGACAGAGAAGTTTGGGAAGAGAGAAGGGGAAGATAGAGCGCAGGTAGTGACCAAGGGATTTTATCCGTTGACACCATACCCCGCAGAAAGGTACACCAATTGAAGCTATGTACCTGCTATGATAGGGATCTCTCCCACTGCAATAGGGACCCCCACATTGTCAGCAACATTACAGTCCACCGCTCCCCCACTTCCAAATACCCACCCGCCTGAAGCACCAGCATTGATGGAGTACAGGTCTAGGGAGTGTCAGGATAGGTTGACAGGTTTGCTAACGGAGCTACAGAGGTTGCAGACATCCCCAGAAACAGGGGGGAAAGTAAGTGCACTAAGAACAGGAGCAGGAGAGTGGAGGTCAGGGGAAATATTACTTAGAATGGACGGTGAAGGTATAAAACGTGTAGGGGTTGAGAAGGAAAACATCCCAGGTGGGTGGATTGTCTTGGGAGAGGAGACTACGGTATTGGGAGAGAATGTGGAAGGAGGGGATGCTGGCATGTTCACAGAGGACCCGATTGAAGACGAAGGGAAGGGTGAAGTGGTGGCTGAAAATACCCCTCATGCAGAAGTTATATGTGCAGGAGGCAGGTTAAGGAACAGAGCTAGCCAGGTGGCAGAGTTGAAAAGAAGAGGTTTTGTGAAGAAGGGCAAAGATGCAACTGTCCCTTATACGTAAGGGGGAAGGGAGGACACAGTACATGCCTTGGCCCTGAATGGACAACAATAATTTAATTAAGCCCCTTAACAGCTTACAGCAGAGGTGAGCAACTGGATATAGGAATTCGAAAAACAAACGGCAGGGGTGCCTCTGGCAATAGGTGATCTTAAGAGCTTATTGGTTGCCGTAGTCGGGATCAAACTGGAGATGTATGGGTTAAGGCTTGATAACCGGGAGTAGCCTTAGGGGGTAATGTGCATGATGGGGCATCATTCAATGGAGTTAAAGCATTGGTATGGGATGCATTACGTAAGGCCTTTCCAGATATTCCCGATCTACAGTCTTTTATGCAATATACCATGGGAAATGATGAGACCCAGCTGGATTCATTCTTAAAATGCAGGAGAAATGGAGAGAGGAGACAGGAGGGCCGTGGGACCAATTGATTGCATTTTTCTAAAGAAGGGTTTGCCTAAGGAAGTGCAGAAGGCATTGGATAGGATTGTGGGTATTGAGGCGAAAGGGTGGCCGGAAATACAGAGTATAATAGTCCATCATTGTAAAAGGATTAAGAGTGGGAGAAGGAAACAGCACAGAGGCGTCAGGGGGAGGAAGCGAAGTTAGTAAAGAAAAAATTGGCAAAGGTGGCAGTTCAGGTGCCTGTGCCAACGTCAGTACCTGTGAAGGGAACAGGGAGTACACAGCAAGTTGTGAATATCACTATGGACAGAAGGAGGACAAGGCAAGTGGTGCAACAGTGCCTTCGCTCACAGTGGCAGAAAGGAGGGCCATAGTGAGGGAGAGGGGGATTTGGAGGAGCAAAAGGTGGAGTATTTGGACCCTGGGGTGGTGGGTTCGGACAGTCCAAATGTTGGAATTGTTTGAGGTGGCAGCATTTTGCAAGGGAGTGCCGGAGTAGGTCCTTAGCAGGATAGAGATACAGGCCGCAGCAGCAGGGCCAAGGGCCCCAAGGACCTCAAGGATTAGGGTACCAGCAACCGGGCCAAGTGTACCAGAACCAGGATTATACTCAGGGGCAATACCAAACTTTTAATCAACAGCCCCAAGTGCCGGACCCACAAGCACAGCATTCGCCAGAGCAACAGCAGGGTGGTGTTGCCCCCGTAATCAGGGCACCAGGTGGGGTGACCACTCCCTTTGGGGGGCAACAGTAGTAGGAGTTAACGCTTTCTTGTTCCCTGTAACGAGCATGCATCCTGACTAGGACAGCCCACAGAGAGCACTTGCGTGTCCAGTCCTGTCAACGACTAACCACCCTGAAGAGGAGAACCATTGGTGGGGGCAGAGATAGGAAATACGCAATTTATATTTATGGTGGTTTCTGGTGCAACCAAATTGTGTATCATGGAAGGCAACTTTCCACTCTGGAAAATACGTTGACACGCAGGGTTTCTCTGGGGCTATATCCAAGGTTCCATACACTGAGTTGGATGTAAAGGTGGGAGGAAAGATAGTACAGGCGCCCATACTATATTCCGAGAGTTCCCCTGTCAATCTACTGGGTAGGGATCTGCTCAATAAGTTAAATAGGACTATATCCTTTACAGATCATGGAGTAGTATGTTCTACTCCTAGGATATGTGATGTATTGGCGATGCTGATTATCCATACAATGGCAAGGGAGGTGGCGTTCCGTGGGTTTCCCATAGACCCAGACATATTTATTTATGGTATCACTGTGCTTGTAACGGTGGTGCCTCAGACTGCTAAGCAGTGCTGGTGAGTGCTCACTGATTTCATTTTCCGTCCAGCTGTGTCGCCCGAAGCAGTGGCAGGAACAATATTATCGCTGGACCTGCAGGGGTTGGTCGTGTCGGACAGAAGGATTGTCCTGTTAGGGACGGACATGAGTGGCGCACAGTGCTCTTTGTAGACCGAACAGTACATCTAAAGGACTTGACAGATGATGAATAGTTTAGGATAATGACAAAGAGGGGGAAATGATCCTAGACATTTGCATACATTGTGTCATAATGGTACAGTACCGCAGAGTGCAGTGTTCCTTAATGGCAGTAGTAACTTCATCCCCATTTTTCAAAGAAGATTTACGGCACATGCCCCCACAGTTGTGGACTACGAATCCATATGATGTAGGGTTGTTGAAAGATGTAACACCTGTGTGTATAACCCTAAAATTAGAAATACCATAAGGCTCTCATGGATCAGGGGATTATCATGCCAGCTACCTCCCCATGCAATACGGCGATATACCTGGCTAAATAATCAACAGGGGCCAATTGGAGAATGATCCAAGATGTGCGCCCCCTAAATGATGTAGTACACAAAGAGTTTCCAGTGTTTCCAAATCCTGCAACAATTTTATGCAGCATCCCCAAGGAGGCTATGTATTTCACTGTGGTGGGTTTGAAAAATGCATTTTCTCTATTCCACTTCATCCAGAGTCGACGTATTTTACAGCATTTACGCAGGGTCAGATGAGGTTCGAACATACTAGATCACCTCAAGGGTATTGTGAGAACCTGAGCGTATTTAACAGAATACTGCATGCTGATTTAGGGAATATTCAGATGCCCAGCACGATTATTCAGTACGTAGATGATCTACTAGTGTGTAGTGATAATGAACAGTGTTGCCGAAGAGGCTTGGCCGTACTGCTACAATTACTAGCTTGTAAAGGGTACAAGGTTGACAAGGCCAAATTGAAATATTGCCAGCAGGAAGAAATATATTTGGGGCAGTGGCACGACCACACACCCGGATCATACGCACAAATACCCCAGATAGTGGGTACCATGGGACCATGCTGAGGAATGACCCATTTATCTCCCTTCAGAACACACAGACACAGGGGGCCCGGCTGGACTCTGTCCTGGCACCTCTGGTGCCAGGCTCATATAAGGAATTAACATTGGGTTGCATCAATTCCATTGGACCACTTTATTGCCAGGCCTCTTTTACTTGCAAGGTGCTGGGTGTGGCCTTCTTGGCCCAACTTCACGTGCCAGTGACTGGGTGTGGCTGGATGTGGCAGGCTAATGGGCGTGGCCAGGGAAGCCCAGCTATATAAGCCTCTAAATCCTCACAGCCAGTGCTTCGTGTTATCTTGCACTCAAAAGCAACGTGACGCTTACTGACGCATGAACCTGCAGATGAATACTCACCCAGGAATCTGACGATCCCGTTCTGTCATCTCTCCACGGCAGTCTTCTTCCATGAGTCTGGTCACTGCAAAAGACGAAGACAAAGTTGGGGCATCTCAATAACTGGAAAGTTGCGCTGCATTCAAGAGCACGCATGCAACTCTACAAAACAACATACCTGTTACCTGGAACCGCGGATCCAGTTCTTCACCTCTCCGGTTACAGCAGTCGCACTCTGCAGCTCTAGGGCCCCGCTTCCGCCACCTACATGGGGAAAGATCAAAAGAACTTGATTAAAGAAGGAACGGACAATAATACACAGAACGGACACGTGTTGCGAGGAACAAAACGAATGGTAACGGGAGACAAACAATACCAAAAGACAAACAAGCAAAGGCTGAAAACCAACACGCAAAAGAAGACAGACAAGAACAAGAACACTACTTACCAGAAGAACTGGGTAGTCGCAGCTGGACTGGACTACCGCCCGCAACGGACCAGTGAAGGAACTTGTTCTTTGGCAATTAAGCTTCCATGACAGAAGTAACAGGACGGAGTGCCCACAGACATTACTAATCAGGTGAGCCTTCCGGGACAGTGCATCTATAGGGAGTACACTCCTGGGGAGGGATGGAAGGGCCCAAGGTCGCAGCTAGCCTCACTCAACGCCCCCTTTGTATTCAGGTGCATGACTCTGAGAAGCATCTACCGCAGTCACCGGTGCAGGATGCATTTCACCCCCTGCGAGGGCTACAACCATACCCCAATGCCCCCGCAGAGACAAGCTAAGCATAACAGGCAGTTTATATCAGTGAATGAGAAGAGGATACTACCCGACAGGGCAGCATCGGTATACGCCGCCCCAGCCCCGCCTCAGTTAAGGAAATGCAGACATTTCTGGGCCTGTGGAATTACTGCAGGTCCACGATCTTCGATTGTGCAGTGTACACTAGGCCACTTTTGCAGCTCTAAGGGAAGCACAGAAAATGGACCACAGGTTATTGTGGACGACAGGAATGATTAGACAATATGATTATTTAAAAGAAGGGATCAGCTTGGCACCCGTACTGGCCACCCCCGATTATAAACAGATGGACAGTTTATGACAGCAGTGTTGACACAGAAGAGCACTATGGGCCATAAGCCATTGGCCTATTACAGTGGTACTCTGGATGCAGTGATACAAGGACATTTTGTGTGCAAAGAAGCATAGGCAGCTGCTGCCTTTGCTATAGAGAAAAGTTCCACAATTGTGATGGAGTGTTCAATAACGCTGCATGTGGAGCATTCTTTGTTTGTTATTTTGGAGAGGTTGAAGTCCACCCTGACTACGCAAAGGTCATCCGCATATGAAATAATCATTTCAAAACCCCACATTCATGTGGTTAGGTGTAAGATGGTGAAACTTGTCACTTTTGTAGCAGATATGCCCACAACAGAGGACTTGACAGTACACGACTGTGTCACATACGAGGGGGAGGAGGATGATGCTCCCAAAAGGGGGATTGTGTGTTAACGAAGGGCATGGTACTTTCTGTTCATGGGTGGTCCACAATTGATCAGGAGGATGGAAAGAGACAGACAGGGGCAGCAGTGGTACGACTAGTGGGAGGGGAATACAAGACAGTGGTTATGAAGAGGTTGCCTACACACTATTGCGTACAAGCGGCAGAACTCGTGGTACTCATTGAAGAACCAAGAGCATCGCAAGGGCATCATGTTATGATATATTACGAATCCACGTATGTTACAACAATGGTACACACAGGTCTCTCTCATTGGAAGAGGAGGGGGTTCAGGACAGTGGATGGGTCTCCAGTACAGCATGCTGTGTTATTAGAGGAGCTGACATAAGCGTAATCACAGCCATCTGCTGTAGCGGACGTCAAGTACGCCAGCCATACTCACGGGACAGATGAAATCTCAAGGGGGAACGCAGCTGCCGATGTGGCAGCCAAAATGGCAGCGTGCCAGCCAGGTGAGACATCCACTGAGTATGTTATGACTGCCCCACTGACCAACGAGCGTCCAGTGCCTTACACCTCATTGCCCATGCCCAAGATCATTGAGCTTCAAGGAAGGGCGTCTGAATGAGAGAAGGAGTTGTGGTTATTGAGAGGATGTAAGAAGTCCCCAACAGATCTGTTGTGGAGGCAGGAGAGCTCAGGGAAGACAGTGATGCCCCAGGAATTGCTAGCAGTAGCATTTGAACAATTGCACTACCCATCTCATAGTTTGAAAAACAACACATAGCTGCAGATATATAGGAGGATTTGTTCACACCAAATATTCAGAAGAGCATCACTTATATGGTTGTTCATTGTACCACATGTCAAAGTTTTAGCACAGGGATGACACTACGGACATTACAAGGTACATTGCCCCACCCTATTGGGCAGTTCCGATAGTTACTCATAGACTACGCTGATATGGGGGAACGTTGTAATGGATTGAGTTACCTCATTGTGGTGGTCTGTCCTTTCTTGAGGTGGGTGGAAGCAGGGACATGTACGCACCCAGACGCCAAGTGTGCTGCAAGGTTTCTGGAGTGTGAAGTGTTCCTGCGCTGGAGTGTGTGCATAGTTTTGTGATCAGACAATGGCACACATTTCTTCAATGCGTTGTTTCAGCATGTCACAACACTACTGGGTATCAGGCATCGGATGTGCTTGATTTATCGCCCACAGGCCAATGGCGTTGTGGAGAGGATAAATGGACTCCTCAAGAGAAAGTTATGTAAACTGTGTATAACATTGAAGTAAAACTGTGTATACAGTCTGCCCCTGGCCCTTTTTCGTTTGCGCATGCAGCCAAGTAAAGAATACCACCTGTCGCCTCACAAGGTGGTTACTGGTTGACGCATTCATACCCCGTGTCACCTGTGAGAAGGATTTCTGATGCGCATAGGACTGTATTGGTTTTAGGAGAGGAAATCAGGGAGTATTTGACGATACTAACTCTGGCCATTAAACATGACTCCCGACAGATTGCACCTCACAGAACTTTGACTACAGAGACACCCGATGCTGCACAGACAACGGCAACAGATCCTGAGCATATATTACGTCTTCGTCTGTAACTTTGTGCACTGCTGGAACAATCCCTGGTTCCAGGGACCATACCAGGTGATGTTTCGCACTCCCCTTGCAATGAAAGTGAAGGAACTGCGCTACTGGGTCATCTCTCAGATGTTCGTAGGGCACCTTCTGAAAGCACAGTAGTGCATCAGTTGTCATAATAACAGGGGTGCCAGTATTTGTACCCCAAGCACCTCACTGGCCTGCCCAAAGGAGACAAAGGTTTGGTGGCACGCTCAAGTGGCAGGCCAAAGTACTGCTGCTAGCCCCACACTTTTCTGCTTTTAGGAGCTCTCGCTCTCTCACTGCCTCTCTCTCTCTCTCTCTCTCTCTCTCTTTTCCCTCTCTAACCCTCTATCTCACTGTTCACTCTCTTTTTTTCTCACTCTCTCTCTCTCTCTTTCATTGTCTCTCTCGCTCTCTCTTTTTCTCGCTCCTTCTCCCTCCCCACTGTTTCCTCTTGTTTCCTTTTTGTCTTGTACAGTACATGTCTCACACATCCCTCTCTTTTGCGGTCTTGTGTATCTGTGCTTCTACTACAGGTGAAAAGAAGATGGGTGCCGCCCATGCACATAGGTTGTTAAGTAGGGACCCGAGGCGTATAGATGCAAATGAAAGATTATGAAAATATATCTATTACTGTTGTTCAGCACTTGCTGGAGGATTGTGTGTGATATTGCTAATACTATTGGCGGTGTGTTGGGGGAGGGGTTTATAGGGGGAGGTCCTAAAAGGGGGGTGTGTGGGAAACAGGATTGCATATTATACTAATGGGACGATACATATCAGTGTCAATAATGCGAGTGGAGTTACATATATTAACACTAATGTGAATACAAACAATAACAATGGGAATAGGGTCAATTACTCCAATATGAAAGTTTCATCTGAGAAGGAAGTAGAAAACATGTTGGTTACAATAAACAGGGGATTGTCTACTACTATGGGAGGTTACAATGGTATTTCCGAAAGTATTCCTAAAGCAACTATCTTAGAGAATGTGTATAGAAGAATGAAAAGAAAAGTATGACAAAAGTATGACACATAACAGTGGACAGTTCCAACAAACACAAAGGATTGAAGATCGAATTATATATCCAAATACTCTTCCACTTTGCTTGCTGAAATACTAGAAGAATACCGTCTGTTCAGCTCAGCAGAATCCTTGTTGATTTCCCTACTTTTGCCAGCGGTACAGGCGGCAGCCAATGCTAAATGGCTACAGATCATGCAGTGGGAACTGTTCCAGCTCGCAAACGACACCGAGAATGGGTTCAACGTGATCAAGGTTGAGTTATGAGCACTTAGACTTAAGACAATGCAAAATAGATATGTGATTGATGTGTTGACAGCAATTGAGGATGGGGCTTGCAAACAATTTGGTGATTCCTATTGCACGTTCGTACCTCCAGAAGATACTAAGAATGCATCACTATCCCACATCATTGCAGCTGTCGATGGCCTAGATGTTCACATGAAGAAGGAAGGAGGAATTCAGAACAATGATTGGCTAAGCATGACTTTCAATTTGGCCCCATCATGGCTAGAAGCAATCGTGAAGATGGTGATGCCCATCATTGTGTTCCTCCTGGTCATGTTTTGCATGTGTCAGCTGCTTCTTCGATGCTGTGTCACTGGGCACCCAATAGCGCAAGAAGGATGGTATCAATTGGGGGTTCAAAAGCACCTCACGAAACAAAAAGCATTGAAGTTCAAACTGAAGTTCTGCAGAGTGACCCGCAGTATGAAATGTGTTCCATCCTGTATGGAGATGAAGGTGATCCTTTATACCACAATGTCATTTTCCAACTGCCTGATCCAGAAAGATACACAGAGGTTTGGGTGGACCTGGCGGGGGAATGGGGTGATGTATTTACATGACTTGTTCACCTGAAGAGTATGTGCTTAGGGGGGGAGAGTTTGCGATCAGTGTGTAGGGCGTGGTTGCCAGTTAAAAGGAATACACCATATGTGGAAGTAGAAACTGGGGCATGGGAGCAGAGAACAATTCCAGAATTCTTTACTGTAGAAGCAACGAAAGGGGAGAATGTTGGGTAGGGGACATCCTCCCTCACCCTAGGCACTTTAAAGTACGGCAAGATGCACTGTAATGAACCAGTGGGGGAGAGAGGTCAGTGAAAGGGGCACTTTCCCATCCGGTAGGACACCAGGCTAACATCATCAATTATAGCATATTTATATGGTGCGGCCCAAGGTGCGGGCGTTATTGCGATTTTGTTCAGATAAATATATTCCTAGCTAGAGGCGAAGGCTTGCGCGGTAAGCAAAGTAAACGCAGCATTGCATTCGTTAGGCCCAAATTCACGAGACCACAGAAATCCCCATTCATGCCCGAGCTCCCATGAAGACAGTTCGCACCCCAACCCGCCACACTGTTTGTTCATTGTTTGTGAAAGTGTTGCGAAGATGTGTCATGCACCCAAAAGGAATGTGCCCTACAAGGCTGTGATTAGAGGCTGGCGCCTGGTGGGCATGTTATCTCACTTTGGCCAAAGCACAACCTGGCCCATTCCCGAGTGACAACAAGTTATAGCTCATATAACTGACTAAACTCTAAGATCCCCGAATTCCATGACACCAGGTGCCCTTTGACCATCAACCCCAAACTAACAAGTCCTGAAACGTTCAAAGAGGATGGACAGGATGTATTGCTGCAGCGACAATCATGTGATTCATATTGCGAGGTGCTGGGAGGGATACATTACAGTTCAAACGAGTGTGGAGACCTGGTAGTCGTGTGACGTGGAGGGAGGGAGTGAAATGTGTGGGTGAAGGTTAGAATGCCCTGGAACCTCATGTGTGTCTGTTTTGAAGCCTGCCAAGTGTATAGTGTGAGTGATTAACAATCTGTATATAGGAGTATAGTTAATTCGTTTTTTGACCTTCGATGTGAGAAGCAGATGAGCCCTGCGACGCCCACGTGATGGAAAATGGATGGACTGGGCTGGGACCAATGAACTTCCATCCCATATGGATAAAGGCAGCACCTGTATAGAGTCCATCCAATCAGCCACACAGGTGTGTACTATATGTATTGTGCCATTATGACAATGTTTTTGACTTAAATGTTTCTGCTTGTACCTCTTTTTGTCAGAACGTTCTTGGCAGCAGAGTTTTTTGCTGTTGCTCTCATCTGTGGATGAGATTAAACCTTGTTATCTTTACAAGATCGACTTGGCCCTTCCTTCCCTAGCGGATTGTATTTTCTCTGGCATTAACATTTAGGGGCTTGCTTTCATGATGCAAAGTACATGGAATAGTCGTTAGATGAATATTTGTTTCCTTATGGTAGTTGCTATTCAAGTTCACTCTGAAAAGTTCCTTTTTAGCAAGGATTTGTTTTACTGTTAAGCCACATATGTTCTTCCCGGGTTTTAAATGTATGGGTGAACCAGTTTATATTGTGGTGGTAACTGCATAATGTCTTATTTCAGTAACTGATGAAAGATTTAGGTATAATAATCTGTTCACTTCAAGCAGGTCCGTGCATGTCATTGTTTGGGAAGTTGCCTGGGCAGCTCAAGCACCAATTACATATTTCAATATGAAGCTTATGTTTCGAGTGCAGAAGCCAAATCTGTGTCTGAATGGTGATGACAGTCTCTGAGATTTACTATGAAGGCACTTTGTGGAAAGAAATGTCACATGTGTGCTGCCGTTCCACTTGCATATGCAGCGTATACCAGATACCAGGGGCCTGCAACCTGTGACTCTCTACATGTTTTGGACTATGATTGCCTTGATTCTATCATTGACTATGTTGCACGGGCTAATGGGGTAATGGGAGATGTAGTACACAACCTCTGGAGTGTCAAGGTTGCATACCCCTGTCATATACCAAACCACCGAAAATCACATGTGGTTTCCAATGTGTTTCTATTGAAATGTACAAATTGCACAGAATGAGTAAGACACAGTCATCGGTGTGACTCCCATTTACAGGTGTTAGCAGTACAGATGCATAAATCAATCGTAGCTGCACAATTGGTGTGACAAATGACCAGTGATTTACTTTGTGCCGGCTGAGCTGACCAGTCAATGAGACTGCTTGCTCCATTTTGTTGTGGTGAAGAGAACTCTTGGCACTCCCATGTATATATGGCAATATCTGTACAAGGTGTACGTATGTAGATACATGTATTGCAAATCACATGAAGATGTGCTAATAATAAACCTCATAATAAAGCCTAAAGCTTTTGGGTGAAAACATCAATCCTGAGCCGAACTCTATTTAGACATAGATGGTTACATACATGGCAGCCTGCAAAACCAATTGAAATCCCTGTAATTAAGGTTCTTATTGCAAGCAAACTGTAACATCTCTACTGACCCGTAATAAGAAAACGAGATCACTATTTCTTTATAATCAGCTATTACACATCAGTTGTTTTGCCACAATGGCTGCTGCTTGAGACAGCACAGAGCAGAATTCCAGCTGCCATTGCAGCACTTCAATCTGTGACAAGCTTTACAAATCCCTTTCTTGTAAAATCGCTTTATGTGCCATGTTACAGCCATGAACTGATAAGGAACTATTTATGGTAGTATGTTTATTTTTGCAAAGTTCGGGAATTTAACACATGAGAGCAATAATTTGCATGCTATTGCTTTTTTCAAAGCATAACACGAGATTGCTTTTAGATGCATTTGATTAAACTGTTTAAACTATTTTATTGCCACACACTAGAAGCTGCAGAACATGATGTTGTATTTTGATTGGAGGTGAATGTAGACGCATGTGATGTAAGATGGAATGTTATGGTATAAATGAGGGAATGCTTGTGATGAGTGTTCTAAGTCTAGGAAGCTGGAGAGTAGTGCCAGGGTGATGGGAGCCAGTGTCTGTTAATAGTGTTTGTTTCTACTAAGCTAACTCAATATAACATGATTATTTATAATACAGTAACTGGAACTTACCTGCAAGCTTAAGGAAGCCACTTTGTTTCACTGGCAACGAGTTGATCCTTCTTCAAGTAAAAGAAAAGGGAAGAGAAGATAAAAGGTGACCAGTCTGCTGCAGGGGGGTGTAGAGAAGAAGGAAAGGAACCACTGCCCCCACACAAGTAAGTCCCAGTGCCAAGCAAAGAAGAGATGCAGCATGGTGATAGCCCATGCAGAAGAATGAGGGAAGTCTGCAGAGAAGAGGGAGCGCTGCAGTACATTTTGAAAGTGCTGAGCAAGGATTAGGGGGAGCTGCGCCACAACAAGAGACCAGGGACAGGAAAGAGGTAAAGGCTGCTGTCCTAAAATACAGAGAGAAGAATAAGGGAAGGTAGTGGTAGGAGACATCATTTGCATATGTCAGCCCAATGCCAGAGTAAAGCAAAGGGAATCAGCGTTTTTATTTCGCGGTGGCCCAATAGAGGTGCCAGGGCATAGAAGAAAACCCCAGGGCAGAAAGAGCTAGGGGGTAATCCGCCAACACAGGCCCCAGTGTGAAAAAGGATAAAGCACAGAGATGTTAAGCAGAGGTGGCAGGGTACAGAAAAAGAAGTGTACTTCAAAGGAAAATGAGCGACTAAAAAATTAATGGGGTACAGAAAAAGAAATGTACTTCCATGTTAAGTGAGGGACTGAACCATTCATGCAAAGAGCCTCGGTTTATACTGGGACAGAATACGGAACACAGTAAGGAAAGTAAGTGCTGCCATGTATAGTACTGCCTGAGAGGTCAAGAGCATTCCGTTTGTGAGGCAGGGGCTGGTAGGAGTCTGTCTGTGGAACAAGCCTCGAAGTGCCCTTTTGTGAAGTCTTGGTTTTTGGTGGCCATTCTAGCGGTTATGAGTATGGAGCTCTGTCCAGCTCTGTAAGACAGCAGCAAGTGATGACATCATTACAGTGGCGAAGGAGATGGCGAGAGGTTAGAACGCTCAGAACGCTTATTTTAAGAGCGTTCTGAAGTTTTTGTTTTCAATACTGTGTAAATGATGCAGTTTAAAGAACAGCACCCTGTCACGCTGGGAGAGTATTTTGACGTTTTTTGCCGTTATTGATGCAAACACATGCAGACGGAAGAGGATTTAGCTCCTCATTGCAGCGTCGGAGTTGTCGTGCTAATGAAATGTTTAAACGGCATCGGATTGTCGTGTCAAAACTGCATGACATTCGGAATGAAAAAAAAGTAAGAAAGCAAAGTTTGTTGCGAGGTGCTGTCTTTATTTCATCAGGTAGAGTCGGAACACTCAGGTACTGTCCTTTATGCAGCAGAGTCAGAGTGGAGCACTAGACACTCAGACTTCTCGGCTGTCAGGCTGAGAGAACCCTGATGTTTAAAGGCGACCTGATTTTCAAATTGACCTGCTTCTGTGTATTTTTTCCCAGCGCGTTACCAGTTTAAGGGGTTGCTGGAGTTGACTTGAATGTCTGCATGCATTTTAGAAGGGGGCAATGTAATGACAGGTCTTGCTTGTATTTGTGTGTCTAACAATTTGTTTTAAAGGATTTTAAGTGGTAATGTCAAGTGTGCCATTAGTAGTTTTAGTAATTTGGAGACAAATGGTGTGAATATCAGCATAACTATATTTGTATTTGTATTTGCATTTGTATTTATTTATTTGTAAAGCGCAGCCGAGCCCTGGGGCAACTGGGCGCTGAATCTTACATGTTACACAGGCATAAACTATACAAGCACTAGGCAATTACACATACATAAGATATACAAACAATCCAGTCTTTTAATATATATGGTAGCAAAATACAGATTATTATACAGTTTGAAAACAACTACATATATACAAGCAGTGGCAATTGAATAAAGGAATTGATTATATTGTTTATAATGCCGATGGATTGTGGTCCTGCTCAGAGAACCAGGCTTTAATCTTGCTATGGAATAGTGCAAAGGACGGTTCCTCTGTTAAGGAGATAGGTAAAGTATTCCATTTCTTGAGAGTGACTTTAAATCTATTCTCTGCTTAATGTTGAGCCATTTTATGTTCTGTCTAGTTGGAGTGATTTGCTGTTTTCTGGGGATGTTGCATGCTGATCTAATTGCGTTATTTTGCATAACTTGCATTTTGTTCATATTTTGTTGAGATGTACTCAGGTAAAGCGCATTGCAGTAGTGGGGCTTAGATAATACTAAGGCTCTTGCTACTGAGATGCAGTTAGTTGTATTCAGGTACGGACGACAGGCTGTAATAAACTTGCATGTATAGGCTGTGGAGGATGCTAATGCATTAGTCTGTCTCGTAAGTGTGAGTGCTGAGTCAATGTATATTCCTAAAGTTTTCACATCGTTGGCTACTTGGTGTTACCGTTGATGTTAAAGGAGTTGAAGAGGGTCCCTACTTTGTTCAGTTTAGATGGTGAGGCAAGGAGTAGTAATTCGGTTTCGCCATCGTTAAGACATAAATCGTGCTTAGCTATCCAAATTTGTATGGTGCTGTAGATATCATTAAGGGTTTTACTATCTGCAGTGTAGACACCAGTGATGGGGATAAGTATCTGGGTTTCGTCCACGTAATTAGTGTACGTGACACCCATATAGTCAAGTAGATCAAATAGAGGTTTGGTGAACACATTGTAAAGAGTTCAGGATACACAAGATCCTTGAGGGACTCCACAAGTGACCAGAGTTGGTAAGGCAGATGCAGAAGGTGCAAAGACCCTCATTGATCTGTTGCAAAGGAAGGATTTAATCCAGGTGTTGGCTTAGACCGAGAAGTGTGCAGCAGATGACAGATGTTTGCATAAAATGTCATGATTCACTAAGTCAAATGGCGCTGATAAGTCAAGTAGTAAGAGTAAAGCGGATTTACCCTTGTCTTTTAGGATCCGAATTTGTGTCTTTAAGTCAATGAGCGTCATCTCAGTCCTGTGTCTAGGTCTGAATCCTGACTGTCTTAGTCCTAACAGATTGTTTGCTTCAAGGTAATGCTGAATCTGGAGGTAGTCTGCGCGGTCCCGTATTTTTTAGTAGGAACAGGACAGTTGTAATCGGTCTGTAGTTAGAGGGGCTGTTTGGGTCTAATGAAGGTTTTTTTTAACAGTGGGAGTACCCAGGCATGTTTCAGATTGTTGGGTACAGTACTGGAGCCAAATGATGCATTGATAAATGAAGTGATGAAGGGTGCGAGTTCATTAGCCGCCTCCTTGATAAGCATGACACGGCATAAGTCAATTAGATGGTTTAAGTTTAAGTATAATCATCTTCACTTCTTTAATAGAGAGAGGCTTGAAGTTGAATTGTGGTATATTAGGGGGGGAGAGGGCAGGTCCTGTGGGATAGCATTATCAATGAGTTTTTTTTTTAGTTTTTATTTTGTTTACTAGCACAGTGATTTTATCTTGGAGAGCATTCTGTATGCTAGTACACCATAAGGTGTCTTTCATACAGGTGTCCGGTACATGGGCAGGAGATTCAAGTTCTTTCAATATGTTAAATTATTCCTTTGTACTGGAATTAGCTTTGGCTATGTGATCATTGAAGCTGTCTTTTTTTTAGCCTGGACAATGGCTAACTTGTAGTTGAGTGAGGCTGCAGTGTAGTTAACCTTGTTGGATTCTAGGGGAGAGTTTTTCCAAATATTTTCCGCTGTTCGTGTCACTTTCCTAAGAGTCTTAAGGTGGGGCGTATACCATTTGTTGATGTGAGCGCAGGGTTTGGATTTCTGCATTTTAAGAGGTGCTATGGCGTTGATAGCCATGAGGATAGTTTCGTTGTATAGGTCCACTAGTTCAGATGGGTCCGAAGGCAATTTACAAGGATGTGTAATTGGACGTAGTAAGGGTAATATGTTCTCTACTGTGAGATTCCATTTGTTTTTCTCGTCATCATGGCTGGAGCTTGAGTTTGTGATGTGTGGGGTGCTGCCTTGTCGATGGTGAACGTGATTAGGTGGTGGTCGGTCCATGTGAATGGGGTATTAGAAAGAACATTAATACTGCAGTTAAGGTCTGCTAACCAGTCTAGAGTTCTTCCTTTATTGTGGGTGGGATTATTTATGCAAAGTGTGAATCCTAACTCAGTGATAGTGTCCTTAAGGGCAGTTGCTTTAGAATGTTTGGGGTCATGGAGGCCTAAATTAAAGTCTCCCAGAATAATGACTTGGGATTTACTTTTGGTGTTGGCGGACAATAGATGTGATACATCATTTTCAAAGGTAGAGGATGTACCAGGGGGGTGGTAAATCAAGTGCAAGGTGATAGTGGATGTGTTGGAGGTGGATAGTTTGATAGATAGTAATTCGGTGGATGGGAAATGTTGCTTATTGATCATTCTTAAATCTAGCGCTGTTTTGTGTATGAAAGCAATCTCTCCTCCCTTGCAGGTATTGGCATCTCTGACAGAGCGTGATATAGTGTAATTGTCGGGTATGGCCAATGCTAATGAGGGGCCTGATGTTGGATTTAGCCATGTTTCTGTAATGGATGTTGGGAATGAGGGGCCTGATGTTGGAATTAGCCATGTTTCTGTAATGGCAATGAAGTCAAGGTCGTGGAGAGTTATGATGTCGGCTATATCCAAGGACTTCGCTTGGAGCGATCGGGCATTGATGAGTCCTGCATGATAATGTTGACGTGGTTGCTGGGTACAGGCATCTGAGATTTTTGGATGTTGATATGTTTTGTGGGTCTTGAAGTGTAGTTGACATTGGGAGTGGAGGCAGTAGTGTTATCTTCGAGAGCTTGTGCATTTTGGTGCAATAATCTTGTGCCAAGTCTGTAGTTTCTCTGCGGCATGGTCTTGCTGGATTTGGGGGAACATACAGATGGTTGGCGAGGCTTGGTATTGGAGACATCTGGATGCAGTGTAGTGTGGTTAGTTGAAGGCCCTGTCATGTGTAGTTTATCAATGGTAGCATAGGGCGATGCAGGTTTGGATTGGCGGTTAGTGTCAACCGAATTAGGGATCAGTGAGGGAAGCCAGTGTGGCTGGTATGGAACCGTATTGAGGCATGGTTGTAGAAATTTCGAAGGCGGGATATCGTCTGACCTAGGAAGACTCGTTGTCATAGTGAGGTGTGTGATGAGTGTGTTGAGATTCGGACAGATGTCCATGTGTTTAAAGTAAGGGAAGTCTGAGGTGCTTTTTTGAACATAAGAAGGTGTGTGATGCCATAGATAAGGAGTACAAGCACTAGTTGTGAGGGCAGCATGGCTAGTATGAGGTTGTGCTATGTGTACCCCTTGGCACATTTGTGGAAGGTGTATTGGAGGATGTGCTTTAATTACTAGATGCATCAAGTTGGGCATTAGTTCTTCCAGGAAAATAAGCAATAGGGTCAGCACCAATGACGTCCAATAATGAGCTGATTAGCTATAAAATGCGAGTCACAGGGAACAGGCTAGGTGAAACAAGATTGAAGTGGCCGCAAGGGCGAGCGGACATGCATGGGAGAGTAATCCATCAAAAGTGTAATGCAGCAGGGGGGCCACAGTTAGAACAGAGTGTGATACATAGCTACAAGGGGACAAATCAGGCAGTGTGTAATGCAGGCAGCAGCCGTTACAGAGCAGATTGTAGAACAGTTTACATTGCAGCCACAGGGTGGTCTGTTTTCCGATGGCTGTAACAACAAGGGGTCATATACAATTGCTTGCCAAATAGAAGTGGAATATGAAGCAATTACAAAGCAGGCATTATCATTCGTAGCAAAAAGTAAGCTCATCAGGCGGGAAGGCAGTTTGAGATGTGGACGTCACGTCTCAGATGAGACAGGGGAGTATGGAATGATAGCAGGCAAGTGGTAAATCGTGGGTACTGTGGGCTAAATAAAATTTTCAATCTGAGGCTCAATGACAAAGCTCTGTGGGCTAGACGCAACTTTCCAATATAGGGGACAATGAAAGCTAGACACACGCACACACTTTCATGTTTAACAGTGTCATGTTTTAAAAAAACAATGAGTGTTTGTTTACCTTTACTAGAATTTCAGGTTAGAGCTATATTACCTATGGACTTTTAGGTCTTGATAAGTTGTCTTTGGCAAAGGTATGAAAGGATGTGTGAGAAATGACTTTTTGTATGGTAATAGATGTAATGATTTTTTGAAGAATTGCAGCTATAGAAGTTGTTACACAACTATGGAATTTTACAGTAATAAGTTGAATATAAGTGCCATGACATGTAGAGATTAACATTTAGCATGGATGGAAAATTGTTAAGTGTCGAACATTCCTGTGTCTAGTAGTGACATGGTGAATGGTGGAGTGAGGTTGTATAGATAGGTGGGTGTGTGTGCCTTCCGCTGAGTGAGAGTTGTTGTGAATTATGTTCCAACCAGGATAGATAGGTGGGTTGAGCCTTCCACACAATGAGAGTGGTTGTGATTTTTGTTGTGTTTCAACCAGGGTGTATAGGGGGGTTAAGCCTTCCGCACTTCTAGAGTTGTTGTGAGTTGTTTGACAACTAGAGAAGATAGGGGGGGTTAAGCCTTCTGCTGTGTGAGTGGTTGCAAAATGTGTTGTTTCAAAACCAGGGTAGATAAGGGTGTGTAACTACACTCCACCAAATGTCCGTGGTTGTGGTGTGTCCCATCCACAGTAAAAAGGGATCATCCTCCGTGACAATTGTATGCGTCAGCCAGAGTAGATAGGGGGATTCCATACACATTGAGTGGTTGTGCTTAGTTGTACCAACCTGGATTGACAGGGGTGTGTTTGCCTTCCGCGATAAGTGTGTGTCGTGGAGTGGTTCAATCCAGCCATATAAGAGTTGCTGTTATGTAATATCAGCAAGAGTAGAAAGGGGGGACACCTTTCGTGTTACGGATTCAGAGTTGAAAAGGGGGGGATGCTTCCCATGGTTCTAACAGATTTGCGCCCCTCGTTAAATAAGGCGCACGGTGTGATTGTGTGTGTGTGTTGGTAGTGTGTGATACCCCGTGAACATGTGAGTATGTGACGAGTGTATGTGGTGTGTGAAGAAGGGGGATGTGTTATGATGTGCTGTGTATATGTGATGACATCTGGAAGAAAGGGAGATGGGTTGTACTGTGCTTGGAGGTGAATGTAGAAACATGTGATTCAAGATGGAATGTTATGGTGTGAGTGAGGGAATGCTTGTGATGAGGGTTCTAAGTCTAGGCAGTTGGAGAGCCCCTGCCTGGGTGATGGGAGCCAGTGTCTGTTCCTAGTGTTTGTGTCTACTAAGCTAACTCAATGTAACATGAGTATGTATAACAAAGTAACTGGAACTTACCTGCAAGCTTAAGGAAGTCACTCTGTTCCACTTAACATGACAAGGACACGGCCCTGACATCTTGTGAGAAATTTCAGATACCTACACTCAATTATGGGCATGAGGATAGCTCAGGGGCAACGCGGTGCAACACGGGTTCGATCCCTGGGTCCGCGCTTAGAAACATCTGGGTATTAAGTGCATTATAAATAACCAATTATAATAATTGTTATAATAATAATTAGACGTGTAACACATTTCTTGATATTTGATATTTGATCAAAGTGCAGCTTGTATGTTGTACTCCAACAACTGCCACTAAGTAATCTGCTACACTAATGACCTGCAGCAAGTAAAAAGACAGGTTATACTAACTTGGCAAATGCCCGTGCAAACACGGCTCACTCAGGCCTACCTCCACCACTGACTATTTTGACTGGTCATCTAGTATTGCTTTACCCACTGCAGACTATCCTTCATGCCACAAGTGAAGTTGGCATCCTGGTGCATCTATCACATGCTATGCTTTGTTACAGATGTACTTCACCTTCTGAATATTCTTCACATGATCCCACCAGTGCTCACGGTTATAATACACTGCTTCATTTTCTACAACAGTGTTTAAACACGACTCCTTGAAAAGACTACTTAGAGTCTCAGAATATGACATTTTGTCATCCACTGTCACCTTGAAGGTATCTTTGACTTCTGTCCCAGCTGGGAGATCCACAACTGGAACTATCTTGTGGGGCCTTGTGCTGCCAGGATGGCTCACACATGTTATGCTTTCCTCGGCCTAACGATTAGTTTTCAGCACACCACCCGCTGCTTGCATTCAGACTTCCAAACAATTGCCCACACGTTTGAAGCAGAAACTCGACTGATGGTAGTCCAGGCCTTAACATCAATTATATGAATGTCAAATTCAGCAGCACCTTCAACCAATACTTCAGCGTGTTCAAAATGTCTTTCACAAACCCTTTCTGCTAAAAAATATACGCCATGTCCTAAAGAAAACCTTACTCATGGTCATTGTCACATGACTCCCCTTTTCTGGGGCCCTGCTTTATGCACCCCGGCTGCCTTTGGTAAAACGTTTCGAGGTACTGGAGTGAAATGCTTTTATAAAATTGTCCCGAAAAACAAATTGCAACGACCATCTAGGCTGAGATTAGAAACAGTGATTCTGCATGGCTTTGTCAGATATACTTAAAACCTAGATGGAAAGATGGGATTTTCCTGAAATACAATATGGCTTTTTGTTTTTGCCAAAGCACAAGCACAAAGCAGGAAGTGCGTGATGATGGCATAATGCAAATCCCTGGGATCATACGTATATTGCTATGCTGCCGCCGGTCTACTGTCACTCCAAGCAACCCGGCCTACCCCATACAAGGAATTCCGAGCATAACTGAGGCTTCTGTACTCCTTTCTAAAGGCCAGTGATGCAGTAAGTAAGCCATTAATTTGTTAACAGGGAATGCGGCTGAAAAGGTGAAATGCCGCTTTTGGGCACGTGGGCCAGGAATAGTATTACTTACATACAGTATTTGAACAGTATTTATACATTATATAGCAAATCGGAAAACAGCAAATAGTACATGTGCAAAATATTTGTCGAACTATACTATAGATTTGCAAACAATCCTTCAGTTGCTGGATGTCAGAAAAACTAGCCAAATCATGAAATCTTTGACAAATCTTGCAAAAAATATTTTCTTTTTTACAATAAAGTGCAACTGTCAGCTATAAAGTAATTAGAGGCTCTAAAAAAACACCCTTATGAGATGCCTTGCTTTGTTCTTTGTATTGCAGTTGTGTATGTGTATGTGTTAGGCGAGATGCCCGGTGGGATAACGGAACATGGCATGCAAAGATGATGTGGCACAAGGCGAAGGATGTGATATGATATGATTAGTGATTTATAACGTGCCTGTACACAAGTGTTTTTAGGTATGACAAGACAAGGGAGCGAAGACAGAGGGAGGAAAAAACAAACGATCTTACTAGGCCTTGTGTCATTCAGTTTGTGCAAGTGCGATAACGCGAAGTGCAAGGGTGGGGGGGTGGAAGGGGGATGTGCCAGGGAGAGGGATATGGGAAGTGCACTCAGGGCAGCACTGCTCTGAGTAAGTGCAGTCAGGGCAGCACGGCTCTGAGTAAGTGCAAAAAGGCAAGGGACTGTAGGTTAACAGTTACAGCCCCTAAGTGTGCGGTAGGCCCAGAGGCAGTGCAGAGGGCGACTGGTCATGGAGGAACCTGGTACCCAGTGAGAGGGTAGCCAGGTCACCAGTCAGTGCAGACGACAGGTTGGTCAGCGGGAGAAAGAGGGAGAGAAAGCAGACACGAAAAGGAAGGTCTTGAGGTGCTTCCGGAGCTTCAGGAGCTCCAGTTTGAGGGGGCAGGGAGGCCATTCCAGAGAGAGGCCTCTGCAGAGGAGCAAGATCTACCCCCTCTCTCTGCCTGGAGAAGCATCTGATCCTCAGAGAGTTAGAGGTGGCTGAGTGAAGGGCTCAAAAAGGAAGGTGTAGAGGGAGAGGACGTTATTGTAACGTTAATGTAACAATCAATCTGATTGCCCTCGCCGCGGCATTACCCGACCGGAAATCTCTCTCCTGACGTTCTTTTCCTTTGTCCCCGGCGGGGGGTGGGGGGGGCTGTGGCAGCCCCTCAGCCAATGAGGAGGCTTGGAACGTGGTAACGTGCAGTGGTACATTTCCTCACAACAATGTTCACTAACGTGGGTGAAAGCATTAAACCATCAAAAAGGCAGAGCTTCTAGAATTGAAAGAAGGCATTTATGCACTGACTGATTTTCCTAATTTAATAGGTTTTATAGAGGGCACACAGACATATACACTGTTCACCATGCTTACCAGACTGAGAAGACACAACAGACCCTTAAATATCCAGTTTGTCCACTATCAAATTCCAAACAGGTCACACCTAAATTAGCTAGCTTGTACTTATGACTCATATATCTTTTGAAACAGTCACATACAAAAGAGGCTGGCTGCTGGTGAATTAGGAAATTGATGTCCTAGTAAGTGAAAACATTCAGGTCATAGAATCCGAACATAAATAGTGACACTATATACATGCCGTGTCACAAGCCTAATGACATTTCAACAAAGCAGAACCTGCTACACAGGCTGCTGTCAAACAAGCATTTGACACTTGAAATCATATTTCAAATGCCTACATAAAACTGGAGATGACCTGATGCACAACCTTGTGACAGGAGTAGGGCTATCATGTACCTTTCATCAACTGACAGGCAGTAACCACGCCCTAACTGGAAGTCCCGCCCCTCTGTGGTGTCCATGGTAATGGAAGTCCCTCCTTACCGGATGTCCCTGTGCTGTAGTAACGTAATGCGAGGTGTCCCGGAAGTGCAGGCATAGGAAAGAGTGCTTCCCGAAAGTGATGCTGTGGTGTTTGCTGTGATTTTGGGGGGCAAGGCGTGGCCCAGCAGGGATTGTGACATCACGGGTGTGTCCCTGTAGTTTCCCTTAAGGGTTAACTTAATAGTGACATCATGCGTGGAAAGGGCGTTTCCCGGCAGTGATGTCGTGAGTGAGCTATGATTTTGGGGCTAGGCGTGGCCCAGCAGGGATTGTGACATCACAGGCGTGTCCCTGAAGTTTCCCCTAAGGCTTAACTTAATAGTGATGTCATGTTTTGTGTTGGGGGAAGTGCAGGCGTAGGAAAGGGCGTTTCCCGGCAGTGATGTCATGGAGTGAGCTATGATTTTGGGGATAGGCGTGGCCCAGCAGGGATTATGACATCCCAACTGTGTCAAGGTCCAGGGCTCTGGGGAGATGATGTAGGTATGAAGTTGTGATGTCAGGGGGCAGGCCGGGGGCGTTGTGGGGGTGTTGTAGTTATGTTCCCTCCTATAGGGGTGGAGTGAGGTGTATATATAGAGAAGGAGCTCTGGAGAGACGTAGACGGCGCTCTTGGAGTCTGCGCTAGTATGCATGGTCTGACCATATGCTTGGGTAGGCTAGGGAGCTTTTTAATTAATAAATACATTTTTAAGTTATAAATGTTGAGCATGTTGTGGTAAAGTTATGTGTGGCAAAAGTTTGGTGCTTTATGGAAGGATCAACCCGGCATTGTAGAGTTAACTGTGCTATTTATAGAAGCTTTGTGACGTTGTGGGAACAATCAATATTTCGGTCGTGCTCTGATGTGTAACATTTGTCTCATGTGTGTAAAAGAAGCATTACTTTCGTTTTGAATGGAGCATGGAATTTTAAGCAGTGTCATTGTATACATTTGTAGCTTAGAGTGTACGTGTACAGTTTGGAAAAGGCCACGTCTGCAAATGTAAGAGTCTAGGTGCGTGTCTCTGACGATATATGTTTTTATGTAAATAGTTATAATGTGGGGTGACAGGCTAAATATTAAACCGCCCTAGTATATATATATATATAAAACGAGAACAGGCAGGCACTCTTTTCTTTTACACTTCTGTGCCTTTGAATGTTTTAAAATGCTTTAAGGTGTATAATTATTGATTCGTTTGATTTAGAGATGCGAAGCACCATCGTTTTAAGATGAATTTGACTTCAAGTAAATATTAGATAAGGGTATGTGTATTTTGTTTCATAAGTGTTGAATTAATGTTACCGTTGAAAGGTGTTTAAGTTGGGTCTGCAAAACTAAAAGAGTTGTATTTTGGGGTGGAATAGGAGTTTATGGCTGATTAATAAAACTACAGTATGTGTTTTATTTATAATAGATTTATAATAGATGCTGAAAAAGATCAGGAAGTCTGTGCTTTACAAGGTAATTTCACTGTTTAACACGTGTTTATTGCATAGGTAATCTCTAATATTGATTAGTTAGACCTGCTGTGGAGCGCTAAAGGAATTTGAGCTTTTTCTAAAGGATCCAGTCAGTAAATATTGCAGACTCGTGAATTTGAGAGATTTGAATCCAGGGTGGACAGAAGATTATTTGAGCCTATCAAAATACAAAATAAAATGTATTTTTAATCTAGAAATGAATGAACAAAAGAAAACAGCAGCAATACAGCACTTTAGACGTTATAAGGTTGTTTAACATGGGTCTGTTGCCTCGCGCTATGTAAAAAGAAGAGGTATTTGCATAGGCAAGCTATAATATTGATTTGTTTCTTTGAAAATGGCACCGTGAGTAAACATTGTAGAGAAATGTATAAATGGAGAGGGACTACGAAACATTTTGAGTTGAATCATTGTGGATGCAAGATTATTGGATTTTATCAAAATATGTCTCTTTAATTTCGAAGCGGAGCAGAAATATGAATTTTTAAATGGTAATAGAACACATGTATGTTTGGAACAGCCGACGCGTTGCTAACATGAACTAACAGGAATATTGAATTGTGGGGATTGGTCCCAGTGATTTGGCATACTGAAAATATTCTTATGGACTGTATTGTTTCAACTTTGGCCCATTTTTGAAAAAGCCTAATAGAAAGCCAAAACACGTGTCAAGAGGGCTAACTGTTTCAAAAAAAATGTTGGTGATTTATTAAAGCAACAGTTACAATTATACACTGGGACAGAGTCCTGGAACTTTCTCATTTTTACAATTATTCCGTGGATGGCTTGGGCTTAGTTCCCGTCCGAATCCTGTGACCTGCGACACATTGAAGATTATCAGGAAATAATAAAAAATGATTTTTGTGGCTAATTAACAGGGAATGTAAGGAGTCGCCTGTAAGAGAAACTTGCAAATAAGCCCCATAAACCCTTGTTAAACTTTGTTTAACATGGGTTTGTTTTAAATGGGCTGGTGCAACCTTTAACAGGAATTTTTAGTTTGCATAGGGTTTTGGTGTGGCTATTATACTGTGTAAAGACACAAGGCATTTTGCAAATCACATTTTACAGTGATTTTTTCTTTGAACACCTGGAGCATTAGGGCATCCGGATTTAAGGTGTAATCACATAGGAATTAAAATATATGCTTTTGTATTAACATTACAGTAGACCATACCTATGGCAAAAAGGCTTCAAAGAAGAGAAAGCATATGAATGCTATAGTTGGGTGTGCGAAAGGTAATAAAATATTTTTATTTTATAGTGTTTAGTGTGTGTGTGTGTGTGTGTGTGTGTGTGTGCTATGTAAGTTTTGATTTATGTAATAATGTTTTTTATATAGATTTACAATTGTTAGGCTGAGCATAACATTTTGAGGGGCAGCTCAAAAGGAAGAGTTTGGAGACAGATACGCACGGTATGTTATTTATGTTTGCTAACAAAATATTTTTGCAGCTTTAAGGTTTATAAAAGGTTTCTAGGGTGTATTTTATTATAGTTTTTTTAATGGTTTTTGGATGGTTTAGAAGGAAACATGTATTAGGGTTTACGATGTTGTATGGTTATAAGGAATCAGACTCATGCTTCTATTTTTATAAATATGTATTTAAATATGTTATGGTCATTTTTACGTCCTAGTGTTGCGCACAAGGCTAAAGGCTTAGCGAATACTACCTCTGGAGGCCAGGCATCGGATCGTGGGAAAAAAACAGGCCAGACCTTAGAGCGTTTTGAGTGGATTTTGAAAAAGAAGCGTTTGGAAACAGATACGCACGGTATGATATTTATGTTTGCTAACGAAATATTTTTGCAGCTTTAAGGTTTATAAAGGTATCTAGGGTGTATTTTATTATAGTTTTTTCTTTTTTTTATGGGTTCTGGATGGTTTAGAAGGAAACATGTACTAGGGATTTACAATGTTGTATGGTTATAAGGAAGCAGACTCATGCTTCTAGTTTTGTAAACATGTATTTAATTATGTTATGGTCATTTTTAGGGCCTAGTGTTGTGCACAAGGATAAAGGCTTAGCGCTTACTACCTGTGGAGGCCAGGCAGCGGATAGTGTGAAAAAAACTGACCAGACCTTAGAGCGTTTTGAGGGGATTTTGAAAAGAACCTATTCAGGGGACAGTACGCACGGTATGTTATTTATGTTTGTTAACAAAATATTTTTGCAGCTTTAAGGTTTATAAAGATATCTAGGGCGTATTTTATTATAGGTTTTTATGGGATTTGGATGTTGTATGTATTAGGGTTTAGGATAGTGTATGTTTATAAGGAATCAGGCTTTCACTTTTAGTTTGTAATTATGTATCTAATTTTTTTTAATTATGTTTCTTTTTAGGGTCTAGTGTAGCGCTTACGACCTTTGCGGTCCCACCAACGGCTCGTGTGAAGAAAACAGGTCAGCCCTACACAGAACACTTTGACACAACAACAGATGGGGGTTATGAGGAATGTGTGGGGCTCCAAAATATTTTAAAGAAAAAACCTAAGCTAAGTTTGAAAAAAGATGTACAGTTTAAAGGGGTTCAACATGTTTTAAATGTTACTAACTCTGAAACTGTGGAAGCTTGGAGTATTCAGGTCACCCCGGCTGATGACCCTCAGCCACGATCTGTTAGCTGGGATACAATTATACAGTCCGGGTAAAGGGTATAACACCTATAGCCTATAGCCCCATTAGCTGATAGTTCGCGAATATGTATAGGTTGTGGCGAGATTACCCCACCTCATGTGTTTTCATCTTTAAAGGCCGGAACCCCTTTAGACCAACACATGCCGTCGCTAGGGCGCGGTCTCCGGATTATGGATACTGTACACCGCCCCATACGTATTCACCCACAATCCCCAAAAGTGAGAGGTATGCCGATATTCCCCAAAATTTAGAACAGGATTTGGTGGAACCAGGTGTACCAACAGCCCCTGATTCTGAAACTGTTATAATAATTATAGACTCCCCTATAAAAGAACCTATCGTAGATTCCCCTGCTTTAGACCCAATACCGGCCTGCGTTAGGCCGTGGTGTCCAGATTGCGGAGACCATATACCACCCCATACGTATTCACCCACAATCACCAACAGTGAGCGGTATGCTGATATTCCCCAAAATTTAAAACAGGACTCATTGGTACCAGATATACCAACAGCCCCTGATTCAGAAACTGTTATAATAATTATAGACTCCCCTGTAAAAGAGCCTATTGTAAATTCCCCTGTAAAAGAGCCTGTTATAGTTATCTCAGACTCCCACATAAAATTAGATTGTGAAGAATTTGTATATGGCTCTGTTATTTGTAGGTTAAATGATCCCCCTAAGCCACTAGATTTTTCAAGCACAGGGCCAATTGGTGTAAACAAACAGGTGTGTGCAGTAAACAATTTTTACAAGACTGATAATAAACCTTTGTCTGATCTACATACCTTTAAACATGTGAACACACCAGCCGACAGGGTGACGGTTCCCGGCTATAAAAGGGGTGGCCCTGCTAAGCGGTTATTTGAGGTAAATGTATTAAATAGTAAAAAAGGAAAATATTTACCAAATTTACATAAGAAAGTAAACCTATGATGCTAGAGGTATAGATTAAAGGATAAGTGTACTAAAACAGCTTTAACTGATATGCGTAGACGTGTTTGTAAAGCCAACCACCTTTTGTTCAACATGAAATCTAAAACCAATGCAATGGCTCTAGACTATAAAAAGAAGCCTTTAAAAAATAAAGCTAGGACTGTTACAAAACAGTTGACAACCTCCATAACCGCATTAAGGACCGGGATAGGTCTTGGGAAGTCCACAAACGGTGTAGACATAATAACACCCCCTAGCACCACAGGGCATGGTTTGGAAGATGTGCATACACCACCTCAGCCTGTAGACATACAACATTTACCTGTAAAAGGAACAGAGGCCTTGCGTTTAAAATGGCTTCGCTCTAGAAGGCAGAGGAAAATGTTATAGAAACGTTTAAAAAAAGCAAAATCTTTCATTAGCTGCCACACAAAGAAAGATTTAGAGTTTGGGAACATACCATCATGATTTACCAAAATATAAAAGTGTTGAATACTATGAAGTTTTTCGTGTTATGAAGCTAGATTGGATAACCTCAACAGATCACGCACTATTACTGATAACAGAATTGGTTGAGAGGCTTGTTTCCCACATTTTGGAATCAGCTGGTCCTAATGACTTTGACCAGATCCGTTTAGACAGTTCTACTTTAAACAGACCTCTTTTTACCAGACGATACTATCGCCAGGTGTCTGATGTTTTAGAGTTTTTAGAAAACATTGGACGTTTGCTACAAAGTAAGGCGGAGCTTCTTGTAATGGAACCCTTAAGAATTGTAACTATGATTG
Organism: Ambystoma mexicanum; assembly: GCF_040938575.1. Classification (NCBI taxonomy): domain Eukaryota; kingdom Metazoa; phylum Chordata; class Amphibia; order Caudata; family Ambystomatidae; genus Ambystoma; species Ambystoma mexicanum. The sequence goes on along the minus strand of NC_090937.1, from coordinate 1,082,676,616 downwards.
TTAGACCTAGCGAGGGAGGCTTGTGCAGGCCTTTGAAGAAAACACTCTACAGTATGGTTGTGGCTAAGAAGAAGTGCTGGCTTTTGGATTTTAACTAATGGGACTTAAATATATGTATGGCTGCCAGTATCATAGGTCTGCTGGAGCCTAGAACTGTTACTGACGGTTACATACAAAGAAAGGCTTTAGAGGTCCACCTGACTCGGGGTATACCCCCCGACGTCATGGTTGGTTTTAATGAAGTGCGTCTATTTGAAGATTACTTTGGGGTGGCGATCAAAATTTTGTATAAGAAGACCGGATTTGGAAATATTTTCCCCAGGGTGACACTTTTAATAAAAACACTGCCTACCTTTTACATCATGAGAAACACTATTCCGGTATTTTAAATCTGGTTTTCTAGGGGTACAGAATTGATGCCCTTTTTGTTGTCATATATACAACAATTGAATGTCTCACAAATGTAGATTTCTTTGTTACATGTGTCAAAGAGACCGGTGCCTTGCGATGGATGAATCAAAGTTTAAATGTCCCAAGTGTAAAACCTTTGCCCGGTCTAAAGAATGCCTTGAAAAACACATTGAGAATGCAGCGCAGGGTTTATCCCAATGCTATTTGAAAATGGACTGTGTTTCATGCGGTCGCTTTATAAAGGCTAATCATGAATGCTGTGGTAAGATTTGTCCTAGGTGTAAAATTGAAGTTGTTTCATTGGGGGACCATTTGTTTTACATGACCATTCCAAAAGATGTGGCTAAAACTGAGCATTACATTGTGTTTGATATAGAGTGTATGCAAGAGACAGGCATGTTTACGCCAAACATTTGACGGGTGATAAGACGTGGTCCTTTTATGGTATAGATGGCATTAAACATTTTATTACTACTTTCTTGGATCAAAAATTTAGGGGGTATAACTTTTTGGCACACAATAGTCAAGGGTATGATTCTTTCCTTTTGATACATGACATGATTAAAGAACGAGTAGCAGTCAAACTGATAATGCAAGGTGCAAAACTAAAACTTCTAGAGGTAATAGACTTTAAAATTTGCTTTATTGACAGCTTGAATTTCTTGCCGATTAAGTTAAGTAAGCTGCCTAAAGCTTTTAGATTTCCAGGGTCGAAGGGTTATTTTCCAAATTTTTTAATACCCAGCAGAATCAAAACTTTATGGGCCCTATTCCCATGGGTTCAGAATTTATGATGTCTGAAGAAAAGGAGGCATTTCTAAAATGATACTCAGAGGCCCATAAAGATGTTTTTGATTTTAAGAGGGAGCTAAAAAGGTATTGTCGCGAAGATGTCAATATTTTGAGAACAGCCTGTAACATTTTCAGAAACGGTATCATTGAGCACATTTTGAAACCTGATACTCCTGAGAAGTTAAAATATGTGACGTATGTAGATCCATTCACTTTTATCATGCTAGCTAGCATGTGTATGCATATATACAAGGAACTGTTTCTAGAGCCTGAAACAATAGCCCTTGTGCCAATCGACATGTACCATGGAAAACAAAAACGCTTTTCTACCCCTTCCATACAGTGGTTGATGTATGTGTCCCATCAAGATGGTATACCTATACAACATGCCCTGTGTGGAGGGGAAAAAAAGATTGGTCCCTAATTTTTAGATGGTTATGCGTATTTAAATGGGGAAGAATTGGCCTAAGAATTTAATGGTTGTTTTTTTCATGGGTGCCCCTGCTGCTATAAGGAAAATGACTATAACACCATGATGAGCTGTACTTATGAATTTTCTTGAAAACAGTGGTTTGCGCATTATTACACTTTGGGAGCATGAATGGACAGATATGCTAAAAAATGATGAGGGGCTAAACAGTTTTTTGAAACAAACAAATCTACCGGAACCCTTAGAACTCTGTGATGCTCTTTTTTGAGGGAGGACTAATGCTGTTAAACTTTACCACGAGATAGCTCCTGGTGAAAAGATAAATTACTTGGACTTTACCAGTCTCTACCCCTTTGTTAACAATTCAAATCATCTATGAAGATTTTGAAGATGTTAAACAATATTTTGGGCTGATTAAATGTCAGGTGTACCCACCTAAAAAACTTTATTTTCCAGTGCTCCCTCAAAGAGTTTCTGGAAAACGAATGTTCCCGCTATGTATGACTTGTGCCACTACAAAACAAACTGAAAAATGCACACGCAGTGATGAGGAATGATCTATTTATTACTGGTACCTGGTGCACTGTTGAGCTACAAGCGGCCTTGCAGAAAGGATACCGGCTTGGTAGGATTTGTGAAATATGGCACTTTGGGAAAGCTTCAGTAGAACTGTTTGCAAAATACATTTGTCTTTTTCTTCGAGACAAACAGGAAGCGTCGGGCTATCCCGAGTGTTGCAAGGATGTTGAATCCCGGCAACGGTATATAGACGAGTATTACAAACACCAAGGGATATGGTTAAGACCCGTGTTCATTGAAAACAATCCCTCTAGACGCCAGTTAGCTAAACTGTGTTTAAATTCCTTATGGAATACATTTGCGCAAAGAAACAACCTTCCAAACACAACCATTAAAACTGACCCCACAGAGTTGACCGCTTATCTTTTTGACATGGGCTATGACATTTTAAGCTTATAGTTCATAGACGAGGAAACAGCGTGTCTTTGTTGGAAGTATGCCAAAGAGTAGCCAACATGCTCCAAGAACATAAACATTTTTATTGCATGTTTTACAACTGCCCATGCCCATTTGGAGCTATATAAAGTCATGGATGCCCTCCAAGAACGTTGTTTGTACCACAATACTGACTCAGTTATTTTTGTCAGCTCACTCGGTGACGAGGACCCGCCCCTGGGGGATTATCTAGGTAATTTAACAAGCGAACTAGCTCCCGGCGAACACATTGTAGAATTTGTTTCTGCAGGTCCCAAAACCTATTCCTATAGGACATCCAATGATGCTGTCTGTATGAAAGTAAAGGGTATCACGTTAAATGTTAGCAACAGTATGACAAAAAATTTTGACAGTTTAAAGGAGCTAGTGCAGGAGTACTCTTTAAACAATATAACCAGAAATATCACAGTTCAACAACCATCAATAGTGCGAAAAAAGAAACAATGGGAGATTAGCAGTGAAACGCTGCAAAAAACCTTGACGGTAGTATTTGATAAGCGTGTGCTCACTGCTAATTACAAAACATTACCCTATGGTTATTGAAAAGGGAACATCGTATACGATGGATACCCGGTTACAACACCCTTGTTCATGCATGTTAGCGGAACCTTCTAGCTGTGGTAAAAGCTATTTTATTAAACAGCTATTAGAAAATGCACCCTCTGTTATGAATACGATTCCTGAAAATGTGATCTGTTTTTTGTTGTTGCTGGCAGCCCTTGTATAATAAATTGGCATCTAAAATACCACATTTGAAGTTTGTGGAGGGATTAGCAAATTCTTTAAATGATGACCGCTTGCTACCACCAAATCCTGTTAATATGATTATTGTAGATGATCTTATGATGGAAGGAGGGCATAGCTCGGAAATCGAAAAAGCCTTTGCACAATATTCACATCATCGGAACCTTAGCATTTGTTACATTATTCAAAATGTATTCTACCACGGAAAGGGCAACCGCTCGATAACATTAAACACCAGTTATATAGTATTGTTTAAAAACCCTAGAGATAAACACCAACTAACCGTCCTAGTGAGACAAATGTACCCGGGTAATACCCATTTTTCTATGGAGGCTTTTGAAGATGCTACCTTAAAACCTCACGGTTACCTCTTGGTGGATCTAAAAACAAACACTTTATAAGACTACAGATTGAGGGCCGCTGTTTTCCCTCTTGATATACCAGTGGTTTACGTACAAAAGACGTCTAGAAAACCCCGGTGAAAAACAATCTTTCCTCATTAGCGACGACGACCAGCTACCATGACGGCCCGTATACGTAGGAACTTTGCTCTTCTTAAAATGCTAGTAACAGCTCCACCCCAACAACGAAAGGCAATTTTGTGCTCAGCCTCTGATGATCTAGTATCGGCTATAGCAGATATTGCCTTCAACACTATAAAGGGTAACGTTCTGTTATCCACCCGGCAGCTAGGCGCTTTAAAAAAGAAAAAACGCCTCCTTAACAAGCTGAGTAACAAGAGGTCATCTATAAAAACCAAAAGAAAGCTTTTAAAACAATCTTCGGGTTTTATAGGCACGCTACTAGGTTTTACATTGCCTCTGATAACTAGGCTTTTAGGGGGTAGTTAATGGAGCATGCCCAAAAGATGTATTTGGTTGACAAATGCCAGCTGGAGGGTATAAGTACTCCAAATCGGGAAGAAGCAGATATCCAAAAATCAGCCACTTTAAAGCTTGACTCTGAAATGCAAGAGGTTTTAAAACGGCATGATTTATCAGACTATGATAAGGTGGGGCTCTATTCAACTATTCTACAAAAATACTTAACATACATTAGACATGCCAAAAATGAGAAAAATAAACTGACGTTGTTCATGCCCCCCGAAGACCCTGCAATTAGCTCTAAACCCTACCTATCTACCTATGCCCCGGATCCTATTGTGATGGATGTTTTGGACACTATTAACCCCCGTTATCGGAAAAATGCAAAACTTTTGCTGAACAAAATGGGGAGTGAAAAAAATATTGCAACATGGAACAACAAGGGAGAATTTGTTTATAAAGGAACGGTTGTTAAAGGATCAAATGTTCGCGATTTAGTTCGCAGCATTACCAATCCTCAGGCTTTTGGAAGACACACAAAACCTTGAGGGTGGCACCTGTTTATGCAAGCAGCTGCCAATGTCAACCTGCCCGCAACCTTAATTGGAAATATGGGACATCGCGAACTGCTGGAAAATATAAAAGACCCTGAGATCAAACCCTTAACATCAGCTATTGAATCAACTGAAATGTCAATAAAAAAAACAAAAAAAAAAGGAATCCAGCAAACTCGCCTCTTGGTTTAACATGTAACCTCTTTTTTCTTTAACAAATTCTTTAACCGTTGTAAAATATGTATATACATGTATATGTTTTAAAGAAAATAATATTAGCTTTCCATTCTGTAAAAAAAAGGGCTATAATTACAATAAAAACATTATTCATACTTTCAAATGCGTTAAGTCTAATAATTTCAATCATGTCTAACTATGCATGCTTCATAAATATGAAATAAATGAAAAATAAGATAAAAAAGACTTTGTGTCAATTAAAAAAAATGTGTTTATTTATACATGTACACAATTTTAAGGTTTAGTAACAAGGGTACATTTTTGCCAATGATCAAAAACATTTACCGGGGATCTCCGAAAGCTGTTCTTATTCACAAAAGCAGTAACCATGACATTGTTTTGCCGGAGGTCCAGTGAATAGGTCTGCATAACCCTCATCAGAGAGTGTTTCTCAGACATGTTAGATACAAAGTAACACGAGTGCTGTCCACACGTGATGGCTTCAGGATGTTGCACATGTGTTCTATTATAATGTATGACGGGAGCTATATCCTTCACATAGTCCAGGATTGCGCCTCTGTATATGGGGTGGCTTGGGAGACACCCCAGGCTATCAAAGACGGTTATTGTATCCTTGTTTATAAACATACCTATCCAATGGGTGCCTTCCTGATCTTGGGGATCGGTGTTCGCCACAAGATTAATGGGTCGCTCATTAGTTATGCCTCTTGGAAGGTTATCACATGAATACACACCCTTCAATGTTTTCTTAGCATGTTTGTCTTTACTTAGAAAACATTTGATCTGGTAAGTATCCATTACATGTCGTACAATACTTGTCGTTCATTGTTGAGTTCTATAACCAAGTCAATTAGAGCCATAATAATTAAATTCACAGTGTTGGGTAAATTTGCAGCAAAGCGTACCTCTATGCGTAGATTACCATTCCTAATCAGATTATAATGTCTGGTTGATGTATTATCAGGTCTCAAATCATAAGCTAGCAGAGTATAACCCCCATCATAATCGTCATGGGGTATCACAAAACCTTTATCATGCAAGTGTTTACCGCTGATGGAGACAAGTCCCAAATACTCCCAAATTCTATTTTTTTGTTGAAAACTGGGGCTGTAGGCTTTAGACGGTATAACGACCCCGTGTTTAAAAAGAGCTGCATAGTTGATGTTGTAATGTTTCAAATTAATAGGGTTGCTGGCGTAAGCCCCAGAAAAAGCTGTGTTGTCCACAAAACCAATAATGATTATTTTTGGTAACTGCCCAAGGTATAAGTTATCTTGACTGGCAACACGGCTACCCGCTGGAACACTAAAAAAATTCAAAGATGTCCGCTCCACCGGATATTTTAAGTTTGATACTTGTAGAGCATCAGCATGAGCTAATCTGACCGTGGGTGACACATTCACCCTTTTAATAAATAAACTACTTATACTAAGATCAGCTTGTAAGCTTCAGCACCAGCGCTGTTGAGGCAAAAAGCATCTTTATTTCTAGAAAGTTTAATTTTCAGATCAACGCCGTTCACCATTAGTTTCTCCTGGAAAATAGATCGGAGTGTAGACGGCCTAGTAAATCAAAATTTCTGCTCCCTGTTGCATGTGCCGCTCTTTTTATAAACCCGGCATTAGCCCCATCTAGAGCATAATCCTCCATATGGCCAGCTGTGTCCTTATAGAAAAGCTCCGCTGTAAGTTGAGTGTCCAAAGCGTAATTGCTGTAGTTCAAAATGCGTTCTATATAGGGCCTATAGGCATACAAGTTGTCGTTCTGTGTAATCAGACGGTCGCCTAGAGTAATATCCACCTGATTAAAGAGGGTAGCCACGGGGTAAGCAATCGTAGCAACTTTAGCCATTGCTGGGATAGCTGACCCATCAGCCTTTTTTATTTTACAAGTGAGGTAAAGTAACATGTAATTTAAATCCAGGTACATCTCTGTTGAGCCTGATATGTAAAACTCTATATGCGCTAGCAGAGATAGTGCAGCAAGGGAAGCCACTTCCATGAAAAAGCTGTTTTCGATGCTAGTTTGTGTCGGGGTACAGCAAACAGATCGAGTTCAGACTTGACACATTCCCCCGATGCACAATGGATAAACGCCATCTTTTAGAAAATATTGATGCCGGGGCTAGTTTTATTTTTCTTGGTCGATCTGTTCTTGCGAGTTCTTCTTCTCTTGTGAGCAGTTTTCGTTGCTGATCCTGGTTTTTTATGCGGCCCTGGGGGCCCCATCTGTGCAATGTTTTCCTTTTTCTTTTGTTTGTGTTTTTTTTCACATAAACCAGACCAGAACCCTCTTGCGGTGGTTCGTTAAAACGATTTGCGATGGAGGTTGTAGCTGTAGACACCACATCCTTAGCAATATTTGTAGCTGCTGTTTTCACATGTGGTTTGGCTAATTCAAACTCCTTTCGTAGAAATGGCATAGCCCTTCAAAAGAGGCTTCTAAAAATACTTCCTAAACCCGCTCCATACATAACGGGTGCCACTTGAAAGTAAGGTTGATTGCCATAACCAGCTTGTCGGCGATAATAATCCCTATAAACGTACGGCTCCCCATAGTTTTCCATAAATACCATGTTTTTATTAGTCTTTTTCTCTCCTAGGACGAAGGTGTAGTTTCACTAGGACCTTCCCGTATTTAAATGACACCAACTCCCCAGGATCATCCCTTATCTGTATATTGATGGTGTCAAAATTACTCTTAGAAACCGGTATATAATCAGGTTTAATATATTGTATATTAACAATGCCATTATTTTCACCTTTCACCTTGGCTGTTCTCATTAGGGGGGCATAGGAGTTACCGACCCTTTGATATTCTACTATATCACTGTAGATCATAAGACTGTAAAAGCCCCCATCAATATCAGCACATGTTCTGTACAAATCTTTAGTACTTTTTACATGTTGAACGGTTCCCAAAACCTGAAAAAGTTTCCCAGTACATATAAACTCAGTGGTAAAATCCATCGATTTTAGAAATACTTTTCTCTGCACCTTATCCAGAAACAACTGTATATCAGAATAGCGTTCAATGTTTGTGAGACTTTTATTGATAGCCTCTAACAAAGCTTGTATACTGCTGTAAAATCCAGGAGGAAAGCCGGCGTGTAACAGTTCAATAGGACCTTCACGCTCGATGGTAAATGTGGCCTCTCTTGTAGACACTCAGTGTCCCAGGTATGGGGGTATTAAATTTCCATTAGACCCGCTTCCCACAATACTTGTAAATCAACGGGTTTGGCCATTTTAACACAATAAATTGATATTTCATTGTTGGGGAATGTATCTAGAGAAGCGTTACTGGGTAAGGTGATATAAAATCCACTGCTTTCCATCTTCTCAGGGAGCGCCTTTGCTTTGTATATTCTTTAGAGATGAAGCGCTAAGCCAACTGTTAAATTTCTCAGGCCACCCTGTCCATTTTACCAGACTTGGTTTTTTATTTCCTTTACCTTTACTCTGAAGAATGTTCTCAATCCTATGAAAGCGCTGGGGCTCATTGGTGACCTTCTGTAACTCTTCAGTGTAAAAATTACCATTCACACCATCACCATCATAATCAACCAGCTGGTAGATGTAAACCCCCTCTTTCACAGACACTTTGGTCACTATAAATATTTCATCAGTAAATGATTGCTGATACTGATACCCCTTTGTAAAGACAACTTTAAGCTTGGAAACTCAGACATGGTCCCCCACTTGAAAGGATGGTTTCTTGACCTTCTTCGCTAGCTTGTCAGTATACAAGTTTTTCCAAACGGTTAGGGAATTTTCAGGCGTTACAGAATTTGGAGTCATTTTTATAGATCGATGATAGCTATCGTTGTACACCCCTATAAAACGTTGTAATACGTCCACATAACGATGTGTATTCTTTGCTGTAAAAAATCTCCAAATCTTAGATTTTAAGGTTCTATTAAAGCGTTCAACAATAGCAGCCTTAACCTCATTGTACGTTATAAAATGATACACATTATGTTGTTTTAAAAGATTTTGGAGGGGACTATTTAAAAACTCCTTGCCGGCATCCGTTTGTAATTTTACAGGCACCCGGCCTTTGCTAAAAACATGTTTGAAAGCTGCCGTCACTCTTGATCCAGTCTTATCCCTCAAAACTTCGGCAAAGGCGTATTTTGATAAAATATCAATAACCGTCAGGATGTACTGCGCCCCAGCGTTCTGCTTTCTATAAGTCCACATATCAATTAAATCACACTGCCACTGTTGGTGTCTTTGGGAAACCACCTTTCTTCTTCGTTTAAAACATTTTCGAGCATTTTTATGAAGACTATATGCCTCTTCACCAGATAACCATTCATTAACAGCTCCGCGTGTGATAGGTTTCTTGTCATGTTGTAGTTTTTTATAAAGAGCATCAACACCCCCATAACTGCCAATGCCGCTTTCATCATAATAGCTTTCATGCATGCTTCAATAAGAGCTGTTCAACACTGAAACACTTCAAAAAATAAACATAGGCATAATGGATGAAAGATGATTTTATGACAACTCTTATACATATAGCGTATGACACAACGGCACCCTTCGTGATATTTTGTTCTGCAGCCTTATAAATAGCATTATACAAAATCTCCCGTTCCCCCCGCATATAACTCTGTATGCATAAAACACATGATGCATTTAAAAGTTCGCGGTCCTGTAAAACGTATCCTTTAATACTAAAGTAATGTTCATGCAATTGCTCCAAAAGCTGCTGTAATACCGCTCTAGGGTGTAAGTATAAACAACCCATATCATATTTGTACAGATGCCAGTATTCATCCAATACAGGGAGCCAAGTGTTGGTACTTATGTTACCTATACACATCAAACTTTTGCAAAACGGCTCTGGTCGGGATGGTGGGTATCTGTAGATATTTCAGGGTAGCTGGGGCAATTTCCAATATCCGCTGTTTCAGCATAGCTTATAACAGTTTTTCCACACCTACACGGCCAGGTTTCAGTTTACGATCCACACACTGTAACACTCACCTGGTATCCACGGGCACGTTACTCAGCCTGTTCTGACCTCTTACGACCTCAAACCCTTCCCTGGTGTCTACTTGACTGGAGACTGGGCCTGAAACACAGGATTGGTAGAGTTTAACTCCCTATTGTCTCTGTGTGCTTGAACCCCTTTTTCCCCCAGGGTCCAACCCTTTCCTTTGATCCACAGCTCACCTTGTTTTCTTGGAAAGTGTGCTCTCCATCCTGCTTTCAGTGCAGGGGCGCGTTGATTGATGCGGGCTCATTGTTGCCTAGTTACTTCACTGGCAAGAGTCCTACAGGTAAGTATAATGAGTCTTTTGAACAGTTCTCTAACTTCGTTCCTTTCCTTCCTTAGATGATTGCCCGCGTCCGGCAATGGTGACATGCTGCTGAGATGAGTAGCACTGAAGGTGAGTGAGAGCGCGATGCGCAATGCGACCCTTTCGTATTTGTATTGAACTGAGTTCTTTTTCTGTGTGTTTTAGGTGCTGCGACGTTTTCAGCGTGGATGCTGGTTATGAAGAAGAAATTTGGTGAGTAAGCGCGGTATGCGGCACCTCTAGATGTTTCCACGCTAACCTGGAGTGTCTTTTCCCTCTTGCAGATGGATGAGAAGCTCCAGAGACAGAGTTCCCCCAGAGCGGCTGGGATTCAGGTAAGCGTTTGAAGCGTGTACAGTCTTTAAAAATAAGCGAAGATTTGCTGAATGCTTACTAATGCCTTTTTTCTGTTCTTTTCCCTTTTCCTTAGGAAGTGGCGTGCCGGGATGGAATTGACACCGCCGAAGATGCCCACAGAACAGAAGAAGCGATGAATGATGGGCGGAAGCGCCGCAAGGTAAGGCTGTTCCTAACAGTGTTCTTGTTCTTGCAGGAGCTGAGCGTAGAAGAAAGATGCAGGCCTACTGGAGACCGATCCGAACACGGTGAGTGTCACGCTGCAGGTGCAGAAAACACAAAGTATTTTTCTAGGTCTGGGAGTGGCTTAAATAGTCTCTGGGTATCCCAGGTGTCTCTGGGCTAAACCACAACCAAAAGACTAGACTGCAAATGCAGTTCTGGGAACCGAAATATGTGGGGGCATCCATCTTGTCCCCATCAATGCACTACAAGTCCAATCCCCAATGTTATCCTATGGGAGTGAGTGAGTCTGGTGCCACAAGTGCCAAGTCTGACTCCAAATGAGTCTTTGGAGGGCTGGAGAGGCCCTTGAGGGCCATGTAGGTGATCGTGGCCTGGCTCCAGCCTGACATCTTGGAGGGCTGGGGACATGAGGGGCAGGAATCATGACACACACCTTGCTGGCCCTTCAGAAATCTTATCCTAGAAACAAATATACACATATAAGAAACAAACTCTGGATATTTCTTCTCTGTTTAAAACAGTTTCAGCGTGCTACACAAGGCTTCAGGGGATTCCCAAAAGTGTATAGGTCACAAAAATCTTTATCCATTAAACAGGCTACCCTGTTTCTAAAAAGCACAGCACCAGCCATTTGTGAAGACCTACATTTCTTCTCAGGATTGCGAAATTCAATAGAGGGCACCTGGCAGAGCCCTGAAAAACCCAGGAGGGAATTGTTAGATAAACTAGACCAAAATTTCAAGGTGAGAGGTCAAACACAATTCCAAACTAATGCAGGAAAAAACAGTTAGTCATGCTGCAATCCTTTTTTTCACAAAATGCATTTTAATAGCATCTGGATAATATTATTGGGGATAGAGCACCACCCAGGGGGTATTAAGACACAACAATACAAATGAGTATGGTCCACTGAAAACAACTGGATCTCAATGTGATACAACAAACGGTGCACTGCTATTTTTGGTAAACCATAACAGTCATGCAGTTACAATAATAGAACATAAACCCATATTCATGGACATGTATACAAAAGACACATAAACAATGCTTCCAATGTGCACTGTTTGAATGGTAATATCGTCGACACAACGGTGGCCCTTCAGCCTGCTATTTACGGCATACAACACGTCCTTACCTTTACCTTCATGTGCTCTCTCACACAGTATTGCCACCTCTGGACATTCTGGGCTGAGGAACCACATTCATAGTGGGTTTTCCACTTACATTCGCAGAGAATTTCCGTCTTACTCTTTGAGGTAAGACTCCCGCATGTTTCCATTCTGCCTATATGAGGCTACACGAACTGTATAATAGTCTTACAGATTCCTGAATATGTCGTTACAGGTACAAGTTCTGTTCCTCCACGACGCACTCAGTGCCCCACAGATATCTATATTTATGATGGATTATCTCGCGAACCCCAGCACTGGATAAATCTTTGGTAAGATTTCAGGCTCCTACACCAAGGAGTCCCCCCCCTTTTACTTTAGCATCCCATTGGGAGCTTTTTTGAATTTTCATTTTAACTCGAGGTCACTGTTCCACTGACAATTCCCTATTTGTTTGTCCATAGATAGAGACTCCAGGACTCCCTCTAAGGTTACCACACGTCCTGATGAAGGCCTGCTCACATAGCTGCATTGCACAGCTCTTCTAGGCCGAAACACCGTTGTGTCGACGATATTACCATTCAAACAGTGCACATTGGAAGCATTGTTTATGTGTCTTTTGTATACATGTCCATGAATATGGGTTTATGTTCTATTATTGTAACTGCATGACTGTTATGGTTTACCAAAAATAGCAGTGCACCGTTTGTTGTATCACATTGAGATCCAGTTGTTTTCACTGGACCATACTCATTTGTATTGTTGTGTCTTAATACCCCCTGGGTGCTCTATCCCCAATAATATTATCCAGATGCTATTAAAATGCATTTTGTGAAAAAAAAGGATTGCAGTATGACTAACTGTTTTTTCCTGCATTAGTTTGGAATTGTGTTTGACCTCTCACCCTGAAATTTTGGTCTAGTTTCTCAGGATTGCGGCAATGGTATATTTCTATCCATGTTTTAGATAAAACACTCTCCACACTAGCATGTACGCGCATGCCCATGCCTTTATATACAGCTTTAAGCAACTGAAAAGCTTTATATGAATTTAACATAAAACATATCCGACGTATTGCTCTAGCGTGATCATTTGGAAGTAAACAGTCATGAGCATCCTGTTGCGGGTCATCGCATTTATGTCCATAGCACCAGCGGTTACAATCACGCTTCAAGCATACTTTCCCTAGACAGGCCAAAAAGCCTGAACAGATGAGGTTTCCAAAAAAGTCATAGTTTCCTCTTCTTCTTCTTCATCAGAACTTTCAAAGCGTTTTAAACAAACACACTTCAAACACTTATTACGGGTTTGTGTTGATGAACTTTCGATCATTTCTGAACAGCACACACAGTAAACGGTATTAAATGAAGACCGCTGACTTTCAGCCCCGTCAACTTTATCTGCCGTTTTCTGCAATTCAAAAAAGAAAGACCTTAAACTCTTCAACATATATTTTTACACATAGTTCACACAAACACACCCTTTTCCTACATACCAAATTGCAAAGAACAGGTCCCTCCGCTTCCGCCTCCATAGCAACAGCGGCATCCATAGACAATCCGGCCTCCACAGCATCAACTGTCTCCATAAACAGCCTATCTTCATCAGGACTTGTTTCCAACTCCGGGGTCATGGCCACCTCTGGAAACAGCTCGTCCAAAACCTCCAGATCTGCATACAATGGCTCTTCAAGAGTCTTCATAGATTTGTCCATAGCCTTCAGATTGGCTTCTGTATAGTCTGCATCCATTATACCAGGCTCTATACCATCAGCATCTTTAAAAGGGTAAGAATCAGGAGGTGTCATATCACCAAGATTCATTAAAAAAATGCCCTAGCTCAACTCATCCTCATACGCCAATCCACTACCAGTGGGGCATCGCAATTCCTCATCAGCTACAGGAATTATTGTTGTCAGACTTCTAGGACTATCTGACTTTTCAGCGGTGTTGCAGGCGTCTTTCCCTACATTATTCTTAGAGTAGTAGCTGTAACTCTTCATGATTCAGGGGTATGGCTAGCGTTATGCAAATAGTACAGTCAGTCTCCAAGAGCGCTGTCTACCGCTCTGCAGAGCTCCTTCTCTATATATACACCTCACTCTGCCCCTATGGGAGGACACATAACTACAACACCCCCACAACGCCCCCCAGCCTGCCCCCTGACATCACAACTTCATACCTACATCATCTCCCCAGAGCCCTGGACCTTGACACAGTCGGGATGTCACAATCCCTGCTGGGCCACGCCTAGCCCCAAAATCATAGCTCACTTCACGACATCACTCCCGGGAAACGCCCTTTCCTACGCCTGCCCTTCACCGAACACAACACATGACATCACTATTAAGTTAAGCCTGAGGGGAAACTACAGGAACACGCCCGTGATGTCACAATCTCTGCTGGGCCATGCCTACCCCCAAAATCATAGCTCACTCCACGACATCACTGCCAGGAAACGCCCTTTCCTACGCCTGCAGTTCCCCGAACACAAAACATGACATCACTATTAAGTTAAGCCTTAGGGGAAACTTCAGGGGCACGCCCGTGATGTCACAATTCCTCCTGGGCCACACGTAGCCCCAAAATCATAGCTCACCCACGACATCACTGCCGGGAAACGCCCTTTCCTACGCCTGCACTTCCAGGAACACAACGCATGATGTGATTATTAAGTTAACCGTTAAGGGAGACTACAGGGATACGCCCATGAGGTCACAATCCTTGATGGGCCACGCCTAGCCCCCCAAAATCACAGCAAACACCACAACATCACTTCCAGGAAATGCCCTTTCCTATGCCTGCACTTCCGGGACACCTCGCATTACGTCTCTACAGCACCGGGACATCCGGTAAGGAGGGACTTCCGTTACCATGGACACCCCAGAGGGGTGGGACTTCCAGTTAGGGCTTGGTTAATGCCTGTCAGTTGATGAAAGGTACATGATAGCACTACTGACAGGTCCAACATGGACCCCCAACAGATATAAAACTAGGCGACAAAGATGATGAGGAAGAAACAAGTCATCAACTGCCAGGAGAAGGGATCACCACAGGTGAAGGTTTGATTTGCGCAGGATTAAGCCAAAAAGATTTTATAGTTTGAGTCAATCATCGGTAAGAGTCTTGTAGAGGAGCAGCTGAATGCCTCTGCAGGAAGCCCCGCCACTATTCTGCCTATATGTTGGAAACCAGAAATTGCGACATGCACAACGCCAGTATGGTACCTATACCACGAAGAGCCTTTGAGACAAGGTATCCACTACGAAAACCCTATATGATGTACTCCTGAAGAGATGACAGTCTCTTGCGGGAGATCCCAGAAGAAGTGTGAAGATGTGAAAAGGAGAGACTGGTGATGTCACAATACATGAGGGTGATGTACTGAGAAGGATGACCGAAGAAGAGAATACATAGACCGTATAGAATCTGATGGCGAAGTCAAGAATCGAGAAGACTTTCATGTGCGGAATGAAGGTTGCATATGCAAAGAGCACTGCAGAAAATGCAAGCCGTTTTTAACTAGATGCTTTAACGCAAGTAGACTAAGTAATCGTAAAGGCTGGCTATATGTAGTGAATAGACTGCAGGCGGTGCTGCCAATATATATATATATAATCTGGATATTCTATGTCACAATCTTAGTAAGGTCAACCCATGTAGAAAGAAGGATTGATATCTGTGTGTGTGTCGCAGCAAAGAAATAAGCTGAAGTTCTAAGATGGACCAAAAAAAGGCTGTTTGGCCTGGTGTCAAAGGCTAAGGCAGCCAAAACTGGTTATCCGTCCTTGAAGAGCAGTGAATGTGAGACGCCAAGGCATCTCTTGTTAAGTTGCAAAGAGAGAACACCATGAGTGCCAAGTGTCTTTATTCAAGACAATTAAATGCTATGAAATGGGCTGATTCACGGTCTCCCGTCACATGAGTCCAGGATGGAAATAGAAGGTGGCATACAGACCTGAACATTGACAAGAACATGCTCACACTCCTTTATATTCCCAGAGACGAGAAGTTACTGTAAGGCCAAGTTCAAAGACAATCTAAATGGCAGAAGTTATGAGTGATGAGAGATGATTGGCTAATTGAGTGGGGAGGTACAGTGAGGTTCACCCACCACCACCTGGGGTACCAGCATACGTGCTGCTAGTGAATCGAATGTTCCAGAAGGGTTCAAGCGTGCCAACCAATTGTAGAGGGCCATGTAACAAAGGGCCTTATAGTTTGAGAGCCAATGTTATGTGGTGTACTTAATAACTGTTGAAGATGACTTGCACTAAGGCAGGGCATAAGTTGTGCACCTGACTTTAGAGACCCAATCACAATCCATTCCCTTATAGAAAGTATACTTAGATGTTCCCCTTGAACCAACCACAATCCAACTTAGGTTTTCGTGGTTTGCCACGTAGTATGACGTCACGTATGACGGATTTCTCGTATATACGAAAGCTTTTTATTAAACACGTTGAGACTGTGCTGTGAGACGTCCATTGATGTCCGTTGTAACTCTCTGTTTTAGATAATTGAGAATAAAGCAGACATTTTACCAAGTTCCTGAGTCGGTCTCATTATTGGTGTAAGAGTTATTCTGCATCCCGTCCATCGTACATTGTGTTACATTGTGTTACCTTAATTAAAAGGACCATAGGTTTTCAGTCTGTAGGTTGATGGATCTGTCCTGCATCCCTTCTTAAATACTGGTACCATTATTGATTGTTTACAGCTGGAGGGGGTGGTTCCTATTTCTAAGATTCTGGCAAAGACCACTGCTAATTCTGGAGCCCAATAAGTTGGATTGTGTTTGAAGACAACATTGGTCAGGACCGGGCGCACTGTATCCCTTAATTTTTCTTATAGCCAATGAAATGTCTATTTCATCAAAGCCCTCTATGATTAGTTTACCCTGGTAGGTAAATATAGCTGTCTCATTGTCACTAATGGGGAAAACATTGTTATTAACGATATAATTTACCCATGCCTCTACTGACAAGTGCATCCGATAGATATGTCAGAATTTCCGACTGTCATTGATTTTTAACAAATTGAAGAGATATCTCCAGCTGGCATTATTGAAACATGTTTTATGATTTCACACCCAGTTTTTATATTGTGTGTGCAGAGTGGAGATGTTTCTTAGTTTTTCCTCTGCCGTCAACCGATGTGTGATTTGTATTGCCCTGCAAAGTACTCATTTCCTTTTAGCTGTATGCACATTGTAAAGGCGAAATCTCTGTTATTTTTGCTGTTGTCTGTTAATACACATACACATTTGAGAAATTACTGCTTTTACTAAATTACACATATCCCAATCGTAATTTTTCCAAATGAGTGGAAATAGAATGTGTGTCTGATGCTAAATACGTATTAAGTTTATCTATGTTACACAAGCTCCAGATCAATCTATTTCCCCATGAGTTTGCTTCTATTTTAATGTGGGACATAGATTTTCTGTTTTCTAGTGTGTGGGTCAGAGACCTTGTGAGCTTTTCCTGATCACTAAGCCCATTATGATCCACCATCAAAGTTGAAGATAGACTTCTAATCAAAGGGCTGTTAAATACATCATCTAAGTGCGAGCATACTTTGCATTTGACCAAGTATAAACTTTACTCCTACCCTTCTTAATTTTCATTTCAAATAATCCAAGATCATATTGATTTAAAAATTCTACCCAATCATTACTTTTCCTATTGGTTTACCGTCACCATATTTTCGGTATGTTACTTGTGTTTTCTTATCTATTTCAAGGTATTCCGCCATTTGTTCCATTATTTCCTTGTCATTAAAGTCTTCCATTACAATTATGTTGTTACATTTATGCCGTAATCTCCACTCAGTTAAAAGAGCTTCAACTGTATACCGTATATTCATAGTGTTATTTCCTCGTGGTGGGTCGTGGAGGTTAATGATCAACAACTTTGTTACTGGAGAAGGTAACCCTTCTATTATGGCACTCAGCACATAAATACAAGGGCTACCTATGGCAAACCTAGCCACATTAAGATACGTTTTTACTCCAATTCATAGTCCCGCAATTGGTCTCCCTGTTCCTTGCGATATCGCCAATTGATGAATGATACTGTAGTCATCAATCATGAACTCTCTAGTAGATGATGTTTCCTGTAGGGCAAACATTTCTTTGTCTTGCAATTCCTTTAGACCCCTTTCATCGCACAAGAAAGATTGATGGCCACGCGTGTTCCATGAAAATAAATTACATTTCCCCTTCGACACATATCAGGGCATTTCTTCTCTTAGCAATTCCGGTATCCGTCTTTCAACATGGCCTTGTATTGATTTCTGCAATGATGGCTTAGTGATACAGGATAATAGGCTAGATTGTTCTGATGCATGGCCTGGGTGGCTCTTCGATGCTATAGGGAGCTTAGGTTGTATAATCTCTGTGGGCTGCGATGTCAGGCAATGCTTGTGACTGATGATCAAATCGAATCCCTTTTTGGATGTTACGTTGAAAAGTACACATAATAACTCAACCAACATGGGGGACACATACTCCACCAATGCCCAATTTTCAGGGCTATCCACTTCATGTAGTTCCACATGATAAATGTCAGCTGAGTTTATTGACTTCAATGCAGTAAAGTGTGATTTGCAAAAAGGCTTTCCACTGTTGGCTTTAGCTCCACAAAGTTTACCCATTTTCCCACCGGTTGTGAGGTGTGACCTTATTGTGTAATAGAATTATTCATAAACTGGAATACACTTCCCCCTGATATTGATATTGATCTGAGACTCTGCCAGTCCCTCACTGAATTTAAACAAGGCCTAAAAACAACTCTGTTTGATTGATCCTTGACCTAATTTGTGGATCTGATGCTGCACTTCTGATTTCTGTTTTTTGTTGTGTCGGCCATGTTTGTGCAATTATGCCCACAGGCTTGTGCTTATGTGCAATACAAATAAATATACATAAATGTAAACACATGCATATAAAAATAAATAATTCTCTTGTGTAAAGTACCTGTTGTATTTAGTAGTGTGAGGGTCTAATGGTTGTCTGCTGTCATTAAATTGTATTGACTAATTAATGTCCTCCTCTGTAGGTGTTATTCTCTTCGTTAATGTAGGGGACAAATTCCTTGTAGTCACTGGAAGCGCCATAGAAATCATACTGTTAGTTGTCTGTGTTCTTCACTGTGTGCCAAAATAATATTGCCAGCATTTGTTTAAGCTCTTGCTATTCTTTTGCCAATGAGGAACACAATGTAAATACTGTTTCTACTGTGACTGCAACAGCATCCAGACTGGTGGTAGTTACAGCACAACTTCAATGCTGCCTTCGATGTCGTCTACTGGATTTGACTCGATGGAGGTCTCTGTGTCCCTAATCAAAGTTGCGGATTCCTCCGATAATTCTACCAGCCCCACCAAATCAGGTGACGCTGATAGGTTTGTGCCAATGATGTTGTCATCATCTTGAGAGTGATTCCCTTTGAAAATTCAGACACAAGTTCAGTAGTGAGTTATTATTATGTATGAGAAGGGAACTCTTCCCGGTTCCGGCTTGTTTATCAAAACACTGCGGTGAGGCTGTAATAATACTTTCTTTTGATTCCTGCTTTCGTGTCAATCTCATTGTAGGAGGAAATAAGCCTGTTATCTTTGGATGTGCTTCATTAGTGTGTTCCATTATATTCCATTTTACCTTAGTTTTGAAGGGTTACCTATTGTGTGGTACTTGTATGTATTGATTAGGACTCTTGTTTTCCTTGTTCTTACGCTTACTCCTCGTCAGGGCTTGCGGTTGCTTTTTTGCACAATTCATGTTTAATTTCATAACAATTATGATTTATATTTTATGCTGCTCTGTGTCTCAACTGTTAATGAAACTTCAATTATGTCACTCACCCAGATTTCTTCGTGAGTTTGTTGACAAAGGACTGGATTCCTTCTCACGTTTCTCTAAGACTCCCAAGGACTGCATTAAGCTGTATGTCTTTTTTCTGGATGCCCAGACCCCAAAAGCCTCAACTGCTGCAACTGTTCTTCCAGACATTTGATGCACTTAGCACCAAAGCTGGGTATTTAAGGAGGCATCCCTGTCTCTTTCTCGTTGGTGTTCGAGATGTTATAGATGCCGACAAAGGACTCTCCATAGTTCCTGCTCACCACAGTAGCAGAGTATTACATTTAATCTTGATCACCTCACGTAGATTGGAGCAAGTTTTCACACAGTTGGGGTTTACCGCCGCAACTGTCCTTTCAGCCCTTCACAGTGCTTCGCACCAAAGCTGGGCATTAAAAGAGGCTTCCCCACCTCTTTTGCGTCAGTATCTGAGATGGTATAGAAACCGACAAAGGACTCTCAGTAGTTCCTGCTCACCACTGTAGCAGAGTATTACACACAAACTCTTAATCACTTCACGTAGATTGGAGCAAGTTTGCACACAGTTGGGGTCTCCTGCCGTCATTGCCCTAACAAAATGCCATAAATATTAAATATTGGAAATGCTGCCCTCTCAACTCTGTATTGAATTAGGGCACATTACATGGTACATATAGCCAAATCTGTTGGCACATAATTGTTTTCCAAATTTGATTACCTGAGAAAGCTCACATGCTCATTCCTGCGTAAATTCCATTGGCAAAGCCTACACCTCAACCATGAGTCATTTGGGTATGCTAACATCTGATTTTATTTAAGTGCTAGTAGATGACTGATAAATCACTGAAATTAGTGTTGCTGTGCCATTCAGAGCAGCTTTTAGAATGTCTAGCTCTCGAAAAGGAGAATGAAACAGAAATCCACATGTCCTATTGTACAAATACCATGTTTCCATGTATAGCCAATTTACTTTACCTCTGCTCATGAGAGTGTTGGCAGTTGTGAAGTCACATACTGGCATGAAGGCTAGCTTCTGGCCTATTTGTGTGTACATTTTCATGCTGTCTAAGACCCATCACTTAACCATAGTCGAGAAGCCCTCAGCCAGCTGGGATTGAAGAATGAGGTTTGACCAGACCTCTGGATTTTCCCTTGGTGCGTGTGTCTACTGAAGCGTGATTTACATATGTCTGCCCATATCTCCTTCCACTCCCAGGCAGAGTGCGTAGTTTTCAGGCTGACAGCACTTTACCATCTTTATAGTGTGCCAGGCTCAACGTTTCTGACTGTCTCTTCTGCCTACACATGTAGTATGGTTGTAGTTTGTGTATACAGTAGGTGGGATCGTACTGCCAATTAGCAATTAACTGGATTCACATTTCGCTGATCGCTGCCCTCAGAATCACATCCAACAGAAGCACCTGGATGAACATCTTGTTATCAGTTTGGACTCAGTAGAGAATCATCCATGTCAAATGAATGGTTCTGGATTAAGTGTGTATGCTCATGCTGAAACAAAAGTATTAAACAATACATTTTTGGGACGGCTATCCCTGTACCCAGCATGGCAAGAGATCCTAATTCAGAATAATCTTTGCATATTACCATTTGAAACATTTGTAAACGCAGTCCAGGAATGGAAATGTAAGTATCATGTGTAGCGTTCAAGTAATCTAGACAGGGTGTTGCATGTGGGGAAAGGCCATCCTTAATTTCTCCATGCCCCCAACCTCCTGCCCTAGAGTTTGGCTGTGTTCACACCTGTTGCTGACATCCTGCCAGCATATGAGATTTCAAAATAAAACAATACACAAACAGATTAATAAACCATTCAAATATTACAAGATACTTCACACAGTAACTCATTAAAACATATGCCATCATAACATGTCATATTATATTCAACTCTACTACTTCACAACAAGAGGAGAACTTTTTATTTCGTCTTTCCACATCTAGATCCACAAGCATGTAAAATAAGGGGTCAGTCATATAATTAATCCTAAAGAATGTAAAAAAAACCTACAACATGTATTACAATAGATGTGGTCCTGCCAGGCAAACACTCATTCCACAGAACATCTTTATTTGATTTCGATATAGCATAATCAAACTTTCTAAAGTGCTTTGTGCATTTCCCAGCAAGAGCTGGACACATTAGCAGCAAGCGTTGGAGATCCTCTATTGATTCCTGTAGGAGACAAAATCTACATGTTAAAGGCTCCGTTAGGATTCGAACATATCACGTTATGATTTGTTTCATCTGGTATAAATTTCATCTGAATCTGAATCTCCTAACCCTAACTCCTAATCTCCTAACCTGAATCTCCTAACCCTACGACTCAAGATAATTAGACAAATCAGGAGCCATGGTTCCTCTTATTTTGTAGTCCACAGATATATGCACAATTGATTAATAACCATGCATCTTGTCTAAAGTGTTAGCCCAATCTCTTTCATGCAACAATGATTTAGCCCTCAGGTTGTTTCTAATAAGGTCCTCCATGGTTGTATCAATCTCCATCAACAGGGTCTCACTATAGTCGGAGAGCACTTTCAAGAACTGTAGATTCCCTTCTCTGATCAGTCTTGCAAGATCAACATATAGAGAGCCTGGAACTGGATTTTTAAGATTCCCATATAAACATGAAAGTCTTCACTTTGCTCTGTTAGTCAGGGAGTTATACTTCATTCCCACATGTTGTTCATGACAGGTATATGGCATCAATGGTTTATATCAATTTACAGATTTAATTACTTTAAAAACAAAAAAAAGATTTGACACAAAATCAAAAAACAAATTGTTACAAAGTGCAAATTCTTGTTTTTAGAAAATGGAAAGGATCTGTATGAAAGTCTGGCCAGATGCAAGGTAGATGTGGTTTCTCAGAGAGCATCTGCAGCCATATTGTATAAAACACATTGCTGTAGACGGGTGTTCTGTCATAGGACATACATATTGTCGCCATATTTCACAGGAAATGCTTCCACTCTACAGTTATGTTCAAACCCTCTTTGACAGTTCGTAATTTGTGGACCCATTTCTGTTCTAGTCTGGTCAGGGTTTTATCAATGTCTCCACCTCTACGGGTGGTGTTCACTTTCTGTAAGACACACCACTTTATATCCATGTTGGTGTGGTTCTTCCTAACATAGTGTTCCACTAGTGGTTTGTCCGGTACCTTGTTTTTTATACAAGACCGGTGCTCGCCAATTCGGGTCTTCACAGCTCTCATGGTTTTCCCAACGTATAGAAGTCCACATGGGCATTCGATGGTGTAAATAACTTGTTTGGTATTACAGTTTGTGTGATCCTGTAAGGTCCACGAGATCTCTTTGTGTGTGTATACTTTGGTTCTCTCGGTGAACTGACAAGCTATGCATTTGCCACATCGGTAGTGTCCTTGGACAGGTGGTAAGTTCCTTAGAGTATTGGGTTGTTTTGGAGTTTCAAGAAACGTATGGACCAGTGACTCTTTGATGTTGCGGTTTTTCTTGAAGGCAAAAAGGGGCACTTTTTGGAGAGATCCAGTGTTCTTGATCAGTGGCCAGTGCTGCTTGATTGTCTTTTTTATCAAATTGCTGCGGGGACTGTAAGTTGTCACGCATACCTGTCTGTCCAGTTCTTTTTTGGTGGTTTTGGTGAGGCAGATAGTACGGTCCGTGTTTGCTGCTCGTTTGCTTGCATGTTTCACGGATTTCCTCGGGTAACCTTTGTTGAGAAGGTGGTTTTGTAGATCTGTGGCGTGTTTCTCATATGTGTCACGGTTGGTGCAATTCCTCCTAATCCTCAAGAACTGTCCGTAGGGCAGGTTATATTTCAGACCTTGAGGGTGATATCTTCCAAAGTGTAGTAAGGTGTTCCGGTCTGTAGGTTTCCAAAATAGTTCCATGTGTAGATAGTCTCCTGACCTGTAGATGTGGAGGTCTAGGAAGTCAATCCCGTGGAAGTCCCAGTGCATCGTGAAGTTGATGTGAGGATTGCATAGATTGCATAGATTGAGCCATTCCTGGAATGCAGTTAGGTCTTGTTGGTTCCCCTGCCAGATGAGAAGCACATTGTCGATGTACCTTTTCCACAGCATGATGTTGTTTCTGTAGGGATTAGTGTCTGCCATGACGTTTTCGGTTTCGTAATGTGCCATGTACAAGTTGGAAATGTCTGGTGCAAAGGTGGTCCCCATGCTGACCCCTTTGATTTGTTTGTACAATTGGTCTTTAAATAGAAAACATTTTTCGGTTATTGCAAGTCTCACACATTCTAGTATGAAGTCTTTAGGGACGGTTTCGGTGTCATTTCTTTTATCCAGCGAGAGTTTCAATACCTCTAATGCCTCTAGTTGTGGGATTGAAGTGTAGAGGAACCTACCACAGGGCCCTTGTTCTTAAACACGGCCCTAGCCCCAGACACCCACTGGGATTGACAGGGGCTGACATCATCATCCTGCGCCACACCTTGCATGACTTGCATTTTGGCCGACTGACTGCCTACATCAACTCCAATCAGGCATGTAGGTAGTCACCCCACCACAGGGCCCTTGTTCTTTAACATGGGCCTAGCCTGCATTCTACACACTTGCATCCTCGACATCCGAGACGACACACTGCTGCTTCAATGATCTTGGCAGCTGAATGCACTGGCAATAGGTATACTCTATTGCACGCGGCTTTATGCACAGAAACTGGTAGGCCTACCCTCACTGTAAGGGATCCCTAAACAGTATGACCCTGCACATTTAAACGCCCATAGCCCTTCGTGCCACCTACACCATAGGCTGCTTTTTAATCACATTGTATTTAATACAGATTTGCACTCATTTTTCCGTGCACTTGCTAAATGGCATTTGTGATTCCACAGAAGCCCTTTTTATCCCATTTAAGCGCACTCCACGTTTAGTGGGACCACCATTAGGTCTACTATCACCAAATCTGGTAAGACCTACACCACCACCTCCCTAGTCACACACTAACTATGGGCTAGAGAGGAACCGCACCCTTGCGGTGCCATTTAGTAATCCTATCTCCTTATCCCCTGACAGGGGTGACCGTGCCTGTTGACAAGATGATGTCTGCATCCTAAAGAAGTGGATCCTTCCACCTCTTAATCTGAGCCACTAAGCTCCTCGGATTTGGTAAGCACCGGCATCGGCCTTATATAGTATTCATAACTTCTCTCTGCTAGATCTTTTGCTGACCACGTACATCCTGACACGTTCTTTGTCTGTTTCACTCCTACAGACCACATAGGACCCTCCACTCGTAAAGACACTCCTGTCCTGATGAAGGCCTACACCATTAGAGCTCACCTAGCTCCACGCAAAATGGCCGAAGCACTGTTGTGTTGAAATGTCTTATATGTTGTTGTTAAGCTTAAAGGTGTGGCTTTTTGTAGTCCAACTAGTGTTATGGGTGACTCCTTAATTGTCCTCTTACATTGAGCAACTACAAAATCAAGTTTTGCTTACTTTGATTACCATAAGAATTGTCGCAATTCAACGTGGTCAACAGTAAAAAAGCCCTAAACCGTCAAACATTGAATCACAAAATAAGAATGACTCCGTAATTATTGCGCCAAAATTTTCACAGTCGATTTGGTATCATGGAACAAATATTAATGTTTTTCAGTTTGATTCAACTTGGTTTGTTGTAATTATATTGCAAGCCCCAGTGAGACCCGTGTTTCGTCTTAAAAAAGCCTTTTTCAAATCTGGGCTAATTCTGAAATACCATAAAGTATCCACCAATTCATGGTTCCCCCAAACACATTAATAAGTAGAACATTATACATCAATTAAGAAAATTCATAAAAATGCGTAATTGAGACAGAGAATAAGGATGGGTACAAGGGAGGAAAACATGGGTGGTAGAACAAAACAAATTTAAATGCGATCATTCATGCAGAAGTATGGACCGGAAGGTAGAAAAAGAGGAAAGAAGGAACAACAATCCAAATCCAAAATACGTAGTGGACAAGAATAAATTAGGCAAATCCAAAAACATAGAACAATGAAACAAAAATAAAACAAAATAAAGTATAGAGAGAAAAAAAATCATTCTAATTAGTAATCTATGCCAAATAATGCCTTCTTAAATTAAGATTGAGTATTATTATAAGTAACGGGTGACTTATCCCGGTTGTATACAAAGTATATATATTCGCTCAATGCGGTTGTTATGAATTCTCTATTGGGTTATATCCCAAACTTTCTTCCTGCCAAATTGTATTAAAAGAAATTGTCACTAACCCTTGGTCTAGGCCGAATATGATTATCAATTGAATATATTAAATGATTAGCCTGCTGTGGATTCCATGGTCATTAGCTGTATTATCTTAAGTCTGCGATCTTGTGTTCGTGATCAGCTCGATCGCGTACACATTATACAATGTCAATTGAAAAAACACACAACTTAGTAATAATTTCAGCCTCATAATAGGTTTATGGTATTAAAACGAGTGAAAAGGCAGTACAATTCGCTTACCTCGAACAGATCCTAGTCTCCCGCGTTGGCTCTGAAATCGTTGATGGCCGTCGCCATCTTGGAAACCATAGTTATAGCGGTTTCCATGGCGACCCGGCGTCTCTCCGCCATTTTGGTTACTTAGTTACTCACGCGTTGCCATATCAACCCTGTGTTGATGGCCGATGTACTTTATGACTGCTCAATTGCGTGCAATTATTACGAATCGGTATCACTAGTAAAAGTAATAACTGGTTTAATAATCTTGACTCGTGCAAGTCCACTGTATTTAATCGGGTCAAACGAATGGGGACGCCTTGATCATCGATGTTTAGGATGCTGTCGCCATCTTGGAAATCATAGTTGTAACGGTTTCCATGGCGACCTGGCGTCTCTCCGCCATTTTGATTACTTAGTTATGCACGTGTTTCATTGTTCTATGTTTTTGGATTTGCCTAATTTATTCTTGTCCACTATGTATTTTGGATTTGGATTGTTGTTCCTTTTTTCCTCTTTTTCTACCTTCCGGTCCATACTTGTGCATGAATAATCGCATTTAAATTTGTTTTGTTCTACCACCCATGTTTTCCTCCCTTGTACCCATCCTTATTCTCTGTCTCAATTACGCATTTTTATGAATTTTCTTAATTGATGTATAATGTTCTACTTAATAATGTGTTTGGGGGAACCATGAATTGGTGGACACCTTATGGTATTTCAGAAATAGCCCAGATTTGAAAAAGGCTTTTTTAAGCCGAAACACGTGTCTCACTGGGGCTTGCAATATAATTACAATGAACCAAGTTGGATCAAACTGAAAAACATTAATATTTGTTCCATAATAAAACCAAATCAAATGTGAAACTAAAATGGCCGGCGCCACAGAACAAAGGGCTCTGTAAGACTGAGAAACAGAATGCGGGGTCTGCATGGCACAGCGTTAGGAAGCGCAAGCAGCCCAGCTAACGCAACAGAGCCCAGCAGAGAACTGTAGACACGAAGGGCGTCCGCACTCCAAGTAAAGAGAGGAGCGCATGTGGGGGACGGAGGACTGAAATAGCCCTGACCGCCGTATAGCACAGGAGGCACACGAACTGGAAGGCGTGATCGCGACGGTGAGAGACGGCCCCCCCCAAAAAAAACGGAGAGCACAGTGTGAACGAATAAACACAAAGTTTATACTACAAAAAGGACGTATCTCCCGAATGATGGACATTGCTGGGGATCACGTGTATTTCGCGCCCTGCGGCACTCTGATGAAGCAAAAGCAATGGGCGGAATCTTGGCGGATGCATTGCCACAGATAACACCCTGTGAACGTGTGGGAGCCCAGTGGCGCACCGTGATCACCGAGAGCGCCTGTGCCCTGAGTGAAAGAAGAGGGCATATGAGCTGGCAGGTGGGTGGGGAACTGGAACGGCTCCAGCCGCTGTGCAACCCAAGCGAGACAGGAACACATGAGCGAGGATGGTGGTTACGGTCCCCACCCCCCCTGCAGCACTGAGCAAATAAATAAAAGAAAAAAAAAGAAAAAGAAATCAGAGTGGCGTGCCCTGACATAGAAGGGCTCACTCGGCAAATCCCGAGGCTGTGATCAGAACTTTCTGATCAACGAACACAGCGACCCTGGACCAGCACGCCAGACAATGAAGGTGGAGCCCAAGGGCTAATGCAGTACTGGACGAAGGGCTGCAGGGACGCACGGGAGGCGTGAATTGACACTGGCCCTGGCACCCCACAAACTACGAGGAGGGGCATACAAAAACGTTCCTTAAACTAGCACGAGGCATTTGGCAGTTACAAGGCACGGAACGAGCTGCGAATACAACAGGCTGCAGGCTTAGTGCAGCGCTCCCAATCAGGAGAAGAAGCAAGGGGCTGAGAAGTGAGCTGAGCCCCTCAGCAAACTGTATACTGCAGTGGTAAGCATCACAAACCACTGTTGGCGCAAGGAAGAGCCAAGCCATATAAGCTACAGACGATTGCCTCAGCCCACAGGGTTACCCAATCAAGCACAAATAAATAAACATCCAGGCAGGGTCCTGCTGGCTATCTGGGATCGACATTCAGGAACCAAAAAACCTGCCAAAAAGAAGGGAGCAGCGTATGAACAAGGGAGGATCCTGCTGATGGAGGGCCACAGATGAGGGGGATGGAAGATACACACTAGACCAGAATTAACCGCACAAAGGCCACCACACGGGCAACCCCCGCAGAAAGTTCACCAAGCGGCAACAACAACGATATACCCCACAGGCTGCAACAGGTTTAAGGCCCAAAGGAAGGCAGCAACCAGATTAGTAGCACAAGAAGGCCTGGGTGTGGGACTACGTAGATGCCAGAGAGCATGACAGAGCCCTGCAGGATGATGCAAGAGGAGTGGGTCAGGAGTGCCGCCTAGACCGTGATTGTGGCTCGGATCTGGTAATATGGCATTGCGGATGAGAAGGACAGTGTGGAAAGCTGGGAACGATACGCGACCCAAAAACAGTTATTTAACGTGAGGGCTAAGTGCAGGGACAGATGGTTCACTGAGCCCGAACAAAGACCGCAGCGCGGCGCACAGTGCTGGTAGGGGATCGAGAGCACGGACAAGACCTGCAGGGGAGACAATAGCCACAAACTAGAGAGCCTGCGAAGGTAGGGCAACAGTGTGAAGAAGCCCCCGGGGACAGAACGGACTGCTCCCAACACGGAAATAGAGACCAACTACAGTGCAGCGTCTGACACGACAGCCGCTACATGTCTGACGATGGCATCTCGGTTGTCCAAGGTCAAGGGGAAACAACCAACCCTGGAGGAGTTCGCTAAGTCATCACCAGCAGCGGAAGGGGCTAGACCTAAAGCACAGCACACGCAACAGGATGAAACCACAGCCCGCAACGACAAACAGATACTAGATGCCATAGCGGAATTAAAAGTATCTTGGGAGAGCAAGATGGGTCCCGCATCTTGGAATTGAAGACCTCACTTGAGTTCAAAATCGACGCAGTAAGTGTGGACGTTAATCTACTTCGACAAGATGTCTGAGCGCTAGCCGAGTGCACAGGGAACTTGAAAAAAGGAGGTGAAAGCCAACACAAGCACGTGCTCGACTAATGCCAAGGAGATCCACACGCTGCAACAACAAGTGCATAACCTCGAAAGCAGAGCTGATGAAGCAGAAGGGCCTGCACGCAGAAATAACGTACGCATTGTGGGGCTTCCGGAAGGCGAGGAAGGATCGGACCGGACAAGCTACGTCGAGAACATGTTATTGCAAGAGATAACCGGCTGAGCACTGAGCCAGGGGTTTGCTGTGGAACGAGCGCACAGAGCCCTGGCCAGGAAACCGCCACCGGGAGCCCCCCCTCGGCCAATCATCGCCAAGATACTAAACTATAAGGACAGAGAGAAGGTCCTGGAGCATTTCCGCAAAGGGGGGACGATAAGCAGAGCATCAGCAACCATCACGGCGTACCCGGACTACACCCTCCTGGTGCAGAGACACACAAATTAACTATGTGGCGGTCAAAAGGAGGCTGCGAGAGGCGGGCTACAAATACATGCTGCTGTATCAGGCGAATATGAAAGTGCTCCATAAAAATAAAGCCCCTTTTTTTTTTGACTCACCAGAGAATGTGACTGCATGGCTGGACGCAAGGAACTGCCTGACAGAGCCAGGAGACCAGGCAGAGCGGGAGATGGAGAAGTGAATCGCACCTTCACAGGGCCAGATGAGCGGACATACGGTCGCATGAAGATAAGTACGGCACATATATTGACCTTGGGACTAGACTATAACTGTGCATCAGCTCCGAACCCCTGATTTAGAATATACATGGGCATTTTTGGCATGGGTTGCGGAAGTTATGCAGTGCTTACATATGGGAATATACCACAAACTGTAGCTTAAATGCAGGAACAGAGGAGACTCACCTTTACCCCCAGTAGGTAGATTAGTTAGGATATTAGTAGTATAGTATCCCTCTGCTGGGTTCCGAGTATCGGCTAAGCCGTAGAAAGGGACTAGATGTGGGGTAGCCTGAGATCCAGGGATGGAGCTGGGCAATTGGTGGGGGACCGGGGGCAGTTGGGGACTGGAAGGGTGGGGTGTGGGAGGGGAGTTGGGGGAGTTTGCAGTGTTAATTGTTAAGTGGGGGAGGGAGGGATCATTTAAGATGACACAGGAGCTCAACATGGAAGGTCCACAAACACAACTAAATCTGTACAGGAAAAGGTTGGGAAGGAGGGTGGGCGGAGTAGGATATAGCTGAAATGGGGCACCTTAGTATTGTGACCTGGAATGTACGCGGGTTAAACACCTATATTAAGCGCAACAAAGTTATGATGTATTTATGCCGGCAAAAGATAGATATAGCAATGCTACAGGAAACCCACTCAACCAAAGAGAAAGTACAGTTGATGAAGAGGAAGTGGAAAGGGACCATAATGGGGGCGACATACTCAGTATATGCTAGGGGGTCCCTATATGGATTGCGCCCCACGTCCCGTTCAAACTGTTGCAACAGGAGGTAAGAGAAGACGGGAGAATGGTGCTAGTAAACGAGATAGTGGGCAATAAAGTGGTCAACCTGATTAATATCTATGCCCCGAACAATGATACAGCACCTTATTTTAGAAATCTGTACACCACTGTCAGCCCATACATGGAAGGAGCGGTCATAATAGGAGGGGACCTTAACTGTACACTAGACCCCAAGATGGATAGGTCAGACGACAAAATAACCAAGCCTAGCCCGGCTGCAAAGGCCCTGACCACACTCATTCGAGAATTCCAGCTCACTGAAATATGGAGGAAGCTTCACCCCAAATGTAGGGGGTATTCACATTATGCAGCTCCACATGATTTATACACCAGGTTAGACTACATACTAGTGTCTAGCTCCATGGTGGAAGAGATTAAGGAGGCGGAGTACAAAGCAGCAGTACTATCAGACCACACGCCACTGTTGGTGACATGGCAAATCTCGCCACCTAGGCCTAGGATTCTGACATGGAAACTTCATGCAGAAGCACTGAAGGATACCATTTTCAGGGAAGAAAAGCAATACAGGAATACTTTGAACTAAATGCTGGGAGTGTCGCGTCAGCTGACACACTCTGGGAAGCATTCAAGGTAGTAATAAGGGGAGCAGCGATAGCAAAGGCGACTGGGCTACCGAGGGGCATAACGGCAGATCTGCAAACCACATAAAGGGAGATTGAGGCTAAAATGCAAGATGGTCCAGACTCCCCAGAAAAGACTGAGGCGTAAAGACACCTAACCGAAAAATGTAAATCTCACTGGGTGAGGTTATGTAACCTCAACTATAGGAAATATATAGAGAGACAGCACGCGGAAGGAGATAAACGAGGCAGTTTATTAGCCTGGTTGTGTAAAAGAGAGACCACCAGACAGGTGATCCGGGAGATGCGCCGCGAAGATGATGCACTCGAGGACACACAAGAAGGAGTAAATGAGTGCTTTCAGAGATACTATCGTAAATTGTACGCCGCTGAAACAGACGTAGAAGAAATTGAAATAAACAAAGTGCTGAAGGACATCATCCTACCCAGGCTAGAGGTTTCCGATAGAGAACGCTTGAGGCACCACTGGAATTGGAGGAACTGGAAAATGTAATCCGTAACCTACCCACCAATAGAGCGCCGGGGGCCCGATGGCCTCCCAAGTGAATTTTGTAAGACATATATGGCAGACCTGCTTCTACCACTGTTAGCCATGCTAAATGAGGCGATCGAGCGGGGTAGGCTGCCGGAGACTCTGAGGGAAGCGGTCATCATTCCGCTCCCCAAGCTGGGCAAGATAGATACGGATTGCGGATCCTACAGACTGTTGTCAATGTTAAATCAGGACAGTGAAATCCTCACCACGGTGATGGCAAACAGATTGAAACCACTGACAAGTGCCCTGATACACCATGACCAGACAGGATATATCCCTCAGCGGAGCATTTCTGATAATCTCAGGAGATTGCACCATGTTATAGACCAGACCGCTGGATGCTCCCAAGAAGTGGCTATAGTCTCCCTGGACGCAATCAAGGCTTTTGACTCTGTTAAATGGTCCTGGCTACTAGCGGTCCTAAAGAAGTTTGGGATAGGACCAGTGTATCTGCAATGGGTGAAAATATTGTATAGTGCGCCGATTGCCAGAGTCCAGACAGGGTCGGTGATATCAGAAAGGTGGATGCTAGGCAGGGGAACTAGTCAGGGCTGCCCTTGGTCCCTGATGCTGTTTATTCTAGCGCTGGAGCCCCTAGCGGCATACCTCAGATATCAATATGGGGAGGTGGGCATCCCAACGAAAGGTAGACAGCACTTGATATCACTGTATGCGGATGACATGCTGCTGTATCTAAGGTACCCTTAAGAAAACGTACAATATATGCTAGAGGTCCTAGATCGATATGCACTAATATCGGGCATAACTGTAAACCCACGGAAGTCCATGGTATTCCCACTAGGGAGATATATAGGAACGCCTTTAGACAGGCTACTGGTGTTACAGATTGAATGGACGGTAGACACCTTCAGATTCCTGTGGACAAATGTATATCACAAGGTTGAAGATGAACATAGGAATAATACAGAGCAAGCAGTAGATGGGATTCAACGCAGTATGACATTTTGGACTAGGTTGCCCCTAAACATGATGGGGAGAACTGCATTGCTGCTACACAACTTTTCAAATGTCCCGTACTTGATACCGAAACGCTTTTTTGATAAACTCCACAACATGTGTAGAGGGTTCATCTGGCACAATACTAGGAATCGGGTATCCCTATGGAAATTACAAAACCCACATGGTCGGGCGGATATTAAACTACCCAATTCTGAGGTGTATAACCCAGCGGGCCAATTACAGTATGTAGGTAGATGGATCTCTGAAGACATCACTTTGGAGTCCAGACTACTGAGGGCTGAATATACACCATATTTCCTAAATGAATGGATGTGGGTAACTGAGCCCCCGAAAAGTAAGAGAGCGGCACTACTGACCCTGGGAAGGAAGATCTGGCATAGGACCTGTGTAATGTTGGGAAGCCGGACACCGTTCTCCCCGCAGGTCCCTTTGGTGACATTAAAGGGGATAGATGATGAACTGCGACGTGCCATAAGGGAACACTGGGAGCCGGTAGGGGTGACAACAGTAGGGGATGTGTGGCAAGTAGATGGCAGAATAGAGTTTGACAGCTTAAGCGAGGACACAGGCCTACATAGCGGGCAGTATATTACGTATGTGAGGTTGATGGAAACTCTAAAAAAGACGTGGTCAGAAGTAGAACTGACTCAGCAGCCAGACGTGGCGATAGAAATGTTCCAAACAGTGTCAGACGGGGGTCATGAGGTCTCCAGAATTTATGAAATACTGATGTCTAAAGTGGGTAAAAGGTGGTTCAGACGAGGCGGGACTGGGAAGAGGAAAGTGGGGAAACAATAAGCGATGGGCTATGGGAAAGGGCGCAAGGATACCGCAAAAAAGTGTCGAGGAACACCCGTTTACAACAGATTCAATTGTACATTACTCATAGAGCATATATGACCCCCAAAAGAATTACTAAGTTCACTAAGGCGGCTATACAGGGATGCCCGAAATGTGGGGTAGAAAATGCCGGGATGGTACACATGTTCTGAGCTTTCCCCGAAATTGTGAGATATTGGAGGGAAATAGCAGATCGACTGGCTTTCAAAGGGATTGAACTAGTAGTAGCCTCCTTGTGGGCATGCATGATGGGGGTTTTCCCTAGACCGCGCAAACTCAAGCCTGTGTGCAAACTCAAAGACCTGGCCTATATTTTAGCAAAAAGAAGGATAGCCATGGGAACGAAAGCTCAGGCAAGACCCAATGTAGATACCTGGTGGAGAGACCTTCTGCAGTGGCCGATGCAGAAACGGTGGTCTGGAGGGAGACAGCATGTAGAGGGGGCAAAGAGGAGACAGAATCGTTGATGGCGTGGCAGTATCTGATTGCATCCCTGACGGGTCTGGGACCCGAAGAATTGGACACTGATAGCTACCTGGATATTGGAGAAGAAGAGACAGCTGTGAACTAGTGGACCGTGTTGGCCTTTTATAGTGACTTTAAAGAGGGGGAGTGGGAAAAAGTGGGGTGTTGGGGTTTGAGTAGCTTATGCACCATGTTGAGGTGCACTGTTTGTTTGTTGTGAAACTAATAAAATGTTAACAAAAAAAAACCAATGCTGTATGCATCTAATATTGATATTGGGCGATCATTTGTTGGATTGTTCCTAGGGCCCTTTTTATATATCGGAATGATATGTGCAACCCGCCATGAATCCGGAAATTGATTGCGCATGAAGATTTGCTGAAATAATAATGATAAAAGTACCGACCACCGACCACTCAGAGCACCTTTAAATAGTATATTGGAACATTTCTTCGGCCCAGGGGCTCTAGAAATGCTTATCTTAGCTAGGATCTCTTCCACAGCTTCCTGGTTTATTGGGATAAGGTAGGGTACTACACCATTCCATACAATAGGGGTTGTCACCCCTTCCTGAACAATAAGAGAAATAATGTTGAATAATGGGACACCCAGTCTGCTTCTGATACTTAGTTAATTTGCAATTCAGAATGAGTTGACAAATCATTATTAATAATCCTCCAAAAAGCTGATGAACTTTTTTTTTTCAATGTCAAAAGCATATCCTCAGCGTCTTGTTGTTGATACAATGCTACTCTGTGGCCTCTCAACAATTTATATAATAGGCTTTCCTTTTTTTAATTTTGATGAGAGTGACAGACCAGCTTGTATTTCTTTTTAGTTGTTTAATTTGATTTCTCATCTCTCTTTTCCTGTCAAATACCTCTTAAGCAAAATTATGTGTAACAGTGAAACAGTGTGATGGCAGCCCATGAATGCAAATGTAAATATCATGTGTAGCCATTCAAGTAAAGTAGACAGGGTGTTACATGAGGGGAAAGGCCGGCTTGCATTTCTCCATGCCCCAACCTCCTGTTCTGATTAGAGTTTGGCTGTGTGCAGACCTGTTACTGACATCCTGTCTCCAGAGCCCTGGTTCTCTATAGGCTGGACTATTGCAACAGTCTCTATCTTAATCTGCCTGCCTCTACTCTCCGCCCTCTGCAATTTATCCAAAACAGGACTGCAAGACTTGTCCTTGGCCTCAAGCCCAGGGATCGTATCTCTCCAGGACTGAAATCTCTGCACTGGCTCCCAGTGGCTGCAAGGATTAAGCTCAAAACCCTCTGCATTGTCCACGAGGCCTTCTGGGGCCTGGGGCCGCAATACCTTCAACTCTCTCTTCCCAAATACCTTCCTTCTCTGGCTCTTCGCTCATCTGCCTCCAGCTCCCTCAGGGTCAGTCACTTCTCCAAGCAACGAGTGGGTGGTCGAGCTCTCTCTTCAGCAGGGGCCTCCCTCTGGAACAGCATTCCTGCCTCCCTGAAACTTGAGGAGAACCACACTACTGGAGCCAGGATGTCTGGTGTGCATGAGGGCATAAGAGCTGCATTGGTCCCTGATTGGACCACTGCTAGAGTGGGGCAGATCTACTAATTGTCCAGCTGGGTGTGAGCATGCACTGGACTTTGGGATATGAGGAGGAGTCCTGAATGCAGACCCGCAGATCACCAATCGGTCCAAATTGACCTATAAACAGAGTCAAGTATCCAGAGAAGTGATGCAGATCCAAGGACTATAGAGAACTGCGCAGAGAAGGTTTGACACCCTGAGCCTGCTGTTGTCCCGGTAGAGACCTGCTTTGCACTCAGTCTCTGAAGACCTGCAAAGGTGTTTTCACCTCCTGGAGTGGTGAGACCAATAACTCTAGATGCCTCCTTGGCGCCCTGCAAACGAGCCTTCTCGGAAGTGTCCCTGGGCCCTCCAGTGGACTGACCAGCAAGTACTTTGTCACTCATGCTTGAGTGTTGGTTAATCAAGTTTCGGCTCGAGCTTTGGGAAGATCCTAGTTCATACTGCAAAGCATTTTCCAGCCAAATCTCATTGTCCGAGCTGCTTTTGGCCGTGAGAGAGAAGCGTTCATCTGACCTCAAAACTTGGGTGCCCCTGCATCACTGTATGACAGTGTCAGTCACTGCTGGGGACTGTTTCACCTTTCTTCAAGTGTCCTGAGACCAGCTGCATCAGTGCTTTCTTTGTCCTGCATTTGAGACGAGTATTCCAGCTCCAGTTGTAAACCGGACCTGCATCCGCACCCACAGCGCCAGTACTCTTTGAAGCTTAACCAAGGAAGGTATTTCATACTCCAGGAGATCTTCTTCAAACCTGTCAAGTTTGAACCCTGAGTGGGCTAAGGGCGATGAGTAATCAAGCCACATTTCGCTGGCCCCTAGTTCATCCAATGCCTTTTTACACACAAAGGATCCCTTGTGGTCCTTGCCTTGTCTTGGGTGGTTTCTGCTTCTTAACGCTGTATGAAAGTTGTGAGCCACTCATTTCTTCGCAGCAAATCCCCCCAACTCTCGGAACCAAATTTCTTCACTCCAGAACGTTCCCCTAACTTTACCACCCCATTGAATGCTGCACTTTGTGCTTTTACGCATTACCAATTACTTTTACGCACAAACCTGGCATTGAGCACAAGGCTCCAATCTTCGAAGGGCTGGACTCATAAAGTTAGGGAAATCCATCTCTGGAGTTTGCCAATGTGTTAAGGTTTGTCTGCTTTTCCTCCTTACAGGCTTTGACGGGAATCTGCACTTTACCACACTGACCGCAAAAAGTGACTGTACATATATTTTACATAGTGTGTGTATAAGTAGTGATATTATTGTGTTTTCGATTATTCACTTGTGTTTGTTCTGGACCTAACAAATGGTCTATTTTTGATATAATACTTCATAAGGGTAATTCTTGTTGTCCTACTGTGTGTGCTCATCCAATACCTCAGATCAGCCCCACTACTCCTGAGACTTAGCCTTGACTGCTCTCCAAGCTTCCTTGAATTGCCCGGGCTAACTTCACAGAAGTGTTCCCTGTTTCACTAACAAAGGTGCCTCCTAAACATTTATTCACCAGAGCAGAGTTTAGAAATCTATTCTAACACATAGCGAGTGGCAGCTCGTAGCAAGATGCTGCCTCCCCCCTCCATCAGCCAGCAAGTTACTGGTTTATCTCTAAAGCAAGGTCAACAGCAATTTACCTAACCCTTTAGTCAACATTCTACCCGTTCCCTCATATTTGGCCTTGCCCTGAAACATTATAGTGTATTGTAGTCTCTTTAAATATTGTTATTGTTTGCTGAAAATACAGTTTTATTTACCAAAGCAAATGGGGCAATTGGAACACATCCCAGAAGTATTGTTATTGTAATTTGCCTGTGTGTTCCAAAACAATAGACACTTTTGGCACACTACCCAGACATTCAAACTGAATGGGGAATTCTATTCATCACTGCTCATATAAGTTCACTGAATTAATATACTGTGATGCAATTCACTACATACCTGGTGCCTTCCTGGTTGCCACTCTTTTTCCCTACTTAAGGAGCCCTCCAGCCTCTTTTCCTTTGCAGATGGGGAGCAGGTGCAAGTGGATCTTGGTCACCTGGTGTCAGCCCTGCCCACCTGGTGCCTTCCTGGTTGCCACTCTTTTTCCCCACTTAGCTAGCCCCACCCACCTGGTTTCTTCCTGGTTGCCACTCTTTTTCCCTACTTAATGAGCCCTCCAGCCTCTTTTCCTTTGTAGATGGGGAGCAGGAGCAAGTGGATCTTGGTCACCTGGACTAAGCCCTGCCCACCTGGTTCCTTCCTGGTTGCTTCTCTTTTTCCCTACTTAGCAAACCCCACCACCTGGTGCCTTCCTGGTTGCTGCTCTTTTTCCCTACTTAAGGAGCCCCCCAGCCTCTTTTCCTTTGCAGATGGGGTACAGGTGCAAGTGGATCTAGGTCACCTCGCCTAAGCACCACCCACCTTCTTAGCCCTCCCTCCTCCTTGCTGCTCTTAACTCTTAGATCGAAGGTGTCTCTCGCACGGGTGTCTGAAGCGAAGGGTGGACAAAGAAAAGGATAATTCCTATTTGGACCTGTTCGGACCAGTAGGATCCAGAGCCTTAACCCCTGCTCAGACAGCAGGTAAGCATACACCAATATGTGCTTACTCCCTCTGTCCCCACAGCCCACTCCCTCTCCTCTGGTCCCCCCATGATGTTCCCTTGTGCCCCCCCTGCTCGCACACAGTTGTTGACTGTTTTGCTTGATTCTTCTACCCTGCTCCCCCTAACTGCCCTCCAGCCTACTTCTGCAGGAGTCTGTCCTGATACATTCTGGTTTCACCATCCATAAAAGTCAAATCCAGCATTGGACACAAGACGGTTCTTGTCACCAATGCTGGATTTGACTTTTATGGACTTCATTGATTCACGTTGCGTCACCCTTTCTCGTGGTGGCCCTGAATCATGCTGTTCCCATCTTCTTCTTGTATCCAGGCTTGCAACATTATGTGTTACTACTGACTTCTGCAATAGTATTCGCTTTCCCCTCTTGCTTCTCCACGCTTTATGACTGCTTACTCTCTATTCTCTCCTCCTCCCTTTTTCCCTTCTCCTATCTCCTTCCCTCCTCCCCTTACTTTCTTCTATGCACTTACTCTATCAGAGTTGTCCCTGGACCTACTATGATAGCAACCTCGTCTGTCACCGCCCCTCTCCCCTTACTTGTCCCCCCCCCTCAGCACTATCTGAAATGTCGTTAGGCCTAGTACGATAGTCGCTTGTTTTGTTCCTCCCCTCCCTTTCTGCACCCCTCTCCCTCACGTTTTGTTTTATCTGCTCTACCAGAAATGTCATCAGGCCTAGTACGATAGTCGCCAGTCTGTTTCCATTTCCTTCCCACTCTCCCCCTCCCTTCCTTATCTATGTCTTAGCTCTTGCAGTATCTGAAATGTCGTCAGGCCGAGTACGATAGTTAATTTCACATCCTTACTGTTCATGGCCTGTAAGAATGTGGTTGTATTTTCCCTTGTTCCCTCCCTTGCCTTTAAGTGCTTTGAAACACATTGTGTATAGGCACTACATAAATAAACTATCATATCATATCATATCATATCATATCATATCATATCATAGCTAAAGATATCACTGAACCCTAGGCCTGACCAAAATACATGTCAACAGCACACATTACAAAGGAAACATGTACAGCTATGATAAATGTCTCAGAGATAGTCACAGGGGGGAATGCAAATATGACATTTCCAATTTGACAACACATCCCAGCCCCTAGCCCTGCTATAGTTCATCACATGGGAACCAGAACCAGTTCTCTTACACATATGACTCTACTTGTTTATCCTGCATTTCATTGTATCATGTCCATTGGCAATTTCCATGCAAGACCTGCACAAATATGCAGGTGGAAAACATAGTGCACCATAATGTTGAAAATGTCTGCACAATCTGTGGGTCAGTGTTCAATAGTAGGAGGGAGAGGCAGAGGGTACAGCAACAATGGGCCTCATTATGACCCAGGCGCTAAGTGTTTAACAGCGTTGTTAAAGGCTATGGTGCCGTTAAACACCTAGCGCCTAATTACGAGGTCCCTTTGCGGGAGCCGACCTTAACGGCTGGTTTTACCAGCCGTTAAAGTAGGGACACGCAAAGGGACCTTGGTGCTAATTAGGGTACCGCAATTTGCGGACTGTTTCATTTGTCATTATTGCTTAGTTATGTGCCGTTTTCTCATAAGTACAGCGCGTTGGTTAAACTATCGACATTTGGGCTCGCTTCTCGGGTCGGTGCATGAGTTGGAGTCTTGTCAAGGTTGGTGATTAATTGTGCTAAGTCTGTGGTTTATGCATACTGGAAGAGGTGGGTCGTCACGTGGCGAGATTTGGGATGAAAATGGTCACAGACGGCTTCTAGCACCTTGGGATCGAGGGGAGCGTGAACTGGGAATGGGTATATCAGACCACTGAACAGGTTATCATGCGTGTTCTTTCGAGAGAGGGGCGCCTGCTAACCTTTTTTTTTTATATCAACGGAATGTGCAGCATGGGATGATGGCGTACAATACATTTCTGACTTCTGGGTCAGGTTTCCGTTGTCGGTAATGGGACGAGTGGCACTGGCTAAGATGATTTGCTCTGCCCGAGTTGTTGTACATCCTACAGGTGACGCCAATGACCAGCAATTGCTTTCGTAAACTGCATATGGGCTTGGGTAAGTTGTTGTAGAAATCGCACTGTCTACTTTGCAGCTCCTGGTGGGAAGAGGAGGCATTGGGACACCCGACTTTAAAGGTTAGATCTATATGAATACAGAAGTGCCCCTTCCCACAAACCCAGATGGCAAA
The DNA here is from genome assembly GCF_040938575.1 of Ambystoma mexicanum. Classification (NCBI taxonomy): domain Eukaryota; kingdom Metazoa; phylum Chordata; class Amphibia; order Caudata; family Ambystomatidae; genus Ambystoma; species Ambystoma mexicanum. Next base: position 1,082,636,088 of record NC_090937.1, on the reverse strand, counting down.
CAGGCAGTACACAAGAAATGTGGTTCAAATTACTACTTTACTCAACATGGAAGGGTTGGTAGGATGCTACTGCCGCTTTGGGGTGCGAGAGGATAGAGAAAAACAAATGCCCTGTCCACCTGCTGTGTCCAGAGAAGGCCATTTCAGGGTGTAGACCAGGGAAATGTGGATGATGATGAAGCACATGGGAAATTCCAAGCTTGGAAAACAATGCAGGATGCAGTCAGTTAGAAATAAAATAATGTAGCACGACTACCAAGAAAGGAAGAAGAGAATGGTCAAAGGGTGGGATGGTACAACTATCTCCCTGGCATAGCAATTTGGGCACAGGGGCCTGTTGTGTTGGGGTCTACGGCCGCACCTTAAACACCCGTTGCAAGCGGCATGGTAGCCTGGGACAGGAGGGGGACAGCTGTGAAGAGGTGGAAGCGGATGAAGAGAGGACGGAGGTTGAGGCAGGAGCCAATTCCCTCCCCACATATGATATGATATGATACAGTATTTATAACGCTACACAATTGTTTCTAGTTTCTCGGTGCGACAAGACAGGGAGGGGCAAACATAGCGAGGACAATACAACAATCTTACTGGGCCCTGTGTCATTCAGATTGCACAAGTGCAGGGAAGTGGAAGGGGAGAAGTGCAGGTAACTCAAAAAGTGTAGCCAGCCTGTGGCTCAGTGCAGGAAACTCAAAAGTGCAGCCAACGGGTGGCTCAAAGTGCAGAGAGAAGGGACTGTAGGGTTGCAGATACAGACCACAAGTGCCAGACGTGCAGCAGTGTGGGCACAAGTTCAGAGGGTAGCCAGGTGAGCAGTGCATGGAGCAGTTGGGACATCAGCAGGGGAAAGGAAGAGAGAAAGCGGAAGCGAAGAGGAAGGTCTTGAGTTGCTTCCGGAACCAGAGGTGGTTCTGCTCAAGTTTGAGAGAGGCAGGGAGGCTGTTCCAGAGGGAGATCCCAGCCGAAGATAGAGATCTGCCTCCAACTTTCTGCTTGGAATAACGACTGACCCTCAGATCGCTGTAAGTGGATGAGCAGAGGGCTCGAGAGGGGAGATTTGGACGTAATGTAGTCCCATGACCCAGAAAGCCTTGTGGATGATGCAGAGGGTCTTAAACTTGATCCTTGCCGCCACTGGGAGCCAATGAAGAGATTTCAGAGATGGAGAGATACGATCCCTGGGCTTGAGGCCAAGGACAAGTCTTGAAGTCCTGTTCTGGATAAGTTGTAAAAGTCGGAGAGAAGAGGCAGAAAGATTTAGATAGAAAGAGGCTGTTGCAGTAGTCCAGCCAAGAGAGGACCAGAGCTCTGGAGACCATGAGATTCTGGGGGAAAGTGAGGAAAGGAATAGTACCTTTGAGGAGGTGCAGCTGATAGTTTGACTTCCTAGAGACGTCAAAGATGTGAGGAAAGAAGGAGAGGGTGGAGTCAAAGATGACCCCAAGGTTCTTAGTCTCACAGGTAGGAGCAGGAAGAGGGCCCAGAGTGGGTGGCCCTAGAGAGGAAAGGAGGGAGCTGGTGTTCCAATGAGAAGGATCTCAGTCTTACTGGGTTTAAGGCACAGATCATTGGCGGCACACCATTCCCGAATTGCGGTCAGACAATCTGGAATGAGAGAAGGAGAAGAGGCGGCTGAGGGGAGCCTGAAGGAAAGTTGGGTGTTTCTGCATAACATGGAAAGTTGGAGCAGAAGGAAATTATGCGGTGGGCAAGAGGTGCCAGGTATTGCTTTAAAAGCCAGGGAGCGAGGTTAGACCCCTGGGAAACATCACAAGTAGAGAGAGAGATAGAGGAGTGAAAGACACCAGTTGGACCTGCGAGGGTCGGTCAGTTAGAAAGGTGGTCAGCAAGGCCAGGGCCTGTTCAGTGATACCCAGGTTATCATGGAGGCGATTGAGCAGGATGGCATAGTTGACCATATCAAAGGCAGAAGAAAGATCGAGGAAAATGAGAACAGAAGGAAATTCAGAATCAAGGTTAGAGAGCAGATCTTCACGGGTGATCAGGAGAGCAGGTTCCGTGCTTTGGGCAGCTCTGAAGCCAGACTGGTGGTCGTGGAGACAGCCAACACATTCAGTGTGCAGATTAATCTAGGAGATGGCAAGCATTTCCAAGAGTTTGCCCGGTGAAGGGGTGATGGAGATCGGGCTATAGTTAGCCAGAGAGGAAGGATCGGCAGAGGGATTCTTTAGCAGCAGGTACACAAAAGAGTGCTTAAAGGGGGAAGGGAAGGTTACAGTGGCAAAGTAGCGGTTGCAGAAATCGGCCAAGGCTCGAGCAAGGGTGTCGATGTGGTCTTTGATGGTTCTGGATGAACAGGGGAGAACCTGTTTTGACAAGACGTTCATGGATCAGATTTGTCTAGAAACATTGTCAGGGGAGAACAAGGGAAAGGAAGAGAAGGGAGAAGAGGAGACGGCCACAGGCGGGCCAGGAGTGGAAGAGGAGGAGGAGGAAGAGAGGGTGGACAGGATGTTCTGAGTTTTAATTATGAGATGATAAGCCAAGGCAGTACAGAGGGCCTGGGAGGAAACAGGAGAGGTAGAGATTGCAGCAGGATTGGCCGGCTCCTTGCAGTTTTTGAAGGGTTCAGCCAAGTTGTTAGATGCCGCAGAGACGTGGGCTTAGATGTGAGCTCTCTTCTTGGCGAGTACAGAGAGTATGTATTGCTTTCGGAGCAGGCAGAAGGCCTCTTTGTCAGAGGGTGCACCTGATGCCCTCCACTTCCTCTCAGCCGCCCTGCACTTGCGTTTGAGGGTGACAATGTTGGAGTTGTACCAAGAGTTGCAGTTGGGTTTGGGCTTCAAGCAGATCCTCATGATAGCGGCAAGTACATCAATAGTGTTACAGATAGAAATATGAAGGTTAGATAGGGCTGTGTCAGGGTGTGAGTCAGCCAAATGTGTAGAAGGAGGTGAGAAGGTAGCCGCAAAAGCCTCAGATGACACATGCTTCATGGGTTGAATTACTGAGAAGGTAGGTGGCAGTGCTAGAGTCGGCTTGGCCTGAGGGGTAGAGAGAGAGAGAGAGAGAGAGAGAGAGAGGTGGGAGGAAAGGAGAAAGTGATTACTCCAGGTAAGAAGAGTGGTGAGAGAGTTGGAGAGGGGGAGGTCTAGGGAGATCAGAACATTCCAGGTGTGCCCTGCAGAGTGAGTCGGCCAGAGAGAAGAATAGTGAGAGAGAGAAAATCGCAGAGGTTGTGGAAGAGTCCTGAAGAAGGGCAAGTAGCTTCTAGGTGGATGTTAGGGTCTCCGAGGAGAAGTTGAGAGGTCAGAGAGGAAGGGGGAACCTGGCCAGGTGGCAGGTAGAAAGTGGCCACAGTGAGAGAAAGGCCAGGAGAGATAGAGAGTCAACAGACCAGGCATTCAAAAGAGGAGTAGTCCTGCATAGGGATGATAGAAGCAGGGACCCACTCCGAGAAGATCAAGGCTACATCCCCACCGGGATGGTTGTTTTCTGGGTTTGAAGAGGATCTTTTAGCCATCAGGAAGGAGAGTGTCAAAGCTTGTGACAGAGCTGGCTGTGAACCAAGTCTCGGTCAGACCGAGTAGATCCAAATCAAGTTCTTCCAGGAGATGGCAGATGTCAGAGGAGTGTTTGACAGCGGAGCAAGAGTTGAGAGTAGCAATGTGGAGCAGATTGCCCCCTTCGAAAGGCCGTCCGTGGAGTGGTACAGGTCAAAGGTACGCCCTGCAGAAGTGTTGCAGGTGCCCATGGATGGGCAGGGAAGGAAGGAGGAGAAGGCAAGATAGCCAGGGAGGAGGAGTTTGGTGCCAGAGGGGTGGCTGAGGAAGATGGCAACAGGGTGGCCGGAGAAGCAGCAGATGTAGCCGTAGAGGTGGCAGAGGATGGAGGCGGCAGATGAGCCATAGAGGGGGAAGAAGAAACAGCAGGAGAAGGAAGGAGGTTGATAAGACACATGGCCACATAGACCTGCACATGGGTGAGAGACTGCTCCTGCTGGATTAGCATTCCAGTCAACACAAGTTGTGACTAGGCATGGCACAGGTTTGGTAAAGTGCTCTAAGGATCACATAATTAGTCAAAATAATACTCAATGATGGAGGACTCGGGAGCCCATGAAACCCCAGTTTTATTCAAAAAACAGCATTTCATCTCATTGCTTTCACATTTCAAACAATTACAAGTCAGTTTTGTTACAACAGTACATCAGAGGCAAAGTCACATTACACTATCAGTTTAACCTATGGGGAAATGGGGTTGGTTGATGGTTTAACTATACATAGGATGTATATAGGTTAGTCACTCTATTTGTGGATACCTATCTGATGGCTCCTCCTGGATCCATCCTACCACTAACACTATTTCTAATACATCATTATAGGGATAATTGATTGGTTGGCCCTATCCATTATAGGCAGTGTGGCAAGGGGACTTTTCATTGACTGTCATCTACTTTACCAACCTTGGATAACTTGACAATGCATCAAGATATGAACGAGACATAAGTGGGGGAAAATACTTCCATGGTCCGCCATGTTACCAATTAAAGAATACTCCTAATCGTCCTGAGGCGATGATGCCTTCCCTATCCTTTGAACTTGGCCATGTGTATTGTCTGGTGTCTGTGTGTATGCCAAGGAAGTTCTGCATATGTCCTATCTGTGTTTGGCTCGTAATGAATAACCAGTGTTTCTTGTACCTGGGTCACATTCTAGGGTTACTGTGTCTGAGAGTGTATTTCCTTCTATTTATTAGGGGTTGAGCCAATTATAATGTGGACATTGTGTTATTTATGGGCACTGGGGACACTACTCAGTTGCCTTCTGCAAAGTCTTTTGGCTTGCTCATCTCATGTACCTGGACATTAATGGTTGTTTGTGCTTTTATTACAATTGATTACTGGGCAGTCTTCCGCTTCTTGTTCTGGGAACTGTTACCACGTGCCTGCACTTCGGTCATCCATTACTCCCTTCTTAGTTTCTGACCTTGGCTTTAGCTGTGAGCTACTCTCTGAGCACTGCACGTGTTCCTAGAATACATGTATTTTTGTAAATTCAGGATTTTAGGTTCTGAGGCCTTGCTAATTTTGAGACCTGATGCAGCCTCTGCGTTTAGGAAAATGGCTTCACCATGTTGTGCCCTGCATCTCTTACATGTTAATGGTTTTAGGGGCAGCCCCTATATGTGTGTCTGTTCTTCTTGCCTACGTGCAAATATCCTTCATGTCTGCCTGCATATGTACTCATGTCTATGTGCGAGTATTCTTTGTGTCAATGTGCTCTTCATGTCTATGTGTACTTGTGTGTGCTATGTTTATTTTGTGTGTATGTGTGTAGCCATTTAGTCATTCCCTATCTCTCTCTATATATATGATAAAAACTACCTGTCACTCTTCTGGCCATGCCCTCTATTCTATTCATAATGACATCATGATCTTAGTTTCATCTTTTGTCCCTAGACACTTGGGGCAGTAGGGCTCTCTCAGCTGGTATCACGTCTCTGGACGATACTGGCAATGGGTAGGCATAACAAGTGGTACTTGCATACTCATCTGAGTAGGGGGGTGAGTATTACCTGCACACTCATCTTCCCCACTACCGGCTGAAGAGGATGGCATTTCTACATGCCAAGAGCTGAACAACAGCGGAGGAGGTCCATGCAGCACGGCAACCAGGCTGGCTGTTGCTCGAGGCCTGTTTCTGGTCTAGTTGGGCATCGTCCCTGATCTGAGCACAGGCTACTGCAGATAAATCCACCCTGGCCTGTCCACCTCTTCCAGAAATTCCCCTCTACCAGTTTTCAGGAGTGGCTTAACAAGGAACAGGCATCACCCAGTTGTCTCCCTTCTTCTCCACATGTGCCTTGGCAGCACCCATGGCTGACACTCTCTAAAATAGTGCATTAAAGAAGGTGCCAGCCACAGGAATGTAATGTAATTATTATTTGTGTTATGCATATCCTCAGGATAGAGGAATCTCACACGAAAAGAGCATCTCGCCGCAGATTGACTATAGGGAGTTCTGAAAAAAAGGACTTGTGGGCACGGGCGGGAGAGCAGGGCTGGTGATGGTTGATGCCTGTTCCTGGTCAGTGATTGATGGAACTGTCCCTGGAGGAGGCGTAGTGTGCCCTGTATGCGGCTCTGCTGCTGTGTCTCTGGTGTGCCACAATGACACTGGCATGTCCAGATGTTACTCATTGGAGGTCACTGTAGCTCTGCAGCTGCTTTCTCTTGCTGGTTGTGGGTTGGGGCTCCATGCGGCTTCCAGATGGAGAACTACTATTCCATGGAGAATCAGGGGGCTTTGCATGATACATTTAAGATTCACTTGCCCCCTCTGTGTGTCCAGCATCATCATCTTCATACTCTTCATCTACCACCTAAGGAGAGTACTTGTGCTCTCCCGTAGGGGCAAAGGCACAATTTAGTAGTCTTGTATTCTCCATGTACATTGTATATGCAATCAGATATTGTCAATAGTATGTGTGGAACATTTCTTAATGGCGCAGTCCATACACAGATTGGTTTTTTTCAGGAGTATTGTTTGTCCACAGATATTGCAATGCCATAGTGTAAGATGTGGGAGAAATGTTGGCATAGATGTTCCACTATTTACATGGGTCACAATTTTGTATAGTGGTACTAGCAGCAAGACCTCACTGGGAATCCCTAAGAAGAGCCATGTATGGCCCAATTAATGCAACATGTCAATGTTTTGGAGACATATACCTGTGACAAACTATGTGTTGGATGCAGACACCCTCTATTGTCTGGCTTACATTGGTGAGGAGGCACACTTGGCATGTGTGCTGACGGGAATTGTAGCCATGTAACATCATTGCACATGATGTATGGCTCTAACAGTCCTGTGCATTTGGTGGCTGGCCATGTCACTCATTTTCATATGCCCATGTATATGTCTGCCTGATGGCATATCATGTTGTGATTGATACTCATGTGTCCTCCTACCTTTCTCCTCTTTATTTATGCAGGCATGTTTCTGGTTTACTGATGGGCTGCATTTCCCCTTCCCTACTCCCTTCCAGCTCCCTCCAGGCTCTGTGCTATCAACCAGGATGGTGTTGTGGTAGAGGCAACAGAGCTGATGGGGTTGTGGGGAATATCTATAGACATGCCAGTGAATTAGGCCACCCAATCACACAATGGATATCTATTAGTGGGGTCATTTATGGCATGGTGATTGTGCCATTCACATTGTGCGTGACTGTTGTAGGCACACAGGGTACGCGCGTGCAAGTCTTTGGTACTGGTATTTGTGGCACATGGTCTGCTGGCATCAAATCCCTTACACGCACATGTGTGTGCCATGTGTTCAGGTACAACTCATTATTGATATATTGTGTTCCTCTTGTGCATGTGACTATTTTCATGGCTTTTTCTGTGGTTACCAGAATTTCATGTATTGTCTGTGTGCTCATCCTACTCAAAAAGCAATATGTGCCTGATTGACAATCAGGCCAGATGTGCATGTTGAGTGTGCAGACATGTTCAGCAGGTACTACGCAGCATGTAGATGGTCATCCCTAGTAGTGTGCTCTGTGACTGCTTGGTTGAATGTAGCTATGGACATACTTGTAGGGCCAGATTTGATAGGTTTCACTCCTTCCTTGTGCGTGGCATCTCAGCAGAAACGGCTTTCCTATATTGAGGGATGATCCTGCCATGTGCTTAGGAACCGCATTGGGTCAATCCATGGTATGTGGATTCCTGGTGTGAGGGACATGTGGTGACTTCATTTGTGTGTAGCCTGGTTCTGGAGTGTTGAGACATGTATGATTGCTTGCATGTGAGGTGTAGACTTGTTACTGTGCCTGTGTGCATGCGCCATAGATGTCATGTTGTCCCATTGCAGAAGTTGTTAGATTCCATGTATCATCATCTCCCTCAGTCTTGCACAGTGCAATATTATGTAATGTGCAACTGCATGCAGGATTTAAAGTTCTACCATGGCATGCATGCCAATGGATGATGAAAGCTTCTTGGAGGTATGATAGTAAGTACTTTCATGTGTCTGACATTGTTCATTGGCTTGCTCCATGCATGTATCATATGGCCCACATGTGATGCAATGCATGTCCTTCAATGTTACATACATGGCAGCACACATTGGGTCACTGCATATATTTGTAACTTTTGCATGACAGAGTGTAACATGAAATCATATAGCCATGTCAACTGTCCCCCACTGTTCCTTATTGTGATACATTTTGCATATTTGGGTAGGCACTACTTGCTATAGCAGTATTATTCAGCAATGTGGTCACGGCGTAGAGCAGTGCCATTTTGCCAAGATTCTCTCCTCATTTGTCAATTTACCACTGATATACACAATATATGGCTCTGCATATGTACACATGCATGATTACTGTGTGCTTACCTTCTGCTCCTGTCTCAACTGCTCCAATTCCCTCTAGGCCACTGAGGTCAATCACTGTCATGGCCCATTCTTTCCATGACTGCAAATCGAGGTCTGGGGGCTGCAAACACTCCTGCAGCCAGCCATGCTCTGTGATGGTCACTAACCAGCTTGCGGATGTTCCTCAGCAGGTCCTGCCAGCAGTTCTGGAACTGGAACAGGGTGCGTTGTGTGCACACAATGGCATTCACATCAGTGAAAATGGGCTCCCAGATCCTGTTGCAGCGGCGGCCCGACAACCTGTGGTGCCCCGGACCTGTGACCCGTAGCACATACTTGACTAATCCATTCACCAGAACTTTAAGCTCCTCATCAGTGAACATTGGCTGTCGAGATATGGTCCTGGTGGGTGACTGGTGGAGTGGGCCGATGTTTTTATATTTATGTTAAGAACAGGGATGCCAATTTCAATAAAAATGTATGTACAATAACACATTTACAGATGGTGGAAGCCTTCTCACGAAGGGTGCCTGTACAATAGCAGAAAGAGGAGAAGAGGTAGTTAGCCAATTTATGAAGGTGTAAAAAAACATTAAGGACATAGAGCAGGGACACAACAACACAAAAGGAAACACAATGTATATATGAAAAGCATTGACTTACAAAGGTAACATTAACTTAAGTGACAGGTAAAGAGGAGTACTTATTAAATATACTAAAGTACACTTATGAGCATCACTGGAGGCAGTGTTGGAGTCGGGTAGGGAGGATGGGGAGAGGACAAGGGAGCTCCCTCTTTAACAAGTGAAGTTTAAGTTGAGCTGTGAAGAGATCCACAGTTGGGCTTGGTTTGATTGTTATCGGCAGTGGGTTTCAGTGGAGTGGGTTGAGTAGGGAGAAAGAGCGGAAGCTAGAGGAGGCACAGGGAGGGTATTGGAGTGTGAGGTTGAGTGCAGGGGAGGATTGGAGGGAACAAGATGGTAAGTAAACTGAGATATAATCAGACAGATACTGCAGAGCAACTCCATTGATAGCTAATTTCCCAAACCTAGCGAGTCCCCCAGCAGCTTTGCTGGATTTTTGGGGTTTGTTTTTTTCTCCTGCTAAGAGTTAGACTCTTTTCCTCCCACTCTTAGGCATGATTTGAGGTATGTCTTTGACTTTGTATGTGCTTATGGGTTATGGGGTTTCTTTTCTCCATAGGGTATCATCTGTTTTTGTGTAGTGTTACACAGCACCCTCAGTGCAGTAACACAGGGGTGTCATAGTGACCCCCCAACTCCATACCCTGGGACTGACTACTGTCTCCCAGGGCATGTAAAGTCACCATTGACTTTACTAGTCCCAAATTGTGAACAGAACCAGTACAAACCAACATATTGTGGAAGTACTGGAAGGGGTTAATTTGATTGCCCCTGGATCTGTTTTCAAGGGGGCACTGTCCAGTCCCCCCTGGTTGAGTTTCTGGCTGGTGGCAGTGGTTACCACGCAAAATATTCCGCCGGAATATTTCCTATGGGATTTTCCCATTGATTTTAAACACACCACTTTTTGGTGCAATGTTAAAGATACCGCCGGTTTATTTATTTAATATTAAATCAACAGTTGGGTCTTTTCTAAAATGGCGTTCGTGTCCGTCTCTGTAACTCTAACCAAGGTTGAGTCCTTTGTTCCACTATTTTGGCGGGCTTCTCCTCAGAAGCCCTCCAAATGGTGCCACTCTGTCTGGGTTCCACAGGATGTGTGGGGAGGGGAATTGGCACCCTGGACTGCATTGCCTTAGCAACCCAAGTCGCACTCTATTCTGATTGGCCCAGTGGTGAGCCGCCCGGCTCAGCATTTACCATGTTTGAGTGACAGCTAGGCTGTTGAATGGGTTTTTTTCTGCATAAAAGCAGGGCCTTTGGGACTGGAACTTCAGAAGTCACTACAGGACCTAAGAAATCCGAAGAGGGGAGAAGCTGAGCCATCTGCAACGATGACACCATCGGTGGAGCCCTGCTGCAAGGACCTCACCACTTTCCCGACGACAAGAGAAGATCTTCTGCTGAAAGAGTCTTCTTCCTCTGAGCTGGTGGGATCAACCAGTTCACCCCTTTTGCCTTCCAGAGACGTCTCTTGGTCGAATCGCCTGTGCCAAACACCCCAGCGGACGGATAGCCAAGCTTCACCACTTTGACTGCGAATAAAAGGAACGCACCTTTTACCGACGAACTCCGCGGCTGGTTTCATCCCTGTGCAGTGCATCTACTCCACGTTTCTTCCTCGACGAGATCCTCTCTTCCCCTGGTCGAAAGAATGAACTGCAACCACTGCCAGGAACAACCGCCACCACTGGAGCTTCCTCTCTCTTTAAGGTACTGTGTTCTGCCTGGCCTCCCTTTCTTCGGTTTGCCCAAGGTGACCCTTAAATCCTTGGCTTTCCAACTGGGTTGGCCCCAGACCTTCTAACTTTAACTTCTTGAATCACTCCACCCTCTTTTGAACATTCTGCAAAGACTTTTAGTGCATTTTAAACTGTGTGATCTTGGGCACATTTTGCTTTTGCTCCATTTAAAGTGGGCCTGGCCTAGGAACTTTGGCTCTACAGTGTATACTGCCTTTATTCCCTTGCTGAGAATTCCTAAAAGTGTTGGGACCTGTTTTATTTCTATGCTCTGCCTTTTTCTCTCCCTTTAACTCAACTATTGGAGTGCCATCTAAGTTACGCGCTCACATCTGTTTTAACAAATCGTGGTGTTTTAACTCTGACTTGTCTAATAGTTATCAAGGATGTGTGCATACTTTACCTGACTGTGTTTTAACTTGCTTTTGATTTAGAGTGCTAGTGTATTGCTTAAAGTGTGTTTTAAATAAAAAATTATATACTTTTGATACAAAGCTCTGGTCAGTGTTTGTTTGATCTACTGTGTTTTTAGCCCTATTGTGTATACTCTATATACTGCCCTACTCTTCTTGAGAGAAGTCTGACTGCTCAGCCAGAGCTACCAGGTAAATCTGGGTGGTGCAGACTGCTGCCAATTGGGTTTACTGTTTACTCCTGTAGTCTTAATCTTTTTGCAGTGTTCCCCAAGGGAACTGCACAGGATTCTGCCTAACACTTTGGAGCTAGGAACTTTGGAGAAGGAACTTGGAAAGAGAGCAGTTGTACATGGAGTGCCAATCACCATTTTGTTGGAAGATAGAAGTGGTGGAGGATTTGGTAGGTACAGGTAGCAAAGGTGAGGACTTTCTCTAGAGGGAGCAACGAGTAGAGAGGAAAGCCACAGAGTAGGCTTAAACATAAGTTCCCTTTCATGAGCAAAAGAGTGAGATTAGAGTTTTTCTACAGTGGTTATGAAGGAAAGGACACATTTTCTGAATTTTGAAGAGGTTTTTACAAGCAGCAGAGGAACTGATGAATTGTTGCAGTCGTAGGTCACTATCAAAGTGAATCGCAAGATTTCGAGCCTTTGTTGAGGGAGCAAGAAGGTCAGGGTGGAAAGGACATAGTAGAGGGGAGTGGAGGGATGACATTGGCATCTAGGAGAAAGATGACTTCACATTTTTAAGAGTTCAGCATGAGGAAGCGGAGATCCATCCAAAGATGAATCGCGTTGAGACAGTTTGTAATCTGTTACGAGATTGCTGGGGGGAAAGAGGGAAAGGAGTACAATATTTTAGCGTTATCAAAGTTGATAGTGAAATCCAAAGGATGAGAAAAGTGTTCCTTGGGCAGAGGTATTGAGGGTGAAGACCATAAGTGAAAGGACTGATCCATGGGGATGCCGATGGGGAGAGCAGTGAGGTCATAGGGTTGTGAGTTCCAAGAAATATTAAAGGATTGACCTTCCAGGTTGGAGCCGATCCAGGCAAGAGCGGATTTTTGAAACCCAAACCCTAGAGAGTGACGAAGAGGGAGGAGTGGTTGACAGTGTCAAAAAGCAGCAATACGGTCCAAAGGGTTGAGCATGGAGGAGAGTTTTGAGTGGTGAGCATTAGAGAGAAAGTTGGAGAAATGCATTACTGCAGACTCCGTGAAGTGTTTACTATTGAAGACAGATTGTAATGGCTCTCCAAGGCCATTATCCTCAAGGTACTTAGTGATCTGGTTGAAGACCCACCACTCAAGAATTTCTAAATAACAGGGAAGGAGAGAAACTGAGTGATAGTTTGCTCAGACACTTTGGGTCAGCAGAAGGTTCCTTCAATACGGATAAGACAGTTGCAGATTTGAAAGAGGCAGGGAAGAGTGCAGTAGAGAAAAAAAAGATACAGTGCTCAGAGAATTAAGGACATGTGCTTGAGACTAAGCCTTTGACCATTTGGGAAGCAAAAATGTTCATGGGAATGAAAGATGTGTTGGCACTGTGAAGGGAGAGGGAGGGAGGCGAGAAGCAGTCAAGCATAAAAGACGTAGGGGGAGAGATAGTGGACAGAGGGAGAGTTGGGAAGGGAGAGAGAGGAGAGCTGTGAGAGTGTCACAAAGTTTAGAGATTAGAGGAATAGTTGTGAGCAAATGTATTACCAGTAAGGTAGAAGCCAATGGATATTGATTTGGTAGGTGTTAGCAAGGATTGTAAGGAAGAGGAATGTTTGTGGGGGTGATTGTGAAGGGAAGAGATTAGGTTGGAGGATTTGTCTAGTGCAGAGGTTAGTTTTGCAAGGGAATTGTTGTCAGCTAGAAGTAGAGAGCTAGGACTAGAGAAGGTGTACTTGATTTGCACCAGCATCAAAGGTCGCAGAACATTTTTGTTTTGAAGATCTGAATTTCAGCTGTGATCCAAGGCTGAAGACATGAAGGTGTGCATGTACGAGCAGGAGAATGTTGGTCAAATGAAGTCATACGTGCATAGTGAAAGTCTGAGAAATCCTGGTCAATGTTACATGCATGAATAGGGGAAAGAGACAGGGGAGTGGTCCTCAAATCATCAAGGAATGTGGAAAGAGGGTCCTGTCTGAATTCCCTCTTAGTCATTGAAGAAGGGACATGAGGAGCAGAAGATGGAGGGGCTGAGATGTTAAAATGAACTATGGAGTGATCAAAGGGAGGGGGTCAATAGAGTGGTCAGATGAAGAGAGTGGATTAGGGATAAGGAGATGGTCATGAGACATCCCAACAGAGTGAGTAGATTGGTCATGGAGCGAGTGCAGGGAGTGGTCAGATAGGAGGGATTTATGTTCAAGGCAGGTGTCTGCAGAGGGCTTGGGAAGGTTAAAGTCCCCCAGCATGACAATGGGGATGTTGGCAGGAAGTGACTCAAGGAGAAGGGTCATATCAGGGATGAAGGAGTTGAGAGGACCAAGGGGCCGAGAGACAGTCAGAATAGTGAGAGGAGTAGTAGGGAGGAGTTGAATAGTGTCATATTCAAAGAAGAAGAGTTGATGCCAGAGGGGGCTAGAGGGGCAGTACTGAGGGCCTTAATGAAAAAAGGAAGCCCACACTGCCTCCCTTCCAACACGGCTGGGAGAGTGGGAGAAGGTATGATGAAGATGGGCGGTGGGCACAACCAATTTCCTTGAATGATAGTATTAATACTGTCTCAAATAATTCATTTAGCAAAAGTTCAGACAAGTTGATTGGTTGAGGAGATCCAGAGACACCTGGATCCAAACAACTGTAAAATGAAAAAAACTGCCTGGAAACCACACAGTTAGCCAGTCGCTCCCATACTGTTCCCCTTGCAGAGTTACTAATGGGTTGTAGAAGTGTAAATCAAGTAGATGTCCTTTCTTTTTAGTTCTCAAGAGCATGTATTAAAGTTGGGAGTCGAGTTTCAAACAAAAGAGTCCTTAAATTTCTTTAGTGCAAAAGATGATAATTTAATATCCAACAGTGGGGGAGGCCAGCTGTTGCCTCATCAAAGGAAGAGCTCTAAAGCCAATGCATTTCGGAGTCAAAACTCCTTCATCGAGGCAGAGCCCTACAGAATGTTACAACAAACCAATCCAACATGTTTTGCAAATTCAGCACAATTAGCACATAGCCATACATGTATAGGGTGTTACCAATACAAATTCAAAATTTAATAAAGAATAAAGTCCATACCGCATTGTTGGTGTGCAGAGATGTAAAAAAACAGGAGACGAAAAACAGAATGTATTTTCAGATTAGAGCACTGGAATGCTATGTTACAGTGGTGGTGCAAAAAAAAAAGAATTAAATGTATACCTTTGTGATATGACCAGTCGGTCAGGTCTAATAATCTCTCAATCGAGAGACAAATGTGTGATAAACACCTGATTCCACGTGCTAAAATAGAATAAAAGTGAGATCAGGACCTAGGTGTGTATGAAATGCACACATGCGTGTGCACAGGACAAGTTACAATGGAGAGTTAAAGTTATACGGAGCGGCGTGCGAAGCCGCTTACTTGCTGTTAGCAGAGTTGATCACAGTCTGTGGAGAACGCGCATGAGCATGCGCCTCCAGAAGATTTATGACATTGTCATGGTGACTGGTAGGACACCGAGGCACGGCCCACCACAGGGGCATGAGGCAACAGTTGGCCTCCCCCACTGTTGGATATTACATTTTCATCTTTTGCATTAAAGACATTTTAGGAATCTTTTGTTTGAAACTCGACTCCCAACTTTAACACATGCTCTTGAGAACTATAAAGAAAGGACATCTACTTGATTTACCCTACTACAACCCATTAGTAACTCTGCAAGGGGAACAGTATGAGAGGGACTGGCTACCCAGCTTTTTCGTTTTAGAGTGGGAGAAGGTAGCAGAGTTAGTATGGAGAGAAGCTGGTGCAGCAAAATCATGAGGGGCGACCTAGGTTTCTGTGATTGAAAGGAGTGAAAGTTAAGGTTGATAAGAGCTGAAGTGGTCAGTGATCCAGGAAGACTTGTTGCAGAGAGATTGTGCATTCCAGAGGTCACATCAAAGAGTGATAGGAGGTGGGGGATAGAAGCAGTTGTTGTCCGGTAGGCGAGGGAGATAGATGAGGTTTGAGATCCTGAGAGCACACAAGCATCTTATTTAAAGGATGAGGGTGCAGGAGAGAGGGAGGTGGATGGACAGCCTGAAGAGTTATGCAAACGTTACACCAAGTTGAGATTGAAAGCTATGAGAGAAGAGGGAAGGAGAATAATCAGTAGGAGGAGGAATGGAGCAAAATCCAGATGCATGAGGGAGGCTAGAAGAAATAGGCAAGTGAAGACAATGAAGAAATGTTGCAGCACATGACAAATGGTGGGCAGGTGGGTGAGTGGAAAAGGAAGGGGTGGATGGCTTGCTGAGAAGAAGCAGGTGCAAGTTCTGAGTTGGGCTAGAACATTATTTATCAAGTGCAGCATGATTACCAGTAAAACTATTTTCAAGGTGCCTTTACAGACAACAACCAACAGACAAGGAAAAAATATAATACCACAAAAGACAGCACAATCACAGTCAACATGATAAATTATAAAGCAGACCCCCCTATATTTATGGTACATAACTGTACCCAAGATGTCGTTTCAACTGATGTTTAAAATCGCTGTGTGTAGTACTGTTTCTGCTTTCTGTTAGTAGGTTGTTCCACAAACGGCAGCTTAGGACTGACAACGCTTCCCACCCGGAGATACTTTGTGGATGTTTCCCAGCACCAACAGATTATTGGAACTGGATCTAAGTGAACGTATCAGCTGATACGGTTGAGCCATATCAGATAGATATTCAGGCACAATCCCAAATGACAGTTTAGGACCCAAATCAGCAATGTTCATTGGTCATGTGAGGCAACAGAAGCTCTGCACTGAATGGATAGTCGATGGGCCTCATTACGAGTACGGCAATAACCCGCCGGTGCTACTGGTGTGTTGCTGCTGGACTCATAACACTTTTCCGGCGCTTGACATCACAGGTGCTGGAAAATGTTCCCCATTCCTGTGGAGTCCTATTGGACTCTATGGGATTGGGAAATGGGGTGACGGAAGCACCGCCACCATTACTAACGGTGCCGGTGCTTCTTTGACAAGTCTGCCTAAAGGCCCTTGCAGGCACACTTGTAGTATGGCCGTCTGGAAAGGATGCTGGTAGGTTGCTACCAGCTCCCTTATTTCTGGACCGCAACACTTGTAATGAGGCCCAATGGGTAGATCCCTATGCATGGAAGAAGATGTTGAGTGAGCTCAGTGAAGTCTTGGCTTGAGCAGGGGTCCCGGCCCTACACCCTTTCCAGCCCCAACAGGCCCAAATAGGGAGATGTCCTTTGGTGCTTTTGTCCCTTGGTGGCAGACACCTGGGCTAGACGTCCAGGGTAGACTAAATAAGGGAGACAGTGTGGCACATGCCCCTGTGAGAGCCAGTCACAGTGTTCCAGGTGGCTTCCACACTTGCAGTTCTCTATGTTGTAGGCCCAGGGAACTTCGTTTTGTAGGCTGGACCTTCAGATAGTGCAAATGGTCCTCTGGCAAATCAGGATGTAGGAGGCAGGCTGGTTTGGTGCTGGGTGGGCCACAGGGTAGGGTCACTGGAGTGGGGAATTCAATTGCACCGTAGCTGGGCTTGATGAGGATGTAGATGATGTGCCTGTTACATAAGCTGGGCGGGTTGGCTGCAGCTGTGACTGTATGATGGTGCCATGAGCAGGGGTGTGGACAGGAATGGGGGTGCACGGCAGTGAGTGGTCAGCGGGGTAAGGTGTGCTAAGGTTTGGAATTGAGACACAGTGGCACAGCATCCGTCAAGGGGGAGAAGAAAAGGTCAGAAGGGGCAGCAGCTGTATTTTGGTGGTCCTGGATGGTGAAAGCGCAGGCTCTGGGGGCTGTATTTTTGTCCCTTGCAGTGGAGTGGGGGGTGGTAGGGTCCCTTGGGGCTACTGGCACTTTCTGTGGAGGGCTGGCAGTGGTTGAGATCCTGGGATGGGTTGGGATAGAACGTGGTGGTCTTGGGGGTTGCTCTGAATATTATATTGCTCTCAGAGTGAAGTGGGGGTGGGCTAAGGCAGTGCCCTGGGGAGACTGGGCCTTTCTAGGGAACGGTCGGTATGGGTGGTGGTCGAGATCCTAGTGTGGTTGAGGTGTGGTGGCCTTATGGGGTGGGGGGGCTTGGCAATTTTTAAATGAGCGTGTGAAGGGTTTGTGTTCCTGTGTAGGGGTTGCGGGAATGTGTGGCTTGATGGGGCCTCTGTGTGGCATGTACTGACTGTGTCTCTATGCACTATGGGATCCTCTGGGCTTCCGAACGGACCCAGAAGTGGATATGATGTGAGATGCACCGTTACGCCACTTACTTGCGAGGTTTATCACCTCACCTTTATGCCTTATGCTGCAGTGCATAGGAGAGCTATTTGCCATACTGAGTGTGGCATAAAACACCAAACATTAGGCGCATTGGATCATTTTGCAAAGGTGCATTTTTTTGCAGCAATTACATTTATAGTAGGTCAGATGCATTTTTGTTTGCATTACGTGCAAGATAGCTATATTTATGCATTATATTTATTTTATGTTTGACAATTTGGCGCTGTTTGTTTAAACACCCTCGCATGCTACATATATATTTCTGCACTTGAATACTGTTAGCTTTTCTAAGCGCACTGTGCTATCGTACATTGTGCTTTTAAATATTTAAACCAGTAGTCGAGGAGAGCGGGAACGGTCGGGAGCAGCGTTGCATTACTTTTACTTTTTACTGTTAACAGTTCCACTACTTTTTGCAATCATTTTCACCATTGCAGAACTCCTCTTTGTGAAATTAAAGCACACTTCTCCACTTTACCACCCGACAGCAGTTACAGCTATGCAGAAATCTGTTTCAGCTCAATTGGCTGTCAACCAGCATGGCTGCAACCCTTAAAAAAAGTGTTGCACGTTGCTCTCTTTCCTGCCTTCCCTCTCCCCCACCAGGGTCACAGTTGAACTACTTGTTTTGCTACTCTTCTACCAATGATTACAAATAATTTGGAAGAATGGAGCACTGCTGTTTCATGAATGAGTGGTGTACACCAATAGCTGAATTAGTTAACAGGAGTACAGCCCTTGCCATGAATACTTCCGGTTCAATTTATTTGTAATTATTTATTTATTTGTATAGCACATCAAGACCTGACGCAACTGAGCGCTTCGCTTACATGTTATAAGGTTCACAGTTTGCAGAAAGATATGTACGAATAAAGACAGTAGTGTACAATGGGATTACATAATCAATAGCAGTGGATATACAAATAAACAGGTCCAGGGGCGTATATACAATAGTGTCCTTGCAGGTGGTAGATGTATTAATACTCAATTGTGGTCCTGGTCCCGGTGCCAGGCTTTAACCTTATTCCGGAATATCATCAACGAAGGCTCAGCTCTAATGGTGATGGGGAGATCATTCCATTTTTCAGCAGCGAGGACTGGGAAACTGACTCCTGAATTGAACTAAATAGACGAAACAATATCTTTAAACATATATGAGACGAAAATGCTCGCATCCATTGGAGCCGTTAAGTGTGAGACTGACGAGGCCCCATTTCGACCAGTCCAGAGAACAGACGGGTTGCGCCAGTCCCCAGCTCAGTAAGTGCATTAGCCTTTCTGAGCATTTTAAGTCAATTCATTAACTACAGCGACATCCTTGCATCCTACTCCACGGGGCCAACCTTGAGAAGTCTGGACGCCTTGAAACCCCATTCACAATTTCATTAGCCCTCTTCCAAAACGCCAACCTCTCTTGAAGAAAGCAGGATGACTCATCCCATGGCAGAATTAAATCCCCGAACCTCCTAAACTGGAAATACGCTTTTAATAAGGATGTCCACTTATCTGCAAGATGCCCTGAATTAATAGGATCAGGCGTTTACAGGGACGAATAACACATCCTGGCCGATTTCAAGTCAAGATTAAGGAAGTTGTGTTTTTGGCAACAGCTGCTTGGGAATTTCAGCTCCACTTTTTGTGTGAAAATATTCAAAATGCTGCAGGCATGTGTGAGTTTATTATCCATAATATAACACCTTGATTTTAACGTTTAAAACGCGCCCTACCTGGTGTGTGTCCTCCATTAATCCTTGTGTGTTGGACTGCAGTACCTTGGTTAACACGTCCTTTCTGATATATCCAGAGGCGTAGACAGGGTAGGGCATAAGCGGGCAAAGCCCACCCAAAATCTTTAAATGCCCACTCAACAGCACTATGTGGGCATTTGCAGATGTTAATGTTACTGTGGCGGATGTAATGTCTCGCTTCGTGGACCTCCTCACACTCCAGCATCAGTCGCTCGCTCTCGCACACAGTAACGAGGCCTACACCGGAGCTGGGGTGCAACACGTCTTTATTAGACTGCTCTCCAACCTGGACTGCCCCCGGGCGGTAACCCCGCCTCCCAACACGTGGGTCGCAGCCCACGGATCAACAAACACAGAAAGAGGACTTATCCTCTTAACAAGATGAGAGCGGCGACACCACACCCTCCCGTCACTAAACTTTAAGTCCGGCTCAGTTCATCTCCTCAATGAGGCAATGGGGTTTCTTTCTCGTTCTCGTTGGCCAACACTCTGTTCTGGCCGACAGGTCTGGCCCGATCTCTGGGGCCATGTCTCCTTCGGAGTCTTCCCTGTCTCCTTCGTAGGGAGCATCCCATTGGGTGAAGTCTTCACTCATGTTTGGGTCACCTAGAGTGGGGGTTCACAGCATCCGTCTGAAGTGAGATGAATTTTCTCGTTATGGACCGACGGTCTCCCTCCGCTGTGATGAGCTATCCCTTCCTTTTGACAATGATGAGTGGTTCCTCATTGAATGGGGCTATGTTTTTCCTATGCTGCGGTTGGCGAACCACTACCATGTCTCCGGGTGTCAAGTCATTTGCTTTTGCTCTTCGTGTGGCATCGGCTGTCCTTTTCATGTTCTCTTTCATGAGGATGTCTTTCTTTCTCATTTCAGTGTCATATCGATCACCATCAACGGTCACGTGTGGTATTCGTGTTCGTATTGTTCGCCCAAACATCACTTCTGATGGTGTCTTTCCAGTGGTGCTGTGTGGCGTATTTCTGTAGTCTCTCATGAGTTAGTATAGCAACTTCTCGACGGGCTCTCCGGTGATGCGAGCAATTTGGGTGGTGCGTTTAATGTTACTCATGAACCTCTCAACTGTTCCATTGGCCTGTGGCCACAGAGGCGTCACTTTCCTGTCTCTAAAACCCATGTATTCTGTGAACCTTTGGAAGTCTTGCCCTGTGAACGGAGGTCTATTGTCGGACTTTACTACCTTGGGTACTCCGTATGTTGCGAACATCCGATCTAGGGCTGGTATGGTGTGATGTGTTGATGTGGACGGGACTATCTGTAGGTCGGGGTATCTTGAGTATTCATCCACGACTACCAGAATGTATTCCCCTCCTTCCATGGGTTCAAAGTGATCAACAGCTATCTCCTCCCAGGTTCCCTCGGGCAGTGCGGTCATGTTCAGAGGTTCCGGGGCTGTGTGTGGCTTTACAAGCGCGCAGGTGGGGCAGTCTTGCAATAGTTCCTCTACCGAAATGTCCAGTTGCGCGAACCATATTTTCTGCCTTAGCATCCTTTTGGTGGATACGATCCCTCGGTGTCCTTCATGGGCGAGTTCTAATACCTTCTGCCGCAGGCTGCGTGGTATAACAAGCTTTGTGCCCTTCAGCAGCAGCCCTTCATCTGACTTTGCAAGCTCCTCTTTTATGGCTAGGAAACATGTGATGTCCTGCTTGATGTCTTCACTCACCGTCTCTCGGATCTGTTTGGCGTGTTTCCATCGCCCTGTTTCTAGGCATCGTAGAATGACTTGTATTCCTTGGTCAGTGTTGGACTCACGAGTTATGTGATCCATGTCAAGTCCTTGCGGCGTGTTGCTGTGGATGACATATTTTATGTACTGGTCAGCTATGGATGGTTCTTGTCCGCAGGTGTCCTGTGGATGTCTCGAGAGGAAATCTGCAGGGTTCTGCTCTTTTCCGGGTCTATGTGTGATGGTAAATTGATAGTCCTGTAGCCGAAGCGCCCATCGAGCGATCCGGGGTGGCATTTTTGCCTGAGGGTTGCCATAGATGAAGATGAGGGCTTGATGGTCCGTCACGACTACAAAAGGTTTCCCATACAGGAACAAATGAAAATGTTCGCAGGCCCACACTACTGCCAGACCTTCCTTCTCCGCCTGAGAGTAGGCTTGCTCTGTTTTGGAGAGGCTTCGACTGGCATAGGATATTATGTGTTTTCCGCCTTCCTCTCTGTCGTAGAGTTGCGTTAGAATGGCGCCTAGGCCGACTGGACTGGCGTTGACAATGAGTTCTGTGGTTCTTTTGGGGTCGAAAAATGCCATGTTTCGGGCATCGGAGATGCGGTCCTTGATAGCTTGGAACGCCTCTTGGCACTGGGATGACCATATGAAGTCTGTGTTGAGCTTGGTGAGTGCTCGGAGGGGTTCGCTGATTGAGGCGAAATCTCGTATGTACCTGGTGCAGTAACTTGCAAGGCCCAGGAATGACCTGAGGTCCGAGGTGGTGGTGGGCGGCTTGGCTTCTCGAAGTGCACTGACTTTCTCAGGGTCTGGTGTCATTCCCTTCTCAGAAAATATGTGCCCAAAGAAACGGAGTGTCTTCTTACGAAATTCACATTTCTCCTTGTTTAGTGTAAGTCGTGTGTCTTCCAAGGCCATGCACACTCTCATCAGCGTGTCATCGTGTTGCTCTTGATTTTGGCCGAATACCAGAATGTCGTCACTGTAGTTCAAGCAGTTTGGTACGTGTTTGATAACATTGTGAATTTCTGCTTGAAAAATTTCAGCCGCGGACGACACACCAAAACTTAGTCGCTTGTAGCGGAAGAGTCCTAGGTGGGTAGCAAAAGTTGTTATGTATCGAGAGCTGTTGGAGAGTTCCAGCTGGTGGTACCCTTTGTTGAGATCCAATTTCGAGAACACGGTTGCCCCGTTTAAGAGATGCACCATGTCGGTTATTAGGTGCTTGGTGGCGTTCCCTTAGTATGGCCTCATTTGGTCTCCTCATGTCTACACATATTCGGATATCTTGGGAGTCTCTTTTGGGCACGGGTACAATGGGAGAGACCCATGGGGTGGGGCCTTCCGCCGGCTCAATGATGTCCGCCTCCAACAGTTTTGTCAGCTCATTTTCAACTTGTTTTTGAATGTTGATGGGGATTCCCCGGTAGTGTTGGGCTATGGGTGGGACGCTGGTGTCAATGTGCGGTTCGATCTGCCTATCCTTCAATTTGCCAAGTCCTTTGAATAGTGCTGGGACGACCTGGTCTATGCTTGCTGTGGGGTCTAGATATTTGTGTACCATGAGGCGATACAGTATGTGAATTAGTCCCATTTCTATGGCTGCTCGATAGCTCAGTATGCATCCGCTCTCAGTGGCCTCTTCCAGCACATGCATGGGGATCCTTTTCTCATGTTCTTTGTATCTACACGATGCCATGAAGAACCCTTTGCATGCCAGCGGGGTCTTTGACCCATATGGAAAGATAAGTGTTCGAGCTGGTTGCAGTTGAGGGGCGTTGGGTATGCTTTTATAGACTTTCTCACTAATCACGTTCACGGTTGCCCCTGTGACAATTAGAAATTCAGCTGCCGTCT
Organism: Ambystoma mexicanum; assembly: GCF_040938575.1. Taxonomy (NCBI): domain Eukaryota; kingdom Metazoa; phylum Chordata; class Amphibia; order Caudata; family Ambystomatidae; genus Ambystoma; species Ambystoma mexicanum. Next base: position 1,082,613,228 of record NC_090937.1, on the reverse strand, counting down.
GGTTCACCTGTATTCTGAGTATAGGGCTATGTTCTTTTGCCGTGCTGTTTCCTAGGGCGTACAGATACCCCTTTTTTCGTGGTGTTTCCTGTGGTTTGTCCATTCGGTGAGCTCTCTCGTCGGATGATGCACTTGACACGCTGTCAGACTGTGATTGTTCAATGAGGCATCGTACATACCTTCGGGGTCTTCTCCTTGTTTTTGGAGGTAGGCTCTTGTTTTCCCTCCATTCTCTTCTGTCGTGCCTGCTCTCAGGTTGTTCGTCGTGTTGTTTGTGGCGCCCTTGTTCATGGGGCTGGTATGATCCCCGGTGGTGGTGGGGTGCCAATTGCTTTTGCTCTGGTTCTATCAAGGGTTTGTTGTTTCTTACCGCTCTTCTCATCTTGCTGCGGAAAATCAGACACACGGCCTTGTAGTGGTTTTCTCCACCACACGCGGAGCAGTTCTGACCCATTGCGGGGCATGTGCCTTCGTGGGGGTATTCATGTCCACACCGGTAACAGAACGGATCACTGTTTCTTGCCGTCCCTTCAAGTTTGTGGAGGCTCTCGTGCTTTCCATGGGTGATCTTTATGTCGTCCAAACCTTCAACTTGTGCGGCGAGGCCAGCATCAGATCGTGCCAGATGCAGGATTTCATCTAGGGTGCGAGGCTGCTGCAGCAGTCGTTTGCGGAAATCGCAGCTTTCACAACCCACTATGATTTGTGATCTGAGGGCCTCCTCATTGGAATAGTTATTGAAATCACAGTGTTTCATTTTTGCTGTCTCATGACGAATGCGTCGATGGTTTCGCCTTTGTTTTGTTTGGTAGTGTGGAACACGTGTCGTTCATAGTCCACATTTGTGTGCGGTGTGAAATACTCCGTGAGTGTTGTTTTCAGCTTAGTATAGGTGTCTATGTTGCTTTCGGGTATCTCCTCAAGGATGTCTCGCACATTTTGTCCTACGGCATGGTTTAAGAGGTTGAGTTTCTGTTCATGATCTAATGTACCTGCCGCTTTCAAGCACACTTCGAAGTCTCTCAGCCACCTCTTCCACCTTGATCCAAGGGTGCTGGTGTCAGTGAGGTCGAAATTTGCTGGCAGCTGAGTTAACAGGCTGTCTGTCATTTTTCGGTGTCCTGTATTGACTGGAGTCACTGGGACTGTTAGTGATTCTTCCTCTGAGTTGCTCATCAGCTGAGCGTTGCTCTGGCGTATCCTTTGGATGTGCTAGATGGGAGTTTCTTTCGCGGTGTAGCCCTGGTGCCAGAAGAGGGCGCTGTGCTGGCTGGTGAGCGGCTTGCGGGCCTGTTTCTGCCCGGTTCTGCAGGTTTGAGCGCCAAATGGTGGGAGGGGGGGTGGGCGCTGTGCCGCGTGTTGGCGGGCTTGTCGGCGGGCCTATGAGGCCTTGTGTGCAATGTGCCTTGTTGGGTCTTGAGGGGGGCGGAGAAAAGTTTGTACTTGCCCCTTGGTGTGTCTTGTTGGAGTGGGAGGTCCGAGCCTCCACCGCTCGTCTTAACTCGTTGCCGTTGGCGGGAGGCCAGTGCTCCTCTACCGCCGGAATGCGCGAGCAGGTAGTCTCTGCTCTGCTCGCTGGTGTTTCAGTGTGCGTGGGCCGGGCCTCTCAGACATTGCCGTTGGCGGGAGACTTCGTTCTCCACCGCCCGGAGAATCCGCCACACGGGGAGCCGTCGCAGCTGCTCCACCCGCAGGCTTGTGATGCGTCGGGGCTCGAGAAGCACTCGCGCCGGAAGTAGGCTGGAGGGGAGACTTCACGCTCCACTGACAGTAACTGACCTCCTTAGCAGGTGGGGTCCCGCGATTCTAGTGGTGTCAAGCAGTACACCCGAGCGCGGTAGACCGGAGATGGCAGGCACGGTGGGACCTCGTTTCCGCCTCGTCGCCAGTGTAATGTCTCGCTTCGTGGACCTCCTCACACTCCAGCATCAGTCGGTCGCTCTCTCACACAGTAACGAGGCCTACACCAGAGCTGGGGTGCAACACGTCTTTATTAGACTGCTCTCCAACCTGGACTGCCCCCGGGCGGTAACCCCGCCTCCCAACACGTGGGTCGCAGCCCACGGATCAACAAACACAGAAAGAGGACTTATCCTCTTAACAGAGAGCGGTGACACCACAGCGGACCCAATTACATTAGCTTCAATCCCCACTTGTCAAACAATCTTGGCTACGCCTCTGGATAAACCTTTAGAGTCACGTCCTGCAGCTGTAAAACCCAGTTGTGTGCGAGTGTTGGCTTTATACGTTCAGAAATACATTATTTTATTTGTATTGATGTATAGGACTGGGGACCTAGCTCGGGAGTAGGGGAGCGTAGGTATCTAGGCACTAGTAAGGTTATTTATAACGCGCTCAGTTTTTTTCTTTTTCCAAACGCGGATCCGGGATTCGAACCTATGTTCGTTCAGCGTTCTCTTGCTTCCCAAACCCACGCGTTGCCACAGAGCTACCCTCCCTTCCCGGGCTGTGTGCGTAGCTGGCTTTTGGGCTGGCATCTTTTAACAGTAGCCCAGTACATTGAGGTCTGTGGGTGGGTCGATATGTGCGTTCATTGGCATTAGTCCTTGGCCAGATGTTATTGAAAGAGCCATGTTTTAAGGGATTGGACAATTGGAGAATTGTAGGGATATTCCAAGCCTACACTGGGGATCGAGTTCCAGAGGGTGGGTTCAGGGTGGGTGCTTGACAGGAGAAGGAGTGTTTGCAGGTCCTCTCTCTGAATACATTACCTAGAATGTACATACACGTCCATGTAGTCAGCATTATTTGTAGGTTAAATAACTTGTATGTTAAAAGCGATAGTGATAGTGTGTTTGTATATGTTTTACCATACTTTTGTCAGCGGAATATACACAGAGCAGGATCACTGCTGTCTTATTAAGTTGACACAAAATGAAACATCAAGGGAGACCCTCCGTACAGCTGGGGATTTCCTAAACTGGTGGTAATCCCTTTTAAGCGTTGTGGTGGGCCTCCTAATGGAAGACAGATCAGAAATGCAGCGTCATGAGCAGTATCACTTAAGCACCTCCCTATTCATTAGGCATTGCAGAGTGCAGCAGATGAGACATGCAGAACGCAGGCTCGTTTAATCCGATTAATCCTTCGGGAAGTGGCGTTCCAGGGACAACAGGTGTCCTGCAGGCTGCCCTGGAGCATAAAACTGGCCATTACTCCCAACCCTAACGGCCTTGCCTGCTCGCCCATGTACTAGTGCATGCCAAGCCAATTACACTCAAACAAAAGCCTGGCTTAAAGGTATTATGGGGAGATCAGTGGCAGTTCCGTCAGCAGCTGCACGGCAAATGAACTCATTTGCATCCTGCATCGAGCACTTCTTCCGTTGATTATTGGTGGGTGGGGGGAGAGGACGCGCGCATACACCATGATCAGGAAATGTGCCTCGTTTCCTGGAATGTTCTCGTATGCAGCGTGGGCCACGCCACACGCAACAGTGGCAGCTGCGCAAATGGCGTTAGCAGAAATAGGAAAAGGCAGCATCTGTGTTTACATATGTTTCTCAGCAACGGTAGTGATGTTGAGTTACAAGTGGTGCTGTAGTGTGAGGTTTCAGAAGTTCTAACGGGACAGTGGCCAAGTTTCCCAGAGACTAAAAATCAGAGACACCTCACGGATGTATGTGGCTTTTTTCGAGTATATTTCTCCTCCTGGAGATTTCACCGAATCCATTTCCATGAAAAACCACTTCTTCGTTTTTTTGTTTTTTTTAAATGCAGGGGGAGACCCCCGCAGTCCCCTAAACCTTCCCCACCCTAACTTATACCCTTACCCCACGCCTATTATGCCTTGCACATATAACTTTTCCCCTACCTTCTGGGGAAATCACATTAAGGGAAATGGTATTCGAATAAATCTACGGTAACGCCTCGGCACTGCTGTCAATTCATGCATACAATAATGTCTAAAAAAAAAAAAAAAGGAAATGTCCACCCCTCTGTTCTTTTTGCTGTGGAGCTGACAGTACAAGGCCGCTGCAGAGGTTCCTTATCAACTGATCTTCAGTGATTCAATGAAAGTTGGGAGGGTGGAACTCCATGATAGGGGTGATTGAGACAAATGTATTCCTGCCCTGCAAGAGCACAAGGATCAGTAGAGGCTAAAACGCCCCACTTAGCCCTCACACCTCTGCAGACCAAGAGCCAACACAAACATAAAGGGTGAACAGGAACATTTAAGAGATATACCTCATTTGCCTTTTGTGGAAACGGGGACCGCGGGAAGGCAATACTCTCAAGAGGGATGTGAATGTGATTCAGTAGCAACCCAAACAGCAATCGACAGTCCAAAATAAAATAATGTCCAGTCAGGATTCTATAAAAATATATACTTTAATCAAACACACCATGTACAATGATAACAAACTAGAAAACACTGCAAAAACCCATCCCTATAGAAAGAGCACAGAAAAGATGCACAACTCTGGGTAATAAGATGTGGGAGAAAAGGCAATTAAAAGACCACAATGTTCAAAAAGGATATTTTTAGATGTTGCAAATGGGATTAAATGACCTATGCAGTCTCTAGGGCCCAACGATGGAAAAGGGGGCAAGATATCTGTCAGTAATTTTAATTGGTCATTTATAATGTGTTTAATACGTAGAGGTTTCTAAGCATGGACCCAGGTTCAAACCTGTGTTGTTCCACGTTGTCTTGCTTCCAAGGCGAGCACATTGCCCCTGAGCTATCCTCCCAGCCCATACCTTTGCAAGTGACTTCTTGTTCAATGATTCTTTTCAGTTCCAGGATGCGGAAGTCGCAATGGTCCAGCGACAAGCTGGCATCGAACAAAAAGTAGCTGCTGCCTCGAAGTGTCTATTCTAGCTGTGAGGATTGCGTGGTCACCAGGTTTGGTCAGCATTTGAAGTTCAATGGTGGTGAGCTGGTATCAGAATGCGCAGGTGAGTCAATTCGATGCAGAGGCTCAGAGGTTGCTGTTCGGGGGCACCAGGGTCAGGTCGATCGACTTACTTGAGCAGCGATGAAGAAGCTGGTGCTTCCAACAGTGATTCGAACAATGCCAGGCAGTGGTATTTTGCTGGTTCAAGCCGAGACAACAATGCGCTTCGGCTTCATGATGTGGTGGAAAACCGAGTTGACAGCAAATGGCGGTTCAGAGAGCGTTGAATGCTGAAGGCAGCTTCAAATGGTCCAGGAGGTTCGCTTGGCATCAAACAGGCTCAAATCATGGCTTGCAGCGGGTTGGTGTCGAAAACACAGGGATTCTGACTGTTTGGGCTTTGAGTAGCAGTGAGTCCCACTCAAGGGTCTCATGGCCAAGGTTAGTCCCTTCCTTTGGCTTCCAAACACTGGGGGAGGCTGGCACACACCTTAAGGCGTCCTTCAACACAGTGAGGTCCTAGGCAACATGGTGGTTGGCAGAGATGCAGGTCTTGTTCCAGCAGCAGCGTTCACCCACAAACGTCCCTGGTTATGGCTAGGGGTCAGGACTTGCATCTGCCTTGGAACACCTGCCTTCATCTCACAACTGGAGGACTGCTTTCTCAGCAGGGTCCAAAAAAAACTTCTTCCTGGTTTGGATTGCAGAGATGATTCAAATAAGTGGTGTGAGATCCCTTCTTTTAAAGGTAAAACCCTGCCGGTGATTTGACTAAAGCTAGCCTGTCTCAGTGGCCCAATCCCTGCTCCTGAAATTAGTGGACTTTGCCCTTCCGACATTTCCCCCCCAAGTGCTTTGCTTTAGAGGAAGTGAAAGGGACAGGAAGGAGAGAGAGAGATAGAGAGAAACAAGATTGTGGAAGTTTTCCTCTACTGTATAGAACTCTCCTGTCTACCCTAACTTCTCACCCTTCCATTCTCCCTAGGAACAGAAGGCCTTTAGAAAAGCAATATGGGTACGCTCCTCAGATCTCCACTGACCAGATTCCGTTTGAAGTATGTAGAATAAGGAAGCCCAATACCAGGGCGTGTCCACTATGGTTGGGTATGTCTAGGCATGTGTAATGTGATGAGAAACAGTTGAGGGAAAGAATGGAAATGGAAAAACTCAAGATGAAAGATCGATGTTACCATATGTATGTGCAAGAAATCAGAGGTGAAACTTGGGAATTAGGTCCAAAACAAGAAGGCTGGATTTGTAAGTAAAGGGAATTCAAATTCTGGGGTTCCCAGAAAGTGGTGCATGTAATGCCTCATGCAGTAATACACGTGGGAGTGTAAGCCTATGTGGATAAGAGATGTGTCATTGTTAGAATAAAACAGTCTACTTGCAGCTTAGTCTTCTACTAGCCCACCTTCAAATGGTGGGTGCTGTTGTCGTTCAAAGGAGGGAAGTGAACTATGTTTTGCTTACTACATCGTTCTGGCTGAACTGTAGCACAACATACTGGAGTGTTCTACATTAGGGAGTGAATGGTGCTAATGGTAGCCAGTTATTATATTTGTCCCCCACAACGTTGTTCACAGAAACAAAGACAACAAATAATGCAGGAATGTAATAATAGTGGCATATAAGGTCGTTCTACGTTCTGTTTAACAAAGAATATTGTGTCCAATGGGTGCTGGGGGAGCATTAGGAGGGAAGGACAGGGGTTCAGGCGGTTTCCCCTGAAGGGGTATGTAGATCATCTGCTTCCTTCCTTTCTGTGAGTGTATGTATTCCATTCTGTTTTCTTCTGTCATGAAATCTAAACAATGGTAAAGAATTACCTCACATTTTACAGCCGATGCTGCACATTTGCTTGGCTTGAAATCAGTATTTTATGAACGCTAACCACTTCTTACCTTTGGAAAGGTGGCTGTGAAGCTGTCTACTGGCGGGCTTCTGCGATCATAAATCTCACTTCCCAGAGCAGACTTGCCTCAGTCCAGGATTTAAGGCATTTTCTGGAAGAGAGTACTTCGTCTGCCCAGGAGTACCCCAATCCAAGTCATTAGAGTGGTATAGGGTTTGACTTCAATGAAGACGATAGTGACTTGGAAAGCTATATCATTGTACAGGAAATGTATTGAAGAATCCGGGTCAGGGGGATTTGCGATCCTCAGAGAAGTGCTTGCTAATGATAACGAAAGGACTCTCTCCGAATGGAAACATATTTGCCAAGAAATCCTATTGGATTTGGGTGAATCTGATCCATCTCCGTGCGAGAATCCTGATAAAGTAAAAAAAAAAACTGTACGCCCAAGATCGGATTGCAATGCAGAACGAACGCCAGTCACTAAAATACTGTGGGAAACCTGTCGATGAACCAAGGAAGCTGAACTCGATACCCTAAAATCTAGAGTTATTTCCCAATTGGTATTTCAGGGACCAATTCATGCGATTCAGACTTAACCTTTTTCCAACAAGAGAGATCCAGAGTCACAGAAGAAATAACACATGAGAAGTGACGTGCAGACTATGTAAAGAAGAAGACTCTTTAAAATCTCTAAAACATCTGATATTATTTTGCCCCAGTATGAAGGACACCAGAATATCTCTGATGGCAGACATAGCAAAGAACTTTTGTTCTAGATTTGCAGAAGATTGGTGGCGAGAACTGCAACGGGGAAGCAAATCACACTCACTTTGGTGCTAGTGAAGCTACTCTTGATTTTTCATTAATATTAGAGCGTCAGATAATGAAGGAAAGTAAGATGACGCAACACGCAGTTGAATTGGATTGTTATGTAAAGCAATTTCTTTTAGTGATTTAAGTGGCAAAAAGTTTTTTTTTGTTTGTTTGTTTATTTATTTGGTAATGCGCACCAAAGCCTTGGGTAAACCGGGCACAACAGTACATGAAGTCTTATAGCTTAGTTACAATGCATAACACAAGTAAGTACAACAAATACATACATACATATAATACAGAGCGTATTCTTAGAAAGTGAAAGAGACATTAACATATACATTTATATATACATACTCGCCTAAAGTACAGTATGGCTCAGAAGTGTGCGAGCGTCGTGACAGATGAGGGCCGGGAGTAGTGGGTGAAAGGTAAGTCTGGTTAAAGGTCGTTAGTGCACAGCCATTTGAGTATTTTATGTCTAAATTTGGGGTAAGGTTGTTCTAGTCTGAGGTCAAGGGGGAGCTTATTGCAAAATTGCGCAGCTTTAACAGGGAAACTTGTTCCTCCCGCTGTCGATCATTTGAATCTGGGAATCTCAAGCATAAATGTGTTAGCAGATCTCATGGGACGGCTGGCTGTTCTCCTAGTGATTTTTTCCGATAGGTAGGGGGGGTGCTAGGTTGCTCAGGCATTTGGAGGTGAGGGAAGCTGTTTTTAGGAGGATTCTATACTTTATTTTCAGCCAGTTAATCTCTTTTCTGATTTTGGTAATGTGCTCTCTATAGGGGATGTTCAGCGCTGCTCTCAAGGAATTATTCTGCAATCTTTGAATTTTGTCTGTGATATATTTGTTAGCTCCGGAATACAGGGCATTGCAATAATCTAATCTCGACATGATAAGAGCATTGGGTAGGGTGACACAGCTAGCATTAGAAAAGTACGGTCTAGAAGCTCGGATTAGTTTGCAGGTGTAGGCTGTACTAGAGGCTAGGGAGTTGAATTGCTTCTCGAGTGTGAGAGAGGAGTCCAAGTAGAATCCTAAGGTTTTAACCACAGACATTACCTTGATAGTATTGTTATCAATGTTGAAAGATGCGTAGTTTGGTCTTAGTTTTTTTGATGTTAGCTTCAGATCCTAGGATTAGTATCTCCATTTTATCGTCATTCAGGCAGAGGCCATGTGATGCCATCCATGCCTGAATGAGGATGTAGATCTTATTCACCAAGGCTGAGTAAGCCTCCAAGTTGCCCGAAAGGGGTATGAGGATCTGGGTGTCATCTGCAAAATTAGTGTAGGTGACACCCAGTCTGTCCAACTTGTCAAACAGCACCTTGGTGAAAATGTTGTACATGGTGGGAGAGACACAGGATCCCTGTGGGACGCCGCAAGTTATTTTGATATGCTCAGCGGAGGTTAAAGTGGAGAAGACTCTCATGGTGTGGTTAGCTAGAAAGGATTGGACCCAGGCTATGGCCTCTCCGGCGAAGTTTGATGCAGACCTGAGGTGGTTGTATAAGACTGCATGATCCACCAAGTCGAAGGCTGCCGACAAGTCCAGTAGGAGTAGCAAAGCTGTTTTTCCGTTGTCCTTTAGCTCCTCAATTTGTGTCTTAAGGTCTAACAAAGCTGTTTCCGTGCCATGGAGGGGACGGAAGCCAGATTGCCGTGAGCCTAGTATGTAGTTGGCTTCCAGATAGTCCTGGATTTGTATGTAGGCTGCTCTATCTAGGATTTTAAGTTGGAATGGCACAGTGGTGATGGGTTTGTAGTTGGTGGGGATGGAAGGGTCCAGGGTTTGTTTTTTGAGTAGGGGGAGGACCCAAGACTCTTTGAGATTAGTAGGTACAGTGTTTGTTTTAAAGGAGGAGTTTATGAGCTTGGAGATAAAAAGGGCTAGGTCCCTAGCTGCATCCTTTATTATTTGCGCTGGGCAAGTGTCACCCTTACAGTTTGAGGGTGTGAGGGAAAGTATGATTTTTTCTGTATCAATTATGGAGATAGCCTTGAAACTAAAAGGTGTGATTATTCTGGTCTCCGGGAGTTGAGATGCTTGTTGGTCAAAGGGTGGCAGTGTGGCCTTTTTTTATAGCTATTTTGCATTAGAGAGAAGAGATTTTATTCGATAGAGCATTTTGTATGTTAGTACACCATACCTTGTCCTTAGGGGCGTTGTCTACCGGTTGGATCGGGGACTCCATTTCACGAAGGATGGAGAAGAGTTCTTTAGTGTTAGAATTAGCTTTAGCGATTCTATCATTGAAGGTATTCTTTGTAGTATTGGTTATTTCTTTTTTGTACAGTTTGGAGTGTTCAGTTAGATTGTTTTTATTGGTCTCAGTAGGGGAGTGACGCCAAGTAGATTGGAGCTTTCTGTTTTATAATCTTAGAGCTTTAAGTTGGGGAGTAAACCAAGCATCCAGGTGCGCGTCCTGCCTGCCTTTGCGCAGTTTAATAGGAGCAATAATGTCCAGTGCCTTAGTCATAGCGTTATTGAAGGTATTTACTAGTGTGTCAGGGTTGGTGTTGCTTTCCAGTCCAGTAATAGCCGGAAGGAAGAGCGGGATACTTTTTTCAACAGTAATATCCTTCTTACTTTTGGTGGGGAGAGGGGGTGCCATATTGATAGTCTTAGGGTTGAGAAGGTCTAATGTGGCGAGAAGGTTATTAGATAGTGATCTGTCCATGGTTGCGGGGCAATATCGGCGATAGCAATTTTGCAGTTTAGTTCGGATACCCAGTCGAGTGTCCTTCCTTTAATGTGGGTTGGAGAGAGGACTTTTTGAGTAAAACCATGGTCATTTAGCAGGGCTGCTATTGATTCAGCATTTTCTGTTGTCTATATCATTAAAGCCAAGATTAAAATCTCCCATCAGTAATTTTTGTGAGTGGTCTTTTGTACTATTACCTATGAGGCTGGTTAGGGCGTCTTCAAAGGTACCTAGTGGCACGGGGGGCCTGTATATCACGTGGATTGTTAGTGTACGGTTATTGGACAGCGGCAGTTTGGCTGTGAGTATTTCACAGGATGAGTAGGGTACTGGCATGGCAACTCTAATGGGAAGGGTAGTTTTGAAAAAGATGGCTAGGCCACCACCTCTGGCATTAGGTCGGTCTGCTCTGAGCATCTGGTAGCTGTCAGGTACCGCTAAAATGAGAGTTGGTCCTGCTGCCTCATGTAACCAGGTCTCAGTTACGGCCAGTAGGTCCAGGTTATCATTGTTTAGGATGTCTGCAATTTCAGTAGAGTGGGCTACCACTGATCTAGCGTTGATAAGGGACCCTGTTAGTGTTAAAGTCCTATTGGGCTTAGGTATTGGAGGAGGTTTGAATGAGAAGGTGTTCTGGCTCGTATAATTCTTTGTGGGAGTTCGAGCACAGGGATTAGTAGTCTGGGTTAGCGTGGGAAGAGAATTCTTAGGTTGGGTAGTAGTACGCCTGTTAGAGTTGTTAGGGTTATTTCTTTTGGGTTCGTAGATACAGGGCAGTCTAGACCTTAGTCTCAGGTTTCTATCCTTGTGAGGGCTTGTTTTAGTAACAAAGGCCATGATGGTGAGGATAGCAAGGGTAAGTAGTAGGGTCTGAATTTTTTGATTTTTACTCATATTGGGTCGGTCCATAGGTCACGAGGACAGTTTAATGTGTCGTGGGAGGGAGTTGATTCAAGTGTAGTCTAGTTCACCTTCTGAGTGCAGGTAAATTGCAAGGGTATGGGAGACAGAAGAACACTTTAGTGCTATATCTGGGACATGCTATGTACTGACATCCAAATACAGTTTTAGTGCAGGAGGCCAAAAACACTCTCATACTATTTTTAATATTGTAGAACCATATAAAGCCGAAATAAAAATCTTGTATTGCGAAATTTGGACTTCAAACATTGCCGCCCAGCCCTATGGCTCTTAATAAGAGTGATCCATTTTCCACCTGGCCTCAAATACATTTTATTCTATAATCAATTCCTTTGAATCAAGAAGTCATTTATGATCTTAGATCTTCTAATTTTATGACTGCTTCTTAAGTGACTTTGTATTTAGTTCAATGATATATTTGTAGATCATATTTTATTTGATTGTAACCAGATTGTGTGTTTAGTGTTTCATTTTTTATTGCAATGTTTTTCTTTGTTGGACTTTATGATGGATATGATGAATAAAGTTGAAGTGAAGTGTGCCAACCTTAAGTGTACCTAAGGTGGAAGTGAACCTTATGGTGCAACATTTGACGCAAGTGATGGCCTGGGAAGTTACATTACAGGGCATGAAATCAGGGAAACTGACATGGTCCAAGTTGATTGCTCAGAGGGAACATGCTCATTTTAGTAACAAGACAATAGTGAGCAACATGGGTCCGATACCCAGTCCTGTGCTTAGAGGCTGGAGTCCAAAATGAAGCGCAATATAAAAGATCAATTTATTTTAAATACAAGGTGCATGCCTGCGGAGAATGCACTAGCTAGGTCATATTTTTTAAGGATGTCTGCTTTCCACCAAAACTAAAAAGTTACGGGTAGACGGTTTTAAATCAATCATACTCACTAGCATTGTTGTGGCCAACCTTACATACTCCACAGTGGCGGCAGGATAAGGACCGATTTGCGACTAGCTGGTCCCCTTCTATAATGGGGCACACTGGCAAAAGAATTATGGCAAGGAAGGCTTCCCAGAGCAATGAAAATTGTAATGATTAATTCAAAGTCTTGCATCCATCGCTTTTGTAGTGCGAAGAGGCCACCTAAATGGAAGAGCTCATGCTATACAAATCCCAGTTACATTACATTGCATTACATTTTAATCTGCTTTACCATTCAGATTTGAATTTCTTTATTTTGGAAGAGCCGAAGCCAGAACCCAGTGAAAACCTCAGCACTTCAACCGAGGGAGTGCTCCTGGGTTGGCTGTGTTGTGGGGAAACAAGGTTTCCCTTGGGTGCAGCTATACATGAGCCATGCAAGGAAAGGTATCATGAAAATGAGTTGAGAGATACTCCTGTGCACTGTTGGTGACTTGCATCTATTGGATTTCTTCATGAGTTACCCTACAATACCAATTGAAAACTGTCTGGATTTATACCCAATTTTTAACAGAAAGTGTGCTGCAAAATGCACCATTTGAACCCATTATTATTTTTTTAAACTTAGATTGTTCAGGTTCCCTACTATATTACCTGGCTACTTTCACTAAGCACCTAATAAGATGCCTTTTTGCTATTGCTAGGCAGACGCTTTACCACTGGAAAGTAATCGGAAGAGATACAATGTAGCATCAAATGCTAAATGTTAAATGTGTTGGATGGAGGAGGAAAATCGACATCATTTCCCCTCGTTTGCCTAGCTCATGAACCGCTGAAGCCAAGATGCATGTCTCCCCTAGTTATGAAAGAAGGTTTTGCTGCTAACAAGGAAGCAGTACTTTATTTTGAGGACGCCACTACAAAATCGACTGCCGGGTTCATTTATGGGGCATGGAACTGAGATCAAGTAATGTAGATGAATCCATGTGTAATATTTAGTCTACAGGGGCTGCGTGAGACACAGTTTACTATTTTATCTTATTACTTCTACCTCTCCCCTGGAGTAACACTTTTCTATTAAATCCGTCTTTTCAGAATAACGCTGGCGGTAGCCGTGCCAGGCACGGCTGCCGCCGGAGTTGCATTTTTCCGGCACCGCTCGATGAGTTATTACCGGGTAATTACGACATTGCCGGACCCGGTAATTCCTGCATTGCCGGGTGCCGGTGCCTGTCAGTCCCCATTCCCATTTGAGCGCGATAGAGCTCAAATGGGAATGGGGACGTCAGATGCACCGGCACCATCAACGACAGTGCCGGTGCAACCGACATGCTGTGTTCGCTGTGCCGCTCTGCCTGCCGATAGTAGTATGCTGGTCCGGAAACTACGGTACCGGCATGCTTACCGGTACCGTAGTTCCTGGACCGCCATGCTTATATGCTTATAATGAGGTCTATTGTCACAGGTCATCCATGTCTGATCACACCTATGATGCTTGTAGTATTTTATGCATGCAATTTGTATCTCTGTTTCTGTTTTGTAAATGTGTGTTTTATGTGTTATTGCTAATTTATTGTATTTTGCTTTTTTTAAAATCTTGACCACAAAAGGCCTAATCAGCTGAAAGTGTGATAAAATCACCCACTACGGTTCCCTCAGTACTCTCGGTCGGTTTCACATTTTTGTGCAAATATTTACCCCCCTTCAAGTAAAAAATTCACCCGCCGCCACACTATTTCTCATATATCAACTCTTATTTTTCATCTGTTCTCAAGTAGGTAAATATATAGAGTACGTAATTTGAAAGTAATGTGTAAGGTACGCCAGTTAGTTGTGATCTGTTTGTAAGGAGTGTGTCACAAATGTACATCCTGGTTGTGCTGGTAAATCATTTAATCCTTCTTTGGTTGATACAATGAGCAACACTGAGTTAACACATCCCCGTTTGTCTGGAAAGAGATGATCAAGGAGAAAACAAAGTTGCTAGTGGGCATAGGTCCTAGGGTAGCTTGCATATACCCTGAGAAGCCAAAGGAGGGTGCTGCAGGTGTCATTTACATGTCATGGAGGCTGGGAGAGAGGGGAGAAAAACTAAAGCAATACATGATTAGGCAAGCAGTCCCCATGCCTAAAACGAGTTCCTTCTCCACCACCCCACTCACAAACTGTGTAGCAGATGCAGACCCTATGGCCACTGCCCCTAGGCTGGTGGGGGGAGGGGGTACGATTAAAATTGGACTGGTAGACTGTGAAGGATTGCCATCTGGCAAAGGTTTAAAATCCATAGCTTATGTTTTTTTTAAATTAATAATCAAGTGATGGGGGTAATTCATCGCAGAAATGGTGGTCTGCTAATCAGAATCCCCTTTAATCAAACTCCATGTCAAAAGCATAGTGTACAGCCATGCCCCGCTGCCTCAGTATCCTGAGCTGCAGTCCCTGATCTCCTGTGGCACAGAGCAGATTCAGAGGGCATAGGTGTACTGTTTGTCAGCTGCTGGTGACCACCACGTCATCACAGTGCAAAGGTTGTATTTAAGACTACATCTATGTTCCATATTCAGTGTAATCATGATAAACTACCCATCTGGTGGCAGGGTCATCTGACAATATAAGCCATACCTCTATTCGTATGATGGCTGGCAGTTCACATAATAAATAAAGCCACATATGATTTTTTAAATTTATATTAATGTGTTCCAGTTATTACACATTTTCACACAGCCCATTAAAACAAAATCAATCCCATTCTTAAATTAATTATTACATTCATTACATTAAAACTCATAGTCCATAAGGGAATTAAAAAAATATTACATAAAAATCATCATTAAACTGTGTTTCACTTTAATCAGAGACTTTTATACTAGCAGCCCCATACTTTCAAGGTTTTCGGGCAGCAACATTTTATTATCTGCCATCCCCGCGACAGACTTTCTACCACTGCTCAACCGGCTTCAAAGATTCTCATTTTACTCCCGGACGCAGGTCATCGTTACAAGCCGATCACTATGCAAATAGCGGTATAGACTCCAATTTGTTTACACCAGTAGACATATTCTAATTATTTCTAATGTCCGGAATTTCATACTAGGGTCCACATACTGCTCAGACTATCAATTTATTTAATCTAATAAGCGTGAATATTCTCCTGAACTTTGGTGTCAGAAATTGACACACATAGCAATGTGGTTTCCCATAGGATAATGGCATTCTAGCAAACGTGCCAAGCTTTTCAGTTGCCCCTCATGCTCATGATTTACTGCCCAATCCCAGAGTCTCACATGTTTTTTAAACTCTTGCAGGAGCAGGCCCGTCCCTCTTCCCAATGCTGGAACCACTCCATGTTGTCAAAAAATCATTAGTTTACTTTCTTGAACTCTTGCAGCTGGCGGCATCACCCCACCTCAATGGCTTCTCTTGGCAGCGTTAGCAGGGAGATGCCCTCTGTGGCCATTATTTCAATAAATAAATTCCCTCTATTGAGTTTGATTATTGATGACAGAAAACAAAGGCCCAACTTCAATCTGATGGCTTCAATAGCGGGGTTTCCTGCTACCTGATTCTAACTCAGCTAACAGCCGGACTGGTTTGTAGCATACCGGCATGATCCCTAGCACTCTGCTCCTCTACCTCTAACTCCCTCAGGGTCAGTCGTTTCTCAAAGAAACGAGCTGGGGGTAGATCTCTGTCTTCGGCTGAGGCCTCCCTCTGGAACAGCCTCCCTGCCACTCTAAAACTTGAGGAGAGCCATCTCCGGTTCCGGAAGCACCTCAAAACCTTCCTCCCCTCTCCCCTGTTGATTCTACTCTCCCTCTGCACCATGCACCTGGTCACCCTCTGTCCTCTGGGTCCAGGTACCTGCTCATCTAGCCACCCTGACGCACTGCCTCCGGGCCACCCCCTGCACTGGGGTCTGTATCTATACCCATACAGCCCTCCCCTTTTCTTCCTGCACTTTCAGACCTACACGGCCTGCTGCCATAAACCCAGCACTTGCCACTTGATGGCTGCACTCCCATTGTTTGTTGCCTTTTTATTTACTATTTTATTATTATTTTTGTTTTTTCCTTCTCGCTCCGCACTCTCCTTTTGTTCCCTCTTCCATGCACTTCTCCCCCTTCTCCCTCTACCCTGCACTTGCACGTTCTCAATGTCACTGGGCCTAGTAAGATCATTGTTTTTGTTCTCCTCTGTTCCCTTTCCCGGCCTTGTTGCGCCCTGAAACACTTGTGTATGAGCGCGATAGAAATAAAATATTAATCAATCAATCAAACCCTATGAGCCCAAACAGCTATGGGAGGTAATGTGGATTTCATGTACCTGCTTGTTTGCATTCCAGTAATCGAGACACACTGCATAATGCCAGCCTCTATTGACTCTGTTGAAGCCCTGTGAGCCTGGCTTCAAAGATCCAAGTTCATAAGAAAGGCCTGCCTCACACTAGTGGGATGAACACCAGAGAGCCTTTGAAACTGCAGGCTGGGAAAGGGGCAGAGGTAGGACAGCTAGGCAACACACGTGGATTTGACAAAGGGTTCCTCTATCTTCCTGTTCTGTGGACTTTTCTCTCATTCCTGTCCCCCCACCCCCACTTCTTGCGAAACAAGGCACTCTGGGTATGACATCAGAAGGCAAGCGGCACTTGTCACAAGGACAGGGATTGGACCCCTTAATGCAGGTTTGCTTTCTTCCAATACCATGTGAATATTTCCATATAAATGAGTGAGTCTCCAACTCCTTAATTGATTCACTTTTGGACCATCTGGGACTCAAGAAATAATTAATTTGGACCTCTTTTTGGGAGAGTTGGTCTTTCTAAAACCCTCAGCTATTGAAGGTGAAAGAGTGTCCAAGGCATATTTATATATATATATATATATATATATATATATATATATATATATATATATATATATATATATATATATATGGTTATTTATAAGGCGCTTGTACAACAAGATAGTGTTTGAAAGTGCCACAAGGCTTAAAGGGAAGGGAACAAGGGAGTAAATAAACAGTGGAAAGAGAATTACTAAATAATAAGGCAAACAGCGGTCCTACTGGGCCGTGCGACATTCAGAACGTGCAAGTTAAGTGAGAGAGGGGGGTAAGTGCTTTTAGTCTTCCCCAGGGGAGAAGTGCAAGAGGTGCTTGTTAAGGCGGGGCAACAAGTAAGTGCATGGGCGGAGACATCCAGAGTGAAGAGAGAAGTCAACCACCCAACAGATAAGTGCAGGGTGGAGACAATCCACCCAAGGCGGGTGTGGGTCCCGAGGGCAATGAAGGGGGGGTACTGGTGACGACTGAGCAGACCTACCTGACTGGTGGGTGTGGCCCAGAGGGCAGTGTAGGGGGGGCTGTTGGCGATTGAGCAGAAGGCTAGGACCCTGTTGGACATTTGAGGGACCGGTCCGCCAATCTCAGCAACATAGGGGATGGTTAGCTCGGGAGGGGGAGAGGGAAGGAGGAGGAGGAGAGAAAGGTCTTGACGTGTTTGCGGAACTTGAGGTGGTCCAATTCAAGATGGAGAGAGAGAGGGAGACTGTTCTGAAGGAGGGAGCCAGCTGAGGAGAGAGATCTGCCCCCAGCTCTCTGCTTAGAGAAACGATTGACCAGCAGAGAATTGGAGCCAGAAGATCGAAGGGATCTGGAAGGAGAGTATCAGAGCTCTAGAGACATTGAGTTTATGGGGGAAGGTGAGGAAAGGGTGAATGCCTCTAAGGAGGTGATGTTGAAAGTGGGCCTTCTTGGCAAGGTGCAAGATGTGAGAAGTAAAGGAGAGAGAGAGAGAAGTCAAAGATGACTCCAAGGTTTCTGGCCTCGGTGGAAGGAGAGGGAGATGAGTCCATAGACTATGGACAGAGGGCAGGAGGCAAACAGGGAGCAGGAGTCCTGATAGGAAGGATTTCGGTCTTACTGGCATTAAGACAGAGATCATTGAAGGTGCACCAAGACTGAAAAGCAGACAGGCAGTCAGGGATGATAGAGGAGGAAGAAGAGGGGCGCTTGAAGAAGAGTTGTGTGCCATCTGCATAACACTAAAAATGAGGAGAGAAGGCACAGATCTGGTGAGCAAGAGGTGCAAGGTAAATGTTGAAAAGCCAAGGCGATAGGATAGAGCCCTGTGGAGCAACAAATACAGAGAGAGTGGTGGAGGAGGAGAAGGAGCCCAGGAGCACCTGGGAAGGGTGGTCATGAGGAAATAGGTCAACTAATCCAGTGCCGGTCTGAGATACTATGAATATTTTGGAGCCACTTTATGAGGATAGAATGGTTGACCGTGTCAAAGGCGGAGGAGAGGTTAAGGAGAATGAGAATAGCAAAGAGCTAGAGTCGAGATTTGCGAGCAGTTCTTCACGAGTGTCAAGGAGAGCAGTTTCTGTGTCTCTGGATGCTCGGAATCCAGATTGATGGCTATGTAAAGAACCAGCGAGCTTAGTGTGCTGGGTCAGATAGGGGAAAACCACCTTCTCCAGAAGTTTCCCAAGGAAGGGTGTAGTAGAGATAGGGTGGTAGTTGGCCCGGACACAAGGGGTCGGCTGAAGGCTTTTTTTTAGGATGGGGTGTACAAGGGAGTGCTTGAGAGAGGAAGGGAAAGAGCCAGATGCTAAAGAGTGGTTGCAGAAGTCAGCCAGAGCCGGCACAAGGGAGGAGATGTTGACCTTAATGGATCTGGAAGAGAGGGAGACACATTTTTAGATGAGACCTTCATAGAGTCTACTACTCTAGAGATCTTATCCATAGTGATAGATGAGAAGGAGGAGAGAGTGGGTGGAGGAGGAGAGGCCAAGGGAGGCAGGGGTACATGGGAAGGAATGGAGGAAAGGGAGGAAGAGAGAGAGGTCAGAACATTCTGAGTTTTAGAGATGTAATGGGTGGCCAGTGCAGCACAGAGGGACTGAGAAGGAAGAGGCGAGTTGGAGACTGTAGATGGATTGGCTAGTTCCTTGCAGGATTTTGAAGAGTTCAGCCGTGTAGTTAGAGGCTTCATAGATACGGGCCTGGATTTGGGCCCTCTTCTTGGAGCAGATAGAGAGACTTTATTGCCTTTGGAGTAAGCGATAAGCCAGTTTGTTAAGAGGATGAGCCCAAGGTCTGCCACTTCCGTTTGGCAAATCTACACTTGCATTTCAGAGTGGCTAGATCAGAATCGTACCAGCTGTTATGCTTGAAGTCAGGTTTCAGGCTGATCCTCATGACAGGGGTAGGAATGTCAAGAGTGTTAGTGATATCAAAATGAAGATTGGCAAGGACAGAATCAGTGGAGAAGTCAAGAAGAGGGGAAGGAGAAGGGATGAAGGTGGAGACAAACGCAGCAGCTTACACTTGTTTCATTCGACGGATGACCGTGAAGGAGGCTGGTAGAGGCTGAGGCTGAGAGGTCTCAGATGAGAAAAGGGGAGGGAGTGGTCAGACCAGGAGAGAGGGGTAGTGAGAGGGTTGGAGAGTGGGAGGGAAGCGGGCATCAAGAGTGAGTTCGGTAGAGTGGGTAGGGCCATAGGGGAGAATAGTGAGGGAGAGAGGGTACAGAGATCACAGAAGAGTGAAGAGGCAGGAAGAGTGGAGTCAAGGTGGATGTTGAAGTCTCCAAAGAGGAGGAGCGTAGAGGTGAAGGTCAGAAGAGAGGAGGTGAAGTCACTGATTTCAAAATGAAGACAGACACAGGCCCAGGGGGCCTGTAGGTAGTGACAAGGGTGAGAGAGAGAGAGGCGGAGAGACACTAAGCTTGCAGACAAGAGTACAAATTGGGGTGGACTGCTGCTGTGGACCAGACCTGCCGTTCTCTGCCAGCTTAACTTGTACCCAGGCACCCCACTGGAGGTTAGGGGCTCATGGAGGTACTGGCTAGACTCTTCTGTATTGGGAGTGAAGAGAATAAGGACAAATCTTGTCCCTGAGCTCCTGGATTAAGCATCAAAGCACCCTGAGAGCAAGCACATTCAGGATCACTTTCTGAACCAATCTGAGCCACATTCGAGCCAAGTTCAACACATTCCAACCAACGGTACACTCAGGCGCTACCTTTCCTCAAACCGGCTTGAAGCTGTATCACCCCAGCAGAGCCTCAAAAACCTTTCTAGCTTGAACACCATTGCACACTGCAGACAACTTCGAACTACTGAATCAAACCAAGGATAAAACTGCCAGGACTTTGTATCAAAGCTCGACTCGAACTGGGGGACCATTGCATCACTCGTTTATCACTCGTTTGTGATAAACGTTTACTTGAGCCAACAGACCTCATTTTTTCAAACCACCATTGATCGGCAAACCGCTCCTGGTGATCAATTCGACTTACATTGCTCAATTCTACCTCAAACCCATGGAGAACCTGCTTGAATCTGAATCGACGATGACCTACCACCTGGTATCAACGTGGCTCAATTCCTTCAAGCCTGGTTCGACCTGCAATCTCAATAGCCGAAAGCTTGCTTGTAATCAGGTACTTTGAAGTGGCCATGTCCCCCTGGTCCACCCTTTGGAGCTGTAGAGACTGGTTAAGTTCCTTTTGCACCTTTTTCCATTAAGACATATCCCTTTTGAACACATGGTTCCAGTTCTTTCCTGTTTTTCTTACTGACAAAGTATCCAGGGTGCTTATACATTTCTATTCTGCCTCTTATGTCGTCTTTTACAAGGGTGAGCTTTTGATGGTGTTTTTAATAGTTAAGTTTATAATTGATTTGTTTAGTTAAAATAAATATGTTAACAGAATTGATTGGGCTTTGGGTTGCTACTGGCTCACTTTCACATCCCTTCTGAGAGTATAGCCTTCCTTCGACCCACGTAACCACAAAAAAAAAGCAGTGATGGCTGAAAGGTTTAGAATTAATCTCAACCTTTGGCATTGCTCTGGGCAACCCTCCAGACCATCGTTCTTCGCCTGCCAAGCCATTACAAAAGGGGAAAGATCATAGGAAAATCAGGCTTGGTCCCCCACAAAAGGGGGAGTCCGGCCCAAACTGCTTGGTCACATCCCTTCTGCATGAGACCACAAGCAATCCCAGACATGTTTGAGCCTTGTTGGGCCTCATCAGTGAGAAGTAGCTTGGGTCTCTAGGCCCAGAAGGCAGGTGATCCACATCTGGGCATACCCGTTCCACTCGGGGTGACTACAGCAAAACAAAGAGGTTATGGCTGGAAGGTTTAGAATTAATCTTATCCTCTGACATTGCTCTGGGCTACCCTGTAGACCATCGTTCTTTGCCTGACAAGCCATTATAAAAGTGGAAAGACCATGTGCACATCAGCTTGGTCCCACCCCAAAAGGAGCTGTCCAGCCCAAAATGTGTGGTCACATTCAGATGGGCTAAAAAGCGGTGGTGTGGAAGGTTGCCAAGAGCAGTGCCGGTTGTTGTTTTTTAATTTTTTTATTTATTTGTTTTGGTTTATTTACAAACCTTTACAAAATCACAATGAGTATCAAACATTACAATGACTTTAAAGAAAAGAAAACACCAACAAAAAGCAAATTATGTATTCATTACGATCAGAAGTACATATTGTAGAGAAAAACATCGGCAACCTAATCACAATTCTACAGACTCACAAAACAATTTTGTATTAAAATTTAACAAATAAACTGTTCATTAATTCTAATTCATTTAAAGCACTAGACGTATCCATAGTCCTAATATCTTAGCCTTCTTTAACTCAAATCACACACATTTCTTAAAAAGGTTGTCACGCGAATTTTTAAACTTGTACAATTATCATGTAACATTCTGTACCATATGAAATCTCTATTCACATCGTGAGGTGAGTTTACAAATTGGGCAAAATAATGTAACCTTTGTGCCTTCAATTCTGGGCATATCAGCAAAATGTGTTGCAATGTTTCAACTACACCATTCATATTGCAGAATCGACACCAAGGCCCTTGTTCAGAATCACGATTTCTAATACATTTTATTTGATTTGTAAGTAAAATATTAAAACAAAAGCGCATAAAATCATTACGCAGACGCTTATCCGGATATTGAATCAGATATCCTTCCATGACAGGCTGCCATTTCCAAGTGGAGCAGGCAAATTTATAAAATTTTGATTCCAGAATTTTACATTTAGTTTTTTGCCAATCAAAGCCCATAAGGCTGGCATTAACTTTTTTCAGGTTTGTTGCATAATGAAACCGTTGACAAGCCTAACTCCTTCAGGCAGTTCATAGTCTCAACATTGAGCGCAAGCATGAAAGGATTTGTTGTTTCTCAATAAGCGCAGGCATAGAGAGTCTCGTCCAAAGCTGTTTTGCATTTTTTCCACAAACATAGTCTTTTCCAAGTGGCATAAGTGGAGAGTGATTGCAGACCCAATTCGTATTTTATTAATTCTAATGGAACACATTTGGGCAAAAACCACAACACAGATCTCCAGATTTTACCTTCAATGCAATTCAGATGTTCATATAGTCCATTTGGGAATAATTCAGAACCATACGCTAGACGTGGTATGATTTTTTTATTATAAAATTCCCTTAACGGGACCACAGAGAATTTCCCGAATTTATTATGAATGGCCCTCAATTGTCTAAAGTCTATTTCTGATTTCAGTTTCAGCTGACTTTTTATAAGATTAATGGAATCCGACCCAGAGAAATAAAAACCCAGAAACTTGAATGACAGTTGTGCCTTAATCGTCCTACCTTCACAGACCCATGAAAAGGCATTCTCTCTTTTATTTTGACTACCAAATCGGACAATTACTGTCTTCGATGGATTGATTTTAAGTTTTAAATTATTTATAAATATTTCAAATGCTTTAAGTAACCTTTGGAGTACAATTTTGGTTTTATTCATGAGAAGAAAGTCATCTGCGTATGCCATCCACGATATACACACATTATCCAATTTTGGACAAACCAAACCTTTACTGCACAGGGCGTTGTGAGCACCACATACATATAGATTGAAAACAGTCGGGGCCAGCATACACCCTTGACGTAGGCCATTCGGGATAATAATTGCCTTAGAAAGTAGACCCTCTGTGTTTAGCCGTACCTTCAACCTGGTGTCCGTATATAGGGCAATAAGAATTTCAAACAAATGAGCTGGAATTCCAAGGTCTTTTAACTTTAGCCACAAGAGTTGCCTATCCACAAGATCAAAAGCAGAGCTCAGATCCATCGAGGCCACAAAAAGGGGTCTCTCGCCCCATTTCATAGATTTTGCTATTAACGTTTTTAGTATCAGGCCCCCACAGTCAGTTCCGATATTTTTTTTTAAACCTATTTGTTTCAGATCAAGAATGGATTTTTCCCTAATCCATTCTTGAAGTTCAAGTAATACCAAGGAGCAGAATATTTTTGACTCTGGGTCAGCAATAGCTATTGGCCTGTAACTGGATGGACACATACGGGACCCCTCCTTAAAAACTGGTATGACAATGGAGACTTTCCACGATTGTGGAATAATCTTCTTCTCTACAATGTTAGCATAAAGTATAGACAAAATTTTGGCCCAGATTACTGGATCAAATTTCAACAACTTATTAGACAGGTTATTCGGTCCACTGGCACCTGAGTTTTTGGATTTATTAATGAGAGTTCTTATATCTTCCACTGTGACCTTAAACGACCATTGCTGACTTTCAGAGATGTTAATACTGCACAGCGAATTATTGGCAGTGTATAGTTTGGAAAAATGACCCAGCCATACATCCTCATCAATTACATTCATAACCATATCGTGTTGAGGTCTTTCAATGTCATTAATTAAGTACCAAAAATTCATACAACCATTACCACGCAGAGCTTTCAGCATCAATTCACCATCCTGTTGCATACAAGAGCCTCTATACTGAATTTGCCCGTTTTTATAGGACTGTTTAATTTTACTTCTTTCCAGCTTATAGTCTAATAGAGCTAAACCTACTTTTTTTAAGTGCCTGAGTTCCTTTCTATATAGATTCTTGCGTTCATGGACCACTAAGTCAGTGTGATGTCTATGCCAGGAATTAAACTTTTGTTTCTTATAGGGGAGAGTAGCCAAATTGTCAATAGTAGATTTAATATAGTTGGAGAAATTTGAGGTCGAATAGCATTCCTCGCGGTGGTACTCAGACATAGACAGTGCCGGTTGTTTAGATTAATTCAAAATCTTCCGAGTAAGTGCCGGTTGTTTAGATTAATTCAAAACCTTCCGAAAGGGGCAAGCGTTTTTTTTCCTTCTGACAGCTAAAGATTGCTGTTTGGCTGTGGCTGCTTGTGCTGGACATATTGGAGGCAGCTGCAGCAGGAGTAGAGGAGGGAAGTGAAGGTCTGGATTGCGCTTCATAGCGCAACTTGGCTCTGGCCACCCGCGTTTGTGCCCGCCCAACCCGGAAGTGAGAGGGTCTAAAACTAGCTCCAAGGCATGCTTGCGGCGCTAAGCCCGAGTGTGCAAAGTGCGAGTGTTTTTTTTTCTTCTGACAGCTAAAGATTGCTGTTTGGCTGTGGCTGCTGGTGCTGGACGACATATTGGAGGCCACTGCAGCGAGAGGAGAGGAGAGAAGTGAAGCTCCGGATCGTGCTTCATAGCGCAACTTGGCTCCGCCCATCCACCTTTGTGCCTGCACAACCCGGAAGTGAGAGGGGCTAAAACTAGCTCCCAGGCACCCTTGCAGCGCTAAGCCTAAGTGTGCAAAGAGCGTGCATTTTTCTTTCTTCTGACAGATAAAGATTGCTGTTTGGCTGTTTGCTTCTTTGCTGTGGCGTGTGAAGCAATGCTGAGCAGAAAACATCGCCGTCCGACAACGGATTCGACCAGCAAGGAAATGATCTCATCACAACCCAGTACCCGAAAAAGACGACACTCTGAGTAAGCGGGGGCGCCCGCAGCAGTCGGAAACAGGACTCCCCAAGTAAGTGATACAAATGTTACAAAGATGACGCAGGAATTGCAAAAAGGTTGGGGAGTTGAAAAAGACATGCACACGCAAAATGATCTGTAAGACCTACATACATAGTGAATGTCAGGCTAAAGAGCTACCCTGACATCTCATGTTTGTTGACCAATTTGTCCACCAGAGTCAACTGCCAAAATCACAACCCCAAGTATGAAGGTATGCCTATGCAAGTGGGTGAACATAGCCGAGAGATGATCCCCGTAATCGAAAGAATAACTACAAGCGTATTCTCACCCCAGTTGCCAAACCCGAGCCCAAATGCCCACATCGAATTGACAAAAAAGGCAGTAACAAGCGACTGCGGTGTGGGAGTTGAAATAAACGGCAGTTCGGAATAGGCAAAGGAGGAGTGGCGATTAAGTGCCGAGAGGGTACACGAGGATCAAGGATCTGATTAGGACCATCATGAAACCGCCTCGCATGCGAGGCTTACACTATTGGACCCGGATCAGAAAATGGTATTGCTGTACCCTGACTAAGCACGATCGTACAATTCTATAAGTACCTCTGACTTATTACTACGGGGTCAAAATAACACCAACTCTTGTTACGTACACAAGATTTACCATCTAAATCCCAACTACCCAAATTAAACATCAATAATGATGATAGGTTCACATCGGATCATGTTGTAAAACTAATGCTATTAAATAAAACGGGTGACGACAGCACCTTTTCATCCGACATTAATAGCAAACAAAACCTCCCAGCTCATAGACGCAACTCCATCGCAATGGCAGACAAACTCCTGAAAGATCTGATGGAGATAAACCAAACCCATTCCACAAGTTATCTACCGAACAATCAACCTAAAAGTGGTCTTGATTAACTGACCACAATGAAAGCTTTAAATATACAAGGGAGTGGCGGCACAACGTAGCAATGCCCTTTTAATGTGAAACCACAAGGATCCATGGCCCAGCCTTTAAAGAAAAGAAAAATTGATTTGAGCCTTTCAACAGCATTTTCATGCTCTCAAAAAGGAAACCAGAACCCAATACAAAGAAAACCAAACACACATTTCAAGAAGCAGAGATCACAACGCAACAGCAAAGAGATCAAATAACTGCTGATTTAGAGGACTCTTCCGATTCAGAGACTGAGCCATCAACGGATTCTTCAATTATGGAAAGGCATTATCCAAAGATTCGCAGAGAGCCTTGTAGACACACCAAAAACATGATATCTCCCAACCCCGAAGATGAACGAAAGTGGTGCACAAATTTACTAGAACAAATAATTAACGAGTTGCGCCCCAACCTAACGCCTGCTCTAACTATTACGGTGGCTCTGCTAATCAAATTATATGAACAATTACACGAAACAAGTAAAGATCAAAATACGCTCATAGCCCTGATGAATTCTAAAACTGTGAATCTGGAAATTGAAATACACGATATGAAGCAACAAGCAAAAAACAATGTTAAATCATAAGAACTAACGTCCACGCTTCTGAGTGAACAAATGAAATCAAACGCCGAGGACAAAAGACTCTTAGCTGAGGTAGCAAAAGAAGCAGTCTGAATGCTACAAAACCAGACTCAAATAATAACTAAAAAAGTAGCGGCGGAGGTGGAGAAAGAGGATTTAATGGATCATAGTGAGTACAACCATCCTGAAAGAAGCAGTCTACCCCTAAACCGTCAAGAACTTGATGAGAGCTTCAAAAGTTCACATCATACCACGAAATCCAATAGAACAAAACCGCAAGAAAAAAACTTCACACCGGACATCATAGACCTTGTGGCAGATAACTCACATGGAAACAAGACCATAGAACCTGTGGGTCGAGAGCCTATGGATAGACCTGCAAAACTTGTTCACAATTTTGACAGCCAACCTTCTACCTCAGCTAATGCAGGGGGACTGGTGCGAGCGCCCGATGCGGAAAAGATCTTAGATTCTTGTCCAAATGAAGCACAAAGCGGTAACTTCCCAATTTTCAATAAGAACAGAGAGGAAGCAACTATAAAGCAAATCATAGATGAAAAGAACAAACCAAAAAAACAAACACGGAAGACCAAAAACATGCCAAAACAAAATAATAATCCGACAAGAAACTCTTGCAAATTTCTGAGAAATGTCAAGAACCTAAATGCCCTCCTATAGTCAAACATAGACAAAGAAGTGAGATGTCAAACACAAGACAAAACAAGTGTGCCTGATAAACCAGAAGGTGAGACTCAAAAGAAGAAAGCAAAAGACGGGGCAACCCGCTACCTACTAGAAAAAGATGATGAAGCCATGATCGAATTGTTGGCGAACCGATCCACACATGAAGATGACACGGTTTACGAAGATGGCACTGAACCCGACATCGTAGAAGAAGAAGATGTGGAGGAAGCACACCCAAAAATTACAATCCACCCAGTAATAGGTGAAAAGACTGAAAACCAGATCGGAATAGCGGCCAGACGTTTCTGTAAGATAATTGAGCAGGAAAAAAAGACCTGACCTGAGATGCCAAGAGCGGAGCATTCACAATTGCCACTGAGAAGTTTTGCAACGTTAGGTGAACGCTGGGCTTAGTTGGAAAAACCTGTACAACTGACAACATCAAACATGGATACGCTATTTATAGAGAACAAGGGAGAGATGGATTTGACAAGGAGAGAATACAGCCAAAGCAACAGAGCAGAAGGCTCAAATAATCCAAAACGAGACCATAATCAACGAGGTTCAGAGGGTGCAAAAAGACAAGGCCAAAATCAACTGTCAACATCCAGAACGAGGACCCCACTGAAAAGAATGAAAACGAGAGCAAATTACAGCTTGACGTTGTTAAGGGTTCTCTGTGGAAAAGACACATTGATCCTAAATAGGCGAAATGTCTTGCAGTTGTTTAAACATACACCCCAACTTCGTTCTATCGACACAGAAGACATAAAAACAGTTGAGTTTCTAAAAGAAGGTATAATGGACCGTGTGATACTATACATACACTCAAGGATAGTGAGTGATTTGGTCTTGAACAACACATTTGACCTAAACTCACTAGGTTTTGATGTCTGGGAGACAACGGATGAAAAGTCATCGCCAATGGAAAATTAGAAGAAACACCTCCAAAGCGTAAAAGGATTTATTACAAGAAAAAGCCAAGATTACACTTCCAATGAGGATTGGACAGAGGCTAGAAGTACGAGAAAGACAACCGTTACTAGAACAAATAATACAAGGGATCAAACATCCAAACACAACACAAGTGAAAGTGGCCGAAAAGAGGATATCAAAATAACAATTATCCAACCAGTAAAACCAGGTGAAGAGATGGCTGCGTGTGATACTGAAAAACATGTAAAGGCGGAAATGGCGAGGTGGAACTGGTTAACTGAAACTTTAAATTGCAATTCAAAGAGTTAATGCCAGAACGGACCACAAAATGAAGCTCTAACACTGGGATCTTGGAACACTCAAGGATTTTTTCATCTATACTATACACAACCAAAAGAACTCTTAGACCAGACATAATTTGTCTACAAGAGACATGGGTGTACACTCGACCCTGTGCGGGAAACTATGATCTAGCCCACAATCCAGCAATAAAACAACGCAAAGGTAGACCAAAGGCGGGACTATTAACACTAATATAAACAGGGAAAAACAAAAAGTTAATTTCTTCGAGAAACCTGTCCCCTTACGTCCAGGTATCATTGATAACTATAACCAATGGTGACAAACCACCTAGCAAACTCCATATAAACAATATCTATTGACAGCATAAAGCCTTGGACGAATCTGATTTCCTTGACTTGATATGTGATATAATTTACCAAATCAACGAGGAGGAAGAAAATGCAGCAATTATCCTATGTGGCGATTTGAACTTGGACTGTCTTTCAAAAGATCAAACAGCCATGAACAAAACAGTAAAGCTAAAAAACAACCATTACCAAATTAACACTGCCTGGTCAGAGGAGATTACGACACGTAATATGATGTTACTAAACGGAAACATGTCTGGCGATATCCCCGCAAATTATACCTGGGAGATAAGTAATAGCAGGTCAATCTTGGACTACTTCTATGCCTCAGTGAACATATTGAGTGCAGTGACCACATTAAAAGTAAAATCGATGTCGCAAAGCGACCACAAACTGCTTACAGTGACCCTAAAGATGGCACAAACGGAGAACCTGGAGAGATGGAAAAACCCAATAAAAATCGGCACAGGGAGAAACGGGGTCCGGCTAGACGAGCGACAAATCAACAAAATGACAAAACCACTCGTAAATGCAAGATTTTGCGCAATTTATGAGCAGATTGATTATGGTGCCTTGCTCGAGAAGCACATTGAACACCAAAATCGCAAACAAAAAAATTACATTTATACATCAGTACACCTACGATGAGAAAATAGTGCAAAGAAAACGAGAGTTACGTAAAAAGATTAGAGTCTTAAAGAAAGACCAAAATGTCGATGTTTGGGAAAAAATAAAAGCAAGAAATCATACAGAGCTTGGCTAGCCTCTCATAAACACTAAATTTGGCAACAAGGTGGTGAAAACATGCTAAGCTTGATAGCTTCAAGAGAAGTGAGCAGATTTTGGCCCATAACAAATAACATAGAAGTACCCCAACGAGCGCTCCTCTTGAGCTCTCTGACCGAACAAAAGTGGATAGATCATTTCACTGAACTCTTCAAAAAACAGAAACCAACACCGGATGAGAAAGTAGCTGACTTGGTTGAGTGGCTCCTCAATATCACCAAAGAGGACATTATGAGAAACCTGAAAACTCTCAGCTCCTCAAGAGCCCCCGGGCCGAACGGTCTCACAAATATACTACTAAAGCAGCACCCGGAAGCTTGGGCGGATTTTTGCTACAATCTTTTCTCGAACATTCAATCGTAAATGATAGTGCCAAAGTCCTGGAAGACCGCAGTGGTTGTGCCTGTGTTTAAAAAAGGTGACCGAGCAGAACCTAAAAACTTTCAACCTTTGACACTGCTCGATGTTATTGGAAAGGTATTCACCACCCAACTACTTAAACAACTCGACACGTGGATCAAGAAAACCGAAAAGTTCGACATTCGGCAAACAGGCTTTGTCAAAGGAGTTGGTCGCTCGCTAAACCTTCTACTGCTCAATCTGCTAAGGATGGAAGCTATAAAGAACAGGACAAAAGTTTACATGACATTCGTTGACTTGGCATACGCCTTTGACAGCGTGGATCGTCAGTTGCTCTGGGCTAAGATGATGGAAATGAATTGCCCGACTCACCTGCTGAGGACAATACAAGAACAATATTCTGAAACGACCATCAAAATCAGGCTGAACGATGAAGGTACCCTATCTACTCCAATAAAAACTGAAAGGGGGGTAAAGCATGGCTGCCCATTAGGAGCAACCTTATTCAACCTATTTACAGCTGACGCCAAACACAACCTGAATGAAGTCAGATCCTTTCCCCTGAAGGTAAATAGCCAAGACCTGGGACACATGATGTATGCTGACGATATGGTAATACTAGATCAAACACCAATCGGGCTACAAAGAAAATTGACTGCACTGAAAGGTTACACGGACAAAAACGGCTTGGTGATAAACGCTCAAAAAAACGAGATTTCGGTACTACAAGGTGTAAAAAAAACAGATGGCACCAAAGTACAAATTGACAATTGGAGGAATACCCATTACGTGCATAAAACAAGTGCAATACCTAGGCGCAACCATAAACGCGAATATAACGGATGACCCAATGGTACTGAAAATAAAGAGGAAATGTAAGATGCTGGGAGCTCAAGCAGTGGCAATAAATCGTAAGTACTGCAAATTCAGCCTAAAACCGGTAATAGAATTCTACAGAGCTAAAGCCATCCCAGTACTGATATTCGGTGTAGAAACAATGCTAGGTTGTTCCTTCAACACATGGACATGGTGTGAGAACTTCTACTGGTCTAAGATTCTCCAACTCCCTAGAGGAGCACCAGTTGTTTGTCTATGCTATGAATTGGGTCTACTGTCAATCAATGCCAGAGTACAGTGGAACACCTTAACCCTGTACAGGAACATTTTAGGCGTTGATGAATTACCCCCATTCAAAATCCTAAGTATTGCAGATCAAATATCAACGGATTCTATATTTACTCAGTGGAAGGCAAACTGCGAAAATCTGCTTAGACAACTGGAAACATACGCTGAGACCCTCCTGCAAAACCCAAATAAAGTAAAGAAGAAATTATGGGAACTAGATTGGTGCGAAACTTCAGATCAGAGGGTGAATTATAGGTGCATGAAAGATGCCCCACAGGAAGCAAGGGCGCTTGATAAGCTCCCAAAATATCTGGAGCGATTTCCATGCCCAATAGAAGAAAAGGTTATATCATGTTCTGCCTAAACTTGTTTCGCACCAAAGAAGTCATACATTTCTGGACGAATACGGATGGAAACGAAAAGATGTGTCGTTTTTGTGCAAAGGAGGAAGAAACTCTAAAACATTCGGTCCTGATTTGCTCAAATTTACAACAACTACGAACAACTCGCCTGGAAAAAGTGAACGGTATAAAGTCCGGCCAAACAACGGAGAAGGTGTGGAGACTAATGCACGAAGGAGCAAACAATCAATGACTGTTTGCCCATACCACATACTTGAGAGAATTGGCAAAAAAACCTGACGATAAAGGCACTGAAATGTGATGCTGTATGAAAGATAAAGGAGCAAACTAATGACTAAATGTTAAGATAGGAAATTAATGTTTACCAACTAAGAATGGACTTATTCTGATGACATTTTATTTGTTAATTATGGTTCTTTATTTTTCGCCTCTCTGGAGATTTTGATTTCTTCCTTTGCTCTTTTTTAAAAGTTTGTAATGACCTAATAAAACATGTTTTTTTTTAAAAATACCTTCCACCCATCACTTTTTTGGCTTTAGTTTGTCTCCCTAAGGGAGAGAGGGTATGCCCAGACGTGGGTCCTTTGCTTGCTGCGCCATAGGGAACCAAGCTGCACCTCACTGATGAGGCCCAACAAGGCCGAAACATTTCTGAGGTTGATTGTGTTTCTGTGTAGAGGGGACCTGTCCTAGCAGTTCGGGCAGGGCTGCTCCCATTGGTGGCAGTACCTGACCGATTCGTATATTGCTGGACCCCTTTTGCAATGGCGCAGATGGGCTAAAAACGGTGGTGTGGAAGGCTGCCCAAAGCAATGCCAGTGGTTCGGGTTAATTAAGAATCTTCCCCCATCACTTTTTTAGTTTATATTACCACAAAAGGCAAAGGAGGTATATCTCTTAACTGTGGCTGTTTAACCATTATGAATGGGATCACTGTTTGTTTGTAGAAGTGTGGGGGCTGAGTAGGGGGTTAGCCACTACTCACCCTTGTACTACTGCAGAGCAGAAGTAATTTTGTCAGACAGACTCAATACAGAGTTAAGTCCTAGGCAAGCCCCCTGGCCAACCAAACATTGCAGCACTGAACGTATTTATCTTTTCTGTTCAGATCCTACCATGGCTCACAAGTGATGGTGCCATGAACAATTATCAAACTAAGATACAATTCATGCCGTGATGTGCATTGTATGAATGGTGCAAACACCATAGTCCATTAAACCATGCATGAGCAAGGCTTTTTATGTAGTTCACACTTCACAGAATCACTTTTAGAAGATCCCAGTTTTGGCAGCAAAGAACAAATACGATGCACATAGGTAGAGCGATGTATCCAGGATCACACAATGGTCAAATGGGAAAGCCTAGCTTTGAGCCCTGGTTTTCTGGTTGCACAGTTTGCAAATGTGTGTGCTGGGTGAAGGATGGGTGCTTGTCAATTCTGGTTTTGTAGCTCATGTCATTCAGAATTCTTGTATTGTATTTGCAGTTTTATTTTCCCCGATATAAAACAGAGGACTACACATACCAGAGTGCAATCGTAGGTGAGCCTAAAAGCCAGGACTCACAAAGCAGCACAAAAGCCCAACTTGATATGTCTTTAATATGCATGATTGATACCATCATCCACTCAGTATTCCAAACAGCAATGCATCTTATTGCTATGTATGTTGTGAAAACAAACCGGACCAAACAAATAAACATATACAGTAAGCTACATGAACTGGAAGTTTTAAGTTTTAGAAATATGCTTTACTTTTTAACTCAGGCTCCCAGTTTCCCGTTTTTACTGATTTTTTACACATATACAGAAATCACTCCTTTCAGTATTTATTTGACAAAAGTGGAAAAATGTAGACATTCCAGTGTCTGGCTTAGCTACTTCGGATTTCAATTATACCTTGCAGGCTAATCGCTGTGCAAACTAACTCACTAAGTTTGGGAGGGATTGGAATTTTGCTACACTTAGGTAGGATACTGAGGTAGGAAGTGTGGTATACCTATCTATGAAAGAGAAGCAATGAGTTACACTAAGATGGATCATTAGAGGAAATGTCTTACTCTTGAAGGATTGTGAAGTTTAGCACATGCTTGCATTAGAAGAAACAGTAGTTTTAGTAGGCTCACTTCTCTTGAAGAACTTAGGCTGGCACCCGTATGGCCAGTGTGCACATTAACATGATCTGAGAATGGCCATTTGTGCTGCGCCCATGCGTTTATCCGCTTTTACGCCCCAGATCTATGCTGGTAATCCCTCCATTACATTTAAACATGCTAACTCAGCCTTGGTATCCTGATATCACAGTTAGTAGATGGCTGTTAGGAGCATACATAGGAGCATACATAGAACCAGGAAGATATCTAGTAATAATATAAATGTAGCCTATCAGTGGTGCCTAGAGAACCCTGCGATCCTAAATCCTATGGTAACAGTCTAGTAGATATACTTGGTCAGCCAGTCTATTGCGCTAAGAAGACCGAAGGATAGCCCCCAACTCATGATGCCTTGAAGAGTCTATGAGGGTAGCTGGTCTTTTTTTCCACAGACCATCGGGTGACACAGCAACATGAAAGATAAGCTCCATCTGTGCTCTTGGTACGTATAAATGCACCACCTCGGTGGACATTCTGCCGCAGGCACGGCTATCCTTCCACTCATAGTAGAATGCAGCTATTACCTATAACAAAATTGAGGCTAGCTTGACACTTAAGGTTTTTTAGGCCTACTTACACCAGACTGTGCCTCAACACCCTGACATCAGTATTCAGCAAAGACCCCTGATAAATTCAGGCATGTTAGACACATAGCGAGTCTCTAGCACGCATGCCATCTCCTGGGCTCTCTCAGCCCCCATCCACCTGCCTGATCTTCGTGGGTTGCTTCTGCCAGTGCCTGGCCAGCCCGCTAAGTCTGCTAAGACTTATCAGAGCCAATTGCACATATGCAATCTAATCCTACTCCTTGATTTCCAACACTCTGGAAATCAGTCCACTGGAAACTTCCCCCCTACCAGTGCTTTGAAACTATAATAATTGTAAAAGGTGCTACATAAAAGACAATTATTATTATTATTATTATTATTATTATTATTATTATTATTATTATTATTTTATAACACGCTTAATACCAACAAGTGATTTAAAGCACAGGATCAGGATTCAAACCTAAATTACGCTGCATTGTCTTGCGGCCAGTACAAATGCGTTGCCCCTGAGCTATGCTTCCTCCCAAAAACATTACAAAACAATACAATACACTACAACGTTGAGTCTAAAAAAAGATTGATTTCTCATTGAACTTATTTAAAGGGCTACAGTAATGTTTGCCATATCAGCACAAGGAACATCTGTTTGTTTTTATACTGAGTTTCCCATTACAGAAATTAAAGTGCTACGTTTTTTATTTGAATAAATGCAGAAAAGCACTAGCTTCACAGAGCCAATATAAATGTGGATAAATAAAGGTAAAATGACAACAAAATAAATATGGATTAATAACCTCAGCAATGTTTTTTTCTTTTTTTTCTCATAAGACATTTTATTACATTTTTGTGAGAATGCACAACAACATCAACAATGTGATATTCAATGATAATGACAATACATTTTACGGCGCCGGCTAGAGCTATTTCACTGGAGATGATACTGTTCCAATTTCTCTGTGTCTATGCCTTTTCCCCCGCCTTAGGATGCCGCGCGTGCTCTAAGTACTGCTCCCCAGCTCTTTGATTTAATGGTTCTCCCTGCCTTGTAACCATCTTGTTAGGGGGGGTCTTCTGGTAAGAGCTGGGAACTTTTCTGCATAGTCCATAAATGGCGCCCACACATTTAGGGCATTGTTCAGGAGCCCCGAGCGAATTGCTGTGATCTTTTCCTCTACGGCAATCTCCCAACATTTGGACAGCCATAATGCGGCCGAGGTATCGTCTGCATTTTTCCCAAGCCGTGCCATCGTGATTTTTGCGGGAGATGCCCTCCTCCTGTTTCGCCCAAGAGAATTATTCCAGGGTCACAGGGGATGGATAGCCAGGTGATTGCTTTGATGTGTTCCGTCACGTCTCTCCAGTATCCTTCTGCTTTCGGGCAGGACCAGACCACGTGGAATAGGGTACCTCGGACGGGACAGCCGCACCAACAGTTCGCAGGAATTTCAGGGTTGGCCTTGTTTATTTGGTCTGGAGTTACGTAATATCTGTAGCAGAGTTTATAGCCCCCTCCCCCTGTTTGTGATGCATTGCGTGCTCTTATGTAGTCTGGTCCAGATTTTCCCCCGGTCCTCTATGTCTATTTCCCGTCCCATGTCTTTCTCCCATTCAAGCATGTATCTTTCTTTTTTAGTGGAGTCTGTTCTGTCCAGGAGTCGATAGAGGGCTGAGGTTCTTCCTTTTGTAGCCGGGGATGCTAGAGATAGTTCCAACTCTGTTAAGTCTCTAGCGCCTTTCTCCCTGACTCACCTGTGGGACAACCAGTGCTGGATCTGGGCATAATAGAACCTTTCCCGTTCACCCACCCCAAACATTTCTTTGCATCTTTCGAACATTATGGGGGATCCACCCTCCAAGAAATCCATAATTTTCGATAGTCCCCCTTCCTCCCAAGGTTCAAAGCCCAGTGGTGGATTCCCTGGCGAGAAGTGTGGGTTGTTCCAGATGAGCGTGAGTGGGCCTAGTGTACCTCCAATGCCCCATTTCCGTGCTGCAGTTTTCCAGCTGCGGATGGTTGTGCTTGTTGCTGTCAGAGGGCCCCCATTTGTCTGAGGTTTTATGTTTGGTAGGTGCGGGAGGTCCAGCAAGGGAACCATGCACCAGGCCTCCTCCAACTGTTTCCACCTCAGTTGATCCTCCACTTGGGCCGAAGTATATGCATGGGAGAGTTGCGCTGCGTGGGCATACCTGGTCACATCGGGGACTCCCAACCCCCCCTTGGGCCCTCGCACGGACCATGATTTTCCTTGCTATTCGTGGCTTTCTCCCCCCCAGACAAATTCTTGTATTTTCCTCTGCAGGGAGATCAGATTGGTATTTGGGATGTGGACTGGAAGCGCTGTGCAGTGATACAACCACCTGGGGATTAGATTAATTTTTATAGCTGTAATCTGCCCAAACCAGGATATTTCCTGGTTCTTCCAGCGCTTTAGATCTTGGCGAAATCCGCTGAGCAGCTGCGGGAAGTTGTTTAGATACAGGCTTGACTGGTCTTCGATGATCTGTACCCCGAGATTCCTGATTGCTCCTTTGGCCAAGGGGATTGGCATCAGGGGGCTGAGGCTAGCGCTTTGCTGCTTGGCTAGATTAATTGCTAGTGCTGAGGATTTGTCTAGGTTAACCCTGAACCCGGAGACCACCCTGAAATCTTCAATTTCCGCCCACAGGGGAAGCGGCCAGGTCAGTTGCGGTAATCAGGACGTCGTCCGCGTATAGAGCAATTTTATATTCATGGTCTCCCACGGTGAGCTCCTTTATCCTCGGATTTTGCCTGATTCTAGCCGCGAAGGGTTCCATGGACAAAGCGAAAATCAGAGGCGAGAGGGGGCACCCCTGCCGAGTTCCCCTAGTTATGATTATTGCTTTCGATCTGGTGCCATTAACCCGCAGCTGCGTGGTGGGCTTCTGATAATTGGCCATCACCCATTTTGTGAAATTGGGGCCAAAGCCGAAGTGCTTCAACACCTTCTGAATGTACACCCAGTCCACCCGGCCGAAGGCTTTGTGTGCGTCTAGTGATATGACTGCCATACCCACACCCCTCTTTTGCGCACTCTCGATGAGGTCTATTGTGCGCCTAATGTTGTCATGAGTCTCCCTCTACGGTATAAATCCTGTTTGGTCCCATTCTATCATGCTCGGAAGAGTCGCCCCCAGCCTACCTGCCAGGATCTTTGTAAAGATTTTCCCGTCGTTATTCATTAGGGTTATCGGCCGATAAGATGCAGCTTGCTTGGGGTCTTTCCCTTCCATATGGAGTAGGACTATGATCGACTCTGCCATTGATTTTGTAACTGATCCGGATACCAATAAGGAGTTAAACAGGGCTGATAGGTGAGGGGCCAGTATGCTTGGCAAAGCTTTTATAACATTTTGTGGATAAGCTGTCCGGGCCCGTGTATTGCTCGCTCAGAGTGCACGGACAGTCATAAATCACCAGTGCAATTACGGAGCCAATACTTTGAACGCAGGAAGACGCAATAACTTGCAACCACACACTCTTAGAAAATAATGAACACTTATACGGCTTTTTATTCAAAGCTTAGAAGCAACCAGTGATAACATAGAAATAAATCACAGAAGAAACAGAGAATTCAAAAGAAAATACATCACTGTGAGCGTAACTGGATTCCTCATCTCGCCAGAAGCGGCTGGAAGACCCCGATAACAGCCAGGCCGAGAGCACAACAGCCCACAGGTATGCCGGACGGAAGCGTCCCCCCTCCGGCTGAAGTCTCACTTGACCGCTCTGGGGTTCCGCGTATATGCACTTTTCAAAAAGGGGTTGCAATTTCTCGAACCTTCTGGCAACGCACTTGCGCATTGATGAGCAGCAGTTGGTTGACAGCTGGGTCAACCGACAGTAACCTCAAGGAGCAAAGTGCC
Organism: Ambystoma mexicanum; assembly: GCF_040938575.1. Lineage (NCBI taxonomy): Eukaryota > Metazoa > Chordata > Amphibia > Caudata > Ambystomatidae > Ambystoma > Ambystoma mexicanum. The sequence goes on along the minus strand of NC_090937.1, from coordinate 1,082,575,377 downwards.
TCCCTCCTCTAAAAAACAAGCACCACGGAAAACAGTCCCATAGCTCATAACAAGACATAACAAAGTTAGCTTTCCCAGCAGAATGTCCTTGACTGCATACCAGGTTTGGAAAGCATGTTTTCTTCAGCATCGTGAATCTAGCTCTCAGCAAAATGAGTGCAGCTTTTCACTGCGGCATGAAGTAAATATCCATCATGGCTCCGAGCGCTCCCAGAATGCACTGCGCATCAACGCCATGTTTTAGCTCAAGCATAACAGCCCGGCTCTGTGTTCTTGAGGGATTTGATGGCTTCAACAGTTTCTTCCCTTGTAATAGGTAATTCCAGGGGCGCTAGTTGGGCTTAGTTTTGAGGTTGGGTTGGTTGCAGGTACTCTGGTAGATTGGCTAGGGGTGTGGGCTGCCTGGTCATTCTTGCTTTATGATATCTCACCAGTTCCCCGATTTTATCCGCATCTGTGTATAGGGCCTTGTCATCAACCCCTATCAATCTCAGGATATTATTCCTACTGTGTACCATTTTTAGTTTATGTGCTAGTACCCGATTCGCTTTATTCCCCTTGCTATAGTAGAACTGTTTTGTAAAAGCTAATGATTTGTAACCTCAGCAATGTTGAAAAAATAAATACCATAAAACTGAGAGCCTTATTTGTAATTTAGTCTCTTTCTTAAGAGAAGTTGGAATACCATGTTATAAGTACCAAAAAAGCTCTTTCGTGATTACTTTATAATCTTGCTCTGCTTGAGTTATCAGGGTGTGACCGCCGGTGGGAACGGCAACCTGACTTGCTAATGGCTCACCCTCACACAGCTGATACCCTTGCTTTGTCTGCACTTGCCTGAAAATAACCACTGCAGTTTCCAGCCACAGAAAACAAAGACATGGGTAAGGAGTATTCCCAGCTGCTTCTCAGTCCCTGTAATCCATGGGCCATAGTTTGCCACCCCCTAATTTTCCCAGGCCTGGGGGCCAAAAACTCCCCCTTTCCCATAGGCGTTGGCATCACTGAGACTATATCTGATACAGTCACTGTAATAAGGATTATATCTCTGCCCTGATTGCCATCTCAGTGACATGATAGCACGTAACTAAAGCAATACATAAATACATAATCAAACAGGCATTGGGCTCCTATTTTCTAATGGTTTTCATTATTTATTTACTTACCAGGGGCGCTTGGTCCTGCGGAAGGTGATATAATTCAGTTTGCCGAAATGCTTTTTTCTGCTATGATAATCTAGGCTGGCATTTAGAAAATTACTCCTTCGCATCGACCCTGGATTATTTGATTAAGTAGGATGGTGTTTTGTTAGAGCACTTGCACACTTTTTTAACCACACATGGTTGATTTTGTATATGTATTGTTGTAGTGTGTTATTTTGTATGATCTTTCAATTATTTAAAATGAAATATTAAGTATTTCTATAATTACTGTAGCCCTGAGGGGCAGCAGACTATGCACTGTAGCAATGGAGGTGGGATGCATCAGAGTACTTATGGCCAACAGCAAAACTATAATGCCCCCCAAAGTTATGGACAACAAGGACAGAATGGCAGTGGTGGGGGTGGCAGCTATGGCCAGGACAGTTCTCCAATGGGCGGTGGAGGCGGTAGTGGAAGCAGCAGTGGCAGTGGAGGGTATGGTGGCCAAGACCCAGATGGTTATGGTGGTCAAGATGGTCGAGGCGTTGGCAGTGGATTTGGAGGCCGAGGCGGTGGATTCGACAGAGGAGGAAGACGCGGTCCCCGGGGAGCCCCTAGTGTGGGCAGAGGTCGAGGAGGCAAGAGTGGTGGTGAACGAGCTGGTTTCAATACATTTGGTGGAGGAGGTCCCCGAGAACAGAGTGGTTCAGATATGTTCTTGGTGGTGTTGAGCAAGACAACTCTGACAACAACACCATCTTTGTGCAAGGTCTTGGAGAAAGTGTTACCATTGAATCCGTTGCCGACTACTTCACGCAAATCGGAATAATTAAGATCAACAAGAAGACTGGACTGCCTTTGATTAATCTTTATACTGATTGGGAGACGGGGAAACTTAAAGGCAAAGCTACAGTGTCATTTGATGATCCTCCTTCTGCAAAGGCTGCCATTGATTGGTTTGATGGAAAGGAGTGCTCTGGCAATCCAATAAAGCTTTTGTTTGCAACCAGGAAGGCTGACTTCAACAACAGAGGTGGTGGCAATGGAAGAGGTAGCCGAGGACACAGGGGACCAATGGGACGTGGTGGATTTTGCGGTGGTTCAGGAGGAGGTGGTGGTGGCGGCGGTGGCGGCTTTTCCAGTGGTGAAGGGGGACAGCAAAGAGCTGGCGACTTGAAGTGTCCCAACCCAAAATGTGAAAATATTAACTTTTCTTGGCGAAATGAGTGCAACCAGTGCAAGACATCCAAACCTGATGGACCAGGAGGACCAGGAGGACCACACATGGGTGGTAGGTTTGAAGATCGGCGAGGTGGTGGTAGAGGTGGTTGTGACTGAGGTGGCTTTAGAGGCAGAGGTGGAGACCGAGGTAGATTTTGAGGGAGATGTGGCGATCGCGGTGGTGACCGAGGTGGATTGGACCAAACAAAATGGATTCCAGGGGAGATCACAGACAAGACCGTAGAGAACGCCCTTACTGAATGTTACATTTGTACTTTTTTGTTTAGTATGCCTGATTTTTGGTGCTGCGTCGTACAACTTTCTCCATTTGTGTAAGCTGTATTTTCAAGATTTTTATTTGCCTGTATTTGTATGCCTGAACATTAAAAAAAGTTAATAAAAAAAAAGAAAAATGAGATATTAAATCATGAGGAAGTACAATGTTATTTCTTGAAAATGTTGACAATGTAAGAAACTGTTGACATGATGTAACTTGAAAACCGTCCCAAGAATTTATCAATTAATTATTAACTTGTTGCAGAATAAAAATTGTCATGAGATGATTCTCAGTTGATGAATGCATCTAATCTTTGTAGATACCTTCATAGTTAAATCAGATTGATTTCTGATTTTCTAAAATTACACTTGAACGTTTCCTTTTGTGGTTTCTATGTTGGGCTCCTAGTGTCAAGGAGTTCCCCCTTTCTCACCGCAATCCGTTCTTTAACGGCGTCCTTGGATGCTGCCTTCTTTCGGATGGAATGGGTTTTGAAGAAGGCGGCCCGTGTCTCTGCCGAATCCAGAATGCGTTCAGTTTTCCAGGAGGCCGAATCCAGGAATCCGGGAGGCAAAGTAAGTTCGCTAGAACTCGAATCCAGGAGGTAAGAAGAAGGGAGGGGGGTTCAAGGAAGGGAAAGCGGAGTGGAAAGGAGAAGAACCATGAGCTACGGAGCACACGTCTGGTCGCTACTTCGCAATAGCATTGAGATGCGCGGAGCCGCGGAAGGCATGGTCTAGAAATAGAGAAAGGTTACGTCCAACGCATGGAGCAAGAAGGGAATGCGGTAGACGGCCATATTGGAAGTATTAATGTGAATAAGCCCGTTCTGACAGGGACCATGAGGCCCAAAAGGGGCGCACCCTGCGATTCATGACACCTAGGGGGCATCAGGGGACAACCTGTTGGAACCATCTGTGGACCTCTGAAACTGAATAAATATGTGAAGAAAGCATGCCGATGATATAGGTGATGATGACAATGCAATCTAACCCCCCCTTCCAAGTCTCCACCATCCATGCATGTCTTTGCCAGATTAGTAAATCGACAGATGGTAACAGACATTTTTGGCTCTTCTTAATTCTGCCTCCTCTTAATTTTTTTTTTTTTTTATTGTTTATGGTTAAACAACCTTTGCAAAATGTACAAATCAAATTATATGAACAGAGAAAAAAACAAAGGCAAATGAACCAAGTTAACAAAGTTAAAAATCAACATAAGGAAATATAAATCACATTAAACTACTCAATAGAAAAAAAAGTTAAAATCGATAAAACATATATAATCAAGTATTCAATTACTCGTACCTCAAATTTAAACATACAGTTTTTGTTAAAAAAACACAGAAATTGTTATTTCATACTATAATACTGCTGTATCCAGAACAGTATTAGTGTTAAGATAACCTTTGTTTAAATTCAAAGATTTAAAGAAGGAAGCTACAGCTAGAGTTTCAGAAGTATTGCATCCACTAAACACTGATACCATATTTGTTGCTCTTTAGTTCATTTATGATTAGGATACATTTTTGCCAAGTGGCATTCCCATTTTGTGTTCAAGAGGAAGTGTCTTGTTGACTCACAAATCTGTCTTGGTGTGAAAATCGACAAACCAATTCCTTAGGATCAATTAGGCTGCGTTGTTCAAGAATTTCTTTCATGTACAATAGATTCCAACGCACTTGCATAAAAGTTCACCTATAATGTTTTTTGCGGAACTTAGCAAAGTATGGAGCAATCTCACCTCGTTTTTTGTATTCCTGGCTTGTATTCTCTAAATTTTCGATCCAATCAAAATCCAACAATTTATGTTTTACTTTATTTGGTTTTGAGATTAAGGTCTCGATATTGAAATTGATTTGACCAAGAATTCGTGCACAATCCGTCCCAATTGACATTACAACATTAGGTTTTTTCCTATCACAAGTTGACCACATGTTTTCGTGCAGATTCACATACAAAGAATCGCCGGAAGACAGAAGTATTTTCCTGAATAAGCAAAGCAAGTTCCACTCCACCCTAACAACATGGGAAGATAGGCCCAGTTCAAATCTTATAGCCGCATTCGGCACACAATTTGGAACTCCGAATACCAACCTCCACAATTTCGCTTCCAATACTTCTAGGCATTTCAGAGTTGAATTGTAAAATAATTCCTGCCCATAAATCAGTTTTGGAACAACCTTGCCTAAGTAAAATTGTAGAACAGGCAGAATTGAATAGGAGCCATATTTTTTATCTATCGCTTGAGAAACTAGCATTTCCTCTGATGTAGCGCGTTTTTCATGTAGACAATACTGGGGGTTGCTGCTATCATATATCCCAGGTATGTCATACGAGAGGATGGGATTATACTTGTATCATCCCATAACCATGTTTGAAGTTGCTTTTTTGGGCTTCTTGATACTGCCAAGATTCGTGTTTTTTAGAATGGAATCTTGAGCCCGTTATCAGAGGCGAATATGGAAAATGATTTTAATAGCGTCTCAAGCCGACACGTGATTTGTCAAATAGGAGGAAACCATCCATGTATGTGAGCCAGGACAGATGTTGCAAGCCCACCTTCGGAGCTATTAATGCAACAGGAGTTAGGTAATCACTAGTGTCAGGCACGTATAGGTTAAATAAACATGCCGCTAGTGTACATCCCTGTTGAAGACATGACTCGGTTGGAATACTTCAGGACATGACACTGTCTTTATTTAACCTTATCTTTACTGAGGAGTTTGTATGAAGGCCTATAATAAGTTCCAGAGGGGTGTTTGGAATCCCCCAACTCCTAAACTTACCCCATAATCTTGTGCGATCAACATGGTCAAAGTGGCGGATAGGTCAATCAATGCCACTTAGGTACAGGAGTCGTGGGTAGCCGAGGTAGACTGTTGGATGTGTCTAAGGATAAGGCCATTAAGTGATGTAGAGTACCCCCTTCGAAATCCTGTCTGATATTTGGATATTGTAGCAGATGACGCAGCCCAACTCTCCAGGTGTTGGAGGAATATTTCAGAAAAGATCTTGCTATCGGTGTCGAGCAGCGAGATCGGGTGATAATTGGAGTGTTCGGTCCTCAGACCCCTTTTGAAAATTGGTACAATATACGCTGTTTGCCAAGAGATCTGGAAGATCTTGGATTATATTATGCTTTGAAATAGGATAGTCAGGATACTAGACCAGCGCCTTGGTTCAGATTTAAGAATAGTGTTAGACACCCCACTAGGTCCAGCCGATCTTGAGAGTTTACTTTTTTGGATCAAATTATAGACATTCTCCCTATTAATTATGAGGGCTGTGGAATCTGCAGGTATTCCACATTGCTCAGAGGGCTCAACACCAAACGGTTTAGCAGGACCCACCACATATATGTTAGAAAAATACTCTGACCAAGTTGCTTCAGTGACAGCATTTATCTGTTTAGTACATGTAGAAACTTCAAGGCCATTTATTCGGGTCCAAAAAAGTCTGCAGTCTTTTTTAGACAAGGATTGAATAACCAATTCAGTGTCTCACTGGAGTAACACTGCACACCGTTGTTTGCAGAATTGTCTATGTTTTTATTTAACCGAGATGATTTTCGAATTGGTTGCGATAGGTTGGCACTTTATATCTCGAAGAGTTCGCCTCATTAGGGATTTAATTTGTGCCAGCTCTGGATCATAAACAAGGAGATGTTTCTTATGTTTAGAACCAGGGCCATAGGGCGAAGTGTACCTTGCTCCTGAGCTTAAGGAGTTAATAAAGCATTCATAATTCGTAACATTAAATGTATGTAGCTTCCATTCATATGTGGTGCTGATGATTGCTTTGCGCAATCGTTGTGCATCTTTGTCAATATTCGTAGTCGTGCAGTGGACAGCGTTGCCACCTGGGCAGACTTTTAGATTAATGGGACCCAAAGTTCCCCTTTCAAAGATCGGGGATTTGAGTTGTAAAAGGGCATGCAACATACAGTGATCACTCCAATCTATCGGAGTTATCCAAAAATCTGAGAATACTTCCTTCAACACAGGGTCGACAAAGATGTAATCAATCATACTTTTACTTGAGCCTCTAAACCATGTAGATTGAATTAATTCCTTTTTTCTGAAGTGGTCATAAAGGAAATACAGGTTCATGTAGTAGAGAGTAGTACTCCATTCCAAATCATTTCCCAGTTGTTGGGTGCAGGTATCAGATCTAAGATTATCTACTGTGTCGTCAGCTAAGACAGGAAAACATTTAGTATTCACGTATCCCTCTAACATGACACAGCGGACACCATTTTGAGCCTTCCAATCACACACAAGATTGACAATAGACAGGAGTAAGTCATCCAATTTACCCACTCCCGGATGCCAACAGATATTCAACAAAAGGACTCGTAACTGATTGGACGGGCACTCTAGTTCTGCTGCCAAGATACCATAGGGTAGATTAGAGGTTTGACATGCTGTTATAGAAGAGTCCGATTTTAAAGCAGTCAATAAGCCACCATAGGGCCTACCTCTCCCACTGGATTTTGCGGCTTGACAAAAATCGGGCACCCATTGAGAACCGGATTAGAGGTAAGCCAGGTCTCCTGCAGTAAAATGCTGTGAGCATCCTGCAGTACCTCTAGAACTGCCAAATGTGTGAAAGGATGTGAGTGCTCCCTAGTATTCCACGAGATAACCTTCAATTCCCTATTTGCTTTATTGACAGGGGGCTGACATTTTCCTCGTTGAAACCACTGATTACTGGTTTGAGTAGGCCCACGAATTGTGGTGGCTCTTTCGAGTCGCGTCCCCAAGTTTTGGTTTCCCTCCTTCCACCGTTTGAGATAGTTGGTGAAAGGGTCGGTTATCTCGGGAGTATGATCAACATCATCATGTTCCACCTTCAGTTGGGCCACCAAAAAACCTAGATTCAGGAGTGAAGTTCTTTCGGCCAAAACTAAATAAAGCAACAAAGGTAAATATGTGCACTTGATACATCAGTTTTTTCAGGGAAGGCGACCCTTTCAATGTCTGCAGAGGTTATGGAATTCAGTGTTGTTACTTCTACTAATATTAGTAAAATATTCATCCAATTTAGGCATATTGGTATTGATGAGCCTAATGTACTGGACATTGCTATAATATATTGAGGGTCAGAAAATTGGCGACTTCGGTAAGATGGCCTTGAAATAGCCTTGTTAGAGCTTAGTATCCCAGCTTCAAGGTTTAGTAGCTGCAATTGGTCTGAGGGGGCTGTGTTAGGGTTATCTTGTTTGTCAATTCTAACCTGAGCTATGTCATTACTAAATCTTGAGTGACCCTTTGCGCAGTCACAAGAGTAAATAGAAATTGGATTATTGATAGGTGGCTTGTAATCAGAAGTGGCCACGGTGCCATTGCCAACCATCACTTGATTGCGCTCAGATGGTATGTAGAGTTTGTCGATTAAGGCCCCGAGAATAAAGTGCCTTTCATGACCCTCACCTGAAGGGACACCACTTTCTACAGATGGGACAACATTTTGGGGTGGTAAATGATTAGATTTTGTTTCAGATGTATAGCCACCAAGATACCAGCAGATGTTGTTACCATTTCCGGCACTTGGTCCGGCAGCATTGCCACCAGATTCCGAGTGCCAGAATAACGGTGCAAATCCCCATTCATGGAGTCCCATTGAACTCCATGAGGGCATTTGCCATCATTACCGGCACCGTCAATGCCGGTGCCCGTAATGAGGGCTTTTTTTGCCAATAGGGCAACTGGCTTGACCCACTGGCAAACCTGTAATCGCGTGGTTCGGTAAAGTGCTGGTATCCACCGATACCAGCACTTTTTTACTGGACCGCCCTAGTTGGAATGAGGTCCTTTGTGATGTAATGCTCCCTCCCAAACACAAATCTGTCTCATAGGAGAGTCACTGTGAGTTTCTCTTCCCTCGACAAAAATTATGTGTCACACTGAACCTGATCACTGTATCAAGAACAAAAACATGTGGATTAGGTATCTCTTTCTTTGGTTTTCACTCTCGCTCGCTATGATTTTCTGTCCTGCCAGAAACATTGTTGGTGTTCTTTTCTGTGTTTTTTAGTCCTCAATACTGAGAACCTGGTGTCCTCTGTAATTTTCTGTTCTTGTGACAGATTGCCATTTGAAAGAGTGTGAAAGACCTAACTTTTTTGATTTTTACGAAGATAAAATGATGTAACTGTTTCTGAAAGGAAGGTCTGCCAATCAGACACCCTTTTATAATTTGTCCATGCCAAAATGATATAGCACACATGGAGGTCTCCTGGGTACCAGTGCTTTAGAGCAGTACTGACATAACAAAGTTACTCCCACACCAGGGTGATGACTACTGGAGTCCCTTTGTAGTCAGCAGGCACGAGGAGGGGGCAAAGTTAGAGTAGTCAGAAGGGTGAGGTAGGCCATGAGAAGAGCCACATCATATTGATTTCTGTTAAGGCTATCTTTCTTTTTCTGTCCCTATCATTTTCCGCAGGCAATGTATGGTGAGTGTAATGTCATAAGGCAAAGGACACTTGTTACAATAACCTGGATTGCGCCCCTTCCAGTATGATTGCTCTGGGTTAATGCTGTGACATTTTGCCTTTCAAAGGAAAGGAGCCCTTCTCATTCTTTGATTCATCTGGGACTACTGCAAGAAAAAGAAGAATTAATCTGGATCTCTGTCATGGATACTGTCTAACCTAAAATTTTCTGACAGGGAGGTGAAGACAGAAGCAGAGGAGAGCTCTGTCCCTTAACGTTTCCCAGGGAACAATGGGGGTGACTGCTACTGGACAAAGGCCACCATACTGGCTCACTGGAACCAGACATCTGTTGACTGGAGGTTAAGAATCGCCTGTAAATGCAAGCCAAGGTCCCTGGAGTGGCAATGCAGAAGGACTTACAATATATATATATAAAACACGTGAACCCCAGGGATTAGATGAACTGCAAGTTATATCCAGCTTTCAATGTTTAAATGTTCACTTTATCAGATTCACAAAAAGATCCTATCCGTTTTAATCAATATATGAATAAGGTTTCTTTTTCATAAATATGTTGGCACAAAACTAAGACTAACATAAAACTATAGAAAGGACAATACATGATATATGTAACATATAGTCAATCATCTAGTCACACAAAATATACATAAATACAATTGAGGGCTACGACCATGAACAATTAACCCCATATCACAACCTTTTCCTTTAAAAAACGTTCAGATTGTAGCTCGGTAACACCCAGATTGTTTGCAAGAATATATTGTTGGACTGACACTATCCCTGCGCTTAAAGACCTTTGTTTGGTGTGCCGTAACATTGCCCAACATGTTTTGGTCTCCTTAGTGAGGTCCTACTTCAGGGGCTATGCAACAGATCATTTAAAATTTTATTTTTTCATATGAAGGGGCTATAAAACAAGTCTATTGCTAATAACTGATCAAATGATGTCGATTCAAAAAGGATCATGTGATATATGAAGAAAAAAACAAATATACTCAGTCTTATTTGGCAGAAGCCTTATTGTTGAGTTGACATTTAAATAATGGAGCTGTACTGTGAATATATCAGCATACCCGTACGTGTTCAGTTTTAGGATACTTAGGGCCTGAAGCATTTCATAATGGCCCTTAATGTTGCTGCTCATTTAATGATCACCACAGGATGACCCTATGGAACAGAGGGGAATGGGTATATCGCTAGATATCTCATCTTTTTATGAACATTTCAGAGGGAAACAATCAAGAGCTAACTAAATATGGGAGTTTTGTTACAAATTCAGTGATATGGGCTGGTCCCTGTCAAGTAAAACCTGGAGAAACGGTGGCAGGGGTGATACATACAGCGACCAAGTTCTCTTGCCTAAAACAATGTGAAAAAAACTTCAAAAGGGTCAAAACTCTCCTCTCAGAAATGAATAAATGACCCTTCAAATATATACATATCACCAATTTACTTTAAACTGCTCCAGCCTATCCATGGATAGACAAGTCAGCGCAATAGCCTCAGCAGCTGCATATCATGCCAAACTTATCAACGCAGTCAGACCCTTTCTCTCCAAAGAGAACTGCACCAACATAGCCAGAGCCATCACCGGCTCTAGGCTAGACTACTACAACGTACTCTTTCTAGGAACCTCCAACAAAAACTTAGAGAGACTACAAGTAATACAGAACAATGCTCTCCGGGCAGCCCAAGGCATTGCTAAAAGAGAACACATCTCTGAAGCCAGAAAACTAGCCCACTGACTCCCAATAAAGGAAAGGATCGTATTCAAAGCCCTGACACTGACCCACAAGTGCATTCACCTCACTGCTCCAGCATACCTCTCTCAAAGGATCCACCCCGTCTCCACTACCAGGCCAACCAGATCACCATACACCAACATGCTCTCGGTGCCACTAGTAAAAAGAGTAAAAGCGGGCGGATCCAGCTTCCCCTATCTAGCGCCCACTCACTGGAATGCTCTACCTCCCACTATCCGAGGGGAGGCCTCACTCACCACCTTCCGCAAAACTCTGAAAACTACCCTCTTCACATAAGACCCGACACACCAGCACGAATACTTATCATATATGTTGTAATATACGTCCCAATGCAATATCTGTAACAACAGTATGATATCTTGTAGTATTCATAATGTGTTATCAATCGCTTTCATGCCTGTACCATGTAACTAAGTTATTGCAAGTAACAGCGCCTCAATGCCCCTGGGCTTCTTGCGTGCTATATAAATATAAATAAATAAATAAATAAAATAAACAAGTTACGACAGGGGTTTGAAAGTCCTCCCTCTGATGGTGACTTGTATGAGAAAAGGCTGTAGTGCAATGTGTCTTACTTGCTCAGGTTAAACCCTCAGGGGCACAAGCACTGATGAGTAGAGCAAGCATATCAACATGCTGGAAGAAATGCAACGGCCAGGGTCATTAGGTCCTGAGCCTGACAACTGGTGTTTACAAAAAACAGAACTTTGTGAGTTGAGGGGCTGTTAGCCCTTTTGACATTTTTCACCTTGAAATATTCTCTAAATATCAGTGAAAATCTGTAAAAGCCAATGAAAAATACTTTTAAAAAATGCCAAAAAATGCAAACTGAAATTTTGAAACCTTCTAGAAAATGCACACTTTTTAAAAACACAGGCAATTTCCTTCGATTCCTGGCATGCCGCACCAGAGCTTCTCATTTGAATTGCCTAAAATAAATCAATTCAATAAACACATTGCTTTAACAATTGACTGAAAGTCACGGTCGCGATTTATTGTCATTCTATGTGGTGAAAACGTCCTGTATGTTTTATCAGTGATAGGCTTGATCCTAAAGGGGAGAAGCTTCTTTCCTGAACCCCAGATGTATTAAGTCTGATGGGAATGTCACCTCTGGCACTTATTGCCACCATTATTTACTTTTACTTTAATCTTTTTTCATTTGGTTATGAAGCAAAAAAGCGCTTTCAATATAAGAGTATACACACTGTGCCTTGAACAGGTCTGAGACTGATAAACCAGTACCACCATTACAAAAGGGCGCCTAGCAGTGTTAAAGGCTCTCAAGGCATGAAATGGCATGACCTTTTCCAGAAGAGAAAAAGTGGCAAAGCAAAGCATCGAAAAATCAAGGGTAAGAATGATCCGACAGAGGGTCTTGTTTTACAAGATGTCCTGCCATTTCTAGAGGTTAATGAGACGCAGAAACAAAAATCAATCTGAAAAGACAATGTCTTGCGTAATGTTGTCTGAGACATGTAAACAGAAGGCCTTGATCGGCTATGCGTTTATCAGCAAAATGCATATTTTGTCTCTCCTGCTTCCAACAACCATTCCTACCGAACAAAATGTAAGTGAAGGTAGAGAGCCGGGACTGGGGTAAGTTAGAGGGACTGGACAGCGAGGGGTAGGTGTACATGGGGATTGCCCAATTATGTTATATTTTAAAGCTTTACTGCTGTGCCAATAACTATCGTAGTATCTGACGGTGCCGATACATTGCCATAGAAACAGGTGTATGATGCGCCTGCGGGGGGTATCTAATGCCCTGATTTGAGAAAGGCACTGGATGCCGAAACAGGTGTTATACTTATGGGCTTTTTCCCACATGATTGGTACTTTATAACTAAACGGAAATAGCTCCTGTGTTGAAAACAAGTGTGGTGCAGTCATTTGTGAGTAACAAACACATATGAATGAAGATATACTAAAAGTAAGTCTAAGGACCAAAGACGGACAATGGAGCCCAGAGCACAAATCAGTCATGAAACACAAGAAAAGTGTAAAAGGGGTTATGCAATATGAAGAAGAAACCCGTGGGAATTACTTAACCATAAGAAATGGTGCAGGTCTTGTCAATCCCTTGACACTTGGCATGCACCAATGAAGGCATCGTTCGCCCCCTAAAATAATAGGCATTAAGACCTACAGAAATGCGCCATTATAATTCTGAAAGGTCAACACGAGACGGTGCATTTGAGAACTTGGTAAGTGCTGAGCAAATCACCAACTCAGCCTTGTTAGCTCGAGATGGAACATACAGTGACCAAGTGCTATTTCCTAAAACAATGAGAAAAATGACCACCAATACGTATATGACATGCTTCAAATGTGGCAAAACTCACCACACACAAAAATGATGAAATGACCCTTCACATATATGCTTATCATCTATTTCCTTGCAACGCTGCAAATGTTCTCCCTGTCGTGGTGACTTCTGAGAAAAGGCATGTAGTGCAACGTGTCTTACTTGCACAAGTTACACCTGCCACAAGCACTGAGAAGCCTCTCTTTTTACGGTGAACGTATCAAAATGCTGTCAGAAAGGCAAAGGGCATGAACATCAGGTCCCGAGAGTCCTACAGGACTTGCTTTTCTATTATGAATTCTCCATGTCAGTATGATTCAGCTATGCGTATTTCAAGAAATGAGCTATTAAATGCACTTATACATTCTGACATGACTTGGCCGGTATCCTGGCGGTAATATTGCCGGGATACCTCCCAAACGTTAATTGCATTAGCGCCACCTGGTCCGGCGCTATTACGGGTTGGGCGATAACAGGAAATCCCCATTCCACATTGGGTCCATCGGACCCTATGGGGTATTTACAGAACAATTACTGCGCGCTAATACCGTCGGCGGTGGTAATTGTGCTGAAAATGGGGGCAAAAAGCTGGAGGCAACACAGCCCATTTAGCCCCGAACTCGTGATCAGGCCTGCTCTTAATTGTGGCGATATTAGCATTACCGCTGCATTTAAGGGCTACCCTTAACTCGTGATCAGGCCCTTAGACTAGGAATGCAACATTCTGTAATGCTGCCGCACTTTTCCACATTTTCTCATAACATTTTCATTTTGTATATCCACCCACTCTTTCTGCTGTCCCCTGGTAGCTTCTGAAGCAGCTCAGAAGGCTGTCTCCAGAGCCTATGAAATGACTGTTTTATTTCCAATGTACAAATAGAATTTACATCTGAATTTTGCATCGGTTCCCTAATGTGCAAAAGGTTCCTGGGGGAAAACTTACACGTGATCATCCCGTGTATGGAAAAGAGAAAGTGACATCAGTTGGCAGCAAGCATTGGCATTACATGTAAGGAGCATGATTTCTTTGTAAAGACCACAGATCAAACAGGCATTGTCAAACGCAATAGGCCTGGCTTTATTTAGATTGGAGGTTATGGCAGGATGGATGAATTTGATTGGGCCAATGGAGGATGGATGGATGTGTTATTGAGCATGAATGTTCGGATGGAAGCGGGATAGTATGATAGGTTATTTGTAACGTGCTTAATACCCAGAGGTGTCTAAGCCTGGACCCGGGATCGAACCTATGCTGCTCTGTGTCGTTTTGCTTCCAAGGCGAGCACGTTGCTCCTGAGCTATCCTCCTGAGATGTTGTTGTGTGAACAGATGTTTTTGGATTGGTGTGTGGGTGTATTTTGGATGATGGATGAAACAAGAGGTGTGGGTGTGACTGGGTGGAAGCATGGATGGGTGGGATAATGTGCATGCAGGGGTATGGGTGGGTGTTTGAGTGTGATTGTATGAGTGCGATAAGATGGCTGGATGGATGTCACTACACTTATCAAGTTATGCATGTGAGTAGATTTGTGGGTGTGATTGTGTGATGCCTGCATGGGCCTTGCATGTGTGATGGGTGTATGTGACTGTGTGGATTGGTGGATGCTTGAAGGATGATTGATGTCTGTAATCGGAAACATGTGTGTTATTGCATAAGTGAAACACACCTGCCTCTAGACCGATCCGTGAGATGCGTAAAGTACATGCTCGTTTATCCTCCCTGGAAGCTTGAAATATGCAAATCTATTTCAATACATCAATTCACTCAAAGCAAATAATGTATTTGTCACATCTAAACATTAAACTGCTGCCTCAAAGATCCATCTACCATGGGGACTGCGACTATCCTTCAACGCGATTAGCCATGCTTCTGTTCACTCTCCAACATAATCACCACCTCGAACATTGTGATAGTGCTTTAAACAGCCCCTTCTGAAACTGGGAACAAAATGCATCTGCGGTAGCCTGCATCCCTTATTTCGTGAATGCAGACGCTGTCCTTCGATGTCAGTGGTCGAAGCGTATGAAAAGAAGTAGTGGAACTATGTGCCCTGCTGGCCTGCCCCTGCTCCCCCACACACCCCATCACCACGCCCTCTGCCACACACAATACAAACCCCCAAACACATGCGCCTGCTGTTTAAGGGAACGTTCAGTGCAGTGCACTGAAGTTCAAGTTTCAACTGCTTCCTACACTTTTATTTTGAAACAAAACCATTCGGTTTCTTTTTTAAAATGTAAGTATAGGAACAGTACAATTTAACTAAAAAAGCAGAGGAGCACGCTCCCAACAACTCCCGGCCACTTCGGCAAATTTTACACAACCACCATTAAAAGGAGGATCACCCACCCCCTTGTTGTGAAAGTTAAACGGATCAGATTGGCAACAGCGTCGGTCACCTTAAATATGAATTCAGCACCTCACTGGGGAATACATTTTCTGAATGTCCATCTGTTTTTAATGAACTTTGGAAATCTATCTAAGCTCCTTCACGCGATTTAAATGTGTGGTAACTGTTTTCCGTCACGAAGCGAGGGATAGGGCACAGGTGATTGCCTTTTAATCAACACGTGGATGCTGTCCTTTCATGCTGGCATCCCAGGGCAGTGTAACGTCGCCATCTTAACCAGAACAAAAAAGCATCTCTCTCTCCAGGAAGGCAATGCTTCTCACTGCAGAGAGGAGCAGGTTTTATTCCGTTCGTAATTGAATCTGTGAGCCCATGTCTCCAATAAATGGATAACATTCAAAGGGCCCCATCACACGTTGGGCGGTAGCCCTTAAATGCGGCAGTAAAGGTATTACCGTCGCATTTAAGGGCTGGCCCTATCACGAGTTGTGCGCTAAATGGGCTGCTTTTTACCTCCAGCTTTTTTCTGGAGGTAAAAATCCCATTTAGCGCCCTGTTTTTAGTGTAATTACTGCCCGCTGTATTAGCGCGCAGTATTTGTGCCGAAAATTCCCCATTCGGTCCATTGGACACAATGGGAAATGGGGATTTACCGTTAACGCCCATCCCGTGATTGGGCGGCAATACAGCGGGAATGGTTGGCATTAACGCTATTACAGTTGGGCGGTATTACAGCAAGACTACCGCCCAACCTGTGATGAGGCACTTTTCAAGTATGTTATGCTTTATGATCTTTACCTTTGTGAACATGAATTTGCAATGGTTTGATGAAAAGTGAGGTGGATCGAGGAGTGTGTTGGACAGCAAAGATGGTCTAATTTACAAAAATGTTTTTATTTTGCGGTCATATGATATTAGCCGCCTGTGTGTCAAGCTCTAGAAAAATATAGCATTCTTCATGGTGTTATTTGCATATGTTTTTATATCACCTTAGCTTGTTTTGATATATGTGCTCCTTTTCCTCTGGACCTGAAAGTATTTGTGCTGTATAAGGAGTCCTAATACCATAAATCATGACCAGACAAATGATATGACACCGTTCATGACACGCTCCAGTCTCAGTTGTGCCCCTCAACTGCCTTGTTGATCCCCTGATATTCAGACAACCCACATTTCAGAACACAAACTCATAGCCTGCCTTGTTATACTAACCACCAAATGCCCAGCGCAGCAGATCATTCCTAGTAGACGGGAGAGAGAGCTTCAAATCAGCCAAGCAGCTACATAGTTTAGTTTAGTTTAACTGATTTGTAATGCGCCAGATAAGGCCCATAGGTATTTTCATTTGTTGTGAATGTGCAGGCCGTTTCAGAACCTCAGCGTTTTATCCACAAGTTCATTTACCATCCATGTTTTTTTTTCCACGCTAAGCAGCTTAATCTGAAATATTAATTCATGTCGTGCCTGCTCTAGGCATGGTATTGTAATTGTAACTATCACAGCAATGCATCATGATGCTCTGTTAGACGTTCCGTTCTTCTCTGTGCTCAAATGGGCCCTGCTGGAACAGTCTTAACTTAGTTTTCCTCCTAACCCCCCTCCTGCCGGAAAGCTATTCAGTTTAAATCCATTAGATTGTTCAATGTGCCCGACACCTGTGGCTCCATTATGCCCCCAATTTTCTGCATCATATGTCGAAACCTCGAATGACTGTGTACAAAAGTTTGGGTTCAAAATCCATCAATATGCTGAAGATACTCAACATTATCTTTGACTATGAGCTTCATAACTGTTCCTGCATGTCTTAAATTGAGAATAGTTTGGTGTCTGTTTTTCTGAAAACTAACAATTTAAAAACAGTATTCATTCTGTTAGCAACCTCTGGTAAACATGGACTTTAGCTGGAATACAAACCTTTGCTGAAACCTCACATCTAAATAAAACGGCATATACTGCTAACCTTTGACTGTCCCTTTTATGGAAAATTAAGCCTTTTCGTCCAGCCAAGCCCTTTAGTACAGTGATGCTGGCAACACCATTTTTCTGGGTGTATGAAGCTGTGCTCTTTGACCCTTAAATCTTCATTGGCTGCGGCTGCTTGACTGGTGGTGGGAAACAGAAATATGATCCTTTTTATACCAATCATAGCTGTTCCTAATTGTTTGCCCTTAGAATTCTGTTCCTTTTTAAATTGGGCTGAAATGCCTACAACCACCATGTATGACTGAAAAACATCTGGTAGCAGGTGTTTCTAGACTCTAGACTGGTCAGCAGGAGAGAAATATTACAATCGATAATCCCGAGCCCATGAATCTGAAACTTCAAAGCAAACCTTTTCTGTTGCTTTGCTCAGACTTTGGAATTAATTGCTTTCTATTCTGCCGCCAGCATCTTCATTGCTACTTTTTTGTAAAGGTCTTAAAACCTTCCTGTACTCCAATTAAATTTGTCTTGATCAAAGGTTTTGTCTTTACCTTTCGTTACTTTTGTGTTCTGCGCTCCAATGCTTTTGGATATGTTTGTCAGTATAAAATATTAAAATAAATACGAAGAACACTTCTATTTTCATTACAAAAATAACCTATGAAAACAACACAGTATAATATATATATATTCAATGAAAAGACTTTGTTAAAGGGACACAAGGGTTACAAGTGAAACCGAAATCCACCAGAAATTCACCAGTTATAGTATGCTAAGCACCACCGTGCACCGCTAAGACTAACAACCAGGACATCAAAGATGACAAATGTCATTGGTGACATCACTGATGACATCACATATTACATTAATTTTGATGGACAGTCCCTACGAGGGGTTGTGTTTATAATGTTGGTAACACAATGTCGGGGGTGATTGGGAGACCTATCATGAATTACTTAATGTATTAAAGAATGTACTAATCTAAACAAAACATTATATTTGCTTGTTGTTGTTAATACAGGAACCTAATCATACATACACACAGCCAATGGCTGTAGCATGCATCATAGATATGGTTGCTTAGCTTAGCATAAATGACAAATTTCTGGGGGGTTTTGGATTAACTTGTAACCATAATGTCCCTTTAACTATGTTTTTTCAGTGAATTTTATGGGTTTTTACCAGCGCACCCTAATTTGCTGCAACCTCCTAATATCATACTTACCCCCAACATAACAGCATTTTTATCCAATTAAAAAAGTTTCACCTAAAAACTCTGCCATTCCCCACCTTCTAGCATAATTTTTAACACTTCTATACACGTTTTCCAACCGTTTGTGTGTTCGTTGACGAACGTCTGACGTAATCGGGGGCTTTCTGGACAGTGGCATGTGCAGACGCGCGCGCGTTACATAATGACGTGTTCGCAAACGCATCCGCTCTTTGCCAGCGCATCCGTGTTTCGTGAACATTTCAGAACTGCATTTTCAGCTGATCTAAGGAACTTTGAAGTTCAAAATGTACCCTTGCAGAGCTCCTACACCTATTCTTACTCATTATCCATTAACAATCTAGCACACAGCACATACTTGGAAGAATATTAACAAAACTGCTATCCGCCATTGCCGTTCCTCCTCCCCAAGAGCCACCACCACCACCAGCTTGAGAACCTACACAAAGAAAGAAGTGCAATACTTTAAAAGACAATAAAGTGGACCAGGGAGATGAGGTAGAGGAAGTGCCTACCTCTAGCACCCAGAGAGAACCATGGTTGTGGCAGTTCTTTACCACTGTTGGGGATGTACCAAAGGCTAAAGCTACCGAAATGAAATGCCCTGAGTGCAACATTGTACCCAGTCGTGGACAACCTTGGCAGTACTCCTACGGGACCACCTCTATGTGCCGCCACACCAAATACAACCACCGCAATGCTCTCAGGAAGGCGGTTCCTTTCTTAGAAATTAGTAGGCTGTCTTCCTTTACCTCATCTTCCTCAACAATTACTGTAACCAAACAGCCTACTTCTGTGGGACAGAAAATGGGCTCTACTACGAGACTGGTGGTACGACCGACGGGTTGCTGCCAACCCTGTAACACTGAATCCGGTGCCTGACTTCCCGGTGCAACTGGGACATTACAAGTCTTGGTGGTGCAGGAAGCCAGGCAGTGGATTACCTAAGTCCATATTCCCATAGAGTCCAATAGGACTCTATGGGAGTGGGGAGACAGAAGCACTGGCACCATTGGTAACGGTGCTGGTGCTTCCGTGACAATTCAGCCTACCGGGGCCCATGTGCCCAGCAGGGTCAGACCTGTCAGGCGCAGCAGCCCCGGAAGGCAGACTCGTAGTGTGGCGGTCCAGAAATGAGGGTGCCTGTAACCCTACCGGCACCCTTGTTTCCAGAACACCACACTTGTAATGAGGCCCAAAATTCCACCAGCTTCTTTGCAACCAATAAAAGAGTCAGTTGAGCCATATCTTTTGAAAACAACAGTACTCTGTATATGCTGCAATACACCACTCTGCAGGGGGGAGCTATTTCAAAGTGCTTTTGTGGCTGTAATCAAGGAGCATGAGAAACACAGCCCAACACCTTAGATTTAACACACGTGCAACTTCTTTCCCTGTCCACCTGCCCCTGCATATCTGTGGTTGGTGACCCTTCCCTCATTTACCTCCCCACCATTCTATCAATAACCCATTCCCACCCATGTTCCTCACCCAATATGGCTACCTCAATGGTCCTGCACTTGTTAACAGGGAACGTGGTTGAGGCTTCTGATTTGCAGGAATTGCCGGTGCTTATATTATGACAGTTTCCACCCAGCCGGCGCAGGAACTTTCATCATCTCCAAGAGAATGCTGGAATTTACCGCTGCACCGGAGCAGCCACCTACAAACCCGTTCTCCCTCCAATAAAGGTAGGCTTGCTGGGCATATGCGAGCGGCTTGGCCCCAGATGGCCTTGTATTTGACTGTGACCATGACTAACGCGGGCCACTGTATCATTCATTATTTCAGGCTGGTTGTCCACAGGGATCTACACTGTTTGGACAAAAACTTGCTGCAGTGGCCGTAATGCCCCCCACGTATTGTCCTATCAATTGCAGCCCATATTAGTAGTCAAAGGAAGTGTCCTGACTGCTGGGCTCATAGTGTTTGTGAGTGTTCTTCTCATAACCACACTACCATATGAGCATGGACACGTTTACTCCACAACCTCACTCTATAACCTTTTTTCACTTGTCACGGTGTGCATAGCTTTCCTATGATAAGTTTCTTCACCCATAATTGGCATCATACCAAAGGCTGTGACTTCCGCCCCGGGGAAGGCGCCTCGAGGTAGCACAGGTTCTTCTCCTGCAGAATTGCTTCATGCTATGTTAGTGATTGATGTTTTTATTGGTGATTGTGTTTGAACATCTGTGTGGGTGTGAACAGCACATGGGCAGTAAACCAACCTTCATGTGTCTTTGAGTCCCCCTTATAGATCGCATCCAATTATTGGAAACAAGAATCCCCCAACCTCCACACGCACGGGACTGAAGAGGGCAAGTCCCAGCTTTTGCTGGAGACCGGGGTAGCCGAAACTCGAGTCAACAGTTCATCATTTTGGGAGCCATGAGATTACTGTTTTTTACTGTTATTTCTCTCATGCGAAATTTCTTTAACTGTTCAGCCCCACCAGCGAAACGTATACATTCACCTTTGTAAACTGTTAAGTCTTAGGTTCACTTCAGTGAAGTAAATTAAGTGTATACATCACTTATGATTAGTTGCCACCTTGTCCATTTGTTCACAAGTTTTGTGTTTGTTGTGCTATTACATTGCATTTTTTGTGTGTATGTTGAGTATGATGGTTGTGATTGTGACACGATTGTTATGTTTGTAAGGTTTCGGGCCAGGGGGGTCTCCCTATGTTTTGTAGAATTATTTTGTGTACATTGTCATTTGATTGCAGTTTGATTACAATGATTTGTTTTCTTTCTAAGGCACGGATGGCAAGATGAAATTCCGTTTGCGTCCCTGCCATTTGAGTCAGTTTGTATTTATAAATATTTATCGATGTATGAATTTATTTTGTTCTTCAAAAAAGATTAAACCTTCTCATCAAAGTAGCCCTTTGAAGTGGAGCTTTCCTCCCTGTGTCTATATTGCTGGGCGTTGGGCTATACGTTTTCTGAAATTCCAGATTGGGGTCCATTAATGTTGTTCTTTAGAGCATCCAGAGGCACGGAAACTGCTCTTCTGAACACCCGTGAAGACCAGCTCTCAAACCTTGACTCTAAAGCTCACCCTGGCCTCATTCTTCTTGATCTCTCCTCTGCTTATGATACAGTAAACCACAACATCCTGATCTCCCATCTCTGTGATACTCTGGCCATCACAGATCAGGCCCTGGGATGGCTACCGTCCTTTCTCGCTGACTGTCCTTCCCAGGTGGAACTTGGGTCCTTTCTCTCCGCTCTCACTCTCTACTTGTGGTGTCCCGCATGGATCTAATCTATCCCCCTGTTTTTTCAATGTCTATATCGCCCCTTTGGCCCACAAGATCTCTACCTTCACCACCAACTTTCACTGTTATGCAGATGACACTCAGCTCTCTTTCAGGCTACCCTAGGCCTCGTTCTCCTCAAATCCAGTCATGGTGTGCTGCTAATGATCTCTTCCTTAATGCCAGTAAGACAGAGATCATCTTCATTTGGACCCCTGCTCCTGTTTTCCCACTTTGACTCTGGCCGGCCTCCTTTGGTCCTGCGCCTGCACCCACCAGTGAGGTAATAAATCTGGGGTTCATCTTCGATTCTACTCTCTCCTTCTGTTCTCACATCTCAGACATTTCCAAAAAGTCCCACTATCAGTTGCACCTCCTCAGAGGTATTCTACCTTTTGTTACCTTCCCCCAGAACCCAGGTTCTCTTCAGCCTGGACTACTGCAACAGTCCCTATCTCAGTATTCCTACTTCTACTCTCCGACCTCTTCAACTTATCCAGAACAGAACCACAAGACTTATCCCTGGCTTCAAGCCCAGGGACCGCATCTCTCTGGTGCCGAAATCCCTCCACTGACTCCCCATGGCTGCAAGAATCAAATTCAAGTCCCTCTGCATAGTCCCCAAGGCTTTCTGGGGCCAGTGCCCGTACTATCTACAATGCTCTCTTCCTAAATACTCTCCTCCTTGAGCCCTCTGTTCGGTCTCCTCCAACTCCCGGCGGGTGACCCGCTTTTCCAAACAGAGATTTGGGAGTAGATCCTTATCCTCTTCACTTGCCTCCCTCTGGAACAACCTCCTGTCATCTCTCCCTCTTGAATCGGACCGCCTTCAGTTCTGGAAACTCCTCAAGACCTTCCTCTTCTTCTCCTCATTCTCTCTCACTCTCCCCTGCTAACCTCCTTTCTCTTCTCTCCTGCTTCCCTCCTCCTTTCTCTTACCAAACTTGCTCAGTTCGTTGACCGGTCACCTGATGCTCCTCCAGAGCCTCACAGGTCCCAGGCTCCCCCGCCAGTCCTGCACTTGCCTCCGGGCCTCTGCTTGGCATTACTGCACTTGGAATACGTTCTATGAGAGGGGCAACCACTCTGCACTTAACCGCAGGCCCCTGCTGGACTGGGCGTACTTGTCGCCCCCCTCCATCACACTTCCTCTCTGTGCACTTGCATGTCCTTGAATGTATTAGGCCTAGCAAGATTGTCTGTCCTGTCCTCCCACTGTCTCCCCTCCCTAGTTTGGTTGTGACTGAAATACTTGTGCACATGCGCTTTAGTGATGACCAACCACCAATTCAATCTGAATATTGCCAGGCCTAGTATGGTAGTTTATTGTCCTGTATGTTCTTTTCCCTCTCCCCCACTGCTCTCCCCACTCTCTGTCATGCACTTACACTATCTGACAAGTCGTCAGGCATAGTACAGTAGTTTATTGATTGTATGCTCCCCCGTCTCTCTTTCCTTCCTATCATGCACTTGCACTAGTAGAAATGCCTCTGGTTTAGTATGCTAGTTATTTTTGTTAGATCATTCGGAAACTTCAAGCCCTAAGAATGACAACTGTATTCCCTTGTTCCCTTCCCGCCTTCAAGCACTTTGAAGCACTTCACTTGTGTATAAATGCTTTACAAATAAACAACATCAAACTTCAAGTCTACAATGATATCACAAAAAATGGCATGCAGTTTCATTCAGTGGCGCCAAAGTTAAAGCCATCCAAAAACTGCTTTTCACCAACCGTGTAATACACAAATATACATGGATGTCCGCAAACATCTTAGATGTTAGTGAACATCAGAGGAATGTCCCAGAGGATCTGTGATGTTCACAGACTTCGTAGAAGAAATAAAACCAGTTCTTTTCACTTTTTATGGCCATATCCCATCCCATCCCATCCTCATCACCCCTCACCTCCCCAGAGATTATTTCATTAGTTTGACAAGTGCAATGTTATGTTTTTTAATATGTTTTACTGCGATGTCCATGGACAACGGGTGGTGTTTGGGAATCCAACATGGCGACCAGTTGCTCCTAGTGCAAATTTGGTGAAAATCCATCCAGCGGGTTGGGCTGTAGACGTGACTACATTTATTTTTTCATTGCATCTATGAGGAAAACCACATATTTTGGGACCCCCCCTTAACTTTGCTCCCCTGGATGAAACCGCAAAATCTGAGGGGGCCATATACTTTTTTTGCAAAGTTTGGAGAGGATTCATCCGGGGGTGGGGCTCAAAGTTATAAGCCGCCCAAAAAGTGCTCTTCCTATGGGTTGAGCAACTTAATCGTAACTGCATGGCCACTACCGCCATGGTGATAGCGGTGACCCTGTAGTTATAGTTAAGCTGCTTTCCCCAAAGGCAGACCACTTATTGGGCGGCTTATAACTTTGCTGCCACTTAACAAATCTGCACAAAACGTTCCAAAAAATGTAGCCCTACTCTGAATCCTTTGGAGATTTGCATGTTGTTTATTTAAGGGTGAAACTTTCTCGGGGGCATCCTAATTTAATACAATCCTAACTGATTGGCATTGAAAAAAAATGCTGCCATCCCTACAGCCCGAACTGCTGGACGGATTTTCATCAAATTTCATCAAGGAGCAGGGGTCTGATTCCAAAAGTGGCATTCTCAAATTTAGTTTAAAAAAGCCCTAAAAGTAGGTAAGAAAGATGATTGCGCTCTTGATTAGTTTCATGGACTTATTTCCTGGTGTCTGTGTTTGCAAATATTTTTCATGGAAACAGATTGGCCTTGTTAGGAAACATGTAATTTGATTGGCTCGGAGCAAGTACATATTTTCCAAAATCCACCATTGTGGTTTCTGCACTTTTCTGGGTCATTGTACTGTGAGGAGAAACCTGTTTTTTTCTGTTTTTGGTGCATAGTACATTACTCTGGGACTTCCTCTAACTTACTTTGCCTAGGGTTGCAGTAGTCACAGAGGTGTGTAATGTGATCCAAACATGATTGATTTTACCACAGTATTCCCGAAATACACACTGTCAGCTTAGTTAGCTGCTGCTAGGTCCGGTGGTTAGTGTGAGCAATTGCAGTTTGAAAGATCCAATATTGCCCCACAACGTAAAGTTGCCATACTGACAATCTATTCTAATTAATTGCTTTATGCCGGACATCATATGCCCAATTAGAACTGCTATTATGCAGTGTCGTACATATGTCTGCTGACATGTGTTTTGCCCTCGAGGCTTTTTCAGTGCTATGACAATGAGTAATATGTAGCAATGTTAATAATAGAGTATTGAACAATTTGTTGACCAACATAAGTACCTTTCGTCAGTGAATACAAAATAGTTCATTGCAATCACCATTAAAAAATCATGAAAAAATGTCAATTGTAATATAGTGCTTGCACCAAAGTTTGTTGATTGTCATTAAATCTACATAAGAAAACAATAAGTTAAGTGAAGATCAAAGGAAAGGGGGACAGGAAAGATAGAAAAAAAGGAATATAATAACAATTCTGTTCGAAGTCTCCATATATATATATATAAACAAAGCACGCTTGTACCACAGACTGCACTCCTGGAAACTCCCAAAAATAAAAAAGTGATTTGAAAATATAATTGCCAAAAATGACAACACCATTAGGCAGAATTACCAAAGCAGCGGTATGATGCGTTTCGTAGCCCACTAGCTGCTTGTTCACATAAGTGTGTTTCACCTACACTACTATTTTTTTTTGTTGAACATCTCTATGGTTAAACATGATTCATAGTCCCTTCTTAGTTGTGATACTCAGTTGAAAAAAGCTCATTTACCATGTATGTAAACAGGCCGGCCATTTTGTAGGGGACATATGTATGTCAAATATCAACAGGGAATGCTCCTTTACAATGACTGACATAGTGCCCAAGATTTTAAATCACTGAAAAGTAACATAGTTTATGCCAGTTATTGTTAAATGACTAATAGCATAATATCGAAATAATTACTGGATCCAACATATTTTTCTATGCCAGGATATAATTGTTCTATTGAAATGCTTAATGACAATAAAAAGCAAAATACTCAAAATATTGAAATGTAAACAATTGCCATTTATTAAAAAGTGCTATAGTAGGAAGGGAATTTCTCAATTGGGATACTTCAAGACTATAAAGAACAAAAAGTCCAAGATATTAAAATTTGAATAATTGACATTGATAAGAAAGTGCTAAAGCATGTAACTCTGTTTTATAAAGTGCTATTGCATGTGCAACTAAGCTTTTTTTAGCAGCACGAACATGAAGTTTAAAGTGCTTGTGCTATAAACAATATATTCCAACTTGGCTATTTTAGCAGCCAAACCTGAAGTTTAAAGTTCTAGTACTTTACACAATTCAAACCAATATTGCATACGGGACTCACAACACAAAACCCTTCAATGAGGCCTGATATTATAAAACTCAATTTAGCCACTCCATTATTAATTTATCCAAAATGCAATGGAATTTTGTAGCAAAGAACAAATATGAATCCATAATTTTTTAAACAAAATGAACAACCATAAACAACATGTAATGTTCAACCAAGTTCTGAGCTCCAAAGGAAGGGGTGAATATGTATATATGTATATATTACACGGACCACGGTAGCGGCGTGTAGTTTTGGTTAAGTTGCTAAACCCATAGGAAGACCACTTTTTGTGTGGCTTATAACTTTGCTCCCCCTGGACGAATCCTCATCAAACTTTTGTGAAAAAAGTATATAGGGTGTGTCCCAAAAAGGGGTTTTCCATAAACTGAATGGACAAAAACTGCACATGCATACAGCCCAAACCGTTGGACAGATTTTCACCAAATTTGCAGCAGGAGTGGCATCTTGGTCCCGAAAGCGTGCTTTTGTAAATTTGGTGAAAATCCGTCCAGTATTTCTTTTAAAAACAGGTAAATTGTACATCTAAAGAAATCAGTGATATCTGGCTCTCCTCCACAGTCCCATTTCCCTGTTCGCTCGTGGCGTCCGGTTGGCTGACATTGACGTGCCAGGTGGTTGGCTGGAGGAAAGCATAATGTGCATTATAATTTTGGGTAATGCCGCCATGTTATATCCGAGGATAGTGCGGCACCGAAAGGGGCTGGAAAACATGCTTTGAGGCATCTGGTGGTGGGAAGAGGGGATTGAAAGGGCGGGTGAGTGAAAAGTGGTTCATGTGATGTATTTGATTAGGTGGAAGACGACGGTGGTGTGCGAGCGGTGTCCGCGAGTACTGCAACAATTTGCAGGTAGCTCCTGAGGCGACTACCTTCTGTGGTGACTGCAGGAAGGCTCATTTAGGGATGGGGTGTGGATTGCAGATGATATGAGGATATTTGCATAGGATGTACTATGCTGTGTTGTGTCTTGTAAGTCCCTAGCGCCTTGGGTGCATGGCCGGAGGCCTTGCACCGAACAGTATGCCCACTGTTTGCAAGTAAGTTTCACATTGTTGGCTTGTGTGTGTGGTTTGTGAGCAGTCTACACATTGTTGGTTGCATGGGTGTGGTGATTGTTAGCACGTCCTACAGGTTTGGGTGCATGGCTGGAGGTGATGGAGTCCAAGAGTGTGTCCACTGGGAGAAGCATTGGAATGTTGTGTGCATAGAAGTGGATAGGGTTCAAGTGGATGGTTTATGTGTTTGGGTTGTGGCCATTGGCCAGATTACTGAGTACTTTACTGTATCATGATGTATTGGTTGTCAGTACTTAATAGAGTCTTGAGTGCAGGGGCAATGTTCTGAAGATTTCGTGGTTTGTTTGGAAGTACCATAGTAGTATAATAACGGAAGTGGGTAGGGGTGATGGAGGCTGTGCTATGTTTGTGGGTTCTGGTAACTGGCTAGATGTTTGCATGCATGGCTGTATTATGCTGTGGGGGTTGGGTAGGGGTGTCAGTGGCCTTGTTACGTTTGTGGGTTGTGGTAACTGGCCACATGTTTGCATGCATGGCTGAATTACGTTGCAGTGGTTGTGGCCAAGGTCTAGCATTTTGGGTACATGGCTGGAGGCCATTGGCCCTAGGGCATGCACCCAAGAGGCTAGGCCCTGGCCACACCCACCACAATGTAATGCAGACATGCAAAGGACCATTGTGATATTGGTATATGGATTTGACAAATATGTTTACGGAGTGCATTTTTTTTTTCCTTCGATCGTTTGGGTAAGTTGTTATAACCATAGATTGCTCCATCGTACACACTTTTAAATATGCATCTCTCCTAGGGTGGTCACCTTTATAGAATGGTTATGGAGGACATTTTATACTTGGTAGAGAACCAGAACTGAGCTGAAATGCGGGCACTTCCATATGATGTACTTCATTGCACTTGTTCATTAGAGAGTGACATGACACCATTTGCGTTTGCAATAATTTTGCTCCTGATCAGACTCTTTGCTTAGGGAGTGAAGCAAGATATTGCCACATGAAAGGACTTCCTTAGCATCACACATTTAAAATATGGACAGTGTACGCAGCTACCCACATACAGTTGAAGGTTTACTTGACATACCTATGTATGAAATGTTTTCTTTATAGAAATACTTTGGGAAAAAAAACATATCCCATTACAACAAAAGGAGCATTTCACAATGACCTACCCTTGCACTACATAATTGTTCATAGAAATATGTTCAGCAAATTTAGTATGATGTTATTCTTTTCTCCCCCCTCCGGCATGGAAGGTACAGTAGTACTAGACACACTACTGTGCGAGAAGACATTTAGACTTCACTATGAAAATTTCAGTCTTACTTGAAAGACAACATGCTACACTGCTGCTTGTAATCACTCTGAGTCCGGATTTTTAAGGTGCACTGTTGCAGTAGGAGGAATTGCAATGGTGTACGATTCATGTTTTATACGTGTTGGCAGTACGGTTGCAGTTATATTGCAGTTGGTGTATTCTAACTGTTTCCTTCTTTTACCAGTATTTCTCTATGCGTTCGGTTGCTGCTGATGCTTTGCAAGTATTGTGCCATTGCACTGTGATATTGCAGAATTGTGAGGGCAGTTACATACCTGTTGAAGTACTGTAACTGTTCATAGTTTGGAAGTTTTTGAGGATGTGTTTGCAGCACTGTGATTGATGAGGGTTGACTTTGGCAGTTTGAATGCTGCAAGTAATATTGAAGTAATATGGTTGCAGTTAGATTCCAGTTGGCGTACTCTAACTGTTTACAGTTTCTCTTTTTTATAGGGAACGTTTAGAAGCTAATGCATTCTTGTTGGTAGTTTCACATCTTTCCACATTCTGAAGTGCTGGTGCACCATTATGGGTTAATAATAATATTTGCACATGTATTGAATTGTTATGGGCACTGTTAGACAGGTGGTGACTTATTTGCCTAGTTGATGGTTTCAAAGGTTACTGAGGATAGTTTTGAACCATCATACTTAGTAGTTTTTCTTTTAAGTACCATGTAGGAAACAATATTAGTGTGCTTTTTGTACACTTATTGTTTTTCTGACTGTAATCATTGGGTTAATTGGGGAAGAAATTGTAGAACAGACACAGTGATGTATTTGTTGGATAGTTACTGTATGCTAAGGAGTTCTAGTTCCACAGTGTAGAAGGTCATTCTTTTTTGTGCAATTATGTAGGTACTGGTGGGTGTTGGGGAGTAGGGTATTCTAAATTTGTACATCAGTGTGTACATTTTGGCTTTAAGGATATTAAGTAGTCATTTGCAAGATGTGCTGGTAATGTCTGCTTTGCAGTAATGGAGGTATCATTGCATTCAAACCATGAGCATTGCTTTCTAATGTATGCAGTATAGTGACCTGCACTGGTTGTGTCGCCTGTGTGATAGCTTATGGCTACTGCTGTGAAGATTTTCTTGCCAAGTGATACCTGTCCATGTGTGAAGGTAGTAAGCTTGCAGTTATTTTTTGTTCCATCTGTATTGTATCTTAAAAGCATGAATGTTACGTACGCTGTTTGATTGTATATGTAAGGTTGAACAATTATCGGAATTGCAAGAAGTACACAATATGCTATGGTTGGCATTTTGTACCAGTTGCTGAAATGGAATGGAATCACAGTTAGGTATAGATACATAGACAAAGTGCTCATTATGGCCTTCTTCCTGGCTGACATGGTTGCAGAGAGTGCATGTATGTTTCCACATGAAGGAAATCTGAAAGATTTCATTTATGTGTATGTTTTTGCTTTCCAGTATTTGCAATAAGTACATTAGACATTCCTGTGGATCGTCTTGTCTGTTTAATGTGAATTTCACCATTCCAGCACAGTAGTCTAATTCCTGAGACACTGTAAGTGTTTTCAGGATTGTTTGCTGCATTTCTGTGAAGGATTAGCATTTGTAAACACAACTGGTCTGAGCCGTTTAAATAAACGTTTTCCACAATTGCTGACATTTGCAATAGAACATTGATTGCTACATTTGCATAGCAATTTACACCAGTTGAATTGGAAAATTGTAATGGACCAGGCAGTTCTGTGTCTGAGTACTTTGATGGAAGTTACATGGTTTCTGTGAAGCGGTACTTTTCTTTGTGTGTGGAGTTGGGTATGTTTTGTCCTTTTCTGTCAATTTTTCTGTGTTTTTGGTAGTTGATGCAGTATGAGCTGATTTCAATTTCTTTGGTGGTACTGATGGGAGTTCATTTAGAACCTCTGATTGCATGAGTTTTCTTTTAAAATCTTGGTGTTTTTGAGGAACAAGGTACATTTTCAGATGGGGTGTGTAGAGTGCACGTAGTCTACTGTACTCTATGATGCAAGGAATGCCAGCGCTGACTGCACTTGCATCAAATTTGACTAGATATAGTCCTTCAAGTGTATGTAGGCGTGACAGTGCTACGTAAATCATGCCTTCTTTAAAGATTGTGCTGCCAATATCAATTAATGTTTGATCTAAGGTTAGACCTTGCGATTTATGAATATTCACTGCGTATGCTAGTGACAGAGAAAACTGTTCTCTGCGTACACACATGTCTTTGAAAAGAAGGAATCGAGCTGTTGTGCATGATATGCTTTTAACTTCTGAAAGTTTGTCAAACTTGATGTTGACAAACTGAATGCTGTTGTCACGTGGGTATGTTTGGAAGCCAACAACTGTACCAAGTGCTCCATTAACTAAACCTTGCTCTACGTCAAGGTTACGCTTTAGCATTACTCTATAGTTCATAGATATTGTTGACATTTTCTCCAAACCAGATGTGTTGGAGAGAGAGCTCTCTAAGGTATTTAGTCCTGCTATGGCTTGTTGACACATAGGTATTGTCATACCGTGTACATCCAGTTTGTCTGTCGGGTAAATTTGCACTAGGGTTTGCCTTTCTTTTTTCAGCATTGTTTAATTGAATTGTACACTACATGCTAGAGTTGGCAATAAGGACATACAGTTGACATTTTTGTGTGCTAATTGTTCCATGACATCAGTAGCACATGTGTTATGACCGTATAGCTCATGGATGCATCTGGTGTTTAGGGTAAACTGTGCTTCCTTCGATAGTACACCAATCCAAATGTTTTTTTAAATGTTGGCATAGGTGAGGTCTGCAGACTGACGCATGTTTTTGCTTAGTTCTCTGTATTGGAAATGTTGTCAGAGATTTACATTCCCGATGCTTCCAAGAGTTTTACGGCACAGTTTGTGTACTAAGGTTATAAAGATAGATTCACATTTTACTGGTGTTAATTGAAGGAGATCTCCGAAAACAATTACATGTTTCCCTCCAAAGAGTTGTTCATAGTGTGTTTTGAACACCTCTTGCAATATGAGGTGAATCAAAGCTAACATTAGGTTGGACACCATGCTCACCTCATCTATTAGGAGCATTTTCATTTGTTTCAAAACTCTGTGTAGCTCCATAAAAGTTTGTAGTAGTAATTTGTTTTGGTGTTCTACTGGAAGTAGCAGCAATTGGTGTAAAGTTACACCACCTATGTTGTAGGCAGCTAAACCTGTGGGTGCAGTTAAAACAGCTGAAAGGTTGTTGTTTGTTAATTGTTGGAGGAACCTACTGATATTTTTTATTAATAATGTTTTGCCTGAACCAGCTTCACTAGTTACATATAGCAGCACACGTTTGTAGTATTCACAGGTACAAGTTTTAGTTTCATGCTGTATACCATGTCAATTTCTTTAGTTACTTCTGGAAAAATGGTACGCTGTTCATTGTTTAGTTGTGATGTTAGTAGAGCAAAGTCTTCTGCAGATTGCTCATACTGACACATGATGTTCTCTACTTCCATTATTGCTAATTCTGCCTCATTTGCTATGGGTGGCTGTTCAAGTGGTTCTTGGCTTCCTGTCACAGAATGTTCACTGCTCACAGGTGTGTCTACCTTTAGTTGTGCTTGAATTTCTTCTTCTTGTTGGCGTTCATTGTCTAATATGGTTTTGTACCATGTAAAGTTGTCTGTTATGGTACTTTCACTTGCATTGAAAGCATCTTCATAGGAGGCATGGGTGTCTAATAAATCTTCTTATTTTCTCTATGGTTTGAAAAGTTGCAGTAGAGACATGTAGTACAGTTCTTTGTGTTGAGGAGTTTTTAATGACAACTTTATATGATTAATCAGGCTGTGTTTGGTAAGTTTCACCAGGATGCCTTCATATATTTCCACTCTGTATCTACCTTTCTTCTCATCTGGTTTAATGTTATTTTTGTATGAACAGTTTTGAGCTATGTGGTACAGGCACATGGTTTCTAAAGTAATACTCCTGTTTGGGTAGTATGTGTCCAATAAATTGTTTTTCAAAATGTCCTGGCTGTTGGGATCATTTTTGGCTATCGTTTCTATGTCTTCGTATGATTTCAGAACTCTTTTTCTATATGCAGCAGTACCAAGGCTTAGCCAGACTTCAGATTTCCCATATAAGGCGGTGCCGGTTAAACGGTCTGCGGGTTCGTAGCAGCCACATTCTCTTTGGGACAGCATTTTTATGCCAAAGCTCTACAATTTCTGTGACAGTGTTTTGTCAGATGATATGTCATCCCAGAGGTCTTTGAGCTCTGTTTTCTATGCTTCGGTTAAGTAGGCTGTGACATATCGTGCAACTGCAGTGGAATTGTCTGCAATGTACTGTACATCTACATTTGCATTCCATAGGAGAGCATTTATTGCATTATAATCATTGATGTACTTTGATGCGTCGGTTCTTTTTATGCAGTATGCGTTCTTAGGAGATTTCCCTTTCACACTATGTCGAACCGAAGACATGAAGCTGTTTACTTACCATGTTTCTGAAAATGGTCTAGGGAAACCAAAGCGGCATTTGGTGTAGTATTTGCCTTTGTTTTTATATCTGCGCTGACAATACGTGCCACACTGTGTCTTTGAAACTGCAAAATGTGTGCATGTAGGTCACTATGTGTACTTTCTGAAGGGATTTTGCAAGTGACATATTCGTGAATGAACTGCAAAACAGTTGCATCGCTGTCCTCACCAAATTTAGGAGCATTTCTAATCCACAAAAGCAGGTGAATGTGTGGTGCTCCTCTGGCTTGATATTCTTTTCTCCAAAAGAAGTGTTCTACTCCTCCGAGGGGAGGAACTGCTTTATTGCAAATGAAGTGCAGCATGGCAATGAAGCGATGATGGAAGTACCTTGATACATTTACGGAGAGCAGAGTTCTCCTGTTGTTTTCATTTCTATACCTGTTTTGTTTTTGTTTCCTGTGTGTAGGAAAGTGTGCAAGTCTTCCCATGCATATTCTGCACAACTTAAAGTTACAAACCATGTGGGTGGACCAAGGTTACATAGCATACACCGTACATCGGCGTGCCATCGGAACCAGTACTCTTTCGTACCACGCATGTTTGCCAAGAGATTTGTAATACTTGACTGTAAACCTTCATCTTTGTCTTGCACCTTTTGGAATAGCTGTGTAGCAGACATGTTTTGCAAATGGCTACCAGTTTTCAATGTATGTGCAACTCCATGACATAGCGTTGCTAGTTCACTTTCAAATAGGAAATGGAATATGTATTCCACGTTTTGTCTAAATCTAGGGTCTTCAGAATACATTTGTAAATTTATTTGTGTGCATCTTTCATCGTATCTTCCACCTTTTCCAGTCAGGAAGAGTAGAGCAAAGGCTTGTGCTTCTACACTTTTTTCCCATATACTGATTGACGATCCATTGGCTTGCCGTATTTGATATGTTTCTAGTGCATCGTCTATGGTGTCTTTGGAGTGCAGTGGGTAAATTGTATAGTGATCTAAAATATTGGAGGCTGCTGTAGGATTTAGAAGTTTAAATTGGCCAGTTTTGGAGGAGTTCTGAATAATTTTGATGGTTTCTCTCAGATTTTCCCTAACGTTTATTTCTTCGTAATAATTATTGTTCTCTTTAAGATATTGCAAGGCTTCCCTAACTTTGTTTAAGTCCAGTAATTGCTGACATATTTTTTTGTCTTTTGTAGGTACACCATTTACCAGAATAATCAAATATTGTTCTATTGGCCTTTGCACTCGTAGAGTGTCTACATTTTCTTTGAGATCTAATGGTAAATAAACTACTTTCTCACAAATGCCTCTTAGTAATTCAGTGGGAGGCAATTTTGCAGTTTTTGGTTGAAGTAGAATTATTGCTTGAAATGGGTGTACTGTTTGGATTATAATGCTCTGATACAAATTAAGCTGCTGGAGTGCATTTGGCAGTGGAAATATTTCCAAATCATTACTGATAGCCCGTGAAGGCATTTGGTTATCATCAAGTTTTGCAGTCCAGTATGTGCACACTACGGAGGTGTTATTAATTTCGTATTTGTTTTCAGCTATAAGGTAGAGAGATAATTGAAACCATTGGGATTCCTTATTGTCTTCTATTTTGTGCATTTTATCTCTAGTTTTCGTGCTCTTTGTATAGAAAGTTCTCCAACAACACACACATACTTGGTTTGGCACTTCAGCAGATGTGCTTTTGAACTTTTGTATTTAATTTTTGTATGTCTGACATAGAAAGTTCACATCTGCATAGTTGTCGCTACTGTTTCCTGAATGTACTGGAGTTTGTAAGTGCTCTTCATTTCCAAAATATTACCTTTGGATGTGGTCTATTTGTTCGAGCAGCTGTTTGTGGCTGTACCGTGTAGGAGAATATCATTTGAATGTTCCAGTGCTAAAACTAGACTTTTTGCATAGTACATTTTGTAAACAAGATTTCTTACAGTAGAACGTTGTGTTGCTAACATTTTGATATGGTGTAAGGTGCTTTTGCCAGCAGGTCCAGAAATGCAGGCTAAGGAATGTCCTCGTAGTCCTGTGTATATGTGCACTGTAGTATTTTCCTTTTTCCTTTGTCGTTGGCTTTCAGATATTGATTGAGGAACTGCTGCAAAGACTTGATAGAGTTTTGGTGAACGTTACACATTGATGTGCAAGGCCATTTGTAGATGGAGCGTATTGGTTTGGTGGAATGGAGAGTGAAATGTAAGTATGATGGCCATATTTGTGAAAGCAGTGTTTCTTCTTCCATTATGGTATTGTCTACCTTTTCATACCCTCGTCCACTGCTATGTATGGCAATTTGGTTTGTTTGCTTTTGTTTGTATGATTCTTCATTGAAGTATGGCTCTGTGCTCGTGGTGTGACTCCACTCAACTGTACAGATGTTGTCAAATGTATTTTTGCTCATATTGCATTTGTTTTGAAGCAGTGGTTGTAGTTTACAAATGAATATTGTTAGTGGTTTCATTCTGTTTAAAATTAATATAAACAATTTCCATTTGAGGAGCATTGCACTGTCTACAAGAGCTTCCAGGATTACTTTTCTGTTGTAAGTTTTAAGGGTTGAGCGTGAGTTCTCTCCTCTATTTATAAGTTTCTATAGGACTCTGTGGTGGAATTTTCTTTGTCAAATTAATTTTTTGGAATGCTTCCTTGTGGTGACATTACCATTTCTACGTGCTCTGTTAGCAGTGGTGAGAGTTGCACTCTTTTTAGTGCATTTCTTTTTATTTCTACATTTTGACAGAGGAATTACAGTCTCCTTACTGGTAGGTGCTTCCATTTTCGTTAGTGACTTTGTTAGGTCTTCCCTTCGAACATTCTGTACAAATTATGCTAGGCGCAGATGGCTACTTTCTATGCTTTTAGGTTGAGCTGATCTATTTCTGCATTGTTTTCTACAAAGTTGCTCTTTGGTAGGCATTCTGTAGTAGCTGTGGAGACAAAAAGAAAGTGTGGGTGTGAAGATTTTGAAATGTATATGTGTGCACTGTGCATGAGTGGTTGATTATGAGGGTAGGCATGTAAATAGAGGTGTTTCATTGTGTAATGGGCTGTCACTTTAGGTTGGGAAAACTATATTGCTATCTGGGGGTTAGTATAACGGTGGCGAGATGATAATATATAGTGAGGAACTGTAGCGCTATAATGGGTAAGAATGAAGCAAATACCGGTGGGTTGATGGAAATGTGTATTTTACAATACAAGATCACTGCACTCTCTCAGTAAGACGTCAAACACTACGATGGTATTGTACTTACTTTGTTGGTTGTTGTGAGTATGTTTCTTCTAGGTTGTATTTTCAAGTTCACACGCCAGTGGCTTTCAGGACAGAGGTGGTTACTGCAAGTGTACAATACAATCGTAAGAAAATCTGTTTGTTAATGTCACAGTGATTGCATTTGGAGAATACATTATTTAAAAGTGTAGGGGGATGTCTTGGCAGGAAGAGTTAGTGTGTGTGTGTAGTTGGATGGCTTTGTATCTGAATGAGGACTTGGGAGCATCAGCATGTTTGGTAAGGGGGTAAGTGTTTTTTTTGTAAGTGTGCTGTAAGACGTGCAATTTAGCAAGTGTGTGTATTGGTGCAGGACTATTTAGTTTGAAAATGGATTATTCCTAATTGTAGAAGGGTGAGAAAAAGGTTCAGAAAGATGTACAGATTGGAAAGGAGAATGTTTTCGTGTGTGCAATTCCATTTACTTTTCTGCAGCTCTATGCTTGCTACATGAGTGGAGCAATTATTTCAGCTGTTTGATTTATTTATCCATATTTATGAATGGTACTGTTGTCAATGCACACATACTTTTTTTGGGTTTTAGGTAATGTTGTATTCTGTGAAGTGTGCAAGGTAAGTGGCAGGCACCCTGTTGTCATACATGCAATGTATGTACTTGAGGAATTAAAGATCAGGAAGGGCAACTCGCGCTCTAATGAAAAGATAAACAATAACTAACATATATTGTCACTCAAATCAATGGTATAAAAGATGTGGTTTATTCCACATGTGAGTATAACAGTACAGCCGACACGTCTTTCGACCTCCTGGTCGTTTTCAAGGCCTATTATTGCAGTATTAATGTCATTTACCTTATAAGATTGATCTTGGTCGTTTTCAAGGCTGTTAATAATTCAATTCCATTAGATTTATCCACGTATTAATAACAGAACAATAGACCACAGTAATTAACATTGTCACCCATTATCAATGACCATAGTTCAAAATATACATATATATTCAAGAGTGAGTTAGTAGAAAAAGTAAAACACCTATACATGGCAAAATACCAAAACGTACCACATTTCAGGATAAAGGCGGGTGGAAGATTCATATATGCCATTCGATGGTGGTGGTGAGGGAGAGGGTGTAGGTGCTGCTGAGTTAGAGACAGTAGCAGCAGCCATGGCTGCCATTAGTTTCTAAGTAATACAGCACAACAGAATTGCTCACAAAGCAATTCCAGCACGAACCAATGTGGACCACTGATCTGTTCTGGAAAGGCAAAAACAGAAAGCGGAGCAGCTCTAGGGTGTGGCCTTTTATAGGGCTGCTGTGGGGCGCTTGGAACCGGAAAGCGGGCATAAATCGTAAGGGTGTACTTTCACAGTAAAACTCCATACATTGCAGAAAACAGTACTTTTGTGATGTCCGGGGCCCGGATCGTGTCCGGCAAATAAGGGCCGACACGCAGTGTGGGTGCGGTCACATGGTGACGTCGCAAATGTTCTCGAATGGGACGGCTGTCCGCAGGATGCATATTGGGCAAAATACTTTGTGCGCATGTGCACAGGTGTCCTACGGACAGGGTTGGCATCCCTGGACTAATTCAAAGTGTGATACACGTGCAGCGAACATTTTCAAACAAGCTGGGTGTTTGTAGGGTACAGCAGGTGGGATGTTCATGTGCGCAGCTGTCCATGGGACGTGGGTGGGCACCTCGAACTACTAAAAGAATGTCACAAGTTCTTTCAAACATGGTGGACAGGGGTGTGTTACCAGGACACAGTGGAAGAGATACGCATGCACATAGTTGTGCAACGGACAAACGTGCGCTCACACAAGTAATGAAAGGTGCATCAGAAAATGCGGACATGTGGCCAGTAGTGGCGTACTACGGATACCGCAATTGTGATTGCGAATAGGCCGGGCAGGTGAGGTGTCCATAGGACACCTCCATTTTGCTTAATTGCGGTCATCCCGACCAGTACTGTGCGCCGCAGAGTCATAACGGAATAAAAAGAAAAAAGGAAAAGTCACACATACGCTCAGCAACAATTTACATATAAACCTTTATTTTCACACATACATAGCTATTATTAGGAAAGGGAAGGGGTAGCAGAAATGGATACATATAAAGGGGAACTGGGGATTTTGTTGTGAGGGGAGGAAGGGATTGAGGTCTCATCTTAACGCCTTTGATGACAGGGAATTTGTGGGAATGGTAGGCTTGGAAATGGGAAAGGGGTACACGTGCAGGTGGGGCAGTGCTATTTTATTTTTTCCATAATATGTTCTTGTACAAAATCTTTTAAGGCAGCAAACATATTTAGCAATTGCTCTGTTTTGGCATCTAGGCTGTCTAGTTTGTCATTTCCAGAGTTTCCTTCATTTCCTGTGGCCGTATGCTGTTGTACAAGACGTGCCACTTGTGGTGCATTCCCTTTATTTACAGTATGTTCTGTTAAAGAAAAAAATATTTGTTAGGTGTATATGAAGCAATATATATTAACTGTCTTAATTTTCAGACTGTGGTCCATACCAATCGTTACTATCGTTACTCATTTCGTCCTGAGGGAAATTCTCTTCCAGCCATTCTAGGGTGCTAGACCTTGTTGCGTAAAAAAAGAAACATAATGGTTTTAAAGTATTGTACACTACACAAAATGTGCAATTATAGGAGAAACTTTACTGTACTTATCACGTTATAATGATGTTCTGCTCTCAGTACTTTGCACTCCTCACTCTGCCAGTTCCTTTCTTCTTTCCTATGTAAAGCAGCAGTGTGGAAATATTGTTGGAGGCAGACGTTATTTCTCTTGTTGGTGCATTCCATTATGGTGCATACCCAATGCTTTGCTCTGTTTGTTTCACAAGTACACAGTTTGCAGACCTACTCTATTTTTCCTTGCAAATCACATGCATGGTGCTGTTTGCATATGTTGGTTGTCTTTGCTGAATGGCACCACTATGTAAGAGCACCCCTGCCTTTTTCAGCTGGTTGGATGCCACCCGGTATCCGCGAACAGACGCACAGTCCTCGGTTACTGTGCCCTTTGGCATGGAGCCATCCATTTGGTATGATCTATGGTACATCTATACAAATTAAGGGTATCCTGGTAAAAACCTATCAAATTCACTGAAAAAACATTGTTAAAGGGACGTTATGGTTCAGTTGCCCTAAGAAAAACCTATCCAATTCAGTACAAACACTTTTTAAAGGAACATTACAGTTAGTTTGCACTAATAACAACCTATCCATATTATGCTTACAAGTAAAACCGAAAACACCCAGAAATTCGCCATTTATGGTAAGCTAAGCAACCATAAATTGCACCACCACTGTGCACTGCAAGGACTAACACCCATGACATCAAAGATGACATCACAAATGTCATTGATGACATCACTGATTACATGACATGCCTGGCTCCCTTTTTCTATTTACTCACATATGTAGGCCTGGTGGTTTCCTTCACTGTCATTCAGGGACTAAAGATTCAAAAGATACTATATGTGTAGATCTTTGCACTGAATTGGATATGTTTTTCTTAAGGCAAATGAACCTTACCGTCCATTTAACAACTTTTCTTCAGTGAATTTGATACGTTTTTAGTAGCGCAACCTAACCATAACATCCCTTTAACAATGTTTTTTCACTGATATATATATATGTATATATATATATATGTATAAAGATAGATATAGGTGAAAAAAAGGTTTTTAGTATAAAGAACACATAACAGAACATAGCAACAGTAAATAAAACAAAAACATATTTTCCAAAAAATATGCTTTGAGACATAACCATGCAACTGGGGGCTTCAAAAATGAAAAATGAAATCCATTACAAAGTTATGTCTACAGTCCAAAATGTAAATATTTACATTTAAAATACTTAAAAACTGACAGCATGATACATAAGTAGAAAGGTCAGGGACAGAAGTTAGGTTCCTAAAAAGATATACAATTACGCATCCCCATTATCGCACATTGGATGTTTTGTTTCCAAGTCTAAGATGCATTTGGTTTCTACTTGGCATAACTGCAAC
The DNA here is from genome assembly GCF_040938575.1 of Ambystoma mexicanum. Classification (NCBI taxonomy): domain Eukaryota; kingdom Metazoa; phylum Chordata; class Amphibia; order Caudata; family Ambystomatidae; genus Ambystoma; species Ambystoma mexicanum. Next base: position 1,082,534,986 of record NC_090937.1, on the reverse strand, counting down.
TCCCGATATCCTCTTCTGGTTCATTTATTGATTGTATATATGCCAAAAAAAATGAAACCCTGTAATTGGCCTCCATGTATCTTATGAAAATGTTTGATCATGGCATATGCGGGATCATCATTCTTTATGGCCCTAAAATGTTACAATATATGCAATTTTAACTTCCCAACCATACTGCCAACATACAACTTGCAGAATGTACAAGAAAGTACATAAACTACCAATTCAGAATTACAGGTAATCCTTGAGCCGAAATGTACTTTGGGGCCAGGAATTGGATGGATATAACTTAAAATATCTTTAGCATATTTGTATGCTTTGCATGTGGACATTTAAAAACCCAAATTGGTCTCACATAACCAATTATCTCCAATGCTGGCATTGTCCGTTTGCATATGACTTGATACAAGAGAATCCTTCATTTAGGCAGATTTGCCAAAGGTGATATTCACAGGGTAATTCATAGAATTCAGCGCACAAGTAGCGCACGCGGCTGGCGCACAGCGTGCGCGTGCGATAGTCTGCGCCAGCCGCGTGCGCCAAAACCGAATCCGGCGCACAGCGTATTCATGGATTCTAGCTTCCCCAGGCAGCCGTGGCGCACAGTGGCGCAGCGACTCGCTGCAGCGCCAGTTACGCCCCCAGGAACGCCCCTTGCGCTGGGAAATCTCATAAAAATCACAAACCAGCGCAAGGGGCTACGCTAACCCTGGACCATCACGGCAAGCGGCCCATGCGATTTTCAAGGGTGCGCGGGAAGTGTCACACGTCAAATCCCAGGCTACGTCCATTTCAGGGGTGCGCGGGAAGTTTCACACGCGAAAAGCTAGGCTACTTCCATTTCAGGGGTGCGCGGGAAGTTTCACACGCGAAAAGCTAGGCTACGGGAATTCCAGGGGTGCGCGGGAAGTCCCACACGCGAAAAGCCAGGGTACGTCCATTACAGGGGTGCGCGTGAAGTTTCACACGCGAAAAGCTAGGCTACGGGAATTGCAGGGGTGCGCGGGAAGTCCCACACGCGAAAAGCCAGGGTACGTCCATTACAGGGGTGCGCGGGAAGTTTCACACGCGAAAAGCTAGGCTACGGGAATTGCAGGGGTGCGCGGGAAGTCCCACACGCGAAAAGCCAGGGTACGTCCATTACAGGGGTGCGCGTGAAGTTTCACATGCGAAAAGCTAGGCTACGGGAATTGCAGGGGTGCGCGGGAAGTCCCACACGCGAAAAGCCAGGGTACGTCCATTACAGGGGTGCGCGGGAAGTTTCACACGCGAAAAGCTAGGCTACGGGAATTGCAGGGGTGCGCGGGAAGTCCCACACGCGAAAAGCCAGGGTACGTCCATTACAGGGGTTCGCGGGAAGTTTCACACGTGAAAAGCTAGGCTACGGGAATTCCAGGGGTGCGCGGGAAGTTCCACACGCGAAAAGCCAGGGTACGTCCATTTCAGGGGTGCGCGGGGAAGTTTCACACGCGAAATCCCAGGCTACTTCCATTTCAGGGGTGCGCGGGAACGTTTCACACGCGAAAAGCTAGGCTACGGGAATTGCAGGGGTGCGCGGGAAGTCCCACACGCGAAAAGCCAGGGTACGTCCATTACAGGGGTGCGCGGGAAGTCCCACACGCGAAAAGCCAGGGTACGTCCATTACAGGGGTGCGCGTGAAGTTTCACACGCGAAAAGCTAGGCTACGGGAATTGCAGGGGTGCGCGGGAAGTCCCACACGCGAAAAGCCAGGGTACGTCCATTACAGGGGTGCGCGGGAAGTTTCACACGCGAAAAGCTAGGCTAGGGGAATACCAGGGGTGCGCGGGAAGTCCCACACGCGAAAAGCCAGGGTACGTCCATTACAGGGGTTCGCGGGAAGTTTCACACGCGAAAAGCCAGGGTACGTCCATTACAGGGGTGCGCGGGAAGTCCCACACGCGAAAAGCCAGGGTACGTCCATTACAGGGGTGCGCGGGAAGTCCCACACGACATTCACAAACTGTGCGTACTGTGTATCGGAAAAATGGTCAAATGTACTACTTCCTTTCTGAGTGGCCTCACCTCTCCTCCTCACTCATGTCCCCAGACACTGAAATCCTCTTCCTTGGTGATGTACGCATCCACCTGCATGCTTGTTGTCCCCCCCACGTGACTTTTCCGTGACCTCAGCAACTCCCTATCACCCTCTAAACTCCCGTCTGTCCCTACTCATTCTGCAGGGCACACTCTTGATGCTCTGATCTCATCTGACCTTCCCCTCTCCATCCCTCTCTGCACTCCTCTCTCCTGGAGTGATCACTTTCTCCTCTCCTCCCACCTCACCCTCACCACCCCACAGGCAAAGCCACCCTCACCACTGTCACACACCTTCTTGGTATTCCAACCCATGAAGTGTGTGTCAGTCGAGGCTTATGCTGCCAAAATCTCCCCCCCATCCAGCTCCCCCTTAGGCTCACTCCCATCCTGACAGGGCCCACTCCATGCTCCACTCTATGTCAGGTACACTGGATGCCTTTGCCACGGTCATGACAATCCGCCTGAAGCCCCATGCCAATGCTGACTCCTGGCATGACTCGGATCTTGTGAACCCAAAACACAGGTGCCGGGTGGCAGAGAGGAAATGGCCTGCATCATGCTCATCCTCTGGCAAACTGGCCTGCCGCCTGCTCCAAAGGCAATAGCGTCTCACCCTTCTCACCAAGATGAGAGCCCCAATCCAAGGGCACATATCTGCGGCATCTGACAACTCTGCAGGACACATTGAAATCTGCAAGGACCTTGCCGAGCCAGATGCAGTGTGTACCTCCCCTGTCCCCTCCGAGCCCACAGCACTGCATGACTGTCTCTGTACCCCTATAGGCCACCCCCCCCAGCACTTGTCTGCGCCTACCACCATCTGCCCTCGACGTTAAGTCCTACTTACCTTGTACAGCACTACCAGCCGCAACTTCCCCTTGCACTTCATTGTGCCACCCACCTCTGCACTTGCGTTACATGAATGACACCAGCACCAGTAGGATTGTTGAATGGCATCCCCTTCTGGCCCACCACCCCTCAGTGCTCCGCTGTACCTTCATACATTTCTGTACAGGTGCTTCACGAATGCTATATGATTCCATTACAGGTGATGGGGAGGTGGAATCTCATTGTTTACTGCATTTTGTTAATGTTGACAAGGCACTGTGCATCGTGGCCAATTGGGACTAGCAGATCCATGTCCAACATGTTAACTTCTTGATGTGATGAAGCAATGTCAGGACCAGAGTGGCCAAAATCCAAATTAGTTGCCCTCCTCTCCCTCTTCACTTGGTGGCTATGTCACATGCCATGTGTGTGATGGCATGTGCATTTGACATGGCAATCACCGGCCAATGTGTGATGCCAGTGCTAGGCAGCATGGGGAGCAGGCGTTGCTCTCCATTCTCTGTGTCATCATTGTGTGCCCTGAGCCTCCCCTCCAGACCCAGTGATGGTGAATGCATAGGAGGTTTCCCAGTCATGTGGGACATGTGTCATTGAACTACTGGCTCTGTTGTTCATCAGCCCTTGTTGTATGCCATGGTGCTAATGCCTGTTTACATTTCTCTCTTTCATGTCTTTGCAGGGGACGACGCACTTGTTGATGCTGGGGATGTGGTGGTGGAGCCGTCCCAGGAGGGCAACCCGGGCCGACCTTCCACAAGTGAGGGACGTGGTGTGTTTGTGGGTGAAAACCCACAAGTGCTGCAGGTCGTGCTGTTGAGGGGTGTCTCTGGGGGTTCCTCCCCCGAGCAGTATTCAGGTGTAGACTCGGAGGATGACACCTATGTGCAGTCGCAGGTGAGTGTTCTTGGGAGAGAATCTCCTCTGTCCGACCCACCTGCAGCCGGGTTATTGCCCTCAATGGGGATGTCAGTGTCGGCAGCTCAGCCTCCGGTGGTTACGGATGCAGGGCCACACCACACAATCTCTGATCCTGTTCCTGGGGCTGCAGATCAGAGAGGGAATGCAGTCCTGCAGCCTGAGGCTTTGCCGGCACAGCAAGGCGCAGTCCGCCTTGCCCCAGGCAGGTGTGGTGCCCGCCAACGTGGTGGCCGTATGCCACCTGGCAATACCGCTTGGGAGCAATCCATCTACGGTATGGCCACCCAACAGGCAGCATCATCCGAGATGATTGCACAGGCCATGGATAGGGTGGCCACTTCCATTGTCCCCCCAGAAAGGCTGATGGAGCGACTGGAGCAGGCTACAGAGTCCATCTGCCAGGCACACAGGGAGGACATGTTGGCGTCCAACATGGACAGGTGGGCAGGACTGGCGACTCTGCGGGAATCACTTTCCATGGAGTCCCAGCGCCACAGGGAAGGCCTGAGGGAAGAATTCCATCACCTCAGGTCGACCCTGTCAGAGCTTGAGGCTTCATCCCATAGAAGGACAGAGGAGCAGCTGGAGCGTCTGACACGGACGCTCTCGGCCGAGATGCAGGCAACTCGTGCGGAGGTCAGGTCATCCCGGAAGTTACTGCATGGGGACCTCCGCATGATCATAATCCAGAACCAGACCTTCCAGACCCGCCTGCTTGCAGCCATGGAGGAGCAAACTCGGGCTTTGCGTGGGCTGCCTCCCATTGTCACACCATCTTCTGAGGCAGCTCCCCCACCTCCTGAGTCAGCTGCAGGGTCTGGCCAGAGCGATAGCAACTCATCTCCCACAACAGAGTAGCCGTGTGGGCCACGAGCCTATGGGGTGTTTTTACTTCCCATGATCCACACAGGTGGATTGTGGCGTGCATCCTGTCCTCGGACCTCATAGGTGGCCCCCCCCTCCCCGCCGGCCCTTTCATGGCCATTTTTTCTTATCATATTTTTATTTTTCAAGTGTGTTGCCTTGTGTGGGTACCTGGGCATACACTGTATTGTGGCTGGGCACATGCAGGCTTGTCCTGAGTTTGGTTTCGATGCTTGGGTACCTGGCATCCACACCCCTCCTGCTTCCGTTTCCATGGGCTTGCAAAGGGTGTGCCCAAGTGACAGCAAATTACACGGTGACATTGGACTCCCATGAGCTGTTGGGCAGTCCATAGTCAATACTGTGTAGACATTCATGGTGTACATTGTTGTTGCACCTAACTATGCATGATGGTTTGATATGTGCCTCAACTTACATATGTTACTCATGTTTTGCAGGTATTTCACACAGTTCTTCACACGGCCATACTCTCTGGAGTCAGACTACATGTCGGTAGATGTGCAGTGACACTTTTGCGTGGCGCCATCACTGTACATCTGGACGGTGAGGACATACCAGCACAATCAGGTATTGAGACTACCATTGATTACATGCATTGTGTCTTGTTTTGGTGGGCTTCAGGGTGGGTTGGTGTGTAATTTGATTGAAATGACTCTTACACAGGTGTGTAGTAGTGCCTCCATCACGGTTAGCTGTTCAAGTGCGGCTATGTTCCATTTGGGGCACTGCAATTTGTGACACCGGTGTCATGTTGTGAGGGTCAGTTTGTTTGCTCTCACATACCATGACATGGTGTCCTCTGTGGCGGGACTGTGAAGGGATTGGGTGACATGGCAATGTTGTAATGTAGCAATTCGCCTGTGCCAATGCATTTTTGATGAATGGAGTTGTGTCTTTTCATGGTTATGCATTGCTGGTGTATGTGTAGGTAGGGGTGCACACATAGTGACACTTCCATGTTAACAATCTCAGGCTGATGTGTTTCTGACAGTTTATTGCCAAGAAATTTTGTGACATTGTCAGGTAGTGTCATCATTGATCGTCAGATGGTATGTGCCAGAGCAGTGTGCACTAGCCAGCACTGTGATTCCTAGGTGAAGAAGTTGGCCACCAGTTGCGTACGGGCTGCCTCCCCCCGTGCCCTTTCCCCTCCCATGCGCAGCGGGCGTGCATGTGGTTGTGGATGTGGGGGCACCACCATGTCCACGGGCAGGCCCCGGCGTGTTGCAACGTTGTGCAGGACACATGCTGCCACTATGATCCTGCACACTAGTGGGGGAGCATATAACAGCTGCCCGCCAGAACGGTCAAGGGAGCGAAAGCGTGACTTCAGCACTCCGAATGTGCGCTCCACTATGCCCCGTGTTGCAATGTGGGCTGTGTTGTACCTTACCTCGGGTGACGTGGTGGGGTTCCAGATTGGGGTCATCATGTGGTGGCTGATAGGGTAGGCACTGTCCCCTGCGGAGGTGGTGATGGGTATCATTAGTGGTGTTGTGACATGACCCTGTATCTGACATGCATGCATGTGCAGTGGCATTCATGCTCACCAAGCAGCCATGTATCTCCATGCCGGCCAGCCTCTAGGTCCCGGCTTAGGGTAGACATTCTGTAGATGAAGCTGTCGTGGGTGGACCCGGGATAGTTGGCATATACTGATGTGATGATTCCCTTGGCATTGCATACAACTTGCACGTTGATGGAATGCCAGTGCTTGCGGTTTCTATAGATGTGCTCTGTTGCCCTGGGGGGACGTAGAGCCACATGGGTGCAGTCAATTGCACCAAGCACTTTGGGGAATTGAGCCACACCATAGAATTCCTGGATGCACGCCCGCCTTTCTGCAGGAGTCCTGGGGAGATATATGTGCCTGCGGACTGATGGCCGTGCAGTGATGATGTTCAAGACCTGGTGTAGACAGCGTGACTGCGTGGCCTGTGACACACCACCCACTATGGCACTTGTCCGCTGAAAAGATCCAGTGCCCAAGAAATGCAGTACATTCAGGACCTTCTGCAGGGGGCTGAGTGCTTGGGAGCACAGGGTGGGTGATGTGAGGTCATCCTCCCACTCACTGACCAGGTCCAGTATGATGTGTGCTGGAAACCTGTACCTCCCATACACCTGGTCATCAGGCATCCCGAATAGGCTGGTTCTGGGTGAGAAAATTCTGGCCCTGACTCTCCTCCTCCTCCTCCTTTGGTAACCCACAGCCACTGCTGCTAGGAACGGTATGTTCATCTTTGCACTGAGCTTGTAGGATGTTTTCACGTGAATATTTAGACGTGCCGGGTCACGTACGCCTGCTTCCTGCAGGCGTACGTCTTTCCGTATTGCCTGTTGTAATTTTGCACGTGTCGTGGCCGAGCGTGTGTGACTACATGCTCGAGGTTTACCAGGTTAAATGTACGTTATTAATATTGTAATTGTATTCAGATGTAAATGGTAACCGGGCGTTTTTCACGCGCGCTGTTGAATATGCGATTACTCGCTGTGTGCCTTTGGACCAATGAAATCGGGTACGCGTGCTGACGCGCTCGCGCGGCACGTGTATTTTTTTCACGTGGGTTGGGAAACACCCGTGCGTCATAGGCGCGCTTACGCGCCTGGCCCTTTGGACCAATGAAATCGGGTACGCGTGCTGACGCGCTCGCGCGGCACGTGTATTTTTTTCACGTGGGTTGGGAAACACCCGTGCGTCATAGGCACGCTTACGCGCCTGGCCCTTTGGACCAATGAAATCGGGTACGCGTGCTGACGCGCTCGCGCGGCACGTGTATTTTTTTCACGTGGGTTGGGAAACACCCGTGCGTCATAGGCGCGCTTACGCGCCTGGCCCTTTGGACCAATGAGATCGCGTACACGTGCTGACGCGCTCGCGCGGGAGGTTTATTTTTTCACGCGGGTTGGGAAACGGCCGTGCGTTATAGACGCGCTTACGCGCCTGGCCCTTTGGACCAATCATGCGGGTTGGGAAACGGCCGTGCGTTATAGACGCGCTTACGCGCCTGGCCCTTTGGACCAATCACGCGGGTTGGGAAACGGCCGTGCGTTATAGACGCGCTTACGCGCCTGGCCCTTTGGACCAATGAAATCGCGTACGCGTGCTGACGTGCTTACGCGGCCTTTCCTCGGATTCCACGCAGACGTGCATGATTTTCACGTGCCAATTCACTCCGTATCAAGCTGGCCACGCGTTCACACACGGAAGACCACGCTCCTGCCCCTAAGGCCGGAATCCTGCCCCCCAGAGCCCCGAGCACGCTCCCACCTGCCATCTGCTGCTGCCTGACTGCCTGCTGCCCACGTGCCCTGCTGTTTGCTGCCTGCACATCAGCCAGGGGTGCAGTTGCTGTGACCACCCCTGCTGGAACCAAAGACTCCCGACAGCCGTACCATCGCTCCACAGCCCAGCCCCAGGACCCAGTCGGCCACCCACTCCTGCCTCTGGGGTTGCCATGTCAGGGAGCACAACATCTGGCACGACTGGCAACCCCCGGCCAGGGAGGCAGAGGGGCACCAGCTTCAGTGCCACCGAAGTTGGTGTCCTGGTGGAGCGAGTCCTGGGGCAGTATGATGCCCTCTACGGACGGATGCGCCTCGACAAGGAAGGACGGACCAGGATCTGGACGGACATTGTGACTGCCATCAACGCAGAGGGGGTGGCAGTCCGAGAATTCCATCAAGTCAAGAAGCGCTGGGAGGACTACAGGTCCAGGACCCTGAACAAGGCCCGGCGCCTCGTGAAGGCAGTGGATGCCAAGGGGCGGCGGGGCCACTTGTCGCAAGATGAACTTCGGGTCCTGGAACGCATATCCCCAGCGCTCCATGTCCAGGTCCTTGGGAGGCAGACCCGTCTGGAGTCGAGCGGTGAGTGTACATGCATACTGATTGTAAGCTGTGTGTGTGGTGGTGTGCCAGGAGTGTGCATGTTGCACATGTCTTTGTGTGGCCATGTATAAATGTGTGTGTGCAGGGCTGTGAGACAAGCACATGTGTGCCTGTGATGTGTGAGACAAGGATGGTGCATGTGTGTGTGCTTGCAGTGCAAATGCTTGTGTGTGGGCACATGTGTTTGACTGTGCATGTGAGTTGGCATGCTTGTGGTGTGACACATGGATGTTGATTCCAGGTGCATTAGTCTGCAGCGTGTGCGTGTGTGTAGTTGTGAAGGGTGCAACAGTGTTGCTACATGGATGCAGGTGACACTGTCATGTTGGAGAGTGAATTGCAAATGTGACATGGATGTTCATCTCATGACTGACAGTTTGCGGAGTGGTACACATGCTTGGATGTATGCTTTGCATGTGTGCATGTGTATTTGAGTCCGTGTGTATCATGTGATGTGTGGCTCACCTTTGTCTGCTCATGCTGCTGTATGTGAATGTATGTAGCGGGCTGTAGCAATATGGCTGTTGAATGACTCATGTGTGTGCGTTGAGGAGACAAGTGTGTTGGGGATTGTGATGCCAGGTCTGGAGTATGACAATGCCACTCTTGTACAACTGTTATGTGTGTGAGTCAATTGTACAGTGTCCTGATGCCTGTCTCCTGTCTCTCCCTGCCTACAGCGTCATCTGATGTGGAGGGCGGAGAAGGTGCTGTGGAGCACAGCAGTAGGGATGCCACCGCCAGCCGGAGACGCAAGGCCCGGCTCCCCTCCCCTGTTGTCATCTCGTCGGGGAGTGAGGAGTCCGGTGCTGTGTCCCAGGTCGCAGCTGCCGAGGGGAGGTCCAGGAGGCGCAGGAGGAAGTTGGACTCCTCGGCAGCAGAAGGGGCAGCTGAGACCCCACAGGGTTCCGCGGCGGAAGATGGCAGGGAGTCATCCAGGTTGGTGGTGGGTTTGGTGGAGGAGGAGGCCGTGCAAGGGACTGAGATGGGGTCTGGAGGTGGGCATTCCACTGGTGCTAGTGGTGCAGCACAGGGGCAGGGACAGGAGGCAGCACAGGCCGCCGCGGAGGTGCCTGTGTGTAATCCTGTCCCCGGTCCTGTGTCTGCATCATCTTGCACCAGCAGGGTTGCCCACGTCCGGACCCATTCTCAGGGAGACCAGGCTGTGTTCCTCCATACACTGGGCCTTGTTCCGACCCCCTCCTCACCTGAACCCCCTATGCGCCAGTCGTCCTCCGTGCCATCTTCCTACCCACCTGTCACCTGGGTGCCCTGTGGAGCTGCCTCTGACGATGGGGCCAAGCTGGTGGAGGACACATCCCTGCCCCAGTCGGGAGTCGTGAGTCCAGCAGGGGTGGCCACCGCAACAACAGCACCCCAAACAATGGAGGATGTGCAGGCAGCAGGTGTCAGGGCACCGGCACCAGCACGTCAGCAGCAGGAGGAAGAAGGTGGGAGCCTTGATGGCTCGGGGCCATCACCATCAGAGGGGCAGGCATCAGCCGGAGGGCAGGAGGACCCTGGACGTCAAGTGTCTTCCGTGTGGCAGCGGTTGGGCCATGCCATAGATGCGGAGCGGCGGCGGGCGGAAGAGGCGCGGCTCGCTATGGTCAGGGGGGAGAACTCCATGCGGAGGGCCCTGAGGCGGGCCGAGTGCCTCGAGGCCATCCGCAGGGAGTTGGAGGTGGGTACATCGGCGTCCCTGCGGACCCTCGGGGCTGTGGAACGTGGCCGCCTCCGGGACATCGAGCGGGAGTTCGATGATGCCCTGGCCCGGAACAACAATCAGTGAGCCGCAGGACTTGCCCGCCGCCTTTGTATATAGTTCTGTAGTTTAGTTGTAGTTAGGTTTCCTTTGTTTTAATGTTATTATTTGGTTGCCAAAGGACAATGCACCACATTTTTGTATATAGACATTTTCTTACTTAGTGTAAATAGTTAGGTTTCATTTATTAGGGCTCATGGACCCGGATCATCATGTTGATAGTTTGAGGGATGTTAATATTTGTTTGAATTTTTCACATGAGGCAATGTGTTTCTTCTTTCATTTGTACTTGGATTTGATTTTGGACTTTGACTTTGGACCCCTATTTTACTTAATTTTTGTTAATTAGTGTTCCTGATTTTTTTGGTTGTGCTTTTTTATTATTTAGTTTGCATTGCATGTTTATTGTTATTTTTTATTTTTACCATCCTTGTTTATTTTTAATACATTTTCATTTGATCCTTCAATGTGTTGTATCATCTCATTGCTTTCATGCATGACATGTGGGGTGTTTGGACATTCACTTGCAACATCTGTGTGTGACAGACATGTGTTCATTCTTATGATTTACATTGGGTGTGTCACATGTCATTGTGTTTGATATGTGGGTGGATGGGATAGTTGTTTGGGAATTCTTGCAGGGCAGACTGTCCATTACGGTCATGATTGTGTGGGGTTGTGACCCAGGTGAAGGTGGACATGGATGGTACATGGGTGGGGGCCTTCTGGTAGGTGCCCCTGACTGCGGGGGGGGTGGTAGACATGGGTGGGGGCCTTCTGGCAGGTGCCCCTGACTGCGGGGGGGTGGGGGTGGTGGTAGACATGGGTGGGGGCCTGCTGGAAGGTGCCCCTGACTGCGGGGGGGGGTGGGGGTGGTGGTAGACATGGGTGGGGGCCTTCTGGCAGGTGCCCCTGACTGCTGGGGGGGTGGGGGTGGTGGTAGACATGGGTGGGGGCCTGCTGGAAGGTGCCCCTGACTGCGGGGGGGGTGGGGGTGGTGGTAGACATGGGTGGGGGCCTTCTGGCAGGTGCCCCTGACTGCTGGGGGGGTGGGGGTGGTGGTAGACATGGGTGGGGGCCTGCTGGAAGGTGCCCCTGACTGCGGGGGGGGGGGTGGGGGTGGTGGTAGACATGGGTGGGGGCCTGCTGGAAGGTGCCCCTGACTGCGGGGGGGTGGGGGTTGTGGTAGACATGGGTGGGGGCCTTCTGGCAGGTGCCCCTGACTGCTGGGGGGGTGGGGGTGGTGGTAGACATGGGTGGGGGCCTGCTGGAAGGTGCCCCTGACTGCGGGGGGGTGGGGGTGGTGGTAGACATGGGTGGGGGCCTGCTGGAAGGTGCCCCTGACTGCGGGGGGGGTGGGGGTGGTGGTAGACATGGGTGGGGGCCTTCTGGCAGGTGCCCCTGACTGCTGGGGGGGTGGGGGTGGTGGTAGACATGGGTGGGGGCCTGCTGGCAGGTGCCCCTGACTGCTGGGGGGGTGGGGGTGGTGGTAGACATGGGTGGGGGCCTGCTGGAAGGTGCCCCTGACTGCGGGGGGGTGGGTGTGGTGGTAGACATGGGTGGGGGCCTTCTGGCAGGTGCCCCTGACTGCGGGGGGGTGGGGGTGGTGGGAGGCATGAGCAGGTGTGCAGGGTAGTCCCCTGTGGTGTGGGTTGCATGCAGGGGACGTGGAGGGTGTGAATGGAACACCTGTGAGGACCCACCCAGCAGAGCCGCGTGTGAAACTTCCCGCGCACCCCTGTAAATGACGTACCCTAGTTTTTCGCGTGTAGGATTTCACGCGCACCCCTGGAATTCCCGTAGCCTAGCTTTTCGCGTGTGAAACTTCCCGCGCACCCCTGTAAATGACGTACCCTGGCTTTTCGCGTGTGGAACTTCACACGCACCCCTGATATCGACGTGGCCAGGGCAATCGTGTGTGGGACTTCCCCGCAACCCGGGATACACGTACCCAGGGCAATCGCGCGAGTGACTTCTCGCGCAACCCGTTGTACACACACGCGCGAATTTTTGAACAGTGGGTGTCCGTGTAAATGGCGTACACCTTTGCACATCATTTGTCCTTTGGGGTCACGGTATGGCCCATTGCTGTATGTGGGTGGTATTTGTGGGCGCAGGTTTTGGCGCACTTTCGTTAAGTGCGTCGGGACGCTACCGCCTGCTTACTTGTGGCGTACATTTTTGGGCCTGTGCGCTGGTTTGATCGAGCGCTGTTTTGCCCTGTTCGAATCCATGAATACGTGTTGCCGGAGAGCGTGTGGGCGTTCCGTGCACTTGCCTCCTGTACTTCCCCGTGCCGCCCACATTCTTCTCCATTCCGAGTGTTGTGCCCCATTTTATTCCCCATTCCGAGTGTCCCGCCCTGTGTTCCGCCTACTTTAGAGCTGTGCGCTGCGCTCGGAGTGATAGCGCAGTGGCCGTGGCGCACGCCGTTGGTTGACCTGTGCGCCGGCGTGCGCCGCGCACTTTTTCAGCGCACGTCCTATGCTTTTCTTACGCACGGACTTCCATGAATCGACATGCGCTGGTTTCCCTGCGCTTTTCGCTATTTTTCGGCGCAGCGCACGTATAGGCCCCTCTGCGCCGGAATTTTCGGCGCACATTTATTCCATGAATCGGCCTGTCAATGTTTTGCCCAAAATCTATACTAGTTTTTTATCGAAAATATGCCAATGGCGATGTAAAATCGGTCTTATGAATTTAGAATGTGTACCACAAGCTAAAATGAACCGGATCTGATAATCCTTTTCAAACTTTTGTTCAACAGTGGGAAGGTGCCACAAGATTATCCCGATTAGCCCTATTATCCATATTCTGAGAGCAGGCTATTAAGAATGCCCATTCAATAACTTTCTTGGTATATTGTTGTTTAAAACGCATGGCAGTGATTCGACTTTCTTGATCAAAGAACTCTAAAGTGGGGACGCTCCACTTGAGGCTTGTAGTATGATTACTACTAGCATGAAGGGGTTTATTGGAGCTAGTTAGTTTTCTATGTAACTCTAAAAATATAATCAAAATCTCGACTATGAGTTTCAGTGAAGTTTATATTCAACTGATTAGTGTATAGAACACCCACAAACTCTTTCCACTCCACCTCGTTATGTTTCCAACTGACAAATAAATCATCAATAAAACGTAACCAAAGAACAATGTTGTCAGTATAAAAAACATTGGCACTATACCACACTAAAAACTTCTCCCACCATCCCATTGTTAGATTTGCATAAGGTGGGGTGAAGGTAGTGCCCATGGTGGTACCTTGCATTTGTCTAAAATAAGTATTGTTGAAAAGCAACACATTATTTGTCAAACAAAGATCAATCATCTGTATGATCATTTCAGTATGTCTCAAGTAGTTCTGGGACTGAGTACTCAAAAAATATTGGCTGGCTTCTTTACCAATTTTGTGTTTGATTGAGGTATAAAGAGAGACCACATCAAGAGTGGCCAATACAAAATGTGTTTCCAATGGGATCCCATCAATTTTACATAAAAAGTCTTCGGTGTCTTTCAAATAAGATGGCAGGGAAGAGACAAATGTTAATCAGACTGTGTCCATATATTTAGACATGTTCTCCAAAAGGACCCCAACTAGTGTAACAATAGGTCTCCCAGGAGACTTTCTTTGGTTCTTATGAACCTTTGGCAGGAAGTAAATAGTGGGCATGGTGGAATTTCTAGGATGCAATTTAAATTCTTAATCATCTAGAATGCCCATTTGTTGCCACTTAAAAAAAGAAAATCCTTCAGTTTTTAATCCATGGCATCAGTGGGGTCTGACGTTAACTTTTCATAACATGTCCTGTCCATTAAATGACAATTAGCCTCTGATATGTAATATGTTATGTTCATGATTACTATGTTGGTACCCTTATCTGAGACTTGATGATACAATCTGTTTTTTTTGTAATTCTATTATGATCTTTTTTAAAAACTTTTCTTTATTGGCATGAAGAGAGAACAGGCAAACAACACAGTGCACAAGACAGATGATATTACAGACACATGAATGGCATTACATGTATAAGGGGGTTTCAGGCAAGGGTTAGGCAATCAGCCTCACATTACAGTGTGTTTCAGGCATAACCAAGCTTATTCATCTGGGGGGAGGAGAGAAGTTCAATATCATCTTTACTGTTCAGATAGCTACAAAACTCAGTCCATACATTTTTGGGATGAGAGGTCATTGGGAGAGTGTTAATGTAGTCCTCTTCGCACATTTGAGTCCAAGTGAGGGCCCTTAGCCACATCTCGAATGAGGGAGGGAACGGCGCTTCCAGCACTGCAATATACATTTTCTGGCCACCATAGTTGTGACATTTAGAAACCTGGACACCTTCCTTAACTCAGGCCCGTCCCATATTCTGAAAAGGGCCGCCAGTGGGTCGGGAGAGATGTGGGTCGCTGTTATCTCAGAGAGGGCTTCTACAACAGCTTTCCAGAACAGCCCCAGTGCTTCACAAGCACAGAATATATGAATGTGGTCTGCATCGGTGGACCTACATCTAGGGCAGGTATGGGCCTGGCTGTGTGCAAACCTCCCACCCGGTGTGGTGTGTAGTATAGGCGGTTTAGGAGCTTATATTGCATGCACCTGAATCTGGCATTTAAGGAGACCTTGCGTGTATGTATGCACATCTTTCTCCACATAGCAACAGTGAGGGTCAGGCCTAGTTCACCACTCCACATGTCGCGTACCGTCTGCGGTGCATCATCTAGTTTGACCAGCAGCATCTTGTACAACGACGATGTTATGCCCCTGGCCCCAGCTGAATTGGTTATGTAGTGGATTTCAGATGAGTCTGGGGGTTCGTTGGGATAGGTGGGCCACATGGCACGGACCACCGCCCTCAGCCTGAAATATTGCAATAATTCCATCGCCGAGCCAGAGTGCCCAGGGCACCATGTCTGTGGTGTGATAAATTTCCCTTCGGGGTATGGGTCGGACAGTGCCCGGTAGCCCAAGTCGTGCCAGTGTCGCATGAGGAGTTTGTCATGAGTAGGGCTGAGGCCGGGAAACTGCCAGATGGGCAGCCACTTATAGTATGAAAAGGTGGCCTGGGTGTGATTGTAGTATTCGTTTTCATGCCATGGTTGTTGCTGCCACGGGGTCCGCCGGGCGTCGGTATGGAATGTGTGGTGGAGAATGAGAGACAGAGTGTTGACTTCTTCGCTTGCTAGCTTCTCGAGTTTCACATGTGGTGGAGGGTCCATGTATGTATACCAGTGTGTGGCGTGTTGAACCTGTGCGGCGATCCAGTATTTAGCGGGGTCAGGGGCAGTGAGGCCCCCTTTCTCATATGGAAGAGCCATGTGCTGCAACCGTGCCAGAGTGCCACAGAAATTGTGCGCATGCAGTGTGTAGGTTCTTGAAGTACTGTTTCCCGGGCCAGATCGGTACATTCACAAAGATGTAAAGCAGCTTGGGGACAATTATCATTTTAATTAGGGACAGCCTGCCCGACAAGGAAAGCGGGAGGTTACGCCATTTCAACATCCGGGCCTCCGCGAGCTGCGTCGCAGTCGCATAGTTGTCGGCTAATAGTGAAGGTTTAGTGAGGATACCTGGAACCCAAGATATCTGATTCCACCCAGAGACCAGCGGAGGGGAAATTCACATGTTGGTTGGGAGGTTGCTACAGTGAGCGGGAATATTTCAGATTTAGTGTAATTTATGGTAAAGCCCGAGAATGTGCCAATTTTAGTTATGTCGTGGATAATCGGGTCTAGATGGGCAGCCGGGTCTCTGATAAAGAGAAGTACATCATCAGCATACAGTGAGATTATCTCTGGGGCGTCATGCAGGTGTTTACCTTTTCTAGTATGTCAATTTCTAACACTGTCAGTCATGGGTTCGATGGCAAGCGCAAACAGTATTGGGGAGAACGGGCAACCCTGACGAGTGCCCCTGTGAAGCGTGAAGGGGGGCGAGACCTGAGAGTTAATAAGGACCCTGGCAGCTGTGTTTGTATAGAGTAGTTTAATATATGACATCATGTGTGGGCCAATTCCCATTTGGTGAAGTACAGCTCACATATACCGCCAAGACACCATGTCGAATGCCTTCTGGGCATCGAGGGTGACCGCTGCGGCGCTGGCATTAGGATAAATTCTGGACATAACATTGAACAACCGATGGATGTTGAGGGCCGTTGATCGATCGAGGACGAAGTCACTCTGGTCTGGATGGACTAAGTGGGTCATTATGGGGAGGAACCTGCTCGCAATTATCTTGGCAAAGATTTTTGTATCGGTGTTGACAAGAGATAGGGGCCTGTAGGATCTGCATACGTCCAGCGGCTTGCCCGATTTGGGGAGCACGGTTATGATGGCCTTGCGCATGGACTGGGGCAGGATGGCCAGGCCGAGTGATTCATTCCAGACCTCGAGGAGTCTGTGTGCTAGGATGGCAACATGCTCCTGATAAAACTCTGAGGTGAGGCCATCTGGGCCGGGTGCCTTGCCCTTCGGGCAGCCTCAGTTATCTCGTCGAGGGTGAATGGAGTATCTAGCTGATCCCTGGTGGCGCGGGAGAGGAGGGTCATGGGGTTTGGTCCAGAAGGAGGTCCACATCCTGTAGGCTGTGCTCCTGCTGGGGGGCATATAAGGTTGTGTAAAACCGTGGTGACTGTCTCGAGGACGTGTTGGTCAGACCAGTGCAGCGCGCCATTTGAGTCTTTGATGCAGTCTATGTGGGTTCTACCCCCTCTGCGTGAACTAGTCTGGATAGTGTCCTCCCCGGTCTGTCCCCCTCTCCGTATTTACGGGCTGCCATGGGACAGGCGTGATATTGTATCTCCTTCTGGGCATGGGCCTCGAATGTCTCCAGCTCGGATCTAACCTGTGCCAGTATGGTCAGGGATGGGGCAGATGTGTACTCCCTCTCAAGTTCTTTAAGCTTTGCTTCCGATCGCTGCAAGCTATTTTTAATGTCTTTGAGGACCCCAGCCTCCCTGGAGATGCACATCCCCCTGATGAAGACCTAGAACGCTTCCCACGGACCCCATCAGATGTATCATGTCTTTTATTGCAGTCGAAGAATGTGTTAGTGTCAGCCAGGATTTCCGCTTTGAAAACTATATCTCTAAGTGCCTCCGACTTGAATCACCAGACAGAGCGGGGAGGCAGGTCGTGTCCCAGTGTGATTCACAGCGTTACCGGGGAGTGGTCTGATAGTGTGCGTGGTAGTATCTGTGTGTCTGTGGCCCTCCCCACCATTCCACTTGAAATGAGAAACAGGTCTATTCTAGATAGGCTATCGTGTACTGATGAGTAAAAGGTGTGCTCTTTCGTGTGTGGGTGGAGAACTCTCCACACATCTTTGAGGCCCAGCGTGTCAATGTGTGCGTGTAGTCTATTAGCCGCACGCAATGTAGCTTTGCGGGCGGTCCCAGATCTGTACAGCTCTTTGTCTAAAATCAGGTTCATGTAACCGCCCCATATGATTGGGACACCGATATATTTTGCGAGTATGGTGGTAATTACATCTAAAAAGTCTGAGGCGTCGAAGTTTGGGACATATGTATTCACGTTAAGGCATTCAACATTGGCGAGTAGGCAATGAAGGATTACATATCTGCCCTCCGGATCGATGTGGCTGGTGCGCAGCAAGAATTGGACTGATTTGTGGACTAGAGTGAGCACCCTCTGGACTGGGTTGAATATTTTGTGTAGTACCTGTTAGTACCCCAGGCTGGGGCCAGGTATGTCGCTAGGTGCCCCAGGGCGTGTGTTTCTTGAAGGAGGAGTATTTTTATCCCGTGCCTCTGGGCATAGGCGGTTATCCTGCGGGCTTTGGTGAAGTTACATAAACCCTCGGACATTCCATGTCATGAAATTGAGCGACATAGTGTTGTATTATGGAACATCCCTGCAGTGATATTTGTTATCATTCAGTACCTTGCGCACAGCTGCAGTACAGCCATCTCGCGGTGCAGCCATGTTCCCCGCTCCCATGCCATTTTCCTTTAACCAATCCCCAACATTACCTCCCACCACCTTAACTGCCCACCCCCAACTTGCAGAGCAGACCCCCCCACCCCAAATACAAGTATCACCAATTAAACTGACACTCACTGGGGAGTAGAGGTCGGTGGGCAAGATCCAACGTGGATATGCCCCTCTCAAGGCCCAACGGGGGCAAACAAGCAGCAACAACTGGATAAGAATAAACATTGCAACTGCATTGAGGTGCGCTGTTGCCGTGCGGCCGGCATTTTGAGCATGGTGCAGGACAGCATATGCCATCTGGAACAGGTTTCTGCAGTAAACGGATCCTATGTCTGGCCCCAGGCAACAGTAGATATCTCAAAGCAAAATGGGACTGAAGAAGTAACTAGGGCTCGTGGCCAGCTCCAGGCACTAGAAAGGAAAATGTGGTTCATGTCTATAGTTCAGGAGCCGACTCGTAGCCCGTATGAGTGTAATAGGGAGCCATGTTTGCTGAGTGTGGAGTGCGACATTACCATCATCACATTTTGAGTCAAGGATCACCAGATAGGATGGGTGACATTGAGCTAGGCAACACATGGTTTATCGTCGTTGACGCGGTCGCCTCCCGGATTGTGAAGTGGTATATGCGACTCAATGAATTTCACTGCTTCGTCTGGGACAGTAAAGAAGTACAGTTTACCATTGTGGGTGAGTTTGAGTCGTGCCGGGAACAGGATGGCATATAGGACGTTACACTCCCTGAGCAGTTTCTTGACGCCAAGGAATTGACACCTCTCCTGTTGCACCGCTATTGAGAAATCTGGGAAAATCCTAATGGTGTGGGCCTCGAAGCGTAGGTCTCCTTTCTCACATGCCAGGCGGAGGACGAGGTCCCCGTCCCGGTAATTGAGAATTCTGGCGATGATGGGCCTTGGGATGTCGCCTGGCTTGGGGCGTGGTGACGTTCCACCGTGAAGTACAGTGACAGGGCCGGATTGCCCAGGAGGTCTTTGAGTAGAGTTTCAGCGGCATCCTCCATACGCCACTTAAGGGCGTTCTCGGGAACCCCAATGAAACACAGGTTGTTTCTGCGGGAGCGCGACTCCAAATTGTCGCACTTTGCTTTCACACTTTTCATGTCGCGCATACAAGGAGCACATGAATTTCGTCTTCATTCGCTGATATCCTATTTTCGGCGTCAGTGATCCTGGTCCCTGCTTGGTCCACTTGTGTTTTAAGGGAGGCGACATTGGCATTAATGTCATCCAATTTCTCGTGGAAGGAGGCAAAGTTTTTGCCCATTGATTCCATCAGTGTAGTCCAATCTGGAGCCATTGCACTGGGATGAGGATCAGCTTCAGGTTCCTCCTGCAGGGATGACGCATGCCCCACCTCGGCCCTCGGGACTTTCCTGGCAAATTTATCCATGGCTCCCCCCTTAGAGGCCCCTCTGGATCTGTTCAACATTGCGAGTGTAGGGCCAAATGCGGCAACGGCCCACAGGTGGAGCTGATGGGGAGGTGGATGGCTAGGAGTCCGGGGTGTTCGATGACAATAGGCACCACACCAGTGTCAGCAGGGGTGACCAGGCTATGGGGACAGTGGAGGCGAGGAGGCAGCAGCCAGGTGCAGCGTGTTGTGCTGCCCAGGGGCCAAGAGGAGGCAGCCACCAACCGCCGGGAGCGAGTGGTGAGCTGGCAAGCTGCAGTGATTGAAGCGTAAGGTTTCACACTCTTGTTAGGTTGAGAAGCGTTATGCCTATCCAGCCCGGCAGGGCCTGCACTTTCCAAAGTTCAGTCATTGTAGAAGGTGGGGTGGGGGCTGATCGAACAATTCTTGTAGGGTCACCTAGTTTCGTGGGTTCGCCAGAAGGGGGGAGCCACGGTGCAGCTTGGAGCCAGTAATTCCGGATGGCAATGTGTCCGGTGCTATCAAGTATTATGATCTTTTTTTCTGTGTTAGACAGGTTCCCTTTTGTGGTGCTGGGTTTCAATGCATTCCTTTTTAAGTCACTGATAACCAGATCCTGAAAGGCCTCAATATGGCCACCCAGCTCATGAGATGGATTACATTTTGATTTACATTTCAATTCACTTTTTTCGGCTGGTCTTCATCAATGTCTAGACCACTCCATTCAGTAGTTTGAAAAATATCACTGGTACCTAGACTTTGATCAAGATGCACTAAATTAGTTAAGGTTTTAAGATCATTAATAATTAGATAATTCTTTTGCCCCCAATGGAGTTACCTGGGGTCCCTTTCAAGGATTGATTTCAAAGTACTTTTTTAGGCAAACTTTTCACATGTACCTTTCAAAGTCAATTTGTGTCTGAACGTAATGAATTGGGTAGTGGGATAGAAACGTAGGCCCAAACTTATAATTTCTTTTTGTTCTTGAGAGTCAAAACATGAGAGAATAAGTTTATGATATTCATTTTAATTATATCCTTTATTTCATTTTTTTCTTCCCAATCTGATTCGCAGAGTGTGTATTCCTCTGGTTTACTGCCAATTATGTTTTTTTTGTGCGCTCTGTACTCTCCTGGTTTTCTTCTTTTGCAAATATGTGGTCCTCTGCCCGACCTCGTCCTCTGTTGTTTTGTATTTGTTCTTCTATTTAGACATACCAAACTCTTCTCCTCTAAAAAATGTAACTTGACAACTGGTTCTTCATTGCAGGGCATGCGGTAGCGGCCATGTAGTTATGGTTAAGTTGCGCAATTCATAGGAAGAACACTTTTTGGGTGGCTTACAACTTTGGTGCCATTTGACGAATCCTCACAAAGCTTTGCAAAGAACGTATATGGCCATCTCAGAATGGCCTTGCAAAGTGCGGTGTGGTTTTGTCCAGGGGGAGCAAAGTCATAGGGGCAGTCCCAAAATGTTTGAAATCTTCATGGACACAATGGCAACACAAATTTTGCTCACGCCTACAGCCCTAATCGCTGGATGAATTGTGACCAAATTTGCACCAGGAGCGGCAGCCTGGTCCCGAAAGTGTGCTTTTGTAATTAGTCCATTCATTTATTTAGAAAAGGTCAAAAAGTAGGCACAAAAATGTGTGATATTTGGGTCCAGTCCGCAGAACAATTTCCTGATTTGGTGTCCACAGACACCTCAGGACGAATCAGATGGTGGCTTGGTGTCCGCGGACATCAAAGACGCCCACTGATTGGATGTTGAAACTGTGTTTTAATAGGTGCAAAAAGGGTTTGCAGGTGCCGCCCACTTTGCGGACAACTCTGCTGAATGTGATAAGAAAAACATTTGGAAAACATATTTGGGGTTATTTGGTGGTTGAAAGAGGGCCTTCAAACGGTGGGTGAGTGCAATAAAGTTGTCATGGAGCTGTTCTAATAGGCGAAACAGTGCTGCTGCCGCCATGTCCGTGTTCACTGTCCTTGCCTGGGGACACAAACACATGTCTGCGGACCTCTGCTGTTAGTCTCAAATCTGAGTTACTGCAAATAATAAGGAACATACCAGTCACGAAACAAATATATAACAAGAGTTTATTCGCTCTTGAAGCGGACCCAATTTCAGCTATGTCCGCGCACAGTCATAGAGAAATTGAGCAAGTCACATGAGGGACAGGCAGCTTTAAATACACTTCAAACCGGCTTTGGTTGCTGAAATAATACATAGTTTATGACCCACATAACGTGGGCATTTTCCATGGCAACACATGGTACCTCCCGCTGCGTCATCTCTGCATCATCTCTGTACAATTTACTGTTCTCCGAGTGAGGAAATTCACCACGTTCCCATCACAAGGAGGCAAGGAGGCATTCCTTGTGCTTCGTTATCACTGGTTGTTTTACACCAAAAGGGCACTTTGCATTTTGGCTTGGCAGTTCAATTAACATTTCCTCTCTAGAATGTGCATGGTATATTATGGTACATCATGTTTTCTAAACATGAGTCGTGCAATTAGCTTCGGAAAGCAGAAGACAGGAAGGAACATAACTAACCTTTATCTTTGACTGTCTGTGTCTGCCTGTTCAAGGTTTGAGCTGGTAAATTCCATTAGCTAAGCATTCCTCGCAAATATACGTTTGCCAGCCTGTCAGGCTGAGAACATTTTATGCATACAGAATAATGAAAACCCAGAAAGTGAGCACAGAAACCAAATGGAATCGGAATGGCACATTTAAATGTGTACACTTAGGCTAAGACAGAATAACACAGGATGGATGCATTTTTACAGTGTGGGATTGGGGGAGTTGTAGGTGTGTCTTCCTATTTGAAGGTGTACTGTACATACTTGCTAGGTGGTTTGATTGCATTGTGGTGGTTGTAACCAGTGGCCAGATTATATATGTATCATAATGATATGTACTGTAGGGGGGGTATACTGTGTTAGTAATAAAGTGCAATGATTTAATTGAAGTGCACATGGTATTTATGATTGCAGAAGAATTGAGGATAGCAGTGAAGGAGTCTGTAGGTGAAGACAAACAAGAAATATAACAGTAGGTATGGATACTTAGTTGCATATGGAAATACATGTAGGAATCATTTGGTTCATTTTCTGTGGAAATAAATAGTATACTTTGTTAAATACAGTGGTTTAAAACTTGTATTTGCATTCAATTGTACATATACATTGACTGTTTAGACCCTCATAAACAGTACATTGTAAGTACTATGTTTGGTACAACATTATTGTGTGTTACACTGTTGTTTTATTGACTTGAAATAATCATTGAGTCATTGGGAAAAATACATAATGGGTTAAAAAAAACTATTACATTAAAAATAAAATGCATGTTACAGAGTACATTAGTTTAGTAGCATTGATATATGTTGTGAGTGTAGGTGTGGTAGGATGTTTGTTGGAAGTGTGCTGTAAGTAAATATATGTTAGATAGAGCAGTAGTTAGATACCCGTTGGTGTATTCTAACAATATTGGATTTTAGATGAACTATTGCAGTAACAATAAATGTTATGGTATATTTGAAGCATTTTAGAATGAAAGGAATGTTTAAAGTAGTTAGATACCCGTTGGCATATTCTAACTGGCTTGGATATTAACATTAATATTGTAGTATTATGGAAGTAGTTAGATACCCATTGGCATATTCTGTTTACTGTACTATACTTTAGTGAGGAAATTTGGGTTGAAGGAATATTAAGTAGGCATTTGTTAGATTTGCTGGTAACCTATGTTTTGGAGTAACTGATGTGTTGTTACATTTAAACCAACCACTTGTTTTTTAACATATGCAGTATAGTGGCCTTAAGTGGTTGTGACACCAGTGTAGTAGATTATGCCTATTGGTGTACTGTTTTATTGTCTAAAGATACTTGCCCATGTGTGATGCTAGTCAGCTTACAGTTATGTGTGGTACCATCTGCATAGTACCTTAGAACAATTGGTATGATATATTGGCCTTGTAAGTTCAATGGTATGATGGAATGATTGTCTGAATTCCGCAAATGGCATAATATGCTATGATTTGCATTTTGGAGAAGCTGCTGAAATGGAATGGATTCACAATTTGGTATGGAATACACAAATCATTCATTAGGGATGTGATCTTGTGAAACATGGTTGCAGACAGTGCATGTATGTTTCCACGTGTATGAAATCTACAAGATTTCCTTTATAGGGATGCTTTTGGTTTCTAGTACTTGTAGTAAGTACATTAGGAATTCTTGTGGATCACCTGTGTGTTTAAGGTGAGTTTTGCCATTCCTGCGCAGTAGTCTAATTCTTGCCTTATACCTGAGACACAGTTAGTGCTGTCAGGATTATTTGTGGCACTTCTTTGAATGAGGAGCATTTGCAAACACAACTGGTCAGAGCCATTTAAATAAATTTTGTTGAACAAATGGTGGCAATTGGAAGAGAAGATTGATGGCTACATTTGCATTGCAATTTACTCCACTCGTGTTTCTGAATTTAAATGGACCAGAACGTTTTGTTTTTGTATCTCTTGATGGGCCTGCATTTGTTTTTTGAGACAAAACATTTGTCTCTTTCTCTTCTGATGGATGTACAGTTGTTTTTGGACTAGAGAATTTTGTGGTTGCATTATTTGATAGACTACAATTTATTTGTTTTTTCAGTGGTATTGCTGAGAGATCTTGTATAGGTTCTGTTTGTATTAATTTTCTTTTTAAAGGTTTTCTTTTTTCAGGTACAAGGTACATAGCTAGGTGGGGGTGTACAGTGCATATATCCTATTGTATTCTAGGATGCAAGGAATGTCAGCATTGACTTTGCATCAAAGTTAACTAGGAATAGACCATTGAGAGCACAGAGACCTGAAAGTGCTAAGTAACTCATATCTTCTTTGAAGACTATGCTGCCAATGCCAATCAATACATGATCTAGAGATAGATCATGCAGTTTGTGAATAGTGACAGCATATGCAATGGATAGAGATAATTGTTCTCTGCGTACTGTAAGGAAGGCATGGTTAGAAACAGTTAGACAGACACACGTGATCACAGTTCAAGGGTGTTTATTGAAGTTTAATTGGGTTTGAAAAATGCCCATCTAATCCTAAATCTAAAGATGGGATGAAGCTATGACCATTAAAGAATAATAACGCAGTCCTAGTCGAGTTTGTCAAAATAAAAGTCCCTATACAAATACACCTATTGCCAATCCTTACTTCTAAATACAAATAGTGTGGGAAACAATGTTATGCAAAAGACAAGTGTTCAAGAAATGATGTGTCAGGATATTAAAGCCATTGGCTTCCCTTCTCCACGTTTTCAGCACGGGACAAGGCAGCACACTTGAGCTTAGCACACTCTATGGCTCCTCTAGCATGAGGATGCAGTTCAAAATCACAACTTCAGGGCCTTCTGTGCAAAGTATCTTTGCCACTCAAAGGGCCTCATTACACGGATGGCGGTAAGGATTTACCGGTACCGGTAAAATACCGGTACCGGTAAATCCTTACCGCCTTACTACGAGGTCCCTTTGCGGGTTTGGGGATTTAACGCCTGCTTTTTGCAGGTGTTAAAATCCAACCTGCAAAGGGACCTCGGAGCTAATTACGGCACCGCAAAATTGCGGTGCCGTAATTAGCACCTTCCCCATTCCCATAGAGCCCTATGGGGCAGAAATGGGAATGGGGAAGGGCAATGGTGGAAGGGGAATTTACCGCCCCTCCAACCTTGGAATGGGGCGGTAAATCCCCTTTCCACCAAGGCGGTGCCGGTATTTTACCGTGTGATGAGGCCCAAAGTCTCTTATTTCAGAGGGCCTGATGCAACTCAACAAACATTAAAGTTCCTTTCTTCTTAGGATTTCACATATACAACTTCTCGGGTGAGTTACTGTTCATACCGGGTCACACACTTTAACACAAAACCTTCCAAGAGGTCTCCCTCTGCCGGGCTCGGACCAAATGTGTCTACTTTTCTAAACTTTCTCTAGTTCATCAAAATCAAAGACTTTCGACTGTGTGCAGGATTTTGCTTGATCCAATGCAGCACCACTTCGATTCACAATTACTCATTCTCTTCTTGATATAACCTTTTTCTCACTTTCACTTTTGCCACTTCTCAGCTGGATACCTTACATAGACCTTCGATTGAGCACCCGTGCGGTGCCAGACCACTCTGTCGAAGGTATTGCATCTTGTTTTTAAAGTTCAGTCACTCATCAGCAGTTCAACTTAACTTAGGTCTCTTATCACACGCGCTTTAACAATGTTCATTCTAGCGCTCGCCATACAATGTTGCTGCTTGCAGCCTTCGCTTCAACACAGACCAGTCCTGTATCCATCTCCTCAACTCACCGGCTGTGTTGATTTCACTGATGCTGCTTTGTTCTTGGAGCCAAGGATTGTACCACGGCAGCTGGTGATTCTCCCCGCCTTGATTATTCATGTGGACGGGCCCCGGGTATCTCCAACACACAATGCAGGATTATTCAGCCTGGTTTCCTGGTGTCATAATTTCTATTCTTGAGGTTTCTGGGAAGTAATGGTTCCTTGTCGAAAAGGTTAAGGGAACTTCCCTCCTTGCAATCCCATTCTGTTTTGCCATCTTTCTTCTCTCATTCAGCTGATATTTCCATGTGTGCTTTTCCTCACTCCGAGTGTGCTCTTTTGATTCGCCTTTTATCTGTGTGGGGCAGAAGTCAGGTGTGTGTGATGGTCAGTAATTGCCTGACCTTGTCTGACCATTGTATTGGGACACATCAGGTATACTGCTTGAGTGTTAGTCTGTTTTCTCTCACAGTGGAGTCTCTGTGAGAAAGTATTTGTGTTGTAAAGGGGTTGGGGATAGAGTTCCTAAATATCCCACCTGGTAGGATGGGGTAAAGTTGTTACAGGGAAGGGGATACGGCGACTCACCATCTAGTGCCCCACACCCACTCCTCGAAGACCCCTCAGCCAGGTGATCCTCTGGCACTGGTCCACTCCCAGGACCTGGATCCAAAAGCAATGGCCATGCTATGGCCACCTGGATGACAGATCCCCAGGGACTAGTGGGTGAGACAACTTCTGGTTTCGCACAGTACACACATGTCTGGAAACATGCTATTGTGCGGCATATTCTCTTAACTTCTGCAAGTTTGTCAAAGTGAATGTTGACAAACTGGATGCTGTTCTCATGTGGATGTGTTTGGAAGCCAACAACTGCTTCATTTGCTCCATTGACCAAATCTTGTTCTATGTCAAGGTTATGTTTTAGCATTACTCTGCAGTTTAGACACAGAGTGAATACTTCCTCTAATCCTGCTGTGTTGGAGATACATTTTTCTAAGCTATTTAGTTGTGCTGTTTCTTGTTGACACGTGGGGCGTTTCATGCCGTGCACTTCAAGTTTGTCTGTGGAGCTGATATGCACAATTGGTTGCATTTCTTTTTTCAACATTGTATCGTTGAATTGAATACAGCTTGCAAGAGTTGGCATTGAGGACATGCCTTTTAATGACATCAGGGGCAGATGTGGATTAATCTAGTTTTTAAGATGAGTTTTGCATCTTCGGTTAGCAGACCAGTTCTAATGCTTTTTAAAATGTTAGCATAGTTTGAGATCTGCAGACTGATGCATGTTTTGAGTTAGTTCTCTGTAGCGAAAATGTTGCCAGAGATTTCCATTTCCATGCTACCGAGTGTGTTATGGCATTGTTTGTGTCCTAAGGTTTTAAAAATAGGTTTACGTTTAACTGGTGTTAACTATAGGAGGCCTTCGATAATAATTACGTGTTTTCTTCCAAATAGTTCTTCGTAGTTGGTTTTCATTACTTCTTTCATTCTGAGAGGAATTAAAGCCAACATAATGTTGGAAACCATGCTTACTTTCATCTATCAGAAGCACTTTCATTTGTTTCAGAATTCTGTGTACTTCAGTAGCAGATTCTGCTGATAATTTGTAGTATTCTAATTTGTTGTGGTGTTGTACTGGGAGGCGCAGTAAAGGTAAACGTCCTATGTTATAGGCAGCTAAACCTGTGGGGGTTGTTTTACCAGAACCAGCTTCACCTCTTACATAAAGGAGCAGTTACAAGTTTTATTTTTATGTTTAAGACCATGTTCAATTTATTTAGTGACTTCTAGATAAATGGTGAGCTGTTCATCATTTATCTGTGCTTTAAGAACTGACAAGTCTTCTTCAGATTGTTTAGATTGATACATGGTATTGTCTACCTCATTCATGGCTATTTCTGCTTAATTTAGAATTAGTGGTTCTCCATGTGGTTCTTGGCTTCCTGTTAGGGAGGATTGACTGCCCTCAGGCGTGTCTTTATGTAGTATAGCATTAATTGCTTTCTCTTGTCGGTGTTCATTGTCCAACATTTGTTTGCATTGTTTGAAATAGACATTTGTTATACTGCTTTCATTTGCTTTTAATGCAGCTTCAAATGGATCATTGTTAGCTAATAATTCTTTTTCTTTTCTCCAAGGTTTGAAAAGTTGTAGTAAGGCCATGCAATAAAGTGCTCTATGTTGCAGAGATCTAATTGATAACTTTATATGATTAATTAGGCTGGGTTTCATATGTTTTACTACGCTTCCTTCACAAGTTGAGACTGAATATTTACCACTTGTCTCATTTGGTTTGACATTACTTTTGTAGGAATAGTTTTGGGCTATGTTGTATGGACACATGTTTTTCAAACCAGTACTTCTGTTTGGGTAGTTTATGTCAATTAAATAGTTTTTTAAAATGTCCTGGCTGTTCAGATCCATTGTAGCGGTTGTTTCTGTCTCTTGGTAGGATTTTAGTACTCTTTTTTGGGATGAAGCTGGACCAAAGTTTAGCCATACATTGTATTCATATTTGCCAAATAAGACAGTTCCTGTTAAACGGTCAGCTTTGTAGCACCGGCATTCTCTATGGGAGAGCATTTTTATATTGAAGCTGTATCATTTTTGTGACAGTGTTTTGTCAGAGGATATGTCATCATCCCAGACGTCTTTTAGCTCTGTTTTTTCTGCTGTGACATATCTAGCAACTGCAGTGGATTTGTCTGCAATGTATTGGATGTCTATATTTGCATTCCACAAGAGGGCAATGATTGCATTGTAATCAATGATGTATTTGGATGCTTCGTCTCCTTTAATGTTGTATGTGTTTTAGGGCATTTTCCTTTTACACTGTGTCTAACAGTTATGTTTTTGGAAGCTTAAGATTTGTATATGTAGGTCTCTAGCCATGGTTTGTGAAGGGCTGCCACAGGTAATGTATTTTTGAATAAATTGTAAAACAGTGGCATCACTGTCATGGCCAAATTTGGGAGCATCTTTTATCCACAAAAGCATGTGGACTTGTGGTGCGCCTCTGGATTTATATTCTTTTCTCCAAAAGAAGTGTTCGACTTCTCCAAGTGGAGGGGTATTTTTATAGAAGATGAAGAGCAGCATGGCAGTGAAGTGATGGTGAAAGTACCTTGATACATTAACAGGGTCAAGAGAACAGAGTTCTCCTGGTGTTTTCATATCTATTCCCTCTTTATTTTTGTTTGCAGTGCATAAGAAGTCAGGCAAGTCTTCCCATGCATATTGTGCACAACATAAAGTCACAACCCATGTGGGTGGGTATGGGTTCCTTAGCATACAACATGCATCAGCGTGACGTTGGAACCAGTATTATTTTGTACCACGCATGTTTGCCAAGAGATTAGTGATACTTGACTGCAAAACATCATCTGTTTTTTATCTTTTGAAGCCGTTGGGTAGCAGATATGTTTGAAAAATTATAGCCATAGAGTTGCTAGTTCACTTTCAAACAGAAGGTGGAAAATGTATTCTACATTTTGTCTAAATCTGGAGTCTTCAGAATACATACGTAAAGAGTGATATTCTGATGCTCCAATTTGTCTGGATCTTTCATCATATCTGCCTCCTTTTCCTGTAGGAATGAATAGAGGAAAAGAACATGCTTCTCCACTTTTTACTCATATGCTCATTTGAGAGCCTTTGGCTTGACGCATTTGATAAAATTTGTAATGCATCTTCTATGGTGTCTTTGGAGTGTAAGGGGTGAATTGTATACTGGTCTAAAATGTTGGCTGCAGTAGCAGTATCTACACATTCAAAATAGCCAGTTTGTGGTGAATCCTGAATTATTTGGGTGGTTTCTTTTAAGTTTCCTCTATGTTTATATATTTGTAGTATTCATTTTTTTAAGGTATTGTAGGGCACGTCTAACTTTGTTTAAGTTGACTAACTGTTGCCAAATTATTTTGTATTTTGTTGGTACACCATTAGCTAGTACAATCAATGATTGATCTATTGGCTGTTGTACCCCTAGAGAGTTTACATTTTCTTTAAGTTCTTATGGCAAATATACTACTTTGCCACAAATGCCTTTCAGTAACTCAGATGGAGGCAATTTGGCTGTTTTTGGTTGAAGGTGTATTATAGCTTGAAATGGATATGCTGTTTAGCTCTCATACAAATTAAGAGTTTGGAGATCTTTTGGAAGTGGGAAGATTGTTAAGCTATTATTAATAGCATGTGATGGCATTATTGTCCAGCTTTGTATTGCAGTATGTGCAAACTAGGGAGGGGTCAGTTATTTTGTATTTATTTTCTACTGCTGAGTATAAAGCAAATTGGAACCATTGGGGTTCCTCATTGTCTTCTATTTTGTAGGCCATATCTACTATTTTGGTGCTCTTTTTTTATAAAAAAAAGTTCTGCAACAACAGAAACCTACTTTGTCTGGTATTTCAGCAGTTGTGTTTTGAAACATAGCTATTCCTTTTTGTATGTGAGGTTTTCTCTAATGTTTTCAAAATTTACTGAATATTGTATGTCAACTTCAGTTCCAAAATATTTACTTTGGATCTGTTCTATTTCTCGAAGGAGTTCTTTGGCAGTGCCATTTAGCAGAATTCTATTTACATTTTGCAGTTCTAGAGCAGGATTTTTTTGCATAGTATAGTCTATGCACAGGTTTTCGTTTAGCAGAATGGTGTGTTGCTAACATTTTGATGTGATGTAACATCCTTTTGCAAGCAGTTCCTGAAATACAGGCTAATTAATGTCCTCACAGACTGTGTGGATGCGCACTTGTCAGGAGTCCATGATTTGTAAAGGTTTCATTCTACTGTTGTCTTTTAGTTTCACATAATGATTTAGGAATTGTTGTAAAGATTTGAAGGATTGTTGTCGTACATTGCATATTGAGCTGCACATCCATTTGTATACTGGATGGTTTGTTCGGGCAAAAGGAACAGTGGGTTGAAAGTTTGTTGTGGAAGTTTTCTCTATAAGTGTTTCTTTTGGCATAATGGTGTCTCCTACCATTTCATAGATGCTGCCATTATTGTCTATGGCAATTTGGAT
This sequence comes from Ambystoma mexicanum, assembly GCF_040938575.1. Taxonomy (NCBI): domain Eukaryota; kingdom Metazoa; phylum Chordata; class Amphibia; order Caudata; family Ambystomatidae; genus Ambystoma; species Ambystoma mexicanum. The sequence continues at coordinate 1,082,503,916 of NC_090937.1, read as the reverse complement.
TCTTTGTTCTTGTTTATAAGCATCTTCATTGGAATAGGGCTCTGTGCTGCTTGTGTGAAACCATTCACATCATAGAAATTTGAAAAGGTATCCCTGTTGACATTGCGCATGTTTAGAAGTACTTTTTGTAATGTATTGATTAATTTAGTTAGTGCTTTTATTCTGTTTAATATTAATATAAACAACTTTCTCTTTAGTAGAAATGTGCTGTCAATTAGAGCTTTGGGGATTTGTTTTCTGCGGTAGTTTTTAACAGTAGATCATTACTTTGTATATGTTTTTATAAGATTGTTAAGCACACTACAGTGGAACATTTTTTGTCAAAGAAACTTTTTGGATTACTTTAGTGTTGCTATGTTAATATTGGTACATATAGTGTTAGGTTCATTTCTCGGTCTGGTTATGTGTCATGCCACGGGACTCGAGACGGGTTTCAAGAATTCCACGATTCGCCAAGAGTCTTGCTAAATCGAATTTAATACGGAAATACAGCAAAAGATTCCTGCATTTCTGACCCGATTCTTACAGAAGGGCTTGGAAGTTACCTTGGCAACGGTGGAAGCCGTTGTCAAGGGGAGGGAGTCGGCGTTCAGGAAGCAAACACTAGTCACATGACTTACTCTTCTTAAACTCCGCCCTGTCCTAAGTTCAGTGCTTCTGATTGAGCTTTTTGGGTATACTGCTTTGATCTGTGCCTTTTTTGTGATTTCTGCTTACCTTTTTCGGACCTGCATTTGGATTTCCCTAGTCTGTCTTGGTACCTGGAACTTCTGGTTTTTTCGATGTACGGCACTCGTCCCTGGACTCTCTACTTGCCTGCTCCTTGGTTCTGTCGCCGCCCGCTTGTGTTTTTGATTCGGACTGGTATTTGGCTTGCTGTTCTTGACCCCTTGTTTTTTGACGCCTATACGGATTTCAGGTTTTCCGCGTTTTGAGTTCCTTTCTTGTGTACTCACTTTCGTTATTTCTACATACTTTCGTATCGATAACTTTCTCAACCCTCGCTTCCCTGCGGGATAGGAGTGTTTCAGTCTCAGCTGCACCCTGGGATAGTATCAGCCTCCGCTGCATCGTGGGAATAGGAGTTCTCAGCCTCAGCTGCACCGCGGGATCCTGCCAGCCTCTGCTGCTACGTGGGAGTGTTGTGTTTTCCATCCTGGCCACCCCGTAGACTTCGTTGAAGAACCAGACCCAGACTCAGCCTCAACTGCACCGTGGGAGAGATCTAGTGGAACTATTGCGGTACGGTAACTTGTGCTTCATCTTTTGCTTACTTTTTGGTTCAGGGAAGTGGGTCACTCCAAACCATACGGGTTAGATAGGAATTTTTCTCTCATGTTTGGCTATCCAAGGGATTTTATTACCTCCTCATACTGTTTATCTAACATAGGGATTAGGCTATTATTTGTATCATTGATCCCTCAGTCTATTCTGTTCTCACGCAGTGGTTTCTGTTACAGGAAGTTCCACGACTACTGACTAGAGTCCTTGTCCCAATAGTTCTGGGTCTTACCACTAACCTCACAGGTTAGTGTAATAGATATTTTGTTCGAATTTTTGTTATAAGAATTCAGATTATTAATTACTGTATCTTTTTTCACAGCCATGAGGTCTCCAAGAATTCCAGTTTTTCGATTAATCAATCTTTCTGTATGTTCCTTTGTACATTCAGAGAGGTATATTGATAGAAAGAATTCTTCCTCTACACTACGGGTTCAAGTTTGTGGGGAAGAATTCTGACAAAATCAGAACCCTCATAAATGGAATCTAACGAGACCCTGGCTAATTTGTTTCAGTTAGTGGCAGATTTGCGCACTGACATGGCTAATGCACATGCCACGACCCAACAACAAATCCTGGAAATACAAACGGCCATGCATCCCCCCTCCCTTCCGGTTCATCCACCTCCATCCGTTTCTGGTGTAGGTGCTGCAGCCGCACAGGCCGAGGCAGGACCGGTGTACGTCACCTCACAGTTTCCGTTAGCTCCTCCTGAGCGGTTTCATGGGGATCCTAAACACTTCAGAACATTTTTGAATCAATGCCGGTTGCAGTACTTATGTCGACCAGGATCTTTCCCTGATTCCGCAACTAAAGCAGCCTTCCTGTTATCCCATATTGGGGGTACTGCTGCAGCATGGGCTAACCCTTTATTGGAAGAGGGTAGCCCTCTACTGTTCGACTGTGATGCATTGATTGCAGCCATGGGTAAGGTTTTTGATACACGGTAGAAGGCCCAGGTTATGGAGTTGGAGTTGTTAAGTTTACAACAGGGGGATTCAACTCTTCTGGCTTATTTAGCCAAATTTAATCAACTGGCTGCTGAGACAGGGTGGCCGGATGATAAGAAGGCCTCGCTTTTTTACAAAGGGTTATCCAATTCATTAAAATATACCCTTGCTTTGGTACCAGTCGTCCCAAACACATTTTCAGGATTGTTGGAACTGGTTCTGCAGATCGATGCCCGCAAGGCCGCTAGAAAGGGTGAGAAAAAGGGGTTACCTCCTCCAGTATCAATTAACCCTATTCCAACTGCAGGAGGACCCGAGCCCATGCAAATTGGAGCGGCCACACGGGGACCCCTCTCTCCAGAAGAGAGGGAAAATAGAAAGAAGAACCATTTATGTTTGTATTGTGGTGCTTCCGATCATCTCCTGAAGGAGTGCACTAAGAAATCCATGAAGAAACAGGGAAACTTGAAAGCTCGACAATAAGAGGAGTCCATTTGTCGAGCCCTTCCATGTTAATGGACTCCAGTTTGGTAACGCCTTTCACTATGACAGTTATGTTCCTGTTCCCTCCTGGGAAATTGGTTCCAGCTACTGCGGTGCTTGATTCAGGTGCCACAGGAAACTATATTGATTCACAATATGCCAAAGAGCTAGCTTTACCCATTCTCGCGAAGGACAAGCCAGTTGCTGTTAATGCTGTAGATGGTTCTTCCTTGTTGTCTGGCATGGTTACCCATCAAACTATTGACCTTGTTATGGAAACTGGTCAGGGGCATACTGAGACCATTGGATTCGATATCATTTTAGCCCCACAGCTCAAGTTAATCTTAGGGATTCCCTGGTTTAGAGCACACAATCCAACCATTGATTGGTTCACGAACAATATTGAATTCTTGTCGGAACACTGTGAAAACCAGTGTTGGCAGTCAAAATATCCAGTAGATAATCCATGTCGTCCGTTGCTGGATGTTACATCCACCATCGGAGCAGTGCTCACAGGGGAGCTACCTAAAGAGTATGCTGAATTTCAAGACGTATTTGATGAAGGAAGTGCCATGGTTTTACCACCTCATAGACCCTATGACTGCCCCATAGATCTTATTCCCGGATCCAAGATACCTTCCGGGAGGGTTTATTCATTGACACACAAGGAGGACCAAGTGCTCAAAGAATACATTGATCAGTCTCTTAAGTCTGGGTTTATTTGTCCTTCTCGGTCTCCCGCGGCTTCCCCCCTATTTTTTGTTCCTAAGAAGGAAGGGGATCTGCGTCCATGTATCGACTACAGGGCTCTGAATCTAATCACTATTAGGAATCAATATCCTATTCCTCTAATCTCTGTCTTGTTGGATCAGCTGGGTTCTTCAGCTATCTTTACTAAATTAGATCTCCGAGGGGCCTACAATTTGGTTAGAATTCGTAGTGGGGATGAATGGAAGACTGCATTCAAAACTAAATATGGCCTTTTTGAATACAGAGTTATGCCATTCAAACTTTGTAATGCCCCTGCTACCTTCCAGTACTTCATAAATGATGTCTTTCATGATATGATCGATCAATTCCTTGTTATCTACTTGGATGACATTTTGGTTTACTCAGCTAATTATGATCTTCATGTACAACACGTCACCCAGGTCTTACAACGGCTTTGAGAGAACCGTCTGTGTATCTTCCATGCCACTGAAGTGGAATTTCTCGGGTATGATATCACGTCCAAGGGAATCCAAATGAGTCAGTCTAAAGTCAAAGCATTATTAGATTGGCCAATACCTACATCACTTAAAGCTCTCCAATCTTTTTTGGGATTTGCAAACTTCTATAGAAGATTCATTAGGGACTTCTCTACAGTGGCAGCTCCTTTAACTGCTCCCACAAGCAGTAAAAAGTTGTTTATATGGGGAGAGGATTGTACTGATGCTTTTGTTAATCTCAAGACGGTGTTTACAACCGCTCCCATTCTCCAACATCCAGATCCTTCTCTTCCTTTTGTGGTTGAAGCCGATGCTTCTGACATAGCTCTGGGTGCTATCTTGTCTCAAGAATGCCCAGATACCCATGGGCTGCACCCGGTTGCTTTTCATTCCCGAAAATTAACATCTTATGAAAGCAACTATACCATAACAGAAAAGGAGTTGTTGGCCATCAGGGATGCGTTTATGACCTGGTGACATCATTTATTGGGTTCAGCAGTACCAGTCCAGGTATTCAAAGATCACAAGAACTTACTAGCCCTACAATCGATTAAATGTTCCACGACTCGACATGCCAGGTGGCATGCATTCTTTTCAATTTTTAACTTTACCATAACATACAGACCTGGAGCTTTACACACCAAAGCTGATGAATTATCTCGTATGCATGGTGTCCCTTCTTTGCACCGACCCGAGAAGCAGTTGCTTCTACCCCATCAGGTGGTATGTGCTTGTACTCTAAAACCCACTCTTCGTTCTGAACTACTGGTTTGGGTGCAGAAAAATCCAGACGAGATGAAACGATTGAGTCTTGATATCATCAGGGATCTTCCGTATGTCAAAGGTTTGTTGTACTTGCCAGATGAGACTACTCGGAAGAAAGCTGTTAGTTGGTGCCATGATTCTAAGGTGGCATCGGTGGTGTTGGTGGCCATCCATGGGTAAAGATGTTACTGAGTACATCGCTCGCTGTTATGTTTGCGCCCAGTGTAAAAGTTCCCATGCTAAACCAGTAGGTTTGCTACAATCCACGCCCATACCGGACCAGCCTTGGTATATGATATCTATGGACTTCGTGGTTGAACTACCTTCGGTGTCCGGTTTTGATACTATTTGGGTCGTCATCGACTATTTTACCAAGTTGGCCTTGTTCGTACCTTGTCATGGGATACCTACTGCTCCGGTGTTGGCGGAGTTGTTTCTAAAGAATGTCTTCCGTTTCTTTGGTCTTCCCTCAATTATTATCTCGGATAGGGGTTCGCAATTCACCTCTCATTTTTGGAAATCCTTGACTACCTCTTTTGGTATTGATGACAGGTATTCTAGCTCATATCATCCCCAGACGGATGAGCAAACGGAACGTTTGAATTCCACCATGGAGCAATACCTAAAATGTCTGACCCATCAATATCAGGACGACTGGCTCTCAGTCCTCACTATGGCGGAATTTGCGTATAATAATTCTCTGCATTCCTCTACTCAGTCCTCGCCCTTTTTTGCCTTATTTGGACGTCATCCTAGGTCTTTGCCATTGTCCCCTGTTTGTCCTGCTAATCATCCCGCAGAGGCCTCTTGTGTGGAAAGTTTGGTGTCGATCCGCAGCCAGGTTAAGCGACATTTGGAACTGGCTCAGGAACGCACCAAACACTATGCTGATGCTCATCGTTCTCCAGCCCCCAGCTATTCTGTGGGTGGGAAGGTGTGGTTATCTACGAAGAATCTGCACTTGCTGGGGAGAAAGGCCCTCTTGCCTCGTTATGTGGGTCCTTATGTGGTCACTGCATTAATCAATCCAGTGACGGTGCGTCTGCGCCTTCCTCTAAAGTGGCGGATACACCCGGTATTCCATGTATCCCTTCTGAAACCATTCTACCCGAACACCACCCTGCCTTTCTTCCTCTACACTACGGGGTCAAGTTTGTGAGGAAGAATTCTGACATTATGTTTGTACATGTGTTTTTCCTTTTAGATTTTGCAAGAGGGACGTTAGTTGTTTTATTTTTTAGTGGTGGCTGGTTTACTTTTGTTGAGTGAGGTTACTAACTTTTTTTTAATGTTCCCTATCAATTTCTTTAGAGGAGGATGACTGTATTTCTTGTTTTTATTCTTATCTCCTCTATTCCTTCTTTGTTTTCTACAGAGTTTCTTTTTAGTCAGCATTGTGTTTTGCCTGTTGGGTAGAAAAGAAAGTTTGTGTTTGTAAATTGTGTAATGTTTATGTATGTACTATACATGGGTGTGTGTAATTGTGCAGTGAGATGATAGGTGTGGTTGGGAAGGTTGTAAGAGAATATGCAGGTGTGACAGTCTTGGGTTAGTGATTAAGGGAGTGGTGGTGTGATGGATTAAATAGGGACATTATGATGTTTTGAGGAAAAAAGTGATGTTATACTGGTGTGATTTACTGCATAGGTATGAGGGCTGTGTGGATGTAATGGGAAAGGGGTGAAGAAGTGTGTCTATGTGTGGTAATGTGTGTTCGTTATTTGGAAAGGAATGAGTTTCCAAGCTGTTGCGTTGGAATTAGGACCGTATGTGCATAGGGGTATGGAATATTAAGGAAGTCAATTGTGGTGTAGAAGTTGTTGAGAGATAGCTTTGTTGTTAAGTAGTAAGGAACGGGTAGTGTTTTGAATAAAGAACAGGGTTTAGATGGGAATTGAAAGAGTGTGAATGTTGCAATATAATGAGTATGAGTGAAATACAATGTTGGTGAGTAGAACATGATATTCTAGGCTACTATATAGTGACAGTACATTGATGTAAAGAGTGTTCTTTCTTCGGTAGCTGTTTTCTTCAATCTTCTTTTTTCCTGTAATTGTAAAAGAAAGTTTGTGGGTATATGTGGTAATGGTGAAGTACTTTTAGTAAGCGAGTTTGTTATTTATTAAATGTAGTAGACGTTTTGGTGGAAAAAGAGTTAATGAAGATGGGTTGTGGGTGGTGTAGCAAAGTATGTTAAGTATGTTGTTAGAAAAATTGCACTATCAGTCTTATTATCAATGAGCTAGTTTGTAATTAAAGGTACTGGTAAAAAGTAACTGTCAGTTTTTCTGGACAGGCTTACTCTGTGTTTATTGGTAGGGGCACTGTACCCTCAGCAAGTTTTACCTGCAGGGAGTTGCGGCTGCTACCGGCAGGCTTTACACTAAAGCACCAGCATCGTTACTAATGGTGCCTCATTGTTCCCATTCCCATGGAGTCACATAGGACTACATGGGAATGGGAACTTAGTGTGCTGCCGCTGATTGTGATAATTTGGTAGCATCAGGATGTCAGCCGGTTGTAACGGTAATACAGGGTTGATGACAACACGCTGGCTATCGTTGGGTTTTACCGGCAATCCTGTAATGAGGCCCTATGAGCAGTGTTGTTTTGGACATGATAAGGTCTAGGGCAAAAATGGGTGGGTAAATAAAATGCATATCTAGGTTATTTTTGTGCTGTGGATTTTAATAAGAGAAGGGCTGTGTTTGTGGCGCAATGTACTTGCAATGTATTGCAGTGTTTTTAAAGAATGGGGAAACTGTGGCCTAGTAGTAATGCAATGGCAAATTGTAGTTGGAGCAGTGTTTGGTGTGTTACAGTAGTGGTTGGAAAAGAACAATAGTTTATATGTAAAGAGAAGTGCTGTATATAAATACTGTGGGCCTAATTAATGGAATTTTTGCACAGTGTAAAGTGAGTTTGCATGGCTGAAAAGTGAGTTTGCACTGCCCAAAGAAACCCTCATTCACGGAACGGTGCAAAGTGTATTTTTGCAGCGGAAAGTCAGTGCAAATTAATTATGCAGTATAACGTATGTTTGCATTGACTTTGTACTACAAAAATACGCTTTGCATAGTACTAGAAATAAGGGTTTGTTTTGGCAGCACAACGTTATTTTTTAGCAGCTGTAAATCACTTTGCACTGTGCAAATAATTTGATGAATCAGGTCGTTTGGCAGTATGTACATATTTGAGAGGTGGAGAATGGTGACACTATAAGGGATGTAATGAGAAAGGTTGGAAAGTTTGATGTTGATATGGAATAAGAAATGGAAAATGGTATGCATTTAAAAGTGTTTATTTTTAGGAAGATTTTGCTGAATGTAAAAAAAATGCATATGTGCATTTACAGCAGCACTGTGTCTAAGTATTTTGTAAAAGAAAGGAAAAGCTGATGTGAAAGATTTGTAGAACATTTTTAAGTGGCACTTGGTGTCTGGAACTTTAGAATGTTGGCAGTTCATGTAAGTAACTGCCACTTGATGTTACCAGGTGTGGAGTGCTGTCATATAGGGCATTTGATAGAGTGGCTGAAAAGAGAATGTGCTTATTGAGAAGATTATTACAGGATAAGTGGCAGCAACCCGCAACCCTGTATATATATATATACATTTATATATATATATATTACATGGACGCGGTAGCGTCCATTTAGTTATGGTTAAGTTGGTGTTTCCATAGGAAGAGCATTTTCTTGGGTGGCTTATAACTTCGCTCCCTCTGGACGAATCCTCACCAAACTTTGCAAAAAAAGTATATGGCCCACTCTGAATTTTTCTGCAAAGTGGAGAGGTTTGGTCCAGGGGGGGGCAAAGTTATAGGGAGGGTCCCAAAACTTTTGTTTTTTCCCATAGACATAATTGGAAAAAACTTTTCACATGCCTACAGCCCAAACCGCTGGACGGATTTACACCAAATTTGCGGCAGGAGCGGGGGCTTGGTCCCGAAAGCGTGCTTTTGCAAATTTGGTATAAATCCGTCCAGTAGTTTTTTTTAAAATGACCAAAATGTAAGGCAAAAAAATTAGTGATATCTCCGTTCGCTCCGCGGCGGACATGCGACGTGTTCGCTGATTGGACGGCATGGGGCGTGAAGCGCATCAGATTTTCTGTGGCGCCGCCATCTTGCATTCGCGGACGACCGCGGACAGCACGGTGAAACTTGGATTAAAAATTGTATTTAGTGGAGTGTGTTGGTGTGTAAGAGTGTTTGGGGAGGGTGGGGGAGTATGAGATAGGTTCAATGTTCTGTTTTTTTTATGTGCTAGACGCTTTTGTTGTGTGCGATTTGTCTGTGGACAACACGGCTGTTCTGAAATTTTCTATATAAACTAAATGGGGTGTTCCGAGGACGGAGTATGTGTCCGTTTTGTTTGTAAGCAAGCTAGAATTGAGCTAAGAACACTTGCAATGTCCTTAAATGTTGGTACATAAACAAAATGGGGGTGTCCTGAGGACGCTGTCCGTATTGTATTCTGGCAAGTTGAATGTGTTCTAAGAACACTCGCGGTGCTGAAATGTGTGCAATTAAACTAAATGGGGGTGTTCTGAGCACGCTGTTCGTATTGTTCGTTGTCAGGTTTAAAGTGTTCCAAGAACCCTCCTTATGTCCGCTGACATTACAATTTCCTATGGACCTTACCCGAATTTTTGTCCACTAAACAAACGATAAATCAGGCTGCTGTGCACCGACATTATGTGATAATACTATCACTTGCCCCATCGACCTGGCTGACCTGTTTTTGCGACACTAAATCATATCTCCCAGCCCTAAGCCTGACATTATCAAAGCATTCATATTCCCCGTCTCTCTCTGTGACGTTACAGGGTGCGTAGCCAAATGCGCCCAGTCGTCTCCAGTCCTACGCGACTTTACACAGAACCCGGAAAACAACACATATCATCTCACAACACAGCGCGCCACAATTCGGAATATGAAACTGTGATTTAAAAGCAAACAGCAAGATTGTACATTTCGTAAAGTACATTTATTTGACATCAAATGTTTAGAGAATATTCAGCGATTTGCATTTGTCTTTGCTGTCGATCCGCAAAAGTTCATCTTGACTCACGCGCTGTTCCTTTGCGCTACACAGGGTGTTGGTTTATGATGAAAGAAGCACTATGGTCGCACTGATAATCGGAAGGCTGTTCCAACAACGAGGCATTATGGATTATAAAATACTAGCATATTAAAAATGGCAGTACACGTTTAAGAAGCGACAACAAAACAACCTAATCAGTGTGGGGTTTATTTAAATACTAGTGCATTTGCATGTGAATGTATGCATATGGATGTAATGAGTTTGCATATGTGCATTCGCGACTTTCATTACAAAAAAGGGGTGAGCTCAATGAGAGGCTATAACAACCATGCCCTCAGCAATCACCCATCATGCACCTGGTGAATTATGCAAATTAGGTTATGACGTGATTTAGCTACTTCTAGCTACTTTATGACGGCCAATAGCTACTTTTCTTACTAAGGAGTTACCAAACTGCTCCTAAGCGACTTCAAACAGTATCCGGAAAACAACACAGATCATCTCAGAACACAGCGCGCCACAATTCAGAATATGAAACTGTGATTTAAAAGCAAACAGCAAGATTGTACATTTCGTAAAGTACATTTATTTGACATCAAATGTATAGAAAATATTCAGCGATTTGCATTTGTCTTTGCTGTCGATCTGCAAAAGTTCATCTTGAGTCACGCGCTGTTGCTTTGCGTTACACAGGGTGTTGGTTTATGATAAAAGAAGGACTGTGGTCGCACTGATAATCGGAAGGCTGTTCCAACAACGAGGCATTAGACCACCATAACGGTTGGTATGTTGCTTCTAGCCGCTAGTACCGCATAAGGGCATATTGGTCCTTGGCGATTGTCCCATAAAATGGTGAGGGTCATGAAGTTGTTTACTCGGAGCTGCACCTGGCAGTTAAAAAATGTGTCGCCGGGGTCTGAAAATCGTGGCATTGACAGTAGGGAAGGATGTATCTGTTTTAAAAACATAAATTAGTCTCACGAGCCGTTCTTCATTAAAAATATTCATTTTATTTATTAGAGCGTGAAACTATTTGCTAGAGAGGATAGTGCAACGGAGTATGTTAACTTATTCCCACTAACCCACCCTCTCTCCTCTGCCTTTTTCAGAGCCGTCTGAGCGCCAGCGGACCACTTCGGCAGTGATAGTGCACGGTACAAAACAATATGCCACATTGAACGAACAAGTACAACTTAACCAGGCTTTAACGCCACGCTATTGTTATTATATTCCGGTATAAAATAATTTAAAGGGTTACTTACATTATATTGGCATTTTCCATTATCTACGCGTAATGCAGTCCCTAAATATGACTCCGTCTGTGCCAACGATCTTTCTCATAGTGATATAATATATAAAAGCGGTTTAGTTTCAGAAATTTCATCCTTATCGTCTCTTACGTTTTTGCACCCCTCCTTCAAAAGAAGTCTTTTGGCACGATCCCTGTCTGTCAAGGTAAAAAAACAATAGAACCTTGTAGTGCGAGTCGTGGGCCACTCCGGCCCGCGAGCAAAAAATGGAAGCAGCTGACCTTCACTGTGAACGAGCATAAATTCCTACTTTGCAACATTCTGTGTAAAGCCATCCCTAAGAAATTGCTTTTTACACTCCATCTTTGTATATTGTCTGCGTGCTAATGAAAAAAGTTTGTTAAAGGGAGTTTATGGTTAACTTGCGCTACTAAAAACCTATGAAATTGAGTAAAAAAACTTTGTTAACGGGACGTTTTGGTTAAGTTGCGCTAATAAAAACCTATGAAATACAACGAAAAAACTTTGTTAAAGGGACGTTATGGTTCAAAGTAAAACCGAAAAACCCCTGAAATTCAGCAGTTATGATAAGATAAGCAACCATAACTCGCGCCACCGTGCACTGCTAACACTAACACCCAGGACATCAAAGATGACATCACAAATTTCATTGATGACATCACTGATGACATCACATGGCTGGCTCTCCCTTTTTTTCCTTTACTGAGATATCTAAGCCACATAGCTTTCTTCAGTAACAGTCAGGAAGTAAAAATTTAAAAGGTACTATATTTGTAGACTTAGGGTCAAGTCATATCATATGAAACATATATATAGCGGAAGACACAGGCTTGAAAGAGAGCAATCCTTTCTGTGCATGAAGATAATCATTAGAGTTATCAGCACTTTTTGATAGTTTTATTTTTATTACTATACCTTCCCTGTATATGCTCATATTTGTATACATTGTACTCACACTCCTTTCCTTAGGGTTCACTGACATCATTTGATACACATACATACAGTAAGTAGCAGCTTTGAAACAGAGCAATCATTTCTCTGCATAAAGATAATCAGTTAGGTTATGAACTCTTTCTGCTACTACTTCTGCTTTTTTGCTTACTTCTCTGTCCCTGTATATACTCATATGTGTATGTGTTGTTGTCTCTTTGTGTTTTGTCTGTATTAAGTGTAATTATGTATTAAGCGGGTTTTATTGGATACTTATTACATGTTAGATTATGAATATTGCACCCTCATCATGTATACTGCACACACTGCCTAAGTTTCTGCATGAGTTGCTTAGTATACTGGATAGAACTTCATAATAGAATGCTATTTATATCAATGCATTTCTTAATGCACTAATTAGCTCATGATATTTATTCAAATGATCCTTGACACTTTTTGGTCAACATTATAAGAATCCCTCCTACAGATTTTTCATGAAAAGTAAATGCACATGTGATGTCATCAGTGAAGTTTGGTGAGGATTCGTCCAGGGGGGGAAAGTTATAGGGGGTGTCTCAAAACTTTTTTTTTTCCCATAGACTGAATGGGAAAAAAATGTTGCTTGCGCCTACAGCCCAAACCGCTGGACAGATTTTCACCAAATTTGGACCAGGAGCAGCGGCTTGGTCCCGAAAGCGTGCTTTTGCAAATTTGGTGAAAATCCGTCCAGTCGTTTTTTTTTAAATGACCAAAAAGTAGGTTAAAAAAAATTAGTGATATCTGGGTTCGCTTCGCGGACACACTTCCTTGTTTGCTCCGCGGACAGTGTTCAGATTGGCCAATCGGCTTGTGTGATGTCTGCGGACATGCGATGTGTTCGCTGATTGGACAGTGTTAAGCGTGAAGCGCGTCAGATTTTTGGTAGCGCCCGCCATCTTGGATTCGCGGACGTCTGCGGACAGCGCGGTGAAAGTTTGTTCTAAATGTGTATTTAGTAGAGTGTGTTGGTGTGTAGGAGTGTTTGGGGAGAATGGAAGGGTATGAGATAGGTTAAATGTTGTGCTTTTTTATGTGGTAGACGTTCTGTTTGTGTTCGATTTGTCTGCGGACATCACGGGTGTTCTGAAATGTTCTAAATAAACTGAATGGGGGGTGTTCTGAGGACTCAATATGTGTCCGTTTTGTTCGCAAGTAAGCTGAAACTGTTCTAAGAACACTCGCGGTGTCCTGAAATGTTCGCAAATAAACAAATTGGGGGTGTTCTGGGGACGCTGTCCGTATTGTTCTGTGGCAAGTTGAATGTGTTCTAAGAACAATCGGGGAGTCCTGAAATGTTCGCAAATAAACAAAATGGGGGTGTTCTGATGACGCTGTCCGTATTGTTCTGTGGCAAGTTGAATGTGTTCTAAGAACACTCGGAGAGTCCTGAAATGTTCGCAAACAAACAAAATGGGGGTGTTCTGATGACGCTGTCCGTATTGTTCGTTGTCAAGTTGAAAGTGTTCTAAGAACTCTCGCGTTGTCCTGAAATGTTCGCAGGGGGTGTCCTGAAGACGCTGTCCGTATTGTTCGATGGCAAGTTGAAATTGTTCTAAGAACACTTGGGGTGTCCTGAAATATTCGCAAATAAACAAAATGGGGGTGTTCTGAGGACGCTGTCCGTATTGTTTGGTGTTAAGTTGAAAGTGTTCTAGGAACTCTCGCGTTGTCCTGAAATGTTCGTACATAAATAAAATGGGCGTGTGTTCTAAGGACACGCGCGTTGTCCTGAAGTGTTCTAAGAACTCTCGCAGTGTCCTGAAATGTTTGTAGGGGGTCTCCTGAAGACGCTCTAAGAACACTTGCGGTGTCCTGAAATGTTTGCAAATAAACAAAATGGGGGTGTTCTGAGGACGCTGTCCGTATTGTTCGTTGTCAAGTTGAAAGTGTTCTAAGAACTCTTGCGTTGTCCTGAAATGTTCATAGGGGGTGTCCTGAAGACGCTGTCCGTATTGTTCGATGGCAAGTTGAAAGTGTTCTAAGAACTGTCTCGGTGTCCTGAAATGTTCGCAGGGGGTGTCCTGAAGACACTGTCCATATTGTTCGATGGCAAGTTGAAAGTGTTCTAAGAACACTCGAGGTGTCCTGAAATGTTCGCAAATAAACAAAAGGGGGGTGTTCTGAGAACGTTGTCCATATTGTTCGTTTTCAAGTTGAAAGTGTTCTAAGAACTCTCGCGTTGTCCTGAAATGTTCGTACATAAACAAAATGGGGGTGTGTTCTAAGAACACACGCCTTGTCCTGAAGTGTTCTAAAAACTCTCGCAGTGTCCTGAAATGTTCGTAGGGGGTGTCCTGAAGACGCTCTAAGAACACTTGCGGTGTCCTAAAATGTTCGCAAATAAACAAAATGGGGGTGTTCTGAGGACGCTGTCCGTATTGCTCGTTGTCAAGTTGAAAGTGTACTAAGAACTCTCGCGTTGTCCTGAAATGTTTGCACATAAAGAAAATGGGGGTGTGTTCTAAGAACACACGCGTTGTCCTGAAGTGTTCTACGAACTCTCGCGGTGTCCTGAAATGTTCGTAGGGGGTGTCCTGAGGACGCTGTCCGTATTGTTCAATGGCAAGTTGAAAGTGTTCTAAGAACTGTCTCGGTGTCCTGAAATGTTCGTAAATAAACAGAATAGGGGTGTGTTCTAAGAACTCACACGTTGTCCTGAAATGTTCGTAGGTGTTGTCCTGAAGACGCTGTCCGTATTGTTCGATGTCTAGTTGAAAGTGTTCTAAGAACTTTTCGGTGTCCTGAAATGTTTGCAAATAAACAAAATGGGTCTGTGTTCTAAGAACACACGCGTTGTCCTGAAATGTTCGTAGGGGGTGTCTTGAGGACGTTGTCCATATTGTTCGTTGTTGAGTTGAAAGTGTTCTAAGAACTCTCGTGGTGTCCTGAAATGTTCACAGGGGGTGTACTGAAGATGCTGTCCGTATTGTTCGATGGCAAGTTGAAAGTGTTCTAAGAACACTCGGGGTGTCCTGAAATGTTTGCAAATAAACAAAATGGGGGTGTTCTGAGGACGCTGCCCGTATTGTTCGTTGTCAAGTTGAAAGTGTTCTAAGAACTCTCCCGTTGTCCTGAAATGTTCGGACATAAACAAAATGGGGGTGTGTTCTAAGAACAAACGCGTTGTCTTGAAATGTTCGTAGGGGGTGTCCTGAGGACGCTGTCCGTATTGTTCGTTCTCGAGTTGAAAGTGTTCTAAGAACTTTCGCGTTGTCCTGAAATGTTCGTAGGAGGTGTTCTGAAGATGCTGTCCGTATTGTTCGCTGGCAAATTGAAAGTGTTCTAAGAACACTGGTAATGTCCACAGACATTAACAGGGTAATTCATAGAATTTCGCAGAAAAGTGTCGCAAGCGGCTGGCTCAGAGTGTCCGCGTGCGATTGTCTGCGCCAGGCACGTGCGCTAAAACCGATTTCCGCGCACAGCGTATTCATGGATTATAGGCTCCCAAACCAGCCGTGGCGCAGAGTATCGCAGCGACCCTGCAGCAGCGCCAGTAACGCCCCCAAGAACGCCCTCGCGCAAGGAAAAGCCATCAAAATCGCTAAATCATCGCAAAGGGCTGCGCTAACCCTGGACCAGTTTACAGGGCTGCCAAACAAGGAACGCAAAGCGGGTAACGTGCATATCAGGGGTACGCGTGAAGTTATACACGCGATTAGCCAGGGTGCCAGGGTACGTGTATTTCAGGGGTGCGCGGGAAGTTCCACACGCGAATAGCCTGGGCGCGTGTATTTCAGGGGTGCGCGGGAAGTTTTACACGCGATTTCAGCAGGGTACGTGTATTTCAGGGGTGCGCGGGAAGTTCCACACGCGAATAGCCTGGGCGCGTGTATTTCAGGGGTGCGCGGGAAGTTTTACACGCGATTTCAGCAGGGTACGTGTATTTCAGGGGTGCGTGGGAAGTTCCACACGCGATTAGGCTGGGTGGGTCCTCACAGGTGTTCCCTGTACACCCTCGACGGCCCCTGCAGGCAGCCCACAAAACAGGGGACTACCCTGCACACCTGCTCATGTCCCCCTGCACCCCCACCCCCCAGCAGTGCAGGGGCAGCCTCCACCAGGCCCCCACCCATGTCTCCCACCACCCCCACCCCCCAGAAGTGCAGGGGCACCCTCCACCAGGCCCCCACTCATGTCTCCCACCACTCCCACCCCCCAGCAGTGCAGGGGCACCCTCCACCAGGCCCCCACCCATGTCTCCCACCACCCCCACCCCCCAGCCACCAGGGACAGCCTCCACCAGGCCCCCACTCATGTCTCCCACCACCCCCACCCCCACCTTCCAGGGGCACCCTCCACCAGGCCCCCACTCATGTCCCCCACCACCCCCACCCCCCAGCACTGTGGGGCACCTGCCAGCAGGCCCCCACCCATGTCCAACTCATGTCCCCCACCACCCCCACCCCCCAGCACTGTGGGGCACCTGCCAGCAGGCCCCCACCCATGTCCAACTCATGTCCCCCACCACCCCCACCCCCCAGCACTGTGGGGCACCTGCCAGCAGGCCCCCACCCATGTCCAACTCATGTCCCCCACCACCCCCACCCCCCAGCACTGTGGGGCACCGGCCAGCAGGCCCTCGCCCATGTCCCATCCATGCCCCCCTGCACCTGGGTCCCAACAATCCCCAATCATGTCCGTAATGGCCATCCTCCCCTGCCAAAAGGCCCAACCAACTATCACATCCACCCACATATCAAAGGCAATTACATGTTACACACCCAATGTAAATAATGCAAATGAACACATGTCTGTCACACACAATGGCTGCAAGTGAATGTTAAAACACCCAACATGACATGCATGAAAGCAATGAGATGATACGACACATTCAAGGATGAAAATAAAAATGTATTGAAAATCAACTTGAATGGAAATGAAATTAGAAAAACCACAAAGCAAAACAACAAAAAGAAGAAGAATGTCCATGAAAAAAATCCAAGAAATCAAAAAATCCATAGAATAACTATTTACAAGACAATCCCGGGTCCATGAGCCCAACCAAATGAAACCTAACTATGTCAACTAACTAAAAACTGAACTATATACAAAAAAGTGGTGCATTGTCCAATCGCAACCAAATAAAAAAAAAAAAAATTTAAAGGAAACCTACCACTAACTATATAACTATATAAAATGGCAGCGGGCAAGTCCTGCGGCTCACTCTGTGATGTTGCCGGCCAGGGCATCATCGAACTCCATGTCGATGTCCTGGAGGCGGGACTCTGTCCTGGCCCCGAGGTCTCGCAGGGATAACCCCATGTTCACCTCAAACTCCCTGCGAGCTTCCTCGAGGCACTCAGCCCGCCTCAACGCCCGACGCATGGAGAACTCCGCCCTGACCATGGTGAGCCGCTCCTCTTCCGCCCGCTGCCGCTCCGCACCTATCCGCTGGACCAACTGCTCCCACACGGAAGACACTACCATCCCAGGGTTCTCCTGCCCTCCGGCCGATGCCTGCCCCTCTGATCTTGATGGCCCCGAGCCATGATGCCTCCCACGTCGAGCCTGCTGCTGCCTCCGACGCCACTGCCTCTGCCAGCACGACGGCATCCAGGATGATGGAAACCACCGACACCATCGTGCACGTGCCCTGCCCGATGATGCCGTCACATCCTTCATCTGCTGGGGTCCAGTTGCTGTGTTGCCCACCCCTGCTGGACCTCTGACTCCCGACTGTGGCAGGGATGGGATCCCCACCGAGCTGGCTGCATTGGTCAGGGCAGGTCCACAGGGGGCCCTGGTGGCATCTGGGCCAGAAGACGGCAAGGAGAACGACTGGCGTATAGTCTCCACAGAGGAGGAGAGGGCCGCCAGATTGGCCGACACATGCAGGAAACCCCCGAACATGGCCGATCCCAATTGGGCCACGTCGGCACGGTGCTCTTCGTGATGACGTGCGTGCTCCTCCTGGGAAGCACGCACGGCATCACGAATCACAGCCGTGCGCATCGCGACCCCAATCGGGACCTTCTCCACACGGCCAGGGGTCCCCTCGTCCGCAGGTGGAGGGGAGTCAGATGACATGGACATCCCCTCTACCTGCGGACGGGCCTGGGACGGGGCATCCCTGCTGGTGCAAGGTGGTGCACCCACAGGTTCAGGGACAGCGACATGCACAGGCCCCTCCACGGTGACCTGTGCTGCCTCCTGCCCCTGCCCCTGGACTGCACCACTTGCACCAGCAGGGATGCCCCCACCAGGCCCCATGTGCGCCTCAGTGGCGGCCTCCTCCTCCTCTGTGGAAGCCACCAACCTGGATGGCTCCTCGCCATCTACCGCCGTAGCAGGCCCCTGTGGGGGCTCACCCACCCCTTCCGCTGCAGCCGTGGGGGCATCCCCGCCGCCTTGCTCCACAGCGCCGTCTCCGCCCTCTCCTTCACTAGCCGCTGCGTAGAGGGAGACATAGAACACAAGCATCAGGGTACTGTACAATGGTCCCCTAGACAGGAAGCAATAGCAGATGAGTGCCACTGTCAAAGTACACTTCCATCATGTCACACCACAACACATGTGTCAGTCCAGGCAAAACACACACAGTGACAGTCATGGTGCGTGCCATGGACATTTCAATGCATGTCCAATGGACTCTCGAATCATACAATGTAATGGGACTCACATGCATCATGGGTCATGCCTATCACATGCACACACTTCACCTCAGTCACATCCATCTGGCCCCGTACACCCCAATCACAGTGCATACAAGGATGACTAGGCTGCATCAGTGAATCTGTACATTGTCACAGACATGTGTCATGCATCCATGGCACTCACAAGTCACAGACACGCAGGTCAGGCACACAGACATGGATACCACATATGTATCTGGCATCAGCACCCATCCCTCGCCCCCACCCATGTCCAGGAACAGAGATTGCCATGCTCTCATGTGTGCAATCTGCACAGGGCTCCCCATGTCGCATTCAAACACATGCAACAACCGTGCGGTTCACACATTACAGGTCGCACATGCATTCCCATGATGTCCCTGCACACATACATGCGTACATGGCCTATGTCACACATGCAGGCAAGTATCAGACAACCAGCACACTGCAACATGCCCTGTCTCACACAGCAATGCTTGGCCACTTACCGCTCAACTCCAGACGGGTCTCCCTCTCAAGGACCTGGGCGTGGAGCGCTGGGTGTGCGCGTTCCAGGACCCTCAACTGGATGGAACTCATTCGGCCCCGGCCCTCCTCCACGAGGCGCCGGGCCTTCATGAGGGTCCTGGACCTCAAGTCTTCCAGCGCTTCTTGACCTTCTGGATGGTGCGGGTTGCCACCCCCTCCGCGTTGATGGCAACCACACAGTCGGCCCAGATCCTGTCCCGTCCTTCCTTGTTGGCGCGGGACGATCCAAAGAGGGCATCATACTGCCCCAGGACTTGCTCCACCAGGACACCAACTTTGGTGGCAGTGAAGCTGGTGCCCCTCTGCCCCTCTGGCTGGGGGTTGCCACTGGTGCCAGATGTTGATGTGCCCGACATGACAACCCCAGGGGCAGGAGTGGGTGGACAACTGGGTCCTGGGGCTGGGCTGTGGAGCGATGTTATCCGAGTCGGGAGTCTTCTGTTCCAGCAGGGGTGGACACAGCAACTGGACACCTGCAGATGGCTGATGTGCAGGCACCAAATGGCAGGGCACGGTGGCAGCAGGCAGGCAGGCAGGCAGCAGCAGATGGCACGTGGGAGGCTGCTCGGGGCACTGGGGGGCAGTAATTCGGCCTTCTGGGCAGGAGCGTGGTCTTCCGTGTGTTTTCGCGTGGCCAGCTTGATACGGAGTGATTTGGCACGTGAAAATCCTGCACGTCAGCGTGAAAATCGAGGAAAGGCCCTTAGCGCGTAAGCGCGTCAGCACACGTACGCGATTTCATTGGACCAAAGGCCCTTATAGCGTAAGCGCGTCTGTGACGTTTTGCGCACGGGCGTTGCCTGTACGCCATTTCATTGGACCAAAGGCCCTTACAGCGTAAGCGCGTCCGTGATGTTTTGCGCACAGGCGTTGCCCTGGCAGGCCTTGGTGATCCCGCGTGCCTTTATGTTCTGTACGTGCTTTTCGTGCGGTGCGTGTGTTTTCCATCCGTTGGGGTTCACACGCTATTACTTCACAGCGGGTGTTGGCTACGCGTTCTTCTACACGCAAGGCAGACGGTGAGTGGTACCCCGCTCCCCCAGGCCCGATCGCGTTGAATAACTTCACGCGAACCCCTGAAATACACGCGCCCAGGCTATTCGCGTGTGGAACTTCTCACGCGAACCCCTGAAATACACGCGCCCAGGCTATTCGCGTGTGGAACTTCCCACGCACCCCTGAAATACACGTGCCCAGGCTATTCGCGTGTGGAACTTCCCGCGCACCCCTGAAATACACGCGCCCAGGCTATTCGCGTGTGGAACTTCCCGCGCACCCCTGAAATACACGCGCCCAGGCTATTCGCGTGTGGAACTTCCCACGCACCCCTGAAATACACGCGCCCAGGCTATTCGCGTGTGGAACTTCCCGCGCACCCCTGAAATACACGCGCCCAGTATATTCGCATGTGGAACTTCCCGCGCACCCCTGAAATACACGTACCCTGGCTAATCGCGTGAAAAACTTCACGCGAACCCCTGAAATACACGTAGCCCGCTCCCCCAGGCCCGATCGCGTGAAAAACTTCACGCGAACCCCTGTAATACACATAGCCCGCTCCCCCAGGCCCGATCGCGTGAAAAACTTCACGCGAACCCCTGTAATACACGTAGCCCGCTCCCCCAGGCCCGATCGCGAGAAAAACTTCACGCGAACCCCTGAAATACACGTAGCCCGCTCCCCCAGGCCCGATCGCGTGAAAAACGTCACGCGAACCCCTGTAATACATGTACCCTGCTGAAATCGCGTGTGAGACTTCCCACGCACCCCGGTATACACGCACACGTATTTTTTGTCAGCGGGTGTCCGTGTTTGTGGGTACCCCTTTGCACGTCATTTGTCCTGGAGGGCCACAGTATAGGACATTCATCATGACAGTATATAGGTGCTATTTGTTGGCGCACCTTTTGGCGCACATTTCTTACAGCCGCAGAGACGCTACCGCCTGCTTTCTTGTGGCGGTCGTGTTTGTGCCTGTGTGCTGGTTTGAGCGTGCGCTTTTTTGCCCTATTCTATTCCATGAATACGTGTTGTAGGCGAGCGTGTGGGCGTTCCGCGCACTTGTGCCCTGTACTTCCCCCCTGACGCCCACGTTTTTGCAAGTTGTTCCCCATTCCGAGTGTTACGCCCGTGTTCCGCCTACTTTTGTTGCGTGTGCCGCGCTATGTGCGAATTTTCGCTGCGGCCTGTGCGATTTTCGCTGTGACCTGGCGCACGCTGTTAGATGGCCTGTGCGCCAACGTGCGCGGCGCACTTTTTTATCGCACATCCGCTGGTTTTCTCGCGCACGGACTTCCATGAATCGACGTGCGCTGCTTTTCGTGTGATTTTCGCACTTGCACTGCGATTTTCGCTATTCCACTGCGATTCGCACGTTTTTACCCACTTGCGCCGCGCTAATTATTCCATGAATCGGCCTGTAAAAGTTTCCATAGGCCATAGTTGAAACCACCGCAGCATATCACATTTATAGTTGCTTATAACTTTGGGTCAAAAACAAATTTATAAGGATCAAAGTTATAAGATACTATGGGTTTGATATGCTGTGATGGCGTTGGCCAGGGCATAGAGTGTATAATATACTTACTGTTAAGTTTAGTAACTGGAGTACATGTATTTCTTTTTAATTTCTGTGATAAAAGAAAATAGCATGTTAGTATTAGTATTTTGTAATTACTTTTTACATTGTATAATCAACATTTTTTTTTTTTGGACCCTCATATTTAGTAGATTACAAACCAGAGTACTGTGCAATTTGCTCAGTTTCTGTGTTTGTTGCTAAAAATCATTGGGTCTGTGGGAGAAAAAACAATCCATGTTGGATAAAAAAAAAACCTTTTTCTGCTATGCTATAGTTTATTTGTTTGTTTGTTTTCAGTGTTCATTTGTTGTTTTTGGCTAATGCTTTATACATTGGGTTGTTGCATTTTTTTTGGAGCCGTAACATATTATTTATTTGTTTGGATATTATGAAATTTTGGAGCAGTTAGATACCAGTAGGCGTATTCTGTCTATTTTTTTTTTATATATTTTAGTGGTATTGATTTATCTGTTTGGATATTGTTAAATTTTGGGACAGTTAGATACCAATTGGCGTATTCTAACTGTCTATTTTTTTTATATATTTTAGTGGTATTGATTTATCTGTTTGGATATTGTTAAATTTTGGGACAGTTAGATACCAATTGGCGTATTCTAATTGTCTATTTTCTGCTCTAACTTAGTGGTATTCATTTATGTGATTAATTGTTGTAGAATCTTTGGGCAGTTAGATAGCTTTTGGAATATTCTAACAGTTTATATTTTTTACTACAAGTTTACTTGAGGTTTAAGTACAGTTTAGTTATCAAATTTTGGTTTTAAGAACATTAAATAAGCGTTTGTAAGATTTGCTGATAATCTCTGCTTTAGAGTAATGGTACTATCATTACATTGAAATCATCCACATTTCTTTTTTTATATATGCAGTGTAGTGCCCTGAATTGGTTGTGGCTCCTGCCTGGTAGATTATACCTATTGTTGTGAAGGTTTTCTTACCAAGTGATATTTGACCATGTGTGAATCCAGTCAGCTTGCAGTTGTTTTTGGTACCATCTGCATTGTAACGTTGAAGCATTAGTATTACGTATTTACTATATGTTTGTATTACTAACGTGGAGCGATTATCTGAATTGCAGGTAGAACATAATCTACCATGGTTTGCAGCTTGTACAAGTTGCTGAAATGGAATGGATTCACAATTAGGTATTGATATATATACAAAGCGTTCATTGGCGATTTCTTCTTGTGTCACATTGTTGCAGAGAGTGCATGTATGTTTCCACATGTATGAAATCTGGAAGATTTGATTTATAGGTATGTTTTTGTTTTCCAGTACTTGTAGTAAGTACATTAGAAGTTCTTGTGGATCTTCCTGTGGGTTTATAGTGAATTTCACCATTCCAGCACAGTAGTCCAATTGTTGTCTTATTCCATAAACACTATACGTGTTGTCAGGATTGTTTGCTGCATTTCTGTGAAGTACTAACATTTGCAAACACAATGGGTCTGTACTGTGTAACTAAATGTTCTCAACAATTGGTGGTAATTGAAATAGAATATTCATTGCTACATTTGCGTAGCAACTTACACCAACTATATTTGAGAGTTTAAATGGACCAGGTAGTTCTGTATCTGACTGCTTTTTTTGGAGTTTGTCTTCCTTCTTTGAAGAAGTACCTGGTTTACTTTCCCTAATTGATTCTTTTTTGCTTGTGGCACTTGATGAAGTATTACTTTCTTTTGCTCTGTTTTGAGGATTTGCAGTGACATCCTGTTGCTTTTCTGTTTGATTTATTTTTCTTTTATAATGTTTTACTTTTGTGGAACAGAATATGTGTTTAGATGGGGAGTGTATAGTGAGCGAAGTCTATTGTATTCTAAAATGCAAGGAATATCAGCGTTTATTTTACTTGCATCAAAGTTGATTAGAAATAGACCGTCAAGTGTACGTAAGCGTGATAGTGCTACGTAGCTCATGCCTTCTTTAAAGACAGTGTTACCAATATCTATCATTGCTTTGTCTAGGTTAAGACCCTGTGATTTATGAATCGTGACTGCCTATGCAAGAGTTAGAGAAAATTGTTCTCTGCGTACATACATGTCTTTGAAGAGAAGGAATTGAGCTGTTGAGCGTCCTATGCTTTTAACTTCTGAAAGTTTGTCAAAGAGTATATTGACAAACTGAATTTTCTTGTCACGTGGGTATGTTTTAAAGCCAACAACTGTACCCAGTGCTCCATTAACTAGTCCTTGGTCCACGTCAAGGTTACGTTTAAGCATTACTCTGCAATTTAAGGATAATTTTAATATCTTTTCTAAGCCTGCTGTGTTTGAGATTGATTTTTCTAAACTATTTAGGGCCTCATTACGACCCTGGCGGTAAGGGGTTAACGCCAGCGTTAGCTGCGCCGACCCCTTACCGCCAACTACGAGGTCCCTTAGCGCCATGGCGCTTTTAACACCTGCTTTTAGCAGGTGTTAAAATCCATGGCGCTAAGGTACCATGGAGTTAATTACGCCACCGTAATTTACGGTGGCGTAATTAACGCCTTCCCCACTCCCATTATGCCCTATGGGGCAAAAATGGGAATGGGGAAGGGTAAATGGGGATTGGGGACTTACCGCCCCGCCGACCTCGGAATGGGGCGGTAAGTCCGCCAACCACCATGGCGTAAACGTAGTTTACGCCATGGTGGTAAAGTCACGGCCCAGGCGGTAACTTACCGCCTGGGTCGTAATGAGGCCCTTAGTCTTGTTGTGGCTTGGTCACACATAGGTAGTGTCATACCATGTACATCTAGTTTGTCTGTGGCGCTAATTTCCATTATTGGTTGCATTTCTTTACTTAACATTATTTCATTGAATTTGAAACAGCTCGCAAGAGTTGGCATTAATGCCATACAATTGACATTTTTGTGGGCTAATTGTTCCATAACATCTGTAGCACATGCATTATCGCCATAAAGTGCATTCATTTGCCGGGCTTTCAATATTGTTTCTGCTTCTTTAGAGAGTATACCAACTCTGATACTTTTTAAGATGTTGGCATAAGTGAGATCTGCAGATTGCCGCATGTTTTCTGTTAATTCTCTGTGTTGGAAATGTTGCCAAAGGTTGACATTTCCAATGCTGCCAACAGTTTTACGGCAGAGTTTGTGTCCTAATGTTTTAAAAATAGGCTCACCTTTTACTGGTGTCAATTGAAGAAGATCTCCGAAAACAATAATGTGTTTTCCTGCAAAGAGCTCTTCATAGTTTGTTTTCAGTACTTCTTGTAATCTGAGGTGAATCAAAGCCAACATTAGGTTGGAGGCCATGCTCACTTCATCTATTAGTAGCATTTTCATTTGTTTCAATACTCTGTGTAGTTCCATAGCAGCTTCTGCAGAAAGTTTGTAATAGTCTAATTTGTTCTGGTGTTCTACTGGCAATAGTAGTAATCAGTGTAAAGTGACACCACCTATGTTGTAGGCAGCTAAACCTGTGGGGGCAGTGACAACAGCTGACAGTTTGTTGTTTGTCAATTGTTGAAGGAATTTACTGATGATTTTGATTAGGAATGTTTTGCCAGAACCAGCTTCACCACTGACGTACAGTAGTATAGGTTTATAATTATGGCAGGAACATTCTTTATTTTCATGTTGTACACCATATGCAATTTGTTTTGTTACTTCTTCAAAAATGCTACATTGTTCGTTGTTTAGTTTTGATTGTAGTATAGTTAAGTCTTCTTTATCTTCATACTGACACATGGTGTTTTCTACTTCTATCATAGCTAATTCTGCCTCATTTATTATTAGTGGTTCTCCAAGTGGTTCTTGGCTTCCTGTTACAGAAGGTTGACTACTGTCAGGAGTGTCTTTATCTAGTTGGGCCTGGAGTTCTTCTTCGTGTTGCTGTCCATTATGCAACATTGTTTTATATTGTGTAAAGTTTACATCAGTTATAGTTCTTTCATTTACTTTGAAAGCATCTTCATATGAGTCATAGTTTTCTAGTATTTCTTCTTCTTTTCTCCATGGTTTAAAGAGTTGTAGGAGGGACATGTAATATATTTCTTTATGTTGAGGAGTCTTCAATGACAATTTTATATGATTAATTAAATTTGGTTTAGTGAGGTTAACTAAGCTGCCTTCACAGTTTGTCACTCTGTATTTACCTTTTTTTTCATCAGGTTTTATATTATTTTTGTATGTGTAGTTTTGGGCTATGTGGTATAGACACATGGTTTCCAAAGTATTACTTCTGTTTGGGTAGTATGTGTCCAATAAATTGTTTTTTAAAATGTCTTGGCTGTTGGAATCATGTTTGGCTATTGCTTCTGTATCTTTGTATGTTTTTAGAACTCTTTTTCTAGATTTAGCTGGACAAAGACTTAGCCATACTATATTTTCAGATGTACCATACAATGCTATACCAGTTAAACAATCAGCTGCTTCATATGATCCACATTCTCTATGGGAGAGCATTTTTATGCCCAAGCTGTATAATTTCTGAGACACTGTTTTATCTGATGACAGGTCATTCCAGAGGTCTCGGAGCTCTGTCTTTTCTGCTTTGGTTAAGTATGCTGTGACATATCGTGCAACTGCAGTAGAATTGTCTGCAATGTACTGCACATCTATGTTTGCATTCCATAAGTGGGCAATGATTGCATTATAATCATTGATATATTTTTCTTCTTCTTTTCTTTTTATGTAATATGTATTTTTAGGTGACTTACCTTTAACACGTGAACAACCTCATGTCTAACTGAAGACATGAGGTTGTTCACTTGACCTGTATCTGTAACTGGTCTAGTGAAACCAAATTGGCATTTGGAGTAGTATTTCCCTTTGTTTTTGTATTTGCGACGACAATATTTGCCACATTTATGTCTTTGAAATTGTAAAATTTCTGCATGAAGATCACTATTTGTGGATTGTGATGGAATTTCACAAGTGACATATTTTTCATTAAACTGTAAAACAGTGGCATCACTGTCTTGCCCAAATTTAGGAGCATCTTTAATCCATAAAAGCATTTGGATATGTGGTGCTCCTCTGGCTTGGTATTCTTTTCTCCAAAAGAAGTGTTGCACTTCTCCAAGGGGAGGAGCAGTTTTATTACAAATAAAATGTAGCATAGCAATGAAGCGATGGTGAAAATATCTTGAAACATTAACAGGATCCAAAGAACAAAGTTCTCCTGGTGTTAGTATATCTATGTTTGCTTTGTTTTTATTTTATATGCGTAGGAAATCATGTAAATCTTCCCATGCATATTCTGCACAACTTAATGTAACAAACCAAGTGGGTGGGCCAAGGTTTCTGATCATACAACGTACATCTCGGTGACGTCGAAACCAGTACTCTTTAGTACCACGCATATTTGCAAATAGATTTGTAATATTTGATTGTAAAACCTCATCCTTTTGTTGCACTTTTTGTAATAATTGTGTAACTGTCATATTCTGAAAGTGGGATCCTGATTTTAACATGTGTACAACTCTGTAACATAAAGTTGCTAGTTCACTTTCAAAGAGTAGGTGGAATATGTATTCCACATTTTGTCTAAATATGGGATCTTCAGAATACATCCGTAATGAGCGGTATTCTGAAGCTGATATTTGAATAGGTCTATCATCATACCTTCCTCCTTTGCTAGGAGGAAAGAGTAGAGGAAAAGCATGTGCTTCTATACTTTTTTCCGATATGCTGATTGGTGATCCTTTTGTTTGACGCATTTGGTATGTTTTCAGTGCATCTTCTATGATGTCATTAGAGTGCAAAGGATGAATTGTATAACGGTCTAAAGTATTTGATATTGTAGCAGGATCTAGTAGCTCAAATTGACCAGCTTCTTGTGTTTCTTGAATTATTTCAGTTGTATCTTTCAAGTTTTCTTCAATATTAATTTCTTTGTAATATTCATTATTCTCTTTAAGATATTGTAAGGCTTGTCTAACTTTATGTAAATCTACCAGCTGTTGCCATATTTTTTTGTCTTTTGTAGGTACTCCATTTACTAAGATAATTAAAGATTGCTGCATTGGACGTTGCACTCCTAGAGTATGCCCATTTTCTTTTAGATCTAATGGTAAATAAACTACTTTTCCACGAATGCCTTTTACCAATTCAGAGGGAGGTACTTTTACTGTTTTTGGTTGAAGGCGTATTATTGCTTGAAATGGGTGAACTGTTTGAATTATGATGCTCTCATATAAATTAAGTTGTTGTAGGGGTTTTGGTAGTGGGTATAATTCCATATTATTTGTGATAGCACGTGAAGGAGTTTAGTTGTCAACTTTTGTAGTGCAGTAACTGCAAAGTATTAAGGGGTCACTTATTTCGTATTTGTTTTCTGATACAAGGTAGAGAGCTAATTCAAACCATTTAGAATCTTCATTGTCTTCTATTTTATATGATAGGTCTACAGTTTTCGTGTTACGTTTATAAAAAGTTCTGCGGCAACATACACATACATGGTTTGGTACTTCAGCTGATGTACTTTTAAATTTTAGTATTTCTTTTTTGTATGTGTTTAGCAAAAGGATGTCATGTGTAGAATTGTTGCTAATTTGGTTTAAAGCTATTTCATTCTGTAAATGGCTTTCACTTACAAAATATTTTTTCTGGATATAGTCAAGTAGGTCTTTTGCTGTACCATGTAGAATAATGTTATTTAAATTTGCTAGTGCTAAAGCAGGACTTTTAGCATAGTACAGTTTATAGACTAGATTTCTTATAGTTGAATGATGTGTTGATATTCTTTTGATATCATGGAAGGTGGTTTTACAAGTAGGTCCTGTAATGCAGGCCAATGAATGTCCTTGTAGTCCTGTGTATTTGCGCACTGGACAGGTATCCATATTTTGCAGTAGTTCAATTTTGATTTTGTCTTTGCTTTTTACATGTTGATTGAGGAATTGGCATAAACACTTGAAAAATTGTTTAGGAATGTTACATATTGACGTGCATGGCCATTTGTACACTAGACGTTCTGGTTCAGTTGAATGGAGGGGTAATTCTAGGTTTTCAGGGCATATTTTTGTAAGGAGTACTTCTTGTTCCATTATGGTATTATTAACTTTTTCATAACCTCGACCACTGCTACGTATGGCAATTGTATTTGTTTGTTTTTGTTTGTACGCTTCTTCATTAAAGTATGGTTCTGTGGTCGTAGTGTGACTCCATTCACCTCCGCAGATACTTAAGTTCTTTCTGTTGACATTTTGTTTATTGAGAAGTCTTTTTTGTAATTTCGTTATTAGTTTTGTTAGTGGTTTCATTTTGTTTAACACTAAAATAAATAACTTTCTTTTGAGAAGAGTTGCACTATCTATCAACGCTTCTAAAATGAATTTCCTACGATAGGTTTCAAGCATTGAACCTGATTTATCTCCTGTTTTTATAAGATTTTGAAGGACTTTGTGACAGAACATTTTGGCTAAAATACTTTCCTTGGTATGCTTACTTTGCACTATATTAAAATTTAAAGAAGTAGTTTTATCTGTAGTGATAGCTGATTTTCTGTTAATTGTTTTTTGGTTTGTTTTACATTTTGATAGAGAAGGCAAAGTTTTTGTACTTGAAACTTCTTGTGTTTCACTAAATGACTGTATTAGCTGTTTTGTTTGAACTTTTTTTTACAAATTCTGCTAGAGATGGATGCTTATGTTGGACACTTTTATTTTCATTTGCTCTACTTCTGCGTTGCTTTCTACGGACTTGACTTTTGGTAGGCATTCTTTAGGGTCTGTTGAAAAAATAAAGAAGGTATGGGTTGGGGTGTTCTGCAATGTATGCATGCTCTGTGCATGAGTGTTTGAGTAAGATGATGTATGTAATGGTGTCTGATTGTGCATTGGGAACTACAACTAGTAGGGATGTGTATTCTTCAATTAATATGTTACTAAACTCAGGTTCAGATGACAGAAAAAAATAAGCTAGTGGTGTGGAGAAGTACAAATAGTAAATCTAATGTATACAATAAAAACAGTTGTTTGTTCTAAAATATGAAAATTCTAGCGGTTGAGTTGGGTAATTTGTGTGTCCAAAAGTAGGAATTTGTGCGCCATTCTGGCTGTAAATCGCTGATTAAGACATGGGAATTTTTGGACAGAATGGTGCACAATCTCTATTTTTAGGCACAGAAATAGCATGAATTAACTTTACAGTATGTTTGAGTAATAATACAAATATTATGGTGATATTCTACTTACTTTTTTTCTAAAATGAGCAGTTTAATTCTTAGTTCTTCTTTGTTCTTGAAATTCAGCTGCTTCTTTTCAGGAGAATGGTCTTCACTGCAATTGTAAAAGAAACAAATTAGTAATTTTGTTTGTATATAGCATTGTTTTTAATTCAGATATTGATTTTTTTTATTGAAATCCTCAGCGCCTTCCTTAAAACCATTAAAACTATCTTAATCACATAAGATACGTCGCACCAGTTCAATACATATGATATGTTCTTAATGAACAAATTGCATTGCAATGAGTAACTGTAACAAACAACATATCGTAATCAAATAAATAAATAAATAAATGCAATTGTATAAGTATTATTTTTTGAGATTGGAACATAGAGTGTGCATGCATGCAATTTTGTTTCAATATATGTAGTCTATAAATTTAATTTAAAAAATGTTAGTTTAACATGATTTGATAGTGTGTGTATTAAGAAAGTAAATAGTATAAAGCTTTATAAGTGATAGTTGATTTTAGGAAATTGGAAAAAAGACAGTAGATTCATTTTACAGATTACACAAGCTAAAAGTCAGTTTGAAAATGTGTTCATGTACTGTACAGAAAATATGCATAGCTGTAGTTTGTGTTCATGCATATGGATATGCATGGAGCTGCAAGTAGAAATCCTGGAGACTTGTACAGTATTTCTTGTAGATGGTGCTTGCCAATGATATGACACTTGTACTCAGAGAGATTCACATTACATTTGCAGTGCTGATCTATGATGATGCAGTTAGATGTAGAGGTCTTGAATGTGATTGGTGCATAGTCATGTGATTTCTTAGCTACATCCAATGAGGGAATGGCACAGAGAGTGAAGTGGAAATGGTAGAAGGGCTGTTCATGTTACGATATGTTTGCGGACATGGCGGTAGTTCGCGGACATCGGGAGTTACATCCGGGGATTTTTGGGTTCAGAAGTCATGCAAATGAGAATGAGCAGTGGAATGGATTGGTCAGGAAAGTTTAGTGGTTGTGTTGTGCCAGGAGAGAGTTTCTCAGATACTCTTTTTGCTGAGAGAACAACAGATAGCTATGGCTGTGTGTTTCAGAAAACAGATTGTTTGGATTTTGGGAGATTCGTGGACACATTGGTTGAAGGTGCATGCTGTGGAAGAACACTGGCATGGAGTATGTGGAATGAAGTGGTTGGACTTGCTGCCTCTCTGTGCTACTTTGGAAACAAAGCAACATCTAGACATAATTGTAATTCATTGTGGTGGGAACAGTTTAGGACATGTGTCTGGAATTTCTTTGCAATTTGCTATGAAAGAAGGACTTGGGAAAGTCATGGACATGTTTCCTAATTCTCAAGTAATATTTTCACGCATTACGCAGAGACAAATGTGGCTTCGTTCTTCTTCATTTGGTCCACAAATGGAAAAAGCAAGGCGCAATGTTAATAAGGTTGTTTGTGCATTTCTAAGAGATTTTGGCATGTCCTCTTTTCACAATGAAAATATTATGTTTCGTAGTACATACATTTTTCGCAGAGATGGAGTCCATCTTACTTATGCTGGCAATCCGATTTTTCTGAGAAATATACAAAATGCACTGCGACCTTTTCTAGAAATACAGCATCCATTTTGAAGTAGGTGTTAAGTATTTATAATTTTTGACATACAAACACCTCCCAAAGGCTCTTTCAGAGCCACCACTTCCTCCCAGAGAAAAATGCAATGGTAACAATAGGGTAGCACCCCAATTTTTTTAATGTTCGCAAACTGTCCGCGGACTTTTAAGAAATATAAAGGGCCCTGCTTTATTTATCTTCACTTCTATTTTTTAACTGTGAAAGGCGGCTCTGAAAAGAGCCTTATTTTTTTTTGATTTTTGCAATTTTATATTTCTTTTTGGTTTTTTAGATACGACACACTAGGAGAGGAGGGGAAAGGAGGGTAAAGGGGGGGACACCAACCACAGGGATAAGAAAGGGCCAGCTGAGAGAGGAAGATGTAGAGTGGGTTTTATTTGGGTAGTGAGCAGGTCTTTTCGTGCTCTGAGACGATAGGCTCAAAAGCAGTCCAGAGTCGCTCCCCCCTGCGGAGTTCTGTGTCACAGTACATACATACAACTGTGACCCTCTAAAGGTAAGGATCATCAGAATTCTGTATGGCCTGTGAGGCAGCTTGAGGAAGACGCTGCCCCACAGAGGTGATCCTTGTGGTGACAGGATCAGAAACAGAGGATGAAGTAGAGGAAATCAACCTACTACGTTCTTCGCAAGGTAAAACCTTGCGAATAGCCCCAGAGTGAAATGACCTCAGTTGTCGCTTCATGGTCGTGGTCCCAAAGCTGTAAGAACCGTGCTTCCCGCAACTGAGTATCATTTTGCACTCATTGCAGATAACACAGTTGCAACGAGCCTTAAGATCATTCCCATAAATGGAAAATAACCGCCACACCCAAGACTCACGTCTAGTGCGGGTAGTAGGGATTTTCTCTACCTCATTCTCGTCATCCTCTTCTTCCTCCTCTGCATCCTCACTCCTGTTCCCCTCTTCAGGCCCTTAGGAAGGTGGTGGGGGTGGAGGGGGTGGGGGTGGTGCTGAAGCAGGTGCAGCACCAGGTGGCAGTTCTGCAGCCAGGGATGCCATCTCGATGGTGGAATCAGCAAGTTGCTGGAGAAATAGCTGTGCTCTGAAGAATAGCCAGAAACACAATGAGAATAGGCTCTAGGGCGTGGTCTTTTATAGGGGTGCTTGTACGTGGTTCGCGGACATGCGCGCTGTCCGCGGACAGATTGAACACAAAAAAGGGTTCAAAAAGTTTCAACCTCAGGATTTCTATGTGGGACTTGTGCCATGATGAGTTTTTATGGAAAAATATTGTGGATTACTCGAAAATGTACTTTTAAATTGTTCGGGGACACGAACAATTTCCGCATTCAGAACACGCGATCAGCATGGGCGTGGTCACATCATGATCTCTTCGCGAAAAGGTCAGCGAAGGAAGCTCCTGTCCGCAGGACACCAAATGCACAGACATTGGTTTGCGCATGCACGTTGATGTTCTGCGGACAGTGTTGGGGTCCTGAATTAATTAAAAGTGCGTCACACAGGGGGGGCATGGCTAGCTGCGGGATGAGAAAGACGTAGGTCTCCTCGGCTCCCGCGACCACAGCAAATATCCTGATAAAATAGCCTGAAATTCGACTACATAAGAGCTGATAACATCCCCGTAGGGTGTCGGATACCCTTGGGCACAAACGAGGCATAGAGCAGAGGAAACCGCAGCCGATTCCAAGAAATACGACCACGAGAAGTTTCGAGGCGATCGACATCCAGCTTCCAAAATGGCCGCCGGCGTGCACGGACGAACGACCTGAAGTGAGTCTGTGCGGCATCGGAATCCAGCCTGTTACTGTTCCGCAGTCGACATTGGAGGAAGAGAGTGGTCCCGGCGGGGCGGTGTCCCTCCCAACAGGTGGACTATAGCGAACCAGTGTGGAGGTGAGAGCGGAGCGCGTATCCACCCGCGTGGGACGCCGCGACCCCCGCCGACAGCACTGCTACTCGAGAACGAGGGGCACCCTTCCCTTGCGACCCAGCATGTGAGGCAAACCTGTGAGCCACGGACGGGGAAGAGGTGCCGGAGCGGCTCGGTGGCGTGGGTGAGTGTTCCCCCCCGAGCTGTGCTCCAGGAGGCGAGTGTCCCCCCCCGAGCTCTGCTCCAGGAGGCGACGGCGTGCAACACAGGCCAAGCACGCAGCCCCATACGCAGCTAGTGATATCGGTACCATGGGGAAAGACAAGGCAAGGAAACTTCCCACACAAAGCAGGATGGATCAGTATACCATCCAACCGCCCCTGGCGGCAGACCCCCATCCGCAATCCGCAGACGAGATGGAAACGGACCAGGGAATTTCATTGAAGGACATTATAGCCGTGATAGCCGGTTCCCGCACATCAATGGAGCAAAAAATGGACGGGATAAGCATGGATGTATCCCTCCTCCGACACGATCTTCAAAAGCTAAAGAGCACGCACCGGGGAAGCGGAACATCGCATATCCAACACAGAGGATAGAATGCATAATATGCAACAGCAGCTCCAAAACGTAACAACCAAACTGAAGGTACTGGAGGACAAAATTGAAGATGGAGAGGGCAGATCAAGGCGTAACAACGTGCGTATACTCGGTATACCTGAGAAGGCCGAAGGCCCCTGCATGGAACTTTTTCTAGAACAATGGCTGACTGATCTGTACGAGCCAGACGCCTTCTCCAAGTTCTTCTCCATTGAGAGGGCACACAGAGTGCCCATGGGCAGACCTCCACCCGGTGCACCTCCACGCACGATAATTGCAAAATTCTTAAATTACAGGGATCTCGATGCCCTACTGCAACATGCGCACCCAAAAGGCGCCGTCACATTCAACGGTTCCAAAATTGCCTTTTTTCCCGACTACACCAGGGAAGTGCAAAAGACGAGACATTCCTTCGGCCACCTCAAAAAACAACTGCAAACAATGGGGGTGAAGTATGGCCTGCTCTTCCCTGCGCAACTCAACCTTAAAGGGACAACAGTCCATTTCAATGATTCCAGGGAGGCTTGGCGCTGGGCTGAATAAAACATAGACAGAGACTGGTCGACCCCCCGCGACAACAGGGGAAGGAACCGAAGGCCTCCACCAGACCAACAGCGGGAGGTCCGCCAACCACCAGCGCAGGACCTACCAGAAGAGCAGGGAGGCTGACCACTGCCCCAAGGCCTGCCAGATGCCCGAGGTACCATTGGGTCACCCCGGTTGAGCTAATGTTTTACTCTGTCTACACGCACATTCGCAACAGTAGGCTACACACACTTACCTGGTGCGGTCACGGTATTCCCCAAGACCGGGACGCAAGGAGAGCCCCCTCCACGGGTATTATTCGTGGTGGTTCCCCCCTAGCAACCTCCCCAAGAGAGGGCTCTCTCCCCCTGGGATCCAAGGTAGGGGAGGCTACCTGTACTTGAAGTTAAGTTAAACGCATGTAAGGTGTCCAGTTGACACCGGTGGTTTTTTGTTCGGGCGACCAATGCTTCTGTTTGGGAGGAGTATGGGGAGGGAGGTTGGGGATTTGTTAAGTTTAGTTACAGATAAGATCCGTCAAACGCATAGGATGATAAGGCTAGACAAGACAGAGTTCGCCTACGGGCGTATCAGAGCTGGCGTATAACACTGTCAGTGGCAACACAGGCAGTGACCATCACAAGCACCCATGGCATCACATAGTGGTAGTAGCGACGCTCTCAGAACACTGAGGCTCATGACTTGGAACGTTAATGGGCTGGGCAGTGCAGTCAAGCGTCGGCTGGTGTGGCAATTTCTCAACAGGCGGGGGCTGACATAGTGTTCCTGTCTGAGACCCATCTTGCGGGCACAGACTGTACCCTATTCAGACGCACAAACTACAAGCTGGCACTTCACTCAGGTTTCGCGATGGGCTCAAGAGGGGTCATGATCCTGGTACACAAAAACCTCCCCTTCCACCTCACGACGGTGACCCATGACTCAGGCGGCAGATATGTGTACACGACAGGCAAGCTATGGGATCACTCCATCGCTCTGATAGCTACCTACGCACCCCCTACCCTGCTTGAACGGCTGCTTACTGACATTGCCCCGTTAATCGCAAACGACACATCCAACCTCATGATCCTGGGAGGTGACTTTAATGAAGTCATGAATGTAACCCTTGATAGATCATACTTGAGGAATAGAAACCCCAATCTTCCCACCAGACTTGCCACGTTTGCCAACGCACTAGGCCTATGTGATGTGTGGAGAGAACTCCACCAGGACACGAGAGCATACTCTTTCCACTCAGGGGCACATGCCTCGCTCTCCAGGCTAGATTATTTCTTCATCCCAGCCACTGATTTACATAGGGCGCAAGAAATAAACATTCTTCCCCGAGGCATCTCTGACCACTCCCCATTAGAACTGACACTCATAACATCCAGGCGGATTCCACCGCCGAGCTGGCGCCTAAATAGCTACTACCTGGGTGACCCTGAGCTTGTGGACAAGCTACAGGAGACGACCAATACATACTTCGAGCTCAACTCACAGACGGCAATGAACCCAGGAACACTGTGGGAGGCCTACAAGATGGTGTTAAGAGGCAAACTGATATCGTGGACGACCGCGAAAAAAAGACAGCACTGGAGCAAGACTC
The DNA here is from genome assembly GCF_040938575.1 of Ambystoma mexicanum. NCBI lineage: Eukaryota > Metazoa > Chordata > Amphibia > Caudata > Ambystomatidae > Ambystoma > Ambystoma mexicanum. The sequence continues at coordinate 1,082,467,866 of NC_090937.1, read as the reverse complement.
TTGAGGCCGAACAACAGGTCAATCAAGCAGAGGAGAGGCACAAAATTGAGGACACACCGGCCTTGAATCGGTCGTTGCTACTGGCACAGAAAAAGCTGCAAAACATAGCGATGGACAATGCGAAACAAGTGCATACTGCAATGCGGGCGAGAATTTATGAAACAGGTGACAAGGCTGGCAAGATGCTGGCTTGGCTGGAAAGGATGGAGCAGAGACGCAGTCATGTCCGAAGGCTCGAGACAGGAGGACCGAATCCAGGGGTGACCGATCAGGAAATAAGCCACGGCTTCGCGGGTTATTACGCTGAGTTGTACAGAAAGCCCACGACACAGATGGACGTCACAATCATGGAACAAATTAACATCCCCACCGTAACGGAAATGCAACTGCAACGGCTGGAGAGGGAGATCACAGAAGAGGAGATCCTAAGTGCCATGTCGAGCCTCCGATCCGGTAAATCCCCAGGACCTAACGGCTTCCCGGTTGAGCTATGGCGAAAGGTGGGGACCAATGTGGTGGCCCCCAACTACTCCAAATGTACCAACATGCGCTAGAAGAGGGCATTCTCCCACCAGATCTGCGAGAAGCAACAATAATAGTGATACCCAAGCAGGACAAGCCCCAGGAAAGGTGCAGCTCATATAGGCCCATCTCACTCATCAATAGTGAAACTAAAATTCTGGCGAAATTACTTGCCGACCGCCTGCGACAGGTTATTCCCACCCTGATACATCCGGACCAGTGCGGCTTCATGCCCCAGAGATCAACACGTATGAACCTCCACAGGCTATATTCCGCCCTGGAAAGGGCCAATAGCATACAGGGCTCGCTAGCCCTGCTAGCAATTGACTTCGGGAAGGCCTTCGACTCGGTGAGATGGGAGGCCATCTGGACCATAATGCAACGCATGGGATTCGGTGAGAACTTTATGAAGTGGGTGCGCCTGTTGTACGAATCCCCGGTGGCCAGGATCAGAGTGAATGGCTGGCATTCAGACATCTTCAATCTGGGGAGGGGCACGAGACAGGGCTGCCCGTTGTCGGCCATGATTTTTGCTATCGCCATCGAACCACTGGCAATCCTCTTGCGAAACACGCCAACCTGGGAAGGCTTCCGTTGGTCCGAGACCTGGGAAGACAGAATGGGCCTCATGACGACCCTTGCGGTCCGGAAATAACGGTGGCGGTAAACCCGCCGCCACCGTTGTTTCCGGACCGCCTGATCCCGACCCCTGCAGGCGGGAGGTGATGTTCCCGCCAGGTCTGACCTGGCGGGTTTAACACCGCCCGCCTGCAGGCGGACGAGGAAACACCGGCAGCATTACAAGATGCTGCCGGTGTTTCCATGATCCCGATTCCCATTGAGTCCCATAGGACTCAATGGGAATGGGGATTTACACCATTCCGCCTCCGTGATTCCCGGAAAGCCGGGGTTGTGATGCCCCGGTAATTCCGGGAATCACGGAGGCGGAATGGTAATACGAGTCCGGCGTTAACCAGGCGGTTTTACCGCCTCGGTTAACGCCGGACTCGTAATGAGGCCCAATATCTCTCTATGCAGACGACCTTCTCATATATCTGAAAGACCCGAGCAATGCCAGTCCCAAAGTCATGCACCTGTTAGAGCAATATGAGGCATTCAGCGGATTGCGAGTGAACTGGTCCAAATCCATCCTCTTCCCTCTAGGGGACACCTCGTTGGCAAACTTGACGGCTGGTCCTTACCATATCGAAAAAGAACAGTTCAAGTATCTGGGGATACGTATCACGAAGCATTTGACTGAATACACAACCCTGAATCTCTCCCCCCTCATAACAAGGTTTGCAGAAGATACTCGCCATTGGATCTCCTTGCCATTAACGCTGATGAGCAGAGTGGCCCTGTTCAAAATGATTGCCCTTACTAAATTCTTATATACCCTGCAAAATGCGCCATTATACATTCACCAGCGAGAATTTCACAAAATAGAGTGCACCCTTCGGAAGCTTCTATAGGGGGGGGGACACCCACGAATTGCTCTCGCCACGCTCCAAAGGTCAATCTGGGAAGGAGGCATTGGACTGCCCAGGATACAGTCATATTACTGGGTCAGCCAGATGGCGGTAGTAGTAAATGATATGCTCCACGGAGACGGAATGCCACGACCACGCCTCCAGAGCATCTGAATGGAGGCCTGAACCGCACATCACATACGGATATGGCAACGCATATACATATAGTGAGAATATGGAAAGAAACACATCGGTACCTAGGATGGGGCGGGAAGCTAACGCTGGCACAACCGCTATGGAACAACTGCAACCTTCACGAAATAAGAAAGCTGCCCAGATGGCCTGAGTGGGCCCAGCGAGGAATCGCCAGTATAGGGGATGTGGTTCACGAGGACAACCTGGTACCATTCGAGACATTGCATGAAAAGTTCTCCCTCCCAGACACAGAGAGGTACCACTATATGCAGCTGAAACACGCTTGGACGACCCACAGACACATAACACGAGACATGCCGGAAAGCTCCCCATTAGAGAGAAACATAGTTTTGGACTGGGTGGACCAGAAAGTCACCTCTACCATGTACAATGTGATAATATCCTTTGCGACACCGGAACTAACCAGCTTGAAGGCAAAGTGGGAACGGGATGTGGGTCCCCTTCAACCGGAGGACTGGGTGGAGGCCCTGATGTACCCACGAGAAATGACCATTTCCTCAAGACTTAGACTGGTCCAACTGAATATCCTGCACCGCACCTATTACCCAAGAGTGGCTCTCTTCCGCTGGGGCAAATCCTCGGACGCACGATGCCTACGCTGCAAAAGTGAAGAAGATACCTTTTTCCATATTTTGTGGGAATGTAGTAGGATACAGCGGCTCTGGCAGAGAAGTTGTGATAAACTGTCTAGCGTTATAGGTAAAGAGATACAGAGGTGCCCAAAACGCCTTCTCCTGGGGATCTCCCGTGACACTGACCTTTCCCGTTATGAGAAATTGCTCTGGTCGACTGCGGTAGCAGTTCTCAGGTGGAACATTGCGCAACTGTGGGGATCAGAACGTACGCCAAGCTTTGAACAGTGGGTCACGGATGTGGACATATGCGCTATAATGGAACATAGAGTGTATGCGGCGAGGGGTTGCCCGCAGAAAGCGGACAAAATATGGAGAAGATGGGAAGAGGCTAGCTAAAGGACAAGGATGGCTCCACAGCCTCTGTGACTGAGAGTTGCCCCGGGAGAGTGGGGGAAATGCCTCTGCCGAGAATAGCCTATGCCATGAGGTCATCTGTTGTCAAGTTGACAGTCTGTCGGACCATGGTCCCGGAAGTTGAGTTTTTGAATGTTTTTTGTTCCTGTTTTGTTTTGCATATGTTCCTCTCCCCTCCAGTCCACCCCTTTTCTTCCCTTCCGCTATTGTCCCAAACTTTCCCCCTCCTTTCCCACGTCCCTACCCGGTATTGCAGAGAGATAAGTGTAATGTTGTTTTATGTTTAAAATCAAATAAATCTTTGATTAAAAAAAAGGGCGTCACACATTAAACGAACATTTCTGGACATCGCGTATGTTCTAGAACAGTTTAAACTTGCTAGCGAACACTACGGACAGATATATTGTTCTTTAGGATACTTCCATTTTTGTTTGATTACGAACTTTTCAGGACATCAATTGTGTTCTTAGAACATTTAAATTGCTAGTGAACATTACGGACAGGTATAGTGTTCTTTAGGACACCTCAATTTTCGTTTAATTACGAACATTTCAGGACACCAATTGGGTTCTTAGAACAGTTTGAACTTGCTAGCGAACAGTACGGACAGGTATAGTGTTCTTTAGGACACCGACATTTTCGTTTAATTACGAACATTTCAAGACACCGCTTGTGTTCTTAGAACAGTTTCTACTTGCTAGCGAACAGTACGGACAGGTATAGTGTTCTTTATAAGGACACCTCCATTTTCCTTTAATTACGAACATTTCAGGACACCAATTGGGTTCTTAGAACAGTTTCAACTTTCTAGCAAACAATACGGACAGGTATAGTGTTCTTCAGGACACCTCCATTTTCATTTATTTACGAACATTTCAGGACACCGCTTGTGTTCTTAGAATAGTTTCAACTTGGTAGCGAACAGTACGGACAGGTATAGTGTTCTTTATTAGGACACCTCCATTTTTGTTTAATTATGAACATTTCAGGACACCAATTGGGTTCTTAGAACAGTTTCAACTTGCTAGCGAACGATACGGACAGGTATAGTGTTCTTCAGGACACCTCCATTTTCATTTATTTACGAACATTTCAGAACACCCACGCTGTCTGCGGACATCTACATTGTTTTTAAAAAAATAAAAAATGGGAAGTAATTACAACACAATATAAAAATTTAACTTTATTTCACATATATTTATAATTTATGACAGAGAAGGTGAGGCAGAAACAAAAACAGGAGAATTAGGGGTTTCAGCATGATTGATATCAGGTGAAAAAGGGAAGGAAGTCTCATCAAAACGTTTTGGATTATGGAGAGGGTTTGGGGATAATTGACTGGGATATGGTGAGGGGGGACACGTACATTGTCAGGTGTATTGACCCACGTTTGAGTCATTAAGCTGCAACATTTGGTGCTGTGGGCTGAGAAAATCCAAGATGGCCAAAAAGCCCACATGTGCGCCAGAATCCAGGAGAACCGCGCAGTTTGTGCACACACCAAAATGGTCACCTAACCTTCCACCCACTAGTGCGAGCGTGGTGGGCCAGGGGTGCCATGGGTGGAATGTGTGCCAAAGGAAAAACAGCAGTGCCTGTTAGCTTAAAAAGCGCTTTGAAATCACCTTGGTTTCTCTGAATGCAAGCTCAAAATGCCTATTTGAAACATTGCAGGATATTCAAAAATCTCACTGAACACCAGCAGACATTTGGCAGAATGAAGTTTTGTGTGCATACAAAATCTGGAAAGAAAAAGAGCCCAAAACAATGTTCATAACAAAACTGGCTGAGCTGTGGAGGTCAGCAGCTTAAGTTAAACTGAACTGAAAACCACTAAAATCAAAATGTTTAAATTAAATGAGGGACCTACTTTTGAGTGTCACATAGTTAGTAACTGTTGAAATGTCATAGTTTTGAACTAAGAATCAGCATTCTAGCTGCATGTGTAAAAATTGTCAGTTTGATTTGAATGTAGAAAACTGGGAACAAAAAGTGACATTTAGCTGAAACCTGGCTTAATGAAACTGGATTCTGCCTGACAACTACCCCCGACAGGAGTTGAAACTGGATCAACAGCTGTGTTCCCAGGCCTGGCTGCATTCTGCTGCCCCCACAAAAAGGAGGTGACACCTCTCTGATTGAATTACCTGGGGACTGTAGGAGACTGAACAATGGATTTAGGCAAATGTTATATTGGGGGGGCCGTAAAGTGGCTTCCTCTTGGGAGAAGTGGGAGGAGAAGTGTCTGTGAGAGCCAGCTGAGCTTGAGGGAAGTGGATAAACCAGTTCTTCCACCATGTGATGTGGGAAGCCACACCCCTTTTTGACCAGGGCATAAGTTAGATAGATAACTCATAGTGCGGACTGGTCAAAATTATATAAGTAATATCATTATTCTTGTGATTTTTCTGTGCACGTTTTAAGAGGCGTTAGGACCCTGTGGTGTATTCTGGGGGGTTGCTAGCGGAAAATAGGGTCCCACTCCAAATGTCTGCATGTTAAAAATCTGACACTTCATCAATTAATGTCCATACTCCTTGCGCACTTGTGTGTAATTTTTGGTAAATGTCCAATATTGGTAAACCAGTCAAAAAGCGCAAAACGTTGTCATTTTTGAATGCAAGCCCCCAGGAAGATCAGAGGCGGACAAGCATGGGCCATAAGGAATATATAATGTGTACATGTAATTTCAACAAATTGTGTATCTGGGAAATATGTATTTGAATCAAATATAGATTGGTGGGCAAATTGACCAGGGGAGGATCCTCTGACCCATAAACAGACCTCATCATGATGACAATCCATTTCCTTCCCCCAATCATGGGAGAGGGGAGAATTGGGCCAATGACAAGTAGAGAGGGGCAGGCTTAGCTAGGCCCAGGCACACACCCATTTTCAAAACACATAAAAAGAGACTGCTGGGACAGGTAGAGGGATTCAATTCCATTTTCTGCGGGACGCTCTGCCGGGAGACTCCAGACTTCACATCCATCAATCTTCAGAGACCAGAAATTTACTTCAGAACTTAAAGCAAGGGCCTAAACCCACAAACTGAGAACTCTTCTCAGCAGGCCTCAGCATCCTTAAAATCATTTGCAAACTATTCCACAACCGGGCGAGCTGTCTGAATTCTTTGCCAAGAACCCTTGCAAGTACCCAGAAAGCAGTGTTACATTCAGAATCCACTTGATCCGGACCGGAAAGCAGAGCAGTATCCAGAACCAGAGGCCGCTGTATCCAGAGAGGCTAGACCAGCAGAGCAGAGCTGACCCGGACCGCTGTGAGCAGAACCAGAGATCCGGATCGCTGTGAGCAGAACCGGTGCCTGATTGACCCGCCGAGCAGACAGAACCGCCACCGGACGTGTTGACCAGATCCGTGACGAGGCCTAATTCAAATTTATATTGTGAGTACCTAGCAGAACTGTGAAGAACCAATCTCTTAGCTAAAATAATCTAATTCAAGCTATTTTAACCTAAGTAGAACTGCCTCCTAGAAATCGTGTCATCTGTCATTTTTAAAGCTGCACAACTGTCACCGTCAATTCTGCAGCTGCAAGCTGTCACCTGTCATTTTGAGTTTTACTTTAAATCTGAAAATCTACCTTTATTAAATCGGCCGTACCTCTGGAACCGTTTGGGCTAGGAACGAAATAGGCTTTCCAACTAACCTAGAACCGACTTCCTACTCCCTATACTTTTTCCGCAATCGCGATTTACGCACTCGCGAAATTTACTGCGATTTGGCTCAATTTCTCCACTTGTCAAAATAGCAGCTCCATTCTTTCCTTTGTTAAAATCCGTTTGCAACCAGGTAATAACTCATAGAGCATTGCTAAAGTGAGCCTGAACTAATACCAACAAGCATCTCTCACTCACCCTGAATCTCTAGGGGGAATTAAAATCAGTTAGCACATTTTCCCATCCGTTGCCATCACATTTAAAAACATTTTGGGCCTGTGTTTCAAACTTCTGCCTGTTTCCTCTAAGCTTGCTGGGGGGGGGGGGGAACTGAATTCCGTATTGTATTTGATTGTATTCCCGAAGACTGTGTGTGTTACTTCCATCTCCTTGCATTGCATATAGGGGGGGGTGAATTGCCACCAGGGGAAAAGTGATTACATTGTCTTTTGTTGAAGCCATATCAAGTTATTTTCTGTACTGCATTTCATTCATCATTGCGTTTCCTTGTACCATATAAAGCATTCTTTCCCACCTTATTCTTCTGTTCCTATTCATAAGTTACCTCTTGCTGATTACTGCTCATATTCACAAGTGTAATATCCATCAATTTATTTATAGAAGTGTGATATATATACATATATATATATATATATATATATATTGTTTATATTTCTCAAATAAACCTTTTAAATTTGCAAAACAGACCTACTTCTTGGCTCAGTGGGGTCAGGGGGATACTAAGAGAGGGGTGTTATATAAGGGTTGTCATCCAGAGTACATGAACTGAACCTGAAAATATATCAATAAAGTTTCCCTCAGCATCCCAGACTAGGCATTGACTTAGCTGTAGTGTTGAAGTGAAGCCGCTTAACAAAGTGGGGGTTCGTAGCCGGAGATTCTGGGTTAGATCTATCACTTGTGCAGATTAATACAGTGTGCTAACTGACAGGAGACATACATCCGGTCGGATCACCATGCTGTGTTACGCTGTAAAGCACTTCTCAAAGGAACGCTCTAAGGAAACGGTCTGTTTTGTAAAAATAAAATACAAACTTCTGTAAGTCAGGAAGGAACTCAAATTCTAGAATGACAACACTGGTAGACATCAAAATAGCCAGAGAGCACTTCTTACATAAGCTATTTGTGAGAGGTGAGTGGACTCAACAGGACCAAACGGTCTAGTTGCAGGCAATCGCGCAACAGGTCACTGAAACAGGGGCAGATACATGGAGAGATCAGGGTCCCCTACATGTGGCCCTGAGTGAACTCTATATGGCCCCTAAAGCCAAAGATGAACATAATAAGATTGCCAGGATAGCGGCATATTTGTACCTATATATGGGAGCCATGCAGGACAAATGTGCTGAAGGCAAAGATCTGGCAAATAGGCAAAAGATGGCGTTAGAGAAGGCCCAATCTGATCTGGACTCTTCTGAGCAGAGGCTGCTCAGGAGCCAGGAGTCAGAAGAGGACAGCAGACAGTACATCACTAAAATAAAGGAGGATATGGATGTGCTGCAACAGGAAAAGGCTGACCAGGATACCAGATTTCTGGCCTTGCAGAAGGAGTACCAAGAAGGTTTGGACTCCCTACTGCAGAGTCAGAAAAAGCTGGAGCAACAGTTAGACTTCAATAGGGCATGTGCTGGGCAGGTAGTCACCCTGCAAAGCCACCTAGATAGGGAGAAGGCAGAGAGCAATAAACTGATTTTGAAAGACCTGGATACCCAGGCAGAGTTTGACCAGGAGCGCCAGAAAGCTGGTGCCTTCCAAAGGCAAAGGGACGACCTGGCGGCACAGATGCAGGCTCTTAGTCAGGAAAGGGATACCTTAGGCCAGGAAGTCTGCCACTTAAAAAGGAAAATGGAAGAAAATCACCTGGCCCTCCAGGGACTGGGTGACCTCCAAAAAGAACACCAGAACTTGTTAGAGCACACCAGGAGGGTGGAGGATGCTCTGGCAAGAAAGGAGCAGGCCAATAGGGACACAGCTCAGGAGGTAACCCTCCTGCAGCAAAGACTGGCCCAGTACTCCAGGACCAATCAGGAGGCACAGAGAGAGAATGAGGCTCTCTGCCAGCACAATGATAGGCTCCAGCAACAGGTAGCGATGCAGGAGAGACTGATAGAGTCTAGTAAGGCCTTAACTGAGGAACTGAAAGCGCAGGCTCTTGCATTTCAACAGGAAACAGGGGCGGATAGAGATGAGTTTCACTGGGAAAGAGAAACTCCTGAGCATAACCTCAGGAGCCCTAGTACCAGAGGCCTTCATCTCTCCCAGTGCCTGGACTCTGCCACCCTCATGTCCCCTCGCGCACATGAGCCCAGGGCCACGGGGATGGCAGATTACTATCCAGCTAGAAGTATGGGGCTCATAAGCCAGTACCTCCCAGGAATGGAGGGGCGAGCATCCGGGTATGGGCACCCAAGCACAGTGCAATTTAGTGGGGAACCCCAGGAGAGTAGGCCCATTAAGGGCATCCTGAAAACCTCTGCCCAGTTAGGTCAGTGGGGGGATACCCATCAAATCCTGGCAGCAAGGAGGGATCTGAAGACTCCTCTGAGCATTACAGGACACAGGAGACCAGGTCCCCACATTCTGCCAGCCATTCCCAGGCTCGCAGAATCCGGGAAAAACTGGAAGATCAGACGGGCACCTCTGGCAGCAGTGCTTCTGAGTCAGAGGATGAATGGACCAGGGTTACCCGAACCAAAAAGGCCAATAAGGCAAAAAAGGGCCTTGCTTAAGGACCCATTGAAACAAATAAAGGCAATAAGGAGTGTCATCACGCCTTATCATAGGAACGCCAAGTATTCTGTTTGGGAACACTTGGAGCTCTATGAGCAAATGATGGAGACTTTCCATTTGAAGGACAGCAGTAGCTGCATCCAGTACGTCAAATGGACCTTCTCACCAGAATACTCCTGTTTCTTTGCAGGGCTGGGGGATCAAAACCATTCAAGGTGGTCCACATACAGGGCGGCCATCTTGAAACATTTTTCTGTGCACAGAAATTCTCAAGAGGCTCGCAAGGCAGCCTACAATCTGCAATCTGGGGAGGATCAGGCCCAACAAGAGTTTGTGCAAGAATTAAAGCGTCCTTTTGCGCACACCACCAGAAGGGTAATAATGAACCAGCTCATGAGAGATTTTCATGAGAAAAGCTCTTTAGACTGGGTCATTGAACAGGCTACCCGGATCTATGAGGTGCAGAAGCCCATAGAAAATAAAAGTAATGCGCAAAAAAACCCCAAAACCAACAGCACCCCTGCTGCTGCCAAGGTGGCCGAGGTAAAGGTCACCCCCGTTTTGGATTTGGAGATGGGGGGCCTAAAAACGTACCTGCACCTAATAATGCCAAGCCCAGAAGGCCCTCGGGCCAGTCACAGACAGGGAGTCGAGGAGGTAGTCCCACAAATGGGGTCCCCCGCTCCCCTGAATATATAAGTCACCGCTACAAGGGAAACCGACTCATCCTGGGTTATGTGTGGACTCATCCAGCCCAAGGGGGGGATCCAGCCAAGCACCTGACCCAGGAAACTTCCCTCCTAACGTCCCCCAGGAGGGCAGAAATTCACCAAATCCTGGGCAGAACTTTTTCCCCAGGTATCCACCCAATTTCCAGCCCCAAAATCATCCATCCTTCTTTCCCCAATTCCCTGAGCCCAGACAACCTAATCCGGGAGAGGGGAGTCCAAGGGTGGAGGGGTACCCAAATCTTCCCAATCCGGGGTATTACCAGAGAAGGGATAGCTACCCTTCCCGGGATCAGCCCAGGGGAGAAAATAGAGCCCCGTATCAGCCTGAGCGGGTTTCACAACTTGAGCGTCAGGTCCAAAATATGGCGCGAGATCTGGGTCACATACTGAGGGCTCAATAGAACCCTCAGATGAGCATGCCACGGCAGAATGCCCCAAACTCTGGACCTGGTGCTCCAGAACAATGACGGGGGCAGCACCCCGATAACCCACCGGTTCCCAGGGAGGAGGCACAAGGGGAAGGGGGGTGTAAAGCCTTGGAGGAAGCTTCCTTCCCAACTTGTAAACAGCCCCTGGAAAACCAGGAACCGGAAACAAAATCTCCTGCCCCTGAAAGCCTGCCTCCCAAGGAGCAGAGGGGGGGTAGGAGAAACAAAGGACCCACGCAGACCCATTTTGTGGAGGAGGTACAGGTCTTCCAATTTGAGGGAGAGGGATCCTGAGAAGATCCTGGGAAAAGGATCTTCTCCTTCAGAGATGGGGGAACTCCTCCCAAGGAAAAATGGGTCCCAAGGGATGCCAATTCAGACTGGGGAGATATGGAGACTGAGCTACCGCCGCCCATCATCTCATCCCAGAACCCACAATACCGAAATCCCCTGGTTCAAACCCATCCTGGTGACTGCCTCCAAAAAGGGGGGGGGGGTGGCCCAGAACCAGGGGAACCCACAATGGCTCTGATCTCCAGTTGCCAACTTTTTCTTTCAGATTCCCAAGGCTCTCCACAGAATTCTGCCCAAATCTCTTCGCTAGCAATGTCCAAAACCAGAAAGTTAGCCCACCAGTTGTCCAAAAATGTGCATTATCTGTGCCCCCTTGAGGAGAAGGAGGGAAGATATTATGCCCCGGTACAAGTACAGGGGCAGGGTACAATTTCAGCACTGGTGGACACTGGATCCCAAGCTACCCTTCTGTCCAAAAGGGCCTTTGATGAACTAAATGCAGGAAGGGGGGAGAATTACCGTATTCTCTCACCTCTCTTCCTGGACAACTGCAGAACTTTGACAGGAAGGAAATTCCTGTCGAGGGGTCTGCAGATTTGGACATCAAAATTGGGCGACACAAGGTGAAACACCCGGTCATAGTAGTGACTCCAGAGGGCACCTCTTGTTTACTAGGGAACAACCTCCTGAGAAGGTTGTCACCCCTAATAGATTGTGTAAACAAGGGCCTCTGGACCCAGACTAGCCGACCAATAAAATTAAAACAGAGTGTCAACCATATTAGTTTAAATGGCACCTGCCACATGGTTGGACAAAAATCTGACCAAGTAGAATTTCACTTCCAGAACAACCAGATTCTAGACGTGACAGTAATAGCAGTAGGACAACAGACTGGTGATGGGGGGTCCTCTCTATTTCTGAAAATCAACCTTCCTTCCAGTTTAAGGTGGTATTCCATACCGGAGGGAAACACTCTGAAATTCTTTACCAATCCACAATCAGACACTCCCACTCCTATATTCAAGAAAGATGTGAAATCAGCTCAGAGCCTGGCTGATATTCAGCAATTTGGAGATTAGTTGTTCATCCCTGTTCAGTTAAATGATGGGAAGGACTCTGTTCTCGCTCGAGTGTGTGTGAACAACGGTAAGAGCTTCATCAGCGGAGCCATGTTCCGCCAACTCTCAAAAGATCCAGCCATTCCCACATTCAAACTGATAGACAAATGGGAAATGGATCTGGAAACACCCAATTCCAAACATCTCCTGCCAAGCAGGTGTATGCTCAAAATCTCCATTGGCAACAAGAGCATCGTCCATAATTGTTGGGTCGTGCGAGACGTCACTGCCGCCTTTTACTTAGGCAGTGACATTCTCAATCTCTTTGCCATTAGTTTGGACCTAATAAACTTCAAAGCTTGGTCCCGATTAGCGGATAATCCCATGGGCATTGATGATCCAGAAAAAGCATTTAGGTCAGCTCAATTGCTACCTTATGCAGTTGAAATTCAGATTAAAGAGGAAGTCACCATCCCAGAAAGGACCTGACAAAGTTAAAAGAGGACAACATTTGAAAAACCCTGATGCTTACATACATCTATACGCTTCTCTCCAACAGCAAGGGTTGGGGTAAACCCAACTCCATTAGTCAACATAGAACATGACACCATTCTAATAGAGGTGGATAACAGCGACTTAAAGAGTATTACTCTAGCCGCAGGCACCACTATTGGAATGGCGGTTGATGACCGACACTTCGCCATTGATCTAGGAAATGAACTGTTAGGACCAATCCCCAAGGACTGTTTTGACAGTGACAGCGATGACAATACAACACCAGACAGGATCTTCACCCGGCATGGGGGGAACTTCCTGGTGTACACTTCTTGCCCTTATGGTAAGGAAGATGTGACTTCCGACTTCAGAGAGGATGAGGTGATTTTCCAGGTCCATGAGGGCTGCCTTTCCCACCTGAAGCCTCCAGTCCAAATCAGCACTCTGACCAGGGATTTCTCCACCCAGCTGGGGGAGGCCGCTGAGATAGCCAAACCAGAAGTCTTTCCAGGCTTCAGGCAGATGGTGGAAGAGAGAGTCAACCTAACTGATGCCTGTGTGACTCTAGAACAAAAGCAAAAGTTGGAACAAGTTTGCTTGGATTTTCAAGATCTCTTTGCGGTAGACTCATATGACTGTGGTCGCACCGACATCCACACCACAACAATTCCCACGGACCCTGGAATGACTCCAGTGTTTGTGAAGCAATATCGTTTGCCTCTCGCATCCATGGAGTCCCTTAGTGAAATAATTAAGAACCTTGAGTCCGTCCAGTCCACAGCACTTTCAATAATCCGGTGCTGGGAATATTGAAGCCAAATGGCCAGTGGAGACTCTGCGCCGACCTTAGGGAGCTCAACAAACGGGTCCATACTTCCCGATGGCCTCTGCTCTACATTGACCAAGGGCTGGCCCAGATTCAAGGGTCACAGGTATTCACAGCAATAGACCTGACCAATGGATACTGGACCGTGCCTGTCAGTAGGGAGGACCAATACAAACTGGCTTTTACCTTTGGGGGCCAGCAGTACACATGGACGCGGACTCCCTTCGGATACCTCAACTCCGGCAATGAATTCAACATTTTCCTACATAAGGCCATGCCCGACCTGGGTGCGAGGGGTAACCTGGCTTATGTAGATGATGTCCTCATCCAAAGTTCACCTGTGGAGGAACACATAGCGCAGATCCGTTATGTTCTGACGCAGTTGAGGGCCGCCGGAGCAAAACTTTCCTTTCAGAAAGCACAGTGGTGTAGAACCTGTGTTAATTTCTTGGGTCATGAGATTACTCCTCAGGGTCTCTGTCCCCAAGAAAAGAAAGTGGAAGCACTCCAGAAACTGAAGGATCCCACAACTCTGCGGGAACTACAGAGCCTCCTTGGACTGACTAATTACAGCAGAAAGTTCATTGAGGGCTACGCAGAGATCACTAGACCCCTGATTCATCTCCTGAAGGGGGGGTCAAGTGGGAATGGGGTCCAGAACAATCCGAGGCAGTAAGACAACTCAAAAGAAACCTCTCACAAGCGCCTTGCCTAGCTTACCCGGTCAGAAACAAGGAGTTCTTCCTGGAGACAGGGTTCTCTAATACCTGCTTGACGGCAGTATTATACCAAAAGCATGACAAGGTCAATAAAGTAATCTCCTATGCGAGCAAAACTTTATCCTCTGTGGAGGAAAAATTCAATGATAGTGAGAAGGCACTCCTGGCAACGGTGTGGGCATTGAAGAATTACCGCCCGTTTATTCAGCGGGAACACATCATAGTGGAGACTCCACACCAGCCTCTGCAATATCTCCAGAGTGACAGAATCCGGGCGTAAATGTAAGTAATTAGCAAATTACTTCCTGGATTCTGTCAATGCAAGGCTTTCCTGTGGAGGTCAGATATGGCCAAAACAAGAAGAGTCCCCTCACGCAAGGTCTGGCTGACTTGCATGATTGTGCCAGAGAAAACTGTCTTGAGAACGAAAGTCTAAAAATCAAGGACAACATGGAGGCATACCTTAATTCCCCACACAAAGTCTTTGAAGAAGACAAGTGTGAGGGAATGCCCACTGTCCATGTGGATGGATGCTCTTACCATGTTGACAACAACGGGGAGAAAGAACTGGTGGCCGCTGTAGGGAATGCATGGGTGAATGAGTCCCCGGAACCCTCCCCTAGATACAAAATTGGTCCCCGAAGTAGTCAGGTGGCAGAATTGATGGCTGTGCATCAGGCCATCCTCACTGCTGTCCAACATCAACTCCACGAACTGGTCATAATCACAGATTCGGATTATGTACGGAACAGGTTCGTGGAGCACTTGGTTAATTGGGAAACCAGAGGCATGTTAGGTGCTTATAACAAACCCCTGAAACATGGGAAGCTAATCCAAAATATTGATGATCTGGTCACATCAAATGGGATGACCATCTACTGGAAAAAGATCAAGGGTCATTCCAAAGTAGAGAGACCAGACAAAACTGGAAATGTCTTAGCTGATCAGCTGGCCAAAACCGGGGCCATCCAAGGGGATCTAATCGAAATAGAGTCCCTGTTGGGGGAAATCCAGGTCACTGCTATCACTAGGTCCCAGACCAATACTCACAATGATCTTTCAACTGCACAATGGAGTAAGGAGACCCCTGATGCTGATTTCATTACAGCTCAGAAGGGGGATCCAATAATTGGTAAGTTTTACCAACACATTGAGGACCCTGAGAACTTTCCCCTAACGGATACCGATTACGTTGGGCAGGATGAACTTAGATTGTTGATGAAATGTCCAAAAATGTTCCGAATCCAAGACGGTTTGCTGGTAAGGAAATCCAAAGCTGGCCACGATCAGTGAGTGGTTCCTACCTCATTCCGAAGCCTGATGTTAAGTCACGCCCATGATGCGGCCACCGCCGGTCATAGGGGGTTTCACACAACACTGGAAATCTTAAGAGAGGTTGCATACTGGCCACACATGGGGCAGGACCTCGACCAATACTTGAAGGGGTGCCTTGTGTGTGCACAGTTTCAGCCATCATCCCTCACACACCGTGCGCCTTTCCAAAAGAGGGGGATGACACTGCCATGGTCAGATTTGCAAATCGACTTTGTAGGCCCTGTGATTCGCTCGTCTAGAGGAAACAAGTACATGTTGACCGTTACATGCTTGTTTACCAAGTGGGTGGAATTTCTCCCGGCCCCAAACTGCAAGGCAGAAACAGCAGCTGCCCTGATGATTAACCACATCTTTTCCCCTTTTGGTCTACCTCAAAGGATTGAGTCAGACAGAGGTAGCCACTTCACCAGTGAAGTAATGACAAAGATGTGGGAGATACTGGGGGTTAAAAGGAAGCTACACATTGCTTACAGGCCAGCTTCTTCTGGAGCGGTGGAGAGATACAACCGGACAATTGTGAGCATATTAAAAAAGTTTGTGGCAGATTCTGGGCCAAGTTGGGATATCCGACTACCTCTGGTCCTAATGGCCATCAGATCTACCCTGTTGCCTACAAGATCCGCATCCCCAAAGGCGGTTTGGCAGAAGGGGAAGACAAGTGGGTTCATATAAATCAGCTAAAGTGTTGCCATCCCAGGCACACGCTGCAGCAACTGGAGGAGTCCTCTGCAATACCAGAGGGGACCGCTCCAGATTAATTCAGTTCCAACCCTAAAATATCCCACATATAGTCTCTAAAATATTATGACGCTTGTAAGCAACTGTCTCTGAATTATATCTTGGTTTTCAAAATTGGTATGCTATGTCTATTAAAGTATAAAATGTATATTCAACCCCACTATATCAATGGTGGGGAAGAAATGTCTACGAATAGGTATTGCCGCTTTCCTTTGTTGTCCTAGGAGAAAGAAAACCTGGAGACTGGCCAAGGAGGACGATTCAGAGACCAGGAGCAGAGACCCGAGGGGCCCAGGGTACCGCCCAATATTCCCATCAGGACTGGCGAGGAGAACCGATCGATCCAACCGGATGGAGGAAAAGATGCTGAACTGTGCCATTTGCGGAATTGGAAGAAGATGATGCGAACATACCACTGCGTGGGTCAAAACATTCTTCGCACCCGACTCCCCCTCGACTCTAATTCAAAGTGCAGTCAGGTGGGGGGGCTTTGTCAGGTGTATTGACCCATGTTTGAGTCATTAAGCTGCAACATTTGGTGCTGTGGGCTGAGAAAATCCAAGATGGCCAAAAAGCCCACATGTGCGCCAGAATCCAGGAGAACCGCGCAGTTTGTGCACACACCAAAATGGTCACCTAACCTTCCACCCACCAGTGCGAGCGTGATGGGCCAGGGGTGCCATGCGTGGAATGTGTGCCAAAGGAAAAACAGCAATGCCTGTTAGCTTAAAAAGCGCTTTGAAATCACCTTGGTTTCTCTGAATGCAAGCTCAAAATGCCTATTTGAAACATTGCAGGATATTCAAAAATCTCACTGAACACCAGCAGACATTTGGCAGAATGAAGTTTTGTGTGCATACAAAATCTGGAAAGAAAAAGAGCCCAAAACAATGTTCATAACAAAACTGGCTGAGCTGTGGAGGTCAGCAGCTTAAGTTAAACTGAACTGAAAACCACTAAAATCCAAATGTTTAAATTAAATGAGGGACCTACTTTTGAGTGTCACATAGTTTGTAACTGTTGAAATGTCATAGTTTTGAACTTAGAATCAGCACTCTAGCTGCATGTGTAAAAATTGTCAGTTTGATTTGAATGTAGAAAACTGGGAACAAAAATCGACATTTAGCTGAAACCTGGCTTAATGAAACGGGATTCTGCCTGACAACTACCCCCGACAGGAGTTCAAACTGGATCAACAGCTGTGTTCCCAGGCCTGGCTGCATTCTGCTGCCCCCACAAAAAGGAGGTGACACCTCTCTGATTGAATTACCTGGGGACTGCAGGAGACTGAACAATGGACGCAGGCAAATGTTATATTGGGGGGGGCGTAAAGTGGCTTCCTCTTGGGAGAAGTGGGAGGAGAAGTGCCTGTGAGAGCCAGCTGAGCTTGGGGGAAGTGGATAAACCAGTTCTTCCACCATGTGATGTGGGAAGCCACACCCCTTTTTGATCAGGGCATAAGTTAAAAAGATAGATAACTCATAGTGCGGACTGGTCAAAATTATATAAGTAATATCATTATTCTTGTGATTTTTCTGTGCACGTTTTAAGAGGCGTTAGGACCCTGTGGTGTATTCTGGGGGGTTGCTAGCGAAAAATAGGGTCTCACTCCAGATGTTAAAAATCTGACACTTCATCAATTAATGTCCATACTCATTGCGCACTTGTGTGTAATTTTTGGTAAATGTCCGATATTGGTAAACCAGTCAAAAAACGCAAAACGTCATTTTTGAATGCAAGCCCCCAGGAAGATCAGAGGCGGACAAGCATGGACCATAAGGAATATATAATGTGTACATGTAATTTCAACAAATTGTGTATCTGGGAAATATGTATTTGAATCAAATATAGATTTGTGGGCAAATTGACCAGGGGAGGATCCTCTGACCCATAAACAGACTTCATCATGATGACAATCCATTTCCTTCCCCCAATCATGGGAGAGGGGAGAATTGGGCCAATGACAAGTAGAGAGGGGCAGGCTTTGCTAGGCCCAGGAACACACCCATTTTCAAAACACATAAAAAGAGACTGCTGGGACAGGTAGAGGGATTCAATTCCATTATCTGCGGGACGCTCTGCCGGGAGACTCCAGACTTCACATCCATCAATCTTCAGAGACCAGAAATTTACTTCAGAACTTAAAGCAAGGGCCTAAACCCACAAACTGAGAACTCTTCTCAGCAGGCCTCAGCATCCTTAAAATCATTTGCAAACTATTCCACAGCCGGGCGAGTTGTCTGAATTCTTTGCCAAGAACCTTTGCCAGTACCCAGAAAGCAGTGTTACATCCAGAATCCACTTGATCCGGACCGGAAAGCAGAGCAGTATCCAGAACCAGAGGCCGCTGTATCCAGAGAGGCTAGACCAGCAGAGCAGAGCTGACCCGGACCGCTGTGAGCAGAACCAGAGATCCGGATTGCTGTGAGCAGAACCGGTGCCTGATTGACCCCCCGAGCAGACAGAACCGCCGCCGGACGTGTTGACCAGATCCGTGCCAAGGCCTAGTTCAAATTTATATTGTGAGTACCTAGCAGAACTGTGCAGAACCAATCTCTTAGTTAAAATAATCTAATTCAAGCTATTTTAAGCTAAGTAGAACTGCCTCCTAGAAATCGTGTCATCTGTCATTTTTAAAGCTGCACAACTGTCACCGTCAATTCTGCAGCTGCAAGCTGTCACCTGTCATTTTGAGTTTTACTTTAAATCCGAAAATCTACCTTTATTAAATCATCCGTATCTCTGGAACCATTTGGGCTAAAGCTGTGATTCTAGGCTTTCCAACGAACCTAGAACCGACTTCCTACTCCCTATACTTTTTCCGCAATCGCGATTTACGCACTTGCGAAATTTACCGCGATTTGCGATTTGGCTCAATTTCTCCACTTGTCAAAATAGCAGCTCCATTCTTTCCTTTGTTAAAACCTGTTTGCAACCTGGTAATAACTCATAGAGCATTGCTAACGTGGACCTGAACTAATAACAACAAGCATCTCTCACTCACCTTGAATCTCTAGAGGGAATTAAAATCAGTTAGCACATTTTCCCATCCGTTGCCATCACATTTAAAAGCATTTTGGGCCTGTGTTTCAAACTTCTGCCTGTTTCCTCTAAGCTTGCTGGGGGGGGAACTGAATTCCGTATTGTATTTGATTGTATTCCCGAAGACTGTGTGTGTTACTTCCATCTCCTTGCATTGCATATAGGGGGGGTGAATTGCCACCAGGGGAAAAGTGATTACATTGTCTTTTGTTGAAGCCATATCAAGTTATTTTCTGTACTGCATTTCATTCATCATTGCGTTTCCTTGAACCATATAAAGCATTCTTTCCCACCTTATTCTTCTGTTCCTATTCATAAGTTACCTCTTGCTGATTACTGCTCATATTCACAAGTGCAATATCCATTATCAATTTATTTATAGAAGTGTAATATATATATATATTGTTTATATTTCTCAAATAAACCTTTTAAATTTGCAAAACAGACCTACTTCTTGGCTCAGTGGGGTCAGGGGGATTCTAAGAGAGGGGTGTTATATAAGGGTTGTCATCCAGAGTACATGAACTGGACCGAAAAATATATCAATAAGGTTTCCCTCAGCATCTCAGACTAGGCATTGACTTAGCTGTAGTGTTGAAGTGAAGCCGCTTAACAACGTGTGGGACAATGGTATGAGGTTTTTGTTTTAAAATGATCCTCAACAAAAGTTTTCAAATTATTAAAATTGCTCAATAGTAAATCCATTTTTTCTTTTAAGCTGTCAAGCGTGTTTTCCATAACAGTTTCTTCAGACATATTTTCTATTTTGGTATGCTCTGTAAAAAAAGAAATGTATATGTTAAATATATATAAAATAATAACACTTAAATGGTTTATATTGTAAAGTGTGTACCATTAGCTTCAATATTTTCTGACATTTCGTCGTGTGGAAAGTGCTCCTCTAGCCATTCCAGAGTACTAGACATTTCTGTGAGAAAAAAAATATATATAATATTTTTTTTTTAATCTAATACAGAAAGTTTATAAAGATGTGAGTAAAATGATGTACACTTACTATTTCAGGTAAGATATGTTATGAGTAGTCTGTAGGTCTGGTCTTGGTCTTAGTTGTGGAGTGTCTGTCAGGTAATTATGTTGGAAGCCTATTTATCTTCTCTTGGTATATTCCATTTTAGAATATATTGTATTTAAATGAATGGTTAGTGTGGTACATATATGGGTTACATTTCTTATGTATTACTACATATAATATGTATGTGTACTACTTTGTGAATTTTTTAAATGTTATCATGTTGTAATATAACAATGAAACATGCCCCCCCCAGACTTTTTAGGTAGGGGTAATGTTGTCCGAATATGTCCGCGGACATCAAAAATGTTCGCGGACATTACATTCAGTAGAAGTGGTTCAGTATGTTCCATATTACCATGTACATAAAGTCAAAGTTACTATTGTTAAGCTTTGCTACTAAAAACCTATGAAATTCAGTTAAAACACTTTGTTAAAGGGACATTATGGTTAAGTTGTGCTACTAAAAACCTATGAAATTCAGTGAAAAAAACTTTGTTAAAGGGACGTTATGGTTAAGTTGTGCTACTAAGAACCTATGAAATTCAGTGAAAAAACTTTGTTAAAGGGACGTTATGTTAAGTTGTGCTACTAAAAACCTATGAAATTCAGTGAAAAAACTTTGTCAAAGGGACATTATGGTTTCAAGTAAAACTGAAAAACCCTTGAAATTTGCCAGTTATGGTAAGCTAAGCAACCATAACTCGCGCCACCACCGTGCACTGCTAAGACTAACACCCAGGACATCAAAGATGACATCACAAATGTCATTGATGACATCACCGATGACATCACATGTGTATGTACTTTTCATGAAATATGTGTAAAAGGGATTCTTATTGCCGCTGTCCCTCATCCGAGTCTGCTTGCTGTCTCCCCAGTGTCCCTCACCCTCCACACCATCTCTAATCATGCCTGCCTTGGATGAGGGGCAGAGACAGCAGGTCCATATTGTGCGGCGAGTGGCGTGCCCCTCACCCCGTGACCTGAAACACCAAGTCAAAGGGTAAACTGGTCTGAGGTAGACAGGCACAAAGGCGATGAAGAGAGGCATTTGGCATGGGCGAGACACAGACAAGAGGAGGTCAGAGAAAGGGCGGGAGATTGGGACGCTCCTCAGAGACCTTGTAATTAAACTTGAAGAGGTGACCTATTGGTTTGTGACACACAGATGTTCGACTCTGCTGCTTCTAAGCACTTCCTTCTGTTAAAAACAACCTGACCGGACCACACCCTGGCTCGGGGACCCTACTGCACATCTCCCAGCGCACATGGCCCCCGTTTGGGCTGGCTCAAGCCCCTCCCACCTCTTCATATCATATTTCATTGGCTACGAAACAACCAATGAAATGTAACAATTCTTTATTACTCGGCAGACTGCGCTGTTTGTGCATTAATAAATGTCTGCAGGGCCTCACCTCTGGAAGCCCCGTCAGCCATCTGAAGGAGGAATGATTAACGCTATCTGTGGAGCTCAAAGGCTCCACAGCAAACACATGGGGGAAGGTTGTATGGCATGGGATGTGCCCCTGCGTCTGCATACTATGCCCACGCTCAGGCCCAGCCTTGCCTGAATTTATATATTTAACATTGTGCAGTTCAACCTAGAAGAGTCACTAGAGTGTGCTGTGCACAATCCATGCACACTTCTGTCTCTGCACTCTGGTGGATGGCACCCTCTCACCTTAAAAACCAGCAGTCAGTGCTCACATACACGCAGGTCCCACCAGCACGTTGCTCCATTTTCAGCCCTTTGGCACCACTGACGATTACCCTCTTTCCCGTTAGATGCCCACCTGCCAGCTTTCAACTTTGAGTTTGATTTTGTTGAGGAGCATATGAAGTGTGATGTTGGAGCAGGGGCTGTACAAGACCTGCCATACCGACAGCACCAAGATTGCCCCCTCATTCTCCTCACCTGCTGCTCAGACGTAGAAGAGTCTAGGTACCTTGTTGCCTTTTTACATGCTGAAACCCATTTCAGCAGAACATGAGCAAGCCATCATTAATACTTACAAGCACTACCCAGGTGACACAGTGTACACTGGTGCATACTTGTAATACATCTGTTTATTTGTAGGTAGGATGAGCACGGTTATCCATAACTGTGATTCTGTGGCCAACCATTCAAACCTTACGGTACATAGGTTATAAAGTTAGCACATTCTTGTAGTTGCAAATGGGGAACCCATTACTTCCCTTGATCCCCCTCTACTGCCCCACCCCTCCCACTGTTAGTCTTCTAGACCATTGGCAGCCGTCAGGCTACCCCTTCCCCTTTGTCTCCCAGACCAGTGGCTGGCCTACTGAAAAGCATCAACCAGCCCCTGCGCCCAACTAGCCCCTCTTCACTTACTCCCCCAGAACAGTGGCCACTGTACAATCAGCAACTCTTGGCTGAGCTATGTATATTTTAAAGTACTGTGCTGCACTTGTAATTTTGCTCCTGCAATAAAATCCTTGCCACCCATAATTGTGTACATTTATTAATTGTATTTCATGAGTGATAGTATACATGCTGAGTAACATAATGGTACAAACATTCAGAGGGGATAAATACAGTTCATTCATATATTGTGGCCTCACCTCACGACCACGGGTAGAACATTCTTAATGTGTTTTATCTATCTAGCTGCACATGTTTCTGGCATCAGGACCTGCCCCTAGCTGTCTTGCAAGGGTTCTGCCTTGTTGGTGGGCTTGTAAGCAAGTTTGAAGAATCCCTTAAATTGTTGCCAGATCAACTCATTAGGATTTAGGTCAGGAGGTTTTGGAGAGGGGAGGTTTGGATTCAGGTGAGCCCATACCCACATTAAGGCTGCTGCAGAGGAGTGTTTGGGTCATTGTCCTGTAGTGTTGTCAGGGTTTGAAATTGAGATTCGATGAGCAGCAGCTAAAATCAGCTCCTGGGTGTAAGGCAATAACCTGTAGGTAGGAGTTATCACTGGGGATCCAGGAGCCAGTACACAATGTACTGCACATTTAAATTTCCATATAAGATGAACACTTTACCTTTTTGCTTTTTGACCATTATATATGATCCATTATATTTAAATGTGCCCTGGATGTCTCCTTATTATTCTTCATTCTGAAACACTCAACGTTAATTTCACATATGGATGTTTGTAAGGCAATAGTTTTTTCTCGGGAGCCAAAAGTTGGTTCTCCCAGAGTAGAAGCAGGAGCAAAATAGCTCCCAGCTCCCATCATTTCCAAACCCATATCATGTGTAATTCGTGGTTGTCTTCAAGTTAATGATGCTTCTCATACAACAGACCCTGCATAATGATATGCTCTTTAAAGAAGGTTGTGTCCATTATTCCCTCAAAAATAAATTAAGTTTCCTGGACCTTTGAAGATGCTGGCCCAGACATTTACTTTGACCGGATGCCTTCTTGTGCAAAGATTGGTCCTTTCCTCCTGAAGACCATTCTGTTGAGCCATCATAGGGTGATGGAATTCTTGTTTGGAATCTTTTTATTGACAATTGTCAAGCACACAAATACCCCACACTTTATCCCTGTCAACTCCTCACACCATTTGTACCCTGCCCCCTTAACCTACTATTATAACAGCAACAGTGTGAATAGGAAACACTTATAAATTACAGTTGCTCCACCCCCCACAACATCGATAAAAAATAGAAGGATCAAAAACATTAACAACACACAATCATTTTCCATGCCAATGGATATTCCCAACATTGTTCTGAGACTCTCGTCCCTCAACTCAAAGCGTGTCAGTGTATCAAATAGCCTTCATTAATAAATAACCAAGAGACCCAGTGCTCTAAACCTCATAGGGCATGCAAATAATTTATTTGAGTCTTCATATGCTGCAAGACTTTTTGTCATAATGCATAGTGTGTGACCATTTCATTTTTCACTGAGTAAGACAGTTTTTCATTACCTCCGGGACATCACTACTTTCCCAGTTTTTCGGAATGATAAGCCTAATTGCTAAAAAGGCTTTAGTAACGAACAACTCACTGTACTACACAGTGGATACATTCCATCTATCATTTAGACAACAGGCAGAGTGCAGGGTCTATTGGTAGCTGGGCCTCTAAATCCAAAAGTACTCTTTCAAAATTATCTATGAATAGGGGTCTAGTTTGGCACAGTGCCACCATATGTGACTACAAGCACCCACGTCAGGCAACCCCTCCACAATAACCCTCTTTTCCCTTTTAAATAGTGCTTTAAGATGTCCCAGGACCTATACCAGCTAAACAGCATTTTGTAAAACTGTTCTTTGCGTTGAACACACTGCGATGCTTTATTTACACTCCTTTCAATATGCTTCCACTCCTGGTTGGTCAATCACCCCTACACATCCCTATTCCAGGATGTAATATGAGGTCCCCACCACCTTGCTCGGGGCTAGAGAGTAAACCGTATATATTAGAGATTAAGCTCTTAAAGGATGGCATTGAAACAATCTACTTTTCAAACCTTAGAAATGGTCTAGAAACCTTAGGTTTCACTTCCTTATGTAGTAACCAATGACTAACCTGAGAATACTGTATCCCTTCCCCTTCCCCTTCTCCAAAATCCCTTTTGGACCCTGAAAAGGTGTTAATGGTCCCATCCTTGAACATATGTGCTGCAAGCTCACACCCTCATTTACGCCAGTTGTCAAAGGCATCTCCTCTATAAGCTGTGGTGAACTGAGGATTCTGGGATATTGGCATGTCTGGGCCTGGAAAAAGAAGGTAACTTTAATCTAGAGGCAAATCTTTCTCAGACCTGCATAGTTGTGGCTATGAATGGGAACTGTTAACAGCCATAGGCCCACCTTTTGGCGCAAGCCACACAGCATATAGTAGATGAACTATCCCCATGCCGCCCTCCTCCAGAACCTCACCTGATCTATGTGAATGTGAGTCCACCCACTCCCTAAGATTCTGCAACACAGCAGCTTGAAAACTCCTCAAAAGATTCAGGTAGGCTAATCCAGCCCATTGTGTAATTAGAGGCAGTAGCTTCTGGGCAATTCTTGGCCTAGTGCTTTGCCAAATAAATGATGGCATATCTTTTTGTAAATTCCATGGCACTCTCTCAGGGATCCAGACAGGATTTTAACACAATTATGTGACAGGGCACCAACAATCTCCACAAGCGTATGCTATGCTTTAAAGAAGTTAACAGCTCCAGTGTATCAGCCATGTTGAGGCTTGATACCTATGAGTAATGCTTTCTGCCCTGGTAATTGGTAAAACTGTAAACATCTGTTAAGTAAACATTTAGAACCTCTGATACTTTAAAACCGGATACTATTTGAAATTGCCTAAGTCACACTCATAGAGCCAGAGGAGATTCCTCAAGATTAGTTAACCAGAGCAGCACATCATTCACAAACAGAGCAATGTTATATACTTTTCCTCCATCTTTGAGCCCGTGGATTACAGTGTCGGTTATAGCATATTATGCAAGAGGTTTCATCAGGAGGGTGAATAGCAAGGGCTACAGATGTCCCTCCTGCTGGGTTCCCCTCCTCAGCTTGAACCTCACAGATAAATATCCATCAACCCTTATCCTCACAGTGGTGGCTGAGCCATTATCGTATCTCATATACCTATACCCAATCCGAAACTCTCTGGTACCACCTCCAGGTAATTCCACTTCACCCGATCAAATGATTTTTCATCTTCTAAAGAAAGAAAACAGAATGGAGTGGTATCCTTTTAATGGGCCACATCAATCAAATGAATAGCTTGCGGACATTGTCTGTGGACTACCTTCCTGCTATCAAACGATATTCATTGTCTTTAAAGAATCATGAAAGTAGGGGCTCCATTTAGGCCTCCAAATTGTTTGCATATATTTTTCCATCCAATTCAGCATGGCTGTATTCCTGTATGATGAGCATAGTTATGGTTCCTTGACTGGCTTGGGTAGGACCGAGATTGCTGATTCACCCATAGTCACTGTTATTCTCTCATCATACCGTACAGTATTAAAATGTTTTGTAAGTGCTTCCAAGGGTGGTTTAGCCATATAAAGGGAAACAATCAATCTGCTCGTGGTGCATTCCATAGTTCAAGCAAGAAAATTACACTTATCTAAAGCTTCTCTATCTGAAGGGGAGATAGTAAGCAATTGGATTGTATCTAAAAATGCCTCAATCTATTGCCCCTGGCAAGCTCCACTGGCATAGGGTCTTATAAAAGACGTGCACAAGCTGCGTCTGTGGCGAGGGAGTTGCAAGAGAGTCGTATCGCAGTCGCTGCAGTCTATGCAGGAAGAGCAGGTGAGATTTCTATTGCTTACATTTTACATTAAATTGTAACAGAAATGGTGCCAACAGGAGCTAACAAGTGCAAGAAAAGACTTGCTAAGCCTCCTTTGCCCAGATCATTTGCACTGCGCACTGTGCAGTCGGTGGGCAGACTGGTTGCTACCTTAAGATCAGGAAAGTCCTTAACACAAGGTACGACGAAAATAAACACTGCATAAAACAGGTCTCCTCAGTTCCTTGCGATGCATTCAGG
This sequence comes from Ambystoma mexicanum, assembly GCF_040938575.1. Classification (NCBI taxonomy): domain Eukaryota; kingdom Metazoa; phylum Chordata; class Amphibia; order Caudata; family Ambystomatidae; genus Ambystoma; species Ambystoma mexicanum. The sequence continues at coordinate 1,082,441,050 of NC_090937.1, read as the reverse complement.
TTGAGTCTTCACCCCGAAAACTCTCAAATGAATTTATGCAAAGTAAACAAATGGACCATATTAAAATTACTGACTATTTTACAGTATTGCCAAACACAGTAACTGACCAGAGAATTCAATGTGTATATTAAACAATGCTGGTGGTATCTCCATCTACTTCAATTGTCATAAATAATGGCAACTCTCTCCTCATTCTATGTTTAAATCTGCGGGGGCACGTTGGAGCCCTCATCATTAACAATACTGTCACATACAACTGGCTCAATTGTGATACCTAGAACAGACTTATCGGCCTCACCAGACTTAAATAGACTTGCCCCCATTTCTTAGGATGACTCTGATCTAGACTCCTGTGTTACTACTGCAGAGGATAACAAATCAGGATCATATACATTTCAAAATGGTACATCTATGAAGACCAGTATCGATGGCATCACTGCTACAGCGGAAGCCATATTTGCCCTTTGTTCCTCACTTGCACAAGAACAGGGTGACACCAAAAACATACCGGCAAAGGTGGCGGATATAATCTTAACTCAAAGTTAGGCGGACCACACCATTTGTGACAGAAATGCAAGTTCACAAAATGTCGATTTCTTTGGTGATGAGGTTTATGGAACGCCCCAACAATCCCATCCATTAGTCAGGAAAAAAGCTAAATAATTGGGTCAGAATTGGAACCCTACTTTTGCGAAGAATCGTGCTTGAATAATGAAGAAATTACATCTAGGAAGACCAACAAATCTAAATAAAAAAACAAATGGTAAACTGCAAGAAACGCCGAAATAGGAGCAAGAGAAAGAACATGGGGGGCAGATAAGCTTGGGTCCACAGAGAAAAAATGAGCAGGCCTTGGCAATGTCCAATCAAGTACATTGACTAAGTTGAAGGTGAAGCATTTTACAAATTAAAACATCAAAAATAATCGAATTTGCCACTTAGGCATAAAACAGCAACACAAGCTACTAGCACTTCAGATAACGGGTTAATGGGTCAGGGAGTGGCACATAGTTTGTTTGTTTGTTTTATTCACTTTTTATGCGCGCCAGACCCAGGGGTAGCAGGGCGCAGTGGCAAGGAAATGAAAAACTTACATGGTTACAACATAGCATGATGTGCAGTATACGATACAATGAGGTCTCTAGAACACAAATAATTACAAAATATACAATGTTCAAGTAAGGTCAATCAGAGTTGCAGATGTATAGAGTAAAGAGTTAATGCGAGTAATTACAGTAGGAGGTTGGTGACGCAGGTCAGCTAAGGTCAGTAGAGGTGAGGAGTTGAATGACATTTTTTCTGAAACAAAGGTAGGGCAAGTCCACTCTCAAGTCTTGTCGCAGTGAGTTCCAAGTTTTTGCAGCCTTTACAGTGAAGCTATTTCTTCCGATCGTGGTGAGTCTAAAGTTCAGTATTGTCAAACAGTTAGAATTGACAGCTCTAGTCGGTCTGAGAGATGTTCTCCTGTGGAATTTGTCAATCAGGTATCTAGGGGCAGAGTTATTGAGGGCTTTGTGGGTCAGGGATAAAATCTTAAGTTTTATTTTGTTATCCGTGGTCAACCAATTATGATGGCGTCTGGCGGAGGAGATATGGGATCTTTTGTTATGCCTATTGCAGCTCTCAGGGCATTATTTTGTAGTATTTGTAGTCTTTGAATTATTGTTTTATTAGCTACAGAATATAGTGTGTTACAGTAATCAATTCTGGAGAGTATTGAGGCTCTAGCCAGGATTAAGCAACTCTTATTGGAGAGGAATGGTTTACCGGCTCTTATCAGTTTGCACGTGTAAGCCGTGGAGGAGGCAAGCGATTTTAGCTGTTTATCAAGTGATAGGGTAGAATCAAGATAGAATCCCAAGGTTTTTACCATCTATGTTGAATGAGGAGAATTCCTGGCTTAGTTTTTTGATATTGGCTTGGGTGCCCAGGATAATCAGCTCTGTCTTATCATCATTCAGACAGGGGCCTTGAGTGGCCATCCATGCCTGGATGATAAGATATACCTTGTTCACCAATTCCGTGTCTTTCGCATGATCCCCAGAAAGCGGGAGGCGGATCTGTGTATCATCTGCATAGTTAGTGTAGGTGATACCGAGATGGTCCAAATCATCAAACAAGGGCTTGGTGAAGATATTGTGTAGAGTTGGGGAGACACAAGAGCCCTGGTGGACACCGCATGAGATGGGGGTGGGATCTGCCGCTGCCGAGGGGGAGAAGATTCTCATCGTTCTTTCCCTCAGGAATGACTCAATCCATCTTGATGGCTTCCGGGGAGAAATGGGCGGCGGAATCCAGGTGACTACAGAGGACTTTATGATCCACCAAATCAAAGGCAGCTGAGAGGTCCAGGAATAGCAAGAGTACTGTTCTCCCTTTGTCTCTCAGCTTGTCGATTTGGGATTTCAAACCAATGAGGGCAGTTTCTGTTCCATGTAGGAGGTTGTGTAGTTCTAGATGCTTTTGAATTTGGTTGTATGCAGCTTTGTCTAGAATCTTGAGAAAAAACGGTACCGTAGTGATAGGGCGGTAATTAGTGGGGATAGGGGGTCTAATGTCTGCTTTTTAAGGAGGGGGAGCACCCAGGACTGTTTAAGGTTGGCCGGGATGGTGCCTGAGGCAAAGGAGGCGTTAATCAGTTTGGTGATAAAGAGAGATAATTCTCTGGCAGCGTCTTTTATTAATTGAGCTGGGCAGATGTCACCTTTACAATTAGATGGTTTAAGCGACCGGATAATTTTTTCTACTTCCAAGGTGGTAATTTTGGAGAAGTGGAAGGTATTCCTGTACACCAATAAATTATTAGTATGGGGCTTTTTAGGCGAATCCTGAATTTTGAATGTGTCTTTTTTTTGCTGGATTTTATTTTGGAGTGTGATAATTTTATTTGCTAGGGCTTGCTGGATATCTGTACACCGGGGTTTGTCCTTGGTTCAGGTGTCCGGTGTGGCGATAGGAGACTCGAGTTCCTTTAGAATGGAAAAGAGCTCTTTCATGCTGGAATTGGATTTGGCTATACGATCGTCATACGAGTTACGTTTTGCCTGGCAAACTTCTTTTTTGTAAAGTGAGGTGAGAGAAGTTAATTTAGCTTTGTTATCGACTGAAGGGCAGAGCCTCCAAGTGGTTTCACTCTTTCTTTTCAGGATGCGTAGGTCTCTTAGCTGTGGAGTAAACCATTTGTTTAGATGAGCTTTCGGTTTGCTTGATTTTAGTTTGAGAGGTGCCAGTTTATCTAGAGTAGAGAGCATGATATTATTAAATTCTTGCACTAGGGTGCTGGGATTTAGATTTGCTGATTGAGGGTTGGTAATATAGCTGGGATAACTTTTTCTGCAGTAATACATTTTTTATTTCTGGTTAAGCATGGTGGTGATAGTGGAGGGGCCGTGGGGTTGGGTCTGGAGGTGGCTAAGTTAAAGGACACCAAAGAATGGTCTGTCCAGGGTGAGGGTATTATGGAAGAAATAGTGGCTGAGCAGTTATAGTCAGCTATCCAATCTAGCGTCCTTCAGGTGCTTAGGCTTGTCAACTCTTTGAGTTAGGCCTAGTGCGTGAATCATATTGGCTACCACTGTGGCGTTAGTATCCTTGGTATCATGGAAACCTAAATTAAAGTCCCCAAGGAGGATTAGTTGAGAACAAGGTTTGAGGTTATTAGTGAGTAGGTTATGGAGATCCTCTTCAAAGTTGCCTCGGGGGTCTATATAAAAGGTGAATGGTGAGTGATTGATTATTATTTATCTGGAGTTTGGCAGATAGGGTCTCGCAAGATTGAATCGATTGGGTAGGTACTAGTCTGAGTGAGAGGCTCGTTTTAGAGATTATGGTAATGCCGCCACCTCTTGCACCTTCTCGGTTGTGTCTATAGTGTAGCCATCCGGGATGGCTAGCATGAGCGAGGGTCCTGCGGCATTGTGTAGCCAAGTCTCCGTGATTACGAGAAAGTCGAGATTGCCTTCTGTGATTAGGTCGGCAATGTCTAGGGCATGGGCGACAAGCGATCTCACGTTAAGGAGTGCTACAACGATGGGAGGGGTCTTGGTGACCTCTGTGGCTTGGAGGGATTGAGTAGTAAATGTATTGGGTATCTTAGGCTTGTTATTCTGAATTGGGCAAATATTGGAGTTGGGAGTAGGGGGTTGTATAGGTAGCCTGGTATAACAAGGTTTACAAACCTGCTGAAGGTTGGTTTTGATGTTGGTAGGGGGAAGAGACCTGCGGAGCGGCTCATGCAATTTAGTTAGTCTGGCACGAAGTCTAAGGTTTCTGCTAAGTGTATCATATGGGAGTGATACAGAGGTGGCTGTCTCAAGGGACCCGTGGCTAGGAGGTATGTATTGGCCAGGAAAGTTACCGTTCAGGCGTATTACGGACGTCAAAGGAGGCAGAGTTTGAGGTAGATTAGCATCTAGCATGATGAGTGAGTGTCGGATAGTCCTCAGTAGGACTGTGTAAATAACTGGTAGATGCATAGTTATATAAAGGTGGCCTATCTAGAATACCTTATTGGTAGTCGGTGGGAACCGTTGGCAACACGATTTATCAAAGTTCCAAGAGCACAGTGTGTGCTAGGGCAGGGTATGAATGGGTGGAATAATTAGCAGCAGAGGTTGCCTAAATACAAAGCCCAATATATGCTGGGAATACCAACATGTAGGAGCAATTTGGCAGTAAGAATCACCTAAATGCGAAACACAATGTATGCTAGAAATATCAACATGTAGGAGCAATTTGGCAGCGAGAATCACCTAAATGCGAAACACAATATATGCTAGAAATATCAACATGTAGGAGCAATTTGGCAGCGAGAATCACCTAAATGCAAAACGCAATATATTCTAGAAATATCAACATGTAGGAGTAATTTGGTAGAGAGAATCACCTAAATGCGAAACACAATATATGCTAGAAATATCAACATGTAGGAGCAATTTGGCAGCGAGAATCACCTAAATGCGAAACGCAATATATTCTAGAAATATAAACATGTAGGAGCAATTTGGCAGCGAGAATCACTTAAATGCGAAACACAACATATTCTAGAAATATCAACATGTAGGAGCAGTTTGGCAACAGGGTTTACCTAGGAGGAGGATGCAATGTATACTGTTAATGCAATCTATCCTTTCTCTGCTATTTGCGCAAGGGTGCATTAAAATATAACATGTATAGGCAGGGTTAGGTCTCTAAGTAGAGAGCTTCATTTACGATGACCATAGGATGGGTATCTAACAAAACATAGTTGTAGGTGAGACTCCATGAGGGGCTGGTGCTATAAGGAGTGGTTAGGAACTGCGCATGTGAGATACAACAGTACAGCATAGGAGCAGTAATCGAGTATACCTTCAGTTGCGGATATGTTTGGTAACGTTAAGGAGCATACATTTAATATTAAAGTACTCACTGAGTCAGCATGTCTCAGAGGAAATGGCTAAGCCGGGCAGATAGCACCTTGGCAGTGTCAGAATTGTCTCTGGGGCAACTGGAGCCAGATGGCGTTGCCTTAGTGGGGCTTGATGAGGGTAAAGTTATATTGATGTAGGAGCAGGAATAGGTAAATCACCACGGGTGCTCTTGCAAACAGATGAGCTAGATAATGGCCGTGTGCACCGGAGCTTAGGGGGGTGGCCACGCCACGCTCTCAGTAGCGAACAGGAGCTGAACAGGCCTTTTCTCCGTGGCCTTCGCTCCCAGTGGCCAGCTTCTGCCTGCCGGTATGGCCCGCTGGGATATGAGAGGCGCCCGTTGCCTAGCAGCAAAGGGACAGCCTCGTTTTCGTGCTGAACTTTCCGTTGGCCATCTTCTCGTCAGGCATACATCGGTGCAGCTGATCAGAACAGTTGATGGGGGTGTGAACGGATCGCAGCTGCAGCGGGGCTCACCTTACCTCTGTAGGGGGGGGTGCCCAATGTAGGCAGGCTGGGCCTCAAAGAGATGGATGGAGGCGAAGGGGGCTCCTCCTCAGCTGATGCTGGAATTCCGACGCCGAGCAGAGCGCCGATGAGGATCCTCAGCTAGGGGAGGGGCTCCTGCCCGCTCCAGGGCTCCAACTCGAATGGGGGGAAAACAGGAGCTGAACAGGCCTTTTCTCCGTGGCCTTCGTAACAACGTAGAGCAAAAACAAATATATCATTAGGCGGAACAACAAAAATATTCATAAATCCAACAGCCCACACAAATGCATATTCCAGAAGAGGCACAACAGTCTTCTGAATTCTCTTGGATACCAGTGTCAAACAGAAATGACTTAGCCGACAGGTCACAAGGAGGCAATCAGTCAGGTACTGCAGGATCTGCTGTTGGTGTTTGGTCCCAAAAAACGCATATAGCCAACCTGTCGCTGCATCAGTTAATGACTGTAAGGGAAACCTGTCCACTGGAAATACCATTCGAATATGGAAGAAGCACTGTCTGAACATAGATTTGTTCAGAGGGGATATAATAATTATCCCCACTGATATGCCCAGCAGTATACTGCACCTGAATTGTCACAAACTCAGATGGCACAGCCACATATTCTTGGTAATTCCCCACAAGTTGGAGCAATGAACTGCTGGAACAACTAAACTTGGGGTGGCAAAATTGAACATTTCAGAAGAATCAACCCCTAAAATTACTTTCATGGAATACCAGGGGATACCATTCTTTCATCTCTCGGAAGGAAGGAAAGATGTTATTAGATTCCTCAGATCTGTTTCTACTGCAAGAGACTTGGTTAACTGGCAAATTGGCTATTGATGGATATACTATTTTTACTCGGGAAGCAAGCAAAGGAAAAGAGGGGTGCCTGAGTGGCGCTCAGAAGCAATCTGAATATGACTAAATACCCCCTGGATAATACAACCAGGAGCCTGTTATGCACTGTAATCATGGATTTTCTTAGATTAAAGCAAACAACTTTGGTGATATCAGTGTATGATCCACCGGAAGGCTTATATAGCCAGACATGGAAAGATACTCTTGCAGACATTCTCGAAACATGGCAGGAAGCAGTCCCAAAAGGGGCAGTTATTATAGCTGGAGATTTTAACGCTCATTGCGTTGCTATTGAAGATCATGAGCTAGAAAAAAGTCACTGTGAGCTGGGAAAAAGAAAAAGGAAACACTACAGTTCAAATCAGAAGAAGCTCCTGAAAAAAGGAAAGATCTGGGCAAGTCTGCTTCTGGATTTTGAGATGCTTCCATTTATGCCCACAGACTGTCCATCATTGCTGAATTTAAAGACTTGGTGGGGTAGAGATAGATCCACAGGTTTAGACGCTATTTTCACCTCGCATCATATACATGACTGTATTTGGTCCTTTAAGGGCACTTTTAATGATTTCAGTGACCATTCAACATTGGCAGTTCACAAATAAAGGCAGCTCAAGGTAGTGAGTCTGCTTTTACCGTCAGTAACATACAGGGTAACATAATTAGGTGGTCAGTGGCAGACATGCGTCGAGTAAATTACATACTGTCTGGATATGCCATACAAGTGGTTCAAAAAAGCGAGGATACCCTGTTAAGCCTTTATACTGATGTGAGAGGCATTACTGCCCCCTTAAACCAGGATAGTCTCTCACAGAGGGGAACATCAGATTCCATTTGACGTAGCAATACAGAAGGTTAAATGAGAACATCCAAAATGTATTTGTACCATACATTTCTCAAAGGACAAAAGCTCAGATAAGAAAAAGAAATAAATACATAAGTGTAAAGCCAAGTACAAACAGTGGCTAATGTCTCATAAGTCAAGTAAAAATCCAATAAATTGGAAACTGATGTATCGATTAGTAAGAGCACATGATGCAAAACATTTCTGGCATACGTATAGGTCTCATATCCTGGCCCAGGTTCCTAAGGAAATCAGTTCCATTTCAGAGAAACGCTGGTGTGAATACTTAAATAGCCTGTGTTGGGCAATCTCAAATGGGAAAAATAATGCACAGTCACAGGAAGGTATCAAATTGAGAAATGTACCATTTGAAGAAGAAGACATATACCAGATCATCATGAGACCTAATTCATCTAGGGCTCCAGGCCCTGACAACTTTCCAAAACCTACTAATGAAACAGAGTCCTGGCATGTGGGCAAGGATACTACATGGCATATTTAGACAAACTGTAGAGAGTGGGCTTATACAGATAGCTGGCTTCGCTCCATCCTGATACCGGTACATAAAAAAGGCTCATATTCTCAACCTAACAATTTTAGATTATTCGCAATGCTAGATGCTAGGAGCAAAATCTTTGCCACAAATACTGCTAATACAGGTGAACAAATGGGTTGCAGAAAAAAGTCCCCAACCAAGGGGCTTTAGAACTAGGTGTGGTACGACGCATAGTATATGGACACTACGATTGCTGGTGGCAGAAGCAAGTCGTAGGAAGAACAGATGCCTATATCCATGCTTTGTGGATTACTCATATGCGTTTGATAGTGTAAACCAAGGTCGATTGTGGGAAAAACTAATCAAATGGGGCATTGATCCAGACCTGCTCTATTTTATTCAGGCCTTATATACTCATACTAGAGTAGCAGTCAGAACATCACAGGATGGAGTGTTAACTAGATTTAACAATACAAACGTGAGCCTGAAACAAGGCTGTATCCTTGCACCCGCCCTCTACAATTTGTATGTGTGTGATATAGGCAAGTAGATCGAGAACTGTTAAATTTAACTCCTAAATTGGCTGGCAAGAGTATAGGTTGGTTGTGCTATGCAGACGATACAGTCCTGATAGACCTTACTCCAGTGGGCCTCTAAAGATCGATTACGAGACTGTATGGATATGCGAAAGCAAATGGGCTAGGGGTAAATTGAAAGAAGATGAAGTTAATGACCCTAGCCGACAGGAAACATCGAGACCTACCCTTTGTTTGGCATATTGATGGAGATAAACTGCAGGTTGTCAATCTGTATCTGTATATAGGATGTCGGATCCACACCTATCCTGTAGTGTCCCTATTTAAAGACATGATGTACACAAAGGTCATTGAGCGCTGACAGGTGATGAAAAATTACATCAACAAAAATACAGGGATTGTGTGGAAGCCATCAGCGTTCCTTGCATGTTGTATACACTCAAAACTGTACCAGAGAAGAACATCAACTGGCTAAAGTCATTGGAGGGAAAATTGCTCCGGTAGTACTGGGTTTGCCTAAATCAGTCCCATTAGAGGCAATCAACTTAGAACTGGGCCTAACCTTCCTATATATGGACTGGACGATTGCCTGTAGTAAACTATATATAAAGCTTCATTATGGGCGGGAGTATGGTCATACTGTAATGGTCATCATGTCAAATCATGTACTGTTGGGTGTCCTGACCCACGTTTGAGCTATCATGCTGCAACATTTGGTGCTGTGGGCTTAGAAAATCCAAGATGGCCAAAAAGCCCACATGTGCGCCAGAATCCAGGAGAACCACGCAGTTTGTGCGTACACCAAAATGGCTGCCTAACTTGCCACTCACCAGTGTGAGCATGATGGGCCAGGGTGCCATGAGTGGAATGGGTGCCAAAGGTAAAACAGCAGCGCCTGTTAGCTCAAAAACGCTTTAAAATTACCTTTGGTTTCTCTGAATGCCAGCTCAAAATGCCTATTTTCAAACATTGCAACACATCCAAAAATCTCACTGAACACCAGCGGACATCTGGCAGAATGAAGTATGTGTGCATACAAAATCTGGGAAGATGAAGAGCCCAAAACAATGTTCATAACAAAACTGGCTGAGCTATGCATGTCAGCAGCCTAACTGAAACTGGATTAAAACCACCAAAATCGAAATGTTTAAATTAACTGAGTGACCTAATTTTGAGTGTCACATAGTTTGCAACTGTTAAAATGTCATAGTTTTGAACTTAGAATCAGCTTTCTAGCTGCATATGTAAAAATTGTATTGACTTAAACTGGGGGACAAAAAGTGACATCTTACCTGAAACCTGGCTTAAGGAAACTGGAATTCTGCCAGACAGCTACCCCCGACAAGAGTGGGGGCTTGCCCAACAAATGCATTCCCAGGCCTGGCTGCATTCTGTTCCTCCTGCCAAAAGGAGGTCACACACTCTCTGATTGAATTACCAGGGGACTGCAAGAAACTAAATAAAGGGCCCAGGGAGATGGTTTATTGGGGGGATCGTAAATGGCTTCCTTTTGAACAAAGCCCTTCCTTGACTCAGGCAGAAGTTATATTGGGGGCGTCGTAAAAGTGGCTTCCTCTTGGCAGAAACGGGGAGGGGCAGCCCCCTCTGAGGACAGGCTGAGCTTAAAGAAAGTGGATAGACTGGTTTCTCCACCATGTGACCTGGGAAGACACACCCCTGTTGGCCAGAATATGATTTTAAGAAAGATGTATAACTCATGGTGCGGACTAGTCAAAATTATCTAAATGATACCATAATTCTTGTGATTTTTCTGTGAACATTTTGAGATGCGTTAGGACCCTGTGGTGTATTCTGGGGGGTTGCTAGCGGAAAATAGGGTCTCACTCCAAATGTCTGCATGTTAAAAATCTGACACTTCATCAATTAATGTCCATACTCCTTGCGCACATGTGTGTAAATTTGGGTAAATGTCCGATATTGCAAAACCAGTTAAAAAGCGCAAAATGTTGCCATTTCTGAATACAAGCCCCCAGGAAGAGCAGAGTTTGAACAGAGTATACCTCATGTGATATGTGATGGGTGCATGTAATTTTAAACAACTGCGTATCTGTGCAATATGTATTTGGGTCAAATATAGATTTGTGTGGAATTTGACAGGGGAGTGTCCTTTCTGCAGGCCATAAAACAGCATCACCATGACTCACATTTCCTTTCCCCTATCAAGGAAGAGGGAAAAGCTTGACCAATGATCAGTTGAGAGAGGGGCTGGCTTAGTGATGCTGCGCACACACCCACTTTCAAAAGACATAAAAAGAGCCACTGGAAGCTAGAGAGGAGATTCAAATCCAGTTGCTGCGGAGCGTTTTGCCGGACCACACAACATCCAGAAGATACCAGTTCCAGACTGACTCCAGCTACATACTCCAGAACCTAGAACTTATACTTTAGAACCTAAATCAGAGGCCTAAAACCACAAGCTGAGTTCTCTGCAGCAGGCCTCAAATCATTGCAAGCTACTCACAGCCGGGCAAGCTGCTTGAATCCCTTGCCAAGAAATTTTGCCAGGACTAGTGCAGAGATCCAGGAGCCGTGCAGAGACCTGTGTATCCGGACAGATCAGACCAGTGCCAGACCAGACCAGACCAGACCGTGCAGAACCGCAGACCCAGAGACCAGATCGCTGTGAAGTGCCGAGACCAGAACCGGAGTCCAGTCCAAAACCTGACCAGATCCGTGGCGAGGCCTATTTCAAATTTATATTGTGGGTACCTAGCAGAACTGTGCAGAACCAATTGCCTTCCAACGAACCTCGAACTTATACTTTTGCCGTAATCACGATTCACGCACTCACAAATTTTACCGCGATTTGCGATTTGGTTAAAAATCCAGCCACGTGTAACCATCAGCAGTCATTTCTTTCCTTGCTAAAAATTCGTTTGCCTCTTAATCACCATCTCTGAATCATTGCTTAAGTGAGCCTGAACTCATCCCAAGTATCTCTCACTCACCCTGAACCTCCTAAAGGGAATTAAAAGCATTTTCAGCATATTTCTCACTTCATTGCCACCACATTCAAAGCACTTGGGCCTGTGTTTTAAAACTCATACCGGTTTTCTCTAAGCTTGCTGGGGGGGAACTGAATTTCGTATTGTATTTGATTGCATTCCTGAGATCTGTGTGCTCCCCTTTCCATCTCCTTCCATTTCTTACATTGCATAGGGGAGGGTGGTGAATTGCCAGAGAAAAGTGATTATCTTGTCTTTTGCTAAAATCATATCAAGTATTTCTGTACTGCATTTTATTCCTCATTGCTTTTCCCTTGAAATCATAAAAGTACTTTGCTACTTTATCCATCCTATACTAACTCCTCATTGATTGTAAAGAAGTGTGCTAGTGTCAGATTACCCATTGTTGATTAACATTATATTTATAAGGGTGATATTGATTATTAATTTATTATAAAAGCGTGGTATCTATATTTTGTTTTATTTCTCAAATAAACCTTTTAAACTTGCAAAACAGAACTACTTCTTGGCTCAGTGGGGTCAGGGCGATTCTAAGAGAGGGGTGTTATATAGGGGTAGTCATCCAGAACTCATGAACTGGACATAAAAATATATCAATAAGGGTTTCCATTCAGTATCCCAGACTAGGCAATGACTTAGCTGTAGTGTTGAATTGAATCTTCTTACAGTACACTATTTGGAAGAAGGCAGTAGAGAAAGGGGAACAAATCTGGCATATAATGAACTTAAAAAGATTGCCATTCAGCATTTAACTGAACTGGGTCTTGCTGTCCACGAATTGAATGAACTTGGTGTGTTTGAGAAGCTACTCACGAAGACATCCTTGGACTGGGACAGAATTAATAATACCAATGCTCTGACCAAAAAAAGACGCTACATAGAATATTCCAAAGATTGCCATATGCCAGGAGTCACACGCAGATATTTGTCAAAACTCTGTTGTCCTGAGCCTTCCCGTTTCATCGCGTACTTACTTGCGTCTGAATATCCTGCCGGTCTTTGAATGTACTGTGGCATGGCAGGACTTGGAAATGGAAAAACATAAATGTCGCCTTTGTAAGATAGAGGTGGAGACATCGAGACAAATCCTTACAGGTTGCTTTCAGCTTAAAGAGCATTACTGGAGGGGGTATGGTGACTTCTGTGCAACTGGTAATGGTTTGGCAACTGATCAATTATGGTCAGCAATATATACTGCAGAGTCACTGGTTATTACAGCAGCAGCATATCACATCTGGTGAATTGAACAAAAACGATCTGCATCATTGGTCTATTATGGAGGCTAATAACTAAATTGAAAGAATTGGGAATTGTTTTATTAGAGATCATTGATGTAGTAATTGAGTCCCTGTTTTTAAATGATTTTGTATATTTGGTACATGTTTTCAAAAGTGATCGTTTTTATGTATCTTTTTTTTGTAAGGTTGTGTAAGGTGCAAAAAAGCTGTTATCTAAAAGCACAATTCAAAATTAAAAACCCAAGCTACGTTTTTAGGGCTCTTTACATACTCTCACCAACAACTCTCCCTTTAAGCTGGAAAGCTAACAGCTTGCCAATTTTCCCCCCATTTATTAAAACCAGTCTACACATCTGTCTTCTGGTCTGTAAATATGCCAGTTGATTGAAGTTGTCTAAATACCCTTTGGCATCCTGTCTTCTTATTCTCCTGTTCTGACATGTTAATGTTATGTGTGAGGACCTTGTCTTCCTGCAACCTTAAGATGCGATGATCTTTCTATGAATGAACCCTATATATTTGACGTCATTGCATCCCATTGTGTGTGCTCTAAAACGTCTAGGCTTCCATTAATCTGAAGAATTCCAAAAATGCCTATTCCACCTTTACAAGGAAAAGCCTGTCCGGCAATAAGCCTGTGGCTACATGTCCTTATCTATAATGCAATGCAACAGGGCATGATCTGAGAGGCAGATCGACCCCATCGGAGACCCAAAGGGACTGATAGGCTGTCATCTAGCGAGAATAGCTCACATGGATATGTGAGTAATCAGAAAACTACCTTGCCTGCTGATTATCTACCCTCCATGCATCCCTCAAACCAGATTCATTGATGGCATTTAGTACTTCTTTTTGACATTTGATAACCAGTGTTAATTTATTTCACCTAATAGATTCTGTATACATTGTACGATTGTGCTTGCAGCAAGAACATCTTAACAATGTTGTTTTATTAATGTAGATTATGTTGTTGTATGACTTTAAAAAATGTATGCTGATGAGCCCAGTTTAATGGGCAAAATTCTTGTCAAAATAAAGTAGTTTAGCAACAGGGACACCTGATTACCACCCATCTATCACCCCTTGACCTTTCCTTATCTTAAGCCATCACAATAGTGAAACCCCCTGTCAGTGTTTTTGGACCTTTTGCTATATTCTATAATGTCGGTAGAAAGGCTCTAAAGTTCTAATTTCGGCCTTTGTTGGGAGCATAGACGATAGCTACAGTAAGCACCCTACCCTGACCCCATCACGACAGCATACCTGTCTTGTCTAACAATTCATTCATTCCCTAAGATAAAAGAAGTTGTCTGATAATTCCTACCCTGTTTGTCTTTGTATTTGTTGTTTGGGAAGAGCTTTGATTTAATTCTGATGGTATCTCCGACTATTAGGTGAGTTTCTTGAATGGTGGCTACTGCAATGCCCTCAGTTCTGAAAAGACGTAAAAGCCCAATTCTGTTATGGGGTACATTCAGACACCTTACACTGAATGTGGCTATCTTGAACTCAGCTTCATTATCAGAGCTTCACCTCTTCGTATAACACCCTAACTGTTATATTCAGAGTAGAGCAGAGCTAAGAATTCCCAGTATTTCTCTCCCCTAATCCCTCAAGAATACTGAACACAAGGAAAACAAACAAACTTCAGGTAAACTCCCTGCATCCAGTCATGTACTCCTTGCTAAGAGCAAGCTTTTAAGCTGTCTCTAAGAGGGCATCAAGTGTTAGTTTATCCTTTTCCATCAGGAAACCGGTGTAAACCAGCTTCCAAAATTCACTTCCTTCTCTCTCGTTTTAGCTAGTACATTATCACACATCCTTCTAGTAAGCTCCTTTCCTAAGAGCAACCCGCCAAATGCATTGCCAAAGAGCTATCCCAGGCGACTCCACGATAGCAAACATACTTTTCCTTCTGTTAAGTAATTTACTCAAACACAGAAATAAATATGTATCCCATCTAGAACTACACTGGGTTTCAGTATCATTAATCAGTTCAATAGTTCCCAGATGTACCTTACACTAATTTCTATGCCGTCCCTGACACCAAACTCCAGAGGTTCTAATCTGCAACTATGCAATTAGGACTGCTTAACTTTTGACTACTCCTAGAACGTACTAGCATAGATGGTCTCAGCATCAAGGCATACTCTCATTGTCGTTCCCCCTTCCTCAATTCCTTGTATTCTTCCGGCGAGCACCGGGTCCTCATGGTGCTGTTAGAATACCAGAGCTTTCCAGTTTTGCAGCCATCTTGAGCTGTGCTGGCCACGCCCCTGGGTGGCGGTACTGTAATTCATGAACAGAACACTCTCACAATCGTACTTGTCTTCATCCAAAACTTCATGTCTGACACCTGCTTTTCTATGTTGATGTTGTGGGTCTGAGCACATATCCTTCAGATTCAAAATGAGGTATTGTTACAATATAATAACGAAATGAACACTGTCCTGGTTCCACAGGGAGGGGGGAAGACTAACGAGCAGGGCTCAAGTCGAGGGTACACTCGGGTGGACAGAGTCCACCCACTTAGAGGATGGACTAAGTCCCTCCAGCTAAAATGAGAAACATTGAATCTCCTCTTTGAATTCATGGATAAAAGCCAACCTCGGGATCAAACCGCAGTGGTCGGACACTTCACCACTGCACCATATAACCTGAGGAAAATTAACAAAACAACTAAAGGTGAAATGTCGCATTTCGGTACTGCAAGTTCCAGGAAAAACATTTGTATTGTTTAAAACATGCACACCTTTTAACATATTCAAAAACACTATTAGAAGAAAATATCCTCTCTTGGTTTTGTGTGTGTGTTGAGTTTATGTAAGACAAATTCCATTCGTCCTGTGCAATTTGGGTGGTTATGCAAAGCCAATTTAATGAAATGTGCATATTATTTCACCTTGATATGCTAATTGCTGGTGATGTCACATCCCACTGCGTTTGTTGACGAGTCCCCCCACTTTAATGTTTAGGACTTGACCCCTGCTAAGGATTCATACTAATGCATGGTTACAATAGCAAATAATAGCACTATCCTGGTTACCACCCAACATTAAGCACAGGCGGACTAAGGAGTCAAAGCAAGGAATGGTTTTGAGAAAAGTAATTAATACTGCCCTGGTTATCACCCATACATAATCCATTAGGGATGGAAGCCAAATGAGTCAGACTAAGCTTTAGTTGTAATAAAATCAATAAACACCATATTGGTTACCACATCCGGCTAGAGTCGGCCAGCATCTGATCATCATCTCATGATCCCGCGACGACGCATCGCCTTTAGCTGCCCACAGCCCGTTTGTCGTCAGTTGCAGCAGCTCATCTATTATCTTGTGCAGATATCTAAAGTGAAGCACTAGCAAAAGAGAATGTTACCCTAGGAAAAATAGCAACATCTATGAAAAGTATATGAATTATATTAACAATTGGCCCAATCATTTGGGAATCCACTATCCATAATTGGATGGTTGGTATGTACGGGCCTCATGCAATATACAGCACTGTCCAACCAGTGCTTCATGTAACAATTTCCACAACATTCCAAAAGTTCCAAATAAAGCTCAGGACCGCCCACTTGTCACAATATACCGCATTTTACAATGATTACCAATGCTCATCCTTAATGACCCCTTTCTGTGGTGGCGCTTTCCCACTGCAGTGGCAGTAAATAGCAGGCCACTTGAGGGAAATCCCAGCAGCAGTGTCCCATTTCTGGATTTCTGTGTTGCAATATGTCACGCCAAAAAGCCCCCTCTGTTTAGTGCTCATCTCTAGTGTGATGCCTTTGGGCTTTTCAGGGACAGCAGGTCGAGCAGTTGTAATAGCTCTCGAGTTTAAATGCACAATGAATAAGTGTAAGGTAATCTTCTGAATAAATTCCTTTAAACTCGTTAGTAGGGGAACATGAATCGCGTAAAAGTCTGCAGTTGATGTTTTACCTAGACTACCATCTTAAGTACAGCTATCCAAGCTCGGTGCCTTAATCAGATACCATTTACATATTTTTGTCCCGGGCAGAAAGAAATTGATCATATGAAAAGGTGCGAATATCTCGCAAGAGGCCAGTGAATTAAAAAAGAGATAACTTACGAATGAAAGCAAGCCAGATACTCTAGAATACACCGGAGGTTTCCCCACAAGCTGACACTTGGCATGTTACAGTAACATTGCACTGTACCCGCAAGACTCATTGCCATTTTGCACGGGTTTGTGTCCATTTCATGTGTGGAGTAAGCATTGACCACCCCCCATATTCACTACCACAAGATGTAGTGAAAAAATAAATTCTGCATCCAGAAAAATATAATTGGATGTGAAGAGGGAATGGGTTGCACCCTAGATGAACCATGAGAGCACAGATCAATGCCCTTAGCCAACCAAGCTGCACCTATGACTCTGCCATAATATTAAGACGTGCAGTGCATAAAGAAGCCAGTTCATTTTAATTATGTAATAACTAGAATATAAAATACAAAGCCAATTTAAAAAGGTATTGGTGGATGAGGTATTTGAACCCAGATCTCGCTATTTCTCCTTATGTGGAGGCCATTGTTGTATCCACTTGTCATCTAATGCTGTAGGCGTGCATCCTGTCAAAGCATCAAAGAGCATTAACACGTCCACATATGTCAGAATGCAATCACCTTTGGGAACACCTTGCCCATGGGCAGCCTGGTTTTCCTCTAGCACCAAGCCATGGAGACAGTGCAGGGATGCGCTTAGTTTCTGCGGTTGGCATCACACGACCAGGCAATGGGTCTCATTCTAATCAAAGAGCGCATCAACATCAGTTGATATTAAAAATGTCCGTGACAGGTACCGTGCACTTTAAGGAAACCGTATGAGGGTATGCTAATCTGTACAAGGTCCGGGGGCAAGTGCAATAACCATTTCTATTAAAAGACCTGGCCGCAGTGTCTTCAATCTGAGAGAAGGAATTGATGGTGGCGTCTTCACTTTCTTCTGCCGATGTATTTGTGGTAAATACAGCATTGGGAATTGCAGATGCATTTCTGGTATCCTACTTATTCATATCTTATCCTTGGAGGGCTCAAAAGGGAATAACAAAATGAAAGTAAGCTTGCAAAGAAACATAGTGGATTTATTTGGCAAGACGATTTCTTTGCTGATCATGTTTGTGTAGCCAAGTGTTCTCTTGTATTCCTGAGGTTTGGCAGCACTTCTTCTAGGTTATTTCATCAGCGGGATTCCTTGACATACAGAGCATTTAGACAAAACGGGCCCAGGGTTCTGACTGTCTTAAATATTGCAAGTAAATCGGCGCAAGAAATGGGAGATGTGAAATCGGGCTTTGGAAAGGTGGGCTGTCTGATATTCAAAGTAAAGGAGATGTTAGAACTTTGACAGATATCCGCAGAACTACAGTGCACAGCACGTGTCTTGTTTAAACATGCAACGGCAGCACTGTGACCTGGTGGAGTTGTGGAAACCCTCGGACATCAACTTGGAGGCCTTTCATTCGATGCCATGTACTCCTTTTTCTAGGCAGGATGTGGAGGCTCTACGCAAACATGTGAATCTACATTAAAAAAAGCAGACATGCAAGTCTACATTTACCATTGCTACAGCTGC
This sequence comes from Ambystoma mexicanum, assembly GCF_040938575.1. Taxonomy (NCBI): domain Eukaryota; kingdom Metazoa; phylum Chordata; class Amphibia; order Caudata; family Ambystomatidae; genus Ambystoma; species Ambystoma mexicanum. The sequence continues at coordinate 1,082,422,598 of NC_090937.1, read as the reverse complement.
ACGCGGAGGTCACCCGCGCTTTACTTGAACATTTGGAAGGTGAACAACATTTGGCTGGGTTTGGAATGAATCTCCATCACAGTTGATGACAATAAAGTGGAGAGCTTTAAGCAGGCCAAGCAGTAGCATGCTACCACTAGAATCTCCTCTACCTCACTTTAAGCACCTACCCTGAAGTACACCAAGCATCTTTCAAAGCCCCCCGCAGTCTACCTCAATCTATGAGCCTGCAGTGATTGCCTGCAGTTAAGTACATGCATCCTTTCAGAGTGCTTCTTGCAGCAAGTGCTTGGTGGATTGTAAGGTGGCCATTGCCAGTAATCCCAAACTGTGCTGACATCTTGAGTCCCATTGCTGAAACAGTTGCAGACCCACATGGGCACTTGGGCCTGCACCAAGTGGCTAGTTCTGCTGACCAGCCCCTATACACTTACAGTAACCCCTATACACTGACAGCACCCCTGTGTGATTGGACAGGCTATGCCTTCGGAGCAGCTGCACCCCCTGCCACACAGTGACACACTGCACAAATACAGCTGTGAGTCAGACTTTGCTGCATCAGCCCCTCATTGTGTCTGCTGTCACTCCTTGCTTTGCTGTTTCATCAGGCCGCTGAAACGTCTGGTCCCACTCTCAGTAAACTTCCTAGTAGCCGGTGTAGAAATAAAGAAAGGACTGCATAACGTGCTTGGCCAATGGTGGCCAATATGGATTTGGATCTTTGTTCATTTGTAGTTTGACACGCAAGCAGAGACAGCCCTTACTAGCAAGACAAACACGATGTAATCCAGCACAACAGAGGAAAATCCATCAATCTTCCAAGATGCATGGAATTAAAATAAGCAACTAAAAGCTACCTCTTCCTAAATGATACAGCTCTCCTTGCTGCTACAACATAATTGGTAATATAACAGAACTTTCTCCAGGATGTACTTGTTCTGCATGATGGGGCAGCTGATTGACACTTGAGACCTTCTCTGATCAGTGGTCGAAGTGTACGAAAAGAAGTAGTGGAATTATGTTCCCTGCTGGCCTGCCCCCGCTCCCCACAAACTCCATCGCCACGTCCCCTCTCACACACAATACAAACCCCCCAAACTCTTGAACCTGCTGTTTAAAGGGAACGTTCAGTGCAGTGCACTAAAAGTGCAAGTTTCAACTTCTTCCTACACTGTTATTTTAAAACAAAACCGCTCCGGAGCGGATAGTTTAAAAAACAAAAAAAGTATAGGAGCAGTAAAAGGTAATTAAATAAAGTATAGGAGCACCGCTCCCGACCACTCCCGCTAACTTCGACCACTGTCTCTGATAGGTACATACCTCCTAACTCACACGCTTTAGGCGGGTGTCACCTGCCTCGGAATGCATTCATTCACCCGTCTAGAACACCTACCAGTCCATTCATTGCAATGGGCTCTCACTCGCCCAAAATTCTACTTTTTCACCTGCTCTGCGGAATGAAATGATTGTGAGATATGTATGTATCTGTATACATGCATAAAAAAGCCTAGCTTCTAGGCTAACAATGCTGGGCACTGTAGATCTGCAACTGAGGAGCATTCCCAATGCTTTAGATTTCAGGCCCTCAATGTAAGGTTTCTGGTAAACACATGCAGTATGTGCAAATATCGCCTGCCTTTACCACCCACCAAATTATGAGGTAAACAATATCTATCACATCCAATATTCCTACTAATTCCTCTGTGCTCTGTTGCTTTTCAGCAAGGTGTGTGCTATTTAAATCACCTACATACACATATACACATATCACATGAAGTAAGTAGTGCCTGATTATGAGGAAAAACACCCCATCAAGCATCTGGTCTTGCTTCTACTCAAGAGGTGGAAGTAAAACATTGTAAAAATGCCCCAGAAGTTTGGAAGGTGTTTTTACTTGTAGTGAAGAAATGTTAGACCACTCCTTCAACTCAAAGGGGATAAACCATTGGGTTTTTCTGACGCCACATTCTCACCCCCTTTATAATTTAACGCACTGAACAGTCAACAATGACCCTTCTCTGAATTATTAAACAAGTGCTAAGTAGCGGTATGATGGGCTACTGTACAGAATAAAATTCTGGTAGAAATGGATTGAAATAAAAATAGTTCATTTTCAGAATGACTGCATGCAGTATTTCTGAGAAGCCGCATCTGTTTCCACCGTGCCTGCAGCCTTCTCATAACTAAGTGGATTCGCGGATTTTCTGCATGCAGTGATTTCCAGGGAAACCCGTCATTATTGTTAGATACTTAATGTCTCCCAGATTGCCAAACTGCCCATATGACCTATTTATTTGTTTTAATTTTTCGGACCAGAATCTATCATGCATGATCCAGACATCAGCCCGTTCCCATTTGCACACCCGTGAACCCCTGTTGCTTCCATTAGACACTGCTGCTTCGCTTCATTCCTGCAAATCATCTTCTGTTTCCACACACAATAGATCACAAAGGGTTCAATGCAGAGAGTTAAGTGTTAGATATCACTGTTTAAAAAATCTGGTCACCCCAAGATTTTTTCAAAAATAGTGTTATATATGAAATAAAGTACCCCCTATTGTATGTTATAAGGATATTGCAAGTCACTGAGTAGTTTCATGATTATGTAAAGGAATGAGGGCAAACGCTGAGTTCTTGTATAAGGACTCAGCACCCTGAGGTGCCTTGCAATGTCCTTTGTATGGAGTATATTATTCCTTATCATACATGACTTATCATACATGTCCACACACTGTCATTCCCTTTGATACCTCATCTCATATATAATATAATGTAAGAGATCTTCCCTTTGGTGATCCATATAATCAATATAGAATTTCTTTGGATTTAAAAAAGCAAAAATGCAGTTCCAAATGTTTTGCAGAAAAATAGTTCAAGCAGTTTAATAAAACGTATCGAAGCAAGTTATAATTTTGTGCTTTAAAATCAGTAATAACATGCAGATACTTGCTCACATGTATTGAACTGCAGCAGTGCACACATTAAACATTCTACGATAAACAGTTCAGTGTCATTTAATGGCTGTAAAGTGACAGAGAACACTATTCTGCAAGCAAGGAATTTCACGGCTTTATTTAGGTGCTGCAGTGACAGATGGAATTTTCTCTGCTGGCTCAAGCAGCAGGCATTGTGACATCACAGCTGAAGTATAATAACTGATTACAGAGCAGTTGTGATGCCATTTTCTTATTACAGGTCAATTGTGATTTCACAACTAGCCTGTAATAAGAAAACTAAGTTCAGGTTTTTATACAGATATTGCAGGCTGCCATGCATTATTTTATAGGGCGGCAGTAGGCGCCTTATAGTTAAGGTGAGTCAGACTCCAATACAAATCTCTCAAAATTCTATTGTTATTAAATTTTTATTCGAGTAACAGATTCAACGGAAATTTCTAAAGTGATTAAGGACTTGCAGCCCCCCAGACTGTAAAGTTTCATAAAGATTTGTTGAAAAATAAAAAAGTTATTAAGAAAAAATGGTTTTCCCAAAAGTGCAGCCTACTTCCCATTCATTTTCCCATTGGCACGCAAGGTCAATTTCTGCTAAAGCACACAGCCCAAACCGCTGGACGTATTTGGACCAGGTCCTTAACATGTTGGGCACGAAGCGTTGACTTGCGATCCATGCATGGTTTGGGGTTATTCCGTGCAGTAGTTATTTAAATATTTGATGGAGAAGGGGGTGCCTCTTCTCAAAAATATATAACTATATCTCTGGATTTACCCAAAATCAGGTGTTTTTTTTAAATTGAAACAGCCACCATCTTGTTTTTATCTCAATGTGAGAGTTAACTGCGGTTAGAGCTGAGGATAACCTGAAAAGAAAAGTAGTTAAAAAGTATTTGTTGGCTAAACTAATTGCAAATGATTTTAGTCTAGAGGTGGAGACGTTGCTGGAGGAGACCAAGTGAAATTTGTGAGTTATAAGAGGTACAGGGACTGAGTTTGCAACATGAAGCATTCTGTAGCTGTGGCTATAGCCTCCAATAGCCTGCATCTAAAAACAAACTGCGTCACAGAAATAGCGTGTGTTGTGGTGGGGAAAGGAGAGGGCAGGGGAGTTGAGGAGGCCATCTGTGGAGTGGGGGGAAGCTGGCACAGATGAGGGGGGCTCTTGGTGAGGGCCTGGCGGGCAGGAAAGCATGTTTGTTCTGCAGTTTTTTCCAATATTCGCATCTATATCCGAGGTTATACAGAATTACAGAGAACCGCGGGCAACAGTAGTTCCATGCCCACAGCTATACATTTTAGGGTGTGTGTGATTTTTTCTTTAGAAAAGTTAGTTTTATAGGTATAGTGGTGTCAGGGGTGAACAATCACTGGCCATGGCTTTGGCCATGTTCAGTTGCACGGTAGGTATTTGGGAGTCTTTATCTATTTTGGAGAAAAACAGAAGAAAATAGTTTTAAAAAATCAATACAAAAAGCAGCCACCTTACTCTAGTTTTAGATGCCCCATGCACTGTATTTTAGCCTGAGTATTCTCACCCATGCTATTATATATTGTGTAATTGTACCTATTAAATCTATCCCGACCTAGATTACTGTCAAGTATACTCTGCGTTCTTTATCTTCATCTACCTTACATAACTACATGAGCAGTCTATTACTGTATTGCTCTTTAAACTTCTATTGTATGATAAAACTTGAAGTGAGCCCAGACTTTAAAATAACAATTTGTAACCACGGTTATAAAAAAAGTGAATGAACTCTGACTGCAGTATATTAAAAAGAAATTGGGGGTATTATTTTATTGTATTTGTGTATTTATATGTGATAAGTCGCTCTTAAAAGGACTGTTTTGGGGCACACTGAGTGTAGTATTTTAGATCATTTGGAGTACTGTTTTGATGTTATGAAGGAACACCGTATTTCCTTTATCGGTTAGGTGTACTCCATCATGTCTATAGAAATTGGCCATGTAGAACTGTATGTTGTTGTTTGAAATCCATAATTGGTTGTGGTCTCTCATGAATGCTGAAACTACTTTATTAACATTTCTCTGTGATTTTTCAATAGTACCATTAAATCTGGTTGTCCATCTCCATTTTTGCCTCTGAGTCAGATTGGAAAAGATTAAGAGGGTGTGAGGAAAAAGTTCAATAATTTTTTCCAAGTCTTGTTTCATTATTACAGTAAGGTAAACACCTCATACATTGCCCAAATCATTGCCTTCACAATGAATTAGTATGAGGTCTGGGTGCCATGTACTTTTCAGACTGAACAATTTTCGAAATACTTGGAACCAACACATTCCCCGCAATCCAAAACATTTATTGTAAAATCTGTCAAACCAAGCTCCATGTTAATATTTAGTTTCTCACAAAAAGAAAGTGGGCCTCATTCCCGGTATGGAGGTAGTCATGGCGCTATTTGCGCAATGACTGCCTCCCATACCGGTACCGACTCCAGTTTGGTGAGATGGGGACTTACTGGTCCATTCTGACCTTGGAGGGACCGGTAAGTCCCCATTTACCAAACCATTTCCCATTCCCATTTGAGCCCCCATAGGGCTCAATGGGAATGGGGAGGGCGCAAATACCGGCCCGGCATATGCTAAGGCCGTTATTTGCGCCCTGGTCCCCTAACGGGACCCATAAGGTACGTTTGGTCAAACCAAATGTACCTTACGGGTCCCGTTGGGGGTCCTCGGAATAGGGCGCAAAGGGATTACTGGCACCGGTGTCCTTATCCTTTGCGCCCACCTTGGAATGAGGCCCAGTAACCAAAACAGCCAACTGTTTCTGATCAGACACACCATTTTCAAACCAGCCATGATATCTGCCTCTGTTTCCGGGGAAATTATTTCTAGTTAGAATTTCTAGTAATTGCTATGAATAGGGTATGTATGATGTGTGTGTTTTGGTTTTTACTGTTGTAATTCTGTGTTTGTCTGTGATAGGTTACGCTCAGAATGTGTTGGCTATTTTTTGTATTTTGGTTAGTAAATATAGTCCTCTTTTTGTGATTTTGATTCCGAAAGTATAAAAGCTATCACTGTATGCAGTTTTATCCTTCTGATGGTAAAACTCTCTATGAGCTATACTCAGTATATAGTTTGTGTCCAACCCATCTTTTACCTCTTTTTGAACTTTATCCACCAATACTGTCTCTTTTGTAATTTATATTCCATGCATAGATAAATAAATAAAAGAATTCTTATAGCCGCGGCTATGCAAAAAGGGGAGTTATGGGTGTATTAAGGATTGCGCCCAGCAACAGCAATGACTGTGGTGTTTACCCACAGCTATCCAGCATCCACCCAGTGCACAGCATAGCTACCCGCGGGTAAAAGTGGTACACTGTGCAGCCATGGGTATATAACGTTGTGTTTTTGTGGACGTGTGGTAGCCACAGCTACAAGAGCTGCTAGCCAGGGATTAAAGGATTTCAGTTAGTTTGATTGGTTGATGTTATTTGTGTAGCTGTCTGTGATAGGTTGTGGAAACGTGTCATCCATTTTTGAAAGGCTAAAAGCCACTATGTTCTGCAATTGTATCCTTTTGATTCCAAAACTGACAGTGGGCACATGGCAAGAGTGTGGGTGATGTGAAAGTAAGTGATAATAAATGTTTATATATTTGAAGGTTTATTTGTAGTGTTGTGTGTGCTAATTATATTAACCACTGCTATCAGATGTGTTCATTATCATTTTTTTCATCGGCTCTGGTTGTGTGGCAAGTATTTTCAAATGTATTTTTAACTTTCACTAACATGGACCTACACAATTAGATTTGTCAATCAATGGCATTAATATGCAACCATTTAGTTTTAGTATTCATGTTAGTGTGGTACGTTTATTTGATTGTATTTGTACTTTAAATGCATTTTCAGCTATGCAGTGCAGTACTCTTAGTTGTTTTGACTTTTCTGTGAGGTAATACAATTTATGGTGTTTTGCAAGTTCCTTTAAGTCATTTGTTTATTTTTTTATTTTCTTGTGGCTGCTGATTTTAGTATCTATTGATAGAAAGTTGGATTTGTTGCATTTATTTTCTGTTTTGGGCAGGTACTGATAGGATTCATGTACTTGAGGTGCTCTGGCTATTGAAGAAGTTGTTCAGTTAACTCCAGTGAAAGGTCAACCTATATTCACAGTGTTTCCCATGTTCTCAATGTTTACTTAACCTACTACATCCTTTCTTGTTCTGCATATTTACTTAACCTACTCCATTCTGTCTTGTTTTACACGTTTACTTAACATACCCCATTTACTCTATTGTAATTTCGTGACATGCTCTCTTTATTATGTGAAGATCTGCTCTCAAACCTTGATTCTAACCTTCCTTCTGTCCTCATTCTCCTCAATCTTTCTTCTACCTTTGATACGGTCAACCAATGCCTCCTGCTCAATCTCCTCTGTGATAACCTGGGTATCAATGATCAGGCCCTGGCATGGCTGACCTCCTTTCTCACTGACCGACCCTCCCAGGCCCAACTGGGGTCTTTCCTCTCTTCTATCTCTCTCTCCACTTGTGGTGTTCCCCAGGGGTCTAACCTCTCTCCCTGGCTGTTCAACCAATACCTGGCACCTCTTTCCCACTGCATTGCTTCCTTCTGCTCCAACTTTCAGTGTTATGCAGATGACACCCAGCTCTCTTTCAGGCTCCCCTCAGCCGCCTCTTCTCCTCCTCTCATGCCAGAATGTCTGACCGCAATTTCCCAAGAAATTGACAATGTCCAATGCAAGCTGTTTTTGGAAGGAATGGTATTAGTTGTGCAAACTCTTATTATGTAAAAAAGAAATAGAATGGTTTTCCGGTGCAAATTGCCCAAATAAATACAGGCGCACTATGGGCTTCAGCAATGCAATTTCTGTCCACAATTAATATTTGAAGTATGGTGTTGTTGTGTCTATTCTTTTTAATGATTTTTTTTCTGTTTTTAATTTTGTAAAATAAGGGGATTCAAAAGACTGCCACTTAAAAAATGTATGCATCTCTGCAGTGGCAGAAATTGCTTTGGTGTTGTAAAATAGCTCTTCTGTAATCATGTAGGGTGCGATCTCACACCATGATGCAGGTATCATATTTCAAACACATTACATTGCAGTTGTGCAGATTGGGTATATGTAGGATAGGAGGAGGTTGGGTGGAGGTGGCTGGAACAACTGAAGTGGAAGAGAGTGACTGTAACGCTCACCTGATTCCCGCAGAGGCGCCGGTCTTGACTGGGTGAATGCCGTATCTTCAAAGGTGATGTGTAACACACGGTTGGCTCTTTGGGCTGGACCTCTGTGCACTGTATGTCTGACTCGAAGAGTAAGATGTCTGCAGATAGAAAATATGGGATTAATGAACTGGGGTTATTGGGTGCCTCTCTCCTCTTCCCTTTCTCTTCTCCTGTAGAACCCCAAAGGTTAACGCCCTCACCTTAGGTAAGTGAACGCCGAGCTCTCCATCTGCCTCGGGGCAGGGTGCCGTAACCAGTTTCTTCACTGGATAAGGGTGCAGGCCTCTTGACCTCAGAGGACTGCTGTCCGTCGTTAACTGCACGAACGGTAAGTTCTGGGCACTTCAAATGTCTTAAAAGTCTTTTGTAATGATATCTCTTGTTTTGCAGGGTTCCGGCGATGGCGGATGGCGGGCTGATGAGAGTTGAGGATCGAACCCGCGTGAGGAATAGAAGCGCCTGGAAGCACGTAAGTAAGCGCTTGTAGCCTGCTTCACGATGCGCACTAACTGTCCCTTTTATTTTGCAGGTACAAGTTCGGAGCTTTAGAGAAGCTGAAGGGTGCTGGAATACCCACTGGATTCGGCGTGGGAAGGAGTAATGGCACGTGAGTAATAAAGTTGCCCAATGTCTTTAAACGCACCTTCTTTTGTCTTTCAGATGCAGGATGCAGTGCCGAAGGCCTCCGGAGCGTGCGAAGAGCTGGTAAGCTTTTGTCTTTCAGATGCCGGAATGCAGTGCGAAGACCTCCGGAGCATGCGAAGAGTAGGTAAGCCTTTGTCTTTCAGATGCCGGAATGCAGCGCGAGGCGTTGGTGACAGCCGATGGACCAGGTAAGAGATGCGCTGCCACTGAAGACCGTAGTGCTAACCTGTTCTTTCTTTGTCTTTACAGGTGCTGCTGAAGACTGGATTCCAGGATGGTAAGCCTTTGTTCCCTTAGGCCCAGGATCAGAAGCAGAAGACACGATGAGCGTTCTGCTGCAGAGAATGCAGAATAACACAAAGCAAGATTCATCCATCGGGTGTGGTTTAAATAGCCTCCTGTAGTGCTTAGGTGTCTCCTTCCACAGCCACGCCTAGGTAAGAAAAGAGTTCCTGCTTTCCAGAAGAGTTCCAGTGTTCTGAACCTAGGGAGTGGCTCCTGCCCCACCCAACAGGAAAAGTAGTCCCAAACAGAAGAGGATCAGGGGTTCAACTGGCAGGTAAGTAAGCAGCATGGTCTGCTGCAGGTAAGTCCACCCAAGCATTATGAGCCCGGCGCTTCCAGCACTGGGACTGGGCATCTTTATGAGCCTGGTGCCACTGGCGCCAGGACAGGGTCCAAAAAGTCCCAATTGGGACTGGCTGGCACTCGGAACCGGGGTTATGGGTCTGCTTCCAAGGGAGTCGGGCAAGTCCTGATCTTTTGGAAGCAGAGATAATGACAGCACCCGCCCTCAAGGCCCCTCCCAAACCGGGCTTCTCCGGGGGTTTGGGCTTGTTAGGAAATGTTCGATGAAATCTTTTGATTAGACGAGGCGCGTGGACATATTCTGCAGGTTCCCAGGATCTTTCTTGGGGACCGTAGCCTTTCCAGTCAATCAGGTGAAATAGTTTAGATTTGGAGATCTTGGAATCCAGGATGCTTTTGACTTCAAACTCGAGTTCTCCATCAACTAGAATAGGTTTTGGAGATGTAGTTAGTCGGGTTTGAGGTTGCACGGGTTTTAATAGAGAGACGTGGAAGACCGGATGTATCTTCATGTGAGGGGGCAAGTCCAACTTGACCGCTACTGGATTTACTATGGTAGTGATGGAATAGGGACCAAGGTATCTTGGGTTGAATGTGCGTGGTCCTTTTAGAGGTAGATATTTGGTGGATAACCAGACTTGATCTCCTACTTGATATTGGGGGGCTTCCTTCCGATGTTGGTCTGCTCCTTTCTTGTATTGTTCTTTAGCCCTTTGAAGGTGAGAAACGGCTTCCTTAAAGGCTTGGGTGATTGTAGAATGCAGTTGGTCTACTGCTGGTGTTCCAAGATCTTGGAGTGGATCCAACTCCGAGGTTCGAGGGTGACTACCGTATAAAAGAAAAAACGGGGTCTTCCCAGTTCCCGAGTGGACAGAGTTATTGTAGGCATATTCGGCTATCCAAAGGATATCTTTCCAAGTTTTTTCAGTTTGTTGTAGCATGCAGCGCAAATACTGTTCCAGAGTTTGATTGGTCCTCTCGGTTTGTCCGTCGGTTTGAGGGTGGTGGCTGGTCGAAAGTCTCACATCAATTTGAGCCGACCGACAGCAACTTCGCCAAAAATGAGAAATAAATTGACTACCTCGATCCGAAATTAGAACTGAAGGAAAACCGTGCAGTCGGACGATGTTTTCGAGAAATTCTCGGGCCAGAGTTGCTGCTGTTGGTAAGCCTTTGAGTGGAATGAAATGCGCCATCTTGGAGAATAGGTCCACGATTACTAGGATCGTATTGTATCCGGAGCATGGAGGTAGATCGGTGATGAAGTCCATAGAAAGCGTATGCCAAGGGCGAGGCGGGATGTCAATAGGGCGTAAGAGGCCGGCTGGTTTTTCTTTTTGACTCTTGTTTTGGGCGCATACTCCACAGGACATTATAAAGTCTCTGATATCTTTTTTCCAAGACGGCCACCAGAAGTAGCGCTTGATCTTTTCCGAGGTCTTGGTCATACCGGGATGTCCTTCCATTAAAGAATCGTGATAACAAGAGATTACCTTTTTCTGTAAATCTGTGCTGGGCAGGTATAACCGTTCTTGGAAATATAATAGGTTGTCCTTCACCGTAAAGTCCTTTCCCTGCAGATGCCAATTCTGTATGTCTGCTGGAGTTACCAGTAGCCTGGCTTTATCCTTAACTTCCTCTATGGATTGTGTGGCGATTACACCTAGAATTCTTTGTTCGGGAATGATAGGTACAGGTTTAGGATTGATCAAATGTTCTTCCACTCCCATCCGAGAAAGGGCATCAGCTTTACCATTTTTTGTACCAGGTCGATAGGTAATTATGAAGTCAAACTCGGCAAAGAATAGTGCCCAACGGAGTTGCCTAGAGGATTGAGCTTTTGCGGTTTTCAAATATTGCAGGTTTCGGTGATCTGTAATCACAGTAACGGTGTGTCGGGCCCCCAGAAGATAATGCCGCCAAGCCTTAAAGGCGGACTTGATAGCTAGAAGTTCCTTATCAGTAATAGTGTAATTGATTTCAGGAGGCGAGAATTTGCGGGACCAAAATGCCACGGGATGCAACTGATTGGTTACTGGGTCCTTTTGTGATAGAACTGCCCCCATGGCAAGGCTCGAAGCATCAGTTTCAACGATGTAGGGGAGTTCTGGGCGAGGATGTTTTAAGATCGGTGCAGAGATAAATCTAGTCTTCAAATCCTGGAAAGCTTGTTCCGCCTCGGTAGACCATTCAAAACGTTTGTTTTTCTTTAACAAGGCGGTAATGGGCTGGACTATTCGAGAGAATTCGGGGATAAACCTGCGGTAAAAGTTAGCGAAGCCTAACATGCTTTGAACACCTTTTACGGAGGATGGCGATGGCCATTTGAGAATTGCATCGACCTTCTTTGAATCCATACGCACTCCGCTAGGTGATAATATGAATCCCAAGAATTCAACTTCAGTCACGTTGAAAACACATTTTTCCAACTTAGCGAAAAGTTTGTGTTGACGCAATCTCTCGAGGACCATTTTCACGTGTTTCCGATGTTCAGTTTCCGATGAAGAATAAACGAGGATGTCGTCAATGTAAACAACAACACACACATCTATGAGCTCTCTGAGGACATCGTTCATAAAATATTGAAAGGCGGCCGGGGCATTGCAAAGTCCGAAGGGCATGACCTGATATTCAAATAGCCCATACTTGGTGCGGAAGGCCGTCTTCCATTCATCGCCCTCTTTTACTCGTACCAAGTGGTAGGCTCCTCTAAGATCCAGCTTTGTATATATGCATGCTTTTCTGACTTGGTCCAGGAGTTCAGGGATCAAAGGTAATGGATATCTATTCTTAACGGTGATCTGGTTCAGGGCGCGATAATCTATACAAGTTCTAAGGTCCCCTTCTTTTTTTGGAACGAAGAACAAAGCTGAGGAAGCAGGGGACTTGGAAGGACGAATAAACCCATTCGCTAGGTATTGATCCAGGTATTGTCGGAGGTGAAGATTCTCAGGCTCGGTGAGGGCATAAATTCTACTACAAGGAGGAGTAGATCCAGGTATCAGGTCTATCTGGCAGTCATAAGACCTATGAGGAGGTAGAGAGTTAGCCTGATCCTTCCGGAAAACATCTTGGAATTCTAGGTATTCAGGACGTAACTGGGGAGCCTCTGAGGAAATTGCTGCCAGTGCAACACCAGGTCGAGGGTGACAAGTAGAGACACATTCTGGAAACTGAACCGTTCTTCCTCGCCAATCGATCTGAGGATTGTGCTTCTCTAACCAAGGAATTCCTCGAATAATCTGGAACTGAGGGGCCTTGATCACATCGAACACGATCTTCTCATGGTGTCCATCTTGACTTACTAGCGTCACTTCTTGGGTGGTATGCGTTACTGGTCCGGAGGCTATCTCCGTACCATCCACCGTAGTAATGACGTTCTTTACAGCCTTTGGACAAAGAGTCAGATTCATCCTCAAAACCATTTCATGATCCACATAATTGCCGATGGCACCGCTGTCGACGTAAGCTTCAATCGCATGTAATCGATCCGGATGTTCAGGGCTAATGAGGACCATAGGTATCACGAAATGCGAGGTCACTGAACTGGTTTTAACGCTCGGCAAGAGGACCTCTATTCTTGTCGGGCGAGGTCGTTTCCCTGCTCAGAGTTTGTGACCCTGGTAACTGCAGCTCCTACTGCCTTCTTGGCTGGTTTCACCGGACAGTCTCGAAGAAAGTGCCCCGAGTTTCCGCAATAGAGGCATAATTGCAGCTGTTTTCTCCTTTCCCGCTCCTTTTGTGTTAGTGGTCCTTTCAGGCCCCATATTTGCATGGGTTCCCCGGAGTCTACTCCTTTGGTAGGAGTTGGTGGTTTGGAAAATACTCGAGCATCAAACTTGGAACGATCGGCCTTCCTGTTCTGCAGTCTGTGGTCAATTTGAACGACTAAGTCAATATAGTCCGAACAGTCTTGCGGGGGATTCACTACTTGGCGTTAGCTCATCTTTGAGCTCTCCACGTAGACCTCTATAAAACAGCGTAATCCTTTTGTCCTCAGGCCATCGAGTTTCCACTATCAGTCTGTTGAAAGACGCAATATAAGCCAAAAGGTCTTGATTACCCTGTCGCAATGAAAGGAGCTCATTGTCCAAGGCCTGCCCCTGTGAATGTCTTGCAAACAGTTTTTCCATACTGAGCTGAAAAGCTTGAAAATCATGGAGAACCGGATCATCTTGATTAACTAGAGGGATCGACCAGTCTGCCGCATTGCCACTAAGGTACGAAAGCACGAAAGCTACCTTAGCTTGATCAGTTGGAAAGGCTGCTGGCCGGCATAAGAAGTGCAACCGGCACTGATTAATAAATACTGCAAACCTCTTTGGGTCACCAGAAAATCGTTCGGGCGGAGCCAGAGGTACATTCCCAGGTAGGTTGATCTGCACTGGGTTCGTAGAGGATGTTGAAGGAAGATTTGCCCCTGATGCGGGTAACGGAGTTTGTCCGGCTTGTGACTGTAGCAATTGTCTAGCGAGATCGTCTGTTCGCTCCTTGGAAATAATCAGTTCCCTTCTTAGAGCATTCGTTTCCTGACGGGCTGCATGCACTTCTGCTCTTAGTTCCCCAAGTAACTGGGCTAGCTGGTCGGTATCCGAGGTTTCCATAGCGCCTGGGTGGGAGTTTTGCGGTAGGCTTTGTGTTCTGTAACGCTCACCTGATTCCCGCAGAGGCGCCGGTCTTGACTGGGTGAATGCCGTATCTTCAAAGGTGATGTGTAACACACGGTTGGCTCTTTGGGCTGGACCTCTGTGCACTGTATGTCTGACTCGAAGAGTAAGATGTCTGCAGATAGAAAATATGGGATTAATGAACTGGGGTTATTGGGTGCCTCTCTCCTCTTCCCTTTCTCTTCTCCTGTAGAACCCCAAAGGTTAACGCCCTCATCTTAGGTAAGTGAACGCCGAGCTCTCCATCTGCCTCGGGGCAGGGTGCCGTAACCAGTTTCTTCACTGGATAAGGGTGCAGGCCTCTTGACCTCAGTGGACTGCTGTCCGTCGTTAACTGCACGAACGGTAAGTTCTGGGCACTTCAAATGTCTTAAAAGTCTTTTGTAATGATATCTCTTGTTTTGCAGGGTTCCAGCGATGGCGGATGGCGGGCTGATGAGAGTTGAGGATCGAACCCGCGTGAGGAATAGAAGCGCCTGGAAGCACGTAAGTAAGCGCTTGTAGCCTGCTTCACGATGCGCACTAACTGTCCCTTTTATTTTGCAGGTACAAGTTCGGAGCTTTAGAGAAGCTGAAGGGTGCTGGAATACCCACTGGATTCGGCGTGGGAAGGAGTAATGGCACGTGAGTAATAAAGTTGCCCAATGTCTTTAAACGCACCTTCTTTTGTCTTTCAGATGCAGGATGCAGTGCCGAAGGCCTCCGGAGCGTGTGAAGAGCTGGTAAGCTTTTGTCTTTCAGATGCCGGAATGCAGTGCGAAGACCTCCGGAGCATGCGAAGAGTAGGTAAGCCTTTGTCTTTCAGATGCCGGAATGCAGCGCGAGGCGTTGGTGACAGCCGATGGACCAGGTAAGAGATGCGCTGCCACTGAAGACCGTAGTGCTAACCTGTTTTTTTTTTGTCTTTACAGGTGCTGCTGAAGACTGGATTCCAGGATGGTAAGCCTTTGTTCCCTTAGGCCCAGGATCAGAAGCAGAAGACACGATGAGCGTTCTGCTGCAGAGAATGCAGAATAACACAAAGCAAGATTCATCCATCGGGTGTGGTTTAAATAGCCTCCTGTAGTGCTTAGGTGTCTCCTTCCACAGCCACGCCTAGGTAAGAAAAGAGTTCCTGCTTTCCAGAAGAGTTCCAGTGTTCTGAACCTAGGGAGTGGCTCCTGCCCCACCCAACAGGAAAAGTAGTCCCAAACAGAAGAGGATCAGGGGTTCAACTGGCAGGTAAGTAAGCAGCATGGTCTGCTGCAGGTAAGTACACCCAAGCATTATGAGCCCGGCGCTTCCAGCGCTGGGACTGGGCATCTTTATGAGCCTGGTGCCACTGGCGCCAGGACAGGGTCCAAAAGGTCCCAATTGGGACTGGCTGGCACTCGGAACCGGGGTTATGGGTCTGCTTCCAAGGGAGTCGGGCAAGTCCTGATCTTTTGGAAGCAGAGATCATGACAGTGACACAGACATGCATTTCTACAGGAGATACCTGTGTGCAGAATATAGGCCATGGGTTTGTACATTTTCAATGGAAAATAGCCTTCCTGTAGGATTTCTCCACATTTTTGTAATGCAATCAGATGAGGCGCTTAATCAAATTAGAGGTTACAAAAGTTTGGGATGGTTCATTGGTAGCTTCCATCTGCAGCAGTTTACATTAGGAAAGATTCTACATTTCTTTAATGTTCTTGTTACTCTACTGCTATTTGAAACAGAAATACCGGCAGTTGTCAATGACAGTTTTCTGGACACACTGGTTCTTCCATGAAGATAAGGCGACTATTTAGCATACCCATGCAGATCTTCATAACTTTGTTTCATTGCAGTCGTGCAGATTGGGTATAGGTAGGATGGAAAGAGGTTGGGTGGTGGTGGCTGGAACAGAGGAAGCGACAGAAGTCAAAGAGAGTGATGCGTACATGCTTTTCTACAGCAGATACCTGTGCTCAGATTGTAGGTCATGGGTTTGTACATTTTGATGTAAATTAGCCCTTGTATGGCGTTTCTATCTGTTCTTATAATGGGACTGGATGAGGTGCTTAATCAAATTAGAGGTTGCAAAAGTTGGGAATGGTTTATTGGAAGATTTCATCTGCCATAGCTTACAACAGGAAAAACACTGAACTTGTTTAATGTCCTTACTCCGATGCTACTTCACATAGAAATACTGCCAGCTGTCAGTGACAGATTTCTGAGCACACTGATTCTTCCATAGAGTTAAGGCGAATATTTCGCATACCGATGCACATAACTTTCTTTCATTGCTTTTTCCTCTCTGTGCTGAGCAAGTGATCTGCAAAATCTGAAAATTCCCCAAGAAAGTGACAATGTCCAGTGCAGATGTGATCTGTGATGTCATCAGTGTGGGCATAGGATGCGCAACAGGGGGCACGAGGTTAAGGTGGCCTTAGTTGAATTTCAGGGGTTTGTTGCGTTAAGTTCTCACATTAATTTCCCTGCAACTAAAGTTTTTTCCTTGGACATATATATATACAAAACTAAGGGGGTTCTGGGAATCTCTCTACCAGAAGGAACACAGCCCATTGACCTGTTCTTGGGTAGATCACCCCCGGAAGAGTCTCAACCAAGTCTTTAGCTCACTGTCCCTTTCTGTCACGATTAGTCTCTGCCTTCTCAAACTCCTCCTCACCTGTCTGTTCCAGTACTTCTTCCGTCTTTATGACAGCTTTCTTCTTCTTAATCTTTTCTCCTTCGGCGGGTTTCTTCTCTTTTTTTTGTCGAAGGTAGGGAAGCGCTCCCTCGGTAGCCTCCGTGATCTAGCTGATAACAGACCAAGGGAATACCTGAGGAGCGCGCCCTAAAGAATGGGGAAAAAGCCTCCTGGCAAAAAACCCCTATCAGTATTCAGGTGTCCGTGGAATACCAATGTCCGAAAATAACTTGGAGATCTTGATAACTGTTAGTAGCCGAGCTCCGGATACATAGTATGAATATCCACACCTTGCTCAACTATCGTGCCGGCTGAGCTGTGGTTGAGAGAGGACTCGAACTCGGTCCGTCGGAACACCGGAGAGGCGTTACGAATGGAACAACAAAAGAAAGAAAGAGGAAAAGAAATAGGTAAGTAAAAGGACAGAAAAGTAAGCACAGTCGAATACGCTCACAGCGAAGATACACTAACGCTGAAGCGCCGGCTGAGAGAGAAAGACGGGAAAAATACTTACACGGAAGACGCCGAATAGAGCGCGTCGTGTAAGAAAGGACAGAGGACAAAGACCCTAATCACCTTACCTGAAAACCTGAAATCACCTCCAGTGTAGGGAAAGAATAGGAGGTAAGTAAGCATAGGAGGGTAAGTAACGGACTTGAAAGCAAAGGTAAGTTGAATAGCTAGATGCTGAGAGCGACTTGCTGGGCACGTAACGGGAACGATACAACGCGCAGAGCGTTGCTATGGCCGCTAGTTATAGAGTACGTCGGCCATCTTGGAATAGACTAGACCAACAGAATGGAACAGGCCGCCATCTTAGTAGTACTTCCAACGACTAGCGATTCTCCAGGGCTGGTGCATGACAGTATGCCCCCTTCGATACCTGCCTCCTCCAGGCTTCCCTGGGTACAGCCTATGAAATCGCTGTACAAGTTTGGGAGCGTGCATATGGGATCTTGGTTCCCAAGATCTTTCGGCCATGGGGAATCCCTTCCAATGGATCAAATATTGAAGGGTTCCTCTTCTGTAGCGGGAATCTACAATTCTGGCTACTTCATATTCCTCAGGTTCTTCGGGTGGAGTGATCACCGTCCTTCTCAAAGGTCTCTTGTATAGATCTCTTTGATGGGTCTTGAGTATCGAGGAGTGAAAGACCGGGTGTACTCTCCGCAGAGAGTGAGGTAATTTTAGTTTGAAGGCTACGGGATTGATCTGGGCCAGGATTGGGTAGGGCCCTATGTATCGTGCTGCGAATTTCCCCTTATGAATCCAACGCGGTAAATATCGCGTAGATAACCAAACCAAATCACCGGTCTTCCAGAGAGGACCCGGAGTACGTTTGGTGTCAGCATAGGTCTTATACTTCTTGCGGCTTTCCTCTAAGGTTTGTAGAGCTTCCTTGTGTGTACGCTTGAGATCCATCAGCATCCTTTCCAAGGCGGGAGTTGGAGTCTGGCTACTGAAAGATAAGGCTCCTAGATGATGTGGGTCATAACCATAGGTGCACCTGAAAGGACTCATCTTAATTGCCGTATGAAAAGTGTTGTTGTAAGCGAACTCTGCCATTGGTAACAGAGCTGCCCAATTGTCTTGTTCCCTGTTACAGTAACAGCGAAGGTATTGTTCTAGACTAGCGTTTAGTCTTTCGGTCTGTCCATTGGACTGGGGGTGATATCCCGAGGATAACGCTTTTTGTATAGCCAACTGGTTACATAGTGAGTTCCAAAATTTTGAAGTAAATTGCGTTCCTCTGTCTGAAACTATGGACCATGGTAAACCGTGTAACCTTACAATCTCGCGAAGGAAGACTGTAGCGGTCTCTGAGGCTGAAGGAACTCCTGCGAGAGCTACGAAATGCGCTAACTTGGTGAAAGAATCAATTGTCACTAGGATCACCTTCTTTTCCTGGGAAACTGGGAGTTCTACTATGAAGTCCATTGAGAGGTCTTCCCAGGGGCGTGTGGGAGTCTTGGCTTGATGTAGGAGTCCAAGTGGTCTGTGGCGAGGGGTCTTATTGATGGCACAGATGGGACAAGTTGACACGTAAGAGGTGATGTCTCTTCGCATCGACGGCCACCAGAAACTCCGGGACACCAACTCGAACGTAGCCTTCTCCCATTTATGTCCTGCCAATGGTAGATCGTGGCAAAAGCTGATGGCCTGTCTGCGAAGATCAGTGGTGGGTAGGAATAATGCTGAATGATGAAACCACAATCCTTCGCGTTCCTGTAATCTGCCTGACTGTTTCTCTTCCAGAGCATAATCCTTGAGTTCACCTTGAACCTTCTCAAGGAATAGGTTAGCAATTGTAGAAAAGTGGTTCTCAAGTAGAATCTTTTCCTTTTTAACCTCCGATAGATCTTCCTAAAACCAACTTCGGGATAACGCGTCTGCCACACTGTTCTGGGATCCTGGTATATAGGTGATCAGGAAATCAAAGCTTGAAAAGTAATAGGCCCAACGGGCATGTCTGGAATTCCTGCATTCCATTTGTTGGAGAACCTTGAGATTCCTATGATCCGTACGAATAACAAATTGATGAGAGGCTCCCTGTAACAAATGTCTCCATTCTTGACAAGCTGCCCGCATTGCTAATAATTCCCTTTCCAGAACTGAATAGGGTGTTCTTCTCCATTGTTTCCTTCTTGTAACAAGACAGCTCCTAAGGCACCCCCCGAGGCATCGGTCTCCAAAATGAATGGTTTATTCTGCTCGGGCTGAACCAAAACCGGGGCAGTGATGAATCGTCTTTTTAGTGTCTCGAATGCTGTTTGTGCTGCCGAGCCCCACTGAAAAACTGTACCCTTTTTGAGGAGTGCTGTGATGGGTAATACCAGATCAGAGAAGTTGGGTATAAACCGGCGGTAAAAGTTCGCCAGGCCTAGGAACCGTTGAATCTCCTTGACTGACGAGGGCTCTGGCCATCTATCTATGGCCAACACCTTCTTGGGGTCCATACGAATACCTCCTTCTGATAATATAAATCCCAGGTAAGGTACTTCTGTGGTCTCAAAGAGACACTTCTCGGGCTTGGCGAAAAGTTGATTTTCCAATAACCTACGGAGTACTTCGCACACATGTAACCGGTGTTCTTCCAAGGATGGAGAGAAAATTAGAATGTCATCAAGGTAAACGACTACCGATATGTATAACATATCGGCAAAGATCTTGTCAACAAATCTCTGAAATACCGCTGGGGCGTTTACCAGTCCGAATGGCATAACACAGTACTCAAACAACCCCAGCGGCGTCCTGAAAGCGGTCTTCCACTCGTCTCCTCTCTTTATTCTCAACAGATGATATGCCCCACGGAGATCGAGCTTGGTGAATACCCTTGAATCCCTGACCGCCTCCAGTATGTCTCTGATAAGTGGCATTGGGTACCTGTCTCGGATGGTTATGCTGTTCAAGCCCCTGTAATCGATACAGGGACGTAATTCCTTGGAGTCCTTTTTTGATATGAAGAACAATGATGCCCCTCCTGATGACTTTGATGATCGAATAAGCCCATTCTTCAAGTTGGAGTTGAGGTATTCCTTCAAAGCTTCCTTTTCAGATAAGGATAATGGATACATCCGGCCGAAAGGTAAGGAGGTCTCTTCCTTTAGATCGATGTTGCAGTCCTCTTGGCGGTGAGGTGGGAGGAGTCTGGGGTTAATGTCTTCAAACACCTTAGCGAAAGTCAGATACTGCCTAGGTATAGAGGATATCGAGAGATTGCAATGAGTAGTAGGGAGACTGGAATGTATCTCCTTTGGAAATTCCATAGCCTTCATGCAGTGTTCCCGGCAATACTCGGCGTCGAAGCTTAACTTGTTATCAGTCCAGTCAATCTTGGGGTTGTGTCTTCTTAGCCATGAAATACCCAATATCAACGGAAAATGAGCTGCTCTGATAACATCAAACGTGAGGGTTTCAACATGATGATCCATCTTTACAGTTATAGGTTCCGTTTCCATGGTAATGAGCCCAGATGAGAGTGGACGGCCGTCTACTCCCTCAACCGGTATCGGTCTGTCCTTCTTTCTTAGTGGAATCTGGTTTTCCTGAGCCCATGCTACGTCTATGAAATTTCCGGCTGCTCCGCAGTCAAGCATTGTCAAGACCGAAAGGTTCTGTCTCAGACTGTAGGAAATGGACAGCTGGAATACCATCAGACGATTGTCTTCTATTCCTTCATTAATGGGTCTTGTGAGGTTGCAAGGGTTTGTACGGTGGTCCCCATGGCTTCCCTTGCAAGAACCTGGGGTCTGGCGTTTCCCTGTCTCTTGGAAGGGATATCAGGGCAATCCTTAAGCATGTGAGTCGATGAACCACAATACATGCAAAGGTTGAGCTCCTGCCTTCTTCTCCTTTCCATCTTGGTTAGCGGTCCCCTAGTGGCCCCTATCTGCATTGGCTCTTCCAACATAGGTCTTTCCCTCCTTCCTGAAGGTGGGCTGTAGCGTGGCGCTGATCCTCTTCCTCGTCTCTTCTCTGCCCGTCTTTCCTGTAGACGATAGTCAATCTGTAGGACTAGCGTAACCAGCTCTTGAAAGGTGTTGGGACGTACTGCTCTAGCCAGTTCGTCCTTCAGTTCCTCATTTAACCCTCTCCGGAAGATGGTTTGTTGTGCCGTATCCGGCCATCCAGCTGATGCCGCCAGTGTTTGGAATTGTGCAACATAACTCTGTAAATCTTGGTTACCTTGTCTGACATCAAGATAGGCATCGTACTTAGAATACTGTACTTCAGAACGCTCAAACCGGTTCTTGAAGCCTTGTATAAACAGGGTGTAATCGTTAACCAAAGGGTCTTGATTGGTTACCAAAGGGGTAGCCCAGGCTAGGGCGCTTCCTGTCAAGTTGGCTATGAGGAACCCAACTCTGGCCCTTCCAGACTCGAACGCCCGAGGTCGGAAGGAAAAGTAGACGGTACAGGCATCGAGGAATTCTTTAATATACCTCGGGTTTCCATCATATTTACCAAATGTGAATGGCATTGGAGGTAAATCATCTCTACCCACCTCCCTAGAGGCTGCTTGCTGTCGTAGAAGAAGGTTCTCTGCATGCAGTGATTGCATGTCAACTCTGAGGCTCTGAATGGCATTACACATGTCTTGAATTTGTTCTGGTGACGCCATCGTGTCTTCTGGGCGTTGTATACTGTCACGATTAGTCTCTGCCTTCTCAAACTCCTCCTCACCTGTCTGTTCCAGTACTTCTTCCGTCTTTATTACAGCTTTCTTCTTCTTAATCTTTTCTCCTTCGGCGGGTTTCTTCTCTTTTTTTTGTCGAAGGTAGGGAAGCGCTCCCTCGGTAGCCTCCGTGATCTAGCTGATAACAGACCAAGGGAATACCTGAGGAGCGCGCCCTAAAGAATGGGGAAAAAGCCTCCTGGCAAAAAACCCCTATCAGTATTCAGGTGTCCGTGGAATACCAATGTCCGAAAATAACTTGGAGATCTTGATAACTGTTAGTAGCCGAGCTCCGGATACATAGTATGAATATCCACACCTTGCTCAACTATCGTGCCGGCTGAGCTGTGGTTGAGAGAGGACTCGAACTCGGTCCGTCGGAACACCGGAGAGGCGTTACGAATGGAACAACAAAAGAAAGAAAGAGGAAAAGAAATAGGTAAGTAAAAGGACAGAAAAGTAAGCACAGTCGAATACGCTCACAGCGAAGATACACTAACGCTGAAGCGCCGGCTGAGAGAGAAAGACGGGAAAAATACTTACACAGAAGACGCCGAATAGAGCGCGTCGTGTAAGAAAGGACAGAGGACAAAGACCCTAATCACCTTACCTGAAAACCTGAAATCACCTCCAGTGTAGGGAAAGAATAGGAGGTAAGTAAGCATAGGAGGGTAAGTAACGGACTTGAAAGCAAAGGTAAGTTGAATAGCTAGATGCTGAGAGCGACTTGCTGGGCACGTAACGGGAACGATACAACGCGCAGAGCGTTGCTATGGCCGCTAGTTATAGAGTACGTCGGCCATCTTGGAATAGACTAGACCAACAGAATGGAACAGGCCGCCAACGTAGTAGTACTTCCAACGACTAGCGATTCTCCAGGGCTGGTGCATGACACTTTCACAGAGAAGAAATATCCCTGCATATCAGCATTTGTCCTGCCCAGGGGCAGTTCAGCACCGAAATGCTAGGCAATTCTACTCTGAACAAGAATACTAACCGCAACCCCATACACGTGTTTCAGCCTTGTTGGGCATCATCAGTGAGGTGGAGCTGTGCCTCTCTGAGAACAATGAGCAAGGGGTCCATGTCTGGATTCCCCTGGTAACTTAGGGTGAGACTCAAAGTTACTTAATATGCAAAACAAAGGGGTTCTGGGAGTCTCTCTACCAGCACGAACACAGCCCATTAATCTGTTCTTGGGTGGATGGCCCCCGGGAGAGTCTCAACCAAGTCTTTAGCTCACTGTCCCTTTCACAGAGAAGAGATATCCCTGCATATCAGTCTTTGTTCTGCCCAGGGGCAGTCCAGGACCGAAATGCTAGGCAATTCTTCTCTGAACAAGAGTACCAACAGCAACCCCATACACATGTTTCAGCCTTGTAGGGCATCATCAGTGAAGTGGGGCTATGCCTCTCTGAGCAAGGTGTCCACGTCTGGATTCCCCCGGTAACTTCTGCTGAGACCCAAAGTTATTTAAAATGCATAGCAAAGGGGGTTCTGGGAGTCTCTCTACCAGCACAAACACACATTTGGCATGCATTCACAATATATCAGGCAAATCTTGTATCATCATTGGCATGTACTTACACCTGATGAAAACTTCATATCAGAAATCGGAGAAAGAGCAAACATCACTTTTCGCAAGTCCACATTGCTCAAAGACTGCTTGGTATCCAGTTACATGCATCCACATAAATTGAGTCAGGTTTTTTTAAACAATGTTCCAAGTGCAAATGCGTGCCAGTATGCCATTACTCAATCAAGTTACAAGTGTCCTATACTTGTATACGAAGTCCATTTGGACTCTAAAATTTCATGTAATACTGAATTCATGGTCTATGGATTGACTGGTTCGAGTGAGAAATGGTATGTTGGCAGCACCATTGGGCAATTGAAACTCTGCACCCTACAACATGTACAAACAATCGAGAATGTGGATCCATCATACCCAATGGCTCAACATTTTCAGGATAAACATGACGGATAATTGCAAGGTTTGGGATTTTTGGTAATCTATAATATTAAAAAATCATCCAATGGAGGGAGTCGTGTGTTACAACTGTGCCAGTTAGAAACCAAGTGTGTTTTGGATTTTGAGACCAAAAAATCTAAAGGCCATAATCTGGATGAAGAATTATATGCATATTTGGGAACGTGACTTTTCATTTCCACACTGCTTCTGTTTATTGCTCAGTGAATTCTTTCTCCTCTCAATTCCTGTATATAATTTTCATATCTCATTTTGGCATAATGTGTTCTTCAAGAAAACCTTTTTATTCATATGTTTAAAATTTTATTTTGTGCACCTTTCCTGTTTATTTCTTATGACTCTGTCCAGATTGCTTCACCATATGTTGCTTCACCAGTATCATTGGTTTGCAAGAAGTATTAGTAATAATCTTTTCTGACTGTGTAAGGTTGTCATATGGTTTTTCTCAGCAATGCATTCATAACACTGTATAATATTTTTCTGGAAGGTAACCACCCGAGGTATTTTGGGTGTATATATTCATTTTTTTTATTGCTTCATTGTTTGTACTCTTTTTATTCTTTCACATATGTCACTAATTTTTATAGAAGTTTACTTCTCTGGGCAGCCCAAAATGGGCAACATGTCCAGAATTTAAGGCACGAAGTTTGTACTTTTGTTTTATAGACAGCAGAATTTTAAATTAAGTTGGCAGCGTTAAGCAACACCAAATTGTGTCAATTGGCAACTCATTTTGGGCAATGTCGAAGTTAGGTCGTACATGTAATATTGACATCTACTTTTTACAATTGCTGCTTTTACTGAGTGTTTGTTGTGTGTGTACCTGATTTGTTTAAATCAGTAGGTATTGGGTATTGTAAGTTATTAGCGTTATTAAATATTATATAATACAAAAAGAAACATCTAAATGCAAGCAAATGTCCACTTGTATCAATATGATACTTGTATGCATTTGCGCTTTAATCATGAGGTCTATGGGTACTGTAATGCATTAGCACTTTATTTTATGACGGACTGCTACATTGGAAATATCGTACTGACAAGTTGCATTGATACAATTGAATGCAACGCACAAACACTTTATTTATTTTTTGACCCAATTGTCAAATTTGAAATATTGCACTGCCAAATTGCATCGATGAAATATGTAGTGGTAAAGAGCGAGTTGCTAGTACATTTAAGCACCTTATAAGAAGTAGTGACTGCCTTTGCGGTCTAAGGATTTTTCATGCAGGCATTGTTATGCACTTTGCATCGCATTTAGTTATTTAACTACCTAATATTTAGAAGAATGTTATTACGAATCAAAAAATGATGCACAACTAAAGGTCTAATGATGCTTTTTGCAGATAGTATGATGAACTTTGCACTTTATTGAGCGATGTAATTGCTTTATTTTAAGAACACTGTTGCCAGAAATTGTTCAATATAGAACACACATGCTTTCATTGATGAAGTGTTAAACACTGGCATTCTCATGGAAGGGCACTTCTACTATACATTGAACAACAAGAAAGCTCATGCAGCTGCAAAATTGTGAGTAAATCACATTGTGATGTTTGTAATGTACCAATTGCTTAGGAAAGATCTAATCAAGCACGGAGCTGTAAACAGCTAATTCGGCTGTAATACTCTGAGTAATATCACATTGTGAAGTTTTTTTATTGCAACAATTGTTTAGGAAAAATCTTGCCAAGCACTAGCACTTTAATAATGCTTTAGCTCACTTCCCTGTATTGTATTTATGCCCTGATCTGTCGAGATTAGTAAACCATGACAATATGGCCAACATGGTTACCATACTAGTCTCTTGTGTGTTTTGAGCCTGTAATGAAAATAGAAAGGGCTGGAATAGAACACAGTAACAATGGAGCTCATTTCGTGTTATAAAGAGTGGCCTTTACAATGTAATGTAGGTGATGAAGCGTGTTGTACAGCAGAATATTTTGTTTTACTTGATGTAACAGATTAAAGGTTTTTTGTACTTCCCTTTTCTCTGTACACATTATAATTCAGCAATCCTGCCACATATTTTAGAGTACTACGAGGTGTACATTTCCACACTTTCAGTTTTCAAATATATATACATATACGGGTTCTCTAGACAGACATGATAACACACTCATCAATTGTTGAACAACAATGATCCTGTAGGTCGCTGTTCCGAGTCGTTTATCGCTTCATGTGCTTTTCACTCTGAATGTGAACTGCACTGAGAAAGGGCACGTGTGGCTTGCTGAAATACCCCGGAGCAGACATGGAGGGGAGGCGAGAGTAGGCGTGCTGCAGAATACTGGGACCTTCTGTGCGCTCTCCTTAACTACCACCTCACTCTGCCGCGTTGAGGTGTGTTGCAGTACAAATACCTCCAGAAATGTGCATTATAGGGCTTTGAAACGTGGTTCTTGAGATCCCAAAGGGACCTCAGATTTTATTCCTTGTATCATGATGCTTAAAATGAGCTCTGTATGGTCCTCCTACAACCACATTGATGTTTCGCCTATTTCAGGCACCTTTCTCATGTGTGAAGGGGCTGAAATCCAGGGAAAGCAATGGGGTGCCCAAATGCCACGTAGCCAGTAATGTCTGCAGGCTCCTAACAGGTAACTATGCAATATTCAATATTTGGTGCATATTGGTGGAATGGCGTGGAATTATATAAGGAACAAACTAACAGATTGTATATATACATGTTTCTTGTCCGCATAATTCTTTGGAAAATTCAATGATCTACTAATTGGAAGTGCTACTCGCTGGAATGGCGTCCTGTTCGTTGTTCTAACCTTTGAGATATGAGATATATATATATATATATATATATATATATATGTATATATATATATATTCACTGAAAAAACTTTGTTAAACGGACGTTATTGTTAAGTTGCACTACTATAAACCTATGAAATTCAATTAAAAATGTTGTTAATGGAACGTTGAAAATCAGTCTGTGATTGATAAACTTCTTTGAGTGACGGTTGCATTAGAGTAGATTTTGAGGTTAACCTCTCAAATCTGAGCATATGTTGTTCTTGCAGCCAGTCATGAGAGATATTACCCAATTTATGCACGCAATGAAACAATAAAAGAATATGTGTGTGTTTAAACTGGAAAAAACTGTTATCTGTAATTGTTTGAAGGGGCACACAGGAAAACACTAATAAACACAGATTGAGATTTTTTGGAAAACCCTGGAAAAACACTGTCAGAAGTAAAAAGAAAAAACACTGAAAACTGGAAACCCTAATTATAATTATACACGCAGCCATGGCAAAAAAGTTATAAAATAATGTTTTTAGTAATCTTAACAGATACAGTGAGGTCAGGGGTGAAAAATCACTGGGCATGGTCAAAGGCCTTGGCTTGTGGTCTAGTAGTGTTTTTTTCAAAATGGCCATGGCTAGTGGTCTGGTAGTGTTACAAATATAGAGTAGGCATGGCCGAAGGCCGTGCCCACTGTCCATGGCCTAGTGAGTAGGTAGTGATTTAATAAAATACAGTGGGCACGGCCAGAGGCCATGCCCACTTGCCATGGCCGAAGTCCATCGCCAGTGGTGCAGAAAAGGTCTAGTAGTGTTTTAAAATAGAAAGTGGGCACGGCCGAAGGCCATGGCTAGTGGTCTGGTAGTGCTCTAAAATATACAGTGGTCATGGGCGAAGGCCATCGCCAGTGGTGCAAAAAAAAGAATCTATGGAATAACAAAAACCCTTGAAATTCAATTAATAAACTTTAGTTAATGATCAGTTAAGGTAAGAAAATTACTGCAACAAAACCCCTGAAATGTGACACATTGGGGAACTCAGGACTGGCTTGCAAAAAGGGACGGAAAAGGGCACCCAAGGGGCTGGTTTTTAAACCTCTTGGAGGAGTCACTGGAAATGCATGAAAACAGTTTTAGATCGGATGATGAGGGTTTACTAGCTGTTAAGATTTAGTGCGGTATGCTGAACGAAATGAGGAATTATTATTAACATTTATTGGGACTCCTTAGCTTCTGCCTCAGAAACCATTCTGGAAGCTTAAGTGAAATTCATGTGGACTGGTATGCAGAGGGGTATGTGGACAGAGTTCTATCGCAGGGGATTTGAAAAGTAATTGTGAATTTACAAGTAACTGCTGTGTGGGGACTTAGATTTGAGCAGTCTATACATAAAGTGGTCCTAGAAAGAGGAATGAACTGGGAAACTTTGAACAATTCTCATAGTTGAATCAGATTAGAAAGATAGCAAAATGAGGAAATCAATAATTGAACCCATCTGGATTAGGAGGAATAGCTGATCTACCATCGATAATGCCTATTTTTCCAACGCTTTGTTTTCTTATGTTGCAGATCTAAACATGAATATTACTACCACTAGCGACCATGCACATTTAGCAAGCCCCCCATGTAGCTTGTTGTCTACTGGTAAAAAAGAGCCATAAGGCAATCTGCCACCACAAGAACATTGAATCGTTTTGCTATCTACTTTCAAAGACAACAAACCGAGATTCTACCTGGTCAGTGGATGTACTTAGTAACCCTATGTACTTTAATCCAGCAATTAAAGCTCAGTTTGATGCACTCACTATGAAGGCAATTTTGTACAAAAACTTAATTCATTTACACATACATGATGAGGGAATGCCTTCTGAAAAAAGAGAGCTAAGGAGGGAAATAAGAATGTTTCAGTCCCAAGAGGAAGAACAGTAAAGCCTTAGCGAAATCTATTAGACTGACAAAGCAAAGATATACAAATTGGGTAAATCATAAACACCTTACATACCAATCTGGACAGTGTAAGTATTCTAAAAAGCCTGTGCATGAAACGAGGAGTTACTTTCTGGGACCTCACCAATGATCCAAAATCACCTCAAAAAGGGTCAGTCATTAATCCAATAGCGGAAGAAAAATTGATTAAACATTTCAATCAGATCTATACTTGTGAAAGTATCAGAGTTAGGTTGCCATACGTTAATGTAGTAACCCTAAGGAACTGAGGAACCGGAAAGTAAGATTCTTATGGGAAGACATTATGGAAAACATAGTTAAGCCTAATAAATCCAAAGCTGTAGCTCCTGATGGGCTACCCAACATTCTCCATAAAAAAGACCCTGATTACTGGGTTTCGGTGCTGCAACATCTGTTCACCAATATTGTTCTTTGAGGAAGCCTTTAACATGATCAAAAGCTTTTATAGTTCCTATCCATAAAAAGGGGGGTGAGTAGGAGTAATTTGTCAAATGATCACACAATTTCCTTCACGGATGAGCCAGTAAGATTTGTGCGACCATTTTCCTGAGGGAAATAAAAGATTGGGCCCATAATACAGGGAGATTATCTAAATTCCAGTTTGGGGTCAGGAAACATCTGGGAACCACCCTAAATGGCCACATGGTCAGTATCAAAATATCCTCAGCTTTCTATCGGGTAGGCAGAATTCTATTATGGGATACATTAAATCTAAGGAATATACCAGTAGCCATGTTGAATTACTCAATGCTTTTGCATGAAGACAACACCATACAAATTACACTTAACAGAGAGGTCAATGCTGCTATTAACTCCACAAGAGGGCTCCATCAAAGTTGCATTTTGGAGCTGATATTGTTTAACTTCTAAGTTTAGAAAGTCGTGAGAGCACTACGAACTGGTGGCTGTTGTGCCTAACTCTTATGTACCTTGTACCTGCGGCCGGTTGTAGGATCCAAAGCACCAGCGCTCTGGTGCCCCAAGTCTAGGTTAGGTAGGTTTGTGTTGGGTTCCTACATGGATGGCGCCAGTACAGATCCTTATAAGTGCTTGCTATGTTCACTGTAAGTCATGATAGGTATAGTCCATGCATTTAGTTGTGATCTCATAGTGGGTTTTTATTTATTACCAATCCAGGACAGCACCGATCTACCGGCAGACTATCCGTGTGTGGACAAACACTGCTTCATTTAGATGCACCGAAGCAGGTCATATTACTGACCCAGGGCCACTTGCCTTCTGAGAATCACCATGCATCAGACACCTAATCTTCTGGCTTTGATAAAGACCCTCAGATAGTTGAAACACATGTCGGCACTCTTGGTGATAAATAAAAACCCACTATGAGATCACACTTAACGCGTGGACTATACCTATCGTGACTTACAGTGAACATAGCAAGAGCTTATAAGGATCTGTACTGGCGCCATCCATGTAGGAACCCAACACAAACCTACCTTGTTTAACTTATATCATTCAGATACAGAAAAAATCTGTATGAAAATTCAACATAATCCTATTAAAATCGGGTCCTGTAGGTTACACTGGTTGGCAAATGCAGACAATCTCACCTTTTTTGATGCCACTGCTATTGGTCTGCAGCACAAGCTAGATGCCTTTGCAAAATATGCTGGCTAGAATGACTTAATAATACATTCTTTTAAATCAAAAGTCTTGATTTTCTCTAAACGTAAAAAGCAAACATACAGTTGTTGGTCCATGGGGAATGAGCCAATCCTGAGAACAAAAGATTTGACTTATTTAGGATTCATTTTATCTAATTCATCTTCATGAGTAAAAAACCTAAACTTATTATTAAGAAATAAGATAAAGCCTTTATTGGCTTAACTGAAGAGAATTACGTTAAAAAAATTAGTTCCTGCTAATAAGATTCTACAACATCAGAAAACCTCAAATTTACGTGAACGGGTTTGCCACTGTGTTAGTCTAGTTTTGAAATCAAGCAGCATTCTGGTTTCTATACCTTTTATTGGAATATAAGGCTAAATTGGTAGTTCCATAAACCTTCAAAGTCCCAGAGACCTCATAATCATATCGTGAGTACAAAAAGAAAACACACACTGAGCTGGGCACCACTTTTACATGGAAAAAAGGATTCTCCCACTGTAAACTCCAATGGCTGACGGAAGAAAGTATGCCAGGATTTCAGGCGTGCATGACCCCTTTATCTAAACACCCATAATTTGAAAACAAACCAGACACATGCTCAAATACTGGGATGCAGTTCACCTAGCTGAGAAGTTACATTCCAAGCAAATGTTTTTCATGTGCGTAATGTGTCTAAACGTGTAGTGTCTAACAAGTGAAACTCAGCATAAAAAAGAGTAGTGCTATTGTAGAGAAATTCCCAAATGTTAGAATCAAAGGTGCACAGGTTGAGAAGGCAAGGATATGATTGTTCACACCTTTCCTTCAAAATGAGGTTTTTCACATGTACAGTGGTGTGTATTTTCCAGTGTTATAAGCAGACTTATGTTTTTCCAACTATAATGTGTATAAGCATATTCCAGGCAGTCATAGTTACATTATTGCTCGCAGGCATTGTGATGCCCCATCGAAGGAGAAAGGCACTGTGCACCTGTGTGTGGGGACTAATACATTGTCAGAGGATTCTGCCTGTTTCTGCACCCTCCATGCCATGTTAGGGTGGTGCAGTAGGTTAACTTGAGTTATTTAGCCCTAATTGCATGCACATGGTACAACGAATACAGACATATTCTCTACGCTTCTAAGGTGCTATGTCCAAATGTATCCTATTTGTGCCTCACATTTGACAATGCCTTAATACTCACATACAGATTGGCAAATACAAAACAACTTTACCACTGTTCCAATGATGAGGTTTCCACTGTTTGCTGTGCATGACTCTTCTTTAACAATGGTTATGAATCAATTTTTTCTCAGACATCCAAAATTGCCATACATGATGCTTGTGTCCCTACCCATTTGGGGATCTAAACATTGTCTCTGAAAATTGTATGTGACAGGTTGTAGCAGCAGATAAATAGAAAGTGTTTTCGATGTGGTTACCTTGAAGGCCTCAGGCTCGAAGTAGGACATAGTGTGTCATAAATCCTGTGACTTTGTTCAGACCAGCATTTTTCGGGATCTCGAATCTTTAAGTACTTGAGCTCCCATTTACTTCTGTGTGGTATTCAAGAGGTCACCTTTCAGTACCATTACTGTCAGGTCATGCAGCGTGTGCCCATCTTGTGTGAAACGTTGGCAAACTGGTGATTCAGTTATGTGATTCAAGATGGTGTGTCTAGGAAGGTTAATTCTTTGGCGTATTTCCTTGCAACTCTCATTGACATACTTTCCTTGTGTCCATTTCTTCCAGTAGGTTATTTGTAATTGTATATTACTTGTTTCTGTAATGTTTGGGTCTGTGAAGTCTTTATATATGATTTGGTGCAGATGGTTGGCAGGTTTTGCATCTCCTAGCATTGCATTGGGATGTCCCTGTCGCCTCTGTACCTTGATCTGGTAGAAATGTGCTTCTGGCGAGGAACCGTGTGAGATTATTCAGTTGTTTGTATGCAATTAAAGGGTTTCCTTGAAGATGTCACTCAGCCCCTCATCTCTGTTAAATTTTGATTGTAGGTTCTTAACAATTCCATTCAGTTGTGTTAGTGATGGATGACATTTGATGACAAAGTGTATTCTTTCTGTGGTTTTACTGTCTCTGTATTGAAGCAGGCCATTTATGGGTATTCTCAATGCCTGATCAAATTCCCAGCCAAGTTGTATTGCCGGGTGGCCCTTTTGCAAGAAGAAGGTATGAAGTGTGGCAAGTTGGTTGTCACTTCTCTACCTGTTGGAGCATATACATTGGTATCAGATGGATAGATTGCTTTGTGTGGCTTGGATGAAAACTTGTCTTGTATTTGTTCCTGTCTGTTGGTTTCCTGTATACAGCTGTTTCTAGGCGGCCATTGCTTCCAACAGAAATGGTGGTGTCCAGGAACAATCCCAGAAACCATTAACATACATGCTCTACATCAATGACATTTTGTTTATTTCGACAGAAGGCGAAGATTCCCTGAAACAATTCAATGAATTGCTAAATAGCTTCCAGCATGTCATGAAGGTCACTATAGAATACTGCAAGCTACTCGAGGTCTGCCATGTAAAGGTTTGCATAGCTGGGCGCCATCCATGTGCCCATGCCAGTTCCATTCTTTTGAAGGAAATGTCTTCCATTAAAGCAAAAGTTGTGTATAAGTATGAACCTCATGAGATCCATTGTGGCACTAATTGAGATGTCTTTCTTGGGGGCTGTGTTTTGCTGGAAACTCTGGCATGCAGCTATTCCGCCCTTCATGTGGGATTTGTGAATAAAGTGAGGTGAACTCCAACGTGACAAATAGTGCATAGAGTGGTACACGTTCTACCTCTTGAATCTTTCTGAGGAAATGTGTTGTGTCTTGTACAAAGCTGTTTGTGCCCATCATCAGAGGTTTTATGATCGATTCAGTATATCGCAATAGTGTTTTGTTTAGTGTAGTGGCACCAGAGATGATTGAGCGGCCTGGGTTTCCTGATTTGTGGGTTTTAGGAAACATATAGAATGTCTCAGGAATCAGATTGTTTGGTATCATATATTGGAGGTGTTCTTCCACACTGCTTGGCATGGACCTGATGATTTGTTCCAGAGTTTTCTTTTGTATGCCATGGTAGGTTCCTCACCCAGTTCCTGGTAACACTACGGGTAAAGAAGTTGTCTGTATGTCTTTGCTTTATTTGGGGATTTATTTTCATGGCCACAACAGCTCCACACTTGTCTGCAGGTTTTACTATGATGTCTTTGTTTGGAGTCTTCTAATTGCCCTTCTTTCTTTGGAGGTAATGTTATGTTTAATTATATGTTGTTTTCCTAGTATGTCAGATCTTACACATTTTCTGAGAGAGTGAATATATGCCTAGAATTGTGGTCTGTGGCCATAGGAATGTGGCCAATTTCAGTGTTTTTCTTGGCATCATAATCTTGGCCAGCTGTTTGTTCATTGTTCTGCCCATGCAAATATTCCTTGAGACAACAGCATTGTATGTAATCTTCCATTTCCCCAGAAAGTAAAATGTTTCCAAGTTCTTGGCTGGGACAGAATGTCAGTCTTTGGAAAGTACAGATACTTCCGCATGTGCACATTTGTGTCTGGAGAGGTTGATAACTGATAGTTAACTGGTGGTAGGATCACTCATTGAGTTCTCAGTGTTGATTCTGTTTGGAGTCTGGATCACTCTTTCAGGTGGTGCCTCGAACCTTCCCTGTCCCCGAAAGGGCCTTAGCACCATTTCTTGTAGATCAAGTAGTCAGTGTTTTTGGATAATTCTTTTTCAGCTCATAGTCAAGTTGGGTTGATGGGCCATGTATTTGCTCTTGCAGCTCTGTTGTGAGGTTGTTTATCCCATTCCTCAGTCTAGTTCTCTTGGTGTAAAGCTGGTGTATGAGATGATTGCTTATTTTTTCTGATGCGTTTCGGCATGTCTGTTCAGCATATACTGTGCTGTGGGTAGTCCTGAGTGGGCCCGAGATCCTGAGTCCTTTTGGTATCAGATTATGTTTCTTGCAAGCAGTCAAAAAGTAAATGTCATTGTCCAGCTGTGCTTCTTTCCGTTTCTTTTGACAGATGTGCCACTGTTTTTGGTGCATTTCTGTATCCATTATGATGTGTGTGAAAGCATTTGGCGCTGTTTTAGTCCTGTTTTAAAAACAAGGAAAATCCAAGTTTTGATACGTTTTATTCAACTAACAAAATATTATGCTAAGATGGTAGTTCCATAAGCTTTCGAAGTCCCAGAGACCTCTTAATCATATGATAATCACAAGACAAATGAGTAACAAAGGAAAACACACACAGAGCTGGACATCACTTTTACATGATGAAAAACTTGAGAAGACATTCAGAGCGGGTCCCGCAAGGGAACCTCGTAATAGGGTGGAATGGGATTAACGACACCGGCACCTTTACCGGCTGCGTTAAACCCATTCTGCCTGGGTCCTAATGAGGCCCAATGACACATTTAGTAATTCAATGTGAACGAACCTTAGAACTGAGATTAGCCCATTTTGCTAGGTTTATTAATAACACAGATTCAGTTGTTTTAGAACATCTGTATACATGCCTAATGGAAGGCAACAAGCTTCTTTGATCATAAACTTTACCAGATTTCTGTCTACAATACTTGGATCGAAGACTTAATTGGTGACATATTAATTGCAATTTAAGTGAGAATGTTTAAGAATTTTGAATGTTATTTAACTGCTTACTTTTTGTTTAGCGCTCTGTTGCAGTTTTAGATTGTGCTGCCTTTTTTGAAATTGTATTAAGTTGTTACACTTTTTTGTATTTATCTGAAATAATTCCATAAAATATCTGTATATGTGAAATTGTAACACACAAAACAAATATATACCTTATTTCTTACATTGAAATGTAACAAACTGTTACTTACAAATCAGATCTTTTCTCATGCTGTTTAATCATGAATACACCATAACACCAGTCTAGTCTCTCCCCTGTTTGTTATGCCATTCATATTTTCATCACCGGGTGACCGTATAACGTGACCTCATGTGGATATGAAGCCAAGTGGGGGAAGATTGTGAACTAGTTATTGCCCCATTTCAGGTCCGCATAATTGGTAGGTTATAAATTGATTGTCATTGGATCGTGAGTAGTCAAGAATGGCAATATTTTGTGTCTATAATTTGAAAATTAAAGGAGGCTTTTAAGGTTCATGAGTTTTAGTCCTAAATGTGGGTTTTAAATGTCAATTAATGTTCATTGTGTGTCACAGTTGCCCATAAGGCAGTATTTGTATAAATAATTTCATACTCAACATTGGGCCAGGAGGATAGCTCAGGAGCAACACGCTCACCTTGGAAGTAAGACGACACAGAGCAAAACAGGTTCGATTCCCGCTTCTGAATGTAGAAATCTCTCGGTATTAAGCACATTATAAATAACCAATTACAATTAGAATAATGAACATCCTGTATACAATCTTAAAACATTATAAATACTCATGATACAATTATTGTCACATAGTCTCAAAGTGATTAACTGCTCCTTAGTATGTGGCACTCATTACATCCCCAGTAGTTATACATATATGTTTAAAGCTATCTAAAGTCTCATCCCACAGCTTCATCAAGTAGCAATTGGTCCATCTGCTGCCCTATTATTAAAACAACTAACATAGCTGGATGACATGAAAAAGAACAATACATTCAGTACAGTTGAATATCCATCCACAAAATTACCATTCAGGTAAAACCCTAAATAGGCAAACAATGAAAATGGTATAGATGCAGGGCTGTCACAGCATTTGGTGAGGCGGGGCAAAACATTTGGTGAGACCAACTTACTATTTTTTGCACTGCACCAGCAGCACCGTGAATAGAACATGTGAAAACTCTCCCTTTGAGTTTGCGTAGAGGGCTTAGATATGTTGATGATGCGCTCTGAATGCAACTGCGCTCAGTTAAACAGTCCATTACGCTAAAGAGATGAACTCTGTGCACATTGCCGGAAATGTGAGCTGTAGTATGACATTTTCATCATCACAATCCCCTCACCAGAAGCATTCCATATTCCATGTGTGTTCTGGCTTTCTCTAATGTGCTTTATTCACAAAGGTACATTTGGAGAGTACTGTTGTCTCTATAGGACAGGCAGACTGAATTCCCCTGACCCAGAACTGCTTATTTATTCTGAGGCCTATCATTTCGTGCAAATATTCTGTTTTTATATCACTATGGCCTAGATTTTCCCGCATACAGGTATAATGGTAGATATTATATCGTATACAGGTATAATGGTGGATATTATATCATATTTTTATGTGCAGCACTCCATGCTGAGTCCTCCTTCTTTTAGGTTAACAGTGTAAAAATTGGCGTTTTACTAGCAAATGCAATACTACTTATTTTATCAACCTTAGAAGGATGAAAGGCTAATTCAGCCCTGCTTAAATATGAACTTGTAAAGTGCAGGCCGGCTCATATCAGAGCTGAGCTTTTAGCTCGCTGAGCTCTCCGATTGTGACACAATCATGCTTTTGAATCAGCTGTGCAGTTAAGCAAAACCAGCCTTCAGACCACCTTTTTCATCAGACCCAGAAACACTCGCAACAACCTATGATACTGCCATCAAAGCAGCTATCAACTCCATTGCCCCTCTCAAACCACGCAAATCCAAACCCACTACCCATTCCAACTCTTGGTTCACCACTGAGCTCCTCACACTCCGCAACGAGAAAAAAGCTGCACTCACACAGTGGCAAACGTCCCACTCTGAAAAAGACAAGATGATCTTTAAAGCCCTATCCACCAAATATAAAAAGGCAATCACCCAAGCAAAGGCCAAATCCTTTGAATCCAGAATCTCGGAAGCCCAATCTAGCACAAAAGAAATCTTCACCATTTTCAGAGCGCTCGAGACACCCACTCCCGCCCCCCAGAATTTCACCAAAGACAAAGACTGGTGTGACAAAATACAAACGGCCATGCAAACCAAATTAAGCCTCCTCAAAAGCAAAATACTAGCCACTAAACAAGCCCTACCCAGTAGGCATATCCCTATCCCATCACCCGCCCCGAATCCCCCCCTAACCTTCTCCTTCAAACCCATCCAAGAAAAAGACATCAACATTATGAGGAACATCAAGCCCTCTAACTGCAAAGGTGATGCATGCCCAGCCTC
Source organism: Ambystoma mexicanum (assembly GCF_040938575.1). Classification (NCBI taxonomy): domain Eukaryota; kingdom Metazoa; phylum Chordata; class Amphibia; order Caudata; family Ambystomatidae; genus Ambystoma; species Ambystoma mexicanum. Next base: position 1,082,385,241 of record NC_090937.1, on the reverse strand, counting down.
CATTATCAAAGACTGCACGGAAGCGCTAGCGCCCTTCCTAACAGCTTTTGTTAATGCCTCCTTTACCACAGGGAAAGTCCCCGCCTCCCTCAAGGAAGCTTGGGTCCGCCCTCTCTTGAAAAAACCAACTCTCGATCCCACCTCCCCCAACAACTACAGACCTATCACCACTGTCCCATTCCTCCTCAAAATATTGGACAAAGCAGCCTACTTGCAGGTCCAGCACTTCATTGAAGAGAACAAACTCCTTGGACTCCGCCAATCTGGCTTCCGCCCTAGACACGGGACCGAAACCGCCCTACTTGACTTGAAAAACCAAATGGACGATGCTAGAGACATGGGTAAACCAGCACTTCTCCTACTCCTTGACCTATCCGCGGCATTCGACCTCGTGGATCATGGCGTCCTATGCCACCACCTTTCCTCCACCGCCAAATTCTCCCCAGAGGCCACAGCTTGGATCACCTCCTTCTTACAAGACAGAACCATGCAAGTATTCTCTGACCTAGCCGCCGCATCACCAACTACTATACTTTGCGGTGTACCCCAAGGCTCCTGTCTCTCCCCCACCCTGTACAACATCTTCACACGACCCCTCTTCCTCATCCTCGACGCTATGGGCCTCTCATACACCAACTACGCTGACGACACCCAGATCCTCCTCACTCTCACAGGTAACTATGACACCGACTCCCTGACCCTCAACAACCTCTAAAACACCATCCAAGCCTGGATGGCTGACAACGGACTATGCCTCAACTCTGACAAGACAGAACTCCTCCTGGTAGGTTCCCCTGACACGCTAAAAAACCTAGATGTCCAATTCAGCCACTTCACCATTGACTCCATTAAAATCCCGGTCTCCGATTCTGTCAAAACTCTGGGAGTCTACTTGGACTCCAGCCTATCCATGGATAGACAAGTCAACGCAATAGCATCCGCAGCTGCATATCATGCTAAACTTATCAACGCAATCAGGCCCTTTCTATCCAAAGAGAACTGCACCAACATAGCCAGAGCCATCACCGGCTCCAGGCTAGACTACTGCAATGTACTCTTTCTAGGAACCTCCAACAAAAACTTAGAGAGACTACAATTAATACAGAACAATGCCCTCCGGGCAGCCCAAGGCATTGCTAAAACAGAACACATCTCTGAAGCCAGAAAACTAGCCCACTGGCTCCCAATAAAGGAAAGGATCATATTCAAAGCCCTGACACTGACCCACAAGTGCATTCACTTCACTGCTCCTGCTTACCTTTCTCAAAGGATCCACCCTGTCTCCACCACCAGGCCAACCAGATCCCCGTACACCAACATGCTCTCTGTGCCACTAGTAAAAAGAGTAAAAGCGGATGGATCCAGCTTCCCCTACCTCGCGGCCACCCACTGGAATGCCCTACCTCCCACCATCCGTGGCGAGGACTCCCTCACCACCTTCCGCAAAACACTGAAAACTACCCTCTTCACATAAGGACCGACACATCAGCACGAATACCTATCATTTATGTTTGCAATATACGACCAAATGCAATATTTGTAACAATAGTATGATTTCTTGTACTATTCATAATGTGTCTACAATCGCTATCATATGTACCATGTAACTAAGTTATTGCAAGTAACAGCGCCTCAATGCCCCTGGGCTGCTTGCGCGCTATATACATTTAAATAAATAAATAAATAAAACCTGTATTGGGATACCTACCCATTGTCCTCTCCTGTCCCCTTTAGTGCTTTTTAAAAAAACGATATAACAGGTCTGTTATTACATTCATTTGTTGCCCATGACATATTCCTCTTGCTTCTAAACAGTGTACTAATAAGTGCTATATTACTCTAAGATATGTAACTCACAGAGCCAATCCATTACCAAATGCTGTGTTATGCACATTGATGGAGAACTAGCTGGTAAAATAGCTCGGAGGGATAAGTGCGACCTTCAGAATCTATCTATGATCTGCAAGCCACAGGTTTGAATGTAGCAAGGGCTTCAAACCTTTTATCCTTCTGAGGTGTACAAATGAATATTCATTTTGATTGTCGGGAATGACAATTTTATATGATAGTTTTATGTAAAGTGCTTTAGCGAAAGTCCTATATAAGTAATGGCTTATTATAATTGCCTAAATGTTAGCCTCAATCAGTCCAAGCCCCACACCAAAGAGCTGAAAGCAGGGTAAAACGTGTCTTATTGTTGAACAATTTTTGGTGAGGTCTTTTGATAGCAAATGCACATTTAAAGTGACAGCATTTAGTTTGTGAGGCCTGAGGCTTCCTTAGGGAATATGTGGATACAGTGGAGCCAATTGTATGTCGTATTTCTGTGGCTAAATCTTAGATAAACCAATGGAGTGGGGAGGTGAATGGAGGCAGATTTCATAGGCCAGGTGTATTGGCTGCAGATCAATGAAAAACAGACCTCAGAGGAGTTGAATCCCTAACTGGACATTTAGGAAACCTTATTAAACTTTCTTCTAAAGTGATACAGGGGCCCTCTATGGTGTGAGGGCTCATTTAAATAGAAAAAGCTGAAAGGTACATTCATGGGCTTGCTGCTTGCCGTGCCGAGGGCTAGCATCTCCATTTATGCAGTATGAATTGGTAGGGGGCGCTAGATAATATTTCGGCTTACACATTTGCATGTGTGATTCAGCAAAGATTACGATTATGTTTCCAAACCCTGAGGCTATGTTTTAGTAAGACACATCTGTTCTTTAGCAAAGAGTTGCTCCCATCAGGGAATCTCCATCTATGTGAAAGCTGTGACCTTTTCTATGCATGACACAAAGGGGTACAGCGGAATATCGCAGGAACCTTCAGTTTAATGGTTGCTCACATAAAGCAGACCTGCGTCTGGATTGCATCAATCATGTAGCACTAGGAGAAAGATACATGGAAGAACATGTGCCCGCCCTTTCAAAGGATGAAAAGTGAGCTCAATAATTAGCACCCATTACCATCTAACGTATGAGAGAAGTGACAGCTGGGGTGCTGTGGCACAGATAGGATAGTGAGAGAGGACACCTAACAGATAATATGAGATGCTTACAAGGCGCTGGACAGCTCCGCCTTTCACTTGCAAATATAGTAAATGAGGAATGTTGGTTGGGAATGATGCAGTGGGCGGAGCAAGAAAATAGAATAAGTGTATTCAATGCCCTTTCTCTTCATTCTCTAGGTGTTGGGGGACCTCATTTCTGACGTGCAGGCCATGAAAGTTTGTACACCATCCAACAGCATGATGTACCTTGCCTGCCAGGTTGTCACTGTTGTTGTTTCAAATAAAATTTCCTAAGTTTATTATTATATTATCACAGTGTTCCCCTGAGTAGAAAAAACATTCTTCTGCTTATCCCAATTGGGGGGTTGGTCGGTATTGCTCTCATTGCCCCCTAAATACGTGTAGTCAGAAAATGATGCCATGGAAATGTCCACACACTACTGAAAGGACATCATTCACAGCCAGTTGTGGTAGATAAAACCTGTCTGAACAATAATCCTAGTGTTACCTAAACTGAAACTGTCAATAAAACATGTTAATCCCACGAGATTGGATAGACGGTGGTTTGATAGCCAATCTTGTTCAGACACGATTTCTTAGTTTCCCCTCTCTTTCAGTGTCAAGTGAGCACCATCGAAGTACCCTAGTTCCCCCTCTCCCTCATTCTACGTATACATCCTGACAACCCCCGCCCCTATTCTCTCTCCTCTTGTACAGTCCCATGGGCCTCACTCTGTACAAACAGTAAACCGAAATGCGTGTTTTGCTCTTCAGCAAGCCTTTCCCTTCACACATGCCATGGCAAAGACAGCTATGAACTGGCCTGCCTGCGGCCCTGGCATGTCTCTATATAATTAATTTTCTTTTACCTGTTTACGTGTGCAGGCCATGCAGTGGACATAGCCAGCCACGGATTAGGCATCCTAATAAGCCCATTGCTGAGCTGTCTCCTGCCAGTTCACAACAGGTGTTCTGTTGGTCTTGAAACATACACGCAAAAAAAGAACAGGACAGGACAGTGGATGATAACAGGCCACTGAGGGAGATGGGGCATCCATCTCTCGTCCTGAAATGTTGCACAGTCAGTGCACATCATGTAATTTTATACATAGGGTACCTGGTAGGCCTTGATCTTCCAGGCTAATACCAATAATCAACAAAACAAAATGATCAAGGCCTTTATGTCAACCCCTATTTCCTTCGATCTGTTTCTCATAAACACCTTTTCACAACACACATTGACATCTCACATGATTTTCAGACACAAAAGACCAGTTGTTCTAATTTAAGGCCTATATCCATGAATGTGTGAGCAACAACCCTGATTTATTACAGTGTTGTTTCAGTCCTCTTTCCTGCTTGCTTGACCTGCCCTTTATTTGAAGTGTCATTGAGGTTTCAAGAAAAGTCGACACGGTGAGCCTCATTACTCGGAATGCGGTAAACCATGGTGCTGTTAGCACCATGGTTGCCGCCGGTACCATACCGGTACCACCATGGAGAAAAGGAGAATTACCACCCCATTCCAAGTTTGGCGGGCGGTAATTCCCCCTTTCTCCATGGCCCTTCCCCCATTCCCATTTTTGCCCAATAGGGCTCAATGGGTATGGGGAAGGAGCTAATTACGGTACCGCAAATTGCGGTACCGTAATTAGCACCAATGTCCCTTTGCGGGTCCCATCTTTAACGGCTGGTCTACACCATCCGTTAAGGTCGGGTCCCGCAAAGGGACCTCGTAGTAAGGCGGTAAGGGTTTACCGGCACTGGTGCCCTTACCAGTACCGGTAAACCCTTACGGCCTACCGTGTAATGAGGCCCGGTGTGTTCCGGCCATCTCATACCTGTGGTTCCAAACATTTGCAGACTTCATCGGGTCGTGACCAATTTTTCAAATACACCAAAGTGTATTCTGTGTCTACAAATAACAACAAATATGTATGTAAATGTTAGAGTGTGGGGAGTGACATATAAATTCTAGTTGGATGACTAAATGCGTCCAGAGTTATTTAAAAGTCAACACATGTACTGCTGCATTTCCTACCTGAAGTAGCAGCCAGACCACAAGTGGAGGTCCAGATAGCCCACTCGGGTGGATTTGGGGTGAAGATGTAGTATGCCCAAGCCTATACATCAATATAGCATATATGTGTATGTGTCAGTACACCAGGGCCTCTAGATATGTTACACATCTCTGGTCCTGCTTGTGAATCTCGGAGCACTTACCTGCACTAAGCAGGCCATTCACTCCAATAGATGACCTCTACTTGTAGGCACGCCTATAAAACTGTCAAGGCTAGAATGTACAGGTCCTTTCAACCAGTACCTCAAACGTATGATAGCATGGGTCACTACATATGTTTAGAGGGCGAGAGCTCTCTCATGGCACAAAGAAGCCTGTCGACCTTTTTGATTCTTTCCCGGGAGTCCTCATGTTAACCCAATTACCTGATATATGCTTGAGCCCTTAACAGTTTTAATGCACTATGTGTAGTTTATGTGACTCTCAGCATGTACTTAGAGGTTTTTGCTGTATGATGTTTTTGTGACAGTCTTACGTTTTTTATATTGATTTTGTGCATGTGTTTTATTATTGTTTTTAGCATTGAAATAAACAAATGTTGAATTTGACTGGAAATACAAGGTTGCAGTGTTTTAAAAAATATATATGACTTAGCCCTATACAATGTTCTATACAGGTTTTAAGTGATTTGCCCCGAACTACAGACCTATAAACGATTTTATCAGGGGCACCTCATCTATAATGGGTGATTGGGCGCCGCACTTCCATAATGGATGAATCAAGCCAGCCCTGTGAAAACACTGAGTGCTCCGACTGCTGCAGCAAGTAGCTGAGGGAGCACTCCTGATCTGGATATAAACCATACGGGGAAATGTGGTCTCCCTTTCCCAGTTTTGTTACCACAGTGCACATGTCCAATGTGCCATTCAAGGCAATGGCCGTTTTGCTTCTCCAGTCTTAAATGGTTAATTGGGGATGCAAGCTGAAGTATTGCAATCTTGAATGTACATGGGGTGCTCCTGCACCTCCCTGTTCACCCGGAGGGCATGGGGCATTTAGATGGGAGAGCTCTGGCTCCTCAACACATCTGCAGTGATGAGGAAGCTCTCTTTGCATCCTAGTTCCTTTTTTATGCTGCACTGGAGCCATCAAGCTTTCATGGTAGGCAGTGTCAGGCTGAGCTGAGTCTGGTCCGGGGTTACAGGTGAGAAAAAAATTAATTATGAATGAATGTGTGCATGTCTGTGTGCAGGGGCGTTGCTAGGGGGGGCTAAGGGGGCTATAGCCCCTGATCTTTTGGTTGTAGCCCCGGATAGAATCTCAGGAGCTACAGCCAAAAGACTAGCTAGCCCCCAGTCCCAACAGTTCCGACATCAGCTTAGCCCCGGGTCTTTTCCAGACCTAGCAACTCCCCCTGTCTGTGTGTATGCGTGTGTGAATGTGAGATTGTATGGTTTATGGAGGAGCGTGTGAATGAGCAAGTGTAGTGTATGGGTGTGCTTCCTTCGGCAGTCATTGGGACACATATTCTTACTGTGCATGGAAATTTTTACAGGACATCAAAGTTAAAACAAATATGATAAGTGTTATTCAGTGGCTAGAGGGGCTTCTATTTAGGCAGTCGGTCTGGCTTCATTTTAGTACTCATTTTAGTACTCTGGCATGCCATTCTTCACTAGGGATTAAGATTATTGCATGGCTAGACTGACCTTCTTTGGTGCAGCCAGGTTTTGCTGTATTCTTACAGTGGGATGGGATTTGTTACTGGGAATCAATGGTAGAGCAAGCATGATACGTTTTATTTCATGGCTAGAGTGGCCTACTTTGGTGCAGCCAATCTGCATATATTTTCCTACTGTGGAATGGCATTTTTTATTGAGCATCAAGCATAAAGCAAACATGAATCATGTTTTCACGCTCTGAAACACTTGTGCACGAGCGCGATACAAATAAAATATCATATCATATGCAATTATGTGGCTAGACTGGCCTGCATTAAAGCCACCAGTCTGGACACGTTTTTTACTGTGGCATAGCATTTTGTACTAGGCATTAAGGGTGAAATCAACATGATGACTATTACATGCCCAAACTGCCTATATTAGTGAATCCAGGCTGGGCTTATATATAAATTGTGACATGGCATTTTTACTGGCAAAGCAAAGAGGAGTTTGCTATTATGCAGGAAAATCGGCAAATTGAGATAGCCAGCATGGAGATGTTTTCCTATCGCATTATACCATATTTTCTCACTGGCAGTATGCACAAATCAAACATGATCAGTATATATTGCTGAAATCAGAATGGACATGTATGAGCACAGTCAGCATGAACATGTTTTTAGTCTGGCATAGATTGTGGAAAAGGCATCATGAAAATGCGTTGGAAAATGCTCCTGTACACTGTTGGTAACTTGTATCTATGGAATTTCATCTTGAGTTACCCTACAAAACCGCTTGCAAACAATGAGGCTTGTTACTCAATTTTTCACAGAGGATATGCTGTAAAATACACCAATTTAACCTATTATTTAAAAGAAAGTCTCGGAGGGAGAACACACCCAAGTTCCCTTTTGTTGGTTTGTGCTCCCTCCCTCACTACACTCAGTCGCTTCTGCATATATTTGAGAAATACATACTCCCCTCCAAATAAAAAAATCACCAGCCGGCATTGGATTGTATAAATGACCTATTCAATGGAGCCTCGGTTTTATGATTTGTTCTGTCTAGCAGGGTGAATGACATGCCTTCAGAGTGAGCAAGTGAGAGGGATGGTATAAGGCTATATTTCTTTAGTATAGACGGATATGTGTAGTCAGTGGGCAGGTCATGTCTAATCACATAATTACCAGAGAAGCTATTCTCAGAAGACATTTCTCACTTGAGAATGGTGCACCCTGCTATTCCAGCCGACACCAACCTGACACTCCAGTACCCTCAGTGCAATCCTACAGGACAGCTCACTAAAATCTACAACAGGGGCAGTGTCACAGGATTCTGTAAAGAACAGGGAGGCAGTCACCAACTATTCTATTACATTTTTATATTCATTGTATTTTTTATTTGTATTGTTTAAAGCGTTGACCTAGCTCTAGAGCAGCACATCACTGTACAGAGTGGGAGTAGCCAGCATCTGGGCTGCCATCTTTTAACAGTACCACAGTACTCTGAGGTCTGTGTGTTGGTATGTGCGTCCATTGGAATTAATCCTTGTTCAGGTGTTGTTAAAAGAGCCATGTTTTGAGAGTTTTGTGAAATTGGAGAAATGTGGGGGCCTTCCGAGTCGACCCCGGGATCAAGTTCCAGAAGGTGGGTGCATGACAAGAGAACGATTGTTTGCGGGTCCTCTCTTTGCGGAAGAGATGTGATTCAAGCTGGTTGGTGAGGAGCGTGTGCCACCAGATATGTGGAGCTTAGCTGCCAGGTAAACTGGTGTGCCACTCGTGATTGCTTTTGTAGATCATACATGCAGTCTTGAGCAGTATCCAGGCTTGGAGTGGAAGCCAATGTAGTTCTTGTAGAATTGGGGGATTCCGTCAAATTTCTGTGCTCCTGTAATAAGACCTGCTGCAGCGTGGTGGACTGCTTTTAGGGAAGCCATGTGAGCAGCTGGGAGCCCTGTCAGGACAGCATTTCCCCCATCGATGTGTGAGACCACACGGGCCTGTACTACACTCTGGAAGTCCTGAGGCGGGATGAAGGGTTTGTTTTTTGAAGGGCAGAGATTCGGAGACAGGCCTTTTGAGCTTTCTTGGCTATGTGTTGTCAATGGCGAAGTCTAAGGATTGTGCTGAGTCTGAGAGTTGTGGATCAAATCCTTCTAGGTGCATATCATTTAGCGATTGTTGGCCAAGTTGTTTTTTAGCGGGCAGACCGATGAGGACGAATTCAGTCTTAAATGGGTTTAGTTTGAGGTAGGCAGTCGACATCCAGGACTGGTTGATGGCTAGGTAATCGCAGAGATTAATGATGCCCACACCTCAAAACTCCTGAACACATGCAAACTCTTCCTCACCTCTGACAACCATCTCACAATTGCACTAGCCATCACTGGCGCGAAACTGGAGTATTGCAATGTTCTTCTCGCCGGAAAGTTGAAAAAATTACAGGTTTTCCAGAATACTGCCCTCAAGTTTGACCTCAACCTCTCAAAATACGATCACCCTGGCTATCACCCATCACTGTCTCTTGAAAATTGCACCTTCATACCTCTCACAAAGATTGGCTATGGCTAAATGTATCAGACCTATACACACCTGCAACATTCACAAGCTGGTTGTCCTCAGATTCAAAAAAGCAAGAGATTGTGTATCAAGCTTCCCTGTCACTGCCTCCCTCCTCTGGAACTCCCTACCACTTGCTCTCAGAACAGAACCATCTTACATATCCTTCAGGAAACAACTGAAGACATGGCTTTTCAACTGACTATTCCACCACCTGCCATGACATTTCGCAGACTCCGTTCCTCACCCTACCTTTTGCTTTTTGACATCTCTGTGATACTTGCTACCTTCACGCTTTATCAATGGTACCTCATGTAACTAGCGCCAAGTTTCCTGCGGGCTAGCCCATGCTTTACAAATGCAAAAATAAATAAATAAATGTCATGCACATTATTTACTCTCATGTACAACTGAGTATCATCTGCGTATTGGTGGATGGCTATAGTGGGGTCTTCGAGGAGGGTGCCTAAAGGCTCCATGTGAAGGTTAAAAAGGATTGGTGAGAGGATGGAGCCTTGGGAGACTCTGCAGGAGATCTGGAGTTGATTAGAATGCAACAAGTTCATTTGAACAGCCTGATGACTGTCTGAGAGGTGGGAGGTAAACTAATTCAGGACAGTGCCAGAGAATCCCATCCTGTCAGCAAGGAGGGAGAGAAGGATGTGTTGGTCGATGGTGCTGAATGCGCTGAGTGGTCAAGGAGGAGGCATGAGTCATCCTTATCTATGATTTGGAGGGCGTCATCCACCACCTGTATGGTAGCTGACTTGGTGCTGCACTTGGGGCAGAACCCACACTGATAGTCATTTAGGAGGTGGAGTTGTTTGATTCTGTGGAGGAGTTGTGTAACAACTACTTTTTCCCAAGACTTTGCCAATAAACGGGAGGTATGTAATTGGCCAGTAGTTGGGTGGGTCGTCTGTATCTGGGGTTGGTTTTTTCAAAAGAGGTCATATGAGACCAGTATTGGGGTGTCCGGGAATGATCCTTCTGCGACAGAGGCATTGATGATGCTGAGGAGCACATTGAGCACCGGAACCAGCAATTGTTTACTGATGGAGGACGGAATTATATCGTGAGCGTAAGAAGTACGTTTGAGGGAGGCAATCATTTTAGGAGATCCAGGGGAAAGAGAGGAGAGGATTCCATCCAGAGTGGCAGTGTGCATGCTGCGGTGCAGGGGATGCTAATGCTGTCAGATGTTGATTCAATGGTCCCTCCAATTTAGTCTATTTTTGCAATAAAATGATGGGTTGCTTCCATCACATTTTTCCTGAGTTGCTGGTACCTCGGGGTCTGGTGAGGGTTTGATACAATGCTTAACTACTTCAAAGAGAGCTTTCCTCCTGTTGGAGGCTGCCACAATGGTGGTGAAGTAGTAAGCAGCTTTGGCCTTGATAATCAAAATCCTACAGTTTGCACTAAGAGATTTGAGGTTGGTGATATCTCCTGAGTTATGGTTTTTGCGGCCGCTTTTTTTCCAGGGCTTTGATTGAGCATTTGTTAGAGGCTAGCTCAGGGGTGTACCATGGTGCAGATGGTTTGGTCTTACGCCGACTGGATTTTAGGGGGGCATGAGTGTCCACCAGTTTCATAGCAAAGTTCCTGAATAATTCCAGTAGGCTTGAGACTTTCCCTGTGGTGGGGAAGTCTGCAAAGTTTGCTTACAGCTCATTGACTGGGAAGGCATTGAATGAGTGGCATTGATTGAGGGGGCATTAAGCCTGACCTTTGTGATCCGTAGTCGAGTGGGTGACTGATAATGGGATGGCAGCATTGTCAGACCAGTCAAGGGGTATAGGGTCTCCACAGATGATGCAGGGGGATGATGTGAAGACTAAATGTAGGGGGTTACCTTTGGTGTGCGTGGGGGAGAGCACAATTCGCTTAAGGTCCATGAAAGTGGTCAGTGCAAAAAGCGTGCTTCAAGTGTGGTTGTCAGCCAAAGACTCTGGACGTTAAAATTAACAAAAAAGACATTACTAGAATGTACTAATTTGCCAGAGGAGAGTAAATTGGAGAGCCAGTCGCTTCTTTCGCCACCTCATTCCCCTGACTCTCCTTCTGACTCTGTCCTCACCAACCTTCACCTTGCTATCTCCATTACCCTTGAAATCCTTGCCCCTGTCATGAGGATCTGCCTGAAGCCAGCCTCCAAGTGCAACAGCTGGTGTGACTCTGATCTAGCTTCTCTGAAACGAAACTGCAGAGTCGCTGAACGGAAGTGGCAGACTTTGGGTTCATCCTCAAATAAACTAGCCTGGCGCCTGCTCGAAAGGCAATATCGTTTCTCTATCCACTCCAAGAAGAGGGCCCGCATACAAGCTTGCATCTCTGGAGCCACTAACAACATGGCTGAACTCTTTAAAATCTGCAAGGCACTCGCCAATCCATCTGCAGTCTCCAGCACTACACTTCCTTCCCAGGATCTCTTCACCACTCTGGCCTCACACTTTATAACTAAAACTCAAAATTCTTTTCTCTCTCCACCCTCCACTGCCATCTCCACTCCTCCCCCCGCTGACCTTGGTACCTCTTCCTCCACCCCCCACACTCTTCCCTCCTGTCCATAGCACCTGATGAGATCCCCAAAGTTGTCAGTTCTATGAAGGTTTCAACCAAACAGGTGCTCCCTTGCTCTTCCAGAACCATTAAGGATAATATCTCCTCACCCGCCACAGCTCTTGCCAACTTCTGTAACCACTCTTTTGCCACTGTCGCTTTCCCTCGATCCCTCAATCACTCCCTTGTGCACCCCATCCTGAAAAAGCCATCTGCCGACCCCTCCTGCCAGGCAAACTATCACCACCCCCTTCCTGGGAAAACTATTGGAGAAGTTGGCACTCCCCCCTGTTCCTCCCAACTGATCCTTCATACTGAAAATGTTGTCATGTTCTGGGGTCTGATCTGGGCCACATGCCACCTGGGCCACATGCAATCTGATGTAACTTACTTTGATGCCATCAGCATGTCCAAGGTCACATGATATAATTTCTGTGATGTCATCAATTAAACCTAAAATATGACCTCTGCTTTGCTACAAAATGTTGGCAAGAATAAAGCAGCCAGATTCTTTCCAGAAAGCAACATACAATGAGAGTAGCAATATCAATATACTGTTGTTTTGTAAGCATGGCAAATTCATGACACAAAGAAACAAGAGATGCCACCATTAGTACTTCCCCATTTAATATGACCTGTGGCAGAGCACTCCCAGTAGGGCTTGCCAGCCTGATCTTTAGCACACGATCTGCATATAGTGTACAATTTTGGTGCAGCCAGGGTAGCCATCAAATCATCTGCTCCCCCAGCATTACATAGCTATTTTAAGCCAGATCTAGAATTGGGCGCTCGAGTCTTCCTTTCCAATAGATGGTCATATGGTGAGTGACTGGGTACGTCTGACTGAGCAACGGTTTTAGTGGTTGAAGGAAGAGAGATTAGTGGATATTGGGCCTCATTACACGGTAGGCGGTAATGGTTTACCTTACCGCCTTACTACGAGGCCCTTTGCGGGTTGGGGAATTTAACGCCTGCTTTTTGCAGGTGTTAAAAACCAACCCGCAAAGGGACCCAGGGAGCTAATTATGGTACCGCAATTTGTGGTGCCGTAATTAGCGCCTTCCCCATTCCCATTATGCCCTATGGGGCAAAAATGGGAATGGGGAAGGGCAATGGTGGAAGGGGGAATTACCGCCCCGCCAACCTTGGAATGGGGCGGTAATTCCCCTTTCCACCAAGGCGGTGCAGGTATTTTACCGGCATGAACCATGGTAGGTTCTCCGCCTACCGTGTAATGAGGCCCATTGTTATGACAAGTTCAGCATTATGGTCAGGTGGGCAGTTGTTGGCTGGTGCACCTAGATTGTGTGGTGGCTTTAAATGCCAGGATTAGTAGTGTGCCCCACGGCATCAGGGCTTCTATAGTGGTTGTATGGCAGCACACGTTATGTTATGTTATGTTATGTTATGTTATGTTATGTTAGGAAAATATTTACGGTCACGCGAGGGTATCATGGCACAGTGTCCACTGCAGACTTCTAGGCTGGAAGGTATGTGAGTCTTCACTGGTTGCATGGTGGCCTCAGGGAGAAAGGCAGATTTGGGAGATTGAATGGAAAAGTGGGGTTGCACTAAGCCTCGATCGTGGAGAGCTGCAATGCCGACATATCTTTACGCTAAATGGGTAAATTGCAGGAATTGTTCTAAAAAAGTAACAATATGGCTGTTGAGGATTGAATGTTAAAGAGTGATAATATTCTCATAAAGGCAGTAGTTACCACCTGGCTTTTGTCAGTACTGAGAGAATTTGAGTAACTTCAGTGAGCACCAAGTCTGGTTGGGAACAGGGCAGGGACAGGCAATTTCTTAGCACCTACTTTGTTCTGGTCAGTTGTAAAGTTCATTGGTATGCTTCTGGGTGAAGGCGGGGCATACTGTGGAATATGTGGTCTGAAAGTTAACAGGCCAGGCCTTGACATGATGCCACTGGTGGCTGCTGCCAATCTAGTCTTGGACAACTATCCAACCTCTATGTCTCCCTTTCCATCAGAGGTTTTAACAAACCCGAAACAACATTTTCTTCTGAGGGGCTTTTTGTCATTTGCAGTAAGGTTCTATGGAGTTCCTTTCATAAGCCACATGGTTTAAGCAGTTAGTTGCTGAGACAAAATGGTTTGAAAGTGAACAAAAGCAGTACACATTGCTTTATAGGGGAGTCAAGTAGGAAATTAAGGGCAACCCTGCCAGGGTAGCATGTGCCACCCCCACTTCGTAGGGTTTAAATGCATTAGTTATCTGCATTGATGGCTGGTCCCACCGGGCAGCTGAGGTGGAGCTGGACTATGCTGCAGGCCAACAGAGAGACACAGCAGTCAAGATGCAAACACATTGAGTAGCATCAATTGTTTTCGAAAACACAGCTGTGCTTCTTTATCAGCTGAAAGCACTCTTCTCCTAAAATAGACACTGCTGCCTTCTGAAGAGGAGAGTGAAAATGGCGTCTGCTGCAGTAAACCGACCTGGAAAAAACACTATGCTTGGTGCAGAGTGCTCGTAAAGCAGTCAGACAGTTTGCCTCAGTCCAACTGAGGGCCGGTATAAGGCTTCACGATTACAATTCAGACTGAAAAGAACGCTTCTTTCCATTTGATTTGCGTGAAGGTGAGCTGAGCAAAACTCACTCCCTCCTCCCTCTTTCCCTCAACCTCACACATTGAAACAGTGCTTAAGGGTGTGTTAAATAGGTGGAATTGACAATTTCGAGAGAGGGTAAAGATAGCAGCCGGCTATCAAGACGCATGGGCTCCAGTTTGAAACTCTGTGTTATGCATTTGAGTGATACTTATTTTCAGTATCTGCAATTATGTTTCTACCTTCACTGTATGTGACAGACATAGAATTTAATAGCAGTAATCTTCAGGATGATTTTCGCCTCATGGCCTAGAGGTCTTGATGCAGGCATTTCTTTTCAGCAAGAACCGCAGCTTTGGATGTTCAATGGTCAACAGGTGCTCCAGCCTGAGCGACATGAGGCTAAAGAGGCACCTGCAGTGGCGACTCATGTCTTTAGGGTCTATCTTTAGGGTACCAAAAGTGGACCATGGAGGCTGAACCTCACAAAAGTGTCAAAGTCTTTTCTTTGTGCTTCGATAGCGTCGAACTCGGTTTCTTAGAACAGTGCATGGGGGTCGAACTGGGTTCAAATGCGACAAGGCTCTGGGTTCCAGACAGTGAGTCGGCATCAAGTCATGTGAAGCTCCTTGCAGGTCGATGTGGCATCAGAATGGGTCCGTTTGTTGGGTCCTCCAGGATTGGTCCAACGTTCGAGCCATTGAGACAGGTACCACTGTGTCAAGGCGTCGACCGAAAGGATGCGTCCAGCAGTTTGAGACGAGGTCTGCGTCGGTTTGATGTGAAGATCCTGGCAGTTCAAGGTGCTGTTGGAAGATGCTGCGGTTGCAAGACTTATACAGCCATCAGCTTCTTATTGAAGCTCGAGAGGTGATGCACTATGCTGGCAAAATACAGCAGCAAACTGGTTTGATGCATTTACACAGTCATTCGAGATTTGGAGATAGTCCCACAGTCATCAACATTGGTTCTGAATGGTTTATAGGCATTCAAATGCAGTCCACTGGGGCTTGAGGATGGTTTAAAGTATCAGAACACAGGAATGCTGCTTTTTTGGCTTTGTTGGGGCTGTGAGTCCCAATCCATGGGCTCAGCCACAACATGTGTAATATTTCTCTTCACACGCAGCCAAGCAGGCTATCTGGCACCTGCAGGAACCTGCAGTCAGGAGCCTGGGTACTGGTGTAAGTGACAGGGAATACAGGTCTTGGTCCAGCAGCAGTCTCCAACAATGTTCCTAGGGGATGTTTCATGGACAACGCTTGTCTGTGACTTGAAACACTTGCCATCATATCACAGCTGGAGGACTTTGGAAAGGACTATTCTCCCAACAATTCTTCTTGTCTTGATGGCATAAAGGGAATAAGGGAAGGAGTGGGAGATCCTTTACTTATAAAGGTAAAAGGTCACAGGGGACTGGGTAAAAGCAAGCCTCTTCAAGCCTTCTTCAAGGGGTCAAATCCCTATCAATGTGACAAGTGACGTTTGCCTTGTGCCATACTCAAAGTGCTATGCACTGCAGAAAGTGGAGAAAACAGGAAGAAAATAGATGGCGACGGACAACCAAGGAGGAATCCTAACTTCTGTCTCTTCTGCTCTGTTTTAAGTCAGCCCCTTCCTAAGCCTACAGCTGTAAAGGCCTTTGGTAGGCAACACCCTGGCATAAGGCTGGCCCTTTAGTTATGGGTGTGCCTCTTTGAAACATGGTACCCAGGAATACTTCTGAGAGTTTCGTGAGTTGGAGAGAGGTGTTACCCAACCTCCCAAAGGATCTAAGAGAGACAGCTTTCCTGCCTATTGTCTTGCTTGCTGAAACAGCATCCTTGATGTGATTCCACATAGCCTTTCAATAGCTGGTCTGTGCTTGCAGCGCTGGCATAAGTATGATACAAATATGATGTGGCCTTAACAATTATTGCACCAAAACCAAGGTATAGCTTAGACATTTCCTGCCACCATCCAGATAGGCTTTCACAAGTATTATGACTTTGCTCAGAGGTGCAAAAGTTAAATATAGACTCTGTCTGCAGTGACTGTGTTGTCACAGCTGCCAAACAGGCTGTATTGCCCTCCCCAGAGTGCACGGAAAAACATAAATCATCAATGCAATTATAGAGCCAATACTTTGAATGCAGAAAGACACAATAACTCGCAACCACACACTCTTAGAAGATAATCAGCACTTATACGGCTATTTATTCAAAGTTTAGAAGCAACTAGTAATAACATAGAAATAACTCACGGAAGTAATATAGACATAAATCACAGAAGAAGCAAAGAAGTCAAAAGGGAATACATCACCGTGAGCGTAACTGGATTCCTCATCTCGCCCAGAAGCGGCTGGAAGACCCCGGGAACAGCCAGGCTGAGAGCACTACAGCTCACAGGAATGCCGGACGTAAGCGTCCTCCTCCGGCTGAAGTCTCACCTGACCACCTCCGGGTTTCCGCATATAAACACACTCCGAAAAGGGGTGGCAGTTCTCGAACCTTCTGGAAATGGCACTTGCGCATTGATGAGCAGCCGTTGGTTGCCAGCTGGGTCAATCGACAGCCACCCTCAAGGAGCAGAGTGCCTCCATCCTCTAAAAACACGCTCCACAGAGAACAGTAACAAACCATAACAAAGTTAGCTTTCCCAGCAGAAATGTCCTTGACCGCATACCGGGTTTGGAAAGCATGTTTTTCTCAGCATCGTGAATCTAACACTCAGCAAAATGTGTGCAGCTTTTCACTGCGGCATGAAGTAAATATCCATCATGGCTCCGAGCTCTCCCAGAATGCACTGCGCACCAGTGCCATTTTAGTTCAAGCATAACAAAGGCACATGCAAACTTTGAACCTGCTCTGTGCCACTGAAGAGCTGGAGCTGCAGATCAGAAGACTGATGCAGCAGGGTACCTGTTTATTTTGCTTTTGGCATCAAGCTTTCTGAAAGGGGGTCTGTTTAGCAGAGCACCTTTTCTGATATGGATTACCTGCAACATTGTATTCATAAAAATAAAAAGAGCCAGAGCTTCAACATCTTTACCAGATGGAAATCCTTCACAGACATGCATATGAGAGACGTAGAGGTACAAGGGAAAATGAAGGAGGGAACCCACAATGGGTACAAATGGGACTGCATGCCCCATGCCATTCATGAGATCCAGTCATGGTCCAGTCATTTGAATAAAAGCCCGGATCCACAGAGTCCTAATCCTTGCACTAAACTCAAGGGAACTAATTCCCAGACAATTGTGGCATAATAAATGTTCAAATCAACACAGATGATATTGTGATTGTGGATGACTAAAATGCATGACTGGTGCCAGCCAAAGATGTTCTTCCAAGTGTGGATAACTTAGGTTTCTTTCTACAACGAGCATGGCTCCACTCACAGAAACAGTGTGATACATTCTGATGCTGGCCATAAGAGGTGCAAGAGACAGCAAAAGGTTCCTATGCACTATGCCTGAACATGTACCACAACTCGGCTGAGTGGTGCTTTAGTCATGAAGTAAAACATATAGAAAGTTAATAAAATACCTTACCTGTCTATATGTTGGTAGGACGAAGGAAGGACTGTTGTTGTCTTCAAAAATGTGGATTAGAAGTGGATGCCTTCAAGAAACTACAGTGTGGTGAATACCCAAATTAAAGCAATGTCCAAGCTAAGCTCTAATAAAAAAAAAGTCTTTACTAAAAACACAACATTTCTAAGTACATTAATTCTATGTCAAGACTTTGAGCTCCTATTATGCATTAATCTCCTTTATCTACTCGTCCAGCAGCCAAGAAGAAATGTTACATTTAAAGAAAAGGTTTTCAAGAAAAAATTAAACAGTTTCTGATAACATGAAACGTGACTCCATGACCTGCTGGGTTCATGACCTCTGACCCAGCCAAACACAGCCAGACCCAATACATAACAGGCTGTTTTGGTAGTTTCTTGTCCTTCTTCTTTTCTGCTCATCACACCAGATAAGTACTCTGCATTCCTGTACTAATTACTCACATGCATTGGTTTAGCTATGATTGCTCATGTGTTTACTTTTGCTTAGGCAGTTGACTACAATATATATGTTTTTATATATTTTTAATTGTAATAATGTTTGCGGTGTACAAATGTTCATACTGCGTGCACCAACGCTGTTTTCACTCGAAGCTCAAGGGAGAAACACCTGCGTTAATTGAGCTTGCCGAGGGTCTCCCGCTTTATATTTGTGGATTTACAACATTGCACACTTATTTCCTGCTCGTGTTCTTTTGTATGTCAGTGACCCTGGTTCATGTGGGGCTCCTGTGGAGATGCAGGTCGCCTGTTCGTAAAATAAGCAACTCACTTGGTGTTTTGTTGCTTATTTAAAGCAGGATTTTTCTTTGAGCAACAGGAGTTGTGCTTTATTGGGAAATGCTTCCCTTCTTTAGTCAGAAGGAGCTATTTCCCTGAGTCACAGTACAATGACTGTACATAATCTATAATTCTGCCTCCAGAATGAGCTTATCTAATAGGTCAAGGCAATGCTTCTGTCTTGGAAACAAGATGTTGCCTCACATTGAGGGTTTGAGTTAGCGTGTTCATTTTCGTTTTTCAAAGTGCTATTTGTTTATTTAAATGTTTATTTTCATACCAGTACTATGCGCCCCCTGGTACTGCAAGGGCAAATTATTTAATAATGTAGGTTAACCCTTAAAGGGCAATTTAACTGCTGCATTATCAGGCCTTGCCTTGTAGAATCTACAACATAGATTTTGGGGGAATATGCACTCTGCCCAGGTGCCCTTCACTGCATACATGCGCTTATGTATTTATGCATTTAATTTCAAACATCATAATCAATTATTGCTGCATTTGGATACCCTTGTTCTACAACATGGAAGTTGAGGGCAAAAAAGGCACTCTGCTTGTGTGTCCTTCTGCATACATCCCTTCATATATTTATGTATGTCATTTGGTACACTTATTTTACATCCCTGCTCTGTGTAATATTTTCACTCACATATTGTAAGCCTACATGCTCAACTTTTACGGTCCAAGTTGCTCTCATGCCTGCTTGTCAGATTGGCGTAGTTTAACTTTTTTTGCCTGCTCTGCAGGAGTAGTGTCTGTCTGCTCGGCAGTGGATTGCTATGCACCTGGTATTGGTGGTGTTATACCCTCTGCCTGATTGGCAGTGTCTTCCTGCCCGGCAGCGGATTTGTTGGGTACAAATACAGCCCCTGAGCTACAGAAACTGAGAGGCCATGCTAGGCCTCTATTGTAAGTGTGAAGCTGGCTGATGTTGAGACCCATTTCAATATGCAGGCCAGTTCAAAACATTGGTTTCTGACATAAGGCCTAGTGACTGAACAAACAGGGGCCTCTTTCAACTTTACCAAAGTGTACCGGCGCTCAAGTGAAGGAAAGTGTGCCTGAAAACCTAAAACTGCTGAATGTGCCCAATGCAGTTCAAAAGACATTTGTTGCAGCAAATGTTGTTTTCATGAACTGGGAAAAGCCACGATTTGACTGGACAAGAAAGATAGCATCATGTTACATTAACTCCTATGCAACATAAGACTGTGAACCAGAAATCTAAGTGAAGATGAGCATATTGCATGTGACACGAATAAAAACTATTCCTTTCCAACATCCAAAATGGCATAATTCAAAAGGAAAGGCCTATTTGGATTAAAAGTGAACACTGGTTTCCCATGGTAAACTTTGGCCTATGTGTGAACAATGCAGAAAGGGACACTCATGCCTTTTCAACTAGCATATTAAATAAAGACTTTACTCATGGACAGCCGGCCCAATGCCATACAAAATGTCATGTGTAAAACACATCTTTTCAATTTAAAATGTTAATTCTTTTAGAATTACGTATGTAGCTTGTTTTCCCCATTAAATTAAGGCCTGTGTCCCTGGAACTCTGACCATAAAGACCTTTGGCTGGGGCCCACCAGGAATAGAAGGTCTGTTTTAGTAAATCCAAAGAAATACAACTGTTTTGGATCGAAAGTGTGGAAGGGTCAGATAAGCCAGCCAACAGAACTGCCCTCTTGGACTGTCATGGCTCCAATACAATTCCTCTCACAGAATGCTAATGGAACTTCATAGACTGTTACATAAACAGCCAACAATGAGCCAGGCAGATGTCCAAGTCATGTGACTTTGGATAAATCAAACTGCCAGGGTTTTGAGAAATGGAAACTCAAGGATGGCCCATATTATGTCTTGCCATTTGATTAACATTGGACTCCTTTTTCCTTATTAACAGGAGAACCGTGCATCGCAATGAGCTCATCCAGGACTCATATTAAAGATCACAAACAAATCTCAAACCTGTCCATATGCAATGTGTGTAATTTAATTTAGAGATGAAAACGGGGGGGGGGGGGTGTGACACCCATAATAATCAGAAAAGAGCTGATATAAAGAAAAATTAATTTGTGTTTTGTGAAATTGGATGTTTATAACTATTTCAGATCAGGAATAAACCACAAAATATGACTGCTCCTCCCAGGAAGGTCGTGCTGCAATAATATTTGTGTCCCCTGATTCATCATAAATTGTAGAATTCAAAAATATATATGTTTATGCAGTTATCTGAAAGGAGAAGATAGTTGCCATGAAGTGACATTCGGAGAAAACCAAACATGTACAAATATTTTGAGTTGAAATGATCCATTTCTCTCATTCCTTCATCATCCATAATCCAGACCTCCTAAACTCTTTGTCCTATCAGCTGGCAGTGGTCGGATTGGTGGGAGGGGAAGGAAGAGAGATGTCCATTTCGAAGCATGGGAATATTGATAATGTCAAGGTGTCCTCAGCACTATATAATATCAATTTCCAATCTGAAATGGGGGCGTAGCCTGAGAGACAAGGAGAGCTGCCAAAACCATTGGGGTACCACGTATCCAGGGGAACAAAGCTAAACTAAAGCCTACCTAGAAGGAGAGAGAAAAGGAGACCCTGGGACAATTGCTGGGGACTTTTTCTTAGAAACCTGGGAGCCCTATCTTAGAGAGGCCGGTGGCTGGAGAGACCTTGCTGTCAATAGAGGCCTGAGGTGTGAGCTGCCTATGAGAAAGTGAAATTTAGTTTCCGGAACAATCAGGTCCCAGACATCACTGTCTTGTCTATAAGAGAACAGACTGGTTATGGGGACTCTTCTCAATTCTTGAAAATCAACCTTCCTCCCAGTTTTAAGTGGTATTCCACACTGGAAGGGAATACTCTGAAATTGTATACTAGTTCAAAACCAGAAGAAAACGTGAGTCCCATAAGAAGGGATGTTAAGAAATCACCTCAAAATCTGACCAACATTCAGAAAAAGGATGAGCAGTTGTTTTTCCCATTCAGATAAATGAGGGGGAGGAGCCTGTCCTCACCGGTGTATGCCTAAATAGCGCAAGAAGCTTTATAAGTGAAGTATTATTCAGTAAATTCCCAAAAGATCAGACCAAGATTAAGTTGAATAGGTCTGCAAACCCCAAATTCAAAACATCTCCTGCCAGGTGTGTGCTAAAAATGTCCATTGGTGACAAAAGCATAGAACATAATTGTTGGGTCGTGAGAGATGTCTCTTCTTCCTTTTATTTAGTTAATGACATTCTCAACCGATTTGCAATCAATTTAAACCTGTTTCATTATAAAGCCTGGTCATGGGGGTGACCCAATGAGGTTTGACAAAACTGAGAAAGCATTGCGGTCACCTCAGTTGCTGCCTTATGCAGTTGAAGTTCAAGTGAGAGAAGAGGTCACCATCCCAGGACATGTGCGTCAATTTTATGATTCCCCTCAAAATTAAGCAAGGACAGAACCTCAAAAATCAGGATGCCTATATACATTTGAATTATCATCTCCTACAACAAGGTTTGTATTTACATCCAACACCCCTACTCGGCCTAGAACACGGCACCATTCGAATATTGGTGGATGACAGCGACCCTCAAAGTATCACTTTGGGCGCAGACACCTTTATTGGAATGGCAGTTGATGTCCAACACAATTCTATTGATTTAGGTAATGAAATCATTGGGCCAATTCCAAATGACTGCTTCAATAACAGCAACAGTATCCCTCCTGAAAACATTTTCACCAGACAAGGAGGGACTTTCTTGGTGTACTCTTCCTGCCCTTATGGTGTGGAAGAGGTGTCCTGTGTCATCAGGAAGGATGAGTTGGTATTCCGAGTCAACAATGAATACCTCTGAGCCTTGGAACTGTACATCCAGGCCAACACCATAACAAGAGATTGCTCCGCCAAACTGTAGGGTACTGCTGAAATTGCCATGCCCAAGGTCTTTCCAGGCTGCAAGCAGATGGTCGAAGAACGGACCAATCTTGCTGGTGCCTGTGAGACTGAGGATTAAAGACAGAAGCTAAAACAGGTGTTCCTGGATTTCCAGGATATCTTTCCAGTGGAGTCATATAACTGTGGATGCACAGATATAGATTCCACCAATATCCCCACAGACCCCCGTGATGGCATCAGTATTTATGAAACAATACTGGTTACCTCTCGCGTCCATGGAGCCACTCACAGAGATTATTAAAAACCTAGAATCCTGTGGGATAATTCGTCCAATCCACAGTACCTTTAACAACCCGGTATTGGGGATACTCAAACCCAAAGACCAATGGTGACTTGTGCTGACCTAAGGGAGTTAAACAAAACGGGTCCACCTGACAAGATGGCCACTTCCCTGCATCGTTCAAGGGCAGGCACAGATCGAAGGGTCAAAAGTGTACCAGGCCATTGATTTGACTAATGGCTACTGGACTGTACCTGCGAGTAGGAAAGACCAATACAAGCTTGCCTTGACCTTTGGGGGGCAGCAATACATATGGACCCGAACCCCCTTTGGATACATAAACTCTGGCAATGAATTTAACATCTTCCTACATAAAGCCATGCCTGATTTGGGTGAAAGGGGAAACCTGGCCTATGAGGATGATGTCTTAATCAAGAGCTCAACTGACCCGGAGATCCTCTTTCCCGATATGATCTCAAGATCTCAATATCAAGAGCTCAACTGTGGAGGAACATATTGCAGAAATACACTATGTTCTGACCCAGTTGCAGAAAGCCGAAACGAAAACTGTCCTTCCAGAAGGCACAGTTGTGTAAGACCCAAGTGAATCTTTTTAGGGCACAAGATCACCCCTGGCGGTCTTAGTCCCCAGGTGAAAAAGGTGGAAGCCTTATTGAAAATGAAAGACCCTACTACTCTCTGAAAACTAAGAACCCTTCTTGGACTCACTAATTATAGTAGAAAGCTAATTGAAGACTACGCAGAGGACACTCAACCTTTGGTCCATTTATTAAAGGCTGGTGTCAATTGGGAATGGGGTCCGGAACAAACGGAGGCAGTTAAACAACTCAAGAGAATCCTTTCAAAAGTTCCTTGATTGGCTTATCCCATCAAGAATATGAGGTTCTTCTTGGAGACAGGGTTTTCAGATACCTGCCCAACAGCGGTATTGTATCAAAAACACAACAAGGTCAACAAAGTAATTTCATATTTGAGCAAAACGTTGTCCTCTGTGGAGGAAAAGTTCGATGATTGCAAAAAGCCACTCCTGGCAATGGTGTGGGCATTGAAAAATTGCCGCCCGTTTATCCAGGGAGAGCTCATCATTGTGGTGACTCCTCACCAACCCTTGCAATGCTTACAAAGTGACTGAATCTGAGCAGGGAACGTAAGTAATTCCAGAAATACTTCCTGTATTTTGTCCATGCAAGGCTTTGCTGTGGAGGTCAGATATGGCCTTAACAGGAAGAGTCCTCCCGCGTAAGGATTTGATGACTTGCATGACTGTGCTCAAGAAGACTCTCTTGAGGACGAAAGTCTAGGACCAATGAAAACATGGAGGCGTACCTTACTTCCCTCACAAAGTCTATGACGAAGACACGTGTCAGGGAATACCCACAGTTTCTGTGGATAGATGCTCCTACCAAGTTGACAATAATGGGGAAAAGGAACTAATGGCTGGCACTGTGTATGCCCGTGTGAATGATACCCCAGAGTCTTCTGATGGTTACAAAATAGGTCCCTGAAGTAGTCAGGTGGCAGAGTTGATGGCGGTACATCAAGCCATCTGTACTGCAGCACACCACCAACTCAAAGAACTTGCCATAATCACTGACTTTGATTATATCAGGAATGGGTTTTTTGGAACACCTGATTAACTGGAAAAATGAAGGTATGCTGAATACAAACAATAAACTGCTAAAGTATGGGAGTTTAATTTAATCAATTGATGATCTGGTAACCTCTAATGAGATGACCATCTATTGGAAAAAGATCAGAGGTCACTCCAAAATGAAGGGTCCAAACAAGATTGGAAATGACCTGGCTGATCAGCTGACTAAAACCAGAGCCCTTCATGGTGATTTCATACAAACTGAATCCCTGTTGGGGGAAATCCAAGTCACTGCTGTCACCAGGTCCCAAACCTATGCCAACAATGAACTCTCAACTGCCCAGTGGAGTAAAGAAACCCCAAATGCAGATTTGAATACTGCACAAAAAGAGGACCCGATTATTGGGAAATCTTATCAACATATTGAAGACCCTGTGAATTTTCTTCTGACAGAATCTGATCATATCGGGAAAGAGGATCTCCGGGTCTGAATCCAAAACAGGTTGTTGGTACAGAAATCCCTATCTGGATGTGACCAGTGGGTGGTACCTACCTCATTCCAAAGCATGATGTTGAGTCACGCCCATGACACGTTCACTGCCGCTCATAGGGGGTTTCATACAACATATGAAATCTTGCGAGAGGTTGCATACTGGCCACACATGGGTCAGGACCTCAACCTCTACTTAAATGGGTGTCTTGTGTGTGCTCAATTTCAGCAAAGTTCTCTGACACACAGAGCTCTCCTACAGAAAAGGGGAATGACACTGCCTTGGTCAGATTTGCAAGTCAATTTTATCGGGCCAGTGATTCGCTCCTCTAGAAGAAACAAGTACATGCTGACCATAACATGTTTGTTTACCAAGTGTGTAGAATGTTTCCTGCCACAAATTCTAAGGTGGAGACAGCTGCTGCACTGATGATCAACCACATCTTCTTTCATTTCGACCTCCCGCAAAGGATTGAGTCGGACCAAGGAAGTCACTTTACCCGCAAAGTGATGACCAAGATGTGGGAGATTCTAGGGGTAAAAAGAAAACTCCACATTGCCTACCGCCTAGCCTCAAGTGGGGGATATGAGAGTTTCAATAAGACAATTGTGGGCATCTTGAAGAAGTTTGTGGCAGACTCTGGACCTAATTGGGACATCCGATTACTGCTTGTCCTGATGGCCATTAGGTCCACGCCACCTACTGCAACAAAATGTCTCCATTTGAGCTCATGAATGGACGAAAGATGGTGCTACCTCAACATCTGCTCTACATAACTGAAGAACAGACACTGATAAACGCACCCACTACCCATGAGTACATTGAACATTTAAGGAAACACCTTCAACATGCTTTTGCTCATGCTCAGCACAATTTAGAAATGTCAGCAGAAGGAATGAAAACCTAATATGACCTAAAGACCACCAAGAAGGAATACGAAGTAGGTGACAGGGTCGACCTGTGCAATCTTCAAAGGAACCAGACCAAGGAGTGGAAGTTCCTTCCCTTTTGGCGCGGTGCCTTTGAAATTATTAATAAAATCTCAGCTGTTGCCTATAAGATCTTCATCCCTAAAGGAGAACATACAGTAGAGAAATGGGTCCATATCAATCAGTTAAAGAACTGTCTTCTCATACAAGTGTTGCGAACAATTAAGGAGCCCAGTGAGGGTAGAGCCCAGGAACTATCTGAAGAAGGAAAGGAAAGAATGGAAATCCTGGATGGAGAATATGCATATATACAGGGAGTAAAGGAATTCATGCTCATAAAGAGTGTATAAAAATCTGGATGAGAAAAATAATGTTCATGTAAGTGAAATCAATGTCCATGTGTGGTTGTGATTGTATAAGTATGTTGTTTTGTTTTCAAATTGTATGCCTATGTGCCAGGGAAAGGAGTACTGTATGAGATACTTAAGCTCTCTTTTACTCCTCTCTGCAGACTCAATAACTCCTTCACCGTAGGAGGTTCCAAAAATGGAGGGGTTCCAGAACCATACCCCAAAAATCCAAAGAAAGGGGTGCAGGCCAAAGCACCCATTTCCTCGGGATGGGAAAAAGTGCGGACGAGCTCCAACAAGGATAACAATAAATAAAAAGAAAAAAAAAGAAAACCCCAAATCTTCCACGCTCCTTTTTACAAGTGACCTCAGTCGAAGAGCCAGGGGAGGGGACTTGTGGGGTGCAAATAAAGCCCAGAGTGACAGAAACTGAGAGGCCATGCTAGGCCCCTGTTGTGAGAGTGAAGCTGGCTGATGTTGAAAACCATTGGAATATGCAGGCCAGTTCAAAACATTTTTTCCGACATAAGGCCTAGTGAATGAACAAGAATGGGCCTCTTTCAACTTTACCAAAGTGGACCAGCACTCAAGTGAAGGAAGGTGTGCCTGAAATCTTAAAAATGCTGAATGTGTCCAATGCAGTTCAAAAGACATGTGTTGCAGCAAATGCTGTTATCATGAACTGTGAAAAGCCACAATTTGACTGGAAAAGACAGATAGCAGCATGTTACATTAACTTCTATGCAACATAAGACTGTGATCCAGAAATCTAAGAGAAAACAGCATATTGGATCCGACACAAATAAAAACACTTACTTTCCAACATTCAAAATGGCATAATTCAAAAGGAAAGGCCTACTTGGTTTAAAAGTGTACACTGGTTTCCCATGGTAAACTTTGGCTTATGTGTGAACAATGCAGAAAGGGACACTCATTCCTTTTCAACTAGAATATTAAAGAAAGACTTTACTCATGGACAGCCGGCCTAAATGCCATACAAAATGTCATGCGTAGAACACATATTTCAATTTAAATTGTTATTCTTTTAAAATTATGCATGTAGCTGGTTTTTCCCCATTGAGCTAAAGCTTGTGTCCCTTGAACTCTGACCTCAAAGACCATTGGATGGTGCCCACCAGGAAAAGCAGGTCTGATTCAGTAAATCCAAAGAAATACAACAGTTTTAGATCAAAAGTGTGGAAGGGTCAGATAAATCAGCCAACAGAACTAACCTCTTGGATTGTCATGTCCCCAATAAAATGCCTCTCAGAGAATGCTAATAGAACTTCAAAGACTGTTACACAAACAGCCTACAAGAAGCAAAGCAGATGCCCAAGTCATGTGACTTTGGATAAAATTAAACTGCCTGGGTATTGAAAAATGGAAAATCAAGGATGGCCCATATTATGTCTTTATACAAAATGTTGATCAAGACCAATTGTACAGAACAGAGCACAACACCTCTGAATTAGTGTTTTAACCTCTTGCGAATTGACACTGAGTGATTCAATTTAAATTAATTATTAATTTTTCTTTCTGATACAATTTTAAATTAGCACTTTACAAATGTATATAACAATACTGACACCACAATTCTACATAAAAATAATAACACCTCAATTCATTTGACACAGTTCAAACATATCTCAAACTCATAGACATACGCTTTTCCTAGGTAAACTACCATATCATATCCAATGGCCTATTCAATACAGTCAAATGACTCAATACATTGTTCACATAATCCTCTAAATATTTGACACATGGTGGATCTTTTTTTGTCGATACGTGTTTCAAGCAGAGGTCGTTAGCTATTCATTCATGCGAAATCCTGCTCCAGCCATCGTCGGGACCTGGAATGGCATCCAAATACCATGCCCTCCTTATAATCTTCAGTGTTCAAAGTGTCTACAATAAAAACAAATTAAACCACATTAAAAGTTCTGTCTGCACACCACTTTTTGTAAATTACTTAATCATGTGATATTTTTCCTAGATCAAATACATTTTAACACAATGGTGCATACCTTGTGTCTCTCAAATGCAAATTTCTCTATTTTCATAGCTAGCCCTGACTTCAGTTTGCTATTGCATTTCTTCTGTGTATATCTATGAATGAATGATACGGGGGAAAATGTGAGATATCAGGGTTGGCCCTTGTGGAGAAACACTGTATTCAACACTAATTAACACCCTGTTGGTAAAAGATATTGTCTTACCCCTCTTTTGAGATTTTCCGGTCTGTTTCAAAATTGCATTATTCAGACTGCTCCAAAGAATTCAATTATTGTCTCATGGGTGCCAGCCAATTGATAGGGTCTTTCTTAAGTGCTCTCAGCGGCTCACTGAACGGTGAAGATGACAGAGTCTATTGCACATGCCTGTATGTTTCACATTCATGTTGTGTTACTTTATGGATCCATCCTACCAAAGGCTCACTTACTTCCAAATGTTTATCTATATCCAGTCTGTTTCTCCGGACACTGGTGTGGGGCCCCAAGATATTCATGCTCTTCCTTTTGCCAGATAGTCAAAATTATTTTCGAAATCTATATGCCTGCAAAATGAAATGTAGCAATTTGTTAGAGTCCCTTTATCCATGGTTCCTCCTTTGCATTCCACTCTGAAGTATTGAATCTGGGTCACCCACTTGATCAACATTTATTCCTGTATGCCAGTTGTATTCTGGGTACGGCTGAAAACATGAGCACTTTCACGAGAAGATTTGTAACCTCTCTAATGCATTTGCATCCTTACGGGGGTAACTCTTTCTGAGTGAGCGTCTAGTTATATTTTACTCATTGTTACAGCAACCCCATGTCTATTGATATACTGAAGCATAACATTGTTCGTGTCAGCTTTGCCACAGCTAAACTGACAGAATCCCCAAGCCTATATTGAGTGCCTTGATAGTTTAACTGGGTTCCCGTCTTGTTATTGCATTTTAGATCACCCTCCCCAGTTCGTCACACTCTTCCCACATTTACCGCTATTGCTTAGTTAATTTTGTTGCTGCTTTCATCTGCTAAGCGTACACCATCTTGGTACAGTCTGTTATTTGTCTGCTTCTTTCATGGAGAAAGACAGCGGACTGCAGATCTCCAATTCACAAGATCTACTGTGTTGTGCCTGAACCTCTGAGTGCGTTTGTCGAAAGTCTACACTCATTCGCTAGGCTAAATATGTCTATTGGTATGAAAACCTTGCTGCATTAGATACTTCAATGTCATAGATTTATACAAAGATTTCAAACACTCTGGAATGAGTAGATGTACATGCATGTGAATTTCCTGTGTCCCCATATATAGTTCTCATTGGACTAGCCTATGGGTCTAGACATGATACCCAATATGTTTCATAGATCACGTGAAAATTAAATGATTCACCGAGATGTTGAGTCCCTGATTAACAGTATCTAGAAGGTAAATCCATCGTTGTTCCAATCTATGTAACTGTACTGCCACATTGCCTCCACCGGATGTGGCTTGATGGTCTGTAGAATAAACCAGAACATGTCCCGGTCATTATGTCCCTTGTTGGTGTAATGCTCAACAAGCGGTTTGTCCATGACTTTATTTCTAATGCATGACCAGTTTTCCGATATGTGTTGTTTCACCTGTCTGGTGGTTTTTCCCACATACAGTAAGCCACATGGGCGTTTGATAATATATATGAAATTCTTTGTTTGGCAGTTAGTGTGGGTTCGAAGTTCCCACTTGATATGTCCCTGCTCAAATGTGTCCCTGCTCAAACATGTGTTTAGTGTCAGTAAATTTACACACAACACACTTGCCACACTATGTCCTCGGATGGGGGTAAACCCCACGCAATAAGCACAGTTGGCTCTGCCCCCGCACATCTATATGTATGTACTAGCTTCTGCTTCAGATTCAAGTTTTTGTTAATGCAAACATGGGTTTCTTAGCTAAAGTTCCACTGTGTTTTACCAAATGCCAATTTGTATGGATAATGTTCTTAATAGCATTACTAATAGGACTGAAAGTTGTAACACATATCAGTCGGTCTTTAGTGGTGTTACTGTTTCTGAGGCAGATATCTCTATCTTTGTTGGCTGCCCTTTTGTAGTTTTTATCACCAATTTATGGGGATATCCTCTGGCCATTATCTAATTCTTCTATTGGTCTGCATGAGTCTCAATATCTTTTTTATCTGAGCAGTTCCTCTGAATTCGCCGTATGGCAAATTAGTTTGTAACCCCTGCATATGGAAACTGGTATAGTGGAGGAGCCTACTCCTATCTATTGGCTTCCTGAACAGCGTGGCGCGTAGACCTCCATCTGCTTTATTGATTTTAAGATCTAGAAAATGTACTGAGTTTTCATTGGATTCCATTGTGAACTTGATGTTTCTGTCACAGGCATTTAGCCATTGATGGAACTCTTTCAATTGTTCAAAACAGCCCCTCCATATGCGAAATACATTGTCAGTATATCTTTTCCACACCGCTATATGACCCGTAAGCTGACTGATACTGGAAAGACACACA
Source organism: Ambystoma mexicanum (assembly GCF_040938575.1). Taxonomy (NCBI): domain Eukaryota; kingdom Metazoa; phylum Chordata; class Amphibia; order Caudata; family Ambystomatidae; genus Ambystoma; species Ambystoma mexicanum. The sequence goes on along the minus strand of NC_090937.1, from coordinate 1,082,354,469 downwards.
TTTTCTCTAAAAATTGGCCATGTTTAAATTGGCCACATACGGGGCGAAACTAGCCCCCACACTGACCCCTTTGTTCTGTATATACATTTTTTTTCTTTTTTAAGGAAACATTTTCCATCATAGCCAGTTTCGCACATTCGAGAATGAAGCTGGTAGGTGGTTTGTCCGGATCCATATGTGTGTCCAAGACAATTCTGAGTACTTCAGGGCTCTCCAGTTGTGGGATGGAAGTATACAAATGCCTCTACGTCCATGGTGACAAGTATGTCTGAGGCTTGGATTTCAATAGTGTGAATGATGTTAATCATATCTATAGAGTCTTTCACGTAAGGAGTCTTCACTACAAACGGTTTCAGAAAGTGTTCAACATATACAGATAAAGGTTCGAGCAAGGAGTCGATAGCTGAGATTATCGGTCGTCCAGGCGGGTTCCTCATGCTTTTATGTATTTTTGGGATGGTAAAGAGATACTGTTTCTGTAGGAACTGTCCTTCTCAGCATGGTTGGTTAGTCTTAGAATGTCCCCTTTTAGCCGTGTGGTACGGTCTCTCTCAAATGTTTTGGAAGCTGTAACGTCTGCTAATAGTCATCCGATTAAGAATAGCTATGCCACCGCCTTTATCGGCAGGCTTTATAGCTATATTGGATTTCGTGGATAGGTTTTTTAGGCTTCTCCGTTCTTGTGTACTTAAGTTGTCTTGTTGGAAATTGTGCTTTTTCGCAGCTTCTAGAACTTGTCGAATACCTATGTTTTCAAAAGCTTCCATCTCAGGAGAGCACGCATGGTTCAGTGGAATAATAGGAATCCTCTCTTTAGGTCTGTGGTGTTTACAGTCTCAAGCTCCAATGTTTGGCATGGATTCATGTCTTTCTGTTGTTTAGGCAAAAAGTCGTCGGTTACTGCTATTATTGATGTTCTGCTCTGTATAAAATCCATCTCTCAAGAATGGATATGTTTTTTCTTTTTTATAGTTTGTCACATCTTTTTTTAGTTTCTGTATATTTCTGACTAAATTTCGATTGTTTAAATTTACTGATCTCTTTGTCTAATATCTATAACTGCTTTTTGACATCTTGCACTGTCTGATTGTCCGCAAATTGTTTTTCTAGGGCCACCAGTTCTTCCCCCTGTATCTTTCCCCCTCTGTCGTCTCAATAATCAAATAATCCAGTCTTGTGAGTATTTGTTCTCAACTCCGCAAACTTTTTTTTTGAAGTGTGGGTAATCTATAAAAATGCGTGGAATATTTTTGACCTGGAGCCCTTCCGGGATGACTTTAATACTCCAGCATTAATTTGCTTGTAAATTGGTTCTGATAAAGTTTTTTCTTTTTTGATGTATTTTTTCCAGTTCAATATGTGTACTTGTGCTGACTTCATTGCTGCGGTTTGTAACAAATATTGGTGGTACATTAATTGATATGATATGGCATTTATAATGTGCCTATACACAACTGTTTCAAGGCGCGATGAGGCAAGAGAGGGGGAACAGAGGGAAGACAGAGCCAGCGATCTTACTCGGCCAGGTGACATTGAGATTGTGCAAGTGCCTTAGCTTCTGATAATGTTCATCAGAGAACCTATAGATATTAACATTTTTCCATGTTGATATCTTCACAAGGCTTTAATCTTTTTTCATCTCTATTATGTCTTGCCATTTGATTAATAGTGGACTACTTTCTCCTTAATAACTGGAGAACCACGTGCCACAATGAGCTCATCCAGGACTCATGTTAAAGATCACAAAAGGCCTGTCAGTCCTATGTGAATATTAACCATATGCCATACAGTAATTTAATTTAGAGTTGAAAATGGGTTTCTGACACTCCTAATAATCTGAAAAATCCGACACTTGGTGAGCTGACAGAAAGAAAAATGTGTGTTTTGTGAAGTTGGATTTTCAGATCAGGAATAAACCAGGAAATATGACCACTCCTCCCAGGAAGGTTGTGCCGCAATAAAATTAGATTCCCCCGATTCATCATACATAGTAGAATTCAAAATATATATGTTTATGCAGTTATCTGAAAGGAGCAGATAGTTGCCATGAAGTGACATTCAGAGAAAACCAAACATGTAAAAGAAAATTATTTGAATTCATGGATTTCTCTCCTCCCTTCATCGTCCATAATCCAGATCTCCTAAACTCATTGGCCCTCATTACGACCCTGGCGGAAATCGAAAAACGATGGCGGAAATGCAATACCGCCATCGAATACCGCCCGTTGCGATTATGACCCGTCACCGTAAAGTACGATGCCATTAGCGACACCGTAGTGAACGCCAACGCTAACTGCACCAAGTACGCGCACGCGCGCACTGCGAAACCGTAATTACCACCATGGCGCAACGGTACGGGAATTCTGACCCTAGCGGACATGTACCTAACGCCATCAAGCATGGCGGAAAGTACCATTCCGCCATGGTGAGAAGTACGGCATCGCAAACCAACCGTAAAAGGCCTTACTGAGTGCCTGTACACCACTCCCTGGCCACATTGCACAACTCCTCGTAGGTGCAATGAAGTCAAACAATGCAACCAGTGAAATGTACAAGTCACCCATGCATGCCAACGAACAAATGAATGTAGGGGCTCCAAGTGCCTTGTGAGTGGCCATCCATATTAGCCATGGCACCATTGCCGTACTGATGCAGCACAGGCATGTGAAGCTCCAAGTACAGCAACATGAACTGAAAACTGAGACAAACAAAAACAGGCCCCCCATCGCTTGACACCAGTGCAAGGCAACATACAAAGCAGTATCCTGAGTGAGACTGCACCAGCCCTGTACTCCTGCCAGTAAACAAACCAACCAGCAGCATAAGCATGTACCACACAAGTTGGCAGAGTGACTGAGCAGCCAGGCACATCTCAAGAGGGGCCAATGGGAGCAGCAGGGCACAGATGGCACGAATACAGAAGCCATTCCAATGGACATGACCTCAGTCTCCCTCCAAGAAACGCACGCAAACACAGGCACCTGTGACCAGCCATATTCTGAAAATCACATCATTCCACCAATCCACCTGGCTGACCGGCATCTGTTACACAAAAGCCAATCCTCCTCCCATGAGCATGACATCATTAAAACAGTCATAATGGCAGCCCCTATCCCTGACCCTGCTGGCCTTCGTAGGCAAACGCGCCCAGTACAGTACCACGCAACTATGCTCAGAAGGCCGAACCCAAAGCAGATCTCCTCACAATACATCGCTCCACAAATAGGAATATGCTACATTACTTGCAAAGAATAACGCTACAAGGTCAATATCATAATCAAAATTTAATGCACAACAAAATCACCCGGGCCATACAGCTATTAGGTCATGAACTCCAAATCATATCTCATAATTGTGGGCTGCATCCGCAATAAATGACCAGCTTCTTCTTGTGTGTCGCCCTGTTCCTCCATGGTACACAGGGGCTACATCCACGTTCAAAAAGGCAACATGGAAGCGCCTAGAACCGCAGGGCCGTCCCATTAGGTAGGCACTAGTCCAGCTGAAAGCTCGAAATGTTGCTCCTAGCCACTAGTACTGCGTAAGGGCATGTGGGCCATTGGCGATCGTCCCATAAGATCGTAATGGTGCTCCACTGATTAACACGAAGCAGCAGGTGTCGGGAGTAAAAGCCATCTGCAGGAGTGGCATACAGATGGCAGCGGCAAAAGGGGAGGAGATACCTGTCACCCAAATGAAACGAAAAAGAATAGTATGGGCATCTGAACTCCATTTGAATTACTCACTTCAAAGATCACACTAAATCCACAGCCATATGCATGCTAGCCCACTCAAAAGGATTATTCGCACCCAATAATCACTTGCGAATCATAACTATATAAATCGAGGTGAAAACACTATTACAAACGAGTGTTTGTGTGCATGCGTCTGTTAAAACAGAATCCATTAGATGGGATTAGTAACGTGCATAGACACAAGTGTTTGAAGGCGCGTCGAGACAGGGAGGGTTCAACAAGGGCAGATAGACGATGGTCCCACTATGGCAGCCCTGCATCACATAGCGCAGAGGAAGTTGATAGATTCCAAAAAGCCATGTACATGGCAGACTCTATGGCCCTCATTACAACTGAGGTGCTAAGTGCACCAACTTTACCACCATGGTGTAAACTACGTTTACACCATGGTGGATGGCGGATTTACCGCCCCATTACAAGGTGAGTGGGGCGGTAAATCCCCATTTCCCATTTTCCCTTCCCCATTCCCATTTTTGCCCCATAGGGCATAATGGGAGTGGGGAAGGCGCTAATTACGGCACCGTAAATTACGGTGCCGTAATTAGCACCAAGGTGCCTTAGCACCATGGAACTTAACGCCTGCAAAAAGCAGGCGTTAAGGTGGGAATCAGGCGTTAAGGGTTAACGGTGGCGTTAACCCTTAACGCCTGAGTTGTAATGAGGGCCTATATTAAATCATCTGTCCATGCATCCATACATCATTCCCTCATCCCGGTATAAAAACGCCTGATTATTTACTCACATAACATTAGAAATTTCCATTGAATCTGTGCTTAATGCAGTCTGCAAAATCCACTCTGCTCCAGGCCGGAATTCTAGTGTTGTGAAGTAACATGTATTTGGGAACGTCCTGCCTTATCCTCCACTACGCTATTGCGCATCCCATACTATTCATATCAATCATTGCATTCTCGGCATGGCCCCTGTCCCAAGGACATTAAACAATAGAACTTTCTATCTCCAGTCAGACCTGTGGGCGTCTCCTCGCCGCTAGCTGGAAACCGAAAGCGCTGTCCTTCGAATTCCTCATTTGCAACATCACGTCAAAAAGGCATCTGTGACCGCTTGAAATCACAAATCCATCCATTTAGTGCGGCAGTGTGTGAAAATGGCAACTGGCTACACTCACAAATGGGACGCCCCGCCCGTCGGTGAACCGCGGTACAGCGCTGCATGAGGGTCCACCGTTAATCGAGTACTACATTCCACTGACCCTTCACAAGTTTGTTCCCGACTGCAAAGATAGTATGTGAAACAATGGGAGCATAGCAGAATTAACATATGAAGCAATATCTCACTGCCATCGGGATGAAATACATGATTGTAATAGCAAGATGCCATGCGTCGATTTGCAGCGTTGTGTGCGGGACGTGCTCGCCCAAAGGGGATTGCAGCTTGCACAGGTGGAATGAATCACCACAGGTGGAGGCTATACAGCTTGGAAACACATAAATTGCACACCCAACCCCCTCCCACAACCACACCCACTCCAAAATGCTACCGGCAGGACTTGCGATGTTGGCCCTGGGGGACCTGATAGCACTGCAAGTACTCCAACTTCAAGAAGAAGACGAACACCAACTACTACAACAACCGGCCGCACAGAGGAGACGCAGGAGGAGGAGGAGGGCAAGGCAGGGCCAGCAAGGCCCACCAGCACAGCCACTACCACCACGCAGGCAGCCCGCAATCCCACGCCTCCGAGCACATCCGTTCAACCTCACTGATGAGCAGATCCACACCCTCTACCGTTTGGACCGGGACACCATAACCGCCATTGTGGACATGACACACGCTGACCTTGTCAGCATGATAGATAGCCCAACCGCCATCCCACCCCTACTGAAGGTGGTGTCTGTACTCCACTTCCTGGCCACAGGCACCTACCAGCACACAGTCGGACAGTTGCATGGCATTTCACAGCCACTGTTGTCACGGACACTATTGCAAGTGCTCGATGCCCTCCTGAAGCACGCAGACGACTACATCTCTCTACCACGCTCGGAGCAGGAAATTACGAACACAAAAGTGGGATTCCATGCACTTGCCGGCATACCGGGTTGCATTGGTGCCATCGACTGCACCCATGTGGAATTGGTTGTCCCACATGCCATGGAGGCCCAGTACCGCAACCGAAAACAATATCATTCTCTTAATGTACAAATGGTGTGTGACTCAAACAGGATCATTACACATTGTTGTGCCCGATTTCCTGGATCAACCCATGATTCCATGGTCTTACGGAACTCTACAATACCACGCTACATGGAGCGACATGCAGGGAACAGACCCTGGCTACTCGGTGAGTCTCATTTCATGCATGATAATGTGGGGTATGTGATGCGGCAATGACCTGCCAGGAAGGGGGGGGGGTGCTTACGTAGCAATGTCATTCCTCAAACATCCTTTATTGTCCACCTACAGGTGATGCCGGGTATCCACTGAAGAGATGGCTCCTTACACCACTCCGGAACCCACAGGACCAGCATGAGGAGGACTAAAACCATGCCCACTCACGTACCCGTGTAGTCATAGAACAGGCATTCGGCCTACTGAAGGGTCATTTCCGCTGCCTCAGCAGGTCTGGCGGGGCACTCCTGTACCGCCATGAGAAGGTTGCTAAGATGGTCATGGCATGTGTCATGCTACACAACATGTGCATACGTAGAAATGTGCCCATGCCCCCTGACGCAGAACTGCAAGCACCAGAATATGGTCATGATGTGGGTGGGGATGTGGCAGAACCTCAAGGAGTCCGCGAGGCACAGGAGGGCCGTGAAATTCGTCAGATTATCATAGATTCATGCTTCTAGCACTCACGCCTGGTGGTTGATACATGGACACGGGAGTTGTGGCACTGTGTGTGTCTGGAACATGCACAATATGGACTGTACGCCTATGATGGCCTCGTACAGAAAGATCAATGTCCACACATCTCATTGGATGATTGTGAAATGTTTATAGCATATGTGAAATTGTGTTACACACCCCATCGACCCGCCACCCAAGTAAGCCCAACACACACCCTCCACCCTCCTACCTCCCCCCCGAACACCAGTGTCCAAAGATGCTCATTGTCAGTGGGCAGACGCTATTGCAAGCCCCCTCTCCGGGTATCAGGGGCACCCCTGCCTGTGGAGCGCAGGTTCCTCCCAGATCTACGTTGGGGGCTGCCCTGGACGGAACTTGCAACGGATGATGTCTCTGCCTGCTCACGTCCATGCATGTCCCTAAGGGTTTGTGAGAGCCCAGTGAGCACACGGCGCACAGCGGCAAGTTCAGCACATACGTCTTTGGACGTCGCATGCAGTTCCCCCCTCAGGCTCTCGGTGCTTCTCTCCATTTGTACTCTCAGGCTCTCGGTGCTTCTCTCCATTTGTACTCTCAGGCTCTCGGTGCTTCTCTCCATTTCTGCCCTTAGTGCCTCTGTACATGTTTCTATGGCTGCCTTGGTACCCCCACATTCATCAGCATGGTCCTTGAGGAGCATGGCCAGTTGCTGCTGTTGCACGATCACCTGGTCGAGGGACTGTTGCCTCTGCTGGGCCATGGCCATTTGCGGTGGTGTCACAGAGGGGCTGATCACCTCATGTTGCCTTGACACAGGGCTTGTGGGGGATGGCCAGTCGTCGTCTTGTGAGTGCCCCTGCGTGGTATCCTCATGTTGTACGGGATGAAACAAACAGGGGGATTGAGACAGGTCATCGATGGATCGTACATCGACATCACCGTTTTCTGTGTCGGAGCATGCTGCCATTAATGCAGTGTCACCTATGGTGCTGCTGCCACCAGAAGCAGTGCTTTCTGTGGCATCCATTGGGGGGGCCTGTGGTGGTGGTGGTGTTGTGGCCATGCTGGCTGCTGGGGTGCCTGTTGAAGTCCCCTCCTGTGTGCTGCCACTTGATTTGTGCTGCTGCCGTGTCTTGATGCGTGCAGCTGAGGTGGAGGGTCTTTGGCCGTTGGTCTTGGCCCTCTTTGCAGGTGTGCTGGTAGGGGTTTCCTGGAGCTCGTCGTTTGAATCGGACCCTGTGGTGGAGTAAAGGACGGCGAGCGTTATTAATGGGTCTGTGGAAATTGGAATGGCAATGTATCACATGCATTGGGGTGGTACCTGAGGGTGATTTGGGTCAGGGCCTTGGAGGTGGTTTCATTTTTGTGTGGATTGAGGGTGCAGTTGTATTGCAGCCTGCAGTTAGGGAGTGCCTGCTTCACATGTAGAGGGTGTTTTTAGGATTTTTAATTATTTATTTATTTAATTTGACTTTTAATGTCCGCTATCAGGCCAATGTAAGTGGACGTTCTCCTGGACATGTGTTTCTGTTGCACTATGTGGACACATGGTACTTCACATGATTGGACATTGTGGTTTTAGCATAGTTTTATTTGGGCCACCTACCTGATTCTTCGGATGTCTGCACTCCTTTCTCCATCCCTCCGACTCCCTCTATGGTCTCCATTCCAATGGTGGAGGCACAGATTTCTTCCCAGGGGGTCAGCTTGATGGGTGATTCCGATCCTCACCCGGTAGCTGTGGCAATGTTACGGTTGGCAGATAGTATGCTCCGTACGCGTATCCGCAAGTCGTCCCATCGCTTTCTGCATTGCTGTGGGTTGCGGGGTGCGGTCCCCACCGCACTTACCCGCTGTGCCACCAGGGCCCATATGGCCTTCTTGTTCGCAAGTGCCGTCCTGGTCATTTGCGTCGAGAAGACGACGGCAGCATTCTCCTGGAGGGTCTCTGTGAGCACCGTGAGTTCCTCACGTGAGAAGTGGACCTGCCGCTTGCGGTCGCACGCTTTTTTCGCTACTTTTCCCATTGTTTTGGTTTCACTAGGGTGGATGACGGGTTGGGATGTCTCTCAGGGTAGTATTTTTAATGGTTGTGTGAATGTTCTGATTTTATAGGTGTACGGCATGCTGTTTCCCGTTCCGGGACCATGTTTTTGCTTCCGTTTACGTATATTTACGGTCACCGTATTTTCCGATTGCCGCTCTTTACGGTGACCGCTATGTCCGGTGGCGGAATTGCACCTAGGTCGCCGTACGACGGCGGTGAGGGGCGTTTTGGGGACATTTCCGCCATCGCGGACTTTGCACTTCCGCCAAGGTGTACTGCTCGTGCCCGATGGGTCAGAATTAGCCGCACTTTACTCTGTCGTGCCATGGCGGAAACGCTATTTACGCTATGGCGGTCAGGTCAGTTGCTTTCCGCCAGGGTCGTAATGAGGGCCATTGTCCTATTGGCTGGCAGTGGGTGGATTGGTGGGAGGGGTAGGAAGAGAGACGTTCAATCCGAAGTGTGGGAATATTGATAAAGTGTAGGCGTCATCAGCACTCTATAATATCAATTTCCAATTTGAAAGGGGGAAGTAACAAGAGAGAAAAGGTGAGCTGCCAAAACCATCAGGGTATCAACTTGCCAGGGGAACAAAGCTAAACCAAGACCTTTATAGATGGAGAGAGAAAAGGAGACCCTGGGACAATTGCTGGGGACTTTTGCCTAGAAACCTGGAAGCACTATCTGTGAGAGGCCGGAGGCTGGAGAGAACTTGCTATGAATAGAGGCCCGAGTTGTGAGCTACCTACCAAAATAGGGTCCTAAAATCTGGCTGGCCTCCTGAGCTAAGAAATAAGTTCTCCCATGTAGGTAGATATAGCCCAAAGCTATCAATTGTGTGGGGAGCCATCCGCCTTAATCCCTTTCCATTAGTAGGTGTGCAAAACTATGTAAACCCTGGCCATATTTGAGTAAAAATATCACTTAATTAATTCCCTTAGAGAAAAACACCATATCCATTTTAAACGGAAGTGTGAGGGGAAGCTGTCTGTTTTAACCCATTCCTTTTCATTAGGGGGTGTTTTTCCATTAGTGGAAGGGGGGTAGGTAAAACGTGCATACCCTTAGCTTATTTAACTAAAAATATAATGTAAATAATTCCCATTGGGTCAGTTATCACGGGTGATGTTTTTGTCAAAATTCAAAATTGACAAAAATGATCCCAGTACACAGTAAATGTAAAGTCTTTAATTTAACTGGGTAACCCTGCTGTTCATTTGAATGTTCTAGTGTCCCCAAAACGAAAATCCCAACACTCTACATTCCCTTTGAAAATTAATTGTCCCAAATGAATTTTCCCATTCATTCTGAATTCCCCAAATCCTGCATTTCATTTGAATGTGATGTGTTGCCAAACGAATTCCAAATCTATTCCCACTCCCTGAACCTTGCCTTGAAACTCAGGGGTGTCACAGATGACTGATGCCTGTGGGGGTCGGAGAGAGGGGTGCTGGAAGGAAAGTGCATGTTGATCAATGAAGTGAAGATTGTGCATTAGTAAAGTGTCTTATGGTTAATGTGCTTAGAAATCCCATTGTGCTGCTTACAGTTTAATCTGTGTGTTGTTACAATTGAAAATCTGTTAAAAAATACTTGTGGTCACATTGATGTAAACAGATTTCATAAGTGGTTATTGTGTTGTGCCACGGAGTTGGTGGTTTGTGTGATTGTAGAGAACTGTCTATAAATTGTGTAAATGTAAAATAAATCAAAACTACTATTTCTATACACCGGCCTGGTTCCTGATTTATTGGTGATACAGGTGGTATCAGTTGAGTGGTATTATACAGGTTGGAGACCTAACCAAATTAGAATCTGCTAAGCGCTTTGTTGTGCAACACCTTGATTGGGGGGGGTGAAGGAACTCCCCAAGTTGAGATTGACCGTCCAATAAACTGTGACAGGTTAATATGGTCCTTGTTTTGATTTGGTTACACCTTCTGCCTGCTCGGAAGCTGATTGATATGGTCCTGGTATTGGTGTTGTTACACCTTCTGCCTGTTCGGCAGTGTCTGCCTGCTCAGCAGCAGATTGATATGGTCCTGATAGTGGTGTTGTTTCACCTTTTTCCTGATTGGCAGTGGATTACTATGGACCTAGCATGGGCGATAAACCTCCTGCCTGCTTGCCACTTTTGTTCTGTGTCTCATAATTTCATGCATGCTCTGCTCATGCACAATGCAAGCTATAGACTTGACAATGTTAACATGATCTGAGGGGCAATCAGGTCGTTATCCTGCTTGGATACATTGAGCCTCATTACGAGTTTGGAGGCAGCCATGGAGCTATTAGCTCCATGGCTGGATCCAAACTGGGCTCCTTTTCCGGGTTCCTGCAATGGGGACTTACCGGGTCATTCCGACATAGGAGGACCCGGTAAGTCCTCCTTGCAGGAACCATTCCCCATTCCCTTATGAGACCCCATAGGGCTCAATGGGAATGGGGATGGAGGTAACAACGGGCACATTATAAGTGTCCCGTTGTTATCTCCCTCATCCCCTCGCGGGACCCGGAAAGGACGCCTGGTTTTACCAGGCGTCCGATCCGGGTCCCACGATGGGAAGCTTGTAATCAGCCCTGACGGAATGAAGGGGGCTGGTCCCGTACCGGCCCCCTTCATTCCGTCAGCGCAAGCCTCGTAATGAGGCCCATTGTTTCTGTCTATACTGGTTGGTAAGTATATGTATACAATGCTATCATATTGTTGTACTGTTTTAACATTTTGTTGTTGGGACATCTGGGCTTGTTTCTTTGATTGTTGGTGATAATATGTATCTTTTCCTATTGAATTTGTGAATGTTTAACCCACAGTGCAGTGGAGGGTCACAATTAACAACAAGCTCTGCTCTTATGAGAATTAAGGCTTGTTTCCACATAGGAGGTCCTTTATTTCCCTTTTAGATGTAGGAGGGTCTCAACCTTTTATTCATGTTTCAGGTCAGAGGTGCTGCCAGCACTGCCTTAAAAGGGTCATACGTTCTCCTCTAGCTTCATGAGAGGATTTTCTCGATCACAGCCCTTGCCAGCAAAGGTCATATTCTAGTTAAGGCTCACTTCACAGATGTTTCTGTTCAAGGCTGCACACACTATCAGTCCTCTCTGATAACATGGAAGAGAACAGGAAGTAGGTTACACGGGTAAGTACAACAATTATTGTAAATCACAATTGATTCCGAGTGTGGAGAGGGAAAAGACTCACCAGATAAACTGATTATAAACATCATATTTTAATATTTATCACAACCATCATAATAGCATAAACATATTTATCATATTCACACCATAACATCATAAAATACATCTAAATGTATATCCATATAGACAAGTTAGCCAAAATTGTCAAGAAACAAAAATAAAGGTAGAATTGACCTGACATTTACTGACAGATGTAATGGAAATCCATCTGTAATTCATGGGCAGTATATGTTAGTCATTTCTGAAAGTGCTGACAAAAAAGTGCAAAGTGCCTGCATACAGATGGATTTCCATTACATCTGTCAGTAAATGTCAGGTCAATTCCACCTTTATTTTTGTTTGTTGACAATTTTGGATAACTTGTCTATATGGATATACATTTAGATGTATTTTATGATGTTATGGTGTGAATATAATAAATATTTGTATGCTATTATGATGGTTGTGATAAATATTAAAATATGATGTTTATAACCTGTTTATCTGACTGAGTCTTTTCCCTCTCCACACTGGGAATCAATTGCGATTTACAATAATTGTTGTACTTACCCATGTGACCTATTTACTGTTCTCTTCCATATATTGCTCCCCTGGTCCATGGTGTTGGGGATACCCATCTTTTTCGCTACTCTCTGGTAACATGGCCTGGATGACATACATTCTCTTGATGAGCCTGGTGTCTGCTCTGTTTTCCGTCAATAAGAGTTCAGTTGGGTCCAAAAGTCTTCTTCCTAAGTGGACAGTGTTTGTTTTACTTAAATCTTGGAAGGTTTCCATCTGCATGGTCAGTGTGGTTTCTTTTTCCCTTAGTTTCCCTGGAGTGGTTCAGCGGGTATTCTCATAAATGGTTCTATTATGTGACTTTCACCCCCGCGTAGGTGCCTGGTACAAATCCTCTTAGATATAAGGTCACGTTTACTATTCATATTATATGAAGGCATGGACTGGGAACCAAAAGAGGCCCTGGAAGTTATTTTCAAAGTGGCCACACTTTACACATGTTCATCAAGCCCAACCCCTTTCCTCTGGGAACATTTGGAAATACCCCAAAATAGAGGCCCAGCATGCAGAGTCCTACCGGGAAATCTCCAGAGTTCCCTAGATGCCAGTCCAGCCATGCTTATCAGGATGAATATAGTTTAGTATCAGAAGGATAACAGACGCAATTTGGTGGTGTAACACATAGTTTACTCACAACTCGAGAAATAGGCCTTTGCAAAAGAGCTTTAAACTTGCATAATAGGAGCCTCCGGTCTTGACATAGAATGGCTAATCCCCCTCACTATCGTGAGTGGGGGTTTAGATTCTATTAAAGACACAGAGGCGAGTATTATCCCTCCCTCCTGGGTTTATAGTAGTGCTTGTCATACCTGGGTTATTCTGGAGTAGAGGATTGTATTTGCAAAGATGATCTAGCCTATAATTGTCATTGTTTTTTTTCCTTGCAATGGGCAATTTTTCACACTTGTGTGGTTTCAATGTTATTGGTGTCAGGAAGTTTCCTTCCTATTGCTTCAGATGATTCATTTATCACCCTATATCCCTGGGATGCAGTTACATAGGTGTGTTAGTCCCCCCATTATTCAGTCCCAAACGTTTATGTTACAGTAACTAGAATGGGTGTGTTTTTTTTCTCAGAATGTTTTTCAATGTGATCAGCTGGCCTGCATATTGAGACTCTATGACAATAAGATGAGAATTAAATGAGTAAAAAAAGGATTCATGAGACCTATCCAGTGTCAAGGATCACATGAAACATCTCAAAGTATGTTTATTGACAAGAGAGATGCTATAATGGTAAGGGAGCGGACATTAGGTGAGTCCGCACAGCATGTCTTGTTCATTATGGTAACGTAGATACACGACTCATCTAATTAATTCTGTTGCATTTTATAGTTCACAGAAAGTATGTTATTTCTATTAACAGTTAATTTTTTAATGGTAGGTGCCCGTTTTGTAGATGGTTACAAAAAATATTGCATTTGGTAAGTTGCGTCAATCACCTGTCTCTGCTATCCAGGATGTTTCTTATCCTGGCACAGAGGATCCTCTTATGTGAAACATAATGTGAAACATTTAAATACTTGGTATCAATTTAATAAATCACATTTGGGAGAAAAGGAAAGGGACATGCGGGCCCATTTTCCTCTTTCCCTTTGCTTTGAATGTGTTTTACTCAGCATTCATGTAGGAGTCGCCTTACATTTTAGTTACCTTTCGGAATAGGACACCTCATTTGTTATATAGAACCACCCAGTGTCAGTGTTTGTGGTTTTTTTTCTTGTGCACTCCCCATTTGGTTTCAATGGTCACACAAGTATATTTGAATAAACATTCTAATACCTGTGATACCAATGGGTATAAACTGTGGCCTAACGGTTGCTATTTTCACGTGTTATCGGGGACAGATAAACTTGGGGAGGTTCACTTCGTCCCGTGGGGATGGAGTCTGCTAGTAGCCTACGTCTTAAATATTTCCCACTAAGATTAATAACTTTCCATATTAAAAGAAATGGTAGGTAATACCTTGATCTGTTCTATAAAGCATTCAAAGAATATAAAAGGTGGCAGGGGGCAAGGCATCATATCATAATGTACCCTCAGGGCTATAGAGTGCATTTTATTTGCAAAATATTTGTTCCTCTCAAGCAGATTTGGCATATCTCTGGTCAGTAGCTGTAGGACATTATTTTCCTCCTCGGGTGTGATTTGCTCTGGCTTATGTCCATGTTTAGATCTTTTATTATTACTTCTGCCTGACATACAGATCGCAAAATCTCTGTGAGATTATCCAAAGGAGCTGCCAGACTAGACCGTGTGCTTGTAGATCACTGCGCTTCTGTTCATGCTAATTGGTATTGTTGCATAGACATCCATGTAAATTGCCTCCAGTGTGCAGTATTATTATTACCATTTCCCTCCATATCAGAGCCCCAAGGGCTCTGCACTATATATAGAGATAGTAGCAGTGGTCACCAACTGGAATTTGGAAGTCAGGTTATTAAAACTTGTGGTGTCATCTGAACATGCTATCCACTGGTTTCTTTCTTTTCTCTCAGGTTCCACGGGAGGAGTGGACGTCATGGTTTCGAGGCTCCCCTTGGTTTATCAGTGGCAAACAAGCTGTCGAAAGGCCCAGCGGAAGCATCCTTGATCCTCAAAACAGCATATGAAGGACAGTGGTTGATATGAACGGACAAGGGTGCTGGGTTACCTCTTTACTTGGATCCTTAATGTGGGGATTTTTTAAAGTAAATGCTGTTGGTCCGAGCGCTAAAGAAGAAGGACGAGAGACTAACAAAACAGCCTTTTATGTATTGGGGCTGGCTGTGATTGACTGGGTCAGAGGTCATGAACCCAGCAGATCCTGAAGACACGTTTCATGTTATTAGAAACTGTTTAAATTCCTTTTGAAAAAAGGTTTCTTTAAATGTAAAAAACTTTCTTTGCTGCTGGACTAGTAGAAAAATGAGATTAATGCATAATACTCACTTGTGTGTCTTTAATAGAATCTAAACCCCCATTTACGATAGTGAGGGTGATTAGCCATCCTCCACTCTGCAAGGCGGAAGCAAAGAATAACACAGAGAGCATCTATACTATATGCAGACACATAAACTTGGAAATATCATGCATCATGGGGTATTAAAACATGCAAATGGATTAAGGAAAAAGAGAAACGTCAAATGAAAATGGTCACTTTACATCGCTTTAAAATGGGTTTGGGAATGTAGGTGTGATGGATTGCCATTTGGAGGGTTTGAAAGCCCCATCATTTTTGATTGACATAAAATAATGTTGCTAATTTGGTTTCCAAAAGGGGTGTCTGGCAATCAGACACGCTTTCGTGAATTCATGAATATTCATTGCAAAAGTGTAGTACACAGGTGCCTTTGCTGTAACCAGTCTCCTGACATCTCTAGCTCGAGCTCTGCAGTGACACAGAGAATGCTCAAAGAAGACATGTGCATTCCGACGGCCTGCAGAATATGTGTGTTCCAGCAGCAGAGTTAGCTTTTAAATCTTCTGCACCTCTGATTGATTTTATAATAATTGTATGCCTTAGTATGTATGTTGGCACTTAAATCTTCAAATATAAGCAATGCCTAGTTGTGGCAGGGTGACTGCTAAGAGCACACAATAATACAGTCACAACAATTGGACATTACACTTATGTCAGCTCTGTATATTAGTGTATTTCCTGACTGTCTCCACAGAGCAATGCGAGACAATGTCTGATGCTGCCTCTTTTGTCCTCCATGCAGGGAAGCAACACCTTACCTCAGGGAACAGAAACATCCCCCAGATGTCTCCTGGGAACAAGTTCTTCAAAGGCAGCACTGATATAACGAAGCAATTCTGGTACCAGGGTGCTGACCACTGGAGACCCTTTGAAGTCATGAGGTATGGAAAAGGGTGGAATTAAAGAATCCAGAAAGAGGAGATGGGCTCAAATGGCCTACTGTCTTGGTTTCTGTTAGCGCTTTTTTCCCTTTTCCTATCGCCTCCATTTCTCGCAATCAGGGTACTTCCAGCCATCACCTCTTTGTTTTTACTCTGGGTGTGATGCCATAAGGCAAAGGACACATTTAACAACCACCTGGATTTGACTTCTTACATCAAGCTGTAGACGGGCGACCACAGCTGACCCTCATGCCCCCCACACGACTCTCAATACAAAGGCAGCGGAATGACAGATGTGCCTCACTCTTAGGCCTATCGCAGGTGTGAGAAGCGTTTCTCTCGCAGACAGCCATTCAGACCCTACCCTATCCCTGATTTGGACGACATGGAAATTATATCCATCAAACAAGTCGACTGACTGCAGGGCCTGAAATCAATGACGTCACCACTGACATCACGAAGTTTCCGCACGTATACATGAAGGATATATCCACCCATTCATGAAGTTACACAAACATGCACTAGTTTATTGCATATAGGCACAAAGCACATGGTTATGACCCATTTAGGTAGAGGACGGACACACATCCATATTGCTAGATATTCATATCCTTGGCCAAAGCTGAAACCGCAAGATGCAAAGTATTCATATATTAAGCTTGCACATGCTTAACTGCTACTAACATAGCAAAGCCATAAGGAACAATATGGAAGCTATAGGCCTATGAAGTGACCAGAGAAGGAGAGACAGGCTTTAGGCGCATGGAAAGGCTGACATGATCTCCGCAGCCAGAGGCCAGAAGAAACAAGGAGCCTAGCCAAGGACAAGTGAAGACTGGAAGATTTCAGTTACCCAGACAATGAGCCACCTACAGGAAATCAGGTTAAAATCCTCAGAATTACAAGCAGGGGAGCTTCATTTCGTGGCCTCAATACACGTGACCCAGCCGAACAGGACAATGCCCGTTCAACCGAGGTAGACAATGAGGACTGTTCCCAATGAACCAGAGGAGGAAATATACAAGTGTTGCACACAAACTTCTAACTGAATGGACTCTCCCAGGCTTAGGTGATCAGTGATGGCAACATTAGAGAACACTTTGCACCTCCATGTTCATTCTGATTGCCTTAAAAAGGTACACTCAGCCTGGTAACTGTCCAGGGTCCCAGTGCTGGGAGGACACATTCTGCTCAATCCAGAGTCACCTTTCACACAGGGATTGTTGCAAGGGCCAATGGTCTCTCTGCGATCCTGCAACACTGTAGACTGACACTAGTAGAGGTGGTCCTAGGATGAAGACACTAGATATGGCTAACCAATGGTAGACCCAACCCCTGTAGCTCTCCAAAACTGACCAATGTGAATGTCTTATAGGCTTCCAGGATGGAACCTGGATTTGTGATGTCACATCGGGATAAAACCGGGTGACACATGCTTATTGTTTGCAAAATAAAAGACGGTAACTTTGCCCTATGGCTTGTGGCGGAAGTTTTTGATGGGCCCAAGTGTTCTCTGCTGATAATTGGGGTGGCTGCTAGAGAGTCTTGGCCACATCTATACAAAGCTTTTTTCAGACCAATCCTCTGTCACATTTTGCCTTTAAGACGAGAGGGACACCTCTTCATTCTTTGATTCATCTCCAAACTTCTAGAAGGACAAGACGAATTCAGCAACTGGGGTATAATATAGGTATTTGTGAGCTCTGGTATTGGAATGGTGTCCCTCAGTTTCTCTAGCTTAAAAATTGGGCCGACAGCATAAAAAACACAGTATAGCCTTACATTCAAGTGACAATATAATTTGAAAGTGTGTCGTAACTGTGTTTTACTGCATGTAGCCTTATATTTCAAGATTAATTTTACCAGCAATCAATAAACACAATCATCAAATAACAAAAACTAAGCATTGGTCTGATTAAAACATATGATTTATTTCAAAATATAAGACTAGGCACAGAGGCACACAGTCACAACAGATTTCTTACTGACAAGAAGAATTCACTTGGACCTTTGGTAGGCATACAGTCTATCCCAAAGTCCTCAGCCAGGGAGGTGACGACAGAAGGCATCAAAGGCAGAGGAGATCTCAGACCCCTAACCATACAAAGGGAACAATGGGGTAAGCTACTGTGGGACCAAGGGCTCTCTATTTGTGGCACGGAACAATTATGACAATTGAGGACATGGCCTGCGCCAAGGGCGCCATAGCCCTCAAGCAACCCTCATTTGGAGGGTCTAATGCTATAATACTCATTAGAAATGAGGGCCAGAGTATACACCTTCCAAACAGTGAGCTCATCATTTCATCTTAATTTGTGTTTTAAAAACGTCTGACTGTCACTCTCTATCTTATTTATCGTAGCTTTGCTCTCTAAAATGTGTATCATACCTTTGCTCTCTAAACTATTTATTGTACCTTTGCTCGATACCTGGCTGCTTGGTTGTTGATCTTTTAGGTTCTAAAACTAAGTTTGTAGCCTGTCTCTGGTCTATATTTGTTTTTATTGTAAAATGTTTTTTCACTAACTATGATTGGTCCTTATATATGTTCTGCTCTCTTACGTTGTTTCTTCTAATACAAAGTAAATTGAAAGAAAGAAAGCAATAAGAAGCAAAGCAAGAAAGAAGTAAGAGAGAAAGAAAGAGAGAAAGCAGAAAGAAGCAAAGAAAGAAAGAAGGAAGAGAGAAAGAAAGAAGGAAAGAAAGGAAGAAAGAAAGAAAGAAAGAGAGAAAGAGAAAGAAAGAAAGAAAGAAAGAAAGAAAGAAAGAAAGAAAGAAAGAAAGAAAGAAAGAAAGAAAGAAAGAAAGAAAGAAAGAAAGAAAGAAAGAAAGAAAGAAAGAAAGAGAGGAAGGACAGTTGTAACAATAGGCAAAGAAAGATCAACCATTAGCTGTTTCTAAAGCGCAGCCCTGCATAACCAAGATACTCAGTGTTTCATCTTTTTAAGTGTTCTTAATCTGGAAGTATTTAAATGTAAAACATTAGTTAAACTTGATTAAGAGGCTATTGAAAAAGGCATAATATTTCCCCTGATTTCATTTGCATGTTTTTCCATCTGGATTTGCAAGAGCACACTGTAGTTGCCAAACCATGCCCAAAATTAGGAAATCATATTCCTGAAATCAAATTCTAATTTCCAAATTAAAAGCATAATGAACCAGTCCGATTAGGTCCAAGAAGTGATCCGATTTTACTCAGCGCATCCATAATTCTTCACACTGACTGAAGCAAAACGTGCTAAACATCTTTCCAAACTGCACAATATAACTGTGAGAGTGCATGATGGGAGTGGAATAGAAATCTGAGTCCACATGCATTCTACCCAGGTTTCCACATCCTCTTTCAGCTAGTCACAGAGGGCAGTGGAAGACACTTCAGGGCACACTAGGCTGCCTCTTCAGATGCCATGCATAGCCAGGCCCGGACTGCTGGGGACGCAGGCACCGACATTCACAATGCAAACTATTCCAGAAGCCCAGAATGGCAGCTGGGAGAAGAGTGCACTGTTGGCTGTCTACCAAGATGGACGCCTGGACATACCAAGCGCATTTCTAGAGGAGGAGACCCCTGAGTTGTGAGTCAAGGAAGATCCCCCTCAAAGTAAGAAACGTTGGGGTGCAGAAGAAAGTTGCAATCAGGTGCCCAGTGGGCGGCAAGATTTCTGTAGCCAGACATCTAATCTGCACATGTATGCAGGAATCAAGGCAGCATTTCACAGGGACATTGAGAGAATCATCCCTCCAGCAGATCCACAGAAGCATATTTGCTGGGCTTGTCATGGCTGCTCCTCCAGGGATGTGGTATGTAGTGAACCAGTGAAAACAGTGTGCTGAGCCGGGCCATCCAGTAGAAAAGCTAAGGAGTGAGAGGGGGCTCTTCTCTGAGAGAGGCCTTCTAAGAATAGGCCGTTGGGGCATGAACGAGAGTACCCCAAACCTAATATAGAGAGGTTCCCGGGAGAGAGCAGAAAAAGACTGCCTTTCTGTGGACCTGTTATCCAGCAGGCATTGGTGGGGGGTGATGGGCATGGAATGCCATCTCCCGACCTCAGTGGAGTCTCGCAGCCCAGACCTAAAGGCATGCCTGGCACAACTGCCAAAATGCATGTTCAAAGCCAGGCGAAGCGGCTGGTGGAGGTAGGGCTGGGCCCTAGCAGATGCCCATTTCTAAATATATAAATGTTGACTTAAAAAAAGGGATTTCAACGCCGACCTATAATGCTGTAGAAAAATGTCCATAGTAGGCATGGATAGTTAAGATCCAAGCAGGAAGGGAAGCATACAGATTGATTCAATTTAGAAAACCAAATCCATTGAAAAGAATCATACACGGCAATAAGGTCAACGGGACAGCGAGGTCTAAAAGAAACCACACTCATACTCCCACAGTCAATCTCGCTTAGTCCGGAACCTTCCCATTTACACCCGGGTAAAACAAACTATACGCACCCTCACTTGACACTCAAATGGCCACCAACTAGCCCGCATCGTGCCATGATGCAGGTGACGAGGGTTTGTTTGGAGGAGGTGGAGAACCGGATGTGGGCATCACACATCAGATGTATGTTGAGACCGGTGTGGCCTTTCTGGGTAAGAATGTCTTGGTGTGATGTTTTTTGATTGGCAGCTGGGTGCTGTCAATGGTCCATGTGGAATTTAACAATGTCACTGTTGATGTCCTCGGGTGTATGTTGAAAGCTAAGAATATCATGCACATGTGGTGTTAGGGCCTATGCAACTTTCCATCCTACTTTATTAATAGAGGGTCCGGACATTTATTTATTTTTGCATTTTTAAAGCGCTCACACAGCCTGCGGGCATCGAGGCGCTGTTACAGGAATTGTTTGTTTTTTGTTGCGTAATAGTTTTTTTTTGTCTTAGTTACGTATTTATAATGCAGACCCGGGAATCGAACCTGTGTTGCTTCATATCGTCTTGCTTCCAAGGCAAACATGTTGCCGCTGAGCTATCCTCCTGGGACGGAGGATATGGGCCTGGTGTCACCAGGGATTGCTTGCGATGAGCCCTGCTGCATCATATGTTCATCCACTGTTCAAATACTGCTAAAACGACACAGCAAGTGTAGTCCTCTTGTTGTGTATGATGTAGTCCACCAGGACATTTCATACAAGGTGCTTATTTAGCCGGTTCCTGTGTATGCATTTGTAGTTGGTGTTGCGTGCTGGCAGTCTGTGCTGGTGGAGCTTTTATGAGCCTGTGTACTCCCTTCCTGGTGCAAACAATGCCCACAGCATCCTCAGAAAGCTGGAACATCGGGCCATCTATTGCAGCCGCTGGCGCTGCCTATTTCCAAGGTAGCGTTGGGCTTATATTGCCCAGTGATTGGGCTTGAGCGATGGAGGTATCACTTTCATTGCGTTCAGTAGGTCTTGCTCCACGGTGGTGCAGCTCATACTTGAAAGTGTGTGTTTGTGATGTGGGCGAGGTGAGAGGGTTACCACCTTAGGGTGGGGGGAAATTGACATGGTCAAAGTTAACTGTTTTGTGCCTTTCATGTAACTCAGACTAGTAAAATGATTTTCTTTGCTGTCTGCCATTTTCTCCGAGTTAATCGGAGATAGGCAATGTCCTCGCAACATGTAAGTGTATTTTCTTGTACTGCTGTATTGGTACTGGTATACATTTGCTTTCAAAGCAAAGCAGTTTTACGATTTATTTCAGGTGTGTTGTAGTCATTGAGTGAGTTCTGAGTTTGTCCTCCCATGTTGAGTGGTCGTTTCTGTGGGTGTTCATTTGGTATAAGTGGTATAAGCGCTATTACGTGCAGGTGGTGGTATCTGTTTGCCACTTTCGTGGTCAGTTTTAGTTTCTCAGTTGGCATAGTCACTTTGGGCTGTTGGTTCGATCATGTCGATGAGGTGGAGGGTTTGCCAAATCAATGTTCCCTCCATTGGGCCTAATACGTGTATATGGTGACTTGAAATGTGTCCATTATTATTTCATGCTGCGTAAAACCATATGATATATAGACATGTTTCCATTCCTTTCCATATCGTGCCTATGTAGCACAGGCGACCTTTAAGATACGAGTCTGCTTGCCCAACTGGAAGAAACTACAGAAAAGGGAAAGGGAAGATGAAACCTGCTCAGAAGATTTCACACTCCAGGGACTCAGAAGGTCCAAAAAGGAGCTGCTTGACCTTCTTCCCGAATGACAGGAGATCTTCCATTTGTCTGCATTCCTCCTAGCGGGAATTCCAAAGTCTTGCTGCTAAGATACCAAATTCTCTAGAAGTCCAATAACAAGGGATAGAGTGTGTGTAACGCGCCCCAGTAAGTTGGGGGCATTTGGAAGTACGCCATAAGCGGCAACTCTTTAGGCACAATAGTATCTACCCATGTAGCACCGTGTGTTTGAGAGTGAGGAGCTTGAAGCCAATCCTATATTTCACTGATAGCCAGTTAAGGTGCCTGAGAACTGGTGAAATATGCTCTCGTCTGGCGATACCTAGGTCTATTCTGGCTTCTGTGCTCAGGATGGATTGAAGAACCTGAAAGGCATTCTGGGAGATGTTTGAATACAGAGAGTTGATGATGATGATTTTGCAATTTATAATGCGCATATCCACGAGGAGCCAAGCAGAGACGGCACCTGGGCGCAGATGTTAAAAGGGCATGATGAGAAGAAAAGGAGAAGAAAATCGTTCAGGATGAAGGAGTTATTCAAAGCGATACGTTTTCAGCTTCTTCCTGAATAGGGATAAAGAGTTGCAGTAGTCCAGCTTATCATCAGTGATGGAGTGCGCCATGGCAGCCCAGTGAGATTCAGACAGGAGCAGCCTGAGTTAATTCAATACCATTAAATTATAGTCCATTCCAGCTGGTAAGGCTGCAACACAAGTGAGGTATTTCATGTGGTGCCCCTCCAGTCCCCACACATATTGTAATACGTTTCTGCCTAAGCTGCTCTACATGAAACTGACATCATTATCTTACACAGCAGTGACATGATTGCTTTTTGTGAGAGGGAATAGCTCGGTTAGCACACCCTCAAAGTTTATGTGCCTTTTTGTCACAGCACATTTTTCTCCTGTCTGAAGTGCACTAGGTTCATTTTAGTTTATGTATTATTTAGTTGATAATTGTGGGGAAGCATATGAGTTGGTTTGTTCAGCCTGCAATCTCATTTTCTACTGCTCATAAAAATAGGCTTGAGTCAACCTTCTGGTTTTGGCACATTTATAACGGAATTACTCACTTAGGCTTGAAATGCAAAAAAATGCAAAGCAGCATCTAAAAAAAAGGATTCATAAAATAGTAATCACCTTCTTTCTGACAGTTGTTTGGATTCTGATATTGTGCTGTGTATCCAAGTATGGGATTGCAGTCTTGTACGCCGTTCTAGATGGCGCTGTCATCAGTGTGTTGCTACAGCAAAAAGTATCCCCAGTCTGTGCTCGAAAAGAGACACAAAGTAGGTATGGTTGAATTTCTTCTTGAAAAAGCAAAACTGTACATGTTTACAATAATGCCTGAGACACGTACAATCACCATTTCAAGGTCAAAGGCTATTGTAGATGGTCCATCCCTTGGTAATACGAACATCAGATGTAAACATTTCTTTTTCCACATGGCTTTTCTGTAACATTTTTAACATTTCCTCTTCCCGATCCACCTACTATTCAAAAGGAAGCACTTGTTCAAATGCCATTAGCAAAATGATGCAAATCTAATGTACACATTAAGATTTACCAGTATGCAGTGAAAAAGTCGCCGCAAAAAAGTCGCGGCCGTAAAAGCCTTTTTTAAATGCATTTTTTACTGCATTTATATGTGTATGGGCGAGGGGGGTGGATAAGAGTGATGCGTTACAGTAAGGGCAGTATGGGGAGCCTGCGTCTGGTCTCCCCCCACATATGAATGCAGTAAAAAATGCACCCCAAAACAGACAGATTTCACCACAACAAAACTAACAAGTATTGGCAAAGGCAGACATTTTGACTTTTCTGTATCCATTAAATAGGCATTTGCCAGCCACTGCCATCATATGCTGTTCTACTCAAGCCATTTGCAAGCGCTTGCCACCTTAGAGCCGGGTAGTACCCTCATTTGCCATGTATTGCCCCGGTATGTTAAGGTACTCACATCACACGTGGCAGCCATTGCTATCGCGCTCGCTCCAGCTATTGCCATTATATGCTCAAGGACTATAATCATTGGTAGTCAACGTCACTGAAAGTCAGGCACTTACACCATCGCCACCGGAATGACACAGGTTCTGTTAATGTGTGTGTGCTGCTGTGCAGTGGCCGAATCACCATTTCGAAATGGTTGTCCCTCTATCCCTCATTAATTGGTTTCATTGATAGACCACCACCACTAGACCTAAGTGATAACACTCAGTGCTCACTCAGATAGAGTGGGAGGCTGGGCTTTCTCTGCTACAGCAGCAGACATCTCTGGAACTTAATACCATAGGTGCCCTTCGCATATTCTGCAGAACCCTTAAGAGAAGAGTGTTTTGCGTTCAAGCACTCGAAAAAGCACCTTTTGTTTATAGGCGTTCAACAAGGTTGAATCAATGTTAATAAAAAAAGAATGATTAAAAAAAAAGTTTTGCTGGACCAGTGCAAACGTAGTGATGGCACCATTATACAACCTGTGACATTGATGTCTGACCACTTGTTCCTGCCTGAGACATACAACCATTAGGCACCAGCGGACGCAGGCAACGCCCATGTCAAGATGGGTGTGTGTGATGTGTAGGTTGTGCAGTTGTCTAGGCAGGAGGTGTCTTGATCTATTGATCTATCTTTCTTTCTTTCTCATTGTGCTTATATGCCCAACATAAGATTTCAGGGAGCATTGAGACAATACAGTATCATCAAGTGTTCGGTTAGAAAAACGGTACCGTTTCAAAGAAATCTAACACAGGTTAAATAATTCTGATGATTTTGGTGTTCCAAAAACAGTACGCCGACCTCCAGAGTGCTCCCTAACTGGACAATCCGCCTGCAAGGGATGACTGCTACCTGTCAAGACATATTTAGGCCCTAGAGAGACCAATTAAGATTTCTCTGCCATTGTATGATATCATATGAAATTACATTTACAACACGCCTATACACAAGTGTTTCAAAGCGCGATGAAGCAAGTGAGGGTAACAAAGGGAGGACAAAGACAACGATCTTGTAGATGCATATCCGTCTACAAGCAAGTGAGGGGAACAAAGGGAGGACAAAGACAACGATCTTGTAGATGCATATCCGTCTACAAGCAAGTGAGGGGAACAAAGGGAGGACAAAGACAACGATCTTGTAGATGCATATCCGTCTACAAGCAAGTGAGGGGAACAAAGGGAGGACAAAGACAACGATCTTGTAGATGCATATCCGTCTACAAGCAAGTGAGGGGAACAAAGGGAGGACAAAGACAACGATCTTGTAGATGCATATCCGTCTACAAGCAAGTGAGGGGAACAAAGGGAGGACAAAGACAACGATCTTGTAGATGCATATCCGCCTACAAGCAAGTGAGGGGAACAAAGGGAGGACAAAGACAACGATCTTGTAGATGCATATCCGTCTACATACACCTTCCTGCGTTCCACCTGTACACATGCTTTGCCAGTGAAAAAGTATCCTGTGCCTGAAGATAGTGGCATGTATGTATTTCGTTCTTGTGACCTTGTATTGGTTCATTTGCCAGTCCAATGGTTAGTGGCTATATTCTACAATGTAGAATACATCAAAATGTATTTAACTTTGATTTAAATATTGATAATATACTAGTTTTAAAATATGAAATCTAGAACATTTTGACTCACATATTGCCACCAGGAATAAAGATTCATGAGAAATGCTAACAAATTGCAAACTTTCGAAATTCAAGACATTAAAGTTTTTTATGTCTTTTATAAAACTAAACACGGACATCCCAATGTCATTTATAATAAGCTGAACCCGTTGACTTTGCCAGTGCTTGTTTTTCATTGCACGACACCGAGCAATGTGCCTAGTGTTTTTATTTGCGACTGGTATATCACTCCTCAGCATGCCCCGGGAAGGTGATCCTTTTCAACTTCTGAAGCCCATTAGATTGCCACAAATCTATGAAATAGTGAGTCTACCTTCTACATTCTCAGGTTACATCAAAATAGCCCTTTATGTTTTGAAGCAATGGATACGCCTCTTTATAAATTTAGGGAGCTTGTTCTATTAGAGTGACAGGAAAGACAACGATTGAAAATCACAGCAAGTTTAGCTCACAACCAATGGCAATGCCAGGAAAGTGCAAAGGGTAGCTTGAATGCTATCTTCTACTCTCAAGGTTAAAGACCAAATGGAGCCAGCACTGAAAATCTGACGTCACTGTATTAGTGTGCCATTTATTCAATTAGGTTTGCCTTTGTCACACATGTTGGTGCAAACTTAGAATGTCATTGTGTATCAACATGGTTCTCAATTTAAAAAAACAAAACATGGCTCCTCCATTTCCCCCACTTGGCCTGGCAAATCGTCTGGTCCTGTGGTTGCCACATGGGCCTGTGGGCCACCCAGACGGTCCAGGGGCCATTGGTGGACTATGGACCCGCCCACTGATCCATTCCATGAACCTTGCACAATCTCCTGTAGTGGCCACTGGAGACTGCATTTTCTGAAATGGGCACTCAAAAGGGCTTGTAGCCTTGGCCAGTGGACAATGGCTCTGGGCTAAATCCTTCATCCATGTCCCACACTCTGCCTACCCTCCCAAAGTTGCCAATGCCCGAGGCCTGCGGCTATGCTTAGTGGCAACACTGCTCCAAAAAAGGAGCAGTGTCCCCTGCGGCCAGAGTATGGCCTTTGCTTATGACTCGGCCACACAAAGTGTTGAGTGCCTGTTACCATAGCCACTTGCAGGTCTGTGGGAATCTGCC
The DNA here is from genome assembly GCF_040938575.1 of Ambystoma mexicanum. Taxonomy (NCBI): domain Eukaryota; kingdom Metazoa; phylum Chordata; class Amphibia; order Caudata; family Ambystomatidae; genus Ambystoma; species Ambystoma mexicanum. The sequence continues at coordinate 1,082,327,399 of NC_090937.1, read as the reverse complement.
CATGGACTGAAGCCTTGGTCAACCAAAGGGGCCAGTGGGTCTGCTGCAATGACAACTTCAACCCCATTGCAGCTCTGTGTGTCAGAGGCCAAGCCGTGCAGCTATGGCCAGTAGTGTTTTAGACTGGGGCATGGCCTTTGACCATGTCCCTTTCCCTGCCAAGCCACCTGAAGTGGCCACTGGGAGTGGACATTTCTCCTACATTACAGGTCTGTTGGCCACTAGCAGTAGCCTGAAGCCATGGTCAGAGGCCATATCCTTGTGGCCATAGCCCTTTCCCCCTAATGCTCCTGAATTGTCCACTGGGTCACCTTTGCAGGTCAAAAAATGTTCCTGCTTACCCACCAACACAAGCTCTACGGACCTGGGCTCTGGTCCCCAGGAACAGTGCCCACAGACCTTAACCCAATATATCCAATTGATTTTTGTACACTTTTAAAATAAACTGCTATACAGCTTTGCAACAAACCACAAAGGAATGGCGGGCTAGATGTGACAAAAGCTCTCAAATACATTTGAAGATGTGTCTATATTTTTTTAGGGGAGTTTTATGCAGATTCCTTAAACGGCCTAGGCAGTGCTCTTTCTATGAGAGTGCATGCAACTTAACAACTACTACAGAGTTGGTGATCCTATGATTTCATATGCAGTGTTTGAAGGTATACCATTATGTAATATGTTTTTCAGCAGAATTGTTTGCTGTACAAAATGTACATATTCACTTTGTGCTAAGTTACATTTTGTATTCGATTGCGGCATTGATCCAAATGTTTCTTGGGTAAATTGAGTTACATAGGCTGAAGAGTAATTGTCCATTTCGTGTTTTCTTTCGAATCTGATAGTTTACTAAATTCAATTAACTGTGGGGTTTTTCATAGTGACTTTTGAGGGGACGTTTCACATAAATTATAGATTTCCAACTTTTTTTTATACAGGAATACATAGAGCTGAACGGGATTAACCATGTCTCTTTCAATTGCAATTAGTCCATTAGGATTTGCTCTGCCTTACTCTGTTGGGTGTCCTGACCCACGTTTGAGCTATCATGCTGCAACATTTGGCGCTGTGGGCTTAGAAAATCCAAGATGGCTAAAAAGCCCACAAGTGCGCCAGAATCCAGGAGAACCACGCAGTTTGCGCACACTAAAATGGTTGCCTAACTTGACACCCACCAGTGCGAGCAGGATGGGCCGGGGTGCCATGAGTGAAATGTGTGCCAAAGGAAAAAACGCACTTTAAAATCGCCTTTTGTTTCCCTGAATGCCAGCTCAAAATGCCTATTTTCAAACATTGCAACATATCCAAAAATCTCACTGAACACCAGCGGACATCTGGCAGAATGAAGTATGTGTGCATACTAAATCTGGGAAGTTGAAGAGCCCCAAAACAATGTTCATAACAAGACTGGCTGAGCTCTGCAGGTCTGCAGCAGCCTAACTGAAACTGGATTTAAAACTACCAAAAATCGAAAATGTTTAAATTAACTGAGTGACCTACTTTGAGTGTCACATAGTTTGTCACTGTTGAAATGTCATAGTTTTGAACTTAGAATCAGCATTCTAGCTGCATATGTAAAAATTGTCTTGACTTAAACTGGGGAACAAAAAGTGACATTTTATCTGAAACCTGGCTTAATGAAACTGAATTCTGCCTGACATCTACCCCCACAGGAGTTAAAACCTGCTCAGCCACTCTTCCCCTTGCCAAAAGGAGTTGTCACCTCTCTGATTAGATTAGGGGTGGAGCAGCTAGAGGGAGTTGAACAAAGGCCTGTCCTGGGCCCAGGCAGATGGTTTATTAGGGTGGCCGTAAAATAGCTTCCTCTTGGCAGAAGCTGGGAGGGGCAGGGTCTCTGAGCTTGGCAGAAACTGGTTAAACTGGTTTCTACACCATGTGACCTGAAAAGACACACCCCTGTTGGCCAGAATATGATTCTAAGAAAGATGTATAACTCACAGTGCGGACTTGTCAAAATTATTTAAATGATACCATAATTCTTGTGAATTTTCTGTGCACGTTTTAAGACGCGTTGGGAATTTGTGTGATGTTCTGGGGCAAAACCCCGCTATTTATGGTACTACAGACTCTGTGTTTAAGCTAGAGACATGGGAATTTACTGGAGAATGTATGGACAGGCCGTGTATATGTGTATCATTTTTAATGAAGAACCAAGGTTGCATAACCCACTAAAATCGAAAATGTTTCCGTTTCTGAATGCAAGCCCTCAGGAAGAGCAGATTTGGGACAGAGACTACCTCATGTGATAGGTAATATGTACATGCAATTACAAACCACTATGTATTTGAGAAATGTGCATTTTGATCAACTATAGATTTGTGGGCAAACTGACCAGGGGAGGATCCTCTGACCCATAAAACCTATAGCATCACTCTGACTCACAGTTCCTTCCCCAATCATGGGAGAGGGGAGAATTGGGCCAATGACAAGTTGAAAGAGGGGCTGGCTAGTGATGCTGCACACACACCCACTTTTAAAAGACATAAAAAGAGCCACTGGAAGCTAGAGAGGACATTCAATTCCATTTGCTGCGGAGCATGCGGACCGACAACTTCACATCCAGAGATCCAGACTTCAAATCCATCAATCTCCAGAACCTGTAGCAGTACCCAGAAAGCAGAGGCCAGAGATCCAGAGTGACCCAGACCGCTGTTAGCAGAACCAGAGAGCTGACCCAGATCACTGTGAAGTGCCGAGACCAGAACCGGAGTCCAGTCCAAAACCTGACCAGATCCGTGGCGAGGCCTAATTCAAAAATATATTGTGAGTACCTAGCAGAACTGTGCAGAACCAATCCCTTAGTTAAAATAATATAATTCAATCTATTTTAATCTAACCAGAACTGCCTCCTAACTGTCACATATCATTTTCTAGCTGCAAGCTGTAACCTGTCGCTTTGAACTTTTAAAAATTTCAAATCCGAAAAACTACCTTTATTTAATCGTCCGTATCTCTGGAACCGTTTGTGCTAGCAACTTGGTTTAACTTTCCCCTGAAAGCTTAGAATCACAGCTTTTCAACAAGCTTACTTGCTACTCCTTTTGCTTTTGCCGTAATCATGATCAACGCATTCGCGAATTTTACCGCAATTTGCGATTTGGTTAAAAATCCAGCCACGTGTAACCATCAGCAGTCATCTCTTTCCTTGCTAAAAATTCGTTTGCCTCTTAATCACCATCTCTGAATCATTGCTAAAGTGAGCCTGAACTCATCCCTAGTATCTCTCACTCACCCTGAACCTCCTGAAGGGAATTAAAAGCATTTTCAGCATATTTCTCACTGCATTGTCACCATATTCAAAGCACTTGGGTCTGTGTTTTAAAACTCCTTTCTGTTGTATAAGCTGCGGTGGGGGAATTGAACTGAATTCTATTTGATTGCATTCCTAAGAACTGAGTCCCATTCTATTCATCTCCTTACATTGCATTAAGGGGGGGGTGAATTGTCCAAGAAAGTGATTACATTGTCTTTTTCTGAAATCCTATCAAGTTATTTTCTGTACTGCATTTCATTCTACATTGCATCCATTTGAAACCATAAAAGTATTGTCGCTATCTTATCCATCCAATAACCACTCATCATTGATTATAAAGAAGTGTGCTAGTGCCGGACTATCCATTATTGATTACTGCTCAGATTAAGTGTGATATTCAATTATTAATTTATTATAAAGTGTGATATATATATATATATATTGTTTAAATTATCAAATAAACCGTTTAAACTTGCAAAACAGAACTACTTCTTGGTTCAGTGGGGTCAGGGGGATTCCAAGAGAGGGGTGTTATATAGGGGTAGTCATCCAGAACTCATGAACTGGACGTAAAGATATATCAATAAGGGTTTCCATTCAGTATCCCAGACTAGGCATTGACTTAGCTGTAGTGTTGAATTGAATCCTCTTACAGCTCATCTTTAAGCGATAACTGACCTGGTTATATGAGGAAGAGATTTTTAAAACAGAGTAAAACAAGGAAGACTAACTTCTATGTTCTGTTATTTTAATGTTTCTTGATATTACATTTTTGGAAATTGGTACGTAGTATATAGTTCTCAAAACTATTTATGTTCTTGCCATTGATTTTCTTGATATCTATATTTCTTTAATTTTCATTGGTTTGGAAAATATGCCAGGGAATGCAGCACATTAAGGTAAAAGCGAATTGGAGTATGTACAACTTTACTGCTTCTGTGCATTCCCTTTGGTTAGGTAAAGTGGAGATCACCTCAATAGAGGCAGCCAAAGTACTTACATTTAGGGAGGAAGTGTTCATACTCGCTTGTTTGCAAAGTAAAACCCCCCCAAAACATCAAATTGGAGTAACAACATGTGTTGCCGGAGTTTCCTATATTGTATTGCTGAAAAAATAAATTGATTGTGAATGGGTCAAATGCATTCTTTTAATAGTGTCCTTAATAAGTAGCACCTTAATAAGAAATTAGCATATGTACATTTGGAGGCATTGACTCATTGGTGTCATCACCCACTCATTGCGACATCAACTGTATAAGCAGAGAGTGTTAAGAAAGCTCCCACACTCCCAACAACGCTTGAACAATTGTGATTCAAGAACAGGAACTTACACAGCCACCAGTGGTCCACATCCTGCATGACTAAAGCTACCTCTGCAGCAGTTTTGAGACTAGGCACGCCAGGTAGTTGTTCACTAAACAGGGCGACGCAGACAACTCTAAAAGCTCAATTTACCAAACCCAGAACAACTCGGAAGGAAGCTCCAGCACACTCCCAACGCCCATACACATGGTTGCTCCTTCAGAGCAGGAGCTAGTACCCCCAAAGTGCAACACATCACGTCTGTGGCCTCACTTGGACATGTTGAGACCAGGCAAGCCAGGCAGTGATTGGCTGTGGTGGTCACATGCCATACACTCCTCTTCAAACTAGGTAGTGATGACATCTCAAGCAAATGACACATGAATGCAAGGGCAATCCTATTTGACCCTAGCAGGGCCTGCCAGGGCTATCAGATCGGCAGGAACTCCCTCAGCTCAAGTTCCAGGTGAGCCATCACCCTGTACATTGCATCACATGAACCCCTCCGAATCGCAGCCTTCATATTTCTGTGCAAACAACAAATACACACACAGCAACTGGGCTCTTCCAACCCACACAATCTCTCTCATATCCCACTCGTCACCACTCAATTCACTACATTAATATCAGCGCACAACCAAATTCTCCTTACTTCCCACTCAGCATTGCTCCTCACCAGAGAAATAGGCACAACCTTGACACTCTCTTCATCACTGAAAAATCAGACTGAGGTTTTACAGTAATCCCCAGGACCTGCACCCTATAAGCAGCCAGCACACATTTAAATCCATAAAATTACTCACATGCCTTTTTACAGTATTGCCTACTTAGTCAGCCATCTTCTCACTGAAGAGAACCCCCGCTCCATAATTAAATACCCAGCCTTGTGACAGGACAGTTTCACATCTTCCTTAGTGCCGCAATCTAAAAGGCAATTAAGGAAACGCGGAAACAAAAGAAGCACTCTGCGGCCTGATCAACACAACGAACATCCAGTGGCTTGTCACTGAGCTCGCCAACATCAAAGGGAACACACTAGACTTCGTTAGATACTCATGACACTATCCTTCATTAAATGCCCCCAATAGACTGGAATTATCACTCTGTCATGCCCGTTCAGTTCCAACACACATACATCAATCATCAATGTCGAGTATGTGGTCATCAACAGGAAATCGGCCATCAGCAGACAGCAGACAAAAGAAATAAGGTTAGCATGCTTAAAAGCATCAGCACAACCTACAGATAGCTTATGAACATATAACAACCATTACACCACTTCAATTTCAGAAGCAGCCGAGAAGTCCTGTTTACAGCTGTAAAACACTACACTAATCCACTCACTGAACCTTCTTGCCCCCATCCCACTGACACATGCAAGACAATCAACAAGTAATTCATACACAAAATAGAGAAAAATCAGGAAGCACATCAACAGCACCTCCATCTCACAATTCATATATGTGTATTACTCTCTCTCACGTGTAGATCCAGCCCTGTTCTCACACTCTTCCTTACAAATGTTATAATATCTAAAGGCACTCACGGAAATATTAGCATTCCCTTTGGGCCTATTGCTTAAAGACTATCCAACATGAATAATCACATTCGTTTACATTGTGTACCTATCCATGTAAGCTGCGGAACTCTTAAAATACTTACATCTATTAAAAGCGACTAAAGCTATAGGACCTCTTTAGGCCTCCAAAAGTTAATCCTTTTCCTCTTATGACTATTCCCTCATTATGCAGATTGCCTACATTTTTGACTTGGCCTAGATTCCTGGTAGCAAACACAAATCCTTTCTGAGCATTAGGAAAATAAAATATAAAACTTGCTGAACACTTCTGGGGCACCGCTGTTCTGCCAAAGTGAGGAACATTAGACGCAGAGGCCAGGCTACCTCTATCCATCCACGCTTAGGCTCTTTGCCCTTTTGAACCAATTATCTGATGAGGCAATGCCACAGCCTCATCTTACTTTTTTAAATTAATTAATGAGTTAGTTTGGTTGTGTATTTATTTCGTTTTTTGAATTTTCGCCTCACCAACCTCTGCAATTTGTTGAGCATTGTGGCCAAAGTCTCAGAAAATCGGACATGTGAAAACAGCACAGATGATGCATTCATTTTAGGGGCCCCACTCTTATTTTCAAAGATGCCTTGGGTAGTTACAGGGGGCTGCGCTGTCCCGCAAGGTATGCGCTAGCCAGGCACCTTCTATGCATTAGTGGACCCTAATGTATGCCTGGCTGCCAGCAGCCACGTGGGTGCTGAACAGGGGTGGACTAGCCTATAGGGAAATCTGGAGATTTACTGGTGGACCTCTGCATCCTGGGCCTCTTTTATATGGCATTTCCCAATTTTCCCAAAGGAAAATAATTGGGCTTGCTGGAAATGTGCAATATGGGGCCACTTTGAAAAATCATTTCCAAGGCCTCTTTTGGTTCCAAGTCCATTCTTGGTGCAGGATCACATTTCACAGTGAAAAGCCCGTCATAGTGAAATATCAATAATAATAAAAAAGCATATCTATCCCTGTGCGGGGTATAGAAATGCAAATATGACAGCAGCGAGTTGTACTGCAGCTGTCAAATGTCTGTCAAAATACATGACAGGGTCAGACACAGCTTTATAATATGTTGTGCCTGCCCTCGAGCCTGTACTGAAAAGGAACAGGCCAATGCGCCTGTTTTCTGCACATTTCAATATGCACACTTTTCTGGAACAAGGATGAACATTAAAATGCCTAGAATTGCCCCAGTACATGCGTAAATTCGCAAAGAAGGTGTAAACAATGCGCTAATTTAGATGCCCGTTGTGAATTAAGTGCAACTTTTTTTTCCCGCAATTGTTAAGATGCTCGATTGTATCGCATCACTTGAACAAAGAAATGTTTTAAGAATATGGTGCATACTCTTACGCTCTTCAAGCCATGACAACATAAAAGCAATTAATTAATTCCCTTGAATAATTTGACAGAAACATATATCTAGGCAATTGAAAAGGATACAGAATGGTAGGAGCTATAATCGTGTTGATGAAGGCACGCCTACCCCAACAAGAACCATTTGAAGGTGACGAACATGAAATTATCATGAAAGAACTACATGTATCCCAGAAACATGTTTTGGGTTTGGGTGGCTTTTGGTATTTACAGTGGGTTATGGAGAAATACTTCTTCAATGAACACCACAGAAAGTAACACGCATTGGCAATGCAATAGTTTTGGCGTTTACTGTTGTCTGCATTTTGCATTTATAGGCACCAGGGTGCAAGGAGGAGAGTGCCACATTTTAAAGGAGGATGCCCATCACTGGGAGGGATTTGATTAGCGCAACATGTCTACTTATAGAGTTACATAAGGGTTAATATCTCATTTGCTGCCCCTTGTCTGTAGGACACGTCCTGAACTACTTCTACGTACCTCAGATACTGATTGTAGCAGAGAATATGGCAGCAGAATAATAACTGTAACATTGTATATAAAAGTGCATGGCAGGCTTTCTGATTGGTTGGCAACCCTATCCAACCTTGGACTTTCGGCTCGTCTAGCAATACGTGAGCTGAATCAACTTGTTCTCTGTTTTCCCAATTAGTCCATCATATTTCATCGACCCAATTCTGAGCAAAAGTCGATCGTTTGTAGTTGTCCTCGTAGTCTGCTCAATGTTGTGGGACATTTGAGGGAGTGCGAGCATGCCACTATCTTAACTCAAAGCTCTAATGAATAACGTTTGTTTTGAGTTCTTCTTCACGTGTTAGGAGACCATGATTTTGTCCATTACAGCCTCTCAATTACTGCTATTTGATTTTATGAAACAGGTTGCCATTACCCTTTCTGGCCTTTAGAGACCTGCTCACTCCACCTCACATAAGCTTTTGCCTTCGTAGTTGCCCAACTCTTGGAATCTGAAATTCTCCTTGTTTCTCCCAATCATAGCAGACGTATTTGTGCCTTTAATACATCCCTCGAAATTGCCTCTTTGATCCCAGGCCAAGGTACTCCCTTATTCTGCACACAAAAACAGCTTATTCATCAATTCTTCAATTTGCAATCCTGGGCTCGTATTTTGAGGTGACTGGGTTGATTCTTTAACATGGGCCGCCGTTCATTTTCTTCCAATGGCCTTCCCAAACATTATGTATATACCTCTTTTTAGCAAGCTTCTAAATGCTTTTCCTAGCTTGCGTTAAAGCGTATTTACAGTTATTGGTCAGCATTTACTTCATCTTCTTATTTTCATGATTACTACATATTTAGGTACTTGTTTCTCTTAATGCTTAAGTTACATCATCAGTCGTAAGTATTTCCATATCGTTTGAGCATAGGTTTATATATCTTCTTTATGACATCATTCTGTTGTCATCAGACTTTTACTTAGAGTTCATCCATATTTCCCATAGTTGGATTCTGGCACTTTGGCAGTGGGCATCCTTCTTGGTAACTTCCTTTCTCTGTCTCAATGTCTCAATGTGAGGGTATCTTCTTAATGGCTGTCTGAGTGCATATCGTCTTTCATATAATCGATGTGGTAAAGACGGGTCGCATAAACCGGTGCATGGGTTCCCAATTGTAGCTCTTCGTCTGCTATTCCAACAGGACGGTGGTGAGGGGGCGTGGACTAGAGAAGAGGCATCCACCTGCTCCTCTACACAAGTAACAGACAAAAAAGAAAACATCCCAACTTGAGTGTGGCCTTCCCTTGTCCCAGGCAAACACACTGACAGACTAGCCGACTCCCAGATACCACATACAGACCTTAGCCCACAATATGTGGTAATCAGAGATTGACACCAAAATCCTATGCTTTATTAACCACACAAGAGCTGGATATACGCAGGGGTGTTTTCTGAATTGGTATTGGGTATGTAAAGGTAAATCTGGAGACCCCGAACGGTCAGCAAAGATGGCAAACATGTACATTGGATACATGCATCAACCTCAACACAATGTCAAAGTCTATGTTTCTATGGCAAGCATCATCACCCCTTCCCGGGAGTGCACTGGTCTCCATAGCAACTGACCACATAAAAAACATCGGCATCACAAGTTGGGGCGAATAAAGACGGGTCACCATACCACACTACAAACCGGACGCTCAACAAACATCCCAAACTATTGGCCTTCACGAGCAAGACTCGCATATGCCTCAAATATCTAAACAGAGCCACCAAGCGCTGATCCGCTGATGCACTAGAACTATAGGGTGAACAACCCTAACACCGGACAACTACATGGAGAACCAGAATGGAAGCATACGCAATGGAAATGTTAGACTTAAATGATAACGTGAGATTAGCACACATCATACAACAAATTACTGTCCTCAATTGCAACCCAGAACAGGTCCGGGACCCTTTCAGTGGTATCTCGGTTGCCATGCAAAGCGCAGGAGAAAACTACCCGCCCCCCCACTGTCGTATATTGCAGGCACATTGTTTTTTTTAAATACCTGACCCTCAGATCAATCCAGCTGGTGGTTTCGTTGGGGTGGTCGATGTAGTGCACCTTCCCGTCAAAGTCCACAGTTTCGTCCCAGGCCTTTGGCAGAGGTAGCTCCTTCCTCTGCATCTCCACCACAGGGAGATGTTCCCCATAAAGCTCCCAAAATATTCCTCAGGATCAGAAAATTAGATTTGTGGAAATTGTGCCAGGCAAGAGGGTCTACCTGGTCTGCTTCTAGGCTACTTCAAAGAAAGGGTGATCGGATCCACCTCTTCATATAAACCCACATTGAGAGATGAAGGATATGTATATTTAAATATGTAAGTATGAATGTATATTTTTTCTTGATATCGCGCCAACATGCGCATCCAAATAGCATTCCAGCACAATGACATTTCCAGGACACCAGTGACAACCGTTCTTGCTCTTGGTGTTTCCGAAGGGACTGATCCAGAAATTGTCACTTGGCAGGCAAAGCCGAAACCCAGTGAAGAGTGAAAGTTTACAGTTGCAATAGCGTCTCTTTGGCGAAGCATCGCAAGCCACCTGCCTGGTTAGCTCCCTGCCACAGGTACGTGCTGCAGCTTGCTACCATGGGCAAAACTGGAAAGAAGGCAGGGTGTTCCCAAGCAAGTCCTGTGAGTGCTGGGACTGCTTCCAGACACAACAGGTCCACCCCCAGGCGCTCCAAATTCAAAACACTACTTTATTCTGCACTTTCTCTATCAGTTTCCTCCTATTTCTCATCGCCGTTTTCAGCTCCACTGTGCTGCAGGCTCCTCCTCCATGTTTATCTGTTTTTAATCTTGCTCTGTGCCTGCCCAGGATAAGCTTCAGCCAAACTTTGCTCCTTTGTGTTCCGGGCACTTTTCTTCTGCCTTTCGCTCCATATAGAAGCCCGGCAGGTTTAAGCTGCCGTTGGAATCAGCGCGTTGGGCAAGGAGACCCTTCCCTGTTCTGCGTGCGGCCTGTTCTGGCTCATGTGTCTGAGATCGTGTCTGAGGGCGGCTCCGGAGCACCAGGCTCTAGGTCACCCTCTCTCCTTCTTCACCGGTTTGGGCAATAACTTGGAACTCATTAAAGCAATGGCGGAAGCACAGCCTTCCTTGAAAAAAAAGGCCCAGCTGGTGTTTCGGCCATTTCATAACCAAGCGTTGGCAAGTTGCTATGCCAACGCCATAGACTGCTCACGAACCCCCTTTCACCTTTCTCTTTTATAGTACCAATCTTTTGGACATTAGGTGGCGCTAGTGGCACCAAATGTGCCAAAAAATGCAAAATGGTGGAACATGTTGGTGAAAACACTATGTAATGCAGATTCAACAAAAACAATATCTAATTGAAGCAATTGTTTTAGGAATGCTGCACACAATGGGCCTGATTTTAAAAAGCATTTTAAAATGGCATATTCCCATTGGAAGAGGCTTTGTAAATCAGGCCCAATATCACTGTTTCGCTGTGTTCCTCTGTACACGCCTCTCTATCTCTTTCTAAACCGCCTCTCTGTCTCTCCCTCTCTCACACTCTCTGTCTCTCTCTCGTTCTCTCGCGGTCTCCCTCTCTCTATCCTCATTTTTTAGTCCACATCGTGTTATTCTTACAAGCATTTTATTGAGATGTTCTTAAATGTGTTCTCTTCTGATCCATGGTGCCCATATTCGAAATAAGCCTTCCATTTTGTATTCCACATTTTGATACTCTCTAATGACAACAGATATTATTTCATAACTGTCCCAGCATATCTGTATTTTTGAAGAATGCCGCCAACTGACACTGCACTTTGATCATTATCACCACAGAATATATGTTTTTCTTTTGCTGCTGTAATTTTCCCAAATCTCTTTTATTATCATCTGATTTGTAATTTAGTTTGGCTCTAGGCTCCAGTGTTTCCCTTGTATCGGAACATTACGGTGCTGAGCGAGCGCCTAATACTACCACTGTGATTACTCTGTGTAGATGTCTGAGTCAAAGTATAAAGAATGCAGTAATTATACAAGAGGAAAACCAACAGCAGACATCTTAGGCTCTGCTTTGACTCTTGTGCTAGCCAGCACAATTGTGATTAAAGGGGTAATAAAAGTCCAATTGCTTCTCATCAGAGAAGGGATGTGACTAACCCAGGCATTGTGTCTGCCATACTGCGCACAACTTCACAAAGTCACATCAACAAACTTTCACTTAAAAGGTTTTTTAGTAGGTCAACTACTTGGCATCTCTCTTTTTCATTAACTCATGAACAGCATATTTTATTGTAAAACAATATTATCCTAAAAGGGGAAAAATACATATATCTATATATTCAGGGAAAAAACTTTAGTTGTAGGGACATTAAGGTGAGCAATACATTGTAACAAAACCTTTGAAATTCAGGGAAAATCACTTTATTTGCAGGGACTTGAAGGTGAACATTTAACGCAACAAAAACAGAGAATTCAGGCAAATCCCCCTTAATTTGGTGCGTCCTGATGTGCAGTGCATGACCGCAATGATGACATCAAAGATTACATCACTGATGACAGCAATGATGACATCCACGGACATTACTTTCCGCTGACAAACCTCTTTGGGGGGATATCCTGCGACAGAGATTTGCAGCGGAAAGTAATTTGGTCGTAGATTCTAATTGCTCCTCTTTTGGTCCCCTCCCGCATCTTTCTAAGCGAGGGGGTTCCCTGGTAATGGGAAGTGAACCAAGTCAAACAAAGTTGGATTTTAAACTCTACATCATGTGTGGTGGATAAGGATAATTCCATAAATATATCTGCACCCTTAGCCAGTTTTCCGTCACTGAATAAACCATATATGTGCCAATCTGTATCTCGGGGACCAATATTGGATCACTTGAGAGCCACATTAGATGGGCTCCTGAAATCTTTTTCTTCAAAACTGGGTCTGTCGTCAGTCGGTCCTGATGGATGTGTTGTCACTGTTATCAATTGTAACATTAATAATTGTAATAATAGCACTACAAGTGACAATGTATTGTGTAAACCTTGCTTAAATCCTTGTTCACAGGCCCAGACAATTTTTGAAAACAATGTGCAACATTTTCTGAGGTTCCTGGTAAACATTTTGAGGAGAACAAAACAGCCCAGAAGGAAAGTTCTTTATCAACCAATGTTGGGCCAATATCTAAGATGAATTCAGGGTTTAAACCCCACTGCTTAAGTGGCAATATTCAAGATGAACGAACACAAGGTCATTGTTACATGATTCTGTTCCTATAAGTCGATGGAAAAATGTTACATATGCACTTTCTAGCTCTGGGTCTAACGCTGAAAGCAAACCACCACTGTTCGAGCGGAGGAGTGGGACATTGTACCTCCAATTTTCGAGACTGGTGATATTACTTAAGGAACTCACTTGTTACGGGAAGAATACATTCAGGATCAAATTCTTCTGGAAAAGAGTCTTGGTCTTATTCCATTGAACAGAACTCTGGTGGGTTCCCCGCAGAGGTGTGCATCCGGCATCGGGCAGCTCCTTCTCGAAAGAGGATGTTAGTATTGTTCCACAAAAATTGCCATGGCGTAACCTGTGTCTTCCCAAATGAAAACTGGTTATACACTATGGCATACACAGAAGGCTAAGTATCATCAGATAACCTGACTAACAGTATCTCCTGGTCGACAATTCAAGGAATGCTGGATCGTCCCGCCTGATCTGCTTTTCTACATCCCATAGGGAATAATAAGGAGAAGTTGGAACCCCTAGACTCTTTCATTGCATTCATCAAGTAGCAAAGGATGTATAAAAACTTATCACCCCATAATTTCATGGGAAAAAATGCTGAACACAGAAAGGCAGAATTTCGAAGTACACATATCCACACAACTATATGTGGGGGTAAGCGGGTCGGTTGAGGTAATAAAACATGGGGATTGGAGGGGGTCTCCCGCGCATGTGATTGTTTTGTGACATGAGCAGGCAACAAAGAAATCAACCTTTTTGTGTTCAGCATTTTATTTCCGTGGTAATCACACAGAGCCTATAAAAACAAATCCCAAGTCCAGTGCACAGCAAATACATTTATAATTCTGCTTTGATGGATGGGAGGAGGACAAAGAACTGAATATGCACCTATAAAAGCTTTTTTTCATGGAAATATGAATTCATAGAAAAGGACTCTTTCACAGGCTCTTGCTGACTATTTTGTTATAGTAGGCAACACCAAGAAAAGTGTTTCCTTTGGTATGTATATTACCTAATTGAATGTATTGTGGAGGTGTAGTATAAGGGTTACTTTTTCTAATCCAAGTATCCCTAATCTGTTTTGGAAAAAGGGGGAAGAGCTCTCTGATACTGACATTGAAATGTATCTTGACAGTGGGGCTAAACCTTGCCATCTTCATTATCACTGGTATCTACCAAATGCAGCATGCAGCCTAAAACGTGGGAACGTTGACATTGAGAATCATGTTGTCATGCAGAAGCCCTTTGGTTGCCTATCTCCAGCTAATATTAAGTAGATCTTTAGAGACTGGATACTGCTGCTTCCATTCTTCAGCAAAGAAAAGCAAATGTAGTATACATAAAGGTGGTTTGCCTACTTACTTTGCAAAAATGTGTTTTGATAGTAGTGCTGTGATAATTTCTACTGACAGCCTTTTGTGTTGTTTATTTGTTTGTTTATTTTATTTATATAGCGCTCCAGACCCAGAGGTAAGAGGGCGCTTTTAGACAGGTTACAGAAACAATGTGCATATATTATACAGTTGTACATTTGTGCAATTTTAGACAAGTTACAAAAACAATATATATATAATTAGCAGTTATACATTTGTGCCATATGTACAGTATATACAGTTTGCATTGTTATAGTTAAAGTGGGGCAGTGTCGTCACGTGTAAGAGGTAGGCAAAGGTAGAGTACATTTTTCTCCAATAACCAACCAATGACTTGTTTCCTGAGGGTTGAAATGATTTGGTTGATTTAATGTTAAGTGGTAAGGTATTCCACAGTTGAGAGGCCAGAACCGTGAAGCTAGAAACTCCAGCTCTTTTTAAGGTAAATCTGGGCACTGTAAGCCATAGCGTGTTGGACGATCTGGTAACCCTAGTAGCCGATTTTAAGGTGAATTGGTTGGTGAGATAAGGTGGTGCTAGGTGGTTTAAGGCTTTGTAGGTGAGGCATATAGTTTTTAGGTCAATTTTTTGTTGTTTAGAGAGCCATTTACAGGATATTCTAGAAGTGGAAATGTGCTCTCGCCTGGGGATGTTTAGTGCTGCTCGTAGCGTGTTATTTTGGAGTACCTGTAGTTTGTTGATTACAGATTGGTTTGCACCTAGGTAGAGGCTGTTGCAATAGTCCAGTTTGGACTGTATGAGGCCCTAGCCAGCACAAGACAGCTGTTGGTGGATAGGAAAGGCCTGCAGGACCTGATCAGTTTCCCAGTGTAGGCAGTGGCAGAGGCAGTCATATTGACCTGTTTAGCAAGGTTAGTATTGGCGTCGAAATAAAAGCCAAGGGTTTCACATTTTTGACAGTGGGAATTGTGTTACCGTCAATGATGATGTTGTTGTTGTTAGGGCTGAGTTTCTGCAGATTGTTGGGAGATCCGACAAGGAGAAGCTCAGTCTTCTCATCATTTAGGCTGTTCTTATAAATTAGCCTCTGGATGGCTGTCTTTTCGTCATTAATCTTTGTAATGCCTACTACGGGCATCATTTGGGCCCAAATAGCCTAGGTCTTGTTAATTTCCATGTCAATATTTCACTATTGGTCAAGCAATAATAAACAATAATCTCATTATTACAACCGGGGAAGATTTTAATCTGAGGTTGGGCGATTGCATAGGTATGGGTTCACCACTTGAACATCTTTATATAATAATATTTTCCTCAATCAGTGATTAAAGATCCCACCATGAGTAAGTCAGATAAATTACTATTACGTTATTTAACCACCTTGGGCATATGGTCCAGTATGGAAGGTTTCCATCTGATCATCCAGATTGGTTCACATTTTGGCATAGCACAAACACCGCCACAAATGTTTATTTTTTATATGTGGTTGTGATTGGGGTTTCTTGCTTCACTATTTTGCAGGTCACCAACCCAAGAGTAGTCTGGACCCGTTCATCCTGCTTTATCAGTCCTCTCAGGGAGTGTTATTGAGACATCGGGAAATCTGCAATTGTTCTGGCTGCCCCATCCAGATTCCACTGTGGTGGAAAAGGCTTGATAAAGAATCGATCTCCAAGAGACTTGTTTCTGCATCCTTGCTGGACATTGAATCATGTATTTCTAGTTCTACCCCTTAAATGGTTATTCTTGTTCATTTGGAGAATAGTCTGGTGACTGACAAAATATATCCTGGAACTAAGCATTGAGTGTGCAATCAGTATGATTACCTTCCAAGCTGGTTCACAAAAGGCTGTAGGGTATGAAGAGTCTACTTTGAAACATCATAAACAATGTGGTTAGGAATACATCTGCCCTGGAAATGGCCTGGAAGAAATATAACATAATTATAAAAGAGCTATAGCTGAGGCCAAAAAGCTTGGAAGCTTGACACTTGGTTAATATTACAACGTATGGCTTGCGGATGTATACTAATTGACCTTTTCCAATTGACCTCGGGAGAAATTACCTTGGGAGAATGGACCTAATTGATAAGGTCAATTAGGAAATATATGCCGGGGAAACCCCCCACAACACCCCACCCAATCCAAACCCCCTCGCAAACTCCCACCCAATCCCCTTATATTATTTATAATCCAAAACCAACCCAATATATATATAAAACAACTAAAATAATATAAAGGTCAATCGTGTAGAAGGTTAATTAGGACCACTATAATTAGGTCAATTAGGACAAAAGGTCAATTCTAAAAGGTCAATTTGGGTAATTCCTGGCTTGCAGTAACGAAAACCTGGGAAAATTGCCTCACATGGATGGGGACACTGAAAATGTGAGATAATCCAATCTTGCATGTTTCTGGCAAAACATTTCTCTTCTTCAGCCCAGGTAGCTACCATTACTGCCCTAACAACATCACAGTTAACAAATGAAATTTGGTTGAATGAAAGACAAATCATTCAGTTCTCTTGTACTTAAGTTCAAAAAGTATTATTTATATCTCCAAAAGCTAATGCCCTAAGAAATGATATCGTCTTTCTGGATAAACATAATCATTTGTTCTGGGTTCTTGCACATATCCATATTTTCAATGCAATTTCCCATTATCTGCCCATTTAGCTAGTGCAGTGCAGTCATTGATCCATTCTTTGATAGGGTTAACAGATTGTATCCCTGTTATTACAGCCTGATTTCCCTCGTGGACTCTTTCACTAAATGGTTCATACAGATTAGACTTCTTAAATGGAGCAGAACAAATAGGATTTTTGCTGTAGAGCAAAATGGGTTCCAAGACGGAGCTGGAACTGCAGCGCAATCCCAAACCTCAGGTCAATACTAGATAAATACGTTCTTGGTTACAGGAGTCGTATTTACCTGGGATTATGGAAAATAACATGCGCTACCTGAATTTGCCATCCTAATGGAATTGCATAGCCACTAAAACAGAGATTGCAAAAAACAAAGCCTAATTACACACATCCACTGTAACTAAGAAAACCGATCATTAAAAAGGAAGAAGAATTAAGCCGAAAATATGAATCTGCACTATGACCATTTTCAAAAGCGACCCACTGATAGTTGTTGATCCTGAAGAATGTAACTCAGTGCATAAGATTGCAGACATCGGTCCGTGAACAACTACGGAATGAAACTATTTTAATGTGAATTGGACACACAATCAGATGAGGGTAGAAAAATATAACTCCTATAATACTCACCTGCATGTATTCCCTTTTAATAATTATGTTTCACTACACAGCTAATGGGTCCAGCTGCAGTAGATGGTCCTTTTTAAGGAAAACAATCAATTTTGACAAAAATATTTGAATGCAAATTTTGCTAAAAAATCTTCCAGTTAAGAATTGATTTAGAACTTCTGCTATCCATTTCAGATAGGCGATGCATCAATGAAATCTAGAGTCAGCTTTGTTGCTCAATAGAGATAGCCGAGTACCTCTATAGGGAGACACAGAATGTGACTGGAAGACCTTATTACCATTACAATTATTCGTTCTGATTTGTGTGTTAAAATTCATATTTCGAGTTTAGGTAAGACTCATGTACTCGATTTGGCCCTTCATGTTTTGTATGGGATTTAAGAACAACCTTTGACTCCATCAGTCATCAAAACCTTATCTGTGATGGGGCTACGTAAGCCATTACTTTCTATTCTGGTAGCCCTGCAAGACATCCTTACTGCAACAATTTGCCTCGATTAGTTGGGCAACCTGTCTGAAGTTCATTGGTTTTCTAGAGGTGTTAGACAAGGTTGCATGTTATCCTCTATGAGGTCTAACCTCCATGTTAACTCTTTACCTTGTGAATGAGGCAAATTGACAATGAACATTCTGTTCTGAAAATAGGTTGAAGGAATATTTGCCCACGCTGATGATGTAGTGCTAATGCTTATATACTAAGAGTGGTCCAGAAACTCATTAGCAGGGTGGAGGAAAATTTTGAAATGAAAATGTTATGTACACCCTGTGCCTTGTTTAAGCAGTGTTTCTTACTTAAGTGAGGTGGACGCTGTAGGATGTACTGTGCATGTCTTTGCAATGAAAGCCTCTCGCCTAGCTTGTTGACATGCTTGTATTGTCATCTCTTGCTTTTGATGTGTTTGTCATTTGACCTGGGCAAGCGTGATTTAGGCTCTTGCTTTCTTAAGAAAAGCAGCACAGGTGAGTGGAAGTTGTCACATTGCTAATGCTCTTGGTTGCATAAAAGCGTATGGGAATCTTTAAGGACAATGGGAACCTTGACTAACTAAGTTACGATAGGGTGACCTCACTGATAACACTGGCTTACATGAAAGAGCGCAGCTCATGTCAAAGACTGATGAGGCTTTTTTCTTTGTTAGCAGGATGACTTTAATGTGCAACCGTGTCCTGTTGGAACCATCCCTCACATTGGAAAGCATGTGCTCTGGTGGGTATAAAGTCTGGGGTGCTCAGAGGGAAGGGACGCTCTGAACTGCATGTCTTGTGTTGCTGTTTGGTTTGTGCTGTCACTGCTTTCTACTAATGAAGTATTCACCAATCTAGTTGTGAGTGATCCTTTTTCTTCGACAAAAGCTATGTGGAATTCATGGCTGATTGTGATCTCTGTTTGAACATTAATACATCTAATTTAGTGTGGGTAGGCTATCACGGTGGTTAACTTCCTCCCATTCAGGCTATCGGTAGCAAGGTAAAATATGTAGTTCAATTTTCTTAACTAGGTATCTTCTTTAGGAAGAAGAAACTGTCGGCACAAAAAAGCCAAAGGGTTACTCAGCGCTTACACACAGAAAACTAATTGTATAAGGACTGAACGCTACTCTTCATGCAAAAAGCTGTCATAAGAAACATCTTATAGACAGGATACCTAAGGGAGAATGTATACATGCTCGGAGGAACTGTTCCGAAACTGCAGATTGTGAGTCAGAAAGCGACTGTATCAAATCCATATTTCTAGCAAGGGGATATAGCAATCAACATCTCAACAAAATTGAGATAGATGTACGCTGACTTAAGAGAGAGCCAGAAAATTCGGCCTATAACTAGATACAATTCAGATTGCCATAAAGTATATAATATTGTAAGAAAACACTGGCATCTACTTCACCTTGATAAACATATCTCAAGCTGGATTGACTTGAAACCGAGCTTCACATACAGCAATGGATGTACACTGAAAAATAAGCTCTGTCCCTCATTTATAAGTAATCCTATACATAAACCTAGCTGGTTACATTTGGCTCAACATAAAGGATTTCACAAATGCGGTGGATGCTCAATGTGCATATTTTTCACTTGAAACATCAATTGTCCATTTTGGTTCTTTGGGTTACCATCGCATTGAAGCCTTTATTTATTGCAATTCTAAATTTGTGGTGTACTGTGTTATCTGTGTATGTGGTTTATGATATATAGGTAGCACTATTAGACCGCTTAAAATTAGAATAAGAGAACATCTATCTGCCATTGGTAATCAGGAAGCAAAATATCCACTTGCCAGTCATTGGCAAGCACGTCATCAAATGGACTGTAGGGATGATATCAAATTTGTGGGCTTAGCTAAAGTATCCTTACCACTAAGAGGTGGCAATCTGACTTTGAAACTCAGACAACTTGAGGCTCAATTTATTTGCAAATATAGGACGGTATATAGGGACCTCAATTCTGATCATGAATTTGCAGTCTTTTTGTAACCTTTCTCACACTAAAAGTGTATTTATAATTTAGATTCATTAAACATTTTCTAATTCTTCTTCATGTGTAAAGGGGTTAGAACAGTATGCCAGTTAAACCTTACATTTAGCTTGCTCAAGTTGCATTTGATTCAACTTGCTATCGAATTATGTATTGTGCTCCTTATACATTGGTAACGCGACGGGATTGATTAAGCTGCTGATTCAGGACCTCATTTTTTACAATGCAAATTAATGTTGATTGGAGGGGTTACCATCTCCCCAATTGTTTGGGGGAGATAAGGGGAGGATGACGGTTTGTTTGGTCCTTTTTTTGTGATCAAATTCAGCAGTAGGGAAATAAAATTCACTGTGCTCACAATTATTTTATATTCGGTTTAAGTTGCAACATATAATTTCTTCAAGTTGCGTATGGGCTAATCTCTTGGCATAGGATTGGCCGGCCATTCAATCTGTAGAATATCGGGCTCCAGTCATTATTAATGTAGTCTCCCAGTCATTTGAACGGCACTGAATGCTTCATACTCACCCAAGATGGCAGACTGTGCTGGTCTTGGCTTACACATAAACAAACAAGGTCCAGTCTCTTATGTACTCTATATTAGTGACTACCGCACTCACACGCAAGCTGGCACTCGGGGGAAACCCATTTATGAACTTGCATCTCGTCAGGGTAAGACACTTTCATAACGATCCCCGAGATGGAGACACGCTAATTAAGCACTGTCTAGACGGCTCTGATTAATTGTCTAGAACAGCTCGGCAGCGAGCAGAGTTATTGCAGCAAGTCAATTGGTATTGACATAAGATCTAGCATCCTTAAAATACCGTATTTGCAATACTATATACAGTTGTTGGCTACACGTTTCAAATGGAATGGTGGCATACTATAAGTATTGGCGGAATTCGATGTTGCTACAGGTTTAACAATATGTGCATCTTTATTATGGTTATTTCGATTGGGACCTGCACGTTTTCCTAATTGGGGTTTCTCTTTAACACCTAGGTTTTGTCCGCAACTGCAAAGCGAGAGAGGTCGGATTGACCAAGTCTTATAGATATAGACATGTCTATTTACAAATTCAGTGGATCACATTTGCACAGCCGCACTGATCCTTAGCTGGTGGATGTGATGTGGCTGAATCTATATACTTCTTTTTTATTTCAGTAATTGTCGCGCTGGTTTGGCAATTTGACTACTTTAGACTTGGAAGCAAGTCGTGCTATTATATAAGGTACATATTCACCCCTCTTTCCTTAGAATTGGCAGAGTAACTATCTGGTCGCGTTCACCAAGTGTAATAAATGACTAATCATATTCTCTTATATCTTTTCCTTGTCTCTATTATTGTTGTTTTGTCTACCTTTCTGTACATATTCCACACATAATTGCTTGTTTTTCTCTGCATTGTGTATATATCATGATGTGTCTTTATCTATTGGTATCACTAATTTATGGTTTGTGTTATCTTATGTTTTATTGTGCAACCGCCCTTATGTCAGACACCTGGCGGGGACTTCCAATGTTAATGTTGTTTTTACTATCTTTGCTACATCACATTATTGTATGTATAATTTTGCATGATCAGCCTCGGAAGAAGAGCTGGATAGCTTGAACCACATGTCAGGCTGACAACCTCTTCCTAATAAATGCAAATTGGCATCTTACTTGACTATCTGTGGTGCAGTGTCTCTGGGACTTTCTTTCATATCATCTTTGGGGAGCGCATATAATTAGCTCTGCTACCAAAATAGCTAAATTGATTGGAACACTCCCAACTCTACTGAAAAAAACCTTGGTTGCCAGTTATGATGCCGAAGTTTGAGATCATGCATCTGTTGTCCCCACTCAATACAATGACAGATATTTCCTGCATCGCCTTTTTGCATTTCAGTTGGTTCAACAACGTTTATATTGCTGCTAAATGCAGGTTTCGGTTATATATCAGATTAATTCATTTTAAATCACTGAATATTTGGGTAAGACTTTGGAAAATAACAATATACACCTTACGCATTGTGTTTTAAAGGATTTGTTAGCTTCAGATCTCAGCTACTGTAGCTCATGGCTAAAATTCCTAAAAAAGGAATTGCCTTTGTTGGTACTTGTTCTTGGCTCTGTCTCTGATGGACTCAGTGGATCTAACATGTCTAGGCACCAAATCCACCAGCTTGGAGAATTAACAGAGATGCACCTCTGAATGTAGTTCTGTACAACACTATTTTAAGTATGCTTTGCACCACTTCACTACTTTGCAAATAATTGCTCAAGTTAGTTTCATACTTTTCTCAAAAAGAGTATGTTGTTAAATGTAAGAGCTAATTGCCCCCGCTTGCGTCGGCGGTCCATAATTGGAGCTGTGATATTAGTTTTCATTTTCATCAACATGTGCATGTGCATGGTACCACAATACAACCCATCATGAGGATATGACACATTATTACATTTTTGTCCCATCTTTAAACTTTTATGGAGAAAATGTTGTATTTCAATACTTAAAGGTTGTAATATAAGGGTGTTTTTGGTATACAACTATTTTCAGAATTCTCTACCAGATAGACAAGAAATAATGTGATTAGTTAAATCTTATTTTTATTTTCACTTTTTTATTGTTTTTAATTTTATTTTTATGATGGTTTCCTGCAAACTTCAAAATCAAGTTGTTTTACTGACTGATATACACCCCTAAGATGAACACATATATATTAAAATAATTAATTCCACAGTTTGTTCCAAAACATAACCATGGCTATAACAAGAGAAATTTACTTTCCCAGCATTCTCCACTGTTCAGACTTCAAAATAGTTAAGTGATCTACAAAGCACCCAAAACAAGAAACTCTCCAATTATCTAACATTTTACATTTGATGAAGACGTTTGGAGAGTTTCATTCTGGCTCAGCTGTTAGCCAAACTTCCTGTAAACAGATGATATCATGATCTCGTACATTAGCAGCTATTACAGAGTTCTTCATAAAGTTATTATAGTCCCTGGACTTGCATGAAATAATGGACACACAATGTTGCTTGAACAAGGCCTAACGTTTGAAGCAAATAGAAGAATCTTAGCTAACCAGGACCAATCAGATCTTGGGACATGCTCCAAGTTAGAGCTCACCAGCAAAACTGCTTGTTGGTCTTTGAATATGTCCACTCACAACGTAATGAGTTGTCCCTTTGAGGGCCCTATCGTTTCTTATTAGGTTGACCCTCAGTCTGCGTGGCGTCTCCCTGTGGCCTCCTTTAACAATTGAATATTGTAGTCCAAAGTGAAGAAGGCATCCATTTCAGCCCTGATGTGTAGTGCTGGTCGAAGTGGCCGGGAGCAGTTGGGCGTGGTGTTCCACTAATTTAAAAAAAAAGGTTTTGATGTTCCTATACTTTATTTTACAAAGAAACCATTATGGATTGGCTTTGTTTTAATATAAAAGTGTAGGAAGAAGTTGAAACTTGCACATCAGTGCAGAGCACTGAACATTCGCTTAAACAGCAGGTGTGTTTGTCTGGGGGTTTGGGATGCGTGTGGGAGGGGGCGTGGTGATGGGGTCTGTTCGGAGTGAGGGCAGGCCATCAGAGAACATAGTACCACTACTTCTTTTCATACACTTTGACCACTGGCTCTTGGCCTAGAATTAAGCAAAACAATCAGTGATGCTGCAGCGGTCGAATCAGAAAATGCCACTGATATTATATCTTGAGATTAAAACACATGCAAACTGTGAATCTCATTGAATAACTGTACACATTATTTTAACAATGGTATCACACAATACTTAGATTCATAAAAAATGCACCAACTGCTGACAGTCTTTAAAAAACATGTGAATTATTAAGCCAGCTGTAACAGCATGGATCAAGGAGGAAAGGTATATTGGTTTCAAAACATAGGCAGTATACTTTCTTTAGTCTTAAATATTGATACTGTGTGAGGACCCACCAACCTGGGAAATCTGTAAGGGAACATTTAGAGTGTACATTATCTTGTCTATTACAGCCTGGTTCCATGTCATTTCATCGCGGGATGTTCTTTCGTGGGGTTTTTATCATGATTTATTTTATGAAAAAACCCATCAAAATTTGTTTTGAATTATTTTTGGGGGGGTTCCTCTAAACCCCCCATTTTCTATAATTTGTGTTTATTCCCAAACACCCACACCCCATATATATCATTTACTAACGCCCTAAAAGATTTGATGGGTTTTTTCAAAAATAATTTGTGGCAAAAAACCCTGCGAAAAAACATCCCACGATGAAAGGACGTCGTACCTCCAGCCTAGCCCAAACATTTTCAATAATGTTCTGCTTTAATTCTACAGGTTCCACCACCACAAAGTACCTGAGATGCCACAGGAGAACAGGATCCATGATGAATATGGAACCCTTGGATGATTGATGAGGCTGGAAGATGCTCTTCCTCATTGTAGTACCTTTGGTGCCCTGGCAGGCAAAGAGGTGGAGGTTCTTGGCTTCACTCAACGGGACTCCTTGAGGACGGACCCCCTTTGAAAGAAGGAGTTACTGGGATGTCGAGGCCAAGATAAAAAGAGGAACCAGACGGTGTCGGAAAGGCAGCACTTTCAGTCTTCGCAGCAGTCTCTGTTGGCTGTTGTTACTCCCGCTGTGGATGTCCCCCGAAGATGAAACTTGCTGTGGACTCCGAAAAGGCCAGGCTGCAGAAGATGAGACTGCTGGGGACCTTGGATGCCTTTTGGTGGTGATGGGGGCAGTGGCAGAGTAGGTGTCGGTTTTCAGGATTTAGTGGTTCTCTGACTTTTGGATCTTTGATGCTGCAACCGCAGCATGGACCTCTGGATGGCTTCTGGCAACATGGACTCAACCAATGGACTGGACTATGGACCCTCACCATGGCTGGATACTCAGGATGTCTTCTTTGGTTTTTGGCAGTGTGAAACCCCCCGGCAGACCTTCACGCAGTGAACTGGGATCTTCTTCGGTGGGAAATCAGATGTCGTATATGGATGACCCCTGAAGGATTGTTTGATCAGGTGGAACATTCACAGCATTAACCTGGAAAGGGAGGGCCAGAGAAAGAGTTGCTAGGGTAATGCCCATACTCTATACACTTAGTAACACAAAAAATAGGGAAAGACACATCTGTCTCATGACTATGTTATAGCCAGTTGGGATCCAGTTATAAAAACCACTTTGGTAAGGGCAAAAACGAGAGAGACAAGGCTGAGGCGAAGGACAGGAAGGATACTGTGAATTTCTAGCTATCCCTTCCTCAAACGCACACCTTCAACTAGGTAGTGATGATGTGCCGCTTATCTAACAGATATAGGAAAAGAGATAAAAGTAGCAACTTCTATGAGTAGTAATACATGCAGCCTTGTTTTGCCCTTAGCACTCTCTTCCACTATGTGTATGTATTTGTAAAAGACAAGAAACCAATTAGTTAATTTAAAACAGCGCATTAGCGGTCAGAACCATAGACATCTACTAGGGTGTCTGAAGGTTTAATGACCTAAAGATTGTCTACTGACCCTGGTATGCTGGGGTTTAAAATGACACAAACAACAAACAGACCAATATTTGTTTTACAAACAACACGAGTACACTACAGTCCCGGCCCTCCGTCTAAAAATACAGTTAATTGGCGGAGGGTGGGGTTGATTAAAAGGGTACGCTCAAACTACAAAGTAGGTCAAATTTATGCCTCTTGTGTGTAGCTACCACCGTCGACCGGTTTCAGTGGCATAGGTGTAAATCAAGCCACCTTCATCAGGAAAGTCTTCAGTTTATGTCAACTTGTTAAGTCATAACGTACTAGAGAAGTTGTAGAAACATAAACAGGACAAGTGGGTTTATACTTTACCACCTTGTCAATGGTGCCATGAGGCTGGATCAGTCTGGGAGGGAACCTATGGGCAAAGAAAATACACCATGGTCACCTCTGGGCTAGTAACTTCCAAACGAATTTCTATGAATCAACACACTATTATATGCTATTCATATGCTCTAAATTGCTGATAGCAATACCACGATTAGACAGAAATGTATTCAGATGAACATTCATATTTACTGTTTTTGAATGTTTTTCGATGTTAAGAGCTGCACTGCCAGAGGTCTAGACTGGACCTCAGAGGCAGAGAACATATAGAAAACACACACAGAGAAGTGGTAGAACAAGGCCTAGGAGTCCCTGTCCCACCAAAAGGCATCTCCAGCATCAGACCCCCCCCCACAACCCTCTAGACTGTGGTTAGGGTGACTTATCTCCCACAAGATTGTTACCCTCATCCAGATGGTCAACATACCTTCTGCAAAGGCCATATGAATTGTCATGACTCTTCATTGGCCTATGCTCAATGGTGAAATCTAGCCCTTGCAGGCTAATGGACCATCTAAGCAGTTTGTGGTTTTCACCCTTCATTTGCAGGACCTTGAAGGCAGACCCTGTAAGGTAAGGTCTAAAACACCTAAGTGCCCAGATCATGGGTATAATACAGGTTCCCTCCATAGTCTTTCCTTCAAGCCATCAAAGGCCCTTTGACAGTCTTCACTGAAATGAACCTTCTTAGGCTTTTGTATGATGTCAGAGCTGTCAGACGGGCATGGTGTAAAGCGCTATATAAAAATCAAATAAATACAAAATACAAAGATATGCTGCCATAGTCTGCCATGAAGTTCCGGTAGTCAATGAGGCCCAAAAAAGCCCTCACCTGGATAGAGTAGAGGGAGTCTCTCAGTCCTGTACAGCTTGAATTTAACTAGGGAGATGTTGGATTAGACCCGCTCCTACTTCATGACCAAGGTAGGTAACCTTTGCTTGGGTTATCTGGCACTTGGTTGCCTTGATAGTGAAATTGGCCCCTTTCACGGCCTGTAACGCTTTATCCAAGTATGTCAGATGCTCTTTGCAGGTTTAACTGTAGACAGCAATTTCTACCAGATCGGCCACACAGAAGGCCTCCGGTCCACTGAGAGCATGATTGACTAACCTTTGTGAGGTGGCAGGGGCATTCTTCAACCCAAAAGGAATAACCCTAACTGTTAAAGCCCAACAGGTGTTGAGAAAGTTGTGTTCTCATTGGCCTGGTCAGTCAGACCTATTTGTAAAAAGCCTGATGTGAGGTCAAGGGTGCTCACAAACATGGCAGCACCTATTTTGTCCACAGGCTCATCAACCTTTCTTGTGGTCCAAGGCCCCACACTCCCGACAGGTGCCAGGAATGTTGGTGAACTGTGTTCGATCTACTAGGAGCCTACTTTGCAGCACAAGAACTATTACTCTTACTCCCAACCCCTTGGGACTTATCGCCACCAGTATTTTGGACCTCAGAAGGAGAATGCTTAGGTTCACTTGAATCTGGCTGCTTGTTGGACTCCTCAGACTTCTGAGAGGTGCCTTTTTCTTTGTCCTTGTCCTTCCCACTTGCTTTCTTAGGGTACAACCTGAGGGAGACCGTTTGTCTGCCAATTTAGCAAAGTACTGACGCAGCTCTGGTGAACAAGCCTCAGAAAAATTTCCAAAAAACAAGAGGTGAGACAATTCAACAAAGGACTTCACTTGGTAACCATCAACCCACCCCATCATATTCATATGTGCAGCACTCACCCAATCAATCCAAGACATATTTTCTCTTGTATAATCCGGCAGGTGTCTTGCTAACCTTGCAGCTTTCATAAACTCATTCTTCTTCCATACTCAGTTTCAGAATACAGTCATAACCAGTCTGAGGTACTCTACCTAATAAACACTTAGCCCACTCTCTATGGACAACATCATGGATATCACAAGCCATCTCAAATGCTTCTATCAATTGGAGGATATCAGAACCCTCCACATACATATCAACAAAATCTTTCATAAACGTTGTAGCAGGAGACCTGACACTCTCAACTGGTCTGGATGGGGTTTCTTCCTTAGCTTTATCCAGTTGGAGTTTTTGACATTCAGTGTCTCTGTGTTTGAGTTCACGATCTCTGTATCTCAGTTGAAGATATCTTTCTTTGAGCATAACTTGCTGTGCCAACACGTCTCTCTTTAACTTAGCTTGAGTCTCTAAATGTTTGTATTCAAAGGCTAATTTCATCCTCAATAACACATGTTACAGGGAATCCCCCTGAGAAACAATACTGGGCTTTGGAATTGAAGTGGCAGGAGAGGTGGCAATCCCATTGCTAGCAACTGTGACTTCACCAGGGGCAAGGTCCCCACAAGAGCCCTCTTCACTGTCATCACAAGTTTCACATTCTGCCTGGAAATCGACAAGGGCAGCTATAATCTCTGCCCTAGTCTAGTCCTCTCAATTCACAAGCACTCTGGAGAGCTTCTAAGTTCATCCTAGTCAATTTACCATTTGCAATATTTTTCATTGATTGTAGTGAGATTATACCAGCATACACCACTGAACCGTGAATTAATTAGACAGTGAATATTTAGTAGTAGCAAGGTTAAACACTGAGTCTTAAATCCAGTGATCCCACTGCTGTACCACCAGTGTAAAGACTGGAGGGGGGTATCTGTACTTCCGCCCTCTATATTGTTGGGACAGGGGCACAGAGCACCATAGCCACTGCTCTCAATTGGTAATGTTGGACAAACAGCAAGGCTTAAACTCTCAGGAGGTGATGCAGGCTTGCTCTTAAGTACAGTGATTCCCCAAGGCCCTACAAAGGAATGTCCACACACTATGTTATGCGATAACACAGTCTGTCAGCACCATCAAGATTTTGATAAATAAGTTTCAAGTAAATGCATACATATAAATAACACTTTGTACTTTGGTAATTCGGTATACGATAATATTATCCCCATATAAATGGTTGCCATACATATGGTTGCCGGGAAAAGGCTGTGGCGACTTTATATATGGTGACCTTATATATGGGGTTAAGGGGAGCGGTGGTTGTGGGGGTGTACCCCTCTCCCCTTGAGAAAAAAAAGGTTTCGGTGGTTGCGCATGTTTAATGTGATAATGTCCCTACAAACCACTGCCATTTTTTGTCAGATGACATTTTTGTAATTCTATTCTAATATTTGTATTTATTTATTCATGCATGCATATATAACGCACGCTAAATCCTAGGGCATCAAGGTGCTAGTACGTACATTTAAAATTAGACATGATAACTTATGTAACATGTATGCTGAAACAAAACAGAAACATGCAAACACGGTGTTGTGATTCCTTATAGCATATGCAGCGTACCAGTGTACTTAGTTCCCAATATCGGTGAGTATGCAGAGAAAAGCAAAGTCTTAAGATATTTCCTGAACACCAAATAGGATTGTTCAGCTCTGAGTGATAGATGTAAGGAGTTCCAAGACTTGGACGCCTTAACTGTGAAACTGGAACCCTGCCTCCCGCTCTCTTGGCGAGTTGTGGCGAGTATGAGGAACGGTTGGGTCTGGTAGATTCGTTTCGGATAATTTTTGTGAGAGATGACTGGGGGCCCTGTTGGCAAGGAATTTGTGTGGGATAACTAAGGATTTAAAGATTATACGCTAGGGATCAGGTAGCCAGTGCACCATTTTTCTTGCTGCAGAGATGTGATCACACTTTGAGATGTTGAGAGCATTAGTTTGATTTGTGACTAAGCAGCCACACTTATCTCAGGAGGGAGTTATGTGACCTGTAGAGCAGTACAAATAAATCAGAACATGCATAGACCCAATAAAACACGTACTCACTTAAAGTTCTATTAAAATACATGTAATACAGGGCCTGAGGTAACAGCCCTGTAGTTATGGTTAAGTTGCTCAACTCACAGAAAGAGCACTTTTTGTCCGGCTTTTGACTTTGCCTCCCCTCCTCCTGGACAAATCACGAAACTTTGCAGACAGAGTATAAGCCCCTTCAGAATGATATTGCAAAGTTTGGTGCAGTTTTGTCAAGGGGGGCAAAGTTACAGGGCGGGTCCCAAAATGTGTGGAGATCCTCATAGACGCAATGGAAATAAAATGTTGCTCATGCCTACAGCCCAAACCGCTGGACGGAATTTCACCAAATTTGCGCAAAGGAGCAGTGGCTTGATCCCGAAATCGTGCTTTTATAAATTTGGTATAAATCCATTCAGTAGTTATTTTAAAAACGGTCAAAAAGTAGGTAAAAATAAATTTGTGATATCTGGGTCCAGTCTGCAGACTGACTTCCCTACTCGGTCCAATCAGGGTCTGGCGTGATGTCCGTGGACATCAGACACGCCCACTGTTTGGATGGTGAAAAGCGTGAGGTGCATCATATTTTTCTAAACGGTCACCAACTTGGATCCGCGGACAGTTGCCGGTGTCCGTGGATAGCGTGGTGGGAAAAAGTCTGGAAAACATATTTGGGGCTATTTGATGGTCGAAAGAGGGGCTGAAAAGAGTGGGTGGGTGGAAAAAAGATGATATGGGCCAGTTTTTATAGGTGAGAAAAGGGTTTGCAGATGCCGCCGATTCCGGGTCACTTCTTACTGTCTGCGGACATTATATGGATGGCAGGGGATTCTGGGTAAGTTTTGTCATGTGAAGGTCTATTGTACCTACTAGCTATATGGTTTAATTCCATTGTGGTGGTTGTGGCCAGGGGCCAGATTCTTCGGTGCATCTGGCCACTGGCCACAAACACTGTAGTAATATATGTATAGAAATTGTAGGTACTGTAGTGGGAGTATAAAGTATTTGTAATATGGTGGAATGAGATAATTGAACTGTATATGGTATTTATGATTGTAGTACAATTGAGGACAGTGCTCCATGATGTCTCCTCCACCTTTCCCACGGTCAACAATTGTATCCTCATTAAACGGTTACATGATACTTTTAGCATAATGGACCGGGCACTGGACTGGCTGATTTGTTTTCCTCACTTACTCCCCTTCCCAGCTGCAACTGGACTGTTTGTACTGCACCACTTCACTATGTACCTGTAGAGTACCACAGGGTTTTATTCTATAATTGTGGCTCTTTCATATGTATTTCATCTCTCTGGTTGACCTGATGTCTTCCTTTTTTCTCATTTCCAGTGTTATGTTAATAACACAGAGCTTTCCTTAACTTCGCTGAACTAATTTGTTATCCTAGCTTTTTAGCCTTGATTGTTTGATCACCATTGAGGCATTGTGTGTGGCTAACATAACAATTTGTGTCTGAATGCCAGTAAGGCAGAGATCTTTCTTATTGTGATACCTGTGCCCTGTTTTTCTCCTACCCTGTGGCCAGTGTCTTTGGGCCTTCACCATCCAGTGAGGCCAAAAACTTTGGGGCCATCTTTAAGTCTTCTATCGCCATTACATTTCAGAGCTTGTAAAAAAGCCCATGCTTTCAGTTTGCCCTCTGTACAGGAATTGTACCATTCCTCACCTTCCCACAGAAGCTGAACGTATCAAGAGCACTGTTCCTGTGTAGGCTGGACTATTGCAACAGCCACTTCCTTAACCTCCCCTTTGTTGTCTATGCCCCATTTGGATAATCTAGAATGGGACTGCAAGACTCATCCTTTGCCTGAAGCGGAGGGATCGCATCGCTGTAACTGTAAAATGTGTACATTGGCTTTTGCTAATTGCAAGGACTACAATATGTACGACTTTGTTTCCCTAACTTGGCCCTGCTAGAACTGTAACTCCTATACTGTCATTGCCAAACGCTTTTTGAAACAAAGAGCGGGAGGCATGTCTCTGTTTGGCTGGTGCCTCTCTTCGAACAGCTTTCCTGCTCCTCTTATACTTGAGCTGGACTTCATTAAGTTCTGGAAACTTCTGAAAACTCTGCTTTTATGTTCCTTGTTTTACTTAATTCCTTCCCTGCTAGCTCATACATCTGCCACTGAGACTGGTGGCCTGGTCCCCCATGACCCTAACAGGTTTCAGGCCCTATATCTAGTCGACACCAGTAGAAGCCTCCCCTTCAGCACTGCCCTTGTGGGTCTACCGCCTGGCGGCTGTGTACCACAGCCTTTTCCGTTGCCCCAGCAGGTAGCTAGTAGTCTCCCATTTTAGCATCTGTTGGCACTTTACTTCTGGGCTCCTATGACTACTTGGCATTCCCTACCCCTCTTTTCATTCATGCACTTCTTTTACTGCATAAAGAGCTGTAACTCCTATACTGTGATTGCCAAACGCTTTTTGAAACAAAGAGCGGGATGCATGTCTTTGTTTGGCTGGTGCCTCTCTTTCGAATAGCTTTCCTGCTCCTCTTATACTTGAGCTGGACTTCATTTAGTTCTGGAAACTTCTGAAAACTCTGCTTTTGTTTGTTTTCCTTGTTTTACTTAATTCCTTCACTGCTAGCTTATACATCTGCCACTGAGACTGGTGGTCTTGTCCCCCATGTCCCTAACAGGTTTCAGGCCCTATATCTAGTCGACACCAGTAGAAGCCTCCCCTTCAGCACTGCCCTTGTGGGTCTACCGCCTAGCGGCTGTGTACCACAGCCTTTTCCATTGCCCCAGCATCTGTTGGCACTTTACTTCTGGGCTCCTATGACTACTTGGCATTCCCTACCCTTTTTTCCATTCATGCACTTCTTTTACTGCATAAAGCATATGTACCTGTATAGCAGCAGTGTGTACATTTTGTGGGATAAGGAAGGGAAATGCATATGCAAACTATTTGTAGTACATTATTAAGTGGCAGTTGTGTGCAAGTTTAATATGTTTGGGTTATATGTAGATTTTTTAAAACTTATTAGTGGATATATGTGTGACTGTTTCAAAGCAGGCAATGACGGAGTGCTGCATACATAACAGTAAAAAGGTAGAAGGGCTGTTTTGTGAGATGGCATGCACATACAATCCATGTTTCTTAATAATGCATGGCCTAGAGATGGCACTGCAGAGACCGTGGATAATGATAAAGGGCCATTGATTATGGTCTTTGTTGTATGCTAAGAAAAGTATTTTGGACAGAAAATTGTTTCTGTGATTTTTTTCTTTTTCTCTGGTATACAATTGTTGATTATTTCCATTAGCATAGTATAAAATGCTAAAATGCTAATGGGAATGTTGGAGAATTTTATTGAGTCTAACTACTTTACTGAAAAATGTAAAGTAGATGGACTCTGTAAGCTTATTTTTTTACTTCTATTTTTAAACGGTGATAGGTGGTTTCTAAAGGAAACTTTTTTGTGTTTTTTGATTTTTTTTTCTTGTTTTTGCACGAGTGGTTAGAAAGTAAGGTGGGGATGGAAATAAGAGAAGGGACACCAACCACAGATATAGAGGAGCAGGTGGGCAGTGGAAGATGTTGGTCGTGCACTAATTTGATGGTGGGGGTAGTGTTTATCATGCTCCTTGATTGCAGCCTCGAAAGCACTTTTGAAACTGCTCCGCCCTGCAGAGTGGTGTGTTGCAGTGTATACACAGTACTGTTGTCTTGGAAAGATATGGATGAACAGCTTCTTTTATGGCTTGCAAGGTAGCTGGTGGGATTTTCTGCCCCACAGGAGTAGCCCGTGTGGTGGTAGTATTGGTTGAGGAAGATGAGGTATGGGAGGACAGCGTACTACTTCCTGAAAAAAGAAAAGCCTTTTGAGAGCCTTCCGGTGGTTGGATTCTTTGTGGCGTCGCATACAGGTGGTCTGTAGGAGTACTGGCCATGTTGTCTGTGACTGAATACAACGTTGCACTCAGTGCACTTCACCTTGGTAGCCTTAGCCTTTGATACACCCCCAACCGTGGTAAAGAACTGCCACACCCATGATTGTCTCGGGTGATAGAGGTAGCCATTTCCTCTACTTCATCTTCCTGGTCCTCTTGATGCATGATTGCGCTTCTTGCATTATGTAGACCCTCCAGCTGGTGGTGGTGGTGGTTGCTCCTGGGGAGAAGGGATGACAATAGCTGATGCCATTTTAGAAATTAGTACCCGGCGTATGCTGTACACCGGGAATACTACTTGTGGATTGTCTCTTTTCCGAGCCATACCACACAGTATTCCCGTGTACGTTAGTGCGTCCTGCGCGTGCTGGGTACTCTGTTCCCGGTGAGGGGCGTGGCAGCCCCTTAGCCAATGAGGAGGCTCATCTTCCTGGTCCTCTTGATGCATGATTGCGCTTCTTGCATTATGTAGACCCTCCGGCTGGTGGTGGTGGTGGTTGCTCCTGGGGAGAAGGGATGACAATAGCTGATGCCATTTTAGAAATTAGTACCCGGCGTATGCTGTACACCGGGAATACTACTTGTGGATTGTCTCTTTTCCGAGCCATACCACACAGTATTCCCGTGTACGTTAGTGCGTCCTGCGCGTGCTGGGTACTCTGTTCCCGGTGAGGGGCGTGGCAGCCCCTTAGCCAATGAGGAGGCTCCAAAAAGGGCAATCCCCTCTCCAAGCCTCCCCATGGCTGGAGGCTGCCTTTGTCCCCCACCGGGGACTCAAGTACATTTTTTTTTCCACCACCTCCCTCCCGCACAAACTATCCCCTCCTTGCCCTCCCAACCCCACTCACCTTCTTTTTTCTTCTTTTCTTCGGAGCGAACGCACTGCAAACACTTCTGTTCCCAGCGCATCTGCTCCCAATGGCCGCCATGGAAAGGGAAAACGACTACGTTTTCCCTTTCCCGGCGGCCATTTTTTCCACTTGTTCCTTCTGTTTCTAAACGCGCCAGCGTTTCGAAACAGAAAAAAATGCCATTAGTACCCCAGTCTAACCGGCCGGGGTACTAGTGGCTATTAGACACTCGGTGGCGGGCCAATACTGCCCACGGTAATGCCCCTTAAGGTCAAATGTTCCAGATCAGCCGAAAATGCTGCTATATTGGAGGTAAGAATGATAATAGGAAGTTGTAGCAAATTAGGACGCACTGGTAAAAACCCATGAAACTCAATGAAAATACTTTGTTCAAGGGATGTTTTGGTTAAGTTGCACTAACAAAAACCTATGAAATTCAGTGAATACATTTTGTTGAAGGAACGTTATGGTTACACTTAAAACCAGAAATCCCCAGAAATTTGCCAGTTATTGTACGCTAAGCAACCATAACTCACGCCACCACTGTGCACTGCTAAGATTAATACCCATGACAACAAAGGTGACATCACAAATTGTGTTGATGACATCACTGATGACATCACATATGAAATTCATTTCGATGAAAAGTCCCTACAAGGGGTTGTGTGCATAATGTTGGTAACAAGATGTCAGGGGTGATTGGGAGACTTATCATGAACTACTTAATGTATTAAAGATACTCATCTAAAAAAACATTATATTGGAGTTTTGTTGCTAATACAAGAACCTAATCATACATACAAATAGGCTATGGCTGCAGCATGCAGTTTACGTAATTTTGGATAATAAAACGATGAATGCTACCATATCAGATGTTTAAATAATGTTAAATATGGAATACATATCCAACAATTCAAGATTTACGATACAAGGACTTTACGACACATTTGTGTTACTACAAACAATACATATGAAGACCCACAATGCACACAAATCAGTGGCAAATACAGGGAAACTAAAGTAAGATAGAAAGAAACAACATGACCAAAAAATGGCAATAATCATGAATACAAATGAATTGTGTGTTTGAGGCTCACTTATTGCCCCATGTATGTGCACCATGAGCTGAGACCAAATCCTATGAAAGTACTTTAAAACCATACGACAAGGTTAACGTCTAGATGTATGGCACCTTTTGAATTTTCATATTCTGACTGTTAGTGATCAAAAACACCTGGCCTAAATATGTAAGTGAACAAAACAAGTGCCCTAGATATGTGATGTTAGCACTGATGTCATCAATGATATTTGTGATGTCATCTTTGATGTCCTGGGTGCTAGTTTTAGCCGTGCACAGTGATGGCACGAGTTATGATTGCTTAGATTATCCTATCTGGTGAATTTCTGGGGGGTTTTGGCTTTACTTGTAACCATAACGGCACTTTAACAAACAAGGTTTTATTCATTGAAATTCATAGGTTTTTGTTAGAGCAACTTAACCATAACGTTCCTTTAAAAACGTTTTTTCATTGAATATTTATATACAGAAGGCACAATCAATTCTAAAATGCAGCAACTAACCATAACAGTGAATTAGAAATGGAATGTAGTTATACATTGAATAATAATGCAGGTGTGTAACATTTGGTTATACTTTTCATATCCAGCACACAAAGTGACGTCAGTTAAGGTCAGTAAAGCATTTATAAGTATCACCTTGGCAAAATTGAGTAAGGAGGGAATAAAGGTTATACAGCACACAGTCTAGCAACTGTTAATAACAAGTACACTCTCCCAGAGAGATATAGGCAGTTTGGCTCATAGCAATAAAAGTGTTCACAATTAAAACCTACCGAGGGCCCAGCATTGCCGAAACCAGTAGGATCAGAAGATGTACCTTTCGGGAACCAGTACAGCCAAAGTCAAATTAACAGTTGCAGTACTGATGAGGATCTTCAGAGGAAAAGTTACTTAAGCAGTCAGTAGTTCTTGCAGAATAGACAGACTGTTCACACACAGGCTGCAAAGCCTGTACAGAGGAGTTGAGGTCAACTCTGATTAAAAGAAAGCAGCACTTCCC
Source organism: Ambystoma mexicanum (assembly GCF_040938575.1). Classification (NCBI taxonomy): domain Eukaryota; kingdom Metazoa; phylum Chordata; class Amphibia; order Caudata; family Ambystomatidae; genus Ambystoma; species Ambystoma mexicanum. The sequence goes on along the minus strand of NC_090937.1, from coordinate 1,082,290,630 downwards.
TAACTAGGAAGCACCGAAAATTGCACAAGGTTATTACAACCCAACCTGCACAGTAGCTTAAAATGAAGAGGTAATTGTAGCTGTCTTCCTTCTAGGTGCAACGTTGCAGACCCTTATTCCCGCTCCTTGGTCATGGTGACAAAAGGGGGGACCTTTGGTCAGGCTTCTGTGGCAGCACTCAGGAGAAGGGGTTGGCAGCAGTGGATTCAGCTCACTTCAGAGGCTCTTTGTGGTTTCAGCATGGGTGGTAATCCTTTCACCCTTAGATATCCTCTTCCTCAGCTCAGTGTTTGTGAAGGAAGGGGGGGACTGGGAAGTTTGAATATCCCATGAAATTGGATTGGATAGGAGTATTGGAAAGAGGGTATACCACGTCTCACCATTGGGTGTCTCTCCCCCACTCCCTGATGACCCCTCACCCATGTGATCCTCCTCACATGTCCACCCACAAGGTATAGATTCAAAGGCATTGGCCGTGCCCTGCCATCCTGAGTAAGGGATCCCTGGGGCCTAAGCAGTGAAACACCCTCTGGTTTTTCACACAACCCACCTAACCTCATCTGGCTCCACAAATACATGCCTAATTACCCTAGAAATGCAAATAAAAAGGAAAACCCTCTTTTCCCCTATAACACTCTTGATTTACCCACTGTGAAGGCATCGGGAAGTAGACACAGTCAACTGTGGAAAGGTTGGGCTACAAACCTTTATTAAAATTACAATATGGTTGGGAAAGGCCTAACTTGCCCTATGCTAAGGTGGGATTTCCCTACCTAACTGAAACGAATGGTAGTCTGTGTAATGAAGTCCTAAGTAAATGTCTGTCTGTGTCCAAAACCTATACTTGCCCTCACATTCACGCGTTCAAAACGTGTAGGGATGCCAGCGTCAAATGAAAAGTGTTCAAACAAAAGTTCAGAGTTTCTTCCAGCTCTTGGTCGGAAAAGGTGTTCTCCCATCCCTAGGATTCAAGACAGTTCACTTTCAATCAAAAAGAGGATCCTATCCCCAAACTTTCTCTCACCATTTCCAAAACAACACAATTCCTCTGGATACTTCCAAGCTTTCAAGCTTCTGTCTTTCATCAATATCATAAAGTTCACTTCTTTAATTCACTTTCATCAATATCATAAAGTTCACAATATACAAGCTTTTCTCGACCTTCAGTGACAAACATATCGATGAGTTAAGTGGCTTTTCTTTAGTTGGGTGTATTTGTTCTATGTGCAGTTGTCGGACCACACGGTCCACACATTACAGGTCACGCAACCAATGCACCTTATTGGCTTCTCATTCACAGTTACACCACCACTGCCTCAACTCAACAGTGGTATTGGACTTATACACTTGCAGCCTTCTTAATACTTGTTTTGCCACCATTCACTTGTTGTAATATCTAATCTTCTCATAACGTTGCCACTGCTTCAGCTTTTAACTTATACAGTTCCACTTTTCTGTATGACTGTTGCCATTGCTTGTTTTCATCAGATTGAACAATTCACAGTTCCTTGTATCAGGGAATGCTTTTCTCTACCTTCAATCCAAGTGGCATTCAATCAATGTAACATTGTTTTGGTTCGGTATTCAAAAACTTCAATAATCAGTCACATTAAATAAAGCAACTGCAAATTGCAGGTTTGCTCTCCTACTGGGAATTTGCACCCTTGTTCACAGGCTAATTCACACTTTTAAAGTTCACTGCTTTTCTGGCCTTCCCTTTGCCTTGTCAATTTCATTATAGTTCAGTATTCACAAATCATTACAGGTCTTTGATTTCCTCCATCAAGTTATCGTAGTTATCAATCATCTTTACTTTAAGTTGGACTGGCATACTCCTTACCCAAAAATAGGCCCACCTCTTAAGAAGCGAGTGCACGTTCGTCTGTAAAGCAAATGTATTGTACAAATGGCCGGGAGGGGTTGGATGACGCCGTAGAGTCAGAACTAACCCAATTCTCTCCGAACCACACAAAGTTTACACATCATATATGTTTTTTTATTTTTTATTTATCTTTTATTTTTATTGTGTTATAGTCAACAGTGTGACCTTTCACAAAAACAGTTAGCATCAGTTATGATTTAAGAAACATAAGTTACTACATTTTTCAATAAAAGAACAGTTTAAAAAGAAAAACAACAATAATACCTTTTTTTAAATTACAAAAGCAAACATAAACCCAACCAAACCTCATGTCGTTGTTCAAACTTTGGAGTTGTGTAGTGTAATGAAGCCCACAGCTTCAATACTTCTATTGTTAAAAATGGTTTTGAACCCGAGGGGGCTCATTCCCAGTAATGAACAGTATTCAGCCACAAAGTCTGGACCACAAAACGTTCTAGGTGGAGCAGTCTCGACTCTTGAACGGCTGGGCATGAAATCAGGATATGTTGTAAAGTCTGATTTACAATTTAGCCAAAGAGCGAGCAATCGGCACCCACAATAGTCCCCTTGTCCCGCACTCTGAGCATTTTCCCCGTGGATATAAGATTCAGGCAGAACCGTAAGATTTCTACTCTCCATTTTGAACTGGGAAACTGCTTTAGATAGGTTGGCAATGTATCTTTGGGTTTATCTAGTTTTGAAAAACATATGTGTACCTTATAATTGTACATTCCATCTATTCTTGTTATCCAATCCCTTTGAATGAAGGCTCTCTTAACACCCACAGGGTTGACCATCAGACTGGATGATGTTCTTGAGAATTTATCTGGGGTGCCCAAAACCAAGCTTTCTAAAGTTTTCAGGAATTGACTGTTACCTTCCAATAGCGTTGATGTAATGTGTTCGTGCATCAAGCATTTGTGGGGCGTCATTATTTCCCTCTATAGTGACACCAACTTCTATTCCAAGGTAGATTTGAGAGAGTTTACCCCAAGTTTGTAACAGAGGCGAGTGATTGGGGGGATTGAGGGAGTTGAATTACTTTCTTGCACAACCTACCCTCAAGCCTTTCCAAATTAAGCTTCCAGGATTGGGACTCTACATCCATCCAATATAACAAGGGTGGTATTACTTTGCCTTTGTAAAAGTTAAGGGAAGGATGGAGAATCTGAAATATCTGGTCATTTCCACATCTGGCAGCTCAGCTGGTCTATCTTCCATCCAGACCCATCTATACAAATAAAACACTCGGATGAGACATAATTTAAAACCCTAGATACCTTACCTCATACAAAAATCGACATCCTGACCAACAAGATACCATTTATAGCAGGTTGTTTTTTTGTGTAATTACTCAATCAGATTTCTTTTTATTTTGTCGTGTTGATGAGGTGGTTGTTTGTTTCTGCATAGGTCTCTAGGGCAGTGAGCAGGTGTTGGATGCCCCACGGAGTATGGCCCAAGAGTAAGATATCGCCCACGGACTATGGTCCGAGAGTAAGATATCATCTGTGTAGGTGATCCAACATGGTTTTAACCTCCCCACCCTGGGACTAGCAAGAGCGTGATCTTTCAGTGCCTCATTCAGCTCTGCCAAGTAGAGGTTAAAGAGGCATGTAGATGGACTATTATGGATAACAAGTGCAGGGGCAGTCCCCACTGCCTTAGCTTGTTCCATTAGCACCCTCTGTTGAAAGTATTGAAGGCTTTCGATAGATCTACCAAAGCCCCGTACAATGGTAAGCTATCCTTAGTCCAAGCCCTTTCTTAAAAGATATTAATAATCAGGTCATTCATAGTGGTTGAAATCCCCTTCCGAAAGCCGAATTGTACAATATCTGCAATATCTAGGATGCCTCTTTCCTCAGACCTTTCAAATAGCTCCTGCAAAGTTTACTGTCTGAATCAAGGAGGGCGATAGGATGGTAGCTTGCAGGATCCGTCCGATCACCATTTTTGAAAATTTGAATTATTATTGCTCCCCTGCAATTCGGGGGGCAGCTTTGTGAACATACCACAACCTTGAACATTTTGAGCAGCACTGTAGTCTAAAGATCTGTGTTCGATTTGAAAAGTAAGTTCATCAACAAGTTGGGCCTTTCTGCTGATGATGTGGAGGCCTTCTGCATCAGCAATATTCAATCTTCCTTCATTAGTTATAGCTTCCAGGGAGTTTGATCATTCCATGGCCTTGCCTAACTAACTGGGTTCCTATAGAGATTTTAAAAATGCAAGAACCTTGAGGTCTCAGAGACCGAATTACTTTGGGAACATTCTTGCTGACCTTCGTTCTCATTCACTAGAGCCTAAAAATTATGAATGTTTTTAGTTACTAACGTTTCTAACATAAATTATCCACATCTTTGGGCTTTTAGCAGGAAGATTAGATCTCACCCAGTTTCTACAAATTGAGGTAATAAGAGACAGCAACCACCCGTGAACCATCTTCACGTTTTTAATCCGGAATTGGTCACCTGGAGAAAGGTGGTGAGAAGGCTTGCCAGAGTGGCTAAGAAATCACGAGGAGCAAAAGAACATGAACATTTCTGATTAGGGAAGCAGAATTTCAGGAACTGGCTTTTTTCTATCAGATGGTCGTTATACCAGCACGACTCAGAAACTATGCTTAGGGACCTTGCAGGTAAAAAATCAAGGGATTTTTGGACACTTAAAAAAATTGGCGGGAGTACAGTTGAATGATGATCAGACGAACCCTATCAGCAAAGTCAACTGGACACAGCATTTCAAAAACCGATATGCTGTGGAACAAAACACCATTCCGAATGATTGCCTTCTTGATGGGGCGGAGTCTTGGTTTTTCTCAACTAGCATTAATGATATTGAAAAACGAATTACCCAGTTGAACAACTCATAGGCACCTGGACCTGACGGACCAACAAATTGCATGTTGAAGAAACATCCGTCAGAGTGGGCAACTTTCATTCATGCTTTACTAACCCAGATCTCTATATCACACAGAATGTCAAACACCTGGAAGTGGGCGATTGTGGTCCCCACTTTGGAAAAAAGGGGAACGGGATAACACAAAAAACTTTCGTCCCATTGTTCACTTGGATGTAATTGGTAAATTGTATGGTGCAACCATTCTGGGCCATTTCCATACCTGGTGTGCGGACTCAGGTTCCAATGACCCACTGCAAACTGGATTTGTTAGGGGTATTGGGTCCTCTGTAAACATCTTCATCCATAACATGTTAAAAGGTAGAGTCCAAGATGGGAAATCGAAAATCTATATGGCTTTTGTCGATCTGGTCCAGGCGTTCAACCAGATTGACCGTCAGAAGCTGTGGGCCAAACTTGAGGTGAAGAACTGTCCAGATTTCCTTTTGGAGCCGATAAAAGCAATGAACCAAGCTACTACCCTAAGAATGCGATTGGATAAATCCAGCCGTCTATCTGAAGACATTTCCACAGGCAAGGGATTTAAGCAGTGGTGCCCAATGGCGTCGGCTCTGTTTAATTTCTTCTTGGCTGATATGAAAGACACAGATATCAGCCAACGGATGGTGGAGTCCAGCTACCTCGCATACTCAATGCCGATGACATAGTTCTGATAGATCAAACGCCTGTTGGTCTTCAACGGCAACTTATCATCTTGCAGACCTTCATTAAGACCAAACGGCCTGGAGATCAACAAATCAAAGACCAAGATCCTGAGGCCAGCATATTGAGCAAGTGAGCTTGTTTAAGTACTTGTGGGTCTGGCTCAGTGATACATCATTGGAGGCTCCAATGGTTTCTAGTTTAAGAGCTAAAACCAAGGTCATGTCCAGTCAAGCACGTGCCCTGAATCAAAAGTGCGGGCATTTTTCCATTTTACCGGTCCTTACTTTTTACAAGTCCAAAGTTGTACCAACAATAACTTATGGATCGGAGGCAATGCCCAATATCCCAGAAATGATTTGGCCTAAATTGGAAGGCCTATTTTGGAAAAAAGTTTGGGGACTCCCGCCATCTACACCAATTCAAATTATACGGCTGGACCTTTCATCATTCAAATCAACTGTTGTCTGGAATAGCCTTGCTCTCTTCAGGAAATGTTTTACATCTGCGCAACCTGACATTTTGGAAATGTTATATAAAGAAATCATGGCCTCCCAAAACTCCATGTTGAAGGACTGGAGAAGGAAAACATGCTCCATTTTGGAAGATATCAGGGGCTCAAATAAGGTCCTCCTTACCAAGCCTATGTGGAGTAAGACTAAACTGAGCGTTAGACTGGATCAACACCTTGGACTCAGCGGGTAGATATCAATCAGTTGCACAGATCGCACTGGAGCCACAAAAATTGGACGTTGCCTGTGAATATTTAAGACAATTCCCGGACAGAAAATTTAGAGAACTATTCCTGTGGATCTGTCTTAACCTTCAGCCTACAAAGGAGATTCAAGAAATCCGTGAACTGTCAGAACTGTCAGAAAGCAACAAATATTGCTTCTGTAAAGATGCTTCTGTCGTGGAAACACTAAAGCACCTGGCCATTTCCTGCTTATCTCTTACCGGTAGCGGTACTAAATACTTCAGTCATTTACTATCTGACTTCCGAATGCAAGAGATGGACGAATGGTGGTCACTTTTTATTGCAGGGAGCAAAAAGTGTGCTATGTCATCGCAATGGTCACATTTCTAGAGCTTTTGTTTAAAACATGAGGAAACACAAAAGAATACTTTATTATTATTTTCCTTTCTTTTAACGGAGTAAATAGTAATGGAACTTTTAGTTTTGATGCATGGACATCATGTAGGAATGTGATTTTGTTTAGCTAAAATCTTTCTCAATTGTATGCAAATAAAAAATAAAAAAAAATTAAAAATAAGTTGAGGTAAGCCTCCTTTTTTCCTGCTGCAATTCAATTATAGAAGGGCAGCTGTATTTCAGGGTATGGATATTTTTCCTTAGGTCTTGTTTATGCTGACAAGTTTCCAAATTGAAACCATGCTTATGATCATTATTGGTTTTACTCCCCGTATGTATTTGTCTGTCCAAGTTCCATATCAAATCTTGGAAATTTAGCGGAGCCCACACACATTCTAGGCCAACACCTGTCACCCAGTTTTCGATTAAGGGCTTGACCGCCAGCCTAGACAGACTATTGCCTCCACAGTTGACTAACAAGGTATTATTAGGGCTGGCCCTAGCTCTTGAGAGGTCGAAGATAGCTTTACAGTTACCATTCAGTGATCCCTGCTGGTATTGTTAACATACAGTGATCACTGTTGTTATTGTTACTTATTGCCATGGACTTACAACATGCAAACAAATCCTGTGGAAAAACAGGCAGTCCGTGATTGAGCTAGACCAGCCATTTCTCCACGTTATCGCAGGGGGACTATCTCCCTCTACACAGCCATTTATCATAAGGAGATCTCACGCCTGCACAAACGTTAACCACTTAGCCCCATTCCCCCATCCTCCCTGAACTTAGAACTGCTAGACAGAGCATTGTTTGGTGGGAGACAGTATGAATTTAGATCGCCAACTAACAACATTTTTTGAGATTCCCCCGCTCAATGATATTTCTAGCAATACATTGGATAATGTGAGAAACCTGAAGATGTCTCACTCGCTAATCCCATGGGATCTGTCATCCAGGGGGCCAGGAAATGGCCATCGCTATTGGATCCAGTTCGCAGGGGCGGACCAGTGGGGAGAATCGCCTGGATAAGGGGTATTCGGGGAGTGGAAGTGGGACACTAAAGGGTAAGATGAGGTACCCCATTCCTTATGACACCTTTTCCCCATCCTACCCCGTAGGATATATGGAAACACAGCCCCCAACTTTCTTGACACAAACACTTTCTCACAGACCGATTACCATGAAAGACAAGGAACTAACACCAGAGCCACAGCAATTGCTGATAGTTACACACACCTGACTTCCCTTCCCTTTCCCCATAGGGATAAAAGGCGCAACACGAAAGCACACTATGAGCAAGGCCACCCGCATGAGAACACAGCTATTCCATGACGGCGGTTCAAACAGAGGAGAAAGGTAGCACAACCGGAAAGGATGAGGAGGGAATTGCCCTTGCCCTTTTCAACCCAGTCCCGCGGAGCCTCTGAGAAGGGAAACGAAAGACCGTGAATTGCAGCTGGCAAAGGGTGCGAAGGATGTCAGCGGTACATGGGACCCTCACGCACTGAGAGCCATGTCGGGGAGAAGTGGTTCCCATTGTGGTACCATCCTTGACTCCAGAGGCAGGAGACGCCAACAGAGTTCAGCACAGCCCGTGACTCAGAAAGAGCTGATAATAGACCGGACTGTAGGGCTCAAGGTTACAAAGAGCAAAATTATTTGAAGAAAGAAGACTAATGGTCCTTTGTGAGCCCAAATTGGTATCAGAGTTAGGGTGGACCGGCGCCACATGGGTGCTCATTCGAAGGACTCTGACTGGTGCCTCGCTGCTGGACAAGGAGAATGTGTTGAACTGAGAAATCAAAGTGGTCCTGTAGCAGGCTATGTTAAAATACTGTGCATAGTTGAAAGTCTTTGGTTGTTGTAGAAACTACAGATAATAAGAGGCTCTAGGGGAGGCCGGCGTAAGGTGTCAAAGTGGTCATACGAGGGTCAATCCAAACCCCTTGTACAGTCGAAAGTCTTTTGGCACGTTGTGAGGCAGTAGTGTACTCCACTGAGGGACGTCAAGGGAAAAGCTAAGCAAAGTGAATACCATATTGTGGTAAAGCTAACTGAACAGTTATTTTGGCAAATGTGAACCCGGCTGAGGGATGCCATCAAATTAGGATAAGCAGTAATACACCTGTGATCATTGTGATGACAAGTATGAACCCAACTGAGGGATGTCCACAGTGAGTGGTTGGTCTGAGCCCGAATGAGGGAGGCTAACGACTGAGAGAAGGATCGGAACCCAGCTGAGGGGGATGCAAGGATGAAGAATAATCACCCGATGTGAAGATAAATATAAGGAACATTTGGTTTGTTGTTTATGATACATCAGGCCCTTTGAAGCAAGTGACTTTGCATGAAAGAGACCAGAATGTCCTGATATTGAACTGTAAACTCGTGCCGGAGAAGCCCAGGAGTGTGCTGTGCTCAAGAGTCACGCCTTGTACCATGCTAAACATGTGGGGAAGGGAGACCCCGACCATAACATCCTGACCTATCATTTTGTGAACACTTCTTTCTTTTCTTGTGAACCTTATCCCACACTATTCTGTAGCATAGTGTTAAGGATTGGCAATAGATTTTCTTAGTATAGGCCCTTTTTATTTGACTAGACTCCACCAGGATGGTATTATTATTATTATTTGATGGTCGCAGCTTGCTCCCATCTTAGATTTAGGTTTAGATTAGGTGTTTATCTCACCCATAAACACCCTTGATCTTTGATCACATGTGTCTGTCTTACTTTGATACCATGCCTTCGTTACAATAGTCTCTTCATGAAAAAATCTGTAATGAATGATAGTCCGTACTGCTTCTGTAGGTTCCTTAGTAAGTATTTATTATAAGTTACATTAGGATGTTATGGAGAGAAATACACAGGGTCCCATCACCCTGGCTACAGGTCCCCAACTGCCTGTATTGGTACCTTCACATAGACTTACATCCAAACATACGACAGTGACACACCAACATTCTCTCATGCCACTCACTCACATGAAGCACTATACAACACATCTCCTTCCGTTAAGGGATGCACAAATTATTTGAAGACACAAACATACATCAGACTAAAAGCAGCATCCACACTACTCTCATACCTCCACTGACAGATGCACCCAACGATGGTATATCAGCTTCCTACATGCACTGAAAAAACTCTAACCCTACAAATGTATGGAAACCCCTCATGCAAGTAACACTACTCCTCCCACCCATGCCTGCCACTAATGGGTATCTAGTCTGCCACACTAGAGAACACACCTGCCACCTGCTCGTGCAAACCAACTGCGCTCCTCCGCCATCAATAATAATACATACCACCTTCTGCCCGTCCCTGCCATGGACGCACCTCTAGGCTGCCACCCCAGAGCACTACCAGACCTCCAGAAAGGTCACTACGTCACCAATCTGACAAGCGGTTGACCTCATACACAATGGCATCCAATGCGGGTATCATCAATCCCAGTGGCAACAATGACTAAACACACACACACCGACATATCCTCAACAACGCAACAAACACGACACATACCGACTCATCAAGGAGGGCACACTTACACTCCACACATCCTCCACCACTGCACATATTCAAAAATGCTGCCAGGCATCTTTGAAAACTTCCTACACCACTTATAACCACCATACTACACCCAACTTGGCAGATGAAATGAGTCGCACAATATTAGAACCACACCTTCAAAGCAAAGATGCATATCTACACACAAGTACATAGAACAAAATACAGCTCATTCCGTCAAACTGCAACTATAAGAATCTACACCTGAGTAACCGTACTTATAATAAGACCAGAGGGCGTACCCTACTATATCATACTACTCCACATTTTAACCTTTGGAACATTCTCCCTTTGTGGAATGAGTTTAATACTAGCAGTTGTCCAACAAAATCACCAAAGAAATCATCACAACAAGACTACTCATTTTTGATTGACCATACCTAGAATCACTTAGCTTATAATATCCATCCTGACCATTTAGTGCTCCAGTTACCAGAAGACCAGTTAAATTAACACCATCACTAAGCCTGGAAGGAGCAACCTTCCGTACCTCTATAACACCTTGCAATACATTTACTTATGCCCATTAAAATGAGCTACCCCCATACATATGGGACATCTACCCACGTACATCAAATACCGTACCAGACCATTTCCATTACTAAAACGTGGAGGCACTACCTCCCATTCTCATTTGCTACCCATATTACCTGAAAGCACACATACACACTGCATTTTATTTCTCAATTATGTGAGGGCGCTACCTCCCACTCTCAAAATCCACTACATATTGCCAGGAGGAGCGACCCCCGGACATTTCTGGTTAACATTGCTCTGCGCAAAATATAAACCTTGCACATGTCAACCATTTCCAAACATATTATTTTAAAGTAACTTTTATCCCAAAAGTCCAAAGTCTTTTGCCATACATAAATTCCTCAAAAGGTTAGTGCTATTACCATATTTTTAAAGTGAACCTTTTACATGTTTCGAACATATATATATATATATGCCTTGCACAAGTAGGCAAACAGTCAACCTTGCTTATCATACATGCCAACAGATGCGCACAAACACCCACCAATACATTTATGCAATACATTCAGTAACATAGCTAGAAGTCCATGTTGCAACAAGCAACTTATTCCTGGAATTCCTCAAATAATTATATCTAGCACATACACACCGCAGACATCCCCATCCACTACCACTAGTTAATACAAATTCTGAATGCCTCACTTTTGCTCATTTATCTCCAATCTACAATAGACCAACATAGCGTACATGGAGCCATTATGCTTCTCTTTTTCCAAAATAAATATCTCTAAAGAATCGCATTAGATCTGGATCTAATTCTTGTAATACCGTCATATAACTATTTCCTGGCATATCCAGAAACTGTCCTCAAGCAGAGCAAAAACATGAATCCGAAAGTACTTCTTCCTCCACTACTTCCGCTATCATTGATCCTGAACAATTCTCACATAAGCTTGTACAGTACCTTTGAGAGAGTTCACGAATTTCCTCCCAATCCGTCTTACTCCTATATGAATACGACACTTCTCCTTCTGCACCTTTAGCTCTCTTGGCTAAGTTTTCACAGAAATTCACATCAACCTGCTCAATAGTTCTTTTCGTTGGTCGAATTACCCATTTGCTGGGCTCATTATATTTCCTGTTTGTCTCAACTTTTACATTCCGGCTCCATTTCAATGGCGCCGAACAGCATAGTTTCAATTGAAGCCATTGTCGTACAGCGCTTAGCCCGTTGGCCTTCCTCCTTACTCTGTTCAATGTTCAACTTATCCACGCCCTTCCTCTGATGAAAGGACCATAGCTCATTCAGATGACAGCTTAAACACGCCTTCGCGTATGAGGGTTCTTTTCTTTGTTTGAATATCAGTTCTGTTTATCAGCACGCACAACGCATCAGTGCGTCATGCGAACAAACGAGTCACCAACTCCAAAGGTAACCTTACCACGTCATCAATTGTGATGGAAACTGCGGGGCAGGACGAAGCTCCTCAACCCAACCGTCTATTGCGGTGTACGCTGTGTATGAATGTCAGTTACACTTGAAGACATTACTGTTGCATCTTGGGCCTTGGTGAACACCCCTCATGTTCACTTCTAGACACAAACTAAACCTTGACAGCGTCCCTACCAGTTAATCACCAAAACACAAGGCTTCACCGATCAGCGGCAATGTCTTGTTATCCTGCCGTGACTTTAACAGTACTCTGTGCAGTTAAGGAATATGAAAAGCATGATCCCTCATACCCGCTGGAACGGGCCAGTCTTAACGTGGCTCTGCATGACTATCTTTATGAAAAGACGCTCACGCTATGGCCCGTTTGGAGCTCTAGACACTATCCACCAGGGAAATGCCGATATCGCTTCCTTCCCTCCTGCGAACGCACTATGACACCGATGGGGCTTCCACTTGCTAATACCCCTTTTCCTGGACAACTTAATAGGGACTTTCACCACTGTTCTTAGACCTTTCTCCTTCCCTTCCGTACCGCCCTGGGTGATGGGACTTACTTTCTGGTGCAGGGCAGTGTTTCCTCTTCTCTCCTGCTGCTCCCCCCTCAGCAGACTTTCTCCTGTCTCCTGCACGCCGGCTCTTTTAAACCTTATCGCCAACGTAATTAATGATAGTCCGCACTGCTTCTGTAGGTTCCTTAGTAAGTATTTATTAAAAGTTACATTAAGTTCTAATATCGATGGTTAGGCCTCTGTATCTGAATTTGCTGTGCAATATGTCTAGCCTTTTAGTATATATATGGTTGTATTTACTTCTTCTATGTATCCTACAGTCAATTTTAAGTGTTGCTAAAAAATTAATATGTTTATATGTTTTATGTTTTCTACATGTATATTTGATATTTGCGAAAAGTTCTTTTGGAACTGTAACACAATTGAAAAAAAAAAATACGTTTTTATGCAGAGGAATACACTGGGTCCCAACACCCAGGCTACAGGTCCTCAACTGCCTGAATTGGAACCTTCACATGGACTTACATCCAAACATTCCACAATGACACACCAACATTCTCTCATGTCACTCACTCACATGAAGCACTATACAACACATTCCAAACTGGAACGTGTGGGATTCCAATACAAATGTAATACTGCCCAAATCATCTATATCCCTTCTTGTTCAAGATGTTGCTGGGCTGCTAGGATGCCTTGATGGCTTTCAGAGACCAGTTTTAGCTTCTTTAATTATTGAAATACAGGAGGCAATTATTAGACCTCCCGATGGACGGCCCCCATTAAAATGTGTTGTATCCTTTTATAATATAGAGAAGCCATCTACTTTGAGACCTGACGTTAACCACGTCTCCTGTAGTAAGATCAGGTCATAACTGGCCAGTAAATCCGTTTTCGTGATATCATTTGTAAAGATCCTGTATCCCCTGGAGTTCCAGCTTAAAATATTGAGTTCCTGGGCAGCTAAAGAGATACATTGCTATCTCACAGTTTCTGGAAAACCTGCAAGAGGATCTCCGGCAACAAGGTCCACAGTTTGTTTTGTAATCCAGTTGGGTGGAGTTCCGATTTACTTGACCCCTCCTCTATGGGTTTTGGTTCTTTGACAGTGTTTTCCCTCATATACTTCGACAACGGATCACCCTTTCTCTTCCACACTGAGTTCTGTTCATCCATTGAGACTGCTCTAAAACTTGGGCTTATTAGTTACGATTGAATAGCCCAGGTCCAAGAATTGCTTGCGCGCCTTGACGACAGTGTTTACTCCTAGTCTTGATTTTAGACCAACTACTACTATGTCGGTGGACTATTCACGAGGAAAGTGAATGTAATCTATGTTGTATGTTGAGAATAAGAACAGATCTGGGATGTCCTTAGTAATCTGCAAAATTGTATTTCTATTCAGCGGTCTACAATCAAATGCTGAGGACAATTGCTCTAGCCACAGTCTTTGTGCAGTGAATAGCTTTGAGCTTTTCTCAGTTATTTTCTCAGCTGGGCATCCATCCATTGGTTTTGATACTTGGACCAAGAGAAATGGGCATGATGGGCCTCATTCCGAGTCCAGCGGTAGCCGTGCCGGTAAACCCGGCAGGTTGACGCCGGACTCGTGATGCGTTACCACTGCCTGACTTGCCGGAATAACCGGGGCATTACAGCCCCGATGGTCCGGTAAGTCAGGTAGCGGCATTGGTAAATCCCCATTCCCATTTGAGTCTGATAGGACTCAAATGGGAATGGGGACCACTGAAACACTGGCACCCTTAATGTCAGTGCCAGTGTTTCAGTGAAAGTCTGCGGGCGGGTGGGAAGGGAACCTGCCCACAGACTCATAGTTTGCCGGTCCGGAAACAATATTGCCGGTAAGCTTACCGGCAGCGTTGTTTTCCGTACCGGCAAACTTGTAGTGAGGCCCGATGTCTGAACGAGCACATGTGAGGATGGTATCAATTGATGATTTGATGCATTTCTTACTTCCACGATTTCATATTCAGCTACAGAAAGGACCTCCGTCTGCATTTGCATAGATGTGATCTGCCATAGGTCTTTGAGCATTTTTCCCACAATAGAAGCTGTCTGACCACATTGAACTGAGGTATGAATAGTGTCCACATTAGGGTTTGGTTTATTCGCTTTATTGCAGTTAACCTTTAACAAATTGGTCCTGGTGGCCTCTGTAAAATCCATTTGCTAGGCAGAATCTTTCATTCTTAAATCCATAGTTTTCTGTTTTACGGGGTTCAGAGATATATTAGGTTGTTGCTCGTGAAGACTTGCCCTGCCATTTCCAGAACAGTCCTTATTTTGAGTGTTTATTTCGCCCACCCTTGTTTGAGTTCAGCGGTCTTGCTTGCCCTGCAAAGTTACAATGGGCCTACAGCCAGTGAGCACCCGCACCTGTTCATGCTCTAAAGGAGAAGTTGTAATAAACAGAAATGTTTCCCAGGAACTTTCTGGAGTTGGTCTTCATTTTTCTTCTTTCTTTTTTATTTTTCCTGGCCCCTTTACTTATTTGAGTTGCCTGTACACTTTGAGTCTTGTGGAGGTCCCTAGCGGCTCGATTGATCTTTTTTTGGGAATAGCACCCTCCCGTGGTCCCGAGATCTGCAGCCCTGTGCACTGGGTCACTGACGAGACCTCCTCCTGGACAACATTCAAAAGTGGTATGTTTGTGCATGCAGATGGAAGCTGAGATTCATAATGTAAGATTTCTTCCATAATTATGATCGGAGAGCCCTGAGCCAAAGAATGGATGTCAGCTGTACTTTTAGAATATTTTAGAGGGGGCCCTAATGCAGACCGACAGTGAGCATTTCCTGCATTTTTTGCTGATACCCTAGTTGAGGGTACATTCCTTGACTTGATCATATCGTTGTTCTTTTTCCCCACTTCTTCTTACAGAAAAATGATGCATTTTTGATCTTGCTTAGTTGGAGAGTGTTGGCCGCGATGTTAACCTCTATATTCTCGTGTAAGCTTACAAATGAGTTTAACAATTTGAGCCGTGATTCAAGGGGCATTTAGTTTAACCCCTTCATCCATATCATGTAGAGTTTTGTGAAGACCCTGCTGTGGGTCCATGTCCGGCACCAAGGATGCAATAGAACTAAGTGAGAGATGTTCAGTTAGTATAGAGGCTAGGCCGGCTGAGATCACAATGGAATCCTCGATCCCAGATAGATCTTGATGAAGTGCCATGTTGACTTCTATTATGGAGGTTATAACCTTTGTTTCCTCTAGTTGAGACACAGCTTCAAGATGACTGCCATCAGTCAAAAGAGGTCCCTCCAAAACTCCAGTTTGGTGGATAGACGAGTCTACTTCAGAAATTGGATGACAATGAATGTCTTAATCCTGCCAAAACTGAGTTCCTGATCTTTGGTTCCACGCAGTCACATGCTAAATTAGCTACACAGTAAGAAGGCTTCACCGTAGATGGACACTATATAAAAATAGCACCTAAGGTCAAAACCCTAGGGGTCACCTTGGAGCCATCCCTTGGTGCAAAAGCCCATGTATGCAGTATTGTGAGCAAGTCCCAATATCACCTAAGACTGCTTGGACTGGTAAAGCCTTATGTTTCTTTGGCAAATTGTACCACACTCTGTCGAGCTGTGATAATGCCTAGGCTTGACTACTGCAGTGCACTTCTGATGCCTGCGGGCTCTGGTGCATTATAAACAAATAAACTTGAACATAAACATATGACTGTGTGTATGCATGTCTCATTGATTTGCTATGCATGTGTTTTGGATTGATGGTTGCACATCCATGACTTGCTGCTTAGAGACTCCACAGGATGTTCCTGTGCATATGATTTTGGTGGGGGCAGATGCAGTAGCTTCATTTTTTGTGTGACATTCCATTTGCACTCCTGTCATGTCAGCCTTGCATGCCGTCTCCTGCCATGTGTCATGTCCAGTAGCCACTCCATGATCAGAGGTGGACTGGCCTGTTGGGTACTCTGATAATTTCACGGTAGCCCTCTGGACCCTGGGCCTACTTTGTCTGGTGTTTCCACATTTTGTAATGGCAATCGGGTTGTCCTTGTAGTTGAAGTGTGATATGGGGTCACTTTGGGTGTTATTTCCGTGGGCTCTTTTGGTTCCCAGTCCACCCCGGTCCATGTTGAATGGGCATGCAAAACACCTGACTGTCTTATTCAACATAGGTAAATGATACCAGTTCACATGTATACATGTGGGTGATGTGTGTAGTGTGCAGTGCATTGCTGGTGAGGTGCAGGTATGTCCTTCTCATGTGTCATATCTCATGTTGCTTATGTGTTCCCATTGATATGGTCAATGATCGTTGAGGGAGAGGTTTGTGTTACCTTACCATAACTTTTTCTTTATGTTTGAGTATCTTGTGGTTGGCTTGTTTGCTTTCTGATATTCCTGGAAAGCATCTTCATGATTAGGCGGCGGACATGTTAAGGGTATCAGAGACATGCTTGTGGAGGGTGTAGGTGGGCCGCTGTTGATTTTCCCCATTGCAGGGGCACGTACATGGCAGTGGTGAGTGGAGGTGGGCAGTAGCAGCAGCAATGGTGCAGAGGGAGACATCATGAAGATCACAGTCAGGTGAGCCCTTCCTTGTGCTTGGTGCATGCCACTTAGGGGAGCACATGGTATATTGATAGTGTGCCTGTGGTAGGCTTCACTCTGTTTAGGATTTTGTGCCTGTGACAAGGCATGTCTATTGTTTTCCATTTGCTATAACTGTGTTGTTGATTTGTGCTCTTGATGTGATGGATGTCGATGGGGTGGCATTGTAGTTTTCGTGTTATGGGGAACAAACAGTTTGCCTCTAAAACACGCACATTCTAAGATTGTTGTTATGGGCAAGCTGGATTGACCCGACTGCATCACTGAAGGGCATCAGGGATGTGGCTTCACTGTGTGCGCTCCACAGGGGTTGCAGTTCAGGTGAAGCATCTTTGTACAACCTGATTGTGTGTGTACTGTACTTCTGCCCTTTGGCTTGTTAAGGGAAAGGGTGGTGCCTGTGGTGCCTCTTGCAGCTCTACTGCTGTGCCATGACGTGTGGAAATATTGTGCAGGCTACAACATGCCACAATGATCTTGCATACTACAGGGGATGCATATAGCAATACACCACCTGAGTGGTCAAGGGAATAGAAGCAGGAATTGGGCATTCTGAATGCACGCTCCACTATGTGGCAATGTGTGCTATGTTGTAGCTTTCCTAACCTGGGGTGGCTGGATTCCTAATGGGTGTCAACAGGAATGGTGAGAGTGGGTAGGCACTGTTCCCTGCAAAGGGGAAAATGGATATTGTTCACATTTATTGTCATCTCTTGTGTTCCCGTGTGTCATGTGACTGCTTGTGAGTGTGTGATAGTTGTTACTCACCCAGAAGTCAGGTGTTTCCAAAGGTTTTCGATTCAAGGGCCTGGTATATGGGTGAGTGCCAGTAAATAAAACTGTTATGCATGCATCCTGGGTAGTTGGCATTGACATGCATGATGTGTCCCTTGGCATCACAGATCACCTGCGCATTGATGGAAGGCCAATGTTTCCTGTTGCAATATATGAGCCCTGTATCTCGGGGGGTGACGGGCTGCAGGGCTACAAGGGGGCAGTCGATGGCTCCCAGGACTCGTGGAAATTATGTAACTGCAAACAATCCTGGCACACTCTCTGCCTTGCCCACAGTGTGTGTGGCATGCATATGTGCTGATGCACACGTGCTAGGATGCTCCGCAATACCTAGGGGAGGCACCTGGATTGTGTGGGCTGTGCTATGCCACCGACAATGACTGTGGTGTGCTGGAATGATCCACTAGTGTTGGGAAGGAGCCTAGTTCTTTCCTACATTCTCCAAGCGCTTTACAAATGAGGCAAGACTTCTCTAAGCACTATAGCACTGAGGAAGCTTTTTTCATGCAAAAATAATCACACACAAGCATGGCAGTCAACAAATAAAGATTGTTAGGATTGAAATCTAAGTGCAAACAACTATGTAGATGATTTATATGTAAAACTTTTGTACATTGTAAATTAGCTTTGTTTAAAACAAACGGTAAAGAGCAGGCTCTCTGCCAAAGAGGAATGTGCTTGCACTAAGAATAGATCGCAGAGCTTGTGTGCGGTGTAGCGTCACTGAGTCTAAGGCTGGAAGAGAGAACAAAGTGGTTGAGCAACTGGTCCTGTCAATCATAGGCCAATGGAAACTAAGAATCAGTACGACATAGTATTAGAAAAGTGTTTTTCCGTAGAAGTTATTGGACCACATCAAATTTAATTTATGGAGGTAATGTTGAGAAAATGGCGGGAAGATGTGTTTATGAATGAATGTTTATAACATAGTAAATTATGCTAAACAAGAGGGACAAAGTATTCATGCTAATACAGCATTAATGTTAAGTAGGGAACATGAACATGCAACACTGGAGCCTCTGCAGCATCCCTTGTATGGTAAGAAGAACAGGTTTGGAGGAGCTCTGCAGGTATCCAGTGACCAACTGAAGAGTATTTAAGCTGCAGGCCCAGGAACAGTCTTCAGGACCTGGGAGTCAGTGAAGGACGATGACAGGATGCTGGCCTGGAATGACAGAGTCCTCTGCCATTTCCCTAATCCTCATGATCTGTAAAGATTAAAACCTTGTTATCATCTGCAAGACCCTCATGGCTTTTGATTCCCTAGAGGTGTGCAGTTTCTCTGGTTTGAGGGTGATGAGGGGGTACCGCAAAAATATATATTTAAGGGGCGCACCTGCAAAATGGGGTTCGCTTTCACTAGCCAGGAAGTGCAAGGCTGATAGGACTTTCACCCTGGGTGTCACTGCCTGCGAGCATATGGTGGATGATACCAGCCCAATTTCCTACTCCCTGAGCAGATCTAGGATGACATGGGGAAGGAATCGGTACTTCCTCATCTGGCATCCCAAATAATGTAGTTCATGGATGGAAGATTCTGCCCCTCCTACTCCCGTGTAGTAGGATCAGTTCTAGCAATGAAGAGTCCAGCATTGTGGAAGTCCTATGTTCAATGGGGTTGCATTGCGCTTTTATTCGTGCACTTTCATTAAGCTTTGTGCTTTGAGACGTGTAACGAGTGGCACTAAGATCGCGAGATGTGAGTTCTCCTTTGGACTCCAGACAATTGCGCAATAGCTTCTGTGGCTAGGGTTTGCTTAGTGCGTGATAGGGCATTTTATTTTGTTTGCACAGTGCCTTCCACTCCACACCCATGTTCTTCCTCATTTTTCGCCTTGAATTTCGATTGTGCCTGTTCGGCACCCTATTTAGCTGTTTGTGCTGGCACTTTCCAAGCGTTGCACTTTGGGTCGCGCAAAGCACTCCAGCACAGCGCACACTAAGACCAGCACAAAGCGCGATCCTTGAATCGGAAAATGTTTCTTAGCTCTGTGCAAAGTGTACTCTTATGGCACAAAATCACTTTGCGCCATCCTGAATATTTTGTAAATTTGTCTCTATATATTTTTCCATTGTTGCTTCACAAAATCTTTCTTTTTCCTACACTGCATTTTCTGGGCGTCACCTCCCTTCTTGTATGCGTCTTTGCCATTTCGATTTGCTTTCTGTCTGACTCTTTTGAAAGAGATGTAAATAACTTCAGTTCATAATTAATATTCCATGCGGGAAACGTTGGGGCTTAACACCTGCCGTCTGCTCTCTGTTAATCATCTGTGTGGATTATTTATGTGAAGGCATATAGGCCCTGATTCACAGAACGTTTTTCCAATGGGGTTTTGCCATAATAAAATGCTTCTGTGAATTAGACCCAATGTATTAAACTCTATTTTTCTGACTACAAGGAGACATTTTCTTAACTTGGAACCGTTTGCATGGTATGAAAGGCCTTCGTATGTAGTGTATTGATGCCATGGTGTGTAGTGTAGTGATGACATGGTGTGTAGTGTACTGATGACATGCTGCTATTGGAAATGGTTAGCAACATGTGCCTTTACCAAGCTTCTGACTTTACCTCTATGAAAGAGATTCTCGTCCATTAAGTGCAAATCCCCCACTACTCCTTTCAAGCACCTCATAATTGTTTCCCTACCTTTGTTACTTCCAAAGGTTAGCTGTCTGCCTCGCGCCTCTGTAGCCGTAGGAGACAGCGCAGTGATATTTCCCTGGCTGCAGATAAGCAAAAAAAACGGCAAACGTTACATTTATAGCGCCACTCATTGGGCATCAGGATGTGAGCAACACAGCCATCACAATAGTGCCTAGAGCCACTTACCCCCAACGAATCCTTTCTCAAATTCTATGATTAGAAAGGTCAATTTAGAGCCCTATTTCACAGCGCAGGCCTGTGGACTGGTTCTGTTTTTGCTTAGTGCAGTGATTGGAAGGGCAGGTTTTCCAACTATTAAAGATTTCGGTTTCTGCGTGTACATAGGGATGTAAGGTCAAATTACTTCAAAATAGGTGGCCTAAAAGCATATTAATTAAGGGACAAGTGGAGAAGGAGTTGCACAATTATTAGGGACGTGAATGTAAGGAGGTGAAGGGTGTGATTGGGCTGGCTGCAAAGGAGACCGAGTTTTAAAAAAACATTTTTACAAAAACAAACAAATTAGGTCATCCTTATTGCCAAAGACGCTTTTCAAAGTATGTCGTTCAATTGTTACGCATCCTTTTAAGTCTTAACACTCTGACAGAGCACGTGCAGCAGAATCTAGAGGGACCTTAGTGTCAATCACCTACTCTGTAATGACAGAGTGAATCATGACAAAAACATTGCCATGCTGGTGGCCATTTTGTAGAGGTAAGTGCTAATGTGTATGGAGACAATTATCAAATAATGCATTTTAGAGCTCCTTTTCTCTTCATGCTACTTGTGTGTCCAAATGGGATAGGAAAAAAATTCTTCCAAACCATAACAATCAGATGTTGTATGATGCCGGAAGTGCCTTTCTTGCGGACATTGCATACTAACTAAAGCATTATTTGTATGGGCATCAACTTGAAGAAGTAGGATACTGATAATGGTGTTGTTACTTGTGGGTGTCAACTCTTCTATAATGTCCCTACTTGGGGACTGTTTTCCTTCTTTTAGACAACTTACAGCTGCTCCTTGTATGGGTACATTGTAGTCAATTCATTTCTGCATTATATTATAGAAGAACAGTTTAGCCTAAAGATTGTTTTTGTAACATACACAACATATGGCCCACAGGTTAGATGCAGCCTCCGAAGGCATGATACATGGCCCTTGAAGTCACTGGAATTTTACAAGGAAATGTGGCCTGCTCAGGTATTTAACTTAACCATGATATTTCCTAAGTTAAAATGTGTCAATCGACCTAAACTAAAGAAAGATAAGGCTTGGGAGGCCATGACAATAGCATTTATTAGGGATTTGCACTGGAAGAGATTATAACTCTTCGCCGAGACCTGATTATACAAAAGTAGAATGGCTTGGGTTTGCCGATGATTTTGTTAATTTTCATAGTATGGTTATGGGTATTAGTCTGAGTGCGCAGGCCATATTGGCTATGCAGAAAGTAATGGGTTAAATGTGAATATGAGTAAAATGCAGTTCATGGCTTTTGATGGGGCGAGTGCAGGGAAGGAGGCATTGAGAGAGTTGAGAATTATCGCTATCTGGGGTATGCAATAGAGTTTAGAATTGGGGGTGAACTTCTCCTGCGTAAAAAGTACTCTAAGGCTTTGTCTATTATGCTGGTGATAAAACAATTTGCGAGGCATATTGCTGGGTATAGGCTTATTGGAATAATACTCATTTATAGGCAGAAACTAGTTTCCACTATTCTATATGCCTTAGAAACCTCCTGTAAATATCTGACGCCATGGGCTAATAACGTTGAGTGATCAGTATCGAGAAAAGTTCTGGGATTGACAAATGCTGGCCAGTCTGGGTGCTAACATACTGAACCCAAACTGGAATATTCATGGAATCTTGACCCATTTACTAGAACTAGGTTTGTCAAATGAAATTACATGCCCTGGATGCAGGCTGGCTAGACCATTTCACCCTACAAGAGACAGTTCTATAGTTCTAAAACCGTTTTCTCCACTGAATTCGACACATAACGACAAAGAACGACAGTTAGTGACTGTTAGGGGGAATTCTCCATAATGGCTAATTTCCCTTACCTACCGAGTCCCTCAGCAGCTTTGCTGGATTTCTAGGATTTATTTTTCACCTGGTAAGAGTGTGAGCCTTTTTTCCCACTCTTACATGTGTTTTGCTATGTGTTTTACATTGTTGTGTTCATAGACTGTGGAGTCTCACCTACTCCATAGGCATAATCTTTTTACTGTGTGTCACACAGCACCTTTAGTGCAGTGACACAGGGTTGTCTTTTTCAGACTTCCCACTTTAAACTCCATTTTCTGGGACTGACTACTGTCTCCCAGAACATGTAAAGTTACCATTGACTTTATTAGTCTTTTTAAATTCACAGACCCAGTACAAACTATCTTCCATAGAGTACTGGAAAGGGTTAATAGTTATCCCTTTTTGTCTGTTTCTCATGGAACATTATTTTGTTCCCCTTTCTTTAAGATTTGGCTGGTGGCAGTGGTATCTACCATTTTTTTCCTATCGCGGACTATGAAAATAGCCTTGGTACTGTTTTAGGCTATGGTAGTGGCCTAGAACTTTAATCCACTGGACCCCTTTTAATTTGATTTGGTTCCGACTGGGTTTATTCGCCATTTCTTTTTGCAAAGTTCTTTCTCGTGTTTTACTCTGCGTGCCAAACCAGGTTTGGTTCCTTTGTTCGCCCTCCTTTGGTGGGCTTCTGCACAGAAGCCCTTCTTAGGCACCTGAGAGTCTAGGTAGACAGGATGTGAGGGAGGGGTTTTAGGCCCCCTGCACAGGGTCTCCTTGGAGACCCAAGTCGCACTCTTGTTTGATTGGCTAGGTGACCGTCCTGCCAGGACAGCCATCCTGCTGTGTGATTGACAGCCAGGCTGTGTGAATGGGGAAAAACTGCATAAAAAGCAGGTCTCTGGGACTTGGAAGGCAGAGTCGCCACTGGATCGAGAGAACCGAAGAGAAGCTGAAGGAAAAGGACTACTGCAACTACTGAACCTCCCGGTGAAGCCCTGCTGCGGATCTGAATCTCCTACACTTCGACGACAGAGAAGATCTGCAAGGAATCTTCTTCCCCTGAGCTGGTGGGACCAGCCAGTTCGCCAAACACCAAGCAAGGCCTCCCCCCCTGGTCGAATTTGCTGTGCATCGCTGCAGTGAATCGGATAGCCAGGAGGACCGGACCCTGTTTGGGTTTTAAGGAGTGCACCTTTTATTTGTCGCTTTGCTCTGCTGCTGGTTTCTTCCCTGGCCAGTGCAGGACCTTCCAGTCTTCCTCCTTTGTGTCAGTATGACAGTCGCTTCAGGAACCGTGAGCCTGCAGGATCTGCCAGGAACTTCTGCCTCAGCTACAGCATTCTTCTTCTACTAAGGTACTGTTCAAATCTGGTCGTTCGTTCCGCCCGACCGCAGTGAAAGTGTCTGAAATCTTTCACTAATCCGAGGGCTTGTCCTTCTCTACTATTTTAAATAACTTTTCTTCCGACCAACTTCGTTTCGAACTCTTGGCAAAGACTTAACGACAAACTATTCTGAACTGTGTGATCCCCTCCAAAGACTCTGAACCATTAACATTGGCCCAGGCCTATCGATTTGAATCCTAGTTGTAGTAAGCCTTTTCTAGATTGCCCTTCCTACTTACTTGTTGGTGCTGCTTGATTTGGAATAACCTTGTCTTTTCCTCCCTTTTTAAATTGCTGGAGTGCCATTTTGCTCACACTTCATTTTGAGCTTAACTTGTCCAGAATTCATTGGGCAGTGTGTAGTGTGCTAAGATTGTGATTTTCTGATGTTTTATATTAGTGAACTGTTTTACAAATGATGGTGTAAATACATGTATATTCTTTTACTCAGAAACCTTCAGTCAGTGTTTGTTTGAACCGTAGTAATTGCTGTCCTTTGTGTAACTTCTGATACTGCTCACTTTACTCTTGAAGATAATTCTGGCTGCTCAGCCATCGCTACCACTTTACTGTGTAGTACAGGCTTGTACCAAAGGTGAATTTGTACTGTCACTTGTAGTCTTAATTGTGTGTGGTGTTCCTAAAGGGTACTGCATATGATTCTGCCTAACAGTGACATCTATGGGACAGGGAGGTTGCATTGATGGACTTTCCATCGAAAGAGAATTCATCACATTTTTTCATCAAGTTTTGCAGCAAATGTATGTGGGGGATGGGGTTTGGTGTGGCTGCAGGGGTCTCCCCCTGCATACATTTCGGCAAAATGTCATAAAAGAAAAAATAAATTTGATTAAGTATCCTGCGAAGAAAAAAACTCGATGGAATCACATGGAACCACATGTACGGTTCATTTCCCCAAGTACCCATCCGCTACATGTCCTGGGAGTGAGAACACGGCATCCACATGAGTACCGAGCCATCCTCAGGAGTTGTTTTCTCTGTTACTTGGAGACCTTGGCAGCACACAGTGGCATTGAGATGGATGACAAGAAAGAAATCCTTTCAGGGCTTAAGACTGTTAAGGTAAGGTATTGTTAATGTAGGAGGGTCCATCTTTTAGCAAAAGGGAGAATCGTCTTCCAGTAATAGATTACTAGTAAAACTTGAGCTGGGTATAGGCAGTGGTCTGATCATGGTACCCTACTGAAGTAAAAATGCAGACTTACAGGAAAACACATGATTTTGCATAATGCCATACCACTGGCCCACACATTGGCCCTATGCTCCAGAACAAGAAGAATCCATTCCTTCATATATGTTAAAAGAGTGACTTACAGATTTTGCATTTTTATGGGGCACCATCTGCACTGCTACTGCTCAGAGAAATGCCTGCTCCCTCAACAAAGCGAAGCGAAGCAGGGGTGAGCATATCTGAGGACTTTGCCTCTTCACAAGACCCCTTCAGCACTGCGCACTGATTGGAGAAACTTCAGGGCATTTTAGAAATGTGACCTGCAGCACACCTTGGCCGGTATTTGGTCTGTAATCCTACCCAATTATATTAGCTTTACCACTGACCATTACAGCAGAACCGCCAAATCATCGGTTGGTCGCTAACTGTAAGTCCCCAGTGGGAATTTCGGTGCAATTACTGCACGCTAATACCACCGGCGGTAATTGCACCAAAAATATGTTTTTTTTTCAGTGAATTCACCCCCAGCTCAGAGCTGGGGGTACATAAACTGGACTCGTAATAGGGCCAGCCCTTAAATGCAGCGGCAATTCTGTTACCGCTGCATTTAAGAGCTACCATCCAACTCGTTATGAGGCCCCTAGAACACACACAGAGCAACACATCCTTGTTGGATGCCTTCGGTTGCTAGCCCAGACTAATAAGACTAGTGTCAAGGTATCTTTGACCTAAAGGTCCAACCACTGCCATTAGCTAGCTAGGTTCCTTCCCAGCTATCCTTAGTCATAGAGCTTTGACCTGCTTAAGTCAATTAGATATATTTCATAACTTTCTCTACTCCTCACTCTCTTCAATGGGTGCCTGCAAAGATGAACTTTAATTCTAAATCCTCATTAGCTGTCTCTTGATGTGACCACCACAACTTCCAACCACCTGGTGTGACATTATTTGAAATGCTCTAAGCTGTATTTGACACTCGCCATCAGCTCCTACAGCATGTGTGTCTTAGTTTTGCGTAAGTTACCACATGGTTAGCTGGGGTTACCTTATGGAGCATTTAGCTAACTTCCATCGGAGCGTAGCCATATCTGCATATGGCGATGGTGGGTACTTCTCATCGGATATTTAAACTCTCTCCCAGCACTGAGTACAAACATTAGACAATACAGAGGGCAATCAGATCTTTCACCCCACAAAGTTTGGCCCTAGTCCCTCTGAATCACAAATTGTGTTGACTTTCATTCCTTCATCTTCATAGCAGGATTTCTAGCTCTGTCTTTCACAGTGTTGCAATTAGCACCAAAGCCTTCCTGGAAATGTTCTTTTATGGGAAGCGTGTAATTTGAGAAATACATCGTTTTGTAACTTTTCTTTTAGCAAACTATAATAATAATAATAATAATAATAATAATAATAATAATAATGATAATAATAATAATACAAATCTATACAAAAGAAAGCATATTTGAGAAACCGATGTGCAGATGGGGATATAATTACTGGGATCTTTGTAAACCATGGAACTTAATGATCCACAACATGTACACGTCCTTTATCCTCTGCTAAAGTTAGACTTAAATATCTCTAGTGAAATGAAGGCATCTTTTCCCCGGCTGATGGGTTCATAAACAGCGTGGCGAGTGAAGCCGGTCGCTCCTTGCCGTATCTGGGGGAATTGAACGCTTTCTGTTCAGGTTAATGAGATCTTCCAAGGCTGCTCTGCGGCCAGAATAGATTGACGACCCTCAAGACATAAAGTCATACAGACAGCGGGAAATAGAAACCTTATATGTTCCCAGTTACTTTAGACAAATTGGGAGGCAAAATGCTTAGATTTTATTGGACAACTTGATTGGGTTCCTGGGAATCAATAAGATGTTCCTTCCTTTACTTATTTAAATGCATAGTAAAAGCTACCAGAACATCTGTGGTTGGGTTTGTTTACACTTTGATGTAAAAAACGGTGTCATGTCGCTTTCCAACGTTATCAATTTTTCATTGTCTTGTATTTCCCCTGGGAAGTCCCTAATCAGTAAAAGGCAGGATGTGCCATCAACTGAAATGCTTATTTCTATATTCTCCCCCAGTCAGACCACAGAGGCCATAGATGATACCAGACACGCAATCTTCCCCACTCCCAGCAGTCAAGTCATATTGATATGTTGCCATAGCAGCAGTTAACTTTTGAACTTGTAGTTTTTTCTCAAGTAACGTAATTATCTCATTCATTGGTAGTGGACACGGCAAGGTTTTGTTCAAGATCTATCTCATTTGTCATGACTAGAGTGGGCGATGGGTTGGATCACAGCGCGAGAGAATTTCACTTGTAGGTCCATTGGTTGAATAAGGAAAAGGTCGGCAGTGATCAGTCATTTACATCTGTCCGCTTGTTCGGGGCACCCTGTTAAATCAGTTTTGTCCTTCATCTGGTTTCCAGAGGGATGACGCTCAAACACACAATTGACACACGTTAACAAAGACGGGGGACCCTAGGCTGCACAAACATGGAGACGAACATGATTCTCGGATTTTTGGGAAGCCTCCACAAGTGTGGAGTAGTGTGCACCTCACCTATAGACACACAAAGGATGTCATTTGTCACTGCTCTCAGCTTGGCATGTTGCATGGCCACCATATTCGCACTATGAATTCATACACACCCAGACTATGCACCTTAATTGCGAGTTTGCACACAATTGATTTGCAGTAGATATATACTGCCTGTCATTTATTCAATCTGCCCATTTACACACTCGTGTGCCCGCATACGGATACTCTCCGTGATACTAATGCACTCAGTTTTGTAGCCCACGAGTTCTATGGAATTCACCCTTTAGTATGTGCATTTAGCACATCTTCTATATAGACGCGGCCAGTCAACTCCCTGCCCGAGTCCGACTCCATTAGCTTGAGCAGAACAGCCTTGTATTCAGGCGCCTAGATAACCAACTGGAGAACAAGACCCTTTATGCACTTTATCTGTTGTTTCAGCTACACTCCTTATCTGTTGGCATTATTACATCATGCATGTCCGGTAACTGTATGGTTTTACAATTATGCAGCATTAAGCATTTCATTATTAAGTCCCAACTGGACCAACCACATTCTTGGCATCACGTTGAGATAAAATCCCCCAGCAGCCCGAATCACCCACATAATCAGGCTTGCATCAAGCCCACTATAATCATTATCTCCATTACAGTAGTCCATGTTTTAAAATGGCAGAAGGCTTGTAAGACTAGGTAACAGTACCTGAGATGGATGGAGATGCAGATCTTACTCATACATCAATAATCAGACGGACTCAGGAAGTTGGTAAAACATGACTGTTATATTTTCAATTGTCTAAAACAGGGAGTACAACAGGCATCATCTGACGTCGAACAAGCAGTCTCAAACATTTCACATAAAAAACACTGCTTTATATTAAATATTCATCATAAGTGATGTAATACTACGTGGCAAAGTAAGAAAACCTACTGTGGGATGTGATAGTCTTAAGGGGAACATCTAAGTATACTTTCTGAAGGGGTGGGGATCATGATTGGGTCTCTAAGGTCAGATGGACAGCCATGCCCACCCGTAGTGCAAGTCATCTTCCATGTCATACTAATAGCATTCTATTGGCTTCTCAAACTATAGGGCTCCTTGCTTCGTGGCCCTCTACAATTGGTTGGCACGGTTGTACCCTTCTGGAATATTCCACTTGCTAGCAGCACGCAAGCGGATCACTCCAGGTGCATGTGGGTTGCCTTGGTCATGCCTCCCCACCCAATTAGCCCAACATCCATCGTCACTTTTGCTGTCTGCCAGTCAATTATTCCTTTGAACGTGGCCTTGCAACGCATCACTGTGCCTGAGAATAAAAGGGAGTGAAGGCATGGCCTTATCTTCTGGTATCGGTGTAGCTCGCTCCAAACTCTAATTTCATCTGACCATGTGACTCGAGACCACGTTTTGAGCTCCTTCGTTGTATTTAATACTATTAAATGAAGAAACCTTGGCACTTCTAGTGCTTTTCCATTACACCTCAAACAGGAGCTCAGCTCGCTTCTCACGTTCATTGTATCTCCTCGAGTAGATAGCCAGGCTCTTGGCGGCCCCAACTCTTGACACTGGGCCACGCAAGCCTTCTTGATTCTTACTTAGCCATCAGCTATTTTATTCAACTGCGCCACACTTTCAGCACTTCCATTCACAGGGTCCAATTTGCTAGAATGCGTCGTGGAACATCCAGATGCTATACATTCCCATATATATATTGGGGGCACCGCCTGCAGGCTATTCACTATGTAGTGAGCCTCATGATTACTTAGTCTACTTGCGTTACTGCATTGGTACAATTATAAAATGGTTTTGCATTTTCTTTAGTGCTTCTCCGCAAGTGCAATCTTCATTTTGCTCCCAAAATGTTGCTCAATTCTTTACTTCATCATCAGATTCTCTACAGTCTATCCAACTTCTTCATTGACATCTCTTCTAGGTGCGTCATTCCTGCGTCATGTGATGTCACCAGTCTCCTCTTTCATTCATCTTCACACTTCTTCCGGACCTTCCGATACTGTCATTTCTTTTGCGGATACATCTCATAGGGTTTTCTCAATGGAAACCTTGTTTCAAGGACTCTTCATGGTATAGGTACCCTCACTGGTATTGCGCATGTTGCAATTTGCGGTCCCCAACATATAGGCAACATGGGGGCAGGACTTCCGGTAGAGGTACTTGGCTCCTCCTCTACAGGCTTTTTACACTAGTTTCACCTATGCATTTCTAGGTAAGCCTCACGACCATGGAAATAGAAAATGGACTGGTTTTCTTATGTACCATAGAGATGGTTTGACTTCCTTTTTAAGAACAACTCCAGAGTGCTGTTGGCTGTTTGCTGGAGGTTGGCAGTTGGCTTGTGGTGTTGGAGCAAGGTCACTGACAGTTAATTAGTAACTCAAGATTGTCTGCATTTATTCATTATTTTTTTTCCTCTGCTGTCTGTTAGTATCCACTGCGCTTATATCAGAAAAATGAGGAAGAAAGAAACCATTGTGGCATCCAGAAAAGAGATTTTAACGGCCCTACTTGTCTTTACTGGCAGATGTGACAGGTTGCCTCTTCCTCCCTCTCACAACGGCGAGAACGACTTCACCTTTTTTAGAACAGGATCATTCCCTCTGGGGGGCACTGTATAATATTATATGACAGAATCCATTTCCACCATCTATCGTGGATCTAGGGTACCTACCGCAAGAAGTCCATAATCAGATTTTAGGAACAGAGACATTCATTACCGACAGCATCCTCCTCGGCCTTTGAATGACTTGCTCCTCCATACTACTCCTCTGTTTTTTACCGGAGAGGTTTCTTTATTGGCTCCGTCAGAGCACTTGTTGGAAAAAGGAGAGTACCATCAGTTTTACTTCAGCCCAGAATCAGGTTTGGTCTTCTCCTGTGCAGAGCCAGTTTGTCAACAACATCAAAATACAGTACGGGACGTACAGATTGAGGTATTGAATGAATTAAAAATAAACACAAAAATCTCACATGAACTATCTGTTTGTTTGGCTTCTGTAACTTTTTTATTGGAGAGTCCAGCGGATGATCATTTAATTGGGCCATCACATATTCCATCGGGAAACCCTGATTCATCTATACTTCTAGCCGGTCTTCCTCAGTATATTTCAGGCAATGTTGTAGAGGGAACTGCACAGACTTTGGAGGATATTGTTGCCCCTGCTCCTAGTTTTGGGATCCAATCTAATAAATCGAAGAAAGGCAAAAAAGCCAAAAGAAATAATGGCAACCTGAACTCCTTGCCCAAGAGCTTGAATATGTCCTCTCACAAATTTCTACGTTCATTGGCAAATATCAACCTTCAGGATTCTTGTTATCTGGATGATGAGTTTGTGTCTCCGGATGAGAAGGAAACTGAGGGCACTGGGGTACTAGGATCTAGGGGAAATACTGATGTATAAAAATCTCAGGACCTATTAAAGAAAATCTACAGAGCAGGGGGTTGAGGCAGTTATTGATCCTTTGGTAGATCGGGATGTCTCCAACCTCAGATTGATAGATGTTTGTTATGCAGCATAAAGGGAGAGCAAAGGAGAAGCAGCCAGTTGTCGCTGTATTTGATATTTTTAAACAATCAAATATGATCCTAAGCTTCATAATAAAGTTATTCCAGAATCTACCATTGCGCATTCTAGGAGCCACTGCGGGACAGGTTCCCTGAATCTCGGCGAGGAGAATTCAACTACTGTTGGGAGTGGCGGGCACTTTATGACTGAAGACATAGGTCATCCTTACTAGTTTGCTGGTCTGGAAATAAGGGTGCTGATAAGCTCACCGGCAGCCTGGTTGCTGCACGGCAAACTACATGTTGCCTGCCGCTGCTGCTGCATTCAACAGGTCTGACCCAGCTGGGTTCAGAGGCCATTGTAGGCAGACTCTTCACGAAAGCTCTGGCACCATTAACAAAGGTGCCAGTGCTTCCGAGTCCCCACTCCCACTCACATTTTACCGCCGCCTGACTTCCCGGGTCGCCAGACTTGTAATCTCCCAGTGGCACCAGGAAATCAGGCACCGGTAAAATGTCATGAGTCCGGTGGCAACCCGCTGGTAGCACTGGCAGAGTTACCGCCAGACTCATAATGAGGCCATAGTGACATAAAACAACTTAATTGGTGATGAAGTTTCCACAGCTTAAGGTGCACATAAGGCTCATGGCCTGTCAGATCCTGCCACCTTGCGCTTACGGAACCCGATATTTGGCTAATAATGAAAAACATCTTGGCTCAAGACTATTCCCAATTTCCCCCTCCAAAGAAAGCCGCCCAAGGTGAATATAGGATGGATACCAGTGGGAGGATATGTTTTCTGCAAGGAGCTTCTGAAACCAATAAGAATGGTATCTTGATCGCTGACATGTCAATGGCTTTGAATTCCAACAAGTTGCAAAATTGTTCAAACTAATTTTGCGAGTCGGTGACTGTTTTACAAACCTTGGGGCCCAAACTTGATACATCTGCCGACCCATACAGGGGGCTCTCAGGGAGCTCATGGACCATCTGTCCAGGGGATTTAACCAACTTTGACCTGGCACCTTATATCACCGCAAATTGCCTGTTGAACTCAGGGCTTATGTAATTCCGGTTCAAATCCATAATTGTCCCCTCCATTTAGAAAAATGTAACCTGTATGTTCCCATGAGAGGACTGATTCTTTTGGAGGAATCAAGCCTTGTCCTTAATTATACGTTTGATCAAGGCAGTCCGAATTCTCTAAATAGGTCAAAGATACTAGCCCTTTTTAAGGAAATTCCAGCTTTAACTCTGATTACCTCAAAGGACATTCAATTGTTTGAATATATTCACCCTAGAAGATTTGACCATGTTAGATTGGTGAAACCTTCAAGTATGGTCTATTAGATTTTGGTAAACAAAGCGCAGAACCTTCAAAGGTATGGTTATGATTCGGTTCCTTTGTTTTCAGGTCGGGGCAATGGAGATGCCCGGAATCCAGTTGCCGGACAGGCCTTTTCAGACAGAAATGTGG
Organism: Ambystoma mexicanum; assembly: GCF_040938575.1. Lineage (NCBI taxonomy): Eukaryota > Metazoa > Chordata > Amphibia > Caudata > Ambystomatidae > Ambystoma > Ambystoma mexicanum. Next base: position 1,082,257,881 of record NC_090937.1, on the reverse strand, counting down.
CCCCTCCCAGAGATTGGGGCCCCACTTCTGGCCCTTTATTGCATGAGAAAGGAGATACTAACCGGCGCCTGGTGGCGCTCTCTCTTAGAAATGCAATAATCCAACTACATGATTTGAAGGGATCTCTTTAGTACTGAGAGCCAGTGTACAATACTTTCATGGAACGTGAGAGGTTTTTCTTCCCTTTAGTCTGACCCCTTCCTTTGTTCCTTTGTTGACATCTTCAAATGCATGCACTCTCTTTTTACAAGAAACATGGTTAGTGGGTACCCTGGCATTTGATGGATATTATATAGGGACAGAGCCAGCCATTCAGGGTCCCAGGGGACACCCAGCTGGGGCTTTATTAACCGCAATAAAGGCCGGGGTGGGTTAAAGGTTTGTGAACATTGGAAGGTTTTGAAGGCAATCATTGTGGCGGTAACCTAAGGGGATGACAGGATGATGGGTGTAAAGATCCTGATGCTGAACATCTATTGGAATCAGGTAGATGTTAAGGATTTCATTCAAGCGACAAACACCGGACCAGGACCCTTGGTCTTAGTCTAGGAGGTAGCGCGCAGTTGGAATGCTTTCTCTTTATTTTCTACGAATTCAGTTTGAGATGGCACAAACCCCATCTCACACCCCCTTTTTCAAATACCCCGGGTCACAATGGACCATGAACCAGGCCGGTTGGTGGTAATGCAGTATTTATTTATTTATTTTAAAATTCAAAGAAATCACACATCTTTTACTATTGGACAGAAATCACCAATGGGCTGATAATAACAATGGAAACTACTGAAATACACTTGGTTAACCTTCATCAAGAACATATCCAAAGCACAAATTAAAAGGAGCACTTTTTCAGTTTGGGTAGATAGCACCTGAGTTAAGATTTCCCCCTGCTATGCCCTCTCAAGCCCCTGTGAATTGAATTTGGAATGGGCAGAAAGAAGCAGCAGGGAGCCAGGGATATGAGGCAGTAAACAGTATTAAATTCTGACCTTCACTCACAAAACAAGAGGCGAAAACCCTTCGCAATGGCTTAAAATGACACTCGGATTTTAACAAATAATTAATTATATGTGTACCTAAATAAGGATGTACATATGTTTTATCACAGTCTCGGGGATTTCATTTCACTAGCAGCTATCAGGTAAGGTATCACAAAGGCACACAGTTCACAAAGCAGATGGAAAGCAAAAAACAAGATGCAGCCGAATCACACGTTGGAAAGTTGCATTTTACACATATGCAGTTTTAAATGTCACAAACGGTTTTTAAGAAAAACAGATGAAATACTCGAAATTGGAATGCGTTTTTTGGGCTGGAGAATAGATGCACATCACAGGGACAATATAGAAGTGAAAGGGTGACTAAAGCTAAAGAAGTGGATGAGATTTTCAAGGAGAAATGAGGTTCGATGTTGGTAAAATGAAGCCATTAAAGGAATAAAATCGGTTTGGAAAGGAAAAAAACACATTTTGCTTTTACTAGATTTAATGGCTAGAAAAGAGGAACGCCACCCATGAATATAAAAGTTACGCTGCAGTTGTAACCCTTCATGCAGTATACCTCTGTTTGTTAGGGAAAATGAATTTATTTAATCAAATATTGCTAATGACTTATGATCTATGCAAGACATAAATGAAGAGAAAAATGCGCTAGCACAAAAAATCAAGGACAGGGTGCACAGAGAATTCTGACAGTTGGACAAAAAACCAAGGCATGCATATGGTTGCTTAGAGAGTGGAACAAAGACAAAGGGGGTCATTCTGAGTTTGGAGGTAGCCATGGTACTGTTAGCACCATTGCTGCCTCCAAACCCGGGTCCGGTCTGGCTGAATGGGGACTTACTGGGCCATTCCGACCTTGGAGGACCCGGTATGTCCCCATTCAGTAAACCATTCCCCATTCCCATATGAGCCCTCATAGGGCTCAATGGGAAGGTGCTAATTATGGGCCCGCAAATAGCGGGACCGTTATTAGCACCCTGGTCCCTTAGCAGGACCCACAAAGGACATGTGGTTTGACCACACATCCTTTGCAGGTCCCGCTAAGGGACCTCGGAATAGGGTGGTAAGGGTTTACTGGCCCCGGCATCCTTACCGGTGCCGGTAAACCCTTACCGCCCAACTCGGAATGAGGCCTCAAGTATCAAGATGGGGTAGGCTATGTATTGCTATGGGATGGGGAAATACTCACAGTCCGGTCTTGAATTTGGGATTAGGAACAGTCAACCGGGTTCTGGGCTTCAAGGCTCGGGTCATCAGATAGCGGCGGACGCTTCTAGCTGAACAACAGCTGGATGGCAGGGGTACAGCGGGCATGCAGTTAGTGGGCAAAAATCCAGTCTGGTCACAGCACAGCGACGCCTCGGCTGGATGGAGCAGGTAAGCAGGGCAAGCAGGCGGCACTGGAAAATCCCAAAGCGGGCTCAGCCACCTTTCCCTTTTCTCCCTGAAGTTAGTGGGATTTTGTTATGGGGTTTTAGTGCTGAAGGGTGGTTCTGCCTGGATAGGAAGGCCTGGGTCAACTATCCCTTTTCTGGCAGTGGGGTGTGGAATCTTGCAGAGTGAAGGTGGAATATCTGGATGCGCAGGTGCTGGAAAATTTAGATGACAGTGTCCAGAGTTCTGTCAGGCTTCCATATTTATAAAGTATGGTGACATCATAGGATTATATGGTGGGGCAGGCTTACACTAGGCACGCCTCTAGCAACTGGATTGGACAGGGGTGATCGTTACCACCTTCCTGTCAGCTGGTTGGACGTTTAGAGAGATTACATCAGCTTTATGATGTGGGTTTATTATGTCCAGAACCTCCCACAGTTAATTTTGCCCCAACCCAGTTTTGACATAAATGGCACATTTTTACAGTTGTGGTTTCTCTTTTGCAGCAATCTGTTTAAGACACAGATCCACTGAAATTGACATAGGCCCAGAAAGCCAGGGTCTCTTTTGCAGCATTGATTTTTGACATTTTGTAACTCAAAAGTTAAGCGTTTTCCCGTGTGGCTGAAAGTAAGCTTCTTTTGATTTCTCAGATTTGGCATGACATGGCCTGTCATTCAGGGATAATGCTCTCTTCTGCTGGAGCACAATCTGGATATGGCTGGAGATGGCAGGGTCTCACTGATAAAAGTAGTGTGATGATGGACAGATGAAAATAGCATCAGGGCAGCATCCTTTTTCATGTAAAATATTTCCTTTTCAATGGGAAGCAAGCAGCAGAGCAGTGCTGCTTTTCAATTCACTTATTTTGGTGCACACAAGAACACACACTGGCATCTTTCTCGGTGTGCTCCCTGTTTCAACTCGCCCAATATGTGTTTGGCACGATGGTTCACCCATTCATTTGTCACTGCAGTTTTGATGCAATGGTGCTCCAAGGAGCCAGCACAGCCATTTTGCTGTTGACTGCAGAAGCGCAGCTTGGTTATGGATGGGAATTCTGCTGAGTGGGTTAATGCAGCCCACATAGATAACCTGGAGAACACACTCAGACTTTTCTAGATTTGAAAGCCTTGTTTTCTAGATTTCCAGGGGCGAAATAATTGTAGCGGGGGATTTTAACTGATTGCAACTCTGTTAGAGTGTTAGATATTGATCAACTCTCATTGTCGAATAAGTGGGGTACTAGGGAGTTGGATTCAGGGTTTCACCCTACTGTCCTCTGTAGCAAATACTTTAAGTAGAAAAATCCTACAGGGGCAGAAATGGCATAAAATTTTGAAGGACGGGGTTTATCCACGCTTACGGAAACATACGTGGATTGTAGTTTCAAGACGACGACTTATGTTAGTTGGAACTCTGCCTAAATCATAGACTTCGTGTTTGCATCAAAAAATGTGTATGACCTAGCCTCCAATTTGACCACTTCACCTAAAACTTTTAGTGATCACTCCATGGTGAGTGTCCATTTTTATTTACCTAAAAGCTTGAGGGAAAGAGAATATCTCCCTAGCTTCCTCTGGTCAGCATGAGGGGGAACCGCTTTGTTTGGCACAAAGATATTATTAGGAGGGTGAACTTGCTAATAGTGAAGGATTATGAAGGATGTACTTATGAAACCAAATTGATATCTTACTCATCACAAACGTTTCTCCCTTATCTCCACTCAGTATTGCATCTCATGTGTTCTCCCCTCTCCCACACCCCTCCCACAATCCTTCCTCTTCTCTCTTCTCCCTACCTACTCTATGGTGCTCTCTGTCTCTCCAATGTTTTCAAACTGCTTCTCTATTGACTATCCTGCTCTCCTCACTAAATCTGGTAGGAAGAAGTTTAAAAAAGGACACCATGGTCTCCAACCCAGGCCTCCCTATCGCTGACACCTATACCACTGCTTCCTCCAGGCAAACCCTCACTGGCATCCTCTTTGTCGTTCCCTTGCCAGACCTATGGACACTTCATATGGTCTCTGTTCATTCTCCTTTATCTTCTAATCCATTATTGGTGGCACTGGTGGGAGGCCTTCCTGGCCTCCTTCCACTCCTCTAAGGTCATCATTACTGTGTACCTGAATGGTACCGTCTTGGTCCAAGGCCCTCAAGCCAACCTTCTCATCTTTGATAGACGCTTCCTGTGCCTCATCAATTTTCTTTCTTCTCCTGCTGTCCCCCCTCTTCCCTCCATGGTTACCTGCCTCCCCTTGCTGTCTCCTCCTTGGATATTTTGCCCTCTCCTCCTTCCTCTTCTGCCCCCCTTGGGCTTCTACCACACCTCCACGGGGTGTACCTTTGATTTGTACCCCTCCCCGGAAGTCTTTCAAGAATGGAAACCTTCTCCACATTGCCACTAAAAAATCTTGCTCAGCTGTGAAACTCCACTGACATCTTTTTCCTCCCTGAAGAACTCAACCTCGATGTCCTTGGTTTTACCGAGACATGGTTCATGGCCAGCTCTGTCACAAGCATTGACACTCTTCTCCCAGATGGCTACAAGATCCTTTCTGTGCCCAGGCCCAATTGTTCCGGAGGGGGTGTAGCCCTGATCTTCCCTGAGTGGATTTCTGCCTCTGTCATCCCTACACAGGCCTACTCCTCTTTTGAATGCCTCGTCTGCAGGCTCTCTCTCTCTCCTAGCTATTCCCTTACTCTGGCTACACTCTATCAGGCACCTGGTCAGATATTCTCCTTCCACCCTCAGTGGGTGGACCTCTCCTCTTCCCTCATCGTCTCGATCATTCAACTCCTCCTTCTTGCAGACTTTAACGTCCACCTGGATGCTTCCTGTCCTTCCTCTGGACTCTTTTGTGGCTTCTGCAACTCTCTTTCACTCTCTATCCTCCCCTCTGACCCGACTCACTCTGTTGGGCGCACTCTGGATGTTCTGATCCATACAGACCTTCCCTTATCTGTCCCTCTCAGCACTCCTCTCCTGGAGTGATCACTTTCTCCTTTCCTCCCAGCTCACTCTCTCCACTCCTCAGGCCAAGCCAACTCCAGCACTGCCACCTACCTTCTCGATTATCTGATCCATGAAGCGTGTCAGTTGAGTCTTTTGCCGCCACTTTCTCATCCCCCCACTCTCCTTTGGCTGACTTAGACCCTGACACAGCCCTTTCTATGCTCCACTCTGCTATATCTGATACTCTTGATGTTCTTGCCCCTGTCATGATAATCCGCCTGAAGCCCAAATCGAAGTGCAACTCCTGGTATGACTCAGTCCTCCTCACCGTTAAACACAAGTGCAGGGTGGCTGAGAGGAAATGGCGTGCTTTCTGTACATCCGATGACAAACTAGCCTGCCATCTGCTCCAAAGGAAATACCGGCTCTCTGTCCACACCAAGAAGAGAGCCCTCATCCAAGCCTGCATATCTGCTGCATTCAACAACTCGGCTGGACTATTTAAAATGTGCAAGGAGCTGGTCAATCCTGCTGCAGTCTCTATCTCTCCTGTCCCCTCCCAGGCCCTCTGCATGGCCCTGGCTTCTCATTTCATCTCTAAAACTCAGGTCATCTTGTCCTTCTTCTCTTCCTCTCCTCCTCTTGCCTTTACTCCCCGCTCTTCCTCTGGCCCTTCTATGGCCACCCCTCCTCTCTCCTTCTCTTCCTTTCCCCTGTTCTCACCAGATGAGGTTTCTAGACAAGTCTAATCTATGAAAATCTCGTCAAAACAGGTTCTTCCCTGTTCCTCTAAAACCATCAAGGACTACATTGACACCCCGGCTCCTGCTTTGACTTCTGCAACCACTCCTCTGCCACTGGAGTCTTCCATTCCCCGCTGAAGCACTCCCTTGTGCAACCTCTTCTTAAGAAACCCTCAGCTGACCCTTCCTGCCCTGCTAACTACTGCCCAATCTCCATCACTCCCTTGCTGGGCAAACTACTGGAAAAGCTGGCCATCTCCCAGCTTAATCTTCACACTCCATGACCATCAGTCTGGCTTCAGAGGTGCCAGAAGCATGGAAACTGCTCTCTGAACATCTGTGAAGACCTGCTCTCAAACCTTGACTCCAATACCCCCTGTGTCCTCATCTTACTTGATCTCTCTTCTGCCTTTGACATGGTCAACCATGCCATCCTGCTCAACCGTCTCTGTGATAACCTGGGTATCACTGATCAGGCTCCGCTTGGCTGACCTCTTTCCTCTCTATTCGAACCTCCAAGGTCCAACTTGGGTCCATCCTCTCCTCGATCTCTATCTCTACCTGCGGTGTTCTCCAGGGATCAAACCTTTCTCCCTGGATGTTTACCCAATACCTAGCACTTCTTGCCCACCGTATTGCTGCTCTCTGCCCCAACTTTCAGTGCTATACAGATGACACTCAACTCATTTTCAGGCAACCTTCTGCCACCTCTTCTCCTTCTTTCATCTCTGTCTGTCTGTCCACTATGCAGGAGTGGTGTGCCGCAATGATCTCTGCCTTAATGTTAGTAAGACTTAGATTCTCCTCATCAGCACACCTGCTCCCTCCTTTCCTATCAATCTCTGGCCGGCCTCTCTTGGCCCTCTTTCTTCTCCCACCTGGGAGGCTAAAAACCTCGGGATCATCTTCAACTCCACACTCTCCTTCTCTCCTCACATCTCTGACGTCTCTAAGAAGTCACACTACCAGCTGCACCTCCTCTGAGGTATTCTTCCTTTCCTCTCCTTCCCCCAGAGGCTCACTGTCTCCAGAGCTCTGGTTGTCTCTAGACTGGACTATTGTAACATCCTCTTTCTAAATCTGCCTGCTTCTGCTCTCCACCCTCTGCAACTCATCCAGAACAGGACTGCAAGAATTGTTCTTGGCCTCAAGCCCAGGGACTGTATCTCCCCATGACTGAAATCTCTGCACTGGCTCCCAGTGGCTGCAAGGATTAAGTTCAAAACCCTCTGCATTGTCCACAAGGCCTTCTGGGACCTGGGGCCTCAATACCTTCAACTCTCTCATCCTAAATTACTTCCTTCTCGAGCTCTTCGCTCATACGCTTCCAACTCCCTGAGGGTCAGTCGCTTCTCCAAGCAACGAGTTGTTGGTAGATCTCTTTCTTCAGCTGGGGCCTCCCTCTGAGACAGCCTCCCTGAAACTTGAGGAGAACCATCTCTGGTTCCGGAAGCACCTCAAAACCTTCCTCTTTGCTTCTGCTTTCTCTCCTCTCCCCTGCTGAACTCCTGACTGAAACTTCACTGGTAAACTGGCTACCCTCTGATCATGTGCCCAGGGCCCAGGTCCCCTCCCCAGCCAGCTGCACTCTTGCACCACTGCCTCCAAAGCAACCCCTCCACCTATGGGCTGTTCTGTACCCCTCCAGTCCCCACCTGCTCTTGACACTTGATGTCTGCACTTATCCCTGAACTTGCCAGAAGCTGGCCACACTTCTTACCTATTGTTTTATTTATCCAAACTATTTATTACTGTTTATCCTATGTACTGCACTGCCCCTGCCCTTTCTCTCCCGCACTTTCCCTCTCCCCACTCCCCTGCACTTGCGTGATCTCAATGACACCTGGCCTAGTAAGATGGTTGTCTCTGTCCTCCCTCCCTTGCCTCGCTGTTCCTTGAAACACTTGTGTATAGGCGCGTAATAAATGCCATATCATATCATATCATATCATGTCCCATACTAATAAAAAGTATATCTGAATGAGAACCCATCATCCTAACTATGATAATCAGGTTAAGGCTAATCCGTTAATGACATATGTAAGCTTAAGTTATCCCCTAGGAAAAATGACATTGTAGTGGGGGTTAAATGTTTGAAACAGAAATTAAAAAGTTGGATGAAGGGTAATCAACACTTGCTTTACCAAAGACATGGGGAGGCCATGATAGAGGCTCTGAAGAAGCAAGAGTCCCCTAACTTATGGACCCTAATTAATGGTTTGGAGGTGAATCAATTTGTATCTGAAACTAATCCTATGCCTGAACAAAATTGGCATACACATTTTTTAGATCTTTATAACTCTATAGCTTTGTCTGGCAGCATGTCATAATCTTCTGTCAACTCTGGCAGCTGGGATTCAATGATATTAGAGGATGAAATTGAATGTATCATTCTTAGGGCAAAGCCTTCAAAAGCTTTTGGTCCTAACATGATTGCAAATGTGATTTTCAAAAAGAACTCTTCAATTTGGTCAAAAATGTCAAGTTTTTTGTTTAGAAACATTATTTCCAGTCGGTTGACACCTCCTTCATGGAGGACGACCTATGTAATTCCCATCTATAAGAAGGGGATAAACTCTCCTCAACCTGTTATTGTCCTATCGCTCTTATGGATGTGGATGCCAAGATATTTGCTGACATGGTGTTAAAGCATGTATAAGAGTGGTGTAAAATGAATAACATCTTGAGTCTTATCCAGTTTGGTTTTCGTAAATCAATGGGAACTGATTGTGGAGGCATCCTGTTAAGTAGCCTTCAAAATTTAGCGTTGACTGGGGAAAGTTCCCCAAATTACATTGCATTCTTGGACCGTTCTATGACTTTAAACAAAGTTGACCACCTGACACTTTGGAACAAACTTTTTAAATAAGGTCTTCCTGTTGGCCTATTGAATATTCTAATAAATCTACATGAGGGTTCTTGTATACAAATTAGAATCAATAATGATGGTTTACTGACTAGGTCCATCCCTACAGAGAATGGACTAAGGCAGGACTGTATCTTAGCTCCCTGCCTTTTTAACATATACATATCAGATTGTAGAGCAGGAGCCAAGTGCCCCCACCTCAATCGACCCACCCTATTTACCTGTATGTTGGAAACCAGAGTAAGTGACGTATACAAAACAGCTGCATCGACAAAGAGCAGAATATGGACTCAGCCCAGTACCAGTGAAAGGGTCAGTAAATAAGAGAATCTGGGAGCCAAGGTAGCCATTGAGAAAACCGTATTTGCATACAAAGAAATATGGTGGCCATCTGAATGAAATCCCTGAAGAAGCAGAACCAATAAACGGCAAGGATGAGTGGTAGTATTACTAGCCATTGCCAAGTATATGTTACACAGAGCTGAAGAATGAAGTACATGAAAAGATGCAGTAATTAGAGGATGCAGATAATCTATAAGATATCAAGAAAGCAATAGGATAAGTGACATCTTGGGCTCAAGGTGAAGAAACTTATGCCACAGAAACAGATGAAGATATACATACATAGGAAAGAGAAAATTATGGATGTTTCCACTAAACGTATTATAGCAGGTTGAACATTAGCAAAAAGACCTAATTTCAGTGTGTCGCAATTTAAAAGCAGACATTGAATTACAAGCGGAGTTCAGAAAGGCGAGGTTGGATGAGCCCCAAGAAGCCAAGGTCTTATCAAACTGGAGTAAACTGACTTTGGATACAAAATTGTGTGAAAGAAAAGACCTCCCTTCAAAAGGAATGAATATAACAAAGAAGGCGTCAGAGGCTTATTAGGAAATAATATTAAATGCACGAAAAGACTCGATTCCATGCTCTCCAGTCACATGGAAGCATGAATTTGGATGAGCAAGATGGTCACACATATGCATGAAGGCAGACTCTGCTTCTCACTCCTTAATTTTCTCAGAGCTAAGAACACTCTCAAGGACGAAGTTCAAAGGCTTAATTGACAGAAGACCACTGAGGTGATGATGGATTGATATGCTAATTGGTGGGAAGCCACCATCTGGATGGCCAGCCTGCATGCTGCTAGCGTAGGTGGAAAAGTACTGAAAATGGATCGAGTGCCAACCAATTGTAGAGGACCTGCGTATTCAGGGGTCCTATAGTGTGTAAACCAATGGGACGTTGTGTATTTAGTGATGTTCATAGTGGTCATTTTTTAGGGAAGGGCTTAGTTGCCCCACCTGATGTTAAGTAACTAACCATATAGCTACACTTTTTAGACTAGTATGGATCATATACTTAGACATTCACTCAGAACCAATAGCCCATGCACATAAGTTTTTTTTTGTTTGCCACTTAGGATGACGTTAGTACATACGTAAGTCAGAGGTCATTAATGACACATTTTGCTCATAAAAGTGCAGTTTTTTCTTGAATGTTTTGAGTTTGAAGATCGAGCGTTTGCGTTCATGTTCGTTATGCTCCCTGTTTCAGAGAATTGATATTAAAACAGTCTTCCTTTTGTCAATTTCCTGAATCGGCTCTATTATTTGATATATGAATAAGGTATGCACCCCCATCCATCTCAAGGGTAATTGCTGCTCATCAAAGGTGCAGGACTATCCAGTTCACTTGGAAGCAGAGAGATGATGGTTAAAGAGCCATCGATCTGAACAAACTTTAGAGTTTTGGAAATATCGGACGACCTTTGCCATTTGGCTGATGAAACGTGAAGCTCCCCGTAGATAGTGGTTAGTGTAAAACTTAAAAAGTGTCTTGCAAGACCAGGTGTGACGGGTCCCTTACGTTGTATAAAATCCCCTCCCACATCTACGTGAAGCAGATCGATCGGAATGTTGAAGAAGCGATAAAAAGGGCAGACGATCCCAAGAGTCAGAAGAGGAAAAGATGATATCGGTGAGTAAAAATATGAGTGAGTTTTTAACAATAAAGAAATTAAAAAAAAAATATGAGTGAGTTGACAAAAGCATGGGTGATGAGTGAAGAAAAAAGAAATTAATGGAGGGAGGCGGGATAAAATATAATGTGAGAGTAAGAGTGTAATATATATATGTGGGGAATGAGATATTGACTCGAGTGTGGCTGAGCAATAATATAAATCGTGAAGTGGAGCCACGATAAGAGAATACGTCCTGGTATGTATCTTTATGACATAACAGAAGAATTTTGAACCCATAGTCCCGTAAGCAGAATACTAGGAGACTATTCTGATTAAAGACAGTTCCAAAGGGGTAACTTACACTCCAGTCGGAGTATTTTTAGAGGGCAAGATCAGCATTAAGAAGAAGATTATAGGAGATTTATGTAACTGGTTGAGTTTGTCTGTTTGTTTTATGTAATTTTGTGAAATGATGATGTCATAAGTGGAAAATATTATTTAACTGAGTAGAATTGAACCTGATGGTTATTTTTAGTAAGATTAAAGTTAGAAATTGTGGTTAGCGGGATTGGAGCTTGCGACGATTGGTGCTTGCTAATATTATATTATTTTTATTAAAAAGTTAAGAATAGACAAGTCAAGAATGGAGGATATTACTCCACTTGTACATCTCTGTAAGCAGTTACCGAAGCATGCACCTAAGCTTAAACAGTATAGTGCAGAATGGGTTAAAGGAACCGCGGATAAAATGTTCATGCCATGGCCACAAGGAGGTTCACTATCAAAGGCAGTTCTGCAGCATATGATGACATATCTGCATGCAGCATACATGGGAAAGAAGCTAGAGAAGCGATTAGCTAGTTTACAGCTTTGGAAGATGTATCAACAAGAGAAATATGAGGAGCCTTCTATAGATTGGATATTTAATATATGCAAAGAGGGGGGTGAGGAGCCTTCTGCGCCCCCCGCCCTAGCTGAAATAGCTGAAATAGGAGATGAGAGGGCGCTTAAAGCAGTAACAGGATATAGCAATCCGTAATATGAGTTACCTGTGCAAAGCAGTGATGAGCGCACAGAGAAAAGTACTGAGCAAGATGTAATCTCTAAGGTCCCGAGGGACAAGGAGAGACACGATAAGGAAAGAAGTGATCGACCAAGTACAAGTACATCTCTAGACATAGGAAGAGGGATAAAACGTTGGAAAGGAGAAAGAGACAAGGCTGATGAGGCAGTGCTTTTACAGAACAAATGGATGGGTGGTAAGTGCATTGAAGATGTAAGACAATGGGAAGATCATGATAGACCAGACAAAAAAGATAAGGAAAGAGAGGAACGATTGAAAGATGAAGAAGCGAAAAGGAAGGATAGGCAGAGACGAGAGCAGTTATACCAAGAAGAACAGTCAAGAAAACAGGAGAGAGAAGAAGAGCAAAGAAAACATGATAATAGACAGAGAGCGATAGATGAGCAGGAAAGGTTACGACAAAAAAGAATAGAAGCAGAGGAACAGAAATTAAGGGGTAAAAGAATACAGAGAGGAGATACGTAGGGCAAATGAGAGAAGGGATATGAAGAAAAAAGAAGACAGAGTAAGAGAGGAAGCAAGGAAACTATGAGAATTTTTTGATGATATGGAACGTAAAAGAAGGCAGGGAGCATGTGATCTCGATCGCCTGGAAAAAGAGATAACAAATCCTGAGCCAGAAATAGAATGGGAAGACATAGAGGAATTTGTCCCAGAATATGAGTCATTACAGGCCCGTCTAGAGTAAATCTAGAAGACGAGTTTAACTCTAGGAGTATTGGGGAGGCGATCGATCAAGTATATCATGACATGAAAGCCCAAAAAGAGTTAAAAGGGAAGGGAAAAAATGATTGAATCAAGAGTACTCAGTTGTATACCACAGAGGGAGCCTCATGCAGTGTGAGGCCAAAGGAGCTGTCTCTAGATAGACTGATTCTGAGCAGAGATGAAGATGAGAGAAGTTGCACAAGTTGGGCATAGGAAATGTCACATGAAAACAGAGACACCTTCCATGGGGAAGGAAGAAGGAACGTATGTGGCCCTGCAGGATGTTTTTCGATGGAGAAAGAAGTCAGATGGTCAGATTTAAACGCACCTGTAACCAGGGCGCCAGAGCCACTGACACAGTCAGATCGACCCAAGTGGAAATTCGACAGTGAAAGGGGAGAATCACCGCCTTATGTGAGCAGATCGCTACCTGGTAGAAGGCGATGTGGGAATATTGTCCATCCGGTAGACAGGCAAATGATGAGAGATGAGAATGAGTTTGGGGCATCACAGTTTCTTTTGTTAGAAAAAGGAGGGGCCAGACCGCAGTGTATACCGTGGCCCCAAATGGACAAGGATAACTTAAGATGTAAGCTACCGAGTTTAACTTCGGACACCGGGAAATGGATACATGAATTAGAGAAAATGACGGGAGGAAACACCTTGGCTATAGGGGACATTAAGGGTCTCCTCATCGCCATACTTTGTGAGAGAGCTGATGACATGTGGACAAGGGAAGGGTACTCTGGTGTGACTATAGTCAACACTGCTCATGATGGAGCCCCATTTAATAATTGTAGGGCGGCAGTCTGGAAAGCACTTAGAGTACTGTATCCAGAAACTTCCAATATGGGAGCTATAATTACGAAAAAGAAGAAGAGAAGATGATTGTTGATTTACATTCAACATTTTCAGGAATCTTGGGCTTTGGAAACGCGCAAATCTTGAGCAAAATCTACACCAGTATCCTATCATTTATTATGTCAAGGGTTACCAGAACCTGTACAGAAGCAACTCGAGAAATTAGTGGGTATTGAAGCCAAACCGTGGTCAGAGATTCAGGTGACCATTGTGCATTATTTCAGGCTCTTGCAGGAAAAGAATTGCAAAAAAGATGATGCCCGTAAAGGCAAAGAGGCAAAATTAATACAGAAAAAACTGTCTAGATATGCCATTGAAGGGGCGATGTTGACGAGTGTAGATGGACCAAACCCACAGCAGAATGCAAGTATGCCACATGTGAATAACCAAAGGCAGTTTGAACAAAGTAATAATGGGTTTACTCCACGTGGAAGGGGTGGATTTCGAGGAAGAGGTTTTCAGAATAATCAAGGAAACTGGCAGAATAATCAGGGAGGCTTTTAGAGCAACCAAGGTGGATTTCAAAATATGCAGAATGACGGCCAGTATATTCAGGATGGGCAGATTAGGAGGCCGTCTATATGTTGGATATGCGGGATGACAGGGCATATTGCTTGTATGTGTGGAAGTCAAGGGTTCGTACAAAAGGACCTATTTTCAAGAGGGGAGATTTCAATTCCACCTGCATATCCGCAGCAGTACAGTGATGGATTTGCTCAGAATCAAGCAATGCAGCAGCAGCAAGCGCCGAGAGTGCAGCAAGGCTTGCAGACACAGCAGGTAGCAGTGGCTCCACCGCAAGGGCAGGACAGTTAACGACACCTAGGATAGAGAGTATCACAGTTGGTGGAGGGAATCTGTTTTCAAGTAACAGAATGAGTCTGTACCCACAATAGGACAGCTCACTGGGAGACTTGATGTGTTCAGTCCTATCCGGGATGCCGAATCCTCAAAAGGAACCAAGGGTCGACGTCACTATATGAGGCAAGAATCTTTCATTTTTAGTAGACACCAGTGCAACACGCTCATGTATACATGAGGGAAAGTTTTTAATGTCTGGCACTGCCATGAATACTCAAGGCTTTTCAGGAGCTACAAGTAGAGTTCCTTTCAATGAAGAGTTACCAGTCTCTATAGGAGAATGTGACATGAAGGTGCCTTTATTATATTCTAGGCAGACACCTGTCAACATATTAGGCCGAGATTTGATGGCGTAGCTTAATATGACAATCTTGTTTACCGATGAAGGCATAGTGTGCTCAACTCCAGGAATGCATTTCTTAAACGTGTGTGAAATTATTAGAGCATTTGCAGGACCATGAGAGCAATACTCTTAGAGCCAGAAGTATTTTATTATGGAGTATGTGTTCTATTGGCATACCTGCCGGGCCTGGCAGGCAAAGCAATTTGAATACCTCATGAATTTCTATTTAGACTAAAGATGCCCATGCGTGAAGAAAAAGGGCAAGTGTTTCCTTTTGAATCGCAAGTAGGCATAGTGTGAGGTGAAATGGTTTTGCTTGATGGGAAAGATGACAAGGGCAGACAATGGTGTGCAGTGATTACCATCGTAGAAGGTTACAGATTAACTTACGTCACCGATAAGGACATATTTGTCAATCATCTATCTGATGACAAAGTGGTATTTGAGATGAGCATTACTTATTGGGTAAAGGCAATCAAACGAGAGGTACCTCAGTACCTCAGAAAATGATGATAGCACAGCAACGTCCCGAGTTTTTTTAGGAAGACATGGCGAAAGTACCAGCTTCATTATGGACCACAGGTCCCTATGACGTAGGCCTACTGAAGAGGGTTGGAGAAGTGAAGATTAAATTGAAACCAGGAGCAATTTTACCCCGAGCACGACAATTTCCTATGTCTCGAGAGGCAGATGAAGGTATTTTCAAGACTATTTCCGGCATGATGGAGCAGGGCATCTTAGTGACATCAGAGTCACTGTGTAATACCGCAATTTATCCTGTGCAAAAAGGGGAAGGGGGATCTTAGAGACTAATACAAGATTTAAGGCTGATAAACCAAATTGTAGAAGCTGAGATCACTCTAGTCCCTAACCCGTCTACAATTTTATGTAATATACCTGTTGCAGCATGATATTTTACTCTGATTTATTTGAAAAATGCATTTTTCTCAATCCCATTGCACAAAGACTCGCAGGATGTGACATCATTTACGTTCAGACAAACACTATTGAAAAACACTTGTCTGTCCCAGGGGTATTGCGAGTCTCCATCAATTTTCAACAGAGTCCTGCAGATGGACTTGAGCAATATTGATTTGGAAAGCGTTGTTCTGCAATACGCGGATGACATTCTAGTGTGCAGCACTACAGTGGAAGAGTGCAGACGCGATTCTGTCCAGCTGATGATAATACTTGCCGACAAGGGATATGAGATTGACAAAGAGAAGTTACAGTATTGTCAACAAGAAGTGTTGTATATTGGCCAATTGATTTCACATGAATGGAACAAGGTTACTCCTGAGAGAGCTGAGGCTATTTTGAAAACTGCAAAACCACACACGATAAACCAAATGCAGAGTTTTTGGGGTTATGTAATTATGTGAGAGCATGGGTCTTTGATTACAGTTCATATATAAGGCCTTTACTTCAGGCTTCTAAGAAAGCACAGGTAACACAGGAACAAATCTTGTGGACTGAGAAAATGGAGGAAGCATTTGAAGAGCTGAAAAAAGCAATTTGCACAGCTCCAGTTTTAGGGATTCCTAATTATGCTGAGGAATTCTTTTTATAGTAACATACAGATGGCACTGTTATGACAGCAGTCCTCACGCAGAGAACCATATTGGGATACAAGCCCCTTGCATATTACAGTGGGATTTTAGACCCAGTAATGAGAGGTCACCTTCCATGCGAACAGTCTCTGGCTGCTGCCATGTTCGCCATAGAAAAAGCTGCAAACATAGTGATGGGATGCTCCATGACATTATTTGTAGAGCATGCACTATTTGCTATTTTAGAGAAACCTAAGGGCACATTGACTTCTCAGAGGACTTCTGCCTACGAGGTAGTTATATTAAATCCAGTGATCAAAATAGTTTTATGCAGAGTAGTGAATCCTGCCATGTTTGTAGCTGAACCACTAGCAGGGAATGAGCATGCACATGATTGTTCAAATTATGAAGAGTTCTATGACAGAATCCCAAGAGTAGAAGAAAATGCCTTGCCAGGTGGAGAAATTGTTTTTATTGACGGTTCTTCAAGAATCCATCAAAACGAATGACAGTGATATACAGGTGCCAATGTGGTAAAATTCACAGCCAATGGGGAATTTCAGACATTGGTAAGTGCATGACTCCAATCACACTATTCAGCACAAGCTGCAGAGTTAGTGGCGTTGATTGTCGCGCTTGAGAATCACGCAGACCAGGAAGTGACAGTGTACAGCGACTCTGCCTATGTGACGTCAACAGCACACGCAGGATTAGCACGTTGGAAAAGGAGGGGCTACCTCTGAGCAGATGACATGCCAATACAGCAAGCCACCTTATTGGACAGGCTTATTAAGGCACTACAACTTCCAGTGTCCATCGCAGTCACAAAATACGCAGCTCACACTAAAAGGGCAAACTTTATCTCACGCGGAAACCAAGCAGCAGACGATGAAGCAAAAATTGCTGCATGTTCAGAGAGTATAATGTCCTTTGAAACACTTGATGTGAAAGAGAAAATGGTTGTGTTGATGAATGTGGTTGAAAAATATAGTGATTTGTCAAAAACGCAGCTCACAGAGGTTCAGGGGGAAGCACCTCAAGATGAGAAATATTTGTGGACACGAAAAGGGTGTTCTTTAAACCCCTTTGAAGCATTGTGGTGACAAGACAGTACTGGTAAACCGGTGATGCCTGTAGCCTTACTGGGGGTGGCGCTGGAACAGCTACACTACCTCACAACTAGGGAGAATCTTGCTGCAACAATTGCTGAAGATTGGTTTGTACCAAAAATTCACGGCTGGGCATACACTGCGCACAGTTAGGGGGTTATTCTGAGACCCATTGGCCCCTTTCAGCATTTGCATATTGACTATGTCAATATGATTCAAGTATGTAATCGATATAGATACATGATTGTCATAGTAGGTCCGTTTTCATGGTGGATTTGTTTGTTTGTTTGTTTATTTGGTAATGTGCGCCAAACCCTTAGGTAGCTGGGCGCAACAGATACAAGTATACTTGAGGCTTGGTTACAACATGGAAAAAGGTACAGTAATAAAATATGGGAATGCAATGGGTATGGAGTTGCATACAAAACAAGTGCAGTGGTTAATTTAACTGAGTAGTCAGATGCACATAAGGGTACAGCAATACAAACAGGTATTACATGTCATTAGCCCAGAGCCATTTTGCCACATTGTGTCTGAATCTAGAGTATGGCTGTTCAGTTCTGAAGGCTAGGGGATTGCATTCCAGGAAAGAGCTGCTTTAACTGGGAAACTGGCTCCACCAGATTTTGAAAGTTTGAATCTGGGGATTTCAAGACCGTGGGCGTTGTATGATCTAGTAGGGTGGGTCGAGGTTCTTCTAATCATTCCATCTGAAAGATAAGGGGTGCAGCATTGTTCAGGCATTTGAAGGTGAGGGATACAGTTTTGAGATGGATCCTGTCTTTGATTTTTAGCTAGTGCTGGTCTCTTCTGATGTTGGATATGTGCTCTTTACTGGATATGTTTAGGGCTGCACTGAGGGCATTGTTTTGAAGTGTTTGCATGTGATCTAAGAAGTATTTGTTGGCCCTGCGTATAGGACGTTGCAGTAGTCTAGTTTGAATATTATTAGCGCATTGGCGAGCACGATGCAACTAACTATGGAGAGGAAGGGTCTACAAGCCCTAATAAGTTTACAGGTATAGGCAGTTGAGGAAGCCATGGCACTGGCTTGTTTTTTCAGTGAAAGGGTAGAGTCTAGGTAAAATCGGAGTGTTTTTACCTCAGTTACTGCTTTGATTACGTTGTCGTCAATATTGAATGCAGCATAGCTGGGGCTGAGTTTAGCGTCAGAGCCCAATATCAGGATCTCAGTTTTATCGTCATTCAAGCAGAGGCCATGTGATGCCATCCATGCCTGAATGAGGAGGTATATCTTATTTACCAAAATTGCCCGACAGGGGTATGAGGATCTGGGTGTCCTCTGCATAATTAGTGTAGGTAACACCCTGTCTATCAAATTTGTTGAATAGTGGCTTAGTAAAGATGCTATACATTGTCAGTGAGATACATGATCCTTGGAACACCACAGGTGATGTGGATTGGGTCTGCGGGTGCTGGGGGGGAGAACACTCTCATCAAATGGTTGGCTAGGAAGGATTGTACCCAGGCTATAGCATCACTAGAGAAATGGGCAGTTGACGCCAGGTGTTTGCATAACACTGCTTGATCCACCAGGTCAAAGGCCGCTGATAGGTCGAGGAGGAGTAGCATACTTTATCCTTCAGGTCGTCGATTTGAGTCTTTAAATCAATCAATGCCGGTTCCGTACCATGTTGTGGTCTGAATTCGGATTGGCAGGAGCCAAGTAAATGGTTAGGTTCAAGATGGTTCTGAATTTGGAGGTAAGCTACTCTGTCAATTATTTTCAGGAGGAAAGGGACCGTGGTAATCAGTCTATAGTTAGTCGGGATGGATGGGTCTAGGGTCTGTTTCTTTTGTAACTGTAGAACCCAGGATTCTTTGAGATTGTTTGGCACAGTGCAGGTCTTGAAGGAGGCATTAATTAGTTTAGAGATAAATGGGGAAAAATCTCTAGCTGCATCCTTAATTATTTGTGCTGGACAACTGTCACCTTGACATTTTGAGTGCTTCAGGGAAAGAATGACTTTTTCAGTTTCTAGTATGGAGATTTTAGTGAATCTGAATGGTGTGTCGGTGATGGGTATTGCAGTAGGTGAGGTGGGTTGCGACTCATTGGAAATCATGGATGCTTTTTTTTGGCTATTTTAGTATGAATAGTGGCTATTTTGTTGGATAGCGCATTCTGGATGCTAGTGCACCACTACTTGTCTTGATGGACATTGTCTGTGGGTGAAATGGGGGTTTCCATTTCACGGAGGATGGTGAATAGCTCTTTAGTGTTGGACTTGGCTTTGGAGATTCTGTCATTGAATGTATTCCTTTTGGTAAGGATTATTTCTTTTTTTTTTACATATTGTCAAAATTGGATAATTGGACTTTATTCTTGTCCGTGGAGGAATGACGCCATATACCTTGAAGTTTTCTTTTTTGAAGTCGTAATTCTTTAAGCTGGGGGTGAACCAAGTGTTGAGGTGGGACTTCTGTTTACTTTTACGCACCTTGACTGGAGTAATGATGTCAAGGGCCTTAGTCATAGTGTTGTTGACTTTTGATTGAGGCAGGTCCATGTACACACCCAGATTCCATCTGTGCAGCAATATTTTTAGTGCAGGAAATATTTCACAGATAGGGAGTATGTGAAGTAATAAGGTCGGATAATGCCCTGCATTTTGTGAACCAGACATTTCAGCAGATCAGCTTGTTGCTTGGTATAAAGCAAAGGTTTTCCCAGGTGTATCATCCGCAAGGAAATGGGATCTGTGAGAGGCTCAACGGCTTGCTTAAGGAAAGGATAGCCAAGTTGAAGCTTACTCTGAAGAAAGGGTGGTTGCATTGCCTACCACTTGCATTATATGCTTTGAGGAACCAACCGGGTTGTGACCACCATCTTACGCCTCACGAAATTGTGACTGGAAGGTGAATGAGGACACCCTTAATGCCTCGATCCCGAGTTAGAAGTGATGCTCAGCCAACTGCAGATCTGTTTGGAAAGGAAAAGCATGATTATTTGAACTGTATGACTTCTAGTATTTCTGTCATTTCAGGACAGCTGCACCGACAAGGGTGCAGGGCAGTACAGAACATAGAAGGAAATGCTTCAACAAATAAACCTCAGGAATTACATCTCACCAATTATTCGCCGGAGATGCGTTCCTAATTTGGAACCACAAAAGGAAAAGGTGGGACCAACCCGTTTTAACGGCCTGTTCATCGTGGAAGAAGTCACGCGTCTGCTGTCAAAGTGCAGGGCAGGCGTGCTTGGATATTCATTGGTGATGTTAAAAAATGTTCTTGAGAAACCTCTGTCCCATCTGGACCCCACCGAGAAGCAAATATGAGCATCGCGCAAGAACCACAGCACATGCAGACAAGATCTATGAAGAGGAAGAAGGACGCAGAAGCTGACAAATAGAAAGATAAAGAATTGTTGGACTGTGGCTTGGTACGCGACACTCCTTTTAACCGTCTCTGAAGGGGTTAAGGGAAGCCAATTTGAACACTCTGTGCAAACCAGTTGCAGGGTTATGGGAAGATTTGTATTCTTTTTGTCACACATTTTTATTGATTTTTTCATTACACAACACAAATAAAACATTGACTCCAGTGGAATCCATCAACCTTAACATTCTAACAACTCTCGGGTCCGAGGTTTGCAAACACACAGTGATAGCAGTGTTACATATCGACAATTACACAGTAGTTGTATAGAGAATACAGTAAACATTTTCCAGCATCCTAATGAGCATTCTGCCATTTTCCCCAGATCTTATCGGCTTTCCCAGGGCAGCCCCTGGCCGTGTACACCTGTCTCTCCATTGCTATGCATGCGTCTACATCATTAAGCCATTGTACATGTTCTGGAGTTACATTAGACCCCCACAGTTTAGCAATGTTGTGTTTAATCAGTGCTGTGGAGGTTGAGAACAGCAATCTATCATTGTGTGACATTGATCCCTCATCCTCTGCGCCCAACAACATTAGTTTTGGGTCTCTAGGCACAGTGCAACCCAATACCCGTGACAGCGTGTCACAGCATTGTTGCCAGTATACTTTAATGTGAAAACAGTTTATGTTTATGTTTAACATTTGTATAGCGCAACCAGGTACCCTAAGGCTTAAGGGCGCTGTGAAATGTAAAACAAACAGAACAAAGACAAAAAAACTGAACTAAATCTAAGAAAGGCTCCGGAGCAGGCATCAAACACGAACAGGATCAAGCGAGAGGCAGAAGTATTTTATACAAAAAGTATGGTTTTCAGCCCCTTTTAAATATTTCCATGGAAGAAGTGGTCCTCAGTGTAGCTGCTAGCGAGTTCCACTTAAGGGGAGCTGCCGAGATGAATGCTTAGTCCCTGTTTTTTTTTTGTTTTCAAGCGTGGCATAGCCAAGGTATTAGATTCGTCCGATTGAAGGGATCTAATGTTGTTTTTGACCATGACTAATTCTTTTAAATAGAGTGGCATGACTCCATGTATACATTTATGTGTGATGAGGAGAAGCCTGAACACAACCCTGGCCTGCACAGGTAGCCAGTGTAAACTACGTCGCGCTTCAGACATGTGGTCTCTTCTAGATAAACCTTTCACTATCCTAACTGCGCCATTCTGTATGACCTGTAACCGATGAACATCCGATAACGGTAACCCCACAAGGAGACTACAACAATAGTTGATCTTAGATCCAATTATGGCTCTTGCCAGGGTTTCGGAGTTTGATTCTGAGATAAATGGTCTAAGGCAGCGAAACAACTTGAAAAAATATGAGGCCGATGAATCAAGACTATTCACTTGGGCATTCATATTCAGATTTTTGTCAAGATAAATGCCAAGGGTTTTTACCTTGCTAATAACCTCAATGTGGCAGCTATCTATGAGAAACGACTTGTAGCTGGGTCCTAGCTTCTCTAATTAGGCCTCTGAGCCGATAAGTAAAAGCTCAGTTTTGGAGCTATTAATGGCTAAGCCATTCAGCACCATCCAATTCTGAATTTTTGTTGTAGATTTCATTAATTCTTTGTTCATTTTCTAGATGGGATGCGGACATGGGGATGATACATTGGGTGTCATTTGCATAATTTGCAAATATGATCCCCTCTTTCTCCAGCATCTGGAAGAAGGGGATCATGAATATATTATAGAAGCAAGGCGATACGCAGGCTCCTTGAGGGACCCCATACGTGAGTACTGTCGGTTTTGCTTCGGCAATGTCACCGGTCACTCAATTTTGTCTGTTGTTCAGAAAGGAGATGACCCAGTTAATTGCTTCATCAGAGAAGTTGGCATTCTTCTTTAGCCTGGTCGACAGTATGGTGTGGTCCACCAGGTCAAAGGCAGCTGACAAATCTAAAATCATAAGGAGTGAGATGTGACCACCATCCATCCTCTGCAGGAGATGGGATTTAAGGGCCAACAAGGCCGTCTCTGTACCATGATTCAGACGAAACCCTGATTGATATTTATGATAAATCTGGTTTTGCTCCAGAAAGATGGCGATCTGATTATAGGCAACTCTGTCCAAGATCTTCAACAGAAAGGGAGTTTTAGTAATAGGCCTATAATTAGAAGCAGTGAGGGGACAGAGATTAGGTTTTTT
Source organism: Ambystoma mexicanum (assembly GCF_040938575.1). NCBI lineage: Eukaryota > Metazoa > Chordata > Amphibia > Caudata > Ambystomatidae > Ambystoma > Ambystoma mexicanum. Next base: position 1,082,234,901 of record NC_090937.1, on the reverse strand, counting down.
TAACAATGGAGTAATCCATGCCTTTGTTATGTTGCCGGGAACTTCATCTGCTAAAAGGGAAGCATTAACAAACTTGGTCAAGGCATGAATAAGTACAAGGGAGCACTCTTTAATTATAAGGAGCAAGGATCTCCTTTGCAGCTTGTACTTTTTAAATTGGAGATTACCTTGGCCAATTCTTGGTCTGAGATGGGCTGAAAGCTAAATAGGGCTTGATCCTCCAATTTTTTAGTGGAGGGCAGAGGACTATTTTCTAGACCCTGAGTCGGTAGGTCAAGTTTCTTCAACTGAATCCCCTCTCTAATTTTATCAAGTTTATTAGATAAGGCGGATTGAATCTCCGTACACCATGCCTCATCCATTCATAAAGGTTACTTGAGCAGGTCTCGGTGTTTCTGCCTGTTCTTTTAAGATTTTGAATAAATCACGGCTGTCCGATTTAGCTTCTATAATCCTGGTGTCAAAGCACTCTTTCTTGGCTAAATAAATGGCTGTTTTATAGACCTTAGAAGCTTTTTATAAGCGTCAAGGTCCACAAAGTTTTTATTTTTACGCCAGGTATGTAGAAGGTTAATTTTCTTTGATTTGAGTGTTTGAAGTTCTTTACTGAACCATGCAGTACGTACCTCAGCGGTAATTGATTTATTTTTCAGTGGTGCCAAATTCTCTGTGATTGAGCCCATCGCCTCAGAAAGAGTAGTGACATTTCATCAAGATTGTCCAAGCTGACAGTCCCACAGTATGTGGAAGAAAGTACTCTCTTCCTGGTGGCAGCATAGGCAATTAGGGTCCATGATTTATCGCAAAAGATAGAGTGCTACCCTTGGATAGAATATTCTATGTAGAACTTTGAGCTGGATGAGGCGAAGCCTGGCTGATATGGCCGTTTCTCTTGGGTACATTGGGATTGTTATTCAGTCTTCTGGTAGGATCTCTCCCACATCCCTTTCCCATTTGGATTTTAAGCTCGCTAATCAGGCGTAGCTAAGGAGGTAAGAGCATTATACATCACAGAGGTGGTTCTGGTATCTATTCGGTCTAAGACTAGGTTTCTCTCTATGGGAGTGCATTCTGCCATGTTGCTCAGATCAGGGAGATGACGCTGTAGTGTATGACTTAGTTGCAAGTGTCGGAACCCGTCAGTATCAGGGAGGTTAAATTTGCCAGCCAGATCATCAAAGGGCACAATCTCCCCTTCCGCAATCACATCACTCACTTTTGTTATCCCTGTTATCCCTTCTGCTATCCAACTATGCCATTTCGAGAGGTTATCCAGCTTGGAAATACGTTTGTTTGTCCAAAGTGGTTGCACTGGGGTGATTTTCCCCTCCAAGTTTATGTGCTTGTGTGCCTCTGCCCAGATTTTCATCCGGTGGGCTGAAATCGTTTCGGAGGTGTTAGCGTTTGTTTTCTGATTTAGGGATTCCAGTGGGGTTATAGTCGCTCCCCTTGTGGTATCGTGTTTAATGTGGGGAAGTGTTGGATCTCCGTATAGCATTTTGTTTATTGCTGCCATTTGGCTTGCTCAATAGTATTTCTGTAGGCGTGGCAGCCCAATGCCCCTCCCAGATGGACCGCTGAAGGGTGTGGAGTGCTAGCCTCGGGTGCCCATTTTTCCATAGAATTTTCTAAGGGTTTTGTCAATCCTCTGAAATTCATGTGCGGTGATGGGAAGTGGGGCATTTTGTAGGATGTACAAGAATCGCGTCAAGGCCATCATCTTAAATAATGCTGCTCTCCCTATTAGGGTCAGCGATAGGGCATTCCAGTGTTTGACATCTTCAATAAAGCGTCTATGATTGAATGGAGATTCCTTGTCACGTATTCGCTCAAATTTATTGTAATTTGGACCCCAGATATCGGAAATGACTTCTTTCAACACGAGAAGGGCAGTTGTGCGAAATAGCACTCTCTATATATTTAATCGAAAATAATGTAGATTTTGACCTGTTTACACTCAGACCGCTCAAGGATTCATATTTTTTCATCAGGAGTGTCACTATTGGGCATGAGGATGCAGGGTCGGCCAGGTACAGGAATAGGTCGTCTGCGTATAACGAGATCTTGTCTTCCCAGTCAACTGTCCATCGAAATCCGTTCCAAGCCTGTGTGTCCCTTAGCAATATAGCTAGTTGCTCTATCCCCAGTGCAAAGAGCATTGCAGATAAGGGACAGCCCTGTCTTGTCCCTTTGCCTATAGGGTTTTGATGGCCAGCCATTCACCCTGGTCTCGGCTTCAGGGAATTTGTATAGTAGCTGTACCCAACCCATAAAATGTTCCTCGAATCCCATTCAACGCATTATCTCCCATAATGCCTCCAAGTAGACTGAGTCAAAAGCTTTTACGAAGTCTATCGCCAAGAGTGCTAGGGGACATTGGAGAGTAGGGGACCTTTCTAGTGCTGCGTGCAGCCTATGTATGTTCATACGTGTGGACCTTTTGGGCATAAAGACACATTGATCCGGGTGTTTCAGTGACATAATAACTTTCTGTAGTTGGTTCGCCAGTACTTTCGCCAGAATTTTGGTTTCACTGTTTATTAGCGAGATTGGCCTATACAAACTACATTTATCTGGGGGTTTATCGGGCTTAGGTATCACAATTATAGTGGCTCTCTGCAGGTCTATGGGCAACTGACCTTGTGTCCTCGAGTGTGTGTACATGCGTAGGAGGTGTGGAACAATATTATTTGCTTCTATTCTTTTCTATATCTCCACTGGGAAGCCGTTCGGCCCTGGTGTTTTCCCAGGCTGGTGCTGCGATATGGCCAGCACTAGCTCATCTTCTGTGATATTTGCTTCAAGCAGGTCGTTCTGTGAGCTAGTTAATTTTGGGAGGGTAATCTCCTCTAGCACGGAGATGTTAGCAGGGGTCTCAGGAGCCTTGTAAAGTTCAGCGTAATAAACTGAGAAGCCTTACGCAATATCTTGATCGGTTAGCAACGCTTCCATATTATCGGGTTTAATCATTCTGACCTGCTTGTGCCCCTCATCTCTGAGTTCCAGCCATGCCAGCATTTTACCTGATTTGTCATCTGTCTCATATATTCTAGCACCAATCTCTTTGTGCGCTTGCTTGGCATTGTCCAGGGCTACATTTTGCAATTTCCTTTGGGCAAGCACTAGTGAGCAGTTAGTTTCAGGCAGGTCCGAGCCAGATGCGTTTGTTCTTCTTATTCCACCTGTGTTTCCGCTTCTCTCACCTTTTCTAAGTGTGCTTTTTTATGTTCCGTTGTCCAGGAGAGGATCTCTCCCCGCAGCACTGGTTTGTATGCCTCGCATAACACCCCTGGATCATCAGTTGACCCAGTGTTCAGTTCGAAGTAGGTTTTCGTGGTCGCCTGGATGTGCTCTATAAGTTCCAAAAAACCGAGATAGTAACTATTAAGACGCCAGGAGAGCGGAGGACGTCGACTTGTCGTTGTCAATTCTACCAGCAAGGGTGAGTGATTGAAGATTCCGTGCGGGAGTAGGGTAGCGCTGACCGCTTTGTGTATATCTGTTGTTGGCAGGAAGAAGTAATCCAGCCTTGAGAGAGAAGTATATACCCCTGAGTGAAATGAGTATTCTCGGGTGTCAGGGTGGATATCACGCCATACATCTCTCAGTCCCAGGGCTGCAGTGAAGGTAGCCAGTTTCGTGTGAGTGTCAGGGTTCCTTAGGTGCATGCGGTCCATTCCTATGTTCAGGACCTAATTGAAATCACCTTCCAGGATTAGTATGTCTGAGGTATCGTTGACTATCAGGGGAGTAATATCCTCTATGAATGTGGACATCAATGTGGGTGGTGAGTACACAGCTAAAATTACAATGGTTTGGTTACATAGTGTCCCAGTCATATCTACCCCCTGCATCCTGCAACACCTTGGAAAGTATAAGAGGGAGCCTTTTGTGAACCAATATGAGTACTCATCTCGAGCCCATGGTGAAGCCAGCATGCAGTACCATGCGGTCATTCCTGCGTTTAAATAGGTTGCAGGTTGTGCCCACCAGATGGGTCTCAGTTAGCAACACCACATCCAGTGAATGCCTATTTAAAGCGTGGGTGACAAGTCTTCTCTTAATCCCCCCACCTAGTCCATTGACATTCCATGTCAGGAGTCATAGGGTTTTTGCGTCACTGCCTGCCGCTGCCATCTGAGGTAAAAGAGCTGCTGTTGGACAGTATGTATGAGGTTCTGGGGAGATGCTCATATTGTTGTCTCGAAGTGTGGTGCAATTTTCAAGAAGTATGTGCACAGTGTGTCTCGGACCCATGAAAACCATAATAAATAATTTACCCACCCCTTCCCATAATCCAACCCACTTGAGGCGTTTGTTTCCCGAACAATAGCCCACAACTCTCCCATCCCCCCCTATACTTCCATCCAACTTGGAGTATCTGTCAACCAGACTAGAACATAAACAAACCATCAACTCACCTGGTTCCCACTGGTCTACCCTATGGGAGCCTACAAACAATCTAACCTACCGCAGACAGCCAGCTGTTACTCAGCAAGCTGTCCGCTGAGCAGCAGAGGACGTTCGCATTTGGGCCGCCAGCATTCGTTGTAGCAACATAGTACCTTTATGCGGCAAAGCATGTGCAAACAAGAACATCTTCATGCCTTTTCCTGTTGCGTACATCAGAACCTTCTGCGCCTAACATTTTAGTTCAGTCATTGTCGATCTGAGGCATCTCGTCCGGCATCTGGGGCGGCTGCATCGGCGTCGACCTCTGCGGACGTGGTCCATTTCTGCTTTTGTCTCGTCCTCTTTGTGTTCTCCAGTCACCGTCCAGGTGCCTCTCCGCCCAATTCCATGCTTCTTTGGGGTCTGTGAAATGCACAGTGGTGCCGTTAAGATAGATTTTCAGTTGCGCTGGGAATAGAAGTCCGTATTTAACATGCAAGGATTGGAAGCGTCTTTTGAGTGGGTTGAAGGATTGTCTTGCTTTTTGTACTTCCCTCGTGAAATCCAGGAAAAATGCAATTTTTGAGCCATTGTATGTCCCCGTCCCCTTAGTTCTAGCCATTTGGAGCAGGGCGTCGCAATCTCTATAGTTTAGGAGCTTAGCTATAACTGTACGTGGGGGTGCTCCAGGTATCTGTCTTCCAGCCGGCATCCGATGAGAATGTTTTGGGAGCAAAAAGGTCAGACAACCACTGCTTGAGGAAGAGCTTCATGCTTGGACCCTCTGATTTTTCCGGTAGCCCGAGGATTCGGATGTTATTGCATCTCAATCTACCTTCCCCCTCTTCCACCTGTTCCTCTAAAGTTTTGAGGCACTCCAGTACTCCAGTCATGTGTTGTCCCACCTTGGGTAGGGCGTCTTCCGTTCCTGATATGTGATGCTCAGCCTCTCCTGTGCAGAAGGTGAGTTTCTGTAGGTCATGTCGCAAAAGGGACACTTCAGTGCTTATACTATCCATTTTCTTCTCCATGGATGTTTGTGCCCGGCTTTTGCGTTCATTACTTCCTTCAGGGAGATGTTGTCATTCTCCTCTTGCAAGCCCACAACTCTATCCTGTTCCATTGGGGGAGATGCTGTCGGTGTCGTGTACTGCTCCATCTTGCTCTGCGCAGTGAGTTTCTTCATTTTGTCTTTTCCTATGTCGGCATACACAACCCCCGTAGAGCAAGCAGTGTCTTCTGTATCATGGATGACGTGTGAGTTTCACCGGACTATGATCTCACTCAACTCTTGCAGGCCAGGTCACGAACTTGGTGTGCACACCTGGTAGTGTTGTAGCTCCAGTGAATGTTTATTCCACGTTGCGAACGGCACGCCACCTACCAGCGACCCCAGAAGACGGCGTCACACTTTAGTTAATCTAAGTAGTCTACCGGATTTCTAATGATTCTACAGCTCCCCTGTTTGTTTCCAGCAGGGGGTTCAGGAGGGTGTCTCCCAATTCAGACTACCCAGGCTTTTAGCAGGGTGTTTTGGCAGAGAGAAATGTCTTTGACTTTATCGGCATTTAATGTCCCCAGGTCGGGTTCCCGGGGGATCACACACACCTCCTTGTACATTGGGGTTGTTTTTGGTGATTCTTTGAGCACCACGCAGCATATGTATCGTAGTGCAGTTGGGGCATCGCTGCATACAGAGTTAATCCGCGGGTTCACTTCAGCTTTTATCCCTCCCCCTTGCAATTGTCTTCAGGAACTGCTCTGTTCCAGTACTGTAGAGGTGATGTTCCAGTGTTACATTGTCCTACCCGTCACGAGCTATCCGCATTGGCACCAGCATATGTCCTTCTCAATACGGGTGTATCACCTAGTGTAGGAGGTTGCAGTAAAAGTACGTGCGTATGCCTGTCGCAATCTCTCCTTGCTGCACCACAGCTTGTTAATGTTGCGTGCGTTTTTGAGGTGCTTGGTTCCGGCACCCCCACAGAGCCTGGACCCACACCCACACAATAGTCAATGACCCACATTGTTAGCTCAACACCACACCCTAGGTGTATTGCCTAATACTTTTAGGAGTCATAGTTTCCATGTTATGTTGTGCTCTATGCAGGAGTGGGCATCAGCCCTACATGCAGTTTGTACGCACTTACTTGGAAATGTGGATTTGGCCGTTGTCCGCCTCCCCGATATGCCTATGTGTCCAGCGTTGCAGGTCCATTCATTTCCATGTGGGCCACCATTAGTGGAAGCCAGGCACACTTGTGCTTGGGGTGTGCTACAGTTTCCTAGTCGCAGTGTAGCCGTTGCGCAATTGAGTGCAGAGTGTCTGTTTCGTTTCACAGCTTCCCCGCCGCAGCTCACACCCCGGCATGTTGCCGCTCGTTGTCTGCCCAGTATTCCGATGCCACAGCGCTTCTCCCCTATGACACAGATGCTGGATGGTGTGGTCCAGGAGTGTAAGCCGCGACCGGTGTCTCGGTGTGTGACTGCAGGCTCCCGGTTGGCTCGAGTCTTGGGTGGCGATCCTGCACGGCACAACAGCTCTCAGGTTTTTCACCAGTTCGCCGTACCAGACAGGATTGATCTTTGCTGGCATATTCAGCAGGAGCCCAATTGCGTAGGCTGGTAAGTCTCTTTCACTGGTATCATCGCCCGATGCGTTCTCCCGCGTTGCTGATGTGTGCAATCCTTTGGAAGTTCTGGTCTGCGCTGGGTTTTTGCACAGTGTTAACCTCTGCAAGTCGGCTCCAACAGCCATTTTGTGGCATGTAGCTGCTGATACGGCGCTGCGTTGTCAGACAGATATCTCAAGTTTACTTCGTAGCGATTCCACACCTCATCTGGTCGTTCCAGGCTGTCTCAGCTGCAAGTATATGTGCTTAAGTATTTTAACCGACGGTTAAATTCGCAGGATATTGTCAGGATACGGCTGACAGCCCGGGAGCACAAGGAATTCACGTCTTCATCTCATGCTTGCTGGCCACGCCCTCTGGAAGATTTGTATTCTTAAAGCCACAGTAGCTTATTGACTTTGGACTGAGGTATCCTTAAGCCTTGATAAGAAGAGAAATATGCCAGACTCTGATCGTGGTTTTGATAACTGGAAGAGAGTGCAGTATGCTGATTCTTCGGATTTGCCCATGGTGTTATCCAATGACAATGTTTCAAGGATTATATTTGAGGTTTTTCTCTATGTGCTGCGCTCATATCCAGCAATTGTGGGGAGAGCTTCTAACATTTGTGCTTTCTTGCACGATCCTACGAAGGGTCCGATTGCAAGAAGACTACTCATAGCAATCATCGAGCAAGTGTTGCAGTACATGACTACAGTGGGGATAGCACAAATGTCCTCATCACCTGAGGCTGCACACAGTCTTGTCGGAAGGGTTTTCTTTCACCTGATTGAAGAATACCCACACCTTGTTGGCAGACACAGAGATTTGCTCACATTCCTAAGGGATCCCAGTAACATTGAAAATCTGACTGTGATCTTGGAGGGAATAATTATTCAAGTAAGCCTATACTCTGAGAGAACCCACAGGATGGTGATGTGAAACATTTCCTTCAAAGGACAGATAGAGAAGGTTGCTGGCAAAGACAGACTTTTTTGCTGAAAGAAGTTTGTCATTTCATCTGGTTTAAAGCAGATTGGAGTAGTGGACTGGGAACTGGTATATGTCATTGAACTGGTTTAGCCATATTAAGAGTAGCTTTCTTCTTGTTGGAGACATTTACATTTCCTAGGGTTAAAAAACTGGTTCCAGAGAAATACAGATCAAGAGTTTGTTCTTATTATTCAACAAACAGGCAGTGGATCGAGGATGAAAGTGCTGAGGCAAGACAGCAACTTCCAGAAAGAGTGTATAATGCAGATGTATTAAAGATTACTTTTTCCTTCCCTAGGCAATAAAATGGGTAGTACTAGTAGCAACTTCGTGATCCCGGATGTAGAAAGATATTCACGTTGTCCACAGAATAAGTGTTGTACCTCAGCATACCTTTGCCTTATTTACGGTTGCATTCTGTTTATAATCATATTGCTCTCACTCACAGTCTGCACATCCTACTACCTTGATATACATGGAGCTAAAACTCTAGTGAATTTTCCTGAGCAAAAAGAAGTAGCAATTGTGGCAACTACTAGGCACCCAAGACACTATGTTGTTATTCCTGTTCCAAGGAAGAATGATCAATTACATGAGTCTGAGATAAGTGCCATTAGCAATCATTCACATGCAAGAACGTTTGTAGAAGTTATGTTTGGACGCAAGAAACAGGCCTGGCAAGATGGGCAGGATGAGAGGTTACCAGACAATGTGCCTGTACAGACAATGCATTGAAAAACACCTGATGCTGTGTTGAAAGACCCAAAGGTAATCCCCAAAAGACAGCCACAGATGGAGATTTTGTGAGACATTTTTATGCCCAAATGGTATGGTGAGAGGATGAAACTCTATGAACTTTCTCCTACCCAGGGAAAACATGTAGGTGTACCCCGTCCACAGACAGATGTGCCTATGATTTATCCAAAAAGAAGGTGTTATGCTTGTACACTTCATGATATGATTTTGGAAGGTCACATGAGGAGAATGAGAACTAAAAGAAATAATCAAGAAAATGATTTTAAGTGGAATGATTACCTGGACAGTACAGCCCATTTAGGAAATAACATTTGGTACCAGCATATGAAAGAAGTGGGAAGAAGGACTTCGAAATGGGAATTCTTTGTGTGTGTACTCCTGCCATACAGTATGGGGAAGTCTAAAATCTTCATAGCTATCGAAATAGATGTTCAGACAGCTCATTGCTTTTCACACATAGCACTTTGCAAAACAAGGGGCCATTTCATGGGTCAAGATGCCTACCTTAAATGGGCTATTGAATGGACAGATCCAGCTGAAGATGACTATGTGCAAGATACTAAGACAAGAAACAGAGCCCACATCAAGAATCATGTGATCAGATATGAGAAGCCTGGAGTAAAAGGATCTAGAATCAGATGGGAAGTGAATAAGAAATTGTAGGTTGCAGGAAAATCTGCAGAGGACGCACAAAGATGGAAGAATAGAGGCCAAATGCAGATCTGGGGATCTGTGTTGTCACCAGATGGATGGGAAGAAAGAGTGATTGTCTACAGAGCCTGGGTGGTCATTGGATATTATAAACCAGTCATTGACATCATGCAGAATGGCTGTAAGCCATTATGGTCAAGACTTGCTAAACTACTGACTTGGGTCGAAGACAGAGGAGGACCCTTGCAGATAGTACCATTGGAAAGTTCAAAGCTGTGCTTCAGAAATAATGGCAGAAGAAAAGTTGGAGAAAATAAGAATTGTGGTCGAATCTTTGATGTTCCAGGAATGGTACACGGTACAGAAGTGATCATGGAGCATTATTGGGCTTGCACAACCAGAGCATATATCAGATTGCCTGCAGATTGGGGATGAATATGCACACTGGTGAATGTCCATGTTGCAGCTTTCGTGATTCCAAAGGGTGATTTGCACATTGACAATGTCCCAAAAACAGATGCTCACCTAAGGAAGAAGAGGTCTGTTGAGCTAATAAAGAGGATGAAGAGAGAGAACTATTTCTCAGCTAAATCAATAGAAGCTTCTGATGCCATACCATACGAGCACAGGCTGTTTAGCCAAACCTCATCTGTATTCATGTTGATCTTCATGCCTGCTGTGCAGGTTGGAGCAAACACTAAGTTGCTACAAATCACCAAATGGGAATTACTGCAGACAGTTAACACTACAATAAAAGGATTCAATGCAATCAGAGAAGAGATGAGAGCCATAAGACTGATGGCTCTCCAGAACAGATATGTTCTGGATATGATTACAGCAATGGATGGAGGTGTTTGTGCAAAAATCAGAGAATCATGTTGCACATTTATACCTTCTCATGATGATAGACAAGCTGATGAAACTCTATGGCCAGATGATAGAGGAAGTAGAAGACATAGCTGATGACAGTTGGTTTGGATCACTCTTCTCTTGGGTTCCACAATGGATGGCAGACATTTTCAAGTTCCTTGGAGCCATGATAGTGATGATATTGCTTGGATTTTGTGTGATCAAGACAGTAATCTCACAATGCAAGAAGACAGCAAAGAAAGCCATAGGGATGAAAATCATGAACGATGTGGAATCAGGATGGAAGCCCAAAGACCTGACAGATGAAGAAATCAGAGACTTTGTGAAGGCTAGTATCCATGCACCTGAGGGGACAAAGTTCCTGTATCCAAAGAATCATAAGAAATACGTGGAAAAATGGATCTACTATAGTCCAAGCAGACAGTGCCAGCTTATGACACGTCATAAAGATGAGCATGTGAAAACAGCAGGATACCTGAAAGGAGTTATAATGATATGGGTACCAAAGAATTTGTTCTTCAGGCAAAGCTTCCTGGATGTGAAGGATGATGTGGGAGTGGTCAATGAATCGCCCAGAGGGGGGAGTGTAGAGAAGTAGCCAAGTACCCCCACCTCAATTGACCTGCCCCTTTTACCTGTATGTTGGAAACCAGAGTATTTGACGTATACAAAACAGCTGAATCAACAAAGAGCAGAATATGGACTCAGCCCAGTACCAGTGAAAGGGCCAGAGAATCTGGGAGCCAAGGTACCCATTGAAAAAACCTTATTTGCATAGAAAGAAATATGATGGCCATCTGAATGAAATCCCTGAAGAAGCAGAACCAATAAATGGCAAGGATGAATGGGAGTATTACTAGCCATTGCCAAGTATATGTTACACTCAGTTGAAGAATGAAGTACATGAAAAGATGCAGTATCTAGTGAATGCAGATATTCTATAAGGCATCAAGAAAGCAAAAAGGATAAGTGACATCTTGGGCTCAAGGTGAAGAAACTTTTGCCACAGAAACAAATGAAGATATCAAGTTAATATACACATGAACAGGTGCAGATGAAACACAAGCAGCAAAGTCATTGTGAAGCTAGCTCTTAGCTTATAGTAAATAGATTGCGCAATCGCCAACGTATACATACATAGGAATGAGAGACTAATGGATGTTTCCACTAAACGTATTATAGCAGGTTGGACATTAGCAAAAAGGTCTAATTTCATTGTGTCACAGTTTAAAAGGAGACATTGAATTACAAGCAGAGTTCAGAAAGGCGAGGTTTGATGAGCCCCAAGAAAACAAGGTCTTCTCAAACTGGAGTAAACTGACTGTTGATACAAAATCATGTGAAAGAACAGACCTCCCTTCAAAACGAATGAATATAACAAGGAAGATGTCAGAGGCTTATTAGGAAATAATTAGGAAATAATATTAAATGCACGGAAAAGCTCAATTCCATGGTCTCCAGTCACATGGAAGCATGAAGTTGGATGAACGGGATGGTCATACCTACACATGAAGGCAGACTGGGCTTCTCATTCCTTAATTTTCTCACAGAACACTCTCAAGGACGAAGTTCAAAGGCCTAATTGACAGAAGACCACTGAGGTGCTGATGAATTGATATGCTAATTGGTGGGAAGCTAAGGTTAAGACAACCTAGCCACCATCTGGATGGCCAGCCTGTGTGCTGCTAATGTAGGTGGAAAAGTACCTCAAAGGGGCTGGACTATCCAGTTCACGATGTTAGTATTCCTCTGACCAGTTCTTCTTTCGTTGCTCCTAGGGTAGGAGGTGTAAACATTACATGGGCAGCCAATGCCGATGATTTCTTGTTAATCGATCAAACACCTATAGGGCTACAGCGCCTTCTAATGGCCTGTGACAAATATATGGCAGGTAACAATCTAAGTATCAATCCCTCAAAGTCTGCTATAATACAATTCAGTAAATCTAATTGTCGAAACTCTTACTCTTGGAAACTTGGTAACCACAAATTGCAAGTAAAACCTTCATTGGTTTATTTAGGCTATCGCATTTTTACTAAACCAACATAGTGTTTTTACAGAAATCTCTTGAGGGAGAACACCCTGACCCTAGCCAGACAAATGAAAAATGTGGATTTACATTATGGCACATTTTCTGCACTTCCTTCGCACACATTCTATCAGGCAAAGGTACTTCTAAGGCTATGCTATGGTCTGGACATTTTTCCGACCTGGGTATTGACTGAAGTAGGCACCCTGGAAGCAATAATATGGCACTCATTGTTTTATTACCTAGCACAGTGTGTGCCACTGAGTGCGATAAGATGCGAAACGGGTTTGCAATCCCTTCAAAGTGTAATCATGTAGAGAAGATTGTTTCTCTACAGGAAATGTTATGCTAGTTGCGCTGGAAATATTTACGATGTGCTAAGTAAAAAAGTGCTCGAAGGAAGTGCGATTAAGGGTTTTATTTATGAATTTCGTCAGGATTGCATGCAAACACCGAAGATCCTAGATCTTTCACTTGAAACTTTGTTAACAAACCCAAATAAAGCAAAAGAATGTATTCATTTTATGACTGGGCATCCACTGTTGATGATGTATCAAACTCTAGACTTTACAGTCACATAATTTCACCTAAGAACGAATTGGGTGCTGTTGAATCATATTCATGTTGCTTTCCACATAGGAACATACCTCACAATTTCGTGCGCTTTAGAATGAATGTACTATCGACCAATGCCATCTTGTGTATTAGAAATGGTTCACCGGAATGTAAATCTCTGTGTCGTTTCTGTAATTGTGCGTCGGAAAATTATTATTATATTGTTCAGCTTTGAGACAACAGCGCATTGAACATTTGAGCTCATTTGCAAATTGTACTGAATGGGTTCATCTGGAAAACCTATGGTTGACAATGTTGCATGGAAAATCATGTTGCATGGAAAATCACTTTCTTTGAAGTTGGCGTTACTTAGATTTAGAACTAGTGCATGTAAACTTTTCTAAGGGTTTTATGTATTTTGTTGGATGATTTTAAGTGAATGGTATTTTTTTCTCTTAAACATTTTTTAATTCTGTGACAATCGTATGAATATGTATGTGATAAGCATGATCTGCTGAACCCAATTTGATGGTTCTTAGTAAATTGTGCTATTTATCCTTGTACATTTCTGAAAACATTTTGTGATGAATTTAATAATGGTTTTTTATATGTGCTATGTAAGATTTGTTGAATCAGGTTTTGTAAAGGTTTCTCTAAACCAACACAAATAAAATAAATAAATAAGATTTCATGTTTGCTCGCATCACATAACAGAGCAATGTAATCATATATTTGCAAACTGAATATATGAGAAATACCCAGGTAAGTGTCAATCAGTTTGTTTATGTCTATCAGTATACAATGTCGATCAATATCTACTCTTGAGCCCAACATGTCTATCAGTTTCAACATGTCATGAGCTTGATGTGAAGCAGTAGACCCTACACCAAATTCTTCTCCCATTCTGCCGGGAGGTGTAGGTCAAGGTCTTCATCGAAGTTTGTGAAGACACACATTATGAAAACCCCTTAGACCAAATGAACTTCCAAATATTGTATAACATTTTTATTTCTCAACACTTTGTTGTTTTCTTTTTGGAAAGCCATTCCTGTTGCATACAGCGCCTTGTAAACTCTGGGTTATTTGTGAATGTGTGTCTGCACACCTTCAGGGGAAAGGAGTGAGGAGAGTATTCTGCCTGCATGGGAAAGATAGGGCTAGAGAACCTTAAGAGTGCTGCATCGTGTAGTGCTGCGAGAAGAGGCATGGGTAAGTGAAGGTGGACTAGCCTCTGAGGATGTCAATAGACTTTCCAACTTTCACGAGCAGATAGATACAGGGATATGTCAAAGGCACTACCCCATCCCTCTTGAGCACTCAGAGGAACCCGTCTGTTAGGAAATGTTGCCCTTTTGACATAGGCCATTATGTCTCGGAGATAAGGAGTAAGAAATGAGAGGGCTAGGTCTGTGTGGGACAGAGGTGTTGCATCTTCTGGTGTGCCAGTAAGAAGGAGTGAGAGACTATGGGCCTCATTAGGAGTGTTGCGGTAAGGCAACAACGGCGCCTTTTTAAGGGCATGGCTACCTCCAAACTCGTAATGAGGCCCTATGAGCATTCAAGTGTGCCTAATTAACATTCATGAGTTGGTTTTAGCAACCATGCATCATTGCACAGAGTATCAAATGCAGGTATGAAGACCTTCCACATTCCGCAGGCCGCCATCACTGCATTGGCGTTTGTAATGGAGTTTGGATTGTAACATTTCTCCCTTAGAGACAGGAGTCGTAGTGCATACACAGTAAAGTTTTGAATTATGAAGATAATTTTAGGGGTGCAGGCAGTGGTCTCGGGGGCTGTTGCCGACGCTCCCAATGCCAGGTGCTGCTCCATGTATATTGGAGGAAGTCCTCCATGTAGACCTCAATGCAGTGCAATCCCTTTGTCATTGGTTACTTCTACCATGAACAGAACTAAGCATGCCAGCCCTCCCTCTTGTGTGGAGACCGAATGGCCACGTGTGGAAAACATGCAGATATGCAATAAATGCGGCACATTGCCCTAACTTTGATTTTTCATTAAAACATTTGTTTTATTTAATTCTACTCGAGAACACATTAAATACACAAAAAATATACAGAATTCTAAGACACCAATTAAATATCACAAAATGTACAGTAGAACAAAAAACATACATGTAACATTCAATCGTGAGTACTGTTTAGCGGGAAGACTACCGTGACAATCGTATATTCCTGCTTGTTAAAGTGCACAAGTGCATAGGGAGTTAGTACTGTGAAACTACCATACACATGGGGTTGACATTGTTTGGATGGTTTTCCATGTTGATCTATGTGGGTATGGGAACACAATCTCACACATTTGTGAACTACCAATGACTTCTTTCCTTCGTGTACATAAATGGTAAAGTTGCATAAAGTGTTCTTTATTTTTCAGTTCTCACAAAGCTTTCTGTGTTCATACATTGCCCAGCGGCTACGTTCTTAATGCTTTTCTTTCCGCTTTTAAGTCGATGTTTTTTACAGCATGTTCGGTCGACAAAGGGTGTTTCGGCCCTTTAATGAGTATCCGCCCATCATTGGCAGTCTTCTTAAGCAGTTTTTGTTTCGGCCTTCATCAGGACAAACAGTGGGCCTCATTACATGTTTGCCGGTCTGGTAACTACGGTACCGGTAAGCTTGCAGGTGCCGTAGTTACCAGACTGGCAAACTACGAAATGCTCGCGGGTGCCTTTTTGCCCACCAGATCAGACCTGGCAAGCAGAACGGCACCTGCGAGCAGCACATATAGGATGCACCGGCACCATTCTGAATGGTGCCGGTGCATCCTGCCTCCCCCATTCGGGCTCAAATGGGAATGGGGAGCATTTTTTACCGACGTCCGGGCATGGTCACATACTGGGTCCGGTGGGGCCGTAATGACCTGGTAATTGCCCATTCCTGGGCGCCGGTACAATTCACAAGTTCGACGGCACCCTGCCGGTTTTACCAGCAAGGCTACCACCGAACTTGTAATGAGGCCCAGTAAATACAGGACATCCAAATCACTCGACAAACAGCAACTATTCAACTCTTTGCGAGCTCATGGGCGGTTGGAAACCATGGATACGTTTCCTTGTAAGATGCAAGGAATTATGGGGAGGCCAGCTTTCTGACTCCAAATTTCTTTTCTTATTATAGACTAATGAAGGCTGCATGGTATTTGAGGTCTGAGCAGCGATGACATATAATGATCGTTTTTGTTGATACATTTTTGTCAGATTTTTATGGTACTAATTTGAATGCAGGCATGTTTATGGAATCAGCATCAGCCTGAATAGAGAATCGGCAAATATGCTGTGTGCATTTCCCTTTTTTGCAGTTCTACTTCTTGGTACCCTCATGCCTTATCTGATGTATGTGCTTAACAGCCCAATCGAATTTCAAATCATAACACTTCTATGTAACTTTCTGACCTCCGGGTGCTGCGAATGCCCCGAGGGTAGGACGTCCCCCCAGCTAATGAGCCTTCTGGACAGGCGAATGTAACAATGGCAGCAGCCTCACCCGGCGACGATGATAATGATGTGGGCAACTTCGATTGACATTTTTTTTTAGCAGTCAACAGAATTGATTACCGGCCGGCAGATATTTACTGGAGAGCCTTATTAATGACTCATGTTTGCAGGTAGCATCAGCAAAAAAAGGTCCTATTACTACTATGCATTTTCTTTCTGTATACTTACAATTCTGCATAAAATGTAAGTTCTGCACTACTTTTGGATCCTGCCCCAGTAGTCCCTTGAAGTGATATTTACTGAATCACTGGGCCTCATTATAAGTTGGGCGGTGCAGTAAAAATGAGGGTGGTATTACTGTTACTGCTGCTTTAACGCATTGCCCAACCACAAGTTTGAGAGTAAGGCAGAAGAAAAACCTCCAGCAAAAATCTGGAGGTAATTCCTCCACCTTATGACCTATTGGCCAAATCAGTCAATTTGGCAGTGTTACCACCAGCGGTAACACCGGCAAAACCCCAATGAGTTCTATGGACTCCAATTAATGGGGACTAACACCACCTATCACCACTTATAATCCACTGGTAATAACACCAGACCAATTGGCAGTAACCGTAATACTGTTTGTGGCATATCGCCAGATTTACCGCCAAGATGCCCCCACATGTTTAATGAGGCTCACTGTACCTAACTGCTGAGATGTGCCATACTTATATTAGGAATAGACAGTGGGAAAAACAAAATAGGGGTTCAGGCAGAAAATATAATGCATGACATCTGCATGTGGAGAGAACTGAGTTTTGACAGTTGAGAAAGTAGTCTGTAGGTGTGGGAGACCGGAGCACTAGTGAATGGAACTGACCTGGGGCAGTGGGATTGGGGAAGGACCGGGTATTGGCATAATAACAGTGAATTCAATTGGTTGAAATTTTAGGAAGAAGTAAAAGAACAATGCAATATGTGTTCAATGCGGCTGCTAACGTTCGGAGTGGATCCCTTCCACCTCTAAGCATTGTTATAATGCAAGTTTCTACACAAGAATGAATGTAATAGCACTGATTTGGCAGTAGCACCGATTTTCCAGTCAGAGCAGTTTTGCTTGAAAAATATCAGGTACTCTATATGGGCGTCTGCAACCTTTCGCGCTCCATGTGTTTTGGACTACAACTCCCATCAGGCCTAGCCAGCATAATCAAAGGCGATGGATCGTGGGAGTCATAGTCTAAAACACGTGGAAAGTCGCAGACTACAGGGCCTTGGCATATAAAGACGCACAGCACAGTGGTGGTAGCCCTCCATCTGGTGAACCATGGAGATTCCAATGCTCGTGGGCATTAGAGCAATTTGGACAACTGAGCACGTTTTCGATGCACTCCTCCAGTAATCGGAGTTCCTGCATGCGTGCAGTGACTCTCCAATTCATCTTTGCCGAGTGAGGCTACCAATAGCAATGGTGCGGGAATAGCTCAACTGTCCCAGTACCAGTGCGTCTATTTCATGTGCACATATGTTGCAAGCCTCAGAAGGATCCTGAAAGTTGGTTACTTTCAGAGTAAGATCAGACATGTAAATAAAACAAAGTGGAGTGCATCCTGGCAGTCCTGTCCATTGGCTATACAATAGCCTACAGCAACTCCTGACCATTGGGCGTTCCCTAGTGTATCATTGGATTAATACTCACCATCTTTCCAGCACGTTGCTATTGTTACCATGTTGCTATGTGTATTTGTATGTTGTGCCATGTTATGGACTCTATGCACATCATCTCTGTTAGAAAGGCCCGTGTAACAAAATAAACATCACATCTCAAGGCACGGTCTAAACTAGGGTGATGCTGCAGTGCTTGCAGTCTGTAGCAGGTTCAAGATAACAGGCTGCGCTTTCCTTGGTGATAGGATGCAACATGTAACTACTGGCATGTCCTGTCCCTTGCGGGGTTAATATTTGGGCACATTAGATCCCGCACACGTCACCGACCATAAGCATATCAGAGAGACGGGTTAGATGGGAGGGATCAGCAAAGGGTGGAGCAGAGGAAGCACAAGGACTAAAGGTGAAGGAGGTAGAGAGGTGCCCTGAAGCATAAAAAGAGGCAACACTCTCAAACAGGCTCCAGGCTGTATTTGCCTTCGTGACTTGCATGACACGATATCTGGCGACAAGGGCGAGATCTTTGTACTAAAGAGCCACGTCCACTTCGGATACGATGCACACTGCTTGTTGCCCCATACTCCTGCCTCCACAAATGATACGCGCTCGCACTACCCCTTGGAGTCATGGCAGGAACTACGTCGCATAACATAACATTCTGCATACCCAAGGCATTGCCCTGCACCTAACCCATGTGCACTGTTCCTCCACTCCAGCACAGGGCACTGCCCTTCAACACATTGCACACTAGACCCTGTGGAAGCCAGAGACACTGTGCAAATGCTGTACACCCTCCTACACACTCTGCAGAGTACATCCAACTGCACCATTCTAGGCACACTGCAGTGTAAATCCACTACGCCTTCCTGTGCACTCTGCAGTGTAAATCCACTACACCCCCGATTCCTACATACTCTGCAGTATACATCTACTACACCCTCCTAAGCACTCTACAGTGTAAATCCACAACACCCTCCTACGCACTCTGCAGTGTACATCCACTACACCATCCTAGGCACTCTGCAGTGTAAATCCACTACGCCCTCCTGTGCACTCTGCAGTGTAAATCCAATACACCCCCGAAACCTAAGCACTCTGCAGTGTAAATCCACAACACCCTCCTACGCACTCGGCAGTGTACATCCACTACACCATCCTAGGCACTATGCAGTGTAAATCCACTACACCCTCCTGTGCACTCTGCAGTGTATATCCACTACACCCCGATTCCTGCACACTCTACAGTATACATGCACTACGACCGCCTAAACACTCGGCAGTGTAAATCCACTACACCATCCCACGCACTCTGCAGTGTAAATCCACTACACCATCCTAGGCACTCTGCAGTGTAAATCCACTACACCATCCTAGGCACTCTGCAGTGTAAATCCACTACACCCTCCTACGCACTCTACAGTGTAAATCTACTACAACCTCCTACGCACTCTACAGTGTAAATACAGTACACCATCCCAGGCACTCTGTAGCATCAAAAATATTCGGCTAAAGTACATGAGAGCTGTGCCCCATAGTGGCAAGATTCAGAAAAGACTGAAAACAATGCAGCGCCCCTGACCAAACTGTGACATAAATCAAATAAGACAATGAACATCAACAAAAGTGATGTAAAACCAGGGAGTCACCCAGCTCAATCTGTGTCTCGCAAACACAAAGTTATCTCGTATCCTCTGCACTCTATTTACTTGCAAGGAAGGTGCATACCAAATGATTGCGTGGTCAAACCCTCACTCAATCATTTCAACACGTCTGATTCTGAAAAACTGGGAACAGCGGCATTGCGCCGTGCGCCACAATTTGATATGTCTGACCCAACGGCACTGGGCTCCAAATAGGAGAAATTGCTATTGCGTTTCGAAAAAGAATGAGAGGCACCCAATGAAAACTCCTCTGACAAATCTACGAGGCTTTTACTTCTCACTCTAGTTCGTGATGAAGTAGAGGATCTGAACCCTACTCTGTCAGCTGACGAAATCGACTCTTTCAAGAGTCTTCAAGACTGTCTAACTTAATAAGTTGACCCCAGAGAAATATCGGTCATGAACGACAAATATTTAATGGTGCCTGCCAGGAGCAAGGACAGTCCATGGACATGTTTGCTACGAGACTTAATAAGGCTGCCGCTCATTGCGATTTCCTCACCTTTACCAATGAAGAAGCCATCCGACTTTGCATAGTTGGTGGATCTGGTCATACTCGTTTTAAAAGCTACAGAAAGAGCCACTCCGGCTAGCGAAAATTCTCGCCATGGCCAGAACAGAAACCAGGGCTGAAATTCAACCCTCAAAGATGGAAGCTCACCAACAAATTAAATCAGAACCCATAGGTCACATCTCTCATGAATGAAAGAGCATTTTCAAGACTTCGAGAATAAAACTCGTTCCCTCTGCAAATGCTATCTAGGTGGTCCGCCATTCCATCATGATGGGACCTGTCCTGCAATAGGACAAAAATGCAGCAATTGTGACGAAAACAATGTTGTCTTGAGTATGTAATTCTTCCCCATCAGCATGATGAGCGAATGTAGAAAAATGCAAAACAGTGTGCTCGTACCATGGTATCAAAACTTCACTCCTCATCCCTGTCAGTCACTGATAGTGGTCCTTGAAGAATAAATATACATGATGTCTGACTCCACACATCACCAAGACTAAGATCGTGACATTATGGTGGGTGATCACGTGGCACAATTTGTCAAGGATACAGGAGCCATGTTGAGCATCGTGTGAATTTCTGAATACCGCAAGATGAAAGCAAGACCTTCGCTATCAGATTTGGAGCTCCGAGCAGTCCCAGGGGCAGTGAAGGGCCCTGTCATTAGTCACAGCAAATTCAAAGCAATTATCAGACCCAAAGGGAAGACAGTCCATTCAGAAGCTCATGTCCTCCAAGGCAATGCCCCATGGAGCAACCTACTAAGACGCCCTCAGCCATTTCAATGGACATTGCCACAGTAACATTTTTCCTGAGCCGTACAAACCCAATGGCAGGAGCTAGGAGCTATTTAGCCCTGCTTCTAGCCTGAAAGAGCCTGGTTGCCTTCACACTAACAGCCACTAGAGGCTACTTTTATACACCCAAGCCAACTGGTGGCAAACAAACATAGATATGTGACATTAACTTTGTCTATTTGACAATGTTTATAAAGAAGCTTTGGGCACGTATGGAATAAATGTCAAGAACAATAGATCATATAATCATACATAATGGACCAAATGTTCACTTTTGTCTCTTGTATGCAAGTTACATCCACAGCCCACTATGTACTAGCTCCTGGCATCCTAAAGGTTGCTCCTGCCTACTGGATGTTGCCAAATACCCAGCAGCTGGTTTTAGCACTTGCTTATTAAATCTATCTCAATTTCGAACCCTACAATTGTATTACATTTTCCTGCTATATTTCGAGGTGTTGGGGACCTAAAGCTGATCCCATAAGAGGCGTAGACAAGGTAGGGCCTGAGTGGGCAAAGCCCACCCAAAATCTGTAAATGCCCACTCAGCAGCTCTTACAGATGTACATGTCACTGCGGTGGGCCCAACTACATTAGTTTCAGGCCTCTCTTGCTACGCGATCCTGGCTACGCTTCTGGATCCCTTCACTCTCCCCATTGATGAATGTTGGCAACCCGTAGCTCAGTATCATTGTCGAGTTCTGGTATATCTATAACTGTAAGTTGAAAAGGAAATCATGAACTGAACTTGCTGAAACGTGACATAACTGAGCCAGTGTCAGGTCCATTTGGAAAACCAACACTGTGAGATACCCATTGAGACATTTGTGTCTGTGTGGACATGTGGCAGGCAAACAAGGCCATTGAAAGAGAGACTCACCTGGGCATGCATCTCAATAACACGATCAGTCTCTTCAATGGATCTTTCACAAACCTCATTTGAAATTCTTCAGACCTGATTTTTCCCAACAAGGGCCTGGTGCATGATCCCGACAAAGTTAAAGCAATTTCCGAAATTCCAGCTGCAATGAATGCCGTTGATGTTCGATCATTTCTGGGCATGGTCATCAGCAGGAATATCAGGGATTTTGCCACCACAAGCCCTACTTTTCAAGACCTAACAAAACAAGGAGTACCGTTCCAGTGGCCAGCTAGTGGCACGTAAAATGGGATATCGCATCAGCAGAACATATATCTTACTTCGACCTATCCCTATGCACAGAACTGACTGTTGATGCAAGTCCTGTGTTTGTGTCTGGCTGTCCCCTCAGCTGCAGTCACTAGAAGCTTCCATGAACCGAATTGCTCCAAGTGCCAGTGTTCATCTTTTCAAACTGTAGGCAACGTCACTCACTGCGCTTGTGGTCACTGCAATGCATTATGGGTGATTTGCCTTTAATCTGGCCTTAGGTTATGGGTTTGATGGATGTGTTCTGTGGTTTAAGTTCACCATTACATTTTGGACAGTGATTGGCACTACAGTGGTCAGACGCACGAGAATCAGCCATGAGGATCTGTACAATAACCTGCTCATATAATCAGTTCAGCAGTCGATCTCGTGGACACTTTTGAAATGATGTTCGTGCATTTAGATACATGGTGCAAGGACGTACCATGTTGGTGGGAGATTTGAGTAGAATTGTGCTGCGGGCACAGGTGTTTTGGATTGCACAGGACAGCTGGTCTATTCTTTACTATGCACCACAATTGCGCATTTCGAAATGGAATGAACACACAGAACATGCAGAGGCCAAACGTGTGATCATACAATAAAATCAGTGCTTCATGGCAGGTGTGTGGCGGGTGTTTTGTAATTACATTCCGTGCCATTGTTTAACACTTCTTCCAGGCAGGGATCAATATATTCGGTTAAAGTTAAAACAGCATGAAATGTAAGCCAATGTAGATTTTGGAGCTCATTGAACAGTGGGTCGTTATTGGTTGCGTCCCGCTGTGCACTGACGTCACTAATGGTCAGCTCATCCAGTTACGCATCAGGCGGTGATGCGTGTAGCGCAGAGTGGTTAGGTCCGTTCATTGAAGGCCCAGGAAACAGGCATTCCTGGATAGTCGTATCATATTCATGGCACTGAAATTGCTGCTAAGGGCCGTAGTAGCAGAGCAAACTGTAGGTTTTCTTTCATGATCTGATTCTGAAAATGTTTCCCCTTCAATGTTGCTGACTTAGTCAAAATAGAAAAGAGAGCTTTGAGTACTATGTGACTTTTTGTACACCATCAAGTCCATTCAAGACAATGGTGGGGGGTGGGAGGGGAGTGTAGTTAGTGATGTAGCAAAGTCACTCTGGAAGTGTATGTATGGAGTCAGTTAACAGCATTAGCTATCCAGGGTCGCTGATGTGATATGATATGATATGATAGTTTATTTATATAGCGCCTACACACAATGTGTTTCAAAGCGCTTCAAGGCATAACAAGGGAAACTACAATGACATTCTTACAGTCCATGAACAGTAAGGATGTGAAATTAACTATCGTACTCGGCCTGACGACATTTCAGATAGTGCAAGAGCTAAAACATAGATAAGGAAGGGAGGGGAGAGTGGGAAGGAAATGGAAACAGACAGGCGACTACCGTACTAGGCCTGACGACATTTCTGGTAGAGCCAGCAAAAACAAAAGGTGAGGGAGAGGGGTGCAGAAAAGGGAGGGGAGAAACAAAACAAACGACTATCGTGCTAGGCCGATAAGCTAGTTTGATTATCTTACTGACAACAAGGTCGGTGATGTGGGCAAGAGTCGGGGGTCACGCACGGTCATGTGGATAATCAGAGACACTTATTTTCTCCAGAAGCCAGGAATATGTGATGAGCAGAACTAGTGAGAATCGACTGATATTCAGCGTTGCAGTGAGGTTATCAATGGAGACATGTTTGTGTGTATGAATAGGTGTGAGCATTGAATGAGGCGGTGTGAAAACAAAAAGAAGATATCGAGGCTGAGTGCCAAAAAAGGAAATCCACCAAACACTGGTTACAAAGGAACATACAAAAGATCTTTATTTTATACTGAACAGTTTCAAAGAACAAAGCAACAGATAGCTATCGGCCCTCAGTACAACACAGTGAACTCCAGCTTGGTTCGGTGTGCTCAGTGAGTGGGACTGTACATTAGAATAGTCACACTTTTTAGACCCTGGAAATCATGATGTTCAACCCACTTCCAAGTTAATACAAGTTAATACATTACGGATCTAGGGTCCGTGCCGAGTTTATACATCTGTACATTTAGGGTTTACCTTTAATACATTCACTAACAGGTTACAATAGCAACAGTTTGTCTTAGGATTTCTCGTAGAGCCTTCTCAAACAGTTTTATACAATGCAGTCAAACAAGTGTTCATCTTTCGGTATTTGAATATATTGTGCTTAACATATGCTTGCGGATTAGCTTCATTGGTGCAGGCAATCCTCTACACACAGGTCAGCGAAGGACAAGGTCTCAGTTCATGACCCTAACATGTGGCCTGCAGGCAAGTTACACATTAGTTTGTACACATAGGTCAAGACGGCCATGTTACATTCGGAACGACATTGTCCACCATCTTAGAACACAGGGTGACTTTAGAAGGAGAATCTAAAATGGCGGATAGACCTAAAATGGCGGCTTACACTGATCTAAGGTCAAGACCTTGCAACGTGGTTTTCCCGTAAGCGATTTATAAGCAGCTTGGCGTAGGCCAATATACATATATTCATACAGTATAGGAGGCACGATATGATTTTCCGTTCGACAGCGGCACTCTAGTGGATTTGGATTTGGGGGACTGCAAATGATGCACTTCAGTAAGTCACTGATGTCAGGGTTTGCAACTGTTTTGCTGTGCTCCGTGATGGGGAATGAGTGGGACACTGAATGGATCAGTGAGCAAGAAGGCATGGACTGTCAATGGAAGAAAGTGAGCCCTCATGGAAAACCACAAGAGATGTGATGTGTGAATGACCAGTTTCTCAATATGGAGCTAAACACTGGGGTTACCAGGTTTTGCACTTTAGAGAAGAGAGGAACACCCAGAAAAATATACACAGTTTAGCAAGCGAAGAAGGGGGATTAGAACTAAGTTCTCCTGGGTTCAAAGGCAACAATTAGTGTATTAAAGGACACATTTTTGCGTAGGTGATGTCCCATCCCGTTCGACTATGAGACATTGAGAAGCAAAATCTAAAATACATTGACATAAACAAGAACAGTGATGGATAACAAGGGAGCAAAAACAATTTTTACTTTTACTAACAACGAATTTAAAACATGAGCCCCAAATTTGACTTCCCCATACCCAATAACTCAAGGGCTGGTAAAAACACTGGACTCCTAACAATATTTTCATCCGTTGCTCTCTAGAACCGATTGTAAACTATATGACATTTTACCCAATTTTTCATAATTTGAGCTTATAATTTAAAAGTAATTCTTGGTGTGGCACCCCTGTGTCCTCCCTGGGTTTTGTAGGGTTCACTCGCTCCAAGCCACACTCATTGGTAGGTCATTTTTGCGCCCCTCCAGTGAACAAATCACCAGCCACCACTGGCAGTGAAAGAACGTCCTATTCTAGAGGACATCTTTTCAGATTGGGGTATTCTAGAAATTCTTAAATCGGACAAGGGGCCTTCATTCAGTGGATATGGTTTTGAACGATTCGTTTGCTAACATGGCGGTAGAACACAGGAGGATACTCCAATATGGCCACAGGTGAATGGCTTGGTGGAGAGATTTATGGGGAGCCTCAGGAAAGTCATGCATAAATGTGCATCGAGCTGCATGTTGCTGAAACAAGCAATTTGCACAATGTTTCGAGACTATCGAAACTACAACCTGAGAAATGTCCAGCAGAGTTAATGATTGGAAGGAAACAGAGGACAAGATTACTGTGTGCTCCCTAGAAACCCCCATTGACCATGAGGAAATAAAGAATCAGGATCAACATTGCAAAAGTCAGATGAAAGAATACTCTCATCAATTGAGGCATGCTAAACATGCCCAGTTGCAAGTTGTAGAAATCGTACTAGTACTTACATTCTGGAGAAGTCAGACTCCTTCTTGGATCCGGCACCAATGACGATTACCCACAGCAAAGCAACTGCAAGAACCTTTGATCGAGTCATCGTTAGGGAAGGAATCTCACTTTAGAAAAAAACACAAGTTGACGCCGGGTCAATATCCAATGGATCAGCTGACTAACAAAGAAACCTGCACCAGTGTAAGTCTCCTACATATATGAACAATTTCACATGGTATAGACACATTAAGAACGTTTTGGTCCCAAGGATACCTTTGTGAAACCCATGCCCTCCCCCCCCCACAGGCTTAATATTTGGATACATCCTAGCCCGCACATGTCACCATCCACAAGCCTATCAGGGAGAGGGGTTGGACTGGGAGGAAACAGGAAAGATGTGGCAGGAAGGGAAACAGAGAAAGTACAAAGATGAGTGGTGAAGGAGGTTGAGAGGTGTGCTGAAAAATAAAGAAGAGTTAGCACTCTCAAACAAGCTCGATACTTTCGTTTACTTCCTGCCTTGCATGACACGATACCTACTATGATCCTCCTCTGTGTTGTCAAGTATTCAGTACTTCTATTGCTCTAGGATGTTCACCTGCATTTAAAGATAACTCTTATTGTATGACTTTTCAAAGTCCAGCGTGGTTGCTCGAATAAGGCCATTCTAGAAAGCTTCCCAGTGTGCTACCAGTGGGGCACCAGTCATCATCTTTCTGACCATGTTAATCTAAATAGAACCAGAGTATATTTTGGCTTGCATGCGGTCCCTATATACTGATAATAGAGCAGCAGGGAGATGGGGCCTGGGTGGCGAACATACAGAGCTCTTCAAGGTCAAGCAGTGTGTCCGCCAGGTCTGTGCGTTGGCCCCCATCTTATTTTGTTTGTATGTGAATGAAATTATTGAGGACCTGATGCGGCGCTGCCTTGATCTGCCCAAATTGGGGGGGCGACAGGTTCCCTGCTCTGTTCTACGCAGACGATGCCCTGATTTTGGCAACCACCCCAATGGGTGTTAAACTTTGCCTGGAGGCTTTCATGGGGAAGTGTTGGGAGCTTCATATGCATCTAAACATCGGCAAGGCGAAGGTCATGGTTTTTGGCCAGAGGCGTGGCAAGACGACCAAACTGCAAATCTCTATTGAAGGCTCTGTGCATGAGCAAGTGAGTTCATTTGATCATCTTGGGGTCAAACTGACTGAAGATCTATCTTGGTCAGCCCTGCATCACAAGGCAATAGTCACCCTGGAGAAATGTGGTGGGGGGAATCTGCCGTTTCTTCTCTAAACATGATAGGGGGCATTTCCCTAGTATTAACACTATATCAATCTCAGGCTCTGGTGACAACTTTGTATGGGGCTAAACTTTGGGGACATAACAGGGTGCCTGCACTGTGTAGAGGAGGAGCTAAATGCTTCTACCGGAAGTCCTGCCCCTAATTTTCCTATATGTTGGAAGCCGAAAGTTGCACCATGCACAACATCAATAATGGTACCTATACTGAAAAGAATCCTCAAAACAAGGTATCCATTGAGAAAGTCCTATATGATGTACCCGCGGAGAAATGACAGTCTCTTAAAGGAGGTTCCTGAAGAAGTGTGAAGCGGTGAAGGCAAGAAGCTTGTGACATTACATGAAGCAGAGATGATGCACTAAGAAGAGAAGCCAAGGAAGAAGTTGAATAGATCTTATAGAAGTTGATGGTGAAGGAAAGAATCAAATAACTTTTAATGTGCGGATGAAGATTGCACATGCGGAGAGCACTGAAGAAAATGCAAGCCGTTTTATAAATGTACAGATGCTGAAACGCAAGTAGACTAAGTTACCATGAAGCCTTGCTATACATAGTGAATAGACTGCAGGTGGTGCCGCCATGATATATATATGTATAGAATCTGGATGTTACATGTCTCATTTTAGCAAACTACAACTTCAGTTGCAAAAGGTCTGAAAGTGCGGTGCAGTAGAGAAAGACAGTTGACGATGAAGGAAGATTCAAGAAGGATTGTCTGGACTAGTGTCAAGGGTTGGGGCAGCCAAGAAACTGGTTATCTATTCAAGACATTACAATGAACGTGAGAAGCGAGGCAACCTCCCGTTGAGTTGCAATGAAAAAACAGTATGAGTGCCAAGGTTTATTCATTTAATAGCATTAAAGGCGAAGAAGGAGCTAAAAACACAGTCTCCTGTCACATGGGGTAGATGAAAATAGACTTTGGGCAAGCTACATCGAGACAGAAGATAAGGCCTTGCTCACACTCCCTTCCATTCTCTGGCAGAGTGATACTTTGCAAGGCCAAGTTCAAAGACAATTTGAATGGCATACAGCAGGAGTGATGATTGATGATGTGCTAATTGGATGGGACGGCATGGTGAAGTCCACCCAAAAGCACCTGGGGTACCAGCTTGCGTGCTGCGAGCGAGTGGAATATTCTGGAAGGGTACAAGTGTGCCAACCAATTATAGAGGGCCACATAGCAAAGAGCCCTATAATTTGAAAGTCAATGAAACGTTGTGTATTTTCTGACACTGAAGATGACTTGCACTAGGGGTGGGCATAGTTGTCGACCTGACAAGGAAGACCCAATCACAATCCTATCCCCATAGAAAGTATACCTAGATGTTCCCCGTAGACCAACCACAATCCAACATAGGTTTTCTTATTTTGCCACGTAGTGTGACGTCAGTGATTTTGACTATATAACTGTGTTTTTTTATGTAGTACGTTGAGACAAATACTGTGAGACGTCCGTTGATGTCCGTTGTACTCCCTGTTTTAGATAATTGTTAATAAAACAGCTAAAGTTTGCCAACTTCCTGAGTCGGTCTTATTATTGGTGTAAGAGTACATTCTGCATCCCCATCCATCCTATATAGCGCTATGTCGCTTAAAGGGCCTACCGGTTCAACTGTGTGTAATAGAAAATGATTTCTTGAGAGCTGTCTTAATGCAATCTTGGGGGGTGCCGATTGACAGTCTTCACTGGAAGTACAACTTCTCTCCAATTTCTGGGGTTGTGGGGACTAAACCCCAGTTATATTGGGTGATGATTTGGAGTGCCCCCTGAGCTGGGTAAGTACAGGGAAGCTCTGGGTAATCTATTGAGCATACTCGGCTCTGGCTCCCTGCCCTGGCTTAAATATGTACGTATTGGCCTTGCTGGTGTGGGCTTGGAGACCTTTTGGTCAAACCATGCAGTGTTGATGTCAGGCTCCAAGTTAAGCAAGCATCTAAGGAATCTATTTTTGCTGGCATGAAACGAGCCTGCCAGGCTTTGAGAACTGGGGCCAGATATTATGATTTAAAAGCAATGCAGGGTTTCGAGGAGTATTTAGATTGTGTGGCCCCCGGTTATGCTGAGGCATTATTTTTACAGCTACCACTAATACCCTCAAACTAGCTACTTACAGTAAATTCTGCATCCCCATCCATCCCATATAGCGCTACCTCGCTTAAAGGGCCTACTGGTTTACGTGTTAGCAGAGGATGGTCAAAAGACCCATTGATTGGTAGGTCTCTAGTGTTTTGGACGATCGGACACCCTCTGCCATCTAGCTGGAAGATCACAAGGTTTACTGTGGAGAACGGCCGATATAGAAAACTTGCAAGAAGATCGATATAGGTGGGACAGGTTCCTCTTTGACGAAATTCCTCCTGGAGTGGATGGAAGGTGGACGGTGATCGATTCGAGAAGGGGAGACGATGGCGAAGGCCTTGAGCTGAAGAGGGAATGGTGAGTAGACTAAGGGGACTGGCAAAATAAGGAAGTGGGAGTGTGGTAACATAGAAAATTAACAGGGGGTTATTTAAAATATAACAAGGAGCATTATAGTATAACGAGGAGAGTTGTAGTAAAAATGAGGAGCGTTTATAGAGTTTGGTTTAAAACCTCAAGGCAGGTCCAGAATGAGTCATTTCAAACCCCAATCGGGGATAACTAGGCAGCACATTAACAGGTTTATGATAGGGAATGACTCAAACTCCAATCAGAGTATTTTAGGGGCTAGGTGAAAAGGAGTAGCATGGTATATATGTGAAAAGTCAACTACTCTGTTTGTCTGTGTGTAATGTATTATGTAAATGAAAAGAGGTGTCGAGGAGCGTCAGGAATAAGCTGTGTAAAGTTGAAGTAGCAATAAAAAGTTACTGACCATTTTAGGTCATTGTCGGCACCGACTGAAAATGTAGATTGAGATAATTGAGAATTACTGGCTCTGAGCGGCAAAGGTTGGAGCGCGCTCATATTTGTTGTTTTTCTGAAACGTATATGTGCAACCAACGGTAAGTATTGACAGCCAATTGAGACTTGTCATAATGGGGGATGTTTCTCCACTGATGCACCTGTGTAAAACTCTGCCAATACATATGCCTTAGCTCAAACATTACAGTGCGGAGTGGGTAAAGGGCACAGAAGACACAATTTTCATGCCATGGCCACAAGGGGGATTGTGGTCAAAAGTGGTATTGCAACACATGACTACATGCTTGCAGACTGAGTAGACAGGGAAGAAATTGGAAAAAGATTAGCCATTTTAGAGCACTGAAAAATGTACCAGGAGGAGCGGGAGGACCCGCTGCCTGAGGATTAGAGGCTTACGCAGTGTAGATATGATATGGCATTTGTAAAGCGCCTATACACAAGTGTTTCAAGGCGCGACGAGGCGGGGGAACAAGGGGTGACAGACAACGATCCTACTAAGCCAGGTGTCATTCAGATCGCGCAAGTGCAAGGGTAGAGGGGAAGGGAAAGTGCAAGGGGGAAGTGGAGAGGGGGGAGTGCAGTACATGGTTAATAGCATACAGGATAAATAACAAGGGCCAGCTAGTGGCAAGTGCGAGATAAGTGCAGACAAGTGCTGGGAAGGGCGCCTGTAGGGATACAGACACAGTCCCGCAGTGCAGGGGGTATCCAGGGAGGCAGTGCAGGGGAGAGGGGCTGGGCAACGACCGGGAATGGTGTAGGGAGGAAGGTGTTAAGCCTTCCGCACTCCTTACCTCGCCCGAAGTGAATGATGGCAGTACAGAAGATGTAGGATTGTACCCGTTAAAAGAACTAAAAGCGGCAACACGGTATATTAATTCGATATATGAACCGCCTGCTTATAGCAGTGGCGATAGTCCAGAAGAGACTAGAAGAAAGGAGGAGATCTTTAAGATCTTACAGAACAAGGAGGAGAAACACGAACGATCAAATGTAACCACAGACATAGTACGAGAGATTAAGAGTTGGAAAGGAGAAAAGGAGAAACCTGATGAGGTAACACTCGTACAGAACAAATGGATGGGTGGTCAGATATTTCTTAAGCACGATGGGAAAAGTATTGAGGAAGTCAGGCAAAGGGAAGATCAAGATGAGCAGGACAGAAAAGACAGGGAACAAGAAAAGCGACTGAAAAAGGATGAGCATAAGAGAAAGAGTAGGCAGAGACGAGAACAGATGTATCAGGAAGAACAGCAGAGGAAAGAAGAAAGGACAGAGGAGCAAAGGAAGTATGACAAACGGCAGAGAGCAATTGAAGAATGAGAGGCAAGAAAGAAAGAGAGAAGAGGAGGAAGCACAGAAATTGAAGGATACGATGATGCAGAGACAAAAGGAAGAAGAGGAGCATAGAGCAAACGCAAGAAGTGAGGAGAAAAGACAAGAAGAGGAAAGGATTAGATGGGAAGCAAGAAAGCGAAGACAATTAGACAAAGAAGTAGAGCGAAAAAGGAGACAGAGGGAGCGCAATATTGATTGCATTGAGAAAGAATTGGTGGAACCGAGTAATATCATGGGCAAATATAGAGGAGTTCCTCCCATCACAGGGAGCAATGTCTGGGCCATCTAGGGTAACCCTTGAAGAGAATTTTGATATAGGAAGTATCGGGGATAGAATCGATAAGGCCTATCAAGACTTAAGGCGAAGCAGCAAACTGGGAAGCTGAGGGAAGGGAGAACAGTCCCTGGTCTTCCAATCATAAAACGAAGAAAGAGACCCATTCAGCAACAAGCATAGAGCCTTGTCCTTAGATAGGCTGACTTTAAATAAGGGTGAAGGGGACAAAAGCCATACTTGTTGGGGGCTAGATATGTCAGACGAAGAGAGAGAAACCTTCCATGGGGAAGAGGGAGGAAGTGCATGCGGCCCGAGGGATGTCTGCAGACAGACAAGGAAGTAAGATGGAATGATCTAGAGCAGCTTAAATATAGGATGCCAGATCCTATAGTGTATCCAGAGCGACCTACAGGGCGATTGCATAGCTAGAAGGGAGAGTCACCACCATATGTGAGCAGGCTGAGGTCATTGCCAGGTAAAAGGCGATCAGGAACCATTGTCCCCACTATGGATAGGCAGACAATGGGAGCCAATTGTGGATTTGGATTCACGCAGTTCCCTTCATTGAGGAAAGGAGGGGCCAGACTGCAGTATATTCCTTGGCCACAAATGGATAAGGATAATTTAAAATGTAAAACTTCCCAATTTAACAGTGGGTGCAGTAAAATGGATCTATGAGCTAGAGAAGATGACAGGGGGGAATGCATTAGCAATAGGTGACATTAAGGGTCTCCTAGAAGCCATTCTTGGGGAAAGGGCTGATGACATTTGGATGAGAGCAGGATATTCAAGTGTCAAGGCACATAACACAGTGCACGATGGATCGCCATTTAACAATTGTAGAGCAGATGTCTGGAGAGCACTTAGGGTGTAGTATCCTGATACGTCAGCTATGGGTGCAACTATGGCACTTAAGATGAGAGAAGATGAAGATATGCTTGGTTACATTCAAAGTATTCAGGAATGGTGGACTTTTGAAATGCAGGAACCGTGGAGGAAGACAGTGGCAGTATTTTATCACATTTTATGTCAGGGATTGCCAGAACAGGTACAAAGACAGCTTAAGAAATTAGTGTAATGGAAGCAAAGCCATGGGCAGAAATACAGTAGACAATAGTTCATCACTGTCGGTTGTGGCAAGAGAAAAATAAGAAGAAGGAAGATGCTAGAAAACTTGAGGAAGCCAAGTTAGTTCAGAAGAAATTGTCAAAATACACCATAGAAGGGACAGTGTTCATAAGCAGAGAAGGATTGGGAATACAGCAAGCAATGGGTGCATCACAGGCGAATAATCAGTGCCAAATGAATCAAGGGGGGAATGGGTTTTTGCCACAAAACAGAGGAATGAGCTATAGAGGAAGGGATGGTTTCAGAATAATAAAGGCAGTTATCAGAATATGCAGTATGATAATCAAAATATACAAGGAGGATTTAATCAAGAGGGACACATCAGAAGAGCTCCTCCTGTATGTTGGGCATGTGGGATGACAGGGCACATTGCGTGCACATGTGGAAGCCAAGGGTATGTACAGAATGGGCAATTCTCAAGAGGGGGGACAGCTTATCCTCCAGCATATGGCTCACAGGCTGGGGACGGGTTTGCCCAAGATCCGATAGTGTATCAAGCACAAGTGCTGCAAATACAACAGGCATTGCAGCTACAGGAAGCACCATTGAATCCACCACAAGGGCAGTCACAGCACGCACCCATGCAGATACAGCAGAATACAAACACAGGTATAAGTATGTATTCACAATAGGGCAGCTCACAGGGTGACTTGATGTGTTCAGTACTATCATTGACACCAGACCCCCAAGAGGAACAAGGGGTTGATGTGACGATAGGAGGCACATCTTTTTCTTTTCTAGTAGACACTGGGGCTACTCGTTCATGTATACGAGAGGGAAAATACCCAATGACGGGAAATGCCATGAATGCGCAAGTTTTCTCTGGAGCTACGAGTCGAGTTCCTTTTACTGACAAATTACCAGTCTCCATAGGAGAGTGTAACATGTCGGGTTCCATTATTGTATTCAAGGCAGACACCAGTTAACATCCTCAGACGAGATTTAATGATGAAGTTTAATATGACGATTTCCTTTACTGATGAAGGCATAGTGTGTACTACTCCAGGGATACATTATATGAATGTGGGTGAATTTATATTGGTGTTTACAGGGCAAATGGCTCTGCAAGGAATGCCGCTAGAGCCAGAAGTTTTTCTTTATGGGCTACACATTCTGCTGACATGGCTACCCGGTTTAGTGTGAAAGATTATGAGAATACCTGATGAATTTTTGTTCAGGCCACAGATACCTATGGGCGAAGAGGGGGGACAGACTATTCCCCTAGAGTTAAATGCAGCCATAGTGCGAGGGGAGATGTCCATGCCTGTAGGAAATGATGACGAGGGCAGGCTATGGAGGACAGTGATTGCCATTGGGGAAGGGTATAGACTGACTGACATCACTGACGAAGATATGTACAGAGATGATCCATCAGATGATGAAGTAATATTCGAAATGAGTATTACATATTGGATCAGAATAGAAAAAAGAGAAATCCCACAGCGAATGGTGAAAGTGCGGCAGCGTCCAGCATATTTCGATGAAGACATGGAAAAGGAACCAAAATCTTTATGGACTACAGGCCCCTAGGACGTTGGCCTATTGAAAGGGTAGGGGAGGTTAAGATTAAGCTGAAGCCAGGAGTACTTTTACCTCGAGCAAGACAGTACCCAGTGTCTGGAGAGACGGATGAGGGTATTTTAAAGACTATTTGAGCCCTGATGGAACAAGGTATTTTAGTGACGTCAGAGTCATTGTGTAATACCGCGGTGTATTCGATTAAAAAATCAAAGGGAGGGTCGTGGAGATTCATACAAGATATGAGACCGATTAACCAGATTGTAGAGGCAGAGTTTCTTTTAGTCCTGAATCCATCAATGATAATTTGCAGTATCCTAGCACAAGCACGATATTTCACAGTGCATTTTTCTCAATCCTGTTGCAAGACTCCCAAGACCTTACGTCATTTACGTTTCAGCAAACTAAACTGAAGAGCACTCGTTTGCCCCAAGGGTCTCCATCGACCTTTAATAGGGTCCTCCAGATGGACTCAGAAAATATTGATTTGAAAAGCGTAGATGATATTTTGGTTTGTAGTGCGACAGAAGACAAGTGCTGATAAGACTCAATTCAGTTAATGAATATCCTGGCAGACAAGGCATATAAAGCAGACAAAGAGAAATTGAATATTGTCAAGAAGAAATGTTATATAAAGGTCAGTTGATTTCACATGAGGGAAAAAGTGTCACACTTGAAAGAGCTGAGGCGATTATGAAAACAGCAAAACCACACACTATAAAGCAAATGCAGCAGTTTTGGGAATTATGCAACTATGTTAGAGCATGGATGTTTGATTATAGTTCATACACCAGACCCCCTTTGCTGGCTCTGAAGAAAGCACAAGTGAATAAGGAAAAAATAGAATGGACTGAGAAAATGGAGGGAGGGTTTGAAGAACTGAAGAAAGCAATTTGTACAGCTCCAGTTTTAGGAATTCCCAAGTATGATGAGAAGTTCCTTTTATTTTTACACACAAATGGGATAGACATGACTGCAGTGCTTACACAGAGAACTACGTTGGGGTACAAACCTCTGGCATACTATGGTGGGATTCTGGATCCAGTTATGAAAGGGCACTTTCCTTGCGAACAGTCCCTGGCAGCAGCCGCTTTGCAATATAGAAGTCTACTAGTATTGTGATGGGGTGTTCTGTGACATCGTTTGTTGAGCATGCTTTGTTTGCCCTTTTGGAAAAAACCTATGGTACACATCTCAGAGAGCTTATGCATATGAGGTGGTTATATCAAATCCACCAATCAAAAAAGTGGGGTGTAAAATAGTGAACCCTACCATGTTTGTACCAAAGCCTGTGGCAAAGGGCGAGCATGTGCATGATTGTGCTAACTATGATGAATTCTATGACATCCCGCGTGTAAAGGAAAATGCATTAGATGGGGGGGAGATTCTCTTTATTGATGATTCTTCATAAATTGATCAAACTAGTAGGGAAACGCATTCAGGTTCAGCCTTGGTGAGGCAAAGAGCAAACAGGGAATTTGAGGTTGTAGCAAGTGCAAGACTACCGTCTCACTTTTCAGAGCAAGCAACAGAATTGGTGGTGCTTATTGTCAGGCTCGAAAATCATGCAGGGCAGGAAGTCACGGTGTACAGTGACTCCGCCTATGTGACGTCAACCGTGCACACAGGGTTAGCACTTTGGAAAAGGAGGCGCTACCTCCGAGCAGATTGGCACTCCAGTGCAACACGCAGCGTTATTGGACAAGCTTATTAAGGCACTAGAACTTCCAGTATCCATAGGGATAGTTGAATGCGTAGCACATACTAAATTAACTGACTTTATTTATTGCAGGAACAATGTCGCAGACGAAGAGGCCAAAAGGGTTGCATATTCACGAAATATTTCAAGTTTTGATACTCCAGATGTAAAGGAAAAAGTAGTTGCGATTATGACAGTAAATGAAGGGTTTAATCATTTATCGAGAACACAGTTGAGAACACAGTTGATGGAGATTCAAGGCAGTGCATCACAGGAAGAGCAGGAATTGTGGAAACAAAGGGTGTGTTCTTTATCCCCCTCTGAAGCATTATGGTGACAGGACAGCACTGGAAAGCCAGTGATGCTTGTAGCCTTGTTAAGGGTAGCGCTTGAACAGCTGCAGTACCCTGTGCATGTAACTAGGGAAAGCCTTCCACCTTCCCATGCTGCCATGCTTCTGTGGGCCAAACACTGTGCTTGCCATTACCATGGGGCTGAGCAGGTGAGTCGTGGCCTTGGGAGACCCTCCTGGGCCCCCTTTTAGCCATATTTAGGGCCTCGTTTGCCCGTTGGCCTCCTCTCCCTTCCCTGCTCCCTCGCTCTGCCGTGCCTTCCACCCGCCTCTCCAAACCGGCCACCACCCCTGATTGTTTCTTCCACCTTCCCATGCTGCCGGGCTTCTGTGGGCCAAACACCGTGCTCGCCATTACCATGGGGCTGAGCATGTTAGTCGTGGCCTTGGGAGACCTTCCAGGGCCCCCTTTTAGCCATCTTTAGGGCCTCGTTTGCCTCCTCTCCCTTCCCTGCTCCCTCGCTCTCCCGTGCCTTCCTCCCGCCTTCCCAAACCGCCCATCACCCCTGATTGGTCCTTCCACCTTCCCATGCTGCCGCGCTTTTGTGGGCCAAACACCGTGCTCGCCATTACCATGGGGCTGAGCAGGTGAGTCGTGGACTTGGGAGACCATCCTGGGCCCCCTTTTAGCCATCTTTAGGGCCTCGTTTGCCCATTGGCCTCCTCTCCCTTCCCCGCTCCCTCGCTCTCCCGTGCCTTCCTCCCGCCTCCCCAAGCCGCCCACCACCCCTGATTGGTCCTTCCACCTTCCCATGCTGCCGGGCTTCTGTGGGCCAAACACTGTGCTTGCCATTACCATGGGGCTGAGCAGGTGTGTCGTGGCCTTGGGAGACCTTCCTGGGCCCCGTTTTAGCCATCTTTAGGGCCTTGATTGCCCTTTGGCCTCCTCTCCCTTCCCCGCTCCC
This sequence comes from Ambystoma mexicanum, assembly GCF_040938575.1. NCBI lineage: Eukaryota > Metazoa > Chordata > Amphibia > Caudata > Ambystomatidae > Ambystoma > Ambystoma mexicanum. The sequence goes on along the minus strand of NC_090937.1, from coordinate 1,082,197,526 downwards.
TCGCTCTCCCGTGCCTTCCTCCTGCCTCCCCAAGCCGCCCACCACCCCTGATTGGTCCTTCCACCTTCCCATGCTGCCGGGCTTCTGTGGGCCAAACACTGTGCTCCCCATTACCATGGGGCTAAGCAGGTGAGTCGTGGCCTTGGGAGGCCCTCCTGGGCCGCCTTTAAGCCATCTTTAGAGCCTCATTTGCCCATTGGCCTCCTCTCCCTTTGCCGCTCCCTCGCCTTCCTCCCGCCTCCCCAACCTGCCCAACACCCCTGATTGGTCCTTCCACCTTCCCATGCTGCCAGGCTTCTGTGGGCCAAACACTGTGCTCGCCATTACCTTGGGGCTGAGCAGGTGAGTCGTGGCCTTGGGAGACCCTCCTTGGCCCCCTTTAAGCCATCCTTAGGGCCTCGTTTGCCCGTTGGCCTCCTCTCCCTTTGCCGCTCCCTCGCTCTGCCGTGTCTTCCTCCCGCTTCCCCAACCCGCCCACCACCCCAGATTGGTCCTTCCCATGCTGCCGGGCTTCTGTGGGCCAAACACTGTGCTCCTCATTACCATGGGGCTGAGCAGGTGAGTCGTGGCCTTGGGAGGCCCTCCTGGACCCCCTTTCATCCATCTTTGGGGCCTTGTTTGTCCGTTGGCCTCCTCTCCCTTCCTTGCTCCCCCGCTCTCCCATGCCATCCTCCCGCCTCCCCAACCCGCCCACCGCCCCTGATTAGTCCTTCCACCTTCCCATGTTTCCATCAGGCGCTGCACAGGTGAGTGAGGCCCTGCACAAGACCCTCCTGGGTCCCTTTTTAAAAAATATTTTCTTTAAAAAAAAAGATTGAGAGGCCCGGTGTACCTCCTGGTACCGGCGCCCACGTGGTTCTTTCTCCCTGTTCCCCTTTCGCTTCCCATTCCTCCCCTCCCTCCTCCCACCTCCCAGACCACCCCTCACCTCGATTGGCTCACTCTACACTATTAGAGCCATCTCCCCAGGGTAGCCCTCTGCCCGGCAGCCCCTGCGGCGAAGGACCCCAAGACCAAGGGTGGCTCCAACAGAGGTGGCTCCACAAAGTGTCTGCAGGTGTCCGTAGGGGAGGCCAAGGAAGACAGCAGACACCAACAAAACTGTGAGTGTGGCATGGGTGGGGTGTAGAGCAATTACTCTACTCCAGAAAGGCCCTGTCACTCTACCTTACCTTCCATAGCGTAGACTGCCATAGACTTTAATAATACATACTTAGGAAGACTTGTGACCACTGTAAATGGATTGTAAATGTAGCCTTCTGATGCATATGCTAGTGCCACACATGTAGGGAACGGAACTTTAGCTCGCGTCGCATCTAGATAGAAATGTGACTGTTAACATGTGCCACACTTAGAATTCTGAACTTTAGCTTGCGCCACATCTGGATTGAAATGTGAATCTTAACATGCACCACACTTAGAATTCTGAACTTTAGCTTGCGCCGCATCTGGATAGAAATGTGAATCTTAACATGCACCACACTTAGAATTCTGAACCTTAGCTTGCGTCACATCTAGATAGAAATGTGACTGTTAGCATGTGCCACACTCGTATGGAATTCTGAACTTTAGCTTGCGTCGCATCTAGATAGGAATGTGATTGTTAGCTTGTGCCTCACTCAGGAATTCTGAACTTTAGCTCGCGTCGCATCTTGATAGAAATGTGATAGTTAGCATGTGCCACACTCAGGATTCTGAACTTTAGCTTGCGTCGCATCTAGATAGAAATGTGATTCTTAACATGCACCACACTTAGAATTCTGAACCTTAGCTTGCGTCGCATCTAGATGGAAGTGTGACTGTTAGCATGTGCCTCACTCAGGATTCTTAACTTTAGCTTGCATTGCATCTAGATAGAAATGTGAATGACAGCATGTACCGCACATAGATGGAATCCCATAATTGCAATGGACAGCAATGCCAACTAACCAACCAACTAACAATTCCATCCCTCTGCCTACACCTCTCAAACTCTAACCAAACACAACCACAAGCCTAAAACGCAGAAAACCGCACAAACTTCACAACAATGCAACAACAAAACAAACCGCACATAGACTTGCACAACAGAACACGACAACTACGGACCGTAAAACACCCCAAGCCCAGCCAACGGACCCACCGGTCTGAGGCTGCCAACAGCACATCACTGCTTTCTTGCACTTTTCCAGCTTACTCCCATTAACCCACCACCTCTCCTCCCCATTTTCAGAGCCGCCAGAGTGCCAGGGGACCACTCCGGTGGTGATAGTGCGCGGTACAAATGTCCTATTAACATTAACATTAACAGCTATTGCGGAGGACTGGTTTGTACCGAACCTGTTAGAACACATTGCATTTTATGTAGTAAATTGCATCGTATGTCAAAGGTTTACCACTGGGCATACACTGAAAGCAATCAGAGGAGTGATTCCTCGACTGTACGGTCCTTTTCAGCATTTACATATCGATCATATCAATATGCTGCAAGTATGTAGTGGATACAGGTATATGATAGTGGTGGTGTGTCCCTTTTTGAGGTGGATTGAAGCAGGTCCTTGAACACACCCTGATGCCACATGCGCAGCGAGGCTTTTAGTCTGAGAAGTCTTTCCCAGTTGGGGAGTGTGTGAGGTGTTGAGATCCGACAATGGGCCTCATTTTGTTAATGAAGTATTTGAACAGATTAGCCTATTATTGAGTATAAAACACAAGTTTTCTTCTGCTTATCGCCTGCACGGGAACAGAATATGTGAGAGACTTCAACGGTCTCTATAAAGAGAGAATTGTGAAATTGAAATTGACACTGAAGAAGGGATGGCTGTAGTGCCTGCCCCTTGCATTATATGCATTGAGGAATCAGCCTGGGTCAGACCACCACCTCACACCCCATGAGCTAGTAACAGGGAGGTGAATGAGAATGCCTTTGTCTGCTCCATCGAAGAGCAGAAGCGATGCCCAGAAGACTGCAGAAATGTTAGGAAATTAGTTACATGCTTATTTGACATGTATGCCCGGGAGTATCTCTGTCATTTCAGATCAACTCAAACGCAACGGGGGTCTCAGGACACAGATGAAGACCATTCAGCAACCAGAATTCAAGAACACTTCCTGTATCTAGACATTTTATTGGAGATTCAGTCCTAGTGTGTAACCTCACCAGGAAGTGGCACGAGCCATGCTTTAGTGGTCCCTACATTGTAGAAAACATTACTGCCTCAGAAGTAAAAGTCCAAGAGAGACGCACCTAGATCCATATGAGCGACGTAAAGCCATACACTTGTGAGACCGATGCAGCCCCAACCATCAACTCAGAAGCAAGACAAGAAGGAGAAGTTCAGCATGTGCAGACCCGATAGATGACAAGGAAGAAGAACACTAAGGTTGGTGACTAAATAAATGCAAGTGTGCATTTGGACTGTGGCTCACCCCAGACACGCTTTATAGATATTATAGCAGGATTGCAAACTCAGTTTTTGAGTCACAGAAATCTTTTGAATTTGACTTTAGAAAGTATTGACATACTAAACATGCCAAACCTGGAGTTTGAATTTGACGACTGGAACCGTGAGAAGTTTCCAGACTCATTCCTCACTGAATTTCTCTTCAGTTAAATCAATGATCCTGTCTGATGTGGATGTCCATAGGCTGCTTCTCGCTGTTTTTGTTTTTGTTATTAGAGCTTATCCTGCTCTTGTTGGGCACAGTACTAATATACCCATTCTTCAGCATGATCCTAAATATGGCCATGCAATCAGGAGGCTGCTTGTGCCAATAGTTGAACAGATCCTGCAGTTACCTGATCATTTAACAGAGTTGACTGATTAAAACAATGTTTTCCTTCCTTAAAACAGTATACAGGCATAAAGAGGACTGTCAGGAATGGTACAGTTTTGGAAACTGAGCAAACTCAACGACGTGTGGAAAATCGTCGATGCTGGGGATTGATGTATCGTTGCATAATATATGCGTGCTCGGCATTTATCATTGTTTTCCTGATTTTTATAATCCATACTGTTTACTTCATTGGTCCAAGTAATGTGGAAGTCTCTTTGAGTCTTCCCACTCCAGTTACTAATGCAGAATTATCTGTTACAGAAAAGCCATGGCCATTTGTGATTATCCCTATACGTGTGGCGCGTATGAGGCCACCCATTTCTATGATTCCCCCTCTAGGACGGACCCTTATTGATATACTTCATGAGCATAATGCACGCACCCTCCTTGTAAGAGGGAGATACAGGAGAAGCACAAGGGAAGACGATTATGAATTAAACAATTATTTGGACAGCACAGCGCACTTGGGTAATTAATAACGTGGTATCAGCACATGAAAAAGGTAGGAGAGAGTAACTCTAAGGAGAGTTGCTATGCTTGTGCTTTCATACCTTATGCCATGGGGAATTCCAAGATATTCATAGCTGAGGAAGTCGCAGTCCAGAAAGCTCACTGCCTGACGCACCTTGCACTCTGCCATACAAGAGGTCAGTTCCAGGGTCAAACAGCTTCCTTGGTATGGGTGACTGAGAAGACAGATCCAGAAGAAGATGATTATGTGCAAGATTTAAAGACCAGAGAGAGATTCCACTCCCGAGATCATGTGAAAAGATATGAACAGTCTGGAATGAATGGAGCAGGAATCAGATGGGAAGTAAACAAAAAACTCAATTGTCAAGGGAAGGGCCTGAAGAAATACAAAGATGCAAGGAGAGAGGTCAGCTGGAAATCAAGAGGGCAGGGCTTACTCAGAATGGATGGGCTGAAGGCCTGATTGTGTGTAAAGTGCCAACACTAACAGGACGAGCTGAAGCAAGTGTGTGGCATGAAGAAAATGAATGCAAACATCATTGGCTGAACATTGCAACGTTTGTGCCATGGGTCAATGATAAAGGAGGACCTTTGTAAATAGTACCTCTACTGAATGCATCTTTGTGTTTCAGAACCAATGGCACAAAAAAGGTTGGAATGAATCAGCAGTGCGTTTGAATTTTCGATGTACCAGGCATGAAGGACGGGACAGTAGTGATAATGGACCACTACTGGGCCTTTGGATCCAGAGCGTATATGAAATTGCTCAAAGACTGGGGAGGGCTGTGTTCTATAGTGATCGTTCATGTTCCAGCATTGGTGATTCTAAAGAGTGACCTGAACATTGGAGAGGTTCCAAAAGCGGATGCTTATCTAAGGAGGAGGAGATCACTTGAATGTTTCAATTAAACAAAGAGGGAGAACTACTTTTCAGCTAAATCGATAGAAGCATTTTTTGAAAGATCCTGTGTCTGGGAGAGTGGGTATGGCATATTATCTGGAAAGCACTGGGGAGTATAAAGTGGGACAACTGACGAATGATGTGTCCATTTGTACGGCTGAGTTGGTGGCGATTGCATTGGCGATTGATAGAGTGTGCGAGTTGGGGTATGTGAAAGTGGTGGTGTTCTCAGATTCATTGAGTGGGTTGCAGGCGATTGTGGCAGGGGATGGTGATAGGAAGGATGTGATTTTGGACATCAGGAGGAAGATTGATCGGTGTGTGCGTGGGGGAATGGATTTGGAGTTGGCGTGGGTCCCCAGTCACAGTGGCATTTTGGGTAATGAGTTGGTGGATCTGGTGGCGGGTGAAGGTATGAGGAGGGGAGCAGTTGATGTGAGGTTGCCTTTGAGTGTGGATGAGGTGAAGGCTGTGGTGGTGAGACGGGTCATGGATGAGTGGCAGGAGAGGTGGGGGAGTGGGGTGAAGGGCAGGTGGATGTTTAGTGTCCATGGGAAAGTGTTGGTGAAGGTGGATGCGGGGAGTCTGGAATGGAGGAGGTGGGAGGAGGTGATGCTGAATTGGTTGAGAATAGGACATGTGGGGCTAAATGTCTATATCGAGTGGGGAAGCGTGAGTCGAGGGACTGTGCAGTATGTGGGGTGCCTGAGACTGTGGGACATTTACTGCTTAGGTGTGAGAGACATGTTGAGGAGAGAGAATTGATGAGAGTTTGGATGTCTGCGCTGGGTGTGGCTGAGCTGAGTGGGAAGGCTTTGCTGGGAAGTGACGGGGTGAGAGGCAGGAGGAGGAGCAGTGTGTTGTTGGATTTTGTGAGGCAGACGGGGCGGTGGGAGGAGTTATGAGATTGTGAGGGCAATGTGTATGAATGGTGGGGGTAGGTGCACCTATTGGATCGGGAATGGCCTGCATGGGTCCGCCCACGCATTCAGTAATTTAGAAGAAGAAGATAGAAGATTTTGATGCCATTCTGTATGAACACAGGTTATTCAGTCAGACTTTGGCTGTATTCACGACAATCTTCATGCCAGGGATCCAGACCATGGCGAATACGAAGTGGTTGCAGATCACTTGCTGGGAGCTCCTGCAGATGTTCAACACTACCATAAAGGAATTCAATGCTATCAAACAAGAATTGAGAGCCATACGACTGATGACCCTGCAGAATAGATATGTCTGGGACATTATCACAGCAATTGCTAGAGGTGTTTGTGTGACAATTGGAGAATCATGTTGCACATTCACACCTTCTCATGATGATGAAAATGGGACCTTGACAGAGGCCGTAATGTTGCTAACAAACTTGCACATCAAGATGGAAGATGAGACAGAAGATATTGCAGATGACAACTGGTTTGCATTGATCTTTGCATGGGTTCCGCAACTGATGGCGAATATTTCCAAGTTTCTTGGAGCATTGTTGGTGACGATCATGTTTGGATTCTGTGTGATCAGCATAATAATTACACTGTGCAAGAAAGACTGCAAAGAAAGCAGTAGGAGTGAAAATCCAAAGAGTTGACGGATGAGGAAATCAAAAAATATATAGAAGCAAGCATTCTAGCACCTAAGAGAACGAAGTTCCTGCATCCAAGAAACCACAAGAAGTATGTGGGAAGATGGATCTACTGTAGCCCGAATGAACAATGTAGTCATATGACCGGAGCGTTGATGAACATGTAATTTCAGCAGGATCTTTGACTGGAGTAGTAAAAAAGGTATGGACTCCAAAAAAGCACTTTTTCAGACAAGGATGTCTGAATGTGAAGACTGATGCGAGAGTGGTTGATGAATCAACCAGAAGGGGGAGTGTAGAGGAGGAGCCAAATGCCTCTACTGTAAGTCCCGTCCCTTTTTTACCTATATGTTGGAAGCCGGAATTCAAGAAGGATTGTCTGGCTCAGTTTCAAGGGTTGGGGAAGCCAAGAAACTGGTTATCTATTCGAGAAGAAACAATGAATGTGAGAAGCGAGGTGAGCTCCTGTTGAGGTGCAATGGCAAAACCCTATGAGTGCTAAGTTTGATTCATTTCATAGTATTAAAGGCGAAGAAGGAGCTAAAAACACGGTCTCCTGTCACATGGGGTAGATGAAAATAGACTTTGTGCAAGCTATATTGAGACTGAAGATAAGGCCGTGCTCACACTCCATTCCATTCTCAGGGGAAGTGATACTTTGAGAGGCCGAGTTCAAAGAGAATTCAAATGGCAGACAGCAGGAGTGATGATTGATGACGGGCTTATTGAGTGATGAAGTCCACCCACAAACACCTGGGTACCAGCTTTCATGCTGCAAGCGAACGGAATATTCCAGAAGGGTACAAGCATGCCAACCAATTATAGAGGGCCACATAGCAAAGAGCCCTATACTTTGAAAGCCAATGAAACGTTGTGTATTTTCTGACACTGAAGATGACTTGCACTAGGTGTGGGCATAGTTGTCCACCTGACTAGGAAGACCCAATCACAGTCCTATTCCCCATACAAATTATACCATAAATGTTTCCTGTGGACCAACCACAATTCAACGTAGGTTTTATTATTTTGCCATGTAGTGTGACGTCAGTGATGACAAGTTTTTACTTTGTAACTGTGTTTTTTCATGTAACACATTGAGAGAAAAACTGTGAGACATCCATTGATGTACCTTGTACTCCCTTTTTTAGATAATTTTTAATGAAACAGGTAAAGTTTGCCAACTTCCTGAGTCGGTCTTATTATTGGTGTAAGAGTAAATTCTGCATCCCTTCCATCCCATATAGCGCTAACTCGCATAAAGGGCCTAAAGGTTCAACTGTGTGTAACAGAAAATGATTTCTTGAGAGCTGTCTTAATGCAATCTAGGGCGGCGCTGATGGTGGGTCTTCACTGGAAGCGCAACCACTCCCTAATTTCTGGGGTACTGGGGACTTAACCCCTGTTATATTGACTGAGTATTTGGACTGCCCCCTGAGCTTGCTAAGTACAGAGAAGCTCTGGGTAATCTATTGAGCATACTCGGCTCTGGCTCCCTGCCCTGGCTTAAATATGTGCATATTGGCCTTGCTTGTGTGGGCTTGGATACCTTTTGGTCAAACCCTGCGATGTTGACGCAGGCTCAAAGTTAGTGGTTAAGCGAGCATCTAAGGAATCTATTTTTGCTGGTATGAGACGAGCCTGCCAGACTTTGAGAACTGGGGCCAGATATTATGGGTTAAAACCAATGCAGGGTTTTCGAAGAGTATTTGGATTGTGTGGCTTCCGGTTTGCCAGATTCATAAGAACGTTGTTAAATCAATTAAAATAGATGTTCATATTAAGGATAATCAAGTAATACTTGCACATCTTTGCACTAATAACACAGGAGCATTTTGAGCAACCATAAATAAAACCATAGAAAATTTCTCGGGGTAGCATGGAGTCTAAGGTTTCTGAAGATACGTGGGTAACATTTTCCACAGATAAATATAAATTGCTGCCTGCAGTTGCTGATTTAATGGATCCATGTGAGGGCATACAAATACAGGGTCTCTGCTCCTGGGAGGAGGAGGATATTTTATGGGTAATAAGCAAATTGAAACCAAATGGTATTCCAGCAACTATCTTGAAAAATGATCCCCTTCTTTGGGCCCCTTTATTGAACATTTTATTTTATCCTATATTTACATCTAATTGAATTTCGAATTCATGGACACTATCAATAATAATTCCTATCTTCAAAAAAGAGGATCCCCTTGATGCTGTAAATTGAAGGCCCATAGCTTTAACTGATGCCTCGTCTAAGGTCTTCACATTATTGGTTCTTAGGAATTTGGAAAAGATTATAAAACACTCAGCCCTTCTATCACGGTTCCAAGTTGATTTTCGAAAGGAGATGGGTACTCCATTAAATGCCACCATATTAGCTCATCTCTTAAGAACTGTTAGGCATAGTCACTCGGGTCCAATCTATATGGCATCATTGGACATAACAGCAGCCTTTGGCAGTGTGATTAGATCCGTACTATGGAATGAGCTGCTGAGTTATAAAATCCTGTTGAGCTTGGTGCAGCTTGTAGCGGTATTACATCGGAACATATAGTTTAAAATTCGAATCACCCGTCAAGGAGCCCTCACAACTTCCATTCCCACTTTCACAGGGTTTAAACAGGGTTGTACATTGGCTTCCACTCTGTTCAACCTCTTTTTGAGTGAGATTGATGAATTGTGGAATGGCTGCAAGATAACACCAGTTAGACTAGGCAGGTTAAGATTACATTGTTTGGCTTTTGCAGCCAACCTTATCTTTTTTGATAGGACTGCCGTGGGGCAGCAGACCAAATGTATTCTTTTTTTACAATATGCATGCAGTGGCAAATAATTTGCAGGCTAATGCCCTTGAATCAAAAATTGTTGTTTTCTCAAAAACACTTAAAGTTACAACTATGAATTGCACTATAGTTACAAAGTGAATTGGCGAGTTTTGGAATTAAGGTAGTTGAGGTATGTGGAAGGATTCCCTGTTTGAAAAATGTTGACCTCCTTTATCACACATGAAATACCTAAATGCAGGGGTGTGCAAGTTTTCATTGATACCACCTTTAAATTCCTATTTATTGAAGGACCAGCCTATTTTACTTTATGGTTTAGATATGTCTCTATTGGGTCTGGGTGATTTTTTTAACAGCTTGCAGGGACGGGTGTAGAAAGGGCTGCTGCGTTTTTCTAGTTCACTGAAGTTGGAAAAGTACCAGGGGGAGGATAAGGGGGAAGTGCAGTTAACTCACAAGTGCAGCCAGCGGGTGGCTCATAAGTGCAGAGAGGAGGGACTGTAGGGTTTCAGATACATACCCTTAAGTGCTGGGGTTCCTGAAGGCAGTGTGAGGGAAACTAGACATGCAGGAGCCTGGGCCCTAGTTGAGAGGGTGACCAGGTGACCAGTGCGTGGAGCAGTCAGGTGCATCCGCAGGGGAGAGGAAGAGAGAAAGCAGAAGCGAAAAGCAAGGACTTGCGTTGCTTCCGGAAGGTGGTTCTGCTCAAGTTTGAGAGAGGCAGGGAGGCTGTTCCAGAGGGAGGCCACAACCGAGGAGATACATCTGCCCCCAACTCTCTGCTTGGAGAAGTGTCTGACCATCAGAGAGTTGGAGGTGGATGAGCAGAGAGCTTGAGAAGGAAGATGTTTTGGAAGAGAAAGTTGGAGGTATAGCGGTCCCAGGCTGCAGAAAGCCCTGTAGACAATCAGAGGGTCTTGAGGTTGATCCTTGCAGCCACGGGGAGCCAGTGAAGAGATTTCAGAGCTGGAGATATATGATCCCTGGGCTTGAGGCCAAGGAAAAGACTTGCAGTCCTGTTCTGGATGAGTTGTAAAGGTTGAAGAATAGAGGCAGAAAGATTTAGAAAGAGGCTGTTGCAATAGTCCAGCCTAGAGAGGACCAGAGCTCTGGAGACAGTGAGCTTCTGGGGGAAAGTGAGAAAAGGAATAATACCTCTCAGGAGGTGCAGCTAATAGTTTGACTTCTTAGAGATGTCAGAGATGTGAGGAGAGAAGGATAGGGTGGAGTCAAAGATGACACCAAGGTTCTTAGCCTCACAGGAAGGAGCAGGAAGAGGGCCCATAGTGGGCGGCCAGAGAGAGAAAGAGGAATGGAGGGAGCGGGTGTCCCAATGAGGAGGATCTCAGTCTTACTGGCCTTAGGGCAGAGATCATTGGTGGTACACCATTCATAAATTGCTGCCAGACAGTTTGGTATGAGAGAAGAAACAGAGGTGGCTGAGGGGAGCCTGAAAGAGAGCTGAGTGTCATCCACATAAGATTGAAAATTGGAGCAGAAAGTAGCGGTGCAGTGGGCAAGAGGTGTCAGGTAGTGGTTGAAGAGCCAGGAAGAGAGGTTAGACCCCTGGGGAACACCACAGGTAGAGAGAGAGATAGAAGAGAGGAAAGACCCCAGTAGGACCTGAGAGGGTCGGTCGGTGAGAAAGGAGGACAACCAGGTTAGGGCCTGATCAGTAATACCAAGGTTGTCACAGAGATGATTAGGCAGGATGGCATTGTTGACAGTGTCAAAACCAGAGGATTGATCAAGCAGAATGAGGACAGAAGGGAGATTAGAGTTAAGATTGGAGAGCAAGTCTTCACGGGAGTTCAGGAGAGCAGTTTCCGTGCTTCTGCCATTTCTGAAGCTAGACTGGTGATCAGGGATGCAACCAACAGTTTCAGTATGTAGATTAAGCTGGGAGATGGCCAGCTTTTCCAAGAGTTTGCCTAGAAAAGGAGTGATGGAGATCAGGCGATTATTAGCCCGAGAGGAAGGAGGGGAAAGTTCCAGTGGCAAAGGAGTGATTGCAGAAATCGGCCAAGGTTGATGCAAGGGTGTCGATGTGGTCCTTGATAGTTCTGGATGAGCAGGGGAGAACCTGCTTTGATGAGACTTTCATAGATCAGACTTCTCTAGAAACATCATCAGGGCTAAACAGGGGAAAAAGGGAGAAAGGAGGAGGGAGAGACTGCCTCAGATAAGTCAGGAGTGATATGCGCTTTCAGCTCAACCAATTTGCCAGCACGGTACGGACGAAGTATTGGGCATCATTCAACATGTTGGGCTTAACTACCTGTTGTCATTTTTGCAATCATGAAGAACAGCTGGAAAAATTCAAGCACTGGGTAATTGATTGTCCCCATTTTACTTTGGTAAGATTGGGACTTTTTAACTTTGACCCGAAATCTGAAGTTGCTCAAAATCTTTTCTGGTGGGGTAAGAACATTGCACTGGTTTTATCCTTAGCTCGGTTTTGAACTGTTATCTAATTACAGATCACAGGGCTGTGAACTCACTGTTGGGATGACATATTGTAATGGTGTATTGTTTAAGTGTCATATTTGTTCACCATGTGATTTCAATTCAATAGGGATTTTTCAACCTTTTATGATGTACAATGTTTAAGAATTGACTTGCTGAAGAATTGAATGTGAGAATATTGTTTTAGATTTTGTAACTTATGTTTTGAATTACGTTTTTTGATGTTTTTTATAAATGTTTATATACACCAAATACAATAAAACATTTTTTTAAACTACTGTAAATGCACTGACGATTTGAATGCAGCATTTTATGTATCCAAATTTGTTTTAGAGCTTGCTTAAGATGTGTATTTTAACTTGGTCGTGAAGTTTGTGTATTTCATGTCACATAGTCCTTTTGCTGCTATTTTAATGGATAATACTTTGCTTGGGTTGGCAGAAATCATTGCACTCACCCAGCTAAAATCTCCATGCACTTGTGTGGCACAAAGACTGGTATCTGGTGGATACTGTCAACTTCAGTAAGTGGTATCCGCCATCAATGACAATCTATGGTTAAACCTCTTCGTTTTAACAACCTTAGGGATGTACCGAAGCAATCAACTAAAAATAATGGTAAGAGCACAAGAGGATATATCTGAGGTAGATGGGTTTGCACATCCCCAAGGTCAATCATTCACAGTGAGGTAGCCGCAATCCACTGTCTGTTCCGGTGCCACTGCACTGCACAGTTATAGCCTACTAATGGGCTGAGACATTGAGTTAAAAGAAAGGCAAGGGAAACAAATGGAAGAAATCACACAGCCCTAGCAGGACAGAGAGTGCATTTGGATTAGGAATACAAAAGGGAAAAGGTGTTTTTTGCTTTCATTAACTTTTTGGGGTCACTCAAAGGAGAAAAAGAACTGGGAAACGAAGAGTAAAAAGGAAATATGCTAAATTGAGCCTAATGTACACACATAAGGGAGTAAGTTGGGAGCAGAAGCCACAGAAGTCTAATGTACTGGCAAAAAGATCACCAAACTCCTCTTCAATCCACTAAACATGCCCTCTACAATCCTGCTCCTACGGCCTAATAAAATTCACTAAGTGAATTAAAAGTGATGTGGTCTTGTTATAGGGCTCACCAGGTCCCCAGAGAAAGCTGAATCTCACTAGAAGATTGGGTGACACTGACTGACCCGCCGGAATCCAGGAATGTGTTTGGGCACTGTTATTAGTTGCCGATAAGCCCCACAGGAATTTCGTAAACTGAACACTGTACACTGTATTCACACTGTATTCCATTCAGGCTGCCAGCAAGGCTTGGCCCAGATTCACCCAGCCTTCTTTGTGACCTGGCATTGAGTGGCTCCCATTTGGTAGGAAGTGTGTGCCCGCTTGGAGGACAGATCAATATGGGGGGCGGGGGCATCAATGAAATGAGAAGAGCCTATTGGAATATTGTTTGCAAAATACTGTTAAATTGTTGTTATTTCGAATATTTACATGAATACATGAATGACTATAAGTATTTAGGCTCCAGATTAGTGGTTTAAAAGATGAAAGGAAGCACTTTCAGCAAATCAAATGAGAAAGGGTGACCAGGCAGAGAAGGAAAATATACACGTTACATTGTGACAATTTATCTTTCTTAAACCAGGCCTTAAGACAGCATGGTGGAGTAGATATGATATGATATGGCATTTATAACGTGCCTATACACAAGTGTTTCAAGGCGCAACGAGGCAAGGGAGGAGAAACAGAGACTGCGATCCTACTTGGCCAGGTGTCATTGAGATCGTGCAAGTGCAGGGGAAGAGGGAAGGGGGAAAGTGTGGGGGAAGAGCAGGGAGCAGTGCAGTGCATAGGATAACAGTAAAATAAATAAGACAATAAATAATAAATAAAGTACGACCAGCTGGTGGCAAGTGCATGGGTAAGTGCAGACATCAGGTGTAAAGGGCTAGTAGGGGCTGTAGGGACACAGAAACAGTCTCCGAGTGCAAGGGATGGCAGGGGGGCAGTGCAAGTGTGAAGCTGGCGGGGAGGAGACCTGGGCCTGAGATCAGACGGTAGCCAAGTAAACCAGTGCAGTTTCAGATTCGGACAGGAGCTCAGCAGGGGAGAGGAGAGAAAGAGGAAGGCCTTGAGGTGCTTCCGGAACTGGAGATGGTTCTCCTCAAGTTTCAGAGAAGCAGGGAGTCTGTTCCAGAGGGAGGCCCCCGCAGAAGAAAGAGATCTACCACCAGCTCGCTGCTTGGAGAAGCTTTTAACCCTGATGGAGTTGGAGCAGATGAGTGAAGAGCCCGAGAAGGAAGGGAGAAAGGTTTTGAGGTGCTTTCCGGGGATGAATAAAGAGATTGCTGCTTTAACCACTACATAGAACATACAATTGCATTTATTTTCCAATGATGTGGTTGGTGACAGGAAATGATAAATCTTGAAGAACAGACCCGATTTCTGATCTTTTTCTTCAAAAGCAAACGGTACAATTTGAAATATCCAAAAAGAGAAGGAGAAAAGGAAGACGACAAAGTTTACTTGAAAACTGCTGGGCTGTAACATTGTGCATGCGCTCTGTTCAGAAACCTAAATACAAATAGCGCCGTTCTGTGCTCATTGTGGCTGTTCCCATTACAAGTGAATACATCTGTATAGAACAAACTCTTTCAGGTTGCAGGAAAGGAATACCTTGGGCCTCATCTTCAAAGCGCTTATCTATGGGATGGCGCCATTGTAAGTCAGGCCCAGTGTGTCTCTGAGGCACTTACACTGGGTGCATAGTGAAATCAAAGGATAGGTGATGGGCTTTAGTTGAACTTCCCACAAAATCGATGCATGGCATTAGAGAGCCATTAGGGGATGAATGCACGCTCTCTATGGAGTGAGTGGAGGAGGTTTCCATCTTCCTACGGTATGCAATTTGCAACTCAGGCGTAGCCAATTTGTTCAGGCCCCTGCTAGTGGAAAAGGATTAAGGTGCATTATGTTGCAGCTCTTGCATTATAGCCAGCACAATGGATGAGCGTTGCTATACAGAGAGCATGCGTCCTTCTTACATGCAGCAATTGCCTGTCACTCACGATATCCAGCAAAATCATATAGCTGTGGATTGGTAACGGTATCCAATAGTTCTCCTGAAGTATATTGCACCTATGTATATACTCACTAGTGCAAGCCCCGGGGACTCACCAATGGTGTAATCATGGCACAGACAGTGCAAAGTCTATGGCGTTGCACTTTAGCAATTGCATCTCCAAAAGCATGTGAGTACAATCCGTGTTTGATGCTAGTGTGTGGTACACACAGGGCGCAGCTTGCAAATGAGTACTTTGGCCCCAGAAGAGAAGAAACGTGTTTATTACATGTTTGTGGTCATTGCAGCACGTGACTGTTGTTCTTGAAATATCTTAAGCTGTTATGATAATTTGCATATTACCTGTCACAAGCATTCAAGTGGTGCCCCTATCATGTCATTTTATAGGAGATAACTCAAGGGTTTTGCTTGGCAGGGAACCTTATATTTCTTTAACTTTTGTAATTTTATAAAATGTGAAATCAGAATTACACATCTCCATAATAAATTGAGCAATCGGCCTCCCATTCTGTTATCTTCTGCAACCTTGCACTGTTTAAGTGTGAGGAATTGCCATCTGGCAAGGGTGCAAAAGCCCTGGATTTTTTAGTTGTATTAACAAATAGAATGATGTGGGTAATTCCATCACCAAAAGGGGTCATCTGCAAATCAGATTCCCCTTTTCCGTCAACTCCATGCCAAAAGCATAGTGCGCATGTGTCCTGCCGCATCAGCAGCCTGATCTGCTGCACCCACTCTACTCGTGGCACAGAGCGCGTTCCAAGGTCACGGGATGCCCATTTGACCTCTGCAGAGACATTGAAGTCCCTGCAGCGCAGACGCAGCATTTAAGAAACCCAAAACTATGATGATCATGAGTCGCCCATGCTGGTGGCAGGGTAAACTCAAAATACAATCTATGCCTGCATTTAGGCACAGTGCTTGGTGCTGCTTATGCTCATGACCACCACATTCCAATTTATATCTCACATGTGTCAGTTCCTGTGAGTCAGCTCCGCTGTGGAAGGTGATGTTTATTCTGGTCATCCGTGTGTAGCGCACCAAATGGAAGGACGAGAACCTGGAGGGCTGGGCCTCCTCTTTGATCTGTTTGTGAGGGCCGGTAATACCCTCTGCCCGAGACAGCTGCACAGCAAGCAACTGTCCTGTGCCCTGGCATTAAGGGAGCACTCCCATTCAAAAGGAGTAGCCTCACAGCAAGATGATGCATCTCTAAAGGCCTTTCTTCTCAGTGGGAAGGGAAGGGGTGGGATCATGATAGGCAGCAGAGCTCTGGTCAAGGGAAGGAGGATTCCACCTGCCTCTCTCTCTCTCTCTCTCTCTCTCTCTCTTTCCTGTCCCCTGCACTTCCTCTGGAGCAAAACACTTTGGGTGTGATATCAGAAGGGCAAAGTCCACTCCGTTCAAGAACAGAAATAGTACCACTAAGGTAGGCTAGCTTTACTCTAATCACTTGAGGACTTTTGCCCTTAAAACAAGGCGTGTTTGCAAATTTGCTCAGTCTCTTTTGGATCCTTTAAGGCTGCAGATTTGTTCAG
This sequence comes from Ambystoma mexicanum, assembly GCF_040938575.1. Taxonomy (NCBI): domain Eukaryota; kingdom Metazoa; phylum Chordata; class Amphibia; order Caudata; family Ambystomatidae; genus Ambystoma; species Ambystoma mexicanum. The sequence continues at coordinate 1,082,180,906 of NC_090937.1, read as the reverse complement.
CAGATCTCACTTAAGTTCTTTTGGGAGAGATGTACTCTCCAAAGCCCTCAACCTGAGGTGAAGAAGGAATCATCCAAGGCAGAAGGAAGATATGTCCCCTAACACTCCCAGTGCACGTGGGGAGTAACCTCGAATGTGGATCAGGACCTACCACTTTGCACCGGAATCTCCTGAGTTCGGAGAGCAGACCCTGAATGAAACCATCCTATCCTCAATTCCCCTGAAAGGGCATCACAGCAACCAGTGGACCAGACCAGCTGGAGCTCCCTGTTCAATGCACCGAACCTGTCGCTTCGTGTTCACCGCACCTGGAACAAGAGGGATGTCGCTGGTTGTTGTGCTCCTCCACCAATCAAACATTTGCTTGCCCCTTCAACCAGCTCAACACAGAAGAGTGCCCCAGCCAAAGCTCATCACCTGGTAGGCCAGAAGCAGCTGCTCAACTCCAGGACCCGAACCAAATCTCTTACCAGGGGTAACAACCAGGGCTCAGCCAAGCTAGCCCTCGAACTGCCACTTCATCGATCACACTTAGATACACCAAAGATCACCCCTTCGATGACTCTCACCGACCCCTCCCAGCAGCTAAAGCCCGACTCAGCCTGGCTTACTGTAAAGCATTCCAGGGACCACCCCAACCTGCATAATTGAGAAGCCGCTGTGCTATCGTAAGAGCACCCGCATTTGCCCCTACTTGATGCCCACTTGCTGCCAGGACCTCCACATTCCTACGTGCCTGAACTGAGCCTGATCAGCTAGCATCTTCGTTAGACTCCGGGTCTAACTGCGTCAGCCTACCAAGAACTGAATCAAGGTACTGTTGACTCTGAACATCCCCCTCAGTCCGCTTGGTCCCTAGAGACTGGTTAGGTCACAATCACGCCTGCTTTCTACAAGATAACCTTTTTATGGTTGTACCTTAACTACCATCCCTGGAATTCGGATCAGAGTTCTGCTTTCTCCAGTCTGTTGCATCTTCTCTGTCCTTCTTTTGGGCTGGGTTTTGTGTAGAAATCGGTTTTCATTCTGCATGCAGATGGCATGTTTAATTAAAGTATATATATTGTTAGGGAACCTTGATTGGATTGGACATCCCCTTTATTTTGGACAGTGATACTGTGTTGTCTGGGTCACTACTGGTTCACCTTCACACTCCTCTTGAGAGTATAGCCTTCCCTCGGCCCACGTTACACAAAAGGTGAAGGAGGTATATCTCTTAACTATCTCTGTAATTACCTTTATGATTGTGTTGTGTATTGGTTTGTAGAAGTGTGAGGGCTGAGTTGGCCATTTCACCGCTACGCATCCTTGTACTCCTGCGTAGCAGAACCTAGTTCATCACAGTGAGCCACGCAGCAAACCCCAAAAAATGGCCAGCAGACCTTAACTAAAGTAAAAACTGTTTATAGTGTGTGTGCATGGCACGCATTGTATTGCGTACCATTCAGTTAAACCTAAAAATGCTTGTAGCATTTGACTATATACTGTGTTTTGTCAATTTGCTTGGTGCAGACACTGCATGACCTCCAGACATGCACTGTGTGTACCAATAAGATTATAAGAAGAGTGTTTTTTCTTACATAGCTCTTCACAACACATTTCTCCCACTTCTAAGTGCTGTAATTGATTGGCCGGCTCTGTATCAGTACATGTGCTTAACCTGGGAGCTATCAAACTACACATACATCAAATAAAGCAGACAACATTCAGCCAAAGTCTTTTAGCTCATGTCCATAGTATTTAAAATGCATTGTCTGTGAGCTTTCCAAGTGTGTACCACCCTGAATCATCAAACAGCCATGGAGTGAGTAGCCTAAAACCAGAATTTCATTTGTTGCATTATGCTTTTTGCCCATTTCTTTCTGGGCATGGTCTCTGCGTGCCCGGGATGCTCTTTTTCTGGGGCAGCCATCCCTCCTAGTTCTTGCAAGTCCTTTGCGGCTTCAGCTGCAGGTGAACTGCCTGTGGTCTGAGGCAGTGGCCACCTTACCATACTCCTCCACCACTAATAGCTACTGGACCTGGTCTGCAGCCAGATCCAGGGACCAATATCCCCTATTGCTCATCCGTTGGTCATTGGCCATGCACTGTGTCCATGGGCAGTGTCCACCTCATTCCATTCTACCACTTTGCCTGGCTCTTGGCTTTCACTCCTGGTCCTACCCCTTTTTCCAACCCCATTATGGGTTTGTATGACATTCGATTGAATAGTACCTCATTTTGGAAAATGTAAAAACCAACTACAAAACATGATATGTGGGATCCATTAGTTTAGATCATTTCCATGGGAAACTACAGTTGATCACACCACAACCTCATTCCCACCCACTGGGACAAGACACAAGCTCTGTTGTGACAATAATTTATTTTATTTGAAATAGACCACAACATAATTAATACAAAGGAATGCCCCTGGAACACTGTTGACAAAGACAAGCAGAATAAATCACAATCCTAGTCTGCATGGGTCTATCCTCCTAGAAACAATTAACAATGCAGTTCCACTTGCAATACTTATTCAAAACAAACACCAACATATATATCAATGGGCAAACATGTATTCTGAATAAGAATTCTATGAACATACATATATAAACACACATCAGTGTCATGTTCCATTTTAAACACTTTAGATACTAATAGTTAAACCACTTTTGAAATGTTGCACAATCTCAAGATTAGGACATTACAATAGTGAAGGAATCAACATGTCACTCACGTATTGGTCTCAGAAGATCAACTATTAAAAAACAACTTAATTTCTGGGCTGTTCATTAAAAATTGACACTGTATTTCCTACGGGTAAATGAAGGGGAGAATCTAACTGTCCACCAGTGACTATTTTAATTCTGTTTCCTCTTTAACCATCTCCTTTTCAGCCCTTTAAAATAAATACATTAATTCAGGGGTCTTTATTTAGAGTACTGTAATCACAGGGTGACCGGGTCTTTAAATCAGGCTGTTAATCATTACAATTGGCTGTATCCCAGTGTTCATGTATCTGGTTAGACCTTTTACTAAGGGAAAACCAAGGAAGTTAATGTATTCAATATTTTAATCTATACAAGAAAATATCCCATATAACATACATTCAATTTCTAAGGGATATAACCTTTAAGTATGCTATAATGGTATAAATACACATACTTACAAAGCTACTTTATTGGACATAGGGCAAGAGGGCTGGGTATAGGTTGATTATCCTAATGACTCCATCTGGTAAATCTCTCCTCACTAGTTTAACAAGGCATTCAGCTAGTCCCAGGAACCAAATTCAACAGTATGAAAGCTGGTTCTGCCCCAATCACTGGGCTCCCTTTTGTTTGTTTTTAGTTGGAATGGGGCCTACCAAAGAGAGATTTGGGACCATTTTTCCAGGGTGGCTCCTTTCTCTCTTCAGTTTAAATCAGTCTGTCACATCGAGGTATCCCTGGTCTTCATTCTAGATTCTCTGTATTTTTCTAAAATCCTTCTCTTTTTTCCTCATCTTTTATTTATCAAAGTCATAGGAATAGCCTATTTAAAGTCCATCACATCACCCCCTTTTAAGAGATTCCTGATGACATTATTCGCTCTTGGTTCTCTATTTCAATTGGATGCTCAGATGGTATGACACTTCTAGAACGAAACCCATAGTATCTGCTTTTCTAGGTGCATGAGAATTATGTTGGGATTGGAGGGTTTCTCAAATGTCTACATTTACTGAAAAAGGGATCACGTTGCATTTTGTCTCGCCTCTCAGTAAAATTACATTACATTACAAAGAGGACAATTTTACAAATATTAGTATGAAGTATTATATTTGGAAGAAATGAACTGGCTGGAAAAAACAGAAATGGAGTTATCAAAATGTTTTACAAATTAAATTATAGATTAATTGTTATAAATAAAGTTTGTTTTGAAAGTCTTCTTTCTGTATATCTCAATTGTAAATGTGTTATTTCACTTAATAGAATACTTGACAGGTAATTTGGAAATGAAATATAAAATGTCCTTTCTAAAACCTTTCAGCATCTTATGTGTAGAGTAAAAGACCTGATGTGCCAAATAAATAACACAGGTCAGGGTCTGCAACTTTGAAGACCAACTAATCTGTCCTGATAATAAAAACCCCTTCATCTGCTTTTCATCATCAGAGGCAGATGGCTGGACTCATCAAACTTCAAGGCTGTCATAAATCATTTTTGATGTTTCAGAACTTTTTTTTATTCTTGCGGTCTGGCAGGAACAAATGTGCTCTTATCTCCTGTTCCCACAGTCAGGCTGTACATATTGTCACTGTGTAGTGATTATCCACTGAACGAAAGGAGGATCTGCTTTTTATATGTTATGTGACCACATTTTTACCTCAATTTCTCTTCTTTTTTAAACGTTTTCTGTGCATGTTGTCTTCCACTTGTTTAGCTTAAAAAACCCTCTTAACATATTTCCAGTAAATAAAATCTTTTCTACAAGCGGAGATAGAACTTTAGGTCTCCCTGACTGACATTAAGGGACCCCAAATGTGTTTGTAGCTTTAATAAAATACTTGTGTGCCTGACTGAATTATGAGATCTATCTTCTTGGGGAAAACATGACTTGATTTGACAGAATGGTCTATTCTTGCAAGGGAGCCAAAGTGTAGCTCTGGTTTAAACCTAGAGTTCACCCCGTAACAAAACTGGGGTTCATGTTGTATGCAAATAATGAAGATCTGGTTCAGAATCAGTTACTACAGGCACAGAACAATCATGCTGTATTGACTACATGTGTGGAAACAGTGTAATAATTAATGTGACGATAGGCCATGTTTACCATCAGCACGGGTCACTTTAAAAAGCATATTTATGCAAGCAACCTGCACCCATAACACTGTGGCCCTCATTAGGACCCTGGCGGAAAGGGGTTTAAGCCGGCGTAAACCATGGCGTACCTTTCCGCCTGAGTACGAGTTCCCGTAGCGCCATGGTGATTTTTACACCTGCTTTTTGCAGGCGGAAAAATCCATGGCGCTACGGGACTTGTTGTTAATTACGCCACTGTAATTTACGGTGGCGTAATTAACGCCTTCCCCACTCCCATTATACCCTATGGGGCAAAAATGGGAATGGGGAAGGGTAAATGGGGATTGGGGACTTACCGCCCCGCCAAGGTCGGGATGGGGCGGTAAGTCCGCCAACCACCATGGCGGAGTTGGCAGCTTAGCGCCATGGACCATGGTGCAAATTGCACCATGGTTCTCCGCCAGGGTCGTAATGAGGGCCTGTGTAAATATGTAATAGTACTCAAGCAAGTAATCTTCCTCATGAAGCTGGTAGGCTATACCAGCAGTATACTGTAACCATATACTTAAGCATGTGCGCCTTGATGCCTCTGGGCTAAGTGCGCTTTACAAATGTCAACATAAATAAAAGAAATAAATAAATATTCCCGTTGAGAAAAATTACTTTGAATTTATTTCGTTTTTATTTCTGAGTTTGAATAATTCCTATTTCAGTAGAGATTATAATTCTGTCCCCAACCTTTAACAGAAGGCATTATATTCAGCCACCAAATATGTCACATGTCTGCTGGTCACTGGCCACGTCCAATGGCCACTTTCCACTGGCCTCACCAAGCTAGCCCTTGTATTGTAGCTACTTCTCCTTTCAGTCACCCAAAGTAACCAATGGTCCTTGACGTTAGCCAGGCCCAGTGGTCACTTGCACTGTGGGTCCACGGGCCAGTGCCCCCAGCCTGCGACCATAGTTAGTGGCAACCTTGCCTGAGACACGGCTTTTAGCCTCACTCTACACCTTGAAGCAGCCATTTCAACCCTGTTACAGATCTGTAGGGAGCAGTCCAGTGGGCCAACTGAGAGGTTCTGGGGTTCCCAAGGAAGGGCCAAAGGCAGCATCTTGGTCAAACTAGCCAGGGCATACCAGAGGACATACTCAGTGGCCCCATTGGGTGGATTGGGGATTCCCAGGGCAGTAGCCTGAGGTACCCAAAGGTTAATTTTTGAATTTTGGCACTACCACTAGTAGACAGTATACCATTTAAAACCTAACACATTTTTGAAAAACCTTTTGTTAAAGGGATATTACAGTTGGGTTTCCCTAAAATAAAAGCATTGAAATTCTGTGGAAAAAACGTTCTTGTATGGATGGAACGATTGCAATGCCAAAGAGCTAAGACCAAAACATTTTCCAGGTATGGTGTTCTAATCAGCGCTGCTGCCGCTGCTATCGTATAAAAAACATAACACCGCCACCCACATTCACTGCTCGTGACGCCACATACAGGATGCCAACACAAGCAACATGCAAGTAAACCTTGAGCAATGAAAAAGATGAATACCTCAAACTGGTCAGGGTCCTTTTACATTCAATGCGAGGAACAACACAATAAACACACACTAATAACTTGAAAAACTAAATTCAAGATCCAAGTACAAAATCTCAAAGACTAAAAGTAAACATGTTTGTTAGAGCTCTATGGAAACCCAAATGCAAAATCTCCTTATTTTACACATTCTCTGTCTTCATGTAAACATTCATAAAGTTTAACTAAATGTGGCAAAAGTGTTTGAATGTGGCATAATCAGTTTCTTGACAAATCCATTGAACTTTCATTGGTGAGGTCAAACTTCACGGAGGAAAACAATTTCTCCATCTGGCCTTATGTCCATGACCAGGTGTGGTAAGGATTTCGTAGAGTGCAGTCTTCCCTGCTTCAGGCACCGAGGTAGCTAAGAGTTGTGTGTCTCTCTCTCAAGCGGCATAGAGTCAGTGCCTGGTGATGGGTAATTCCAGGCCAAGTATCTAAGGACCAGAAAGGTTAAATTCATTATAGGGTCTAGTAACTAACCCTCAAACCTCTGTGGGCCACAGCACAACATGACACGCTTGTCAACCTCTCTGGGAACCCGACCGGCAATCTTCGCTTTTCCGATTACAGTCTGCAATGGGGTTGTGAGAAACAGAACTGGATCCCTGGGCGTTTCTTCTGCCCTAAGCCAACAACTAGTTCGTTTTCTGTCCATGGTGAATAAAAATAAATTAAGGCAATGATGAAATTAAACAATCTAACAATGGAATCCTCAAAAATATTGTTTCCTTTTAGAGAAGTAAGGGTTGTTTGTGCTTAACATAGCAGATGGCAGGGGGGGCGTGGCTAGCGCGCGAGCGATGCGGACGTGAGCTGAGTGAGCTCCCGTAAGCGCCGACACAATCCTGTACCTTTATCCTGATTCCTGGGGACATCGAGCGACATCAACGCCACGATTGTGCCCGTGAAGCTGGGGGCTACGACCGGCGGAAATCCGGGCTGTGGTCTGCCCGTTTGGAGGGCCATAATCTGCAATTTACTGAAGGCCGGGGGCCCCGAACTGCGAAACCAAGATGGCCGCCGGAGCTTGAGGGCAGACCACCTCCTGTCTGATTGGGGCTTGAAGCGGCCTGGTGTGGTGCGGCACACGCAGTGGACACTGACTTTTCTTACAACCGGAGGTCGCCCGGACAAACGGCTCCTGCTCTTGGGCTGTTTCGACCCAGCCCCGAGTGGTGGAGGACGGCAGCGGCCTGGCCCGACAGAGCTAGAGGTAGGTGGGATTAACTCTCCCCCCCCCCCTGCTCCATACAGACGGTGGATTCGTGGAACCTGCGTGTTGGAAGGTGTTTGGAGGACCCCGAGGCCTTCCACCTGGCCTGTTGCGGGGCTGCGACACGGTACACCGGAGTAGATCCATAAGGGCGTAATTAGCACTGTTCGACCTGCCGTGCCGGACGCCCCACGCCTCCCCGGAACTATGGGGAAAGAAAGGCAGAAGAAACCCTCCACACAGAGCAGCATGGACCAATTTGCCGTCGCCACCACCCCGGCCCCGGCGGTCCCAGCAACGCGACCGAACTCCCCCAATGGGGAGGGCCCTCTTTCTCTCCATGATGTAATGGCGGCCATTGCTAATTCCCGATCCTCCATGGAGACCAAAATAGATAGCATGGCGGCAGACGTCTCCTTCCTACGCCACGATCTACAGAAACTAACCTCCAGAACGGGAGAGGCGGAACAACGTATTTCTGAAGTGGAAGACAATATAGGCGGGATTAACCGCCAACTGTCCCAGGCCTTAAACCGCCTTAAGACCCTTGAATCAAGAGTGGAGGATGGAGAGGGGCGATCCCGTCGCAATAATGTCCGTATCCTGGGTCTGCCAGAAGGGGAGGAGGGACAGTGTATGGAGCTGTTCTTGGAGCAGTGGCTTGTAGACATCTTCGAGGCCACATCCTTTTCAAAGTTCTTCTCAGTGGAGAGGGCTCACAGAATGCCGGCGGGTAGACCACCCCCGGGTGCCCCGCCACGTACTATCATCGCCCGCTTACTCAACTACCGAGATAGGGATGCCCTCCTGCAACTGTCGCGGGCACAAGGCTCGATTACCCATAACGGCTCCCGAATCGCCTTTTTCCCGGACTACACCCGAGAAGTGCAGCGGGCACGACAATCGTTTGAGCCACTCAAGAGACAGCTGGCCCAACTAAATGTGAAATATGGCCTGCTCTTCCCGGCCCAACTGAAGATATATCATGGTGGAACCACGGTTCATTTCAGCGACCCGCAGGAGGCATGGAAATGGGCGGAGGCCCATATAGAAGGTGATTGGACTGCGAGACCGAGGAGGCCGAGAGGAAGACCGAGGCCCAGGCACGCCTCCCCGAGAGGAAACCCGGAGAGGAATGAACAGGGGGTCCTGGACCCCGATGCAGATCAGCGAGGACATTGACCGGACTGTCGCCCCTCTGGCCTAGTAATGGCGCTTTGAAGTATTCTTTCTTTGTTTGTATTCTTAAGCCGGACGCATGAGTAGTCCACCATGGAAGATGTTGACACTGGCGCATGGGAGGGGACTCTGGAGGAGCCTCTGAAAACCCCCCCCCTCTAGCCGAACTTCCTCCTTTCCTTCTCCTTCTCCTTCTCCCTTTTCCCCCCCCCTCTTTCTTGTTTATCTAGACCCGGCTCTAGGGTCTGGGTTTTTGAGCTGCTACCTTAAGTTGAAGGTCCAGCTATGTTTGGGCGACAGGTACTTCGTGTTGGGGTGGAGTATAGGGTGGGGGTAAGTTGGGAATGTTTGGAAGTTTGTTTGTTACTTCAAGACTGTCATATGTTTATAACGGACACGAACCACTGTCTTTGGTCGAAGTTACCACTTCACCATCTCTCACTGATTGCTACAATCGTACAGACCCCCATCATGTGTGATAGATATCCTGTGCACAGACTCACGGGACACCCATGCGCCACACCAAATCCCTGAAGTTCCTCACCTGGAACGTGAATGGGATGGGGTCCGGGATTAAACGGCGCCTGCTTAGGCAATTTCTAAATAGACACTCCCCTGATGTGGCCCTTTTGACAGAAACCCACCTGGCCGGATCACACTGTGCCTTTTTTCAGAGGACTAATTACCACCTTGCCCTTCAGGCGGGGTACACAATGGGCTCCAGGGGCACCCTCATCCTGATACACAAGCGCATTCCATTTACTCAGCAATTGGTTGAGCGCGACCCAAGGGGTCGATACGTGTTCGTCATGGGGACCATCTGGGGTCAGACGATGGCCATTGCCGCAATTTATTCCCCACCCGGGTTGGGACAGGAATTACTGGACGATCTTACTACCCTTATAGGGAAACACCATCCTGATACGTTCATTCTGGGGGGTGATTTTAATGATACCATGAATGATAACTTTGACCGTTCCCATCTCCGAAATCGCAACCCTGACACCTCGACTAGATTGGCCAGTTTTGCATCGGCCCTTGGGCTCCGAGATGTATGGAGAGAGTTACACCCGACTGATAGGGAGTACTCCTTCCATTCCGGCGCTCACGGCTCCATGTCCAGACTGGACTACTTCTTCTTGCCACATACCGACCTCCATAGGGCAATGTCCGCAGATTTACTCCCCCGGGGCATTTCGGACCACTCCCCCCTCTTAGTTGAATTGCGTATGCAGGGTCCCCTTCCCCCTAGAACGTGGAGACTTAACAATTATTATCTGGGGTCCCCGGAACTGATAGATCGCCTCGAGGAAGTTTCTGGTGAATATTTCGAAATTAACGAGAAGTCGGTGGACAGCCCCGTGATATTATGGGAGGCCTATAAAACAGTGCTAAGGGGTGAAATCCTTTCTTGGACGACACATAAAAGAAACATCCGGTTCCGGGAAATATTAAAGGCCGAAGAGGAAGTGAGAGACAGGGAGATTGAGCATATATCCGATCCTACGCCTGAGACCCACCGATCCCTCCAGCGCGCCCAGGAGTGCCTCCGTAACAGAACGATGGATGACGCCAAGCAGGCCCATTGGCAGGCTAGGGCGAGGGTGTATGAACTTGGGGATAAGTCGGGTAAACTGCTCGCTTGGTTGCAGAGGAGAGACGAGGGGCAGCGCCATGTCCGGGAAATTGTCACGGCACAGGGCGACACCCAACATTCGGACTCTGGGATTGCCGAGGCCTTCACAGAGTTTTACGCAGATTTGTATCGGGCTCCGACCTCACCGCTAAACCCCTGCCTCCTAGATGAGGTGACGCTGCCGATCCTTTCGGGGCAACAGAGGGACCAGCTGGACTCTGCTTTATCAGAGGCTGAGATTGCAGAGGCACTGTCTCAGCTCCAGTCGGGAAAGGCACCGGGCCCGAACGGATTCCCAGTTGAAACTTGGCAGAAGCTAGGAGTAGACAAAATGGCCGGTCCTCTACATAGGATGTTTCTTGCTGCCCGGGAACAGGGTACCCTCCCACCAGATCTTTGCAAGGCCACCATTGTGGTCATTCCCAAGCCTGGCAAACCTCCACATGATTGTGCTTCTTATAGACCTATATCGCTGATTAACGGGGAAGCTAAGGTCCTTGCTAAGCTATTAGCGAATCGGTTGCAGTTAGTCACATCCTCCTTGATCCATCCGGATCAGTGTGGTTTTATGCCTGCCAAATCGACTCGGATGAATCTGCGCCGCCTCCATTTAGCATTGGAGAGATCCCCGATTATAAACGAACCCTTGGCCTTGTTGGCAATCGATTTTGAAAAGGCGTTCGACTCCATTCGATGGGACTACCTTTGGGAAATAATGCGCCGCATGGGGTTCGGAGAGGCCTATTTAGGCTGGGTGCAGCTACTTTATGTTAACATCAAGGCGGAAGTGAGAGTGAATGGCTGGTCCTCTGGGTCCTTCCCCCTGGGCCGTGGTACGCGACAGGGATGCCCTTTGTCCCCTCTTTTGTTCGCCCTTGCTATCGAGCCATTAGCTCTTTGGCTTCGCCAAAACACCGCCTGGAGAGGATTCAGATGGCCGGAGGGACACGAGGATCGTACATCCCTGTATGCGGATGACCTCCTGGTGTACCTGGGTGACCCACTAACATCCTCTGCCATTGTAACGCAAATGTTAGTCCGCTTTGGGGAACTCAGCGGACTCAGAATCAACTGGGGGAAATCAGTCCTCTTTCCGGTGAAGGGTGGGGAACAGGCAATCCCCCAGGACTGCCCGTACCGGGTGGAACGACAGGGGTTTCGTTACCTGGGAATATGGATATCCGGGGATTTAACAAGCTATATAAGGAACAATCTCCGACCAATCACAGACCGCTTTATTGTTGATGTCCGGCACTGGAAACTCCTCCCCCTGACACTTATGGGAAGAGCGGCACTTTTTAAAATGATGACCCTTCCTAGATTCCTCTATGTCCTTCAAAATGCCCCACTTAAAGTCCCCGACTCGGAGTTCCACCAGGTGGAGACACTTCTCAGAGACCTCATATGGGGGGGAGGCCAGTCACGAATTGCGTTAACTACACTTCAAAGATCTATTTGGGAGGGAGGAATAGGAGTTCCCCGCCTTCAAACGTATTACTGGGCATCACAACTGGTGGTGGTTAATGACCTTCTCCACGGGGACCGAGACCTGCCCCATATACGGGCTGAGATAGCCACTATGCGCAACACTGACCCGCTGCTTCTCCTCTATCAGCCCCTTTCGAGAACCTCTCCGCCCACAACCACTACGCATATGATCACAGTGTGGAGACAGGCACACCGATTCATTGGGTGGGAAAATAAAGCTACTAGAGCACAACCCCTCTGGCGGAACAACAACCTAGCTGAGACCCAGAAGTTGGAGCCGTGGCCTAGGTGGGTGAATGCGGGGATTGCCAGGATTGGGGACATGCTTACACAGGGGTGTTTGGCCTCATTTGATGACCTACAATTGCGATTCCAGATTCCGAATACGGAACATTACCACTACATTCGCCTCGCCCATGCTTTGAGACCCTACCTGACAGCAGATACGCAGTTACCGGACTATACCCCCATAGAGCGTAACATCCTTCCGGCGCATATCCCTACCAAATGCACTTCCATCCTTTACAATGCTATATCCTCCTTTGCTACCCCCGAATTGAATGAACTAAAGGCAAAATGGGAAGTAGATGTGGGGGTGATAGATCCTGAGGATTGGATACAAGTCCTTATGCATCCCCGGGAAATCGCCATTTCCTCTAGGCTTCGATTAGTACAGTTGAAAATACTACACCGGGTTTATTACCCTAGGACACGTCTATATGGCTGGAAACGGGCTTCTGACCCAAACTGTTTGCGGTGTGGGGATGGGGAGGGGACCTTTATTCACATTTTGTGGCTGTGTCCCCAGATACAAACTTTTTGGAACGCATGCTGTAGGGAACTCTCCCGAGTTCTGACTCGCACCATACCACTGGACCCAAGGGCTTTGCTTCTGGGCGTGCCCGATGAGATAGAAGCTAATAAGTGGGAAAGATTGCTCCTACACACGGCGATGGGGCTGGTTAAGCGCAATATCGCGCAGAAATGGGGTGCCCCTGACTCCCCAACGCTGGAACAATGGAAATTGGATATGGACATATGCGCTATGATGGAGCGTAGGATTTACTCGGCGCGAGGCTGTCCCAACAAAGCGTCGAAAATATGGGACAGGTGGGAGGAAGGTGTGGCCTGAGTGTCCCATGTACAGGCGGGGGAATGTGCACTGGGGGTTTTGTTTTGTGCTTGTACCATACTATACATTATTGCATGTGATGAGATGATCGCTCAACTGTTGATGCTCAGGGTACCTTTTCTGATTGTGAACGACTATGACAGTCTGAAGTTGTTTTTGTTTGCTTGTTGCTTTGTTATTATGACCATTGTACTATGTTAATAACAATAAAATACTTTATAAAAAAAAAAACATAGCAGATGGCAACCTCTGCATAATCTGCCCAGTGCCTCCAGCATGTAGCTTCTGTCAAAACCTGTGGTTGTAAAGTTATGGATGAGGGAGGAAAAGGGAGTGAGGAAAGGTGCCTACTTTAGGACAGGGCTCTTCTCACTTCTGTATCTCTCACGTAACCTGTAAAACTATGGAAAATAGGCCACCGAGAAAACCAGGGACTCCCCTCGAGTGTGTATGGGGACTTTAGATGACAACTTGTGAGCGTGAATGTGCCTCCATCTGAGTGATAGGTGTAACCACCCCTGAACGGGGGGCAGGAGGCCATTTTATTATCCACATATATATTCATACATGTGGTATTGCCCTCGCCCATTCAGGTTGCACCGAGCTGAACTTGTCCCTCAGCGAGGGCTACTTTATTTGCTCCTGTCCGAATGTCCATACTGTCTGGGGCGGTGACACCCCCAATCCACTGGATTTTTGGAAATCCTATCAATTCACGTGTCCCCCTTCCCTGGGATGACAGAGAGGCACCGGGGGACTGAGTCATCCCTGTTGAGTGGCAACACCACAGGACTCTCGTCACAGAATGTCCTCTTCCTACCTGGCAGTGCCACAACCATCACTCGGGCAGCACCAGCAAAGTGCCTGGGACTTTCAGCACGCCACAGTTGCCTGCCTCTCAACTTCAGCTGGGATGAAATTGCCAGACTCTGAGGGCTTGAATTCTCCCTGGCTGCTGCTCTTTTCCTCCAGCCCACCCTCTTCACGCACCCTACACTTCTGTTTCTTCTTTGGGCCCCTTTCTGTGGCTCTTGGCTCTGTGCTGCTCTTTAATACAGGCCGGGCAACGAAGAACATTGTGGAGGCCCATCTCCCAAACACTCAGGGGCTAGTCACATGTTCCTGCTGTGTCCTACCACCGCCAAAAGTCAGATTCCAACTAGGAAAATGCCCAAGCAGCACTGGCAGGCTGATTGCCACAAGTAAGTCACTTTAATAAGAAGAGACAATTTAAAGTGTGCACTTCAATAACTGTATACATTTTTAAAGACCACTTTAAACTGTTGAGCTTTTTATATAGTGGTGCTATTTATGAATAGGGATCGAAAGGTTTGTGTGTCAAGGACTTTTTGTGTTTAACCCATTTTTTTTTAGAAAACAAAGAGTGCAACACTGGTGTATTTGGTTAGGCTTTGGCCCTCACCAACCAGGGCAAAGCAAATAGCAACTAAAAAGACTGTACACCAGCAACAAAGTGGTCCATGTGTTTTAGGAGGTACATGTGTTCTTATGTACCCTCCACATTATGTATTATTTCATGTGACTTTAAGTATGTGTTTGCCTCTAGGGGAATTAGAACCCTCCCTCTGAACCCTTTGTTCCTGATTACCTTTCTATATGATCCTACCCCCTTTTCCATTGTGATGCACCCCTTGAGTGGTCTACGGGCTGCAGGAGGAACAGGATACCCAAAGTACTAAGTGGGACAAGGGTGTTGTCAAGTGTTTTAAAAGGAAGTTAGATTTTGTTACTTTGCCGGCCAATGTCTAGCTCCAGCTTAACGGTCACATACTATCTCCCTGCTACATAGGGCAAACCCTTGGAACTTCATGAAATGAAATATGCATAATCCGAAAACAGGAGTTTTAGTAACATGCAGTAAGAAATACTGAGGAAAGAAAGACTAACACATGTTTCATGTTTAGCCCGTCGAGGGTGTCCCTCTTTAGAGAACATACACAGAAGTATTCCTTCGCAGTGTGAAGCAGCAGATAAACAAACTAGTAAAGATATTACATTCTGGACTGGAAGGTAGATTCATCTTTTCCCTGTAACTGAACACAGAGAGGCATCTATCTCCTTGTCCTATGCCCTGATGCATCCATAAAGCATCCATACGGATGCCCTCTCTTTGCACCGGCCTGAAAATGCATGCTGGCGCAAATGCTAACGCAAATGCTGGCGCTTTTGCATGGCGGAGCGGAAGGGAGGCGGCGGAAATGCAAGTTCATTTGAAAATGAGCTCCAATGTGTTGAATCTAGAAATATTGAGCACAAGAGCAATTACATTTATTTCATTTCGTTAATGTCATTGTATTGAATTCATAGAGCGCCTTTCGCCTTTCGCCAAAGGCTCAGGACAAAATATAGAAAGCAGTACAATAACAAGTAACTGTAAACAGGGATAAAACAGAAGAGGGAAAAGCAGGCAGTATTAGCTGGCAAGAGAAGATAGAAGATGGGTTTTAAGTTTTGTTTGCAAAATACAAAGAGATGTGGTATAGCAAAGTGAGAGGGGACGAAAGTCCCAATGTTTAGGAGCTCGAACAACAAAGGAACGGAAATGAGAGGAAGTACAGGGGGCGGGGGGTTGGAGACAGTTAAGTTAAATAAATTCTGTGATCTAAGAGAACGAGCTGGAACATAGAACAAGAGTAACGAAGAAAAATAAGGGGGGCCAAGCCATGGGCACATTTCAAGAAAATTGAGAAAATGGTAGAGGAGATGTGATTCAAAAGGGAGTAGTGAAATAGAGAGTAAAGAGGATGTAATAGAAGACCGAGTGTGAAAAGAAAAAAGGAGACAAATCGAGGAATTATAAACAGAATGAAGGGAAACAAGATGTGAAGCAGGGAGACCAAGCAACAGAAAAGATCAGTAATCAATGCGAGAAAAACAAGAGAATAGAGGAGTGGTTTAGTGGCATGAAAAGAGAGATAGGGAAGAGCACAGCAAATATTGAAAAGTGCATAATGTCAACAATGAGCAATAAAAGAAATGCAAAGTGAGAACGAGAGAGAAAGATCAAAAGTAACGCCAAAGTTACGCGCAAATGGTGAAAACGGAAGAGAAGATGGAGGAAAAGAGAGAGCCAGAGGAGGAAAACTACGGGGGATGCCGGAGTCAGGAAAGAACAAAACCTCAGTTTTAGAGGGGTTGAGGTGGAAAAAATGAGAAGACATCCAGTTTTGAAAAGCAGAAAGTCTGTTTGAAACAACAGAGTGCAAAGCGGTGTCAAAGGAAGAAAATGAGAAAAGGTTCTGAGTGTCATCTGCGTACAGATGAAAAGAAAGATTGAATGAAAAGATAAGAGCAGAGAGAGGGGCAGTATAAAGAGAGAAAAGAAGAGGACTAAGTACAGAGCCTTGAGGAAAGCCACATAAGAGAGGAAATGAAGGAGAAAAGCGCGTCCAGCCCAGCTTACAGAGTAGGACCGTTGAGAAAGGTAGGAGCGGAACCATTCAAGAACGGAACCCGAAATGCCCAAGATGGAAAGGGAGGATATGAGGAGAGAGTGATCAACAGTATCAAACGCCTCATGACAATTCAAGAAGAATAAGAATAGAAGCAAGATTAGAGTGACAAGCAGATATTAGAGAGATAGAGACATGTAACAGAGCAGTTTCTGTAGAGTGAGAAGGGTGAAAGACAGATTGAAGAGGAGGGAGAAGGGAGAGGTGATTTAGATAGTGGGTTATCTGGGCAGCTCACTCACGAATTTTAAAGCGAAATGGCAGAAGTGAGATAGGTTGGAAATTGATAGGAACAGATAACTCAAGAGTAGGTTTTTTCAGGATAGGAAGAAAAAGTGCATGCTTAAATGTCAGCGGACTGCAGGAGTTTTCAAAGGAGGAATTAATAAGAGAGGTAATATAAGGAATAAGATGAGGTTAGATCTGAGGGATAAGAGACGGGCAAAGAGGATCAGAAGGAGCAGCAGTGGGGTGAGCACAGGTCAGAGGAGCAGAAGTAGCAGATGTAGCAGAATCAGCATAATATTTGCAAAGTCAGAAGAGGAGAGAGACGAGAAAGCAGATGGATCAGGCACTTAAGGTGACACAATATAGTGAAGAAGTTGATTAAGACAATGAGGGTGAAGGGATAGAGTAAGTGTGAGTTTTGAAAAATAGGATTTTTTAGTGGCAAGTAAAGCAGGGTCAAAGAGTCTTTCCATTGCCGTTCGGCTTTACGCAAACTCCGGTAGAAGTAAACACAATCAGGAAAAAGCCATGGCTGTGGAGTTTGACTAGTAGGAAAAAAAGGGCGCAGGGTAGAAACTGAGTCTGGCACAGATAGCACAAAGGAATGAAGAGCCACAACTTTTGTCAATTTCCTGACAGCAATTGCTTTTATTCTCATTAATTCATGCATCATTCAATGTCCTGAAGGAAGTGGCCATACCCACATGTGCCACTGAAACCGGTTGGCTAATATCACTTAGGGTTCCTCTTAAATAATGGGACATCATTTGTTCAAAAATTGAAGATAGTTGCACTATTATAGTACACATTTTTATGAACAGTGTTTTTAAACAGTGAAAGTCCCTAGAGCAAGCAATTAAAGGAATTGTGATTGTTGCTAGAACGTAGTATATTGGGTACATAACTCATGTGCCATTGTGCTTTTTAAATATATTGTTGAGCAATAAGGTCAGCCTCTCACTGTCCCCTCACCCTAGATATGCGGTACACCACTGGCCCCTAGTGTTATCAGCATCAGAGGGCTCAGTTTAGTATGGTTGGAGGGCAATTTAGAGCAAATGAAACTACATAATTAATTGAGTAACAGTTGACGTAACCTGTACAGCTGGTGTGTGAAAGCATGTTTGGGATGATGTACAGGGATTGAACCCCGATCCAAGTCCTCCCCACACTGTGTATTATTTTATTTTATTTTGTATAAACCTGTAAGAACCTTGTGGCCATTTTGAAACAGTGTGTATACAGAGGATAAACAGGTTGCATGGAGGATACTGCACTGCTATTCGGAAGGCAAGTGCGTTAGGTTTACCTCAGGGTCTTCCTGTCCTTAAAGGGTGTGCCTATGGCCTCCAAGTCCTGGAAAGAATAATTTAATTTCCATGCTCCAGTCCGGGTTTTGTGGGCATTGTGTGAGATGCAGTCTATCTGAGCATGGTCTGCTGTACAATTTCAATGTTTGGTCCCTGAGACAGGTTTTCTGATGTCTTCTCAGCCTTCAGCCACGGAACTGGGTATTTTACTTCCCAAATCCCGTCCCGTTTTTGTTTCTATTCCTGAGGAGCATTATGGGAAATGTATTCTTCGTTAACTGGCTTGGCGAGATACCCAGCTCATTGAGTCACCCAGCTGATGGGCACCAGATGAGGTTGCTGGCAGGCAATGCCATTTTCACCATTCTGTGACGGCATGGACAGCACTGGTCAAACATACACCGCTTTGAGGCCATATCAATAGCAAAAAAGGCTTTATACAAACGACATTATTACACTACATTACATAACTTGCCATATCATTTACTTGTGCAAGTTGTGCCCACAAGGTGGAACTCCACTTTTGACATGTTTGAAAAAATATCAGAGCAAAAAAAGGTAATACAGGAGTACAACTAGCAGCAAGTGGTGACGTTTGTTTTGCTTAATTCACCACAATGGGCCATATTAGCGCACCTAACACACCTTCTGAGATTTTTTGAAGATGCTGTTTGCCACATTTGCAGGGAGAATCCCACACTAAGTGAAGAGACACTACTAATAAATATGTTACCGCAACAAGTTGGCAGAATGTTTCAGCTGCCTCAGAATTGTGAATCATTTAACTGAGGGACACAGAACAATGTAACCTAGCAACGCTAGCTGACCCTCTGTCGTAAATGACACAGCTACCAAAGTGTCTGGTAGGGTTAAATGAAAGAAAACATGCTGTTTCTGCTGAAGTAGAAGATATGAAATGTTTGGCAGAGAACACTGGTGTGCCCACTTTACGAGACAAGTGGGAATATCAGCTCAAGTATAACACACATGTTATAAAGTACTCTAAAGCAGATAAACAGTACCTGTTAAGAATCCCTTTTGGGACAAGTTATACATGTTCCAGCAGGACAACACTATAACTGTGTCATGGGAGCACTGTATTCACTACTCTCTCAGCATGAATCTTAAGGAAGGTTGCACACCATTTGACAGAGATCCATTCGAATACAGGAGAAATAAAGAAGTAGATCTGGCCTGGTCTTTCCAGATTAGCTTGTAAAATGTCGTGCTGCCCGTCAGCCAGGTTTTATTGCAAGCAGAACTTTAGCACAGTTGGAAATATTGTATCTGAAACATGGCCATGACTCTAAGCAGAAATTGATCTGCACCTTTCTTTCATGAAAAGCAATCTAAATTATTTCCATCAACTTTTAATGCCAAAGTAAATAGATGACAGGGATTCTGAGTCAGACAACCCAGGTCCAATATACACACATTGCTTATATTTGAGGAGTAGGATGATCAATATTAGCAATAGCACTAATTTATGGAAACCAGGAAAACATATTTGAGTCTCAGTAAGATTGAGAGAAGTCAACCAAACAAACCACAATCATTTCTAGCATATTATATTAACAAATATGCAGATTTGGGCCCATGGTAACGTAAACTTAAATTTAGCGTAGGCCAGCTTTTCTGGAGCCAGGAATATTTTTCCGACAGTGGCTTTTCTGCAAGAGAGAGGCAGAAAATATGTTCAGTGAGGCAGAGTTATTATACACAAGAGTAATTCCACTCACGCCAGTCAATAACATTTAATTCATACATAAAAACAACAAAGACAGTCATGTTTCCCAACTCCAGCCAGTCAATTGTACTCTATGGCCACGTTCAATCATTTCTTCACTTAGATCTCTGATTCATCAACATAGAGACTATATCTAACAACAAATGTGTCAGAAGCACCTTGTAATAGGGGGAGACCAGCTGTGTCCCAGGATTCCTTTGATTCCCTGTTGAAAGCAGGGGATGACACTAAACAATTTTTCTAGAAACAGCTTTTGTACAAGGAATAACTCCAAGGCATGGCTTTCTTACAAGGGATGACCTTTAACAATGTTTCAAAGCAGCTTTCGTGCAAGGGATGACCCTTAACTATTTTTCAAGGGCTGGGTTTTCTGCAAGGGATGACTTTTAACAATTCTTCAAGGGGCAATGTTAATACAATGGATGACCCTTAACCATTTTTCAAGAGTGGGTTTGCTACAAGCGATGTCCCTTCATTATTCTAGAAGCAATTGGCATACCAGAGATGACCCTTAATAATTGTTTACGTCACAGCTTCTCACGCAAGGTAGTCACGCGGGTTGCTATGCCTCCCAGACCAAAGGTAATCAGAAAATGATGACTGTTAAAAAAGGTAACAATATTAAAAATAATATAAAATAATAATAAATAATAATATAATATAAACATTCTACCACCCGGGGGTGCAAAAGCTCGGCTGCCTGACCCGGCGTCTCCCTAATTCAGGCTGATTCAAACCTTAATAAATCAATATTTACAGCAATTTTCCTCAGCCCCACTCTCCGTTCCAGCACTATCATCCTTGGGGCACATTCGGACCAAGTTTCTCCATGAATCGCACCTCCCTTCCTGCTCTGCGACTCTGGTCGCTTCTTCAGCTGTCAGGCCTCTTCCCACTCTCATCCCAGATCTGGCGTGCTGGGTCTCTGCCTGCTGCTCCTGAACTGTTTCACCCGCTCTCTCTCTCCTGTCAGCGAGCCGCCCATCTCCTCCAGGACCTTCCTCTCAACACCGACCCCTTCTGAGTCTGTGGAGGTACTGCGGCCGTTCCTGTTCCTGCTTCTACTTCACGTGCCTTGTGGAACTTGGCTGCCATGTCTGCCGCCCCTTCATTGCTGCAGGCCTCTCGCTTCCTCCGAGCCCTCCCCTGCCGGCACCGGTCAGGCCTCTTCCCTCTATCCTCTTGAAAGGGCACGCTGGGCCTCTGTTTACTGCTCTTGGATTACTTCACCCGCTCTCTCTCTCTCTTTTCAACTGGCTTCCCACCTCCACCAGTGCCTTCCTCTCAACACTGGCCCCTCTGCGTTTGTGAAGGCACTGCGGCTGTGCCAGCTCCAGCTCCTGCTTCTCACGCCTCGTGGAAATTGGTTGCCGTGTCTGCCGCTCCATCATCACTGCAGGCCTTTCGCTTCCACCGGTCCCTCCCCTGCCGGCACCGGTCTCCTTGTCATCAGCCCCACGGATGAGTCGCTGCTGTCTCCTCTCACCATCAATCTCCTAGACGTGAAGCACCCGTCCTCGGGCCGACTGTCTCCACTGGGGCCCTCGACCGTCACTGGCCCTCTCTTCACTAGCCTCGTGAATCTTCTACTGCTGTGACTGCCCGCTTCATCCTCTTGTTTCTACCAAGGCCCTCCACTGACCAGCACCAATCTCCTTATCATCTACCCTACGAACGTGTCACTGCCGTGACTGTCCGCCCCTTCCTGACTGTCGGCGCCTGCCACCACTAGGGCTCCTCCCTTCCCATGGGCCGTCTGCCACCACCTGTGCCCTTCCTGACTGCTGGCCCCCAGCCACCATCAGGGCTCTTTCTTCCCACGGGCCGCCTGCTACCACCTGGCCCCTTCTGATCTGTGGACCGCCTGCTACCCCCTGGGCCCTTCCTGTCTGCTGCCCCCTGCCACCACCAGGGCTCTTTATTTCCCACGGGCCGCCTGCTACCACCTGGACCCTTTCAACTGCGGCTAGGGCTCCTTCCTTCCCACGGGCCGCCTGCTACCACCTGGGCCCTTCTGTTCAGCGGACCGCCTGCTACCACCTGGGCCCTACCTGTCTGCTGGCCCTCTGCCACCACCAGGGCTCTTTATTTCCCACGGGCCACCTGCTACCACATGGGCCCTTCTGAACTGCGGCTAGGGCTCCACCCTTCCCATGGGCCATCTGCTACCACCTATGCCCTTCCTAACTGCTGGCCACCAGCATGGCTCTTTCTTGAGACAGGCCGCCTGCTACCACCTGGGCCCTTCTGATCTGTGGACCACCTGCTACCACCTGGGCTCTTCCTGTCTGCTGGCCCCCTGCCACTACCAGGGCTCTTTATTTCCCATGGACTGCCTGCTACCACCTGGGCCCTTCTGAAATGCAGTCCGCCTGCTACCACCTGGGCTCTTCCTGATTGCTGGCCTCTGCCACCACCAGGGCACTTTATTTCCCACGGGCCGCCCACTACCACCCAGGTCCTTCTGTAATGTGGACCGCCTGTTACCACCTGGGCCCCGGCCTGCCCCAACCCCTGGCTGCCACCACCTGGGCCCTTCCGGACCACGGACCCCCTGACACCACTAGGGCTCTTTCTTTCCCACGGGCCACCTGCCACCACCTGGGCCCTTCTGAACTGCGGTCTGCCAGCCCACCTGGGCCCCAGCCTACTCCAGCCCCTGGCTGCTACCATCTGGGCCCTCCCGGACCGCGGACCACTTGCCACCACCTGGGCCCCCTGGTCTGCACCTACCCCTGGCTTTGATCTTCTTGGATGGTTAGCTACTTGCTACCCGCTCCGCTTTGACTGCATGCCACCTGTCGCCTCTGGGCCCTGGGCACCCAGGCCCTACAGGCAGCCTGTCACCATCTGGGCCTTTCCTGACTGTGGGCTCCCTGCCTCCACCAAGGCTATCTCTTTCCCATGGGCCGCCTGCCTCCACCAGGTCCTTCCAGTCTGCTGACTGCCTGCCACCACCTGTGCCCCCCGGCCTGCACCGGCACCCGGCTGCGTTCTCTTTGGTCGGATAGCTACATCCTGGAACCTGGACCTACTTAGGCCCTCTCCTCCGGACTCCTCAAGGCTCTGCAGATCTTCTCCACCCTGCACCACCTCCTATGAACTACTCTACTCCCTCATTGCTTGCTACTGGGATCCGGACCTCCTCTGGCCCTCTCCCCAGGGCTCCTCACCCCTAAGGGCTGCTTTCTCCTGCTTAGGTCTCGCCTCCTCCGAACTGTTTTTCTCATCCACTGCCTGCTCCTGGGACCCGGACCTCCTCAAGCCCTCTCCACCCTGCTCTACCTCCTACAAACTACTCTTCTCCATCGACTGCTCCTGGGACCTGGACCTACTGCATTGTATATCTCACTGCTGCCACTGGACCTACACAGACCCTCTCCTTCCTGGGGGCAGAAGGTCTGCTTACCTTTTGCCGCTTGCTTTTTCATCATCGCGTGTCATTGTTCACCCACCTCCTACAGCCCGCCTCTTCATTAACATTGTCCTACCAGTTTAGTGTACGTGACTGGTTCTAGCGCTATCCATCTGCCCACTGACGCCCTCTTCCTCTCCTTTACTGTCTCTTCATCACTGTACTCTCTACCTCCCCTTCACTCTCTCTTCATCACAGCACTCTCTTCTCCCCTCTGTCATGCGCATTGCCAGACACCACTCTCCTCATACTCCTTACTCTTTGCCCTCTTCCCCCCTCCTTCCCTCCGCCCCTCCCTCTTCTCCTTTCCCTCCCCCTTATCCTCATGTCCATTCGCTTGCTCAACCCCCTGCCCGTTCACGCCTCCCCCTTCCAAACCTCCCTCTTCATCATAACCTCATCTACCCCCCGTTTGTCCAAACCTCCAGTCTCATCAACATTGTGCTCTGGAATGCTAGATCCCTCTCCAATAAGACCGCAGCTGTCTTGGATATATTCTTCCTACTCAACCTTCATTTCCTCTGTATAACCGAAACTTGGATCCCCCTTCACAACTCTACTGTTCCTGCCTCTCTCACCAACTCTTCCTCCTCCTTCTCTCATGTCTCTCATTCTTCTGGTCGTGGCAGTGGCATTGGTCACCTCTTCCACCCTAAATACCTTTATTCAACCTCCTCATTGTCTCTTCCTACCTTCCCTTCCTTCGAAAACCTGTACAAATCCTTTACTTCCCCTCACCCTATTTCCTTTCTAATTATCTACAGACCTCCTGGCCCCCTCTCCTCCTTTTACGATGACCTTGACCTCCTCCTCTCTCTTATCTCCCCCTCCTCATCTCCCCTCACTGTACTCAGCAACTTCAACCTTCACCTCCCCACTCCCCATCAACCTTCCCCTCTTCTTTCCATCATTGACTCCTACCTTCTCTCTCCTCTCCCTACTTCTCCTACGCACTCTTCTGGCTCCACTCTTGATCTTATCTTTAATACAACCTACTCCTCCTCCCCGTCTCTACCTTACCCAACTATCTCTCTGATCATGCTTTACTCTCCTTCTCCATTACTCCCCCTCTCACTCCATCCACTCTTTTACCCTCCCCCATTTCCTTCTCTTTGTGAGATCTCCGTAACTTTAGCCCTTCTCTCTTTTTTGACACTTGCTCTTCCCCTCTTCCCCCTCTCTCTGACCTCTCTTCTCTCTCGGCTAATGAAGCTCTATCCTCTCTGTCCTCCTCTATCTCTTCCATTCTCAATCAACTTTACCCACTCTCTTCCTTCCGTCCTCTTCGCAAACCTTCTCAACCCTGGCTTTCCCCTCACCTTCTATCCATGCGTCGTCTCCTCCATTGCCTCGAGCGACGTTGGCTCAAATTCCCCTCTCTATCTAATCAAACCTCCTATTTCTCTTACCACTCTCTATATGACTCCTGCCTCATCTCGGCTAAACGTTCCTACTATTCTAACCTTTTCCACTCCCAAGCCTTTCATTCTCGCCGTATCTTTCAAACTCTTTCTCGTCTTCTCTCCCCACACATTCCTGACCCCTCAGCTACTTCTTCCCTCTCTCCTTCTGACTTTGCTGGCTTCTTCTCTTCCAAAATTCTCCCTCTTTGCCTAAACATTAATTGCTCCCCTTCCTAGTCCCCTCCTCCCCCTTCCCTCCACTCCCCTTCAGCTTGCATGTCTGACTTCTCTCCTGTTACTCCTTCCGACATTTCCCTCCTTCTGTCCAAATCTCATCCTACTGCTGCCCCTTCCAATCCTCTCACCACCCTCCTTATTCCAAAGATTTACCTTCTTTTCATTCCCTACTTAACCTCCTTCTTCAATATCTGTCTCTCCTCTGCTACCTTCCCTTCCGCCTTCAAGCACTCTACTATCATCCCTATTCTGAAGAAACCTTCTTCTAATCCCCTTCTCGCAATCAACTTCCGTCCAATCTCGCTTCTTCCATTCCTCTCTAAAATACTTGAACGCTTAGTCTACTCTCAGCTCTCAGCTTTTGTCACTAACCTTTCTCTCCTTCCTCCCTCTTAATCTGCTTTCCGCCCTAAACACTCCTCTGAAACCACTCTCACTTATGTTCTCAACTCCCTCCTTACCGCTCGCTACTCTAAGCAATACTCAGTCCTCATCCTCCTCCACCTCTCTGCTGCCTTTGATACCGTTGATCACCCCTTACTTCTCAATACACTTTCCTCCTTTGGTTTCAAAGGCTCTTTTCTCAACCGGCTCTCCTCTTACCTCTCCTGCCGCTCTTTTGCTGTCTCCTGGGGCTGTCGTACCTCCTCTACTCTCCTCTTGGATTACGGTGTACCCCAAGGCTCTGTTCTTGGCTCTTTCCTATTCTCCCTTTACACCTCCCTTCTTGCCCCCATCATCTCTTCCTTTGGAATTTCTCACCATTTCTATGCCGACGCCACTCAGCTTTTCCTTTCCTTCTCTTCCTTCACTCCTGACCTCCACCTTAATCTCTCTTCCTGTCTTATTGCCATTAAAAACTGGATGTCATCCCACTTTCTCTCTCTTAACACTGATAAGACTGAAGTCTTATTCTTTCCCTCCAACACGCTTCGCCCTCTCACTCCCCCTCTTTTTATTCACTTTCCCACCTCTAATCTTCCCATCTCTGCCCATGCTCGCAATCTAGGCCTTCACTTTGACTCCTCCCTCTCCTTTACCCTCCATATTTCTCTTACCCCTCGCACCTTTTCTATATTCGTAAAGTCTGCTCATCTCTCACCTTCCATGCCACTAAACTTTTAATCTCCTCCCTCATCTTCCCTCGTCTTTTCTATTGTTCTTCTCTCCTCTTTGGACTCCCGTCTTCTCATCTCGCCCCCCTCAAATCCCTCTACCACTCTGCCATCCGCAGCCTCTGTCTTCTCGCTCTTCACGACTCCATTTCCTCTACGCTTTCTTACCTTGGCTGGCTTCCCTTTCACTCCCAACATAAATTTAACTTCCTTTGTCTTGTCTTTAAATCTCTTCACGATCTTGCTCAGCCATATCTCTCCTCTCTCCTTTCATTCTACACTCCCTTCGGCTCCCTCTGATCTGCTGATCTCTCCCGACTCACTGTTCCCCCGTCCCCATGTGCCCCTTCTCGTTTTCGCTCCTTTCAGCTCCTTGCCCCCATACACTGGAACTTCCTACCTCTTTCTATCCGCTCCATCCCCACCTATTCCTCCTTCTGTGCTTCCTTGAAATCTCTTCTTCTCCATTCCCCACCCTGACACCCTTACACCCTCCTTTCACCTCAATCCCTCTCCCACCATGTCTTCCCCTACTTACCTCTCCCTACCTGCTCCGTTTCCTCTTACACTTCCTCCCCTCGGCTTGCATCTTCATTCTATTCCCCATCCTGCCTCCCTCTTCCTACCCCTTCTTCACCCTCTCCTTTTCTCGTTTATCTTCATAGGCAAATTGTTCTACATACTGTTTTACTGGTTTGATTCATGTTTTGTAATTTGCTTCTACTGTTATCATCTTCTATGTATTCTTGTTGTTATAATGTAAAGCGCTTTGGCGTAAAGCACTATATAAACATAATAAATACAAATACAAATAATAACAACCATTGTCACAGCACTTAGAGGTGTGAGTAATCCAGCAAAACAAAGCTTTATAAACCAGGATTTTTTTGCTAGCTTCTCCTTTTGTAATTTCTTTGGTGGCATTTTTTTTATTTTCTATTGTTTTCTTTTTATTTCTGTAGGGGAAGGATACAAACCGGGGAATGAAATCTTAACCATAAAACAGAAAGCAATTATTTACTGAGTCTGGCTCAGGTGGATCTTCCATTTTGCCATATGGAAAAGCTTCAGGTGTGCCACCAAGGCATCTCTTTTGCTATTGATGCCGCCACTTCCACGTGGTAAATGCTACAGACATGGGAACGATACCACGGAGGCTGGTGATCCCTGTGTCCATAAGGGGGGAAGGATCCTATGAAGGCTTCTTGTTTTCCTACATTGGGTGGGAGTAGTAGGTGTGGCTGCTGCTAATCCACCTGGAGAGATTTTGCAATTATTATGTTTCCTACCCACGTGCCTCAGCATGCCTGTGGTAGTAAAATGAGTCCTTTTTTCTCAGCCCAACACCTCCCTGCAAAGACAGCATACCTCCTTTGCAGCCCCTTTGACTGATGGTTAGCTGGGGCGGCACTAAAGTATTGCCACACCCCCTACCTTAAACCTCTTCTTGAACCCATCTCCCTTGATCTTTGGGTCTTCCAGCATCTACCTGCTGCTGCACAGGTATGGCTGGCGGAGGCTCCTTCACTTCAGCAACCTGAGACAGTTACTACTGCTCCCAACCTGGGGTCTCATGGCCTGGTTAGTGGATGAAAGCACCCCTCCCTACAGTTTATACTTTCTATTTCCCCTTTTGCTGCTATCCTAGACCATTCCCCTGTCTCCATTTTGCCCAAGTATTATTTAGTATCACTTTCTCTTACTAGGGCGAGACTACCCGATACTACTCCAATCAATAGATTCCTATGGATGAAAAAAGATTGAGCTGATTCAAATCAATGTCTATTGTTTGAGAAAGCGTTAATCCAATTTGAGAATAGAGACATATTAGCTCTAAGTCGACTGAGACCATTTGAGCTGTGTACGGGTCACATCAGACATGTAATGACTCAATTTCATTCACAACCCATCACCATGGAGACTCGAATGGCTTGAGGCAAGTCAAGATATGTTTTGCATTGCATGAGCTGGCATTCGAGTCAAGCACTTCAAGGTTCATCCAACCCTATTTAGGATAAGGATTACTAGGATGAGGACTCGCAAGGTAGGAATAAAAAATTGTAGCTTTGTGTGGATCAGATTTAGCTACAAGCTGGAGCAGCTGAGAAACAAGAATGGTGAGCATGGTGCTGAGGGCGGAGAGTGCTAGGACTGTTGGGTGTCCTGACCCACGTTTGGACTATTAAGCTGCAACATTTGGTGCTGTGGGCTTAGAAAATCCAAGATGGCGGAAAAGCCCACAGTTGCGCCAGAATCCGGGAAAACCGCGCAGTTTGTGCGCACACCAAAATGGTTGCCTAACCTGCCACCCACCAGTCCAAGCATGATGGGCCAGGAGTGCCATGAGTGAAATGTGTGCCAAAGGAAAAACAGCAGTGCCGGTTGGCTAAAATAAAAGCGCTTTAAAATCATCTTTGTTTCCCTGAATGCAAGCTCAAAATGCCTATTTTAAACATCACAAGATATTCAAAAATCTCAATGAACACCAGCAGACATTTGGCAGAATGTATTCTTGCGTGCATACTAAATCTGGAAAGATGAAGAGCCCAAAACAATGTTTATAACAAAACTGGCTGAGCTGTGGATGTCAGCAGCTTAAGTTAAATGGACAGAAAGCCACTAAAATCGAAATGTTTAAAATATATGAGTGACCTACTTTTGAGTGTAACATAGTTTGCAACTGTTGAAATGTCATAGTTTTGAACTTAGAATCAGCGTTCTAGCTGCATGTGTAAAAATTGTCAGTGTGATTTGAATGTAGAAAACTGGGAACTAAAGTGACATTTAGCTGAAGCCTGGCTTGAAGAGAGTGGATTCTGCCTGACAACTACCCCCGACAGGAGAGGGAATTCAGCAGCTGTGTTCCCAGGCCTGGCTGCATCCTGCTGCCCCTGCCAAAAGGAGATGACACCTCTCTGATTGAATTAGGGGAGTGGCACCTGGGGACTACAGGAAACTAAACAAAGCACTGTCCCTGGCTCAGGCAAATGTTATATTAGGGGGGTCGTAAATGGCTTCCTCTTGGGAGAAACTGGGAGGGGCAGTGCCTGTGAGAGCAAGCTGAGCTTGGGGGAAGTGGATAAACCAGAAATTCCACCATGTGCTTTGGAGAACCACACCCCTTTGGGGCCAGAGCATGATTTTAAAAAGCTGGATAATTCACAGTGCAGACTTGTCAAAATTATATAAATAACATCATCATTCTTGTGATTTTTCTGTGCACATTTTAAGAAGTGTTAGGACCCTGTGGTATGTTCTTGGAGATAGTAGCGGAAAAAAAGGTTGTTACTCCAAATGTATGCATGTTAAAAATCTGACACTTTATCATCTGAAACCCATATCCCTGGTGCACATTTGTGTAAAATCTGGAAAGGTTTAGAGGTCGTTATCTGGATGAAAAGGGGAGAATTCTGTCATAAGTGGACACGACATCGTACAAAGACAGGGATCGGATGGTTTGGTGCTACAGAAAATATGTTAACTGGACCTATAATATTAGAGAAATGGTACATAGATAAATATGTATTTGGGTCAGAAATAGATTTGTGTGCAATTTGACAAGGGGAGGTTCCTCTGACCATAAAACCTACAGCATCACTCTGACACTCCATTTTGTTCCCCCAATCAAGGGAGAGAGGAAAGCTTGGCCAATGATAAGTGAGAGGGGCAGGCTTAGCTAGGCCCAGGCACACACCCATTTTCAAAACACATGAAAAGAGCCACTGGAACCCAGGTAGGGACATTCACTTTCCACTTTCTTGCGGGACGCTTTGCCGGGAGACTCCAGACTTCAAATCCATCAATCTCCAGAGACCAGAGATCCACAGACACCAGAGATCCAGAGAGACCAGAACTGTGCAGTGCTGAGAGCAGAACCAGAGACCAGACCACTGTGAAGAACCGCTAGCAGAAGTCCAGCCAATCCTGACCCGATCGGTGACGAAGCCGCATTCCTGTCTAAGTTCATAGTGTGAGTACCCAGTCAGGACTGTGAAAAACCCAATCTCTTAGTTTAAAATAATCTAATCCAAACTATTCTAGCCTATTAGAACTGCCTCCTAGAATTGTGTCATTCTGTCATCTTTAAAACTGAAACTGTCATCTGTCATTCTGAGCTTTAAAATTTCAAATCCGAAAAACTACCTTTACTAAATCGGCCGTATCTCTGGATACTCCCTCCGTAATTGCGCTCGACGCACGTGACTAAATTTGCCGCGATTTGACATTTTGCTTAATTTCAGCCACGTGTAAAAATATTTGTCCTTGCTTTCCTTGCTGAAATTCGTGTGCATCCTGACACTCATTCATAGAGCATTGCTAAAGTGATCCTGAATTAATTTAAGTATCTCTAACTCACCCTGAACCTCCTATAAGGAACTAAAAGCAATTTGAGTATATTTTTCACTTCATTGCCACCACATTGAAATGGATTTTGCCTGTGTTTAAAACTCCTACCTGTTTTCCTCTAAGCTTGCTAGGGGGGAACTTAATTATATTTGATTGCATTCCTGAGAACTGTGTACTTTCCTCCCATCTCTTTACCTTGCATAGGTCATATCAAGTTTATTTTCTGTACTGCATTTTCATTCATCATTGCATTGTCCTTGAAGCTATAAAAGCATTCTCAGCTACTTTATGCTCTCTATATCACTTCTAAGCCATCAAAAAGAGTGTACCACTGTAACATTATCCATTGTTGATCACTATCATCTTCACAAGTGTGCTATCAAACATTAATTCATTATAAAAGTGTGATATATATATATATATTGTTTAATTTTCAAATAAACCTTTTAATTTGCAAAACAAACCTACTTCTTGGCTCAGTGGGGCCAGGGGGATTCTAAGAGAGGGGTGTTATATAAGGGTTGTCATCCAGAGTAAATGAACTGGACATAAAAATATATCAATAAGGGTTTCCCTCAGCATCCCAGACTAGGCATTGACAGCTGTAGTGTTGAATTGAATCGCTTACAAAGTGGGGGCTCGTAGCCGGAGATTCTGGATTAGTTTTACCACTTGTGCTGCTTAAAACAGTGTGCCAACTGACTGGATACACATATCCGGTTAGATCACCACCATGTTTTACACTGTGCAAGCACTCCTCAAAGGAACGCTCTAAGGAAACGGTCTGTTTTGCAAAATAAAATACAAACTTCTGTAAGTCAGGAAGGAACCCAAATTCCAGAATGACGACACTGGTAGACATCAAAATAGCCAGAGAGCACTTCTTACATAAGCTATTTGTGAGAGGTGAATGGACTGAGCAGGGCCAGGATGTGTGGTTGCAGGCAATCACACAACAGGTCACTGCAACTGGGTTAGATATCTGGAGAGATCAGGGTCCCTTACATGTGGCCCTGAGCGAACTATACATGGCTCCTAAAGCTAAAGAAGAACACGACAAGATGGTTAGGATAGCAGCATATTTGTATCTATATATGGGAGCCATGCAGGACAAATGTGCTGAAGGCCAAGATCTGGCAAGTAGGCAACTGTTGGCATTAGAGAAGGCCCAATCTGACCAGGTCTCTTCTGTGCAGAGGAGCCAGGAGTCAGAAAATGATAGTAGGCAGTATATCATTAAAATAAAAGAGGACATGGATATAGTGCAACAGGAAAAGACAGATCAGGATACCAGAATTCTGGCTTTGCAGAAGGAGCACCAAGACAGTTTGGACTCCTTACTGCAGAGCCAGAAAAAGCGGGAGCAACAGATCCATTTCAACAGGGCATGCACAGAGCAGGTAGCCACCCTGCAAATCCAACTAGACAGAGAGAAAGAGGAAAGCAATAAATTGATTTTGAAAGACCTGGATACCAAGGCAGAGTTTGATGAAGAACGCTAGAAAGCTGGTGCCTTTCAAAGGCAGAGGGACGACCTGGCGATACAAATGCAGGCTCTTGGTCAGGAAAGGGATACCTTAGGCCAGGAAGTCTGCCATTTAAAAAGTAAAATTGAAGAAAATCACTTGGCCCTCCAGGGGCTGGGTGACCTCCAAAAAGAGCATCAGGGCTTGCTAGATCACACCAGGAGGGTGGAGGAGGCTCTGGCAAGAAAGGAGCAGGCCAGTAGGGATGGGACTCAGGAGGTAACCCTCCTGCAGCAGAGACTGGCCCAGTACTCCAGGACCAATCAGGAGGCACAGAGAGAAAATGAGGCTCTCTGTCAGCACAATGATAGGCTCCAGCAACAGGTAGCCATGCAGGAGAGACTGATAGAGTCTAGTAAGGCCTTAACTGAGGAACTGAAAGCGCAGGCTCTTGCATTGCAACAGAGAGCAGGGGCTGACAGAGATGAAGTTCGCTGGGAAAGGGAAACACCTGAGCATAACCTCAGAAGCCCTAGTACCAGAGGCCTTCATCTCTCTCAGTCCCTGGACTCTGCCAACCCCATCTCCCCTGGCGCGCATGAGCACAGGGCCACAGGAATGGCAGATTACTATCCAGCCAAAAGTATGGGGCTCATAGGCCAGTACCACCCAGGAATGGATGGGCGGGCATCCGGGCATGGGCACCTAAGTACAGTGCAATTTAGTGGGAACCCCAGGAGAGTAGGCCCACTAAGGGCATCCTGAAGACCTCTGCCCAGTTAGGTCAGTGGGGGGGTACCCATCAAATCCTCGTAGCAAGGAGAGATCTGAAGACTCCTCTGAGCGTCACAGGACACAGGAGATCAGGTCCCCACATTCTGCCAGCTATTCCCAGGCTCGCAGAATCCAGGAAAACCTGGAAGATCAGACAGGCACCTCTGGGAGCAGTGCTTCTGAATCAGAGGATGAATGGACCAGGGTTGCCCGAACCAAAAAGGCCAATAAGGTGAAAAGGGCCTTGCTTAAGGACCCCTTAAAACAGATTAAGGCAATCAGGAGTGTCATCACGCCTTATCATAAAAACGCCAAGTATTCTGTTTGGGAACACTTGGAGCTCTATGAGCAAATGATGGAGACTTTCCATTTGAAGGACAGCAGTAGCTGCATCCAGTACGTGAAATGGACATTCTCCCCTGAATACTCCAGTTTCTTTTCAGGGCTGCAGGACCAAAACCATTCAAGATGGTCCACATATAGGGCGGCCATCTTGAAACATTTTTCTGTACATAGAAATCCCCAAGAGGCTCGCAAGGCAGCCTACAATTTGCAATGTGGGGAGGATCAGGCCCCACAAGAATTCGTGCAAGAATTGAAGTGTGCCTTTGCGCAGACCAGCAGAAGGGTGCGCACGGACAGCAGAGAATTCATCAACACATTTTTCCATGCTCTTCCCAAGTACATAATGATCTGGCTCGTGAGAGATTTTCACGAGAAAAGATCTTTAGACTGGGTCATTGAGCAAGCCACCCGGATCTATGAGGTGCAGAAGCCCATAGAAAATAAAAGTAATGCGCAGAAAAACCCCAAAACCAACAGCACCCCTGCTGCTGCCAAGGTGGCGGAGGTAAAGGTTGCCCCCGTTTTAGATTTGGAGATGGGGGGCCTAAAAACCTGCCTGCGCCAAATAATTCACAGCCCAGAAGGCCCTCCGGCCAGTCACAGACAGGGAGTCGAGGAGGTAGTCCCACAAATGGGGTCCCTCGCTCCCCTGATTATGTAAGTCCACGCTACAAGGGAAACCGACCCATCCTGGGTTATGTGTGGACTCCTCCAGCCCAAGAGGTGGAATCCAGCCAAGCACTTAACCCGGGGAACTTCCCTCCTAACTTCCCCTAGCAGGGCAGAAATTCACCAAATCTTGGGCAGAACTTTTTCCCCAGGTATCCACCCAATTTCCAACCCCAAAACCATCCATTCTTCTTTCCCCAATTCCCTGAGCCCAGACAACCTAATCCGGGAGAGGGGAGGCCAAGGGTGGAGGGGTACCCAAATCTTCCCAATCCGGGGTATTACCAGAGAAGGGATAGCTACCCTTCCCGGGATCAGCCCAGGGGAGGAAATAGAACCCCGTATCAGCCTGAGCGGGTTTCACAACTTGAGCGCCAGGTCCAAAATATGGCACGGGATCTGGGTCACATACTGAGGGCTCAACAGAACCCGCAGATGAGCATGCCACCGCAGAATGCCCCAAACTCTGGGCCTGGTGCTCCAGAACAATGACGGGGGCAGCACCCCGATAACCTACCGGTTCCCAGGAAGGAGGCACAAGGGGAAGGGGGGTGTAAAGCCTTGGAGGAAGCTTCCTTCCCAACTTGTAAAAAGCCCCTGGAAAACCAGGAACCGGAAACAAAATCTCCTGCCCCTGAAAGCCTGCCTCCCAAGGAGCAGAGGGGGGGTAGGAGAAACAAAGGACCCAAACAGACCCACTTTGTGGAGGAGGTACAGGTCTTCCAATTTGAGGGAGAGGGATCCTCAGAGGATCCTGGGAAAAGGATCTTCTCCTTCAGAGATGGGGGAGCTCCTCCCAAGGAAAAATGGGTCCCAAGAGATTCCAATCCAGACTGGGTGGATGTGGGGATTGAGCTGTCGCCGCCCATCATCCTATCCCAGAACCAACAAAACCAAAAACCCCTGGTTCAAACCCATCCTGGTGACTGCCTCCCAAAAGGCAGGGGCGGCCCAGAACCGGAACCAGGGGAACCTAAAACCGAATCAACAGACTGGGTAGATGTGGGGATTGAGCTGTCTCCGCCCATCATTCTATCCCAGAACCAACAATACCAAAATCCCATGGGTCAAACCTATCCTGATGACTGCCTCCAAAAGGGGGGGGGGGGCAGCCCAGAACCCGAAACCATTTCCAGTTGCCAAATTTTTCTTTCAGATTCCCCAGGCTCTCCACAGAATTCTGCCCAAATCTCTTCGCTAGCAATGTCCAAAACCAGAAAATTAGCCCACCAGTTGTCCAAAAATGTGCATTATCTGTGCCCCCTTGAGGAGAAGGAGGGAAGATACTATGCCCCGGTACAAGTACAGGGGCAGGGTACAATCTTGGCGCTGGTGGACACTGGATCCCAAGCTACCCTTCTGTCCAAAAGGGCCTTTGATGAACTAAATGCAGGAAGGGGGGAGAATTACCAAATTCCTCTCACCTCTCTTCCTGGACAACTGCAGAACTTTGACGGGAAGGAAATTCCCGTTGAGGGGACTGCAGACTTGGACATTAAAATTGGGCGACACAAGGTGAAACACCCGGTCATAGTAGTAACTCCAGAGGGCACCCCTTGTTTACTAGGGAATGACCTCCTGAGAAGGTTGTCACCCCTAATAGATTGTGTAAACAAGGTCCTCTGGACCCAGACTAACCGAGCAATAAAATTAAAACAGAGTGTCAACCATGTTAGTTTAAACGGCACCTGCCACATGGTTGAACAAAAATCTGACCAAGTAGAATTTCACTTCCAGAACAACCAAATTCCAGATGTGACAGTAATGGCAGTAGGACAACAGACTGGTGATGGGGTGTCCTCTCTATTTCTGAAAATCAACCTTCCTTCCAGTTTAAGGTGGTATTCCACAATGGAAGGAAATACTCTGAAATTCTTTACCAATACACAATCAGACACTCCCACTCATATAGTCCAGAAAGATGTGAAATCAGCTCAGAGCCTGGCTGATATTCAGCAAATTGGAGAGCAGTTGTTCATCCCTGTTCAGTTAAATGATGGGAAGGACTCTGTTCTCGCTCGAGTGTGTGTGAACAACGGTAAGAGCTTCATTAGCGAAGCCATGTTCCGACAACTCCCAAAAGATCCAGCGATTCCCACATTCAAACTGATAGACAAATGGGAAATGGACCTGGAAGCACCTAATTCCAAACATCTCCTGCCAAGCAGGTGTATGCTCAAAATCTCCATTGGCAACAAGAGCATAGTCCATAATTGTTGGGTCGTGCGAGACGTCACTGCCACCTTTTACTTAGGCAGTGACATTCTCAATCTCTTTGCCATAAGTTTGGACCTAATAAACTTCAAAGCTTGGTCCCGATTAGCGGATAATCCCATGGGCTTTGATGATTCAGAAAAAGCATTTAGGTGAACTCAATTGCTACCTTATGCAGTTGAAATTCAGATTAAAGAGGAAGTCACCATCCCAGAAAGGACCTGACAATTCTCCCTGGAAGTGAAAGTTAAAAGAGGACAAAAATTGAAAAACCCTGATGCGTATATTCATCTTAATGCTTCTCTCCAACAACAAGGGTTAGGGGTAAACCCAAAACCATTAGTCAACATAGAACATGACACCATTCCAATAGAGAAGAGTATTACTCTAGCCGCAGGCACCATCCTTGGAATGGCGGTTGATGACCAACATTTCTCCATTGATTTAGGAAATGAACTGTTAGGACAAATCCCCAAGGACCGTTTGACAGTGACAGTGATGACAATACAACACCAGACAGGATTTTCACCCGGCATGGGGGGAACTTCCTGGTGTACACTTCTTGCCCTTATGGTAAGGAAGATGTGACTTATGACTTCAGGAGGGATGAGGTGATTTTCCAGGTCCATGAGGGCTGCCTTTCCCACCTGAAGCCTCCAGTCCAAATCAGCACTCTGACCAGGGACTTCTCCACCCAGCTGGAGGAGGCCGCTGAGATAGCCAAACCAGAAGTCTTTCCAGGCTTCAGGCAGATGGTGGAAGAGAGAGTCAACCTAGCTGATGCCTGTGTGACTCTGGAACAGAAGCAAAAGTTGAAACAAGTTTTCTTGGATTTCCAAGATCTCTTTGCGGTAGACTCATATGACTGTGGTCGCACCGACATCCACACAACAACAATTCCCACGGACCCTGGAATGACTCCAGTGTTTGTGAAGCAATATCGCTTGCCTCTCGCATCCATGGAGTCCCTTACTGAAATAATTAAGAACCTTGAGTCCCGGGGAATAATCCGTCCAGTACACAGCACCTTCAATAATCTGGTGCTGGGAATATTGAAGCCAAACGGCCAGTGGAGACTCTGTGCCGACCTTAGGGAGCTCAACAAACGGGTCCATACTTCCCGATGGCCTCTGCCCTACATTGACCAAGGGCTGGCCCAGATCCAGGGGTCACAGGTATTCACTGCAATAGACCTGACCAATGGATACTGGACTGTGCCTGTCAGTAGGGAGGACCAATACAAACTGGCTTTTACCTTTGGGGGCCAGCAGTACACATGGACCCAGACTCCCTTTGGATACCTCAACTCCGGCAATGAATTCAACATTTTCCTACATAAGGCCATGCCCGACCTGGGAGCAAGGGGTAACCTGGCTTATGTAGATGATGCCCTCATCAAAAGTTCATCTGTGGAAGAACACATAGAGGAGATCCGTTATGTTCTGACACAGTTGAGGGCCGCCGGAGCAAAACTATCCTTTCAGAAAGCACAGTGGTTTAGAACCCGTGTTAATTTCTTGGGGCATGAGATTACTTCTCAGGGTCTCTGTCCCCAAGAAAAGAAAGTGGAAGCACTCCAGAAACTGAAGGATCCCACAACTCTGCGGGAACTAAGGAGCCTCCTTGGACTGACTAATTACAGCAGAAAGTTAATTGAGGGCTACGCAGAGATCACCAGACCCCTGATTCATCTCTTGAAGGGGGGGTCAAGTGGGAATGGGGTCCAGAACAATCCGAGGCAGTAAGACAACTCAAGAGAAGCCTCTCACAAGCGCCTTGCCTAGCTTACCCTGTCAGAAACAAGGAGTTCTTCCTGGAGAGAGGGTTTTCTAATACGTGCTTGACGGCAGTATTATACCAAAAGCATGACAAGGTCAATAAAGTAATCTCCTATGCGAGCAAAACTTTATCCTCTGTGGAGGAAAAATTCAACGATTGTGAGAAGGCACTCCTGGCAAGGGTGTGGGCATTGAAGAATTACCGCCCGTTTATCCAGGGGGAACACATCATAGTGGAGACTCCACATCAGCCTCTGCAATATCTCCAAAGTGACAGAATCTGGGCCGGAAATGTGAGTAATTCCCGAATTACTTCCTGGATTCTGTCAATGCAAGGCTTTCCTGTGGAGGTCAGATATGGCCAAAACAAGAAGAGTCCCCTCGCGCAAGGTCTGGCTGACTTGCATGATTGTGCCAGAGAAAACTGTCTCGAGGACGAAAGTCTAAAAATCAAGGGCAACATGGAGGCATACCTTAATTCCCCACACAAAGTCTTTGAAGAAGACAAGTGTGAGGGAATGCCCACTGTCTATGTGGATGGATGCTCTTACCATGTTGATAACAACGGGGAAAAAGAACTGGTGGCCGGCGTAGGGAACGCATTGGTGAATGAGTCCCCAGAACCCTCCGCTGGATACAAAATTGGTCCCCGAAGTAGTCAGGTGGCAGAATTGATGGCTGTGCCTCAAGCCATCCTCACTGCTGTCCAACATCAACTCCACAAACTGGTCATAATCACAGATTCGGATTATGTACAGAACGGGTTCGTGGAGCACCTGGTTAATTGGAAAACCAGAGGCATGTTATGTGCTAATAACAAACCCTTGAAACATGGGAAGTTAATCCAAAACATTGATGATCTGGTCACCTCGAATGGGATGACCATCTACTGGAAAAAGATCAAGGGTCATTCCAAAGTAGAGGGACCAGACAAAACTGGAAATGACTTAGCTGATCAGCTGTCCAAAACCGGGGCCATCCAAGGGGATCTAATAGAAATAGAGTCCCTGTTGGGGGAAATCCAGGTCACCGCTATCACTAGATCCCAGACAAATGCTCACAATGATCTTTCAACTGCACAATGGAGTAAGGAGACCTGAGAGATGCTGATTTGATTACAGCTCAGAAGGGGGATCCAATAATTGGTAGGTTTTACCAACACATTGAGGACCCTGAGAACTTCCCCTGACGGATACCGATTACATTGGGAAAGAGGACCTAAGAGTGTTGATGAAATGTCCAAAAAGGTTCCGAATCCAAGACGGTTTGTTGGTAAGGAAATCCCAAGCTGGCCAGGATCAGTGGGTGGTCCCTACCTCATTCCAAAGCCTGATGTTAAGTCACGCCCATGATGCGGCCACCACCGGTCATAGGGGGTTTCACACAACACTGGAAATCTTAAGAGAGGTTGCATACTGGCCACAAATGGGGCAGGACTTCGACCAATACTTGAAGGGGTGTCTGGTGTGTGCACAATTTCAGCCAACAACCCTCACACACTGGGCGCCTCTCCAAAAGAGGGGGATGACACTGCCATGGTCATTTGTTC
Source organism: Ambystoma mexicanum (assembly GCF_040938575.1). Classification (NCBI taxonomy): domain Eukaryota; kingdom Metazoa; phylum Chordata; class Amphibia; order Caudata; family Ambystomatidae; genus Ambystoma; species Ambystoma mexicanum. Next base: position 1,082,141,840 of record NC_090937.1, on the reverse strand, counting down.
AAAAATTGAAGATAGTTGCACTATTATAGTACACATTTTTATGAACAGTGTTTTTAAACAGTGAAAGTCCCTAGAGCAAGCAATTAAAGGAATTGTGATTGTTGCTAGAACGTAGTATATTGGGTACATAACTCATGTGCCATTGTGCTTTTTAAATATATTGTTGAGCAATAAGGTCAGCCTCTCACTGTCCCCTCACCCTAGATATGCGGTACACCACTGGCCCCTAGTGTTATCAGCATCAGAGGGCTCAGTTTAGTATGGTTGGAGGGCAATTTAGAGCAAATGAAACTACATAATTAATTGAGTAACAGTTGACGTAACCTGTACAGCTGGTGTGTGAAAGCATGTTTGGGATGATGTACAGGGATTGAACCCCGATCCAAGTCCTCCCCACACTGTGTATTATTTTATTTTATTTTGTATAAACCTGTAAGAACCTTGTGGCCATTTTGAAACAGTGTGTATACAGAGGATAAACAGGTTGCATGGAGGATACTGCACTGCTATTCGGAAGGCAAGTGCGTTAGGTTTACCTCAGGGTCTTCCTGTCCTTAAAGGGTGTGCCTATGGCCTCCAAGTCCTGGAAAGAATAATTTAATTTCCATGCTCCAGTCCGGGTTTTGTGGGCATTGTGTGAGATGCAGTCTATCTGAGCATGGTCTGCTGTACAATTTCAATGTTTGGTCCCTGAGACAGGTTTTCTGATGTCTTCTCAGCCTTCAGCCACGGAACTGGGTATTTTACTTCCCAAATCCCGTCCCGTTTTTGTTTCTATTCCTGAGGAGCATTATGGGAAATGTATTCTTCGTTAACTGGCTTGGCGAGATACCCAGCTCATTGAGTCACCCAGCTGATGGGCACCAGATGAGGTTGCTGGCAGGCAATGCCATTTTCACCATTCTGTGACGGCATGGACAGCACTGGTCAAACATACACCGCTTTGAGGCCATATCAATAGCAAAAAAGGCTTTATACAAACGACATTATCACACTACATTACATAACTTGCCATATCATTTACTTGTGCAAGTTGTGCCCACAAGGTGGAACTCCACTTTTGACATGTTTGAAAAAATATCAGAGCAAAAAAAGGTAATACAGGAGTACAACTTGCAGCAAGTGGTGACGTTTGTTTTGCTTAATTCACCACAATGGGCCATATTAGCGCACCTAACACACCTTCTGAGATTTTTTGAAGATGCTGTTTGCCACATTTGCAGGGAGAATCCCACACTAAGTGAAGAGACACTACTAATAAATATGTTACCGCAACAAGTTGGCAGAATGTTTCAGCTGCCTCAGAATTGTGAATCATTTAACTGAGGGACACAGAACAATGTAACCTAGCAACGCTAGCTGACCCTCTGTCGTAAATGACACAGCTACCAAAGTGTCTGGTAGGGTTAAATGAAAGAAAACATGCTGTTTCTGCTGAAGTAGAAGATATGAAATGTTTGGCAGAGAACACTGGTGTGCCCACTTTACGAGACAAGTGGGAATATCAGCTCAAGTATAACACACATGTTATAAAGTACTCTAAAGCAGATAAACAGTACCTGTTAAGAATCCCTTTTGGGACAAGTTATACATGTTCCAGCAGGACAACACTATAACTGTGTCATGGGAGCACTGTATTCACTACTCTCTCAGCATGAATCTTAAGGAAGGTTGCACACCATTTGACAGAGATCCATTCGAATACAGGAGAAATAAAGAAGTAGATCTGGCCTGGTCTTTCCAGATTAGCTTGTAAAATGTCGTGCTGCCCGTCAGCCAGGTTTTATTGCAAGCAGAACTTTAGCACAGTTGGAAATATTGTATCTGAAACATGGCCATGACTCTAAGCAGAAATTGATCTGCACCTTTCTTTCATGAAAAGCAATCTAAATTATTTCCATCAACTTTTAATGCCAAAGTAAATAGATGACAGGGATTCTGAGTCAGACAACCCAGGTCCAATATACACACATTGCTTATATTTGAGGAGTAGGATGATCAATATTAGCAATAGCACTAATTTATGGAAACCAGGAAAACATATTTGAGTCTCAGTAAGATTGAGAGAAGTCAACCAAACAAACCACAATCATTTCTAGCATATTATATTAACAAATATGCAGATTTGGGCCCATGGTAACGTAAACTTAAATTTAGCGTAGGCCAGCTTTTCTGGAGCCAGGAATATTTTTCCGACAGTGGCTTTTCTGCAAGAGAGAGGCAGAAAATATGTTCAGTGAGGCAGAGTTATTATACACAAGAGTAATTCCACTCACGCCAGTCAATAACATTTAATTCATACATAAAAACAACAAAGACAGTCATGTTTCCCAACTCCAGCCAGTCAATTGTACTCTATGGCCACGTTCAATCATTTCTTCACTTAGATCTCTGATTCATCAACATAGAGACTATATCTAACAACAAATGTGTCAGAAGCACCTTGTAATAGGGGGAGACCAGCTGTGTCCCAGGATTCCTTTGATTCCCTGTTGAAAGCAGGGGATGACACTAAACAATTTTTCTAGAAACAGCTTTTGTACAAGGAATAACTCCAAGGCATGGCTTTCTTACAAGGGATGACCTTTAACAATGTTTCAAAGCAGCTTTCGTGCAAGGGATGACCCTTAACTATTTTTCAAGGGCTGGGTTTTCTGCAAGGGATGACTTTTAACAATTCTTCAAGGGGCAATGTTAATACAATGGATGACCCTTAACCATTTTTCAAGAGTGGGTTTGCTACAAGCGATGTCCCTTCATTATTCTAGAAGCAATTGGCATACCAGAGATGACCCTTAATAATTGTTTACGTCACAGCTTCTCACGCAAGGTAGTCACGCGGGTTGCTATGCCTCCCAGACCAAAGGTAATCAGAAAATGATGACTGTTAAAAAAGGTAACAATATTAAAAATAATATAAAATAATAATAAATAATAATATAATATAAACATTCTACCACCAGGGGGTGCAAAAGCTCGGCTGCCTGACCCAGCGTCTCCCTAATTCAGGCTGATTCAAACCTTAATAAATCAATATTTACAGCAATTTTCCTCAGCCCCACTCTCCGTTCCAGCACTATCATCCTTGGGGCACATTCGGACCAAGTTTCTCCATGAATCGCACCTCCCTTCCTGCTCTGCGACTCTGGTCGCTTCTTCAGCTGTCAGGCCTCTTCCCACTCTCATCCCAGATCTGGCGTGCTGGGTCTCTGCCTGCTGCTCCTGAACTGTTTCACCCGCTCTCTCTCTCCTGTCAGCGAGCCGCCCATCTCCTCCAGGACCTTCCTCTCAACACCGACCCCTTCTGAGTCTGTGGAGGTACTGCGGCCGTTCCTGTTCCTGCTTCTACTTCACGTGCCTTGTGGAACTTGGCTGCCATGTCTGCTGCCCCTTCATTGCTGCAGGCCTCTCGCTTCCTCCGAGCCCTCCCTTGCCGGCACCGGTCAGGCCTCTTCCCTCTATCCTCTTGAAAGGGCACGCTGGGCCTCTGTTTACTGCTCTTGGATTACTTCACCCGCTCTCTCTCTCTCTTTTCAACTGGCTTCCCACCTCCACCAGTGCCTTCCTCTCAACACTGGCCCCTCTGCGTTTGTGAAGGCACTGCGGCTGTGCCAGCTCCAGCTCCTGCTTCTCACGCCTCGTGGAAATTGGTTGCCGTGTCTGCCGCTCCATCATCACTGCAGGCCTTTCGCTTCCACCGGTCCCTCCCCTGCCGGCACCGGTCTCCTTGTCATCAGCCCCACGGATGAGTCGCTGCTGTCTCCTCTCACCATCAATCTCCTAGACGTGAAGCACCCGTCCTCGGGCCGACTGTCTCCACTGGGGCCCTCGACCGTCACTGGCCCTCTCTTCACTAGCCTCGTGAATCTTCTACTGCTGTGACTGCCCGCTTCATCCTCTTGTTTCTACCAAGGCCCTCCACTGACCAGCACCAATCTCCTTATCATCTACCCTACGAACGTGTCACTGCCGTGACTGTCCGCCCCTTCCTGACTGTCGGCGCCTGCCACCACTAGGGCTCCTCCCTTCCCATGGGCCGTCTGCCACCACCTGTGCCCTTCCTGACTGCTGGCCCCCAGCCACCACCAGGGCTCTTTCTTCCCACGGGCCGCCTGCTACCACCTGGCCCCTTCTGATCTGTGGACCGCCTGCTACCCCCTGGGCCCTTCCTGTCTGCTGCCCCCTGCCACCACCAGGGCTCTTTATTTCCCACGGGCCGCCTGCTACCACCTGGACCCTTTCAACTGCGGCTAGGGCTCCTTCCTTCCCACGGGCCGCCTGCTACCACCTGGGCCCTTCTGTTCAGCGGACCGCCTGCTACCACCTGGGCCCTACCTGTCTGCTGGCCCTCTGCCACCACCAGGGCTCTTTATTTCCCACGGGCCACCTGCTACCACATGGGCCCTTCTGAACTGCGGCTAGGGCTCCACCCTTCCCATGGGCCATCTGCTACCACCTATGCCCTTCCTAACTGCTGGCCACCAGCATGGCTCTTTCTTGAGACAGGCCGCCTGCTACCACCTGGGCCCTTCTGATCTGTGGACCACCTGCTACCACCTGGGCTCTTCCTGTCTGCTGGCCCCCTGCCACTACCAGGGCTCTTTATTTCCCATGGACTGCCTGCTACCACCTGGGCCCTTCTGAAATGCAGTCCGCCTGCTACCACCTGGGCTCTTCCTGATTGCTGGCCTCTGCCACCACCAGGGCACTTTATTTCCCACGGGCCGCCCACTACCACCCAGGTCCTTCTGTAATGTGGACCGCCTGTTACCACCTGGGCCCCGGCCTGCCCCAACCCCTGGCTGCCACCACCTGGGCCCTTCCGGACCACGGACCCCCTGACACCACTAGGGCTCTTTCTTTCCCACGGGCCACCTGCCACCACCTGGGCCCTTCTGAACTGCGGTCTGCCAGCCCACCTGGGCCCCAGCCTACTCCAGCCCCTGGCTGCTACCATCTGGGCCCTCCCGGACCGCGGACCACTTGCCACCACCTGGGCCCCCTGGTCTGCACCTACCCCTGGCTTTGATCTTCTTGGATGGTTAGCTACTTGCTACCCGCTCCGCTTTGACTGCATGCCACCTGTCGCCTCTGGGCCCTGGGCACCCAGGCCCTACAGGCAGCCTGTCACCATCTGGGCCTTTCCTGACTGTGGGCTCCCTGCCTCCACCAAGGCTATCTCTTTCCCATGGGCCGCCTGCCTCCACCAGGTCCTTCCAGTCTGCTGACTGCCTGCCACCACCTGTGCCCCCCGGCCTGCACCGGCACCCGGCTGCGTTCTCTTTGGTCGGATAGCTACATCCTGGAACCTGGACCTACTTAGGCCCTCTCCTCCGGACTCCTCAAGGCTCTGCAGATCTTCTCCACCCTGCACCACCTCCTATGAACTACTCTACTCCCTCATTGCTTGCTACTGGGATCCGGACCTCCTCTGGCCCTCTCCCCAGGGCTCCTCACCCCTAAGGGCTGCTTTCTCCTGCTTAGGTCTCGCCTCCTCCGAACTGTTTTTCTCATCCACTGCCTGCTCCTGGGACCCGGACCTCCTCAAGCCCTCTCCACCCTGCTCTACCTCCTACAAACTACTCTTCTCCATCGACTGCTCCTGGGACCTGGACCTACTGCATTGTATATCTCACTGCTGCCACTGGACCTACACAGACCCTCTCCTTCCTGGGGGCAGAAGGTCTGCTTACCTTTTGCCGCTTGCTTTTTCATCATCGCGTGTCATTGTTCACCCACCTCCTACAGCCCGCCTCTTCATTAACATTGTCCTACCAGTTTAGTGTACGTGACTGGTTCTAGCGCTATCCATCTGCCCACTGACGCCCTCTTCCTCTCCTTTACTGTCTCTTCATCACTGTACTCTCTACCTCCCCTTCACTCTCTCTTCATCACAGCACTCTCTTCTCCCCTCTGTCATGCGCATTGCCAGACACCACTCTCCTCATCCTCCTTACTCTTTGCCCTCTTCCCCCCTCCTTCCCTCCGCCCCTCCCTCTTCTCCTTTCCCTCCCCCTTATCCTCATGTCCATTCGCTTGCTCAACCCCCTGCCCGTTCACGCCTCCCCCTTCCAAACCTCCCTCTTCATCATAACCTCATCTACCCCCCGTTTGTCCAAACCTCCAGTCTCATCAACATTGTGCTCTGGAATGCTAGATCCCTCTCCAATAAGACCGCAGCTGTCTTGGATATATTCTTCCTACTCAACCTTCATTTCCTCTGTATAACCGAAACTTGGATCCCCCTTCACAACTCTACTGTTCCTGCCTCTCTCACCAACTCTTCCTCCTCCTTCTCTCATGTCTCTCATTCTTCTGGTCGTGGCAGTGGCATTGGTCACCTCTTCCACCCTAAATACCTTTATTCAACCTCCTCATTGTCTCTTTCTACCTTCCCTTCCTTCGAAAACCTGTACAAATCCTTTACTTCCCCTCACCCTATTTCCTTTCTAATTATCTACAGACCTCCTGGCCCCCTCTCCTCCTTTTACGATGACCTTGACCTCCTCCTCTCTCTTATCTCCCCCTCCTCATCTCCCCTCACTGTACTCAGCAACTTCAACCTTCACCTCCCCACTCCCCATCAACCTTCCCCTCTTCTTTCCATCATTGACTCCTACCTTCTCTCTCCTCTCCCTACTTCTCCTACGCACTCTTCTGGCTCCACTCTTGATCTTATCTTTAATACAACCTACTCCTCCTCCCCGTCTCTACCTTACCCAACTATCTCTCTGATCATGCTTTACTCTCCTTCTCCATTACTCCCCCTCTCACTCCATCCACTCTTTTACCCTCCCCCATTTCCTTCTCTTTGTGAGATCTCCGTAACTTTAGCCCTTCTCTCTTTTTTGACACTTGCTCTTCCCCTCTTCCCCCTCTCTCTGACCTCTCTTCTCTCTCGGCTAATGAAGCTCTATCCTCTCTGTCCTCCTCTATCTCTTCCATTCTCAATCAACTTTACCCACTCTCTTCCTTCCGTCCTCCTCGCAAACCTTCTCAACCCTGGCTTTCCCCTCACCTTCTATCCATGCGTCGTCTCCTCCATTGCCTCGAGCGACGTTGGCTCAAATTCCCCTCTCTATCTAATCAAACCTCCTATTTCTCTTACCACTCTCTATATGACTCCTGCCTCATCTCGGCTAAACGTTCCTACTATTCTAACCTTTTCCACTCCCAAGCCTTTCATTCTCGCCGTATCTTTCAAACTCTTTCTCGTCTTCTCTCCCCACACATTCCTGACCCCTCAGCTACTTCTTCCCTCTCTCCTTCTGACTTTGCTGGCTTCTTCTCTTCCAAAATTCTCCCTCTTTGCCTAAACATTAATTGCTCCCCTTCCTAGTCCCCTCCTCCCCCTTCCCTCCACTCCCCTTCAGCTTGCATGTCTGACTTCTCTCCTGTTACTCCTTCCGACATTTCCCTCCTTCTGTCCAAATCTCATCCTACTGCTGCCCCTTCCAATCCTCTCACCACCCTCCTTATTCCAAAGATTTACCTTCTTTTCATTCCCTACTTAACCTCCTTCTTCAATATCTGTCTCTCCTCTGCTACCTTCCCTTCCGCCTTCAAGCACTCTACTATCATCCCTATTCTGAAGAAACCTTCTTCTAATCCCCTTCTCGCAATCAACTTCCGTCCAATCTCGCTTCTTCCATTCCTCTCTAAAATACTTGAACGCTTAGTCTACTCTCAGCTCTCAGCTTTTGTCACTAACCTTTCTCTCCTTCCTCCCTCTTAATCTGCTTTCCGCCCTAAACACTCCTCTGAAACCACTCTCACTTATGTTCTCAACTCCCTCCTTACCGCTCGCTACTCTAAGCAATACTCAGTCCTCATCCTCCTCCACCTCTCTGCTGCCTTTGATACCGTTGATCACCCCTTACTTCTCAATACACTTTCCTCCTTTGGTTTCAAAGGCTCTTTTCTCAACCGGCTCTCCTCTTACCTCTCCTGCCGCTCTTTTGCTGTCTCCTGGGGCTGTCGTACCTCCTCTACTCTCCTCTTGGATTACGGTGTACCCCAACGCTCTGTTCTTGGCTCTTTCCTATTCTCCCTTTACACCTCCCTTCTTGCCCCCATCATCTCTTCCTTTGGAATTTCTCACCATTTCTATGCCGACGCCACTCAGCTTTTCCTTTCCTTCTCTTCCTTCACTCCTGACCTCCACCTTAATCTCTCTTCCTGTCTTATTGCCATTAAAAACTGGATGTCATCCCACTTTCTCTCTCTTAACACTGATAAGACTGAAGTCTTATTCTTTCCCTCCAACACGCTTCGCCCTCTCACTCCCCCTCTTTTTATTCACTTTCCCACCTCTAATCTTCCCATCTCTGCCCATGCTCGCAATCTAGGCCTTCACTTTGACTCCTCCCTCTCCTTTACCCTCCATATTTCTCTTACCCCTCGCACCTTTTCTATATTCGTAAAGTCTGCTCATCTCTCACCTTCCATGCCACTAAACTTTTAATCTCCTCCCTCATCTTCCCTCGTCTTTTCTATTGTTCTTCTCTCCTCTTTGGACTCCCGGCTTCTCATCTCGCCCCCCTCAAATCCCTCTACCACTCTGCCATCCGCAGCCTCTGTCTTCTCGCTCTTCACGACTCCATTTCCTCTACGCTTTCTTACCTTGGCTGGCTTCCCTTTCACTCCCAACATAAATTTCACTTCCTTTGTCTTGTCTTTAAATCTCTTCACGATCTTGCTCAGCCATATCTCTCCTCTCTCCTTTCATTCTACACTCCCTTCGGCTCCCTCTGATCTGCTGATCTCTCCCGACTCACTGTTCCCCCGTCCCCATGTGCCCCTTCTCGTTTTCGCTCCTTTCAGCTCCTTGCCCCCATACACTGGAACTTCCTACCTCTTTCTATCCGCTCCATCCCCACCTATTCCTCCTTCTGTGCTTCCTTGAAATCTCTTCTTCTCCATTCCCCACCCTGACACCCTTATCCCCTCCTTTCACCTCAATCCCTCTCCCACCATGTCTTCCCCTACTTACCTCTCCCTACCTGCTCCGTTTCCTCTTACACTTCCTCCCCTCGGCTTGCATCTTCATTCTATTCCCCATCCTGCCTCCCTCTTCCTACCCCTTCTTCACCCTCTCCTTTTCTCGTTTATCTTCATAGGCAAATTGTTCTACATACTGTTTTACTGGTTTGATTCATGTTTTGTAATTTGCTTCTACTGTTATCATCTTCTATGTATTCTTGTTGTTATAATGTAAAGCGCTTTGGCGTAAAGCACTATATAAACATAATAAATACAAATACAAATAATAACAACCATTGTCACAGCACTTAGAGGTGTGAGTAATCCAGCAAAACAAAGCTTTATAAACCAGGATGTTTTTGCTAGCTTCTCCTTTTGTAATTTCTTTGGTGGCATTTTTTTTATTTTCTTTTGTTTTCTTTTTATTTCTGTAGGGGAAGGATACAAACCGGGGAATGAAATCTTAACCATAAAACAGAAAGCAATTATTTACTGAGTCTGGCTCAGGTGGATCTTCCATTTTGCCATATGGAAAAGCTTCAGGTGTGCCACCAAGGCATCTCTTTTGCTATTGATGCCGCCACTTCCACGTGGTAAATGCTACAGACATGGGAACGATACCACGGAGGCTGGTGATCCCTGTGTCCATAAGGGGGGAAGGATCCTATGAAGGCTTCTTGTTTTCCTACATTGGGTGGGAGTAGTAGGTGTGGCTGCTGCTAATCCACCTGGAGAGATTTTGCAATTATTATGTTTCCTACCCACGTGCCTCAGCATGCCTGTGGTAGTAAAATGAGTCCTTTTTTCTCAGCCCAACACCTCCCTGCAAAGACAGCATACCTCCTTTGCAGCCCCTTTGACTGATGGTTAGCTGGGGCGGCACTAAAGTATTGCCACACCCCCTACCTTAAACCTCTTCTTGAACCCATCTCCCTTGATCTTTGGGTCTTCCAGCATCTACCTGCTGCTGCACAGGTATGGCTGGCGGAGGCTCCTTCACTTCAGCAACCTGAGACAGTTACTACTGCTCCCAACCTGGGGTCTCATGGCCTGGTTAGTGGATGAAAGCACCCCTCCCTACAGTTTATACTTTCTATTTCCCCTTTTGCTGCTATCCTAGACCATTCCCCTGTCTCCATTTTGCCCAAGTATTATTTAGTATCACTTTCTCTTACTAGGGCGAGACTACCCGATACTACTCCAATCAATAGATTCCTATGGATGAAAAAAGATTGAGCTGATTCAAATCAATGTCTATTGTTTGAGAAAGCGTTAATCCAATTTGAGAATAGAGACATATTAGCTCTAAGTCGACTGAGACCATTTGAGCTGTGTACGGGTCACATCAGACATGTAATGACTCAATTTCATTCACAACCCATCACCATGGAGACTCGAATGGCTTGAGGCAAGTCAAGATATGTTTTGCATTGCATGAGCTGGCATTCGAGTCAAGCACTTCAAGGTTCATCCAACCCTATTTAGGATAAGGATTACTAGGATGAGGACTCGCAAGGTAGGAATAAAAAATTGTAGCTTTGTGTGGATCAGATTTAGCTACAAGCTGGAGCAGCTGAGAAACAAGAATGGTGAGCATGGTGCTGAGGGCGGAGAGTGCTAGGACTGTTGGGTGTCCTGACCCACGTTTGGACTATTAAGCTGCAACATTTGGTGCTGTGGGCTTAGAAAATCCAAGATGGCGGAAAAGCCCACAGTTGCGCCAGAATCCGGGAAAACCGCGCAGTTTGTGCGCACACCAAAATGGTTGCCTAACCTGCCACCCACCAGTCCAAGCATGATGGGCCAGGAGTGCCATGAGTGAAATGTGTGCCAAAGGAAAAACAGCAGTGCCGGTTGGCTAAAATAAAAGCGCTTTAAAATCATCTTTGTTTCCCTGAATGCAAGCTCAAAATGCCTATTTTAAACATCACAAGATATTCAAAAATCTCAATGAACACCAGCAGATATTTGGCAGAATGTATTCTTGCGTGCATACTAAATCTGGAAAGATGAAGAGCCCAAAACAATGTTTATAACAAAACTGGCTGAGCTGTGGATGTCAGCAGCTTAAGTTAAATGGACAGAAAGCCACTAAAATCGAAATGTTTAAAATATATGAGTGACCTACTTTTGAGTGTAACATAGTTTGCAACTGTTGAAATGTCATAGAGAATCAGCGTTCTAGCTGCATGTGTAAAAATTGTCAGTGTGATTTGAATGTAGAAAACTGGGAACTAAAGTGACATTTAGCTGAAGCCTGGCTTGAAGAGAGTGGATTCTGCCTGACAACTACCCCCGACAGGAGAGGGAATTCAGCAGCTGTGTTCCCAGGCCTGGCTGCATCCTGCTGCCCCTGCCAAAAGGAGATGACACCTCTCTGATTGAATTAGGGGAGTGGCACCTGGGGACTACAGGAAACTAAACAAAGCACTGTCCCTGGCTCAGGCAAATGTTATATTAGGGGGGTCGTAAATGGCTTCCTCTTGGGAGAAACTGGGAGGGGCAGTGCCTGTGAGAGCAAGCTGAGCTTGGGGGAAGTGGATAAACCAGAAATTCCACCATGTGCTTTGGAGAACCACACCCCTTTGGGGCCAGAGCATGATTTTAAAAAGCTGGATAATTCACAGTGCAGACTTGTCAAAATTATATAAATAACATCATCATTCTTGTGATTTTTCTGTGCACATTTTAAGAAGTGTTAGGACCCTGTGGTATGTTCTTGGAGATAGTAGCGGAAAAAAAGGTTGTTACTCCAAATGTATGCATGTTAAAAATCTGACACTTTATCATCTGAAACCCATATCCCTGGTGCACATTTGTGTAAAATCTGGAAAGGTTTAGAGGTCGTTATCTGGATGAAAAGGGGAGAATTCTGTCATAAGTGGACACGACATCGTACAAAGACAGGGATCGGATGGTTTGGTGCTACAGAAAATATGTTAACTGGACCTATAATATTAGAGAAATGGTACATAGATAAATATGTATTTGGGTCAGAAATAGATTTGTGTGCAATTTGACAAGGGGAGGTTCCTCTGACCATAAAACCTACAGCATCACTCTGACACTCCATTTTGTTCCCCCAATCAAGGGAGAGAGGAAAGCTTGGCCAATGATAAGTGAGAGGGGCAGGCTTAGCTAGGCCCAGGCACACACCCATTTTCAAAACACATGAAAAGAGCCACTGGAACCCAGGTAGGGACATTCACTTTCCACTTTCTTGCGGGACGCTTTGCTGGGAGACTCCAGACTTCAAATCCATCAATCTCCAGAGACCAGAGATCCACAGACACCAGAGATCCAGAGAGACCAGAACTGTGCAGTGCTGAGAGCAGAACCAGAGACCAGACCACTGTGAAGAACCGCTAGCAGAAGTCCAGCCAATCCTGACCCGATCGGTGACGAAGCCGCATTCCTGTCTAAGTTCATAGTGTGAGTACCCAGTCAGGACTGTGAAAAACCCAATCTCTTAGTTTAAAATAATCTAATCCAAACTATTCTAGCCTATTAGAACTGCCTCCTAGAATTGTGTCATTCTGTCATCTTTAAAACTGAAACTGTCATCTGTCATTCTGAGCTTTAAAATTTCAAATCCGAAAAACTACCTTTACTAAATCGGCCGTATCTCTGGATACTCCCTCCGTAATTGCGCTCGACGCACGCGACTAAATTTGCCGCGATTTGACATTTTGCTTAATTTCAGCCACGTGTAAAAATATTTGTCCTTGCTTTCCTTGCTGAAATTCGTGTGCATCCTGACACTCATTCATAGAGCATTGCTAAAGTGATCCTGAATTAATTTAAGTATCTCTAACTCACCCTGAACCTCCTATAAGGAACTAAAAGCAATTTGAGTATATTTTTCACTTCATTGCCACCACATTGAAATGGATTTTGCCTGTGTTTAAAACTCCTACCTGTTTTCCTCTAAGCTTGCTAGGGGGGAACTTAATTATATTTGATTGCATTCCTGAGAACTGTGTACTTTCCTCCCATCTCTTTACCTTGCATAGGGAGGGGAGGTGAATTGTCAAAGAAAAGTGATTACAATGTCTTTTGTTGAAGTCATATCAAGTTTATTTTCTGTACTGCATTTTCATTCATCATTGCATTGTCCTTGAAGCTATAAAAGCATTCTCAGCTACTTTATGCTCTCTATATCACTTCTAAGCCATCAAAAAGAGTGTACCACTGTAACATTATCCATTGTTGATCACTATCATCTTCACAAGTGTGCTATCAAACATTAATTCATTATAAAAGTGTGATATATATATATATATATTGTTTAATTTTCAAATAAACCTTTTAATTTGCAAAACAAACCTACTTCTTGGCTCAGTGGGGCCAGGGGGATTCTAAGAGAGGGGTGTTATATAAGGGTTGTCATCCAGAGTAAATGAACTGGACATAAAAATATATCAATAAGGGTTTCCCTCAGCATCCCAGACTAGGCATTGACTTAGCTGTAGTGTTGAATTGAATCGCTTACAAAGTGGGGGCTCGTAGCCGGAGATTCTGGATTAGTTTTACCACTTGTGCTGCTTAATACAGTGTGCCAACTGACTGGATACACATATCCGGTTAGATCACCACCATGTTTTACACTGTGCAAGCACTCCTCAAAGGAACGCTCTAAGGAAACGGTCTGTTTTGCAAAATAAAATACAAACTTCTGTAAGTCAGGAAGGAACCCAAATTCCAGAATGACGACACTGGTAGACATCAAAATAGCCAGAGAGCACTTCTTACATAAGCTATTTGTGAGAGGTGAATGGACTGAGCAGGGCCAGGATGTGTGGTTGCAGGCAATCACACAACAGGTCACTGCAACTGGGTTAGATACCTGGAGAGATCAGGGTCCCTTACATGTGGCCCTGAGCGAACTATACATGGCTCCTAAAGCTAAAGAAGAACACGACAAGATGGTTAGGATAGCAGCATATTTGTATCTATATATGGGAGCCATGCAGGACAAATGTGCTGAAGGCCAAGATCTGGCAAGTAGGCAACTGTTGGCATTAGAGAAGGCCCAATCTGACCAGGTCTCTTCTGTGCAGAGGAGCCAGGAGTCAGAAAATGATAGTAGGCAGTATATCATTAAAATAAAAGAGGACATGGATATAGTGCAACAGGAAAAGACAGATCAGGCTACCAGAATTCTGGCTTTGCAGAAGGAGCACCAAGACAGTTTGGACTCCTTACTGCAGAGCCAGAAAAAGCGGGAGCAACAGATCCATTTCAACAGGGCATGCACAGAGCAGGTAGCCACCCTGCAAATCCAACTAGACAGAGAGAAAGAGGAAAGCAATAAATTGATTTTGAAAGACCTGGATACCAAGGCAGAGTTTGATGAAGAACGCTAGAAAGCTGGTGCCTTTCAAAGGCAGAGGGACGACCTGGCGATACAAATGCAGGCTCTTGGTCAGGAAAGGGATACCTTAGGCCAGGAAGTCTGCCATTTAAAAAGTAAAATTGAAGAAAATCACTTGGCCCTCCAGGGGCTGGGTGACCTCCAAAAAGAGCATCAGGGCTTGCTAGATCACACCAGGAGGGTGGAGGAGGCTCTGGCAAGAAAGGAGCAGGCCAGTAGGGATGGGACTCAGGAGGTAACCCTCCTGCAGCAGAGACTGGCCCAGTACTCCAGGACCAATCAGGAGGCACAGAGAGAAAATGAGGCTCTCTGTCAGCACAATGATAGGCTCCAGCAACAGGTAGCCATGCAGGAGAGACTGATAGAGTCTAGTAAGGCCTTAACTGAGGAACTGAAAGCGCAGGCTCTTGCATTGCAACAGAGAGCAGGGGCTGACAGAGATGAAGTTCGCTGGGAAAGGGAAACACCTGAGCATAACCTCTGAAGCCCTAGTACCAGAGGCCTTCATCTCTCTCAGTCCCTGGACTCTGCCAACCCCATCTCCCCTGGCGCGCATGAGCACAGGGCCACAGGAATGGCAGATTACTATCCAGCCAAAAGTATGGGGCTCATAGGCCAGTACCACCCAGGAATGGATGGGCGGGCATCCGGGCATGGGCACCTAAGTACAGTGCAATTTAGTGGGAACCCCAGGAGAGTAGGCCCACTAAGGGCATCCTGAAGACCTCTGCCCAGTTAGGTCAGTGGGGGGGTACCCATCAAATCCTCGTAGCAAGGAGAGATCTGAAGACTCCTCTGAGCGTCACAGGACACAGGAGATCAGGTCCCCACATTCTGCCAGCTATTCCCAGGCTCGCAGAATCCAGGAAAACCTGGAAGATCAGACGGGCACCTCTGGGAGCAGTGCTTCTGAATCAGAGGATGAATGGACCAGGGTTGCCCGAACCAAAAAGGCCAATAAGGTGAAAAGGGCCTTGCTTAAGGACCCCTTAAAACAGATTAAGGCAATCAGGAGTGTCATCACGCCTTATCATAAGAACACCAAGTATTCTGTTTGGGAACACTTGGAGCTCTATGAGCAAATGATGGAGACTTTCCATTTGAAGGACAGCAGTAGCTGCATCCAGTACGTGAAATGGACATTCTCCCCTGAATACTCCAGTTTCTTTTCAGGGCTGCAGGACCAAAACCATTCAAGATGGTCCACATATAGGGCGGCCATCTTGAAACATTTTTCTGTACATAGAAATCCCCAAGAGGCTCGCAAGGCAGCCTACAATTTGCAATGTGGGGAGGATCAGGCCCCACAAGAATTCGTGCAAGAATTGAAGTGTGCCTTTGCGCAGACCAGCAGAAGGGTGCGCACGGACAGCAGAGAATTCATCAACACATTTTTCCATGCTCTTCCCAAGTACATAATGATCTGGCTCGTGAGAGATTTTCACGAGAAAAGATCTTTAGACTGGGTCATTGAGCAAGCCACCCGGATCTATGAGGTGCAGAAGCCCATAGAAAATAAAAGTAATGCGCAGAAAAACCCCAAAACCAACAGCACCCCTGCTGCTGCCAAGGTGGCGGAGGTAAAGGTTGCCCCCGTTTTAGATTTGGAGATGGGGGGCCTAAAAACCTGCCTGCGCCAAATAATTCACAGCCCAGAAGGCCTTCCGGCCAGTCACAGACAGGGAGTCGAGGAGGTAGTCCCACAAATGGGGTCCCTCGCTCCCCTGATTATGTAAGTCCACGCTACAAGGGAAACCGACCCATCCTGGGTTATGTGTGGACTCCTCCAGCCCAAGAGGTGGAATCCAGCCAAGCACTTAACCCGGGGAACTTCCCTCCTAACTTCCCCTAGCAGGGCAGAAATTCACCAAATCTTGGGCAGAACTTTTTCCCCAGGTATCCACCCAATTTCCAACCCCAAAACCATCCATTCTTCTTTCCCCAATTCCCTGAGCCCAGACAACCTAATCCGGGAGAGGGGAGGCCAAGGGTGGAGGGGTACCCAAATCTTCCCAATCCGGGGTATTACCAGAGAAGGGATAGCTACCCTTCCCGGGATCAGCCCAGGGGAGGAAATAGAACCCCGTATCAGCCTGAGCGGGTTTCACAACTTGAGCGCCAGGTCCAAAATATGGCACGGGATCTGGGTCACATACTGAGGGCTCAACAGAACCCTCAGATGAGCATGCCACCGCAGAATGCCCCAAACTCTGGGCCTGGTGCTCCAGAACAATGACGGGGGCAGCACCCCGATAACCTACCGGTTCCCAGGAAGGAGGCACAAGGGGAAGGGGGGTGTAAAGCCTTGGAGGAAGCTTCCTTCCCAACTTGTAAAAAGCCCCTGGAAAACCAGGAACCGGAAACAAAATCTCCTGCCCCTGAAAGCCTGCCTCCCAAGGAGCAGAGGGGGGGTAGGAGAAACAAAGGACCCAAACAGACCCACTTTGTGGAGGAGGTACAGGTCTTCCAATTTGAGGGAGAGGGATCCTCAGAGGATCCTGGGAAAAGGATCTTCTCCTTCAGAGATGGGGGAGCTCCTCCCAAGGAAAAATGGGTCCCAAGAGATTCCAATCCAGACTGGGTGGATGTGGGGATTGAGCTGTCGCCGCCCATCATCCTATCCCAGAACCAACAAAACCAAAAACCCCTGGTTCAAACCCATCCTGGTGACTGCCTCCCAAAAGGCAGGGGCGGCCCAGAACCGGAACCAGGGGAACCTAAAACCGAATCAACAGACTGGGTAGATGTGGGGATTGAGCTGTCTCCGCCCATCATTCTATCCCAGAACCAACAATACCAAAATCCCATGGGTCAAACCTATCCTGATGACTGCCTCCAAAAGGGGGGGGGCAGCCCAGAACCCGAAACCATTTCCAGTTGCCAAATTTTTCTTTCAGATTCCCCAGGCTCTCCACAGAATTCTGCCCAAATCTCTTCGCTAGCAATGTCCAAAACCAGAAAATTAGCCCACCAGTTGTCCAAAAATGTGCATTATCTGTGCCCCCTTGAGGAGAAGGAGGGAAGATACTATGCCCCGGTACAAGTACAGGGGCAGGGTACAATCTTGGCGCTGGTGGACACTGGATCCCAAGCTACCCTTCTGTCCAAAAGGGCCTTTGATGAACTAAATGCAGGAAGGGGGGAGAATTACCAAATTCCTCTCACCTCTCTTCCTGGACAACTGCAGAACTTTGACGGGAAGGAAATTCCCGTTGAGGGGACTGCAGACTTGGACATTAAAATTGGGCGACACAAGGTGAAACACCCGGTCATAGTAGTAACTCCAGAGGGCACCCCTTGTTTACTAGGGAATGACCTCCTGAGAAGGTTGTCACCCCTAATAGATTGTGTAAACAAGGTCCTCTGGACCCAGACTAACCGAGCAATAAAATTAAAACAGAGTGTCAACCATGTTAGTTTAAACGGCACCTGCCACATGGTTGAACAAAAATCTGACCAAGTAGAATTTCACTTCCAGAACAACCAAATTCCAGATGTGACAGTAATGGCAGTAGGACAACAGACTGGTGATGGGGTGTCCTCTCTATTTCTGAAAATCAACCTTCCTTCCAGTTTAAGGTGGTATTCCACAATGGAAGGAAATACTCTGAAATTCTTTACCAATACACAATCAGACACTCCCACTCATATAGTCCAGAAAGATGTGAAATCAGCTCAGAGCCTGGCTGATATTCAGCAAATTGGAGAGCAGTTGTTCATCCCTGTTCAGTTAAATGATGGGAAGGACTCTGTTCTCGCTCGAGTGTGTGTGAACAACGGTAAGAGCTTCATTAGCGAAGCCATGTTCCGACAACTCCCAAAAGATCCAGCGATTCCCACATTCAAACTGATAGACAAATGGGAAATGGACCTGGAAGCACCTAATTCCAAACATCTCCTGCCAAGCAGGTGTATGCTCAAAATCTCCATTGGCAACAAGAGCATAGTCCATAATTGTTGGGTCGTGCAAGACGTCACTGCCACCTTTTACTTAGGCAGTGACATTCTCAATCTCTTTGCCATGAGTTTGGACCTAATAAACTTCAAAGCTTGGTCCCGATTAGCGGATAATCCCATGGGCTTTGATGATTCAGAAAAAGCATTTAGGTGAGCTCAATTGCTACCTTATGCAGTTGAAATTCAGATTAAAGAGGAAGTCACCATCCCAGAAAGGACCTGACAATTCTCCCTGGAAGTGAAAGTTAAAAGAGGACAAAAATTGAAAAACCCTGATGCGTATATTCATCTTAATGCTTCTCTCCAACAACAAGGGTTAGGGGTAAACCCAAAACCATTAGTCAACATAGAACATGACACCATTCCAATAGAGAAGAGTATTACTCTAGCCGCAGGCACCATCCTTGGAATGGCGGTTGATGACCAACATTTCTCCATTGATTTAGGAAATGAACTGTTAGGACAAATCCCCAAGGACCGTTTGACAGTGACAGTGATGACAATACAACACCAGACAGGATTTTCACCCGGCATGGGGGGAACTTCCTGGTGTACACTTCTTGCCCTTATGGTAAGGAAGATGTGACTTATGACTTCAGGAGGGATGAGGTGATTTTCCAGGTCCATGAGGGCTGCCTTTCCCACCTGAAGCCTCCAGTCCAAATCAGCACTCTGACCAGGGACTTCTCCACCCAGCTGGAGGAGGCCGCTGAGATAGCCAAACCAGAAGTCTTTCCAGGCTTCAGGCAGATGGTGGAAGAGAGAGTCAACCTAGCTGATGCCTGTGTGACTCTGGAACAGAAGCAAAAGTTGAAACAAGTTTTCTTGGATTTCCAAGATCTCTTTGCGGTAGACTCATATGACTGTGGTCGCACCGACATCCACACAACAACAATTCCCACTGACCCTGGAATGACTCCAGTGTTTGTGAAGCAATATCGCTTGCCTCTCGCATCCATGGAGTCCCTTACTGAAATAATTAAGAACCTTGAGTCCCGGGGAATAATCCGTCCATTACACAGCACCTTCAATAATCCGGTGCTGGGAATATTGAAGCCAAACGGCCAGTGGAGACTCTGTGCCGACCTTAGGGAGCTCAACAAACGGGTCCATACTTCCCGATGGCCTCTGCCCTACATTGACCAAGGGCTGGCCCAGATCCAGGGGTCACAGGTATTCACTGCAATAGACCTGACCAATGGATACTGGACCGTGCCTGTCAGTAGGGAGGACCAATACAAACTGGCTTTTACCTTTGGGGGCCAGCAGTACACATGGACCCAGACTCCCTTTGGATACCTCAGCTCCGGCAATGAATTCAACATTTTCCTACATAAGGCCATGCCCGACCTGGGAGCAAGGGGTAACCTGGCTTATGTAGATGATGCCCTCATCAAAAGTTCATCTGTGGAAGAACACATAGAGGAGATCCGTTATGTTCTGACACAGTTGAGGGCCGCCGGAGCAAAACTATCCTTTCAGAAAGCACAGTGGTTTAGAACCCGTGTTAATTTCTTGGGGCATGAGATTACTTCTCAGGGTCTCTGTCCCCAAGAAAAGAAAGTGGAAGCACTCCAGAAACTGAAGGATCCCACAACTCTGCGGGAACTAAGGAGCCTCCTTGGACTGACTAATTACAGCAGAAAGTTAATTGAGGGCTACGCAGAGATCACCAGACCCCTGATTCATCTCTTGAAGGGGGGGTCAAGTGGGAATGGGGTCCAGAACAATCCGAGGCAGTAAGACAACTCAAGAGAAGCCTCTCACAAGCGCCTTGCCTAGCTTACCCTGTCAGAAACAAGGAGTTCTTCCTGGAGAGAGGGTTTTCTAATACGTGCTTGACGGCAGTATTATACCAAAAGCATGACAAGGTCAATAAAGTAATCTCCTATGCGAGCAAAACTTTATCCTCTGTGGAGGAAAAATTCAACGATTGTGAGAAGGCACTCCTGGCAAGGGTGTGGGCATTGAAGAATTACCGCCCGTTTATCCAGGGGGAACACATCATAGTGGAGACTCCACATCAGCCTCTGCAATATCTCCAAAGTGACAGAATCTGGGCCGGAAATGTGAGTAATTCCCGAATTACTTCCTGGATTCTGTCAATGCAAGGCTTTCCTGTGGAGGTCAGATATGGCCAAAACAAGAAGAGTCCCCTCGCGCAAGGTCTGGCTGACTTGCATGATTGTGCCAGAGAAAACTGTCTCGAGGACGAAAGTCTAAAAATCAAGGCAACATGGAGGCATACCTTAATTCCCCACACAAAGTCTTTGAAGAAGACAAGTGTGAGGGAATGCCCACTGTCTGTGTGGATGGATGCTCTTACCATGTTGATAACAACGGGGAAAAAGAACTGGTGGCCGGCGTAGGGAACGCATTGGTGAATGAGTCCCCAGAACCCTCCGCTGGATACAAAATTGGTCCCCGAAGTAGTCAGGTGGCAGAATTGATGGCTGTGCATCAAGCCATCCTCACTGCTGTCCAACATCAACTCCACGAACTGGTCATAATCACAGATTCGGATTATGTACAGAACGGGTTCGTGGAGCACCTGGTTAATTGGAAAACCAGAGGCATGTTATGTGCTAATAACAAACCCTTGAAACATGGGAAGTTAATCCAAAACATTGATGATCTGGTCACCTCGAATGGGATGACCATCTACTGGAAAAAGATCAAGGGTCATTCCAAAGTAGAGGGACCAGACAAAACTGGAAATGACTTAGCTGATCAGCTGTCCAAAACCGGGGCCATCCAAGGGGATCTAATAGAAATAGAGTCCCTGTTGGGGGAAATCCAGGTCACCGCTATCACTAGATCCCAGACAAATGCTCACAATGATCTTTCAACTGCACAATGGAGTAAGGAGACCTGAGAGATGCTGATTTGATTACAGCTCAGAAGGGGGATCCAATAATTGGTAGGTTTTACCAACACATTGAGGACCCTGAGAACTTTCCCCTGACGGATACCGATTACATTGGGAAAGAGGACCTAAGAGTGTTGATGAAATGTCCAAAAAGGTTCCGAATCCAAGACGGTTTGTTGGTAAGGAAATCCCAAGCTGGCCAGGATCAGTGGGTGGTCCCTACCTCATTCCAAAGCCTGATGTTAAGTCACGCCCATGATGCGGCCACCACCGGTCATAGGGGGTTTCACACAACACTGGAAATCTTAAGAGAGGTTGCATACTGGCCACAAATGGGGCAGGACTTCGACCAATACTTGAAGGGGTGTCTGGTGTGTGCACAATTTCAGCCAACAACCCTCACACACTGGGCGCCTCTCCAAAAGAGGGGGATGACACTGCCATGGACAGATTTGCAAATCGACTTCGTAGGCCCTGTAATTCGCTCGACTAGAGGAAACAAGTACATGTTGACCGTCACATGCTTGTTTACTAAGTGGGTGGAATGTCTCCCGGCCCCAAACTGCAAGGCAGAAACAGCAGCTGCCCTGATGATTAACCACATCTTTTCCCGTTTTGGTCTACCTCAAAGGATTGAGTCAGACAGAGGTAGCCATTTCACCAGCGAGGTAATGACAAAGATGTGGGAGATACTGGGGGTCAAAAGGAAGTTACATATTGCTTACCGGCCAGCTTCTTCTGGGGCAGTAGAACGCTACAACTGAATCATTGTGAGCATCTTAAAAAAGTTTGTGGGAGATTCTGGGCCAAGTTGGGATATCCGACTACCTCGGGTCCTAATGGCCATCAGATCTACCCCTTCATCTGCAACTAAAATGTCGCCATTTGAGTTGATGACCTGACGCAAGATGGTGCTTCCCCAGCATTTGCTCTACAGGACCCAAGAGCAGACGCTGATAAATGCCTCCACAACTCATGAGTATGTGGAGAATTTAAGGAAACACCTTCAACATGCTTTTGCCTATGCTCAGCGGAATCTAGAAAGATCAGCTGATAGCATGAAAACCCACTACGACCTGAAAACCACCAGGAAAGTATACGAGGTGGGGGACCGGGTCTATCTATACAATTTCCGAAGAAACCAGGCCAAACAGCGAAAACTTTTGCCTACGTGGAAGGGACCGTTTGAAATTATAGACAAAATTTACCCTGTAGACTATAAGATCTGCATCCCCAAAGGTAGTCTGGCGGAAGGGGAAGAGAAGTGGGTCCATATTAATCAGCTAAAGTGTTGCCATCCCAGGCACACTCTGCAACAACTGGAGGAATCCTCTGGAATCCCAGAGGGGGCCGCCCCAGAGTAATTCAGTTCCAACCCTAAAATATCCCACAGATAGTCTCTAAAATATCATGATTCTGGTAGGAAAATGTTTCCTGTTATATCTTGTTTTTAAAACAAGACTGAAAAATGTAACCGGATGTATAAAATGTATGTGTTCACCACACCATTAATAGTGGTGGAGAAATGTCTACGAATAGGTATTGCCGCTTTTGCTTTATCATCCTAGGAGAGATGAAACCACGGAGACTAACCAAGGAGAACGACCCGGAGAACGGGAGCAAAGATCCGACGGGCCCGGGGTACCGCCCAATATTCCCATCAGGACAGGCGAGGAGAACCGATCGATCCAACCGGATAGAGGAAAAGATGCTGAACTGTGCCATCTACGGAATTGGAAGAAGATGATGCGGACATACCAGCACGTGGATCAAAACATCCTTTGCACCTGACTCCCCCTCGACTAGAAATCAAAGTGCAGTCAGGTGGGGGGGCTTGTTGGGTGTCCTGACCCACATTTGGACTATTAAGCTGCAACATTTGGTGCTGTGGGCTTAGAAAATCCAAGATGGCGGAAAAGCCCACAGTTGCACCAGAATCCGGGAAAACCGCGCAGTTTGTGCCCACACCAAAATGGTTGCCTAACCTGCCACCCACCAGTGCAAGCATGATGGGCCAGGAGTGCCATGAGTGAAATGTGTGCCAAAGGAAAAACAGCAGTGCCGGTTGCCTAAAAAAAAGCACTTTAAAATCACCTTTGTTTCCCTGAATGCAAGCTCAAAATGCCTATTTTAAACATCACAAGATGTTCAAAAACCTCAATGAACACCAGCAGACATTTGGCAGAATGTATTCTTGCGTGCATACTAAATCTGGAAAGATGAAGAGCCCAAAACAATGTTTATAACAAAACTGGCTGAGCTGTGGATGTCAGCAGCTTAAGTTAAATGGACAGAAAGCCACTAAAATCGAAATGTTTAAAATAAATGAGTGACCTACTTTTGAGTTTAACATAGTTTGCAACTGTTGAAATGTCATAGTTTTGAACTTAGAATCAGTGTTCGAGCTGCATGTGTAAAAATTGTCAGTGTGATTTGAATGTAGAAAACTGGGAACTAAAGTGACATTTAGCTGAAGCCTGGCTTGAAGAGAGTGGATTATGCCTGACAACTACCCCCGACAGGAGAGGGAATTCAGCGGCTATGTTCCCAGGCCTGGCTGCATCCTGCTGCCCCTCCCAAAAGGAGATGACACCTCTCTGATTGAATTAGGGGAGTGGCACCTGGGGACTACAGGAAACTAAACAAAGCACTGTCCCTGGCTCAGGCAAATGTTATATTAGGGGGGTCGTAAATGGCTTCCTCTTGGGAGAAACTGGGAGGGGCAGTGCCTGTGAGAACAAGCTGAGCTTGGGGGAAGTGGATAAACCAGAAATTCCACCATGTGCTTTGGAAAACCACACCCCTTTGGGGCCAGAGGATGATTTTAAAAAGATGCATAATTCACAGTGCGGACTTGTCAAAATTATATAAATAACATCATCATTCTTGTGATTTTTCTGTGCACATTTTAAGAAGTGTTAGGACCCTGTGGTATGTTCTTGGGGATAGTAGCGGAAAAAAAGGTTGTTACTCCAAATGTATGCATGTTAAAAATCTGACACTTTATCATCTGAAACCCATATCACTGGTGCACATTTGTGTAAAATCTGGAAAGGTTTAGAGGTCGTTATCTGGATGAAAAGGGGAGAATTCTGTCATAAGTGGACACGACATCGTACAAAGACAGGGATCGGATGGTTTGGTGCTACAGAAAATATGTTAACTGGACCTATAATATTAGAAAAATGGTACATAGATAAATATGTATTTGGGTCAGAAATAGATTTGTGTGCAATTTGACAAGGGGAGGTTCCTCTGACCATAAAACCTACAGCATCACTCTGACACTCCATTTCTTTCCCCCAATCAAGGGAGAGAGGAAAGCTTATCCAATGATAAGTGAGAGGGGCAGGCTTAGCTAGGCCCAGGCACACACCCATTTTCAAAACACATAAAAAGAGCCACTGGAACCCAGGTAGGGACATTCACTTTCCACTTTCTTGTGGTACGCTTTGCCGGGAGACTCCAGACTTCAAATCCATCAATCTCCAGAGACCAGAGATCCAGAGAGACCAGAGATCCAGAGAGACCAGAACTGTGCAGTTCTGAGAGCAGAACCAGAGATCAGACCACTGTGAAGAACCGCTAGCAGAAGTCCAGCCAATCCTGACCCGATCGGTGTCGAAGCCGCATTCCTGTCTAAGTTCATAGTGTGAGTACCCAGTCAGGACTGTGAAAAACCCAATCTCTTAGTTTAAAATAATCTAATCCAAACTATTCTAGCCTATTAGAACTGCCTCCTAGAATTGTGTCATTCTGTCATCTTTAAAACTGAAACTGTCATCTGTCATTCTGAGCTTTAAAATTTCAAATCCGAAAAACTACCTTTACTAAATCGGCCGTATCTCCGGAACCGGAGCAAGTTTTAACTGTCATCTTACAGCTAGGATTCTAAGCTTTCCAACGAGCCTAGAACCGACTTCCTACTCCTCATACTCCCTCCGACTAAATTTGCCGCGATTTGACATTTTGCTTAATTTCAGCCAAGTGTAAAAATATTTGTCCTTGCTTTCCTTGCTGAAATTCGTGTGCAAACTGACAGTCATTCATAGAGCATTGCTAAAGTGATCCTGAATTAATTTAAGTATCTCTCACTCACCCTGAACCTCCTATAAGGAATTAAAAGCAATTTGAGTATATTTTTCACTTCATTGCCACCACATTTAAAAGGATTTTGCCTGTTTTTAAAACTCCTACCTGTTTTCCTCTAAGCTTGCTAGGGGAGAACTGAATTATATTTGATTGCATTCCTGAGAACTGTGTGCTTTCCTCCCATCTCTTTACCTTGCATAGAGGGGGGGGGAGGAATTGTCAAAGAAAAGTGAAATCATTGTCTTTTGTTGAAGTCATATCAAGTTTATTTTCTATCCTGCATTTTCATTCATCATTGCATTGTCCTTGAAGCCATAAAAGTATTCTCAGCTACTTTATCCTCTCTATATCACTTCTAAGCCATCAAAAAGAGTGTACCACTGTAACATTATCCATTGTTGATCACTATCATCTTCACAAGTGTGCTATCAAACATTAATGTATTATTAAAGTGTGATATATATATATATATATATTGTTTAATTTTGAAATAAACCTTTTAATTTGCAAAACAAACCTACTTTTTGGCTCAGTGGGGTCAGGGGGATTCTAAAAGAGGGGTGTTATATAAGGGTTGTCATCCAGAGTAAATGAACTGGACATAAACATATATCAATAAGGGTTTCCCTCAGCATCCCAGACTAGGCATTGACTTAGCTGTAGTGTTGAATTGAATCCGCTTACAGGACTCTGCCTCTGACTGCCTTTGAGGTCAGGGACAGATCCCGTAAAATGATGAAGTTTAAATGTGAGCCTGGCAAGTTGTCAAATTCTTGGAGCATTTCTGTGGTGTAAGAGGATGGGCACTGGCTAAGCTAATTTCCCAGCATAACAACGGTGTGCAGCCTCCCCAAAGACATTCCCTGTAATTAAGCAGTGGGAAGTTCCTATCGAGATTAAGGCTGAGAAGGAAATTAGACATTGCTCATTAAAAATCAGGAGTTGAGGAGCTCCTGATGAAGGAACCTAACAATCAGCAAACATACTATCATCAAGGTCATAATGCCAACATGGAGATTTGTCACACAATGTAGAAGTGATCATATTCATTTTTGGATGGATTTACAAAGGGTTGATTACGTAAAATACCAGATTTTTAGCTTTGCTCGAGTCCAATACATTCCAATAATACATTGATGTGGTGTAAGTAGTGGTAGTAGAAAGTTGACCTGCACTGCTCTGCATCCTATGATCAGACACAGTACTTGACTGGATTTGTATGTATCACTTTTTTAATTGGCTGAATTGCCCAACTTGACCCTACAACTCTTAATATTTTGGCCCGATTTATCTCCAATGCTTGCTGGGCACAGATTTGTGGGTTGCTCTTTGTCATTTGACAGATAGGTGGCACCTTTTCATTGAACATGGCTCAAAACACTTGCACCTTCATGCACTGACCCTTGCCACTAACACATGGTGCCATCTAGTCAGATCATCAATCAAATGGACATTCAGGTGCCCAATGTTAACTGTACCAGTGTTGACCAAGAGTCTGACAACCAACCTAGTGCCCCGGTTTAAATTGGGGATCAGGGTTCAAACTTGACATTTGCCTTATGAAGTGAACAAAGACCATATCAACTGGGTGAACCCCAACTCAGCTTGGAAACAGTATTTTGAACTCCTCCAAAGTTATTTTGAATTATTTGCTTATTGTTTTGATTTATCCCCTGATTTTCATTGGATGGGTTGTTATATGTATTCAGTATTTATTGTTACTTGTTTGTTATTAAATGTTTTTATTTATCACCTGCTGTTTGTGCAGTCCCATACGTATTGCTATTAGTGTGTTTAATATTTCTTGGGAGTTTATAGCTACCAACTCTCATTGCTGCATTTCTATTTGTAGCATTTGATGACAGCATGTCACAGGATGCGTCTGATCTTTTGGTAAGTGCTACTCAGAACATATGCATCCTTAGCTGAGCTTGCACAGGCATTTCGGAAGGCATCCAATTCTGTACACATAAGCAATCTCCACCTCTCTGTGAAACCCCTGACAGAGGCAGCTTGTTCAAAAGCTCTGTCTATATGAAAGCTGCCCTCCCCTTACCCCTCTCACGTTCATTGCCCATTCACACCTGACTATGTGCTAAGTAGTAAGGTCTAAATTAAAGATTTCTGCCCATCATGTACCATCAGGGGGACTTGGAGAAGGAGTGTAAATTGGGACTGTTAACCCACATCTAATTTGAGAGCAACACCTTTTGTGGCCATCTGTATGCAATGCCATGCAAAATAGCTCAACTTCACCTTTTTTGATAAACCGATGTTAGTATTCTTGAACCCTCCCATAAAGTAGAAAAGACAGTGAAAGCCAAAATAATCGAAGTGTCTAAAGCGCAGAACAAGACCACATTCAGCGACCTGGGTAATTCTCTGCACTTTTCCATTCTAAACTACTGTACTACTTTTCCAATTTCTTTTCCCAATGAAAGAGTTGGACCCTTTAGGAGGTGCAGTACTGGGTGCCTTTTATTCCAGCCCTTCTCATTGCAAGTGTCTCATTGTCTCGCTACTGGCAATGGAAGGGTTTTAAACTGTATGATGCTAGCCAAAACCCTTCCTTCACTATTGCACTTAGAAGGAATTGATAGTCTACTGTTGTATTATTTGCAATTGAAAGAGCCCATCACAACAATACTCTGTATCTTATTTATTTAGTTCCATACCTATGCCAACACTGGACAACATCCTAGATGAGCCTCTGCCACTGAAATACGCCACTGAGTGGGAGAAAGGTCAGTGGCCCAAACAACATGCTTAGAATAACACCACAGAGTAGCAAAAGGAGCAGGGGTCACACCTGATCTTAGTGACTGGGTGGTGGTGCAAGGGGTTGATGAGGTTGGTGGCCTTAGGAGGGCCTGCAAATAAGCACAGCACCTGCAGGGCATCCCACACACTGTTCACTCCTGGCTGATGACCATTTACTCAGAAATGTGCAACCAGAAGTAGTACTTTCCGCTCTTATGAAACGAAATGGTCTTGCTAAGGCGGTTGGAGGAAAAGGATAATATCACAACAATATACTTGCAATACGTTATTGAGGAACAGCACCAGCCTGAAGAGCCAACTTGCACCCCAGCATACCCGAAAAAAGAAGAGGACAGGTACATAGCCTTGTAAAATTGTTTACTTAATCTCCATTAGGCCATCCCTGGCCTTTCAGAAAGTGTGCAGGGGACCTAGCTATCCTCATTTGGATTTCTTTCTTGTCCTCTACTCGAACAGCATTGCCATTGCTATGTGAATATTGCCATCCCTAACTCCTTTACCAAGCATCCCAGGATTCACTTTCTCGGACACTCCATTCACCGACACTCCATTTACCCAATCTGACTGTTGGTCCACACCTCACACCACTTATGTCCTGCCAAACACTGTATACCCTATTGGCAGCATTTCCCATGCCAGCTGCACTCACAGCACTGCAAATCTGACCCGTGGACAACAGCATCCTAGTAATACACATTCCTCCTTGCAGCCCCTTGCCACAGTTGCTCCCATTGGTAGCAAGGATCACTCATCTGTTTCCCATGGTTTCAAGCAAAAGGAGGACTGGTGCCCCCTTGCCTGACTACTCATTGAATACCATTACCCAGGGGATGAGAAGTTCATTCTTAGCTATTCCATACATTGCCCTGCCAAAATGATATGCATACTATTCACACCTTTCTGTCATATGTACATTACAACCTCTAATACCTTGACTAAACATAAACAAATGGCAATACTGCTGCATAATAAGCAGGCATATGGCTCGAGAGCTCCATGCCCAACCACCAACTCCTAAACCACAAGGCTGTACAGTCAATAAGATTAAAACACCCACCATAGGTAGTTTAGATGGATGTGTTTAATGGTTTGGTACACACCATAGGTAGTTCTTGTAATTTGACAACATTAGTAGATTGGCAACATGTACTATATCTGGGGAAGAGAGGGAAAAACATGCATCGTGTTGTGCCCAATAAGGCAATGTAACAAGAATTATCCTATACTATCTAAGTTTGCTGAACGTTTTTTTTTAAATACAATATAGATAAACACAGGACTTTTAGAGCCCTGTTATTCTAATGACCTCCGAGGTATTCAAAAATCTTTCTCAAGCATCTTCAATTATGTCTTGAAGAGGAAGCATAGATTGTACAAAATTTCTATATCTGGGAGACTGGAACATTTGGTTAGACCAAGAAAACTACACAGATCCTAAGTTACTATTCAATGTTTTAGTTCACATCATTTTATTAATCTTGGAGTGGTTCCAACTCATTACAACGACCATTGCCTTGTCCAACTGTCTTTCAAAGATCTCAAGATGTCATCTGAAGGCATCCTACAGGTCTCTTGGTCGGACCATTTTATTTGATTCTTTAATATAGGTTAGGTATCACCTTTTATTCCATGAAATATAATGCCTTTTGATATTCTTTTTCCACAATAAAATTAATTAAATTCCCCACAACTACTGAATGGTCTTAAGCTAATGAATATAACCCCACACCAGTATATAAGGGAGAATAAGTTACAAATGTATTCTGTGAAGTCCAAGTCCTAAATATTAGTAAGAAAAAGAAAAAATGTATGTTTGTTTGGTCTATACAAGGCACACGACTCGAAACTGTCGAAACTTGGTGTACCTGGGATTCCCGATATTCGCCCACCCACATAAAACCTTCTTGCGTGATTTATTAAAAAGAAAAAGCAATTTTGTTGGCTGCCCAGATAAAGTGTATTAATAGAAAGTATGGGAAATTCTCCTTAACACCTATAATTAAGTTCTATAATTGGAAGGTTGTACCAAAGCTTCTTCATGGCATAGAGGTGCTGCCTACATGGCTGACCGCTGAGTTGGTAAAATATGAAGCGTTAGTCTGGCAAAGAGTTCTTTATTATCTGCTGAAATGTGTGCCATTAGTGGCTGTATTCAAAATAGTGAAATAGAGAGTAAAGAGGATGTGATAGAAGACCGAGTGGGTAAAGAAAAAAGGAGACAAATTGAAGAATTATAAACAGAATGAAGGGGAACAAGATGTGAAGCAGGGAGGCCAAGCAACAGAAATTAGCAGTAATCAATGCGAGAAAAAACAAGAGAAAAGAGGAGATGTTTTGTGGCATGAAAAGAGAGATAGAGATGAGCACAGCAAATATTGCAAAGTGCATAATGTCAACAATGAGCAATAAAAGCGATGCAAAGAGAGAACGAGAGAGAAAGATCAAAGTAACGCCCAAGTTATGTGCAGATGGCAAAAACAGAAGAGAAAATGGAGGAAAAGAGAGAGACAGGGGAGGAAAACTAGGGGGTTGGTAGAGTTAATTTTAGAGGGGTTGAGGTGGAAAGAATTGGAAGATATCCAGTTTTGAAAAGCAGAGCGTCAGTTTGAAACAACAGAGTGCAAAACAGAGTCAAAGGAGGAAAACGAGAAAAGGTTCTGAGTGTTACCTGCATACAGATGAAAAGAAATATTGAATGAAGAGATAAGAGCAGGGAGGGGGGCCGTATAAAGAGAGAAAAGAAGAGGACAGGTGCAGAGCCTTGAGGACCACCATATAAGAGAGGAAGTGAAGGAGCAAAGCAGCCAGCTCAGGTTACAGAGCAGGACTGTTGAGAAAGATAGGAGTGGAACCATTGAAGAACGGATCCCGATATGCCCAAGATGGAAAGGGAGGATATGAGGAGAGAGTGATCAACAGTATCAAATGCCTCACGACAAGTCAAGACGAATACGTATAGAAGCGAGATTAGAGTGACGAGACATTAGAGAGTTGGAGACATGTAAAAGAGCAGTCTCTGTACAGTGAGAAGGATGAAAGACAGATTGAAGAGGAGGGAGAAGGGAGTGGTGATTTAGATAGCGGGTTATCTGAACATAGGCAGCTCCCTCAAGAATTTTAAAGAGAAATTGCAGAAGTGAGATAGGCTGGAAATTGGTAGGAATAGATAAATCAAGAGTAGGTTTTTTCAGGATAGGATGAATAAGTGCATGCTTAAAAGTGATCAGAGAGCAGGAGTTTTCAAAGGAGGAATTAATAACAGTGGGAAGAAGATGAGGATAGACTTGAGGGATAAGAGATGAGGAAAGAGTATCAGAAGGAGAAGCAGTGAGGTGAGCAAAAGTCAGAGGAGCAGAAGCAGCAGAATCAGCAAAGTATTTGCAAAGTCAGAAGAGGAGAGCGAGAAAGCAGATGGATCAGGCACTTTAGGAGACAAAATATGGTGAACAAGTTGATTAAGACGACACGGGTGAAGGGATAGAGTAAGTGTGAGTTCTGATTTTTTTGCGGCAAGTAAAGCATAGTCAAAGGAAGAGTGCAAAGTTGAAAGCGCAACAAGTTCAGAAGGGGATGGAGAGTTTTTCCATTGCCGTTTGGCTTTACACAAGCTGTGGCGGAAGGATACAAGATCAGGAAAAAGCCACGGCTGCGGAGTTTGACGAGTAGGAGAAAAAGGGCACAGGGAGAGACTGAGTCTGGCAGAGATAGCACAGAGGAATGCAGAGCCACAACCTTTGCCAATTTCCTGACAGCAGTTGCTTTGATGCTCATTAACTCATCCAACACTCAAGGTCCTGAAGGAAGTGGCCATACCCACATGTTCCACTCAAACCGGTGGGCCAATATCACTTAGGGTTCCACTTAAATAATGGGACATCCCTTGTTCAAGAATTGAAGATATTTGCAGTACTATAGTACACATTTTTATTAGAAAACTGCGTTTTTAAACAGTGAAAGTTCCTAGAGCTGGCGATTAAAGGAATTGTGATCTTTGATAGAACTTAGTACATTGGGCACATAACTCATGTGCCTTTGTTCCTTTTAAATATATTGTTGATCAGTAGGGTCCCCTCACTCTAGATAGGCAACACACCAAAGGCCCCTAGTGTTATCAGCAACAGAGGGCTCAGTTTAGTGTGGTTGGAGGGTAATTTAGAGCAAATGAAACTACATAATTAATTAACAGTTGACGTAACCTGTACAGCTGATGCGTGAAAGCATGTTTGGGATGATTACAGGGATTAAACCCCAATCCAAGTCCCCCCCCTGGGCTCCTGTGTTTTTTTAATTTTATTTTTTGTAAACCTGTAAGAACCTTGTGGCCATTTTGAAACTGTGGGCCTCATTACGATCCTGGCACTCCCGGAATGAAGGGGGCGGTACGGGACCGGCCCCCTTCATTACGGGAGCGGCGATTACGAGGGTCCCTTTGCGGGACCCGGATCAGACGTCTGGTAAAACCAGACGTCTTTTCCAGGTCCCGCGAGGGGACGAGGGAGGTAATAACGGACCATTCGTAATGTGCCCGTTGTTACCCCCCTCCCCATTCCCATTGAGCCCTATGGTGGCTCAAATGGGAATGGGGAATGATTCCTGCAGGGAGGAATTACCGGGTCCTCCTATGTCGGAATGACCCGGTAAATCCCCATTGCATGAACCTGGTAATGGAGCCCGGTTTGGAGGCAGCCATGGTGCTAATAGCACCATTGCTACATCCAAACTCGTAATGAGGCCCTGTGTGTATGAAGAGGACCAAGAGCTTGCATGGAGGATATCCTGCTGCACTGCTGTTGGGAAGGCAAGTGTGTTAGGTTTACCTCAGGGTCTTCCTGTCCTTAAAGGGTGTCCCTATGGCCTCCTTGTTCTGGAAGGAATAATTAAATTTCCCTGCTCCAGTCCGTGTTTTTTGGGCATTGTGTGAGATGTAGTCCATCTGAGCATGGTTTGCTGTACTATTTCAATGTTTGGTCCCTGAGACAGGTTTTCTGATGTCTTCCCAGCCTTCAGCCACCAAACTGGGTATTTTACTTCCCAAATCCGATCCGGTTTTTGTTTCAATTCCTGAGGGACATTATGGGAAATGTATTCTTCGTTAACTGGCTTGGCGAGATACCCAGCTCCTTGAGTCGCCCAGCTGATGGGCACCAGATGAGGTTGCTGGCAGGGAATGCCATGTTCACCATTCTGTGAAGGCATGGACAGCATTGGTCAAACATACACTGCTTTGAGGCCATATCAATAGAAAAAGGCATTATACACATGACAAATTACATTACATTACATGACCTGCCATATCATTTACTTGTGCAAGTTGTGCCCACAAGGTGGAACTCCACTTTTGTCATGTTTGGAAAAATATTAGAGCAAAGAAAAGGTAATACACGAGTACACCTTGCAGCAAGTGGTGACGTTTATTTTGCTTAATTCACCACAATGGGCCATATTAGCGCACCTAACACACCATCTGAGATTTTTTGAAGATGCTGCCTGCCACATCTGCAAGGAGAATCCCACACTAAGTGAAGCAACGCCACTAATAAATATGTTAAAGCAACAAGTTGGCAGAATGTTTCAGCTGCCTCAGAATTGTGAATCAGTTAACTGTGGTACACAGACCAATGTACGCTAGCAATGCTAGTTGACTTACTGTCTAAAATGACACTGCTAACAAATTGTCTGATAGGTTTAAATAAAAGAAACATGCTGTTTCTGCTTAAGTAGAAGACATGACATGTTTGGCAGAGAATTATAGTGTGCCCACTGGTAGTCAACTCACCACTTGAACTCAACTTCACCAGACAACAAGTGGGAATATCAGCTCAAATATAACACACATGTTAGAAAGTACTCTAGAGCAGATGCAACAAACAGTACCTGTTCAGAATTCTTTTTGGGGCAATATATACATGTTCCAGCAGGACAACACTATGATTGTGTCATGGGAGCACTCTATTCACTACTCTCTCAGCATGAATCTTATGGAAGGTAGCACACCATTTGACAGAGATCCATTCAAGTACTGGAGACAAAAGTAGATATGGCCTGGTCTTTCCAGATTAGCTTGTAAAATGGTGAGCTGCCCGTCAGCCAGGTTTTATTGCAAGCATAACTTTAGCACAGTTGGAAATATTGTATCTGAAACATTGCCATGACTCAAAGCAGAAATGGATCCGCACCTTACTTTCATGAAAAGCAATCTACATTATTTCAATCAACTATTAATGCCAAAGTAAATGGATGACAGGGATTCTGAGTCAGACAACCCAGGTCCAATATACACACATTGCTTATATTTGAGGAGTAGGATGATCATTATTAGCAATAGCACTAACTTATGGAAACCAGGAAAACATATTTGAGTCTCAGTAAGATTGAGAGAAGTCAACCAAACAAACCACAATAATTTCTAGCATATTATATTAACAAATATGCAAATTTGGGCCCATGGTAACGTAAACTTAAATTTAGCGTAGACCAGCTTTTCTGGAGCCAGGAATATTTTTCTGCAAGAGAGAGGCAGAAAATGTTTTCTGTGAGGCAGAGTTATTTATACACAAGACTAATTCCCCTCACGTCAGTCAATACCATTTCATTCATACATAAAAACAACAAAGACAGTCATGTTTCCCAACTCCAGCCAGTCAATTGTATTCTATGGCCACCTTCAATAATTTCTTCACTTAGATCTCTGATTCATCAACATAGAGACTATATCTAACAACAAATGTGTCAGAAGTACCTTGTAAAATGGGAGACCAGCTGTGTCACATGATTCCTTTGATTCCCTGTTGAATGCAGGGGATGACACTAAACAATTTTTTGAGAAACAGCTTTTGTTCAAGGAATAACTCCAAGGCACGGCTTTCTTACAAGGGATGACCTTTAACAATGTTTCAAAGCAGCTTTTGTGCAAGGGATGACCCTTAACTATTTTTCAAGGGCTGAGTTTTCTGCAAGGGATGACCTTTAACAATTGTTCAAGGGGCAATGTTCATACAATGGATGACCCTTAACCACTTTTCCAGAGTGGCTTTGCTACGAGCGATGTCCCTTCATTATTCTAGAAGCAATTGGCATACCAGAGATGACCCTTAATAATTGTTTATGTCACAGTTTCTTACTCAAGGTAGTCACACAGGTTTCTATGCCTCTCAGAACAAATGTAATCAGTAAATTATGACCGTTAAAAAAGGTAACAATATTAATAATAATATAATATAAAAATTCTGCCACCACGGGGAGAAGAAGCTCGGCTGCCTGACCTGGCATCTCCCTACTTCAGGCTGATTCAACCTTAAGAAAATCAATATTTACAGCAATTTTCCTCAGCCCCACTCTCCGTTCCAGCACTATCATCCTTGGGGCACATGCGGACCAAGTTTCTCCATGAATCGCACCTCCCTTCCTGCTCTGCGACTCTGGTTGCTTCTTCAGCTGTCAGGCTTCTTCCCACTCTCATTCCAGATCTAGCATGCTGGGTCTCTGCCGCTGCTCCTGAACTGTTTCACCAGCTCTCTCTCTCCTGTCAGCGAGCCACCCATCTCCTCCAGGACCTTTCTCTCAACACCGGCCCCTTCTGAGTCTGTGAAGGCACTGCGGCCATTCCTGTTCCTGCTTCTACTTCACGCGCATTGTGGAACTTGGCTGCCATGTCGGCTGTGCCTTCATTGCTGTGGGCCTCTCGCTTCCACCAGGCCCTCCCCTCCCGGCAACGGTCACGCCTCTTCCCGCTCTCATCTTGAACGGGCGCGCTGGGCCTCTGCCTACTGCTCTTGGATTACTTCACCCGCTCTCTCTCTCTTATTAGCGGGCTGCCCACCTCCACCAGGGCCTTCCTCTTAACACCGGTCCCTCTGCATTTTTGAAGGCACTGCGTCTGTGCCAGCTGCAGCTCCTGCTTCTCACGCCTCATGGAAATTGGCTGCCGTGTCTGCCACTCCATCATCACTGCGGGCCTCTCGCTTCCACCGGTCCCTCCCCTGCCGGCATCGGTCTCCTTGTCATCAGCTCCACGGATGTGTTGCTGCTGTCTCCTCTCACCATCAATCTCCTAGACATGCAGCTGCTTTCCACGGGCCGCCTGCCTCTCCTGGGGCCCTCCACCATCAATGGCCCTCTCTTCACTAGCCTTGTGAATCTTCTACTGTTGTGACTTCCCGCTTCATCCTCTCTGCAAGCCTCCTGTTTCTACCAAGGCCCTCCACTGACCAGCGCCTGAGTGTCTGGGGTGGACAGGATGTGAGGGAGGTGCCCGAAACTCCCTGTGCTTAGTCTCCTAGGAGACCTGAATGCACTCTGGCGTGATTGGCCGGCTGGCTGTCCGGCAAGGACAGCCACCCTGCTGTGTGAGTGACAGCCAGGCTGGAATTAATGGGGGAAAACCAGGGACATAATTTAGGGGTCACCAGAGGTTGCAACTTTTTTTTTTTTGGGTGAAAGCTACTGGGCTATGGCCAGCACCATGTGCCTCTCTACTTCTGCTGTGGCTGGCTTTCTTGTTCAGGCTCCTTAAAAAAAGAAGAAAAATAAGAACAGGAGTGCCACAAGTCTAACACTTTCAGCACTGATCCTAAATAAGAAAGAATAGGAATACCAAATAATGTGTCTTTCTGGAATTCTATACAATAATTCCTAGACTCATTAAAGGTTTATGTCAGGCACACTTCAGGGGGTGAGTCACTGATTTAGTCTGTTCTTAAACATCTCAACTCAGCCTTTCATCCATCTGAGGTCGAGAAATGAGTACCAACACAGGTTGGGTGATATTGGGTGTATATTTTTCTATATAAAGCGCTTAAGCGTAAGTGCTATATAATAACACATCATTATCATTTGGTCATGGACGTCTGCTTGCATTCACAGTAATTTGGTAATATGGGCCTATACACACTATTCTTAACAATATATATGGCGATCCATTCTTTTATGAAATGTACATCACATTATAGTGATATCGTAACCATATTTTTCATAGTGTACAATGCTATGTGGCTATGTGCCACTTCCTGTTTTGTCAACGGGTGAAAGGTCTTGTTCCTTCGCTTCCTGCGATATCACTTCAGGGTGGGGTCAAATGACATCACTTCCTGTGATGTCATTAGGGGTCAAGGGTCGTGTGATATCACTTCCGCTACTCCTGGCATTTTGGTGAAATGACGTCCCTGGGGAAAACTGTTTAAAAGCAAGTCTCTGGGACATGGAAAGGAGAGTCGACCAGTAGAATGAAAGAACCAAAGATGAGCTGAAGGAAGAGGACTGCCGCAACTCCTGAACGACCGGTGAAGCCCTGCTGCAGGTCCGAATTGCCTGAAACTCCATCGACAGAGAAGCCCTTCAAGGTTAACGTCTTCCCTTGAGTTTGGTGGGAACAACTAACTCGCAAACCACATGGACACTGTCTCCATCTGGTCGAAATTTCATCAGAGTGCTGTTGAAAACCGGATAGCCAGAGGGAAGGAAACCAGCTTGTGGACTTTAAGGCACTCACACCTTAAACCGACATCTTGCTAAAGCTTTTAGCCTCATCCCTGGGCAGTGCAGGAACCTCCCAGCTTCCTTCTTCTTGTCCCCACGACTGAAGCTCAGGAACAGGGAGATCTGCTGGAACTGCCAGGACCAACTGCCTCAGCTACAGCTCTTCTTCATTAACAAGGTACTGTGCAAACGCGGTCCGGAAATCTTTTCGGCCATCGAGAAAGTGCGTGAAACTTTCCTCAACTACGAAGGCTTGTCTTTCCCTTAACATTCATCAAACTTTTCGCCTGGCCAAATTCTTCTAATCTCTGTGGCAAAGACTTACCCGTTATCTACCAGAACTGTGCTATACTATACAAGAGACTCTGAACCATTGACTTTGGCCCAGGCCTCTTGAGAAGAATTGCTGGTTGTATTTAACTGAAACCCTTTGCCCTGCCTATGAACGTATTTGGGCTGTCTAGTCTTATAACCTTGTCGTTTTACTCCTTTAATAAGTATCTGAAGTGCCATTTTGTCCCACTTCATTGGTGCTAAACTTGTTCATTAACTTACCGGTTGTATTTTTGTGGTTTATAAGTTTGTGATATTGAGCTGCTTATGCTAGTGTAATGTTTCTAACTGACTGAGTAAATAAATGTATATTCTTTTAGCAAGAAACCTTGAGTAAGTGTATATTGGAATCACTGTTTTTGTTTGTTCTTTGTGTAACTTGTTCTACTGCTCACTTAAACTCTTGAGATAAGTCTGGCTGCTCAGCCATCACTACCACTTTATTGTGTAGTACAGGCTTGTACCAAAGGTGAAATTGTGCTTACACGTGTAGTCCTAATTTCCTGTAGTGTTCCCAAAGGGTACTGCAGGTGATTCTGCCTAACACTCCCCTTGGTAGCAATGATCACTCATCTGTTTCCCATGGTTTCAATCAACAGGAGCACTGGTGCACCCTTTCCTGACTACTCATTGAATACCATTACACGGAGGATGAGAAGTTAATTCTTAGCTATTACATACATTGACCTGGCAAAATGATATGCATACTATTCACACCTTTCTGTCATGTGTACATTATAAACTCTAATACCTTTACTAAACACAAACAAATGACAAACCTGCTGCATAATAAGCAGGCACATGGCTTGAGTGCTCCATGTCCAACCACCAACTCCTAAACCACAATGGTGTACAGTCAATAAGATTAAAACACCTGCCATCAGTAGTTTAGATGATGTGTTTAATGGTTTGGTACACACCATAGGTAGTTCTTGTAATTTGACAACATTACCATATTGGCAAAATGTACTATATCTGGGCAACACAGGGAAAAACCTGCATCGTGTTATGCACGATAAGGCAATGTAAGAACAATTATCCTATACTATATCTAAGTTTGCTGAATGTTTTTTAAATACAATATAGATAAACACAGAACTTCTCGAGCATCTTCAATTATGTCTTGAGGAGGAAGCATAGATTGTACAAAACGTTTATTTTTGGGAGACCTGAAAAGTTGGTTAGACCAAGAAAATGACACCGATCCTAA
Organism: Ambystoma mexicanum; assembly: GCF_040938575.1. Lineage (NCBI taxonomy): Eukaryota > Metazoa > Chordata > Amphibia > Caudata > Ambystomatidae > Ambystoma > Ambystoma mexicanum. The sequence continues at coordinate 1,082,102,768 of NC_090937.1, read as the reverse complement.
ATTACTAATCAATGTTTCAGTTCACATCATTTTATTAATCTTGGAGTGGTTCCCACTCATTTCCTTGTCCAACTGTCTTTTAAAGATCTCCAGATGTTATCTGAAGACATCCTAGAAGTCTCTTGGTCTGAACGTTTTATTTGATTCTTTACTATAGGTTATGTATCACCTCTTGTTCCATGAAATAGAATGCCTTTTGATTTTTCTTTTCCACAAAAAAATCAATAAAATTCCCCACAACCACTGAATGGTCTTAAACTATTGAATGTAACCCCCCACCAGTATATAAAGGAGAATATGTTACAAATGTATTCTGTGAAGACAAAAGTCCTAAATATTAGTAAGAAAAAGAAGAAAATGTATGTTTGTTTGGTCTATAGAAGGCACACGACACGAAACTGTTGACAATTTGGTGTACCTGGGATTCCTGATATTGGCCGACCCACATAAAACCTTCTTGCGTCATTTATTAAAAAGAAAAATCAATTTTGTAGGCTGCCCAGATAAAGTGTATCAATGAAAAGTATGGGAAATTTTCCTTAACACCCATCTAGAGGAAAAGCCAAATACCCCTACCAGAAGCTCCGCCCCCGTGTTGCCTATCTGTTGGGAACCGGAAATTGCGACACGCGCAGTACAAATGAGGATGGCTATACCACAAAGAATCCTTGAATCAAGGTATCCATTGAGAAAACCCAATATGCATTCACATAAAAATATGAAGCAGAACTGACACACCCAGAAAAGACACAAGTGAAGAAAGTATATAGACAGTCTATAGGATCTAAGGATGAAGTATCAAAGAAAGGCAACATTTTGGGATCGAAATGAAGATTGCCCATCCAAAGAAACACTGAAGAAAATGCAAAGTAATTTTACAATTGTACAGATGCTGTAATGCAAGTCGACAAAGTAATCCTGAGGGTGGCTACATAGTGAATAGATTGCAGCGATGCACCACTGTATATACATAGGAATTTATAGACTCTGGATGTTCCACAATCCACTTTAGCAAACTTAAAACCCTGTGAATAGAAAGGGCTTGAAGTGTGACGCAGTTGGAAAATAGCTGATGCGAAGGAGAATTCAAGAAATGCTGGCTGGCCAAGCACCAAGAGTCGGGGCCACTGTGAGCCTGGTTGTCTGTTAAGAAGCTACATGAATGTGAGAAAGAAGCAAACTTCTGTTTGAGGTGTAATGGAAAAACACTGAAGGTGTCAAATTAATAGTATTTTATGCCACAAAGAGCTAGAAAATGTGGACTCCAGTCACATGGTCTGATGAAAATAGTGGGTTGAGCTACACTGAAACCAGAAGATAAGACCATGCCAAATTCCCGTTTATTCTCAGGCACAGTGAGCCGTTACAAGGCCGAGTTCAAAGACTTAATTAAAAGGCAGACCGCAGAAGTGATGATGGATGAGGGCTAATTGGGTGGGGAGGCATGACCAGGACAACCCTCCCAACACCTGGGGTAACCAGCTTGCATGATGTTAGCAAGTAAAATATTCCAGAAGGGTACAAGCATGCCAACCAATTATAGAAGTCCATGTACCAAAGAGCCCTATAGGTTGTGTAACCATAAGGTGTCGAGTATTAGCATGACACAGAAGATAACTTGCATTTGGGATGGGCTTAGTTGTCCACCTTATCTTAGAGACCCAATCACAATCCCCGTCAGTATGGAACGTATACTGTCGGGGTGATCTCTCGGGGGCCGGCAGAGCCATCCGCGGACCTCCGGGCTGGGGAGGCCCAACCCCTCCCGCGTCCCAAAAGGAGTATGAGACACACACAAGGAGCAAGGCAACTACTGCTGTTTCTTAGAGTAACGGCAGGGATACGCTCAGTTCGTATGCATCCGGAGTGGCTCTCGTCGTTAGCGGGGCTCGCAGGCCCTTTTTACAGCAGTATGACACGCTTCTTGCGTCACCTGGGAAAATCATCACAAAACCTATCGCCACTTCGGGTTGGTTCTCCGAGTGGTAGGGTTAGCATAGATTCCCTATGGGAAGAAATGTTAGTGGATGAGGACAGGTCAGGTGGTACACCTGGGTTGTCCCTAACAGTTGTTACATTGGAATTGTTACAAGGGGACCTTTAGTGATTGGCTAACAGTAATAGTGTCAGTGATGAGCCCCCCTGTATTCTGATTGGTTCTCCCGCGAGCCCCAAAGCCTGAGACCATCATCGTTCCCAGCTCGCGGTGCACCTGACATTAGCAACAATGTGCAACTATGTGTTTGTGCGGACAATGGACAGGTTTTCTTATGGACTGGTGAGCAGGTCTTTCCCATCGCTGTAGGTGTCCAACTTGCCGCTTCGTTCTTGCAGATTGTGTCCGAGATGTGGGACCCTGACGGTTCTCTGTCTCGTATGCTTGACACCTTGTCAGTTCGGCTTAGTCACGTGTGGGGAGACCGTAGCTGTAGTAGAATTATGAGCATTAGATTTGTATTTTGTCTCTGAGGGCTTGGCACCTGTAGGTATAACCTTGGCGCTGGGCGCATGGCATGCAGGTTGGAACATCGTGGCCTTGGCTGCGGGCTCTCGTTGGGGCTCGTTCTCCATGGTCAGCACTTGTATTTCGTTCAGAGAGGATTTTCGTTTGCAAGGCTCCTGCCTGGGGACTCTTGCTTGCGGCCTACTTGGGCCTACTTCGTGGGTGGCGGTACATAATCCATACCGTGGGGGTCACAAGGTGACAGAGTGTCATACGCAGCATGAGATATACATGGTGGCATCTTCATAGTGATAGGTAGCAAAAAGCATCAGCAAGCATATAGACAAGCTCTTCAGGCGTCTTGCGTTTCTGCGGTGCTGTAGAAGGCCTATGTGAAAAATAACAATGATGTATGTCCGTGGGTTTGTCAGTCCGCTACATCATAGCACTGAGTATATTCTTCGTGTTGGTTGGTGTGTGAGTGACCAGTGTGCATGGTGGCACATGTGTTCTTGTCTGTGGGCTATGTCGTCATGGCATCTCTAACGATGTGAATATGTGTGGCTGTTGTTCTAGTCGAGCTGATCCCTGTTGCAGGCGTCAGCTTGACCCGGGCGTACTAGTGGGCATATTCTTCGTATATGCATGTTTTTGAAGCAGGGTACTTTGTCATCTGGTAAATAAGCGAACTCTTCTCGTGGGGGGTGCCTGGGACATGATCCCCTAGGCCAGGGTCTGGATGAGATCGGGGGAGGGTGTTATCCCATTCTCCCACTTCGTTCCTCCCTCTGGTTGACTTGTCGGCCACAAAATCATCCTTCTCCTTATCTCCTTTTACTCTCCATACTTTCGTTATTCCAGCTAGGTGTCCATAGTGGTTGACATGATCTTCAAATGACCAGTATATATAAACGCATCCGCCACCGGGTTTACAATATACCCATCTTCCAACATAGCTCCTCAGGTTCCTCGGGTTCTCCACCTTCACATATGGCGGGACTAGGTGGTTTTCAAGTATCTGTTTGCGCAACCTTTCTCTTTCTTGTATGATCATGTCCGTGTGCTTGTCATCTTCGGCTGGTAGCAGGGCATGCGTGCCGACCATTTCCATCATCTCATCCGTTGTACGTTCTTTTCTTGCCTTCCAAACCCTCATTCCAATTAACATGGCCATTCCTACAAATAAACAACCAACTATCAATTTCAGTCCATCTGACAACCATGAGGGCATCCATGACCATAAAAAGGAGAACCAGCTGTCATCTTTCTTTACTCCTTTACTTTCTTCGACCATTTTCAAGTGCATCAGGGCAAGTTGTGATACTGCTTCAATAAGTGTTCCATTGTCTGCGTCATTAGCAGGGAAAAATGTGCAACATGATTGTCCAATTTTTGCACAAACTCCTCCTTCCATTGCCGTGAGGAGGTCTAGCACATATCTGTTTTGTAGGGCTACCATACGTACCGCCGTCAGTTCTTCTTAGCTACCATCGGGTTATCTGGAGCCACTTTTCATTTTCATATGCTGCAGTCCTGGGTGTATTATTGATGAGAAGAACATTGCTGCTCTGCTAAATAGTCTGTGTTCTGGTGGAATGGCAGTGAGAGCTGTTTCCGATCTTCCCCACAGGAAGTTTCCCGTCAGTGGTTCTCCTTGTCTTCTCACTCTTGACAAAATGTTCGTGTTGTCGTTCTCCTCACTTTCTTTAAGCGTCACAGATCTTTTCCTCCTTTTGTCTCCTTCGTCCATCTTGGGGAAGTTGGCCATGTTGACATGTTTCTGAGGCACAACCAGAGATGGTAAGTTGATGTGTACCATAGTGCATATGCCATTCCATGATGGAGGTAATGTGTGGTATGCTCTATCGCCGCTGGCCCAATAGTGGTCCATTAGAACTGCTGTGCCGGCACCCCTCTGATAGCAATATTGTACTTTTACAGTTGTTGTTAGTCCCAACATCAACATTGCCGTTGTGTTGATATCACAGTGTGGGTGCAGTTAGCGGTAGTATAGTTATTGGATCTTCATCTTTCTCCAGCCATGTTAATAGTGGTACACTTTTTACCCACTCCATCCAACACTTATGGTTTGTTTCGTTTATTGAGTTCGCATTTTCGTTTGTTACCATATTGCTCCCTACCACTCCATCTGTCCATCCTTCATTCGTGTATATCTTCCCATATATTACAATGAGAGCTCTTTGCCAGCAACCTTGTTCACCAGCAATTTCACTTGCATACCAATCACACTGCAGGTATTGTAATGTTACTTTCTTCGTCTCTCCTTTTTCAGGGCCATCCGTTACGTATCTGAACCCTTGAGTGTGTAGGCGGTAGCTGTTGTACATGTTAAGTGTTTTGATGAAGTTATTTTCATAAGGGTATGAGTCTCTTGTCTTCCATTGCAATGATACCACTGTCCCTTTAAATCGTCCTTTTGTTTGGAACAGTGCCATGTATATCAGACATTCAACTGTCCTTGCCGGTACTTCAGTAGCTACGAACGTCCTTGACGTGCTCATGGCGTATGGGATCAGCGAGCACACATAGCAGTTGTTCTTGATGGTCTGCTTACAAATTTTGGACATGTGCTGATACCACATGTTGTTTGTGACGTGTGCTGAATCTGTGAGATATGTGTCAATCCCATTATTATCTCCATATGTGCTGCGTTTAACCCTATTCCCATTACCTCTTGTGTCACTTGTACCACCTGACACCGTATCTGTTGTAGCTGTGGGAGGGAGTAGATTAGTTTTTGCTGCAGCCATAATTCGAGAAGCATAGTATGTCTGCCAGACAGAGGCAGCAAGTAGACCAGTGATGACCAACACTCTTACAATTTTTATTACAATAGCTAATATCACAGGCATTTTGCTCTTACCTTTGCTGCGGTCCTGCAGCTAATTCTTTGTGATGCTAAAGGTGCCCGCCTGAAAATCTCTAAAAGATATGCGTTAAGGTGTTAGTTGTTAAGCTCTCCCTATCAGGTAGTCGTTTAATGCCCAGGCAAAATGTTGTTCCCACACTAATCTCAGTGCTGGTTAGTGCTCGTGGAGATGTGGGAATGATTGTTCTATGACCAAAATGAACATGTTATAATATACACGTATCCTTCTCTTCTTTAAATATTTTGGTCTTTTTATAGCGTATACAAATTGGTGTGACAAAGGTTCAGGGGTGTTATCGTTTGTGGGTAGCATTTGCCCCTGGGCAAAACGCAATGTTAGTTTCTTCACTTTTCTTATTCAGAAATACTTATGCGCTGTACCTGCATGTGCGAAACAAAAAAGAGAGAGAGAACATGCACGTGTCTACAAGTGTGGTGCAACGTAACAATTTGTTAGGCAATGTCCTTTATTTGGGTAGTGGCAGGGGCGGGCTTGCTGGGGTGGGCTGTGGGCGAATGTCCAAACTCTTTATAGTCCGTGGTTGGGGAGGGGTTAGGGGCAGTGTCGCAAATATCTTTCGTTGCAGCTGCTGCTGTGTTGTCCTTTGTTGTGGTTGTTGCGGTGTTGGCCCTGTCATCAACGCAAGGGTGGGTCTGGTCTTTGTAGGGCTTGACGTCATGTAAGTGGTTCCACACCTTTTTATCACAGAGCTTTACAGCTCGAGGAGCTACTTCTTCCACCTTGTGTGGCCCAGTAAATCTGGGGCTGTTCCACCTGCGGTTGAAGTTGCGGAGGAGAACATGGTCTCCTTCTGCAATAGTCCAGTTAGCTTGTTGTCCTTGCTCCTCGTCTTTTTCTTCTTGTTCAGTGGTTTTCAACCCGCCCCGCATGCGCTCGAGCTGTTGAGAGATAAAGGTGACACTAGTAATCAAGGAAGACGCATATTGATACATTTCATCACCAAAAACATATGCAGAGCTGTCATAGTCGGTCAAGGCCCTTGATGGTGGCGTTAGTGGGAGGCGCATCTGACGTCCAGTCACCACCTCGTGGGGTGTGAGGTGGTGATCTGACCCTGGCCTATTCCGTAACTCAAACAGAGCTAAGGGGAGGCAGTACAACCAGCTTTTCTTAGTTGTCTGTTGGATTTTTGCAATCTCTTCTTTCCGGAGGCCGTTCAGCCTGCGGGTGATATGCGCATTCAAACTTGTGTTTGATGCCAAGTAGTGCAGTTATGCGTTTGAACATTTCGTTTGCAAAGTGCGGGCCATTGTCTGATCGCAGCACTTCGCAAACTCCCTACCTCGGGAATACTTCCCTTACTAGAAATCTTGCTGCTCTGAAGGCGTCTGCATGAGAGCAGGGCCCAGCTTCTACCCACCTCGAAAATGGGCATACCACTACAATCATGTATCTGTGTCCTTGACATACATTGATCATGTCAACGTAGTCAATGTGCAGGTGCAGGAAGGGTCCTTCTGGCCGGGGTATAGTGCCTTTTATCACTTGCAGCGTGTGACCGGCTGTGAACTGTTGACATGTTAGGCATTTGCTGATGAAGTTTGCAACATGTGAATTTAACTCAGGACAGAACCAGGCCTCCTTTATTCGTGCTGCAATCACTTCCTTTCCTGTGTGTGCTGGATGGTGTAGCTGAGCCAGGGCTGTTTTCAATAGGGCTAGGGGCATCACTACCTTCCTGTATTATTCTGCGCCATGGGTGCTGCTGCCTGTAATTCCATTATCTGTGTTTCAGGGATGTGAGTGTATCGCTCCTTCAATAGCATCTGTTTTTCTCCCGCCCTCCCTTTATGTTCTTGTTTTTCTGGGAGGGTCCACATCTCACCAAAGTATGCAGCATGTTTGGCATGTGCGTCTGCTGTTTCGCTTCCTTTTGAGATAGGGTCATCCCCATTAGTGTGTGCTTGACACTTCACCGGGGCTATTTCCCTAGGGTCATTAATTGCTTCAATCAGTTCAGCAAGTAGTAGGGCATGTACCATCAGCTCTCCTGAATCCCTTCGTTGCCACTTTATTAGTCCTGAGTGTACCGTTGATGTGACATATGCACTGTCTGAATATATTGTTACTCTTTTATCATAGCTCTCTTTTAGTGCCAATATTAGGGCCACTAGTTCTGCCGCTTGGGCTGAGTAATGTTGTGGCAGCTGTACACATTTTACTGGGACATACATCCAATCCTCTGTCAGCCTAACCACTTCTGCTCCTGTCCTTCTAACCCCATCACTCTGGTCAATTGTTGAGGACCCATCAATGTACATTATCCCCCCGCCCCCTCTAGGGAATTTTCCTCGACCTTTCTTGTGCTGGAGTAAATTTTGATGGCTTGTGTGCAATCATGTGCGTAGTCACCATCTTCAACTACCTCCACTATAAACCTGGCTGGGTTTACATTGTTGCACCTTACAATTGTTAATTCTAGTCTAGATAAAAGTATTTCGTAGCCTGATGCTCTCTGTGTGGTCAATGTAGATTTGGGCTTGTTCAATATTGCAAAGAGGGCGTGTTCCACAAATAGTGTGGTGGGGCACCCCATCGTTATGGATGATGATTTTTCACTGCAAAGGCTGCGGCGGCCAAACTCTGTTTGCAAGGGAAGTGACCTAACATTACAGGATCCAAGTGTCAGCTGTAAAATGCTACAGGCTTGTGTCCCATGCTTGTCTTTTGTGTCATTCATTACTGCTGAGTCGCAATGTGAGAAGATAAAAAATAGATGGTCATAGTTTGGAGTGGCTAGTACTGGTGCTGTTGAGATTGCATGTTTTAATTCGTCAAATGCTTCTTTCATTTCTTGTGTCCATCCCAACCTTTTGTCCCCCTTCTGTGCCTCACTGAGGGCCTCGAGCAGGGGTCCTATGTATGAGCTGTAATCAAAAACCCATGCCCTGCAGTAGCTGCATAGGCCCAGAAACTGCTGCAGTTCTCTCACTGTCTGTGGTTGTGGTGTGTTCGTTATTGCTTGTGCCCTTTGTGGTGCAATGCTCCTTCCATTCTGTGAGATGAGCTGACCAATGTAGAGTACGTGTTCTTGGCAGTACTGTAGCTTTTCCTTGTCTACCTTGTACCCCTTCTCAGCCAACACTGTGAGCATCTTAATTGAGTCTTTCCTACACCTTTCTTCTGTGGTGCTGCAAATGATGATGTCGTCTAGGTATTGCAGCACCGTGCTCTCCCTCTCGATGTTTCCCAAATCCATTTGTATCACTCTGTTGAAGATGGATGGTGACTCACAGTACCCTTGGGCAACCTTGTGTGTTTCCATTTTGTGTCGCGGTATGTGTAGCTTGTCAGATCCTGTGAGTCTGGGTGCAGAGGTATCGAGAAAAAAGCATTTTTGAGGTCAATCACGGTAAACCGTGATGCCTCTGCTGGGATCCCATATAGTATGGTAGCCGGGTTAGCTGCTATGGGGTACTCTGCCTCTATGATGTGGTTCAAGGGCCTTAGGTCCTGAATAAAATGCCAAGACCCTCCATTCACTTTGCGTACAGGGTACACAGGAGTATTGCAAGGTGATTCTGATGGTACCAGTATACCATTGTTTATTAGGGCGGTTATTGTTTCATATATGCCCTCATCTGCCTCTTTTGATAGTGGGTATTGTTTCACTCTTGGTAGCATTGCTCCTTTTTTCAGTTTTATTTTTACGCCACCAATGCTCTTGATGCAGCCAACGTCATATGGACTGGTGGTCCACAGTGATGCTGCTACAGCTGCCATGTCTTCCTCGTAAAATGGCACTGGTGTAGGGGCAGGTGCCTTGAGTGCCATTGCCATTTTCTGTGCTACCTGCTTGTATGTTACCTTCAACCAAATGTTAATGCTCATCCCAAACATCATCTCTCCCTCTCCGTTGTTGTCTGAGAAGAGCTCCTCATCAGACACCTTTGTAAGCCTGCATCCCTCTGCCAGTGCTATTACAGCTCTCCAAGCTCTCCCCTCCCTGTCCTGGGCATGTACTGCGATTTAGTCAGCAGTTGCCATAATGCTCTCTATGCTCACTGAAATCATTTCCCCTCAATTTCACTTGCCGGTGTCTCTGGTCTGAATAGGTATGCTGCTGGCCTCCTCCAAATTTTGCCCTCAATTCCAGGCAACCATGCAATTGCTATACCTGTCCCATATTGGAATATCTCTACATCTACAGGCTCAGCCAGGGCCACTGTTTGGCCACAGTAAGCCTGCAGTATTTGTTGTGCTGTGAGCATGTGAATTCCTGGTGTAGAGCAAATTATGCCCTTCTCCGTGAATCTCCTGGATGTAACCAACAGGATCTTCATTCTCACGCATCTTGCGTGATGTTATAGCTCCTATGTCTGACGTGTCTGGGTACTAGACCCTTAGAGCCTGCCACAGCGCATGTCTGCAGTTGGCAAATGGCGCTCCATCATGTGATGTGTCAGTTATAGTGACCCCTGGGAAGCCCGCCCTTTTCCAAATGTTATCTGCAGCATCCCCCAATATTGATATTAGGAGTCCCTTCACGTCCCCTACTGCTAGTTTTTGCCCCGCAGTGTGTTTTTTCCATTTCATATATCCACTTCCCTGCTCCTCCACTTAGTGATGGGAGTCTGCATTTAATATTCTCTTTATCAGCATGCTTCCAGGGGACATATTGTGGTCTGGCCCCTCTGCTTTTCAGAAGTGGCATTAAATTGTACCCCTCATTCCCCCATGCCCGTGGGGTTATGTCTGTGTATTCATCCTCTTCCTCTGTGTCGGGTAACTCTTCAATCATATAAATATTACTGTTAATTGCTCTATCGTCCTCTTCATTCTTCCTCCCTCTCCTGTTACCTTCTTCTCTCACTGTGGGCGTTCTTACCCGTTCTTCCTGTCTGCGTCCTGGGAGGTCAATAAGTCTGTTGACATATGGGGTGTGTGCAGGGGTTGGTGTCAGTGGGCGTGGTGCTAGAGGTCGTGTTGTTAGAGTGCGTGGCGTTTGTACCGGTGTTGGTGTTAATAGTTGTGACGCTCTCCTTGCTACCTCTTTTACCTTCTCTTCACCTTTCGTATCTTCTTCCCTCCTTTCGCATCACCAGGGTGACTCGTGGTTGGTGCGTGTAATGTACAGTTTCTCTAAACTTTCCTCATTGCCATCTCCTCCACTCTTTCCTAAACATTATTCCTCCTCGCTGCAAAATCCATCAGGAAAAGACAATCCCCACGCTGTGCATTTTCCACCAACTGTCACTGTCCTTAGATCTATTAAGTCTGCTTCCTTGTGCTCTCCTCCTTTAACAGCTGCCCCTTGTGTTGACGTTGTAGCCACCTCCAAATCCTGGCGTGTGTATGTTCTTACCCCATGTTCCACCCTCCTGTCTCCATTCTCCTCATCCTTTTTTCCTATTATTTCAACACCTATTTCCGCTCTCTTCCTTTTTAGTTCTTCCAACGCCTCCGCACTTACCTTCGCTAATATCCTCTCTTCCTCTTCCTTTCTTTCCCATTTGGCCCATTCCCTTTTTAATATGCTCTCTATTACTTTACCTTCTTCATATTTCCGGGTGCTTTCAGATAGTATTTTCTTTTTCCACAGTTCCATTTCCCTTTCTTTCTCTTCCTCCCTCCGTTTCATTTCATGTTGCTCCACTCGTGACACCCTCTCTGCTATTGCCTTCATCCGCTCTGCTTCCTTCTTCCTTTCTTCCATTCGTTCCTTCATCCCATCCTGCTCGTCCCTATTCTCCTTTCTCTCTTTCTTCCTTCCTCGTGTTTCTTGCTCAAACTGTCTGATCAGTGCACTTTGTGCGTCTCTTAATTCAGCCAACCTTTCCTCCAACATTTCTTCCTCTGCTTGTGACAGTTGACCTTCTCTTGTCTTACTCACCTCGGTCCCTGTCTGTGTGATACACATTTCATCCTTTGCCATCCTCCTCACTACGTCCTCTTCTTCCCCTGTTAATGTCCCTCGGAGCTTCAGGAGCACCTGTGCTGTTACCCATTCGTCTGGTCCTATGGTTGCGCTGTGTTCCCCACTTTCCTTCCCTCCCTTCGTTCCTGCCTGTGTGGAGTTTAAGTTCATCGTGCTCGTCACTTCCACCCCCCTCTGGTAGCTATCTGTAGGGGCATATGGTGGAGGGCTGTATGCGGGGTTGGAGTACCCCTCAGCGGCTTTCAGTTGTTGTCTGGCGGCTTCACTTAATTCCGTTACTGGGTACAACCCCTCTTCTTCCTTTTTCACTACCTTCGCCAGAGGCATATCTTCCATCCCTTCCTTCTTCACCTTCTCTTCTGATACTGTACCCGATCCTTCTTTCTCCGTCTTGCTCTCTTCTGCGCATAGTGCGTTGCTGCTCGCCGTGCCCATGCCCCCTCCGTTTTTCTCCTCTTTGCCTCCCTTCGTTTCTTTGCTCCCTTTCTCCTCTGCTGCCCCTTCCATAGTAAACATCCCCATTGCCCCGGCCTGGCTCCCTGAAACATCTTCCATAAGTTAAACATTTCTATGTGGTGAGCTAATTTCTTTCCCTTGTACGTGTTGTGTATATATGTCAATAGCGAGTTTTGTGTGTATGAATCAAAACTGCCGTTAGGCGGCCATGGTGTCAGTATTTTGTTGTCTGTTCCTTGTGTCCAGTTGATACTTTTCTTGATAATTTTCTCCTTGTATGGCGATAGTGACGTGCAAATGTGTTGGAGGGGTGTAGTTAAAGCGTTTCCCCTCACCCCAGACACCGACCCCTAATATGTGACCATGTTACAGTTTTTGTTTTCCCAATATCAACCTTCTTTACCTGGCCCCATAAACTGGGGATTTCCGACCGTCCGCTGAAAGGTAATATAATTGAAAAATATACAGTTCTTTTCCTTTATTATTTGTCCCCCTTGATGTCACCAGTATGGCCCCTTACGGCCGGGGTGCACGAAGCCCCCTGCGGCTGCGTGTCCTGTGTGGCGTGCTTTTACAGCCGCCCCACCTTTCCTTCTTCTTCAAACCTCTCCCTCCCCTTTTCCGACCCCCTTGCTGAGTGTGACCGGCGTCCACCTCTCCCCTTTTCGCCCCTCCCTTATCGAGAGTTGCCGGCATTCTCTGTGCGCGGCCCTCTCACCTTTTCTATCCCGCCCTTTCCCTTTTTCTATCCTCCGGCCACTCCTTGATCAACCCGAGATGGTCGCAGTGTCCTATACAAGCTCTCCGGGTGACGTCACCACCTTTGCAACTATTACCAGTAAGAAACCTTTATAAGATGAAAAAAGAGTGCGAAATATGTTTTAATCCTTTTGCTTCAACCGGAGCAAGGTAACTCACAATAAACTGTCGCCTCGCGTGTGATCACCAGGGGAGCTTTACCAGCCAATTATCTTCCGCACTTGGAACCAAACTAGCTACCTCCTGCGGGGAAACTTCATTTACCTAACGAGCTTCAACACTCAATTAGTAGGGATCCTCATCTACTCATTGATCTATAACGCCAATTCATAGGAAAGCCACAACTCTTCCCTACAGGTGCCCGTGATCTGAACAAATCAGTGCCTTCTGACAACCACACATGGTACCTTTCGGCTCCACCCAATATGCTCCGTGACGCGGTAGGAGACGGCCCTCATGCCTGTCCAGCCACCACTCACTCGTCTATCATCACTTATTTATCAAATCTTTTGCAGCACACTGTAAACACCTCCCTCCTCCCTTTTTCCAGTTCCTCCCCCCTCCCGCACATCATTACATTGCTTGTTGGGTGTGTCATACTCACCAAGTCCTCTTGAGGCGGGGCCGCCCGACTGCGTGCACCCCTCCAAAGCGGCTCACCAACACCCCTCGTCTGGTCCACGTCTGGACACTCGCCAACCGCGGGCGGGATACTTCTCAAGTCGGCTCCCGAGGGCCAATATCCGGTTTGCGCTGTCCGATCTTCTCGCAGTTCTGCGATGGTCCTGTAGTCCTCAAAAGGGGGCAATGACAGAGGGGGCCGTGCTGCCGGGTTTCCTCATTGCAAGAGGTCTTGGAGTGGTGCTCTCAGGGTAATAGACCTCAAACAGATCTCAGCAGTGCCTCCAACTTGTCGGGGTGATCTCCCGGGGGCCGGCAGAGCTGTCCGCGGACCTCCGAGCTGAGGAGGTCCCAACTCCTCCCGCGTCCCAAAAGGAGTATGAGACACACACAAGGAGCAAGGCAACTACTGCTGTTTATTAGAGTAATGGCAGGGATACGCTCAGTCCGTGTGCACCCGGAGTGGCTCCCGTCGTTAACGGGGCTCGCAGGCCCTTTTTACAGCAGTATGACGCGCTACTTGCGTCACCTGGGAAAATCATCACAAAGCCTATCGCCACTTCGGGTTGGTTCCCCGAGTGGTAGGGTTAGTATAGATCCCCTGTGGGAAGAAATCTTAGTGGATGAGGACATGTCAGGTGGTACACTTGGGTTGTCCCTAACAGTTGTTACATTGGAATTGTTACAAGGGGACCTTTGGTGATTGGCTAAGAGTAATAGCGTCATTGATGAGCCCCCCTGTATTCTGATTGGTTCTCCCGCGAGCCCCCAAGCCTGGGACCATCGTCGTTCCCAGCTCTCGGTGCACCTGACATTAGCAACAATGTGCAACTATGTGTTTGTGCGGACAATGGACAGGTCTGCTTACGGGCTGGTGAGCAGGTCTTTCCCATCGCTGTAGGTGTCCAACTTTCTGCTTCGTTGTTGCAGATTTTGTCCCAGACGTGGGACCCTGGCTCGTTTGCTTGGCACCTTGTCAGTTCGGCTTAGTCACGTGTGGGGAGACCGTAGCTGGAGTAGAATTATGAGCATTTGATTTGTATTTTGTCTCTGAGGGCTTGGCACCTGTAGGTATAACCTTGGTGCTGCTCTCGTTGGGGCTCGTTCTGCATGGTCAGCCCTTGTATTTTGTTCTGAGAGGATTTTCGTTTGCGAGGGACCTGTCTGGGGACTTTTGCTTGCGGCCTACTTGGGCCTAGTTCGTTGGCTGGCGGTACATAATCCATACCCTGGGGGTCGTAGGGTGACAGAGTGTCATACGCAGCATTAGATATACATGGCGGCATCTTCATAGTGATAGGTAGCAAAAAGCATCGGCAAGCATATACACGAGCTCTTCAGGCATCTTGCATTTCTGCAGTGCTGTAAAAGGCCTATGTAAAAAATAACAATGATGCATGTCCGTGGGTATGTGAGCCCGCTACGTCATAGCACTGAGTATATTCTTCGTGTTGGTTGGTGTGTGATTGACCAGTGTGCATGGTGGCACATGTGTTTTTGTCTGTTGGCTATGTCGTCATGGCTTCTCTAACAATGTGAATACTTGTGGCTGTTGTTCTAGTCGAGCTGATCCATGTTGCAGGCGTCAGCTTGACCCGGGCGTACTAGTGGGCATATTCTTCGTATATGCATGTTTTTGAAGCAGGGTACTTTGTCATCTGGTAAATAAGCGAACTCCTCTCGTGGGGGGTGCCTGGGCCGTGATCCCTTAGGCCATGGTCTGGATGAGATCGGGGGGAGAGTGTTATCCCATTCTCCCACTTCAATACCTAGATGTTCCATTTAAGCGTATCACATCCCCTAGTAGATTTTCTTATTTGCCACATAGGATGACGTCAGTAGTGATGAATTTTGAGTATAAGAATACTGTTTTTTATGTGATGCCTTGAGAGAAATTGAGCGAACGTCCATTGATGTCCATTGTAACTCCCTGTTTTAGATGATTGTTAATAAAGCAGTACAAAGTTTTGCCAACTTCCTTAGTCGGTTTGTTTATTGTTGTATGAGTAAGGTCTGCATCCCCATCCATCTCTAAGTATTGCTACCTCGTCTTAAAGGGCCCCAGTCCTCGGGGTTCACCTATAATTAAGTTCTATAATGGGAAAGTTGTACTGAAGCTTCTTTATGGCATAGAGGTGCTGCCCAAACAAAAACTGCAGTTATCCATGGATAAACTGCATACCCTGCTATAATTAATTCATATACATTTATGCGCAAAAACGCTGCATGATCGCCTCGAAGACAACAACCCTACTTAAAGAGTGTATGTTTTAGATGTAAGACAGCATGCCAGAACTCATTTGTTTCAAATTAATTTAATCATTTTTTAATTATAGAAAACTTTTCAAAAGAGCATATCAAATATATTAATAACACATCTATAAAAACCAATTGTCAAGAACACACATTTTATCACATCAACAAAAAAGCTCACATCTCACATATCATTACCTTCCATACTCTTTCATCCCCATACATACAAAGAACACTCATACTTGTGCAAAAAACACAATCCTGGTACTTTTGTTCTGAGACTCAGAACATCCCATCCATATGGGTTTGATATTTTACTAGTTCCAAAAGTGTCTATTTAACAATATTTTTTCCATCAAAAGATGTAAGAACACTGGGTTTGTATTCCAAGGCTAATTATTCATAGACCCATGTTAATCGCCATATTTGTCTATAAAAAACCCAAGTTAGAGCCAACTCTGGGAGGAGTAGGCTCTGTGGTATTGTCGACTCGAGTTTCGGGCTACCAGAGCGGTCTATACAGCTTCCGTCTGGTGCACCTCATCAGGATGTATATATTACAAACAAATTACTATAAACAGAATTCAAATTGATGTGAATTGACAAAGTTCATTCAATTTCAAAGAGCCAGTTTCTTTTGCTTCACAGGGTGTTCAATAGTGGTAAACCAAATACGATTATTTTGAAAGCAGCTTCTTGATTCGCACAGGTGTTGTTTTCTCCTCGCTGGATATATTGTCGGCCAATTGGTTTGAGTGCACGAAGCCAATGGCACAAGATCCCTGTATTCTTCCCAAAAAGAGGAAAACACTGGATGTGCACAGTGTCTCACACTCAAGGTGTCAGCAGTATGTATACGGAGCCAACTTTCTTGTGAATTAGCGTTGTGTAGATTCTGCAGAACCCATGGGGTGAATGAAAATGTAAAACGTGTATTATTGTTTTGTCCTGAATTGCGGGCCAAGAACATCTTAATTTTTGGCAAATTTGTTTCTACGTTAGAAAGGGAGAATCTCTGGTAATGTTGAGTGGGGGCTCCGTAACTATGATCATGGCCATTGTGAGATTGTACAAATTAAGCAAGCTTTGCACGTGAGATGTTTTTTTGTTGTTATATAAAAGGTTCTAATGTATTGGAATGTGTATTGTATTGCTTAGGAAGCTTCAACCTACCTTAGGTACAGCAGATGCTCTCCCTGCAGTTTCTGCTAAGACTTTTGCTGACTCGATTGCTGATCCAGTTACCATTTTGATTAATGAATCATTCGTGGAAATCATTGTCCCTGACCTGGTGAAAGTGCTATTATATCTGCACTTTTGAGAAAAAGAAATCATTGGACTGAATAACTATCGACCAGCTGAGGCCTTATTTGGCCATCCAAAATATTGGAACCAGTGGTTATGTTCCAGCTTCATTCTTTAATTAAGCAGCATCATTACTAAATGATTAGCAATCTGTGTTTTCCGCCGTAAACATTGAACTAAAATTGCTTTATTAGCTGTCCGAGATGACATCCTGGTTTCGGCCAACACAGATGAAGTAACTCTCTTTGTATTATAGATCGCTAGACAGGTTGTTGATAATGCACATCTTTCTCGACTGTCTGCTAGTAACCAAATCTCAAAACATGCTTTGAATTGATTCTGTTCATTTATCAGAATAGATAGCAACAAGTCAAGCCTGGTCCTTTCCTTTTCCCAAGAAATCTCTGACATGCGTGATCCCACAGAGTCCACCTTCCTCCCCATTACTTATACATATACTAATATTTACATCAGATCTTTATTTCAAATCTTTATCACTAAAGGTCTGAATTACCATTCATAAACCTTCTTGTAATCCCAAAAACTAGATTTAAACATTAATGAGATGCAGATTTAGCGGCCGCCTTCTCTGGGAAACGGTTTTTTCCCCATTAGGCTCACAGAAAATGATTTGCTTTTCCACCAATCATTGAAATGTTGGCTTTTCTTTTGATCTAGGTGTCATGGGGGATTTTAAACATTCAAATATTGTACATTGACACAGTTCAGACTGTAGGTGGCACTTTTCAAATACAAAATGAAAATTCAAAAATGCATTTAGATTTAAACCACAGTACACACTGCCAATTTAATGCCACTGTCACAGGGCCTCATTATGATTTGGCCAGTATGTGGTAAAAGTGCCAGAAATAATGTTTACCAGCACTTTTACCAGACCGGCCAAGTACAACTCTGCCAATGGGGGTTAAGAATTTACCTCAAGCTAAGAGCTGGAGGCAAATCTGGCCCCTACTGGCAAAAAGCTGCCTTTATTACTGGCACAGCCGGTAATAGCAACAAAATCCTCCCCAATGGAGTCTCCATGGAATGGGGATTTGCCGTGTATACCGGCACTTGTAATCTGCTGGTAATACCGGCAGACAAGTGCTGGGGACAGTAATTGCGTTTGCTAGTATTCCAGCGGATTTACCGCTGGAATACTAGCAAACTTATAATGAGGCCTAGTTTGTCTTGTGTGCTGCCACAGATGCATTAATAGATACTCTAGCTCCCCATATCACAAGTGAGAGGTGAGTTGTGAACATTAAAAGTGCTTTCGCCTAGCATAGGTTGCAGAGTGGAGTGTGTCATGTGCTAGCTGTGTACAATACTCAGGACAGTGGGAGAACCTCGAAATGTATTTATAAATTGACAATGGGCCTCATTACAAGTATGGAGGTAGCCATGCCACTCTTAGCGCCATGGCTACCTCCATACCGGGTACCGGGTCCGAGTTCCCTGAATGGGGAAATACCGGGCCATTCCGACCTTGGAGGGCCCGGTATTTCGCCATTCATGGAACCCGGACCCGGTACATCCGCATTCCCATTTGAGCCACCATAGGGCTCAATGGGAATGGGGAGCATGCTAACAACGGGCTCATTAATGATGGGCCCGTTGTTAGCATGCTGGAACGCTCGCGGAACCCGCTAAGGATGTCTGGTAAAACCAGGCGTCCTTAGTGAGACTCGCGAGCGGACCTCGTAATGAGGCGGTAGGGGGTTAATGGCACTGGCAGCTCTACCGGTGCCGTTAACCCCCTACCGCCAGGGTCGTAACGAGGCCCAATGTATCCTAATGTTTCAATGAACAACATGTAAAATGCATTTCCCAGCTGTATGTACCCTGTAACTAAGTACCCTACAAGTAACAGCACCTCAATGCCTAAGGGCTGTTTGTGCGCTATACAAATGTAAAATAAATAAATAAATAAACCACGTTGCCTGGCTCTACAATGTGAGACACCATTTCCCTCACTATTCATTACAGTAAATAACAGTTGAGGGCACTGAAGCTCTTCGTTTTCCATTGGATCATGATGAATGCATCCTACATCAGTATAATACCATGATTTGTGCCAATCATCATGGTGGTCCCACATGTAAGGGGTTACTTTCACATATAAGGCTAAAACTGGATCCTGAAGAGGAGAAGCCAGACAATTGATTGCAATAGGATCAATTTTAAGAAACAGCAATGCATCTTGCTATGCAATAGACACTAATTAATGACACCTTTGGCATATGGCCAGTAATGCTTTCGTATAGACCCCAGGACGAATACTGTTTGTTTAAGATCTAATGTTTATACTGCACTGGAATCCTTCCTTCCTCCCACTGACACTGAAACTGCTTTTCTACACACACCACTCATACAGAGTGGTTGTAGAACCTGAAGTGAGAATTAACATAAAATAGGATGTTTGCAAAAGTTTAACACTGTATTTTGTACTTTAGTTTATACTTTTGCTACAAATTACGACTTTCAGGAGAATCTGGGGTAGAGTTTGGTTACTTTTCTGAAAATGATAGTATCTGACCTCAAGCTGCTGACCTATTGCAGGCCAGGAATGGTGGAAGGGCGTTATTGGCGACAGACAGTGTGGACTCAAAGGCTTATTTTCATGGATCGTTTCCAGACATATACATTTCACGCCTGGGACTCATGCAGCCATTGCACCCCCGCGATGGTGGGAGTTGTGCATACTAAATGTCATTGCATTATGTATTGGTAATAAGGAGCATGCTTATAAAACTGAAATATGACCATGTTATGAAGTGATAACAAATCTTTGCAACCATCGCCTCCTCCCTAGATACATGGATTGTGATTGTAACTTGATTAGTGTTTCGCTGGGTAATTGCAATTGAGCATCATTTACTGTCTAATTAGTTGTTTTACTGACAACATCTGTGAGTGACTGAGTGGTGTTGATTTCATTCACAGTACAAGAGTACTGTAAAACGAGTGGGGCGATGGGTCCATATATTACAGTGCATGTTGATAGCCTAATACTGCATGTTTATCGGTGTGATCATTATCGGTGAACTTGAAACACTTGTGTATAGGCGCGTTATAAATGTCATATCATATGTTCCTATGCATGTATGTGCTGGAAAACGTTGCAATAGAAGAGCAGGATGTTGGGTAGGTACTTGATCATTTTTTTTCCCGATTTGATGCTCTTCCAGTCCCAGAGACTTGCTTTTTATGCAGTTTTCCCCATTCGTACAGCCTGGCTGTCAATCACACAGCAGGATGGCTGGCCTGGCAAGGCCAGTCCCCTTAGCCAATCAGCCAAGAGTGCAACTTGGGTTACCAAGGGAACCCATGGCAGGGGTCTGAAGATCCCTCCCTCACATCCTGCCTACCTAGACTATCAGGCGCCTTAAGGAGGGCTTCTGTGCAGAAGCCCGCGAAAAGACAGCGAACAAAGGAGTCATCCCCGGTTTGGCGCGCAGAGAAAAACATGAGAAAGATTTTAACAAAAGAAATGGTGAATAAACCCAGCCAGAACCAACATAAAATGTATTTGGTCAAGCGAGTTTATGTTTGAGGCTAATATAATAGCCTAAAACATTACCACGTGTCATGACCGCAGCCTCCAAGGAGTCAGGTTTAGCCCAACTGCCTCGGAAGCTGGGTCACAACTTCATTTCCAGGCACCCATCGGCTCGCATAGGGGCCTTATGGACCTTGTCCTGGCGCCAGTGGTGCCAGGCTCATAAGGGGACTCAGTCCCGGCACAGGACGTGCCGGGCTCATGATGTAAGGAATGGTGCTTGGGTGGACCTACCTGCTGCAGACCATGCTGCTCACTCACCTGCAGGATGAAATCCTCATCCATCCATGGCTGGAACTACTTTACCTCTGGGTGTGGCCAGCACCACTCCCTGGGACTGGATACTGGAACTATTCTGGAAGCTGGGACTTCTTACCTGGGCGAGGCTGCTGTGGAAGGAGACACCTAAGCACTCCAGTAAGCTATTTAAACCACGCCCGATCAGAGCAACGTGCTTCGCGTTATTCTGCAATAGCAGCAGGACGCTCACCGTGTCAGCTCCAGAGAATCTTCAACTTCTGCATCTGGGGAAGAGAAATCCGCAATCTTACCTTCCGAAATACCATCTTCGTCTTCAGCAGCATCTGAAAAGGGAAAAGAACACCAGGTTAGCACGAGATAAAAAACCAGCGCAGCACTTACCCAGTCCATCGGTGCATCTCAAGCCACGGGCTGCAGCTTTCCATTTTTTCCGGCACCCTGTGGAAGCAAAGACATTGGTTAGTAAACCTCCGTGAAACTTTCCTTACCTGCGCAGCATTCTTCTCGCCTCCGCCGACGCTGCTACTCGCATCTGCAAAACAAAAGGACATCATTAAGAAATACAAAACTCCATCTATACGCACGTGTTTTGGGCAGCGCTCATCTTTCTCACTCCTCGGTGCATTCCTTGTCATCCATTTTTCTACCCAGCTGCTTCTGCGATCTGAAAAAGGAACAGAGACATTAAGAAGTGCTTTTAACTTCGAATTGACATTTTCTACTTACTTGCCTGCAATACCTTCGCCATTCCATCGCTCTCCGGACTTCCATATTCAAGCAACCGCCGTTCGTGCTGCTAACAACGGCCTAGCTCCAAATCTTCATCCTCTGCAACCAAGAGGCTGGACAATTAACCAGTGAAGTAACTGGCTTCGGCGCCCCTGCACTGACGCAGGATGGAGAGCTCCGCTTTCACCTACATAAGGTGAGCACATTTAGCCTACGAACTACTTGGGAGTACCAGGAAGGGAAGGCAGCTTACCCAGTCAGGCTTATATATCCATATTGACCCCTTGCTCTCATAATTGCAGACACCTCACCCTTCAGATCAAGATCTCCGTGAGGAAAGGGCCTTTCCAGGGTGGCATTCGAGGCCTGCGCGTGACCCTAGAAGACTCCGAGAACCCCCAGCCCAGACCTGCGCCTCCGAGGGATTCAGGTGAGCGTTACAGAACGCGAAGCCTACCGCAATTTTCCCACCCAGGCGCAATGGAAACTTCGGACACAGATCAACTGGCTCAATTGCTTGGGGAACTAAGGGCAAAAGTACACGCATCTCGCCAAGAAACAAACGCTTTACGAAGGGAGTTGATCATTGCCAAGGAACGGACGGATGATCTGGCCAGACAGTTGCTACAGGCTCAAGCGGGACAGACGCCACTGCCTCCCTATGGAGGGGGCGGCACTCCTACAACCTCAAGTAATCCGGTGCAAATTAATCTGCCAGGGAATGTGCCTTTGGCCCCGCCCAAACGTTTTTCCGGTGATCCAAAGCGATATGCAGTATTCATCAATCAATGCCGCTTGCACTTTCTGTGTAGACCCGCCGCATTCCCAACGGACCAAGCCAAGGTAGCGTTTGTACTTTCCTATCTTAGCGGTAGTGCTGCAGATTGGTCCATTCCTCTCGTGACACAGGATGACCCGCTCCTCTATAACTTTCAAGACTTTCAGACCAGTATGGAAAAGTTGTTCGCAAGACATTCACAGGGGTAGGCCTTGGACAATGAACTCCTGTCACTCAGACAAGGTAATCAGGATCTCCTGGCTTACATAGCGACCTTTAATAGACTGGTGGTTGAGACCAGGTGGCCTGAAGATAAGAGAATCACGCTCTTCTACAGAGGTCTACGTGGAGAACTTAAAGACGTTTTAGCACAGGTGGTTAATCCGCCGCAAGACTGTTCAGATTATATCGACCTAGTAGTCCAATTAGATCATTGGCTACAGAACAGGAAGACCGATCGATCCAGATTTGAAACCCGGGTACTTTCAAGACCTCAGAGCTCCGCTAAAGGGAATGACTCCGTGGAACCAATGCAAATAGGAGTAGTAAAAGAACCATTAACTCAGAAAGAACGGGAAAGAAGAAGGCAATTACAGCTGTGCCTATACTGTGGGAATTCTGGACATTTCCTTCGTGATTGCTCAGTGAAACCGGTCAAGAAGACCGTAGGAGTTTCTGATAAAAATGCTGAGAAACTGGAATCGGGAAACGACCTCGCCCGACAAGCGTAGAGGTCCGCTTGCCGAGCGTTAAAACCAGTTCCTGGACCTCGCATTTGGTAATGCCTATGGTCCTCATAAGTCCCAATAGACCAGATCGCATGCATGCTATCAAAGTATACATTGATAGCGGAGCAATCAGTAATTATGTGGACCAAGACTTGGCTATCAGGATGGATCTTCCCCTACGTCCCAAGATGGTAAAGGACGTAATCACTACAGTGGATGGTACTGAAATAGCTTCCGGACCAGTTTCTCATACCACCATGGAGGTAACGTTGTTATGTCAAGACGGACATCGGGAGAAGATCGTGTTTGATGTAATCAAGGCCCCGCAGTTTCAGGCGATTCTGGGAATGCCTTGGTTGGAAAAGCACAATCCTCAGATAGACTGGCGAGCCAAGGTAATCCGGTTTCCAGAATGCGCTTCAACCTGTTATCCTCAGCCCGAAATCAAGCTAGCAGCCATCACTTCCGAGGACCCCCGATTACCTCTGGAGTACCAAGAGTTCAGCGACGTCTTTCAGAAAGATCAAGCCAACACCCTGCCTCCGCATCGGTCATACGACTGCCAGATAGACCTAATACCTGGGTCCACCCCTCCGTGCAGTAGAATATATGCCCTCACTGAACCAGAAAACCTCCATCTCAGGCAATACTTGGACCAGTACTTGGCTAACGGATTCATCCGCCCCTCGAAATCCCCGGCTTCCTCAGCTTTGTTCTTCGTCCCGAAAAAGGAAGGTGACCTAAGAACTTGTATCGATTATCGCGCCCTGAACCAGATTACAGTCAAAAACCGATACCCGTTGCCCTTGATTCCTGAATTATTGGACCAGGTAAAAGGCGCCTGCATATACACAAAGTTAGACCTCAGAGGAGCTTACCATTTGGTACGCATTAAGGAGGGCGACGAATGGAAGACGGCCTTTCGCACTAAATATGGATTATTTGAGTATCAAGTAATGCCCTTCGGACTATGTAACGCACCGGCCGCCTTCCAGTTTTTCATGAATGATGTCCTCAGAGAACTTATTGATGTGTGCGTAGTCGTTTATATTGACTACATCCTGGTATACTCAGCCTCAGAAACTGATCATCGTAGACACGTCACAGCGGTTTTACAGAGACTTTGCCAACACCGCTTGTTTGCTAAACTGGAGAAGTGCACCTTTCACGCAAAGGAAGTGGAATTTTTAGGGTTCATCTTGTCACCCAACGGAGTTCACATGGACTCAAGAAAAGTGGATGCTATCACCAAATGGCCTTCCCCAACTTCCGTGAAAGGTGTACAGAGCATGCTGGGCTTCGCTAATTTTTACCGAAGGTTCATTCCTGAATTCTCTCGGGTAGTCCAACCTATCACAGCTCTTCTGAAAAAGAATAAAAAATTCGAGTGGACTCCAGAAGCCGAACAAGCCTTCCACGAATTAAAAGCCAAATTTATCTCTGCTCCAGTCTTAAGGCATCCCCGTCCAGAACTTCCCTACATCGTCGAGACAGACGCTTCCAGTCTTGCAATGGGGGCGGTGCTGTCACAAAGAGACCCCGAAACGCACCAGTTACACCCTGTAGCCTTTTGGTCTCGCAAATTTTCGGCTCCTGAGATCAACTACACAATTACGGACAAAGAACTCTTGGCAATTAAGTCCGCCTTTAAGGCCTGGTGGCATTATCTTTTGGGAGCCCGGCACACAGTAACTGTAATCACCGATCACCGTAACCTCCAGTACCTGAAGTCAGCTAAAGCTCAATCTTCGAGGCAACTACGCTGGGCTCTATTCTTCGCAGAATTCGATTTTGTAATCACATATCGACCAGGCGTCAGGAACGGAAAAGCAGACGCCCTTTCCCGGATAGGGGTAGACAAACTTACAGCTAATCCGGAGCCGGTGCCAATAATTCCTGAACAAAAGATACTAGGAGCAATCAACACACTATCCCTCAAAGAGATTAAAGCAAAGGTCAATCAACTCATAACTCCCGAAGATTCATCGAATTGGCAATTGAAAGGAAAGGATTTTACAATAGATCAGAACCTATTGTATTTCCAAGGAAGACTATTCTTACCCTGCGTTGACTTACAAAAACAGGTCATCACCTGCTACCATGATTCTCTAATGGAAGGACATCCTGGAGTTGCCAAAACCTCAGAGAAAATTAAAAGGCATTTTTGGTGGCCATCTTGGAGGAAAGATGTTAAAAAGTTTGTGGCTTCTTGTGGTATCTGCGCACAAAACAAGAGTCAGAAGGAAAAGCCAGCAGGATTACTACGTCCAATAGACATTCCACCAGGCCCTTGGCACACGCTCTCGATGGATTTTATCACGGATTTACCCCCTTGCTCCGGATACAACACAATTCTAGTGATCGTGGACCTTTTTTCAAAAATGGCTCATTTTATCCCCCTGAAGGGTTTACCTACAGCTTCCATTCTAGCCCGAGAATTTCTTGAAAACATTGTCCGGTTGCATGGTTTCCCATCAGTACTAATCTCTGACGGAGGGAGCCAATTTATTTCCCATTTTTGGCGGAGTTGTTGTCGTTTAGCACAAATAGATGTACGACTTTCCACCAGCCATCACCCTCAAACCGACGGGCAGACTGAGAGAACTAACCAAACTTTAGAACAATATCTGCGCTGCATGTTGCATCAATCCGAGGGTACTTGGAAGGATGTCCTTTGGATTGCTGTATACGCTTACAATAATTCAATCCATTCTGGGACGGGAAAAACCCCTTTTTTCCTGCTGTATGGAAGTCATCCTCGAACCTCAAATCTGGACCCACCTCAAGCTCTCGGAACACCTGCTGTTGACCATCTGCATTCGGCGATAACTTAAGCATTTAAAGAAGCCACAGCTCATCTTCAATGAGCTAAAGAATCATACAAAAAAGGAGCAGACCAACATCGAAAAGAGGCTCCTCAATATCAAAAAGGAGATCAAGTCTGGCTGTCCACTAAACATTTATCTTTAAAAGGGCCACGCACCTTCAACCCAAGATATTTAGGACCCTACTCGATCACGGCCGTGATTAACCCAGTGGCTGTCAAACTAGAATTACCTACTCGAATGAAGATACATCCTGTCTTCCATGTTTCTCTCCTGAAACCTGTGCAACCCGGAACCCGTTTGACTAAACCTCCTGAGCCAATCCAAGTTGACGGAGAATCCGAATTTGAAATTCGAGACATCCTGGACTCCAAAATTTCCAAATCAAAACTATACTACTTGATTGATTGGAAGGGATATGGACCCCAGGAGAGATCTTGGGAAGCCTCAGAATATGTACATGCACCTCGTCTAGTCCGAAAATTTCATCTGGCTTTTCCCAACAAGCCAAAACCTCCGGAAAAGACAAGCTTGGGAGGGGCCTTGAGGGGGGGTGCTGTCATGACCGCAGCCTCCAAGGAGTCAGGTTTAGCCCAACTGCCTCGGAAGCTGGGTCACAACTTCATTTCCAGGCACCCATCGGCTCCCATAGGGACCTTATGGACCTTGTCCTGGCGCCAGTGGCGCCAGGCTCATAAGGGGACTCAGTCCCGGCACAGGACGTGCCGGGCTCATGATGTAAGGAATGGTGCTTGGGTGGACCTACCTGCTGCAGACCATGCTGCTCACTCACCTGCAGGATGAAATCCTCATCCATCCATGGCTGGAACTACTTTACCTCTGGGTGTGGCCAGCACCACTCCCTGGGACTGGATACTGGAACTATTCTGGAAGCTGGGACTTCTTACCTGGGCGAGGCTGCTGTGGAAGGAGACACCTAAGCACTCCAGTAAGCTATTTAAACCACGCCCGATCAGAGCAACGTGCTTCGCGTTATTCTGCAATAGCAGCAGGACGCTCACCGTGTCAGCTCCAGAGAATCTTCAACTTCTGCATCTGGGGAAGAGAAATCCGCAATCTTACCTTCCAAAATACCATCTTCGTCTTCAGCAGCATCTGAAAAGGGAAAAGAACACCAGGTTAGCACGAGATAAAAAACCAGCGCAGCACTTACCCAGTCCATCGGTGCATCTCAAGCCACGGGCTGCAGCTTTCCATTTTTTCCGGCACCCTGTGGAAGCAAAGACATTGGTTAGTAAACCTCCGTGAAACTTTCCTTACCTGCGCGGCATTCTTCTCGCCTCCGCCGACGCTGCTACTCGCATCTGCAAAACAAAAGGACATCATTAAGAAATACAAAACTCCATCTGTACGCACGTGTTTTGGGCAGCGCTCATCTTTCTCACTCCTCGGTGCATTCCTCGTCATCCATTTTTCTACCCAGCTGCTTCTGCGATCTGAAAAAGGAACAGAGACATTAAGAAGTGCTTTTAACTTCGAATTGACATTTTCTACTTACTTGCCTGCAATACCTTCGCCATTCCATCGCTCTCCGGACTTCCATATTCAAGCAACCGCCGTTCGTGCTGCTAACAACGGCCTAGCTCCAAATCTTCATCCTCTGCAACCGAGAGGCTGGACAATTAACCAGTGAAGTAACTGGCTTCGGCGCCCCTGCACTGACGCAGGATGGAGAGCTCCGCTTTCACCTACATAAGGTGAGCACATTTAGCCTACGAACTACTTCGGAGTACCAGGAAGGGGAGGCAGCTTACCCAGTCAGGCTTATATATCCATATTAACCCCTTGCTCTCATAATTGCAGACACCTCACCCTTCAGATCAAGATCTCCGTGAGGAAAGGGCCTTTCCAGGGTGGCATTCGAGGCCTGCGCGTGACCCTAGAAGACTCCGAGAACCCCCAGCCCAGACCTGCGCCTCCGAGGGATTCAGGTGAGCGTTACACCACGTTTATATAAGATCATCGCTGTAGAAAAGTTAGGGTAGATACCACTGCCACCAGCCAAGTCTTAATGTGAAGGGAGTGAAACAAGGCTCCAAGAGGCACAGACAAAAAGGGATGAGTTAACCCTTTCCAATAGTCCATGTAAGATGGGGTGTACTGGGTCTGTGGTTTCAAGTGACTATATAAAGTTAATGGCAACTTAACCTGTTTCTGGGGGACAGTAGCCAGCCCCAGAAAAATGGAGTCAGAATGTAAGAATGGGAAAAAAGGCTCACACTCTTACCAGGTGAAAAGAATAAATCCTAGACATCCAGCAAAGCTGCTGATGGAATCATTAGGTAAGGGAAATCAACCATTTATGGGAATTCTCCCTAACACTCGCCCCTCCAGTCTAAGGGACAGGAGGATTTACTCCACTCCTGGATGAATCTCTACCTCTAGTCAGTTATAAACATCCTAGAGAGACCATCAGCATTTTGGTGGTGACATCCTGCTCTGTGCTCAATGGTAAAATCAAACCCTTGCAGGCAGATTGGCCATTTTAGCAGTTTTGGGTTTTCCCCTTTCATTTGCATTAACCATCTGAAGGGTTGGTGGTCAGTTTGAATCACAAAAGTAGATCCATACAAGTATGGTCTAAACTTCTTCAAACTCCACACAATGGCAAAGCATTCACGCTCTATGGTTGCCCACCTTGTTTCTGGTTCCTTCAGTTTCCTACTGATGAAGCAAATGGGGTGCTCCCTACCTTTCTCATCCAGTTGACTAAGGACTGCACCTATACCTACATTAGAGGCATCGGTCTGCACAATGAAGGGTTGGTGATAATCAGGAGCTCTTAGGACTGGAGCTTGACAAAGGGCTTTCTTCAGGCTTTCAAAGGCTTGAATGCACTCCTCATTCCATCTAACCTTTTTAGGGCATTTGGGTCCCATAGTTCTCAATGAAATTCCTGTAGTACCCAGTGAGTCCTAGGAAAGCTCTCGCTTGGGTTTGAGTAGCAGGGGTGTCCCAGTTTTCCACAGTTTGTACTTTGCTGGGCAATGGCCTTATCTCACCTCCTCCTACCTCATGACCAAGGTAGACCACTTTAATCTGACCAATTTGACATTTGCTTGCCTTCATGATCAGATGGGCCTGCTCAAGAGCCTGCAAAACATATCCCAGGTGATCAATATGTTTTTTCCATGTAGGGCTGAACACTGCAATGTCATCCAAGTATGCCATGCAGAAGTCCTCCATCCCATTCAGAACCTGATTAACCATCCTTTGAAATGTAGCAGGAGCATTCTTTAGTCCAAAAGGCATAACCTTAAACTGGTAGAGGCCTGCTGGGGTAGAACATGCAGTTTTCTCCTTGCCATGGTCTTTCAGTGCTATTTGCCAATAGCCTGAGATTAGATCAAATGTCCTGAGGTACTTGGCTGAACCAAGTCTATCCACCAGTTCATCTGTCCTTGGCAAAGGATGGGCATCAGTCTTAGTGACTGCATTTAGAGCTCTATAGTCCACACAGAATCTCAACTCCTTGGATCCTGCCTTTGGTATTAGAACAACTGTACGAGATCATGGACATGTAGAGGGCTCTATAACCCCAAGATCAAGCATCTTGTTGACCTCTCCTTTGATGTGGGATCTTACATGTTCTGACATTCTGTACCCCCTGCTTTTGACAGGTAAACAGTCACCAATGAGAATATCATGCTGGCCCTAAGGGGTCAAGACTGGTGATAGTGAAATCAAGGAGGCAAACTGATTCAACAGAATTTTGCACTCCTCTTGTTGTTCAGAAGTCAGCTGAGAAGAGAGATTAACTCCTATCTGTTCATCTAAAGTCTGGCCTCTGAGGAGGTCAGGTAGAGGTTCACTCTCCTCTTCCTCTTGAGCTGAAGCTAGAAGCAAAATGGTTGGTGTGAAAGACTCTGGGAGCCTCCTTAGGTCTGCCTAAATCCACCAGATAGTTCACCTCTCCAAGTTTGCCCACAACATTGAAGGGTCCTATCCACTTGTACTGCAAGGCCCTCTGCCTTGATGGAACCATACCTAGTACAAACTGGTCTTGAGTAAACTCAACCATGTTGGCCTTCTGATCATGCCAATGTTTGACCAGAGCCTGACCTGCTTTCAAGTTATCACTTGCTTCTGCCATCATGTGTGACATTCTCCTCCTGGAGACCTATCACATAGCCAGTCACTCTGACTGGCTTGGGGGAAGGAGCACTCTCCAACCCCTCCTTGATCAGGGCCAATGGACCTCTGACTGGATGGCCATAGAGACGTTCAAAGGGACTTTAACCAACTCCCTCCTGAGGGAGTTCTCTATATGCAAGGAGAAGGCATGGTAGTAGAAGGTCCCACTTTTTCTTAAGGGGTTCCTCTAAAGCACATATCATGCTCTTCATAGTATGATTAAACCTCTCTACCAGTCCATTTGTCTGTGGATGGTAGGCTGTAGAGAACTTGTAAGTGACACCACAGTTCTTTCCACATGGCTTGCATGTAGTGGGACATAAAACTGGATCCCGTCTCGGATTTTACTTCTTTAGGAAACCCTACTCTGGTACAAATACCAAGTAGAGCCTTGGCCACAAGAGAAAGGCGTGACAAGGGGTCAACAGGACTCAACAGGACCTTGCAGCAGAGCTAGATGGCTGCTAGCTTGAAAGGAGAT
This sequence comes from Ambystoma mexicanum, assembly GCF_040938575.1. Lineage (NCBI taxonomy): Eukaryota > Metazoa > Chordata > Amphibia > Caudata > Ambystomatidae > Ambystoma > Ambystoma mexicanum. The sequence goes on along the minus strand of NC_090937.1, from coordinate 1,082,072,622 downwards.
CACGTGAGGTACAACATTCAGAAAGGTTTTATTTTAAACTAACAAGAAGGCATATTTACATAATTTACATGCGCTGTAGCACGAGACATATGCATACTGAAGTACATTGTAGTCTGCATATTGGTGGGTTAGTAAGCAAAGTGACAGTTTATTTCATGTATTGTTTAAGATCACAATACATTAACATTGTCGACACACTGGTTGGTGTTTCTGGTTCGGTATATTGATGGCAATGAGCAGTGGCTGTTTAGAGTGGAGCAGTGCTGCAATGTTGTACCGAACTGTCTTCAGGACATAGAGTCGTGGTTGGACCTTTTTAATAGAGATGGGCGTGCTCCTAAAGTTAAAAAAGGGGGGTCTGTGTTAGGTAACGGTGATCAAATGATGCCAACTAATGGAAAAAAGGAGAAGCTGCAAGGTTGTCAACCTACCATGTGCAAGTCAGTTAAGGCCATGGCTGAGGTCTTGATTTATCCAGCTGCTAATGTGTGCGGCTGGAGAAGCGATCTGCATGAGTCAGATGCCAGGATCTAAGTAAGAAAAGAGTCGAAGTGACTGTTAGGTAAAGTTCATGTGGTGGCAGTTTATACTCAAAAGGGTGGAGTACAAGGTGGTTGTGCCTATGTTGTGGGTGTATGGGCTACGCGGGCCTTCTAAAAATAGGGCAGGACATATTAACCACTCTGTGGTACATCGTAAACTGGTTGCGGCGATCCAGGTAAGTAAACAGAAAAACTGTGGATATTAGTTTTGTGCATTTAGCACATCTATGGTGCATATGGTAGAACAAGTTACCATTAGTGAGGAACTCTATGGGTTTCGAAGCAAAAATATCGTAATTAAAGTGGAGTTATGATTACTGAAACAAAGACCTCTATCACTAGTACAAGGGAGTACGTGAGCGCGGTGCGATAGTTACAGAGGGTGTGTGGCTGCCCAATGTATGGGAGTCCATGATTAAGAGCTGTGCAGCGGCCGTGGTCTTACGTCTGTCGAAGAAAAGCTGTGTCACTACAGGAGATCTTGGAAAAAGCTGTGCGCATGTGTGCCTTTAGGACCGCTATATTTTTTCAAAGTGAGGGACCCAACTGCATAACGTGGGTACTGCGCATGTGTCAGGGGTAGTGTCTCTGATAGTGTGTTTATATCAACGGAGTACTAGATGGATATCGAGGGGAGAGTGTCTCTCTCTGTTGTGTCTTGTTCGGGGCAAGCTGTGATGAACTGCCAAAATAAAAGTTGAAATAGTTTGAAAAAGACACGTGCTTACATATATGAAAACCATTTGCCCATGCGTAGTGGTCACATTAAAGTGGGTAACCATTTTTTGCTTTCAATGTGGTGTGTTAGGACAGTAATACATTATATGTAGCACATAAAAATGTGACACATGTATATTACGTTCTAGGTGGTCATAACAAATGTGAGGCAGCAATGTGATAGCTATCATGATTACAGAGACTGCAATGCTTAACAATGTTGCATATATTCGCAATAGTGCGTTGTTGGCATTTTGAACAATGGGGGCAAGCCGTGATGAATCGCCAAATTAAGAGTTGAAATAGTTTGAAAAAGACACGTGCTTACATTCATGAAAAACATTTGCGCATGCGTAGAAGTCGCAATAAAGTGGGTGACCATTTTTTTGTTTTCAATGCGGCGTGTTAGGACAGTAATACATTAGATGTAGCACATAAACATCTGACACATGTAGATTCGGTCTAGGTAGTCATAACAAATGCGAGGCAGCAATGTGATAGCTTTCATGGTTATAGAGACTGCAGTGCTTGACAATGTTGCATATATTCGCAATAGTCCGTTGTTGGCATTTTGGTACATCTGGCATGTGCATATTGCAAATTAGGCTGACATGTCCATCAGAGAAAAAAGAATGACACATTGATGCATAAATAGGCGTAGAATGTAGGGTAGGCACAACTCTACTTATTGAAGAAAAGGTTCTATTCAATAGAAATGTTTAGGCCGTGTCTGACGGAAACCAGACGGTAAATCAGTTTTTGCTCAAGTTTGCGTAGAGCAAGGTCTCTATCGCCTCCACGGGAAGGATTACCCACTGTTTGTAGTATTGCCCAAAAGATGTCATTGTGGGTATGATTCATAGTTTTGAAATGTGCGACTAAGGGTTTGTCTTCTATTTGATTTCGCACACAGGAACGATGTTCACAGATACGTTGCCTTATTTCTCTCTTGGATTTGCCTACGTAGATGAGGTCACAGGGGCATTTGATTATGTAGACAGACCATTTGGTTTTGCAATTAGTGAAGGAATTTAGGGTCCAAAGGTTTCCTTACAAGTCAATTGTCTTAAGGTTTGTTGTCAGGGTGCAGACAGAGCAGTTGCCACATTTGAAATGGCCTTTTACTGGCGGAACGTGCCATAGTGTGGTTTGTGTGTTGTTGGAAGCATCTACTTCTATGTACGTGTGGACAAGGTGGTCTTTGAGGTTGCGGCTGCGTTTGAACGCAAATCTAGGTTTTTCTGGTTTAAAATAATCGGTATGGAGCATGTCCCAAAGTTTAAGGACCACTTTTTTGATTGAATTACCCAATGGAGTGAAGGTTGTTACACAGGTCATTTTAGTGTTCAATTGTTCTCTTGTTGTTGGGGTAAGGCAGGCCTCCTGACTGGTGTGTTTTACCCGCTTTCTGGCTTGACGTACGATGTGGCTAGGGTAGCCTCGTTCTTTTAACGGATCACAAATTCTTTGCTTTTGGATACATATTCACTCAGTGTGGAACAATTGCGTCTGATTCGTAGAAATTGGGCGTAAGGGAGGTTCATATTTAGGCCTGAAGGATAGAAGCTGGAGTACTATAGAAGGGTGCTTTTTGATGTTGGTTTTCTATATAGGGTGGTACTTAATGAGTTGTTTTGATTCTTACAGATTTCTAGATCCAAAAAAGGTATTCGGTCCTTGCTGTGATCTATAGTGAATTTGATGCAATTATTCCGTGAGTTGAGCCATTGCAGGAATAGGTGGAGATTTTCTTCGATCCCTTTCCAGACCATGAACATGTTGTCAATGTAACGTAGCCAGCAACCGACAGAGTTTTTGAAGGTGTGTATTCATTATAGATTGAATTCTTTTCAAAAGCGTCCATGAACAAGTTAGCTACATCTGGGGCAAAGGTAGCCCCCATATTGGTTCCGTGACACTGCTGGTAGAAAGTTTGTTTAAAGATGAAGTAGTTCTCCATTAGGGCTGTTCTAGTACATTCGAGGAGGAATGCTGTAGGTGGTTCTACTGTTGTTCTGTCATCTCAATAGGTTTTAAGGACTTGTAGACACTCAATTTGTGGGATGCTTGTATATAGTGACTCTACGTCTAGGGTCACTAGTAGGTCTTCTTGTTCAGCTTGTATGGTCTCCAGCTTTTTTTATCATGGCCGTGGTGTCCTGGATGTAAGAAGGCATTTTGCAGATGAAGGGCCTTAGGAAGTGGTCAATATAGATGGATAAAGGTTGGAGGACTGATCCTATCCCGGCCACAATAGGTCTTCCAGGTGGGTTTTCTAGATTTTTGTGGATCTGCGGGAGCAAGTAGAAAGCTGGGATGATTGGATGGTGATTTACCAGGAACGCTTTCTCGTCCTCGTTTATCCAGCCTTCATCGTATGCATGGCCCATAAGACTTGTAATTTCAGACAGGATCCTGGACGTAGGGTTGGAGGGTATTTGCCTGTAAAACTTAGTATTTGAAAGTTGTCTGGTGACTTTGTTGTTGTAAAGAGTATTGCTCCAGAGTACGATGCCAACGCCCTTGTCTGCTGGTTTAATGAGGAAATTCTTGTCGCTTTCTAACGACTTGAGTGCGAGTCTTTGAGGGGCCGAAAGGTTGTTTTTTAAGTGCCTTTTCTTGTCAAGCATATAGCGCATTTCAAGGAGAATGCGATTTTTCGAAGGATAATATTTCAGGACATACCATGGAGGAAAGCGGAGTGAAAGTCGATGGTGGTTTCAGGCCTGTTGATTTAGGTGTTTCTTTTTCCGGGCTGTCCCTAAAGAAGTAGCGTAGACGGATAGTGCGGAAGAATTTCAGTAATTTGACTTCTGTGTTGAACATGTCAGCAATGGCGCTTGGGATGAAGCTGAGACCTTTGCTTAGGACATCAATTTCGTTAGAGGACAGGATGTTTGTTGCGCACGTGGGGTCCATTGCCGTGTGCGCATTGGGTGTTGACCTTGATATCGAGGTGTACTGCGTTGTCCCCTCCCTTGAAAACTTGAAGCCTTTTGTGGATTAGCTTGTCTGCCGGTTGTTGAATCCGAGTCACTGCTGTTGGAGCTGTTGGAAAATGTCACGAATTTCTTCCTCTGTTGTCTCTGTGGGTTCTGTCTATTGCTGGATGTCTGCAAGTTCCACTGGTTGTAGAAGCCAGGGACCAAGTACAGGTATGTCTTTTCCTCCTTATAGTTCTTAATGTTGTTTTGTAATATCCACAACTTCTTATCGATTGTGAATTTTTGAAATTACTTTATTTCTTCTTCAATCTTTTCCAGATGTGTTTTTATGTCCAGTATTACAGAATCTTTCTTGATTTGGTCTTCAAGGGTTTTGAGTTCTTTTTTTGTGTCTTGGTTTCGTCCTCGGCTGTCTCTATTACGAGGGTGACCCAATCGCGTGAACATTTGTTGCCAACTCCACTGAATTTGGTCATGAATCTAGGGTTGTCAAGGAAGACCCGAGGTATGTTTTTAACTTGTTGGCCTTCTGGAATGACGCCAGCTTTTAGGTATTCTAACATTAGTTGAACATGTGATTCTGTGCGGATGAGTTTCTTCTTTTTTTGTAATAGTATGTCTAAATCATTTAGTGCCGGATCTTTCACCGGTGCCGCTGGTGTTGTGGTTACACCAAGGAGTGATGGGGTGTCTAATATTTTTTTATACAGATCATCGGAGAAGCTCACAATGTTTACGTTCTCCATTTAGTGTTTATCAAATGAATGATGCCCAACAACCAAAGGGTTGTCCAAAGGGAAGAAAGAGATATGGGCGGAACCCTCTTTTTTTGGGGGCCTGACTCTAGAGGGTTAGAAAGTACAATGGTAAAGAAAGATACATTGGGCAGCCACACTCCCTCTGTAACTATCGCACCGCGCTCACGTACTTCCTTGTACTAGTGATAGAGGTCTTTGTTTCAGTGATCATAACTCCACTTTAATCACGAGATTTTTTGCTTCGAAACCTACAGAGTTCCTCACTAACGGTAACTTGTTCTACCATATGCACCATAGATTTGCCAAATGCACAAAACTAATATCCGCGGTTTTTATGTTTACTTACCCGGATCGCCGCGACCAGTTTACGATGTACCACTGAGCGGTTAATATGTCCTTCCCTATTTTTAGCAGAGCCGCGTGGCCCATGCACCCCCAACATAGGCACGGCCTCCTTGTACTCCACCCTTTTGAGTATAAACTGCCACCACATGAACTTTACCTAACAGTCACTTCAACTATTTTCTTACTTAGATCCTGGCATCTGACTCATGCAGATCACTTCAGCAGCCGCACACGTTAGCAGCAGCATAAATCAAGACCTCATACATGGCGTTTAATGACTTGCACATGGTAGGTTGACAACCTTGTAGCTTCTCCTTTTTTCCATTAGTTGGCATCATTTGATCACCGTTACCTAACACAGTCCCCCCCTTTTTTCACTTTAGGAGGATGCCCATCTCTATTTACAAGGTCCGAACACGACTCTATGTCCTGAAGACAGTTCGGTACAACATTGTAGCGCTGCTCCACTCTAAACAGCCACTGCTCATTGCCATCAATATACCGAACCAGAAACACCAACCTGTGTGTCGACAATGTTAATGTATTGTGATCTTAAACAATACATGAAATAAACTGTCAATTTGCTTTCTAACCCACCAATATGCTGACTACAATTTTCTTCAGTATGCATATGTCTCGTGCTACAGCACATGTAAATTATGTAAATATGTCTTCTTGTTAGTTTAAAATAAAACCTTTCTGAATGTTGTACCTCACGGTGATCTCCTTTCAAGCTAATATCCATCTAGCTCTGATGCAAGGTCCTGTTGACCCCTTGTCACGCCTTTGTCTAAGGTAGCCTTTGACCCTATCTTTCTTTACCATTGTACTTTCTATCCCTCTAGAGTCAGGCCCCCAAAAAAAGAGGGTTCCGCCCATATCTCTTTCTTTCCTTTTTCTTCGAGCCTTAACCATAGCCTGAGCCGTAACAGTTCTCATAGGTATGGCTTCTGGGTATCTTGTAGCATGGTCTACTACAACCAGGATAAACCTGTTCCCTGAAGATGTGGGAGGTTCAAAGGGACCGACAATGTCAATGCCCACCCTCTCAAAAGGAACTCCCACCACTGGGACAGGCACCAGGGGTGCCACATTCTTGGCTCCACTCTTGCTAGAGGTTTGGCAAGTGTGACAGCTCCTACAGATTTTGTCCATTTCTGAACCCATCTTAGGCCAGTAGAAGTAGAGAGAGAGCCTTTGCTTGGTCTTCTTGAAACTCAAGTGACCAGCTGTCATGCACCAGCCCTGGAGAATTGCTAGTCGTTGGAGATACTACTAAAATGGCGGCCTGTTACATTCTATCGGTCTAGTTTATTCCAACATGGCCGACGTATTCTATAACTAGCGGCCCATAGCAACGCTCTGCGCGTTGTATCGTTTTCGTTACGTACCTTACCTGGGATTTATATTGTCAGAGAAAGGTATCCGTATGGACCCCAAGAAGGTGTTGGCCATAGACAGATGGCCAGAACCCTCGTCAGTCAAGGAGATTCAACGTTTCCTAGGCCTGGCGAATTTTGACCGCCTGTTAATACCCAACTTCTCTGATCTGGTATTACCCATCACAGCACTTCTCAAAAAGGGTATAGTATTCCAGTGGGGTTCGACGGCGCAAGCGGCATTCGAGACATTAAAAAGACGATTCATCACTGCCCCGGTTTTGGTTCAGCTCGAGCAGAATAAACCATTTATCTTGGAGACCGATGCCTCGGGGGGTGCTTTAGGGGCCGTCTTGCTACAAGAAAGAAGCAATGGAGACGAACACCCTATCGCCTATTACTCTCGCACCCTAACTGGAAGCGAAAGAAACTACTCAGTTCTGGAAAGAGAATTATTAGCAATGCGGGCAGCCTGTCAGGAATGGAGACATTTGCTACAGGGAGCCTCTCACCAATTTGTCATTCGTACTGATCATAGGAATCTTAAGGTTCTCCAACAAATGGAATGCAGGAATTCCAGGCATGCCCGTTGGGCCTATTATTTTTCAAGCTTTGATTTCCTGATCACCTATATACCAGGATCCCAGAATAGCGTGGCAGACGCATTATCCCGAAGTTGGTTGGAGGAAGATCTATCGGAGGTTAAAAAGGAGAAGATTCTGCTTGAGAACCATTTTCATACGATTGCTAACCTGTTCCTTGTGAAGGTTCAAGGTGAACTCAAGGATTATGCTCAGGAAGAGAAACAGTCATGCAAATTGCAGGAACGCGAAGGATTGTGGTTTCATCATTCAGCATTGTTCTTACCCACCACTGACCTTCGCAGACAGGCCATCAGCTTTTGTCACGATCTACCCTTGGCTGGACATAAGGGGGAGAAGGCAACGTTCGAGTTGGTATCCAGGAGTTTCTGGTGGCCGTCGATGCGAAGAGACATCACCTCTTATGTGTCGACTTGTCCCATCTGTGCCATCAATAAGACCCCTCGCCACAGACCACTCGGACTCCTACATCAAGCCAAGACTCCCACACGCCCCTGGGAGGACCTCTCATTGGACTTCATAGTAGAACTCCCAGTTTCCCAGGAAAAGAAGGTGATTCTAGTGACAATTGATTCTTTCACCAAGTTAGCTCATTTCGTAGCTCTCGCAGGAGTTCCTTCAGCCTCAGAGACCGCTACAGTCTTCCTTCACGAGATAGTAAGGTTACACGGTTTACCACGGTCCATAGTCTCAGACAGAGGAACGCAATTTACTTCTAAATTTTGGAACTCGCCATGTAACCAGTTGGCTATACAGAAAGCGTTATCCTCGGGATATCACCCCCAGTCCAACGGACAGACCGAAAGACTGAACGCTAGTTTAGAACAATACCTTCGCTGTTTTTGTAACAGGGAACAGGACAACTGGGCTGCTCTGTTACCAATGGCAGAGTTCGCTTACAACAACACTTTTCATACGGCGATTAAGATGGGTCCTTTCAGGTGCACCTATGGTTATAACCCGCATCATCTAGGAGCCTTATCTTTCAGTAGCCAGACCACAACTCCCGCCTTGGAGAGGATGCTGATGGATCTCAAGCGTACACACAAGGAAGCCCTACAAACCTTAGAGGAAAGCCGCAAGAAGTATAAAACCTATGCGGACACCAAACGTAATCCGGTTCCTCTTTGGAAGACAGGAGATTTGGTTTGGTTATCTACGTGATATCTACCTCGCTGGACTCATAAGGGGAAATTCGCAGCACGATACATAGGGCCCTACCCAATCCTGGCCCAGATCAATCCTGTAGCCTTCAAACTAAAATTACCTCACTCTCTGCGGAGGGTACACCCGGTCTTTCACTCCTCTTTACTCAAGACTCATCAAAGAGATCTGTACAAGAGACCTCTGAGAAGGACGGTGATCACTCCGCCCGAAGAACCTGAGGAATATGAGTTGGCCAGAATTGTAGATTCCCGCTACAGGAGAGGAACCCTTCAATATTTGGTCCATTGGAAGGGATTTCCCATTGCCGAAAGATCTTGGGAACCAATATCCCATATGCACGCTCCCAAACTTGTACAGCGATTCCATAGGCTGTACCCAGGGAAACCTGGAGGAGGCAGGTATCGAAGGGGGCATACTGTCATGCACCAGCCCTGGAGAATTGCTAGTCGTTGGAGATACTACTAAGATGGCGGCCTGTTACATTCTATCGGTCTAGTTTATTCCAACATGGCCGACGTATTCTATAACTAGCGGCCCATAGCAACGCTCTGCGCATTGTATCGTTTTCGTTACATGCCCAGCAAGACGCTCTCAGCGTCTAGCTTTCCAACATTGCCTTTTCGTTCAGGTCCTTTACTTACCCACCTATTTTTCCCTACATTGGAGGTGATTTCAGGTTTTCAGGTAAGGTGATTAGGGTCTTATCTTCTGTTCTTTCTTACACGACGCATTCTACCAAGCGTTTTCCATGTAAGTATTTTTCCCGTCTTTTTCACTCAGCCAGCGCTTCAGCGTTAGTATTTTTGCTGTGAGCGTTTTCGACTGTTCATACTTTCCTGTCCTTTTTCTTACCTCTTTCTTTCCTCCTTCCTTTCTTCTGTTGTTCCGTTCGTAACGCCTCTTCGGTGTTCCGACGGACCGAGACCTTCCTTCAATCACAACTCAGCCGATAAGACATCGAGACAGCACAACACTGGAGGTGAAATCCTGGTCTCACCGCCTTTCTCAGGGAACGAGTTGAGCAAGGTGTGGACATTCCTACTACGTGTCCGGAGCTCCGCTGCTACAGGAATCAACATCTCCATGTAATTGCCGGACATCAGTATTCCACGGACACCTGAATACTGATCGGGGTTTTTTTGCCAGGAGGCTTTTTTCCCCATTCTTTAGGGCGTGCTCCTCGGGTATTCCCTTGGTCTGTTATCAGCCAGATCACGGAGACTACCGAGGGAGCGCGTCCATACCTTCGACAAAAAAAGGAGAAGAAACCTGCCGAAGGAGAAAAGGTCAAGAAGAAGAAGGCTGTAATAAAGACGGAAGAAGTACAAGAGAAGACAGGTGAGGAGGAGTTGGGGAAGGCGGAGACAATTCGTGACACCAGCCAAAGGTATCTCGTGGGCTAACTGTAGGAACTGGAGTCTGTTGCCAAGGGGCACTACAAGTCTTTTGCAGTCCCCAGGGGTAGACTCATTTGGTTCACTGTAGAAATGGCCATCTTCCCAGCTTAACCTGTGCTTACTAACTTCTTGCCCATCAGGTTGGTTAGCAGCCTGCTGTTGAAGACTTTCAAGAGTAGTACACTCTCTCTGTCCTTTGCTAAAGTCTGCCCTGTTGGGTCCACCTTCTGCTAGTAAAGACTGCAGCTCAGGATGTTCAACAGAGTCAACATTTCCAACGAAGACAATGTCTTCTTCCAGATCTGACTCTTCAGATGCTGGTTCAACCACACAAGGTTGCACCTCACACTCTGCCTCAGCAGGTGGAGTAGTCACATGAGTGACTTTGGACAATCTTGGGGATGTCCTTGTAGGTAGCACAGGGGTGCTGTCTGACTTTTTCTTGGAGGTCTTGGGTTTTCCCTTTGCCTCTGTTTTTCTAGAAATGGCAATGAGCAACTCCTGTGGAGTAGGAGTGATAGCTTCCTCTATCATCTCCTCTGGAGAGCCTCTCAAGGTTCTCTCCCTTGCAGACCTTGTGAGCTCCTGTTTCCTTTTACTGGGATGCCTGGGGGTGCTTGACACAACTCCAATAGTTTTAAGGTAATTACCCAACAGGACTCTCCCAGGCACTTCACTCTGCACACTAACAGGTATCTTGACAGTCATAGCATTACACTGGATGAGAGCTGGTAACTGCGGAAGAGTTTGCACAGGGCCTACAGCTAACTTGGTGAGGTGTTTGGGTGCCTTAGCAACATCTTCCACCTTGAAAAATGATTTGTCCACCACAGTTATGCTGGCTCCAGTGTCTTGGATGGCAGGGGTTTCCTGACCATTCACAAGAACACTATCTTTATAATACTCTTTAGTATTATCTGGGATAGAATTATAGACATCTAAATTCTGTTGTTCCCAGAAGCCCAGAGACACTAACGAAACACTGGCTGAGATTCTCATGAGTTCTTTAGCCAGTAGGTGAAAGTTTCCACTTGCCATAAGTGCTTCTTCCTCTGGGGAGAAGGCTAAGGAGACAAATGTGCTGTGATGTTCCCCAAAAGCTTGTTTTTTAATGGGAGGCGCACTCCATCCTGCCTTCGCAGGGGGAAGATTCTATTGGGAGGATACATAGCCCTACACACTTAGGTATGTTGTCCAATGTCTGTTTGCCAATTTCTGATGCTTCACACTGTTCAGAGTTCACAGCAAGTGGAGTAGCGTTCTATGTGCTAGTTACTTCACTAGCAAGGAGGTTTTCAACGGTGGGGGTTGAGCTCGGATTTCGGAGAGTTCAGGTTTTGGTACTGTTCGGATTGTCTTTCTGATGCCAAAGGTACCTTGGGTAAGTATGCGCTCTCCTTTCTTTTGCAGGCGTGGATTGAGGTGTGCTTGAGCTACGAACCTGGATTCAGCGCAGCAAGAAGAATCTCGGAGGTCCGGTGAGTATGCGCTGTGTTGTTGATTTGCAGGTCCGGTGAGTATGCGGAGCGTTACTAATTTGCAGGTCCAGTGAGTATGCGCAGTGTTCCTGGATCAAGCACACCAAGTAATGTTCTTCCTTTCTTTTGTAGATGCCTGTCCGTGTGAAGATTGCTGCTTGGAGAAAGCACGTAGGAAGATCCAAAGCAGGTAAGCAGAAGCAGGAGCAGGAGCACAATGAGTGTGTTGCTGATGCAGCTTACAGGAAGCAACACGCACTGTAAGAATCCAGGGCGTGGTTTATATAGTCAGCCACGCCCAAACACTACAGAGCACATGAATTTCCATACACTTCCTCTTTGGCAACAGGAAGTGGTAACAAGGAACAGGAAGTAACTCAAAATACCAGGAAGAAACCATGCCAAGCTAACTAGGGGAAACTATCAGCTATGGGTATGTGTGTGTCTATGCCAGGCCTGCCAAGCCTTCACCCAGCTTGCCCCGGCTATATGCCTGGTGCTCATGACAGTCTTCCCCCTCAAGACCCCTCCCAATGGTGTGAGTGCGGGTTTTCGGCTTGTCAGGATTGTCCCGATGGAACGTTTGCACCAATCGGGGAGCATGTACATGTGTGCTGGGTTCCCGTGATCTTTCCTGTGGTCCGTACCCTTTCCAGTCAATTAAGTAATACAAGGTCTTTCGTACAAGTTTGGAATCTAATATGTTTTTAACCTCATATTCAGGTGCCTCTTCACCTACTTGTATGGATGCGGGAGGTGTGGAGGTTCGGGTTCCCGGGTGTACTGGTTTTAATAGCGATACATGAAATACCGGATGTATGCGCATATGTTGAGGTAACGCCAGTCTCATGGCTGCTGGATTAATCACTGCCTCAATCGTATATGGACCAATATACCTAGGTTGAAATGTTCTTGGACCCTTTAAAGCTATATGTTTAGATGCCAGCCAGACTGAGTGTCCCACTTGATAGTTTGGGGCTTTTCGTCGGTGACGGTCAGCGTTTTTCTTTTGTGTTTCTTTAGCTTGCTGTAAATTCTTGCTGGTTTCTTTTGCCACTTTAATGATGCTGGCGTGTAGGTTCTTTACCGCAGGCATTTCAATGTTTTCCGGCGGGTCGTAGATGGATTTCCTGGGGTTTCGACCATATACAGTAAAAATGGGCATAGCTTGGGTTGATGAGTGTGTTGAATTGTTTAGGCATACTCAGCCATCCATAGCATTTCTGTCCAGCTTTGGCTTCTTTGGTGTAATAGACAGCGCAAATACTGTTCCATGGTCTGGTTCGTGCGCTCGGTTTGACCGTCTGTTTGAGAATGGTGACTAGAGGATAGATGGATATCTACCCCTGCCAGGGCACAACATTTCTTCCAAAAACGTGATACAAATTGGCTGCCTCTGTCGGAGATGATTACGGTGGGAAATCCATGCAACTTAACGATACAGTCAAGAAAAACTAGCCCTAGGGTTAGAGCTGAAGGAATACCTTTCAAAGCTATGAAATGGGCCATTTTGGAGAAGAGCACGGTGCAGGAGCAGGGTGAGTGTGTTGCTAATGCAGTTTACAGGAAGCAACACTACTATGAGGATGATGTTATAACCTGAGCTTGGAGGTAAGTCAGTGACAAAGTCCATTGATACTGTGTGCCAGGGTGCTGGCGGGATGGTGATTGCCTGAAGGAGGCCTGCCGGTCTTTGTCTGGACGTCTTGTATTGTGCACAAACTTCACAGGTGTCAATGAAAGTAGCAATATCCTCTCGCCAAGTGGGCCACCAATAACATTTGTTTACTTTCTTCATGGTTTTGGCTATACCTGGATGGGCTTCTAACAGTGAGTCATGGTAGTTGGATATAATTGCCTGTTGCAGATTCTTCGTTGGAACGTAGAGTCGTTTTCGATAATATGGTAGTTTGTCTTGAATGGTGAATTGTTCCCCCTTCTTGTCCCAAGCCGATAGGTCCTTTTCAGACATATCTTTCTTGATTGCATCTTGAAGTGCGTATAGCGAAGAGGGGCCAATGCAGAAACTGAGAATTTTGTGACTAGGTATGATCTCCACTGGATTAGGCGTATTATACGCTTCATCTCCAATTCCAATACAGGATAATGCATCCGCTTTCCTGTTCTTAACTCCGGGGCAGTAAGTGATTACGAAGTCATATTCCATTAAGGATAAGGCCCAATGGAGCTGTCTTGATGACTGAACTTTCGTGGAGCGTAAATATTATATGTTTCGATGATCTGTTATTATTGTGATTGTATGTTTTGCTCCAAGTAAATAATGTCGCCATTTGCTTAGTGCACTCTTGATTGCTAGCAGTTCTTTCTCAGAAATTGCTTAATTTCTTACAAAGAAATAATTTAATTGCATAGTTTAATTCTGCTGGGGAAAATGTTCTCGTCCAGAAGGCGATGTTATGAAGGCATCCGGTTTTGGGATTTTGCTGTGACAGTACGGCTCCCATTGCAATGCTTGAGGCATCGGTTTCTACTATGTAGAGCAAGTCGGGCTGCGGATGTTGTAGTATTGGGGCTGAGGTGAACTTTTCCTTGAGAGCTCAAAAAGCCTCTACTGCTGCTGGTGTCCATTCAAATTTCCGATGTTTACGCAGCAAGGACGTAATTGGGTGCACTAAAAGAGAGAATCCAGGTATGAAGCGTTGATAGAAATTCGCAAAACCTAGAAAACTCTGTACTCCCTTTACAGATGTGGGTGAGGACCAAGTGAGGATTGCCTCCACTTTCCAATTGTCCATCTTAATCCCCTGTGGTGTCAGTATATACCCCAAAAACTCCACTTTGGTGACATGGAATGAGCACTTTTCGAGTTTTGCATACAGATGGTTTTCACGTAGTTTGCGGAGTACAGCTCGTACATGGTTTACATGTTCTTGGGGAGTGGTTGAATAAATCAAGATGTCATCGATATAATCGACTGCACAGACTTTGAGGAGTTCCCGTAACACATCGTTCATAAAATGTTGGAACGCAGCTGGGGAATTGCAAAGCCCAAACGGCATGACCTGGTATTCATACAGACCATAGTGGGTACGGAACGCCGTCTTCCACTCGTCCCCTTTTTTCATGCATACCAGGTGATAGGTGCAGCGTTAGTCTAGTTTTGTGAAAATCTTTCCTTGTTTTACCTGGTCTATAAGTACTGGTATTAAAGGTAGCTGATATTTATTCTTTATGGTGACTTGATTTAGGGTCCAATAATTGATACATGTTCTTAAGTCTCCCTCTTTCTTGGCTTCCGCGTTTTCCCTCGTGTTGTCAAGAACTCCCATTGTTTTCCGTGGTGGTTTGACCGTGCAGTTCCAGAGGAAGTGACCAGATTGGCCGCAGTATAAGCGAAGTTGTTCCTGACGGCTTCGTTCTCTCTCTGCTTTAGTGAGTGGTCCTCTAAGGACGCCCAATTGCATGGGCTCTGAGTGCATTTCAGAGGTCTGTCGACTTGAAGTATCTTTCGGTCGGACATGTACTGGTCTACATTCTGATCTGCTTCAGTCGGACTTGCGATCTTGCAAACGGTGGTCTAATTGCATAGTTAGATCGATGTATTCACTACAATCTTCAGGGGGATTAACTACTTGTGCCAAGACGTCTTTTAATTCCCCTCGAAGTCCTCGGTAGAATAATGTGATTTGTTTCTCCTCTGGCCAACCTGTTTCAGCTATTAGATGATTGTATGTGGCAATATATGAAATATGATCCTGACCACCCTGCCGTAGAGATAGCAGTTCATCATCCAAGGCTTGCCCTCGAGTTCGATGAGCAGTTTTTCCAGTTCTCGTTGAAAACCTGGGTAATTTCTCAACAAGGGGTCATCCCTAAGGACTAGTGGGACGGACCAATCAGCAGCATGTCCACCTAAATAAGAGAGGAAGAAGGCTACTCTGGCCTGGTCATTTGGGAAAGAGTCCAGTTTGCACATGAAGTGCAGGCGGCATTGGTTCATGAATGCTCCGAATTTCTTAGGGTCCCCTGAGAAACGTTCTGAGGGTGCTAGGGGGATATTGCCTCGAAGCAATACTTGAACGGGAGTAACTGCCGGTGCCATGGTAGGCTGTCCCTGAGTGGCTCCACCAGGTAGAGGTGCTAGCCCGGCTTGGGTTTGTAAGAACTGCCTAGCCAAGTAATCTGTTTTGTCACTGTTGACTACCAGTTCACGCCTTAAGGCATTAGTCTCAGAACGGGCCGCATGCACCTCGGCCCATAGTTCAGCTAACCATAGGGGAAGCTGGTCTACCTCTGAGGTTTCCATCGCTCAGGCAGAGTTGTTGAGGACGGCTTTGTGTCCTGTCACACTCACCTGTGTCTCTGCAGGAGCGATGGACCACCTCCTTTGACCCCGAGTACACACTTCCCTTGTTCCAACCCAGAGGGATACCTGTCAAATAAAAGATCCACACTAAGGTTTCGGTTAACCTGATTCCCTGGAGCTCCCTCCCTTCTCCCTAGAAATGTGCTGTGATGTTCCCCAAAAGTTTACATTGGTTTCTAGTGGGGGGCGCACTCCATCCTGCCTTTGCAGGGGCGCAATTCTATTGGGAGGATACGTAGCCCTACACACGTAGGTATGTTGGCCAATGTCTGTTTGCCAAGTTCTGATGCTTCACACTGTTCAGAGTTCACACTCAGTGCAGTAGCATTCTATGTGCTAGTTACTTCACTAGCAAGGAGTTTTTCCACGGTGGGTGTTGAGCTAGGATTTCAGAGAGTTCAGGTTTTGGTACTGTTCGGATTGTCTTTCTGATTCTAAAGGTACCTTGGTAAGTATGCACAGCGTGTCGAACTCAGAAGGGTTGGTAGGAATGCGCGGCGTTGCTAGTTTGCAGGTCCAGTGAGTATGCGCAGCATTACTGGCTCAAGCACGCTAAGTGATGTCTCTCCTTTCTTTTGCAGGAGTGGATTGAGGTGTGCTTGAGCTACGAACCTGGATTCAGTGCAGCAAGAAGAATCTCGGAGGTTCGGTGAGTATGCGCTGCGTTGTTGATTTGCAGGTCCGGTGAGTATGCGCAACGTTACTGATTTGCAGGTTTGGTGAGTATGCGCAGCGTTCCTGGCTCAAGCGCACCAAGTAATGTTCTTCCTTTCTTTTGCAGATGCCGATGCAGGTGTAATCTTGTGTCCGGATGACGATTGCTGCTTGGAGAAAGCACGGAGGAAGATCCAAAGCAGGTAAGCAGAAGCAGGAGCAGGAGCCCGTGAGTGTGTTGCTGATGCAGCTTACAGAAAGCAACACGAAGCACTGGAAGAATCCGGGGCATGGCTTATATAGTCAGCCACGCCCAAACACTAGAGAGCACATGAATTTCCATACACTTCCTGTTTGGCAACAGGAAGGGGTAACAAGGAACAGGAAGTAACTCAAGATACCAGGAAGAAACCATGCCAAGCTAACTAGGGGAAGCTATCAGCTATGGGTATGTGTGTGTCTATGCCAGGCCTGCCAAGCCTCCACACAGCTTGCCCTGGCTATATGCCTGGTGCTCATGACAAATACCATGGTTATTTTCAAATATTGTCAACCAATCTAAAATATCAAGCTTAACCTCATACATACCCACAATTTCTTTAGGCATACGGGGTCTCTTAGGACTGGAAGACCTAGAAGACTCTGGGAAAGAAACATTTTTCAAGAGACAAGGTAAACACACCATCATTGTGACATTCAAAGACACATTTAAGCTGCAAGCCACCCATAGCCCACGTTGCCTGTGAAGCCTGCCATTTGTCTATGTTGTGACTACTATTCTGTGCACTTGCCATTGCTGAATCCACTAGCCTCTGCCTGCGTTACCTCGGCTGTAAACTATAGGATTCCCATTGCACCCGACCCCACTGCCGGCAAAGTATTAACCCCCTTAGCTTTTATCCTTGACTGTTACTATTTGTTTATGCCCATTGACTATTGAAAATCGCATTACCAACATTACCTATAACATGGGTAATGCTTCGTGCTTCCATTAAATAACTTGTCCTAGCCTTAACAGGATGCCGCTCCCACCCGCATGCATTTCTCCATGGTCCCTGCGCCTTCACCAGATAAAATTGCTTTGCTAAGCTGTGTACATAAGAGTCGTGATACAAGCATAATGAACCACTCAATACATATTACTGCATTTACCCGGCAAGAACGTGTACCTAATGCCACTCCTTATACACTGCCTCTGTAAATCTACTGCATGTCTGTGTACATACCCTGATTAGCAAATACCAGTTCCAGTGTTTCACCACCTACCTGTACAGTTACGCGACGTAATAACTCACGCATATTTGTACTAGCTTCTGTTACTGATGCAATCAGGTGATGCTTGTAACCTTTATCATTAGACCTGGCGATATATCGGCATACAGTCATAATTGTTGTATGCACTATGCCCCCTGCCTGAGGCGCTGATGCCAGTCATAATTGCTGTGTTCACTGTGACCCTTGCCTGAGGCGTTAACACCAGTCATAATTGTTGTATGCACTATGCCCCCTGTCTGAGGCGCTGACGCCAGTCATAATTGTTGTGTTCACTGTGACCCTTGCCTGAGGCGTTAACGCCAACCATAATTTGTTGTATGCACTATGCCCCCTGCCTGAGGTGCTGATGCCAGTCATAATTGCTGTGTTCACTGTGCCCAGCCCACATTACACTCGGCTCTGCTTACTTGCTACCAGCAAGGCTCTTACACAGATGAGCTGCATGTTAATATGTGCAAATACCTACGTTATATGTGACCCACTATGTCTCCCCTGACCTAAGTGACCCAATTTGCTGTACTTAGAGTAAGCAGTCAGGATAGACCCCTTCTGTAAACGATTTAGTATTGTCTAAGTACTAGAATATACCCCATTAATAGTTATACACCATGAGCATCATAACACTTTGCCTTTGGTCTATCACCTACCCACTGCTCAACATGCCTAACATCCGATATTAGCCTCCACCCTCCACCCTACTACTAAGTATCCCCAACACAACCCATCCTGCATAGACACCCCCCTCTGCACCACCATGGAGTAAACCAACCCCACCAGAGGACCCAGGACTGGATCTACTGGCGAATCGTCAAGCAGACCATGTAGCCCGCCCACCAGAAATGCCAGACTTAGAGCAAGACTCACAAGACTATATGAGCCTCTGACAAGATCCCTCCCTGTCTAACTAACTATTAATCAACAAGCTGGCACTGCTAGTAGTAAAATTAAGACATCCCTAACCTCCTCTATCAAAACCAAACAAACTAAAATCATCACCGCAGCCCCTCTGCTCAAAGGTGGGCTAATAAATGTCAGATCCCTAATGGTGCATGCCACTGACATCTGTGAATTGATACTGTCCAACAAGCTGGACTTCCTCGCCGTCACAGAGACCTGGCTGCATGAGGCAGCAGGGCCTCTACTATACCTAGCAATCCCAGATGGATACACCATTCTGAGACAAGACAGAAATAACATGCGAGGTGGGGGCATTGCCATCATCGCCAAAATTAGCCTAAACATGAGAACCTCCTCCACTCCAGACTCCAACTCTTGAGAAGTGTGCACTATTAAACTCCCACTTCACAACTCACAAACCCTGACTATCTACCTCATTTATAGATCCCCTGGCCGGGTGAGTACATTTGAAGAAGACATTAGCTGTCTATTATCAACTAATCTCAAAACCTCCACACAACTACTCATTCTTGGAGACTTTAATCTAGGTTATAATGACCCGTCAGACAAACGTGCCTTCAATATGGCTAATACCTTCACTGAATTAGGATTAACCCAAAACATTGCAGAACCCACCCATAATAGAGGGAGAATCCTCGATTGGTTAGCAGATTATTACTTCTCTGCCACCTTTACCTCCATCTCCCCACAATAATGGACGGACAACTACTCGGTAGCCTATGATTTATCCACAACCAGGCCACTCCCACCTGCAGCCAATATGGCCCCCTCATCCCCCACCAGGAACAAAAAGAGCATCACAAAGGATAAAGTGATTCTTGCTATTCTACCTACCCATACCTAACATCATCTAGACCCAGAAATGCTCGTTGAAGAGTATAGCAAAATTATACGAACCACTCTTGACAGCATAGCCCCCCCAAAGATTAGACCAAGCAAACCTAAAGCTCACCTTAATAAATGGTTCACCCCTGAACTGAAAGATCTCCGGCAACTTAAAAGAAGTTACAAATCCACCTGGAGACTTACCCCATCAGATGACCTGCACAGAGATACAACAAGCACTGGCCAACAAAGTTACCATACTCCAAAAGAAAATAACGGCTAAGAAAGCAGCACTTAATCAACCGCCAATAACCAACGCCAACCTACCTTCTACGGAGCAAAACACAACTATCCAATTTAGATTTGCCAAAACGTCTATCCGGGAGGTGGAGAAAGTCATCCTCTCTCTTAAGCCGTCCAACTGTCAAGGCGACTTGTGCCCTGCACAACTCATAAAAGATGCTGCTAGAGAACTCTCCCCCTTCATATCTAAACTCATAAACGCCACATTTACCTCAGGTACAGTGCCATCCAACCTGAAACAATTATGGGTATTACCGCTGCTAAAAAAACAATCCCTAGACCCCCTCATCCCTACTAACTACCTCCCCATTACAACAGTCCCCTTCCTGCTAAAAATCCTGGACAAGATTGCATATACGCAAATCCGAACATTCCTAGAACATCACAAGCTCCTAGGAGCAAGGCAGTCTGGCTTCCGTCCACAACATGGGACAGAGACCACTCTCATCGATTTAAAAGCTCAAATAGATGAGTTAAGAGACAAAGGTCAAACAGCCCTCCTCCTACTCCTGGATCTATTGGCCGCATTCGACCTTGTAGATCACAAAGTCCTCTGTAACCACCTAAACTCTGCTGCACACTTTTCTAAAGAAGCTATCATTTGGGTTGAATCCTTCCTTAGCGAAAGGACAATGAGGGTGTTTTGCCCCTCAGATGCAGCAGACCCGATCCCCATTTTGTGCGGCGTTCCTCGGGGCTCCTGTGTATCTGTGACATTATACAACATATTTACTAAGCCCCTTTTTGATGATCTGGACCTTCTTGGTATCACCTACACTAACTATGCAGATGATACCCAGATCCTCTTCCCACTTTCAGGGGATTACTGTTACGCTCACCTGGTATCCACGGGGATGCCACCCAGCCCTGGTTGGATGGTTTGCACTCTCGAACCCTCTCCCGGTCCCTTGGTAAGGCTTCTGGTTAAAGATGGGTCTGCAATATAGGAGAGCTGAATTTAATACCAGATTGTGTTTATGTTTTCCCACCTCCCTTGACCTCAACTCCTTCCTCCCCCTTGGGCCTTCTCCTCACCTTAATATTGTAAAAGGTCGATTCTCCATCCTGCTCCTCGTGGCAGGGGCACGCAGATGTGGGGGGGGCAAGCAGCGACCAGGTTACTTCACTGGTGCAAGCCCCCCTGTGGGAATTCAGGCCTGCTGCGACTCCGTAGGTTTGCTGCTTTACAGTCTTTATATGCAGTTGTTATGTTCCTCTTAGTTCGAATAATAATGTCTTGCTTCTTTCCTTTTAGGTATGGAAAGGTATTTTGGTGTTGTCATGCAGTTTGAAGATGAGCATGGGCTGGTAGGCGAAAGCGCGGTGTGCGCAATGCTGTCCGGTGAGTAATGCGCAGTGCTGTTTCGCCCTTTTATATTGCTAACCTGTGTCTTTTCTCTCCTTGCAGGTCGTGATGTTCCTCACCGAGCGCCGTAATGTTCCAGCGATGATACTGACCAGGAGATGACTACCCAGGTATGAATTGTGTGGCTTTCTTCGTTCGGGAGGAAACGTGAATAATAAAGCATACTAATGCTGTCTTTCTTTCTCCTCCTTCCAGGTTATGGTATTCCAGGATGCATGCAGTGCCGGATGATGGAGTTCGTACCTTCAGGTGAGTGGAACTGAAGTCGGCGATGGATTGAAGACAGGATACTGTTCCAGGTAAGTTTCGTAGTGTTCTTTCTCTCTCTGCAGGTCATTGGTTTCAGGTAAACTGGCATTAAACGAACTGGACACGGTGAGCGTTACGCTGCCCACAGCAGAATAACGCGAAGCGTGTTCTGCTGTTTGGGTGCGGTTTAAATAGTCTCAGGTAAAGTAGTCCAGGTAAAATAGTCCCAGGGCTGCCACACCCAAAGTAGTCCCCCAGGTAAAGTAGTCCCAGGCCTGCCACACCCAAAAAACTAGCCTGCATAGCTCAGTTCCTTGTAACTGAGCTATGTGTGCGCCTCCATGTGGGCTGAACCCCCCCAAGTTAAATAGTCCCAAGTAAATAGTCTCATTCTAATGTTGGTCTTCAAGATGGTTATGAGCCTGGCGCCAAAGGTGCCAGGACTGACTCCAAGAGAGTCTTGGATGAGGTTTTAAGCCTTTAACCTGGCCCTAACTGGAAGGCTGACTTGCCAGTGAGGGCCAGGGGTAAGGGTCATGACAATTACAATAAGGATTTGGCCTTGGTAAATAGGGTGTATCTCACCATCCAGGCATGGATGGCAACTCATGGTCTATGCCTGAATGATGACAAAACAGAGTTAATCATTCTGGGCACACATTCCAACCTCAAAAAACTGGCCCAGGATTACTCTGCCTTTGAGATCGACGGGAATACTATCAAGGTAGCCAATGAAGTGAAGACTCTAGGCTTCCATCTAGATGCCACCCTCTCCTTCAACAAAAAGGTGAACTCACTGGCCTCAGCCACAGCTTACACATGTAAGCTCATTAGAGCAGGTAAACACTTTATCTCAAACGACAATTGCATGATTCTAGCTAGAGCCCTCATTCTATCTAGACTCCATTACTGCAATGCCTTATATATTGGGGCCGACAAATACATCACACATAAAATACAAATGCTACAAAATAACACCCCGAGAGCAGCTCTTGGTATTCCTAGACGATCACAGATCTCTAAGATAAGGCGTAATAACAACTCGCTGTCGACCCAAGACAAAATCCTACTGAAAGTTGTCTCCCTCACGCACAAAGCCCTGAACAATGCCGCTCCTCCCTATCTCACTGATAGATTTACAGAAAGAAGATCCTGTAGACCTTCAAGAATCTCCAATGCTAACACTCTTATCATACCAGGATTCAAACTGACCAAGGCCGGAGGCGCCAGTTTCCCCATCTGGGCAGCCCAAGTATGGAACTCACTGCCCCACCCTATACGTGCTGAGAAATCCTACCTTAAATTTATATCCAACTACATCAACCACTTGAAACAATGGATCAACTAGCCAGTGTCTCTTCACCCCCTACCACCTGTGGCTACATACACTACATCCAGTATCTCTACTCCCCCTTTCCAGTCTATTAGTGGTTAGCTGTGACACAGATATGTCTTGAATATCCCTAATCTGTGCACTATTACCGGCAGTACTGCCACTAGTCATACACTTTATATAACCATGCATAGCATTATCTAATTCCCCTTGCTCGTGCAATCCTATATATATTTTGACTACAGATACAGCCTGTACATTACCGATTGCTTTGTTCCCTATTGCCCGTGCTATGACTCTGCTTATATATTACCTGCAACCTGTATTATATCCTGTATATATCTTACTGTATTACTGCTACTGCCTGTATATATTTTAGTATTTCGTACAAATATGTAACTATGTAACCTAAGCTTCGCATATCCTGTATTTCTGCGCCCTATTACCTTTGGGTCTGGTGCGCATTATAAGTGAATAAAACAAGCAAACAAACAAACAATCTTTTCATTTCAAGTTCATGATTCAACTACATTTCTCTGAGCTTAAATTCTTTGTGTTTTTGTTCAGTTTGAGCATTTAAACGTTTGAATTCCAGTTCAAGCCTCAATGTCTCTAGAGCAATGAATTCAGGACTGAGGGTAGGACCTGTTGGGGTCCCAGTGGATAAGGTTTGAGGTTGCTGAGCAGGCAAGGGGCCAGGGAGGCCTACATTAATAGACACATCTTCCTCTCCAACTCATCATTAATAGACATAGTATCATCCTCAATACTTTACACATTTGCTAGAGAGTCAGGTATTTCAGACCCACTCCCTAGACTTTGGTTCTTTAACAACTTTTCAACTAATTCAATCTTTTTGCCTTTTGGCAGAGAGTTTCCTTTCTTTACACATGGTTCTTAAATAATCAGCAGTGTAACTCAGGAGGGTCTCCTGACTGTTGCTCTTCATATCAGACATGATTAATGTTGCTTTTTAGTGATGTTAGCCTTGTGGTTAGTTGATCCAAGGTAATAGCACTACTCTAAGTGTAACTACTATACTTTTATCCTCACCGCTGTACACCAGTATTAGGCTGAATTATATGCAGTACCCTTTGGGAACACTACACACAATTAAGACTACAAGTGACAGTACAATTTCACCTTTGGTACAAGCCTGTACTACACAGGTATAGTGGTAGCAGTAGCGGAGCAGCCAGACTTATCTCAAGAGTAAGTGAGCAGTACAAATAGTTACACAAAGGACAGCAATTACTATGATTCAGGCAAACACTGACTCAAGGTTTCTAAGTAAAAGAATATATATATATATTGGATTTTTTTGGACTTAATGGTTAAAAAATTTTTTCAAAATAAGATATGCAAAAAACTAAGAATAGATATTTATTTACTCAACAGTTGTATAACATTTCACTATTCTAAGTAAGTAAAAATCACAATCATAAATACACCACACCACTTCCCTTAAATTCCAGACAAGTTAAGATCACAAAATGAAGTGGGAGCAAAATGGCACTTCAGCAATTTAAAAGGGAGGGAAAGACAAAGTTATTAGAAATCAGGCAAAACCAACAGGAAAGTACTCAGGGCAATTGAACAAGAGAGACTACAGTGAGGAGATCAGCTAGAAAAGGCTTAGGGCCAAAGTCAATGGGTCAAACGACTTTTGCTCAAGATCACACAGTTCAAGGTAGTTTGCGGTAAAGTTCGTGGCACAGATTCTGGATGAGGTTGGTTGTTAGAAAAGTTAGTTCAAAGAGAAGAGAAGGACAAACCCTAGGTTTGGAGAAAGATTTCAAACACTTTCACTGCAGTTGAAAGAAACGGACAACCAGATTTGCCCAGTACCTTAAAACGGAGAGGGAGCTGTAGCTGAGGCGGACGTTCCTGGTGGTTCCTGTGTGCTCACAGTTCCTGAAGCAACTTTCGGACTGACACAAAGTAGGAAGACAGGAGGGTCCTGCACCACCCAGGGAAGAAACCAGCAGCAGAGCAAAACAGCGGATAAAAGGTGCGCTCCTTAAAACCCAAGCAGGGTCTGACCTTCCTGGCTATCCGGCCCACTGTAGCTCTGTACAGAGAATTCTACCAGAGGAGGGGTCCTGGCTTGTAGTTTGGGCGAACTGGTTGGTCCCACCAGCTCAAGGGAAGAAGTTTCCTGGAGGATCTTCTCTGTCGTCGGATTCTGGCAATTCGGACCTGCAGCTGGGCTTCACCGGGTGGTTCAGTTGTGGTAGGGGTCCTCTTCTTCCAGTTCCTCGTTGGTCCTTTCATTCCAGTGGCGACTCTGCTCTTCCAGTCCCAGAAACCAGCTTTTTTTTTTTCTCCCATTCATACAGCCTGGCTGTCAATCACACAGCAGGGTGGCTGGCCTGGCAAGGCCAGTCCCCTCAGCCAATCAGACAAGGGTGCGAAGATCCCTCCCTCACATCCTGCCTACATAGACTATCAGGCGCCTTAAGGAGGGCTTCTATGCAGAAGCCCACGAAAAGACAGCGAACAAAGGAGTCATCCCCGATTTGGCGCGCAGAGAAAAACACGAGAAAGACTTTAACAAAAAGAAATGGCGAATAAACGCAGCCAGAACCAAAATAAAATGCATTTGGTCAAGCGGGTTTCTGTTTGAGGCTAATGTAATAGCCTAAAACATTACCACGTTTATATAACATCATTGTGGTAGAAAAGTTAGGGTAGATGCCACTGCCACCAGCCAAGTCTTAATGTTAAAGGATAGTTCCGGGACTTTTTTTTTATTGTCCCTACGGTTCGGCCATGTGTTTTTAAGCATAAATCGGTAGATCATAGAAAACTTTCCTATGGACCTTACCCGACTTTTCGTCCATTAACGCACTCGAAATCAGCCGCCATTTTCTGATAATCCTATCATTTCCCCCCATCGACCTGGCTCACCTGCGTTTGCGGCACTAAATCATATCCCCCGCCCCTGAAACAGACTTTATCAAAACATTCATATTCCCCGCCTCTATCCGTGACGTGACTGTGCTGCGTAGGCAAACGCGCCCAGGCGTCTTCTACGTGACTCCACACAGAACCCGGAAACCAACACAGATCAGCTCACAACACAGCGCGCCACAATTCGGAATATGAAACTGTACTTTTAAATCAAACCGCAAGATTGTAAATTTGGTAAAGTACATTTATTTGACATCAAATGTTTAGAGAATATTCAGCGATTTGCTCTCGATCCAAAATAGTTCGTCTTGAGCCAAGCGATGTTCGTGTGCAGTACACAGGGTGTTGGTTTACGATAAAATAAGCTCTTCGGTCGCACTGATAATCGCATGGCTGTTCCAACAACGAGGCACTAGGCCACCACAACGGTCTGTATGTTGCATCTAGCCGTTAGTACCGCGTAAGGGCATACTTGTACTTGGCGATCGTCCCATAAAATGGTCAGGGTGGTAACGTTGTTCACGCGGAGAAGCAACTGGCGGTTGTAAAAGCCATCCGCCGGTGTCTGGTACTCGTGACACATACAATAATGAAGGATGTACCTGTTTTAAAAACATAAAAAATGAAATTAGTCTCACCATCAGATCTTTATTAAAATTATTCATTTTATATATTAGGTCGGGAAATTATTTCATAGCTAGGACAGTGCAACTGGGTATTATATGTCATTTCCAGTAACACACCACCTCTCCTCCGCCTTTTTCAGAGCCGCCTGAGCGCCAGTGGACCACTTCGTCACTGATATGATATAATATGGCATTTGCAACGCGCCTATACACAAGTGTTTCAAGGCGTGGCGAGGCAGGGAGGGGGGGGAACAAGGAGAAGACAGACAACGATCCTACTAGGCCAGTTGTCATTCAGATCGCGCAAGTGCAGGGGTAGGGGGAAGGTAAAAGTGCAAGGGGAAGGGGAGGGGGGAAGTGGAGTACAAGGTAAGTAGCATAAAATAATAAATACATAGGGCCAGCTGGTGGCGAGTGCAAGGTAAGTGCAGAACAAGTGCTGGGAAGGGGGGGCTGTAGGATACTGAGACAGTCCCCCAGTGCAGGGGTTGACAGGGAGGCAGTGCAGGTGGAGAGTGGAAGGGCCCAGGACCGAGGTCGCAGACAGTGGACCAGTTGTAGCAGGGGAGAGGGAGAGAGAAAGCAGAAGCAAAGAGGAAGGTTTTGAGGTGCTTCCGTAAAAGGAGATGGTTCTCCTCAAGATAGTGCGCGGTACAAAACAATATGCCACATAGAACGAACAAGTACAACTTAACCCGTCTTTAAAGCTACTGTATAGTAATTAAATTGCGGTATAAACTCATCTAAAGAGTTACTTACATTATATTTGCATTTTCCATTGTGTCTGTGCATAGGGCAGCCCCGAAATACCACTCCTTCTATGCCGACGTTATTTCTTCTAATGAACGAACATTAAATGGCTTTTGTTTCTGAAATTATATTCATTATCGTTTCTTACGTTATTGCACCACACCCCCAAAAAGAAGTCTTTCGGGATGGTCCCGGCCTGTCAAGGTCAAATAACAATAGAACCTTATACTGAGTCGTGGGCCATTCCGGCACCCGAGCAAAAAATCAAAGCAGCTGACCTTCACTTTGAACGAGCACACATTCCTAGTTAGCTACATTCAGTGTAAGGCCATCTCACAGGACTTGAAATTTACACTCCATCTTTGCATTTTGTCTGCGTGCATTTGCAGCCCCAGCGAACCATAAATACGGAGACATTCTATATTTTTTGAAAAATGATTTATATTACTGTTTGGTTTAATTTAATGCGCAAATGAACAAGGGTGGAGAGACACATTGCATGTACACTGAGCAATCACTTTTATTTACACAATACATAGCTACACATATTCAATGGGCCTGCCACATGAGGAGACTCGAGAGAACAGACAATCAAATTACAATCATTTAAACCGTGATGTGTATTTCTCAATGAGCTCTGCTTTAGGTGGACATGGAACAGAGGCAATGTTGGGTGGCAATGCAGTTGTCCCCTGCACAGGTTCGTTCACAACTCCATGTATGTGCCTATCTAGGACATCAACAATAAGTCTCTCAATAAACTCATATTGCATATCCTCAAACACTGGTTTGATCACCCATTGTTTACTTCTTTTAGTGAAGGCCTTATTGTAGCGAAGCGTCCCTAAAGTTCCGGTCGTCCTACTTTGTTGACGGCCAACATTATGGTTATGTGCCAAGACCGCTAGAAGAGTCCGATTTATCATGCCCTCCATGCCAAAATGCAATCGTTTTGGCCTGTACTTTAGGCACATATTGTGGAACACCTCCAAATCTCCTGTGTGGCAGAATTCCGTGAGTCCCCTCAAATCTCTTGTTATAGTTTTATCAAATACAATCTTTTCAATGGCTTTGTGAGTGGGTGATGAAGGAATCAACCACTTCTTCTTCCGTGCCTCCTCTGTGGACAAATGGCCATGTTCACAATTGTGGAAATGTTGGTTTGTGGTCCAGCGGTGAACGTTGCTACAGTGTAGCATTACTGACCGCCATTTTTCCAGTAGAATTTCCAACGACCCTCCACATGTTTTTGAGCTCCACCAAAGATGGTTGCTGATTGACTTGGACCACTGTGAAATACCTTGCATATCTTTTTTTTTACCTGCAGCCGACATTTTTTTATTGATTGTTTTTGCAAGATGCCAAACGTCAAATTGGTGATTTATATTTTTGTACTGTTCTCTCATTGTCTTGGCAATTGAAACGTGTCTGTCCGTGGCTATCAGGTCGATCACCATTCCCCGCGATTGTAGTTCTTGCAATGATGCTACAAAGCCAACTTTCTCCATGGCCACTGAGGATGTACTTTGTGACACCTGCACGACCACCGAACTCACAATTTTCTTACTTTCCATGTCCTGAAAGTGGTAGGTGCAGTACTTGGCTGAAAATCCTGGGCTGTCGCACTGTCCATCACCGGCTAGCCTGAACCGTTTGCCCGCGAATGTACTATCAATAGACATTTTTTCCATTCTCCAAGCTTCGCTAATGGCTGGAAATAGATAATCGGTTTGGTATTTTTTAGAACTGAGTTTTCGCAATGAAATGGATTCCCACAAACTGAAAGAAAGACTCTAACTTTTTAAAACTTGAACCACTAAAAAGTGCGGCCGCTGCACAAAGTAGATTGCCTGCTGGCAGTTGCCCCAGCATGGGTTGTGCAGACCATGAGAAAGGATGATATTTTGTACAGGTGGCATGTATTTTAAGGTTAGTGCCTCGAATTGCAAGAGTCACATTAATCAATGGCTCCCCACATACTTCCCCACCAACCGAATGCCCACATTTCATCCTAATAATAATATCAATCAAACAACTATCGAATACAATGAATTTGGCCTCTTTCCTTATACTGTCACTCTGCATCCCAGCTGGTTCGGCCTGTAACGTTGAGGACATGTCACTCACATGAAAGGTAGAATCTCTGATATCGTCTTCCGCTATGTTCAGTGATATTGATGGTGTTTCATTGTCGACCACTTCATTCTCTTCCATTGCAACATCTGTTCCTTCTCCGGCGATGGGTGAATAAAACAATTTCTTCAACTTTCTCGCGGTCTTAGTTTTTGCGGGTGTGGATTCTGTGAATTGATCTCCGACTGCATACGAACTACCAGGAGGACATTCACTATCAATGGCTGGTGGTGGTATAGCTCCGTTGTCAATCACTTCATATTCTTCCCATTGGCACGACGCATCTCCAGTCTCAAGTCCCTGCCAAAAGGTTTAACAAGCAACATCTCTCGTTCGCTTCACTGTCTGTGTAGATCTAGTTCGTACACCCACTCGCAACTAGAGGACAGATTGGAAAAGGGATGCTAAGTTTAAACACAACTTACAGTATTGAACTATTAACAGTGAAAAACAACATAATATAGTGACCAGGACACTAACCTTCTTTTGCTTTCTTTTCTTTGAAACTTTCTTGCCTCGAACTTCGACATCAGGACGCTGTTGCTCCGACTCGTGTGTGCATGTCTCCACTTCCTCTTGCGCTGCAACGACTATATTTTCATGATAAGCACATCCATCACGCACTGACGCTCCATCGACTCCCGACACCCTCCCGTGAAGCCACCAAGTGAAGCAACGATAGGCCACCAGCCTGTACCACCTGTGAAAATGAAAGATGCAAACTGTATTAAAATGACAAAACTTTCTTATCACTGTCGATTCAGGTAAAAAATGTCATTCTGCTTTGAAAAAAATTCTATCTAGAAAATGCACAATATGGAACCAATTTACATGCATTCGAATGATATGTAGATGTAATTTTAAATGTGGGAGACGACCATGAAATAGTAGTGGCATCACTGACATCACAACCAGAGTATACTTACTCGTTACTCGGATTACGCGGACGAACAGTGCCGCGAAGTTGGTGCATAAGCACCATCATCATCCTCAACACGGTCCGTGAGAGGCAGGCTTCCCTGAACTCTGGCAGCTTGGTGATGCATTGCGGACTTGGCTCGCCTTCCGAAATGTAGGCCAAGCACCCGGAATTTTCACGGCAGCAGCAGTTCTCCTCCTCAGTTGGCATTAGCTCGCACCGATTGCACGTGCACCAGGTGGAGACGCCGTCCATGCGACATGGTCCAGGCTCTTCATCCAATGACTGGTCCTCCCAACTGCCGTCCGAATCCCCATCGTTTTCGCGTGCTTGCCTTTCCAGTAGTTCCTCCTCGGTGTACTCGGGCTCGTACATATACGGCATTATTGTAGCCATTGTGTGGTAAAGAAAGTAAAATAATTTACAGAGATGGTACAGGTGTTCACAAGGCCTAGAAGCGGCGAAGGTAGCTGACCAGAGCACAGAAACGAGTCACAGAATACTCAAAGTAACACAGAGAGAGTAATGGAATCGAAAATCTGCTGCTGTGTGTTGTGAAACTGTGTGTTTATACTTATTGAGGAAAGAGGCGTCCTGCCATTTCCATGGCGACACTTCATTAGCTGAGGCGCAGCGATTGTTGACACGAAACGTGCTTTGGCGTTGGGAAATGGGCGGTACGCGGCTGCTGATGTCAGGCTCAGGGGCGGGGGATTTGATTTAGTGCCGCAAACGCAGGTGAGCCAGGTCGATGGGGGGAAATGATAGGATTATCAGAAAATGGCGGCTGATTTCGAGTGCGTTAATGGACGAAAAGTCGGGTAAGGTCCATAGGAAAGTTTTCTACGATCTACCGATTTATGCTTAAAAACACATGGCCGAACCGTAGGGACAATAAAAAAAAAGTCCCGGAACTATCCTTTAAGGGAGCGAAACAAGGCTCCAAGAGGCACAGACAAAAAGGGATACGAGTTAACCCTTTCCAATACTCTATGTAAGATGTGGTGTACTGGGTCTGTGGTTTAAAGTGACTATATAAACTTAATGGCAACTTTACCTGTTTCTGGGGGACAGCAGTCAGCCCCAGAAAAATGGAGTCAGTGGGAGGTCTCAAAGACAACCCTGTGTCACTGTACTGAAGGTGGTGTGTAACACACACAAAAAGTGGTGCACGTGGAGTAGGTGAGGCTCCAGTGCCCACGATCACACAGAAAGTAGAAATACACATAGCAAAACACATGTAAGAGGGGGGGAAAGGCACACACTCATACCAGGTGAAAAATCAATCCTAGACATCCAGCAAAGCTGCTGAGGGACTCATTAGGTAAGGGAAATCAACCATTTATGAGAATTCTCCCTAACACATCTCTCCGCAGCATTCAACCTAGTAGACCATAATAAACTTTGTTCCACATTAGCCAAAGATTTCAATTTCTCCACCGAAGCCACCACCTGGATCAAATCCTTTCTTGCAGATCGAACTTCCAGGGTCTCCATAGGTAAAGAAGCTGCCAACCCTATGCCAGTGCCTATTGGGGTCCCCCAAGGCTCCTGCCTTTCACCCACGCTATACAATGCTTATACGAAGCTCCTCTTCTCAGCCCTAGACGATATGGGTGTCATCTACACCAATTTTGCAGATGACACCCAGATCCTCATCCCACTATCGGGGGGACTACACCCAAGATACCCACACCATCAACAAAATCTATGCCATAATTCAAAACTGGATGGCATTAAACAGCCTCTGTCTCAATGACGAGAAGACTGAGGTACTTATCGTGGGCTCTCAGTCTAAAATAGATGCATTACATCCTGATTACTCCTCCATCAATACTGATGGCACCATGATACCGGTACTCAAACAAGTAAAAACACTAGGTGTTTACCTAGATGTCAATCTTACCATGACCAAGCACCATAACGCTCTCTCAGCTTCCACGTCCTATGCCGCCAAATGTATTGCCCTCAGTCGCTAATTCTTGACCCCCACTAACTGCATCACGCTGGCAAGAGCGCTGATCTTATCCAGACTCGAATACTGCAACGTACTCTTTCTTGGAACCTCTAAGACCAACTTAAATAAACTCCAGCTTATTCAAAATAAAGCTCTTCGCGCGGCCTTGGAATAAGAAAATCTGACCACATTTCCAATATCAGAAGAGACCACCATTGGCTCCCCATCAAAGCCAGAGTCATCTTCAAAACCCTGTGTTTCACGTTCAATTGCCTCCACACAAGCACCCCTATTTACCTTAACCACGTTATAACCAAAAAAGAATCAAAGAGACCCCTTAGATCCAGTAGCCAAGCACTCCTCACTATCCTTCGCTACAAGAACACTAAGGCAGGAGGCAGTAGCTTCCAATACCTAGCCCCCACACACTGGAACATTCTCCCCTTATTCATTAAAAACGAGGAATCATTCACAGGATTCAGGAAATCCCTGAAAACGTGGTTATTCAACCAAGACTAACACCCCATACTATGCTGCAGGGAATAAGACTGCTATTGATTAGCACTGATTCATTGTAAATAGACCTGATCATGTGTGCAGGCCTTTCATTGTCAATTCATGGACATTCTACCGTCCCGTACTCATGCATTAACACCAATGTTTGAAGTATTCCGTATTGAGCCCGATTGGCCTTCCTAATTATTGTTCTTAACCAAGCTGTCTGTAACCTTGCCGTGATACCCAAGGATCTGGGCGTGTAACAAATGTAAGAAAATAAATAAAATAAAATAAATGAGTGTGGCGGAGAGGGAAAACCGCAGAGGAGTCACTTCTTTCTTACAAGAAATGCAATAATTAAGACTGACTATTCACACAACTTACTATCAGTGCTGGAAATGGCCAAAATGTACTGGGGCCAATTGTACCCGATTTTCCCCCTCCCCTTTCCTTATTCAGCTTGACTCGAACATGTCCTCGCCAGCCCCCACCACAATGTCCAACACAGCTCCCCTGGCATTCTGCTCAGTTTTGCTGTAATAAATCAAGTACCATTTGAAATGGGATAATAACTGTTACCACAGTGCTTAAAAGCTGAAGGAATTTGGCTAAAAGCTCTGTAAAAACACATACTCCCTTTCCACATGTTATTGGCATAGCGTCCATACACATTCAGCAGCATATCTCCTCTCTGCACATGCTAACTGAGCACCTCTTTTCTGCATGTGCCAGTGGCACATGGCCTCCCTGCATGCGCTATTGGCAAATATATGCAGTTCAGGCTAATGGAACCATTCATCCCTGCATGGGGTAATGGCCCATCCCTCGTGGTATAGCCCAACAGCGAGCGCACATCTTACTACAGCCAGCCTAACTTTATAAATTATACATTACAGAGCAGGTTTGCAACGGGTCATGGTGCAGCAAGTAAAGGAATAATTGCAGATGTGTTGGCTCCCGCCCCTTTATTTCAGCACTTTGAGGGGAGAGGTGGGGGTGGCTGGTGGCTTGTGAGAGTAAGACGACCTGCCTGACCTCCCTCCCATGCAGGCGCGAAACAAAACCTAAATTTCGGAGGGTGAGAATTAAGTCGTGATCGGAGGCGCCACTTCAGAAAATAGGCAGGGCAAACTTGGAGGCTCTGCCCCCACTGTCCTACCCACCTCCCCCCATGGTCTGGTGTGGGTACCAACTATCGAATAGTATATTTTAAAGAGCAATATGCAGAGGTGATGGAAGACTTTCTTGAAAGTAACAGCTTTAAAGTTTCACTGCGTTTGTTCAAGTACATTTTTCTGAACAAACACAGTAAAACTTTAACACCGCCAGTTTCTGTGAACGGCTTCCCTCACCTCTCTGCCTATCAAAATGCAAGTGCGCACATCCAGGGGTGCACCTAGGCTAAAATTTAGGCGGGGGCTAACCCTTCAAATGTTGGGAGGGGCACTAACTTCAGAGACTGTGGAGGAATGGCAAACTTACTTGTGCAGGGGCATCTAACTTCATTACTCATTGTAATAAGACTATTCTAGTGCAGCTTCAATGTTACAATTAGTTAACTGCTCTCTCCTTTGAGTCTGAAACACCCACTTCTTGCAGAACCTGAAGGTCCCAGAAAGTGTGAAAATGGAAGATGGTGTGCAATGAAAGACTCAATATGATAGCATAACAGGACATTGCAGAGTGTGGGGCAGTACTCTGGACAGCCCAAGCACCTTCAGTGGCTGGGAGCAACAGGGGAGAAAAATGTAATGTTGGTTCTACCACAGTACGCTATACTAGACTCTCTGGTGCACTGACTGACCGGTGAGACTATGTTTGCCTGTCAAATCCAGTGTTACAAGAATAGGGGAGCGCCATTGCAGCAATAATGCAATTCTATGCAGCAGTATTGGTGCCACTAGCAGAGGAGCACCAGGATACATCAATGTGTCCCTACACTTATTAAAACAGTCCTATTGTAAGGGTGTAAACTTAATCATTTATGAGCACACCAAGTTTTGCAATTGAAGTCAGGGTGAGATTACATTATTTGCCCAGCATCACACACTTACGCTAAACAGGGCAGATGGGATTTTAATCCGCACTTTCAATTTGGGCACGACCACCTTCTTCCGTGTTTTACTTGGACCAAAATTTAAGTTTTGGGTATCAAGACCTACAATAATACTGTCCTATAGAGTTTACTTCCAAAATAAACAAATTGCATGGTAAAGCATCATGACAACATGTAAATACTTATAGCAGCATTTTGTGACAAGACATTATCACTGTACCTTTATTTTCCACATCCTAAATGGGAAACTAAAAGATGCAAAAGGCAAAACATCCTGATCTACCCACTTTATTTTAGCGCTTTAAAAACACACAAAAAAATAAGTTGTGCCATAAACTCACTCAGGTTTGGAGATTCGTCACAAACCTCCAGCGTGTTGTTATGTATGTTAGGTTATGTTATGTTAAAGGTACTTATATTGCACACCGTCACATACAGAATTGGTCCCCAGGTGCTCTGGCGGATCTGTAAACAGGAAGGATGGCGGGTAGGGTTAATCAGGTGGATGGGTGAGTGGGAGAGGTGGTGTGCTGTTGGCGGCTACAGCTTGGTATACACCAAGTGCTGGGCTTTGGTGCAAGTATCGGATCGGGCGAGACCTAGTGTGCTGTAAGTGCTGTTTATGTGTTGTTGATGCAGTGTGGTAAAGTGCATGCGGATTTCTGGGAGATAATGGTTGTGTGAGTTTTATGTGGGTTGAGTATGCAGAGATTTGAAGGTTGGCTTAGTGGGGTCTGTATCCTGATTCTGATACTTCTGGTTCTATTTGAGCTGTATCCCTGTGGGTGGGGATGTTGCCGATTCCTTATAGGCCGTCTCGCTGTGGTGTGATGGGGCGGCGCGGATCCAGCTGTATCCTAGTGAGTATTGTATGGAGTGATGGGAATGTCTGAACCTTTCCTTCGGGTGTGGAACTGAGGCTGGTACTATCTATTCTATTGTTATCTATTGTGACAGTGGTCTGTTGGAGCTTGCAATGGTTCAGGGTCAGTGTGCTGTTGATGAGGCGTCCTAAAGCTTCCGTCTTGGTCAGTATGTGTATTCGGTCGTTAGTTTGTGTGACCAAAATAAGTAACCATGGCAATCTGTATCTGATATTTCTCACATTTCACTGTCACTCTCGCATCCTTTAAACTCATTGGGCCTCATTACGACCCTGGCGGAGTGGGTTTACGCCAGCGTTATTCGCGGGGGACCCGTCCGCCCTACTACGAGTTCCCGTAGCGCCATGGAGCGTTTTCCGCCTGGTTTTTCCGGGCGGAGAAATCCATGGCGCTACGGGACCTTGTTGTTAATTACGCCACCGTATTTAACGGTGGCGTAATTAACGCCTTTCCCACTCCCATTATACCCTATGGGGCAAAAATGGGAATGGGGAAGGGTAAAATGGGGAATGGGGATTTACCGCCCCGCCAAGGTCGGAATGGGGCGGTAAATCCGCCAACCCCCATGGCGCTATCGGCAGCTTTCCGCCGTGCTCCATGGTGCATTTGGCGCCACGATTTCCGCCAGGGTCGTAATGAGGCCCATTGTTTAGAAACATCATGCTCTGATCCAGTACTTTGGCAGATCAGTATGTGGTCTTGAAACACTCAATTCCTTCTTCACCGCTGAAGACATTTTCGATCACTTGCTGGGACACTATAGAAGCAGAGGCTAAACCGAACAGCACCCTGCAGTACCTAAATACTCCTAAAGGGGTTATGAAACAACAGGATTACAGCTGTGGTCCGCCCACCTCCAAGTAGGGTGACCAGATGACCCGGAATTGGGCCATCTGCCTCACAAGCTCGTTTTCATTATTATTTAAAAGCCCTATACTGGTTTTGGTGGGGGTGACCACTGGCAGCACCACAGCTGTCACTGCTGGAACAGTAAATCTTCACATCTCGATGCACAATGCTCATTTACCAACAAGTCCACATAACAGTTCAAAATTTAAAAAAAACATTAGAATAGCTTGGTAGTTTTACATTAAAATGAACATTTAAACTAGGTCTCTTACGTCCCATGGTGAGCTCAAACACCTGTCACATGAATTAACTGATTGTGCCACAGCGGCTGCTTGAGAATTGGTTTTATAGCAATCAAAGCAAAAGTTCCTTTGTTTTTTACATGCTTACAGTCACTACGAATCAGCACAGTTTACATCCAGGGGAATGTGTTGTATTCCTCACCCAACTGCTAAAGTTCTGTCATGACAGCCACTGTCAAATTGCAGTGCTACTTTTATGTTGGTGGCCTTCCCTGGGTTTTATATCTTGAAAATGTTGTCACCCTACAATCATAAAATCCATTTGAGGAACCGTAGCCATCTAACACAAACATAAAGGATAGGAAACGTATTCTAAGAAGTCTACGAAGTTTGATTTTCAAGTCAAGCTGCAAATTTAGGCAATGTCAACTATTGCTTTCAAGTACTTTGCCAGTTGTCTCTGTGATAAACGGTGGGTGGGAACGGATGGGCAGTGCCAGCATGTGGACGTTGCCCAGAGTGAAATGTTTTGAATGAAACTGAAATAGAGCAACAACATTTCGGAGGTTCTAATAACTTCCATGGCT
This sequence comes from Ambystoma mexicanum, assembly GCF_040938575.1. Lineage (NCBI taxonomy): Eukaryota > Metazoa > Chordata > Amphibia > Caudata > Ambystomatidae > Ambystoma > Ambystoma mexicanum. The sequence goes on along the minus strand of NC_090937.1, from coordinate 1,082,035,628 downwards.
GCAAGGTTGTGACGGGGGGTAGTAAGCCAAATATGAAAGGGACAGAAAAAAAAGTGTAAATTAGTCAGAGACGAAGGGTTACACACAACGCGATAGACATTGCTTAGGGTAGGTAAGGGTGCATGCTTTATTGTGTTGCTCGCTTACTAAGCTGCTGATGACAAAAGAAACACTACAGTGCCATCTAGTGGTGGAAAGTATGTTTTTTAATGAATAAATAAAGCGTACACCGTACACAGTAGGAAATGAAATCATCCGTATTGGCCATAATTGCATGCCTAAAAAGGCACAATACACAGCTTATCTAGAGGGCTGGTCACAGGTGATGGGGGTTCATGTGGTGTGGGCTGCCTGTGGGGTATGGTCACGGGTGATGGGGGGCCATGTGGTGTGGCTACCTGCGGGGTTTGGTCAAGGGTGATGGGGGGATCCCATGTGGTGTGGGCTGCCTGCGGGGTATGGTCATGGGTGATCGTGGGTCCCATGTGGTGTGGGCTGCCTGCGGGGTATGGTCACAGGTGATGGGGGGCCATGTGGTGTGGGCTGCCTGCAGGGTATGGTCACGGGTGATGAGGAGTCCAATGTTGTGTGGGCTGCCTGCGGGGTATGGTCACAGATGATGGGGTGGCCATGTGGTGTGGGCTGCCTGCGGGGTATGGTCACAGGTGATGGGGGGCATGCGGTGTGGGCTGCCTGCGGGTTATTGTCACAGGTGATGGGGGTCCCATGTGGTGTGGGCTGCCTGCGGGGTATGGTCACAGATGATGGGGGAGATCCCATGTTGTGTGGGCTGCCTGCGGGGTATGGTCACAGGTGATGGGGGGCCATGTGGTGTGGGCTGCCTGTGGTGTATGGTCACGGGTGATGGGGGTCTCATGTGGTGTGGGCTGCCTGCGGGGTATGCTCACGGATGATGGGGGGCCATGTGGTGTGGGCTGCCTGCATGGTGTGTTTGCGGCTGATGGCTTCTGGGATCTGGCTGTCCCATGAGGAGGCGTCTGCTTCCAGGGGAGTTGTGCGTGTATCGTGGGGTTAACGCAGGCCTTTCCACATGATTTGGCTGGTGTGACCGGGGTACGCATTTACGCTGGGATACGGATGGGGTATGCACAGACCTTTCCACGTGATTTGGCTGGTGTGGGTGGGGTACACGATTATGCTGGGGCTGCGGAAGGGGTACGCGCAGGCCATTCCACGAGATTTGGCTGGTGCAAGTGGGGTACCCGATTACACTGGGTTGCGGACAGGGTACGTGCGGGCCTTTCCACGCGATTTGGCTGGTGTAAGCGGGGTATGCGATTACGCTGAGGTGCGGACAGGATGAGAAACTAATCCACATCATTATTTAAGATATTGGTAGAATAAGAGGTTTTATGTTCTAATGTGATAAAAATAGATATAAAATGTTTTTATGTTGAAATGTGAAATGTTTGATTTCCTTTTTCATGTGTTTATATGTACTCGGTAATATTTAAGTTTTTGTAAAGGTTGTTAACCAAATACAATTTTAAAAAAAAGTGTAATTTTCAATTCTGTTGCTTCGCTTGCACCAACACACCTAGAAAGGGCACTTTTGCAATAGTTTCACATATTTCACACCGTATATTGATGGGGTTAGGCCTCCCATTTTAATGATCGCTAATTATAATTTAAATATCACCTCCACTATTCTTGGTGCCTAGAGAAACAGAAACCCTGTCATTAAATCCCCCAACTCCTGCCAAGACAGCCTCGTTCTGTAGCTTGTAGAGTAAGTAACCTTTGTGCATGCTGAGATGAGCCATCGGCATAATATTGTGTACACACAAAGCCTGCCTGACCTTCACCGCTAACAGAATGCGTTTGAAAAGTACATACTTTCTGCCTTGTCTGGGCTATTTTATTCCGCAGGCCTCTCCTTCGCCGAGCAGCTGTCTCGCAGACCTTTTGGCCACTTAGCCTGAACATGCACGGTATTACAAAGCCGAGATGTAGCACTGAGCAAAAACAAAGGCAGCCCTTTATCTGTTGTCTTCAGCTGACAGCAAATTCGTGCTTGGCCTATTTATGAATTCTGTCGCTTTTGTTTGTGAATTCCGGATTTGGAGAAAGATATGCAGTGTTGAGAATTGTGATTATCCCATTTTTGGAGAAAAAAAGAAAGTTGCTTCTGTTTCGTTGCTGCAATAAGAAACGTAGGATCTCTCTAGGATTCTGCAAGTTATACATAGTGTTAGGCTGTATTTTAACGATGGTGACGTGTCTAACACTCATTTGGATCTAGCAAAGCTGCATATTTCATATTAATGTTCTGTTTTAGTGAAATGGAAGGCACTTTCTTTCTCACCATCTGAAGCTAGGAAGGCTGGGAGGAGTTTTCAGGATTCGGAACTTGCTGTGGCCATGACATTTAACTCCTTCTATACTGAAGTAAATGAGCCCTTTTCAAACATGTGCTCTGTATAGACGAATGATCACTTTAAAGAAGGTTCCAGTCTCTGGATCACGTAAAGAGATAAACACCACACTTGTGTGTGCGCCTGTTTACAGGAATCTGGTTGTGCTGTGCACATGGAGACCATGACTCTGGTATCTAAAAAAAAGTCTGTTCGCATGTGCATGCACAGCACACCCTGACAGTGTCCAACACATCTGATAGGTGTGTGCACGTGTGTGTGTGTGTGTGTGTGCACGTGTGTGGTGCACTTCTGCTAATGCTAGAAGCATGGCTCATGCCATACTGAAGATGCGTGTGTGGGAGAGCACGTGGCCTGACTTTGGATGTGTGCCGGGGGACCTCGGATGCAGAGTGCAGTCTAAGACGGCACCATCGAAGTGGCGAGCTCTGCCTAGAAAACAGCTTAGATGCACCTTGTCCTCTTGTGAAGGATTGTCACCTGGCATGGATGCAGGAGCTCTGCTTTATCCATTTTGTATTAAAAATAAAATGATGCAGGTCATTCCGTCTTAGAAAGGGTGCCCTATTGGCAATAACCAGACCCCACTGTCAGCAAACTCCATGCCAAAAGCATAGTGCTGAATCAGTGTGCTTATCTGCAGTGCCTGCTCCCCAGTGGCACAGAGCACATTCTGAGGCTACAGGTGCCCTCTTGTCAGCTGCAGTGACAGCCAAGTCTCTTCAGCACAAGGGCTGTATTTAAAATATGCAACACTGCTTCCAAACCACACAGCTATGAGAGTTAACATCCTGGTGGCGGTTGTAAACTTCAAATATAAGCCATACCTGAGTTCAAGGTATGATGGCCAGTTTTGCTCATAATTGTTAAAGCCATATCAGATTGATATCATACTTGTGCCAGCTCAGTGAGCAAAGCTCAGCTCTAGAATGGTTATGTGTATTCTGGTCAGACAGCCTGACCATGCACTGGCAGGGCAAGAGACTGGATGACCATGCCTTTCCTTGGATCCTTTGTGAGTTTGGGTAACACCTCCATAGATGGAGTCAACTATTCAGCAGGGGTTATCCAGGGAAGCCAGCATCAAAGGGCACATACTCTACAAAAGGACTAACCTGACGCATATCAAAAGGGCCTTTGATGCTATGGAGACGGTGTAGACAGAAGGAGCTCAGTCTAGTTGGAGGAAGAATTCACCATCTATTTCTTCTCTATACCTCTCTTTCCTCCCTGCCTCCTCCACTACCTTTAGCAGAACCAACTGTGGGTATGATGTCAGAAGACAAAGATCCCTTGTCTCGAGAACAAGAATTGGACCCCTTAAATCAGGCTTGCTTTGGTCCAATCGCCTGTGGGATTTTGCCTACAAAAGAGGGAGTCGTCCACTTCTTCTTTGATTCACTTTTGCACTTCAAGAACTTAAGTAAAAATTGATTTGGACCTCTTTTGGGAGAGTTGATCTTTCCAAAGCCATCAGCCATTGAGGTGAAGAAGGTGCAGTCCAAGTCAGAGGCAATGGTTGCTCCCAGCCCATTCCCAGAGCACATTGAGGGTGACTCCTGTTGAGGACCAAGACCTTCCACTCTGAACCAAAACTCTCTAGGATGGGAAAGCAGAACCTGAACAGACTCGCCCTGCCCGAAAGCCCCGGAGTGGGTCTCACAGCATATGGAGGACCACGTCAGCCAAAGCACCTTGACCTTGTTGTCGAAATGCATTCAAACCATGTTCACTGCATTCAAACCAATTAGAGTCACCAGTGCTGCTGGTGACTCTCATTGCACCAGTCGGACCAGCTTGCCGCTGCATCGTGCCAAATGTAGCACATAGTCTGTTCACCCCCAACAAACCTGCCTGCTGCTGCAAAACTCGACCCACTGCACCTTCAAACCTTGCAGCAGAGCATTTCACTGCACCAGACTGATGGACCCCAATTTGAACCGCTGGAGCATCGCGTCACATGCTGGCCTGAACCAGCAATTTCCAAAGTCTCAGATCTCCTCAACTCCCAATCTGACTCTGGTGAACCATTCTGAATTGCACAACACGAACCCTACACTCGACCTGCACTGAGCTCCTGTTTTGAAGTGATTAAATGCCAGCTCTCCGCTTGGCCCAGCACAACTCACCACACCCAAACCTGGTTTGACCTGCACAGCAGCACAGCTGAAAGCCTGAGAACAGCATAAAAATACTATTGACACATAACTGCCTCCCTGATCCATCTTTGCGCCTTTGAGACTGGTTGCATCTCTTTTGCACTGTTTTCCACTGAAAGACATATCCTTTTAGAAGCATGGTGATATGATATGATATAGCATTTATAACGTGTCTGTACATAAGTGTTTCTAGGTGGTTTCTTATTGCCTTTTCATCCCTATTTCACTACCTAGAGTTACTTTCTATCTATTGCATGTTATGTGTTGTCTTTTAGATGGGTGGGTTTTTATAATGGTGTAATAAAAATGTATACTTTTTTATAGAACCTTGTTTGGACATTACTTTTATTTTGGATTGTTGTACTTTGCTGTTTGGGTTGCTTCTTGATCACATTCACATCCTCTCTGAGCGTGTAGCTTTCATTTGACCCATTTTGTCACAAATGGAGAAAGAGGTTTATCTCTTGGCTATGCCTGTTTTAACTTTATGATTGGGATCACTGTTGGTTTGTAGACGTTTGGGGCTGAGTAGGCAGTTTAACCACTGCTCATCCTAATACTCCCGTAGCGCAGAAGTCATTTCATCACACCTCTCCAAAAAGGTGCAGACATGTGTAGTGCCTGGCCCCAGGGTTCATTTGCCTATGCATGCATACACTTCGATGTTACCAACATGCACAGGGCGAATAGGGCTTCCTCATTTACATAAGATATGTCCCCATGCAAATGCCAGAATTCTCCTGTGTTCAATATGCATATTCAACAACAGTCACCACACCTTCAGTATTATTAAAGAATGTGGGTTCCTTCTGTAATACCCAAATACAGCATACCATACCAAGTGTTATTTTTGGAGGGCCTGCAGTTTCAATAATCATCCGAGATGATCTGAGCGTGAAGTTGTGCCAGTATTTCATTGAAAATTGAACATGCTCAACCTCATTTTCAAGGTTTCAAAGTGCCTATTTAATTCACCTCATAGATTGCACCAAAACCTGACCAACAAATCAACAAATCTTCAACAAGGTATGGTGCAATACGAAGCTAGAAGAGTTCCACGTTCCTGCAATACTAATCGCTTGGTGTGTCCCAGAACCAAGCGGGTGAGGGGGAATGGCCGCTGCTTCTCAGCCCAAGCAGGGTTTGCATTGAACACTGTACAATCGAGTTGCGTCAAGAAAGGAATCTTCTGTCCTTTAGGTAAGGTTTAAAAACATATTTATTTGAGTAATTCTTCTGCTCTGAACTATTTTGCGTCCTGTTTTTTTCTTTGATGTTGTCCTTTGTGTTGATGTGTGCCCTGATGCCTGCGGGCTTCGGCGTATGACGAATAAATAAATACAATTAAGGTAAATGAAGTTACATGGGAAATCCCAAAAATTCATGGCTGATAAGTTTTGACTTACAATGTATTTCTACCGAGATACCTTGCGCGTGAAAAGTTTTACTCTTTTCACCCTTGTTTGCAGTGCTTTGCGTGCATTTCTATTTGCATGATTTTGGTGATCAGCCGACACGTGTTTTAACCTCTCAAGTTCTTTGTCAAGGCTAAGTTCTGGATATTCACTGCCAGCGTGCGGTACTGTGTTGGACATCAGTTTTCACTCGTTGTTCTCACGGGTATCAGCTGTTTGGGCAATTATCCACCCAGTGGCCCAGTCTGCTCCTTTCGGTCACCTTGATAAAAAAAAAAACTCAGAGGTAGAAACACGTGTCGGCTGAACACCAAAATCAGACAAACAAAAATGCATGCAGCCCACTGCAAACAAGTATATAAAGAGTACAATTTTTCAAGCGTAAGGTATCCGGGTAGAAATAAGTTCTAATCCTAAAATGAGGTGTGGGCAACACCTCCCCGACCCAGTGACCTTGCAGCCAACTAGCCCAATCCCACAAGAAATCCTAAAGTGCATGGCAAGTTCAGTCAAATCCTAGTGCCTAAACATCTCTACTAATAACCTTTGACTCATGCGACGCATTTGGCTGATATTTTGCAAGTAAAAGGTTTGCCAAAGGCTCACCCCACCCCGCCACTCGACTGGAAAGTTTCCAAAAGATTCTTTGAAAACTAAAAAGGTTATGAAGAAAACAAAAAAATGCAGTTTTGGCCTAGTTCCCATGCATTTTCCCATAGACAAAAAAGTAAAATGTTTGCCGCATCACAAAGCCAAAACCGCTAGACAGATTTGGACCAGGTTTGGAACAACTTGGGCACGAAACGTTGACTCGCGATCCTTTTGTGGTTTGGGGTTATTTTGCGTCCAGTGCTTTTTTAAATATTTGACGGAGAAGGTAGTTCCCCCTTCTACAAAATAAATAGCTATATCTGAGGTAAAGTCAGAAGAATCCAGGTGTTTATAAATGAAACAACTGCCATATTTTTTTTCTCAATGCGAGAGATAGCCACAGCTATACCCTCAGTGAGCCAAAAACGAAAAAGCCGTAAAATGCCATTTCCAAGTGAAAAATCAGGGACATGCCTTTAGGGTAGAGGTGGGGGATGGGGCATTAATAGGACAGCAAGTTCAGTTTTGGAGTTGGAGGAGGTGTAGGGACTGAGTTTGCAACACAAAGCTTTTCTGTAACCTCTACGCCATCAGACAGAATAGCCATGAATAGCCGACATAGGTGAGGAGGCTACCAGGGGAATGGGGGAGTAGGCATACATGAGGAGGGCACTTCGTGACGCTCTGGGAGGGCAGGGAAGCATTTTTGGGTTTTGACATCTTACACAATAACCGCAGGTATAAGGACTACAAAATAATAACTGAAGGTATAACCAAGGGTATTTGTAGTTCATAGCTGCGGTTATAGAAAAAGAGTGAACATATATATATATTTACAGCTACAGTGACGTCAGGTGTGAAATAATAAGCATCCTGTCAGGTGTATTGACCCAAGTTTGAGTCATTAAGCTGCAACATTTGGTGCAGTTTGTGCGCACACCAAAATGGTCGCCTAACCTTCCACCCACCAGTGCGAGCGTGATGGGCCAGGGGTGCCATGAGTGGAATGTGTGCCAAAGGAAAAACAGCAGTGCCTGTTACCTTAAAAAGCCCTTTGAAATCACCTTGGTTTCTCTGAATGCAAGCTAAAAATGCCTATGTCAAACATTGCAGGATATTCAAAAATCTCACTGAACACCAGCAGACATTTGGCAGAATGAAGTTTTGTGTGCATACAAAATCTGGAAAGAAAAAGAGCCCAAAACAATGTTCATAACAAAACTGGCATGGGCTGTGGAGGTCAGCAGCTTAAGTTAAACTGAACTGAAAACCACTAAAATCGAAATGTTTAAATTAAATGAGGGACCTACTTTTGAGTGTCACATAGTTTGTAACTGTTGAAATGTCACAGTTTTGAACTTAGAATCAGCACTCTAGCTGCATGTGTAAAAATTGTCAGTTTGATTTGAATGTAGAAAACTGGGAACAAAAAGTGACATTTAGCTGAAACCTGGCTTAATGAAACTGGATTCTGCCTGACAACTACCCCGGACAGGAGTTGAAACTGGATCAACAGCTGTGTTCCCAGGCCTGGCTGCATTCTGCTGCCCCCACAAAAAGGAGGTAACACCTCTCTGATTGAATTACCTGGGGACTGCAGGAAACTGAACAATGGACTCAGGCAAATGTTATATTGGGGGGGGCGTAAAGTGGCTTCCTCTTGGGAGAAGTGGGAGGAGAAGTGCCTCTGCTAGCAGCTGAGCTTGGGGGAAGTGGATAAACCAGTTCTTCCGAGATACTCTTCTACAGGGGTAACCCCACGCTCTGGTGATAATCCCTCCTACTAAGTGAGGATGTATAACATGTATTTCAACAAAAGGAAGGAATATACAACAAACGATATCAAACAATGAACATATCCCCTTAGAAAGCAATTTTAAATAACAGCCGCTAAACCAATATAGGCTGCATTATGTATTCTCAATGGACATAAAACAGTATTGTCAAAAAATATCATTTTTAATATATTAATCTCTAATTCAGCACAAGTGATGCAAAAATTGTTTAAAAAAACATATACACATAACATAGTCATATACATGTTAAAAACATTCCACCTCACAGTATCAAAACATTTATGCCGACAAATAGATCAGCATAACACAACAATGGCAACTTAATTGATCTTATTTCCCATTGTGTGTCACAGCCCAACTTATATAAGTTTCTGTCTTCTGTGTTCTCAATAACCGGACATTCATCAGGGGCAGAAGTAATCCTGTGCTTCAGGTAGATTCTTCCTATTCAACCAACAACTTGCTATTTCTAAGGAAAAAAAGAGTCAAACATGTATCACCTACACCGGCATAATCGGTTTAATTAATCACCATAGCCACACCCTAATCACCAATAGGGTACCAATAGGGTACCAAGTATACAGTAAATCATATACCTGGTCAAGGGTCTCAAGAAATATATAACTTGGACCTCAAAAGCCAACACATTTATGGCTCTTCACTGCAAAAGCAAGAGGGATTTAGCATTAAGTACCACGAATTACCTACCACAAAGCTAAAATGTTGATCTCTCTGATTCATAATAGCCGTTCTTTCCCCTGAGTAAAAGGAATCTTAGCATCTCAATCACCAGTTGGATACTAAATGACTTAAAGGATTTAAGGTGCCAGGAAAACTGGCAGGATTACTGGCAAGAGCGCTTACTGGATCCCTTGAGCTTAAGAAGCATCTTGAGGGACCCCTTCCCCAAATAACACAGTGTTGCTGTGGAGGATTAAGGCTTTGGGAGCAACTCACAGAACACTAGTAGTAGCGATGAACCGACTGTGGGAGCACCTCAGAGTGTTATGCGGTTTCGAGAGTGCTTCCAGAGGAGCAGGCAGTGAATCTGGTAGAAAGCTGGAATAGGAACTGGGAAGGAGGTGATTTTCAGACGCAGGTGACCCACAGTGAAGACTAAGAGCTAAAGGAATTACATAAATGCCCTGATTTATGCAAAACAATTCTAGCAGTGCGCAGCAACGGACTGGGAGTATAGATCTGGGGGACGAATGCTGGCGCGGGAAGTGCCTTCAGCCTTGGAGGCAAGCCAGATGGCCTGCAGAGGATTCTCCTGTCCTCCGCTGAAGGGAGGATTCTCATGGCTCATTTGGATGGGAGACTGAGTCTTTTTGAGATTATTGTATCGACGTTGTCATCTTTAATTAAGATACATCTTCCATTTACTTTTATAGGGATCCCACCACCCCCATGCCATCTTTGGATTTCCTCTTTCTTCACTGCACTCACCCACTATCTATACCCAACGCTTCACTCCCCAGTCTTTTAAAATTTTCGATTTTGGTACTTATCTGCCAATTTAGGCTTTGAGGGTGTTTAGCTCCACTTCAATGTCATTGTTTTGAAATGTGTGGACCTAACCCCGGAGGACTGCCCGTACACATTGGGTTCACATGCCATGACTAAAGAGTGGTAGTGAAGCAGTGATGGGCTTCCAGAAATGGACCATAAGGGTTACCTTAACTAGGGACAGGTGTGCCTGGACGCACCTGTGTGAGAGGATCTCAGTAGGGGGATAGCAGAAGGGGCGCATTTTAGAATTTAGGTAGATCAGCAGAGCTGTGTGCGTGTGTGCCTGTATGTGTCTACATCCCAGTACTGAAAATGCAGGGGTTATAGCTGGGCAGCATTATGAAGGTACCAAAGCAGGAGTTGCGTAGAGTGCTGAAAGTCAGGACTGAGGTCGACTGGTAGAGCTAAATTTAGGAACCCACAGAATAAAAGAGGAGCTGCAAGTCAGGACTGATATGATTAGGGGAGATGGGATTGAGACCAAGTACTGAAACTGATGTAGCTCAGGAATGGACGGGGGTGCTCAGAAAGCTATTCAATCAGTGCCATTATAGTGCTTATAAATCAAGTGGCAGAAGGCATTAACTCAGAAGACTGCTTTGAAAAAACAATGACGGGAATTTCAGGCTCACAGTTTGATGCTATTGCTCGATAAAGTTAGCTCAAAGGTTTGTTAAAAGTTCTCCACATCACCTCAAACATTCCTGTTTCAATGTGCAACACTCTGTACTGTTCAAGTTCTCTGTTTCTGGATAAAAAAGATGTTAAATGATGTATTTTTCGACAATAAATAATGCCGCAAAAAATGCAGTTGTGTGCCGCAATTTTTTCTTTTTTGTCCCGCAAAATTTTCCATTTCATGCCGCAATATCCTGGAGGGTCTGACTCAGGGGAAAGAACGGCTATTATGAATCATAAAGATCAACATTTTAGCTTTGGGGTAGGTAATTCGTGGTACTTAATGCTGAATCCCTCTTGCTTTTGCAGTGAAGAGCCATAAATAGGTTGGCTTTTGAGGTCCAAGTTATATATTTCTTGAGACCCTTGACCAGGTATATGATTTACTGTATACTTGATACCCTATTGGTGATTAGGGTGTGGCTATGGTGATTAATTAAACCGATTATGCCGGTGTAGGTGATACATGTTTGACTCTTTTTTTCCTTAGAAATAGCAAGTTGTTGGTTGAATAGGAAGAATCTACCTGAAGCACAGGATTACTTCTGCCCCTGATGAATGTCCGGTTATTGAGAACACAGAGGACAGAAACTTATATAAGTTGGGCTGTGACACACAATGGGAAATAAGATCAAATAAGTTGCCATTGTTGTGTTATGCTGATCTATTTGTCGGCATAAATGTTTCGATACTGTGAGGTGGAATGTTTTTAACATGTATATGACTATGTTATGTGTATATGTTTTTTTAAACAATTTGTGTATCACTTGTGCTGAATTAGAGATTAATATATTAAAAATGATATTTTTTGACAATACTCATTGAGAATACATAATGCAGCCTATATTGGTTTAGCGGCTGTTATTTAAAATTGCTTTCTAAGGGGATATGTTCATTGTTTGATATAGTTTGTTGTATATTCCTTCCTTTTGTTGAAATACATGTTAAACCAGTTCTTCCACCATGTGATGTGGGAAGCCACACCGCTTTTTGACCAGGGCATAAGTTAAAAAGATAGATATCTCATAGTGCGGACTGGTCAAAATTGTATAATAATATCATTATTCTTGTGATTTTTCTGTGCACGTTTTAAGAGGCGTTAGGACCCTGTGGTGTATTCTGGGGGGTTGCTAGCGGAAAATAGGGTCTTACTCCAAATGTATGCATGTTAAAAATCTGACACTTTATCATCTGAAACCCATATCCCTGGTGCACATTTGTGTAACATCTGGAAAGGTTTAGAGGTCGTTATCTGGATGAAAAGGGGAGAATTCTGTCATCAGTGGACACGACATCGTACAAAGACAGGGATCGGATGGTTTGGTGCTACAGAAAATATGTTAACTGGACCTATAATATGAGAAAAATGGTACATAGATAAATATGTATTTGGATCAGAAATAGATGTGTGTGCAATTTGACAAGGGGAGGTTCCTCTGACCGCAAAACCTACAGCATCACTCTGACACTCCATTTCTTTCCCCCAATCAAAGGAGAGAGGAGAATTCGGCCAATGACAAGTAGAGAGGGGCAGGCTCAGTTATGCCACGCACACACCCATTTTCAAAACACATAAAAAGAGACTGCTGGGACAGGTAGAGAGATTCAATTCCATTTTCTGCGGGACGCTCTGCCGGGAGACTCCAGACTTCACATCCATCAATCTCCAAAGACCAGAACTTTACTTCAGAACTTAAAGCAAGAGCCTAAATCCACAAACTGAGAACTCTTCTCAGCAGGCCTCAGCATCCTTAAAATCATTTGCAAACTATTCCACAGCCGGGCGAGCTGTTTGAATTCTTTGCCAAGAACAATTGCCAGAGACCAGACCAGAAACCCAGACCGCTGTGAGCAGAACCGGTGCCTGATTGACCCGCCAAGCAGAGAGAACCGAAGTCCAGTCCAGTTGACCAGATCCGTGACGAGGCCCATTCATTTCAAAATTAGGAGTGAGTATCCGCCAGAACTGTGCAGAACCCAATCTCTTAGTTAAAGTAATCTAATTCAAGCTATTTTAACCTAATTAGAACAGCCTCCTAGCAATCGTGTCATCTGTCATTTTTAAAGCTGCACAACTGTCACCTGTCAATTCTGCAGCTGCAAGCTGTCACCTGTCATTTTGAGTTTTACTTTAAATCCGAAAATCTACCTTTATTAAATCATCCGTATCTCTGAAACGAGATTTAACTTTCATCTGAAAGCTTAGAATCTAGGCTTTCCAAGGAACCTAGAACTGACTTCCTACTCCCTATACTTTTTCTGTAATCGCGAGACACGCACTCGCGAAATTTACCGCGATTTGCGATTTGGCGCGATTTCTTCATCTGTAGAAATCAGCAGCTTTTTGCTTCTCTTTGCTAACATTCGTTTGCAATCTGCTAATCATTCATAGAGTATTGTTAAAGTGAGCCTGAACTAATATAAAGTAGCCATCACCTACCCTGAACCTCTAGAGGGAATTAAAAGCAATTTTAGCACCTTTTCACTTCCTTGCAAACCACATTAAAGTAATTCGCCTGTGTTTAAAACTCAACCCTGTTTTCCCTAAGCTTGCTGGGAGAACTGGAACTGTGTATTGCATTATAAAGTGTGATTTGTGGGGATTCTTGAAGACTGTGTGCTCTCCTTCCATTTCTTGTATTGCATAGGGGGGGGAGTGAATTGTCAAAAGAAAAAGTGATCATATTTCCTTTTGCTAAAATCATAACAAGTTATTTCTGTACTGTATTTTATTCCACCTTGCGTTTCCTTGAACCATATAAAGCATTCTTTCCCACCTTATTCTTCTGTTCCTATTCCTAAGTTACCTCTTGCTGACTACTGCTCATATTCACAAGTGTAATATCCATTATCAATTTATTTATAGAAGTGTGATATATATATATATATATATATATATATATATATATATATATATATATATATATAGTTTAAATTTTCAAATAAACCTTTTAATTTGCAAAACAAACCTACTTCTTGGCTCAGTGGGGTCAGGGGGATTCTAAGAGGGGGGTGTTATACAAGGGTTGTCACCCAGAGTACTGAACTGGATATAAAAATACACCAATAAGGGTTTTCCTCAGCATCCCAGACTAGGCATTGACTTAGCTGTAGTGTTGATTGAATATCGCTTACAATCCAAGACTCCCATCCATGTAGTAACAAGGATTGATCCTGCTTAGCTTCAAAGCGAGGAAGGGGCCGGCACCCTTAGGCCATGTTGCCTAAAAAAGGAGCACAAGTTACAAGACCACTTAGAGCAAAATGACCTGAGGGGGTGGCACCTTCCTCGCTTTGAAGGTAAGCAGGGTCGGTCCTGGTTACTGCATGGTCCCGGGTACTGCATGGGTGGGACATAGTTCACAGTCCCGGATGCTGTGTGTTATCTCCGTTTTTAACATCTCATAACACACTAAGTAAATGCACGGCAGCCACATTATTTTTTTAAACCGTGCTTCTGTCAGTCCTTGAAAGTATTGCACTCTAAAGGTCAAGCTGCCATAAGGCTCACATGGAAAGAGAAGCCATCCCTGGGTAAGGAGCTGCTAATACATGGAGAATTGCAAATCCAGCTTGCATGTTAATGATTTTCCACCACGATGGCTTGGGAGAGATTGAAATCATCCCAAATACATAGTTCAGTATTGGTGTAAAGACTTGTTTATTACATTGTATTTTCCTCTATAACAAAAGGTTCAGTAAAGACCACTCATCAAGAAGTATTTTCACATTTCCCCTTATAGAATAAAGATTTGCTGTCATGATTTAATGTAATACCCAATTTATTTGAACTCCTATATATTTAAAATTCTTTTCAGCCCACCTAAAATCAAAATTTGGAATCAACTCATTATACAAATCTGGTATCACCGCCTTTGCTTGACATTTCCACCAGTTAATTTTGTAGACTGAAAACATGTACAAGTCTGACATTTGTGAAATCATATGATGAAACTATTGTTGGGGTTTCCTAAACACTAACATTATGTCATCTTGATACAAAATAACTTTGATGTGTTCCTCCTGGATTATTGCTACCAAGTTCCAAAGTCAATAAAAATTACAAAGGAGTTATTGGGAATTCATGGTGTTAGTTTCTACTTTTATCAAAAGGGTGTGACCTTGAAAAAACCCGCTCTAGACCCTTCCTTACCTAACTACTACCGGCCCATCACCACTGTACCTTTCTTGTTAAAAAGTCTTAAAAAAGCTGCATACACCCACATACAGCAATTCCTTGAATCTAATAGCATCATAGGGAAGAGGCAATCAGGTTTCGGTCCAGGCAATGGAAATTAATCTGCCCTATTAGATCTAAAAAAACAACTAACTGTAATAATGGACGAAGGCAAACCAGCTCTTCTTCTCCTTCTAGATTTATCTGCAGCTTTTGATCTTGTGGACCATAAGACCCTTTGCAGACATCTCCCAAACTCAGCCCAACTCACCCACAAAGCCACTACCTGGATCACCTCCTTCCTTGAAGGGAGAGCCATGAAGGATTTCTCAGAACAGGCTTGCGTGGCACCCACCACTATTCACTGCGGAATCCAACAGGGCTCCTGCACCTCACCGACACTGTACAATATATTCACCAAACCCCTCTTCCACAAGTTGGACGCTCTCGACGTAACGTACACAAACTATGCCAATGAAACCCAGGTCCTCCTTCCACTCTCTGGCTCATATGAAAAAGACACAGAGACACTACACAAAACATATGCCACCATCCAAGCATGGATGGCAGCCAACGGGCTCTGCCTCAACGGGGACAAAACTGAAATCCACCTGGTCGGCCCCAAGGAAACGCTCAATAAACTTAATAAACAATACAGCGCCTTCACCATAGACAAATCACGAATCACTGTCTGACCATCAGTAAAGACTCTGGGGTATACCTTGATTCCACACTCTGCATGACACGCCATGTCAGCACCATTGCCTCCTTGGCCTCATTCACAATGAAACTGATCAATGCAGTTAAACCCTACCTGTCCACTCTGAACTGTCTCTCAATTACCAGAGCCACCATTGTGGCAAAACTTGATTATTCCAATGTTCTTTTGGCAGTCACTTCAGCAAAAACTCTCAACAGACTACAAATCGTCCAAAGTAATGCCCTCAGAGCCGCACTGAACATTCCCAAGAGGGAACATATCTCCTATGCCAGGCGTGATGCACACTGGCTCCCCGTCAAAGAACGCATCATATTCAAGACCCTAGCCATAACCCACAAATGCCTCTTACTCACAGCCCCCTCTTACCTCTCAGAAAAAGTAGTCTGAGCCAGCTCCTCCAGACCCAAACAATCTCACTACTCCAACCAGCTAAACACCTCCACCTTCAAAAGGGCTAAAGCGAGCAGCTCCAGCTTCCCCTTCTTAGCTCCTAAACAATGGAATACCATCCTTCTACTTTAAGGAACGAGACCTCCCACCTGTCCTTCCACAAAGCTCTCAAAACGAGACTCTTTAACTAGTCCACACCACACCCCCAGGTTCACCCAGATATCTGTTCCAGGAAGGTATGAGTTGTTTCCGGTTCCCCTGTAACCATTGAACTGCAGAGCCCCCCACCCTTTGTAACAATGTTCCCAATTAACTATCACCCGTCTGGTATTAGGCTCATTGTAACCATGAACCACAGACAGGCTGTCTTTCCATTTTGTCTCTACCTCTGTGTTCTTGTAACTAAGTAAACCCTGCTAGTAACAGCGCCACCATCCCTGAGGGCCTCTTGCACGCTTTATAAATGTAAAACAAGAAAGAAATAAACAGCCTCCACTGGAGATAGTAGCTGATGGTTTGTTGTACAGTATGCATATCTTGAATAGAAAGTCTGACTAAACCAAGCAACTCTAAGACCACATATAACTATGGCAATTCAACTCTGTTGAGTGCTATTTCTGCATCCAGGTATAAGGCATTCTATTCTGCTTCAGTGATCTTCTGTTCTTGCCATGATGCATTCAATAGCAGTCCCATGTTGTCTTTCATTAATCTATTAGGCACAAAGCCCATGTAGATGGCATGTATCCCTTTCGGTATGGCCTGCTGCATTCTTGCAAGGATATTTGCCAAAATCTTTATGACTGTATAATAAGTGAGATCTGCCTATAACATGAACATAATGGGCCTAATTACAAGTTTAGAGGTAGCCATGCCCTTAATAAGGCCATGGCTACCCCCAAAGTAAGGTCCGGCTCTGGGTCCCGCGAAAGGGGAATTACCGGGCCATTCCGACCGCGGCAGACCAGGTAATTCCCCTTTCGCAGGACCCTGAGCCGGTACGTCCCCATTCCCATCTGAGCCCCCATAGGGCTCAATTGGAATAGGGAGGATGGTAGCAGCGGTACCATTCATAATGGTACCATTGCTACCATCCAGTTCTGCTCGCGGGTGCCGCTCTGCACGCCTGGTCTGATCAGGCGTGCAGAGTGGCATCTGCGAGGAGAAATCGAAATGTGGCGGTCAAGTGATAACGGCGCCGGCAGCACTGCCGACGCCATTATCACTGTACCGTCACTATCGTAATGAGGCCCAATGTATGGTCTTAATATGGTTTGGAGAGCACAATGATGTTGACTGATTAAATTCATGTTTAATATCATGCTTTGTTTGAAGTTCATTATACAAACATTTTAAAGGAGGTTCAATGCCAACCTACAGAGCTAGTAAAATGTATTTTATAGGCCATCCAGCCCAGGGTTCTCATTTGTCAGTAGGTTTTCAATGGCTTAATGCATTTCTTCTTCAGTGATCAGATCTAACTCACTAGTTGTCGGTAGTTTTACACGCACCAAAGAAGGTTGCCATGCAAGGCTTTGAATCTTGGTTGATATCTGAAGTTTAAAGAGACTTATACAACTAATAAAATGCATTACTGTTGTCTGTGAGATATGCAGTCATAGAGCATTCCATGATATGATTATTGGTATGTTCATCACATTCACTCTCTGATGCAGATTTTCAGCTAATATTCTCCTTGCTCATCATGGCTCTGTTTTAGGCAAAACAACGATTGTTCTGTCAAATTACTAATTATATATCTATTTATGAAACCTTGCTTGGCTTTAATAAGTTGAACTATTAGTGATTCAGTGTGAGTTTTAATATATTCTTTAAACAAACTCTTAATGTCTCTTTCTGAAGCCTGTTGCTCCAATTTAATGTTTCTTCTTGATAGATGTTTTTTGAATCATTAAGCACCGGATATATGCATTAACAGATGCCCAATCGGAATGTCACAAAGCCTAGTAAGATCGTTGTTTTGTCCTCCCCTTTGTTTCCCCCCCTTGTCTTGTAGTGCCTAGAACCACTTGTGTACAGGCGAATTATAAATGCCATATCACATCATATCAAAGTATGTCTGTCTGCTTTACTGATTCACTATTTAAATAAAACAATTACTTTGTGGTGTCAAAAAGGGAATGCTTTTCTTGGGGGTCTTTACACAGACTAGCATTCAATATCCACCCAGATGTGGAGGCCTGTGGCACATTAAATTGAAAGTGATTCCAAGTGGTGACTGACCTGAAATACTAGTGGGTAATACATCAGATTTCAAGATTCCTAGAAGGACCCACAATGATGTTAAAAAATAATCTATTCAAGTTAGTGTACCATGTGCACAAGACATGTATGTATAGTCTCTGACTTTTGGGGTGAGAAAATCACCAGTGTTCTACTAGCACATTATCCATAAGGGTTTTGTGGAAATGTTCCCTTTCTATAATGTGTGTAAAATCAGGTCTTCGGGATCTGCCTCTGATAGTGGTCATGGTCATGCTCCGTTCCCCTCCCATGACTACATTTGTGGGGGGCATCTATATTAGCCCTCTTGTCATAAAATGCATTTCCACCCAGGTAATGGCACTCAGCAATAAGGTGTTTGGAAACACTGGGGAGAACACACAGTGCACTGCCCACATTTCTCCAGCCACCTGAGCCCCTTCCCCAGGTCCTCACTATTTTTATTCCCCTGATGCTCTGCCAACACCCCAAAACATGCCGCCGACCACACCACACCCACACCCTGTACCCCAAGGCATCCTCATTTCCCCCAAATCCGCTCCCTCACCATACTCCCACCCCTCATACCTTCTTTCACGTCCAACACCAACGCTCCATCCCGGGTCGCCATAGAAATAGAAAATAGACAACTTCCCCTTTTTCTATTTACTATGGCAACTGCCATTTTCTTCAGTGAAGATTGGGCTTGTTCAATGCACGCTGAGTTCATCTCCAGTAAAAAAAGAAAAAAGATTTCTATCCCAAACAAACCTAGAGTTGCCAATTTCAATCATGCCCTCTTAGAGAGGTGCTTTGTTCAGGCTGTCCTAGGCTCGGGCTGGCGAGCAGCTACCTGCTCAGTAAGACCCCTATGCAGGGGTGATGGCTACATTATATATCCCTATGACAGCTTTAAACTCCAAGCCAGGCCACATCATTCTGTAGTCACATATGAAATATCCCGTTTAATGTTGACAGAGATACGTTTCACAAATGTGCATTCCAACGATGGACTTTGCCAGCTTTATCTTCGCAAACACAATTGGAAATATATACAATATTACTGACACTTTTCAGAATGCATGATGTAGTAAATATGTTCATCAGAACCGAAAAAATCTTGCTGCATTTAAAAATGCATCTATTTATTTATTTATTTATATGCAGAAAGCACAAGATAAGGGATTGCTAGCCTTGTCCACTTTGCTACATTGTTTTTAAAATCAAATGTGATCTCCATGCTTTTGTTGCGGGGTAACCTGTAGCCTCCAGGGTGGTAGGGAAATGCTGCCTGACAAGGGGCTGAAGCCCCCAGTGGATGCCTGCCCCCAGTAGGGTGGGCTAGAATTCCCTTTAACTGCGAACTGTGGATAAGTCATTATCCGCCGGGCACAGATCTTTACAGAAGACAGAGCCCTCTGCTCCAATATCTGTACTCCTAGATAATTGCGAATTTCTGCAACAATTTTTGTACCAGGTCCATAAGAACCTGAATCCACCAATCCAAGCCCACGTTCCATTAAACCTGATGGCTGCTTCCTCTGTCGCGCACTGCCATCTTCCCCATCCTCCCTTTCCTTTACATTTTCCTGTCCCTCCCTCCCCAGCCCCACTTACCTCATTTCTTCTGTGGCAGCGGTGCCCAACACTGCAGTTTTTCTGCTGCTCCATGGCCACCATGGTAATGGAAGAGGGGCTCCATTTCCATTCCATTCCACATCTCTGAGAAAGTCGTTGTTCACCATGTCACAAATCCTGGTACATATTGCCCCTTTGAAAGCTCAGGAATAAATGTATTTTGGTACTGTCAGTGAATATTATGCCCAGAGTAATTGTACATTCTATTTTAAACATACCTCCACAAAGTTGACCTTGTAGCTCAGTACCCATGGCATAACTTATAAACTTATAAAGGATTCCCCTGAAATACTTTCAATTGCTAACAGGGGTTCAACTAATTAGTGGGACACATATTTAAATGCACAGAGGTTGTTATACTCATTTCTGTTTGTCTTTTAAAGGCATAGGACAGGTAGGAATGTCAACAGCTCCAGGCAGCTCCTCCAAGAAAGCTCTACTCCCAGTCTGTTTGGTGCTTTTAAAATTCTTCTTGGGTGATCGTGTTCTGTCTTGGGGAATGTTTTCTGCACTGGCTCCCTCTGGAAACCCCATGAGGTGGAACACCAATGAGCACGTCTGCTGTCGGGGAAGCTCTGTTTGTCTGCAAATTACCCAAGAACTTTCTCTTTTTCCTATGTGTTTGGACTCAAATTCCTGATAAACTCTATCCATGCAGCATTGTTTTAATGCAGCTTTTTCCTATTGGATGGGACTTATGGTAGGTTCTCCTCGGACACTGAAACTCCCAATTATCCTCCATTCATTTTGATTCAGCCAATGTATTTTGCCATGTGACAATGCGAGGGGTTTCTCTTCTCCAATCCAGAGTTATCATCAATTGGACTGAAATGTATGTGTCTTATATTTTTTGTTATGGACCTGTACCATTATTGGGGCCTATACATACAGAATCACAAGAACATCCTGAATTCGTGTACATCCTTCATGTTCCTATAACTGGTAATATGAGAAATTTCTCAATCTATGTAAATGTAATAATAAGCAGCACATATGAATGTATCATGATCATATATATAATACTAGCAGAGAGGACCCATGTTCCAAAAGGGTTCTGTGGATAGACATGACAACACTCTCATACATTGTTGAAAATCAATGATCCTGTAGGTTGCTGTTCCAATTTACTTATCACTTGATGTGCTGAGCACTCTGAAGTTAACTGCACTGATAATGGGCGTGTGTGGCGGGTTGACATACCCCTGAGCAGACGTTGTGGGGAGGTGAGAGTTGATGTGCTGCTGCATACTGGGATCTACTGTGCTCTCTCCCCACCTGTTGCCTCATGGCATCATGCAGTTTATTGCATTGTGGTGCACATTACTCAGAAAATGTGCATTCCAGGGTTGAGGACCGGTCCTTTAGCAACCACATGGATGTTTCAACAATTTCAGGCAACCATCTCATGTGTGAAGGTGCTGAAATCCAGTAAAAGGGGTGGGGTGTCCAAATGTCATGTATCCAGTAATGTCCAGACGGTGCAGGTAACTATGCAAAATATGCTGCAGATTGGTGAAATTGTGTTTTTGGTTTGTGAGTCAAGCAAAGGGTACAAATGTTATGGTTGAATATGATTCGATAATATGATTTCATTTTGGTGCCATTTAAATGAATCCATTGAACTTATTTTTTTTATTTGCATATTTTTTTTGTAGTTCAGGATTAACAGAAAACTAAAGATCCCAGGCCATGAAACAGACACACAATAGCTAATGGTTTATTGTTCTGCCTCAGGTCAAAATGGTCAGGGCTATCTGGAAATGAGATATTTTGATGCATTAGTTCACCAAGGACATTTTGACATGGAATACGATGCCTACATTTCTAATATTTTTATGGTTTAATATATGTTCTGAATACTGACAGCATTATCAGTTGGGCTTAGCTAATGGATTAGTTACTATTAATGGTGTGTCTGTTCTACCACAAAGATGACTACTGGACCATCTGCCGTGATAACTGAGCTTTAATAGGTACAGGACGGGTTTCCAAGATTCCAGTTGCATTTAAGTGACATGCATGCAAAAAGCAATGCTAATATTGGACTTCTTCCTTGCAACAAAAATACATCGTAATCATGTATGTGTCAGCAATAATTTCATTAAATTACTACAATATATATTGTGTCCACTTGTCCTATATCAACATTTTCTTGCACATATTAGAAACCATTTTCTGTCTCATTTGTGTGATATGATTGCATAAAGTTAAGCTATTTTGCATTGAACATTTGCTTTGAATACTTTTGTTTTGTGAGATTAACGTTATGGGGAAGCCATGCACATTGAACTTTATTCAGTGAAGGTATTATATTTTTATAAAATAAACTTGACAATGTTTAATCTTACTTAAATGGGTATGGTAGATAGTATGCCTACCATACATTTTAAAAAATGAATCCTTTCGTAGCACAACCCATTTTGGGGATCCCATCTCAGACATTAGTTGAAGTACCCGATGGAGCTGAGTTACAAAAAAAGTATATCTTTTTGTCATATATAGACCCCCAGCTGATATGTAGCGGTAAGTTTAATTTTGCTGATTGTCACTTGAGAAGTATCCCAAATAAATGTGCTTTAGGAAGGGCTGTCTCAGAACTTCAGGAGGTGGTGTCACGCTCATCGCCACATCCTCTTGCCACTTCAGGAGCATCAACCCCCCCCCCAAGTATTAGGATTGAGTCTCTTCTTCTGAAACTTTCCATTAGTGCACAGATGACCTACAACCTCCTCCTCCTTTACCGACAGCCAAACTCTTTAAGCCTGCTGGAATCTGATATCCCCCTCCTGATCACTCATGTGTTAAGCCCTCAACCAAACTTATCATCCTAGGTGACCTAAACCTGGGTTTTAATGTTTCTAAAGGTAATAAAGCATCTCTGCTCGACAAGCCTTACATGAGATGAACTTTACATAACTAGTTAGTTCACCCACTCACAACAAATGACGCATCCTAGACTGAATTCTGAAAAACAACGTCACCCTTGAAATATCCAATATCTCCCCTGTCACATGGTCGGATCACTTTCTCATTGAATTTGCTATCGTGCACTCTGGCCCTCCAGCTTCCTCTGGCCCTGCCCCCAAACCAATTTTGGTCTGCAACAATTGCAAATGAACTCTCAAGTTGCTTAAGCTCAACCTTTCCTCCCTTCTTACCTTCTCTCTTTCAGCTAACAACTCTATCACCAGAGCCTCCTCCTCATGATGGATCAACGTGCTCCCCTCAAACCAAAATTTCCTAAACAACACAAACCCACCAACTTCTGGTTCTCTGATGAACTTGTTCAACTACGTAGTAACAAGAGAGCCCCTTGAACACCTTCACACAAATAAATCACCCAGGTTAACTATTCCAACTTTGCTAAAGCCAGTAAGGCTTACAAGAAAGCTGGCTACCTCGTACAAGGCTACCTCGTACAACACCAGAATTCTTAATGCCAGTTCCAATTCCAAAGAATTGTTCTCGATCTTGCAAGTGCTAGAAAATGCTGTTACTCCCAACACTCACACCAATGGCAATAATGAATGGTGTATGACCATTCAGGACAACCTCAGAAGCAAAATTGATACACTATGAAACTAAATCACTGCAAAAATAAAATCCAACTAGTCTCTAAAGCTTCTTCTCCTGTCACCTTACCACCATCTAATCACCCGAACCCACAGATGCAACCCTTTTCTCATTTTCACAAGTCTCTGAAGTGCATGTCCTAAGCACCATCCAGGCTCTTAAACCCCTGAACTGCAAGGGTGATTCCTGTCCACCTCACATTGTTTAATTCTTAGCAGCACTAAAGTAACCTACAAATTCACCTTTTCCTTACACACATTTGCCCTGTTCCTTCTAATCTCCCAAACAGTACTGCTCATACTCCAATTGTTCTAACAAAATAGTTAACATACTTTAGTAGACTATTCATAGCACAACTTTATTAACTCTTATAACAGCAATCTACAGCTGCTACATTGGGGGTGAGTACAATATGAGAAACTTGTACCAAATTGAGGGCGCACTAGTAAAAACCCATGAAATTTAATGAAAAAACTTTGACTAACACCCATAACATCAAAGATGACAACACAACTGTAATTGATTAAATCACTGATGACATCACATATGAGATTAATTTGGATTAAAAATCCCTACAAGGCGATGTGTTCATACTATTGGTAACAAGATGTCAGGGGTGATCGTGAGACCTATCATTAACTGCTTAGTGTATTAAAGAATGTAAACATCTAAACACAAACCAACTTTATATTGGATTGTTGTTGTTAATACAGGAACCTAATCATACATATAGGCAAAGGCTGCAGCATGCACCAAAGAAGTACAGTATTTTTTATCTGGTAATTTTGGACAGTAAATTTATCAGAGTTTTGAGAAATGTGAAACATGGAATAAATAGCTAACAATTCAATACTTACTACACACTTGTGTTAGTCCAAACAAAACATATGAAAACCCACAATTCATACAAATCAGAGGTACCTACAGGGAGACTAAAGTAAGGAAGCAAGAAACATCACCAGAAAATATCTATTTCATTAAAGTTAATCTTCATGTATGCAAATGAATTGTGTGTTTCAGGCCTGCTTAGTGCTCTGTGTATGTGCACCATGAGCTGAGACCGAACCCTAAGGAAAGTACTTTAAGAACATGTGACAAGGTTAACGTCTAGATATATAGCACCTTTCCAATGTTCATATTTTGACTGTCAGTGAACAAAAACACCCGGCCTTGATATGTCAGTGAGCAAAAACAAGTGGCCCAGATATGCAATGTCATCAGCGATGTCATCAATGACATTTGTGATGTCATCTTTGATGACCTGGGTGTTAGTCTTAGCAGTGCACGGTGGTGGCATGAGTTATGGTTGCTTAGCTTACCATAACTGGTGATTTTCGGGGGGTTTTGGTTTAACTTGGAACCATAAATTCCTTTTAACAACTTTTTTTCCAACCTTACATGCAGAGACAAGCTTTTCAAAAGTTGCATCTCTCTTTCTTGCACATGTGATCAGCTGCACAGGTGATGTCACTCATGATGCCATAAGTGATGTCTTTTTTTCTGATAACATACCTGATGTCATACCATTTATCAATATCTGTTCTTGAGCTACGCAGCATCAGGTTTATCAAGTATTTCATGTTTTTGTGTCCACTAGATAAAATGGGATTTGTAATGGTGTAGTCTGACAAGGAAGAGCAAGATGAGGTTAGTGGGGGACTGTGGCGAGGAATGCTTAAATTGTGTAGTTGGGTCCTGTAACAAAGACGAGTAAGATGGGTAGTTAGCAACTATGAAAAGGAATAGTGAGGTAATGAGGAATAGCAAGGCGTGATTAGAGGGGGACTATCACAAGGAAGAGTGACATTATATACATAGAATTCCTTTTCAGGACTGCCTATAAATATTAACTGTTTTTTTCTCCAAAATAAGACTCAGATCGAGAACTGAGAAAGTACTGGGAGGAGGAAGAGGGACGTCCTGATATGAGATCCAGATTCATGAACAATATCTATGTCTTTGACGAGTGAGATTGAGACGGAACAAAAATGGAAAGATATGAAGACTCTAAGGGCCTGATTTACAAAATAATTTCAATGGGATTGCGCCATCGTAAAACGCTTTTGTAAATCAGACCCTATGTGAATCAAGAATTCATAATGTTACAAATTATTCGGACAATACTGAGACGAGGAAGAGTATACCGAACACAAGAGAACCATATATAAACCTAATGAATAAAAACTGCATCTTAATCTTCCAGTAACTTTATTTTATGTGAAGAGAGAATGTAAACATTACAAACACATTGACAATTGTGCTCTCTTTTTGAACATATCCAAGAAAAACAGAGAGAAACACAAACCATCTTCTTCCCGATTCATGATTCACAGATACAAACATTCTGCAAACCTATTGGCCTAAGGGCACATCCACAGTATGAAATTCGAGAGTTGATTGGTTCATAGAAACACAGATCGCGAATCACATATATATACTGCAGAAATCCTTACATTTTCTGATTGATTTGGAGAGAAATTCAGCTAGACGCAGTGACACTTTGTCTACCAAATTTGCTCATTGACACTATTTCCTATTCAGACCTGTTCCCTTTGGGTTTTCCCTTTGTTGTACCTTGTTTGCTGTCTGTTTGTTTTATACTTTGCTATGGGTTTTTTAAATTGCATTTTTCTTTGCATTTATTTTCGTTTTGATTATTTTTTGGAGATGGTGACACAATATCCTGAGTCCTAAATCACCCTCGAGCTAAAAAGATAATGACCTTGTCACTGTCCCTAAAGACCTGCAAGACGTTGAATGGGTAGAGCAGCCAGTTCCACCCAATAAACACCACCGCAGGAAATTCACACATTCCCTGTGCTGGCAGCAATTGAAGGTGGCTAAAAGACACTCCACTGTCAGACGTCGAGAAGGTACATACAGTATATACTTTGTGGTGAGGTACGAAGGGGAGGATCTTTTACCACAGGCTCCGCCATGAATGCATCTCAGTGGCTCACTTTATATCCAATAAAATAAAACAGTTCTAGATCTGATACACTACCGCAAGATGTTAAGTTACCTTAACACAACCTCACCCCCAAGACATTTTAATTTATTTTGGAAACCATTTTGTTTGCAAAATCTATATGTAAAATAAATCCTACATTTACTTAAAATACTCACCTTCCCCTACCCATCAGACATGTTGATATCCACTTCTCAATGTATTATAGTTTACCATTATTTACTCTTTCTTTTCCCCGTTCGCGCTGCTTCTCAATCTCAGCAAAATGCTAGTAAAAAAAAAAGGACTATGCTATCCCCAAGGCCCAAATCTTCACCAATCATCCTTCCTCACCCTGCCCATTTGCCCCCTTCCCTCGAAAGTTCACAATTAACACCCTTTATATCATTTTAGGGCACTTTTGAATGTCGATTCACAATTTGAAACTGGAATCGCGTAATGACCACCTTTCGGAACCGAAAAAGCTTGGCAACAGGAATGGATCATGGGAGATATAACTAACATTTTGGCTACAAGGGCACCCCGCTCTGGACGGATTTGTGCCAAAACAAGAAAGGATTTCCTTCTAACGCTCTATGCCCGACTTGTTCCTTATTTGGCACAAATCTGTCCTGCGGTTTGGGCTGTGCACATGAGCCACAATTTGACAGCTCCCCTACGGGAAAATGGAAAAGTGAAAAACACAGCCCTTTTTGACCATTTTTATCTTTTGCATGAAACATTCCATTCCCAGGGGGCCTGGGCCCTAATATGGAAATGTCAAGTGCTCTGTTGATCCATCCTACAGCTCAAAAGTTATTAACATAGAATCTCTGCCTTTCCTCTGGTTAATTGGTTTCACCTTAACTATAGGGCGGCCATCAGCACCCTATAATATATTTATAGAGTCAGTGCCAAGAAGGGAGAAAGGAAATGATCTATAAAAGGGAGAAAAGAAACACTAATAAACAATACACTCTGCTCAAAACCCAGTTGATAACTAAGGTAGTTCGTTATGAGGGATTCCTCTGGAATGTTGTCATATTAATACGCATGGTGCAATAAATGGGTGGAATATCTGTCAAAAATCTACGTTCATCTTCTTGTTTTGCTGTTTCTCTAACCAATTATGTCGACTTGCTCTTGCGCTACTTGACAATTTATTGCTTATGCTTTTTTGTCCTTCTCCATGTGTATCCTTGAGGTTACTTGTCATTTATAATGGACGCACGTGGAATTGAATGAAGTGAACGTGAGAAACTCCTCCAAGAATGCTTAGCGTGCAGTCTCTCAACAGGAAATGGATATTGCAAGTGAACACATGGGAACCTTAAGTTCAAAGATTTAGGCTACTGAAGAAAGATCAGAGAATATGCAATTTTCAGATGCTGAATTCGTTGAAATGTGGCGCTCACAGACTTTGCAAAGGCGACCCATACTTTTCATAGAGCCAAGAACGAGCAAAAATAAAAATCTTGTCCCCTCCCTGTGTATACATCGATGCCAGGAGCGCATAGCTGAAACTAATATATGACAGACTCCCATTACACACATTGGTACTGGAAGGTCCCTTCACTATGATTGGCTCTTAATGAATTCACACTTATGCTGTCCATCATTCAGAAAAATGAACGGAAGAGTCATTAATGACCATTACATGCACTGTGTATATCCCTATACCGGATCCAAAAAGGTGAAGTTGAACGGCTGCACTTTCCTCGTATGGAAAAGCCTATCCCATTTGGTGGATATCGCACAAGTTACATGCTCACTTTAGATCGAGGGCCAACTTGCACCTCCAAAATTAGAATCATCTGGACAGGGCCGACTCAAGCTTTCTGCAACCTATAACTTATAGTTGTTTACTGCATAGACCATTATCATTTGTATTATTTTTTATTTTTTGTGCTTTGACATTTCCAAAGATATTCCTGAAAATATGTCTTCAGAACGTTGGTTTGCACCTTTAGACTTAGAGGTCCAAACTCACAGCAAGGTTTGGGGTCCCAAGAAAGCCCTGTTGCCAGGTTCTTAGGGGCGTGGAAGTGGACCAGCGCCCCTTCTAGGCCTGGCGCAGGGAAGGAAGGGGTTATGGTTATGAGTCACACCTAAGGTCTCAGCAACTGCTAAGTTCTAGTCAATTAGCCAATCAGAGTTGATATCCCTTTTTTCCTTGATTGCCATTTGTAAAGAAAAAGATGTCCTAGTTTTTAGTTCACTTGCCTCCTTGTGAAGATTTTGAATTTTAGGGCATTTCATCAGCTCCAAACTGTGGCAAACTAAAAACAGTGAAACAACTCTGAAGGGACATGTTCTCTTTACATTTTTTGGGATAAGCATGCCGCAAGCTGCCATAGATATCAAAACAAAGACCTGTTAGAGAACTGTGTTTGATTGGCCAGCAGGAGGCCCTGGTGTATGAGCTAGATGGGAAAACAGGGTCTGGAACACGTAGTCACACTTCTCTTTGTGTTTGAGCAGCGCCTGGATGAGGGTCAGCTGTTTTGATCGTGGAGGCAGCAGCAGATTGCAAAGAGCATGACATGGATAATGATTAATCGATTCTTTTTAAAAAGTCATCCTCTGTATTAATGTTACAGTCATTAGCACTACATCAACGCATTTGCTTCTGAATGTTGGAAACCCCTCTCCGCAATAAACTGTTGAATATGGCCCTTCTTCAAGATAACAAAAATTAAATGGAATCACACACTAACCATTTGAGAAAATTGCTCAAAAATCGTTCACGTTTTCTTCAACATCATCTTCATCTTCATCATCACGATCTTCATCATCATCATTTTTTTTTCTGTCGTTGTCCATAAAACAAGCATGCGCAATACAACAGCCCATGGGCTATGCACAAAGCTACTATATAAAATAGAGTAATACAATCGATTAAGTGGACCTCATACACATTTAAATATACACAATTCATAATCCACACATACTTTATAATACAATACAATCATATACGCAATATTTATACGAAAACAAGATACAAAATTGTACAAAGACAACTAATTTCTTTCAAAGGCACCCCCTAAACCTTCATCATAAATGATAGTCAACTACAAAGACCCTATAAAGGTCCGCCCAAGTGTGCATACTACCTCATAGAGGTATTCCGGTGCTACTCCTATACCGCCGACACACAGATTTTAGTCCAGCTCAATCTTCTGGACACTGACACGTCATCTCAATTTAGGAGTTGCCTGGAGGCCGTGGGGCAGTGGATGGGTGCTAACTGGCTTAGAATGAATGGGGACAAAACAGAGGTGCTTGTGGCTGATCCTCTGTCAGCCTTCGTCCTGTGGACCCCAGCTTTCTTGCCTGTTGTGCTTGGATCCTTCCCCCACGCCAGTGTCAGTTGTCAGGGACCTGTCATCCCCACTCTCTTTGGAGGTCCACATTGGGACCACTTGTCAGGGAGGATATCTCCAGCTCAAAATCTTGGGGAAAGTCCTGCCTGCCTTTCTACATAAGCCCTTTCATGCTCCGGTAGTGGCTTCTCTGTTTGTTAGTCGGCTGGACTATTGTAACTCACTGTATCTGCCACAGCCATTGTATTTAATTCGTCACCTGCAGTGGCTGCAAAATCTGGCTGCTCGAGTGGCCAGTGCATCGCCTTATGGTAGGCATAACACTCCAATTCTACGGAATATTCATTGGCTTTCAGTGAGGAAACACATTGGCCCTCATTACGACCCTGGCGGAAAGTGACTGACCTGACCGCCATAGCGTAAATAGCGTTTCCGCCATTGCACGACGGAGCAAAGTGCGGCTAATTCCGACCCATCGGGCACGAGCACTACGCCATGGCGGAAGTGCAAAGTCCGCAATGGCGGAAATGTCCCCAAAACGCCCCTCACCGCCGTCGTACGGCGCCCTAGGTGCAATTCCGCCACCCATCTTAGCGGTCACCGTAATGAGCGGCAATCGGAAAGTACGGTGACCGTAAATATACGGAAACGGAAGTAAAAAAATGGTCCCGGAACGGGAAACAGCACTCCGTACACCTATAAAATCTGAATTCCCACACAACCATAAAAAATACTACCCTGAGTCACATCCCAACCCGTCATCCACCCTAGTGAAAGCAATAAAAATGGGAAAAGTAGCGAATAAAGCGTGCGACTGCAAGCGGCAGGTCCACTTCTCCCGTGAGGAACTCACCGTGCTCACAGAGACCCTCCAGGAGAATGCTGCCGTCGTCTTCTCGACGCAAATGACCAGGACGGCACTTGCGAACAAGAAGGCCATATGGGCCCTGGTGGCACAGCGGGTAAGTGCGGTGGGGACCGCACCCCGCAACCCACAGCAATGCAGAAAGCGATGGGACGACCTGCGGATACGCGTACGGAGCATACTATCCGCCAACCGTAACATTGCCACAGCTACCGGGGGAGGATCGGAATCACCCATCAAGTTGACCCCCTGGAAAGAAATCTGTGCCTCCACCATTGGAATGGAGAGTATAGAGGGAGTCGGAGGGATGGAGAAAGGAGTGCAGACATCCGAAGAATCAGGTAAGTGGGCCAAATAAAACAATGCTAAATCCACAATGTCCAATCATGTGAAGTACCATGTGTCCACATAGTGCAACAGTAACACATGTCCAGGAGAACGTCCACATACATTGGCCTGATAGCGCACTTTAAAACTCACATTAAATACATAAATAATTAAAAATCCTAAAAACACCCTCTACACGTGCAGCAGGCACACACTAACTGCAGGCTGCAAAACAACTGCATCCTCAATCCACACAAAAATGAAACCACCTCCAAGGCCCCGACCCAAATCACCCTCAGGTACCACCCCAATGCATGTGATACATTGCCATTCCAATTTCAACAGACCCATTAATAACGCTCGCCCTCCTTTACTCCACCACAGGGTCCGATTCAAACGACGAGCTCCAGGACACCCCTACCAGCACACCTGCAAAGAGGGCCAAGACCAACGGCCAAAGACCCTCCACCTCAGCTGCACGCATCAAGACACGGCAGCAGCACAAATCAAGTGGCAGCACACAGGAGGGAACTTCAACAGGCACCCCAGCAGCCAGTATGCCCACAACAGCACCACCACAGGTCCCCCCAATGGATGCCACAGAAGGCACTGCTTCTGGTGGCAGCAGCACCATAGGTGACACTGCATTAATGGCAGCATGCTCCGACACAGAAAACGGGGATGTCGAAGTAAGATCCATCCATGACCTGTCTCAATCCCCCTGTTTGTTTCATCCCGTACACCATGAGGATACCACGCAGGGGCACCCACAAGACGACGACTGGCCATCCCCCACAAGCCCTGTGGCAAGGCAACATGAGGTGACCAGCCCCTCTGTGACACCACCGCAAATGGCCATGGCACAGCAGAGGCAACAGTCCCTCGACCAGGTGATCGTGCAACAGCAGCAACTGGCCACGCTCCTCAAGGACCATGCTGATGAATGTGGGGGTACTAAGGCAGCCATAGAAACATCAACTGAGACACTTAGGGCAGAAATGGAGAGAAGTACAGAGACACTAAGGGCACAAATGGAGAGAAGCACCGAGAGCCTGAGAGTACAAATGGAGAGAAGCACCGAGAGCCTGAGGGGGGAACTGCATGCGACGTCCAAAGACGTATGTGCCGAACTTGCCGCTGTGCGCCGTGTGCTCACTGAGCTCTCACAAACCCTTAGGGACATGCATGGACCTGAGCAGGCAGAGACATCATCCGTTGCAAGTTCCGTCCAGGGCAGCCCCCAACGTAGATCTGGGAGGAACCTGCGCTCCACAGGCAGGGGTGCCCCTGATACCCGGAGAGGGGGCTTGCAATAGCGTCTGCCCACTGACAATGAGCATCTTCGGACACTGGTGTTCGGGGGGGAGGTAGGAGGGTGGAGGGGGTGTGTTGGGCTCACTTGGGTGGCGGGTCGATGGGGTGTGTAACATAATTTCACATATGCTATAAACAATGCACGATCATCCAATGAGATGTGTGGACATTGATCTTTGTGTACGAGGCCTTAATAGGCGTACAGTCCATATTGTGCATGTTCCAGACACACACAGTGCCACAAGTCCCGTGTCCATGTATCAGCCACCAGGCGTGAGTGCTAGAAGCATGAATCAATGAGAATCTGACGAATGTCACGGCCCTCCTGTGCCTCGCAGACTCCTTGAGGTGCTGCCACATCCCCACCCTCATCATGACCATCCTCAGGTGCTTGCAGTTCTGCGTCAGGGGGCATGGGCACATTTCTACGTACGCACATGTTGTGTAGCATGACACATGCCATGACCATCTTTGCAACCTTCTCATGGCGGTACAGGAGTGCCCCGCCAGACCTGCTGAGGCAGCGGAAACGAGTCTTCAGTAGGCCGAATGCCTGTTCTATGACTACACGGGTACGTGAGTGGGCATGGTTGTAGTCCTCCTCATGCTGGTTCTGTGGGTTCCGGAGTGGTGTAAGGAGCCATCTCTTCAGTGGATACCCGGCATCACCTGTATGTGGACAATAAAGGATGTTTGTGGAATGACATTGCTACGTACGCCCCCCCCCTTCCTGCCAGGTCATTGCCGCATCACATACCCCACATTATCATGCATGAAATGAGACTCACCGAGTAGCCAGGATCTGTTCCCTGCGTGTCGCTCCATGTAGCGTGGTATTGTAGAGTTCCTCAAGACCATAGAATCATGGGATGATCCAGGAAAGCGTGCACAACAATGTGTAATGATCCTGTTGGAGGCAGACACCATTTGTACATTAAGAGAATTAAATTGTTTTCGGTTGCGGTACTGGGCCTCCATGGCATGTGGGACGACCAATTCCACATGGGTGCAGTCGATGGCACCAATGCAACCCGGTATGCCGCCAAGTGCATGGAATCCCACTTTTGTGTTCGTAATTTCCTGCTCTGAGCGTGGTAGAGAGATGTAGTCGTCTGCGTGCTTCAGGAGGGCATCGAGCACTTGCAATAGTGTCCGTGAGAACACTGGCTGTGAAATGCCATGCAACTGTCCGACTGTGTGCTGGTAGGTGCCTGTGGCCAGGAAGTGGAGTACAGACACCACCTTCAGTAGGGGTGGGATGGCGGTTGGGCTATCTATCATGCTGACAAGGTCAGCCTGTGTCATGTCCACAATGGCGGTTATGGTGTCCCGGTCCAAACGGTAGAGGGTGTGGATCTGCTCATCCGTGAGGTTGAACGGATGTGCTCGGAGGCGTGGGATTGCGGGCTGCCTGCGTGGTGGTAGTGGCTGTGCTGGCGGGCCTTGCTGGCCCTGCCTTGCCCTCCTCCTCCTCCTGCGTCTCCTCTGTGCGGCCGGTTGTTGTAGTAGTTGGTGTTCGTCTTCTTCTTGAAGTTGGAGTACTTGCAGTGCTATCAGGTCCCCCAGGGCCAACATCGCTAGTCCTGCCGGTAGCATTTTGGAGTGGGTGTGGTTGTGGGAGGGGGTTGGGTGTGCAATTTATGTGTTTTCAAGCTGTATTGCCTCCACCTGTGGTGATTCATTCCACCTGTGCAAGCTGCAATCCCCTTTGGGCGAGCACGTCCC
This sequence comes from Ambystoma mexicanum, assembly GCF_040938575.1. NCBI lineage: Eukaryota > Metazoa > Chordata > Amphibia > Caudata > Ambystomatidae > Ambystoma > Ambystoma mexicanum. Next base: position 1,082,001,858 of record NC_090937.1, on the reverse strand, counting down.
GCACACAACGCTGCAATTCGACGCATGGCATCTTGCTATTACAATCATGTATTTGATCCCGATGGCAGTGAAATATTTGTTCATATGTTCATTCTGCTATGGTCCCATTGTTTCACATACTATCTTTGCAGTCGCGAACAAACTTGTGAAGGGTCAGTGGAATGTAGTACTCGATTAACGGTGGACCCTCATGCAGCACTGTACCGCGGTTCACCGACGGGCCTGGCGTCCCATTTGTGAGTGAAGCCACTTTGCATTTTCACACATTGCCGCACTACATGGATGGATTTGTGATTTCAAGCGGTCACAGATGCCTTTTCGACGTGATGTTGCAAATGAGGAATTCGAAGGACGGCGCTTTCGGTCTTCAGCTAGCGGCGAGGAGACGCCCACAGGTCTGACTGCAAATATAACGTTCTATTGTTTAATGTCCTTGGGACAGGGGCCATGGCGAGAATGCAATGATTGATATGAATAGTATGGGATGCGCAATAGCGTAGTGGACGATAAGGCAGGACGTTCCCAAATACATGTTACTTCACAACACTGGAATTCCGGCCTGGAGCACAGTGGATTTTGCAGACTGCATTACGCACAGACTCAATGGAAATTTCACATGTTATGTGAGTAAATAATCAGGCGTTTTCATACCGGGATGAGGGAATGATGTATGGATGCATGGACAGATGATTTGATGGAGAGTTTGCCATGTACAGGGCTTTTTGGAATCTATCCACCTCCCCTGCGCTATGTGATGCAGAGCTGCCATAGTGGGCCCATCGTCTATCTGCCCTTGTTGAACCCTCCCTGTCTCGACGCGCCTTCAAACACTTGTGTCTATGCACGTTACTAATCCCATCGAATGGATTCTGTTTTGACAGACGCATGCACACAAACACTCGTTTGTAATAGTGTTTTCACCTCGATTTTTATAGTTATGATTCGCAAGTGATTTTTGGGTGGGAATAATCCTTTGGAGTGGGCTAGCATGCATATGGCTGTAGATTTAGTGTGATCATTGAAGTGAGTAATACAAATCAAGTTCTGATGGACATACTATTCTTTTTCATTTCATTTGGGTGACAGGTATCTCCTCCCCTTTTGCCGCTGCCATCTGTATGCCACTCCTGCAGATGGCTTTTACTCCCGACACCTGCTGCTTCGAGTTAATCAGTGGAGCACCATTACGATCTTATGGGACGATCGCCAATGGGCCACATGCCCTTACGCAGTACTAGTGGCTAGGAGCAACATTTCGACCTTTCAGCTGGACTAGTGCCTACCTAATGGGACGGCCCTGCGGTTCTAGGCGCTTCCATGTTGCCTTTTTGAACGTGAATGTAGCCCCTGTGTACCATGAAGGAACAGGGCGTCACACAAGAAGAAGCTGGTCATTTATTGCGGATGCAGCCCACAATAATGAAATATATTTTGGGGTTCATGACCTAATGGCTGTATGGGCTTGGTGATTTTGTGGTGCATTAAATTTCTATTCTGATATTAACCGTGTAGCGTTCTTCTTTGCAAGTAATGTAGCATATTCCTATTTGTGGTGCGATGTATTGTGAGAAGATCTGCATTGGGTTCCGGCTTCTGAGTATGGTTGCGTGGTATTGTACTGGCCGCGTTTGCCTACGAAGCCCAGTGTGGTCAGGGATAGGGGCTACCATTATGACTGTTTTAATGATGTCATGCTCAGGGGCGGGGGATTAGCTTTTGTGTAACAGATGCCGGTCAGCCAGGTGGATTGGTGGAATGATGTGATTATCAGAATATGGCTGGTCACAGGTGCCTGTGTTTGCGTGCGTTTCTTGGAGGGAGACTGAGGTCATGTCCATTGGAATGGCTTCTGTATTCGTGCCATCTGTGCCCTGCAGCTCCCATTGGCCCCTCTTGAGATGAGCCTGGCTGCTCAGTCACTCTGCCAACTTGTGTGGTACATGCTTATGCTGATGGTTGGTTTGTTTACTGGCAGGAGTACAGGGCTGGTGCAGTCTCCCTCAGGATACTGCTTTGAATGTTGCCTTACACTGGTGTCAGTCGATGGGGGGGCCTGTTTTTGTTTGTCTCATTTTTCTGCTCATGTTGCTGTACTTGAACCTTCACATGCCTGTGCTGCATCAGTGCGGCAATGGTGCCATGGCAAATATGGATGGCCACTCACAAGGCACTTGGAGCCCCTAGATTCATTTGTTCGTTGGCATGCATGGGTGACTTGTACATTTCACTGGTTGCATTGTGTGACTTCATTGCACCTACGAGGAGTTGTGCAATGTGGCCAGGGAGTGGTGTACAGGCACTCAGTAGGGCCGTTTACGGTTGATTTGCGATGGCGTACTTCTCACCATGGCGGAATGGTACTTTCCGCCATGCTTGATGGCGTTAGGTACATGTCCGCTAGGGTCAGAATTCGCGTACCATTGCGCCATGGTGGTAATTACGGTTTGGCATGGTGCGCGTGCGCGTACTTGGTGCAGTTAGCGTTGGCGTTCACTACGGTGTTGCTAATGGCATCGTACTTTACGGTGACGGGTCATAATCGCACCGAGCGCTATTCGATGGCGGTATTGCATTTCCGCCATCGTTTTTCGATTTCCGCCAGGGTCGTAATGAGGGCCATTGAATTTAAATCTCGTTGTGTTGCCAATCCCGCCGTATATGGTGAGGGAGCAGAATATCTTCGAGACGAATTTCAGATTTATCATCTATGTACCCACTCGGGTACTTTGCTCTCATGATAGATGTGTTCTTGTCGTTCCATGCCACAAGCTAGTTAGAACTGGTGGCCGTGCGTTCTCAGAAGCAGCCTTCAAGTTGTGGAATGCACTGCCCCTTGATGTTAATCACAGAAAATCATCTCCAGTTTTGGGCGTGTTTTAAAAACCTTTCTTTCATTGCTCTAGCTGTATTACCTCTCCAGTGGCATCATCAGTGCCAAGATGCCTCTGACGTACGTGCGCACTACAAATTCAATAACATAACATAACATAACATAACATAGAAAACAGACACATAATTATCATTCATTCTAAAGTGTGCAAATACAAATAACATTAACTATACAGTGAATTTGCCCAAATAATGTGCCATGTATTGGCAAACATGCATTCCAACCCTCTCTGATGACTTTCCCATACCTGGACTTCTGTCCCTCGAGGGAGTTCAACCTACAGCACGTTGGGACCATACAAATGGTGAAAGGCGCTATACAATTGACAATTACATTTAATTAAATACATTGACAGCATTATTATTTACATATTCAGTCATACAAGAAATACTAATCAGAAAGAGAGCTTATCACATTACTGCCCAATATCTTGTCAAAAAGAGGTAAAGAGAGCAGGCCCCAGACTTTTCTGCAACAGATAATAACTAGAATAAGGCGGAACGACAATATATGAAACCCTCAGCCATAAGCAGCAGACCTAAAGTTTTTGATCTCTCTTTTTTATGCTGTTGGCAACAGAAGAAAATGTGCATTTGGTTCTCTAAGGAGCGCGGCCGGATGCACAAATAAAATTGTTTTTGCGCAGCAACACATTTTCTCTAGTGATTTGTGGAGTTATAGCCCTTCAGCCTTATTACATAGAGCCAGATATTGGATAGATCTCTAGTGATTAGTGGAGATATACCCTTTCAGCTGCATTACATAGAGCCAGATATTGGGTAGATCTCTAGTGATTTGTGGAGATATGCCCTTTCAGCTGCATTACATAGAGACAGATATTGGGTAGATCTCTAGTGATTTGTGGAGATATATATACCCCTTCAGCTTCATTGCATAGGGCCAGATATTAGGTAGATCTCTACCCTAGTGATTTTTGGAGATGTACCCCTTCAGCTGCATTACATAGAGCCAGATATTAGAGATCTCTAGTGACTTGTGGAGATATGCTGAGCTCTTCGTCCAACCTGTTCACAGTTGGGTGGCCCCTACTTGACTTGTGTGCAAAATGTTCAGCATTCAGTATATGCATTTCAATGTGTATATGTATATGTAAATCATTATCAAAATGTACATTTAGTAATGTTTCTGCAGATCTTTGTAATTTTTGCACAATTTCTTGTGGCTTGCAAGTGCACAACTTCACATAGTCCTTTCTACAATGCATATTGCGATCAGATCAACCCTATCTTACATTCTGACAGAACCTCACATGGTGGATTAAAGACCAGGATTATTAAGGACAAGCCCTATACCTATCTGATTGTTCCTCCTTGTTATCCTGTCTGGTTTTACTGTATATTTGTATACTTTTACTTTCTCATTGACCCACAGAATGTTGTGCAACTATGACTACATAGGCTTGCCACCCCGCCCTTCTACCTACATACATTTACTAACCCCTTGACCCACAAGGACTTGTAGGGCCCTTTCTTTGTGCCTACTTATGCCTATCTTTGGTACTACATGTATATATGATATTGAATTGTTCTGTTTGTATAAATATTGTTCCTTTTGTATAGTTAAACTGCTCTTGTAACTAAGCTGTTCATGTAACTAAGCTGTAAGATGTCTTATGCAATGCGCCCTAATACCCTTGGGTCTGGTGCGCAATATAAGTAATAAAACAAACAAACAAACAAACATATTGCGTACATTGTACATTCATAATATTACTGGGAATTCTAATAAGTTTCTCTTTAGATATACTGACTGATGATGTGATACAAGAATTAATCCACTCGAGGTGACTCAACAGGGCCATGGGTCTCATTTGCAGCAAACAGTGGATCGGGTCTGGCCCGGTGTTACAAACGATGATGACAAACACTGTGTACCCTAGGGTCAGCAGGAAGCTTTCATTACGTGTTATAGAAAGAGAGAGGAGTTATGATTGTGAAATGATGACCTTCCCCCAAATTATTGCCTGAGGGAAAGTCGATGCAATAAGTTGAAGAAGGGTAATTAAACCAAGTGATCGTACCCTTCGGCCAATATCTTTAAGGTGTATCAGGTAATAATGTCCCCATACATAATGTCCCCATAGGTAATGTCACCGGGAAAAGCCATTGGTGACATTATATATGGTGACATTATGTATGGAGACGGGTTGCGGGAATGTCCTCTGCTCCGCTTGTAAACGAAAAAAATGATTCAGCGGTTGCAGGGGTGTGCACCGCATGTTCAATGTAATAATGTCTCCTATTGGCGAGTATTTTGTCAGGAGACATTTTTGCAGGGACGTTATTACATGGAACCCTTTAAGGCTGTTAGAAACATTCTTTTGATCCTCGATTTTCTCCCGGGCACACCCTTTGGTAAAAAATCCAATTCTTCATGTAAATGGAGGAAAGAAGTTTGCAGATTTCGCAGCCCAGAAAGCCCAGTCTTGCTGCCTCATCTACAAAGAAAACACACACAAAAACAGGTGATTTGGGTGTCTGGGAGTCAAGCAAACAAGCTATTGGTGGGGTCGAGTTGGACATAATGCTAATTTATGAGAATAAATCCGGCACTGGGGAGTCAGATAAACAATTTGGTTAATTGTTAGTCCAGATAATTGTGTTTGCTCCATCTAAATACTGATGATTCATTTTGTTGAGAAAGTCACTGATAGTTAACACACACACACACCAGTTTTGCCCAAGAGCACAAGTCACTCCAGTGCAATCCCACCACTTCTGAACGCCTATTAAAGGGTAATTCAAAGGTACAATGCAGTGCACAGTTCCGCTGAGTAATGCAAATAAAAGGAAGTGCTTGTCTGTCAAGCTAAGCACAAATCAGTCATCTAAGGAACTTTCACCTTTTTTCGGACTATGAAACTATTAAACACTATTAAAAAAGGTACATGCAGGTAACATGCTTGCTTTTAATTCTATGCATCTACGCTATGCATCTACGCTGGAGACTCTGAATGTTTGGAACATGGTGTATATCAGTAGTTACAAGCACATTCCTAGAGTTCTGATTGGCTAGGCCGCGGCTATAGCTGGCTCAGGGTGCGGTAATGGCTATTTCTTCTTTAAAAAGAAGCCACCATATCAACTCTCTGTGTGTGGTCTCACAATGGGTGGAGATTGGGCCTGTCATATCAAAACAATGAAGATATGTTTTACTCTGATTTTCAAATGAATATATTAAGCCTTAAATCTTAGAAAACCCGTTTAAATTTATTTTGAGGCAGTAGAAGAGAGAGACTCCTGCTTTTAAGGAATCTTTTTTTCCAGCAGTTTTTCTAGTGTCCTCATCCATCATCATGGACACAACATACTAATGCAAGGCATCCAGACTATTGTGTAAACATTACAAAGGTACAAGCTGAATGCATCCACTTGCCTTTGATATTACAGTCTTTCCTGTTCATTAACCTTGTCTTTCTCAGCACAGCTACATATAATGACTCATAATGTTCACTAATATAAGGGAATGTAAAGAAACCAAGCAAGCAAGACATGTTATGTCTAATTGTATATGGTTACATGGCGATGCCATTAGGAATCCCTGAGGATATCATCTTGAGAAAAGTCAGCGCTTATAATGAATCTGCTCGTGCAGTGCAGAGCAGAGAAAGGCCAGCCATGTTTTCGAAATTGAGAGTAAAAGCTTATGAGTCAGTATGTGAGTGAGACAGTAAGTATGTGAGTTAGTGAGTACTAGAGTGAGCAAGTAAATGAGTCACATTATCTATAGTGTACACCGTTGAATTGACTTTTCGATGCTATTTAACTGGTTGTCAAAGAGGAGCAGAAAATTGACTACTTAAATGAGAGCCTTCCAAATGTAAGATAGCAAACATGGTTTATACAGTGCAAGTTTCTAAGGAGGTTTCTGTGCAACCAAAACATTGAACATCTTAACCAATCCTAATCATGGAAGCCAATTGACCAAAATTCCAGGATTAGTGGACATGACAGCACAGGCCTGACAACAAGGCAGAATGTGAAATCACAGGACATTTGAGCTCAATTTGCTGCATGCTTTATTTAGATTTACTCTATCAAATGCTACCAAGTAGTCAAGAAATGCAGCATGAAGAGGTACAGTACCTTTCATAAGCAACCTTAAGAAAGGTATTGAGATGATTTATTATCTCTATTTCAACTCAAGTTCACAATATATACAGCTAGGAAAATAAATAATCACAGGGGAAAGTGACTATGATACTATTCAGGTTTTGAGTAGAAGCTGCCCTAAGCAAGGCAGAGAGAGTGAGTCTATTTGGTAGTGTGCATACACAAAATGGAATCCTGAGCAAGGTAGGCCTGGCTCTGGATCCCTCCCTAGTAGGCCTTCCACGTTGATGGGGGTTCTGATCCCTTGTTGACCAGGTCAGAGTACTGACCTTGTTACAGGTATCCTGTTCTGCAGCGGCTGTTTCTTGTCTTGTGAAAGGATAACACCATGATTTAGGAGACGATCATATTTTTGACACTACTTGGATATTGTTTTTTATGCAGTAAACAATAAATGTGGTTGCTCATTTTATTGTTGGTGGCACAGGTCACATGGGTAATTCAGACTATTCTTTAGCACCATCACGTACAAAATGTGTTTTTAGTAGGAATAATATGAATGCTTCTCCATCTGTAGACAAATTTGCTGCTCATGAATTGTCTCCTCTAGCCCCTACTCCTTCATTGGCTCCTGATGGCTTACTACTTCCTCTGAAATTCCACGAACACCCTTGTTTCTTACAAGATGGTTATAACTTGCAACTAGTTGCTGATGATACAAAATAGGGCCAGATTTAAATTTCTTCTCCTAGTTCACAAATCTATCCACAGTAAGGCACCACTGTATCTGTCCTCCTCTATCCAATTCTATAAGCCATCGCATAGTCTCTGCTCTGCCTCCTCGACTACCCTTGTGACTCCTCACCGTCCCTGTACTTCCTCTTGCTTCCGCTCTTTCTCCCTCCACTTGCATGAAATGTTCTTCCCCCGGACATCTGAGAAACAGTTCGCATAGATTTGTTCAAAACCAAACTAAAACCCTAAATCCTTGCCTCTGAGTTACCCTCTTAGCCTACCTTTCATCTGCCTACTAGCTAACATTTTTCCCTCGACTCTAACTTGCCTCTGCCTCTCACTTCCTCTGTCTCCATTCTAGCACTTCACCTATCATGGTCAACACCCAAGCACAGCTGCCGTGCCACCTACCTGCACTTATAAATGTCCAATGTTGGTTGTCCTTAATCTATGTGTGTCCACTTATATGGCCCAGAGGCGATGTTTCCCAGCCCTGGGAGTGATTCCTTGCCTGCAATAGATATTTGATTTCAATTTGGCCGTTGCTATTGTGTAAGCGCTGAATGTGTTGCCTGGAAGCCCTTTGCCGGCTTCTTTATTTTCCCTCCCACCTCCTGCACTGCCCCACACTCCTGATTGAATAAATCCTGTTACCAACACAAACGAGAACCTAGTCCTGCGTTCGGCACCTCGCCTGGGCATTTTAGCTCCCTCCCGCATCCTGCACTGCCCCTTGCTCCTGATTGGTGAAATCCTATTACCAACACAAACGAGGACCTAGTCCTGTGTTCGGCACCTCGCCTGGCCATTTTAGCTCACACGGAGCCTGGAGGTGAGGTTTCCCAGCCCTGGGAGTGATTCCTTGCCTGCAATAGATATTTGATTTCAATTTGGGCATTGCTTTTGTGTAAGCGCTGAATGTGTTGTCTGGAATCCCTTTGCCGGCTTCCTTCCGTCTCCTGCACCCCCCACACTCTTGATTGGGTAATTCAGCCTACTTATACCATCGCCTCAAGGCAGCCACACTCACCGTGGCAGCCACCTGCGTGAAAGGACCCCCAAAGCAAAGGGCAGCTCCATCAAGCAAAAGAAAATACAGAAGAAGAAATAGAAGAAATTGGGAACCCAACACACAACCTAGCACACCTACTTAATGACGAAAGAGACGCCACTGAACGACCATCTCATCATCAGAGCAATGTGAGAACAGTCCAATGCAAATATCACAAGACAGAGCCGATACTAACAAAAAAGCAAAACCATGCCAAAAAATTCCACTGCAACCTAATCAACACAAGATCGATGTCCAAGCAGGAAAGAAAAAAAGAGAAGGAGGACACGCTGTAGTATACAAGGAACATCTGAAAATAAGAACAGACGAACCACTACACATCAAAAACTGTGAATCCATAATCCTTCACCTGACAGTAAACCCCAAAACAAACCTCAAATTCATTCTGGTTTACAGACCACCGACATATGGCACTGCACTCGTTGACACCTTCGTAGAATCAATCACCAACCTAGCCATCAAACATGAATACCTGATAATATTCGAAGACTTCAACATATGATTTGAAGAAGAAAATGCTAACTCAAAAAATCATTAACCAAGCAACTCACCACAGTGAAACTACAACTGTTGGTTAAAGGAGCACCGCACACAGCAGGACACACACTTGATGCAATTTTTGGCAACACAAACCTTATCACCACTGCATCGCTGATACAGATACTCTGGTGTGACCACCTCATCATTCCTTTTGTGATCACTCTACCAACCAAAGCAACTGACCAACCCAACAAACTCCCTACTGCCGTTAAAAGAAACTGCAAGATCATAAAAGCTAGCAACTTAACAGAACAACTTGAAATCACAAAACCCCTGACCAACAGCCTAGGCAAAAGCATTCTCAATGGAAAAAACAGAGCTACTGCATAGATGGATCACCGAAACAATTGACAGCATCTCCCCGGAAAAGCCTTTCACCCCCTCACCAAAGAGAGCAATGGCAACATTTTTTACTCCCTTCCTCAGTGCCATGAAAAGGAACAACGAGAAGCTCAAACTAGAATAGAGGAAAGAATATGACCAGGCAAAAAAAATCACACTACCATGACAAATCAGATCTTACAAAAAAGAAATACTATGACAACCGAATCACCATTCCGGAATGGTTTCTTTTTAAAACAAAAGTATAGGAGCTGTAAAACGTAATTAAAAAAAGTAGAGGAGCACCGCTCCCTTTACCGCTCACGCTCACTTCGACCACTGGACCCAACTAAAAGTGAACGTTGAAGGCAACAGGCCTTACCTCCTATTTAAGGTGCCAACAGTCACCAATGGTATCTTCAGTGATGTCAATTGATTTATCTGACGTAGTTGATTAAAACGGTATATTGTCATGGATAATTATGGGTATGCAGAGCCTTAGAGAGCCTCAAAGTGCTTGTATAGTTGCACCCATCTCTTAAACCAGGGGAAAGAAACTCACCAAAGGTTCACAGTCAAGTGTGGACAGCCGGCATCTAACGAAGCGGGAGCCAGCAAGTCCAAAATGGCCACCTTATGAAGTGCATACTCGATGATGTCATCACACCACCGTGTGATGACATCAGATGTAAACAATGTAGTGCGTATAGATGCACAGCTTTAGCAAACCTCCCAAATGCTATCTTAGGATCATTGTATCATAATGGTATGATTCTAACGGCCTATTATGTGAGAGCAATATAATGCTACATGTTTGGTTAGTAATGGCTAATAATTAAGTTGGGGGAAGTTACCAAAGTGTTTAAGATACATAATAAATATTGGGCATGAATTGCACGTTATAATCATTAGTGGATGCTGGTAAGCATATTGAAGGTCCATAAATACAGCTCATGATGCAGTGTGCATGCTCATTTATTTATTTATCCAGTAGAATGACATTGGTCCATGAATACAGCTCAAACTGAGCTGATGCAGTGTATAAATTAATCGTTGTATTTATCCATTTGAATGAGTACTAGAGTACCATGTTCACTTTCTAGTCCCGAACATCGTTTAACACAAATTATTGTTGGTGACTTTAAGAAGTCCATATTTGGTTACAATTTCACAGTAGTCTGGTCTTTCATTGAATTACAACATAGGCCTGTATTACATGGTCTTCCTCAATCTGATTTGTAGGTTTGCAATGCTATGTAACTCAACTCCAGATATAGATCAGTTAGTCTCCCTCAGTCTGTTCATTCCGATCATTCATTAGAGTCTGTGATGGCATATTTACATGACATCAACCTAATGTGTCACATCTTTAAGTGGTTGTTATGTGTTGTTTGCCCAGTTGTGTAGACATCATGTGGAGCTAACATCAAGTAGCGGTATTCAAATTCAATCCCGATTATCGTCATATAGAACATTGAACAGCCGTTGGACTAAGCCACCACTTTCAGAGGAAGGCTCCAATGTAGAACTCTTTGTTCATTCCAGTCTAGTTTGTCAATCCATGTTAGTTCACATGTCCGTTTTTTATCGAGGTCGCCTCCTCTCTGGGGTCTACCCACCACCTCTAGTATGACACAGTGTTGTGTGGATGTTACTCTTATGTTTGTTCTAGCTTTCTTTTGCTCGCCTGGTAGCCTGTCCTACATAAAAGATTCCACACAGGCAGCTCAGACCATAGATAACACAACTGGTATCCCAGGTGGCAAAGTCTCTGAATTTAATCTTGGCACCTGATCGTGGGAGTCTCACATATGTGCCAAGAAATGTTGAGCGAATGGGGGTAATGGGAAAGGGCTAGGAAGGGCTAAAAGCAATTGATGGAGGTTGGGGGACATGTTAAATAGAAGGGGGACATATGCTGGGTGCCTGTGAGGATGGGGAAGACTTTTTCTTTATGAGCATTTTTTCCCATTATCGCAGGAATCGCTGAACTACCATGCTATCGTGGGAATTTCTGATATCAGAAATGATTACTGTGAAATTATTGCAGGAATGAGGAGTTAGGAAAAAATGGTTCGACATCTGCAGCACCTACATCTGCTAGGCAGGGAAAATGGATGTTTGGTAACACATGAATGATGTGACATGGCAAGCGGCCATGGCTAGTGAGGCCAAAAGAAAGCTGTTGGTACAACATGTACAGAAGCTGCAGTCGAAGGCCATGGGTAGTGGGCCCCAAATAAACCTATTGGTACAATATGTACAGTGGCCATGGCTGAAGACCATGGCTAGTGGGCCCCGAGGAAAGTATAGTATAACAAAACTCTTGAAATTCATTGAAAAAACTATAGTTAAGCAAGAGGTAAGGTGATCACATTTAACTAAAAAAAAAACTTGAAATTCAGCAGATGTGGAAAGTGATAACCGTTGATATGTTGTAAATGACACTGTAAGTGGTACCCCTTATACAGATGTTCAATTTGCATTGCACGTGCCTTTGAAGCAACACACCTGCAAACTGAAACCGTCAGCACCCTGGTGCATGCAAGAGCTTAACCTCAGCAACCTCAGCAAAAGAGTCATCAGGAAACAAGAGAAAACCTGGCGCCACTCCAGGACTGCATCCAATCTGGCACTCCCCAAGGAACTCCGAGCAACCTACCGACAAGTAATCAACACGGCCAAGGAATCCTATCAGAACACCATAGGAGAAGCCGTAAACAAAACCATAGCCTTCTTCAAAGTGGTCAAGCACTGTGTCATCCCGCTACCTGACCCTGTCAAACAGCACTGCATCGTAAAATCCACAGTCATCAACACCTTCTTCATTGACAAAATCAGCATGATTCGCCAGCATATAGACACCAGCTCTACATCCACAGACCCACCTCACTTCCCTCCTTGTGAAATATCTACACCCTGGACAACATTCAAGGTACTCTCTACAGAGGGCCTGGTAGAAACCCTGGCTGTCCTCAAAGTCACATCGTCTACAGACAACATCCTCTCAGCATCCATCCTCAAGACCCTGCCGCAGAGGCCTGGAGATCCCCTACAGCTCCCTAACTCAAGGCGCCGTTCCATCGACCCTAAAAACAGGACAAATACCCCCTCTACTAAAGAAACCCACTCCGGATCCTGACAATTAGGTAACTATCACCCCATCACCCATCTTCCCTTCCTAGGCTAGAACATAGAGAAGGTGGTAGCTGCGCAACTGCAACACCACATCGACACCAACAATATCCTCCAAACCTACCAATCCGGGTTCAGATCCAGATACAACATGGAGATGGCAGCCATACAAATGGTGGACACCGCCCTCAACATTCTTGACGACGATCACCCCTGACTCCTGGTTCTGCTCAACCTCTCGGCCGCTTTTGACACAGTAGACCACAGGCACTCACAGAGACCCTACATCAGCGGATGGGGATCAGCAACCTTGTTCTGCTCTGGTTCAAGTCCTACCTCGCCAACTGCCTGCAGTTTGTTCAGATGGACTCCTCTAGATCCCCAATGCTACCCGTTACCTGTGAAGTCCCACAGGGTTCCATGTTCACCCCAGTGATCTTCAATCTATACATGGAGCCGCTGGCAGCCCTCCTAGCCACACACAACATCCACATCCACCAATAAGCCAATGACACACAGTTATACCTCAAGATCGACTCCATCAAGGACATCCACAGACTCAAACCTGCCTCTCACTGATTCAGTCTTGGATGTCCAGTGCATACTTAAAACTCAAACCCTCCAAGACCGAATTCCTACGCCTCACCAACAATACTGAAAATCCAGACATACAGGCCTGGCTATCAACCATGACCCTGGGGTCTTCACACACAAACTCACCTCCTGCGCCACGTCCCTCGGTTCCACATCAAAAAACACATCTCCTTCAAGACACACATAGCTAAGAAATCTCAGACAGCTTGGTATCAGCTCTCCCTCCAGCAGAAAGTCAAACCATTCCTCTCCCCGAACAGCTTTAGATCCACCGTTCACGCACTGGTCCTTTTCCACCTTGCTGGGGAAAATGCCCTCCTTGAAGGCCTCTTGTCTTTCTCCCTTGTTCCCCTGAGAAGTGTCGTACACATGGCTGCGCATCATCAAGGATCTATACAGATACAACCACATCACGCTTAGCCCTCATCGAGCTTCAGTGGCTCCCACTGCACGTACGAATCACCATGCTGCATCTTCCATAAGGCAGTCACCCTCAAAACACCCAGCTACCTCATGGAGAAACTCAGTGTCTCCAACAGACAGCACACCACAAGAAGCCAGGACACATGCAAACTTGAAATCCACAGCTGCAAAAAGGAAAGGAACAGGAAACAAGCCTACTATGCCTACGCCTCAAGACTGTGAACCACCTCCCCATCAGATTCAGACTTCCCTCCATGCTCCTACAATTCAGAAAAGAACTCAAGACCCACATCTTCAAGGAGTCTCTCTTCCTCGACATCTAGGCCATCACGTCACCCCCACGCCACCTGACTCGCTAGACACTGTCTGCCCTTCTCCTTCCCACCACCCTGTACAGCTGTGCCCCTCTGTATCCTACCCCTACTGTATATCTGTTCTGTTGTTACTTCTGTAAAGCACTCTTTTATGCATCTGTATTGTTGAATACTTCTGTAAAGCACTGCGTTGTGTACACCACTGAAAGGTGCTCTGTTGCTTCTCGAAGCTAGGTCTGCGCTCAGTAAATAGCATAGTAATAATAATAATACATTCTTCATAAGTATACAGAACTTTGAAATTAATTTAGCACCCCAATTTGGCCATTTTAGCACCAGTAAATTAGCCAGAGTGTTTTAATGCACTGTTTGAACTAGTTTTTAGTAGTATTTACATAGTACATGTTTGGATAAAAGTTATATAAAATAATTGCAGTTATATTTATATTATGTAGTGCTAAATGTCCGAATAGGTGTCAAATACTTTGTATTTCTAATGTGGGACATCAGAGAATGATGTTGTGCTTTTCTTGTTTTAGAGTCAATATTACATTATTTGGCAACAAATTGCAAACGATCCACCACCAAATTAACATCCCTTTATTTTTGACATGCAACCAAATCTGATCATGATTAATCAAGCATGCAGATTGTAGTATTAAAAGAATGTAGAAATGTACTATTTACTCCGAGATAGGAGGTGTCGTGTAGGAAGCGGTTACTCTGTTGACATCCGGATTGCCTCAGTTCCTAGATAAATTATGGACCCACCCCAAGAAAAATTAAGGAGTTCCTATGAGGTGGGACTGAACTGGTCCACAGGGTGTTTCTTTTGAAATTGTGGTAATAGGATCCGAGTGAAATTGAGAGCCACACTATCAGTAAAGGCTGAGGAATAAACCAATGGGAGGATTCTCTCACATTGAAGCAGATGTGAATACTTCATATGAGCCCTAGATAACAGGCTTTCCACCCAACAAAACATGGAATATTGGGTTTTTGCTATTTTTTAGAATTTCATAAAGTCTGCAGTCTGTTTTGGATGCGAAGCAAGGCACTTGGATATATCTGCCATATTTTCTGTATAAAATGTTAGTTTTGTAATGACGAATCCTATTCTGACTCTGGATAGGGAAATCGCTATTTGTTAGCTAGAGATACACTTGCCCCAAGGGCTCTCTAAAGGGACATGCACTGTAAGGCTGCTGAGGCAGTGCTTTCAGGAGTTCTCGGGGGGAATTGGTGAAGGTCATCTGGCCGCCATTTCTTGATGTCGTCGGCTCATACCAGTAGTTCAGACAATGGAATTTTATTCTTTTGCCGGAAGTGTATTAGGAGACGGTGGCCCTATGCCCCTCACCCGAGGAGGTGGATGCTGGATATCATTAGACCAGAGCAACTGACCCAGAAACAGAGGATTACGTGATGAGAGACATAATGGAAACAGAAGGCAGACTATGAAAAGACATAAGGCTTACTATCGTTATGTTTGGAGGGCATGAGAGGTTATACAGATGCGACATGTAGAGTAAGGGGCCAGACCATGGGGAGATGTAAGAGAAAGGCATATTGGAGGCAGTTTGGGGTAGCTTGTATGGTGGGTTAGTGAGGTGCTGTCTGTTTATTGTTTTATAAACCAGGAATACATGGCGTCATGAGGATAGAGAGCAACATCAAGGTTTGGTTACTGAGCATGTACCCTGGACACCCGGCGACGTTAGAACATTGGTGAAGGAGTTATCCAATATGAGGGAAGAGCCCAAAATATTTTTGGAGGAACTGCAGACAGTAATGAAGTGTTATATGTTATGTTAACAGAATTTCTAAAGTGCCCTCTCACCCAGCGGTATCATGGCGCTAGGATAGATAAAAGTAAGGCAGAGGAGACTAATTTAGAAAAATAGGGTTTTCAAGAGGCATCTAAATTCCAGATGGTTAGCAGCGTGTGTCAGAGAAGGTGGCAGCATATTCCACAATTTCACTGCTGCCACAGAGAAAGCACAATCTCCAATGCTAACAATTTGGGAGCAAGGGACAGAGAGCAGGCAGGCCGAGCAAGAGTGAAGAGCACAAGTGGGCAGGTAGTGTAAAAATATGCCCTGGAGATAACTAGCACAAGACCATAAAAGGCCTGATGCACCAGGCAAAGAGATTTGAATTCAATTTGTTTAGCCATCAGCAGCCAGTGAAGAGAGTGGAGCACCAGCGTTATATGATTCCCACAGGGGATGCTCATGGCCACACAAGCCGCCAAGTTCTGCGGCTGTAGCCGGTGGATCAGGCTCTTCGGTTGGGCAAGATAGAGTGCATTACAATAGTCGATGCGACTTAAGACCAGAGCAGCGACCACCGGCGGCGGAACCTTCGGGGGAGCAAACGAAGAATCTTCCTGAAAATCCTCAGATGGTAGTGTCCAGCTTTGCAGACAGCCACCACCTGAGCACTCATAGAAAGTGTTGTAGAGAAGATGACACCCAGGTTCCTGATGGTCTTCACTGGTATCGGAAAGGCACCCAGTGCCGGAGGTTAGAAAGCAGGAGTCCACAGTAAGGGGGGGACCTGGGATATAACCCATTGTGGGCTGATTTGAACCAATTTAAGAGGCTAGCGATGCCACTGGAGGTGATGAGTGGAGCGGGCTTCCTGTCCAGCCACCAATCCGGGCACAGGGGACAGCCTGGCACAGGCAAGAGAAAGGATATTGACTGATTGGTACAAAAATATCACATTGTAACCAGAAAAAGGGTGAATGCCAGAGGAGGCCATAGCAACCTCGTTTCTTTCAAACCTGCTTTTGAAGGTACAGGTACCATTTAAGAATATTTGTATAGACTGGCAGATCAAGCCAATAGGCGAGCAGGTGGTGGTGCTGAATCATTGCGTCGCTTGCCAAGAGCAGAAGAAGGAAATGTTTGAGAACAAACTCATGACACTGCAGATGCAGAGTCTTCAGGGACAGGTGCAAGGGCAGCTCCAGGGAACAGCACACTACCCGGGGAATCAGGATCAAATGGGAGGCCGTGAAAGGGGTAGAGTCAGAGGTGGAGATCCGGTGGGTCCGCCGGTATTCCAAACTCAGCATAGGGGATATATGGGGCAGCCACAGCAACCATGACAGTGGGACAGTTCATTCAACAGCAAGTATGAGTAGAACAGGGTCAACAAGATCAGGGAAATTGGAATAATCAGTATGCTCCAAGAGCCATGGCACTAAACCCTTAATTTGTAATGATTGTAATCAGGAGGGCCATTGGAAAAATGCGTGCCCATTTAGACCACAGAGGCCACAGCCACAAAGTAACACTATTCCCAATAATGTTCAGATGCCACAGCATGAAGGACATGTCCAAATGCAGACAGGTCCAATTGGGCCTATGCCCCAGTTCCCAAATCCAAACACAAACTCTTTCCTCCCTGGAGACCCATGGGGGTCGGGCAGGGGATTCGAGTGGATTCTGACAAACAGAAGGGGAAGAGACTCTGGAAGCACTAATGATCCCAATTGACCAGGAAGGCCCTTATGTACAATGCCAAGTGCCAGGCACACCAGTGCTATGTTTGGTGGACACATGGGCAAATAGATCTGCTTCATGGATGAATATCTTTCTGCATGTTCCTATACCAGGAGCAACAGTGCAAGTGGTAGGGATATTGAATACCACTGTTGTACATCAGGTGATAGAGCCCCTTGCTGCCACTTTAGGGCCCATTACAGATCAACACGTTTTTCTTTTAAGTCCCACATCAGCGGTACATTTTCTGAGGAGAGATTTTTTGTACAAAATGAGGAGCAGTATCTATTACACCCTGGATGGGATGTTGGTCAGTATGCCCTAAGATAACGCAGTATCAGTGATGACTCCCTTAAGGAAGAAACAGGGTCAGAGAGCAGTGGAGACAGATGTGCAATGGTCCAATGACATACATGAGTTGATTGACTCTGTACCAAAGTTTTTGTGGGCCACCTCTGATAATGAGGTGGGATATATACACACTGCTGAACCGGTAAAGATAATGGTAGATCCTTACGAAAGGTTGCTCTGCACACCTCAGTATCCATAATTATTGTTCTGACCAGTAGCCTATGAAATAGCATATTTCTCCTGTGAAGAAGCCTGGGGTGAATGATTATCATTTTGTCCAGGACTTATGAGCTAGCAATGCCATGGTGATACCTTCATTTCCCATGATGCCAAACCTGGCTACGATATTGTACTACATTTTTAATGGTTGACTTGTGTTCAGCGTTTTTCTCTGTTCCTATTGATATTGATAGTTAGTACCTGTACCTACTTTCGCACAGGGGGGACCAATACATGTGGAACCGTTTGCCCCAGGGTTATACATAGCCCCTAACCCTCTTTTCACAACAGCTAATGAAAGGTTTGGAAAATAGAAAATTGCCTGGGAAGTCAGTATTGATAAAATACATTGATGATTTGCGAATTGCGTAAACCTCTTGTAAGGCTTGTAAAGAAGACACCAAGTTAATGTTGACAGCATTGGCAGAGAAATTGCTCCACTAAAATTCTTACGAATGAACCCATAGCCGGTCAGACCAGCACTACATATCCTTTGCAATCCAGGTGAGTTCACCCCCTACCCCCTTTGTTGCCCCTCCGACTGTGGCCAGAAATTCCCAGAACATAACTCTGCTAAATATATGTCCTTTAATCAGTAATATCCTGCACCCAACTAGCTATAAGGACTTAAATTCTAACAAACTAGTTGACCTCTATAACCTCTATAACAACACCTTAGAGTCAGCCCTGAACCTCAACAAATGGTTCACACCAGAGCAAAAAATTCTGAGGAACAGAAAAAGAGTGGCTGAAACTACTTGGTGAAAATCGCCTACCACTCACAACAAGGCACTGTTCACTACAGCAGCTCCCTCCTACAAATCCGCCATCCTTAATACCAAAAAAGAAACCTACAACAATAGGATTCTAAACGCTAAATCAAGGACTAAGGGGCTCTTCAGCATCCTAAGGGAATTGGAATCCCCAGCCCCGCCAGTTGCCTGAAGGATGCGGCCTGGTGTACCAAAATCCAGCAAGCCTTAGCCGATAAAATAGTGTCACTACAAGCTAAAATAGAAGCCAAAAAGATCAGCCTCACTAGCACCCCTTCTACAAAGCAGCTGCAAGACCATCAAGTCCCACTGTGCCCACCCTTCTCATTCTCCCCAGTCACACCAAGAGGTGGAAGATATCATCAGAGGCCTAAAACCCTCAAGGTGTCAAGGAGATATTTGCCCGGCCCCTGTCATTAAGGAAGGGGCCAAAGAGCTATCCCCTTTCATCACCACAGTGATTAACTCCTCATTCCACTCTAGCTTAGTCCCCAACAAACTCAAGGAGGCTTGGGTTATGCCAATGAGTTATAGGCCTATTACAATCGCCCCATTCTTCCTAAAAATATTGGACAGAGTCGCATGCCTGCAATTCCGGAAACACTTGGAGGACAACAATCTACTTGGCCTCCGACAATCTGGAGAAAATTCAAATGGATGAGGCTAAAGGCAAAGCTGCCTTCTCCACTGGCACTTCCAATTGGATCAAATCCTTCTTATCCAATTGAACTACCAGAGTCTTTGTCCCCATAGCTTCAGCTGACCCTATCCCTATCGACTGCGGGGTGCCTTAGGGCTCATGTGTTTCCCCAACACTGTACAACATATTCACAAAGCTTCTTTTAGATCATCTTGACATCATGGGTGTCATATATACGAATTACGCAGATGACACCCAGGTTCTCACCATGTTGACAGGCTGCTACGAAGACGACTCTAAGATAATTCATGAAATTTACTTAGAAATCCAGGCATGGATGGCTGCACACAGCCTCTGCCTTAATGATGTTGCTAAGGAAATTAAAACCGTAGGAGTTTATCTTGACTCCACCTTGTCTCTAAACAAACAAGTTAACACTGCAGCATCCCCAACTGCCTACACCAATAAGTTGATTAATGCCTGTAAATCATATTCGTCCCCTAACAGCTGCATTATGTTTGCCAGAGCCCTAGTGCTATCTAATCGTTTATTGCAATACGCTCTTCCTAGGAACCTCGGAACGGAACAGGCTTCGGGTCCTACCAAATAACACCTTGAGATTAGCAATAAACATCTCGAGATCCAGCCATATTTTGAATTTCAGACGTGATGCCCTCTGGCTACCCGGTGTGTGACAGAACAACATTACGCACTCTAGCTATCACCCATAAAGGTTTGTCAAACACTGCCCCAAAAATATTTGGCAGATAAATTCTCCAAACATCAATCAGCTCGGCCCATCAGATCTTTTCACTCACACTGTCTCACAGTTCCAAGGTTCAATCTAAAAACAACTGGAGGAGCCAACTTCCCAGTTCAGGCTGCAAAATGCTGGAACTCTCTGCCTCTTGCCATTAGAATGGAACCCTCCTTCAGCTCATTCAGATCTAAATTAAAGAGTTGGCTCACTGATAAACCTATCTAACTGAAGCCCGAGGCCATAACTCGACAAGAGCTGCTGTCACATCCCTCCTAGTCACCTTATTTATTACATAGGTATTTGTGTTTTTACTGTACTGCTGTTCAACCATGACCTATGCTCTCCTTCTATATTTATTGCCAATTACACCCACCTGTAACCTTGTCGACTCGCCTGTTGTGTTGCTCTGTATGCCTGTAACATTGTTATCCTATGAATGCCTGTAACGTTCCTACATTTTTCCAGTGCCCAGTTAACTCAGGGTTAGGTGCGCGATACAAATAATAAACAAATACAAAAATACAAAAGGGCATACGACTTCAAAGAAGAAGCTACAGTTATGCGCCTCAGGGTATATCATCTGGGACACAACATTATGAAGGGATGTCAGCTGATACCTGCTTCTCGTAAATAGACTTTTTATAACATACCAAAACCTCAGACTATAACTCAAATGTGAACTTTCTATGGGGTAGTCGGTTACTGCCAGCAATGGATCACAGGATTTGCGGAAATAGTTAAACCACTTCAAGAGTATACCCAATTCAACACTGTAGAGCCATTGCAGTGGTTACCAGAAGCAGAGGAGGCCTTTACTAAGATCAAATGACTATTAGCTGAAGCTCCTGCATTGGGCCTACCTGATTGTTAGAAAGGATTTACCTTGTACTGTCATGAGCACTTGACCTGAGGCTATGTCCTAGTCTCTCCAGCTTCAAATACAACCTGCAAACATTCCGATTTGAATGATAATGAACTCTCTGATGCTATAATCTCCCTCTGATGTTATTGTTTTGTATGTCTTGTTGTATGTCTTTCTAAGCGCTCTCATGCCTCAGGGTGTATGTCTTCAGCGCTATAGAAATAAAATAAATAAATACATGAGAGAAAGGGGTTTGCTCTTTATGTCGCTTTCCAGAACCATGGGATCCATCATAAACCTGTTGCCTATTACAGCAATGAGTTGTACCAGGTTGCAGTGGGAATGCAACCCTGTCTACGATCACAGGCTGCTGCTGCTTTGGCAGTGGAGCAAAGTGGGACTATCATACTTGGTTGGTTCACCTTTAGAGGTGGTTGTTCCACAGGTGATGGTGTCATTATTATTGAAGACAAAGACTCAGCACATGTCTCGAAAGCTAGAAAATATGAGATGCTGTTACTGAACTCTTCCAATATTACTTTGACTAGATGCTCAGTTTTTAAGCCAGAATCCATGTTGTCTACCTTGCCGAATGGACAACCACACAATTTACCATGCCTGAGTGTGTGTCCGTGACTGACTGTTTGGTAATGCCCCACCCAGATCTCGAGTATTTCATGGACAGGTCATGTTTTAGAAGTCAGAGTGGGCAGATGGTTGCACGGTACGTGGTATGTGCAACTGGGGAGGTGGTGCAGAGTGGCAAACTGACCCAGGTGAGGTCATCACAGGTGTCAGAATTGTTGGCCCTTACATAAACCTGCCGATTGGTGGCCCATCAGTCCGTTAATGATTAAATTGATTCACAATATGCATTTGGCTTAGTCCACTTCTTTGGTCATCTCTGGAAGCAGAGAGGCTTCATGACTTCAACCCACAACACCCACAAAAAACAGTCAGTACATATTGGCCCTTTTATATCCCATAATGCCGCCTGAGTGAATTGCTATCATTAAGTGTGCCACCCATCATGCACTGTATGATCCTATTAGTTGTGGGAATGATTTTGCTGATCGAACTACCAAATTGGCTGTCACATTAGAGAACAGTGATGTGAATGTTTTACCATTTGTCCCCTTTTCCTGACCCAGGAGACGTTGCCTGTTTTGCCTTTGCTGCTTGGAGTCTATGGCAACCTGGGCACAGCAATGCTTATTTGGCATCACGTTTTGGACTAGGGTGTGTTTTGCAGCTGCCTTCAGACTCTTGTGACTGGCGGTAAGTCTGGCATGGTGGTGATGGCGACGCAAGTGCTGATTATGGTTGTCGGTTCTTTTGGTGGAGTGTCCCGCTTTCCTTGTTGTGGCTTCTACTGATGCCAGACCTATTTTGCTGATTGCCATTGGTTCCTACCGTTGTTATTCTGATGCCACTTCCATCTTTGTTCCCACCCTCTCTCATGTTCAGTCATGTCCTCCTTTTTATTCATTCTCATTTTATTGTTCTGCTAAATTTTGTTGCTAAAGTTAATCTAATCATCTTGATATTTCAATCTTTATGGTAAATCTTTCGTCTTGCCTCTTCTCTCTGTTCTACTTGACAGTTGTACTGTTCATCATTTCTCTTTATTTGTAACATCTCACTAATTCTGTACAAAGATATGGTGTAAAGTGCTTTAGAAATCTAATAAACAAATAAACAAAGGAACGAGTTCAAACAGTCTAGGTGGTGACTCTGTAGAAGACATTTACTTATATAAAAGAATTCACTGTCCAGTGAGAAGGATACTTGCATCAGTAATGGTTGCCTGTTGGAAGAGGACTCTCTTTGACGAGATGAGCAGGGTCGATTAGTGGCTCCAAAAATACTAGTGTTACACATTGTCAGGATGTACCATGGCCAGGCACATATCAGTAGGGATGGAATGACAATGCTAGTGGGACGTTCCTGGTTTGCACCAAAGTTTTCCCCTACGGCCCAATATCACTGTCAAAGATGTAGAATATGTCTGCAGAATAACATCGGAAAAGTGTGCCGATCAGACCAAGGGCACAACCTCCCCCTTAAGGCCCATTTGTAGGGCTATAGATTGATTTTCTCCAATTGGCAAAGTACAATCAGTGGCCATAACTGCTAGTGACAGTGGATGTGTTTTCAGGATCACTGGAAGCCTACTGCTGTAGAAAGACAGATGCAGTGACTGTCACAAAAATATTGATTCTGGAACTTGTACCCAGGTCTGGAATACCTGTATGTATTAACAATGATCAGGGAACCCACTTTGTCAATAACATCATTAAAGCACTGCTATCTACATTGAAGATTCAACATAATTTCCATTGGCCTCACCATCCCTAGTCAGCAGGGGCAGTGGAGAGATGAAATGGGGTCTTGAAGAATACATTGGACAAACTGTGACAGGAGACAGGGTTGAAGTGGCCAGAAGCCCTCCCATTGGTTAGATTGAGAAGTACAGCTAATAAGAAAACTGGTTTGTGTCCTTATGAAATTCTCTATGGAAAACCTATGAGATTGTCTGTAGAACCATTGGTGAAAAGTGTACCGGATAATTTACAATTGCTGGATGAATGATTATTGGAATATGTCAAGACATTGCTGTCTTGCTGTCTTCTGTCAGTCTCATTCACAATCGGTTCAGCTGCTTTGCTAAGGGAACCACACTCTCCAGGTCATTCATTACAGCCCGGTGTCCGTGTCCTGATAAATATTCACCAAAGAAAGACAACTCTAGCCCCCAGTTGCAAGGGCCCATACCTCATACTACTGTTGGGTGTCTTGACCCACGTTCAAGTTATTAGGCTACAACATTTGTGCTGTGGGCTTAGGAAATCCAAGAGGGCGGAAAATCCCACATTTGCGCCAGAATCCTGGAGAACCGTGCAGTTTTGCACACAACAAAATGGTCCCCTGACCTGCCACCCATCAGTGCTAAGGAATATGGTGCTGTTCAAAATCTGTTGTTATTAATGTCAAAAATGGATGCAATACTGGTGCTCACCACTACCAGAAATCCAGCGTTTTAAAACCACCAGACACTTGTGTAAAACAGAACAAATGAACCAAACCAGGCCAAAGAAAGACTTACTAAGAGGTGGATACAATGTAAAACTATATTCTGAAATGACTTGAAGGAAGTAATTGTCTAATGTATGTATTGAAAATAGCTGGGGATGTCAGCAGCTTAAGTGAATTTGGGTTTAAAGCCACTAAAATCGAAATGTTTAGAATAAATGAGTGACCTACTGTTGAGTGTCGCATAGTTTGCAACTGTTAAATGTCATAGTTTTGAACTTAGAATCAGCGTTCTAGCTGCATGTGTAAACATTGCAAGTTTGGTTTGAATGTAGAAAACTGGGAACCAAAGTGACATTTAGCTGAAGCCTGGCTTAAAGAGATTGAATTCTGCCTGACAACTACCACCGACAGGAGTTGAAACTTGATCAGCAGCTGTGTTCCCAGGCCTGGCTGCATTCTGCTGCCCCTGCCAAAAGGAGATGACACCTCTCTGATTGAATTAGGGGAGTGGCACCTGGGGACTGAAGGAAACTAAACAGTGAGCCTTCCTTGGCCCAGGCAAATGTTAAATTAGGGGTGGTCGTAAATTGCTTCCTCTTGGAAGGAAACGGGGAGCATCTGTGAGCAAGCTGAATTGGGGGAAGTGGACAAACCAGAAATTCCACCATGTGCTTTGGAAAACCACACCCCTTTGGGGCCAGAGCATAATTTTAAAAAGATGGATGATTCATAGTGCGGACTTGTAAAAATTATATAAATAATATCATCATTCTTGTGATTTTTCTGTGCACATTTTAAGAGGTGTCAGGACTCTGTGGTATGTTCTGGGGAGTAGTAGTGGAAAATAAGGTTGTTACTCCAAATGTATGAATGTTAAAAATCTGACACTTTATCATCTGAAACCCATATCCCTTGTGCACACTTGTGTAAAATCTGGAAAAGTTTAGAGGTCGTTATCTGGATGAAAAGGGCAGAATTCTGTCAAAAGTGGACACGACATCTTATAAAGACAGGGATCGAATGGTTTGGTGCTACAGAAAATATGTTAACTGGACATATAATATTAGAAAAATGGTACATAGATAAATGGGTATTTGGATCAGAAATAGATTTGTGTTCAATTTGACAAGGGGAGGACCCTCTGACCCATAAACCTACCTCATCACTCTGACTCACTGTTCCCTTTTCAAATCAGGTCAAAGAGAAATCCTTGACCTATCAAATCGTGAGTGGGTTGGGCAAAGAAAGTTAGCATCCACACCCATTTTCAAAAGACATAAAAAGAGCCACTGGAACCCAGGTGGGGACATTCACTTTCCACTTTCTTGCGGGACGCTTTGCCCGGGAGACTCCAGACTTCAAATTCATCAATCTCCAGAGACCAGAGAGACCAGAGATCCAGAGAGACCAGATCACTGTGCAGTGCTGAGAGCTGACCCAGATCGCTGTGCACAGAACCAGTACCCAGTGGCGAGAGAACCGCAGCCAATCCTGACCCGATCCGTGACGAAGTCGCATTCCTGTCCAAAACATAGTGTGAGTACTCAGCCAGAACTGTGAAAAACCAATCTCTTAGTTTAAAATAATCTAATTCAAACTATTTTAACCTATTGACAACTATTGAGAACTGCATCATAGAAATCGTGTCGCTCCTTTTGATTCAAAGCTGAAAAACTGTCATCTGTCATTCTGAGCTTTACTTTTATTTTGAGAATCTACCTTCACAAAATCGTCTGTATCTCTTGAACCGTTTGTGATAGTTCCTTATAGTTCCTTCGTAATTGCGCTCGACGCACGCAACTAAATTGCCGCGATTTGACATTTTGTTCATTTCAGCCACGTGTAAAAATATTTGTCTTTTGCTTCCATTACGGAATTCCGTTTTCAACCTGGTAACCAGCCCTGAATCATTGATAGGGCTGGCCTGAACTGATTTAAAGTATCTCTCACTCACTCTGAACCTGTAGAGGGAATTATAATCATGTTTAGCATATTTTTCCCTTCTTTGCATACCACCTTTAAAGTAGTTTGCCTGTGTTTAAAATCTTCCTTGTTTCTCTAAGCTTGCTAGGGGGGAACTGAATTTGTATTGTACTGTGATTGTATTTCTTAAGGCTGTGTGTGTTACTTCCATATCCTTACATTGCATAGGGGGGGAGTGAATTGTCAGAGAAAAAGTGATTCTATTATCTTTTGCTGAAATCATATCAAGTTTATCCCTGTGTTGCTTCTTTTCCACCTTGCATTACCTGGTACCATATAAAGCATGCTCAGCTACCTTACCCTCTATACTACTCCTAAGTAATTAAACCAGTGTGCTAGTATAACATTATCCATTGTTGATCACTGTCATATGTCTTAGTGTGATATCAAATATTAATTTATTATAAAAGTGTGATATACATCTATTGTTTAATTTTTCAAATAAACCTTTTCAATTTGCAAAACAAACCTACTTCTTGGCTCAGTGGGATCAGGGGGATTCTCAGAGAGGGGTGTGATACAAGGGTTCATCATCCAGATTATAACTTGTCATAAAAATATATAAATAAGGGCTTCCCTTGAGCAATCCCAGACAAGGCACTGACTTAGTGGGAATGCTTGATTGGAGTCATTAACAGAGTGGGGGCTCGTAGCTGGGGATTCAGGATTAGATCTATCACTTGTGCAGATTAATACAGTGTGCTAACTGACAGAATATATAAATTCTGTTGGATCACCACGCCGTGTTACACTGTAAAAACACCCCTCAAAGGAACGCTCTAAGGAAACAGTCTGTTTTGCAAAATAAAATACAAACTTCTGTAAATCAGGAAGGAAATCAAGTTCCAGAATGACGACCTTGGTAGATATCAAAATAGCCAGAGAACACCTCTTACATAAGCTATTTGTGAGAGGTGAATGGGTTCATCAGGACCAGGCGGTCTGGTTGCAGGCAATCGCATCCCAGATCACTGAAACAGGGTCAAATATATGGAGAGATCAGGGTCCCTTACATGTGGCCCTGAGTGAACTACATATGGCCCCTAAGGCCAAAGATGAACACAACAAGATTGCCAGGGTAGCCGCATATTTATATTTACATATGGGAGCCATACAGGACAAATGTGCTGAAGGCCAGGATCTGGCAAATAGGCAACTGATGGCATTAGAGAAGGCCCATTCTGACCTGGTCTCTTCTGAGCAGAGGCTGCAGAGGAGCCAGGAGTCAGAAAATGATAGTAGGCAGTATATTATTAAAATAAAGGAGGATATGGATATCCTGCAACAGGAAAAGGCTGACCAGGAAACCAGATTTCTGGCCTTTCAGAAGGAGTACCAAGAAGGTTTGGACTCCCTACTGCAGAGCCAGAAAAATCTGGAGCAACAACTAGACTTTAACAGGCCATGCACAGAGCAGGTAGCCACCCTGCAAATCCGACTAGACAGAGAGAAAGAGGAAAGCAATAAATAGATTTTGAAAGACCTGGATACCCAGGCAGAGTTTGATCAAGAACGCCAGAAAGCTGGTGCCTTTCAAAGGCAGAGGGACGACCTGGCGGCACAGATGCAGGCTCTTAGTCAGGAAAAGGACACCTTAGGCCAGGAAGTCTGCCAATTAAAAGAAAAAAATTAGAGAAATCACCTGGCCCTCCAGGGGCTGGGTGACCTCCAAAAAGAGCATCAGAACTTGTTAGAGCACACCAGGAGGGTGGAAGATGCTCTGGCAAGAAAGGAGCAGGCCAGTAGGGATGGGACTCAGGGGGTAACCCTCCTGTAGCAAAGACTGGCCCAGTATTCCAGGACCAATCAGGAGGCACAGAGAGAGAATGAGGCTCTCTGTCAGCACAATGATAGGCTCCAGCAACAGGTAGCCATGCAGGAGAGACTGATAGAGTCTAGTAAGGCCTTAACTGAGGAACTGAAAGCGCAGGCTCTTGCATTGCAACAGGGAGTAGGGGCTGATAGAGATGAAGTTCGCTGGGAAAGGGAAACACCTGAGAATAACCTCAGGAGCCCTAGTACCAGAGGCCTTCATCTCTCCCAGTCCTTGGACTCTGCCACCCCCATGTCCCCAGGCGCACATGAGCACAGGGCCACAGGGAGGGCAGATTACTATCCAGACAAAAGTATGGGGTTCATAGGCCAGTACCTCCCAGGAATGGATGGGCGGGCATCCGGGTATGGGCACCTAAGCACAGTGCAATTTAGTGGGGAACCCCAGGAGAGTAGGCCCACTAAGGGCATCCTGAAAACCTCTGTCCAGTTAGGTCAGTGGGGGGGGGTACCCATCAAATCCTGGCAGCAAGGAGGGATCTGAAGACTCCTCTGAGCGGCCCAGGACACAGGAGACCAGGTCCCCACATTATGCCAGCCATTCCCAGGCTCGCAGAATCCGGGAAAACCTGGAAGATCAGACGGGCACCTCTGGGAGCAGTGCCTCTGAGTCAGAGGATGAGTGGACCAGGGTTACCCGAACCAAACAGGCCAATAAGGCAAAAAGGGCCTTGCTTAAGGACCCCTTAAAGCAGATCAAGGCAATAAGGAGTGTCATCACCCCTTATCACAAGAACTCCAAGTATTCTGTTTGGGAACACTTGGAGCTCTTTGAGCAAATGATGGAGACTTCCCATTTGAAGGACAGCAGTAGCTGCATCCAGTATGTCAAATGGACATTCTCCCCAGAATACTCCAGTTTCTTTGCGGGGCTGGAGGACCAAAACCATTCAATATGGTCCACATATAGAGCGGCCATCTTGAAACATTTTTCTGTTCACCGGAATCCCCAAGAGGCTCGCAAGGCAGCCTACAATTTGCAATGTGGGGAGGATCAGGCCCCACAAGAATTCGTGCAAGAATTGAAGCGTGCCTTTGCGCAGCCCACCAGAAGGGTACGCACAGACAGCAGAGAATTCATCAACACATTTTTCCATGCTCTCCCCAAATACATAATGACCCAGCTCGTGAGATTTTCACGAGAAAAGATCTTTAGACTGGGTCATTGAGCAAGCCACCCGCATCTATGAGGTGCAGAAACCGGTGGAAAATAAGAATCAGCACAAAATCCCCAAAACCAGCAGCACCCCTGCTGCTGCCAAGGTGGCAGAGGTAAAGGTTGCCCCCGTTTTAGATTTGGAGATGGGGGACCTAAAAACCTGCCTGCACCAAATAATTCACAGCCCAGAAGGCCCTCGGGCCAGTCACAGACAGGGAGTCTAGGAGGTAGTCCCACAAATGGGGTCCCCTGCTCCCCTGACTATGTAAATCCCCGCTATAAGGGGAACAGACCAATCCTGGGTTATGTGTGGACTCCTCCAGCCCAAGGGGGGGGATCCAGACAAGCACCTGACCCAGGGAACTTCCCTCCTAACTTCCCACAGGAGGGCAGAAATTCCCCAAACACTGGGCAGAACTTTTTTCCCAGGTATCCACCCAACTTCCAACCCCAAAACCATCCATCCTTCTTTCCCCAATTCCCTGAGCACAGACAACCTAATCCGGGAGAGGGGAGGCCAAGGGTGGAGGGGTACCCAAATCTTCCCAACCCAAGGTATTACCAGAGAAGGGATAGCTACCCTTCCCGGGATCAGCCCAGGGGAGAAAACAGAACCCCGTATCAGCCTGAGCGGGTTTCCCAACTTGAGCGCCAGTTCCAAAATATGGCCCGGGATCTGGGTCACATACTGAGGGCTCAACAGAACCCTCAGATCAGTATGCCACCGCAGAATGCCCCAAACTCTGGGCCTGGTGCTCCAGAACAATGACGGGGGCAGCACCCCGATAACCCACCGGTTCCCAGGGAGGAGGCACAAGGGGAAGGGGGGTGTAAAGCCTTGGAGGAAGCTTCCTTCCCAATTTGTAAATAGCCCCTGGAAAACCAGGAACCGGAAACAAAATCTCCTACCCCTGGAAGTCTGCCACCCAAGGAGCAGAGAGGAGGTAGGAGAAACAAAGGACCCAAACAGACCCATTTTGTGGAGGAGGTACAGGTCTTCCAATTTGAGGAAGAGGGATCCTCAGAGGATCCTGGGAAAAGGATCTTCTCCTTCAGAGATGGGGGAACTCCTCCCAAGGAAAAATGGGTCCCAAGGGATTCCAACCCAGACTGGGTAGATGTGGGGATTGAGCTGTCGCCGCCCATCATTCTATCCCAGAACCAACAAGACCGAAAACCCCTGGTTCAAACCCATCCAGGTGACTGCCTCCAAAAAGGGGGGGGGCAAAAAGGGGGGGGGCGGCCCAGAACTGGAACCAGGGGAACCAAAATCTGCATCAATATCCAGTTGCAAACTTTTTTTTCAGATTCCCATGACTCTCCACAGAATTCTGGCCAAATCTCTTCTCTCGCAATGTCCAAAACCAGAAAATTAGCCCACCAGTTGTCCAAAAAATGTGCATTATCTGTGCCCCCTTGAGGAGAAGGAGGGAAGATACTATGCCCCGGTACAAGTACAGGGGCAGGGTACAATTTCGGCACTGGTGGACACTGGATCCCAAGCTACCCTTCAGTCAAAAAGGGCCTTTGATGAACTAAATGCAGGAAGGGGGGAGAATTACCGTATTCCTCTCACCTCTCTTCCTGGACAACTCCAGAACTTTGACGGGAAGTATATTCCCGTCGAGGGGACTGCAGATTTGGACATCAAAATTGGGCAACACAAGGTGAAACACCCGGTCATAGTAGTGACTCCAGAGGGCACCCCTTGTTTACTAGGGAATGACCGCCTGAGAAGGTTGTCACCTCTAATAGATTGCGTAAACAAGGTCCTCTGGACCCAGACTAGCCGACCAATATAATTAAAACAGAGTGTCAACCATATTAGTTTAAATGGCACCGGCCACATGGTTGAACAAAATCTGACCAAGTAGAATTTCACTTCCAGAACAAACAAATTCCAGATGTGACAGTAATAGCAGTAGGACAACAGACTGGTGATGGGGGGTCCTCTCTATTTCTGAAAATCAACCTTCCTTCCAGTTTAAGGTTGTATTCCACACTGGAAGGAAACACTCTGAAATTCTTTACCAATCCACAATCAGACACTCCCACTCCTATAGTCCAGAAAGATGTGAAATCAGCTCAGAGCCTGGCTGGTATTCAGCAAATTGGAGAGCAGTTGTTCATCCCTGTTCAGTTAAATGATGGGAAGGACTCTGTTCTCGCTCAAGTGTGTGTGAACAACGGTAACAGCTTCATCAGCGAAGCCATGTTCCGCCAACTCCCAAAAGATCCAGCCATTCCCGCATTCAAACTGGTAGACAAATGGGAGATGGACCTGGAAGCACCTAATTCTAAACATCTCCTGCCAAGCAGGTGTTTGCTCAAAATCTCCATTGGCAACAAGAGCATAGTCCATAATTGTTGGGTCGTGTGAGACGTCACTGCCGCCTTTTACTTAGGCAGTGACATTCTCAATCGCTTTGCCATTAGTTTGGACCTAATAAACTTCAAAGCTTGTTCCCAATTAGCGGATAATCCCATGGGATTTGATGATACAGAAAAAACATTTAGGTCAGCTCAATTGCTACCTTATGCAGTTGAATTCAGGTTAAAGAGGAAGTCACCATCCCAGAAAGGACCCGACAATTCTCCCTGGAAGTGAAAGTTAAAAGGGGACAAAATTGAAAAACCCTGATGCTTATATTCATCTAAATGCTTCTCTCCAACAGCAAGGGTTGGGGGTAAACCCAACACCATTAGTCAACATAGAACATGACACCATTCCAATAGAGGTGGATAACAGCGACTTACAGAGTATTACTCTAGCCGCATGCACCATTATTGGAATGGCGGTTGATGACTGACATTTCTCCATTGATTTAGGAAATTAACTGTTAGGACCAATCCCCAAGGACTGTTTTGACAGTGACAGTGATGACAATACAACACCAGACAGGATCTTTACCCGGCATGGGGGGAACTTCCTGGTGTACACTTCCTGCCCTTATGGCAAGGAAGACGTGACTTGTGACTTCGGAAGGGATGAGGTGATTTTCCAGGTCCATGAGGGCTGCCTTTCCCACCTGAAGCCTCTAGTCCAAATCAGCACTCTGACCAGGGTCATCTCCACCCAGCTGGAGGAGGCCGCTGAGATAGCAAAACCAGAAGTCTTTCCAGGCTTCAGGCAGATGGTGGAAGAGAGAGTCAACCTAGCTGATGCCTGTGTGACTCTGGAACAGAAGCAAAAGTTGAAACAAGTTTTCTTGGATTTCCAAGATCTCTTTGAGGTAGACTCATATGACTGTGGTCGCACTGACATCCACACGACAACAATTCCCACTGACCCTGGCATGACTCCAGTGTTTGTGAAGCAATATCATTTGCCTCTCGCATCCATGGAGTCCCTTACTGAAATAATTAAGAACCTTGAGTCCCGGGGATTAATCCGTCCAATACACAGCACCTTCAATAATCTGGTGCTGGGAATATTGAAGCCAAACGGCCAGTGGAGACTCTGCGCCGACCTAAGGGAGCTCAACAAATGGGTCCATACTTCCCGATGGCCTCTACCCTACATTGACCAAGGGCTGGCCCAGATTCAGGGGTCACAGGTATTCACAGCAATAGACCTGACCAATGGATACTGGACCGTGCCTGTCAGTAGGGAGGACCAATACAAACTGACTTTTACCTTTGGGGGCCAGCAGTACACATGGATGGACCCGGACTCCCTTCGGATACCTCAACTCCGGCAATGAATTCAACATTTTCCTACACAAGGCCATGCCCGACCTGGGTGCGAGGGGTAACCTGGCTTATGTAGATGATGTCTTCATTAAAAGCTCAACTGTTGAGGAACACATAGCGGAGATCCGTTATGTCCTGACCCAGTTGAGGGCCGCCGGAGCAAAACTTTCATTCCAAAAATCACAGTGGTGTAGAACACGTGTTAATTTCTTGGGGCATGAGATTACTCCTCAGGGTCTCTGTCCCCAGGAAAAGAAAGTGGAAGCACTCCAGAAACTAAAGGATCCCACAACTCTGCGGGAACTAAGGAGCCTCCTTGGACTGACTAATTACAGCAGAGAGTTCATTGAGGGCTACGCAGAGATCACCAGACCCCTGATTCATCTCTTGAAGGGGGGGGTCAAGTGGGAATGGGGTCCAGAACAATCCGAGGCAGTAAGACAACTCAAAAGAAGCCTCTCACAAGCGCCTTGCCTAGCTTACCCTGTCAAAAACAAGGAGTTCTTCCTGGAGACAGGGTTCTCTAATACGTGCTTGACGGCAGTATATTACCAAAAGTAATCTCCTATGCGAGCAAAACTTTATCCTCTGTGGAGGAAAAATTCAAAGATTGTGAGAAGGCACTCCTGGCAACAGTGTGGGCATTGAAGAATTACCGCCCGTTCATCCAGGGATGAACACATCATAGTGGAGACTCCACACCAGCCTCTGCAATATCTCCAAAGTGAAAGAATCCGGGCCGGAAATGTGAGTAATTCCCTAATTACTTCCTGGATTCTGTCAATGCAAGGCTTTCCTGTGGAGGTCAGATATGTCCAAAACAAGAAGAGTCCCCTCGCGAAAGGTCTGGCTGAGGACGAAAGTCTGAAAATCAAGGACAACATGGAGGCATACCTTAATTCCCCACAAAAAGTATTTGAAGAAGACAAGTGTGAGGGAATGCCCACTGTCTATGTGGATGGATGCTCTTACCATGTTGACAACAACGGGGAAAAAGAACTGGTGGCCGGCGTAGAGAATGCATGGCTGAAGGAGTCCCGAGAACCCTCCGCTGGGTACAAAATCGGTCCCCAAATTTCACACAACACTGGAAATCTTAAGAGAGGTTGCATACTGGCCACACATGGGGCAGGACCTCGACCAATACTTGAAGGGGTGTCTTGTGTGTGCACAATTTCAGCCAACATCCCTCACACACCGGGCGCCTCTCCAAAAGAGGAGGATGACACTGCCATGGTCAGATTTGCAAATCGACTTCGTAGGCCCTGTGATTCGCTCGTCTAGAGGAAACAAGTAGATGTTGACGGTCACATGCTTGTTTACCAAGTGGGTGGAATGTCTCCCTGGCCCAAACTGCAAGGCAGAAACAGCACCTGCCCTGAAGATTAACCACATCTTTTCCCGTTTTGGTCTACCTCAAAGTATTGAGTCAGACAGAGGTAGCCACTTCACTAGTGAAGTGATGACAAAGATGTGGGAGATACTGGGGGTCAAAAGGAAGCTACATATTGCTTACCGGCCAGCTTCTTCTGGGGCAGTAGAACGCTACACCCGGACCATTGTGAGCATATTAAAAAAAGTTTGTGGCAGATTCTGGGCCAAGTTGGGATATCCGATTACCTCTGGTCCTAATAGCCATCAGATCTACCCCTTCATTTGCAACTAAAATGTCACCGTTTGAGTTGATGACTGGACGCAAGATGGTGCTTCCCCAGCATTTGCTCTACAGGAGCCAAGAGCGGACGTTGATCAATGCCTCCACAACTCATGAGTATGTGGAGAAAATATCATGATTCTGGTATGAAAATGTTTCCTGTTATATCTTGTTTTTAAAATAAGACTGCAAAATGTAGCCGGATGTATAAAATGTATATGTTCGCCACACCATTAATAGTGGTGGAAAAATGTCTAGGTATGTGTATTGCCGCTTTGCTTTATCATCCCAGGAGAGATGAAACCCGGAGACTGACCACGGAAGACGACTTGGAGACCGGGAGCAAAGATCCGAGGGGCCCGGGGTACTGCCCATTATTCCCATCAGGACAGGCGAGAAGAACCGATCGATCTAACCGAATGGAGGAAAAGATGCTGAACTGTGCCATCTGTGGAATTGGAAGAAGATGATGCGGACATCCCAGCCCGTGGATCAAAACATCTAATTTTAAAAAGATGGATGATTCATAGTGCGGACTTGTAAAAATTATATAAATAATATCATCATTCTTGTGATTTTTCTGTGCACATTTTAAGAGGTGTCAGGACTCTGTGGTATGTTCTGGGGAATAGTAGCGGAAAATAAGGTTGTTACTCCAAATGTATGAATGTTAAAAATCTGACACTTTATCATCTGAAACCCATATCCCTTGTGCACACTTGTGTAAAATCTGGAAAGTTTTAGAGGTCGTTATCTGGATGAAAAGGGCAGAATTCTGTCAAAAGTGGACACAACATTTTACAAAGACAGGGATCGAATAGTTTGGTGCTACAGAAAATATGTTAACTGGACATATAATATTAGAAAAATGGTACATAGATAAATGGGTATTTGGATCAGAAATAGATTTGTGTTCAATTAATTTGACAAGGGGAGGACAAAGACAGGGATCGGATGGTTTGGTGCTACAGAAAATATGTTAACTGGACATATAATATTAGAAAAATGGTACATAGATAAATGGGTATTTGGATCAGAAATAGATTTGTGTGCAATTTGACAAGGGGAGGACCCTCTGACCCATAAACCTACCTCATCACTCTGACACACTGTTCCCTTCTCAAATCAGGTCAAAGAGAAATCCTTGACCTATCAAATCGTGAGTGGGTTGGGCAAAGAAAGTTAGCATCCACACCCATTTTAAAAAACATAAAAAGAGCCACTGGAACCCAGGTGGGGACATTCACTTTCCACTTTCTTGTGGGACGCTTTGCCGGGAGACTCCAGACTTCAAATCCATCAATCTCCAGAGACCAGAGAGACCAGAGATCCAGAGAGACCAGATCACTGTGCAGTGCTGAGAGCTGACCCAGATCGCTGTGCGCAGAACCAGTACCCAGTGGCGAGAGAATTGCAGCCAATCCTGACCCGATCCGTGACAAAGTCGCATTCCTGTCAAAAATATAGTGTGAGTACTCAGCCAGAACTGTGCAAAACCAATCTCTTAGTTTAAAATAATCTAATTCAAACTATTTTAACCTATTGAGAACTGCATCTTAGAAATCGTGTCCCTCCTTTTGATTCAAAGCTGAAAAACTGTCATCTGTTTTTCTGAGCTTTACTTTTATTTTGAGAATCTACCTTCACAAAATCGCCTGTATCTCTTGAACCGTCTGTGATAGAAGCGAGATTTAGCTTTTATTTTAAGCTGAGATTCTAAGCTTTCCAACCGACTTGCTACTCCTTATTGTTCCTTCTTAATTGCGCTCGACGCACGTGACTAAATTGCAGCGATTTGGCATTTTGTTTCATTTCAGCCACGTGTAAAAATATTTGTCTTTTGCTTCCATTACGGAATTCCGTTTTCAACCTGGTAACCAGCCCTGAATCATTGATAGGGCTGGCCTGAACAGATTTAAAGTATCTCTCACTCACCCTGAACCTCTAGAGGGAATTAAAATCATTTTAAACATATTTTTCCCTTCTTTGCATACCACCTTTAAAGTAATTTGCCTGTGTTTAAAATCTTCCCTGTTTCTCTAAGCTTGCTAGGGGGAACTGAATTCGTATTGTACTGTGAATGTATTCCTGAAGACTGTGTGTTACTTCCATCTCCTTACATTGCATAGGGGGGGAGTGAATTGTCAGAGAAAAAGTGATTCTATTATCTTTTGCTGAAATCATATCAAGTTTATCCCTGTGTTGCTTCTTTTCCACCTTGCATTTCCTAGTACCATATAAAGCCTTCTCAGCTACCTTACCCTCTATACTACTCCTAAGTAATTAAACCAGTGTGCTAGTATAACACCATCCTTTGTTGATCACTGTCATATGTCTAAGTGTGATATCAAATATTAATTTATTATAAAAGTGTAATATACATCTATTGTTTAATTTTTCAAATAAACCTTTTCAATTTGCAAAACACACCTACTTCTTGGCTCAGTGGGATCAGGGGGATTCTCAGAGAGGGGCGTGATACAAGGGTTCATCATCCAGATTATAACTTGTCATAAAAATATATAAATGAGAGCTTCCCTTTGACAATCCCAGACAAGGCACTGACTTAGTGGGAATGCTTGATTGGAGTCATTAACACTACTCACCTAAACCTCAGCTGTAAAGGTTAAGGGGCACCCAATATAGGTGCATGTGTGTCACTGCAAATGGGCAGTTTGCCTCTGCAGTGTAGTTCCTGTTGCTTTGTAGATCTGTCTATCTGTGCTGGCTTGCAGTAATGTAGTTATAGATGAGCATGACTATATTGTGACAAACTATATTAGCCATGAAAAACTTGACTAATGTGGGGGTGGGCCATGGCTGTCTCCAAACTCGGGTCCGGGTCCGTGGTCCCTGAATGGGGAAATACCGGGCCATTCCGACCTTGGAGGGCCCGGTATATCCCCATTCAGGGAACATAGACCCGGACCATCTCCATCCCATGGGGATCAATGAGAATGGGGAGCATGCTAAGAACGGGCTGGTTAATGACGGGCCTGTCGTTAGCATGCTGGCCCCCTCGCGGGACCCGCTAAGGACGTCTGCTAAAATCAGATATGCAGAGTGGGTCCCGCAAGGGGACCTCGTAATAGGGCGGTATGGGTTTAACGGCGCCAGCAGCTCTACCGGCGCCGTTAAACCCATACCGCCAGGGTCGTAATGAGGCAGATAGTGTTGGTTGGAAACGGAGTGTGCTTGTAAGATGAGGGAGATGGATACAGTTTGGTAGGGATAAGGTTGTTTCGAGGGAAGGTTTGTTGTGTACGATTAGTAGCACCACCAGAGTCTGATGTGCATCTCACTGTTCATAATGGTACTAAGCAGTATTCTGTTTTCTGCCCAGCTACAGAGAGAAGGATGGTAAAGGTGTATGTTCAGTTTTTGAGAGGGAAGCTGAAATTAGTGTCATGTAGATTTCAGGATTTAAATGAAATAGAAGAAGCAGTAAGACATGTAACAGATTTAACAAAAGGTCTGCTGGCGTTGGCGATGGTGTTCAATAAAGGAAAACGGGCTTTTGAAGTAGCCCATCTCACAGCCACGATATGTACTGCAGGACATATTTTGTGTGCAGTAAATCAGGAAGTAAATGAACATTCTTACATTACTACCACAGTATGTCTCAGAACATTTTCTCTTATACTGGCGGGCATTATGGTGCTGTATCAGGTGCTGTCGCGATTTATGAGCAGTGGTAATATAAAATAGACACTCCAGCTCTTGGTCGGCCCCTGAGCTTAGCCTCTCCTTCGCCCCGCTAGAAGTACAGCAAGAGACTGTGATGTTAAAGAAGAAATTGTGTAAATTGTTGAAAACTCACAAGGATAATTAAATGTATTGTAAAGTGTAAGATGTGTAGTGGCAGGTGGTTTAGCTGCACAAATGAAAGGCAGGAGTTAGAGAAAGAATAGAATAGAACAGAATTCCCTGTGCAAAGGAAAAGCAGGTGAATTTGGAATTAGTGCAGGGGTATAAGAAGTTTAGTTAGATTAGTTGTGCAGTAAGTGTAAAGGGTGGGTCTGTGTACGTTGATGGCCCCCAGGGGGATGGGGAACCAGATTTATGTTATGATGACATAATAAAGGAATGTGATAATGAGTGATTATTAACTTGAGTAATCAATGATATGGGAGAAGGCATTTGGGAATGCATTTGAATACATGGAGTGACCCTTCTTTTATATTTAAAGAAAAGGGAAAACGGCCCAACTATAAGTCAGTGGGGCCAGTGAGTTTATTTGGGGCTATCAGCAACATCGCACACAACAGGAAAGTCCCTGGCCTAGTGTACACAACTACTAGTACAATATTTCAAAGTAAGCTAATTATTTTTGTTCAATTAAGAATACGTTAATAAGGTTTGCATCAAAAACTATATTTGAATACTTAAAAATGTTTTATTTTAAAAATAGTTTCTGTGTTCTTAAGGGTAAATGATAAGAGGTTAAAGATGGGGATAGTCATCTCTGATACGCTCGTTGCCTGGCCTGGTGAAGGGCGTGCGTCCAACACCACACCTCCTAGATTCACGCCATTGTCCACTCAACCGTCACAGGCTACAGGGGTAAATAACAATAAAGACAAAGAGGTGGATCCAGTACAATACCCCCCTAATGCGTGCCACTACTGGCATATCTCAAGGAAGAATCAGCACGCTCCTAACTCTGGTCGGTGCAGCAGGCGAGATCTAAAGAGCAAGACCCATGTTGCATTGTTACAGCGTCGCTGTGTCCATGCCACGGTGATATGGTGCTATAGGGGCAATCTGTACCTTTGCGCACTCCCTCGGCTCAGCAGGCCAGCCCCCAGCCGCTAACAGTCACTCCCTCCACTCTAGTTACAAGGGAAGGCAGCTCTGTAACATCTCCCCTACTGAGGACCTAATGCGTTGGTCTGCCAGCACCGTCTTGGAATGCGTTACACTGCTCCTCCAGGTCATGGGCGGAATCCATGTTCATCTGCGCTTCCACAGCCGGTCCCACTCAGACGTAATGTGCACTGAGGATTTCCGAGGCCAGGAAGCAATGGGTGCACCGAGATTCACCGGCAAAGCAGTCGCCACACGGAAGATGACATCATCATTGTATTTATATTTATTACATTTTATATAGCGTTTTAATCCAAAGCGCTTCACATAAATCAACTTGAATACAATACAAGCAGTAGTTATAAGTCATGAGTCAAATCATCGAGAACAGTAAGTATAACAATTTGCCGAGATCATAACAGTAAGATCCTGGGTAGGGGTACAAATGGAGGAAGTAGTAAAGAATTGTCAGGAGGGAGGATGAAGTAGGTGGGATTTTAATGAAGAGCGGAAGGAAGAGAATGTAGAGATAGAGCGGATAGGGAGAGGTAACGAGTTCCAATTGAGAGGGG
This sequence comes from Ambystoma mexicanum, assembly GCF_040938575.1. NCBI lineage: Eukaryota > Metazoa > Chordata > Amphibia > Caudata > Ambystomatidae > Ambystoma > Ambystoma mexicanum. The sequence continues at coordinate 1,081,961,908 of NC_090937.1, read as the reverse complement.
CAAAGAATTGGGTATATTGGAAACGGGTAGGGGCACAAGGAGGGGGAGGGACAATGAGAAGGAAGTGGTCAGCAAAACATAGGGGCGAGAGGGAGAGTAGAAAGAAATCAGGGAGGAGAGGTAGGGAGGGTCAAGATTATGAAGACATTTAAAGACAAGACAGAGGAAGTTAAATTTAAGTTTGGAATGAAAGGAGAGCCAACCAAGGGAGTAAAGTGTAGAGGAGATGAGAAGAAAGGGAGCAAAGAGTGTGGATTGCAGAATGGTAGAGGGATTTGAGGGAGGGCAGATGAGAGGAAGGGAGGCCAAAGAGAAGAGATGAGCAGTAAAAGAGACGAGAAAAGATGAGGGAAGAAAGTAAAAGTTTGGTGGCATGGAACGTGAGGTAAGAACGAATTTTGCGGACATTGTAGAGGTGGAAGCAACAAGCAGGTGAGGTAAGGGAGATATGGTGGGTAAAGGAGAGTTTAGAATTGAAGTGGAGGCCTAAGTTGCGGGCAGAGGCAGAGAAGGGGAGAAGAGCAGGAGGAAAGAGGATGTGAGGAGGAGGAGAAGGGGGAGGAAGGGTGTTAGCTGGAAAGAATAAGACGTCAGTTTTGTCTGCGTTTAGGGTGAGAAAGTGGGAGGATATCCAGTTTCTAATCGCGGTGAGACAGGATGAGAGTTTGAGGTGGATGTCAGGAGTAAAGGAAGAGAAGGACAGGAAAAGCTGGGTGTCATCAACGTAGAAATGGTGAGAGATACCAAACGAAGAGATTATAGGGGCTTGAAAGGAGGTATAAAGTGAGAAGAGGAAAGGGCCGAGCACAGAGCCTTGGGGGACACCAAAGTCAAGGGAGTGAGTAGGGGAGGAGCGGCCGCCCCATTAGACAGCAAAAGAGCGGTTGGAAAAACCAGTTGAGGACAGAGTCTTTGAGGCCAAAGGAAGAGAGAGTGTTGAGGAGTAAGGGGTGGTGACGGTATCAAAGGTGACAGAAAGGTCAAGGAGAATGAGTATGGAAGAGTGTTTGGAGTAGCGAGCAGTGAGGAGGGAATTGAGAACTTCGATGAGAGCGGTTTCAGTGGAATGTTTGAGGCAAAATCCGGATTGAGTAGGGGGAGGAGAGAGAGGTTGGAGACAAATGCAGAAAGTTGGGAGTAGACTAGATGTTCCAGGAGCTTAGAGAGGAATGGTAAAAGAGAGATGGGACGAAAGTTGGAAGTCAGAAGGGGGTTAGCAGAGGGTTTTTTTCAGGATGGGTATGATAGTTGCATGTTTGAAGGCTGAAGGAAAGGTAACAGTGGTAAAACAGATGTTGATGAAAGAGGTGAGATAGGGTATGAGGAGGGTGTTGATTTAGGGAATTAGTGGGGGTGGGAAGTGGATCGGAAGGGGGCAGCAGTGGGGTGGGTTTTAGATAGGAGGAGGGAAACGTCAGAGAGAGTCAATTGGGACAAATTAGATATGAAGATGGAAGGGGACGAGGGAGATGGGGAAGGAGGAGAGTAGGAGGGTGAGTGAAGAGTGTTTTGTCGTAAGGAGAGTATCTTAGAGGAGAAGAAGTCAGCAAAGTCAGAAGGTGAAAGAGGAGAGGTGGAAGAGTGGTCAGGAGTGGGAGGGGAAAGAAGGCGAGTTAGGGATTGGAAGATACGTCGAGGGCGAGAGGATTGCGAGTGGAGAAGGTTAGAAAAGTAGGAACGTTTGGCTGAGGAAAGGCAGGCGTCGTAGAGGGAGTGGTAGGAGAAATAGGAGGCTTGGTTAACTGAAGAGCGGTGAATAAGCCAACGTCGTCCTGGCCCAGGACTCCGCCTATTTTAAAAAGTTTTTTTTTTTAAAGCCATTCTGTACACATATGCCCCCAGTTACCTGAGGGTCAGATGGGCTATATAAATAAACAATTCAATTCAATATATATTTAACTAAGAATCATGAAAGAAGAGAACTTTGGGTCTTATCTCATTTGTGACCATAGCCCCTTTTACAACACTCAATGGACAAATAGGGTTCCCTCTATTAAAGAGACGCTTTCACATACACAAATACACAAATACAAGCTTGTTGTTTTAAGGCACATATGCAACATTCGAACTGCTTAATGTTAACATTGTTTAAATGGACCTCAGTGACACATTTTATTTATCTTAAGACCAAATATTCTATTTTAAATGCAAGCAACAGGAACAACATCCGCTCTTTGTAATTAATACAGTGTTTAGATGTCAAGCAACACACTTGCGTTCATACCTTTTATTTGTAGCAACACGAAATGAATTGCTTGATCCACAATTAATTTTCCTTTTCAGAAATATAGCGATGGTCACACAGACACTGTTCAGCCAGATATTCTGTACAACAGGTTAATGAGCTCAGGTTTAAGGGTTTACAGCTCATTTCTGGATTATTCTATTCATTAATTGGCATACAAGTATTCGTGGAGGGATCAATTATTTGAAGTCACGCTAGGCCTTGAAACCCCAGTAGAAATAAGCATATTTTTTTTTTCTCCAGCAGTGTATAATAAAGCTTTTGACTTGATTTTTATTGCAGAAGTATCATGTCAGAGCTCATGTGCGTGAAAGAAGCCGCACGTGATAGCACAAATATTGTCTAAAGTTGAGAAAACAGTTTATCATATCAGAGATATCTTCAGAAGCTGTATGCAGAATTAGCGAATTAAAGGTTGCCAGTCCCTTTTCTGTTTCTGTCTTGGTGGCTGCTTCTGTCAAAATGTGCTAACGGCCATTTCCTCAGACAATATCTGTGTGATGAGCCGCGTTGAATAATCTTGTACTTGCAAACTCAACACTGTGCTAAAACAAAGACACTTCATCACGAGCTGCCATGGTGGAAGAGCTCTAGGAGGTTCTCGATAGATGCTGAAGAAAAGTCCTACCTTCATGGTCAGCTGGCGTGGAAAGCTTCATCTGGCCCAAATGTGGTGGAGCATAGGTGCCCCTAGAAAGGAGGGCATAGGCGGGCTTAAGGAAGCACAGAGTCTGTGCTCCAAGGAATTTGTAATGCCAGATTTGAATGCCACCACTGCGGCCCATGAAGCATGGCAGGAATGAACAATAACCGGGAACTATGCTTGTTTTAAGGCTCAGCATCCCATTATGGTTTTACACTGGATCAAAGGTACCTTGCAGGTTTTAAATGCGAACGCTTACTATAGAGAGCTATTTCCATCACCAATCGTTTAATGGGATGGAAAATAACCACTATGTAAAAGGATCATAGGGTAGTCCACCAGAGGTCATTATCACATTACAGTGACCGCAGGTAGACTGACTCATGATTGGTTTATATTATGGTTATTGTTTGTGCCATTGAAATGTCATAGAATTAGTGCAGCATGGTAAGGGTTTGCCTATGAAACCTGCATTGCAGATTTAAATACCCATTTCTGTACTGCCAGGCATAAAAGAGATGCATTAAAAGTAGATAAGGAGGGGTAATCCTAACTGGTTTAAAATATGACTATTGTAATAGTGTACGCTGCAGTATTAGCACCATACTAAAAGGAGTGACATGTTAAACTGTGAAGGAAATGCAGAGCAAAGTACATTTCCACGTCTGTTTAATTAATGCACTTCCCAATTTTGGAGCAGTGACAAAGCTGGGGAAGGGCATGGGTTGCAGAGAAGATTTCTGCACATCTGACCTCTTTCTTGTCCGTGTGCCTTGTTCCACTCCTGTATAAGATTTTATGTTATGACAACAAATGGATTCTTACGGTTTCTGCCTTAGTTTTGCACCTGGTCATAACTTGTCTGATTGCAGAGGAATCAATTATTTAATTCCGCTCTGAGCCTCCACACGGCTGGAGGCTCCCATCGTCCCCCACTGGGGACAAAGGAGCATAGAAGTTAAGTGGGGTGGGGAGGGCAGGGAAGAGGGAGGAAAGGGGAAGGGAGAAAAAAAAAGTCTTACCTGAGTCCCCGGTGGGGGGCAAAGGCAGCCTCTCAGTCGTGGGGAGGCTCGGAGCAGGGATGGTCCCGTTTCGAGCCCCCTCATTGGCTGAGGGGCTGCCACGCCCCCCGCTGGGTACAATGGCCGTGGAATCCCGGCCGAGGGATTCCCGGCCAGGAAATGCCTTGGCGAGGGCCAATCATAATGATTGTTTGATTCTGATTGCACCCTCGCTGGGTACTAAATGTATTTATTAGCAATGCAGCATGTTGTCGGGATGCTAATAGCTTTTTTTAAGTGGTGAAATGTCCTGGGATGTGTTGCAAAAGTTTAAAAAACTACAAAAGGAAATGGCCACAATGGTAAAAGAGAAGTAAACTTCGTCATTCTCACGTCTTTCATTGTGGCCATCACGGAAGGTGGTGGTGGCTAGGGCCATGTTAGGGACTTTTGGGGCCCTGGGCACAGACATCTGTGGGGCCCTCCTCTACCAAACCAAAGGAATTAAGTGATCAAGAATGTCTGCCTCGCCCTACCTGCCGCAATCACAACCAATAAGTTGATTTGCTGCCTCACAGCATTAAAGATAAGGATGTTTGCTCCCTTTAATGTCCCCTTACACTCTTCATTCTTGCTCTAGTCAGAATGATAAACAAGTGGCAATATTATCAGTCTACAAAGTGGTTACTTCTGTTCTAGCATAGATTCAGGAGACTTTTTAGCAATAGAATCCAGGAAGGTATGCAGCCTGTAGTATTAATAGAGGACTGTATATAAAAAGTACATGTAACCCAGAATAGGCAGAGAACTCACGTTTGCTGCCTCACAGAACGCAAACGTGCTCAAGCATTGATGGAGGAAACCAATTGGTAGGAAGGAAAAAGTTACAAATACCATAGCATGGATAGTGGATGCAGATTAGACGCTACCAGGAAGGTGGCTGTATCCAGACAGAATGAGATTATAAGTGGGACATGGTTTTCAAATAGTGTTGCCATTAGAGATCAAAAGAATAAAGATAAAGTGCATATGGTGTGCAATACATCAATGCTCACCATTATAGTGGAAGCAACACTATAGCGAGTGAAACCATGAGTGAGGCTCTTTTGAAGATCATACACTAAGAAATAAATCTTCTGAAGGGCTGACAATTTTGAAAGATTTAGGGACTGTCAATTTCGAGAGGCTAGGCAATACAAGAGTAAATTAGATGCCCAGCATTACACGCACTGGTTAAGGGGTGAATCTGGGATTTGTGCCAACGCTGCAATTTCTGCATTTCAACACTTACATTACCAGTTCTTACCATGAACTAAAATAATCTCATTTTATAAAACTGACTTGGAAAGTAAACCAATAACACTACCAAACATGACAATTTTTTAAAACAAAATATTATAGAAGGGTGTAACACAGAATGATTCTAGCTTCCTTCTCTCCATCATCAAGAGAAGTATATATATATCATCATACCAATCAGTGTGATTTAACAGATTTAATCTGGGTTTGTCTTTTGTATTTTAAAGCTTTACAGAGTTCCAAAAGACTGGCTTGTGAAATTGTCATTTATAAACGTGCAGAAAAGCCTTTCACTTTTACAAAAATGCAAAGCGTTTTCTGTGTGTCAAATGAGTAGACTTTAAAATATGCGTGCCTGAGTCCTGCACTATCTGGTCCGCTCACTTCTGTCTACCACGCATTCCACTCAAATGGCCTACATAAGAAGAAAGACCAAGTAATGGGCTAAACGATGCCACCAGCACAAAAGGAGGCAAAATTCACAGAAGGCAGTACGGTAATGTACGATATATTACGTGATTTGACCAGGATCATTGTATTGTCTGCTGGCAAAGCCAGGATACAAGCAGGAATGCTTTGGTTCCAAATTTGGATACTTATTCATCTCTTGGACAGTTTATGCTCATTGTTGGAGGTAATTGCCTAGGTTGTGCAACACCCCATTTGAACAAACCAATTTCTAGACTTGTTTGTTTTTATAGCAACCCCTATCTAGTGCAGGTACATTGCTGATAATAGCACCGGTTGTGCTGAAAGACCAAGTACATACGCAGGCAGGTTTATAAACTTCAGACATAGAAAAGGTGCAGCCAGCCTTACAGGTATATGCTATTCTAATCTTGCATAGGAACACATCTCTGCAATGAGTGCTTAACACACTGAGCTAACATTTGAACTATTGTGGCACTCAATTTACCAATATGCATTTCACATTTGGCTATTGCACATGATCAACATTATTCCCACAGGAAGGAAAAAATGCTACAGGAGTTGTGCCGCAAGGAACACACACACTTTATACACCACAGTGAACACAGAAAGCATTACATGATGAATTGATCGAGGCAGAATGTACTTGCCAAAAACAGACAGGCAATAGGATTAGAGCCTCAGCACCATGCCAAAAAATATCCTGATGTGTGCTATTCAAGTCTGGTGAACAAAGGAATCTTACTTCATTAGATCAGGCAGAATTGTGGGGCCCCCTCCAAGGTGGGGGCTCTGGGCAAGTGCCCCTTTTACCCTCCCATAAAAACGTCTCTGGTGGTGGTGCGAGAAGAGGTAAATATAAAGGGTAGACGGTAGGGCCACAGGTCTGTGGTGGTGTATGGAGGACAAGGGGAGATCATACATGGAGATTTGGGGTTCAAAGGAGGTGGGATCGTTGGAGGGGAAGTGGCATCTTAGGTGCTGTGCAGATCAGTGCTCTTGAAAAGGCAGGTAATAGCATGAAGTCAGAGGCATGGCGCTCGATTGTTAAACAAAATCGATGCAGCTATTTTGGTGGATTCACTAACTGAATGATTGTGTCATAATTAGAAAGCATTTCTACAAATTGCCTGAGACGTGAGGTGTCGATTTTGAATGCATGCCATCCCTGTTTTGTGTGTGTTTTGCACTATACATATGCATGGTAACTGGCGAAAGAGTTCTTGCACAATATAAAACATTCAGCTAAATGGAAATACTGTACATCTTTATTCTTCATGACAGCAGACATGCTGGTATTATAAGTATATCAGGCTTTCATCTAGCACTTCATGCTGGATTCTCTCTGCCCCCTGTACTTTAATAGCTTATGTAACTATTGAGCTATTCATTTCACCCACCTAGTAAACTTCCCTTTCTAGGAAAGGCGAAACTGGGTGTGTTGTATTGTGCTGTTCTGTGCTCTAATACTTAGCCTTTTTTCCCCTTCTAGGAAAGTTAAATTTGAGTGTGTTGTATTGTGCTGTGACCAAAAAAGGTGTCTTTTTCCGTTCTGCAGCAAAGCCCTCGCAGGACAAAGCCGCGTTGTTGAGCGATGCAGGTGCACAGGAGACGATGCCCGATTACACGTAGCTTACCTCATTATGTTCACACTTCTGTGCCTCTAAGAACCGAGGAACGGACCATCTGGGGAAAAGCCCTCGCAGGACAAGGCCGCAGTGTTGAGCAATGCAGGTGATTGGCAGCGATGGGGTAGCGGCGCAGACTGTGAGAGTGGATGACCTCACCCTCCTGTCAGTGGGCGCAAGGTAAGAAGGTCCGGGGAGTGCTAGCTTTGCTTCACTCCAGCAGCCCCCCTGACCTTGCGCCTCTTCCCCCTCTTTGCTCCTCCTGCAACCGATCCTCCCACCCCCACGCACTTACGTCTCCCCTCTTCCTGAGCTCCCTTCAACTCAGGCCGCGTGCGTTCCCCCACAAACTCAGGCCATGTGCACTCCCTTGTTTCCCGAGCCGCGTCTGCTCCCTAGCATCATAGGTCCCCTCATGCTGTGCATGTGCATGCGCTCCCATGCAACTTGGCCATGTGTGCTCCCTTGCTTCTCCAGCCACATGCGCCCCCTTGTATCGTAGGTCCCAGCAACCTGTTCTGCCCCTCTTCTTGCATTTCCTTCATTCCTCTCGCATCTTAGCCCTTCCCTCTTCGATCTATTGTGTACTATTGCTTTTGGTCCTCTATTGCATCTGAATTCTTTACTTCCAGGTTCCCTGTTGTGCTTTGCTCTTTGTGCTTTGCCTTGGTTCTGTACTACATCTGCATTCTCCACTTCTAGGTTCCCTGTTGTGCTCTTTTCTTTGCTGATGGGACTGTACTGCATCTGATCTGAAGGTCCGTTCTTGATCTTTGTTGTGCCCCCCTCCCTTTCATGTCCACCCTTGTTCCTCCCTCCTGTCTGCCCCCCCATGTGACCTTCTCTCTCCCCTCCCCTGCCTGGGCTCTTCTTTCCCTGGCCTCCCCCTCTTTCCTCCCTGCACCTCCGATGGTGCTCTCTGTCTCACCTATCTATTCTAACTACTTTTCTATCACCTATCCTATCCCTCTTGCTAAGTCTGGCAGGAAGAAGCTCAAAAGGGACGTCCTGCTCTCCAACCTAGGCCTCCCTATCACTGATACCTATACCAGTGCATCCTCCAGACAGACCCTTACTGACATACTCTTTGTCGTTCCCTCAACAGACCTATGGACCCCCCATATGGTCTCTGTTCTCTCTCCTTTTCCCTCTTCTCCCATTAATGGTGGCATCATCCGACCCCTGCTCCACTCCTCTTAGACCATTGTTAATGTCTACTTAATTGGCACAGTCTTGGTCCAGGGACCTCAGGCCAATCTCCTCCTCTTTGGTAGATGCTTCCCGTGCCTTATCAACTTCCTTTCCTCTCCTGCTATCCCTTCTTACCCCTCTTTGGCTCCTCTGCCGCCTCCTTCCTCTGCCACCTCTTCGGCACCCTCTCCTGCTTCTCTGGCCACCCTGTTGCCTCCCTGCTCCACCACCCATATGGCACTTTCTTCTCCCTCTCTGACTACCCTGCCTTCTCTTCCTTCCTCCTCGGCCCATCTTCGGGCACCTCCAACACTTCCGCAGAGTGTACCTCTGGTCTGTACCCCTCCATGGAAGTCCTTCAAATGTGGCAACCTGCTCCACATCGCTACTCTCAACTCTCGTTCAGCTGTCAAACACTCCCCTGACATCTGCCATCTCCTAGAAGGGCTTGATTTGGATGTACTTGGTCTCACTGAGACTTGGTTCACGGCCACCTCCGTCCCGGGTTTCGACACTCTCCTTTCTGATGGCTACAAGATCCTGCCCCAAACCCAAAACCAACCGTCCCAGTGGGGTGTAGCCTTGATTTTCCCTGAATGGATCCCTACTTCTATCATTCCAATCCAGCACTACTTTTCCTTTGAATGCCTGGTCTGCAGGCTCTCACTCTCTTCTGGCCTCTCTCTCACTATGGCCACTATCGACAGGCCACCTGGCCAGGTCACCCTCTTCATCTCTGAGTGGGCTGATCTCTCCTCCTCGCTCCTTGCCTCTACCTCTCAAGTTCTCCTCCTCGGATATTTGAACATCCACCTGGATGCTACCAGCCCTTCTTCAGTACACATTCGCAACCTCTGCGATTCTCGCTCTCTCTCTTTCTCTCTCTCTATCTCTCTCTCTAGTCTTCCCTCTGGCTCAACTCACTCTGCAGGGCACACACTGGATTTTCTGATCTCCTCAGACCTAACCCTCTCAGCACTGCTCCCTCTTGGAGTGAACACTTTTTCCTCTCTTCCCACCTCTCTCTTTCTTTCCCGCAGGTCAAGCGACTACAGCACTGCCACCTACCTTCTCGGTCATCCGACCCATAAAGTGTGTGTCAGTTGAGGCTTTTGCTGCTATTTTCTCTCCTCCTCCTGCACCTTTGGCAGACTAACACCCTGACACAGCCCCCTCTAACCTTCATCTCTCTATCTCCAACAGTCTGGATGTCCTTGCCCCTGCCATGGGGATCCGCTTGAAGCCCAAATCCAAGTGCAACTCTTGGTACAATTCCGACCTTGCTGCCCTTAAACGCAAGTGTAGGGTGGTGGAGAGGAAGTGGAGGGCATTGGGCGCACCCCCTGACAAACTGGCCTGCCGCTGCTCCAAAGGCAGTGCATAATCTATGTCCTCTCCAAGAAGAGAGCCTGCATCTCTGCGGCATCTAACAACTCAGCCAAACTTTTCAAAATCTACAAGGAGCTGGACAATCCTGCTGCAATCTCTACCTCTCCTGTTCCCTCCCAGGCCCTCTGCATGGCCTTGGTCTTTCATTTCACTATTAAAACTCAGGACATCCTGTCCATCCTCTCTTCCTCTTCTTCATCTTCCTCCTCCTCTACCACTCCTGGGCAGCCTGAGGGCACCTCTCTTCCTCCTTTCTCCTCCTTTCCAATTTTCACCCCTGTCAATGTTTCTAGACAAGTCAGATCTTTGAAAGTCTCGTCAAAGCAGGTTTTCCCCTGCTCATCCAGAATCATCAAGGACCACATTGACACCCTTGCTCCAGCCTTTGACGATTTCTGCAATCACTTATTTGCCATTAGAACTTTCCCCTCAACCTTAAGCACTCTATTGTGCACCCCCTTCTAAAGAAGTCCTCGGCTGATCCTTCCTCTCCAACTAATTATCGCTAGATCTCCATCACTCCTTTCCTGGGAAAACCCTTGGAAAAGCTGGCCATTTCACAGCTTAATCAACATACTAAATCTGTTGCTTGCCTCCATGTCCACCAGTCTGACTTCAGAGCTGCCAGAAGCACAGAAACTGCTATCCTGAACACCTGTGAAGACTTTCTCTCCAATCGTGACTCTAATCTCCCATCTGTCCTACTTCTCCTCGATCTATCCTCTGCTTTTGATGCGGTCAACCATGCCATCCTGCTCAATCACCTCTGCGACAACCTTGGTATTATTAATCAGGCCCTTGCCTGGTTGACCTCCTTTCTCACCAACCGACCCTCTCACGTTCAACTGGGCTCTTTCCTTTCATCTATCCCTCTCTCTACTTGTGGTATTCCCCAGGGGTCTAGCCTCTCTCCCTGGCACTTCAACCACTACCTGGCACCTCTTGCCCACCACATCACTACTTTCAGCTTCAATTTTCAATGTTATGCAAATGACACTCAGCTCTCTTTCAGGCTCCCCTTAGCCACCACTGCTTCTTCTCTCATACCAGACTGTCTGGCTGCAATTCAGGAATGGTGTGCCTCCAATGATCTCTGTCTTAATGCCAGTAATACTTAGATCCTCCTCATTGGAGCACCCACTCTCTCCTTTCCTCTCTCTCTCTATCTCAGGTTGCCCACTCTGGGCCGTTTTACGGCTCCTTCTTGTGAGGCTAAGAACCTTAGTGTCGTCTTGGACTCCACCCTCTCCTTCTCTCCTCACATCCCTAAAGTCTCTAAGAAGTCAAACTATCCGCTGCACCTCCTCAGACGTATTTTTCCTTTTCTCGCTCTTTGTCTCCAGTGCTCTGGTCCTCTCTAGGCTGGACTAGTGCAACAACTTCTTTCTAAATCTTCCTGCCTCTACTCTTCAACCTTTACAGCTTATCTAGAACAGCACTGTGAGGCTTGTCCTTGGCCTCAAGTCCAGGGATTGCATCTCTCTAGCTCTGAAATCTCTTCACTTGCTCCCTGTGGCTGCAAGGCTCAAGTTCAAGACCCTCTGGATCGTCCACAAGACTTTCTGGGGCATGGGGCCGCTCTACATCCAACTTTCTCTTCCAAAACATCTTCCATCTCGAGCTCTCTGCTCATCCACCTCCTACTCTCTGAGGGTCAGACGCTTCTCCAAGCAGAGATTGGGGCAGATCTATCTCCTCGGCTGGGGCCTCCCTCTGGAATAGCCTTCCTGCCTCTCTCAAACTTGAGCAGAACCACCTCATACTCCAGAAGCAACTCAAGACCTTACTATTCACTTCTGCTTTCTCTCCTCTCCCCTGCTGATGCACCTGTTCCATGCACTGGTCTCCTAGTCACCCTCTGAACATGGGCCCAGGCTCCTGCATGTCCAGTTGCCCTCACACTGAATCCAGGCTCCCCAGCACTTTGAATCTGCAATCCTACAGTCCGTTCACTCTGCACTTATGAGCCACCCGCTGTCCTCAACGATCTGAAGCTTACACATTTTGGCGAATGAGAACAGGGAAATAAGATCCGCATTATGGAGGGAAAACTAGGTATTCCACTCAGAGGGAATTTACCAAATTACGACCTGTTTTGCTACAAGTGAAAGCTCGTTGTTTTAGTAAGTAAAATATTTGGCTTCATCAAATGGGACCTGCATAAGAAAATAGTCCCTGTCCAAGTCTACCAAAATGAGAGTACGACATAATTGAGGAATAGAAGACTAATTAGCTATATCAAACCAGTACCATCATCTGTCCTGACGAAGGCCTTCTGAACAACACGAAGTACCTACCTAAGGATGGGGTTCATTCCATGTAAATAGGCTGAAACACATTGGGCCTCATTACACGGTATGCGGTAACCATGGCGCTATTAGCGCCATGGTTGCTGCCGGTATTTAACTGTGTCCGCCTTGGTGGATGGCGGAATTACCGCCCTACTCAAAGGTGAGCGGGGGCGGTAATTCCCCATTCACCAAGGCACTTCCCCATTCCCATTTTTGACACCATAGGGCTCAATGGGAATGGGGAAGGAGCTAATTACGGTACCGCAAATTGCGGTACCGTAATTAGCACCAAGGTCCATTTGCAGGCCCGTTCCTTAACGGCTGCTAAAACCAGCCGTTGAGGTCGGGTCCAGCAAAGGGACCTCGTAGTAAGGCGGTAAGGGTTTTCCAGTACCGGTGCCCTTACTGGTACCGGTAAACCCTTACCACCTACCGTGTAATGAGGCCCATTGACATATCATCCGGACAACACGTTATTTTGAAAAACAACTGTTTTCTTACTTGGAAATGTTTGGGAAATAATTCTCTTGTATACAACTATATAATCTGTGATCAGAAGGTATAACAAGAAAGCCAGTCTATATGTAACCCTTGAAAAAAAAAATGTGTACTGTGATTATTAAGTTTTTATATGAAAATGTATAACAAGTAAACCATTGTTGAAAAATAAATTAACCAACATGTGTATTTGATATAAGTATAAAAGCTCTGAGTCTGGGTATTTTACAATGGTATAAGTTAATTTAAACATCACAAGGTGTGGTTTACACTGTGTTAAAAAACAGGAGACAGGGGTAGTCCGTGTTTCATATTTTTAATACATTGTATTTGCTCTACTATAACACGGTCCCCCGAAAACAAAAAATATTGGGCCTGACCTACCATATGTACCTGTAAAATCCCCCTACGATCCCTGTGGGGACAGGCAATGCCAAGGTGACAGGCAGCCTCCCTACAAAGGTTACAGTCAAGGGTGTATCAAGGGCCAAATGCACACATGCATCACAGGCACGTCTGGCCAATGACCGACACAGATGTCACATGTATGCACTTTCATGGACAACAAAGCATGAACACTCCAAATGCACCTGAAACATGAGAAAACATTACAAGGCTGTCTGTTATCAGAAAAAGGGCTGCAGTGGATGTCACCCCGTACATTTCACTGGCCTTGCACCCCTTCCTGGATCACTGTCTGACCAGAACAGTGAACGATACACACATGCATGGCCCATTACTAGTGGAGGAGCCATGTGAGTGCACACTACACAGACATTGTACTGATACTGATACTGTGTGCAGTGATATGCAGTAACTGAACATATTGCCATGCAGCAAATCTCATTCACACATACACCTGCAAGGTGCAGTGTAATGATCATTACTCATCCAACAATCACACTGTTCATCATGTGGATAGATTTTACATGTATGTACAGTTCAAATGGTGATCCCCTGACGTGAATCCCCCCTGGGCAACACCAACTCACTCATCCTTTGTCATGCACAGTGCTGTAATGATCACATGTATCAGTCACACATGTTACTCACCTGCTGCATGTCCATATGTGTCGTAGCCTCCCACACCAGCATCCTGCTCACTTGTGATGAGTCCATAGGCAAGGTTACCTGTCATTTTGCCAAAAACATTTTTTAAATGTTTTTTTTACCAAAAACAATCCATTAAAAAAACACAGATTTTAAAAAAGAATTTGGGGGGTTCCCTCCAAGCCTTCATGTCCCTATGTTTTAACCCCACCCTAACCCCCTACCCACCCGTTTTTAACAACATGATCCCATACATCCCATATTAATATATATTTGAATGTGGTGTTTTTTCGATGAATTTACTTCAGTAAAAAACCTATCTACATTTTATTTTGGTAAAATCACTGGATACCCAGAGGCAATTTCCTCAAAAGGAGTCAGCTCCTCAATATGCAGGGACCCACCACAAGTAGCCTGTGTAGAGATCACATTTGCACCAATTCTTTCCTTTGTACGCCTGGTGAGGTCGTCCATCCTCTTATGCACTTCTGGTTCAGTGAACTTCTCCACCCAACAGGCATTTACTAAGTCAGCCACCTCCTGGCACTTCCGCTGCGCTGGGCCAGTGTCAGGGTGCTCCTAGCCCATTGGTACAGCTCCGACTGGTGCTCATCCACATAGTCCGTGTGGATTACTAATTCCTCCTCAGAGAATGTTTTCTTATGGCTCTGGCCCTTCTCATGGACCAGTGGCTGTCCCTGGCTCGTGGGAGTACCAGTGGCCCCTTCACTGACAGCGCTGCTGCCTGTCTGTGCCAGTAGTGCATCTCCAGCAAGTGGTGGTTGTGCTTTCTTCCTGGCACGTTTTGGTGGTGGTCCCTTCCCCTTCACTGGTCTCCCAGCCCTACCAGTACACCTCCCATCCATTTTAGGGGTGATGCAGATGAATCTCAGCAAATCTTGCTGGTTTGCACTTGCACCGCGTATACTCAGCTACTGCTCGTCACGCCGATTTCAATAGTGCTCTGCGTTTTCCATCAGTTATGATTATGCAGTGCAGATGCATCCTGAGCATGTGCCCCCTATTTGTAGTAATTGTAATTGGTTATTTTCAATAAGCTTAATACCCAGAGGTTTCTAAGCACAGATCCAGGGATCAAACCGTGTATGCGCAGTATGCTCAGCGCAATGCACGTAACGTACGCAACGCAGGCCTAGCTTGATTTGACAGCTGGTGTTCCAAAAGGTACTCTGCCTGCTTCCTGCTAACTGTTCAAGATCCAGCTTGCTTTACCCTCACACTCTTGCCATCCCTCCAGTGTGAAGTCTTGGGACAGTTTGCCGAACACTGGCACTGCCTCATTGGGACAACATTACTTCATCACTGCTCCACAGTACAGGTGGGTGGGAGTGGGATGGTGGCACTCATGGGGAGAGGTAATTGCTGTGGGGGGCACAATGCATGGCAGGTCGGTGCTGTCTTATGTTTTGCTATGTTCATGTGACATGGTTACTGTTGTTTTGTGTAGTAGTTCACCTCCAATTGTACCATCATGCGTATGGAAGCCTCTACTGCAGATCTATGAATTGTGTTTGAAAGGTGCTTGGGGTATTAAGCTGCAGGGCCATTGGCAATGCCTGATTGTCCATGCCCAGCTGAATCAATATTGGGTCAGGGATGAAAGGCAAAGTCTGGGGGCATTCTTGAGCATTGGAATAGTGGGCACGCTCTGTGTGGATCAAATGGAGTGGTGGTACGGGGAACCAATGAAGGTTCTTAGACTTCCAACTGTGTTACAGGTGCATTCCAGGCCCAGTGCCAGGCTACCAACATCAGCTGCACCGTGTTGGCCGCCTTCACCTCCAAGATTGCGCAGATGAGGGCTGCTAATTTCTCTGGAGCAGAAGTTGCAATCCTTGGTGAACAGGTGCTGCTGCAATACAACACCCTCTACCATCTGGAGCAGCAGCTTGGGGCCGTTGGACAGAAGAGGATCTGGCAGGAAATCACTGCTGCCATCAATGTTGAGGGGGTGGCTGTCCGTATCCCGGGAACACATTAAAAAATGCTGTGATGGTATGAGGATCTGGAGCCAGGAGAAAGCCAGGGCAGCCATCGAGGCAGGACCCACCGCAGGGGTGCACTCTGGTGGGCGTCATCACATTTCACCTCTCCATGCCCGGTTCCTGCAGAGGGTGAACTCGACACTTCACGTCCAGAACCTCGTACTGCAGGTGAGTCCACACAGTCAGTACAATGGGGCTGAATGGATGTGCCATGTGAAGAGGATGCATGTTGGGAGAATGCTGGTCGATGTGAACGGCAATATGTAACGTAATGTGGCATTCCATTTTGTTCTGGTGCCCTCCAGGAGTCATTTGTCTCGCCGGAGGGAGTCCCAGCGCCAGAGGGGGGCTGACATTCAGCTGGAGCTGTTGTGGCAGTGGAGACAGGCAAACCGGTGAATTATGGCAGTGTGTGCAGCAGGCATTTGTAGTCTGGCAGAAGAGGCAGGTGGCAAGGCAATACATGTAGCCATCACATGCCAACTGCGATTCATGAGGCAGCAGGAGGAACAGAGGGTTGCAGGCAAAGGAGAAGGAAGCTGCCAGTGCTGCAGTACATGCAAGAATAGAGGAGTTGCGTGATGCCATTCTGGGAAGAACATGAGGGCTGCACAACAAATTGAACAGGCCACTAGGGAGGTTATGCAGGCCCTCTGGGATACCAGTGGAGGCAGAGACACAAGCAGACTTGCACTGGGCGTTGTCGGAAATAGGACTGCAGCAGTGACTGTAAATATTTTGTTGTCTATGGATTGGAAAAAGAGCAAAGGCTTATCTTTTTAACTCAAAGTGACTCCAGGGGTCTGAATGCGGCAATAGAATGGCAAAAGATCTGATATACTAAACGAGAAGCCATACAGTAGCATTAAAATGTGTGTGTATACATTGACTGAACAGCCTGTTTTCCTCTTTTTCCTTGTGTGTAGTCCACACTTTAGAAGTTTGACTCTGTTAGAGCTCTGAACAGACGAAAGGGGTTTATTTTCCTCCAATCGACATAAGAGATGCCTGAGGGACCCATTACCTATGGATAAAGTGGCCTGTGGGTTTAAAGCGGTAAACACTAAAAAAGGACTAGGATGAGTACATCGCGGCTGGATGATAGCCTCCTAATATGGCGCCTCGTCCTGGTGTTTTTCCGTTTTTTTTCGGTTACTTCGGGGTTTCGTGAATATGCAAAACTAATAAAAGCACTGCATAATGAAATGTGTAGATTGCTGTCTACACATCAGAGCGGCAAGGGTGAGACAGGACGCTTCATCTGAATCCCACCGAGGCTTTTTTATGATAAAAGGCACCGTGGGAAAATAATTTTGACCGCAGAGAGATTCATCGCTGATTCTACAGCTCCTAGTAATAGCGAGAAGCTATGAGACCATTTATTGTTTCACTATCTTTCTGATCACCCCGAGTGGGGTTGTAACAGTAGTTCTATGTCAGCAAACTGTTGTTTGTTCTTAGTAACACAACCACGCACCATTTTAAACAGTTGACAATGTCGGCTTTGCTTAATACAGTGTTTTTAAGAAATTCCTTTAGTTGAAAACAAAACGAAACTGAGACTAGACCATTAATATTGAACTCACTTAAAGAAGGGGTCCTGAAACCCATGGACTAAATAAGACCATTTTAAAATTATTACAGACAGTGTTTTGAACAGACCATTTAAAGAATCACGCTGGTCTTTTTCCACTTGACGGGCGTTTACCCACTAGAGAGTGAATGCTCTGTTGCCCCAATCCATCCTTGAAACTACTGGATGGTTATGAATTAGCCCACATTTTCCAAACAGGTAAGATTTTACAGTTCTTGTCTCGGAACATCACATGTTGACGTTCCCTTTGTAACAGCCAGTAGGGTTTTCTCCCATAGTGGACACAATCTATATACAGAATAGCACAAGAAGTGGCGTTTTTTATAAAAATGCAATATTTTTAAAATAAGTCTGATAATTGATTTGGAGATCATAAAGAGGTCTGAACAACAACAAGAAGGACTAATCCCTTCATGTGTAGTTATTCCTAATAACTGATGCACTTTAACATCTAGTCTTCTATCTCAAAAGCATTTTTTATCACTTATATGTGTATATGTTCTTATTTATGAATTATTATGTATTGTGGTCTCATGTGATGAGATTTTTTAATCCAATGTATCTTAATGAAATATTTTGAGTGTGATTTATAGTGGTTTTTCATGAGGGAATAATTGTTGATAATGTTGCTTTCTACACGACTTGACAATTATATCTAGTAATCTAGTAAAGATATTACATTGGTTGAGATACCCACTATTGCATGGGAACAACATTGGGCAATAATCCATCTTGTCTCGCCCATTGTTTCAGAGTGTATATTAAAATACTTATTCAAAGAGGTTATGCATTGAAAAGACTGGACGACCAGGAGCCCAAATTAGTAGACAAAAGAGTCAGGAGGGATAATACAAAAGGTTGAAGTCATGCAGAACTTGATATAGATAATGTAGTACAAAGAACTGTGGAGGGCTTAAGAGTTAATAAGCCCAATAGGTCCCTCTGCGATGGAACAATTCCATCAAATGACAATTGTGATGATAGAGACTGACAGAAAGGTCAATTAAGGGATCAATTGTAGCTGATAACATGGAACACTAGAGGTTTCCATTCTTTTGGTTCTAATAGTACAAACTTGTCATTCTTATAGGAGGCAGACTTATTTGCCTTACAAGAAACCTGTTTGCTTCATGTTTTCACCTTGGACAGTTATCAGTAAAATTCAGAGAAAAGCTAGAAGGAATAAATTAAGTAGACCCTTTGGTGGCTTCATATTGGGTGCAAAGAGCCACTTGTCATTAGTAGAATATAGTGTTGCTGAAAACTATTCTTATATTCTTGCTGCAACACCGGACTGTATGGTGGACAAAGTTGAACAGATTATACTTATCATTATCATTAATTTATACAATCCACCCAACAATGTCCAAACTACCGAGATCATTGATATGTTTGTGAAGATTATTGATGCCTGGACCTGTGAGAATTGCTAAGGCACTTTATATAATTATGGGAGATTTGAACTATTAAAGATTTACAGTTAGGCAACAGGAATTTTTGGAAACATTTCATACTGTAACTAATCAATTAGGTACTGTTATCATACTAGATGTGGAAGGTGACGTTGTCACAAATAATCTCTGGTCCACCTTCATATCTAATAATCGATTATGTCAACTGTACTTGAAAGAGTCTGAGAGGTTCATTTGTCCATATACTTGGTCCTCCAGAGACAAATCCTCTTGGATTGACTATTTACTTTTTCCAGCTCTATTGATTAAAATTATGGGCCAACATTATGTTATTCCTATCGTGGCTAGCGACCATGTGGTAAAGAAGTTCTCCATTCAATCTAGTTATAAAGTGAAAGACAATATCTGTGGTGAATGTACTGTGCATCCTGCTTGTAATAGAATTCACTGGACTGTGAATAATATATAGAGATACTTTGCAGATAATGCCTTATCTGATAGTAAATGTTGGGATTTTAAGCTTGGGATCAAGGCTTTCGAACACATTTCAGAGATGTCTAAACAACAGGTACAAAATTCTCCCAAAAGGGGATTTTCAAAAACATTAACGAAGAGCAAGTCCTTTCATATAGTGCTTATCAAAGAAAAAGAAAAACACTATAGAGCATTTCAACTCCTAAAATGACAGATTACTGATAAAAATGAATCAAAAGAGGAAAATAGCAAATCTTAAAACAACATATACAAATTCTGCTAAAATGCATAAAGCATCTGAAGCCTCTAAAAACTGGCTTCATTTGTGAAACGGCTTAAGAACTACTGATGCCTGTAGATTTTGAGATTTGTATAAGTTACCCAGTACAAATACTGTTGATATGAAAAAAGAAATGAATCCAATAACTGAGAAGGTATGGACAAATCATATTCAACAGTTATATTACAGATCGAATTCTGCAACTAGAAATAAAGTGACTGCATGGGATAGAGATAGTATTGCTAACATAATAGAGCAACTTGAAAGAAATGTTGCCAAACTTAAACCATCCAAAGCCCCTGGTCCAAATGTAATACATAAGAACAACCCAGGTTATTGGGCTAAGATTTTTACTCATTTATTTAACACATTTCTAATAACTGGATTTATCCCAGTAAGCTGGAAAACATCCATACTGATCCCTGTCTTTAAAAAGAGAGCTAGACAAAATCCTAATAATTTATTCTTTTTTATTTTTTTTATTTGGCTGAATACAAGTCTCAACCTTAAAACATTAACATACAATTCAATGAAATCAAATATTAAAAATATACAAGATACATTTCACATCATAATAATAAAAAAAAAAATGGCTAAAACAATCAACAGTACATAACATAAAATCATACTAAAATTAAACATTATAGATTGCTCACCATGACTGATGTCCGCTCTAAAATCTTTGCGCAATTGTTGGTAGCAGAACTTAACACCTGGATAAAAAATAACTATTTATTGCCTAAACAACAAACAGTATTTAGACAAGTATGGGCACTCTATAGAACGCTTGGTATTTATTTCATTTGATATGTGAGAATATTAAAAAGATGGTGCTCTATATATGTTTTATTGATTACAAAGAAGCCTTTGATACAGTCAGATAATGTGCTCCAAACTCAGAGATTGGAATTGAAGTTCCATTGTATTACATTTTATTCAAGAGCTATACACTGACAATACGTTCAAGTTCGTCTTAATCAGAAGGGTACACTGAGCGAGAAAATAAAAGCAAATTTTGTGCTTACACAAGGTTTCCGATTGGCACTTACATTGTATCATTTCTATGTTTCTGACATGGGTTCTTACCTGAAGGACAGTTTAAACTTTCCTCCAAGAATTAGTCAACAGCTGATTATTTGGCTTGCATATGCTCATACCCTCTTGATGGCTAGAACCCCTATAGGGCTGCAAAATAGTTTGGAAAAACTTTGTCAATATTCTAGAAATAATTTCAGTATTAACTACAAAAAAAACAAAATAATTATAATTCGTCCTCACAAGAGAAAGGCTTCCAAATGCGTATGGAAGATGGACTATGAGTTTATAGAGGTTGTTCAAACTTATGTATACTTGGGGATATTTATCTCTGACACCATGAATGTTTCATCTCTTGAAGACCATGTATCTCAGAAAATTTAGAAGAGATTTATAGCGGTTCTACATTTTTGTCATGATTCTTGCCCCCAGCCCTCTGAGATATCAGGCTGGAGCCAGGCCACGATCACCTACATGGCCCCTAAGGGCCTCTCCATCCTTCCAAAGACCCACTTGGAGTCAGACTTGGCGCCTGTGGCATCAGGCTCACACAATTCCCTAGGACGGCATTGGACTTGTAGTGCATAGAGGGCAAGATGGATGCCCCCACATATTCCAGTTCCTGGAACTGCATACGCAGTATAGACTTTTGGGTGTGGTTCAACCTAGGGGTACCTAGGATACCTAGAGACTAATTAAGCCATGCACAGGCAGAGAAACACGCTTTGCATTTCTCTGCACCTGCAGTGTGACACTCACTGTGCTCGGATCGGTCTCCAGAAGGCCTCCTCCTTTCTTCCGCGCCCAACGCCCCTGCAAAAACAAGAACACCATTAATAATAGCCTTACCTTGCTGAGCATCCAGCTTCCATCCATCGCTCCTCCAGTCCTGTGGGCAGCTACCGCGGTGTCATCTTCATCTCGGCACACCGCTTCCTAAGAAAAGGGAAAAGAACAGAGGAGAAGACATTAGTAAGCATTCTGCATATCTCCGCTTACTTGAAAACTGTACGAGATTCAACACTTACCTGAATTCAAGCCGCTCGGGGTAACTTGAACTCCGGGGCTTCTCATCAATCTGCAAGAGGAAAAAGACATACCAGATTAGCGTGGAAAGCATTTGGAGGTGCTGGACATCGCGCTCACTCACTGCGTCTCTTCCTCTTAGCTGGCAACCACGCTGAGACATCGCAGCACCTAAAAGGACATAGAGACAAACTCTGATTAATACAAGTAAGAAGGGGCTGCATCCCGCATCGCGCCCTCCCTCACCGTTAGTGCTACTCACCTCAGCAGTACGCTGCCATCACCGAACCCCGTCCATTACCTAAGGAAGGAAAGACACATTAGAAGAAACGAGAGTTAATAGAACTGTTCATAAAGACTCATTCTACTTACCGGTCGGGCTGAAGTTACAGCAAGCCCAGTCCGTCGAGCTCACGCCAGTGAAGCAACTAGGCAGCAACGAGCTCGCATCAATCAATGCACCCCTGCACTGAAAGCAGGATGGAGAGAGCGATACACAAGAAAACAAGGTGAGGAGTGGCCCGAGGGGAAGGTTTGGACCCCAGGAAAGATGGGGGTCAAGCAAGCAGAGACATTAGAGAGTTAAACTCGGACAATCCTGTGTTTCAGGGCCATGTCTTCAGTCAAGCAGACTCCAGCTCAGGGTTCGAGGATGTAGCAGGTCTGAACAGGCTGAGTGGCATCCCCGTGGATACCAGGTGAGCGTTACAGAACGCAAAGCCTCACACCAAAATCCACCTGGGCATCATGGAAACGTCAGAAACCGACCAGTTAGCCCAAATTTTGGGGCAGTTACGGTCCGAAGTACATGCAGCCAGGCAGGAGACCAACACCCTGAGGAGAGAGTTGATAGTTGCTAAAGAACGCACTGATGATTTAAGCCAGCAAATTCTCCAGTCACAAGCGGAGCATGCACCGTTGCCGGGTAACGTGCCCTCAACGCCAGTACCATCAGCCAACCCCTTTCAGATAACCCTTCCTGGGGCAGTTCCCTTGGCCCCGCCCGAGCGATTCACGGGGATCCCAAGAAGTATGCAACATTAATGAATCAATGCCGCCTGCACTTCCTTTGCAGACCAGGGGCCTTTACGAATGACCAATCACGGGTCGCTTTTGTGCTATCCTATCTGATTGGAAGTGCCGCGGACTGGTCTGTACCCTTTGTGAATCAAGACGATCCTTTGCTGCATGACTTGAGGGGTTTTCAGCAGGAGATGGAAAAACTTTTCACCCGTCGTACTCATGGGCAGACATTAGACACAAACTTCTGTCTCTACGTCAAGGGAACCAAGACCTATTAACTTACATAGCCACGTTCAACAGACTCGTAGTTGAAGCAGGATGGCCTGAGGAGAAGAGAACCACGTTATTTCATCGGGTTCTTTGGGGAGAGCTCAAAGATGTTCTTGCGCAAGTAGATTGTTCAGAATTTATTGACCTTGTTGTTAAATTGGATTATAGGTTGCAAGATCGAAGAACAGATCGAACCAGCCCGGAACCTCTCCCTATGTATGTGCGTTCAAAGGACGATGTCTCTCGAACAACTGAAGGCTCAGGGGAACCAATGCAAATCGGGTGGGTCAGTTCCCCCTTGACTAAGGCGGAAAGGCATAAAAGGAGACAGCAGCAATTATGTTTATACTGTGGAAGGTCAGGTAATTTCCTTAAAGAGTGCCCTCTGAAGCCACCGAAGAGGACGGTAGGGGCCAAGGGCAAAGAAGATACCATCAAGTAATCGTAAAACTCCCAAGCCAGGCAAGTGTAGGGGTCCACTTGTCGAGCGAAGAAGGTGAACTACAGACCTCCAATTTTGCACTGTGGTTTTGATCAATCACCAACAACCATCATGGATGCGTGCAGTAAGAGCGTAGATAGACAGTGGAGCTGTTGGGAATTACATAGACCAGGATCTCGCAGCAAAGATGGGGCTTCCTTTATGCCTTAAGTCAACCACAGACATTGTTACCACAGTTAATGTCACGGAAATAGCTTCTGGTGCAGTATCCCAATGCACTGCAAGCCTTAACCCTGCTGTGCAAGGATGGACACCACGAATCTATCGTTTTCAACCTAATTAAGGCACCGCAGTTCCGGTTGATTTTAGGAATGCCATGGTTGGTAGCTCATAATCATCAAATCGATTGGCGAGCAAAAGAGTTGGTCTATTCCGATAACTGCGCCCATACATGTTATCGCCAAGGGAAACAACCAATTGATACCATAACTCTACGCTTGGGACAGTGGCAACCTGTATCCTACCAAGTGAATACCAGGATTTTCAAGATGTATTTCAGAAAGAACAAGCTAATACCGTACCACCGCACAGACCATACGATTGCCAGATCGACCTGATACCCGGCGCACAGATCCCTTTTGGACGAATCTACGCACTCACGGAACCAGAAAACCAGCACCTGAAGTCTCATCTCGACCAATACCTGGCAAACGGGTTCATCCGTCCCTCAAAGTCTCCAGCAGCCAGTCCCCTATTCTTCGTATCAAAGAAGGAAGGGGACTAGAGAATGTGCATCGACTATCGTGCACTGAACCAGATTACTGTGAAAAATCGTTACCCTCTGCCGCTAATCCCTGAACTGCTTGATCAAGTCAAAGATGCCCAAATCTATACAAAACTAGACCTGAGAGCAGCATACCACCTCGTTCATGTGAAAAAGGGTGACAAATGGAAAACCGCCTTTCGTACAAAGTACGGTTTGTACAAATATCAAGTAATGCCCTTTGGCCTTTGCAACACGCACGCTGCATTTCAATACTTCATGAACAACGTCTTAAGGGAATTGATTGATGTCTGTGCTCTAGTGTACATTGACAATATCCTAGTATACCCCGCATCAAAGCAGGACCACGTCAAACACGTGCGATCCGTATTGGCAAAACTCTGTCAACACCAGCTCTATGCCAAGCTCGAAAAGTGCTCATTTCATGTCTCCGAGGTGGAATTCCTTGGCTTCATCCTCAGTTCGAATGGAATCCGAATGGATGTACACAAAATAGATGCTATCTTAAACTGGCCATCCCCAAATTCATTCAAGGGGGTCCAAAGCATGTTGGGTTTTGCAAATTTCTACCGCCGGCTCATTCCGGGGTTTTCGCAAAAAGTGCATCCTATCACATCATTACTAAGGAAATGCAATAAAAAGTTTCATTGGACAAAAGAAGCAGAAGAGGCTTTCCAGGAACTGAAGGCAAGATTCACTTCCATCCCAATTCTATGTCACCCTCGCCCAGATCTCCCATACCTGGTGGAGACGGACGCCTCGAGCATGGCTATGGGAGCCGTCCTCTCACAAAAGGACCCTGAAACAGGTCAGTTTCAGCCTGTTGCCTTCTGGTTGCGTAAATTCACACCCCCAAGCTCAATTACGCTATCACGGACAAAGAACTCCTGGCCATTAAGTAAGCCTTTAAGGCATGGCCTTGGGCTCTTTTCTTTGCTGAATATGACTACGCGATCACATTTCGACCAGGGGTAAAAAATGGGAAAGCATATGCCCTTTCCCGTATGGGTGTGGAAGAACAGGGGTACCAGCCCCCTGACCCGATAGCCATCATCCCGAATGACAAACTCCTAAGAATCACGGCAACCATAACTCAGAAGGAATTACATGAAGAAATCCAAAACTTGATGAGTCCTGAGCAATTACAAGAGTGGAGTACACAACCAGTTGCCCTACTTCAAGAACCGTTTATTTTTGCCAAACCAAGAACTACGAGAACAAGTCATGTCCGGTTATCATGATTCTTTAATCGAAGGCCACCCCGGGATCGCAAAAACCCTAGCCAAGGTGAAACGAAATTACTGGTGGCCCACGTGGCGTAAAGACATTATCCAATTTATCCTATCTTGTGGAGTGTGTGCACAAAATAAATCATCCAAGCAGATACCGGCTGGGCTGTTACAACCATTGAAGATTCCACCAGCACCCTGGCACACGTTATCCCTTGATTTTATTACCGATTTACCACCCAGTCAAGGGTTTAACACCATTCTGGTAGTCGTGGACCTGTTTTAAAAAATGGCACACTTCATTCCTCTTAAGGGGCTCCCAAACGCTTCCACTCTGGCAAAGGTATTTCTTGAAGCATCGTACGGCTCCATGGGTTTCCTTCGGTACTGGTCTCAGATTGAGGTACTCAATTTGTGTCTAACTTCTGGAGGAAGTGCTGCTCTATGGATCAAATCGACATCCAGCTATCCACTAGTCACCATCCTCAAACGGATGGTCAAACTGAGAGGACAAATCAAATGCTCGAGCAGTATCTGCGCTGCATGTTACATCAAGCTGAAGGAAGCTGGTCAGACCTATTATGGATAGCTGAATATGCTTATAATAATTCCCTACACACCGGCACTGGGCAGACACCCTCTTATACCATGTATGGCAGGCACCCACATACTTCCGAGTTAGACGTCCCTACAACCTTGGAAATGCCAGCAACCAAAACCTTACACACAACCATTTCTCAAACTTTTAAAAGAGCAGCTGAACAACTACTTCAAGCTAAGGATCGGCAAAAGAAGTTTGCTGACCAACACTGAGTAAAAGCCCCCAATTACAAGGTTGGAGACAAATTCTGGCTGGCATCTAAACACGTGCCAATTAAAGGAACCCAAACCTTCCATCCAAGATACCTGGGTCTATTCACCGTCACCTCAGTGATAAATCCAGTGGCTGTCAGACTAGCCTTGCCATCAAACACGCAGATTCATCCTGTGTTCCACATGTCTCTCCTAAAACCTGTTCAACCTGGGACCCGAATAGCAACGCCACCGAAGCAAGTCAAGTACGTCAGATCCAACCTATACTATTTAGTGGACTGGAAAGGTCCGCAGGACAGAACATGGGAACCTTGTGAGTATATCCATGCACCTCGCTTGCTTAGAAGATTTCATAAAAAACATCCAACCAAACCAGAACCAGACAGGAGAGCCACCCTGAGCGGGGCTTTGGGGGGGGGTGCTCACGCCAGTGAACCAACTAGGCAGCAACAAGCTCGCATCAATCAACACATCCTTGCACTGAAAGCAGGACGCAGAGTGCGCTACACAAGAAAACAAGGTGAGGAGTGGACCGAGGGGAAGGTTTGGACCCCAGGAAAGAGGGGGGTCAAGCAAGCAAAGACAATAAAGAGTTAAACTCTGACAATCCTGTGTTTCAGGCCCAGTCTTCAGTCAAGCAGACTCCAGGGAAGGGTTCGAGGTCGTAGGAGGTCCAAACAGGCTGTGTCCCCGTGGATACCAGGTGAGCGTTACAATTTTATAAGATAGAATAGCAGCTACTCAGTCAAAGATCTGGTTAAGTTGTGTAAACATGACTTATTCCCTGCTTGCTTTATGGACTGGAAATATTCACTGTCAAAGAAGCAAGTTGGATTAAGAATCTTTAAGGGCGATTTTGGCATAGAGCTCTAGGTTTACACAAACATACCGCTGTAGAAGGGATAGATTTGAATTGGGATTGATCTCATTGAGCACACAAAAGTGAATATATATGGGCATTTTTTATTTACATATGCTGTCCAAGATGAACAATCCAGAGTCGATATTTTATGATTTTAAAACTATCTTGAACTTTCAGGTTCCCAATAGTGTTCTTAATGAGTGGAAAAATTATCTATTTGTATTCTTCAATTACATTGTTTTTTCTATGGATATGGACATGCCTAGTTCTGTTATGGAAACAACAAACACATTCGTGAATATCTGGGATTGAAAATTCTAATGTTACAAGTTTAGGCAAACATAAAACATACGAGAGGTATGTTAAGCAAGGTTTCTTGGTATTCCTTGTAACTATCTAACCAATAACTTTGGTTAGACGATTCATAATGATGGTTAGATTGGATTTGCTTCCTACCTTTTCTCAATTTGGTGTCTGGAAAGAGATAATTTATGCATAGTACCTATGCAGGATGTGCAACATTGAAACTGAGACCCCAAGACATCTTTTAACAGGATGTGAGAAATTACATGAAATATACCTAATGGGATTTCTTAATTTAAGATATAAATTGGAAAATATTTAATCTGATCAATGCTGGGGCCTCTTTTTCTCAGGGAACTTCACAATACTGTATTTTACCTTATACCATATTTGGTTGAAAATACAGGATTTATTAGCATTACCCGTGTAAAAGTCTCTTAATGTTCTTTTAAAGTTTTCTAAATCGGTCTGACTTGTGACATGGAGATTGCTCTTATAATAATATTAATAATAATAATAATAATAATAATAATAATAAGCATTTATATAGTGCTACGAACCCTCACGGTGGTGCTCATTTATCGACCTTGGAAGGAGGAAAGGCTGAGTTTGGCCCTGCAGGAATTCGAACCTGCATCAGCAGGCTCTGCACAGATGTCAAAGCGAGCCCCCTGCTCGCTTTGCTATCAGACCGGCTGTTAATACATATGTTACAATACATATTATACAAATGTTAATTATTATGGGGGTAATTCATAGAATTCGGCGCAGAAGCAGCACACGTGGCTGGTGCATAGAGGGAGCGTGCGCCAGCGTGCGCCAGCCGTGTGCGCTAAACAGCATTCTGGCATACCACATATTCATGGATTTCCTAAGCCATTTTCAGCCGTGGCGCAGCGAACATCCTGCAGCGCCAGTTACGCCCCCAAGAACGCCCCTTGCGCAAGGAAAAGCCATCGAAATCCCCAATACGGCGCAAAGGGCCACGCTAACCCTGGGCCAGCTAACAGGCCCGCTATACTGTAATCGCGTGAAAAACTATGCGTACCCCGCTCACTGCAGCCAAAACACGTGAAAATTTACTCGCGCACCCCCTTGAATACAGGTACCCCGCTCCCGCCAGCGAAATCGTGTGTAAAAGTCCCCACGCACCCTTTGGAATACGCGTACCCCGCTCAGGCCAGCGAAATTGCATGTAAACCTCTCCGTGCAACCCTCTGGATACACGTACCCAGCTCATGCTAGCGAAATCGCAAGTAAAATTCCCTGCGCACCGACGGAATACACGTACCCTGCTCGCGCCAGCGAAATCGCATGTGAAACTCCCTGCGCACCCCCGGAATACACGTACCCCGCTCGCGCCAGTGAAATCCCATGTGAAACTCCCCGTGCACCCCTCGGAATATGTGTACCCCGCTCACGCCGGCGAAATCGCGTGTAAAACTCCCAGCGCACCCCTGGAATATGCGTACCGCGCTCGCGCCAGCGAAATTGCATGTAAAATTCCCTGCGCACCCCCGGAATATGCATACCTTGCTCGTACAGCGGACTCGCATGTCTAACTCCCCGCGTGCCCCCGGAATATACGTACCCCGCTCGTGCTAGTTAAATCCCATATAAAACTCCCCCTCGGAATACGTGTACCTCGCTGCGTCAGGTAAAATGCATGGAAAAAGTCCCCCGTGTGGTGTGGGCTGCATGTGGGCCATGGACTGGGGTGATGGGCTGCCTGCGGGGCATGGGGAGGGTGGATGGGCTGCCTGTGGGGCATGCCCTGGGGTGATGGCCTGCCTGTGGGGCATGGGGAGGGTGGATGGGCTGCCTGTAGGGCATGGGGAGGGTGGATGGGCTGCCTGTGCGTATTCCGGGGGTGCGCGTGTACTTTCACACACAATTTTGTTGGTGCGAGCGGGTACAAGGGCCACGCTAACCCTGGGCCAGCTAACAGGCCCGCTACTGTAATCGCGTGAAAAACTACGCGTACCCCGCTCACTGCAGCCAAAACACGTGAAAATTTACTCGCGCACCCCCTTGAATAAGGGTACCCTGCTCGCGCCCACGAAATCATGTGTAAAAGTCCCCACGCACCCCTCGGAATAGGCATACCCCACTCAGGCCAGCGAAATTGCATGTAAACCTCCCGTGCAACCCTCTGGATACGCGTACCCAGCTCACGCTAGCGGAATCGTGAGTAAAATTCCCTGCGCACCCCCGGAATACACATACCCCGCTCGCGCCAGCAAAATCACATGTGAAACTCCATGCGCACCCCCGGAATACACGTACCCAACTTGCGCCAGTGAAATCGCATGTGAAACTCCCCGTGCACCCCTCGGAATATGTGTACCCCGCTCGCGCCGGCGAAATCGCGTGTAAAACTCCCTGCACACCCCTGGAATATGCATACCCCGCTCGCGCCAGCGAAATTGCATGTAAAATTCTGTGCGCACCCCCGGAATATGCGTACCTTGCTTGCGCCAGCGGACCCGCATGTCAAACTCCCCACGTGTCCCCGGAATACACGTACCCCGCTCGTGCTAGTTAAATCCCGTATAAAACTCTCCCTCGGAATAGGTGTACCCCGCTGCGTCAGGTAAAATGCATGGAAAAAGTCCCCCTGTGGTGTGGGCTGCTTGTGGGCCATGGACTGGGGTGATGGGCTGCCTGCGGGGCATGTGGAGGGTGGATGGGCTGCCTGTGGGGCATGCCCAGGGGTGATGGCCTGCCTGTGGGGCATGGGGAGGGTGGATGGGCTGCCTGTGGGGCATTGGGAGGGTTGATGGGCTGCCTGCGTGTATTCCGGGGGTGCGCGTGTACTTTCACACATGATTTTGTTGGTACGAGCGGGTGCGTGAGGACTTTTACACGCAATTTTGCTAGAGCGGGTGGGGTATGTGTATTCCGAGGGCTGCGCAGGGAGTTTTACACATGTTTTCGCTGGAGTGCGTGGGGTACGCGTATTCGGAGGGGTGCGCGTGGACTTTCACATGCGATTTGGCAGTGTGTACCCTTCCGGGTGTGACCCCCTGCCCATGCCCCGCAGGCAGCCCATCACCCCAGTCCATGCCCCACATGCAGGCCACAATGCAGCATGCACTCGGGAGCACCGACACATGTCCTCCCACCACCCCCATTGACGGGCACCTGCCAGCAGGCCCCGACTCATGTCCCCCCACCCCCCCACCACCCCCATTGATGGGCACCTGCCAGCAGGCCCCACTCATGTCCCTCCAGCCCCCAACCAACCCCCCATTGACAGGCACCTGCCAGCAGGTCCCGACTCATGTCCCCCCACCCCCATCCACCCCCCCCATTGACGGGCACCTGACAGCAGGCCATGACTCATGTCCCCTCAACCCCCCAACTACCCCATTGACGGGTACCTGCCAGCAGGCCCCGACACATGGCCCACCAAACAACATGTCCTAACAAAACAGACCCATGGCCCTAATGCCAACCCAAATCCCCCTTGCCCCCCCAGTACAAGCATGCAACCATCCACTGCACCCACTCCCAAATTTCCCATGCCATGACAGTCTTAAAAGAAGCACCATGCCCATGCATAAATGCACAACAGAGCCACACAGTGGCAACACATGACTGAGGCAATGTACATTGAGACATGCCCAAAACCAATGATAGTACACAACACCAATCATGAAGTTTGAATAAATGTATTTAAAACATAATAAAATAACATAAAGAAAATCAAACTTGCAAATTAATAAAAAATGAAAGCTATTACAAAAAAATAGAAAATCCAATGAAAAACAAAAATCAACCGCATGAAAAAAGAAAAGTGGTCCATCGCCAATGTCGACATGAATTAAATAATAATAAAAAAAAAAAAAATGTATCCAAGGGAAATGTTAAAAAAGAAAGTATGTACAAGTCTTCAACTATATACAATCCAAGTCCAAAGGGTCCATGATCCCCAAACCAAATGAAACCTACAAAAAAGTCCTATGAATAAAAAACTATATACATGAAGTTGAGCAAAGTCCATTAACTCCAAAAAAAAGAAAAAACAAAGGAAACCTAACACTAAAGAACTATGCACAAAGGCGGCGGGCAAGACCAACGGCTCGCTTGTTGATGTTCCGGGCCAGGGCATCATCGAACTCCATGTCGATGTCCCGGTGGCGGGCCTCTTCCCTGGCCTCGAAGTCTCGCATGGATGCAGTCATGGTGTCCTCCAACTCCCTGCGAGTTGCCTCGAGGCACTTAGCCCGCCTCAATGCCCTGCACATGGAGTTTTCCGCCCTGACCATAGTGAGCCGTGCCCCCTCCGCCCGCCGCCGCTCCGCATCTATCCGCTGGCCCAACCGCTGCCACCCGAAAGACACTCCCAATCCAGGGTCCTCCTGCCCTCCGGCCGATTCCTGCCCCTGTGATGTTGAAGGCCCTGAGCCATCATCGCTTCCACCCTGAGCCTGCTGCTGCCGTGCTTGTGCCCTGCTTGTCGATGCCTGCACATCCTCCTCTTGCTGGGGTCCAGTTGTTGGGGTGGCTGTTAACATGGATTTCTGAACTCTGTCCTGGAGGGGCAGAGGTTCAGAAGGCCAACCTAGTTTCTTGGAACAGGGTAACCTCAACAAGCCAGACCAATCAGGGTAGCTATGGCAGGCGGTCAAGACTAAGTCTCAAGAGGGGTGAGGGTGACTGAAAGACCTCAATGAGCACACAAAGCAAGGACACTTACAAATTACTCCAGATAGGTGTTATATTAAAAATATAGACACATTTATTACAAGGCCTTTGTAATATAGATCATAGCAAAGAATCACAATAATACTGAAGTAAACCAACACATCACAATCAACACGATATATATACAAGACCAGACGGGTCTAACGGATTAAGAAGCATGAAATATGTAGACCACCTAGATGGGGAGGAAAACAGGCAGTGCAAGTAATCTTTAGACCCAGTTCCACATCAAGAATAAACCTAACTAAGAGTCAGTCCAAGCCCTACGAACAGAGGAGCCTTATGCTCAATAGTACATGCACACACTTGTGCCACTGGACAAAATAGGGTCTCTTCAAGGGTCACTAGCAGCTCAGGAAGGTGGATGCGGTCAGGACCTCCACTTGCGGGCAGAGGCAGGTTGAGAGTGCGGGATAGAGTCGCTGTTTCGCAACAGCAGTAGAAAAGAAATTGGCTCCTGCGCTAAGGGCCACTGGTTGGGGTATGGACTACTCACCGGTCCCCGCGCTGGCAGACCCAGACTTCGCCAGTTCAGTCCACTTCGCTGGCAGTTTCGAATTCGACAATCAGGACGTCTCCGCGGTAGCAGGCTTCAGGGTCAAGAGGGTCACAAGTGCAGAAAACGTGCACAGGTCGCTGCCACAGCAGGGCAACACGGTACCCGTGTTTACTCCGATCTGGGCGCTCTCGTCTCACTTCAGACCTGGGAATGCCAAGTGAACGAAATTCGGTGTGAGGGTGCTGTGGACACAGAGCAAGCAGTATACCAAGTTTCGAGGGCTTCCTCAAAACCGCAGCGATGACAGAGCAAACGTCCTGCGCAAGCTGGTCAGCCCACTGGTTGGCCCAGGGACACTTCCGAAAAGGCTTACTTGCAGGGTTTGATGAAGGTGCCGAGAATAGTTGGCCCCACTATTCCAATGGGTCGAAGCGCCTTATAGAGACCGTCTAGGACGTGCAGATGCAGAGGGGTCTCGCAGGACGACAGCGGCTCAGGGTGCCAAACCTTCCAGCGGGTCACCAGCAGTTCCTTGACTCGGCTTCTTGTTGCAGGATACTTGGCTCCTTATCCTTTGTTTGTGTGAACTCAGGAGATCGACATGGTAGTGGTGTTTTCGGCCTCTTCTTATCCAAAGTTCCCTTCGCGCCAAAATGGAGAGGACCCAATGGGAGATCTGCTCACAAACACTCACTCCATGCATGGACCAATCACGGACCACAGTGGTCCCAGCCATTCAGGACACTCCAGACTCTCTGGCACCTAGGCTGTGTATTGGGAACAGACGTCCCAACCGACATCCTGGAGGCACATACACAAGGCATGCAGAAGCCCGCGAAAGCTTTGGGTTTCGCGGGAAAGTGCATGACCAAATAAGGACTGACCCAGGTCAGCTCGACCTGGGGAAGGTGAAGGGGCAAGATGGCCAAAGGACAGGACAAAGAACCTCGTGGCATGGCCATTTTGGAGCCAGGCCACCTATTCGTGCCAAACGCGGTAAGCGCGGATAACATGGCAAAAAAGGGTTCTAAACATAAGATAAACGATAGCTGCCACCAGTCCTGTCCATGACACACCTGCACAGTTCGTAATAAGTCCAGCGAGAGTTTCTATGGCCTTTGGAATGACTAGAGACCCAAAGGTGCGGTAAAGTAAGTTACATTGCACTCTTGTTACATGTTGCACAAAAGCTGCAACATGAGGAAAGGACTAAGGGAAACAAAGTCTCCCAGTACTGACTGTCTTAATGGCATGTCACTTTCCCCATAAGAAGTGAGCAAAAGCCCAGAGGAGTGCGGCTGAGGGCTGTGCTTCTCTGGCAAAAGTTAGATCAGGGTGTAAAACAGCAGCAAAAAGTTGACACATGGAGGGAAAATTACATTCAAATATGAAATCTTTCTTAACAGTGGCCACCCCTGCTGGACCTCTGACTCCCGACTGTGGCAGGGATGTGTCCTCCACCAGCCTGGCCGAAGGTCAGGGGCAGCTCCGCAGGGTGCACAGGTGATACTTGGGCAGGAAGATGGCACGGAGGAAGACTGGCGCGTAGGGGGTTCAGTTGAGGAGGGGATCGCTACAAGATCCAGCACACAGAGGAACCCATCGCTGGCGACTTGTCCTAGTAGGGTGACGTGGTGAATGAGGTATTCAAAATGACGTGCATTGTCCACACGAGGACTCTGCATGTCATCCCTAATACCCCGTTGACGCATCGCCACCCCAGCAAGGACAGACTCAATCCGCTCATGGATTGCCACGTCTGCAGGGAGAGGAAGGCCAGTTGTTTTTCGCGCATCCCCTCCCTGAAAACAGGTGTGGACGAAGGCATCCCTGCTGGTGCGGGATGATGCAGTCACAGGATCGGGGACAGGATTACACACAGGCACCTCCGTGGAAGCCTGTGCTGCCTCCTGTCCCTGCCCCTGGACTGCACCACTAGCACCACTGGAATGCCCCCATCCAGGCCCTGTGCCTGGGCCTTCCACGGCCTCCTCCTCAACCAAACTCCCCACCAACCTGGATGACTCCGTGCCATCTTCCTCCATAGGCCCCTGTGGGGGCTCAGCTGCCCCTACTGCTGCCGAGGAGTTCACCTCCAACCTCCGCCTCTTGGACCTTCCCTCAGCAGCTGCGGCCGTGGATGCGGCACCAGACTCCTCACTCCCGGAAGAGATGACAACGTGGGAGGAGAGCTGGGCCTTGCATCTCCGGCTGGCGGTGGG
Source organism: Ambystoma mexicanum (assembly GCF_040938575.1). Classification (NCBI taxonomy): domain Eukaryota; kingdom Metazoa; phylum Chordata; class Amphibia; order Caudata; family Ambystomatidae; genus Ambystoma; species Ambystoma mexicanum. The sequence continues at coordinate 1,081,927,260 of NC_090937.1, read as the reverse complement.
ATCCCTGCCCCTGTGCTCCACAGCACCGTCTCCGCCCTCTTCATCAGTCGATGCTGCAGACAGGGAGAGACAGAACACAGGCATCAGGGCACTGTACAGTGGTCGGATATACACATGACAGTTGCACATGAGTGGCAGTGTCAAACTTCACAGATGGCATCACACTCCCCAACACACATGTCATTTGAAGCCACACATATGCACAAATTGACAGGAATCATGCAACAGGCAGAGGCATCCATACACACACACCAGCATGAACACCTGAAGGTTGGCATGACATCACAAGCAACATAGGGAGTGCCAAACACATGCACACACACCAACAGACAGACATGCATCTGTACATCTCCACTACCTGTCATGGTGCAATCATCAGCAACTATGTCACATCTACCAATCGGGTTCCTACATGTCTGTGTCACATGAATCCATGTTGTATCACTGTCGCACATGTGCAACCCACACACACACACGTATGCCGTGCACATAGATGAAGGTGGAACCAGCATCCATGTGTCACACCCCAACCATGCCATAGTACAAACACAGAAATACCAACATGTGTGCATCTCCACATGCAGTTGTGCATCATGATTTTTAACACATACACCATCGATGTGCATCACTCATGACAGGACTCACATGCAGCACGGTCATGTCCCTGCACTTACACATCCATACTTGGACCTTTTCAGACATGTGTCCAAGCTGAACTCTCCTGGCACACCTCAACATGCACTGCATCCAACAAGTACGCATGGACACTTACCGCTTGACTCCTGATCGGTCTCCCTCTCGAGGACTGGCGATGAAGCTCTGGGTTAATGCATTCCAGGACCCTCATGTCGTTGGTGGTAAGGTGGACCCGGCGCCTCACTGCATGTGCTGCTTCCAAGAGGCGCCGGGCCTTTTGGAGGGTCCTGGACTTGAAGTCCTCCCAGCGCTTACGGACATGTTGTATGTTGCAGGTTGCCACCCCCTCCGCGTTGATGGCAACCACGATGTCCAGCCAGATCCTCTCCCGTCCATCTTTGTCGGCGTCCCTTCTACCGTAGAGGACATCATAATGCACCAGGACTTGCTCCATCAGGATGCCAACCTCTCCTGCTGAGAAGCTGGCAGGCCTCTGCCTCTCTGGCTGGGGGTTGCCAGTGGTGTCTGATGGTGTTTCCCCCGACATGGCAACCCCCGAGGCAGGTGTGGGTGGGCAATTGGGTCCTGGTGCTGGGCTGTGGAGCGATGGAACTTCAGGGGTGGTCACAGCAACTGGACCCCTGCAGATGGCTTACGTGCAGGCACCAAATAGCAGGGCACTTGGCCAGCAGGCAGGCAGGCAGCAGCAGATGGCTGGTGGGAGTCTGCTCAGGGCTCTGGGGGGCAGGAAAATGGCCTTCTGGGCAGGAGCGAGGTCTTCTGTGTGTTGTCGTGTGGCCAGCTTGATATGGAGTGATTTTGAACATGAAAAAACAGCACATCAGCGTGTAATTCGAGGAAAGGCCATTAGTGCATAAGTGACATGACGCGCATAGCCGTTTCCCTCGGCACGGTGCATATTGAATCTGCACGTGCAAAAACTGCACGTCCGGGTGGCACTGGGTGTAATTGGAGGAAAGGCCCTTAGCGCGTAAGCGCGTAAGTGATGTAGCACGCATGGGCGTTTCTGTGGCAGGGTTAAAATGTACGCGTAGGATGCCATTTTCTTGTACGTGCTTTTTGCGGAGAGCGAGCAGGTGATTCTTGTACTTCTTGTCAGTTCACAACGGTTGCAGTTCGTACTCCTTGTTACTCAGACAGCGTTCAAGTCTTCCTTTGGTGGGGGTGTTGCCAACACGCACATGTGTGTCTTTTTCACATTCTTTTTCCAGGCAGACGGTGAGTCGCGCATGTATTTTTCCACTGTGGTTGTCCCTGTGTGTCGCGTACCCCTTCAGAGGTCATTGCTTATTTTTGTTTTTCTGGGTGCCACAGCGTAGTGTGTCCTTTATTCTACGCACGTGGGCTACCAGGGATCGTGTGCACGTTAAATTTTGTTTTCGGGGTGCCTGAGCATTGCGTGACCCGTCATCTTCCCCCAGGGGTAACAGACAACCTTGCTAGAGCACAGGGGTACGTATTCCATCTAGTACCCTTCCCCCTTGACCCCAAATTCCCAGGGCAATTGTTTACTGCACCTCACATTCGCACAAGAACATCAGTGCCATGGTTGGGAGGCGACCAAGTGGTAAGGGAGGCAAAGGTGGCTGACCTCCAAGAGGTGTCCGCGGGAGGGGACGTGGCCAGGATAAGCAGGGTGGCCCAAGAGGCCAGTATGTGGAGGACCAATCAGGGACACCTATGCCCCCCCCCAATGGGTCAGGGAGATGCAGCTGACACCATCCCAGCTCAGGCCCTGTTAACACGGCCCAGATTGGTCACAGAACTGGCACGGGATGAATCACAGGCAGACTTCCGTGTCACGAAGTCAAAGCCACATGCGGCGGTGAAAGTTGCTGTTACCAGGCCACGTGGATCTGGGGCAGCAATGTCATCTGCTGCCCCAAGTAGCCAGGGTGAGGAGGCTGCAGGGGCAGCTGCAGCTCAATCCACCCCGGCTCTGAGTCACCCAGCCGGGACAGTGTTGGTCCCAGACCAACACACCAAGGCAGTTGTGCCACTTGGTCCTGGCAACAGCACCCAGCAGCCAATGCCTGCAGTGAGACCTTTGGTCATCGTGCCATTGCCTGCTTCCATAGCCCAGTCCACCTGCGCTTCAGCCCCTACTGACCAGAGCAGCGTAAGCCACTCAGGGTCTGCACCACCTCTCAAGAGGAAGAAGCATGCTCTTGCAGAACAGGCTGGGACCCCAGACACGGCTCGCCCCTCTGGCACGTCAAGGAAGCAGAGTTTCAATGATGTGGACCTAGATCCACTTTTAGGCTACGTGTCAGCCCATGGCCGCGCAAAATGCTGGTGACTGCAGGGTGCAAGACTATGACTGTTCAACGTAGGGCCCACTGGCAGTGCATCGCGGACCAGATTAGTTCCCTTGGATTTGTGAGGCGCACAGCTGATGATTGCGCAAAGCAGTGGAATGACCTCAAACGCTGAGCGAAAACAAGCTGGCTTCCAATTATGCCTCTACTCTGGTGACTGGCAGTGGGTCTCCACCAGAGGAGGATGAACTCACAGAACATGAGGCAATTGCTGGAGGGTTCATCACAGAGGATCAGATCCAAGGTGTGGGAGACCTACCGGATCTTGAGGCAATGTCCGGTGAGTGGCCATGCGTGTGTGTGCAAACCATATGTATGTTGCTTGGGTGATGTGTTCTGATTGAGTGCCAGGTCAGGCTGTGTAGTCATGACTGCTATAGGTCACCCATGTGGTGCCTCCAAGCCATCCCCTGCCCTTGGGTTTGGGTTTCACAGTATCCCTTCTGACCGCAGTAAACACTTAGCACCTGGATACTGCACTTGCCCTTCAACTGGCTTCATGCCACAACATTGTTAATATTGTTTTTCTGTTCATTCGGCCTTATTGATGGGATCATTTGCACGATGAACACATTTTTTTGCCATTCTGCCCCAAATTTACCATACTTCCGACATAGATTTCAGACATAGATTTCACCCCACAATGCCCCACAATGCCCCACATTTGATTTCATCAAGCAGGCTGATTGACTTTTGTGCACCTACACATGCGGTGCACACAATCACTTCGGAGCCCTGTTTGAATGTTCAACATGACAATTGACTTGTGTCATGTCCAAGTGACCTACCATTGATGTATCCATGTGCCTACCATCACTGTATTAGTAGACACTGGCTTTGTTGCAGCGTGTGACACATGTGTGTTTTGCCAGACGCCTTTGCATGTTCTATTTCATGATGTGTGTCTCACATGGATGGGGGACAGTACTGATTTACTACCATCTGGATGTCCTTGTCAATTCTGCCATGGCTATGCTACGTGCCATCTGTGTGCTGGCATGTGTCATGTTTGTGGATTGTCCATGCCACTCACGTGCTAATGTGTGATGCAGGTGATATGCACCTTGCAGCATATGTGTTGCTTTTCCATTTTGGAGTCCTCAGTGTCTGCTTTTAGGGTCCGATCAACTTCATTGCCAGTGCATGCATGCCAGAGTTAGTGTCCGGTGTCACATGTGTCATTAATGTATTCAATGTGTAGATTGTGATGTTTTTGTGTGTCGGCTATGCTGTTCATGCCTGTCTTCATTATTTTGTTTTAATGTTTCTGCAGGTGATGAGGCACTAGATGCTGTTGAGGAGGAGATGGCACAGGGGCAGGAGTACTCAGAGCCCCAACCAGCAGGCACCAGTGTAGGACGTGGGGTGCTGGTGCAGGAAAATCCATTAGTCCTACAGACCATCCTGTCCATGGGTGTCTCTGGGTACACCTCCGAAGACCTCTATGGCTCAGGTGCTGAATCTGACATTGAGACATGTTAAATTGGGTGAGTGTTTCTGGCAGGGATGGTGTTCTGTCCAACCCATCTGCAGCCATATCTGCCGAGTCACAGGCCCACAGGGATGCCCTGAGGTTAGAACACAGGTCCCTCAGAGATACTCTGGGTGCACTTGAGGTGTCCCAGAGCACAAGGTCAGAACAGCAGCTGGAGCAGCTAACATGCACAATCTCAGCTGAGCTCCAGGCACCCCGTGAGGAGATCCGGACATCACGCGAGGCCTTGCAAGCAGAAGTCTGTGCTACCCGTGAGGTGCTGCATGGGGATCTCCGGACCATCATCCTGCTGAACCAAACCTTTCAGATCTGCATGCTTGCTGCCTTGGAGGAGCATGCCAGGGCTTTGCGTGTTCTGCCTCCCATACCACACACTCCTTCTAATGTACCACCAGAGGGTGATGACAGCAACAGCAGTTCTCCCACTATAGGGTAGCCGTGCAGGACATGAGCCCATGGAGGGTTTTTTTTTCTCAACATCCACGCATGTGGGTGTTGGGATGCACCCTGTACCTCCTCTCTCCTGGGTGGCCTCCCCCACCCCCTGGTCGACACATGGCCATTTTAGATTTTTCTTTTTAATTTTTCTTTTTGACAGTTATTTTTCATATTTGATTCAGATTTGAAATTTATAAATAGAATTTTTTTATTGTTATTTTTTATTTTGATTTTTCAGTTTATTATTTTCATTTTCTTTTCATGTTTCATTTGAATTATTTTTTTTCATTTTAATTAGAATTTTAAATTTTCTTTTTTTATTTGATTTATTTTTTATACTTTTCATTTTTATTTTTAAGTTACATTTCTTTTTTGTTGATAACTGTTTCTTTCAGATTGTACATCCATGTTACAGTGTGTTGCTTTGTGTGGCTCCCGTAGGCATCCACTGTGTGTTCCAGCTGGGCACATGCAGGCTTGTCCTGTGTTTGGGTTTGAAACTTGGGTTCCTGACACATATGCCACTCCTGCTTCCCCTTTCCATGGGCTTGCAAGGGTGTGACCAAGTGACAGTAATTTACACAGAGGCCTTGGGGTCCCATAAATTGTGTGGGCAGTCTGTTGTCCAAACTGTGTATACACCCCTAGTGGGGATTGGTGATGATTTCTCCACTGCATGGTTGATTTGTATATTGTATTCCATTCAGGACATTTTGCATATTTGCATGTAGCTTTTTCATGTCTTAACAAGCCTGTCTCCATTGTAGATGCAGTTCCTGTTGTATGCAGTACACTGCCACATTTACCTACCACCAACACACTGGAGATTGAAGGGGTTGATGTGCTGCCTTTGTCAGGTTGTAACACTTGCACTATTGTCATTGGTTACTGTCATTGTCATTGCCACTGTTGGGTCCTGTACTAATTTTGTGTCTTGCTGGTAAGTATTTGTTCATGTGTGCTGTTTCTTTTTCATTAGTGAGAGGGAATTGTATCTGGCCTGTTTCCATTTGGGATGGTGCACTTTGTGACACTTGTGTCATGTGTTGTGCATTCATTTGGTTGCTTTCACATAGCATGCCATGCCATGGTGTGTTGGGTAGCTGAGATGGAGTTAGGGAGGGGTTGGGTGACATGCCACTATTTGGGTGTACTATTTTGCAAGGGGGTCGTCCTTCATGCTGCATGTATGTGCCTTTTACTGGCACATCATTGGGTCTGTTTAAGTAGCTAGGGATGCACACAATGTAGCACTTCCAGGAAAACAATCTCAGGGTGGTATGGTTGTGACAGTTGACTGTCCCTTTTCACATCATCATCAAGTGTCAGCTGGTATGTGCCAGGCCTGTGTGCAGTCCGCAGGGGTGGGAGTTTAGGTGAAGAAATTTGCCACAAGCTGGCTACGAGCTGCCTCACCACGTGCCCTTTCCCCTCCCATGCGCAGCGGCCATGCATGTGGTTGTGGATGTGGGGGTAACACCATGTCCACCGCCACGCCCCACCGGGTTGCAACATTGTGCAGGACACATGCTGCCACTATGATCCTGCAGACTACTGGGGGCGCATATAGCAGCTGGCCACCAGAGTGGTCAAGGGAGCGAAAACGTGACTTCAGCACTCCGAATGTGCGCTCCACTATGCCCCGGGTTGCAATATGGGCTGTGTTGTATCTTACCTCAGGTGGTGTGGTGGGGTTCCGTATTGGCGTCATCATGTAGGTGTTCAGAGGGTAGGCACTGTCCCCTGGGGAGGTGATAATGGTTGTCATTAGTTGGGTTTTCCCATTTCTCAGTATCTGACATGCATGCATGTGCAGAGGCATTTGTACTCACCAATGAGCCATGTGTCGCCATGCCTCCCAGCTTCCAGGTCCCGGTTTAGGGGTGACATTCTGAATATCAACCTATCATGGCTGGACCCCGGATAGTTGGCATATACTGAGGTGGTGATTCCCTGGGCATCACATACAACCTGCACGTTGATGGAATGCCAGTGCTTGTGGTTTCGATAGATGTGCTCAGTGGCCCTGGGAGGACGTAGAGCCACATGGGTGCAGTCAATGGCACCTAGCACTTTGGGGAAGTGTGCCACCCCGTAAAAGTCCTGGACCATGGCCTGCCTTCCTGCAGGTGTTCTGGGCATGTATATGTGCCTGCGGACTGTGGGGCATGCAGTCATGATCGCCAACACCTGGTGTAGGCAGCGTGACTGCATGGCCTGTGAGACGCCCCCAACTATGGCACTTGTCCACTGGAATGACCCAGTAGCCAAGAAATGCAGTACATTGAGCACCTTTTCCAAGGGACTCAGTGCTTGGGAGCAGAGGGTGGGTGATGTGAGGTCATCTTCCCATTCAGCAACCAGTTCTAGGATTATTTGTGGTGGAAACCTGTACCTCCCATAGACCTGGTCATAAGGCGTCCCAAAAAGGCTGGTCCAGGGAAAAAAAATGCAGGCCTGGCTATCCTCCTCCTCCTGTGGTGTCCCACGACCACTGCTGCGAGGAACGGTATATTCATCGTAGCGTATGAGCTTGTTTGTTCTTTTCACGCACTTTTATGCTGCGCAGAGCTGCTTATGCCTGCTTCCTGCTGGCGTACGTGTTTCGGGATTAGTGCGTCTTTTGTGGCACGCAGATTCCCCCTGTTCAATTCCATGAATGCGTGTTGTTAGCGCGTGTGTTGTCGTTGCGAGGATTTAGCTGCGGTACTTCCCTGTAATGCCCACATTTTCACGTGTTGTTCCCCGTACTGCGTGTTCCGCCCCGTGTTCTGCCCCCTTTTGGTGTGTGCGCTACACATTGTGTGCTTTCGCTGTGCACGTCGTGCACAGCGTTCTGTGACGTGTGCGCCCGTATGCGCCACCCGCGAATTTGGCGCACAACCCGGGGAAAACACGCGCAGCGCATTCCATGAATCGACAAATGGCTGCGTGCGCGGCTTTGGCACGCGTGCGCTGCGATTTTCACGCTTGTGCTCCCCTTTTCAGGACACATTAATTCCATGAATTACCCTGTAAATGTTTTGATTTTAATATGTGTACATTATCTACTTGTAATATCTATATATTTGTAAGGGCCTTGTCAAATACTTAGGCAATTTCTAAGCTAATATTGTATTTGCCCTTTACCAGGCACTAGGTTGTAAACCATATGGCAAATACTTATGTCCATAGATATGTGTGGGTATCTCTCTCCATAAATCCTTTCTTCTCTGGCTCTGAGCTATCTGTGGACTAGTTGTCCTTGTACAGTTTGAAAGATAATTGGTCTGATTTCCATGAAAAAGGAGTGCCAGTATTTTCCATCTCCCAGAAGAATTGAGCTCATCTGACTGAAGAGTCCATGTAATCTCTGGCCCTGGAGGGAAAAGTGTCTGGAAGACGTGTGTGTTTTGCAGAGGTTTGGGCTTTATCTAGTAATGTAAATATATATATAGATAGAAATGTGTCAATTTCTTTGACAAAACTATTCCAAAACAATTCCTCATCTGAATTGCCTTTTGTCTGAGCATATAGCAGTCCTATTAATTTGGGGTTGGTTTGCATCAGGATCCCACTTTTCCAGTCTTGTGTGATAGAAACATTTTTGCCTCCATGCAAATAGTGCCCAGCCATGTGCTACCTCTAGATCCAGAAGCTCTTCAGTAACACTGACCTCTGCTGCCATATCCAAGATTTATTGGACCTCTGTGACATTGAACAATGGCTTCTGGCATGTAGCATAGGCTCTTTGAGCACCCCATGTGCTGTGATTCCCTGACAGAAAGAAATTGAGAGTTTGGGCCCCTCAATTGTATTAGTGTGTTTCTTCCCACTGATGCCTGGTCACTCAGCCCTCATCTGTTCCCTAGAATTTATTTCTAATTGTCTCTTTTTTGCTTCAAAAAAACTGCCCTGGGCCTAGCCATCATAGTGGCACATCCATTCAAATGGAGTAGCTTCACACCAGGGTGCTCCATTTCTAAAGGATGTTTGTCATAGTGAGAAGGGAAGGCAGAAGGGCTAGAGTGGAGGACTCTGTACAGTGGAAGGAGACAGACACCATTTTGCTCCTCTCTGCTTCTCTCCTCTCCCTCTCCTTCTTGTCCCCTCCACTTCTTTTACAGCAAAGAACTTTGGGGGCGATGTCAGAAGGGCAAAGTCCACTTCTTTCAAAAGCAGAGATTGTGCCAATAAGGCAGGCTAACTTTAGTCCAATCACCTGTGGACTTTTTACCTTTTAAAGAAGGGGTCTCCCAACACTTCTTCGATTCACTGTGTAACAACACTTGAGAAGGATTCACTGGACCTATTTTGGGAGAGTTGTACTTTCCAAAGTCCTCAACCAGTTAGGTGGAGAACGAGTATTCCAAGGCATAAAAAAGCTCTGCCCTCCACCCACCCCCAGGTCACATGCAGGGTTCACTTGCTGTGGACCAGGTCCTGCCACTATGCACCAGAATCTCCTGAAACAGTGAGAGCAGACTCTGAACAGACTCATCCCCTGAAGACGAGCCCCTGAAGTGTGTCTGACAGCATCTGGAGGACCAGATCAGCTAAGGCTACCCGTTCTGCTGCTTCGACGCTGGTTGAACTGACATCGAGCTGCATCAACACAGAGGGAACCCACCAGTGCTAACTTCAGGCACTCCTCCAAACCTTTGAACTATTTCTCTGAGCCTGTCACCTGCTAGGGTCAAATCAACCACTCAAAGCAGGACTTGACTCAAACTCCTGGAGAGTCGCTTGCCGACTCTTACCAGTGATTACACAACTCCACCCAACTCACCCTCGAAAGGTTGCTTCGCCTAACCACACATTGGAGCAATAGGATCAACATTTCAACAACCTCTGCCCACTGACTCGAACCTTGGGAGTGTCACTCACCACCCTTCCTGTTGGTTACAACCATACTTGAACCCGCCCAACTTCGAAGAGATCCTGGTGAGTACCCCAAACTTTACATCTGAAAACCGCCTTCGAGCTGCACACAACTATCGCATTTGAACCCGCTCAATGCCCACTTGCCACTTGGACACTATACACTGCACCCAAATTGAGCTTGATCTGCTTGCACCATTGCTCAAAGATGAGGTTTGGCGACATTGAACCGCCTAAGAATGGAAACAAGGCACTATTAACCAATAACTGCCTCCATGGTCCATTTGGGCCCTAGAGACTGGTTAGGTCACATTCACACCGTTTTTCACTCAAAGACATATCCTTCTTTTGCTTAGTAATTTTCCTATCACTCGTGCATTCATACTCAGAGTGCTACCTTCTTCTATCTGTTCCATCCCCTCTGTTCTTTCTACGGGGGTTTGATTTGTGTAGTATTTTCTATTTTGTTTTCTTGTAGATGGGGTGTTTCATTAAAGTATAAATAATTTTATAGAACCTTGATTGGACATTTCCTTTCTTTTGGACTGTATTACTGTGTTGTTTGGGTCACTACTGGATCACAGTCACACCCCTCTGAAGAGCATAGCCTTTCCTCGGCCATCATTACCACAACAGGCAAAGGAGGTATATCTTTTAACTGTGCCTGTTTTACCTTTCTGATTATGTTGGCACTTGGTTTGTAGAAGTGTGAGTGCAGAGTGGGCATTTTCACCCCTACTCATCCTTGTAATCCTGCAGAGTAGAGTCCAATTCGTCACAATCCTGTTTAGAAATGTGAAGCAAAGTGTCAGCAATCGGTAAACAGCTTACCTCTGAAAGCATGAACCCTGCAACATTACCTGGTGAGGTCTGCTACTCAGAGCAAGGTCACATCTTCTGAAGGGCAGCACTAAACTGCAGACCCATAAGTCGTTCTCCCTGAGATAGCTGAAACCGCTAATGCACCAAGCATCTAACGAGAGCAATAACCCGGTAGCATAGGCATGCAGACTACTGGGGCCAGATTACAGAACGGTTGCACTGGTGCAAGTGCAAAGTGGAGTAACTTTGTTGAAAATCTTGGGGGGGCCATGACATTTGAAAAAAAGGTGCCCCAGCCAAATGAATGGGGACAAAACAGTGTGACATGAAAGTGGGGGGGACAAATACCCCTGTCCCCCCTATAATTACGTCCATGACGGTATTGGCACTAGGGCAAAGGGTGCACTATTTTTTAAAAACACTGGGACATATTAGAAAACTATTGCACTATGACAAGTGCAGATTTGCAGATTTGGTATAAGCACCAGGGCCAAAATTGCCATCGTGCAAAAAAGATACATTTACAACACATTTTCTCACCAGGGCAAAGTTTGCGCTGGTGTTAATATCATTCGTAATAACACTAGGGCAAACTTTGCCCCTTTGCCATAATGCAGTGGAAATGTTTCTTTTTTAGATGCAGGGCAATTTTCGCCCTGGCGCTTTTAACATGCCAAACTGATCATGGTGCAATCGTTTTCTAATATGTCCTAGTGTTTTTAAAAATAGGGCAAACTTTGCCCTAGTGCTAATACTGTGCAACTTTGCACTTGCACCGGTGCAAAGTCTCTGTAATTTTGCCCCGGTGGCCAAAGTTAACAACAATGGAAAGAATAGTGACAGCCCAACCATCTAATAGCAGTAACCTTTTTTAACAAATGATTTACCAAAACATATATTTACTAAGACAAAACTGCCCATGCAACATTAAAGGATGTCTGCAAACAATAGAGGGGGTAATTCATAGAATTTAGCGCACAAGTGGTGCACGCGGCTGGCGCACAGTGTGCGCGTGCAAATCTCTGCGCCAGCCGCGTGCGCTAAAATCCATTTCCGCGCACAGCGTATTCATGGATTTTAGCTACCAAATCCAGCCGTGGCGCACAGTGGCGCAGCGACCCTGCAGCAGTGCCAGTTACGCCCCCAAGAACGCCCCTCGCTCAGGGAAAAGCCATCAAAATCCCCAATCCAGCGCAAAGTGCTGCGCTAACCCTGTACCAGCACGGCAAGCGGGGAACGTGTATTACTGGGGTTCATGGGAAGTTTCACACGCGATTGGCCCTGTGGGAGTGAGGTACGTGTATTACTGGGGTTCGCTGGAAGTTTCACACGCAAAAGGGCCTGTGCCAGTAGGGTACGTGTATTTTGGGGGTGCGCAGGAAGTTTCACATGCGAAAGGGCCTGTGCGAGTGGGGTACGTGTATTACTGGGATTCGCGGGAAGTTTTACACGCGATTGGCCCTGTGTGAGTGGGGTATGTGTATTACTGGGTGCGCGGGAAGTTTCACACGCGAAAGGGCCTGTGCGAGTGGGGTACGTGTATTACTGGGATTCGCGGGAAGTTTTACACGCGATTGGCCCTGTGTGAGTGGGGTACGTGTATTACTGGGGTGCGCGGGAAGTTTCACACATGATTGGCCCTGTGCGAGCGGGGTATGTGAATAACTGGGGTTCAAGGGAAGTTTCACACGCGATTGGCCCTGTGCGAGCGGGGTACGTGTATAACTGGGGTTCGCGGGAAGTTTCACACGCGATTGGCCCTGTGCGAGCGGGGTACGTGTATAACTGGGGTTCGCTTGAAGTCTCACACGCGATATGAGCAGGGTACGTGTATTTCGAGGAATGCGAGGGGAGTCCTGCACGTGAATTGGCAGTGTGGGTCCTCCCAGGTGTTCCCTCTACACCCTCCACGGCCCCTGCAGACAGCCCACACCACAGGGGACTACCCTGCACCCCTGGCCACGTCCCGCAGGCAGCCCATTCACCATGGGCATGCCCCCCAGCCAAGCCACATGTCAGCTTGCACTACTAATCACCAACTCATGTCCCCCTGCACCCCCACCCCCCAGCAGTGCGGGGCACCTGCCAGCAGGCCCCCACTCCTGTCCCCCTGCACCCCCAGCCCCCAGCAGTGCAGGGCACCTGCCAGCAGGACCCCACTCATGTCCCCCTGTACCCCCACCCCCAGCAGTGCGGGGCACCTGCCAGCAGGCCCCCACTCATGTCCCCCTCGACCCTCACCCCCCAGCAGTGCGGGGCACCTGCCAGCAGGCCCCCACTCATGTCCCACTCATGTCCCCCTGCACCCCCACCCCCCAGCAGTGCGGGGCACCTGCCAGCAGGCCACCACTCATGCCCACTTATGTCCCCCTGGACCCCCACCCCCCAGCAGTGCGGGGCACCTGCCAGCAGGCCCCCACTCATGTCCCACTCATGTCCCCCTGCACCCCCACCCCCAGCAGTGTGGGGCACCTGCCAGCAGGCCCCCACTCATGTCCCCCTGCACCCCCACCCCCAGCAGTGCGGGGCACCTGCCAGCAGGCCCTCACTCATGTCCCCCTGCACTCCCATCCCCCAGCAGTGCAGGGCACCTGCCAGCAGGCCCCCACTCATGTCCCACTCATGTCCCCCTTCACCCCCACCCCCCAGCAGTGCAGGGCACCTGCCAGCAGGCCCCCACTCATGTCCCACTCATGTCCCCCTGCAACCCCACCCCCCAGCAGTGCGGGGCACCTGCCAGCAGGCCCCCACTCATGTCCCACTCATGTCCCACTCATGTCCCCCTGCACCCCAACCCCCCAGCAGTGCAGGGCATCTGCCAGCAGGCCCCCACTCATGTCCCACTCATGTCCCCCTGCACCCCCACTCCCCAGCAGTGCGGGGCACCTGCCAGCAGGCTCCCACTCATGTCCCACTCATGTCCCCCTGCACCCCCACCCCCCAGCAGTGCAGGGCGTCTGCCAGCAGGCCCCCACTCATGTCCCACTCATGTCCCCCTGCATCCCCACTCCCCAGCAGTGCAGGGCACCTGCCAGCAGGCCCCCACTCATGTCCCACTCATGTCCCCCTGCACCCCCACCCCCCAGCAGTGCAGGGCACCTGCCAGCAGGCCCCCACTCATGCCCCACTCATGTCCCCCTGCACCCCCACCCCCCAGCAGTGCGGGGCACCTGCCAGCAGGCCCCCACTCATGTCACACTCATGTCCCCCTGCCCCCACGTCATGACGATCCTCAATCATGGCCCTTATGGCCAGCCTCCCCAGCCCAAAGACCCAACCAAGTATTGCATCCACCCACATAGAAAAGGCAATTACATGATACAACCCCAAAGGCAAGTATGTAAATGAACACATGTCCGTCACACACACATAATGGGTGCAAGTGAATGTGAAAACCCATATCATGACATGCATGAAACCAATGAGATAATACCACACATCAAAGTATGAAGAAAAAAATGTATTAAACACAACATGAATGTAATTAAAAGAAAACACACAACAATGGGAATAATTAAAGAAATGCTGCATGTCCGTAAAAGAATAAAAAACAAGAAATCATAATCCAAAGAAATCCAAAAGAAATGGTGTCCAAAGTCATAGTCCAACAAAGCAAATCCAAGGGAAAAAAGAAAGTGAAATCCATTGCTCCATGGTGAAAATAAAAAAAATAGAATAATCCAATGGTGAACTATGTACAAATGAACAATCCAGGGTCCATGAGCCCAACTGATGAAATGAAACCTACCAAAAATACTACCTAATAAAAAACTATATACAAAAACGTGGTGCATTGTCCAAGCGCAACCAAAATAAAAAAGGAAAGGAAAGGAAACCTAACACTATCTAACTATATACAATGGCGGCGGGCAAGTCCTGCGGCTCACTCTGTGGTGTCCCGGGCCAGGCCATCATCAAACTCCATGTCGATGTCCCGGAGGCGGGCCTCTGCTCTGGCCCCGAGGTCTCGCAGGGAGGCACTCATGGCCTATTCCAACTCCCTGTGAGTCGCCTCGAGGCACTCTGCCTGCCTCAACGCCCGATGCATTGGAGAACTCCGCCCTGACCATGGTGAGCCGCGCCTCTTCCACCCGCCGCCGCTCCACTTCTATGCGCTGGCCCAACCGCAGCCACACGGAAGACACATCCATTCCAGGGTCCTCCTGCCCTCTGGCCGATGCCTGCCCCCTGATGTCGATGGCCCCGAGCCATCATTGCTCCCACCTAGAGCCTGCTCCTGCTACTGCTGCTGTCCATGTGCACTGTCCGATGATGCCTGCACATCCTCTATCAGCTGGTCTCCAGTTGTGGTGTCCACCCCTGCTGGACCGCCGACTCCCGACTGTGGCAGGGATGGGATCTCCACCAAGCTGGCTGTGTTGGTCAGGCCAGGTCCACAGGGGGCCCTGGTGGAATCTGGGCCAGAAGACAGCAGGGAGAACGACTGGCGCATAGTCTCCACAGAAGAGGAGAGGTCTGCCAGAGTGCGCGTCACATGTAGGAACCCACCAACCCTCCCAACAGTGCCACGTCGCGACGCTGCTCTTCGTGATGGCATGCGTTCTCTGCCCAGGAAGAACGCACGTCATCACGAATGTCACGTGTGGGCAACATGACACCAATCAGGACGGAGCCCATACGTTCATGGGACCCCTCGTCCGCAGGTAGTGGAGAGGCAGATGACATGGCACTCTCCCCTACCTGCGGACGGGCCTAGGAAGGGGCCTCCCTGCTGGTGCATGGTGGTGCAGTCACAGGGTCTAGGACAGGGACATGCACAGGCCCCTCTGCGGTAACCTGTGCTGCCTCCTGACCCTGGCCCTGGACTGCACCACTTGCACCAGTGGTACTACCCCCACCAGGCCCCATGTGCGGCTTAGTAGCGGGCTCCTCCTCCTCTGTGGAGACCACCAACCTGGATGTCTCCGTACCGTCTTCCGCCATTGCAAGCCCCTGTGGGGACTCACCCGGCCCTTCCGCCACAGCCGTAGTGGCAGACACGGCACCAGCCCCCTCGCTCCCGGATGATGGCAAGTCCTGGGAGGGTGGCTGGGCCTTTGCGTCGCCGCCCAGTGGAGGCATCCCTGCCGCTTGGCTCCACAGCGCCATCTCTGCCCTCTTTTTCACTTGACGCTGCGTAGAGGGAGACATAGAACACAAGCCTCAGGGTACAGTACAATATTCCCCTAGACAGGAAGCAATAACACATGAGTGGCAGTGTCTAACGTCACTTCCATCCTGTCCCTCCACAACACATGGGTGAATGCACACAACACACATGCATGAACAGGCATGGCGCCTGCAATCAACATCAGCATCCATGTACAAGGGCCTCTATTAATCAAAATGTTGCCTTCAAACTCACATGCATCCTGGCTCACACTGATCCCATGCACACACATTACCGGAGGGTCATGCATCATGCCTTGTACACCACAGACACAGTGGATAGACACAATGCATACAATGGTGACCGCACTGCATGAGTGAATCTACACATCATCACGGACATGTGTCATGAATCCATGGTGTATCGAAGTCACAGACACACTTCTCAGACACACACACATGTGCACCATACATGTACATGACAGCAGCACTCATCCCTCACACCCCCACCATGTGCAAGAACAGACACTGGCATGCTTTCATGTGTGCATTTGCCATACAGCTCCCCATGTAGCAATGGAACTCATGCACCAACCATGTGGTTCGCACATTACTGGTCTCACATGCATGACCATGATGTCCCTTCACACACACATCCATACATGGCCCATGTCACACATACAGGCAAGTATCAGACTACCAGCACACTGCAACATGCCCTGTCTCGCACACCAATGCTTGGCCACTTACCGCTCAACTCCAGACAGGTCTTCCCCTGAAGGATCTGGGCGTGGAGGGCTGGGCATACGTGTTCCAGGACCCTCATCTGGATGTCACTCATGTTGACCCGGCCCCCCTCCGTGAGGCGCCGGGCCTTGTGGAGCGTGCCGGAAATGAAGTCCTCCCAGCGCTTCTTGACGTGCTTGATGTCGCGGGTTGCCACCCCCTCCGCGTTGATGGCAACCACTACGTCGTCCCAGTTCCTCTCCCATCCTTCCTTGTTGGCGTGTGATGTTCCGAAGAGGGCATCATAATGCCCCAGGACATGCTCCACCAGGACACCAACTTCCTTCACACTGAAGTTGGTGGCCCTCTGCCTCTCTGGCTGGGGGTCGCCAGTGGTCTCAGATGGTGTTTGCCCCGACATGGCGACCCCCGAGGCAGGCCTGGGTGGGCAACTGCGTCCTGGGGCTGGGCTGTGGAGCGATGGTATCCCAGTCGGGAGTCTTCTGTACCAGCAGGGGTGGACACAGCAACTGGAACCCTGGCTGACGTGCAGGCACCAAATAGCAGGGCACGTGGGCAGCAGGCAGTCAGGCAGCAGCAGATGGCAGGTGGGAGCGTGCTCGGGCCTCTGGGGGGCAGGAAAATGGCCTTCATGGCAGGAGCGTGGTCTTCCGTGTGTGTACGCGTGGCCAGCTTGATACGGAGTGAATTGGCATGTGAAAAAAGTGCACGTCAGTGTGAAATCTGAGGAAAGGCCCTTAGCGCGTAAGCGCGTCAGCACACGTATGTGATTTCATTGGACCAAAGGCCCTTAGCGCTTAAGTGCGTCTGTGACGTATCGCGCACGGGCCTTGCCCTTTCGCGTGTAAAACTTCCCGCAAACCCCAGTAATGCACGTACCCCACTCGCACAGGGCCAATCGCGTGTGAAACTTCCTGCGAACCCCAGTAATACACGTACCCCACTCGCACAGGGCCCTTTCGCGTGTGAAACTACCCGCGAACCCCAGTAATACACGTACCCCACTCGCACAGGGCCAATCGCATGTAAAACTTCCAGCGAACCCCAGTAATACACGTACCCCACTCGCACAGGGCCCTTTCGCGTGTAAAACTTCCCGCGAACCCCAGGAATACACATACCCCACTCGCACAGGGCCAATCGCGTGTAAAACTTCCCGCGAACCCCAGTAATACACGTACCCCACTCGCACAGGGCCAATCGCGTGTGAAACTACCCGCGAACCCCAGTAATACACGTACCCCTCTCGCACAGGGTCCTTTCGCGTGTAAAACATCCCGTGAACCCCAGTAAGACACGTACCCCACTCGCACAGGGCCAATCGCGTGTGAAACTACCCGCGAACCCCAGTAATACACGTACCTACTCGCACAGGGCCCTTTCGCGTGTAAAACTTCCCGTGAACCCCAGTAATACACGTACCCCACTTGCACAGGGCCAATCGTGTATAAAACTACCCGCAAACCCCAGTAATACACGTACCCCACTCGCACAGCGACCTTTCGCGTGTAAAACTTCCCGCGAACCCCAGTAATACACGTACCCCACTCGCACAGGGCCCTTTCGCGTGTAAAACTTCCCGCGAACCGCAGGAATACACGTACACCATTCAGTATATACGTGCTTTTTATTTGTGCACACTTTTGTAATGCGCAGGGACGCTACCGTCTGCCTTCGTGTGGCGGACGTGTTTAGGCCTGTGCGTGTCTTTGCCCGTGCGCGGGTTTGCCCTATTCGATTCAATGAATACGTGTGGTTCGCGTGCGTGTGGGCGTTCCGTGTACTTCCCAGCAGTACTTCCCCAGTTAGGCCTTCTTTTTCACGCGTTATTCCCCATTCCGCGTGTTACGCCCCCTGTTCCGCCTACTTTTGTTGTGTGCGCTGCGCTATGTGCGCTTTCGCTGTGCGCTGTTTGGAGACGGATTTGGCGCACAACCAGTGGGAAAGTAGCGCAGCGCCTTCCTTGAATCGCACGCTTGCGCTGGGATTTTCAGGGCACGTTTGTTCCATGAATCGGCCCCATAATCCTTACTTCATCAGAAAGTGCTTGCAGGCACAGCAAGTCCAGAGGATTTGAAAAGGAATTTATGCTAGATATCAACCGTTTGTGTAAACTAAAGGGGGAAGCAATGGAACAAAGAACTTTGACAGTGTGGTTTATATTTTCACATATGTTTATGCTGTTGTAAAGAGTAATCCATAATAATGCCATGCCGTAGTATTCCGTTTGACCATGTTAGAGGTGCTGATACTCTGAAACTCATAATGGGGTCGTTAAGGGGCTGCAACACTATGTTGGTCTACGGGCATTGTATTTCATTTTCATTGTTGATGTTTGCTACCTGCTGAATATCGTTGAATGCTATGTTTGGGCCATAAGCCACTTCATGCTGTGCTGTTTTCCACTTTCTCTTTTTATCTGCTTGAAAACCATCATTATCAACATTCTCAGTAGCGCGGAATGCTGCGCTTCACTTTTTTCAGCCGAGCTAGCTCCTGTCAAACAGCCTTCTTCTGTTTTTGGAATCCAATTAGTTTGCAGAGCGGCTGTGGAGCTTTGCTCTCTTTGACTCGGCATCCATTTAAAATTCAAGAATGCCCACCCAGCTAAAACTCAGCAGAGACCGTATCTGCTGATACGTATGTATGAGCGTTTCTGAATTCGTTCGAAAGGCTTAGCTCCAAATCGCCACTGTTGTGTGTGTCTGACTTTAAAAGAAAGAGATATACGAAAAATAGGACCCCAAAGTTGTGTTTCCGGAAATGAATGAATGTTTCCAAACGGTAACAGGTCTACTAATGACGTAAACGCTATCGCATCCTGCCGAGCTGGCCGGAGCACGTAAACAGCTATTAAGATGTATTTGTTCGTTCTCACAGTTTTATTTGTGCCTTCCCCAAGTTAAAGGCTGTTGTAATTGAGGTGCCTTTCTTTGGAACCTTAGGCTACCAACTAACAACATGACGCTTTAATGCCTTGTTGCTACCTGTTACTTGCACCCAATGCTAAGCTATCAAACCCACTGTTCTTTGGAGCTTTTTTACAGGATATTTTCAGATTGTGGGCACATTAGATTAATTCATATTGCTATTTACTGCTGCGGTGGCAGCACCTTTTTTTGATTAGCTGCATAAGTAGATGAACCTGCTGACAGTTTATCTGGTTATAAGTTACTAAAGATCAGATTGCATAGACTTTTTGTCATGGAACCATGCAGTCCATAATTCATGAGTTTTTACTGAGACCCCATGCATGATCAATATTTAATTTGATCTCAATATAGTGCTGCAACACAATCAATCATTCTTGTTTCATTACTAAGGTCTGGAGAATTTGCATTAAAGGGAACTTCTATAAAGTACGAAAAAAGTAAGCCCTTCTTCCACAGTGGGGGAAGTGGAGGGCTCTGGAAACGGTAGATCACTGCGCTTTTTCATGTGGTTTACTATTCCAGAAAAAACGGTGCTCTGACTTCTTCAATGGAGTGCAATTGAGTTGGATGTTGGAAATGAACACAAGCCATGCGCTGACACTTTGTTGAATCTGGGCTCTTATCTAAAATTAGAGCTCAGTCTTGTGTAGAGGTTAAATTCTAGTTGCTTTTATTAGTCACTTGTGCCGACACATGTTTGGACCCAACAGGGGTCTTTTTCAAGGCATACATCTCTGGGCGGTAATAGTAGTATTTAGCTTATTGGTCAAAGCTTGGCTGTTTAACCTGGCTCATTTTGCTCCAGTAGCCACTGGCCAAACAGGTTAAACAGCCGAGCTTTGACCAATAAGCTAACTACTATTACCACCCACTGATATATGCCTTGAAAAAGACACCTCCTGGGTCGAAACACGTGTCGGCACAAGTGGCAAATAAAAGTACCTTTAATTTAACCTTTATACAAGGCTCGGCTCTAATTTTAAATAATAGCCCAGATTCAACAACCCTTCTTCCACAGCATTCCCTTTCTCTGGAAGTTTTGGTTCCTTTTCTGAGGTTTTGAGATTGATGCTTTAGCTATGGTGGACTGCCTTACGCCCTCCTAGCACCACCTTCTTCTATCGTTCTCCTTTCTCTTCTCCCCACCAATCATCCTCCACCTTCTTAGTTCCCGATCTTCACTCCTTCCAGATCTCCACTTTCACACTTACTTATCACCTCCTCTCAATTGATGCCTACTCCTCTATTTCGACTGATACTGCTACGTCTCTTTTATCCTCAGATCTTTTGTATTGCCTTCTTCCTTTTCTCCTTCACATAAATCACGGATGATGACCCCTCTTCACTCTGCCAGGCAGACACTGTGATGGATCAAACTCTTCTGGGGCATTACGCAAGCCACTTTGGATCTCCATTTGCTATCCTTTCTTCATTCTACTTATAATTTTTCTTTTATGACGTGGGGATTCGAACCTGTGTTGCTATGCATTTTCTTGCTTCCAAGACCAAGTGCATTGCCATGAGCTATTCTTCCTGCCCGCTTCTCTCTGCTAAACAATACTTCACTACCCTCTTTGCCTCTCTATTCTCTCACTTCTGTCATATGTTCATTCTTTCTCCCTCTACTCTTTAACCTTTTATATTTTCTCCTTTTTCTGACATTGACTTTGCTGACTCTTTTTCTTCGAAAAGTCTTCTTCTTCATTCCTCCAGTGCCTATTCTCCCACTCAACCATGTTGTGGCTTTTCTCTCTCTCCCTCTTCCTTAATGTTTTTTTTTCTTCCCTTTTCTGACTCTGAAATCTCTTCCTTTCTTGCTTAGGCCCAACTGTCCCTCTGCACCCTCTTCCTTCCTCTTTATGACCTGCTATCTATCATTCTTCTCACTGAACTTTCCAATTCTTTGCCACTTACTTCCAGTTTTCCTTTACCTTTCAAGATGCTTCCATTCTCATTATTCTTAAAAAACGTCACTTTAATGATCTCTCTATCTCTCTTCTTCCCCTTCTAACTAAGTTAATTGAACACATTATCTATTAACTGATCTCTGTCCATGTGAATAATAATGCACTCCTTCCCCTTTGTCAACCAGGTTTCTGCCTGTCAGGCTCAAACAAAACCAACCTTCTTGCTATTTGTGACTCTCTTCCATCTGCTCATTATCCACAACAATCCTTCTTTCTTATACTTCTCGACCTGTCGGCTGCCTTCAACATGGACAACCACTCTGTTCTGCTGTCTCCTCTTCATGGCTCTGTTCTGGAATGGTTTTGCTCTTATCTTTCCTGACACACTTTTTCTATATCCTGGGCAGGGCACTTGAACCTTTCCAAGGCTCTTCCTTCCCACCTCAACTATTACTGCTGCTCCCCCCCTTTTCCTAGCTGTTTTCCACCCTCTTCCTTCTCATTATCGCCTTGTGTTTGTAATCTGGACGTTATCTTCGATTCTTCTATTCTTCTCTACCTTTTTTCTCATCACATCTCTGCGATTGTTTAGTCTTGCCATTTTCAGCTCTTCAACCTCTGCAAGGCTTGTCAGTTACACACAATTGATGACTCTAAACTCCTTGTCTCTTCTCTTGTTTTCTCGCATTTATTATAATGTTCTAGTCTTCTTCTTGGCCTTACAGACTACCAACTAGCCCCCTTTGGGTCAATCTATAACTCTTCCATTCATCTTCTTTATTTTATCTCCCCATCTCTGTACTCTCTACGTTGGTTGTCCTTTTAATCCTGTCTATAATTTAACTTTGTTTGCATTGTCTCTAAATGCCTTCACAGTGTAGCTCCTCACTAATCTCTTTCTAGTCCCCCCTTGGTCCCTCCGGTCTAAGTCTCTCATTCTCTCATCTGTTCCTGTTCTCCCTGTGCTTCATCCAAGTTTCTTTCTTTTTCATTGCTTACACCTGAACACTGGGATGCAGTTCCTCTTCCTCTCCTCTCTCTTTCCTCCCTCTGTCTTTCTAAATCCCATCTAAGGATCACCTTCCTTCAATTGGTTTGTGTCATTTGTACTCACCTTTTATATAGTGTGTTCAATTTTAAAGCGTTTAGGCATGAAGCGTTATATAAAAACAACAAAAATACAAATACCAAACACCACCGGTCACTTCACCCAGGGCATCATTAGGGGGCATCCTATATGAAGAAGGAGAGTCCAGAGAGGCAAACATGGCTTCAGGAAGGACATGTTTGCCTTTAGAATTTCTCCATCTTGGGACCTCCGCAAAAACAATATACAATGGCAGTCGCATAACTCGAGAGAAGAAAAGTTTTATTTTTTAAAATGTTGTATTTAGAATACTGGCATTCTGAATCTGTCAATTTCTTTCTGCTATGGATTCCATTAGTGAACAACAGAAAAACGTGTATTGTCTTCCACCTGAATAACGAAAATATTCGAAACACTGCAATGCACAAATCTGTCAATGTTCCAGCGGTCAAGTCCTAAAAATGAAAGTGGGGGGACTCATCAACAAACTCAATGGTAAGTAACGTTGCCAGAAATAAGCATATCAAGGTGAAATATGCACATTTCATTAAATTGGCTTTGCATAACCACCCAAATTGCACAGGGCGAATGGCTGTTGCCTTTCATAAAATCAACACAAACACAAAACCAAGAAAGGATATTTTATTTTAATAGAGTTTTTGAAAACGTTAAAAGGTGTGCATGTTTTAAACTCCAAGAACCAATACAAATGTTTTCCCTGGAACTTGCATCACCGAAATGCGGCATTTCACCTTTATTTGTTTATTATTTTCCATGAGGTTATACAGTGGTCAAGTGCCCGGCCTGCAAACCTCAATACTGTGGTTTGATTGCTGGGGTCGGCTTTATGATATAAGTCATTTATAACGCGTCTGTACACAAGTAATACTTATTATTTATTAATGTGTTTTATTTTATAAATAAACTTTTCACATAGAATATACATCATAAACATAATAAATAAATACATGTATAGTCCATATGCATAGTCGAATACAAATATCTAAAATATGTTCTAACTTAATTCATCCTATCTACTAAAATCATGCACTTAGCATAATTAAAAACAGAGGTTAAGAAATACATCTAAAACATATAATTATAGGGTCAATATTTTATGTTTCACCAAGTTAATTTCTTGCTTTCTTAGGGGATACATCATATGGACAACAATAAATACCCGTCACATCAAAGCCACTTTAATCGATATCCTAAGCTGTTTCTCAAGCACAAGCCAAACGTTATACATTGCGATAAAAATCTTCAAGTTAGAAGTATTGACACTTTGCCACCAGAAAATATCTTCATCTATATGTTCAATGGCATGAACATATTTGTCGTAATGTCTTTTGTACGTGTTCAGCATCTTGGGGCAACTAGTCAGTAGATGTTTCCCAGTCTCAACAATTTTATTATCCTTACAAAGCACACAATAACGATCCGCCATAGGGATCTTATCAATTACGCCAGTAATAGCTAAGACTGGGAGCTGATTAATCATGACTAAAAGTATAAATTGTCTCAGTCTTGGCATTGGTCATGAATTCAAATATGGCTGTGGTTTTTTGTTAGTATATAACATATACTGAACAAAATGGTATTTTTGGAGACCTTCTAATCGAACATAGTTTCCTATCCAGTCCCCCAGATCGACTTTCCTTGATAAAGCAGATTTTACTGCAGGCCAATATTCCCCCGCTCTCATAGTCTAATTTATCTCGTCTAAATACTTCTCAATATTTTCCTTAAAAAGGGACTTCTTGGACTCCTTATTAGATACCAACAACTGGTTACTAGAGGTAGTCATTAACTTCAAGTATAGTTCAGCCCTTCTCTTTAATACCAAAGATTTCAATGAGGAAAGCCATAATTCCAATCTAAGAACAGCCATAGGTATGCAGGTAGGAAGGTCCATGATGTTTTTCCAATACTTGCCCTCAACTACCTGCAACCAGTTAAGATTGATTGTCTGCAGGGCTTCTAGACCATAAACCATCATTGGAGCAAGTACTTGTAAATACAATAAACTTGCAGCCCAAATTGTGGAGCCCCCATGTGCCTTAGTGATTCGATAGACGAGGGCCATAATTTAAGCAGCTCTGACCTTTCTTGCTTGTATGAATAGTCGGTAGTCATTACCCTTTTCAAAATCGATGCCAAGATACTTATAACTAGGTGTATACAGTATCTCCAATTCTTGTATCTTTACTCTGGTACGGGCAATTTTTTTTACTGGTTAACATCATTGCTTGAGTCTCCTCCATGTTAATTATAAGATCGTTACTTTTAGCATACTGCCACAGGGCCTCCGCCGATCTCTGTAGTCCGCTGATAGTATGATCAAGAATGACCAAATCATCTGCGTAAGTGAGTACTGGGCATTGCTCCTGTCCTACCAGTGGAGGACAATTATGCACGGCACACATTGCATCTGGTAGGTCGTAGACGAACAGGTTGTATGATGTAGGTGCCGTAACACAACCATGTTTGACACCTCGATTCTGTTCTACTTCTGCCCTTCATATTCCCTTGAGCATCTAACTTTAGCAAGGTGGTGTTGTTTACATGGAGGAGTCTCAAGTAATATAATAGGTCGTGAGGACAGCCTAAAAATTGTAATTTTGACCAAAGAAGCTCTCTACGAACCCTGTCGAAAGCTGCTTTAAAATCTATGAATAAGGCGTAGAGAGGAGAATTCCTGGCATTAGTGCATAAGGTGTCTAGGATCATCAAGTTATGAGAGGTAGAGTAACCCTTCCTAAAACTGCCCTGAAAGCGCTTAAGTAACCCTCTTTTGTCTGCCCAATCCTGTAGTTCTTTTAACAGTAAACCTGCAAACAATTTACCAGAGCAATCCAGCATGGATAGTAATCTTTAGTTTCCAGGGTCATACTAATCACCTTTTATGTGAATTGGAATAAGAATTGACTTCTGCCAGGAACTCGGAATCCTCCCCTCAACTAAAGGCCTGTCAAATAGAATCTTCAATCCCTCTGCCCAAAAAAACAGGTTAATTTTCATAGCTATGTTTGCTAGGCCATTTGGGCCCGGCGCGCAAGATGATTTTAGTCTTTTTATTTTGAGTAAAAGTTGGTCTACTGTAATTTAAAATGGAGGGCTTGGCGAACAAGTAATCGGTGGGCTCCTGTCGAGTTCAGCTGGCGGGATGTTCTGCTTCATCAAAAACCTTTCCCATGTATGTGCTCCTATAGGGTTGATCATAGGGGTTTGCCTGTTACCCCTAGCATCACCCAATAAGGCCCATACATTGTGGGTATTTTTAGTGCAGAGTAATCGTACCGTGTCCTGTGATTGCACTAATGTCCTCAGGTATCTTTTTTGCTTTATCCATGCTCTATATTTATTTTTAAGCATCTTAGTAATAGAGCAATAGGAAGTATATGTGAGACTCGTCTTTTTGGCCCTTCGAATTGCTGCTCTCAAAATTCTCTTGGTGTCTCTGGCCTCATAGTCATATCTATTTCTCTTAATTGGACCGTCAACATCTATCTCTGTCCCCACTGTGGCATACGCCCGAGAGAACAAGGAAATCAATTTTTCAATGCAATCTACAGACATATCTTGAAAAATAATTATATCGGGATGTTGCTCAGCTGCTATTGCATTTGCCACTTTTATTATATTTTTCTCGGGCCAACAAATACTCGTAGCAGCATGATTAGTCCTCACATTTCCCAGTGGTCTCAGGTTAGTTGCCAATTCTTTTATCTTGAGCGACAGAGCGAGTGACGCATGGTCACTCCAGCTATTACTGTTGATTTCAAGATTCCTAACATATACCGCAATTTCAAGGGTGTGAAAAATATAGTCCAGAGTGCTTTTAGCTGTACAGCTTTCCCATGTTGATTTACCAGGGTGATCACTTAGCGTCCGTCCATTGATCATTTCCATCCCCCACTGTTTAAAGAAACTCAGCCATTGGAGGCCAGCATAGTCATAAATTGTGTGTAACATTTTACATTTTGATTTTAAGTTAGGATTATTCGTAGGCCAGTACCCACCCGTCATATGACAGTTAAAATCCCCTAAAGTAATAATGCATTTATTTTCTTCATTAATGACCAAGCAATCATGACCTCATGCAATGTTTCCTGCATTGATTCATTCTGACCAGTACCCGGTGGGTAGTACAGTTTCAACAGCAGGACTTTCTCTCTCAAACCCTCAATTAACATTTCAAATTACACAGCTATAAGTAAATCGTCCAAATTTGTAAATGTACGGCAAGAATTAACCCTATGTGGTATTCCAACAATTAAATCTCAGGAAGGTCTGTCACGGGGACCCTTTTTAGCACAGGACTGATACAGAGTGTACCCATTCAACACAATTTGTGTAGTAAGCCATATCTCTTGGAGGCAAATCAGCAAGAACTTAGTGATAAAAGAGAGAGAGCCTCCTGCCGAAAATAAGTGGCTGAACCCTCTACAATTCAACGATAGTATTGTGTAATCTCATTCTTTATTCAGGGCCACAGGAAGGGATTCAGCTAACCACTTGAGGATGTTTTGAATGTCTTCAATTTGTACTAGTTTCCCCTCTGTAATCGGGGGAACAGTGGGCTTGCTCTCAGTTATCATCATCATTTCCCTTGGACAGGTCAAGTCCTCTTTGTCGGGATCAGCATCCACTTCCACGTCCGCGTCCAGTAAGCTGTCTTTGTATGTCTGGATCATTTGGGCAGTCGACTGGAATTTACAATGTATAGCCGATACATTAGTATTTCTGCTATTAAGAGGTTCAACAAATTCCAAGTCAGCGGATTGCAGTACTCTCAGTTGGGGAATTGAATGCAGTCTAGTCATGAAGTCGGTTCGAGTGAGCCAATCGTGATCACTACTTCGATACAAATTCTTAACAAAAAGAGTATTCTTCTTGCTCCCCTCTGATCCCGACCCCTTGGCTGCCGCTATAAAGTTTGTTTTGTCTCTTAGTGCCGCAATTTGCTGTGTGCTGAGTGGTGTTGAGGTGATCTTATCAGACTCTTCTTCCAGTAAGGACTGGGAAAGGTCTGCCATTTCTTTGTCTATCAATGGTGCCTCGTCCCTTTCAGGAATTAACCAACTGGTAAGGCAACCTTCATCCAGCGGACTGCGTTTTTTGGCGTTTGCTACTCTTTTTTCTCGTTTTTTTTCATCTGCTTTTCCACTGGAAGCGTAGGCGGTAGAGGGCAAGCAACCATGCAGGGCCGTTTTCTCCTCGCAGCTCTTTTAGCTAGTCTTCGCTGATTACGAGAGAAATATATTTCAGCGTTATTATCCCTTTAGTGTCAGGTATCTGAATAATATTAGGTTCAGCAGTCAGCCTTACTGCCTCAGATAAGTTACTCTCTGCCTCTTCAATCAAGCTTTGATTACTGTTAATAGTGGGGACAGGATTAATAGTATTCTCCTGTTTTCGACCTCACATTTTTAATAAGATCTTTAGGGCAAATTGGAGCAAGGCCACCAATGACTGTAGTTCCATCAGTGCGTTGGGACAAGAAAAGGATTCACCAGTGACTTCCATTACAGTGTGATCAACAAGGGCAGCCAGATTTGGTGATACAGACAACTGCTCCACATGAACAGTTGGTTCATGTTTATCTTTAATAAGCAAGTCAATTGAGCCCCCCTCCATAACCATAGGGGGAGCCATTGATCTTTGCATGGACAAACATAAGTCCAACAGTGAATTGTTGTCGATGACTTCTTCATTCTGTTTCTCCTGTCGATCATTGCTGCTCATGCTGGTTGTATCGCCCGTCTCTGGGGGGAGATTTTTTTCTTTTCCCAGGTTTCCCAGATTCGGATGAAAAAAAGAAGTAATGGACCCTGGATTTACCGCGACAGATTTCTCAATTTTATTTTCGTCATAATTTTTTCCTCATTTCATCGCGCGTTCTTTCCCATTCTTTCTTCGTAGGTTATAGTTATATGCCTGGCCCTTCTTGCAGGCAGGCCTCTTTCCTATTACAGTGCTCCTCTTTACAGCTTTACTGTTTTAGATAGTTGTGGAAATTGGTTAGGTCTGCTCTTGTTCCGTCACTCGCAATAGGAAAACCACTTCCTCACTATATAGTAGTGCTTTACAACAACACACTACTAATATTCTTATAGATTACAAGAATAGCAGCTAGCCAAGGCACCTGGTACTTAAGCTTACTTGTGTGCACAGATCAAAGGGCATAAGCCCCAAGTCTCTGCAGCACCTCACAGGAACCCCACACTTTTCCACAGACAACTGCTTTATTGTAAACCCAGCTTGAATAGCCTTGAGTGCCGTTACGAATATTAGATAGTCCAACTCTGGTTTTATCCCTTATTCATGAGTCAGCCACTGTATCAGTTTGATGATCTTACTGTAGGCACTGATCAAGCAGTCTGCTTGAGACACGGACAAGGGGTAATATATTTTGGCAGTCTTACCCGCCACAAGGGGAATTCATTAACCCCCTTTACCCTCTACCCCGCAGGCCAGTAATAGAGATGCAAGGAGCTAGTGCGCACTACGCACAGCTGAAATCAGCGTAATTGTCGCATCTCTCTGTGTTGCTCCGTTGCTCACCAAGCACTGACCAGCCCTTCCTCAATATACTCCAATACTCACAGGGGGCTGGGGTCTCGCACAGGCATGCCGTCGCTGCAACCACAACCTCCAGCTCGAACACACCGCTGAGCCCCGAGCACACCGCTGAGCCCCGAGCTGAGCCCAAGATCTTCCACACCGTGGTCGCGAGCAGCTACAGACGGTGTCCTGTCTCTCAGCTCAGCCACTCGGGTTCAGAGGTTCGAGGAAAGGACCCTTTCCCTGTGAACGTAGAGCATAGAACGTAGGAAGCAACAGACAGTCATCAAGCCGCACTGAATCTGATAGATGAGCTAGTCAGGAGTCAGCCGCTTCAGACAACTTTGCTTAGAAGATCACTGTAGTGTGATGTTTCTATATTGTACACAAGTGTTTCTAGGTGCCACAAGGGAAAGAAGACAGAGGGATGACCAAACAAACTATCTTACTAGGCCTTGTGTCATTCAGATTGTGCAAGTGCACGGGCGAAGGGAGAGGGGAAGTGTCAGTGGAGCGAGGGGGGAGAGTGAAATAGGCAAAGCTCAAGTAAGTGCTGCCGGAGTGACCGGCTTAAGTAAGTGCAAGGAGGCAGGGGACTGTAGGTTTGCAGATACAGTCTTAAGTGTGTGTTAGGCCTGTAGGCAGTGCAAGGGGCTAGTGGTCGTGAAGGAGACTGGTGTTCATTTAGGTTCAGAGGGTGGCCAGGTAACCAGTTAGTGCAGCAGACAGGTAT
The DNA here is from genome assembly GCF_040938575.1 of Ambystoma mexicanum. Classification (NCBI taxonomy): domain Eukaryota; kingdom Metazoa; phylum Chordata; class Amphibia; order Caudata; family Ambystomatidae; genus Ambystoma; species Ambystoma mexicanum. The sequence continues at coordinate 1,081,897,587 of NC_090937.1, read as the reverse complement.
ATCGGCAGGGGAGAGAGAGAAAGCAGAAGCGAAAAGGAAGGTCTTGAGTTGCTTCCGGAACATTAGTTGGTCCTGATCAAGTTTGAGAGAGGCAGCAAGGATGTTCCAGGGGGAGGTGCCCTTAATTCATAATTTCAAAGAAGACATTCAATGTTTCTCATTTTAGCTGGGGGGGACTGAGTCCACCCTCTGAAAAAGTGGGTGGACCGTGTCCACCCATGTGTACCCTCGACTTGAGCTCTGTAATGTTCTCTGTGTACAGCACACAGACCAGTTGGAACAGAAAAAAGAAAGTGGACATGTGCCTGATGCGCACATGTTTGCACTGGCGCACATCAGGAAACCCCCATGAGCACATCACAATTCTGTGAAGCCTAAAACAATCTGGACCTCATTACATGTATGGTGGTTCATTCAAAATGAGAGTAACAGAATCCCTGCCATATGTACTGTGTCGCCATAGTCCAAGTATGGAGGTAAGAATGAGGAAAAACCTCATGCACTTCCTGTATGTTTTTCCTGCAAATAAAAGGATGATTTATCACCCTTGGTAAATCTGCCCACTGAAAATACTTCAATCCCCAATGGAGTCCTACTCCATGGTGGGCAACAACGAGCTGCTGCTCAACTCACTATTTGGCAGATTTACCTTCCAAACAAGTGGTAGTAATGGTAAACACGTTTGATGTTTTTACCACAAATAAGTCTTCTAAACTCGTAATGAAGCCCTCAGGTCATGCCTTTGGTATCTATGAGACCCTGGAGCAGATCCATGTAAATCATTTGTGTTGATGAGCATCACATAGGTACTAAAGATATTCAGCTGCATGTGTGCCTAGATGACAGACGCGCGTGTAATCCACCATTGAGATTGTGGAAGGACTCATGTTTTTTAATATTGTCGAGCGAAATTGCAGTTGTATGTAATGAAGATTAAAAGAATGTAGATTGAAATGCAATATGTATGTGAATTTAAATGAAAATGAGATCAAATATACTGATTTAGTAGAACTGGGCCTTATATTCAATTCACCAGCCTGGTATACGCTGAAAGTCTCCGTGTTGAATTATATACATGATTTCTCTCAGATTGGGTCTTCGAAACTTGACTCACAGAAGTTGTGTTTGATGTGCATGCCAGCTAACTGCAGCCTCAGCACACGTTTATGAAACCTTGTGTATTGTGCATGGAGGATATTTCGGTTTTGGGTGAAACTCTGTCATATTGTTCAATATCTCTAATTCAAGTGTGTGTGTTCATTTTATTTTGTTGTGTTTCAAACTTCTTTGTTTATCTTCAAGCTAAAGTTTGAGAAGAACTCCTGTCCAGCTGTTAGAATGTTCTCTGTGTTGCGAGGTCAGTTGCAGCTGAGCAGTGGAGAGGGGTGTTATGTACATCTACATAATAGATATATCCTAAGAAGTTTACCTGGTGTCTTCTACTGCTTTGGAACCGCACACTTGGGGACGAGCTGGAGGTTGCTCCTCTCCCTGCATGTTTTCTGTTGCCCTCGTGTGACTGTTGGAATACTCTGGAGCTGGTGTCCCCTGGCCATGCTCATCTGGAGGGTGAAATAGCGCCAGTGTGACCGTGCTGCTGGATAGCTGTCCTGATGGATTTTGGCAGGTGTCTTTCCGCTGGTGACATATATCACATCAGCCTGGAATTGACCATGATTAGCCTTGAAGAACTGGACCTGCTGTTGGGTGAGAGGCGTACATTTCCCCAACACCGTCCAGGGACAGGAGGTGACACCAGCCATAAGATACGCTTGGGGGACGAAGCAGGTCTGTAGATTTGAAAGTGTGGGCACCTTTCTCTGGTGACATCACCAAACGGCGGGGAGAACAGCAGAGTTTATGGAACGGTCCGTGGCATTTGGGCTTTGGTGTCAGGATTCTGAAGTCTTGCTAAGGTTAAGGGCCCTTCAACGTGAGTTGGTTTGCCACAGCGAAAGTTCAACGAAGTGACTGACCGAATCGATCTTGAATATTGCCAACAGGGATTATGCTTCTGCTGCGTAACATTTGTCTGGGCTGCAGGTACTGGCAAATCTCATAATTCTTTGCTGTAAGACTCTGCTGTATGTAAAAACAACACAATGACCAGGGAGATTTGAATATACCTTAAACCACTTAGCTCCACTCAATAGAACATTCTTCTTTTTATTTAGTCAAACTTATGTATAATAAATCATTACAAAACAACACACGAGACAATATGCATTACAGTATTTCAGTATTTACATACACACAGGAGTAAAGTGCAAAACATTACATGTATTTCTTGTACATTTTCCACAGCTATTCATCCAAAGATTTTACCCTTCCGACTCAACAAGGCACTGACTAGATCATATATGTCTCATCACTCGACTTGTTACGCAGTGTGTATGCATTACATTGATGTTTTCAAAAGAAGATTTTTCTTTTTTTGAATATATATTTATTCTTTTCAAAAGAAAAAACAATTCAACTTTTATACAGAGAATACATGCCAGTCAGAATCTGACCACATAAATTGCAACATATACACAGTAATTGGCAGTGAATACAAAAAGCCCCAGTTACTCCCAACCCCTACCCCCACCCCTTTCCTCAAACATTAACATTAGTACACACTAATTAAAAACATGAAGTCTAGTATAGCAAAGGAAACCTGCTCCAGATCTTCTCAAACAGGGATTGCTTCTTCTCTCTCCTATATATGACTTTCTCAACGTCTGCTAATCCATGCATCTCTTTCATCCATGCATTAATTTCAACAGATGTTTTAGACTTCCAACTAGCCAACAATATTTTTTCTAATGAGATAAGTTAAGTGGTTTAAGGTGTAGCCTAATCGCCCAGATCATTGTGTGGTTTTTACATGTGTTGGTTCCTGGGAAGATCAGAGAAGACGCCAGGTGTCCCCATATTGTTGTTAAGACTCTGATGTATGTAATGATATACAAGCATTGGCAAAATCATTACACTAACGTGGCATACAAGAGTGTTGTCACAAGTTCTGGGGTTGATGGTGGGATTGGCCACACAGCCACCAATGTGAGTGCCTCAACCATCAACTCATTGGCAACGCCATTAACTGCTTGTTAAATACAAGTGTGTTGCCACTTTCAGGGGTGCCGTAAGCAGGTCTCTTTCAACGATAAGTTCCCTACCACCCCAATTATTACTGAATCCTGGCGATCCCGCTGTGGAATGAGAGATATGGAAAGAAGACTTTTTGGATTATATTATGGCCATTCATGGTCCTACCTTCAGCATTGAAAGACGCAGGGTATTGCTCATGCATTTCCGTGGGTTTGAAGGCAGACGTATACTTAAAAGCTTTCCAGAGCTAGTCGCGCCCAAGTTAGGTGCTCGTGAGGAAGCAGATGTGCCCAATGTGTTTGAAACAATACTTAGGAAGATGGACCAAACAGAATGAAAAGAGAGTGAGCATCATATTGTAGAGATATTACTTTAGCACCAGAGATCAGATTGAGAGTAAATCGGTCTAAGTCTTCATCACAGCCCTTCGCTAACTTTCAAACACGTGCAGATTTGGCCACACTTAAGATGAAAGACTCAGAGATCAAGTTGTGCTTAAGGTGAGAGTAAATAATATCCTGGAAGAGATTTGGGCTAAAGGTGACCCCTTACTTGATGAAGTTCTTGATATATCCAAATGATTAGAACACACTATGGCATGTGTGAGAGAACTATAGTCAAAGGAAGTGAAAGGTCAAAGCTCTGAGGTAGTAAACAGTGTGAACTCTGGCAGGAACTCTGCACACTTCACTAAAAAAACCTGATGTCTTCCACAAAGAAAAAGAGTAGCAAAGTTGAACACTCTGGAGCTACGTGTCCAAAGGAGATGAAGGGGGACAGGAACCTCAGCAATACTGGTCTTGGTGTTGTGCTGTTGCAGAAGCAATTGGTGTGGAGCGGGCCATAGATTTTGCCTCCATGACACTCAAATGAGATACTCATCATTAAAAAAGAGGTGTTGCGTGTGGTATGGACATACACAAATTCAGGGCAATCTTGTGGGGGCAGGGAGTCCATGATTTTCACTGACCACAAGCGACTATTGAGCATATTCAATTCCAAAGGATTAGATCATGCATCAAGAAGGATCCTAAGGTGGGTCACTTCACTGCAAGGTCATCACATTGCTGTGGAACATATTGTGGGAAAAGATAACACACTTTCTGATTTTTTGTCTGGTGCCGAAAGTAACTGTGTGGAGGCCATGTTGGATTCTGAGGATGAGTTAGAGTGAGAAAAGTGTCTTACCTGTGCTTTGGCTATTTTGGAAAAGCAATTGGAAGGTTGCTGAAAGTAAATATGCGACTCTCAGTGAGATAAAAGTGTTGGTTGGTATTGAATAGACCGGCTGGTTGAGTGAGGATGCCTTGGGAGCATTCCACAGAGTTAGGGATGGGCTAAGTATAGAAGGTGTGTATCCTCTAAGGCCAGGACATATTGTACCTCCAGAAGGGATTAGAGCAAATCCTCTTGAGATTAGCCATGTGGCCCACCTAGATATGACAAAGACTAAGAGATGCCTTTGAGCTGACTATTGGTGGCCCAGTCTTGGCAGTCAGGTCAAAGATCTGGTAAAAAAAAACTGTCCAGCTTGCAGTGATTCTGACAACACGCTCAAATGTCATGTCTAACCATTGAAGCCTCTGGAGTGTCCAAAGATGCCATGGGAACATGTGGCCATTGATATTTTAGGTCCTGTGGTGGGCGTATGGGGGGGGTGAAAAAGTATGTTATTGTTCTAATGGACATGTACTCGAAGTGGGCTGAGATCAGAGAATTCCAGGAAGCAGGCAAATGTGCTGTTGTTTAATTCCTGGATCACGTTTTCCAGAGGGAGGGTTTTCCCTGTAGTATCCTTACTGATAATGGTTTTCAATTCACCTGATGCATTACGAAACAGTTTTTGACGGTTATAGGAGTTAACCATTGCAGGTCATCTATACCCCCCTCCCCGAGACAATGGTATGGTTCAACGATTTAATAGTGCCATCATGCAAGGTGTACGCTTGGCAGTGAGGGGAGTTTGGGTCTGAAATAGAGAAGAGATTTTATGTTTATAGACTGGCTCTGCATGCAACAACAGATTTGGTACCATTCTATGCTTTTCAATGAGTAATATTTTGAGTGTAAAAAGTTTCATCTTATTCTAGTTGCTTCAGGTATCACTCTCAAATCTCCCTCTAATTAAAAAGTTCACCTATTTAACTCATGAGATGTATTTATGTTCATGGTTCCCTGTCAAAGACACCTGTGGCCAGATTTCCAAACATCTACACCTGAACTGCCTCCTTGAAGAGTGAAAACAAATGTTAGGAGGATGTCATTGCGGAGCCAATTACCCCCAATGCACCCCCAATGCCCCCAATGCACACACAACACCTTGGAGCTCCAGACTCTGGACATATGCCCCACTGTGGAGTGAAGTAGTCTTCTGGTGTTCATTCCCGCCCCTGCCCCCACCAAGGAGGGCACTCTCCTAAAGGAATGCTGGGGGTTGTTTCTTGGTTACCCTATCAAAGACTTCTGTGATCACAATTCTAAGGGGCATGGTGCTAATCCTCCACCTGAACTGCATCTCTGAAGAGTGGTAGAGGCACAAAGTCCTTATAAGAAGGTCATAATTGAGCAGGTGTTTTGAAATGGGAACCAGAGTGTGCCCCTCACTACCAAGGCATATATAAATTATATTTCACATTAGATTATGTCATATATATTCACTTCCACAGCTACTGATGTTCTCCTCTGGCCGGTTTTTGTGCTTATCACATCATCAGGGAGTCAGTCTCATTTCCAGCAAAGAGCCAGTGCAGGTGTAATCAATCAATGTTGATTCTGTGAAAGGAATTATGGTAGCTGTAGTCATTAGGTTTGCAGGGAACCTGCCTACACCCAAACACCCACAGTGGGGTAGAGAAGGGAGTAGCCCACAGTGTGGCACTCCAAAGCCAGGCATATATCACCTTGGTGCAGCACCCTATAGGACCCTGGAGCTTCCACCCTCCAGACTACTGTAAACATAAACAGCACTGGAAGGAAGGGAAGCACTCTGGTTCCCTGCACAATTCAACTCCACAGCTACTGATGTTCTCCTACGACCAGTTTCTGTGCTTATCACATCATCAGGGAGGCAGTCTCACTTGCAGCAAAGAGCCAGTGCATGTGTAATCAATCAATGTTGATTCTGCTGCAAGGAACTATGATAGCTGTAGATATTATGTTTATAGGGAACCTGCCTACACCCAAACACCCACAGTGGGGTAGAGAAGGGAGTAGCCCTCAGTGTGGCACTCCAAAGCCAGGCATTTATCACCTTGGTGCTGAACCCTATAGGACCCTGGAGCTTCCACCCTCCAGAGTGTAAATCTAGAAAATGACCCTAACCAAACATACAAGGTATATTATGTTGGCCATAAACCAATCGCATCACATAACCAACATCGCAAGCACAGACTCGTCAGTATAGCCATAGGGCGTCCATCTGGTGTAACATTCGCCATTTGCATTTTTTCCTTTCTGTTAAAATGCTTTGCAAAACGTATTATATTCTGAAAGCTCATACACAAGGCCGCAGCTTGCATGTGGAAAGAACAGCCCAGACAGGAATGCCAAACAGTACAGAAATACCTTGTTTTCCTCCCTCACTGAGTCCTTGAAAGCAAGCAGAAACGGCATTTAATCAATGGCCCAGGTGCCGGCCTGTCTCCCTGCAGCTGTAGAAACAGGCAGTTAAAACATGATTTAGACTTTTCTAGCAGTCCTCCTGTGCGGATCTTCCTTAGAACAGGTGACCCTTAGCTCACAAATAGAAACTGGTAGATAACATGCTTGGAATGTGCCTCTCTCGCGAATATGATATCTTAAAAGAACAAGTGCTTTGTGTTCGTAATAACAAGAACTATGTCTGCAACTTTTGCTAACTATATGAAACTTGTCATAATTATCATAATTGTCAATCACCGAACTCTAGCTCAAGAAGATACATTATGCGCGGTTCTGATGTGCCTTGAAGGCTGTTATTTTGTATGTATGTAACTGTTTATATGATGTTCACTCCTTGCGCCTCACAAGGGTGACACACGTTGCGAGACGTTAGACCCCAGTCGGCCGACTGAGCATACCTTTTTGAAATAAACCATACTATTTGGGAAATCGAACCTTGTGTCTGTCGTATCACTAGTATATGGTGATTGTGCTTTGATTTCCATATGCGAGGGTCTTCAGGGCCTAGCAAAAATGGTGCCCGAATAGGGACCCTCCCCCTTTTGCTCCATCGTATACGTTAAGGTTCAAGAAGGCGAAAGCGAATCGAGGACGAGGCCGTCGAGCTCGGATCGAGAAGTGTTCAGGGCGCCTCTGTGAAAGTGATGAGAGACTCCTTTGCAGATCTGTACACAGCTGGTCCCTGATCCACGAGCAGCAGCCAGAGAGCATCGAGGCAATGGTCCTGAAACAAGGCAGATTGAGCCAGATATGCAGTCACAACGATTCTTGTTTGCTTCTGTATACGGATGAATTGAGTCTTGAGTGACAAACTGATTGATCAAGTGAGTCGTGCCCCGATCCGTAACAGCCCTGATATTGATTGAGTGTTGCTCTTGCAAGATCAAACGCCCAGGTTAAGGAAACGAGTTAAGATCAATTATGCCTTGGAAATTGTCTTCCTGTCTAGTGGGATTCTTCCACTGTGGTAGACAATCTTTGCAAACTGGCCAGGTTGCGCCATCTGCAGGGTTGCCAGCATTTGAAATGTATGTAAAATATGGCACAGGGGCAATAATGTTTAACGCAATTTGGCATCAGCAGACCAGACATGTAGCAGACTTGCAATGGCCGAACGAGGGGACTTTTGAATTAGCACGTATAGACCACTTAGAATCAGTATTGTTACGCAAGAAGGCACGTCCAGCGGCATTCGATGTCGTGAGAGACTGGAGAAGGAAGCTAATCTCTGTTTAAGAAGTAGGGAGAAACATGCACAAAGACATAAATCAAACACAGAGAAAGTGCCAGAACTAGATGAGCTTAAAGTGACAGAGGATATCAGAAGACAGGACAGGAGCTTTCAATTAGGCATACAAAAAATCTATCCATAACAAGATTTGCATACATCAGATGAATTGATAAATAAAATTCTGAATGAACGAAGAAATGAACGTGCTCAAGGTAGTACTACTGACCCTATTGTACCTCTAACCATTGCTCCTCCACCTTTGCTACCACCCCCATTCCTGTTGTTCCGTCTGCACCAGCTCCCCCTGTACACGTGACACAATTCCCTCCATTGCCAACAGAGCGTGAGTTAGCGGTTGCTAAAGTGCTGAAAGGAAGCACCAGAGTAACACGTAGTACGGTTAGTAGGGAGAGGAAAGAACAGCTGAAAGAGTGGGCAGACATGTTTATTGAAGGCAATGATGAGGGATCTCTGCAGAGTTCCATGTATGACTATAAGAAGCTTGGCGAACAACAGGTATTTTTAGGATGCATGGGGGAGTATCTTGTAGAAGAATGGAAAAAATTGACTGGTACATTGGCACGGCAGGAGTTGCGAGATTTAAATGTTTTCTCTCGAATGCGGGCTGGTGCGTCAGAAATACGAGAACACGTAGGCCGGCTATTTGTGTTCAAAGGTGATCTTGACCAATTGACTAACGAGATGAGAAGTGGGAAACAACAGGGGGTTCCATATGTCCTGCAGCAAATTTTGCCGCCGTTAAAACCTGTTAGTGAATAGATGAAAATGTGTACGCGAGAGGCGCTTAGATGGATTACAGATATACGCATAACCCCGATAGAAGTACATGATACGTTTAGTCAGTATACCCTAGAGATGCAGAGAAAGGTATTGCAGGTGATGGTTGAATATTTGCAAGATGAGTGTTTTAAAAAGAATTCTTTTTTTCCCCTGATTTAATGACAATATACAAAAGAGCATTTTTGTCTGAAACTGGGAAGGCAGCTCTCTCTCTCGATTTAGCTTTAGCTTTAGATTTAGCGAACGGCTGAGGAAGCACCTAGTTTACAATTGCCTATGAGAGAAGTGCCCCCCACATTTGTTGCGAAAGTAGAGATTGCTTCTACAGATGGAAATGCAGTGCAGGTTATAGAAGCCCATTACACTGCACAGTTTGTGCATGTCCCTTTTTCGAGACAGGAGGTAAACAATATTAAACAAACAATCCCCGATCTTAGAAAGAATCCGGCGGGATTTTACAAGGAAATTGAGTCTGTTTTAAATTCGTCTGTTTTCACAATGAGTGATATTGATCTGTTATTTCCTGTGATTCTCCCTATAGACATATAGAAACAAATTAGAAATGTAGATGATATTAGTATTTTGGGTGATACATGGGAACATTTGATTAAAGATGCTGCAGACAGAAAAGCTGGCGAGAAGCCGCCCCCAGTCATGTTAGCCCTACCAGCATGAATAGTACAGAAATTGAACATTTTAATACCTGAAAAAGTATGTATGAAAAGCTGTGGCAAAAAAAAGTTTAAGGAAAGACTTACGCATGATTAAGAAAAGATGCGTAGACCAGGCTGTCAAAATACTGAAAATCAAAGAACGACGTCAAATTTATCTCAACTGGTTGAGATCTCATATGACTCAAATTGATCAAAATTGTGCAGAAATTATGCTATCACTACTAATAACAAAGAACACACGTGAAATTTGGGCAATTTTGAATAAAGGCAATACCAAATGCATACGTACCATCTCAAATGAAATCTGCAGCGATACATGGTTTGATTACTTTACATCAATCTACAATATGCCCATGGTTACTCCAAAGGTTCCATCAGAATCTCAAGTAACTGCCTGGGATATTACACCTTCGTCCCAAGTGCTTGAACCCTCTATCGGAAAGCTTAAGAACTCGAGAGCTGCTGGGCCCGATCAAATTTCAAACCTACTGCTAAAGAAACACAAGACACACTGGGCTAAATTTATTCAAGGCCTATTTCTAAAGATTTCGACTACCAAGAAAATACCAACCTCATGGTGCAAGGCAATAGTGGTTCCAATTTATAAGAAGGGCAGTAGAGCTGATCCTGTAAACTATCGGCCTATTGCCCTTCTCGATACAATTGGAAAAATATTCATCTCCTTCTTGCGTCAAAGATTGGTTCAATGGGCATCCAAAGCTGGATTATCTGACTGTCGTCAAACCGGCTTCACGACCCAAGTAGGCATGGATGTCAATCTTATCCTTATAACACTCTTGAAACTGACTGCTTTGGAATCCAGGAAAAAAGTCTTCTTTGCCTTTGTCGACTTACGACAAGCATTTGACGCAATCAATCGCCAGAAATTATGGAATAAATTACGATCATGTAAGTGCCCAAAGCAGCTCTTGGATCCAATTATCGCCTTACATACGGATACCACAATTCAAATTAGACTGAATTCCCAAGGCGACCTTACTCCGCCAATAAGGACACATAAAGGCGTGAAACAGGGCTGCCCACTTGCAGCGGACCTTTTCAAATTATTCCTTGCTGACCTCCCAGTATGGTTGGCTAAAGTCCACAGTTTTCCGCCAAAGATCAACTGGTCTCATCTGAAATGTCTGGTTTATGCGGACGATAGTGTCCTAATCGACCAAACACAGATCGGGTTACAACGTCTTGTACAGGGGTTAAATGATTATCTGACTGCAAACGACTTGTCTTTAAACACCGAAAAAACTAAGATCATGTGTATTGGGCACACCATCTCAAGAAAAGTCAAACAATTTCTTTGGGCCGTTGGAAATTACTGTTTAAACACCGTGGACTCAATCCGATATCTGGGTGTACTGATAAATGACTCAATCTGTGAAGTTGCTTGGACTTCTGATCTAATTGATAGAACCGACATTCTAGCTTTAAAAGGTGCGAAAATCAACAAAGAATATGGAAAATTCTCAATTGCACCCGTAAAACTGTTCTATCTGCAGAAAGTAATTCATACACTCACCTTTGGTGGAGAAGCAGGGTGGAATATGGATCATAGCCTTTGGCAATGACTTGAAGGAAAGTTTTGGCGACGTGTCCTGGGCCTTCCTAATTACATCTCGATTTGCTCCTTGCGATACGAATTGGCACTGGACTCATCATATATGACGATCATTTGAAAATCACTCTCCACTCTGCGAAAAATGTATCTTGGTTCTGAAATACCTGCCTACCAAATTTTCATCAATGACGACGATTGTTCACATACACCAATCTTGACATCATGGGTGCATAAACTAAAAGCTATAATGGTAGTTGCAAACATCAGTGAGTCCGAACTTCTCACCCGTCCTCAATATGCCAAAAGAAAGCTAGAAACATGGGACTGGATATCAACTTACGATGTGCGAGCATACTTCAAATCAACCTTGCCTCCTTCTCGAGGCACAGTAAAATTGCATTCTTCTCCAAACTACCTGACAAACTGTCCCTCACGCCATCAAAGGAGCCAGTTCCTAAGATTTCGCTTAAACGCCCAACAAACCAAGGAAATGCAATGGATACGGCACAATAAGGAAATCAGCGACAACAAATGTCGGTTTTGCGCTGCATCGGAGGTAGAGTCCCTAAAGCACCTAGTAACCGAGTGTCCAATGGTGATTGCTCAACGTGAACTCCATCTGGGCAAATTCAAACCATCTTTCTACAATGCGGACGATTGGTGGGAACTTGTTGTGGCTGGCAGAAATATCAATCTTACATGCAACTTAATTAATTTTCTTGATACGATTTTGCAGGCTGAGCCAATCTGAGTTGTGCTCTGTCAACTAAGGCTTTAGATTTACATGCAAAGAAATCTGTTTAAGTTCCACTGAAGAATGTGATTCTTGGAGATTATTTTTTCTCTTTTTTTTTGAAATTCCCAAAGTTGACTAAGCGGTTTAGAATTTTCTGTAGACTAAGGACTTTGCTGAACCAATGTAACAAAAGTTTGATATTGTATATTAAACTGTAGTTTTACAATAAAAAAAAAAAATAATACCTGAAAAACGCATTACCTGGGATAAATTAACGGCTTGCGTACAGGGTAAATATGAACCGGCTACTGACTATTTCAATTGATTTGAAGAAATATTTGCAGATTTTAGTGGCCAAGATTTGATTACTGAACCCGGGAAGAGGTTTTTTGTTGATAAGTATGTACGAGGGTTGTTACCGAAAATTCAAAATTTAATAATGACATCTGAGAGAGCATGGCAGGAAAAATCGCAGAGTGAAGTGCTACACATGGCCCAATATTATGAGAATAGAGTGAATGCGGAGAAGGAGAAATAATTAAGGGACAAAGGGAATTTGAAAACAAGGGTATTGATGCAACAACTAGCAAACAATAACAGAGGTGGCGGGAACACAAAAACAAGAGGGAACTTTTCCAACATGCACAGGGGTCCGATTGGACTTAATCAATGTGCATATTGTAGACAAGAAGGTCATTGGCGAGCACAGTGCCCGCAGGTACAAAATAGGGGTGGGACAGGGGTTGGAACCAGTGTCTATTCCCGTAGACCAGAAAGGCCCCTATGTAGAAATGAAGGTTGGGAATAGGGAGCACACTTTTCAAGTGGAGACAGGTACACAGAAATGTTCAATTGACCATCACCTGGTTCCAGATATACCCCTGTCAGGGAAAAATAATGTTTCAGTAGGGTTTGCAGGTACACCAATAATTAGTCCTGTATCACAGTCAGTACACATAACACTAGGTCCATTCACTGAGTCTTTCCCGTTTCTTTTGCCACAAAATTTCAGAGAAAATGTATTGGGTTTAAATTTGTTGAAAAAATTGAGTGCGGTCATTCATTGTTCTCCTGATGGAGTGTATTTAACTATATCACCACAAAAAGCTCCAGTATCACAATTTTTGTCCAGACCATTACCAACTGAATTAAGTAGTGTACCCACTTGCATATGGGCAATGAACGATAATGATGTTGGCTGTTTGAAGATAGAGCCAGTGAAAATTGTTTTGAAGGAAGGAATTACATTGCCACCCATTCCACAGTATAAAATGTCAGTGGAAGGAGAAAAAGCATTGAAATGCATTGTGTCTGATTTGATTAAACGAGATGTGATTGAATAAATTACTGGAAGCACTTGCAATAGTCCAATTCTTCCGGTTTACAAGAAAGGGGGTAATGAAATACTGTATCGTTTCATAATTGATTTGCACGGATTGAATGAAGTAGTTGATCCCCAATTTCCATTGGTCCCAGATGTGACTACCATTTTGACTATGATTCCAGCAACTGCATCATATTTTAGTGTTGTAGATTTGAATAATGCATTTTTTAGCATTCCGGTACATTCAGACAGCAGATATTTATTTGCTTTTACTCTAGGAGGACGTTCATCCACATTCACACGGATTCCACAAGGGTACACTGAAAGCCAGATTATTTATAGTAGAGCATTGAAGGAACAGCTAGACATGCTAGAGCTACCAACAGGGTGTGTATTATTGCAATACATTGATGACCTATTAATTGCAGCAGACATAGAAGACATTTGCAAGAAAAGCACAGCTGCATTGCTGACACATTTAGCAGCACATGGACACAGGGCATTGTTAAAGAAATTCCAGTATTGTCGAAAGGAGGTGGCCTATTTGGGCTTCCTACTTTCGAAGGAGGGAAAGAGACTGACACCCGAAAGGATAGAAAGCATCTCTGGTATGCCTATTCCAAGAACGCAGAATGAAGTCAGAGCTATAATAGGCATGGCTTCATATTGTAGGCAGTGGATTGCGAATATCGCCATGATTGTGAAACCAATGGTGGCATTGACAAAGAAGGATGTTGCTTTGCCCTTGCCATGGAGTATGGAATGGCAAGAAGCATTTGATTTGCTCAAAGCTGCATTGTGCTCAGCTCCAGTTTTGGGCACACCAAATTATGAAAAGAATGTTAAGTTATTTGTGCATGAAAAAGGATGGATGTGCTTTGGCTGTTTTGACCCAGGAACAAGGAGGGAGAAATAGACCCTGCGGTTATTTTTCTTCCGCGCTGGATCCTGTTGCATGCGCTTTGCTGCACTGTTTGCGAGCTGTTGCTGCAGCTGCCACGTCAGTAAAACAAACCGAGGGAATGGTTTTGGGTCACGCTTTAACCATAATGGTGCCTCACGCAGTAGACCTTCTTTTAAATAGAACGCAGACGCAACATCTTACATCAGCCAAGCTGACGAGATATGAAATAGTTCTATTTGCACCACATATTCAAATTATGAAGTGTTGCGCTTTGAATCCGGCTGAGTTAATGCCCCCTCCCAATGAAAGAATGGGTGAAAAAGAACTCCCCCATGATTGTTTAATGGTTACTGAGCAAGAAACGAAAGGAAAAATTGACCTAACAGATACCCCCACAGAAAGAGCCAGATGGAGAACTGTTTTGTGATGGTTCTTGTTTTAAATTACCTGATGGTACATCAACTGCTGCATATGCCTTAACGACTCTAAAGAGTATTGTTGAAAGCAAAAGAATCCCATACAATTCAGCACAGGCTGCGGAGATAATAGCATTAACAAGAGCATGTGAAATTTCTCAAAACCTAAATGTAAACATATATACTGACTGTCAGTACGCATTTGGGGTGGTACACAATTTTGGTCGACTATGGGCTGGGAGGGGTTTCCTGACATCACATGGAACCAAGATCCAACATGGCACTTTGATAGTAAGATTGTTGCCTGCCCTTGTGCTTCCTAAACGACTAGCAATAATGAAATGCGAAGCGCATAAAAAAAGAACATGTAACTTTGGAAAAGGAAACGCACTTGCAGACAAAATTGCAAAACAAACTGCCACTGATATACATATGAAAATGTGCATAGAGAGATCAAATGAGGTACCCTGCATGGTGGAGAATGGAAATGCAAGAGTTAAAGAGAAGCAAACAGAAGCAACTGCAGACAAAATAAAAGCTTGGTCTGAGGGTACAGCAGAATTAGACATAGAGGGTTGCTGCGTGGACAAAAGAAGTAAGAAATGGATGTTGCCAAATGCCTATGTAACAGCGATGGTCATTATGATCCACAGCCCCACGTACATATGTGCTAGGAAAATGATTTAGCATCTAGACACAGTATGGCAGAATTCACACCTTAGAAAAACTGGCGATAGACTAGTCCAGAACTGCATGACCTGTTTGCAACATAACATTGGAAAAGGAACAGCTACACCAGTAGGTAGTTTTGCCACCCACCCTCTATGCCATTTGAAGTCATCCATTTTGATTTCATAGAAATGTAAAGGTGTCAGAATCTCAAGTACGTCCTTGTAGTGGTCTGTGCATTTAGCAAATGGGTGGAGGCCTATCCACGCAAGGATTGCACAGCAATGAGCACAGCAAAAGTGATGCTAAAAGAGTACTATTCCCGATTTGGCCTGCCACAAGTCATATGGTCAGACAACGGCGCGCATTTTGTTGCCGCCATAATATTACAGATTTGTGCAGGCCTCAAGATTGACATGAGATTCCACTCGGCCAGACACCCGATGAGTGCCGGTGTTGTGGAACGCCAGAAAGGTATTTGAAAAAACAAAATTAGAAAAATATGTTCAGGGAGTCAACTGAAGTGGCCTGGTGCGCTGCCATTAGCTTTACTGTGCATGCGAATGTCTGTATAGGCAAGAACTGGACTCTCCCCATACGAAATCGTAATGGGGAGACCCACGAATGTTTGGAGCGCCCCACTGCCTAAACGTTTAAATGAAATTGAATACCCTTTGCTCAACACTTATTGTAACGTGTTAACTCGGAAATTGGGTTTGATTCATCAGCAGGTGCAGGAGGCTCTTCCTGTCAAATACACCGGCCCTGGGCATTGTCTGCAGCCAGGAGACTGGGTGCTGATGAAGAATTTCGAGCGAAAATCTTCACTTGCACCGAGTTGGAAGGGCCACTACCAGGTCCGCCTGGCAACACAGACTTCAGTCCAAGTAGATGGTCGCAAGGCGTGGATCCATGCGTCGGACACGAAAATAATTCCATTCCCTTTGAAAGAGCTGCCTAATCCAAATGCAGAGAAATAAACAGCTGCACTCGATCGAAAAGACACAATCGCCAGTTCTCTGCCAGACGTGCTTCCTAAGGCCGTGCGACGGGCCTGGGGAAATTGGAACAAGGATCAATGGGCAAAAAGGTGTCTCAGCCTTGCCCGACCACTGTTGCATCATCACCCATTGCATTGCAGGCTCACACAAAGCCTGTTACTGGAAATGGAAATGCATTATTCATTGATCACACAGTACCTGGAGCAATAAGATATAACCTACGTTCTCAAAATCGGAAGTGATCTGATCTGCGTGTTTGTTTTGCCTCTATTCCTGACACGGATGAATTGGGAATTGGAGGCCTAGGGAAGTGGAGCGTGGGAGCTGTATCTGCATGAAATTGAAAGCTCCGGAACACGGCTTCCTGGTGCTACCTTTGAAAAGTGAATGACCAATGTGATCACCCTGTGGGGACAAGCGGGGCGCATATGGTACCAACACAATTGATGCTTTCTCAACGCTTTGGAACACTGTGTAGATTCCCAATAAGCTCGCTACTCTTTTATTAAGCAGGCTAATGAGAACTGGCCTAGACGCTTTGCTGTTTTCTGGACGCTTTGCTGTTTTTTGGACGCTTTGCTGTTTAAACGGGTGCTGCTGTGAAGAAATTATTTGCGACGAACATTGCCGAGATAAGGATTGCAGACAATGCCTATACTTACTCCTGTTCCCTCTTGCACCAACGCTGATGATATTACAGAAGTAGAGACTAAAAGGATACATAGAAGGATTTTCTGTAGGAAATATATGTTGATAATTATAACACTATTTTTCATTCTGATTACACTGGTCCCGATACTATGGTGTCTGGAAACTGTGCCTCCGTTAAACTCTCTTTTGCCTGCTGCCAATATTCCTGCCAGAGACAGTCCGGTCCATGTGCTCTCTTATACTCTACCTCCATTAGAAGAAAGATACAGAAGAGGGTATGATAATAACACATTGCTTTTGATCATGAATATGACTCACACTATCCTGAATAGAAGAAATTGTTGGGTCTGCTCCCATCTACCCCAGCATGGCAGGAAAGAAATGGGTTGGTATGTACAGCCATTACCCCTTAATACGGCATGTTATGCATCATTGAGTGCACTATTTTATGGGAAATGGAATAAGAGTGATACGGATCAATTAGATGGAACAAACATATATGAGTTTGAAAGAGTGTTAATGGAACCGGTGGGTTGTTCCATATTTAACAGGGCAAGGATAATTAAACCGATGGTAAGACCAGTAGATAGACTTTATGTGCCTTATAAATCATCTGTAATCCCTTTTCACATGAATCCAGTAGGGAACAAAGCCTTGTGTCCCCCTCCTATGCTATTAATTACAGCCCACGTACTGTCCCATTTTGCTTACAAAAGAAGGGTTCTAACACAGTAGGGACATTCACTAGATGCATGAATATTGCAGTACTTGAGAAAGAAGAAGAAGCAATATATGTATGTGATCCCGTTTATTTCATATGTGGAGAACAAGCTTATCCCTGGTTGCGTAGAAATTGGGGAGGGACCTGTTACTTAGGGATCCTTTTCCCTGGTGTATTCATTTCCAAAACGTCAGACATATCCTAATTATCCAGATCTAGGCCACGGCAGGATGACACAGGATTAATTGCAGAGGACATAGCAAAATCATTTATCCCATTCTGGGGGCAAGCCATAAACTCTTGGAATATAGGAAAACTGTCCAGGGTATTAGAAAAAAACGATAAATGGAACAACCAACATATTATATAACATGCCATTAGAAGAAAAGGCAGTTAGATTAATGACACTTCAAAATAGAATGGCTCTTGATATAATCTTGGCCAATCGTGGCGGTGTGTGTAAAATCATGGGGTCAGTGTGCTGTGTATTTGGAAGTGACTCCTCCCCTACGATTTTTGAAGCGATCAAGAAATTGCTCATTCTGAGCTCTGACATTCATACCCCGACAGGCGGTTGGGAGCTGAATATAAATTCATGATTTTAGGAGTTACTGCACTCATGGGGATGGAAGCTAATTGCAATCTTAGTAACTTTACTTGAAATCCTCATGGCCTGTTGTTGTTGCATACACTGCCTGCCAATCTTTTGCTCTGAAATAACAAATGAATGTGTACACATGATAACCGAAAAAAGAACTCCCAGGTTGAATAAGAATATAAATAATGAAATCGAAACAATGAAAGAATTCATGTCAATTAATATTTCAGATGACGATTACAGTAGCATGTGTAGTTCAGAATTATATACATGGTCAGATGAAGATGAGATGTATGGATGATGCTCTTGGCTTACAGCAAAAGGAGGGTTTGTAAATCTAGAAAACGACCCTAACCAAACATACAAGATATATTATGTTGGCCATAAACCAATCGCATCACATAAACAACATCGCAAGCACAGACGCGTCAGTATAACCATAGGGCGTCCATCTTGTGTAACATTCGCCATTAGCTTTTTTCCTTTCTGTTAAAATGCTTTGCAAAACGTATTATATTCTGAAAGCTCATAAACGGTACGAGACCGCAGCTTGCATGTTGAAAGAACAGCCCAGACAGGAATGCCAAACAGTACAGAAATAAATTATTTTCCTCCCTCACTGAATCCTCACCAACCTTTGCAAAAAAAGTATACGGCCCACTCTGAATTTTTTTGCAAAGTTTGGAGAGGTTTGGTCCCGGGGGTGCAAAGTTATGGGGGGGGGTCCCAAAACTTTTGTTTTTTCCCATAGAAATAATGGGAAAAAACTTTGCTCACCCCTACAGCCCAAACCGCTGGACAGATTTACACCAAATTTGCGGCAGAAGCGGGGGCTTGGTCCCAAAAGCGTGCCTTTACAAATTTGGTGTAAATCCGTCCAGTATTTTTTTTTTAAATAACCAAAATGTAAGGCAAAAAAATTAGTAATATCTCCACTCGCTCCGCGGACGGACTTCCCGGTTCGCTCCGCGGACAGTGCCCTGATTGGCCGAGCGGCTTGCGTGATGTACGTGGACATGCAACGTGTTCGCTGATTGGATGGCGTGGTGCGTGAAGTGCGTCAGATTTTCTGTGGTGGCCGCCATCTTGCATTCGCGGACGACTGCGGACAGCGCGGTGAAACTTGGATTAAAAATTGTATTTAGTGGAGTGTGTTGGTGTGTATGAGTGTTTGGGGAGGGTGGGGGAGTATGAGATAGGTTCAATGTTCTTTTTTTTATGTGCTAGACTCTTTTGTTGTGTTCGATTTTCCTGCGGACAACACGGCTGTTCTGAAATGTTCGTAAATAAACAGAATGGATTTGGTGTCAAGTTGAAAGTGTTCTAAGAAGACTCGTGGGGTCCTGGAATGTTCACAGGGGGTGTCCTGAAGACGTTATCTGTATTGTTTGTTGTCAAGCTGAAAGTGTTCTAAGAACACTCGCGGTGTCCTGAAATGTTCGTACATAAAGAAAATGGGGGTGTTCTGAGGACGTTGTCCGTGTTGTTCGCTGGCAAGTTGAAAGTGTTCTAAGAACACTCGCGGTGTCCTGAAATGTTTGAAAATAAACAAAATGGGGGTGTTCTGAGGACGTTCTCCTTATTGTGTGCCTGCTTAGCTGTATCCAATGAGGGAATGGCACAGAGAATGAAGTGGAAATGGTAGAAGGGCTGCCTAAGAGTTATGCGGTCTGCAGAGAGGGCGTTCTACACCTGGAGTTTTCCAGCAAATCCAGCATGGAAAGAAGACTGTAGGGATCAGCCAATCAGATGTTGAGGTTGTGGATTTGTGTTCAAAGAGACTGTGTGTAGTGAAGATGGCAGAAGTGGAGAAAGTCAGGGTGTTGGTGCTCGGAGATATGTTTGTGCATGGTTTACAACAGTATGCTCAATGCAGGCATTTTGCAAACAATTTTGATGTTAAAGGAGTGGAGGTGGTGTGGAGCACTGTGCCTGATTGCAATGTACAGGGAATTGTACAAGTTTGTGAAGATATGGGCAGGATCAACAGTCCCCATGTGGTAGTTTTGCACTATGGTGCTTTCCATTTGGGCTATGTCAGTGCTCCTACTTTGTTGGCAGATTTGGAACACTTGGTTCAAGCAGTAATGAACATCCTTCCAAATGCCAAAGTATTTTTTTCTGGATTAGTGTCTAGGGCAATATGGGACAATAGTTCAGTTTTTTGTCCTCAGCAAAACAATGCTAGGTGTGTAATCAACCGAGGCATGTGTGCCTTCATGCTTAGAGCTGGTATGTTCTTCTGTAATAATGAGAATATTGATTCCAGTAATGCTGTTTATTTTAAAGAAGATGGCATTTCCTTATCTTTTATGGGAAATGCCATTCTGTTTTGGAATGTAAGGGTTGCTTTGGAGAAGGTTATGTGAAGATTTTAGGAGTAAAGTAAGAAAAAAAAATACAAAATAACAGGTGTCTGTCAAGCATCTGCAAAAAAACCCCCAAAAAACGGCTCTTTTCAGAGCCAACCTCAAAGGGGAAATGGGGCACACTATTTAAATTTACATTCACCACGCTCAGATTTTCGATATGTCGACGGACATGGCTGTAGTCCGCGGACATCTAAATCACTAGCTAGGGTTTCAGTATGTTCTATGTTACATGTATATAAAGTCAGGGATATTATGGTTAAGTTGTGCTACTAAAAACATATGAAATTCAGTAAAAAAACTTTGTTAAAGGGACGTTATGGTTAAGTTGCGCTACTAAAAACCTATGAAATTCAGTGAAAAAACTTTGTTAAAAGGGACGTTATGGTTAAGTTGCGCTACTAAAAACCTATCAAATTCAGTAAAAAAACTTTGTTAAAAGGGACGTTATGGTTCAAAGTAAAACCGAAAAACCCATGAAATTCGGCAGTTATGGTAAGATAAGCAACCATAACTCGCGCCACCGTGCACTGCTAACACTAACACTAACACCCAGGACATCAAAGATGACATCACAAATGTCATTGATGACATCCTGTGACCACACCCATGCCACATGACGGCCTGTCCACAAACATTGTCCGCACCCGCAGACATTTTAAAAGTGCATTATTAGACAGACTAGTGTGTTCCAAGCAGAAGCTGTACCCTTCCACAGCTCCCCGACCCATTAGTCATTGATCTGGCAACTTTCTACAACTTTTCAAGGCATACTTTTGACTTGATAGTCTGCGGACAGTCCTCTGGAGGGACCCACCCATTCCTTTTTCTCATTCTCAATTTGGCTGTCCAGGATAGAGCATTATGGAAACCCCTGCTCTGCAGATTTTTGTAAACCTGCTGCAATGGCATCTGCTATGGCATCTCTGCTTCCCAATGACCACCACCACCTCAACAACCTGGAGGGCCTGGACAGGGGAACAGGCGCAGTGATACAGAAGATGAGGATCAAAAGGAAGAAGAGGATGAGCAGGAGGAAGTCCCTATCTCCAGTACTCAGAGTGAACTCTGGGTGTGGCAATTTTTTACAACTGTTGGGAATGTCCCAAAGGCTCGTGCAAGCAAGGTGAAATGCACACAGTATAAAGTTGTACTCAGTAGCGGGAAACCTGGCTTATATTCCTATCGGACAACTTCCATGATGAGCCACACCAAATCTAACGACCCGAATGCTCTGAGGAAAGCGATACCTTTCTTGGGTAAGAGTAGGTTGACATCCTCTACCCCATCATCTTCAACTGCTCCTGTTACCACAAAGGATGCTCCTTTGGGGCAGAGGATCCCAGAGCTTCACAGGCCATTGAAAATGCTGCTGACCCTTACCTTTTGAGAGTCACAGTCCCATGTTTGTACTGTGAAGCACCAATCTGTACGGGGGAGCAGTTTCAGAGTGCTTTTGAGGCTGCGGTCAAGGAGCACAAGAAACACTGCCACTTACCTTGATTAAGGCCCACCCAACACTTCCCTCTGTCTACCTGCCCCTTTGTCTCTGTAAGTGGTGCCCCTCCCTGCCTTTCCTCCCCCTACTTCCCTTACCTCTCCTGGAAGAAAGGAAACACAAAAAAGTCACAAAAAAATACAAAAACAAAAAGTCACAAAAAAACGGTTCCTTTAGGAGCCACCTTAGAAGCCACCTTTCACAGTTAAAAAATATAACTGAGAAAATAAGTCACATGCTCCTGTGCACCCTTCATAGACGGCGGACATCAGAAAAAAATATAGGCATGGGGTGAGAGAATTAAAATCATTTTAATTGTTTTGCGTTCAAAAATGGTGGCTCTTAAAAGAACCTTTTTGTTTTTTTGGCTTTTATATTTTTTTTAATTTTTGGTTTTATAATCTGAACTAAGGAACAATTTACTGAATGTAATTATTTCTTCAAACTTTTTCTTTCCCTTTTCTTTATTTCAACAAACTTTATATGTTCACAAAAACTGCTTCAAAGCATTTTGAACATTTTCCAGAAAAATCTGATTACCCCCATCAGTTATATGAACTCTATCTCTCCGGAAAATGTTGGCAATGTCAGTTTGAGCATGGGTGGAGTATTTGAAAGGCGGAACTCCCTCACTCCTGCGCACTTCTGGTTAGTTTAATTCCTTTGGCAAACCTGCAGCCTGAGTCCTGGTTTGTCAAGGAACCAACTCCAGGGTTCCTGGTTGTGAAGACAAGTTGTGGGGTTTGACAAACTGTAGACCTGTAGGCGCTGGTTGGATTGGATAGTCCGGTATTTGTTAGTATGGCAGCTTTGTCAGGTAATGGATGAGTCAGGTTTGTTTAGTGTTAAACAAGTGGTTAGTTTTATTTCTTTAGTTATTCAGCACTAATGAAATACAATCTTGGACGTAGAGGTGCCAGTTTTAACATATTGACACTTTACACAGCTGACACGCGTTTCAACCTTAGTCTTTTTCAAGGCTGTGATTTTGTGAGTTGGTGTGGTAGTGATAAGGTTTACTCAGTGTGGTGATATTCAAGAACAATTTGATAATATCATTTTTCCATTTTCTATACATTGGAAGGAGTAAAACAAAGACAAAACCAGTTGGAATAAAACCAATGCAGTTTTCAAACAAAGCATGTTGTGACACCCAGGAGAGGTGATTTACCATGTTTGGTGATGGTAGTGATAGTGACGCAGTGTAGTATTTAGACAACATAGCATGTCATTTGGTTACAGATCAAAAAGTCAATTAGCAATATGATTTATAGTAGAATAGGAGACAAAGTACCAAGGAAGAAAAGAAGAAAGGAAGAGTTGCTAGTTAGTTAGGGGAGGGCTACAGAAGTTTGCAATTGTGCCTGAGAGAGGAAAATTCTAAATTCTAACCCAATTTGAGTTTTTTCATGAGCTTCAAGAAAGGTGAACTGGTCCTACCCAGTAAGGTGCCAGTGGGCTGGATAGCCGTTTCTGAAAGGGAAAATGTATGAGGTTGAGGGAAGGGATGCACCATGGAAGGGATTGGTGGTGGTTGTAGGAACAGTGAGGCGCTAGTGTGTTCTGCCAGGGGGTCTGGCTACCAAGTGCTTGTAGGCATGGTATAAGGTGCTGCTACAAGCAATGGATCCAAGAGTCCCCCAAACTCCATACACTCTGCCTCCTGAAAGACATCGCCATCTTCAGTGCTCTCTGCAAAGAAAACTCCTGCCACCCTGTCTTCCTGTACACCACACCCAGCAAACCTGATTGGCTAATCCCTGTGTCCACGGACATTCACGACTGTCCGCGGTCTGCGCAGTCCCCTTTCCATGCCAGGCACCCTCAGAAGACCCAGATGTGGCACATGCCATCCTCCGACTGTCACGGTGTCACAACGTCCAATCGAAGGGGGTGGGGAGGATTACACTTAATTTAAACAATTTATTGTACTATGGTGGCTCTTAAAAGAGCTGTTTCTTTTTCAGTTTTGAATTTCCTTTTGCCTTTCTGATTTGTATTTCCTAGAACTACTTACAGATGTTTTCATGTGCACGGTACATCTTTTTCACACAAACTTTCTCAGTGTATTTCGAATATTTACAAGAAACATTTGATTCCCAAAATCACTCCATCAATCTGAAAATTGTTTGCCGCATCCAACTTGATGTTTTTCTTTTCAAAAGTTGCCATGCCTTCACCATTCAAAAAAGCACATACACCTTTATTTACAAGGTGCCTACCTTATTTTAATTGTGCACAAAACACATTTGGGTATCTCCATACTTCCCTTGGATGTATTTCTGAAAAAAACATCTTTACACATGGAAATAGTGACATTAAGCCTCAGAACATATATTTTAATGCAGACTGCAAATATAGATGGAGTAATAAAACCCAAACTATTTCCTCCACAATTAACAACAATAATATCTGGGCATTGAAAGTGAGACATAGTATTACAAAATGATAGTAAACTCATCCAGTTTAGCCCAGACACTGTATAACACCAAACATTCACTCCCTCCAAACCAGTAGTACCATAGATGCCACACAGCTCAGTGTACCTTTTCAAATTATCCATTCAACAATCTCCCAACATCCACACAGTGGGCCTCATTACGAGTTTGGAGGCAGCCATGCCCTTAATAAGTGCATGGCTGCCTCCAAACTCGGGTCCGGATCCATGGACCCTGAATCGGGAAATACCGGGCCATTCCGACTTTGGAGGGCCCTGTATTTCCCCATTCAGGGAACCCCAGACCTGGACAATCCCCATTCCCATTTGAGCCCCCATAGGGCTCAATGGGAATGGGAAGGGAGCTAACAAGGCGGCCATTAATAACGGGCCCGTTGTTAGCTCCCTGGTCCCCTTGCGGGACCCGCAAAAGACGTCTGGTCTGACCAGACGTCCAGAGCGGGTCCCACGAGGGAACCTGGTAATAGGGCAGAATGGGTATAATGGCGCCGGCACCTTTACCTGGGTCGTAATGAGGCCCAGTGAGTTTTTTCTTAGCAATAGCCACATCCATCTTCCTTACACACAAACATCAAAACACCTACTACCCTCTCTTCCTGTAAACCACAACCAGAACACCACATTGCCTAATCCCCACAGACCACTTTCCATCCCAGGCATCCTTGAAAGACCTGGATGTGGCACATGCCATCTGCAGACTATTGCAGTGTCCATGGACCCCGTAATATAGAGGCAGGCCTTCCACCCTTTCCACATTCATGTTCTCAACACTCCCACATTGGCTGCTTTCAAAGAGTCACACATCCATCCACCAATTACATCCAACAACTCTACACCTATCCCTGTCCTCTCAGTTCAACATGCCAGATGTCAGATGTACACTTGAACTCTGAGAGTTCATATCTCCTGTTAATATCTCCTGTTAATCACAGCCATCTGAATCAAAAACTACTGTGAAACTATCCAACATTTCTTGTTCCAGATTCACCATCTGCACCTAGCAATGCATGGAACATCTATGGTTATATTTTTAAAAAGTATTTTCTGCAACTCTTTTACAAATATATATATATATATATATATATATATATATATATATATATATATATATATATATATATATATATATATACACAGATGATTCCTGCTACTTACCCTGAAATAAGCTTCTCAATAAACCTATTCCCTTTTTTAACCACTCCAGCGAAATCCATGCATTGCAGCATTCAGCAACTGCTAACACCAAGCAGTAAATACTTGCAATGCTTTCATTTAAAAATGTATCTTTTTAGGGGCATATTCATCAAAGTAAAAAATGTATATGTGCATTTATAGCAGCACTGTGTGTAATGTTTTTTCTATAAAAAAAAAGGAAATGCACATTGAAAAGATGTGTACAACATGTTTAAATGGCAAGTACAATATGTTGGCAGTCCATGCATACTTGCAAAAATTCCCCATTCCAATCTATAAGTGCTTATCAAGTCTTCTTTTTTCTTGTCATTCTGCCACTTCAAATACCACTTCTCCCATTATAAACCTCATACTACAATACCCAGAATGCAAAGTCAAAACCAGGACTGCGTGGATGCTTGTAAACTATGACATGCACATTGAATGAAAAATGGAAAATGCTGTGCATTGCAAAATATTTCTTTTTAGCAGCTGTGTGTATCTTTTTTCAACAACAAAAAATAAAACATGCAAACGATGTGTACAACATTTTTTTAAGTGCCACTCAGTGTGTGAAAGTTTAATAACTTGGGGGCACATGCATACTTGCTAACATAACCCATTCCAATCTGTAGGTGGTTATCCACTCCTACCTTTTTCTTTGCAATCTGGGTCTTGTAGTCCAACCTTTCTAATAGAAAAAGTGCAGCTACAAATCCCACAATACAAAGACAAAAAACAACACTTAATTAGCACCTACATATTAGAATGCATCATATTGGTAAGTATACATGTACTGCCAACATATTAAACTTCCACACAAGTGTCACTTAAAAATGTTCTACAAATCTTTTCCATCCGCTTTTATTTTAAATTCACGTATCCATTTTTTAACTTTCATGGAAATGCTCCTAAAAGATACCTTTTTAAATGCTCTGCATTGTACATTTTCATTCCTTATAAATGTCACACACCCCCTTGGTCTGGGCATTAGCAGGTAAGGTAATGCCCCGGTGCATTAACAGACACAGTAGTGCCCCCCTCCCAGAGGGGTTATTTGCTATTAGCATCCTGGGGTGGTTTTACCAGGGCGATAATAGTTTTTTTTTCCAATTTGAGAAACAGCGCTCATGACCAAATAGGATTAGTATGTGCCTTTAAAAGGATGGAGCTTTATTTTGAGTGTATGGTTCAATGTAAGGGACCTAGGACAATTCTTCCGGAAAGGGTGTCTCCCAAAATTGAGACAAATTAAGTAAAAGGAACTGTAGAAAGGAATTTCTGTAGAAGAACTGATGAGGTCAGCCTGAATGATGGAAACTGCCATGCCCAGACGGTTTCGATGCAGAAATGTGTAGGATATGCCTGAGATGGTTTACAATGCCTTAAGGCGATTTACTAGAGTTTAGTTAAGGAAGGGAAGTTGCCAGCCTCACTGGGCATGCAAATGTCTCCATAATTTTGAAGAAAGGTAGACAAGCCACCCTACTGAACCGATATAGGCTGACCTAATCAACAGAGACTGCAAGAGTTTAGCAAAGGCTATAGCGAAGAGATTAGATAGAATTCTGCCACATACAACAGAGGCAAATAAAACAGACTTTTGTGAATGGTCGGCATGTTGCAATGAACATGCAGACGCTAATACTTACTGTGACAGGGAGAAGGATCTTGATAATATCTGTGAAGGCACAATCGTTAGACAAGGAAAAGATTTTTGACTGCCATGATTGGAGGCGCTAGAAGAGATTAACTTTGGTCAAGGCTTCTTCAGATGGATTAAAGTGCTATACTGTCACCCAATGGCTTCGATCATCACAGACGACCAATGCTCCCTGATTTTCACCTTGGGTTGCGGAACGATATAAGGATGTCTTCATTCCCCAATACTCTTAGTTCCGGCACTGGAACCCTTGGCAATAAAGATAAGAATGGGAAAATTGGACAATCCAAGGGATACACTATTGCAGGATGAGCAGTCTGGCAATCTCAGCATGTTGCCAGAAGGATAACATTGTTCAAGTTTCCCCTGGTAAAAATGAAATATCTTGAAGTGTGGCTCACAAGCAACCGAGCAACATGATGGAGGTGAATATTCCATTGCAGTGGCCGATTACTCTCTCCTCCAGAGGTCAGAGACAGGCATACCCACTCTGTTGGCAAAATACTCTCAGGTGTTAAGTCGAGGGATCCTACAAGAGAAATGGGCTGATATATGTAACAACATTAAGCTGATGTTATTAAACTGGGAACACAGGCAGATTGACCTGCTTAATAGGGTATACTGGGCACCAACATGAATGGCCATTGAGGTGAATGTGCAACTGATCTTTGTTGGGGATGTAAACACTGAAACGTATGATTTAGGAGTTGTCATGATTCCTGCCCCTCATGTCCCCAGCCCTCCAAGATGTCAGGCTGCAGCCAGGCCACAATCACCTACATGGCCCTCAAGAGCCTCTCCATCCCTCCAAAGACCCACTTGGAGTCAGACTTGGCGCTTGTGGCACCAGACTCACTCACTCCCATAGGATAACATTGGGGATTGGACTTGTAGTGCATTGATGGGGACAAGATGGATGTCCCCACATATTTCGGTTCCCAGAACTGTATGTGCGGTCTAGTCTTTTGGGTGTGGTTCAGCCCAGAGACACCTGGGATACCCAGAGACTATTTAAGCCACACCCAGGCTGAGAAACATGCTTTGCGTTTTCTGCACCTGCAGCGTGACACTCACTGTGTTCGGATCGGTCTCCAGTAGGCCTGCATCTTTCTTCTGCACTCAGCTCCTGCAAGAACAAGAACACAGTTAGGAACAGCCTTAACTTGTGGCGCTTCTGCCCATCAGTCATCGCTCCTTCTGTTCTGCGGGCATCTTCGGCAGTGTCATTCCCATCCCGGCACGCCGCTTCCTAAGGAAAAGGGAAAAGAACAGAAAAAAGGCATTAGTAAGCATTCTGCAAATCTTCGCTTATTTTGAAATACTGTACGAGCTTCAAACGCTTACCTGAATCCCAGCCGCTCTGGCGGAACTCTGTCTCTGGAACTTCTCATCCATCTGCAAGAGGGAAAAGACACTCCAGGTTAGCGTGGAAACATCTGGAGGCGCTGCATACCGTGCTTACCCACAGCATTTGTTCTTCATAACCGGCATCCACGCTGAAAACGTCGCGGCACCTAAAAGAAACAGAAAAATAACTCAGTTCAATGGAAATACGAATGGGGTGCATCGCACATCGCGCTCTCACTCACCTTCAGCGCTACTCATCTCAGCAGCACGCCCCCATCCCCGGACGCCGGCCATCATCTAAGGAAGGAAAGGAACGAAGTTAGAGAACTGTTCAAAAGACTCATTATACTTACCTGTCGGACTCTTGCCAGTGAAGTAACTAGGCATCAACGAGCCCGCATCAATCAACGCACCCCTGCGCTGAAGGCAGGATGGAGAGCACACTATCCAAGAAAACAAGGTGAGCTGTGGATCAAGGGGAAGGGTTGGACCCCGGGGAAGAAGGGGTTCAAGCACACAGAGACAATAGGGAGTTAAACTCTACCAATCCTGTGTTTCAGACCCAGTCTCCAGTCGAATAGCCTCCAGGGAAGGGTTCGAGGTCATAAGAGGTCAGAAAAGGCTGAGTGACGTCCCCGTGGATACCAGGTGAGCGTTACAGAACACAAAGCCTCACATCAAAATCCACCTGGGCGTCATGGAAATGTTAAAAACTGACCCGTTAGCCCACATGTTGGGGAAGCTACGTTCCGAAGTACATGCAGCCAGACAGGAGACCAACACCCTGAGGAGAGAGCTGATAGTAGCCAAAGAATGCACTGATGATTTAAGCCGGCAACTTCTCCAGTCACAAGCAGGGCATGTAACATTGCCGGGAAGCGTGCCCTCGATGCCAGCGCCATCAGCCAATCCCGTTCAGTTAACCCTTCCTGGGGCAGTTCCCTTGGCCCCGCCCGAACGATTTACAGGGGATCCCAAGAGGTTTGCAACGTTCATGAACCAGTGCCACCTGCACTTCCTTTGTAGGCCAGGGGCCTTTCCGAATGACCAATCACAGGTCACTTTTGTGCTATCCTACCTGAGTGGTAGCGCCGCGGACTGGTCTGTACCCTTTGTGGCCCAAGACGATCCTTTGCTGCATGACTTCAGGGGCTTTCAGCAGGAGATGGAAAAGCTGTTCGCCCGTCGTACTCATGGGCAGGCATTAAACAACAAACTTCTGTCCCTACGCCAAGGGAATCAAGACCTATTAACATACATAGCCACGTTCAATAGACTCGTATTTGAAGCAGAATGGGCAGTGGAGAAGAGAACCATGTTATTTCATCAGGGGTTGCGGGGGGAGCTCAAGGATGTTCTCGCACAAGTAGTGAACCCCCCGAAAGACTGCTCAGAATTCATTGACCTTGTTGTTCAACTGGATCATAGGTTGCAGGACTGAAGAGCAGATCGAACCAGACCGGACCCTCGCCCTATGTATGCGCGTTCAAAGGACAATACTGCCCGAACAACGGAAGGTTCAGGAGAACCAATGCAAATCGGGGGGGTCAGATCCCCCTTGACTAAAGCGGAAAGGGATAAAAGGAGACAGCAGTAGTTATGTCTGTACTGTGGAAGGTCAGGTCATTTCCTTAAAGAGTGCCTTGTGAAGCCACCAAGGAGGACGGTAGGGGCCACGGACAAGGAAGATACCATCAAGGAATCGGAAAACTCCCCAGCCCGGCAAGTGTAGGGGTCCACTTGTCGAACGAAGAAAGTGAACTACAGACCTCCCATTTTGCACTATCTGTGGTCTTGATCAATCACCAACAACCATCTCGGATGCACGCAGTGTGAGCGTACATAGACAGTGGAGCTGTTGGGAATTACATCGACCAGGATCTTGCATCAAAGATGGGGCTTCTGTTACGCCCTAAATCAACCACTGACACTGTTACCACTGTCGACGGCACGGAAATAGCTTCTGGTCCAGTATCCCAATGCACTGCAGCTTTAACCCTTCTGTGCCAGGATGGACACCAAGAATCTATCGTTTTCAACCTCATTAAGGCACCACAGTTCCAGTTGATTTTGGAAATGCCATGGTACGTAGCTCATAATCCTCAAATCAATTGGCAAGCAAAAGAATTCGCCTTTCCCGAGAATTTCGCCCACACATGTTATTGCCAAGAGAAACAACCAATAGACACCAGAAGCTCCACGCTTGCGACTGTAGCAATCGGCACCCTACCAAGTGAATACCAGGACTTTCAAGATGTCTTTCAGAATGAACAGGCTAATACCCTGCCAGCGCATAGACCATACGATTGCCAAATCGACTGGATACCCGGCGCACAAATCCCTTGTGGCCGAATTTACGCACTCACAGAACCAGAAAACCAGCACCTGTAGGCCTATCTTGACCAATATCTGGTCAATGGGTTCATCCTCCCTCGAAGTCTCCAGCAGCCAGTCCTCTATTCTTCATACCGAAAAAGGAGGAGGACTTGAGAACGTGCATTGACTATCGCGCAATGAACCAGAGTACCGTAAAAAATCGCTACCCCCTGCCACTGATCCCTGAATTGCTTGATCTAGTCAAAGATGCCCAAATCTACACAAAACTAGACCTCAGGGGGGCATATCATTTTGTTCGCGTAAAACAGGGGGACAAAGGGAAAACCGCTTTCGCACCAAATACGGCTTGTACGAATATCAAGTAATGCCCTTTTGCCTTTCCAACGTGCCTGCTGCATTTCAATACTTCATGAACGATGTCCTACGGGAATTGATTGATGTCTGTGCTCTAGTGTACATCGACGATATCCTAGTATATTCTGCATCAAAGCAGGACCACGTTAAAAACCTCCGATCCGTATTGGAGAAACTCTGTCAGCACCAGCTCTACGCCAAGCTCGAAAAGTGCTCATTCCACGTCTCCGAGTGGAATTCCTGGGCTTTATTCTCAGCCCGAATGGAATCCGAATGGATGTACACAAGGTAGATGCTATCTTGAATTGGCCATCCCCAAATTCATTCAAGGGGGTTCAAAGTATGCTGGGTTTTGCAAACTTCTACCGCTGGTTCATCTCAGGATTTTTACAAATCGTGCATCCCATCACGTTATTACTAAGGAAAAGCAACAAAAAGTTCCAGTGGACAACAGAAACCGAGGAGGCTTTCCAGGAACTCAAAGCAAGATTCACATCTGCCCCAATCTTACGCCACCCTCGCCCTGATCTCCCATATCTGGTGGAAACGGATGCCTCAAGCATGGCTATGGGAGCTGTCCTCTCACAAAAGGATCCCAAAATGGGCCAGTTACACCCTGTTGCCTTCTGGTCGTGTAAATTCACACCCCCTGAACTCAATTACACTATCACAGACAAAGAATTCCTGGCCATTACGTCAGCCTTTAAGGCATGGCGGCACGACCTCTTGGGCGCCAGACACACAATCACCGTAATAACTGACCACCGGAACCTCCAGTACCTAAAAACGGCAAAGGCCCAATCCTCACGACAACTACGTTGGGCTCTTTTTTTTGCTGAATATGACTATGTGATTACATTTCGACCAGGGGTAAAAAACGGGAAGGCCGATGCCCTTTCCCAGATGGGGGTGGAAGAGCAAGGGTATCAGACCCCTGACCCAATAGCAATCATCCCGAGTGACAAGCTCCTAGGAATCACATCAACCATAACTCAGAAAGAATTACATGAAAAAATACAAAACCTGATGAGTCCGGAGCAATTAGAAGCGTGGAGTGCACAAGGAGAACATTACATGATAAAAGATCAGTTGCCCTACTTCAGGAATCATGTATTCTTACCAAACCAAGAACTACGAGAACAAGTCATGTCCGGTTATCATGATTCCTTGATCGAGGGCCACCCCGGAATCGCTAAAACCCTAGCCAAGGTAAAACGAAATTATTGTTGGCCCACGTGGCGTAAAGACATTATCCAATTCATCCTATCTTGTGGAGTGTGTGCTCAAAACAAGTCATCCAAGCAGAAACCGGCTGGGCTATTACAACCATTGGAAATCCCACCAGCACCCTGGCACAAGTTGTCCCTCGATTTTATTACTGACTTACCACCCAGTCAAGGGTTTAACACTATTCTTGTGGTCGTGGACCTATTTTCAAAAATGGCACATTTCATTCCTCTTAAGGGACTCCCAAATGCTTCCACTCTGTCAAAGGTATTTCTTGAAGGCATCGTACAGCTCCATGGGTTTCCTTCAGTTTTGGTCTCAGACCGAGGTACTCAATTTGTATCTAACTTCTGGAGAAAATGCTGCTCTACGGCCCAGATCGACATCCGGCTATCCGCCAGTCACCATCCCCAAACGGATGGTCAAACTGAGAGGACAAATCAGACGCTCGAGCAGTATCTGTGTTGCATGTTACACCAAACTGAAGGAAGCTGGTTCGACCTATTATGGAAAGCTGAATATGCTTATAATAATTCCCTACACACCAGCACTGTACAGACACCCTTTTATACCATGTATGGCAGGCACCCACGTACTTCTGAGTTGGACGTTCCTACAACCCTGGAAATTCCAGCAGTCAAAACCTTGCACACAACCATTTCTCAAACCTTTAAAAGAAGTTTACTGATTAACACCGAGCAAAGGCCACCAACTACCAAGTGGGAGACAAAGTCTGGCTCACATCTAAACACGTGTCCATTAAAGGAGCCCGAACTTTCCGTTCAAGATACCTGGGTCCATTCACCGTCACCTCTGTGATAAATCCTGTGGCGGTCAGACTAGCTTTGCCGTCAAACATGCAGATTCATCCTGTGTTCCACGTGTCTCTCCTTAAACCTGTTCAACCTGGGACCCGGGTAGCAATGCCACCGCAGCCAGTAGTAGTCACCGGGGAGCCAGAATTCAAAGTCAAGGACATCCTAGATTCAAAGTGCGTTAGATCCAAATTATACTACTTAGTAGACTGGAAGGGGTATGGTCCCCAAGACAGGACATGGGAGCCTTGTGAGTACATCCATGCACCTCACTTGCTTAGACGATTTCCTCAAAACCATCCAACCAAACCAGGACCAGACAGAAGAGCCACCTAGAGAGGGGTCTTGGGGGGAGTGCTGTCATGATTCCTGCCCCTCATGTCCCCAGCCCTCCAAGATGTCAGGCTGGAGCCAGGCCAAAATCCCATACATGGCCCTCAAGGGCTTCTCCATCCCTCCAAAGACCCACTTGGAGTCAGACTTGGCGCTTGTGGCACCAGACTCACTCACTCCCATAGGATGACATTGGGGATTGGACTTGTAGTGCATTGATGGGGACAAGATGGATGCCCCCACATATTTTGGTTCCCAGAACTGCATGTGCGGTCTAGTCTTTTGGGTGTGGTTCAGCCCAGAGGCACCTGGGATACCCAGAGACTATTTAAGCCACACCCAGGCTGAGAAACATGCTTTGCGTTTTCTGCACCTGCAGCGTGACACTCACCGTGTTCGGATAGGTCTCCAGTAGGCCTGCATCTTTCTTCTGCGCTCAGCTCCTGCAAGAACAAGAACACCATTAGGAACAGCCTTACCTTGTGGCGCTTCTGCCCATCAGTCATCGTTCCTTCTGTTCTGCGGACATCTTCGGCAGTGTCATTCCCATCCCGGCACGCCACTTCCTAAGGAAAAGGGAAAAGAACAGAAAAAAGGCATTAGTAAGCATTCTGCAAATCTTCGCTTATTTTTAAATACTGTACGTGCTTCAAACGCTTACCTGAATCCCAGCCGCTCTGGGGGAACTCTGTCTCCGGAACTTCGCATCCATCTGCAAGAGGGAAAAGACACTCCAGGTTAGCGTGGAAACATCTAGAGACGCCGCATACTGCGCTTACCCACCGCATTTGTTCTTCATAATCGGCATCCACACTGAAAACGTCGCGGCACCTAAAAGACACAGAAAAAGAACTCAGTTCAATGCAAATACAAAAGGCATCCACTCTGAAAACGTCGCGGCACCTAAAAGACACAGAAAAATAACTCAGTTCAATGCAAATACGAAAGGGGTGCATCGCACATCACGCTTTCACTCACCTTCAGCGCTACTCATCTCAGCAGTACACTGCCATCCCCGTACGCCGGCCATCATCTAAGGAAGGAAAGGAACGAAGTTAGAGAACTGTTCAAAAGACTCATTATACTTACCTGTCGGACTCTTAGGCAGCAACGAGCCCGCATCAATCAACGTGCCCCTGCGCTGAAGGCAGGACGGAGAGCACAATATCCAAGAAAACAAGGTGAGCTGTAGATCAAAGGGAAGGGTTGGACCCCGGGGAAGAAGGGGAAGGGGAAGAAGGGGTTCAAGTACACAGAGACAATAGGGAGTTAAAGTCTACCAATCCGGTGTTTCAGGCCCAGTCTCCAGTCGAATATCCTCCAGGGAAGGGTTTGAGGTCGTAAGAGGTCAGAACAGGCTGAGTCACGTCCCTGTAAATACCAGGTGAGCGTTACAGGAGTGTAGTTGGGTCAGTTAATTCTGGGAGCTAGTAGCTGAGACGACTAACACTGTACTGAGAGCAGACTCGGAGTTTGACTTTAATGGGATGACTCACAATAGAGGCCCTGACATTCCAGCAGAAATGCTGGCTGTTTAGAGTGGCCATGGCTGTCGGAATGTTCATACTGATTAGTTGGAAATCAGTAAAGCCCCCAATGAGGGAGGAAAGTGTGCAGGAAAGGCATAGGACAACACACGTGGAAATAGTTACAATGAGAAGGCAGAAGAAAATGAAATTAGTCGAAGACTATGGTCTTGTTTGTTTTGTAACCTTTGACTTCTTTAATGCATGATGCAATATGTTCAGTGACAGAGAGAGATGCACTCTGCTTTGACACTGCTATCTA
This sequence comes from Ambystoma mexicanum, assembly GCF_040938575.1. Lineage (NCBI taxonomy): Eukaryota > Metazoa > Chordata > Amphibia > Caudata > Ambystomatidae > Ambystoma > Ambystoma mexicanum. Next base: position 1,081,862,173 of record NC_090937.1, on the reverse strand, counting down.
TGTATATGTAACTGTATGGCAGCATGTACTGTTAAAAACGATAAAATGGAAATAAATACATTAATGTTCTTCATTTTTTTATAATAGCATGAAATGGTGAACTTGAATATGTATAATTATCTTTCAATGCAAAATACATTTCCAAAAATGTGGAACTATGCATGTAGATTTACGTGAAATTATGTGTGCAAACAGGTGCAATTGAATACGCCTTATTTAACTAACGAGCATGACAAGTAATGCCAGTATCTAATCATCATTCCTATGTCAAAGTAATGACACATGTTTCTTTATTCACAACCTTTCGCTTTTTGTCACAGGCAGCCTCGTATGATGCAGACCCCTGGGTCGGGCTGAAAACAAAGAAGAGACTGGATCGGGCTAATTTATAGACCGCTAGATTCAGCCCTTAGCTAGCAAATGGACAATCCACAACTAAAGAACCCAACAGTCTTACTCTCTCATCTACTTTTATCCATTTACTACACGACTAAGTCCATGTACCAAATAGGTCTTGAGTCAATGAATTTCTTTAAAACATGTCATTTATTTAGTCACTCGGGACATACAAACAAATTCAACAAAATAGATATATACAAATATAGCATACATACCATTTACAGAGGCACTAATTTACAATATTAGCATCTTGCCTATTCTAAAATACATCCTAAAAATAATGGCAAGTAAAAAACATACAAAAAAATATTCATAAAACCACACCCTTCCTATACAAAACTAAAACCAATAGTGCAGTATAAACACCAATTCATTTCTCAGTGTGATAGTAAAGTGCAAATTCGCTACTGCAATGCAATACAATGTTGGTTAGGCAGCTTCAGACACCTATTTTCATATGGGGATGCCTTACTGGAAGAATCTGTACTTGTTAGTCGCCCTTTATCTGCCTAAAGGGGACATTAATTTTTAAACTAATAACATTTCTCAACATTGTTTATTGTTCAGTGTATATTACCCAACATGTTTCGTCTATCTTCAAAAGACAAGTACTTTTAAATATCTGTAGACTTCTTCAGGGGAACCAACAACAAACAACTATATATAAAAACAAAAACAGCCTCAAAAACACTTTTCCTTTAGCCTGTTCCAAACTAGGCTAATATTCTTATCCTTCACACAATTTGAAGTCCCAATGCCAGACCTTCGAGGGGTTGCCGCAGTAAACAATTAAATGTTTGCAATGGTGGACTGATGGACATAGAAGAGAGAGGGGGAGGGAAAAACAACAACAAAAATCAGGAAATTAATAGTAATTCTAAGTTCAGTTACACCTGCATACCCAAGGAGTTTATTAATAACATCACTTTGGGCTTACCGTGTCAACAAAGGTATAGATTATTTCCCTTTGGGAACAGCAATCGGTTAGGTCTCTCGTCTTCTAAATAGACGACACCTTCTCTACAATTGAAGAATCAAAAGAGGGAGAGAGAGAGAGAGAGAGAGACACACAACCCGTCAAAACAAGGGACAGATAAGGACAGACATAAAACAATCAGTCAGGTCTGTTCAACGGTCTTCTATTCCTAACTCAGGATGCTTATTACTGATCCTCTAGTGCTGACTACTATCCCAGCTTTATGTAGTGGGGTGGAACATAACGCCTACGCATCCCGATAGTTCTAGACAGTCGCATCATTGTGAACACATTACTGTATGGTGGCGAGGCCCCACTACCTGTGTGTGTGGTGGCGAGAGTCCACCATTAGGGATGGAAAGACCGGGTGTTCTAAAGCAGCCCGTATTCCCCCTTGTTGTCTAATGTTCAAAGATCATTCTTTAATGTGAATCAAAGGGTAACAGATAGCATAGTTGCCTATTACCTGAATTCTGCTTAAGGCAACAAATCTGGTCTTGAAGTGTACCTAGGGCTCGCGTTGCGAAGCAGAAATGTGTGCTCTCACGGAGCCTCGAGATTATTCACCTGGGAATGAGGAAGAAAAATGACAATGAGCGCCTGGACACGTCGTCTCTGTTGTCTAAGCGGATATCTCTGCACCGGACCCAATGTACATCAAGGTAAACTCACCAGTTAGAGGGCTCTGTGGCATCTGCAGAGCGATGTCAATTCCTTAGGACCTTGTCCATATTCGAATCATCTGCGGGCGTATGAGTTACCCCTTACCGTCTGTTTCCTGTAGCTATCTACGGTACTTTTAAAGTATGTAGTGCGGGGTCTCACGTGATTAACGTGCGACGTACTGATGTGTACCTCAACCTGGCGTCCGTTCCAATCGCGGGATGCGGCCCTGTCGCTGGTCTATGTCAACAAACCTGGTCCGAGCTGATCCCCGACCCATCGACTACGCGGCGGGCTGCCTCGTACGCCGTAAACCACGTGTAACGACTGCGTGTGCAGTGAAATGAAGGTCTGTAACACCTCATTGCATTAAATAAAAATCAAGTCTCATTGTGGGTGTATCATGGGTTGGTACAACTCGTACAAAGAGATACGGGCAATACAACTACATGACAAAGCTAGCAACCTCTTGTGATGTAAAACGTGCCAACTGGTTGTTTTTTGACAAAATCTCTCTTGTGAGTTACTACAATGCACGTACGACTTGTGCTGTAAAGTATATGATGCAAAGTGCAGAACTCGCTAAATTCCACATGCAGTACGAACTGGTACTTGTGGTATTTTTAAAAACTATTCCAGGTTATCATTTCATTCAAACCTGTTTCAGATGCTTTGGTTAAAAATATGAGTCATTGTTCTCTAAAAAATAATTTTCTAACATCTTCTGCTTTGTCATTGGTCCTAATCTGTTGCCACAGGATGGTCCATTTTAATGTGTCACTTGAGTGTTCCATAGCTAAAAAATGAGGAACCAAAGGTGCTGAAAACACCTTATTTTTGATGCAACTCCGATGCTCATTGATCCGCTGTTTTGCTTTCCTCTCTGTCATACCAATGTAAAACTTAGCACATGGACACCAAATGGCATATACTATATTGGTGAGTTGCAATTGGTAATCCTGTTTGTTGCCATGGTTTGTCCAGTCCTAGATCTACGACCGTGGATCTACACCTATATTTGCAATTCACACGCTCTCCACATGGTGAGTGTCCCGTTAATTTGGGTAGTCCCCATTGTTCAGTGATCTTGGTTTGTGTACTGTTCTTGAGTGAAATGTCATTTTTGGTCAAAAGCTCTTTCAAATTAGTACTATGCCGGAAGGCACATAAAGGTTTGGGTAGTGCACATTCTCCTCTTTCCAGATATATTCCAGTGCCGTCTAATGATTTTAGTAATCTCGTTCGACCTGGTGTTGAAGGTACTTACAAACACTATCTCAGTGTTCTTTTCATTCTTGTTCCGATATTCGAGTAGTGCTTCTCTATTGTTGTTTTTAGCTCTCTTCATGGCCCTCTTCACTACTTTCTTAGGGTAACCTTTGTCCTGTAATTTGCAGCTCAGAACTACCGCTTCTGATAGAAAAGTTTGGTTCAGTGTGCTATTGCGTTTAAGTCGCAAAAACTGTCCAAACGGAAGATTCTCCCGGGTGTGCCTCGGGTGGCAACTGTTGAAGTCCAATAATGCATTGCGATCGGTGGGTTTGTGATAGGGTCTGACTTTGAGCACACATTCTTCATGATCAATCCAAATGGAGATATCCAGAAAGCTGATCTCTTTCCTACTAAATGTAGACGTAAATGTGGGTCGGGCTTCACAGTTATTAATGGAATCAACTTCCTCCTGAATTAAGAAAACGGGAGAAGAATTTTGTTTAGAACTGCCATCATCAGACGCTGATGATGCTTTCATTTCACTTGCAGAGAATTTATGTAACCATTGCTGTTAGATGCTGCACCACAGTCATGAATGAGTTTGATAATTTTAACAATTCAACATGTAAAGCAATAATTTGCACATTTCCCCCTCTTTCCTTTTCCCTTATTTTATCAATTCATGACGGGCAGAGAGTTTGTCATTGTGTGTAGTATTGTTTATTTGTTACTGTGCTTCTCCTTATTAGATCATTATGTTCTCTGTTTAAGATACTAATTAGAATATCCTGTCCATGTTCAATTTCACTGAGTTGCCATTACCAGCAGGCCTCTGAGCTTAAGCATTGTTTGCCTCCAGGGTAAGAGCGAGATCAATCATTCCAGCAACAGCATCATCACTGAGGTAAGTTGCAGAGGTATCTCTGACACCATCACTGTGACCCCCCATTGGAATCTGCTTGAATGTCCTCACTCATACACATAAACATTTCTGTCTACAGTGTTCATAATGTCCTATGAGGAAACAAGTGTGCCCAGGCTGTCCCTATTCTTCTACCTGACGACATCTGCTGTGAGAACTGACGTAACAGGGTCCCCTTATCCCCCACGGTGCGGGGGGCCCTGTAACCACATGTCCTGGGAGAGGGGCCCTATTGGACCTTTAGTCACTCTGCCTTCATAAAGAAATTATTTCTGGTATGTTGCATCAGAAATAATTTCGTTATGAAGGCAGAATGACTACAAAAAGAAACTATTTCTTTTTGCAGTCCGAGGGCTCACCCCACCCAATGACATGAAAGCCTCTAGGCTGGAGGCATCCATGTTAGGGGACGGGGGAGCTCTATCACTTAAAAAAAATTACTTCTTTTTGAAGTCACTCTGCCTTCATAAAGAATTTATTTCCATTATGGTTCGGCCCTTAACGGAAATAATTCTTCATGAAGTCAAAGTGACTTCAAAAAGAAACCATTTCTTTTTGATGCAATAGGGCTCCCCTCAACTCCTTACTTGTGTGTGTGTGAGTGTATGGTGAAAGGATGCACACTTAAATGTGTAGGTGGCTGCCTGTTTGAGTGTATGGTGAAAGGGTGCACAATTAAATGTATCCGTGGGTGGGTGTGCGTGTCGAGTGTATGGTGAACGGGTGCACACATACATGCATGGGTGTTTACGGGGGTGTGCCTGTATGGTGAAAGGGTGCACATGTAAATGTATAGGTGGCTGCCTGTGTGATTATATGGTGAAAGAGTACACACTTAGATGTATAGGGGGCTGCCTGGGTGAGTGTATGGTGAAAGGGTGCACACTTCAATGTATAGGTGGATGCCTCTGTGAGTGTATGGTGAAAGGGTGCACAATTAAATGCATGGGTGGCAGGGTGTGCATGTCGAGTGTATGGTGAAAGGGTGCACACTTAAATGTAATGAGTGGCTGCCTAGGTGTGCCTGTATGGTGAAAGGGTACACACTTAAATGTATGGGTGGCTGGGTGTGCGTGTGTGTGTGTGTGTGTGTGTGTGTGTGTGTATGGTGACTTTTGTGTGTTATTATATCCAGAATCCAGAGGCGCAATAAAAACCTACATTTTGGCAGGCTGCTACCCCTTCAAATGTTGGGAGAGGTGCTAACTTCATGGGCGGTGTGGGAGGGGCACACCTATTTGTGGGGGGGCATCTAACTTTTTTATGCATTTTAATGAGACTATTCTAGTACAGCTTCAATGTTACAATCAGTTAACTCTCTCCTTTAAGTCTGAAAGCATCCAAATATGGACTGCTGTGAGAATATGTTGTCTGCTGTCCCCTCTCTACCCTTCCAATCATTCCCCTGGCATACTCGTACTAAACCTACATCAAGATTTTAAATGCCTAAATAATTATGCATTTGAATGCAGGTACTAAAAGTGAAATGGTGTACATTAGTAATTGCTGGGCCTTTGTTAACAGTGAAACCCATGTGCTGTTTAACATCTGTGTCCTGTGCTGTCCAGCAACAGCTCTGTAGGTCAGCAATGTTGAGTCAACATTCCCCAACATTTCAGGGTGTGGGTGAGGGGGCGCTGAAACCCAGTCAGCTCAATGGTGTTGCCCTATTACTTGTGTTTAATCCCTTGGCTACTTATTGGTAATCTTCATTACTCATACCCCTATTATTCCTCGTCCCAGTATTTGGGAATGCCGGCTTTGTTACCTGTAATCTTCACTACTCCTAGTCCCACTCTTCTTAATCCAAGTACTTACCTACGAGGCAAGGAGCCTCATTTGTCAGAACTGGGACAAGGAAAAGGGACGTGGAGGTAATTCTGGGCCGAGAAGCTGATGCTGGGGGTTGGGGCAGTGGGTGGGAGGAAGAGGGGATGTGTGGGGGGTGGGGTGAGATGGGTATTGTGCAATAAATCATAATGGCCATCCATTTCCAGGCTAAGCAGGAATGAAATGTGGTATTAATGGCTAGAGAGGCCTTTTGGTGCAGTCAGTCTAGTCATGTCTTAGTTTGGCTTCACTTTTTTTTAACTGGGCATCTCTGATAAAACAGTCCTGCTAAGTGTAATTACCTGGCTAGACTGGCATTTGGGTGCTGCCAGTCTAGCCATTTCTTACTGCACCATTGGATATTTTTCTGGGCCTCTGTGATAAAAAATAACCATGATAAGTGTCATTGGTTAGACTGGCATTTTGATGTAACCAGTCTAGGTATGTCTAAATGTGGCCTGGCATGCTTTACCTTAATATTACGTGCCTAGACTGGTCTACATTGTGCAGCCAGTTGGACATGTTTTCATTGTGGCATGGCATTTTTAATAGCAAAGCATTATATTAATGATAGCATTGATGTTCCTGTGCATTGTTGGTGACTTGCATGTATTGGATTTTTAAATTGGTGTTATCCTACAAAACAATTGCAAATGCTCTGGCCTTTGAGCCACATTAATTTATCCAAAAGTGTGCTGTACATTTAAACCCATATTTATATCTTTCTCCTAGTGCAGTGTGTGGCGTGTACCCCTGCAGCAGCATGTTCATGCGTATTGCGCAAGCGTGGTAATCTAGGCCGGCCCAGAGTGTGGCGCGACCCGTGATTTGATGCCGAGTTGCCCACCATGGCTGGCAGGGGGGCCCCAAATGTTGTGTTACGCCACTGTCTGTGAGGATAGTGAGTCAAAGTTACTTGAATGCTTCTCCACATGTGCCCTCCGACTATATCATTGTATTTGGTCTGACATCTGCTGTGTACATTTTAGTGGCAGACTTTCACATCCTGTGGATGAATATATATATATATATATATATATATATATATATATATACATATATATATATATATATATATATATATATATATATATATATATATATATATATATGTATATATATATATTAAAGGAAAAAACTTTGTTAAAAGGACGTTATGCTTAAGTTGCACTAATAAAAACCTATGAAATTCAATGAAAAAACTTTGTTAAAGGGACATTATGGTTAAGTTGCACTAATAAAAACCTTTGAAATTCACTCAGAAAACTTTGTTAAAGGGACGTTATGGTTATGTTGTACTAATAAAAACCTATGAAATTCAAACAAAAAACTTTGTTAAAGGGACGTTATGGTTTCAAGTAAAAAGAAATTCGCCATTTATGGTAAGCTAAAGAACCATAACTCGTGCCACCACCGTGCACTGCTAAGACTAACACCCAGGACATCAAAGATGACATCACAACTGTCATTGATGACATCACTGATGACATCACATGTGAAATAAATTTTGATGAAAAGTCCCTACAAGGAGTTGTGTTTATATTGTTGGTAACAAGATGTCAGGGGTGATCGGGAGACCTATCATGAACTACTTAATCTATTAAAGAATATACTAATCTAATATCATTGTATTGGAGTGTTGTCGTTAATACAGAAACCTAATCATATATAAACATAGGCAATGTCAGCAGCATGCACCATAGAAGTACACTATTTATAATCTTGTAATTTTGGATAGTCCAATAATGAATGCTACCATATCAGAGTTTTGAGTAATGTTAAACATGTAATAACTAGCTAACAATTCAAGACTTACAGCACTTGTTCAGGTACAAACAACACATATACAAAGAACCACAATGCATACAAATCAGAGGCACACACAGGGAAACTAAAGTAAGGAAGAAAGAAACTCCATCATCAGAAAAAGTTAATGACATTAAAGTTTATCTTCATGTATACAAATGAATTGTGTGTTTGAGGCCTGCTTATTTCCCCTTGTATGTGCACCATGAGCTGAGACCACCCCTAAGGAAAGTACTTAAAGAACTTATGACAAGGCAAACGTCTAGATATATAGCACCTTTTTCAATTGTATTATTCTGACTGCCAGTGAACAAAACCACCTGGCCTATATATGTCAATAAACAAAAACAAAAACAAATGGCCCAAATATGTTATGTCATCAGTGATGTCATCAATGACATTTGTGATGTCATATTTGATGTCCTGGGTGTTAGTCTTAGCAGTGCACGGTGGTGGCGCGAGTTATGGTTGTTTAGCTTACCATAACTGGCGAATTTCTGGGGGGTTTCGATTTAACTTGAAACCATAACATCCCTTTAACAAAGTTTTTTCTTTGAATTTCATAGGTTTTTATTAGTCCAACATAACCATAACGTCCCTTTAACAAAGTTAAAATCCACCCATGTTTTATTTTTTCAAAAGTGTCAAATGTATGCACATACAATCGTCATATAACCTAGCCCCCACTTGACAAAATCCATTCAGACTTTACAAAAACATCTCTATCTAGATCTATAATCTTTTTGCAAACCTTTGGGTAGATTTGTCAAATGGCACCACATTTATAAGCCTTTACAATATTTTGGGACCCCCCCTCTAATTTTGCTTCCTTTCGACAGAATCCCACCAAAGTTCGGAAAAACATGTATATCTAGATCTAGTATCAGTTTGCCAAATGAAGTGTACATTCGTCAAATGGCACCTCATTTATAAGCCTTTACATTATTTTGGGACCCCCCTGTAATTTTGCCCCTCTTCACAAAATCCCACCAAACTTCGCAAAAACATTCATATCTAAATGTATTCTCAGTTTACCAAATTAAGTGTAAATTCATCAAATTTCAGCTCATTTATAAGCCTTCACATTATTTTGGGACCCCACTCTAATTTTGCCCCCTCATGACAGAATCCCACCAATCTTTGCATACTCACTCAGAATCAGGTCAGAAATATACATGCAGAATTTCATGCAGTTGCATTAAGCGGCGCCAAATTTATAAGCCAACTAGGAACTGAATTTCACCAACCTTGTAATCCTGAGGTGTTCGCGAACTTCTCAGGACTGTTCGCGAACATCCAAACTGTTTGCGGACTTTTGCGGAAAAACACCAGTTTGTTTTTGCTTCTTGCAGCCATATCTCATCCCATCCTCATCACCCCTCACCTCCCCAGAGATTATTTGATAAGTTCGACAAGTGCAATGTTGTGTTTTTTTATATGTTTTTACCGCGATGTCCGCGGACACCGGCCACTGTCTGCGAATCCAAGATGATGGGCGTTTCCAAAAATCGGACGCACTTTACGCCCTTCACCATCCAATCAGCGAACACGTTGCATGTCCGCGGACATGGCGCAAGCTGATTACCCAATCTGTGTCCTGTCAGCGGAGCGAACAGGGAAGTGTGTCCGCGGAGCGGACATAGATATCACACATTTTTTGTGACCTACTTTTTGGTCGTTTTAAAACGAACTACTGGACGGATTTTCACCAAATTTACAAAAACACGCTTTTGGGACCAAGCCGCTGCTGCTGCCACAAATTTTGTGAAAATCCCTCCAGCGGTTTGGGCTGTAGGTGTGAGCACATTTATTTCCCCATTCAGTCTATGGGAAAAAAAGACATTTTGGGATCCCCCCTATAACTTTTCCCCTCCTGGACCAAACCTCACCAAACTTCGCAAAACCGATGCAACCGATGAAAAAACTTTGTTAAAGGGACGTTATGGTTAAGTTGCACTAATAAAACCTATGAAATTCCATAATAAAGTGTTGTTAAAAGGACGTTATGGTTACAAGTAAAATCGAAAAAACCCTGAAATTTGCCAGTTATGGTAAGCTAAACAACCATAACTCGCGCCACCACTGTGCACTGCTAAGACTAACACCCAGGACATCAAAGGTGACATCACAAATATCATTGATGACATCACTGATGACATCACATGTGCATTTACTTTTCATACAAGGGGTTGTGAATGTAATGTTGGCAAAAAAGTATCAGGGATTATCGGGAGATGTGTAATATAATACATACTTCATTACGCAATGTAGTGTTCTAAAGAACATTCCATTGTAGTGTTCTTTCTAGTACAGGCACCTACTCATACAGAAATGTAGGTATTGGCTGCAGCATACACCACATAGGTGCTATATTTTTATTTTTCCAAAGTTATATAAAAAAACAATGAATGCTTCTGTATCAAACTTTTCCGTACTGTGAAACATGTACTAAGTAGCTAATAATGCATCACTTACTACATATTTCTACTAATACACTCAAAACATAAACAGACTACAATGCATACAAATATGGGGCTTATATATGGAGAGCAAAGTAAGCAAACAAGAGGCAGTATCATTAGCAACTGTGTATAATCTACATGATTGTATTCACGCACAAAAATGATTGCTGTGTTTCAAGCCTGCTTCTTCCCCTATATATGTACATCATAAGATGCAATTAAATTCTAAGGAAAGTAGTGTAGGAACATGTGAGAATAGCAATATCTAAAAATGTAAAACCTTTTGAAAGTTAAGTTTCTGACTGTCAGTAAATAAAACCACCTGCCCTAGATATGGCAGAGAAGAAAAAAGAAGGGGCTAGACATGTGATGTCATAAGGGATGCCATCAATGATATTTGTGATGTGATCTTTGATGTCCTGGGTGCACGGTGGTGGCGTGAGTTATGGTTGCTTAGCTTACCGTAACTGGTCAATTTCAAGGGTTTTTCGATTTTACTTGTAACCATAACGTCCTTTTAACCACATTTTTTAATGGAATTTCATAGGTTTTTATTAGTGCATCTTAACCAGAACGTCCCCTTAACAACATTTTTTCATTGAATTTCATAGGTTTTTATTAGTGCAACTTAACCATAACGTCCATTTAACAATGTTTTTTCATTGAATATATATATATATATATATATAGTTGTCTCCAACAGAATGTTTGTAAAAGATGGCAAAAGTATCACACAAAGAAGGAAAAGCACTGGTACCTCCCTATTCTGCGTTGAAATACCGAAGGAAAAAAACTATGCTGACAACACCACATTTTTTTTAATTGAATTTCCAAAATGCTTTTTCACTTTTTGCACTTTTATGTTTTTTAATTGCAGTGGTGGACCCCTCGCAGTCCCGGCGCAATCCCCCTACCTTAATGTATTCCCTTACCCAACCCCCCAATCCGTTTTGCAAAAAATTGCAAAAATGTCAAAAAATCCGATTTAAACAAATGTACGTTTTCGGCCTTGTTATTTTGCCATTCAGTTTTATGAGGGAATAACGCACCTCCCTACATTTTACCTGTACATCATTTTGGTCCTGTTTAACAACTGGGAGGCATATTTCTTTCATGACTGCCTATTATTGCAAAAACCTATGTCGCCTTTTCACGGGTGTAAGTGATTCTTGTTATTGACTGTGGAAGGTTAGTTTTAAACGCCATCTCCAAAAAGAAAGAAATCAATAAAAAAATTTGAACATTTGTGAAAGTAGCAACTAACAAGTAGCAACAATTTACTGCTGTTTTCTGTTTTGGTGTTGCAGGCTGTCTGGATCATTTAATTGAAAGGATTTTCTGCCTGATGGGCGTGGACTTCAGGACAAAGAACTAACAGTTCTTTGGCAGCAGAGTGCTTTAAAGTGACTTTTTCCCTCATATGGTACCATCTCTTTATGAGGTCTTCAATGGTTTATCTTTCACTAGAGATGGAACAAACCTTGTCCAACATGCTGTTCCAAATACTATTTTTGAAACACCGAGATGTTAAATGGACTTTTGCCCCAAATAGAACTTCTTTGTGGTGTATCACTGCATGCAGCAAAACTTCGAGCGCATGCTCTGAAAATGTCTGCATGCTCTTTGAGAAGGAATCATTAACAGACGTCTCTGACTTTAAAAGGTACCAAATAATTGTGAATTAGTGAGAAGCAGGCTTGGGTCTGTGGAAGTGTTCAAAATCAGGCGAAGGAATAATATATGGACGCATGTGCAAATCCCTAGTGCGCATGCGTTCCACCTTCCACTTCTTTATTATAAAAAGAAGGTCGTTTTTTCCGCCACATCCTAAAAATGACACCTGAGTGCACATTTGTGAATCACAACTGTGAGTCCACATTTTGTAAGAAAATGTCCTTGCATAATGTTGCTTTCGGTTATTAACGTCTACAGATTAAGGGCCTTCATAGATTTTTTTGCACGTTCAATGTGACTTTGCACTGCTGAAAAGTGACTTTGCACTGCCGACACAAACCCTGATTCATGGAACTGTGCAAAGTGTGTTTTTGCAGTGCAAAGTCCGTGCAAAGTCATGCTGTACTGCAAAAATGACTATGCACTGATTGTGCATTGACTTTGCACTGCAAAAATACACTTTGCACAGTTCCATGAATCAGGGTTTGTGTCAGCCGTGCAAAGTCACTTTGACCGCGCAAAAAAAAAATGCCATGAATCGGCCCCTAGGTAAACTGCAATGGTGGGACTAATGAGCAAAACATGAACAATTCCTGTAACTTCCTAACTCCTCTGACACTCGACCAGAATCTCAAGAACTAAATCAATCACTCTTTAGGGCGACCTTCCTTGTGTTCATTTAGAGGGATGGATTTCTAGCAGTGCACCCAAACAGCCTTGGATGTCTGGCACAAACAAATCGAGCCCTTAATCCTTTCACTTGAAACTGTTTATCATGCAGTATACCAATAATGGCTGTTTAACTTACATATTCCTTATTCTTCTGAGAAGTTCTTTCATTTTCTCTCTTAATTACACTGCCAATATGCATTTTTTTATTTTTGTATTTGTATTTATCTGATGAACAGGGATGTCAATTTCGCAGAAAATTGAAATAACATATTTTACAGACGGTGGAGGCATTCCCAGGAAGAGAGTGCATAGAATAGAACCAAGATCAGAACCAGTATGGACAAAGAACTTTATGAGGGCATGCACAAAGCGGGACATATACCATGGGCTAAACAAAAAACAGGCGACTTGCAAAAGTGAACCTGGGGGGGCAAGTGTTGCACACTAAAGAATGGCAATGCACAGATTTAAAAAAAAAAGAATGACATAATTATGCAGCACTTGAGGGGGTCGTGGGGTTCAGGTAGGTAGGGAGGGTGGGGAAGGTTCTGGGTAGTGACCTCTTTGGTCAGCAGGAGAAGTTTAAGCCGAGCTTTGACGAGATCCACAGTTGGCCTGGCTTTGATTGTGAGGGGCAGAGGGCTTCACTGAAGTGGGGTGAGGAGGGTGGAAAAACGGAAGTGGGAGACGTAATGAATTTCCATGTGTTTCTTTACCAGTAATTGTCTTTTGTACTTTTCTTGAACTTGCATGAAAGTAAGATTTGTAATGAATGCTTCTTCGATGTTCGTGGGTTGAGGGGGGACTGTGTGGTTTCCTCTTTCTGTGATATGTACAAGATGTTCCTGTGTATTTTGTTATATCCTGGTTTGCTGTGGTGGGATTTGTCTTCTGCTGTTGAATTGTGACAGAGGGCTTTAAAATGCCAAACTTGTTGGTCCAGTTGGTTTTTAACATAGATAGGTTGTCATATGTTCGTGTAATAATCAGGTGTGTCCAGGTCAGCACAATATATTCTTTGATACCATGAACAACTCTGACGCGTGTATAAAATCTGCACAGTTTGGTTTGTGTTTAATAATCTGTGCAACTGTGACACATGTCCTTCGGGGGCTACATTAATCACATGTCATGCACAGCATAGTAGAAAACACACCTACACACTAGTTGCTAACTTTAAAGACATACACCACAGTTGTATATCATTGTAAACAACCCACCAAAACATGCATTTGCTAATATGCAACCATTACCTCTTTGTTTTGCTTTGTCTCCCTGAGTGGGACGGGCTTGCCCAGACGTGGGTCTAATGCCTACTGGGCCTAGAAAACCAAGCTACTCCTCACTGATGACGACAATGCGGGTGAAACATGTCTGGGGATGCTTGTGTTCTCTTGCAAAAGTGATATGACCTAGCAGTTTGGGCTAGACTGTCCGTTTGGGGGTGGGACCAAGCCTGATTTGCATATGGTCTTTCCCCTTTCTGTAAAGGCTTGGCAGGTGAAAAAGAATGGTCTGGAGCGTTGCCCAGACCAGTTGCCAGAGGTTTAAGATTAATTCTAAACCTTCCAGTCATCACCTCTTTGTTTTGCTTTGCTAATGTGCAACTTTGGAAGGCATACGTCGCAATCGTATATCATACTAACCAACACACTGAACATGGATTTGCTAGTGTCCTGCAATTCTTTCAGTGTGACTTTAATAAACTGTACAACTGTGGCATATGTCTTTTATAGTAATTTCTTTTACTATTAATCTAATTGTTATGAGATTATGGGCCTCATTACACGGTAGGCGGTAACCATGGCGCTATTAGCGCCATGGTTGCCGCCGGTATTTTACTGTGTCCGCCTTGGTGGATGGCGGAATTACCGCCCTACTCCAAGGTGAGCGGGGGCGTTAATTCCCCATTCACCAAGGCTCTTCCCCATTCCCATTTTTGCCCCCATAGGGCATAATGGGAATGGGGAAGGTGCTAATTACGGTACCGCAATTAGCTCCGAGGTCCCTTTGCGGCACCCTACTTTAACGGCTGGTAAAACCAGCCGTTAAAGTCGGGTCCCGCAAAGGGAACTCGTAGTAAGGCGGTAGGCGTTTACTGGTAGCGTTGCCCTTATCGGTACTGGTAAACCCCTACCGCCTAACGTGTAATGAGGCCCTATGTCTTTGTGCAGGATGTGAATATGTGAGTGACAGGTTTGAGTATGTGAGTGTTGGGTTTGAGTAATCATTGTTCTTTGGTCTTTTGTGCTTTGGTGTGCTTTCAAATTTAGAAGACAAAAAGTGCCCACTTTTTGTCTTCTCCATTACCGCTACCTAGTGTCAGGGTAGTGTTTCTCTCCTCTGCACCGCACTACCTTTGTACAAACCATCCAAATTACTCATTTACAATTTGGTGGGCAGCTGTGTTTGGATTTTTGGTATGCTTTCTAATTTAGTTAAGGGATACGTTTCGTTGCAACGTGAAAACATATTGTGGCGTCGCTATGAGGTTTCCCTGCTGTCTGGTGTATGGTGTTTGGATGTTCCAGGTGGTGACTGAATAATGCAGTTAAACTATACACTTGTGATGTTGTACATGCTGCAGTATGAGATATATGTATGATAATGTGCATGCATGTTTTTTTGTCAATGTAGGCCAGTTCAAGCACATGGACTATCAGCCTTGCTTTCCAAGAAGCTCCATGTGGTGGACATCTCTGAAATAAACCGTGAAAGCAGTATGTTGCAATAATCATTTTGTAATGCATGTACTTGTTGGGTTAGATGTGATGAGGTGTATTCTCAGTTGGGAACATGTGTACATGCTGTGTACTACCATGGCCATGTAGTATATATATATATATATATATATATATATATATATATATATATATATATATATATATATATATATTCAGTGAAAAAACTTTGTTAAAGGGACGTTATGGTTAAGTTGCGCTACTAAAAACCTATGAAATTCAGTGAAAAAAACTTTGTTAAAGGGACGTTATGGTTAGGTTGCGCTACTAAAAACCTATGAAATTCAGTGAAAAAACTTTGTTAAAGGGACGTTATGGTTCCAAGTAAAACCAAAAAACCCTTGAAATTCGCCAGTTATGGTAAGCTAAGCAACCATAACTCGCGCCACCACCGTGCACTGCTAAGACTAACACCCAGGACATCAAAGATGACATCACAAATGTCATTGATGACATCACTCATATATTTATAAACTTTCTGTATTAGATTAAAAAATATATTATCTATATGTCTAGTACTCTGGAATGGCTAGAGGACAATTTCCCACATGAAGAAATGTCACAAGATAGTGAAACTAATGGTAAAAACTTTATAATATAAACCATTTATTTATTATTTTTTTTATATACATTTAACATATATATTATTTTTTTGTACAGAGCATACCAAAATAGAAAAAACTTCAGAAAACCCTGTTATGGATAACAGTCTTCACAATATAGAAGAAAAAATTGATGTATTGTTGGCTAATTTTAATAATTTAAAAACTTTTGTAGAAAATCATTTCAAACCAAAAACCTCGTACCATTGCCCCACATGTACTTGTCCCTCCTCACCATATCCCAGTCAATTATCCCCAAACCCTCTCCATAATCCAAAACGTTTTGATGAGACTTCCATCCCTTCTTCACCTAATACCAATCATGTTGAAACCCCAAATTCTCCTGTTTTTGTTTCTGTTTCTGCCTCACCTTCTCTGTCATAAGTTATTAATATATGTTAAATAAAGTTTAATTTTTATATTGTATTGTGAATAGTTTCCGTTTTTTTTTTTAAAACAATAAAAGTGTCCACGGACAGTGCGAGTGTTCTGAAATGTTCGTACATAAACGAAAATGGAGGTGTCCTGAAGAACACCACACCTGTTCATACTGTTCGCTAGCAAGTTGAAACTGTTCTAAGAACACACGTGGTGTCCTGAAATGTTCGTAAAGAAACAAAAATTAAAGTGTTCTAAAGAACACTATATCTGTCCGTAATGTTCGCTATCAACTTAAAACTGTCCTAAGAACACAATTGGTGTCCTGAAATGTTCGTAAATAAACGAAAATGATGTGTCCTGAACAACAGCACAACTGTTCGTAGTGTTCGCTAGCAACATGAAACTGTACTAAGAACACACACGGTGTCCTGAATTGTTCGTAAACAAACAAAAATTAAAGTGTCCTAAAGAACACTATACCTGTCCGGTACTGTTCGCTAGCAAGTTCAAACTGTTCTAAGAATGCTATTGATGTCCTGAAATGTTCGTACGTAAACGAAAATGGAGGTGTCCTGAAGAACACTATACCTGTTCGTAGTGTTCGCTACCCAATTGAAACTGTTCTAAGAACACAATTGGTGTCCTGAAATGTTCGTACATAAACTAAATTACACGTGTCCTGAAGAACACTATATCTGTCCTTACTGTTCGCTACCAAGTTTAAACTGTTCTAAGAACACACGCGGTGTCCTGAAATGTTCGTTTCACGTGTGACGCACTTTTAATTACTTCAGAACCCGAACAGTGTCCGTAGGACATCAATGCGCATGCGCTAACCAATCTCCGTGCACTTGGTGTCCTGCGGACAGGCGCTTCCTTCGCGGACTAGTTCGCGAACAGATCATATGACCGCGCCCATGCTCATCGTGTGTCCTGAACTGCCGACACTGTTCGTGTCCCCAAACAATTTAAAAGTACATTTTCAGTTAATCCATAATATTTTTCAATAAAATCTCACCATGGCACAAGTCCCACATAGCAATCTTGAGTTTCTATATACCTTTTGAAACTTTCCGATCCTTTTTTTGTGTTCGATCTGTCCGCGGACTGTGCGCATGTCCGCGAACCGTGCACAAGCACCCCTATAAAAGACCACGCCCAAGAGCTTATTCCCATTGTGTTTCTGGCTATTCTTCAGAACACAGTGATTTTTGCTGCCACCTGCAGACTACACCATCATCGAGATCGCATCCTTGGCTGCTGACCTGCCACTTGGTGCTGCACCTGCTTCAGCACCACCCCCACCCCCTCCACCACCACCACCTCCCCAACGGCCTGAAGAGGGGAACAGGAGTGAGGATGCGGAGGAGGAAGAAGAGGATGATGAGAATGAGGTAGAGGAAAACCCTACTACCCGCACTAGGCGTGAGTCTTGGGTGTGGCGGTTATTTACCATTCATGGTAATGTTCCTAAGGCTTGTGCGAACCGTGTTACCTGCAATGAGTGCAAAATGATACTCAGTCGCGGGAAGCACGGTAAGTACAGCTTTGGGACCACTACTATGAAGCAACACCTGAGGTCATTTCACTCTGGGGCTATTCGCAGGGTTGTACCTTGCGAAGAACGTAGCAGGTTGCTTTCCTCTACTTCATCCTCTGTTTCTGATCCTGTCACCACAAGGACCACCTCTGTGGGACAGCGTCTTCCTCAAGCTGCCTCACAGGCCATACAGAATGCTGATGACCCTTACCTTTCGAGGGTCACAGTTGTATGTATGTACTGTGACACAGTACTCTGCAGGGGGGAGCGACTTCGGAGTGCTTTTGAGACTATTGTCTCAGAGCACGAGAAGACCTGCTCACTACCCAAATAAAACGCACTCTACATCTTCCTCTCTCAGCTCGCCCTTTCTTATCCCTGTGGTTGGTGTCCCCCCCTTTACCCTCCTTTACCCTCCTCTCCTAGTGTGTCGTGTCTGAAAAACCAAAAAAAATACAAAATTACAAAAATTACAAAAAAATAAGGCTCTTTTCAGAGCCGCCTTTCCCAGTTAAAAAATAGAAGTGAAAATAAATGAAGCAGGGCTCTTTGTATTTTTTAGAAGTCCGCGGACAGTTCGCGAACATTAAAAAAATTGGGTTGCTACTCCATCACAAACATTGTAATTTTCTCTGGAAAGAAGTGGTGGCTCTGAAAAGAGCCTTTGGGTGGTGTTTGTAAGTCAAAAATTGTAAATGCTTAACATCTACTTCAAAATCATTGTTGTAATTCCAAAAAAGGTCGCAATGCATTTTGTACATTTCTCAGAAAAATCTGATTGCCAGCATAAGTAAGATGGACTCCATCTCTGCGAAAAATGTATGTACTACAAAACATAATCTTTTCATTGTGAAAAGAAGACATGCCAAAATCTCTTAGAAAGGCACAAACAGCCTTATTAACATTACGCTTTGCTTTTTCCATTTGTGGACCAAATGAAGAAGAACGAAGCCACATTTGTCTCTGCGCAATCCGTGAAAATATCACTTGATAATTAGGAAACATGTCCATAACCTTCCTGAGTCCTTCTTTCATAGCAAATTGCAAAAAAATCCAGTCACATGTCCTAAACTGTTCCCTCCACAATGAATTACAATTATGTCTGGATGTTGCTCTGTCTCCAAAGTAGCACAGAGAGGTAAAAAGTCCAACCACTTCATTTCACGTACTCCATGCCAGTGTACTTCCACATGTGGGAATCCAAGATCTACAGCTACTCCACAGCTTCTGCATGCACCTTCAACCAATGTATCCACGAATCTCCTAAAATCCAAACAATCTGTTTTCTGAAACACACAGCACTTGCGTGGGGTTTCTAACTTGTGGACATAACGTCGCTGCCTGAGCGCTGACCCTTTAAAGTACTTACACGGCATTGCGAGCATTCTGCTCTTGCCGTCCCACGTTTCCTGGAGGAGGCGTGGCTTTTTGCGGTCACGTGGAAGATCACGTGACCCCTCAGGGAAACTTAAACTGCTGTGAGGCGCCGGAGCGCTGATAATCCTGCACTTGCGTGGGGTTTCTAACTTGTGGACATAACGTTGCTGCCTGAGCGCTGACCCTTTAAAGTACTTACACGGCATTGCGAGCATTCTGCTCTTGACGTCCCACGTTTCCTGGAGGAGGCGTGGCTTTTTGCGGTCACGTGGAAGATCACGTGACCCC
The DNA here is from genome assembly GCF_040938575.1 of Ambystoma mexicanum. Taxonomy (NCBI): domain Eukaryota; kingdom Metazoa; phylum Chordata; class Amphibia; order Caudata; family Ambystomatidae; genus Ambystoma; species Ambystoma mexicanum. The sequence goes on along the minus strand of NC_090937.1, from coordinate 1,081,842,628 downwards.
TCAGGGAAACTTAAACTGCTGTGAGGCGCCGGAGCGCTGATAATCCTGCACTTGCGTGGGGTTTCTAACTTGTGGACATAACGTCGCTGCCTGAGCGCTGACCCTTTAAAGTACTTACACGGCATTGCGAGCATTCTGCTCTTGCCGTCCCACGTTTCCTGGAGGAGGCGTGGCTTTTTGAGGTCATGTGGAAGATCACGTGACCCCTCAGGGAAACTTAAACTGCTGTGAGGCGCCGGAGCGCTGATAATCCTGCACTTGCGTGGGGTTTCTAACTTGTGGACATAACGTCGCTGCCTGAGCGCTGACCCTTCAAAGTACTTACACAGCATTGCGAGCATTCTGCTCTTGCCGTCCCACGTTTCCTGGAGGAGGCGTGGCTTTTTGCGGTCACGTGGAAGATCACGTGACCCCTCAGGGAAACTTAAACTACTGCGACGCACCCTTGCAGCGTTAAGCCCGTCAGGGGTAAAGGGCGCCGGCTGTTATTACGGCTGTTATATGCGTGGAGTGCGCTAAAAGAACAATCAATACTCAGGACTAGAAGTAAGCTAACTTTCCTGTCCCTAACCAATAATTTGTATGAAATTGTTTATTCCCAGGTTTTTACTCGCTTCCTTATTAATTGATGGTACTGGCTGCCCATTATATAGACCTGTCCTTTATTGATCACTGAAATCGCTATAAGATCAATAGGGGCTGCGAAGGCTCTCACTTCTTCCCTGTTAATTATTAATAGGTGCAGTGTATTTGCACTACTGACTTGGCTGAGCCCTGGCCATATATATTGAAGACTCCGTTGGAGTAGGACTGATTTAATATTTCTATTTGTTAGATCGTATGGTGATGTGACTTTTTAAGGATAAATAATATATAATACTACTAATTTCATTTTATCCTTTTTTATATTCCATTTGTATATATTTCCCCCCCTGTGCTATATTAATATGGCCCCAGGTACACGCTCTCACAATCTGAGATCTAAAAAGGGGAAGAATAACATATCTACACCAAATACCAAAAATCTAAGAAGGGTGGTAAGAATGAACCTACTGGCGATGGTAAAGGTGTATTAGAACAACCTAAAATACTTAGTTTCCTTACTATAAAAGAAAAAGTAATGGTATCTGATAAAATAGAACCTCCCCCCCCTTTAATAGCTCCATGATAGATAATAACTCGCTATTGACACTAGTACATAACTTTAGGCGACAATCTATGGGAATAGGTACTAATCTGGAAACTTCTGTAGTTGAAGATACCGATATGAATAACATAATCGGGTCTAACTTGTCAGTCTCCCCAGACTTGAATAAATTTGTACACAGAGAAGATGAATCTAATTCGTGTGATGAGTCATCTCACTCTAGGGGAAACCTTTCTGAAATTGTTGATAACAGCAATAGAAGTAGGGGGAGTGAAAACTCACTGAAATCAGGTGAGAAATTAGACGCCCTAACTACCATGATGGATGTCCTCTTGACTATTTGCACTAATTTGCTTAAAGAACAGAGTGACACAAAATCATTGGTACTACAGAATATTGATAATATCAGATCACTTGGGATTATGATAGAGGAATACTGTGGCAATGATTTTAATAAGGGGAAAAGGCATACCATGGAGTCAAATGATGTTATAGGAGATTTGAGTGAGTTGGTACTGGCAGTTGAAAAAGAAAATGAGAATACCATGACACAGCCTAATACCTCCCATACGGAACAACTCAATCCTAGGGAAAACCTGGCTGAAGAGATCAATACTAGTGCGAGTGAGATAGAAATAAGGTTAGCCTAAGGCTCTAAGAGGCGCACTAGGCGAAATAGAAAAAAAAATAAAAATAATTCTCGCAATAGGATGGTGATAGCCAAGACTAAAGCGAATAAAACTGTGAAAAGAAATTCTATGGCTCTTGCTAACACCGCCCCATTAGATTCTGAATGTGTAGAAGTAGGGAACCACTATGAAATCTTGGAATACCAGAAGAAATCGGATGAAAGGAAAAAAGTGGAAATTAAAGTAAGGGGCTAGAAAACTGGCTAAAGGGTAAGGAAGATACTATTGAGGAAAGTAAACTTGAGGACATGGCATCTACAGAAAATAACTTTAAATATGTTGAAATCCCATATAATAATAACATCATGCCTCTTACTAAAAGGGAGAGGGAAATTTATACTAAAGAGATGGAACGACTGGCTATGTATAGTAAGCAAAAAACAAGCAGGGTAAACAGTGTGGGAAAGAATGAAGAACCCCTACTTACAGTGGGGAAAAATTTAAAATCACAGAAAAATCCTGCACAGATAAAAGCCCATTCCTAAACCGGGCCTGGTTACTTAATAAACTGTCACAGATTCCGCAGCTATAAAATATTAATTCAGGGGATATTGAATCTATTATCCTTCCTGAATATGGAAGCTGGGAAAACTGGGTTATTGTCCAATTTAGATCTGCGGTTTTTGTTGACCTCATAAGAGAATACTCTGATGGAGTATGGGGCAATAACTATGAAATTGTGATATGCCACTCTGCTATTCATAATGATAGGAATAACAAAAACACGGAAGGGGTGGGAGTTCCTTCTACTATTACGGAACCAAGAAATATAAATGCACAAGTTAACATTTTGGAGGTAAATACCATAAATCAGAATTGAGATAAGGTATGTACTAAAACATTTAATCTCCTCTCTTGGAATAGTAGAGGTTTTAAATCTCTACTACACAAGGAAGGTATTCAATTGCTGTTGGAGAGTGACATCTTTGCTTTACAAGAAACTTGGGTAACTGGGGAAATCTTACTAGACGGATATAGTATTTGGAACAAAGCTGCCCATAAAGGTGAAAAAGGCAGGCCTTATGGAGGGCTATGTATCGGGGTAAAAAATCATCTCTCATTTAAACAGTATGAGATGCATGGGAATCTACCTAATGTTATGTGTGCTATTATAGATAGGGGAAATCAACTAGGGAATTTCCTTCTTATTAACATCTACTCCCAACCGGGGCGGGAAGATATTCAAGAGATTGGGGAGTATATTAACCACACTATTGAAAGTTGGATCCAGGAATCTCCTGAGTCCGATATTTGTATAGTGGGTGATTTTAATGCCCATTGTGATTCCGCCGTAAGGGAGATGAATAGGCGCAAAGAATTGTGGGATGAAACGGCCATTATTGCATCTTTGGAAACTAAAGAGGGTAACCTGGCGGACGGTCTAAATACACAGACTATGCAGGGTTGTCGGTGGATGAACCTTAAGGCTAGCTGGGATCTCGAATATCTAGAACCGAATATAGGGCCAGGTGTAGGGGTAACTTGGACTAATGGGAAGGTAGGCTATAGGTTAGACTATATGTTTGTAAACAAAAAACTAAGCCTGTCCACTATCTCTTTTGAACATATCGATACCACTCTGAGTGACCATACACCCATTAGGGGTGTATTTACTAAGGGTTTGGAAAAGAAATGTTGGGATGTGAGTAATGTGATGAACATACAATTTTCAGCTGGCGGAAATAGGATCACTTGGTCGGACAAAAATTTAACCATCTTTAATGAGCTGTTTGATCGTTTACCCATTGATGGGCAAGATATTGCATTGAATGGTCTTAATCCGATAACAAATCTGCTGGGTATAATACGGAGGTCAAACAGCAAGTTTATTGTGAAAAACATAAGGGGTAAAAATCACTCCCACAAATATGATCAAATGATCTATGATAGAAAAAAAGAAATGTTGGGTGAGATTAGCAAACTTAAGCAGACATGTGACTTGGATGAAGAAGAGAGAAGTAAGAGAATTAGAAACATAAAGACTCAGTACAAAAATTGGATTAAGGATTATAAGTATAACACCAACAATGCCTATTGGAGGTGTTTATATAAGATATGTAAAACCCATGACTCAAAAAAATGTTGGTATCTATATAGACAATTCCTGATGGACGGGGATTGTAGGGAAAATACAAATGTGAGTCAAGATGCATGGAAGCAATATATTACCGACCTCTACTTCAAGACTAGTGACATGTCTGCTAACCCCACTGGGATAAATCTATATGACCAAGACACTATCCCCTTTGGTATCCTGGATATTAAGAAAGTGATCTCTAAAATGAAATCCTCACGTGCTCCAGGCCCGGATGGTCTGGCTAATGCTGTCATTAAACAAAACCCTATGAAATGGGCAGTGATTTTGCTCCAGCTTTTTTCCGGTATAATGGAGACAGGCCGCACACCGGATAGCTGGAGGAAAGCAATAGTGGTCCCTATTTTTAAAAAGGGGGATAGAAAACTGCCCGATAACTATAGATTGCTGGCCATGGCAGATAGTAGCTGTAAGATCTTTTGTTCCCTTTTAGTGGAGAGTTTAAATAACTGGATAGAGGAAAAGGGACTTCTGTCCGCCCTCCAAACTGGCTTTCGTAAAGGATACATACCCTTGATAACCTAACAATGCTGAATTACATCATAGCAGGGACAAAGGATAAGGGGGAAAAACTGTATGTGTGTTTCGTAGATTATTCGAAAGCCTTTGATAGTGTCAATAGGGGGCTTCTGTGGAAGAAATTAAGTGAGAAAAATATTTGCCCCAAAACTTTGCACTTTTTGAAGGAAATGTATAGGGATACCACTGTTTCCATCTGTTTGGGCAAAGGAGGGATGATATCTCCAGATATCGCTACTAACACTGGACTGAAGCAGGGATGTGTGACATCTCCTATACTGTACAATCTGTATGTCTCAGATATGTGGGAAAGTTTTTCTACTATAAATAATTTCCCACCAATAGTAGCGGGAAAACCCATTTGTGGCCTTATGTATGCAGATGACACCGTCCTTTTGGATAAAACGCCAGTAGGGTTGCAAAGAATGTTGAATGGATTATTATTGTACTCTGAAGAGAATAACCTAAGTATTAATATTAATAAAACTAAGGTAATGGTATTTGGAGCAACCAATTTAGAAAAGAAAAAACTTTTCTCTAGATGGCAGATAAATTCTATAAAATTGGAGGTTGTGGAGGCCTACCCTTATTTGGGGATGCCCATTCTGAGCAATCCCTGCATACATTTTTTCCAAGAGGCGGTAAGTCTAAAAATATTAAAGAAATGGAAAGTCATAAGAAATTATATTACCAGTAAAGGTGGCCACTCTATAGAAGGTTTGCTTGAGATATATAAAAGTTGTATTATTCCTGGAATTCTGTATGCGCTGGAAACAGTAGAAAGCAAATATCTGAGTAAACTGCACCTACTTGAAGGGAAGATTTGGAGACCAGCCTTAGGACTCCCCAATTCGGTACCAATACAAGCAATAAGATGCGAATTGGGGCTTATATCTCTCTCGACCCTGTGGAAAATAGAATGCTGCAAACTCTATTTAAGAATAATATTGGGGGGTGGGGATGAAGGAAACTTGCTCAACCTTATAGGTCTAAATAAAAGTGAATGCAGTTCTAAGAATTCCTATTTTTTAAACCTACAAAAAATAGTACTATCATTTCTAGAAGTCCTAGGATATAATGTAAATATGGGAAAAGATAATTTAATGTACATCAAGAAAAACCTTAAAGATAAGGCTTTTATTTGGGATTTGTGTGAAAATCAATCCTATTTACACAAAAAGTCTAGATATTCCATTTATGCTCTTCAAGGCCTCAAGCCTGCCACACCAAGACAGTATCTGCTTAACACGGGAAATAAAGCTATGAGAAGATTCATTCTACAATTACGTTTGAACACTCTCCCGTGTAATGAAATTATCGGGGTAAGAACAAAAATCCCCCGTGCAGAAAGACTGTGTAGACACTGTAACATAGAGGTGGAGACAGCAAGACATATTTTAACCCTATGCCCTAATCTAAAGGAATACTACAATAAAGGGTATTCAAATTTGGTAGGGGATATGCAAAGAATTGAATCGGACCAATTTTGGTCAGTCATTTATGACGGAGAAATCAAGGTCTTCATTGGGGCAGCCTTTTATATCTGGAAGCGAGCAATGTGATGTATTTTGTAATGTGTTTTTAGAACTTAGATTGTAAACAAGATTTGATTATAAACTCGTTGGTTAATGTTTCTTATGTGTAATATGTAATTACGTATGGTTGATGTAATAATTCTGTAGTGTATAAGGTTTTAATTAACCAAAAACACTTTAATTCAATAAAAAAAAAAAAAAAAAAAGAAACACACAGCCATAGCTATCTTTTGTTCTCTCAGCAAAAAGAGTATCTGAGAAAATCTCTCCTGGCACAACACACCCACCAAACTTTCCTGACCAATACCTTTCAGTGCTTATTCTCATTTGCATGACTTCTGAACCCAAAAATCCCCGGATGTAACTCCCGATGTCCGCGAACTACCGCCATGTCCGCGGACATATCGTAACATGAACAGCCCTTCTACCATTTCCATTACACTCTCTCTGCCATTCCCTCATTGGATGTACCTCAAAAATCACATGACCATGCACCAATCACATTCAAGACCTCTACATCTAACTGCATCATCATAGATCAACACTGCAAATGTACTCTGAATCTCTCTGAGTACAAGTGTCATATCATTGGCAAGCAGCATCTACCAGAAATACTGTACAAGTCTTCAAGATTTCTACTTGCAGCTCCATGCATATCCATTTGCATGAACACAAACTTCAGGTACGCATATTTTCTGTATAGTAGATGAACACATTTTCAAACAGACTTTTACCTTGTAAAATCTGTAAAATGAATTTACTGTACTTTTTTCAATTTCCTAAAATCAACTATCACTTATAAACCTTTATACTATTTACTTTCTTTATACACACACTCAAATCATGTTAAACTAACATTTTTTAAATGAAATATATAGACTACATATATTCAAACAAAATTGCATGCAAACACAATCTATGTTTAAACCTTTATAAAAATACTTATACAATTTCATATTTTTTGTTTTTATTTTTTTATTTACTTAATTACTTTAAATTAGACATGACGTTGAGGCGCTATTACCTAGAACAGTTTACTTACAGAAATAGTGGTATTCACTAATATATTATAAATTTCACAAGACATAGTAAAGATATTTTTTTTTTGCTACAGTTAGTCATTCAATACAATTTGTTCATTAAGAACATATCATATGTACTGAACTGATGCAATGTATCTTATGTAAATAAATTAGTTTAATGGTTTTACAGGAGGCACTGAGGATTTCAATTAAAAAAATCAATATCTAAATTAAAAACAGTGCTATATACAAACAAAGTTCCTAATTTGAAGCTTTAACAATTGCAGTGAAGACCAGTTTCCTGAAAAGAAGCAGCCGAATTCGAAAAAGAAAGAAAAACTAAGAAGTTACCTGTTAATTTTAAAAGAAAGTAAGTAAAATATCACCATAATATTTGTATTATTAATCAAATGTACTATAACATTAATACGAGCTATTTTGGTTTCTAAAAATAGAGATTTTGTACCATTTTGTCCACAAATTTCCATGTCTTAAACAGCGATTTACAGCCAGAATGGCCCACAAATTTCTATTTTTGGTCACACAAATTACCCAACTGAACCACTACAATTATCATATTATAGAACAAACAACTGTTTTAATTGTATACATTAGATTTACTATTTGTACTTTTCCACACCACTAGCCTACTTTTTTTTGTCATCTGAACCCCAGTTTAGTAACACATAAATTCAAGAATACCTATCCCTACTAGTTTTAGTTCCCAATGCACAATCACACACCATTACATACATCTTTATCATCTTACTCAAACACTCATGCACACAGCACACATACATTCCAGAACACCCCAACCCATATCTTCTTTATTTTTTTCAACAGACCCTAAAGAATGCCTACCAAAAGTCAAGTCCGTAGAAAGCAACGCAAAAGTAGAGCAAATGACAATAAAGGTGTCCAACATAAGCATCCATCTCTAGCAGAATTTGTAAAAAAAGTTGAAACAAAACAGCTAATACAATCATTTAGTGAAACACAAGAAGTTTCAAGTACAACAACTTTGCTTCCTCTATCAAAATGTAAAACCAACCAAAAAACAATTAACAGAAAATCAGCTATCAGTACATATAAAACTACTTCTTCAAATTTTAATATAGTGCAAAGTAAGCATACCAAGAAAAGTATTTTAGCCAAAATATACCGTCACAAAGTCCTTCAAAATCTTATAAAAACAGGAGAGAATCAGGTTCAAAGCTTAAAACCTATCGTAGGAAATTAATCTTAGAAGCATTGATGGACAGTGCAATTCTTCTCAAAAGAAATGTATTTATTTTACTGTTAAACAAAATGAAACCACTAACAAAACTAATAACTAAATTACAAAAAAGACTTCTCAATCAGCGAAATGTCAACAGAAAGAAATTCTTAAGTATCTGCGGAGGTGAATGGAATCACACTACAAGCACAGAACCATATTTTAATGAAGAAGCGTACAAACAAAAGCAAACAAATACAATTTCCATAAATAGCAGTGGTCGAGGTTATGAAAAAGTGAATAATACCTTAATGGAACAAGAAGTACTCCTTACAAAAATATGCCCTGAAAACTTAGAATTACCCCTCCATTCAACTGAATCAGAACGTCTAGTGTACAAATGGCCATGCACGTCAATGTGTAACATTCCCAAACAATGTTTCAAATCTTTACGCCAATTCCTCAATAAATATGTAAAAAGCAAAGACAAAATCAAAATTTAATTACTGCAAAATATAGATACCTGTCCAGTGCGCAAGTACACAGGACTACAAGGACATTTATTGGCCTGCATTACAGGACCTACTTGTAAAACCACTTTCCATGATATCAAAAGGATATCAGCACATCATTCAACTATAAGAAATCTAGTCTATAAAATGTACTATGCTAAAAGTCCTGCTTTAGCACTAGCAAAGTTAAATAACATCCTTCTACATGGTACAGCAAAATACCTACTTGAAGAAATTCACTATATCCAGAAAAAATATTTTGGAAGTGAAAGCCATTTACAGAATGAAATAGCTTTAAACCAATTAAGCAACAATTCTACACATGGCAACCTTTTGCTAAACACATACAAAAACGAAATACTAAAATTTAAAAGTACATCAGCTGAAGTAGCAAACCATGTATGTGTATGTTGCCGTAGAATTTTTTATAAAAGTAACACAAAAACTGTGGACCTATCATACAAAATAGAAGACAATGAAGATTCTAAATGGTTTGAATTAGCTCTCTACCTTGTAGCAGAAAACAAATATGAAATAACTGAGCCCTTAATACTTTGCAGTTATTGCACTACAAAACTTGACAACAACCAAACTCCTTCACGTTCTATCACAAATAATTTGGAATTATACCCAGTACCAAAACCTCTACAACAACTTCATTTATATGAGAGCATCATAATTCAAACAGTACACCCATTTCAAGCAATAATACGCCTTCAACCAAAAACAGCAAAATTACCTCCCTCTGAATTGGTAAAAGGCATTCGTGAAAAAGTAGTTTATTTACCATTAAATCTAAAAGAAAATGTGCATAGTCTAGGAGTGCAGCGTCCAATGCAGCAATCTTTAATTATATTAGTAAATGGAGTACCTACAAAAGACAAAAAAATATGGCAACAGCTGGTAGATTTATATAAAGTTAGACAAGCCTTCCAATATCTTAAAGAGAATAATGAATATTACAAAGAAATTAATATTGAAGAAAACTTGAAAGATACAACTGAAATAATTCAAGAAACACAAGAAGCTGGTCAATTTGAGCTACTAGATCCTGCTACAATATCAAATACTTTAGACCATTATACAATTCATCCTTTGCACTGTAATGACACCGTACAAGATGTACTGGAAACTTACCAAATGCGTCAAACAAAAGGATCGCCAATCAGTATATGGGAAAAAAAGTATAGAAGCACATGCTTTTCCTCTACTCTTTCCTACTGGCAAAGGAGGAAGGTATGATGATAGACCTATTCAAATATCAGCTTCAGAATACCGCTCATTACGGATGTATTCTGAAGATCCCAGATTTAGACAAAATGTGGAATACATATTCCACCTACTCTTTGAAAGTGAACTAGCAACTTTATGTTACGGAGTTGCACACATATTAAAATCAGGATCACACTTTCAAAATATGACAGCTACACAATTATTAGAGAAAGTGCAACAAAAGGATGAGGTTTTACAATCAAATATTACAAATCTATTATCAAATATGCGTGCTACTAAAGAGTACTGGTTTCGACGTCATGGAGATGTACGTTGTATGATCAGAAACCTTGGCCCACCCACTTGGTTTGTTACATTAAGTTGTGCAGAATATGCATGGGAAGATTTACATGATTTCCTACGCATATCAAATAAAACAAAACAAACATAGATATTCTAACACCTGGAGAACTTTGTTCTTTGGATCCTGTTAATGTTTCAAGATATTGTCACCATCGCTTCATTGCTATGCTACATTTTATTTGTAATAAAACTGTTCCTCCCCTTGGAGAAGTGCAACACTTCTTTTGGAGAAAATAATACCAAGCCAGAGGAGCACCACATATCCACATGCTTTTATGGATTAAAGATGCTCCTAAATTTGGTCAAGACAGTGATGCCACTGTTTTACAGTTTATTGAAAAATATGTCACTTGTGAAATTCCATCAGAAGCCACAAATAGTGATCTTCATGCACAAATTTTACAATTTCAAAGACACAAATGTGGAAAATATTGTCGTCGCAAATACAAAAACAAAGGCAAATACTACACCAAATGCCGATTTGGTTTCCCTAGACCAGTTACAAATACAGGTCAAGTAAACAACCTCATGTCTTCAGTTAGACATGGTGTTAAAGGTAAGTCACCTAAAAATACATATTACATAAAAAGAAAAGAAGAAGAAAAATATATCAATGATTATAATGCAATCATTGCCCACTTATGGAATGCAAACATAGATGTACAGTACATTGCAGACAATTCTACTGCAGTTGCACGATATGTCACAGCATACTTAACTAAAGCAGAAAAGACAGAGCTCCAAGACCTCTGGAATGACCTGTCATCAGATAAAACAGTATCTCAGAAATTATACAGCTTGGGCATAAAAATGCTCACCCATAGAGAATGTGGATCTTATGAAGCAGCTGATCGTTTAACTGGTACTTCATTGTATGGTAAATCTAAAAATATAGTATGGCTAAGTCTTGGTTCAGCTAAATCTAGAAAAAGAGTTCTAAAATCATATGAAGATATAGAAACAATAGCCAAACATGATCCCAACAGCCAAGACATTTTAAAAAACAATTTATTGGACACATACTACCCAAACAGAAGTAATACTTTGGAAAACATGTGTCTATACCAAATAGCCCAAAACTACACATACAAAAATAATATGAAAGCTGATGAAAAAAAAGGTTAATATAGAGTGACAGACTGTGAAGGCAGCTTAGTTAAACTCACTAAACCAAATTTAATTAATCATATCAAATTGTCATTGAAGACTCCTCAACATAAAGAAGTATATTACATGTCCCTGCTACAACTCTTCAAACCATGGAGAAAAGAAGAACACTTACTAGATAACTATGACTCATAGGAGGATGCTTTCAAAGCAAATGAAAGCACTATAACTGATGTAAACTTTACACAGTACTAAACAATGTTGCACAATGAACAGCAACATGAAGAAGAACTCCAAGCCCAACTAGATAAGGATACTCCTGACAGTAATCAACCTTCTGTAACAGGAAGCCAAGAACCACTGGGAGAACCATTAATAACAAATGAGGCAGAATTAGCTATGATAGAAGTAGAAAACACCATGTGTCAGTATGAAGATAAGGAAGACTTAACTATACTACAATCAAAACTAAACAATGAGCAAAGTAGCATTTTTCAAGAAGTAACAAAACAAATTGCACATGGTGTAAAACATGAAAATAAAGAATGTTCCTGCCATAATTATAAACCTATACTACTGTACGTCAGTGGTGAAGCTGGTTCTGGCAAAACATTCCTAATCAAAATCATTAGTAAGTTCCTTCAACAATTGACAAACAACTAACTGTCAGCTGTTGTCACTGCCCCCACAGGTTTAGCTGCCTACAACATAGGTGGTGTTACATTACACTGATTACTACTATTACCAGTAGAACACCAGAAGAAATTAGACTATTACAAACTTTCTGCAGAAGCTGCAATGGAATTACGCAGAGTATTGAAACAAATGAAAATGCTACTAATAGATGAAGTGAGCATGGTCTCAAACCTGATGTTAGCTTTGATTCACCTCAGATTACAAGAAGTACTCAAAACAGACTATGAAGAGCTCTTTGCAGGAAAACACATTATTGTTTTTGGAGATCTGCTTCAATTAACACCACTAAAAGGTGAACCTATTTTTAAAACATTAGGCCACACACTCTGCCGTAGAACTGTTGGCAGCATTGGAAATGTCAACCTTTGGCAACATTTCCAATACAGAGAATTAACAGAAAACATGTGCCAATCTGCAGATCTAACTTATGCCAACATTTTAAAAAGTTTGAGAGTTGGTATACTTTCTAAAGAAGCAGAAGCAACATTGAAAACCCGGCACATTAATGCACTTTATGTCAATAATGCATGTGCTACAGATGTTATGGAACAATTAGCCCACAAAAATGTCAATTGTATGGCCTTAATGCCAACTCTTGCAAGCTGTCTCAAATTCAATGAAATAATGTTAAGTAAAGAAATGCAACCAATAATGGAAATTAGCGCCACAGACAAACTAGATGTACATGGTATGACACTACCCATGTGTGACCAAGCCACAACAAGACTAAATAATTTAGAAAAATCAATCTCAAACACAGCAAGCTTAGAAAAAATGTTAAAGTTATCCTTAAATTGCAGAGTAATGCTTAAACGTAACCTTGACGTGGACCAAGGACTAGTTAATAATTTAGTGAAACACAAGAAGTTTCAAGTACAACAACTTTGCTTCCTCTATCAAAATGTAAAACCAACCAAAAAACAATTAACAGAAAATCAGCTATCAGTACAGATAAAACTACTTCTTCAAATTTTAATATAGTGCAAAGTAAGCATACCAAGAAAAGTATTTTAGCCAAAATATACCGTCACAAAGTCCTTCAAAATCTTATAAAAACAGGAGAGAAATCAGGTTCAAAGCTTAAAACCTATCGTAGGAAATTAATCTTAGAAGCATTGATGGACAGTGCAATTCTTCTCAAAAGAAATGTATTTATTTTACTGTTAAACAAAATGAAACCACTAACAAAACTAACAACTAAATTACAAAAAAGACTTCTCAATAAGCGAAATGTCAACAGAAAGAACTTCTTAAGTATCTGCGGAGGTGAATGGAATCACACTACGAGCACAGAACCATATTTTAATGAAGAAGCGTACAAACAAAAGCAAACAAATACAATTGCCATAAATAGCAGTGGTCGAGGTTATGAAAAAGTGAATAATACCATAATGGAACAAGAAGTACTCCTTACAAAAATATGCCCTGAAAACTTAGATTTACCCCTCCATTCAACTGAATCAGAACGTCTAGTGTACAAATGGCCATGCACGTCAATGTGTAACATTCCCAAACAATGTTTCAAATCTTTACGCCAATTCCTCAATAAATATGTAAAAAGCAAAGACAAAATCAAAATTTAATTACTGCAAAATATAGATACCTGTCCAGTGCGCAAGTACACAGGACTACAAGGACATTCATTGGCCTGCATTACAGGACCTACTTGTAAAACCACTTTCCATGATATCAAAAGGATATCAGCACATCATTCAACTATAAGAAATCTAGTCTATAAACTGTGTTATGCTAAAAGTCCTGCTTTAGCACTAGCAAAGTTAAATAACATCCTTCTACATGGTACAGCAAAAGACCTACTTGAAGAAATTCACTATATCCAGAAAAAATATTTTGGAAGTGAAAGCCATTTACAGAATGAAATAGCTTTAAACCAATTAAGCAACAATTCTACACATGGCAACCTTTTGCTAAACACATACAAAAACGAAATACTAAAATTTAAAAGTACATCAGCTGAAGTAGCAAACCATTTATGTGTATGTTGCCGTAGAATTTTTTATAAAAGTAACACAAAAACTGTGGACCTATCATACAAAATAGAAGACAATGAAGATTCTAAATGGTTTGAATTAGCTCTCTACCTTGTAGCAGAAAACAAATATGAAATAACTGAGCCCTTAATACTTTGCAGTTATTGCACTACAAAACTTGACAACAACCAAACTCCTTCACGTTCTATCACAAATAATTTGGAATTATACCCAGTACCAAAACCTCTACAACAACTTAATTTATATGAGAGCATCCTAATTCAAACAGTACACCCATTTCAAGCAATAATACGCCTTCAACCAAAAACAGCAAAATTACCTCGCTCTGAATTGGTAAAAGGCATTCGTGAAAAAGTAGTTTATTTACCATTAAATCTAAAAGAAAATGTGCATACTCTAGGAGTGCAGCGTCCAATGCAGCAATCTTTAATTATATTAGTAAATGGAGTACCTACAAAAGACAAAAAAATATGGCAACAGCTGGTAGATTTATATAAAGTTAGACAAGCCTTCCAATATCTTAAAGAGAATAATGAATATTACAAAGAAATTAATATTGAAGAAAACTTGAAAGATACAACTGAAATAATTCAAGAAACACAAGAAGCTGGTCAATTTGAGCTACTAGATCCTGCTACAATATCAAATACTTTAGACCATTATACAATTCATCCTTTGCACTGTAATGACACCGTACAAGATGTACTGGAAACTTACCAAATGCGTCAAACAAAAGGATCGCCAATCAGTATATGGGAAAAAAGTATAGAAGCACATGCTTTTCCTCTACTCTTTCCTACTGGCAAAGGAGGAAGGTATGATGATAGACCTATTCAAATATCAGCTTCAGAATACCGCTCATTACGGATGTATTCTGAAGATCCCAGATTTAGACAAAATGTGGAATACATATTCCACCTACTCTTTGAAAGTGAACTAGCAACTTTATGTTACGGAGTTGCACACATATTAAAATCAGGATCACACTTTCAAAATATGACAGCTACACAATTATTAGAGAAAGTGCAACAAAAGGATGAGGTTTTACAATCAAATATTACAAATCTTTTAGCAAATATGCGTGCTACTAAAGAGTACTGGTTTCGACGTCATGGAGATGTACGTTGTATGATCAGAAACCTTGGCCCACCCACTTGGTTTGTTACATTAAGTTGTGCAGAATATGCATGGGAAGATTTACATGATTTCCTACGCATATCAAATAAAACAAAACAAACATAGATAGTCTAACACCTGGAGAACTTTGTTCTTTGGATCCTGTTAATGTTTCAAGATATTTTCACCATCGCTTCATTGCTATGCTACATTTTATTTGTAATAAAACTGTTCCTCCCCTTGGAGAAGTGCAACACTTCTTTTGGAGAAAATAATACCAAGCCAGAGGAGCACCACATATCCACATGCTTTTACGGATTAAAGATGCTCCTAAATTTGGTCAAGACAGTGATGCCACTGTTTTACAGTTTATTGAAAAATATGTCACTTGTGAAATTCCGTCAGAAGCCACAAATAGTGATCTTCATGCACAAATTGTACAATTTCAAAGACACAAATGTGGAAAATATTGTCGTCGCAAATACAAAAACAAAGGCAAATACTACACCAAATGCCGATTTGGTTTCCCTAGACCAGTTACAAATACAGGTCAAGTAAACAACCTCATGTCTTCAGTTAGACATGGTGTTAAAGGTAAGTCACCTAAAAATACATATTACATAAAAAGAAAAGAAGAAGAAAAATATATCAATGATTATAATGCAATCATTGCCCACTTATGGAATGCAAACATAGATGTACAGTACATTGCAGACAATTCTACTGCAGTTGCACGATATGTCACAGCATACTTAACTAAAGCAGAAAAGACAGAGCTCCAAGACCTCTGGAATGACCTGTCATCAGATAAAACAGTATCTCAGAAATTATACAGCTTGGGCATAAAAATGCTCACCCATAGAGAATGTGGATCTTATGAAGCAGCTGATCGTTTAACTGGTACTTCATTGTATGGTAAATCTAAAAATATAGTATGGCTAAGTCTTGGTCCAGCTAAATCTAGAAAAAGAGTTCTAAAATCATATGAAGATATAGAAACAATAGCCAAACATGATCCCAACAGCCAGGACATTTTAAAAAACAATTTATTGGACACATACTACCCAAACAGAAGTAATACTTTGGAAAACATGTGTCTATACCAAATAGCCCAAAACTACACATACAAAAATAATATGAAACCTGATGAAAAAAAGGTAAATATAGAGTGACAGACTGTGAAGGCAGCTTAGTTAAACTCACTAAACCAAATTTAATTAATCATATCAAATTGTCATTGAAGACTCCTCAACATAAAGAAGTATATTACATGTCCCTGCTACAACTCTTCAAACCATGGAGAAAAGAAGAACAATTACTAGATAACTATGACTCATATGGGGATGCTTTCAAAGCAAATGAAAGCACTATAACGGATGTAAACTTTACACAGTACTAAACAATGTTGCACAATGAACAGCAACATGAAGAAGAACTCCAAGCCCAACTAGATAAGGATACTCCTGACAGTAGTCAACCTTCTGTAACAGGAATCCAAGAACCACTGGGAGAACCATTAATAACAAATGAGGCAGAATTAGCTATGATAGAAGTAGAAAACACCATGTGTCAGTATGAAGATAAGGAAGACTTAACTATACTACAATCAAAACTAAACAATGAGCAAAGTAGCATTTTTCAAGAAGTAACAAAACAAATTGCACATGGTGTAAAACATGAAAATAAAGAATGTTCCTGCCATAATTATAAACCTATACTACTGTACGTCAGTAGTGAAGCTGGTTCTGGCAAAACATTCCTAATCAAAATCATTAGTAAGTTCCTTCAACAATTGACAAACAACAAACTGTCAGCTGTTGTCACTGCCCCCACAGGTTTAGCTGCCTACAACATAGGTGGTGTTACATTACACTGATTACTACTATTACCAGTAGAACACCAGAACAAATTAGACTATTACAAACTTTCTGCAGAAGCTGCAATGGAATTACGCAGAGTATTGAAACAAATGAAAATGCTACTAATAGATGAAGTGAGCATGGTCTCAAACCTGATGTTAGCTTTGATTCACCTCAGATTACAAGAAGTACTCAAAACAGACTATGAAGAGCTCTTTGCAGGAAAACACATTATTGTTTTTGGAGATCTGCTTCAATTAACACCAGTAAAATGTGAACCTATTTTTAAAACATTAGGGTACTGTGACGGAGTGAGACTCTACAGAATAAATGAGTAGTAATATACATAGACTTTAGGCATTCAGGAAGACCAGGAAGCCACAGATGTATGGACTTTCCTCTAATGTATATACTCTGTTTGGGTTGCCTAGGAGACGCCTCGTGAGGAGGGGAATGCGGAGGACGAGGTGTTGACGTGGGCTTACTGAGGAGGAGAAGGACGACGGTTGAGAGGTCGCCGACGAAATGAAGGGGAGAGAAGAGATGGAGAAAAGAAAAGTGTAAATGAAACTGACGAGGCGATTCTCCACGAGCGGCACAGACGTTGCTTCGAGGCATTAAAGGCCGGCTGACAACGGAAGGTGAAATTGACGAGGCGATTCTCCGCGGGCTGCAGAGACGTGGCTTCGCGACTTTCAAAGTTGGCTGACAAGGAATGGTGAAATTGACGAAGTGATTCACGACGAGCCGAGATAAAGTAGCTGCAGGCTGCCGGGTCTTAGATTCCCAATTTCCAAGATACAAAGCTGCCGGAGGTGAGTGAGAGAGAAAAAGGGAGAGAGAGAATGCTGCGTGTTAAACGTGAAGGAAGGAGAGGATTCGAGCGACTGTTGCCGCAGGATGACTGTTAAAGTTAGCGCCGTTGCGCATTTAGTGAAGATCTCACAGATGTCGAGTGAGATCTCCAGGGCAGATTGAAGTTAAGAAATAAGCGCCGTTGCGCCAGCATTAATTTCAAAAGAAAAGGATAAAGAGACAGTGCGACAGAGAAGGGGGATACTGACCGAAAGAAAAGGTTGCACAAGTCTTAATCAACATTACGGAGAGAAGGCGAAGTCAAGCAGGGCAAAGTAAAGGTCGAGAGAGTTACTGATAAGAAAGAGAGAGAGAGAGAGGAAATGTGGAGCGCTGTAAGAGGCAATAGCACCCATACCTGAAGACCAAGCTTTGGCAGTGAAAGTAATGAAAGAGCTACTCCCAAACTGTTCAGCTTCATGGGCTAATACAGGAAGATTCCAGCCAAAGAGTACATGTAATGTGACAATACAAAATACTTATCACTGGCAGCAACTAAGAGACCTATGCTAACTAGAGTTCTGAAACCACAAGGGAGTTAAGAAAGAGAACGGAGGAAGAGATATAGGCAGCTCACTGAGAGAAGGCATTAGGAAACAAGAAGAAAGAGAACTGAAAGAAAGAGACATTAAGTCATAGTCTTAAAGAGTTCAAAGGAAAAGAAGTTGGAAACATACATCCACAGACTCTTACCTGAATCTAAAGTGGCCACTTGTTCCTGCTGAAGTGCATCCAGTTCAAGAAAAGACGTATCCTTTTCAATCTATAAAAGAAAGAAAACGTTAAAAAATTAAATAAAAGAAAGGATTAACGTTGTAATCCACAACCTACGTATTGGCTCTGAGTCTCATTCATGTTTTAAAACAATAGTGTGACAAGTGGTGTCAGAAGTGGGATTCTGAGAACGTCATGGAGGACCTTATTAAGACCCTTTCCGAGGGACAACAGATGCTACAACAGGCCATACAGATGCAGAATCAGCAAGCACAAGCAGATAGATTAGCGTTTCAACAGGCATTACAAATGCAGCAAGCGCAGTTGTTGGAAGTCACCAATATCAGGAATAATCCACAAGTCCCTACTTCAGTATTACAAAAATACTCAGTAGGAGAAGACCCAGCCCATTTCTTCGTAAACTTCGAGAGGGTCGCTCGAAATGCCCAATTGCCTACCGAGAGATGGTGCCACTACATCGCACCATTGATGACCGGTGAGATGCAGTCAGCTTATCAGACCGCAAATCCCACGGGGGATACCACATATGGAGACATGAAGAAGGTGGTCCTAGAACGGATGGGACACGATGAGGAGACCTATCGTATCAAGTTCAGAGAGGTCAAACTGGGGGGGGAGGAGACCCCAAGACAGTTGTTCTACCGAGTGAAGGAGCTGGCGGAGAAGTGGTTGCAACCCACTGAGTCCTCACCGACTGAGATATTGGAAAAGGTCATAATGGAACAATTCGTAGAAGGGCTACCCGGCCCAATACAACGATGGGTCAAACAACACCATAGATTAACGTTGTTGGAGGCAGTGGAAGTAGCGGCAGCATACCAAAAGGCGGGACAGGGCCGGGTGTTGACCTACACAGCAAGTTCTAAACCACACGTCATGATGAATAAACCCACACCCCAGTCAAGATGGCCTCATTCCATGTTGAGAAGACCCGAAGGGGAGAACCCCCGGATCAGACCTAGCAGTGAGGGACCCTCAAATTATCGTACCACGACAACGTCTCTTCGAGGCCCACAATGCTTTGATTGTGGAGAATGGGGACACCTCGCCAGATTCTGTCCAAAGAAACCAAAACCAGAACCAATGGATGTGAGTGTACTTGAAACTATGAAAGAGAGAGACTACCCGGAAACTTTACACGGAAGACAGTCTCAATACTTGTATACCTGTGAGGCGGAGGTCGACGGGAAGCCTACCACAGCTCTAGTTGATTCAGGAAGTCTGCAGACAGCGGTGACATCAGATCTGGTAGGTGATAGTCCTCATTCAGCAGGGGAAATTCCTATTAGATGTGTGCATGGGGATATAAAAGCTTACCCTGCAAGAAAGATACAAATCAGGGTGGGTGGAGAAACAGTCGGAGTGAAAGCAGCAGTACTACCCAGTCTACCAAAACCCTTACTGATTGGCTCCGATCTACCGAAATTCTCTAAACTAATTCATGAGATTGAGAAGAGCTGGTGGGAAATGGCCCCTTTTCATGGAGAGGAAATAACCTCCCCGTACCCCAAACCTCAGAAGAGTCGGAAACTAAAGAGGAAGATGAAGGAGGAGTGGAGAACTAGGAATGTGTGCCCAGTATCCGTAGATTGGAGGTTGGATGAGGGGGGCGATAGTTTCAGAACCGCTCAGGACCTAGATCCATTACTCCAATATGCACGAGAGCGGGCTAAAGAGGTTTCACATGGAGAAGGTCCTCATTTCATCAAGGAAAAGGGGCTACTGTATAGAGTGAGTCAATCTAGGAGTGGAGATGTGCTGAAGCAGTTGTTGGTACCCAGCAAATATTATACCACGGTTCTAGAAGTCGCTCATTTACAGGTCGGGGAGGGACATCTAGGAACTGAAAAGACCTCTAAGAAGATTTTAGATAGATTCTACTGGCCAGGGATATACCAGCAGGTGGCTAGATTTTGTCAGGCATGCGAGGAGTGTCAAAAGAAAAATAGAGCGAACATCAAGAAAGCACCTTTGCAACCAATGCTGTTGGTACTTGAACCCTTCAGCCGGATAGGAATTGATGTTGTCGGACCCATGGAGCCGACCCGAAGAGGTCATAAATACATACTTGTTATTGTAGACTATGCTACAAGGTATCCGGAAGCTTTTCCCCTAAAGGCAACAAATACGCAACAAATATGTGATGTCCTAGTTCCCTTCATTGGACGAGTGGGAATTCCTAGAGAAATTGTCACGGACCGTGGAACCAACTTCATGTCCAACGTTCTGAAGCAAGTCTGTGAAACCCTAAAAATTGATCATTTAAAGACAGCAGTATATCACCCACAGACCGATGGTTTGGTGGAACGCTATAACCAAACAATCAAACAAATGTTACGGAAGACAACTTCGCCCGAGAGCAAAGACTGGGACAGGATGCTACCCTGGATATTGATGTCCCTGAGGAACACTCCCCAGTCGTCAACAGGCTTTTCACCCTTCGAACTGTTGTTCGGGAGACCGGTAAGGACTCTATTAGATGTGTTGAAGGAAAACTGGGAAGAGCAGTCGGATAATGAGGTATCGTTGACTGAATATGCCTCCCAATTACGGGAGAGAATAGAGAAACTACAGGCTATAGCTAGCAATAACCTGCTCCAAGCTCAGATAAACCAAGAACGGTATTACAATCAAAAGGCCCAGCTACGTACCTTTAAAACAGGAGATCAGGTCTTGGTACTACTACCCACTTCAGACAATAAGATGTTGGCTACCTGGAAGGGGCCTTTTGAGATTCAAGAAGTGTTAGGGCCATTAACCTACAAAGTGAAACAACCTGGCACTAGACTGTCGTGTCAAACATATCATGTCAATTTACTAAAAAAATGGATACCACCGATTCAACCTATAGCTATGATTTCTAGTGAACCCGCATCGGAAGAACATTTTCCCCAGCTTAAAGAAAGAATAGGAGTTGAAAGTTTGAATATCAATCCTGAACTGAAACTTACCGAAAAGACGGAGCTGTCCCATCTCTTGCAAGAATTTGCAGAAATCTTTTCTTCTCTTCCAGGGAGAACTAATCTAACGTGTCATCACATAACCACCAAACCCGGCTCTGTAGTTCGTCTCAGACCCTACCGAATTCCTGAGGCAAAGATACAGGCTATCAACCAAGAAGTGAAAGAAATGTTAGATTTAGGGATCATTGAACCATCATACAGTGACTGGAGCTCTCCGGTGGTCTTAGTACCAAAGTCGGACGGCACCGTAAGATTTTGTATGGATTTCCGGAAGGTAAACGAAGTTTCTAAATTTGATGCCTACCCCATGCCACGAATAGAGGACCTCTTGAATAACCTGGGAAAGGCCAAGTTTCTCACTACCATTGACCTAACCAAAGGTTATTGGCAGATTCCTTTGTTACCATCGGACAAAGAAAAGACGGCATTTGCAACACCTACCGGATTATATCAATTCACGGTACTACCCTTTGGCTTACATGGGGCTCCGGCAACATTTCAGAGGCTGATGAACCATCTAGTAAAAGGACATGAAAATTATGTCGGAGCATATCTAGATGACATCATCATTCACAGTCAGAGCTGGGAGGAACATCTAACCCATCTACGGAAGATGTTTGAGACTCTGAGGGGGGCCGGATTGCACATAAACCCCAAAAAGACTCATGTGGCAACCTTTCATACGAAATATCTGGGGTATTATGTGGGTCAAGGGATGATAAAGCCACAAGAGGAGAAAGTGAAGGCCATAAAGCAATTAAAATTCCCTGAAACACCGAAGCAAGTAAGGGCCTTTCTGGGGTTTGTGGGGTACTACAGAAGGTTTATTCCGCATTTTTCCACGTTGGCTTCTCCTTTAACGGACCTATTAAAAAAACCCACTGGGAATAGAAAAGCTTGGAAAACGGAAGAAACCATGAGGGCCTTCAATGGCTTAAAAGAAGCTCTAACTAATCAGGCGGTTTTACACTGTCCTGATTTTAGTACACCATTTGTTCTACAAACGGATGCTTCAGGTACAGGATTGGGGGCCGTACTTTACCAAAATGAAGGGGGAAGAGAAAGGCCTGTCCTATTCATAAGCAGAAAGTTACTACCTCATGAACTAAGCTACCCAACCATCGAGAAGGAATGTCTGGCAGTCAAGTGGGCCATTGAAACACTTAGGTATTACCTACTTGGTCGAGAGTTTACACTGATAACTGACCACGCACCGTTAGTTTGGTTATCCCGAAACAAAGACTCGAACCAAAGAGTGTTGAGGTGGTTCCTTTCCCTTCAGCCCTTCTCATTTAAAACTGTTCACCAACCGGGGAAGATGCTTTCACGGGCTGATTTCTTGTCCAGAGCAGAAACCCTTCCCGAGCGTAAGGGCTTAGTAGAGGGGGTGTGACGGAGTGAGACTCTACAGAATAAATGAGTAGTAATATACATAGACATTAGGCATTCAGGAAGACCAGGAAGCCACAGATGTATGGACTTTCCTCTAATGTATATACTCTGTTTGGGTTGCCTAGGAGACGCCTCGTGAGGAGGGGAATGCGGAGGACGAGGTGTTGACGTGGGCTTACTGAGGAGGAGAAGGACGACGGTTGAGAGGTCGCCGACGAAATGAAGGGGAGAGAAGAGATGGAGAAAAGAAAAGTGTAAATGAAACTGACGAGGCGATTCTCCACGAGCGGCACAGACGTTGCTTCGAGGCATTAAAGGCCGGCTGACAACGGAAGGTGAAATTGACGAGGCGATTCTCCGCGGGCTGCAGAGACGTGGCTTCGCGACTTTCAAAGTTGGCTGACAAGGAATGGTGAAATTGACGAAGTGATTCACGACGAGCCGAGATAAAGTAGCTGCAGGCTGCTGGGTCTTAGATTCCCAATTTCCAAGATACAAAGCTGCCGGAGGTGAGTGAGAGAGAAAAAGGGAGAGAGAGAATGCTGCGTGTTAAACGTGAAGGAAGGAGAGGATTCGAGCGACTGTTGCCGCAGGATGACTGTTAAAGTTAGCGCCGTTGCGCATTTAGTGAAGATCTCACAGATGTCGAGTGAGATCTCCAGGGCAGATTGAAGTTAAGAAATAAGCGCCGTTGCGCCAGCATTAATTTCAAAAGAAAAGGATAAAGAGACAGTGCGACAGAGAAGGGGGATACTGACCAAAAGAAAAGGTTGCACAAGTCTTAATCAACATTACGGAGAGAAGGCGAAGTCAAGCAGGGCAAAGTAAAGGTCGAGAGAGTTACTGATAAGAAAGAGAGAGAGAGAGGAAATGTGGAGCGCTGTAAGAGGCAATAGCACCCATACCTGAAGACCAAGCTTTGGCAGTGAAAGTAATGAAAGAGCTACTCCCAAACTGTTCAGCTTCATGGGCTAATACAGGAATATTCCAGCCAAAGAGTACATGTAATGTGACAATACAAAATACTTATCACTGGCAGCAACTAAGAGACCTATGCTAACTAGAGTTCTGAAACCACAAGGGAGTTAAGAAAGAGAACGGAGGAAGAGATATAGGCAGCTCACTGAGAGAAGGCATTAGGAAACAAGAAGAAAGAGAACTGAAAGAAAGAGACATTAAGTCATAGTCTTAAAGAGTTCAAAGGAAAAGAAGTTGGAAACATACATCCACAGACTCTTACCTGAATCTAAAGTGGCCACTTGTTCCTGCTGAAGTGCATCCAGTTCAAGAAAAGACGTATCCTTTTCAATCTATAAAAGAAAGAAAACGTTAAAAAATTAAATAAAAGAAAGGATTAACGTTGTAATCCACAACCTACGTATTGGCTCTGAGTCTCATTCATGTTTTAAAACAATAGTGTGACAGGTACACACTCTGCCGTAAAACTGTTGGCAGCATTGGAAATGTCAACATTTGGCAACATTTCCAATACAGAGAATTAACAGAAAACATGTGCCAATCTGCAGATCTAATTTATGCCAACATTTTAAAAAGTTTGAGAGTTGGTATACTTTCTAAAGAAGCAGAAGCAACATTGAAAACCCGGCACATTAATGCACTTTATGGCAATAATGCATGTGCTACTGATGTTATGGAACAATTAGCCCACAAAAATGTCAATTGTATGGCCTTAATGCCAACTCTTGCAAGCTGTCTCAAATTCAATGAAATAATGTTAAGTAAAGAAATGCAACCAATAATGGAAATTAGCGCCACAGACAAACTAGATGTACATGGTATGACACTACCCATGTGTGACCAAGCCACAACAAGACTAAATAATTTAGAAAAATCAATCTCAAACACAGCAGGCTTAGAAAAAATGTTAAAATTATCCTTAAATTGCAGAGTAATGCTTAAACGTAATCTTGACGTGGACCAAGGACTAGTTAATGGAGCACTGGGTACAGTTGTTGGCTTTCAAACATACCCACGTGACAACAAAATTCAGTTTGTCAATATACTCTTTGACAAACTTTCAGAAGTAAAACGGATAGGACGCTCAACAGCTAGATTCCTTCTCTTCAAAGATATGTATGTACGCAGAGAACAATCTTCTCTAACTCTTGCATACGCAGTCACGATTCATAAATCACAAGGTCTTACCCTAGACAAAGCAATGATAGATATTGGTAACACAGTCTTTAAAGAAGGCATGAGCTACGTAGCACTATCACGCTTACGTACACTTGACGGTCTATTTTTAATCAACTTTGATGCAAGTAAAGTAAACGCTGATATTCCTTGCATTTTAGAATATAATAGACTTCGCTCACTATACACTCCCCATCTAAACACATATTCTGTTCCACAAAAAAGAAAACGTTGTAAAAGAAAACTAAATCAAACAGAAATGCAACAGGACGTCACTGCAAATCCTCCAAAGAGAGTAAAAGAAATTAATACTTCATCAAGTACCACAAACAAAAAAGAATCAATTAAAGAAAGTAAACCAGGTACTTCTTTAAAGAAGGAAGACAAACTCCAAAAAAGCAGTTAGATACAGAACTACCTGGACCATTTAAATTCTCAAATATAGTTGGTGTAAGTTTCTATGCAAATCTAGCAATGAATATTCTATTTCAATTACCACCAATTGTTGACAACATTTACTTACACAGTACAGACCCTTTGTGTTTGCACATTTTAGTACTTCACAGAAATGCAGCAAACAATCCTGACAACACATATAGTGTTTTTGGAATAAGACGACAATTGGACTACTGTGCTGGAATGGTGAAATTCACTATAAACTCACAGGAAGATCCACAAGAATTTCTAATGTACTTACTATTAGTACTGGAAAACAAAAACATACCTATAAATGAAATCTTCCAGATTTCATACATGTGGAAACATACATGCACTCTGTGCAACAATGTGATACAAGAAGAAATTCCCAATGAACGCTTCATATATATATCAATACCAAATTGTGAATCCATTCCATTTCAGCAACTTGTACAAAATGCAAACCATGGTAGATTATGCTCTACCTGCAATTCAGATAATCGCTCCACGTTAGTAATACAAACACATAGTAAATACGTAATACTAATGCTTCTACGTTACAATGCAGATGGTACCAAAAACAACTGCAAGCTGACTGGATTCACACATAGTTAAATATCACTTGGTAAGAAAACCTTCACAACAATAGGTATAATCTACCACGCAGGAGCCACAACCAATTCAGGGCACTACACGGCATATATAAAAAAGAAATGTGGATGGTTTGAATGTAATGATAGTACCATTACTCTAAAGCAGAGATTACCAGCAAATCTTACAAACGCTTATTTGATGCTCTTAAAACCAAAATTTGATAAATAAACTGTATTTAAACCTTTAAGTAAATTTGTGTTAAAAAAATATAAACTGTTAGAATACTCCAAAAGCTATCTAACTGCTCAAAGATTCTACAACAACTAATCAGATAAATGAATACCACTAAATTAGACCAAAGCATACACAGTTAGAATACGCCAATTGGTATCTAACTGTCCCAAAATTATAAATTTGTGTTCAAATAATATAAACTGTTAGAATACTTCAAAAGCTATCTAACAGCTCAAAGATTCTAGAACAACTAATCAGATAAATGAACACCACTAAATTAGGCCAAAAAATACACAGTTAGAATACGCCAATTGGTATCTAACTGTCCCAAAATTTAACAATATCCAAATAGATAAATCAAAACCACTAAAATATATTAAAAAAATAGACAGTTAGAATACGCCAATTGGTATCTAACTGCTCCAAAATTTTATAATATCAAAACAAATGAAGAATCTGTTACTGCTCCAAAAAAAATACAACAAAGCAAAGTATAAAGCATTAGCCAGAAACAAAAAGTGAACACTGAAAACAAACAAACAAATTAACTGTAGCATAACAGAAAAAGGTTTTTTTTTCAATCCAACATGGATTTTTTTTTTCTCCCACAGACCCAATGATTTTAGCAACAAATACAGAAACTGAGCAAATTGCACAGTACTCTGATTTGTACTCTACTAAATATGAGGGTCGAAAAAAAATAAAAGTATATTGCTTATACAATGTAATAAGTCATTACAAAATACTAATACTAACATGCTATTTTCTTTTATCACAGACATGAAGAAGAAAAACATGGACTCCCATTACTAGACCAAACAGTAAGTATACAATAATAAGGACACCCATAGCAGCATATCACATCCATAGTATCTAATACCTTTGTTCCTTATACATTTGTTTTTCACCCAAAGTTATAAGCAAATATGAATGTGATATGCTGCGGTGGTTGTTGCCAGGGCATAGAGTCTTGGGTGCATGGCCAAATGGCCAAATGGCCATGCACCCAAGACTCTATGCCCTGGCAACAACCACCGCAGCATATCACATCCATAGAGTCAAACATTTCAACTATGATCTATGGGAAACTTTTAATGTCCGCGAACAATGTGAGTGTTCTTAGAACACTTTGAACTTGCCAGCAAACAATACGGAAACCGTTTTCAGGACACCCCCTACGAACATTTCAGAACAACGCGATAGTTCTTAGAACACTTTCAACTTAACAACAAACAATACCGACAGCGTCCTAAGGACACCCCCTACGAAAATTCCAGGACACCGGGAGTGTTCTCAAAAACGTCTTCAGAACACCCCCATTTTGTTTATTTGCGAACATTTCAGGACACCGCAAGTGTTCTTAGGACACATTCAACTTGACAGAGAACAATACGGACAGCGTCCTCAGGACACCCCCTACGAACATTCCAGGACACCGGGAGTGTTCTTAGAAGCGTCTTCAGAACACCACCATCTTGTTTATTTGCGAACATTTCAGGACACTGCGAGTGTTCTTAGGACACATTCAACTTGACAGAGAACAATACGGACAGCGTCCTCAGGACACCCCCTACGAACACTCCCCGGACACCGCGAGTGTTCTTAGAAGCGTCTTCAGAACACCCCCATTTTGTTTATTTGCGAACATTTCAGGACACCGCGAGTGTTCTTAGGACACATTCAACTTGACAGAGAACAATCAATACGGACAGCGTCCTCAGGACACCCCCTACGAACACTCCCCGGACACTGCAAGTGTTCTTAGAAGCGTCTTCAGAACACCCCCATTTTGTTTATTTGCGAACATTTCAGGACACCGTGGGTGTTCTTAGAACACATTCAACTTGACAGAGAACAATACGGACAGCGTCCTCAGGACACCCCCTACAAACACTCCCCGGACACCGCGAGTGTTCTAAGAACAGTTTCACTTTGCTTGCGAACAAAACAGACACATATTGAGTCCTTAGAACACCCCCCAGTCAGTTTATTTAGAACATTTCAGAACACCCGTGATGTCCGCAAACAAATCGAACACAAAAAGAACGTCTAACACATAAAAAACACAACTTTCATCCTATCTCATACACTCCCACCCTCCCCAAACACTCCTACACACCAACACACTCTACAAAATACACATTTTGAACAAAGTTTCACCGCGCTGTCCAAGATGGCGGGCGCTACCGAAAAATCTGACGCGCTTCACACACCACGCCACCCAATCAGCGAACACGTTGCATGTCCGCGAACATCACGCAAGACGATTGGCCAATCAGGACACTGTCCGCGGAGCGAACAGGGAAGTGTGTCCGCGAACCGAACACAGATATCACTAATTTTTTTTACCTACTTTTTGGTCATTTTAAAAAAACTACTGGACGGATTTTCACTAAATTTGCAAAAGCATGCTTTCTGGACCAAGCCGCTGCTCCTGGTCCGAATTTGGTGGAAATCCGTCCAGCGGTTTGGGCTGTAGGCGCGAGCCAAATTTTTTTCCCATTCAGTTTATGGGAAAAAAAAAAGTTTTGGGACCCCCCCTATAACTTTGCCCTCCCTGGACGAATCCTCACCAAACTTTGCAGAAAAATTCAGAGTGACCCGAATACTTTTTTTGCAAAGTTTGGTGAGGATCCGTCCAGGGAGAGCGAAGTTATAAGCCACCCAAAAAGTGCTCTTCCTATGGAAACAGCAACTTAACCATAACTACATGTCCACTACTGTGGCCATGTAATATCATGTTTTATTATAGACACTCTATAGTTAAGGTGAAACCTATCACCCAGAGGAAAAGCAAACATTCTATGGTTAATAACTTTTGAGCCATAAGATGGGTCATTATAAAGTTTGACATTCCTATATTAGGACTGGAAAGTTTTGTGCAACTCTGTGCTTAGGTTGAAAAGCTATAATGGATCAAAAAAGGGTGCGTTTTTTACTTTTTCATTCAATTTCCCATAGGGAAAATGTCAAAGTTTTGCTCATATTCACAGCCGAAACTGCTGGATGGATTTGTGCCAAATGAGAAACAAGTCAGTCAATGGCAAAAAGAAGCCAGTGGAGGACACAGAGGGCGGGTGTGATGTGCTCTCTGTGATGTGCTCTCTGCGGCCTAGGGTAAGGAGGAGCATAGCTGCAAATTTCTAGACCCTTTGGAGCTTTCTGAGTGATAGTCAGTGGCACCCAGGTAGAGGGAGTTGGCGTAGTCTAGGCGGGAGAAGACAATGTTCAATCAATGTTACTACAATTATTATTCTATGCATGGAGCCATAAATGTGTGGGATTTGGGGAATAGCATTTTCAGCATGAACTGAATTAATTAATGCTAGTGCTCATTTTGACAGATAAGGCCCAATGAGTATGAGTAAACATAATTTGATTGGGATCACACATTTTGGTTAAGTGGTGAAGCTGCATTTGAAACTACTCTGAAACTTAGGCAAAATAAAATTGGGTTCTTATATCGAGCTTCATCCAGAATCCAGACCCTAAGCATGGTTTCGAACCAGTACAGCTTGGCGTTTTCTTGCTTCCAACTTAAGTCAAGCACATTACCCCTGAGCCTTTCTCCTGGTCCACTGCTTCTTCTCAGGTCTAGCTGTTCCAAATGTGTGTTAAGCTTTGGCTTTAAGAACATTCTGTTTTAATAGAGAGGATTTGAAAGGTACAAAAATTACAAAATACGCCGACCTGACAAATATATACATCCATATAGAAATTGTTTGAGCACAAAGAGTATGGTATGTGTTACTATCTTTATTGTCCTCATCATCATTGGAAGACTCCAAGTACCAGAAAGCGTGGCAATGCCAAATGCCTTAAATCATACAGAAAAGGTAACATATGATAAGGATGCCTGCTTATAGTTATTGTTACATATGCAGTGATTCCCCAGGTAGCTCCACCACCCAGTAAACATTGCACTCTATCATTTGTTCAACTTTTCTGTGAACACCAAGAAGAGCATCAATACTTTACTGTCCCAGCACTAAAATAAAGTGATGATTTTGGTATATACTACGTATCGATTGTGCGCATTGGAAGGAATCCCATGATAGCTACCCCTATTTCTCATTTCCTTCCCTAGAATGTCTTATGGAGCCCAGAAGAAAATGTGGCCATACTTTTCAAAACCTGTTGAAAAATGCAGAATGGATGAGCATACAAGCAAGTGTGGTAAACAGGGATCTGGTTCTAAAAGAGTTGTGGTAAAATATAGTGTGTGTGAAGAACCCTAGAAAGTACTAGATGAGACCACCATCACTACTGTCAACATCCATACAGAAATCAAGACAGCAAGCATTCCACTCGAAGAGGGGCAGGCTGGTAGCACAGATGAAGACAGTGAATTGACTAACTACAGTGACACAGAACTTCCAAGCATGAGCAAGGAATCTGGTCAATTATCCTTTGAGCAACATTCAGCTCCCTTAATGAAAGGTGTACTCCCTAAAGGTGGAATCTGGACCAGAAACAATAGTTCCAAAGCAAGTACCCATGGTTGATTGTTAGAGGACTCACTCTTGGATGCACTATTTGTTGTCAAGTTAATAGCTTCGGTGCATAGAAAACTCATTGGATGAAGTTGTCCAAAGAATGGACTGAGTCAATTGTAAGCTCCTATGGTGCCAACAAAGACAACTAACAGAAATCATTAGACAGTAGATTACCCTACAATGGCAAACATCACAGCATCACAAATATTGGAGCAGGCAACGCAAAATACATCACTGAAAGTATCTTCTAGAGCCCAAGCGGAGAGAATATCAACAACTGCTAGAATATTCCATGCAGCTCATAAAGAAGCAAAGCGGAACAGTTTTGAATCTGAGATAGTCTTCCAGCAATTGGAAGGACTGGATATGGGACGCATTTTACAATCCAATGTGGCTTGCTGAGATATACAGTAACACATTTCATGAGAAATGAAACAATGTTTGCCAAAATAGTTGCCTTTTCGCCTAAAGTGAGCCTTTTGCAGGGTGCGGCATCTAACTTAAAATAAAATAAGTGTTTTAATTGTGTACCTACATACTCAGCTACAGGATATGGAGTCTTGGAGGAATAGGTAGTGTGAGTTTCAACCATGTAAGAATTTTAGCTGCACCTCAGAGTTCCATAGAAGGAGTATGCCAGTGTACAATTGATGCTGGTGTTGTAGCATAGGTGTGTGGCTTACTGTTGATGTGAGACAAAGATGAGGGCCATACAAACCAAAGAAAGGAGTTGGGTATTAGCATAGCATAGCATAGAATTGTAGTGTAGTGTAGTGTAGGGCTACTAATGATTAACTTTACTAAATACTCATGTACAAACCTCACTAACGTTAAAAAAACGAATGTTAGATAATATTACTAATTAGAATGGGTGCAGACTGTGGATCCAGGGACATTGCACCGCAATGCTTGCTCAGAAAATAACTGAAGATTTGAAAGCTGACCGTTATGCTCACAGCGTGATGGAATTGCAGAATTCATTTTGCAAAGACAGCCCATTGTTTGAGCAGGGCGAACAGGAAATTACAGAGGAAGCTGCTTTGGAAAATATAATTAAAATGGTACTTGTCTTCGGGTGGAGAATCAACACTCTACAACAGTGATTGGCAAGAAGCAAAAAGGCTTCTGGAAACACTGGGACTGGTTAAACTAGGGAGGTGTTTGATTGATGGCGATGGGTGGAGAGATCATATGGGCTCTTTATGGAGGTACAAGCTAAGGGGGACAGAAGGAAAAAAACGCTTTAAAAGGACGAGGAAGAGCGAACAAGAGGGTGGCTGCCAAGAGAAAGATTGGGAAGAAGCAGTTTCGGTGGGAAGAAGAGAAAATTGAGCGATTCGGGTACTGGTGGCTGGCTGGCTGTGTGTGTGCTGTAAGACTGCAGTGTCGTAGCTGAGCAGGGCAGCCCAAGAAGGAGGGTGTCGGGTGACCATTGCTGAACTGCAGCAGCTGACAGTGGCAGAAAGCCTGTGTGCAATCTCACTGTCAGCACCACAGACAGAGTCGCTCTGAGCTCTTGGTAAGCATAAGTGACAAAATTAAGAATAAGATACCTAAGTAGAGGTGATATTCTCATTAGTGAAGTGTCAGATTAGGCACAGGGGGAAAACAAGGACCTCATGCCTTCTTCATGCAATAGAACATAGAGGTTTGTTTCATGTGTTCGCTAATAGTGACTTGCAGGCTTGCGAAAGTATCAAATCCATTTTAAAGCTGCACAGATAACTGCACATCGCCAGCCAAGCAGAAATACAATACGTAATCTTGTTAAAAAAGGGAGTTTCTATTGTGGGAGGTTGGTGTAAAAGCAAAGGGGGGGTTTAGAATATCTCTGCATTACTACGCTGTCTATGAATATGTAGAATATGAAATGCTTCTTTTTCTCCTCAGAGCAAAACAGATATCCACGTTTGCATTTTACTAATGTCTCCTTTTCTAAGTTTAAAAGGAAAACTTCCTATGTTTCATTACCAGCTAGCAGCAGAATCATTGAATCTTCTATACACACATTGCATTGTAACAAATGTCAGTAACGATATCAGTGATCTTCAGTCCAAACATAGATGTAACTCCTCATCTTGGTTTGAAGCAGTCGTCTTCAGAATGTGCAATGCCCCCAGTTGTCTGAGAAGTGGTACCTCTTAGGGCTTGTATAACCCAATCAAAACCAATAAATGTCAGTTTGGTCCTGTTTCTTTGTGATATATCTAGCCGTGTGATAAGTCTATCTGAAGTTTGTATCACTCTGTGGTGTTGCAAGACACAGGTTTTAAACACATATACAGATGATTCGATCTAATTTTTAGAGCAAGGACAGATCATAGCATACACTGCATGTGGGGTTGGACAGGTAATGTGCTTACTTATATGTTACACTTTCTTCATTGTGTAATACTGAAAACTGTGGTGTATATGTTTTTCAAGTCAAATGTTTGAATAGACCAATATTCAGGTTAAGCCAGCCCTTATTCATTGGTCTCGGTGTGTAAAGGCTAGGTGATAAAAATATTGTTCAATCTAACGGCTCTTGAAAACGTACACGGATTCT
This sequence comes from Ambystoma mexicanum, assembly GCF_040938575.1. Taxonomy (NCBI): domain Eukaryota; kingdom Metazoa; phylum Chordata; class Amphibia; order Caudata; family Ambystomatidae; genus Ambystoma; species Ambystoma mexicanum. The sequence goes on along the minus strand of NC_090937.1, from coordinate 1,081,809,140 downwards.
ATTACACAAAATAGGGACTATGCATTTATCCATCTTTAAAATATGGAGGTATTTAGTCACAATAGCTTCCAACCTATGGGCTTAGTCGCGATATCGAATGATGCATCACATTTGTTCTATGTCTGTTGCCAGGAGTCACATTTAGCAAGTGAAATCTTATGCAAACTTCTATTCTAGAAAGTGATCTGTTAATGGCAGCCTTTGAATAACTTTTACACATAACTGTTCAGCAATCTGTTTGGATGCCTCTATGAATTCTCAATTCCTGGTCATTTTGACTTGCAAAACCCATCATAGGGGAACGATGTATATAAATGATGTACAAATGACACATGTGTAACTTCTCATGATAGGAATAATTCTTAGAGGTCCAGGAAATACTTTTCGCCCATCAACCCATGAATAGATTAGAAGAGAATGACACAAAGGAAGGACCAATGGTCCTGAACTGCTTTTGTCTATTACACTTGTCATTGAAGAGGAAGATGTTATGTCCCAAAAAATAAGACATTTTTTAGCATCTTAGTGTGTTGCATGTAGCTTACAGTTCCACGGTTTATATGACATCTAGAGTGAGCAAAATATACCATTTCTGCCATTGCATTTTTCTCAGGTTTCCTTAATACATATTGTGTCATGGCCTGCATACAGGCCCTGTCAGGGGCAAGAGGGCGCCCACCCCAAACATCATATGGTGCCCGCACAAGTGTGTACAGGCCTCTTTCCCCTCCCCACCTTACCTGTGATGATGGCAGTGTCCTAACTGCCAAAGAACACCAACGGGGAGAAGAAGCAAAGAAAAGAAGTAGAAGGAAAACACCATGCAGCAAATACTGTATTGGTCCACACGCCGTCAAAAAATAGAGGCCTTATTAATGAAAATCCCACCAGCCCACCAGGGACATCAAAAGGCCCACCAGAAGACCTTGTCAAATGGGGATTCTAGTCCCTCAGAAAGTCTTTTACTTTTTTGCAAGAGATGCTGTCAGAAAAGGGGGCAGTGCTTACCAGCCATTTTTAAAGCCTCCCTAAGCACTTCTCCTGCCACACCCCCTTGAGCCAGGTAAGTGATTGAACAGGGTGAGTATCCAATCATGGGAGAGGGTGGAGTATTTAATAATGCACATATGAGTTGGGCAGGGTGGGTTAGTTGGGTGAGGATAGACAGTGAAGAAGGACATCCGAGAGACCAGAGAGGGTGAACAGGAAAGGAGTGTGGAGGCTATCGGTGAGAAGGGGTCTGTGGAGTGTTTGTGTTTGAGAGTAGGGAGTGTGTTAACTAGCGATAGAGTAGAAAATACTAGTAGTTGGGTGTGGTGGTAGCAGCAGGAAGTGGTAGTTGGTAGTAGGGGATGGTAGTTAGTGGTAGTTGTCATATTGGGAGTGACAGTAATGGGAGAGGATTTGTGAAAGTAGTAGGAGTAGTAGGAACGGGGAGAGGTAGTGGTGGTAGGGTGGCAACAGTAGACGGGGAATAGGTGGTGATGTAGTAGTGAGGAAGAGGGAAGGTGATACTAGATGTATTGGTGGTAGAGTGGTGGTTGGAATAAGGAAAGTGATAACATCTAAGGGTGGAGGTAGGAAGGTTGAGTGTGAGAGCAGAGGAACAAGGGTGCAGCGGGAGGGGAAACATCCTGGGTCCAGTATATAGAAGGGTCATGAGAGACAGTGCATGCAAGGAAAACAAGTGGAACTGGGTTGAAGGAAGAACCAACCCATATCCCAATAGAGTACTAAACAGGGCTAGGTCAGGGACAACTAGAAGACCCCTAGGGAGTTAGCTAGCCATCGTCTTAGGGATACCCTTTCTAGTCTTGTCAAGGGTTTTGACCCATGTTGAATTATTAGGTGACAACAAAAACTGAATCAATAGACTGGGTAGATGTGGGGATGAGCTGTCGCCGCCTATCATTCTATCCCAGAACAAAACTAAATCAATAGACTGGGTAGATGTGGGGATTGAGCTGTCGCCGCCCATCATTCTATCCCAGAACCAGGAGAACCGTGCAGTTTGCGCACACCAAAATGGTCGCCTAACCTGCCACCCACCAGTGCAAGGGTGATGGACCGGAAGCGCCAGGGGTGAAAGGTGGTGCCAAAGGAAAAATAGCAGTGCCTATTAGATCAAAAGCACCTTGAAATCACCTCTGTTTCTCTGAAGTGCAAGCTCAAAATGTCCATTTCAAACATTGTGAGATAGCTAATACAGGAGACCCTATGTTCAAAATCCATTTTTAATTGATGTCAAAAAGTTTCTAAAATCATGGGCACAAGACCACTTCAAAGATTCAACCTTCTTGTGGGGGGTTCCACATCACCACTCTACTGTAAGGATGCCCATCAAAACAATGGCAGCAAGGATTAGAGCTGTCAAGCAAAATCCTCCTGTCAAATTCAAGACAACTCCTAAATAAATGGGTGCAGTACCAGCTTTGGACACAAGCCAGCGCTAGCGGTATAAACTCTGACAGTAGAACTGTATCTCAGGAATGCAAGAGGATAGTGAGCTAACTGGGACTTCAAAGGTTTGGTCCCAGGAGGCAGGCTGGTTCAATTAACAGTTCAAAGTGCCTCTGTCCATGGGAAGCATTCACACCAACCCTTACCAGCAACAGCCCAGGAGATCACATGGACATGCTAACCAAATGCAGAGTGGCCCCCTGGCCTGCTGACCTCAGCCGACACAATAGACTCCATTGAATAGGATATGCTGATTTGGGTGTTGACTGTAAACACAGCTCTGCCTGGTACGAGAGACATGTGATCCCTGACTCTCCCAGTTCCTAGGGGCGGGCCAGACTGGAGTGTGAATTCATTTTGCAGAAATGTATGTTTGATTAAATTGCTTATAAAATCTTGTATTAAGCTCACAGAAATGTGCAATTTGGTGGTCCACAAAATGATAAAGGCCCTCACGATTTGAGACCAAACTCCAATTTGTGCGGTGTCCTAGGATCGAGCCCCGCTAATTATTAATACTGCAGACACTGTGCTTATGCTAGAGACCTAGTAAATTACTGGAATATGTGTAGAAGGGGGGTGTACATTTGTGTAATTTTGGGTAAAGATTTAACATTGGTAAACCAACTAAAAACGAAAATAAGTTGCCATTTTTGAATGCCCCCAGGAAGATCAGAGTTGGGCCAGAATGTATCTAAAGTCATCTGCAATCTGTACATGTAATGTCAACCACTTGTGCGTTTGGGAAATATGTTTAGTTATGAGAATGATTTTCTAAAGCAAAAGCAAAGGGGCGTTTCTTCAATAGATTGTAAATGGCAGCATCACTCTGACTCACAACTCAGTTCCCCCAATCAAGGGAGAAAGGAGGAACTGGCCAATGATAAGTTGAGAGGGTTGGGCATGCAGAATGAGCCGACACAACCCACTTTCTAAACACATAAAAGGAGACTGTCCAGGACAGATAGGGAGATTCAATTTCCATTTCCTTGCGGAGCACGCTGACAGACGACTTCAATCCAGAGATCCGGACTGACTCCAGCAAGACAGAGACTAGAACTTAGAACTCTGACTCCGGAACTTAAAGCAAAGGCCTAACCCACAAGCTGAGTTCTCTTCAGCAGGCCTCAAAACCTAACCAAACTATTCACAGCCGGGCAAGCTGTTTGAATTCTTTGCCAAGAACGTTTGCCAGTACCGGTAGCAGACCCAGGAAGCAGTGCTGTATCCAGAGAGACCAGAGGTCCAGAGATCCGTACAGTGCCGAGTGCCAGACCAGCAGAGCAGAGCTGACCCAGATCGCTGTGCGCAGAACCAGGACCAAGTGGCGAGAGAACCGCAGCCAATCCTGACCCGATCCGTGACGAAGTCGCATTCCTGTCCAAAATATTGTGTGAGTACTCAGCCAGAACTGTGCAAAACCCAATCTCTTCGTTTAATATAATCTAATTCAAACTATTTTAACCTATTGAGAACTGCATCCTAGAAATCATGTCATTCTGTCATTCTAAAGCTGCAAAACTGTCATTTGTCGTTCTGAGCTTTATTTTAGTATCGAGAATCTACCTTCACAAAATTGTCCGTATCTCCGGAACCGTTTGTCCTAGGAACAAACTTTTCTTCATTCCAGCCACGTGTAAAAACATTTGTCTTTTGCTTCCATCACAGAATTCTGTTTTCAACTTGATAACCATCCCTGAATCATTGATAGGGCTGGCCTGAACTGATTTGAAGTATCTCTCACTCACCCTGAACCTCTTGTAGGGAATTAAAAGCAATTTGAGTATATTTTTCACTTCATTGCCACCACATTTAAAAGGATTTTGCCTGTGTTTAAAATCATACCTGTTTTCCTCTAAGCTCGCTGGGGGGAACTGGAACTTTGTATTGCATTTGTATGTATTCCTGAGAATTGTGTGTGTTACTTCCATCTCCTTACATTGCATAGGGGGGGAGTGAATTGTCAAAGAAAAAGTGATCATATTATCTTATGCTGAAATCATATCAAGTTTATTTCTGTACTGCCTTTTATTCATCTTTGCATCTCCTTGAAACCATAAAGCATTCTCTGATACCTTATTCCCCTGTTCCTAGTCATAAATCACCAGAACTGTGCTATTGTCGGATTACCTATTGCTGATTACTGCTCATATTCACAAGTGTGACATCAATTATTAATTTATTATAAAAGTGCGATATATATATATATATATATATATATAGTTTAATTCTCAAATAAAACTTTTAAATTTGCAAAACAAACTTACTTCTTGGCTCAGTGGGGTCAGGGGGATTCTAAGAGAGGGTGTTATATAAGGGTTGTCATCCAGAGTACACGAACTGGACATAAAAATATATAAATAAGGGCTTCCCTTGGGCATCCCAGACCAGGCACTGACTTAGTGGGATTGCTTGATTGGAGTCATTTAACAAAGTGGGGGCTTGTCCGGGATATTCTGGATTAGATCACTTGTGCAGATTAATACAGTGTGCCAGCTGACAGGATACATATCCGGTTAGATCACCACGCTATGTTACGCTGTAAAGCACTCCTCAAAGGTACGCTCTAAGGAAACAGTCTGTTTTGAAAAATAAAATACAAACGTCTGTAAGTGAGGAAGGAAATCAATCTCCAGAATGACAACCTTGGTAGATATGAAGATAGCTAGGGAGCACCTCTTACATAAACTGTTTGTGAGAAGTGAATGCTCTGAACAGGACCAAAATGTATGGTTGCAGGCGATCACACAACAGGTCACTACAACTGGGTCAGATAACTGAAGAGATCAGGGTCCCTTACATGTGGCCATGAGTGAACTATATATGACTCCTAAGGCCAAAGATGAACACAATAAGATTGCCAGGATAGCGGCATATGTGTATCTATATATGGGAGCCATGCAGGACAAATGTGCTGAAGGCCAAGATCTGGAAAATAGGCAACACATGGCGTTAGAAAAGGCCCAATCTGACCTGGTCTCTTCTGAGCAGAGGCTGCACAGAAGCCAGGAGTCAGAAAACGAGAGTAGACAATACATCATTAAAATGAAGGAGGATATGGATATTCTGCAACAGGAAAAGGCTGACCAGGATACCAGAATTCTGGCTTTGCAGAAGGAGCACCAAGACAGTTTGGACTCCTTACTGCAGAGACAGAAAAAGCTGGAGCAACAGATAGATTTCAACAGGGCATGCACAAAGCAGGTAGCCACCCTGCAAAGCCAATTGGATAGAGAAAAAGAGGAGAGCAATAAACTGATTCTGAAAGATCTGGACACCCAGACAAAATTTCAGGAAGAGCGTCAGAAACCTGGTGCCTTTCAAAGGCAGAGGGACGACCTGGCGGCACAGATGCAGGCTCTTAGTCAGGAAAGGGACACCTTAGGCCAGGAAGTTTGCCAATTAAAAGAAAAAATTGAAGAAAATCACCTGGCCCTCCAGGAGCTGGGTAACCTCCAAAAAGAGCATCACGACTTGCTAGAGCACACCAGGAGGGTGGAAGATGCTCTGGAAAGGAAGAAGCAGGCCAGTAGGGATGGGACTCAGGAGGTAACCCTCCTGTAGCAAAGACTGGCCCAGTACTCCAGGACCAACCAGGAAGCACAGAGGGAAGATGAGGCTCTCCGTCGACACAATGATAGGCTCCAGCAACAGGTAGCCATGCAGGAGAGACTGATAGAGTCTAGTAAGGCCTTGGTTGAGGAACTGAAAGCCCAGGCTCTTGCATTGCAACAAGGAGCAGGGGCTGATAGAGATGAAGTTCGCTGGGAAAGGGAAACAACTGAGCATAACCTCAGGAGCCCTAGTACCAGAGGCCTTCATCTCTCCCAGTCCCTGGACTCTGCCACCCTCATATCCCCTGGCGCACATGACCACAGGGCCACAGGGATGGCAGATTACTATCCAGCCAAAAGGATGGGGCTCATAGGCCAGTACCACCCAGGAATGGATGGGTGGGCATCCGGGTATGGGCACCGAAGCACAGTGCAATTTAGTGGGGAACCCCAGGAGAGTAGGCCCACTAAGGGCATCCTGAAAACCTCTGCCCAGTTAGGTCAGTGGGGGGGGGGGGTTACCCAGCAAATCCTGGTAGCAAGGAGGGATCTGAAGACTCCTCTGAGCATCACAGGACACAGGAGACCAGGTCCCCACATTCTGCCAGCCATTCCCAGGCTCGCAGAATCTGGGAAAACCTGGAAGATCAGACGGGCACCTCTGGGAGCAGTGCTTCTGAGTCGAAGGATGAATGGACCAGGGTTACCCGAACCAAAAAGGCCAATAAGGCAAAAAGGGCCTTGCTTAAGGACCCCTTAAAACAGATTAAGGCAATCAGGAGTGTCATCACGCCTTATAACAAGAACTCCAAGTATTCTGTGTGGGAACACTTGGAGCTCTTTGAGCAAATGATGGAGACCTTCCATTTGAAGGACAGCAGTAGCTGCATCCAGTACGTCAAATGGACATTCTCCCCAAAATACTCCAGTTTCTTTGCGGGGCTGGAGGACCAAAATCATTCAAGATGGTCCACCTATAGGGCGGCCATCTTGAAACCCTTTTCTGTGCATAGAAATCCCTAAGAGGCTCGCAAGGCAGCCTACAATTTGCAATGTGGGGAGGATCAGGCCCCACAAGAATTTGTGCAAGAATTGAAGCGTGCCTTTGCGCAGATCACCAGAAGGGTGCGCACGGACAGCAGAGAATTCATCAACACATTTTTCCATGCTCTCCCCAAATACATAATGACCCAGCTCGTGAGAGATTTTCACGATAAAATATCTTTAGACTGGGTCATTGAGCAAGCCACCCGCATCTATGAGGTGCAGAAACCAGTGGAAAACAAGAATCAGCCAAAAAAAAAACAAAACCAACAGCACCCCTGCTGCTGCCAAGGTGGCAGAGGTAAAGGTTGCCCCGTTTTAGATTTGGAGATGGGGGGGGCCTAAAAACCTGCCTGCACAAAATAATTCTAAGCCCAGAAGGTCCTTGGGCCAGTCACACACAGGGAGCCCAGATAGCCTAATCCGGGAGAGGGGAGGCCAAGGGTGGAGGGGTACCCGAATCTTCCCAACTCAGGGTATTACCAGGGAAGGGATAGCTACCCTTCCCGGGATCAGCCCAGGGGAGAAAACAGGATCCCGTATCTGCCTGAGCGTGTTTCACAACTTGAGCGCCAGGTTCAGAACATGGCCCAGGATTTGGGCCGCATGCTGAGGGCTCAACAGAACCCTCAGATGGGCATGCCGGCACAGAATGCCCCAAACTCCGAACCTGGTGCTCCAGAACAATGACGGGGGCAGCACCCCGATAGCCCACCGGTTCCCAGGGAGGAGGCACAAGGGGAAAGGGGAAGGGGGTGTAAGGCCTTGGAGGAAGCTGCCTTCCCCACTTGTAAACAGCCCCTGGAAGCCCAGGAACCGGAAACAAAATCCCCTGCCCCTGAAAGTCTGCCTCCCAAGGGGCAGAGGGGGGGTAGGAGAAACAAAGTACCCAAACAGACCCACTTTGGGGAGGAGGTACAGATCTTCCAATTTGAGGGAGAGGGATTCCAAGAGGATCCTGGGAAAAGGATCTTCTCATTCAGAGATGGGGGAACTCCTCCCAAGGAAAAATGGGTCCCAAGGGAGTCCAATATAGACTGGGTAGATGTGGGGATTGAGCTGTCGCCGCCCATCATTCTATCCCAGAACAAAACCGCATCAATAGACTGGTTAGAGGTGGGAATCGAGCTGTTGCCGCCCATCATCCTATCCCAAAACCAACAATACCAAAATCCCATGGGCGAAACCCATCCTGATGACTGCCTCCAGAAGGGGGAGGGCGGCCCAGAACTGGAACCAGGGGAACCAAAAAACACTCCCATTTCCAGTTGCCACTTTTTCTTTCAGATTCCCAAGACCCTCCACAGAATTCTGCCCAAATGTCTTCTCTCTCAATGTCCAAAACCAGAAAATTACCCCACCAGTTGTCCGAAAATGTGCATTATCTGTGCCCCCTTGAGGAGAAGGAGGGAAGATATTATGCCCCGGTACAAGTACAGGGGCAGGGTACAATTGTGGCACTGGTGGACACTGGATCCCAAGCTATCCTTCTGTCCAGAAGGGTCTTTGATGCACTAAATGTAGGAAGGGGGGAAAATTACCGTATTCCTCTCACCTCTCTTTCTGGACAACTTCAGAACTTTAACGGGAAGGAAATTCCTGTCAAGGGGACTGCAGATTTGGACATTAAAATTGGGCGACACATGGTGCAACACACGGTCATAGTTGTGACTCCAGATGGCACCCCTTGTTTACTAGGGAATTACCTCCTGAGAAGGTTGTCACCCCTAATTGATTGCGTAAACAAGGTCCTCTGGACCCAGACTAGCCGACCAATAAAATTAAAACAGAGTGTCAACCATGTTAGTCTAAACGGCACATGCCACATGGTTGAACAAAAATCTGACCAAGTAGAATTTCACTTCCAGAACAACCAAATTCCAAACGTGACAGTAATAGCAGTAGGACAACAGACTGGTGATGGGGGGTCCTCTCTATTTCTGAAAATCATCCTTCCTTCCAGTTTAAGGTGGTATTCCACACTGGAGGGAAACACCCTGAAATTCTTTACTAATTCACAATCAGACATTCCCACTCCAATAGTCCAGTAAAATGCGAAATCAGCTCAGAGCCTGGCTGATGTTCAGCAAATTGGAGAGCAGTTGTTCATCCCTGTTCAGTTAAATGATGGGAAGGACTCTGTTCTCGCCCGAGTGTTTGTGAACAACGGTAAGAGCTTCATCAGCGAAGCCATGTTCCGCCAAATCCCAAAAGATCCAGCCATTCCCACATTCAAACCGATAGACAAATGGGAAATGGACCTGGAAGCACCTAATTCCAAACATCTCCTGCCAAGCAGGTGTATGCTCAAAATCTCCATTGGCAACAAGAGCATAGTCCATAATTGTTGGGTCGTGCGAGACGTCACTGCCGCCTTTTACTTAGGCAGTGACATTCTCAATCGCTTTGCCATTAGTTTGGACCTAATAAACTTCAAAGCTTGGTCCCGATTAGCAGATAATCCCATGGGCTTTGATGATCCAGAAAAAACATTTAAGTCAGCTCAATTGCTACCTTATGCAGTTGAACTTCAGATTAAAGAGGAAGTCACCGTCCCAGAAAGGACCCGACAATTCTCCCTGGAATGGAAAGTTAAAAGAGGACAAAAATTGAAAAACCCTGATGCTTATATACATCTAAATGCTTCTCTCCAACAGCAAGGGTTGGGGGTAAACCGAACACCATCAGTCAATATAGAGCATGACACCATTCCAATAGAGGTGGATAACAGCGACTTAAAGAGTATCACTCTAGCCGCAGGCACCATTATTGGAATGGCGGTTGATGACCGACATTTCTCCATTGATCTAGGAAATTAAATGTTAGGACCGATCCCCATGGACTGTTTTGACAGTGACAGTGATGACAATACAACACCAGACAGGATCTTCACCCGGCATGGGGGGAACTTCCTGGTGTACACTTCCTGCCCTTATGATAAGGAGGATGTGACTTGTGACTTCAGAAGGGATGAGATGATTTTCCAGGTCCATGAGGGCTGCCTTTCCCACCTGAAGCCCCCAGTCCAAATCAGCACTCTGGCCAGGGACTTCTCCACCCATCTGGAGGAGGCCGCGGAGATAGAGAAACCAGAAGTCTTTCCAGGCTTCAGGCAGATGGTGGAAGAGAGAGTCAACCTAGCTGATGCCTGCGTGACTCTGGAACAGAAGCAAAAGTTGAAACAAGTTTTCTTGGATTTCCAAGATCTCTTTGCGGTAGACTCATATGACTGTGGTCGCACCGACATCCACACAACAACAATTCCCACGGACCCTGGCATGACTCCACTGTTTGTGAAGCAATATTGCTTGCCTCTCGCATCCATGGAGTACCTTACTGAAATAATTAAGAACCTTGAGTCCCGGGGAATAATCCGTCCAGTACACAGCACCTTCACAAATCCGGTGCTGGGAATATTGAAACCAAACGGCCAGTGGAGACTCTGCGCCGACCTTAGGGAGCTCAACAAACGGGTCCATACTTCCCGATGGCCTCTTCCCTACATTGACCAAGGGCTGGCCTAGATCCAGGGTTCACAGGTATTCACTGCAATAGACCTGACCAATGGATACTGGACCGTGCCTGTCAGTAGAGAGGACCAATACAAACTGGCTTTTACCTTTGGCCGCCAGCAGTACACATGGACCCAGACTCCCTTCGGATACCTCAACTCCGGCAATTAATTCAACATTTTCCTACACAAGGCCATGCCCGACCTAGGTGCGCGGGGTAACCTGGCTTATGTAGATGATGTCCTCATCAAAAGTTCATCTGTGGAGGAACACATAGCAGAGATCCGTTATGTTCTGACACAGTTGAGGGCCGCCAGAGCAAAACTTTCCTTTCAGAAAGCACAGTGGTGTAGAACCCGTGTTGATTTCTTGGGGCATGAGATTACTCCTTAGGGTCTCTGTCCCCAGGAAAAGAAAGTGGAAGCACTTCAGAAACTAAAAGACCCCACAACTCTGTGGGAACTAAGGAGCCTCCTTGGACTGACTAATTACAGCAGAAAGTTCATTGAGGGCTACGCAGAGATCACTAGACCCCTGATTCATCTTTTGAAGGGGGGGGGTCAAGTGGGAATGGGGTCCAGAACAATCCGAGGCAGTAATACAGCTCAAAAGAAGCCTCTCACAAGCGCCTTGCCTAGTTTACCCTGTCAGAAACAAGGGGTTCTTCCTGGACACAGGGTTCTCTAATACGTGCTTGACGGCAGTATTATACCAGAAGCATGACAAGGTCAATAAAGTAATCTCCTATGCGAGCAAAACTTTATCCTCTGTGGAGGAAAAATTCAACGATTGTGAGAAGGCACTCCTGGCAACGGTGTGGGCATTGAAGAATTACCGCCCGTTCATCCAGGGGGAACACATCATAGTGGAGACTCCACACCAGCCTCTGCAATATCTCCAAAGTGACAGAATCCGGGACGGAAATGTGAGTAATTCCCGAATTACTTCCTGGATTCTGTCAATGCAAGGCTATCCTGTGGAGGTCAGATATGGCCAAAACAAGAAGAGTCCCATCGCGCAAGGTCTGGCTGACTTGCATGATTGTGCCAGAGAAAACTGTCTTGAGGACGAAAGTCTAAAAATCAAGGACAACATGGAGGCATACCTTAATTCCCCCCACAAAGTCTTTGAAGAAGACAAGTGTGAGGGAATGCCCACTGTCTATGTGGATGGAGGTTCTTACCATGTTAACAACAACGGGGAGAAAGAACTGGTGGCCGGCGTAGGGAATGCATGGGTGAAGGAGTTTCCAGAACCCTCTGCTGTGTACACAATTGGTCACCAAAGTAGTCAGGTGGCAGAGTTGATGGCTGTGCATCAGGCCATCCTCACTGCTGTCCAACATCAACTCCACGAACTGGTCATAATCACAGATTCGGATTATGTACGGAACGGGTTTGTGGAGCACCTGGTTAATTGGAATACCAGAGGCATGTTATGTGCTAATAACAAACCCTTGAAACATGGGAAGTTAATCCAAAGCATTGATGATCTGGTCACCTCGAATGGGATGACCATCTACTGGAAAAAGATCAAGGGTCATTCCAAAGTAGAGGGACCAGACAAAACTGGAAATTACTTAGCTGATCAGCTGGCCAAAACCGGGGCCATCCAAGGGGATCTAATAGAAATAGGGTCCCTGTTGGGGGAAATCCAGGTCACTGCTATCACTAGGTCCCAGACAAATGCTCACAATGATCTTTGAACTGCACAATGGAGTAAGGAGCCCCAGATGCCGATTTGATCACGGCTCAAAAAGGGGATCCAATAATTGGTAAGTTTTACCAACACATTGAGGACCCTGAGAACTTTCCCCTGACAGATACCGATTACATTGGGAAGGAGGACCTAAGAGTGTTGATGAAATGTCCAAAAATGTTCCGAATCCAAGACGGTTTGTTGGTAAGGAAATCCAAAGCTGGCCATGATCAGTGGGTGGTTCCTACCTCATTCCGAAGCTTGATGTTAAGTCACGCCCGTGATGCGGCCACCGCCGGTCATAGGGGGTTTCATACAAAACTTGGGATCTTAAAAGAGGTTGCATACTGGCCACATATGGGGCAGGACCTAGACCAATACTTGAAGGGGTGTCTGGTGTGTGCACAATTTCAGCCGACATCCCTCACACACCGTGCGCCTCTCCAAAAGAGGGGGATGACACTGCCATGGTCAGATTTGCAAATCGACTTCATAGGCCCTGTGATTCGCTCCTCTCGGGGAAATAAGTACATGTTGACGGTCACATGCTTGTTTACCAAGTGAGTGGAATGTCTCCCAGCCCCAAATTGCAAGGCAGAAACTGCAGCTGCCCTGATGATCAATCACATCTTTTCACGTTTTGGACTACCCCAAAGGATTGAGTCTGACAGAGGTAGCCATTTCACCAGTGAAGTTATGACAAAGATGTGGGAGATACTGGGGATCAAAAGGAAACTACATATTGCTTACCGGCCAGCTTCTTCTGGAGCAGTAGAGAGATACAACCAAACCATTGTGAGCATATTAAAAAAGTTTGTGGCAGATTCTGGGTCAAGTTGGGATATCAGATTACCTCTGGTCCTAATGGCCATCAGATCTACCCCTTCATCTGCAACCAAAATATCACCATTTGAGTTGATGACTGGACGCAAGATGGTGCTTCCCCAGCATTTGCTCTCCAGGACACAAGAGCAGACATTGATCAATGCCTCCACAGCTCATGAGTATGTGGAGAATTTGAGGAAACACCTCCAACATGCTTTTGCCTATGCTCAGTGGAATCTAGAAAGATCAGCTGATAGCATGAAAACGCAATGATTTGAAAACTACCCGAAAAGAATATAATGTGGGAGACCGGGTCTATCTATACAATTTCCAAAGGAACCAGGCCAAACAGCGAACATTTTTGCCTACATGGAAGGGACCCTTTGAAATTATAGACAAGATCTCCCCAGTTGCATACAAGATCTGCATCCCCAAAGGCAGTTTGGCGAAAGGCGAAGACAAGTGGGTCCATATCAATCAGTTAAAGTGTTGCCATCCCAGGCACACTCTGCAGCAACTGGAGGAGTCCTCTGCAATACCAGAGGGGGCCGCTCCAGAGTAATTCAGTTCCAACCCTAAAATATCCCACATATAGTCTCTAAAATATTATGATTCTTGAAGGAAAATGTATCATGTGTATATCTTGTTTTTTTTTAAATAAGAAGGTAAATGTCTATTGAAGTATAAAATGTATATGCCGCCCCACTATATCAATAGTGGGGGAGAAATGTCTACGAATAGGTATTGCCGCTTTGCTTTGTCATCCTAGGAGAAAGAAAACCTGGAGACTGGCCAAGGAGAACGAACCAGGGACCGGGAGCAAAGATCTGAGGGACCCGGGGTACCGCCCAATATTCCCATCAGGACCGGCAAGGAGAACCAATCAATCCAACTGGATGGAGGAAAAGATGCTGAACTGTGCCATCTACGGAATTGGAAGAAGATGATGCGGACATACCAGCGCGTGGATCAAAACATCCTTTGCACCCGACTCCCCCTCGACTCGAAATCAAAGAGCAGTTGGGCAGGGGGCCTTTTCAAGGGTTTGGACTCATGTTGAATTATTAGGCGACAACAAAAACTGAATCAATAGACTGGGTAGATGTGGGGATGAGCTGTCGCCGCCCATCATTCTATCGCAGAACAAAACTAAATCAGTAGACTGGGTAGATGTGGGGATTGAGCTGTTGCCGTCCATCATTCTATTCCAGAACCAGGAGAACCGTGCAGTTTGTGCACACCAAAATGGTCGCCTAACCTGCCACCCACCAGTGCAAGCGTGATGGACCGGAAGCGCCAGGGGTGAAAGGTGGTGCCAAAGGAAAAATAGCAGTGCCTGTTAGATCAAAAGCGCCTTGAAATCACCTCTGTTTTCAAACATGTCCATTTCAAACATTGCAAGATAGCTAATACAGGAGACCCTTTGTTCAAAATCCGTTTTTAATTGATGTCAAAAAGTTGCTAAAATCATCGGCACAAGACCACTCTAAAGATTCAACCTTCTTGTAGGGAGTTCCACATCACCACTCTACTGTAAGGATGCCCATCAAAACAATGGCAGCAAGGATTAGAGCTGTCAAGCAAAATCCTCCTGTCAAATTCAAGACAACTCCTAAAAAAATGGGTGCAGTACCAGCTTTGGACATAAGCCGGCGCTAGCGGTCTAAACTCTGACAGTAGAACTGTATCTCAGGAATGCAAGAGGATCCGGATGTCAAGGCGAGTTCCGTTCCACGCAGAAGCAGCACGAACTCCTACCTCCCCTTGGCGGTCTTGGCGCCTGGATTAGGCAAACGCAGGTCACCGCGACCCCCACGGGGAAAGAGGGTTGGGGTCCTTGGATTGGATGGGTAGAGGGTTATTAGGTACACCGGGTTGAGGTTTAGGGAGCGGTTATGGATAGGCAGGGGATTTCTAGGAAAAGCATGCTCCTTTGCTCTGTCCTCGGCTAGCTGTTACATAGGCGAGGTATTGCAGCCTTCACGGCTTCTTCCACATCACATGCATACCCTCATACATGCGTTACCCTTTCTGAGACCAAAACATGCATTCAACATTCATGCATGCGTTACCCCCTTGGTGTTGCAGCCCCACACTCTGTTATAATCAGCACAGAGGTGGAATTCGAGTTGCAGGTTAGAAACAATAACACAACAGGTAATAGTCAGTGTCTCCAGTTGTTCATGAAAATAAAACTAAACACTGAATTGAGCACTCCTGCGCGTGCACAACAAGACCGACTGTGTTCATGCATAGACAAAATAACTTATTGGCACTTAGCTCTGGCTTCGCCAAGCGTCCTGCTCCCTTGTGGGTTGGACAGATTCTGTAGACTGCTAGGGCTGAGGCGTAGGCTGCTAGGGCTGAGGCGTTTCCGTTCCTGACACACATAAAAAGGAAACTGTTAGCGCGTGCCCCCCAGAAGTGTGTAGATCCTGTCTCCCAATCAGCCCAAACAATGCCCGCAACTGGCGAGCATAACGTAGCATGCAGTTAGGAGTTAGTATGGTGAAGCGTTCCGCTATTCACTCGTGGTCGCTTCCCAGAAGTTAGTATTCAAAACTGGTCAGAAACCCGCTCCGGAAAACTTCCGTAGCAGTGATACTAGAGCGGCACTTATCTCATGAGGCGCGGGGCCAAGGATGGTGTTTTTCCGGCGAGGACGGGCCCCGCGAGGGAGGTTTTGCCGGAGCTCAGCTGACTGCGTCCTGTCCGATGCAATCTCAAGCGCGAACAAGCGTTCGCGGGTTGCGCATGCGCGGTAGCTCGCTTGCGCATGCGCGATGCCTTGGGCGTGGGCTTGGGCGTTGCCTGGGCCTTTTGCAGGTCCCGTGTGCCTGGCTTGTTCCTCCAGAGAGTCGGCTGGGCAGCTGGAGCTGTGGTCCTATGCCCGGAGGCTGCTGGGATTTGAAGTCCTGCTACAAGCCTCTTCCTGCTTCTAATTGTCCTGCTTTTACACCAAGCACACCTGCAACCTGGACACAAATGACATCTACTTAATGGCTTACCCACACCTGTTCCAGCAGCAACTTTATGCTTTCCTTTATTAGTGTTTGCCTTTACGACAGTACACCCCCTCCCCACCGAAGGGCCTGGCTTAGAGGGGTGGTTGCGATGGAACAGGCGCATGAGCCGCGGAGCATGCACATTAGAGGCGGGTTCCCATGATCTATCTTCGGGGCCAAAACCCACCCAATCTATGAAGTAAAACAACTGGCCTCCCCGTATTCGTGAATTAAGTATTGCCTTCACCTCATATTCTGGAAACCCCTCGACTACAATGGGTGGTGGTCTTTGCATTCGTATGTGAGGGGCTGCAGGCTTCAAGAGAGCCACATGAAAAACAGGGTGGACCTTCATGTGGGAAGGCAAATGCAGTCGCATAGCCACTGGGTTTACAACTTGTGTGATGCAGAATGGGCCAATAAAACGAGGTTTTAGCTTTTGTGGGCCTGCTATACGTAAATGCTTGGTTGAAAGCCACACCTTATCACCTATTTGATAGTCTGGGCTGGCTCGACGCTTTTTATCAGCATATTGTTTGTTCGTGATTTTAGCTTTTATCAAATTTTGATGAGCCTTTTTCCAAGTTTCTGTTAACAAGTTTATTCTTGTCTGCACTGATGGTAAAGTATCTGGAAGTACTGCGGTAGACGGTTGCACATGTGGATTATACCCATATGTTGCGATGAACGGTGAGTACCCAGTGGCAGTATGTTGTGCGTTGTTGTATGCTAGTTCTGCAAGCCACAGAGTGTCCAGCCAACTTTCTTCTGCCCCATGTGTAAAACAATGAAGATACTGTTCGAGAGTTTGATTCAAGCGCTCGGTCTGTCCGTCTGTTTCGGGATGGTAACTGCTGGACAACTGTAACTGTATACCAATCTTTTTACAGAAGAGACGCCAGAATTGGGACGTAAACTGAGACCCCCGATCTGAGATGATGTGTTGTGGTACTCCATGCAATCGAACTATGTGCTGCAAGAACAAGTCTGCAAACTCACCCGCAGACGGTAGGCCTTGACAAGGAACAAAGTGAGCGAGTTTAGTGAATGAGTCTATTACCGTTAGTATGGTTGTGTAATTCCGATCCGGAGGCAATTCCACAATAAAGTCCAGTGACACGGTATGCCATGGCTGACATGGTGTTGGTAGAGGTCTAAGCAGACCCATGGGTTTCTTATGATCTGTCTTGTTCCGGGCACACACTTCGCATTGTGTTACATATTCTCGAACTTCCTTATGAAGGTTTGGCCACCAGTAATGTCGTTGAATCAATTCCTGAGTTTTATTAAAGCCTGGATGTCCCGCTAATGGCGAATCATGGCACCAGTTGAGTGCTTGGGTTCGCAGTTTTTGCGTTGGTAAATACACGACCTTACCTTGATACGGTACCCCTTCTTTCAATTGTCGTTCCTGTGTCGGATCTTCCCACTGGAGCAATTCCTGTGCCGTCATTGCATCACCGATTTGTTCCAATAAAGTATTGGTTGTACCTCCTATGAATTTAGTTGAGGGTACTATAGGTTTTGCTTCCACATCAGTGTTAGGGCAGCTTGGTGGCTCTGGATACCTAGATAACAGGTCCGCTTTCTTATTCTCTTGACCTGGGCGGTATGTTACCACGAAATCAAAGTCCGCGAAGTACATGGCCCACCGTAGTTGACGTGGGGTAAGGGCTCGTGCGGATTTTAAGAATTGAAGGTTACGATGATCCGTTAGTACGGTTATTGTATGCCTTGCTCCCAACAAATAGTGTCTCCATTCCGCAAAGGCGGCTTTGATAGCAAGTAGTTCACGGTCAGCGATGGTGTAGTTCTGTTCTGCAGAATTGAGTTTTCTTGAATAGTAGGCTACCGGATGTAATTGTCCAGACTGGTCCCGTTGTGACAATATAGCCCCCAATGCATAACTAGAAGCGTCTGTTTCCACCAAAAAAGGCAACGTGGGATCTGGATGGAGAAGAACAGGCGCTGAAGTAAACGCTTCTTTCAATTGTTGAAAACTGTGTTCCGCCTCCGGCCCCCACACAAATGGTTTTCCTTTCCTCAGCAATCGGGTGATGGCTAAGCTTTTTTGCGCGAATCCCTGGATAAATCTTCGATAAAAGTTCGCGAACCCCAGTACGGATTGCACTTCTTTGACGTTTCGTGGGGCCGGCCAATCCAGGATTGCTTGTACTTTATGCGAATCCATCTTGACTCCGTCGGGTGATAGAATGAACCCGAGAAACTCCACCGTAGTACAATGAAACGTACATTTTTCCAATTTGGCGTATAGATGGTGCTCACGCAAACGTTGTAATACAGATTTCACATGGTCTATGTGTTCCTGTTCGTTACGGGAGTAAATCAGGATATCGTCGATGTAGACCACGACGAAGATATCTAGAAATCCCCGCAGAACCTCATCCAGAAAATGTTGAAAGGCAGCGGGTGCGTTACAGAGACCGAATGGCATGACCTGATATTCATAGAGTCCGAACTTCGTCCTAAAGGCGGTCTTCCATTCATCTCCTTGACGCACCCGCACCAGATGGTAGGCCCCGCGTAGGTCCAGTTTTGTGTAGATTGTCGCTCCACGTACTTGGTCCAATAAGACTGGTATCAGGGGGAGTGGGTATCGATTCTTAATCGTGATCCGATTTATTGCCCTATAATCTATGCACGTCCTAAGGTCTCCGGTCTTCTTCGGGACGAAGAATAATGGCGAGGAGACTGGGGAAGTAGAATGACGGATGAAACCATTTTGCAAGTTGGTGTCTATGTACTCCTTAAGATGTCGGTTTTCTGCCTCAGTGAGGGCGTATATCCGACTGCACGGTAAGGTGGCTCCAGGTTCCAAATCAATCCTACAGTCAAAGGATCTATGAGGTGGCAAAGTCTCGGCGGCTGCCTTGCTGAAAACATCGCAGAAGTCTTCGTATTCTTGGGGCAAGTCCCCTAACAGGCTACGGTCATCCCCGTTTGTGGCCCCCAACACTTGCACCACGTGTTTCACGTCCTTGGTGCAATGCGTATTGCAATATTCTGAGGAAAAGCGAACCGTGCCATAACTCCAGTCAATGACTGGATTGTGTAACATGAGCCAAGGCAGACCAAGGATGAATCCAAATTGGGGGGCCGCAATAACATCAAATCTGATTAGTTCCTTATGACCTCGAATGTCCAATACCATCTCACCCGTTTGCTTCGTCACAGGCCCGGACTTCAATGGAGACCCATCGACTGAACAGACTGCTTCTTGTACATCTTTAAGTTGCACTGGTAAGCCCATCTTTTGAACATAAGCTGCATCCACAAAATTGCCCGTGGCTCCTGAATCCACCATTAGAGTGACGGGCTGATCAGCTTGACGTGTCTGTAGAATCCCTGTGACGGTAATGTGTTTTTTACTGCTGTAAGTTACATTACCCAATGTGTGCTTAGGGGCGTTGTGATGGTTTTGGTTCGACAGATTTGCCCTTCTCACTGGCGAGCACTGGCGTTTCCCGAAGGCGTGCCGGAACTTCCCTGCAATGACATTTTATTTGGTTTTACTCCACATTCCTTTACGAAATGTCCTGCTTTGCCACAATACAAGCAAAGCTTTTCTCGCCGCCGCTTCTCCCTTTCTTCTTTGGAAATCGGTCCTCTAATTGACCCTATCTGCATGGGTTCTGACTCTGGGGTTCTTTCTGCCTTACCGGAACCGATCGGGCCTTTCTGATAGTCCAGCTTAGCCGAGTTTGATTTATTCTCCCATCTCCTCCTGTCTTGCCTTCTTTCGTTTTGACGGTGATCTAAGCGTAAGGCCAGATCTATCATTGCTGTACACGTGGTCGGTTGGGGATCTACTTGTGCTATCAAGTCTTTTAGCTCCTCCCGAAGTCCCTGATAGAAGAGAACCATTCTCTTTTCGTGTGGCCACTCGGCTTCCACTACCAGACGATTGAAGGTAGTTACATATGAAATCAAATCTTTGCTTCCTTGTCGCAAAGTG
Source organism: Ambystoma mexicanum (assembly GCF_040938575.1). Classification (NCBI taxonomy): domain Eukaryota; kingdom Metazoa; phylum Chordata; class Amphibia; order Caudata; family Ambystomatidae; genus Ambystoma; species Ambystoma mexicanum. Next base: position 1,081,789,066 of record NC_090937.1, on the reverse strand, counting down.
AGGAGTTCCCGATCCCGTACCAATGAGGCTGCTTTCCTATTGAATATTTTCCCAAATTCTTCTTGGAACTCCCCCCAATCATACAAAACGGCATCATCCTTTTGCACTAACGGGGTTGCCCAGGCTGCGGCATCCCCCGTAAGATAAGAAATAAGAAAAGCGGTCCGGGACTGCGCGGTACGAAATATACTTGGTTTTGTGAGGAAGTGCAACTGGCATTGTGTCATGAATACTGAGTATTTGTGTGGGTCCCCCCCGTACCTTTCTGGGGCAGCCAAGGGCATAGGTGGCTCAGTAGTCACCTGGACCTGCACCGGGGTCGGTGGGAGCCCCCCTGGGAGTGGCCTTCCCTGTGCGGTAAGCTCCTGCACTCGAGTGGTCAAGGTAGCATAATCCTGCCTAGTAAGGTCTAGTGCTGCCTGCAGGTCGAAACACGAGCTATGTCCTCCATTGTCTTTCAGAGTTCGTGCTACTTGGGCGTATAAATATACGTGGGTTCGCGCTTCTGTCAAGGCGAGTTCCATTCCACGCAGAAGCAGCACGAACTCCTACCTCCCCTTGGCGGTCTTGGCGCCTGGATTAGGCAAACGCAGGTCACCGCGACCCCCACGGGGAAAGAGGGTTGGGGTCCTTGGATTGGATGGGTAGAGGGTTATTAGGTTCACCGGGTTGAGGTTTAGGGAGCGGTTATGGATAGGCAGGGGATTTCTAGGAAAAGCATGCTCCTTTGCTCTGTCCTCGGCTAGCTGTTACATAGGCGAGGTATTGCAGCCTTCACGGCTTCTTCCACATCACATGCATACCCTCATACATGCGTTACCCTTTCTGAGACCAAAACATACATTCAACATTCATGCATGCGTTACCCCCTTGGTGTTGCAGCCCCACACTCTGTTATAATCAGCACAGAGGTGGAATTCGAGTTGCAGGTTAGAAACAATAACACAACAGGTAATAGTCAGTGTCTCCAGTTGTTCATGAAAATAAAACTAAACACTGAATTGAGCACTCCTGCGCGTGCACAACAAGACCGACTGTGTTCATGCATAGACAAAATAACTTATTGGCACTTAGCTCTGGCTTCGCCAAGCGTCCTGCTCCCTTGTGGGTTGGACAGATTCTGTAGACTGCTAGGGCTGAGGCGTAGGCTGCTAGGGCTGAGGCGTTTCCGTTCCTGACACACATAAAAAGGAAACTGTTAGCGCGTGCCCCCCAGAAGTGTGTAGATCCTGTCTCCCAATCAGCCCAAACAATGCCCGCAACTGGCGAGCATAACGTAGCATGCAGTTAGGAGTTAGTATGGTGAAGCGTTCCGCTATTCACTCGTGGTCGCTTCCCAGAAGTTAGTATTCAAAACTGGTCAGAAACCCGCTCCGGAAAACTTCCGTAGCAGTGATACTAGAGCGGCACTTATCTCATGAGGCGCGGGGCCAAGGATGGTGTTTTTCCGGCGAGGACGGGCCCCGCGAGGGAGGTTTTGCCGGAGCTCAGCTGACTGCGTCCTGTCCGATGCAATCTCAAGCGCGAACAAGCGTTCGCGGGTTGCGCATGCGCGGTAGCTCGCTTGCGCATGCGCGATGCCTTGGGCGTGGGCTTGGGCGTTGCCTGGGCCTTTTGCAGGTCCCGTGTGCCTGGCTTGTTCCTCCAGAGAGTCGGCTGGGCAGCTGGAGCTGTGGTCCTATGCCCGGAGGCTGCTGGGATTTGAAGTCATGCTACAAGCCTCTTCCTGCTTCTAATTGTCCTGCTTTTACACCAAGCACACCTGCAACCTGGACGCAAATGACATCTACTTAATGGCTTACCCACACCTGTTCCAGCAGCAACTTTATGCTTTCCTTTATTAGTGTTTGCCTTTACGACACCGGAGCTAACTGGGACTTCAAAGGTTTGTTCCCAGGAGGCAGGCTGATTCAATTAACAGTTCAAAGGGCCTCTGTCCATGGGAAGTATTCACACCAGCCCTTACCAGCAACAGCCCAGGAGATCACATGGACATGCTAACCAAATGCAGAGTGGCCCCCTGGCCTGCTGACATCAGCCGACACATGAGACTCTTTCCATTGAATAGGATATGCTGATTTGGGTGTTGACTGTAAACAGAGCTCTGCCTGGTAGGAGAGACATGTGATCCCTGACTCTCCCAGTTCCTAGGGGCGGCCAGACTGGAGTGTGAATTCATATTGCAGCAAATGTATGTTTGATTAAATTGCTTATAAGATCTTGTATTAAGCTCACAGAAATGTGCAATTTGGGGGTCCACAAAATGGAAAAAGGCCCTCACGATTTGAGACCAAACTCCAATTTGTGCGGTGTCCTAGGGCCGAACCCCGCTAATTATTAATACTGCAGACACTGTGCTTATGCTAGAGACCTAGTAAATTACTGGAGAATGTTTAGAAGGGGGGTGTACATTTGTGTAATTTTGGGTAAAGATTTAACATTGGTAAACCAAGTAAAAATAAAAATAAGTTGCCATTTTTGAATGCAAGCCCCCAGGAAGATCAGAGTTGGGCAGAATGTACCTTAAGTCATCTGCAATCTGTACATGTAATGTCAATCACTTGTGCGTTTGGGAAATATGTTTAGTTATGAGAATGATTTTCTAAAGCAAAAGCAAAGGGGCGTTTCTTCAATAGATTGTAAATGGCAGCATCACTCTGACTCACAACTCAGTTCCCCCAATCAAGGGAGAGAGGAGGAACTGGCCAATGATAAGTTGAGAGGGTTGGGCATGCATTTCATCTTAAAGCTAAGATTCTAAGCTTTCCAACGCGTCTTTCTACTCCTTATACTTCCTCCGTAATTGCGCTCGACGCACGTGACTAAATTGCCGCGATTTGACATTTTGCTTCATTCCAGCCATGTGTAAAAACATTTGTCTTTTGCTTCCATCACGGAATTCTGTTTTCTACTTGATAACCATCCCTGAATCATTGATAGGGCTGGCCTGAACTGATTTAAAGTATCTCTCACTCACCCTGAACCTCCTATAGGGAATTAAAAGCAATTTGAGTATATTTTTCACTTCATTGCCACCACATTTAAAAGGATTTTGCCTTTGTTTAAAATCATACCTGTTTTCCTCTAAGCTCGCTGGGGGGAACTGGAACTTTGTATTGCATTTGTGTGTATTCCTGAGAATTGTGTGTGTTACTTCCATCTCCTTACATTGCATAGTGGTGGAGTGAATTGTCAAAGAAAAAGTGATCACATTATCTTTTGCTGAAATCATATCAAGTTTATTTCTGTACTGCCTTTTATTCATCTTTGCATCTCCTTGAAACCATAAAGCATTCTCTGATACCTTATTCCCCTACTCCTAGTCATAAATCACCAGAACTGTGCTGTTGTCGGATTACCTATTCCTGATTACTGCTCATATTCACAAGTGTGATATCAATTATTAATTTATTATAAAAGTGCGATATATATATATTGTTTAATTCTCAAATAAACCTTTTAAATTTGCAAAACAAACTTACTTCTTGGCTCAGTGGGGTCAGGGGGATTGTAAGGGAGGGGTGTTATATAAGGGTTGTCATCCAGAGTACATGAACTGGACATACAAATATATAAATAAGGGCTTCCCTTGGGCATCCCAGACCAGGCACTGACTTAGTGGGATTGCTTGATTGGAGTCATTTAACAGTCTAATGAAGAAACTCAGACAGTAGGGGTTACCTTTCATTATTACTAACAACTCCATTAGGAACGTCTGGAACAGGGAGGTGGGATAAGGCCAGGGAAGTAGAGAGAGAGCTGGACGGCCCTAGTACCAAAACTCCTAAGAGGACCCGGTAGGCCCTAAATAACCTTTTGTATTTTAATAAAAACCCTTGCAATTACTATGAGAGTCTGTGTGGTTATTTGTGGTGTGCACCCCATCACAGGTGGTTTAAGGAGTGGGGTGTCATGTTTTCGCTACAGGAAGCAGACCCAACCTCCAACAATATGAAGATAGTATGCCGTACCAAGACCGTACAACCTTATCTGCACTTCAAATCAGCATGTTGCACATCTGATGAGGATTCAAATAACATATACACAATACTTCAGTGATATTACGTGTGTTGATATGATTATTTTGGACAATTTAAATAACTTTTCTCTTCGGCATTCCATTGAAATGCAAGCTTCCATGTTGTTAATTTGGCATGTTCCACTCTGCAAACATTTCTAAATGGGGTTGTTGTTTTGAAAAGTTGTAAGTGTAGAAATCTGCATCTTGGATGGTGCCCCCTAGTCGTACCAAATCCTTCTGGAAAGAATGTGTACCACCCTTCCAAAGTTTAGGATTTGGTACTGCAGTGGTCAATGGTTTCCCCGGTGGAGGAGTGATGATGCGGGATCATCCATATAACACCCCCCCACCTCCAGCTGTTCCAGTATGGAGTGAGTGGCTCCATATGTCCTGCAGATTCTCTGCCCCTCCCCAACAAGTCTTCTTGATGTGACTTTGTCACAATACTCAATACACTATCTGTTCCTGGGCATAGGAATGGTAACTCAGGAACATTTGTAAAGGGATTGGCCTAGATTACTAATGGAGTAGTTTAGCTGATGCAGTTGATAATCTCACACTTTAAATCTATTAATTCCTTTATAGATACTTAGTTTAGAGTGAATATATCCAATCAATAAAGCAACATGATTTGTATTCAAGAGTTTTTATGGCACGTACGTGCAGGGCCATAATATGTTTGCCACTATGCAGAATGTTAGCACTATGGTTCCTTCCACTTATTACCTATTTAAAATGTACTTTTACAAACTTCAAATCTCCTGGCTTGGGATGATTAAGGAATTGGCTCCAGGATGGGGACAAATAGGATGCCTCAGAAACGATTTTACATGATGTGAACATGGGAGCAGTGAAGTATATTTTGTAAGTATACAGAGTACACTGCCTGCAGAGATGTCAGCAGTAGAGATCAAGTAACATGCATTGGATTCCTTTTTCAGGTTGCTACACCTTACTGCTACAGGTTCTTCTGTACAAACAACCACCACAGTTTGTGAAAAACAGCCTCCAAAAGAGCCAGGCATTGGATCCGCTTCTGAACGGTCAGAACAAAGCTTTTTTGGATGGGAATGGGAGTAGCAAAATAGGAAGAGCCTGCATGAATATCTGGGGAGCGGGAGGATCTGTGATGTTAACCTATACTGGGTGATTTGAGATCAGAATGAACTGGTGACTTTTGATCTCAAACAGAAAAGGTTGTGTTTTTCATACATTCCGCACAGTCGCCTCACTTTTCTGTATGCTACTGACTTTAAACACATTAGAAGTAGTGGAGTGCAAGCGTGACTTGGGTGGCAAATCTTGAATAGCTTGGATATTAATAATTCACTGCCTGGTTTGGGTTGTGCTTGAAGCCGCTTGGGGAGTTCTAAGACAGCATCCGAGCTCCCAGGCAGGAGGGCGATCGAAATTCAGAGGAATACCTTTTACTTTGCTTAGATGATGTGAATTGATTTACTGCTTTGTGTGGGGGAAATTAGCAGCGTGAATGGCTTTTTGATACCATCACAGCTTGCAGAGAGATCAGCAACTCAAATTCAGAGCAGCACATTTGAAATTGCTTCCCAGGCGTCGATTCATTTTGCCTGCTTCGCTTCGGGGTAGTGACAGTACCAGCTTGGAGGCTTTGTCACACGAATTCACAAGCAGCTCACTCATCGCACTATAGTAGCCAAAAAACAGAACTTGGACTGACCTCGCCCAACATTTGCTCCTGACAATGTCTAACAAACGAAGTGCTGCTGCTATAAATGGCTACAACATTCCGTGTTCATTGTCATCCGGGCATGGGAGACTTCTGCACTAATTTTCTTGCTTTGAAAAAAAGAATACCTTCAACATTACTTCGGCAAGCTATACGGTTTAGACGAAGCAGAACGTTGTCCTTTTACTTTGAAAAGCGACAGCATTCAGACTTAGCGTAATGTACAGGCGAGGAAGCTTGAAAGAGTTCCAAGTTCCTACCCTGAGCATCCTAAAAGGAATGCATTCTACTATGTCTAAAGTATCATCATATCACATAATAGTCTACTTTCAATGTTGACATACGCAAAGGTCTACTGTTTATCTTCTGTATGCTACTAACAAAAAGCAGGAGATCACCTTTTTCTGTTCAAGTATTCATACATGTCTATGTTCAGTATCGCTTCAAGTGGTCGAGCTGATCAGGTGGACTGGGAACCAAAAGTGGGCCTGGAAATAATGTTCAAAGTGGCCCCAAACTACACATTTTCAGCAAGCCCAACTCTTTTCCTATGAGAAAAGGTGGAAATACCACACAAAAGAGCCCAGGGCGCAGAGGCCCACTGGGAAATCTCCAGAGTTCCCAATAAGCCAGTCAACCCGTGCTGCTGATTTGAAAAACACTTGGTCATGTCACTATGGAAGTAGTGAGCGGTGGGTTCAAAAGAGGGAAGAAAAGCAACAACAAGTTACACACACAGTCGACAGCCATCTTAGTTGTGCAACAATCTTGAATGAATAAGAGCAAAATGACTGTTCCAGCCCGACAGATATGCGGGACAAAAGTAATTACAGTGACTGAATGAACCTGCTTATGTGTTCAGTGTGTCGCATTACCATACCTCTCAAGGTTCACCCTTTAGGCTGGTGTCAGCTGCCATGTTAGCAGCTCACCCACCTGCCAAGCCCCCTACCCGCCAATTAACTTCAATGAGCGCTCACCTGCCAAAAATTAAACTCTCTGTTTCACCTGCTATGGGGACTCAAGCGGTTGTGAGCTATGAGTTACCTGCATTTATAGCTATGCCATGTGTTTATAATTACAGTATAGGTTTTCTGTGCAAAATGTTTTACCACCAAAAATATTTTCATTGCATATGTAATGCTAAATATGTAGCTGGGATGTTTCATGGCAATATCTTTTAAGAAGTTGTGATGTTTGGCATGCCCAGTTGTAATTTCATTTCCTGTGGAGAGTATTTCATTTGTAAGAAGTTCTTAGCAATTAACATGACTGTGACTCATCAGATTCTCTGACAAATGTGTGTACCTCATTAGACTGTTGTGTCCAATGAAGCCGGCCAACAAAGGCATCATTATACCATCTCTAGCCCCAACCCCTCTGCATCCCTGCCCTGCCCATCCAGTGTTGATAGGAATGGAAGGATTTTGTACTTCAGGTTTTAAAAAAGTCAAAATTGGATGCAGGAGTAACCAACGTTACAACTTACATGCCGTTGGGTCCCGTGCATGCAATTTTAAACATTCAGGGCCTCATCACGAGTCTGGCGGTAACTCTTAAATGCGGCAGTAGCGCCATTACCGCTGCATTTAAAGGTCCGCCAGATCATGGCCTTGGCAGATTTCCCCCCAGTTCTGAGCTGGACGGAAATCCCTGGCAAAATTGCTGATTTTCAGCGCTATTACAGCCAGTGGGAAATCCGCCGGCAGTAATATCGCAAATTTACCCCATTGGGCCCAATGGGGAATGAGGAATTCCCGAATGGGCCCAATGGGGAATGGGTACTAACCGTTCCGCCAAACCCGTGATCCGGCGCTAATAACGCCAGGGGGTTGGCGGTAGGGCTAATAGCGCCAGCGGTAATACCGCCGTCGTTATCGCCCAACTCGTGATGAGGCCCTAAAGTGAAGAGTCAAATCAGATAACATTGCCTTCATTCTTCAGTTTCACCCTCCATCTTGTAAACACGGTACATGCAAATTACGCTTTGCGACTGAGTTTACTAATGGGTTCCAATGGAATTTGCTAGGCCTTTATCAGGTACTAAGTTGAGGCAGATTCCATATGAAGCCATTTAATGCGTCTGCCTAAAAATCTCACACACAAGACTGAAAAGGAATGCAGGGTAAAGATGTAAACTCCGATCTCCGCTCATACACACACATACCATCACATAGAAAATCTGGGCCTGCAGGTCAAGGACTTGGGCAAGAAGTGCCGGATTCACCGTCTCCAAGATCTGGACCTCTAGCATTATTACATGATGTAATACTGTCCTGCCTTAATATCCACCCTCGTCTTTTTCTGGCTCCAGATTCTCATGTCATCCAAAAACCTCTTGATTTTCTCAACAGTACAGACTTACACCCACTCTCTGTTGATGGCAGCCGTGTTGACATCCCAGATCCTTCAATGGGCAGAGGCCCCAAGCTGCTTGGCGGCACTGTAGAGGGACTCATAATATTTCAGTAATGGTCACCCAGGGTGCTAACTTCATTGGCTGAGCAGTTAACAGTCCTCAACATCACTACCATGGCAGTGATGATGGTGGGCCCATTGCAAAGGTGAGGCTAGTAGGGGTGACATTGTTCGGAGAGTACCTGACGAGAAGAGCTGCAGTGGTGTAAAGGAGGTGTGGTTGTCCAGATAAGACAGATGAGGTGGTCATGGGAGTAGATGGTGAAATGGTGCACAGTCCACCAGCAGGCGGCGACAAGCTGTGGTGGTCAGTCACTCAAGGATAGTGCAAGTGGCCAGCAACCAATGACAGACTACCAGACAGCAGGAGTTATCATGCAGAGAAGGCAAATAAGTTAAGAAGAGGCAACATATGAGGCAAGAGAGGAGGAAAAGCAAGGTGCAGGTGGCATCACAAGCACTATGAGACAGCCGACTGACAAAAGTGGAGAAAAGGCCCTTACTGTGTAAATTACACAAGTCACACAATATGCACTAAACATGTGCAGTGTAATAATATTATGACAAGAAAAGGGGTGTGTGATGAATTGGATTCTGCCCGCAGGAGCACAAGGATGAGTAGAGGGAAAATTGCAAAATCAGCCCTCACACTTCTACAAAACAAAGCACAGCACAATCATAAAGGTAAAAAAAGGACAATCAAGAGATATACCTCCTTCGTCTTTTGTGATAATGTTGGCCGAGGGAAGGCTATACTCCCTAGGGGTGTGAAGGTGAACCAGTAGTGACCCAAACAACACAGTATCCCAGTCCAAAATAAAGGTAACGTCCAATCAAGGTTTCTATAAAATTATAAACACTTTAATAAAACACATCTGTAAATAGAATGAAAAGAGATTACTGTACACAAACCCATCTCAAAGGAAAGAACAAAGAAGTAGAGAAAGTAGCACGCTGAGCGTAGTTCCAGTGGTGGTAGGTAAGGTACTACCATAAAAACAATATTGGGTTGAAAGCAGGAGTGATCGTGACCTAACCTGTCTTCTATGGTCCAAGTGGACCGTGGGGGCAGTCCAGTGTCACAGTACCTGGATACAGTTCTTGGTGGACTGATGCATCAGACCCGGTTTCGTATGATGATACGAGCTGATCAGGCTCAGTCAGGCACGTAGGATCGTGGAGGCGCTGGCAGCAATCGTGTGTCGACTAGGGGAGAATGTGGGCCTTTGCAAAGAAGTCAAGGATATAGGATACTCCAGTTTAGGGTTGGCTCTTCTGGCACAGAAGATCGGTTGCAGAATGGTTGGTTCTTGTCCACAGCACAGGTCATGACCCATGTTCCCTGCAAGTGGTTAGGGGATAGAGTTTCCTTCTGTCTAGGACTGCTCCTTCTTCACCTCCGTAGGAGGGCTTTGGACAGTGCAACTGTCCCAAAGAAAATCCAGGTGAGATTGTTCAAAACATCGCTTTGGCCTTAAATGAATCCTTGAGGAGCTGAAGGAATTCTGATAAAGGCTCACAACACTCCTTCTTTTAAAGGGACACGTCCTTAGGTGACTGATCTAAAGCTAGCCTGCTTTAGGGGACCAATCCCCACTCCTAGCAGGAGTGGAATTTGCCCTGTTGATCTTGCACCCAAAGTGCTTTGCTCCAGAGAAAGTGCAGGATCCAGGGAAGGGAAAGAGGGACAGTGAGAATAAAAATGGTAGAAGGCTTCTTCCAGTGTCCAGAGCACTCCTGTCTATCCTGCTCCCTCTACCTTCCCTCCTACCGACAACAAAGACCTTTGAAAATGCAGCACCCCGGTGTAAGACAGCGACTCCTGGATGGGTCTGCTCCTTTGATACCTGGTCCCAGGACAACTGCCTGCTGTGCGACTGTCTCTTGTGGAGGGACTTATCAGCCCTTCCAAAGAGAATCAAAGAGAGGCTGAGTCCTCTGGGTTTCTTTCCTGCCATGTGGTGGTATCCGCCCGTCTGACCCGAATACACATTCCCTTCCACAGCAGAGCTGACCCACAGGAATTGATATAAGTGCAATATCAATTGGGATGTGTTGGCCATGATCATGAGTATTGCCATGCACTATGCCCAAACTTATAGCTTATTTTTAGAGATTACCTTGCCACCAGCATGGGGTACTTATTATCATTGTAGTTCGGGCACACTGGACATATCTTAAATGTCACCCCTAGGCTGCAGTGACTTTGCTGTTGCTGCGGTGGTCGAGTGGGCATTGTGTGACCTTTGAACCTGCTCTGCACCACGAGCAGAACGAGTGATGTAGATCAGGCTAATGATGCAGCAGGACACAAGTGCACTATTCTTGTGGCATGGAGTTACGACAAAGGGGGATCTGGTTAGTAGATTACCCCTTTGGAGAATGAATTACCCGCATTATTTTATGTACTAAAAATAAAAAAAGCCAAGGCTTTGCATTTGCCAGATCTTAATTCCTCACAGGGGGGAATGCACAGATTGCTATTATGTGGCGCTATCACAAGGGGCGTACATGTTGAGCACTTTTGTATTTTTGTTGTGTGTAAACAGGGGTTCAATGATGCAATGATAAGGCGCACAATCCATTGCATTCACACTAGGACAGAGGAGAGCACCATGAATCATAGGGCGCCACAGAAGGAGAAGGGGCACAGAAGGAAAAGGCACAAATGTGCAGAAGGGTCCAAATCAACGAAAGGGGTAAACACAAAAAAGGGCCCAACTATGCAAAAAGGGCCCTACTCAAAAAAAAAGGGCCAAACTTAGCAAAAGGTGCAAATTAAAGAGGAGGGACCACCAAGAAGAAACATATTCACAGATGAGGAGCTGGTCATTCTCACCCACATTGTTCGTGAGCTTTAGGGGGAGCTCTATCCTTGGAAAGGCAGTACCCTCTCCATTGCAGAATGTGATCACCTGAGGCAGAAGGTGACTGATAAAATTAATGCCCCGCCCATCTGGTGCCTTCCTGGTTGCCGCTCTTTTGGCCAAAGCCCCGTCTGCCTACTGCCTTCCTGGTTCCTGCTCTTTTTTCCTACTTAAGCAGCCCTCCAGCCTCTTTTCCTTTGCAGATGGGGAGCAGGTGCAAGTAGATCTAGGTCACCTTGCCTAAGCCCCGCCCACCTGGTGCCTTCCTGGTTGCCGCTCCTTTGGCTTAAGAACCGGCCACCTGGTGACTTTCTGGTTGCTGCTCTTTTTCCCTACTTAAGCAGCCCTTTAGCCTCTTTTTCTTTGCAGATGGGGAGCAGGTGCAAGTGGATCTAGGTCACCCAGCCTAAGACCCGGCTACCTGGTGCCTTCCTGGTTGCCGCTCTTTTGGCCTAAGTCCCGCCCACCTGGTGCCTTCCTGGTTGCCACTCTTTTTCCCTACGTAAGCAGCCCTCCAGCTTATTTTCCTTTGCAGATAAGGAGCAGGTACAAGTTGATCTAGGTCACCTGGCCTAAGCACCAGCCACCTTCTGAGCCCTACCTTTGACACAGTTTTATAACACGGCACACTGCAGCCAGGAACTCCGTCCCCGACAATGAATGTGGCGCACAATAAAAACGCTTTTTATTTTTAACAAGCCACAGGTTCTTTTATTTGAGTAGGCCTCCAACCCGTCTCGCACCCAATGTTTACAAACACCCTGTGTCACAATGGACTAGGAATCAGGCCGGCGTGTATTAATAAGATATGTATTAATTTATTATTTAATGAAAAAAGAAAAAATATTCAAAATACAACAGCCACTAATAGGTGGCAACACAAATGCAATGATTCCTTCAGAACAATTAGTTTCAGATAGCCTATCACAGTTTACATGGATTTAATGGCAAAACAGGAAAAAGAACAGTTATTAATCAAGTGATAGCATCACGGTTTAGCACTCCCCCCTGCAATACTCACCCTCAAACATCAACTAACTTAATTCCGTTGAATGGAAGGCAGTGTCAAGGAGTAAGAATAAAGCCCACCACCCCAAGATGGGAAGTCAGAAAAGAAAATGAAAACCCATTTTTGGAGCAAAGCAGCAGAATTGGATTTTGCTTATTACTCACATGGCTGCTCACAACTGCTGTTGGACAGAATAAATAAAATTCATGTTGCTACACTTGAGGAGATAGGGAAGCTTAGAGACTACTAGTCAGTACACCGAAAAAAGTGGAAATGAGTTAGGAAAATCGATTTTGGGAAGAAAGCAAATGCAAAAGGAAAAAATTCAAACGGCAAATGGAAATTCGTTTTACACAGGATTTACAATGACAGGTAGATAAGGAAAGGGCTTAGCTTTCAAAATCTTAAATCGGTTTTTAAAGACAAGAACAGAGGCACATACAGATAGGATTCTAGGCAAAAGGGATTGCTCTCAATGGGACTATGTTTTTTTATAGGACCGATGCAAATTAGGAGCATGTGGGGTAATGCACACAATACACTAGTAAATTCGGTTTTCAGTCACACAGACGCTAACTCTGTTGAGGTTATACCTTAATGACTATAGTTAATAAAAACACTCGACAAGATTGTTGATTTCGAATGGCAACTATTTTAAATCTGAATTTCAATGGGGGAATTCATTGATTTATTTCAAAATGATACTAAGGACTTATACAGACAACTGAATGATTTATCAAAGGAATACGCTAACATACACAGGCTAATACAGATTCTTCTGTGGAAAGTTGGATGAATTATACTGGCAGTTTGGGTCTTGCAATGGGATTTCAATGGGGTTTCAATGGGATTCTCAATGGGGTTATGTTGCAAAAAGGAAAAGATTATGCAATTTAGGGCTGGGGTTATTTGCTACTTACAACGTAAGCCTTGGTTTGGTATTCTGCAATGCCATCTGGATCTCAGGACACTCTGGATAGATAGGGCAAAGGGTCTGGTCTCTGCACTCTCTTTGGTATGGTATTCTGCCTACTCTTCATCCTCCTTCTCCTGTCCCCCCAGATTCTTGTGTGTCAGTCTGTGTGTGTCCCTGTGTCTAGTAACGTCCCTCCTTATATAACCCAAATGACATCCTTCACTTTACAATCTAGGGGGAGTATTCTAGAATTACTACTATCCTCTGATAGGACAGTCTACCCTTCCTCTCCCCGCCCCCTGGCATAATTGGGTCAAGGGAAGGGAGCACTATCTGTCTGTTTGGCATTTATTACAGTTCTTTATTTCTCAAGTAAACTTTTTAGCAAAACTGAGTTATGTTTCCTAACTTCATATTTATACTAGCCACCGCCCATAAGGAAGAGATAGGCGGTTTCAGTTAGTCATAGGGAATTAGGTAAGCCGATTGCCAACTCTGTGCGAGGTAGCATGGCCCTTTGGTGCATTTTTGTCCTTTTCATAAAATATATGACAGTTATAACTCTGCAAATGATTAAGCATATTCATAATCTCATTTTCCATCTTTCCATCAAATCTCATGCTTGCCACATTTTTAAATCAGCCAGAAACTACTCTTTACTGGCCATTTCAGTCCACAAAGTCCTAGGAACATGCACTTAGTCTTTAAACAACCGCCTGAAAATCACATGGAAAAATAGCAGAAAATGAAATTACTTCTTATTCTGAGTGCAGCGAAAAATGCCTAAAATGAATCAATCCTTTAATGTCAATTTGAAGGATCTGTCACATATCGGAGGGCGGTGCTTCATCCCCCACAGCCAACTGTCTTCCACTGGCCCTTCCGGTGACCAGAGAGTTTTATTACACCCTTTGAAGTTTGTCAGTTTGTCCTTGGTAGTGAGTGCAGGAGAAACTCACACTTCCTGGTCAAGCTCTCTCCACACTTGCTTTCTTTGTCCTCCCTGCTAGTACTGCCTTCCAGTCTGGCGGAGCAGGGAATTATGACACCATCATTCACATCACATGTCATTGCAGAATAGTTCACTTATGGGCGTGACTTCCAGTCCAAGGCTTTCAATTGAGTTTTGTGTCTGAGCCCAAAAACTGTTTTTTCTGGTATTCTGAGCCTCTTCCAAGGTGATGAATTCTTGTGGGGGAAAACATAATGTACATGGCTTTAGTCAACACCCCACCCACAGCATATTTCACTGACATTTTCTGTGCAAGCAAAACCTATCCATGGCTTTTAAAAGTAATTATTCTTTATTTTTCGCACGTGTGCAAGCCATTTTTCCTCTAACGTTTGAAATGCTGTTCTGTAGGTCATGGGATTCTTTACTTTGTCCCTTTTGAGTGAGTTTGCATCTGCTGTTGGTCCATTGACATGGAGGGGTAGGACCCCTGTACAGGCTTCTTTGATTTGACATGGAGTAAAAGTAATAGCCAGCCATTGTTTTCGTTTTTAGTGTTTTAGAGCGCTGCTGTTCATATGAAACGGAAAACAAAAACTGTGTCGGGTTGCAATGTTGAAATCCTTGCCCCTCATGTGAATTAACAGTCAGACAAGGCCGTTTTGGATGTAGTGGATAACCTTTTGGCATTCCGATGAAAGAAAAGCAAATGAAGGGGCGTGTTGAATGCAGTGCGTAACTTCTTGTTATTCAGATACAATAAAAGCAAACACAGGGCTGTTTTGTGCGCAGTGCATAACTTCTTATTATTCAGATGAAAGAAAAGCAAACGCAGAGCCATTCTTGGTGAAATGTTCAAATGCCAGGGAAAGCAAAGCACAGCTGTTTTTGGTGGCAATGTTTAAATGTGTTTTTTTCAGGTGACAGGGATTTCTGCTTAGAGCCTGTAAATGCACCCCACACATCTTCCTTCTGCTCTTAACTCTTAGATCAAGGGAGTCTCTTGCTCAGGCATCCGAAGTGAAGGGCAGTCGAAGAAAAGGTCAATTCCTGTTTGTGCCTGTTCGGACTAGGAGGACCCAGGGCCCGAACACCTGCCCAGACAGCAGGTAAGCATGCACCAACATATGTTTACTCCCTCTGTCCCCACAGGCCATCCCCACCATCATCAGGCAATGCCAACGTCAACTTCTCCGGTGCTGAGGTGAGGAAAGGTGCTCCGTGGCACAGTAAGTTGTGCATTAGTAAAAGTTTCATTCTCGTGCTGCAGCATGTGTGTGCCCACTCCCACCTCCCTGTATTGTATTGCTTTGTGTTCTGCTGCATTCTTCCTTCTTCTAGGTTTACATTTGTTGACTGTTTTGTTCTTTTGTATATTGTCCTTTGTTCTGCTGTGCTCCACGCTCCTCTAGGTTCTCTTTTAAATGACTGCTCTGTTCCTGATGGCTTGGTAACCTGATTTGATTACCGGACTGCCTTGTTTTCTGCCTGCTCTTCCATCTGAGCTCTTGTATACTTAGTCAATCGTACACTATTGTCTTGTCCCTTTCTGTCTCGTCTTCTTGCACCCTTCCTTTTCTCCTCCCCTAGTGTCTCCCCCCACCTTTCCCCTCCACCCCACTTCCTCTCTCCTCTCTCCTCTTACCCTACCTACTCGATGGTGCTCTCTGTTTCTCATATCTTTTCGAACAGCTTCTCTTTCAGCTCTCCTCACTAAATCTGGTAGGGAGAAGTCGGATATCTGATCTCCAACCCAGGCCTCCATATCGCTGACACCTATACCAGTGCTTCCTCCAGACAGACCCTCACTGACATCCTCTTTGTCGTTCCCTCGCCAGACCTATGGACTGTTCTTTTTTTATTAGTCATGGTTTAATCAAAGTCAACAACCACACAATTGGACTAATGGGAAAAACATGTTGATATCCCCAGATTACGTATCACACAAGAAAATCACAGGTTATTAAAAAATCACAATTACTTCACACATTCCTACCATGTATGTAGCCTCAGTCTAGCTTGCCCTCCAACATATCTATCTAAACCCTATTGATTTTCTATCCCTACGCTGGAGGGCCACTTATCTAAGGTGAAAGGATAGGAATAAAGAAAACTTGCCCTATCTTAATCTAGTCACCAAGACAATAGTATCTGATTATTTGATATTTTTTCTTTTGTTTTCAAGTCTTTCAAATACCTGTTAACATTGGCGTGTGTAATTTGCTTCGCAGAATGGAAATCCTTACATTTAATTCACTTCCTTTGCTCCGCAAAAATCACACTTTAAAAGTACTTTGCAGGACTTATTTGGCTCTGGTTATGGTACATTAAAAAGGATAACCATATATTGGTGTCAAAATACAAGTTAAAATACAAGTTGCACCCAAGTGTTCTAATCTGGTGCAGTGTCTCACTCACAAAAAACACTTTCTACCTGCATGGGGGGAAAGTGAAAAAATGCTAAAAAGAAGAATTTCTTTTCTTCAAATGCCCCTTTGTGCTATTCCTTCTCTACAAAAGGGTCACATGTTCATCTAAGTCAAACCTTACAACTATGCACACATTCAACTGTTTCAAACTAGATAAAAAGAAAGAAAACATTTTTAACACTTCTTACCAGGGGAACAACCCCCCCTTGTCTAATGACAATGTGAACAGTGCAGAATATAAAACATAATATCCTCTTTTGCACTTTAGGATACGAAACCCTTTTCAAGCATCCAAAATACTTCCTTTAAGTATGCAAGCAGAGCAACTGTTATGGAGACACGTTCTCCTACCAGCAGAAAAACCCACCAGTCCTCTACTGACAGTGTAGTGAGCTGCGTCAGGACTCTTCATATAGTCTCTGTGCTCTATCCTTTCTCTTCTTCTGCCATTAATGGTGGCACCCGTGGGAGACCCTCCAAGCACCCTTCCACTCCTCTAAGGTCATCATTAATGTTTACCTTAATGGCATCGTCTTGGTCCAAGGCTCTCAGGCCAACCTTCTCCTCTTTGAGAGGCGTTTCCCACGCCTCATCAATTTCCTTTCTTGTGCTGCTGTCCTTTCTCTCCCTCCTTGGCTACCTTGCCCTCTCTTCCTTCCTCTTCTGCCCCCCATTGGGCTCCTTCTATACCTCTGCAAGGTGTACCTTTGATTTGTACCCCTCATCGGAACTCGTTCAAGGTTGGCATATACATATTTCCACTCTCAACTCTCGCTCAGCTGTCAAACACTCCTCTGAAATCTGCCGTCTCCTGGAAGAACTTGATCTTGATGTCCTCGGTCTCACTGAGACATGGTTCATGGCCAGCTCTGTCAAAAGCTTTGACACTCTCCTCCCTGATGGCTACAGGATTCTCTCTGCACCCAGATCCAACCGTTCTGGAGGGGGTGTAGCCTTGATCTTCCCAGAGTGGATTCCTGCCTCTGTCATTCCTATACAGGCCTACTCCTATTTTGATTGCCTTGTCAGCAGGCTCGCTCTCTCTCCTGGCCACTCTCTTACCATTGCTACTACCTATCGGCCACCTGGTCAGATGACCTCCTTCCTCTCTGAGTGGGTGGACCTCTCCTCCTCCCTCCTGGCTGTGACAACTCAACTCCTCCTTCTTGGAGACTTTAAAATCCACCTGGGTGCTTCCTGTCCCTCCTCTGGACTCTTTTGTGACCTCTGCGACTCTCTCTCTTTCTATTCTCCCCTCTAGCCTGACTCACTCTGCAAGGCACACTCCGGATGTTCTGATCTCATCAGAGTTCCCCCTCTCCATCCCCCTCACCGGTCCTCTCTCCTGGAGTGATCATTTTCTCCTTTCCTCCCATCTCTCCCTCTCTACCCCTCAGACCAAGCCAACTCCAGCACTGCCGACCTACCTTCTCAGTCATCCGACCCATCAAGCGTGTGTCAGTTGAGGCTTTCGCCACGCCTTTCTCTCTCCCTCCTCCTCCTCTGGCTGACACACATCCTGACTCCTGACACAGCCTTTTCCATGCTCCACTCTTCTAACTCTGTTTCGCTTGATGTTCTTGCCCCTGTCATGAGGATCCGCTTGAAGCCCAAAGCCAAGTGCAACTTCTGGTATGACTCTGACCTCATCACCCTTAAACGCAAGTGCAGGGTGGCGGAGAGGAAATGGCTAGCTTCTAGTGCATCCTCTGACAAACTGGCCTGCCCCCTGCTCCAAAGGCAATACCGCCTCTCTGTCCACACTAAGAAGAGATCCCACATCCAAGCCTGCGTCTCTGTGGCATCTATCAACTCAGCCGATCTCTTTAAAATTTGCAAGGAGCTGGCCAATCCTGCTGCGGTCTCTACCTCTCCTGTCCCCTCCCAGGCCCCCTACACAGCCCTGGCTTCTCATTTCATCTCTAAAACCCAGGACATCCTCTCGTTCTCTCCTCCTCCTCCCTCTATTCTCTCGTCTACCTCCGCCCCCCTTCCCCTGTGGCCACCTCTCCTCCCTCTTTCTCTTCCTTTCCTCTGTTCTCCCTTGACAAGGTTTCTAGACAAGTCTGATCTGTGAAAGTCTCACCAAAACAGGTTCTTCCCTGTACTTCCAAAACCATCAAGGACCACATTGACACTCTCGCTCCTGCCCTGACTGATTTCTGCAACCACTCTGTTGCCACTGGAGCCTTCCCTTCCCCCATGAAGTACTCTCTTTTGAACCCTCTTCTCAAGAAACCCTCAGCCGACCCCTCCTGTCCAGCTAACTATCGCCCCATCTCCATCACTCATTTCCTGGGCAAACCCCTGGAAAAGATGGCCATCTCCCAGCTTAATCTTCACACTGAATCTGTTGTTTGTCTCCATGACCATCAGTCTGGCTTCAGAACATCCGTGAAGACCTGCTCTCTAACCTTGATTCTAATCTCCCCTCTGTCCTCATCTTACTCTATCTCTCTTCTGACTTTGACACGGTCAACCATGCCATCCTGCTCAATCGTCTAGGTGAAAACCTGGGTATCACTGATCAGGCCCTGTCCTGGCTGACCTCATTGCTCTCTGATCAACCCTCCCAGGTCCAACTGGGGTCCTTCCTTTCTTCTATCTCACTCTCTACCTGTGGTGTTCCCCAGGGGGTCTAACCTCTCTCCCTGGCTGTTCAACCAATACCTGGCATCTCTTGCCCACTGCATTGCTGCTCTCTGCTCCAACTTTCAGTACTATGCGGATGACACTCAGCTCATTATCAGGCTCCCCTATGCCACCTATTCTCCTTCTCACATTTCTGACTCTCTGTCTTCTATCCAGGAGTGGTGTGCTGCCAACGATCTCTGCCTTAATGCGAGTAATATTGAGATTCTCCTCATCGGCACAACTGCTTCCTCCTTTCCTGTCACTCTCTGGCCGGCCTCCCTTGGCCCTCTTCCTGCTCCCACCTGTGAGGTTAAGAACCTCAGGATTATCTTCGACTCTTCACTCTCCTTTTCTACTCAGATCTCTGACATCTCTAAGAAGTCAAACTACCAACTGCACCTTTTCAGAGGTATTCATCCTTTTCTCTCATTCCCCCAGAAGCTCACTATCTCTAGAGCTCTGGTTCTCTCTAGACAGGACTGTTGCAACAGCCTCTTTCTAAATCTGCCTGTTTCTACTCCCCACCCTCTGCAACTAATCCAAAACAGGACTGCAAGAATTGTCCTTGGCCTCAAGCCCAGGGATCGTATCTCTCCAGCACTGACATCTCTGCATTGGCATCCAGTGGCTGCAAGGATTAAGTTCAAGACCCTCTGCATTGTCCACAAGGCCTTCTGGGTTCTGGGTCCTCAATACCTCCAACTTTCTCTTCATAAATACCTTCCTACTCAAGCTCTTTGCTCCTCCACCGAACAACTCCCTTAGGGTCAGTCGCTTCTCCAAGCAACGATTTGGTGGTAGATCTCTTTCTTCGACCAGTGTCTCCCTCCGGAATAGCCTCCCTGCCTCTCTGAAACTTGAGGAGAACCATCTTTGGTTACAGAAGCACCTCAAGACGTTCCTCTTTGCTCCTGCCTTCTCTCTTCCTCTTCCCTGCTGATTTCCTGTCTGATACAGCACTGGTCACCTGGCTACTCTCTGATTTCAGACCCAAGTCCCTACCCACCCAGTTGCACGCTTGCACTGCCTCCCGGCAACCCTTGCACTTGGGTCTGTATCTGTAACCCTACTTGCACGTTTGGACACCTGTTGTCTGCACTTACCCTTGCACTTGCCACCTGCTGGCCACACTTCTTGTTATTGTTTGATTCCATGTATAGCACTGCACCCTCCCCTTTCCCCTGGCACTATCCCCCCCTCCCCTGCACTTGTGGGATCTCAATGTCACTTGGTTTAGTAAGATTGTTGTCTCTGTCCTCCCATTGTTCCCTCTTCCTTGCCTTGTCATGCCTTGAAACACTTGTATATAAGCGTGTTACAAATGCCATATCATATTGTATCATCTCATATCATATCAATACCTGTGGGGTTAAACATCTGTAGAGAAGGAGCCAAGTACCCCCACCTCAACCACCTCGCCCAAATTGCCTATATGTTGGGAACCAGAGTGTGAGACACGAACAAAACCATTGAACATACAGATACCAAGGAGAATCCTGGAAGCAAGGTTCCCATTGAGAAAACCATGTCTGCATACAAGACAGTATGATGGCCATTTTAATGAATTCACAGAAGAAACAGTTGCGTGAAAAAGAAGGATGACGTCACCGTCACACGAAGCAAGCTGACATACATAGAAGAGATGCAGAGACAAGAGAATGAAGATATTCTATAAGGCATCAAGAAAGTATCAAAGAGAAGTGACATCTTGGGATCAAGATGAAGAAACTTATGATACAGATCCGATGAAGATATCAAGTCATTTTACACGTCTACATATGCAAAGAAACTCAAGCAGACAAAGTATTCTTAAGGCTAGCTTTATAGTGAATAGATTGCAGCATGCGCCAATGTATACATATATAGGAGCAAATGAAGAATGGATCTTTCCACTACGTATTATAGCAGAGCTGGACTAAAAAAGGAAGGCCACTTTTCCAGTGTGTCACAGTTAAAAACAATTGAATGAATTAACAGGAGTGAAACTCAGAAAGACGAGGCTGGATGAGCCCAAAGAAGCCAAGGTCTTAACAGGCTTGGGTGAGCAGACATTGAATACAAATTGTGTGAAAGAACGAAACTCCTGTTCAGAAGATATGAACAAAAACAAGGAAGACATTAGAGCTCTGTTAAAAATAGTATTTTAAATGTTAGCAGTGCACGGTGGTGGCGCGAGTTATGGTTGCTTAGCTTACCATAATTGGCAAATTTCTGGGGGTTTTCGGTTTTACTTGTAACCATAACGTCCATTTAACAACATTTTTTCACTGAATTTCATAGGTTTGTATTAGTGCAACTTAACCATAACGTCCTTTTAACAACGTTTTTTCACAGAATTAGTGCAACTTAACCATCACGTCAAAGGGAGAAAAATGGGTGAACATCAATATTAGCAAACATTTTAGATAATCTTTTGAAAACCAGCTATCTGGTGTTAGTACAAATTCACCTTTGGTACAAGCCTGTACTACACAGTAAAGTGGTAGCGATGGCTGAGCAGCCAGACTTATCTCAAGAGTAAAGTGAGCAGTATCAGAGGTTACACAAAGGACAGTAATTACTATGGTTCAAACAAACAATGACTCAAGGTTTCTGAGTAAAAGAATATACATTTATTTACACATTCATTTGTAAAACAGTTCACTATGTAAAGCAGCAGAAAGATCACAATCTTAATATACTACACAACACCCAATAATTCTGGACAAGTTAAGCTCAAAATGAAGTGTGAGCAAAATGGCACTCCAGCAATTTAAAAAGGGAGGAAAAGACAAGGTTATACAAAATTAAGCAGCACCAACAAGTAATTAGGCAGGGCAATCTATAAAAGCTTGCTAAAATGAGGATTCAAATCAATAGGCCTGGGTCAATGTTAATGGTTCAAAGTCTTTGCAGAGGATCACACAGTTCAGAGTAGTTCGTGGTTAAGTCTTAGCCAAGAGTTCGAAACGAAGTTGGTCGGAAGAAAAGTTATTTAAAAGAGTAGAGAAGGACAAGCCCTCAGTTTGGCGAACGATTTAAATCACTTTCACCGTGGTCAGATGGAACAAACAACCGGGTTTGAACAGTACCTTAGAAGAAGAAGAATGCTGTAGCTGAGGCAGAAGTTCCCGGCAGATCCTGCAGGCTCACGGTTCCTGAAGCGACTGTCGGACTGACACAAAGGAGGAAGACTCGAGGGTCCTGCACTGCCCAGGGAAGAAACCAGCAGCAGAGCAAAGCAACAAATAAAAGGTGCACTACTTAAAACCCAAACAGTGTCCGGTCCTCCTGGCTATCCGGTTCACTGAAGCGGTGCACAGCAAATTCAACAAGGGGAGGGCGGCCTTGCTTGGTGTTGGGCAAACTGGTTGGTCCCACCAGCTCAAGGGAAGAAGATTCCTTGCAGAACTTCTCTGTCGTCAAAGTTTGGAGATTCGGACCCGCAGCAGGGCTTCACCAGGAGGTTCAGTAGTTGCAGCAGTCCCCTTCCTTCAGCTTCTCTTCGGTTCTCTTGATCCAGTGGCGACTCTGCCTTCCAAGTCCCAGAGACCTGCTTTTTATGCAGTTTTCCCCCATTCACACAGCCTGGCTGTCAATCACACAGCAGTGTGGCTGTCCTGGCAGGACAGTCACCTAGCCAATCAAACAAGAGTGTGACTTGGGTCTCCAAGGAGACCCTGTGCAGGGGGCCTAAAACCCCTCCCTCACATCCTGTCTACCTAGAATCTTAGGTGCCTAAGGAGGGCTTCTGTGCAGATGCCCGCCAAAGGACGGCGAACAAAGGAACAAAACCTGGTTTGGCGCACAGAGTAAAACACAAGAAAGACCTTTACAAAAAGGAATGTTGAATAAA